>NC_054060.1:11154514-13654514 GCF_017639655.2 Falco naumanni | reverse complement strand
TATTTATTTATTATATATTTATAATATCGATGCGCCACATGGCTCTCGTGGGTAAGGTGGTTTCTAGCTCAGGTATCTTGATTTTTACTAAGAAATGGCCTAAAAATTGCATAGGAAAAACATAGAACCTGAAGCTAATTCTAAAAAGAAAACAAAACAATGACTTCATCGGTTTTGGCTAGGTTTCAACAAAATGAGATTCAAAGAATAAAACTAGACAAAGGGCTAGACTTTCTTTGGTGTCATCATTTTTACTGGGAATTTTCTTGCCTTCTCTTTTGTGCTTTTTTCAGTGGAGTAATTGTTGGCAGAACTCACAGGGTCTGATGCAACCTTCATATTTTGTACATGAATGTTGCCTACAAAGACACAGATTTCCCAGGTTAGCTTTGTTTTCAAGGCCTGAGTGCTCACTGCCAAAATTCAAATAATACATTTCATAAGAAGCTAGCCCTTGAATGCAGTAGTTTTTAATCATCTGTCACAAAGAGAATTGGAATATATGTATCTCTGTGTGTGTATTTTTAACCTGCATAGTAGTTGTGTTTGAAGCGTCTTTTTCAGATCTGTCTGTCTAATAATAAGTTCATAAGTCACGTCATAAATACACTTCATTCCACTACGAGATCTGGATGTGATTATTTTGCCAACATTTCCATGTATTAGACCTCATAGATAAGTTTTCAGCTCCCTGTGTAGTGTATGAACCTACAAACAGCCTTGCTTCAGTTCAGTGGATTTGAGTGTTAAGACAAAAGCTATTGCTGAAATTAGGAAACATGAAAAATCCTGAAATTAGTAGCAAAAATATTTAACAAACAAGAAAACATGTGGACTATTGAGAGGGAAGAGGGAATGATGGGATGAATTGATATCTGAAACAGGTTAAAACCAAAAAGATGTACAAGCAGGATGAGGATTGGGGCCCACGTATCGTTGTCTGACAGCATGGCCTTGCCCACTTCCCAAACGTGTTTCACCCTTGCTTACTTCTCTCGCATCTTGCCCTCCTTTTCCCTTTCTGTTTTTTAAACTCTCTCTCACTTTTCTGATGCACTCTAATGGAATTAACCTGAAGTTTAGAAGTCCCCGTGTTGTCTTGATTATATTCCTTTCTGTGCTCAGCTGTCTTTCTGCTTAGATTATAAACTCCTTTCTTTAAACAAATATTTATTGTTCCCAGGAAAACAGGGATCTGAACTTGGTTGCCATCCAGATTCTGATATCATACAAATGTTAATAATTTCAGCCCTTTGATATCCCTTTGTGATGCTCTTTTTTGGCTCCTGCTTTTGAACACAACTCGAACGTATAGCAGGTGGAGCTGGCATATGAATTGAGCTGCCAGGATCGCTTTGTGTTCTTTGAAGATGCCAAAACAGAGTAGGGAGATGAGAATTCACTTGCTTTCAAGCAGCCAGGAAGCGAGTGGAAAGAAGGGGCTGAATTGTGTTGAATCAATGAGAAACATACAGTAACCATGGATTGACATCCTGACATTGTGGTGTTTGTGTCTTGGCATTGAATCAACACCGAGTGATAATGAATTGTAACAACAGCCTGTCAAAACTCAGCCTAAGGCCGCCACTCCACCTCTTTTACAGATAGCTCTTTTATTCTTTGTGATGAAAATGTAGCTGTGCATGGCTGAATAACACTACTCCGAAATATTGCTTCTAACTTTACCTGAATCTAACTTCCACTTATTATTTTTATCCTTAGCTACTCCTCTATTTGCAACGGTGGAAGGGAACCATATGGTATCCATATGAACTCTGAAGTCCTCTCTGCTTTTTAGACTTGCTATTGTGGAAAATGAGAGGTGACAGATAAGTCAGAGCCAAATTTTGCTCTCATTTACACCAGTGCAAGCTTGGTGAATTTCTCGGGAGTGACACTGCAGTAAATAAGGGTGGTTTCTAACAGTATTTGTTTAATGTTTTTAGCTCTCACCTGTGGGATTTTGCAGAGGTAAAACTCTCAAAGAATTACAGTATCTGTAACTTCTTGTCTTATTCCAACATTTTATAGTTTAAATAAATATGGCGCAAAGTAGAATTATCCCAGAATAAAGACAACACAAAATATGTTAGCATCATTCTGACTTATTCTCGCTGTAAGGTGTGGCACTGGACAGAGTTGCAAAGTGTTGCTGTGAATGCTCAGTGAATTGCTCAGTGCTCAGCTGTGAAACCCTCCCCTCCCCCGCCCCCCATGCTGACCTGTAGAGACAACTTTGATTTTAGATTGTTTTACTCAGGCTGCAAATAAAATGGAGGCATTTCTAGATTACTGTTACCTCTGATGAAAAAAATCTAAGGCATTGGCAAAGTATTATGCTAGTGCAGTGCCAACTCATCCAGATTCATATGAGCAAGGTGGTGTCAGGACAACATCGTTGAGGGCATGAGACTGGAATTCGAACCTTTCTCATGTACGTTTTAATCCCCAGTACTGTGTAGTGCACTTAATTTTTCATTACCTTTTTTCAGGAAGGGTTCAGTTCACTGATAAGGTTGAAGATGTGTTCAGGATTAGTATTGCTAACTACTACTTAGTAATAAGTTCCATGAGTTCAACTGACACATCACAATCTTTCAGTCTTATATCCAATGAAAACAAAACTTTGTTAAAATCAGCCTCACAATCTGGCTTATATGTGCGGTTGGAATTCTTGGAAGAATATAGTTTCAGTCTGGCGTATGGACTGTTTGACACTGGACATAGTTTCAAATGAAGTCTTTAGTGAGAATTTGACACACAAAGTCCTTTGCCAGTGCTTTACCAAAGTTATTTTCAAATAAATCAGTATTCATCTCCATTCCTGTCACCGTAGTTTATATTAACATCGTTTGGGTGCACTGCTTTATGTAGAAAAGTATTTTAGAATATTTTATTTCAAACAGTTCTCATATTTGGTCTTTCAGCTGTATATGCTGAGGTTCTGTATAAGAGGAGGTACGGAACTGTCTCATTAGAACTGGAACTATCTAATCAATAGTTACCAATTTTAAGTACATTTTATTTCAATAAAGTAAGCCTTACTGATTCCATGAAGTAAAGGTCTTTTGTCATTAGACTAAAGAACCAAGCACTGAAAGTTCTGGTTTCTCCTCCTAATGATATTGTCCCTGTTCTGAGCAATACTGAACAATTAATTAGACAATTTCGTATTTCTTTATATAGAAGTAGAAATAATGCCTCTTTCATTACTCTGACAATATGTATGAATTGATGAATGAGCATAGAGCACTCAGAAATCCTTAAGTGGAAAAAGCTATTGAAAAGAGAAATATTAAATGTCAGACGTCTCATTATAGTCACTTAAAATATATAGATTCCTTTAGAAGGTAATTCTTATTACAGACTTTAAATGTATTACATAGTGTCATAAAAAGTAGCATTTTTAATTATCCTCTCATATCACTTATGTTGTTATTACTGGAATATATATGCTATTCTGTTACTTGCATTGCAAGCAATGGCTTAAACAACATAAATTGTTTTAATACAGACAGTAAAACTTTGCAATAGGGTATATTTGTCATAGCAGATCAGTTCTTGAACCATGCCTCCCTGAATAGATCCTGTGTAATTCATCAGATAACTTTATTGCAATTGCAAAATATTCCCTTCTTAAAAAAAACACTTCCTTTGGTTTGTTTTTAGGACTGCCCTTCAGATGTTGGTGACTTCAGAGCACAACAGTGTTCAGCCTACAATGACGTCAAATACCAGGGACATTTTTATGAGTGGATCCCTGTGTATAATGATCCTACTGCACCATGTGCCTTGAAATGTCAAGCTCTGGGAAAGAACTTGATTGTGGAGCTTGCCCCAAAAGTACTAGATGGTACTCGTTGCAATATTGAATCCTTGGATATGTGTATCAGTGGAATATGCCAGGTATGTTCATGGTGTAGATCTAAATATGACCTTTGTTGTGAGGCACTTTGCTCATAAGTGGCCGCTTGTTTACAATTTTTTTTACAAGTACTGCCAAATGGATTGTAGGAAACTTACCTTTTCTTGCACACAGAAGTTCCTGACTGCCTTAGCCATTGATACTTTCATATATAAATAAAAGATCAATAACATTCACTCTATTATTCACTCATTCTTCTATTTATAAATGTAAAAATAAATGCAAATAATTATAGCTTTCCAACCTTTAGTATGTCTGTCAGGGTGTGATGAAATTACATAGCTTTCCACTTAATTTTACTCCTCTGAGTCTTCTATCTTATGAATTCTATTAATAAGAAAATTTGACATTTTATGGGATCCAGCCCAGAAATGCAGGTGTGAGTGTATGTGTCTGTCGTCTTGCATGGGTGAATGAGTATATGTTGTGATTGGATGAATTGATTGTTAGTATCTTTTTAACTGAGAGTCTGCATTTCCAGACATATTTATTACAATTATTTTTGTTTGAGTTATACTATCAACTTTATATGGTGTAAAAACAGTTACAATATTTGAGGCTTGCCAGTTTTGCCCATGTCTCATTAGCAAAGCAATATTGCCATCTTAAGTTTTATGAACAGAACAATTTTATGTAAAATGGGTATGTTATTGCAATTAGTTTTCTTTCTCTGCAAGTGGTTGTTGCTCAGTTAAATGCCTAAAATGTGTGTGACTCAAAAATGCAGGATATGGCCCAGTGAGCAAAATAGCTCTATTATAGGGGAAAATTTGACATATTTGGCAGAAGACTGGTGCACGGATTACAGCAACATTAATATGTAGTCTGGACCTTGCTGTGGGTTTTATGCAACTTCTATGTATACTGCAGTTCCAAAACCAGTCATGCCAACACACAATGCATCTGCTGCCCCTGAAACGGAAGAATCCTTTACGTTTTCCCCTTTCAAGAGACCGCATTTGTCAATAGTACTTCACAGTGGTTTCCAATGGTGTTCACTACCCTGTTCATTTAAAATAGGATATAAACTCTGGAAGCACTTGCCAAATATGTTTCTTTTGCAATATTCTTAGTGCTGTCTCCTCTTCTCATACAAGCTTTCACCTGGGAAGATGTCAAAGCATTTTTTAGATGGTACATCTGCAACAGCCTTTGCTGTTTGTGTCCGTTGCAGCACATAAGTGTCATGCTGAATCTAATGGAACTCCGGGTTTTTCAAAGGCTTGTGAGACTCTTGCTCAGAGTGCTGTGAGGTTTCTAGTGTCTTTCACAGTGGCCTCAAACATCTACCATCTTTCTTACATAGCATAAAATCCACTTTGTCTAGGGTGGATCCAATTTTGTGAAGAACAGTTGAAAGGTATATTTAAAAGGGCTGCCTTCAATGTCTCTTGTTAGTATTTTGTGGTATTCATGTGTGTATCTGATATCAAATGCTTGGAATTTTAAATTAACTGGTTTTAGAATAAGCCAAGTAGTGGTGGAAGAAATTAATCATTCCAGAAGCAGGCACTGGAACTCTTCTACACTGCTGATGAGAATCAGTTTCTTTTCTCAGTCTCTCCTATTTTTTCTTTTTCTCATTGTTTCTTCTAATTCCACAAAAATATTTTTCAGTATGAGAGAACATCTTCGGGGGGAAAAAACAAACAAACAAACCATGTTTAGGATGTGTCCTGTGCTGTGTGACATATGCAATTCAATTAATTTATAACTTAACCTCAAAATCAGGTGTTTTCACTTTATTACCTTTACATCACTGGCTCTTGTTGAGTTATTTTTTGCACAAATAGGAAATATCACATTTTTAAAGTATACATTAGATAATTTAGCATTGGATTATTTTACTGAGGTAAAAATCTGAATTTAAATTCAATGAATTGAAATTAAAGGTCATTTAAATAACATTTTTCTCTTTGCAGACCGTTTTGAGGGCAGAGTCGAAAGGTTGGTTACTTGCGAAAGGGACTGTGGGAGGTGGGAGACTTCCTCGGAAACCAACACCGAGCTTTGTTGCTTCTCCTGTCTAAGCAGGAAAAGAAAACAAATTGACATCTAATCTTTCCTGGAAAAATATGGTTATTTAGTCAACTGCTGTTAAAAGAGAGACAGCAAAATTGTGATTCTCTACGATTGTTGCTATAAGATCAGTCTGTTGGGTCCTGACATATACTTGGCACAGCCTGCAAATAACTTGGCAAGTGTTTTTACAGTTAACTCATCTAAATAAACATGTCATACTGCTGATGTGGATATCTTCGCTTTTATGCCTGGGAGCACCAAAGAGTTAGTATAACGAGACTGGCTTGCCTGAGTCCTCTTCCAACTGTTGCTGGTTTAGCTCATTTGTATTCTCAGAGTTGGCAGGTTTTAGAAGATCTTAGCTTCCTCTCCTGCCTCCAACATGATTTTACTTTCATCTGTTTTCTTATTCTTGGTAAGGTAGGGCTGCATCACTACTTCTGCCTCTTAGATTCTTGTTCAAACTCTCTCCTTGGCAGCCCATGAATTTACAAGGATGGTGAGTTCCTGTTGTCCAGCTTCAGCTGATATTTTGCTCTTCCCTTAACAAGCAGAATCAAACTAAACAATGCTCTGTCAAAGCAAAGCCTGAGATGACGAAACCGCTCTCTGGGTAGGAGGATGGAGGCTTCAGGGGAAGCAAAATCTAAAGGCAGTAGAGCAGGCAAAAGTTTATTGGGAAAGTTAATGAAGTATTTTGGGGTTGCTTGAGGCTTACCTCAGCCAAACCATTTAATCATGTTTTAGTCTGCTACTGCCATGCTTCTGTTACCAAAGCAAATATCTGGGGCTGTTGTGTTAAATGGGGACAGGTCAAAACTTCATTACCGGGAGGATTTTCACACTTTGGATATTTTTTCTAGTCTCTGCACAACTCCCAACACATTTTTTCATATAATATATTCCTGCTGTGCCCATCTGGATGTGGGTGGAGACATTTAAAAACATCTGCACATCAGACACGTGTGGGCAACATTTACCCGGTTACTCCGCCTGCTTTGGGGCCCTGCCTCTCCTAGATTTTTGTCTTTGAATCATGCAGACCTGCTTTTTTTTTCTACCAGAATGCAGAATGGGTAATACTTGTGTCAGTACCTGAAACGTTTCCAGTGATAATTTTCCTAATATGGAGTAATGTGTTTGGACAATAAATACACACATCACCCAAAAAATCTGCAGTCCTAAGGAGCAGCCTGAGTAGTTCTGTTCTAGGTTGTCACAATTGGGTCAAAGATGATGTAAATCCTGTGGTGAACTTTCCATTTAGTGTCAGCAAGTTGTTTGTGTTCCAAAAAAGGCAGACTCTACGCTATGCTTTGTAGCATATGGCATAAATTTAGCTGACTTCGGAACACATCCCATATGTCAAGTGGAGTGCCATCAACTTCTGCCATGCTAGCTCTCTTCTGTCACATGTCATGTTATAGCAAGTAGGTATCTCTGTCACTTGCTACCAAAGCAGTCAGGCTTGATGTAAATATCTGTTGGAGTTTTCATTGAAAACAGTTTCTGTAAGCTTTCGGAAGACTATTATACTATTTTTTTAATGAGCTTTGCTCATGCTTAAAATTTAAAATCATAGCAGATTATTAATCTCTTCTGAATCTGACTCCTTTTATTCTGAGACTTGCTTCCTCAAAGCACTTGTTTAATGTGTTTTGTGTACTTTCCCTTTCAGTTCCTGTAGATACATCTTTTTGCCTGTAAATGCATTAAAGGACGGCCCAAGATGCACAGGTTTGGTGTTCAGATACTTGGAAAAGAATGTTTCCTTTCCATCCAGTGTTACTGCAGATACAAAGCTGTGTTTCTTACATATTAGAGCAGTTAACTCTTGAATAGCAGTTAAAAAAGCACCTTTTCCCCCCCCCCAAATGAACATTTACGATCTTTTTTAAATATTAAAAATAAGAAAAAAAGTCCACATTACCTTTTCTTCTTTTTTAGCCTTCAAATCTCAAGTAATTTATTCATAGAAATAATTGATATTG
Source organism: Falco naumanni (assembly GCF_017639655.2). Classification (NCBI taxonomy): domain Eukaryota; kingdom Metazoa; phylum Chordata; class Aves; order Falconiformes; family Falconidae; genus Falco; species Falco naumanni. Next base: position 13,646,576 of record NC_054060.1, on the reverse strand, counting down.
AAGTAGCTCTGTGAAGTCAGCCTTTATACTGAACCTGTTGTTCTTCTCTGGGCAGTGTTAATTAGTGAATGCATGGAGTAAAGTAGATTTTGGAGCATGGAAGAATCCTTGTGTAGAGACCTGTACTCTGTCTATGTATTACTTGCTGCAGGCACCAGAGATGGCAGGCTGGACCTTATCCAGGCAGACTGTGGGAGTCACTCATGTAGATCCAACAAAACTTTCTGGGTCTCAAAGCTACATATCAAAATCTTCATGTGACTGCATACATGTGATTTATGTCATAAAACTGAGCAGAGCAGGGAGCTCCAGCTGCAATTCAGCTGGGAAATGTTGGTGGCTCTCCAGATGTCCCACTGAAGGATGGGGCCATGCTGAGCATGGGCTACCACATCCTACGTACCTGTCAGCATCACCCTCTGTAGCCTCAGTGGGTTGGCTTCCTCGCCTGACGGAGGCTCTCAGCACTGCCCGAACCAGCAGGTCGTGTAGCCACTTTTCAAGGGCTGCACTTGCACCAGTTTTAATGTCACAGTCCACCCCAGTATAGTGGTTCCCTTGTGATGACATTGTTGGCAGCTCAGAGGCATGCTTTTACTGCAAGTAATAATAGGATACCCTCAGATACTGAAAAGGTCTTTTGGAATCACTTGTTTTTATTTTGCAGCTGCTGCTAGACGCTGATGTTTCTCTTCAGATCTTGTCTTACTCTCCCTCCTACTGTTTCTTACGGAGAAATATTCCCTAGAGAGATTTCTTACAGTCTAAGTTTATCCTTTCTTGTCAGATAAGTAGTGGATTTTTGTCTGATCTCCAGTTTCTTATCTATATTGCTTTTTTCCTAAGTGATTGTCTCTGCCAAGTTTTGTTTTGTTTTAGTGAGCTTTATACAAATGTGATTTTACTTCCCAGCCTAGCAAGGTCCTAAAGCGCGTGAGCACTGATAGAAAAATTCACCATTTGAGTGTCTCCTTGAACTAGAGCTTTAGTAACCTTCAAATCCTCCAGTGCTGTAACTTCACCTTCTTACAGCAAGACAGACGCGGCTGGACCCAACCAGAAAAGCAGCAAAGTAATCTGATTGCATATATTGATTTCTTTTTTGAAGGCATTCTCACAAACAAGAACCCTGATGGGAGTGTTTGTCCCATCCTCTGAGTATGTATATTTTTTTAAAGTGGAGACAATGTGAGAAAGGGTACTTGCTCCCCTACTAGGTGGTCCTATAATCTCTTAGCTGCTCTAGCATGTGATAGATCATGTAGTAAGAGTTACATGTTTTGGAAACACATTGTTTTATTTGATGGAAGTGGATTTACAGAATTGTGAACACGCTTTAGCCTCTTGCCTTCAGATATAAAATGTTTGCAGAAATATGTGGAAAGTCTTTTTAGGAGCCCTTTATTATGCAATGAATGTTATGCACTGTATCTTTTATCTTCTGGTTCTTTTATTGCTTTACATTCTTTCCTCTGTATAGATGGCTGGGGAATTTTGAATATTGTGGTGTGTCTCCTCATGCCCATCATTCTGACTTTATGTCTCTGTTCTGAGGTCTGCATTTTGACACACTTTGCCTTTACTCCCTGCTTTCTCATCTATGAACAACTGAAAATCCTTGACCAGAGGAAAATTTCTTACTCCCATTGCCACTAATACCCATTCAGCTTGGCAGCTGGGATCACTGCTTCATTTGCTGTGAAATGATCGGCTGGGACATTTGCTGTTAATCAGAGAACATACTCAAGGTCCCTGAAGGGGCTGTATTCTGTTTATTAACATATGCTGAAGCCCATGTCAGCTTGTCTGGGCTGCTACTGACCTGCACTGGCTCAGTTGCGGAGACGTGAGAACGTGTGCCACAATCAGGCCTTTGTTAGGCTGAGCTTAGACATCACCGAAGAGTTATGAGACAGGACAATGTGAGGACAAAATCATGTCTCAGACCAAGTTAAACCTTTGATGAGTATTAACCAAAGTGGGAATGTGGTGCTAATATTCCATACTACTTTTAAAAGAAGTAATTAAAAAAAAAAAAAGGTTACTTTCTTAATTGGAGGGATATTCTGGTATCATTCCCTCCGCTTGTCAGAATCAATTACTTGTAGATGATGAGCATGGGAAAGAGGCAGTGGGAGGGTTTTTTTATACTCTCTCCAGGGACATATTGTATCTGTGTAGAAATGAAATGCAAGCTGAAGTTATCACAAAGCAAAGGATGTGAGCAGAGATTGCAAAGTAAATGAACAGATTGGCTTTGAATGACAGCAGGGTTTTACAGCAGGGTTTTACAGCAGGGCAAAGATACATGGAAAATATTGACTAAGAGCAGGATTTTCACATGACAGGTTTTATAGTCATGTTTTTATTACCATAAATTCCCATAGCCATATTTAAAATTAATTATTTGTTGTGTGGATGCAGACATTCCTAACATCTGCCTGTACTGTGGTTCTGTGCTAAGTAGAGCAGGAGAAAAGGCAGCAAATAGCTGACACTGATGCAGTAAGATCCGTGTACTGTGACAGCACATGTGACTGTGCAGTATAATTTCTCTGAGTTTTGGATTTTGTGGTGTGTCTGTGTTTGTAGAAATAGAAATCCTTTTTCTCTGACCTAGACCCTGAGGATTTTAATTCTCCCTATTGAGAGTGATTCTAATAAACTACAGTAGAGACTGGTCTTTCTGAGCATGTAAGAATTTTTTACTGTTTTCTTCTTTTACTAGTAAATGTTGAAAAAATACATGTGTCCTTTCCTACTCAAGTCACAAGACTTGGAGAAGATACCTTGCCAGAAATAATTCAGAGGTTATCTTGTACTTTGTGCAATGCTGAATAACCTTTAAAACTGTGTAGATGTTTTTGTTCCGTCTTTATCTTAGTTCTGATGTCTTGTAAGGATGAAATAAATAATTTGGTTATAATAACCCAAGTACTACTACCCTAGTGGCAAGGCAGTCACACCACTTCTTTGGATCTCTTTGCTGTAGTAGTCTACTTCCGTTCTGTATTTTCTCCCATCTTGACAAATGGTATAGGTGGTGAAAGCCCAGTTGCCCCTAGTTTGCAAATTCTTTGCCCCTCATCAGCAGATCAGTGGTCCAACTGATAAAGGATTCACTTACTGAAATACTGCTATAACAGATCTGTTGCCAGCCCATTTTAAAACAAAAACTGCTGGGCAACATTTACTGGGATAATTACAGACTGTTCAGCCCTCGAGGAAAAGGATCTCCTGTATAATAATTCTATCACATTCTTGTGAAGAAAGTATAATTATCAACTCCATGTGTGCATTCTGCAGTGCAGTTTCTTGCTCAGAAAACATGTAGTAATTCTTTTATATTTTAAGCACATTGGGCACTTCCCCATGAATTATTTTCTGGTTTTCTGCTTTGGCTGGAATTCACTAAATGCCATCTGTATATTTGTGTTAAATTCCCACTAACAGTCTATTTCATGAGTACATATTGTTGTGCATCCTTTGAAATAGCCAGGTCAACGAAAGCACACAAATGTGAATGTACTCAGAGTAGCCTTCATCTGGATTTCCCCAAACATTCTGGGGTTTTCCCAGCAACTCTAGAAGGATGGTAATTATGTCATATTGAGAAGTTGTTGCACTGATTTTCTATTTTTATTTTATTAAAGCGATTCACATTAATAAAGGGTATCACTCCCTGACACTGAGCTGCCTGTCCTTTGAGCAAACATAGAACACTGGTAACATAAGTTATCTTTTTAATGGAATTACTGATACATGGGAGTCTATATCAATCAAAAATTTATTAGTCAAAGTAGAAAACAATATAGTATTTAACATACACGTTGCTGAATGTGTCTGTCTGCCAAATAGCTGAGTTTAAGACACAGTAGGTAGAGAAAGAATGGCACTAGTGCAACTTCAGTCTTAATATTTCATAGAATTTATGTATCTGTCACAGATAAAACCAGCAGTGATTTATTCTTTTATGGCCACTTCTATTAGGAGAACTCAGTCTGTTTGTTTTTTCTGGCTGTATCTGGAACTCTGGCTCCAGAGGAACATGGCAGGGGGTGGGGGTGCGGGGGAGGCCCTTTCTAAAGATAAATATTGTATATAATTATATATATTGCTGTATATAATGCCATGGTTTTGATTGTAACAATGACAACGCTTAAATGGGGCTTGTTATGCACAGATTTCTGGGTTTACTAATGTTTCAGGTAGGTATTCCTCTTTTGTAGGGCACAGGTATATCTTCAGGTTCTTTACATGAAATATATCATTTTGAGTTGTTCGCATCCCAGAAACATTTTTTTATAATTTACATATGACATTTTTATAATTGACCACACATCTCTGTGGCGTGTGTTCTACAAAAAATGGTGGTGTGCCTATGGTGAAAGAGAGTGCCTGCAGCTGGAGGTGAGTGATCAGCTGAGGGGATAACACAGTTAAGGAGGTCTAAAGCAATGGTCTAACCAGCAAGAGCTGAAATTTCAAAACCTGATCCTGCATTGGGCTTTGCATTGGCAATTCTAGTCCTTGTTTATATTTATGTTTATTAAAAGAAGACTCTGAAGAGGGTTTGAGATTTGCCAGGTTTTTTACTCCAGTGGTCTTTGCTGTGTTGGAACCTTAGTTGAAAATCTGTCACATTGCAGTCCTGTCTGTTTTCTCATCATAGTTAATTGTAAATGTCTCCTTAAGAAAGGAATATCCTTGAATGTAACAGATTATACTTTGACCTTCACAAATCGAGATGAACATGCTGTATTAATTTCTTTGTTTAAATCTAATTCCTCAGCTGAAACCCTACTAAGTGAGTAAGAGCTAAAGAAACAGCTGTGGGAGCTTCTGACTGATTTTTGGATTCATATTTGCAAAAATACTTGTAACGTTCCAGTCACCTCTAACATATCAGCAGCAATTTCATTTTTCTCTTTCATCTCTATTACTATATTTTATACCCTGGCCTTTTGCTCTTCCTTTGCCTTTCTGAACTTACATGAACTATTCTAAGCACGCTACAAAATATTTAACACCCTGCAGTATTGTCTTTCACAATAGCACTGGTATACCAACATCTAGTTTAGAAGTTTGTTGAGGCAAATGAGCATTTCTGTGCACTGCTTAATCAGATGCTTTCTGTTGTAGCTGCTTGTAACAAAACAGTAGTATTCTTTTTCATATTTCTGTTATTTTCTGTGAAAGAATACAGACAAATAGTGTATTCAGGTTCTGTCCAGAAATAGTTATGGATCAGATGCCTGTTTCTGAAAATAATCCTGCCATATCTGAATTCATTTGAACAATTAAACATCATGGACAATTTATTAAATGGACATAGTACCCGTTTCCTCAATACCTTTTTTTTTAATATTACATTTCTAGTCATTGTTCATGTTGGTAGCATATTGGCCAATATTCTCCCTGAGGAACAAACTTATACCTAGTCATTTCAATACTTGTATTATTTTTCTGAATGACTGTATTTATGATTGCAGATTTCTTACACTGAAAGAGTCCCAATCCTTCCATTACACAGTTTGCATTATCATTTGTTTCATTTATGCAGTCTGTGTTAAAATCACCTAATACAATTATTTCTGATATTCCGTAAAAGCCTGCAGATGTTTTCCCAATCTGCCTGTAAATTTATAGCCGATCTCTTTGCTCTGTAAACAGCAAGCAATGTGGGGTAAATTAACCCTAACAAACACCTGAATTGTGAAAATCATCAGACCTCTTTGGCTTGCTGAGGTGATGTGTGAGCTGAGGAAGGCTGTCGTATATAATTTTCTTGTCCTTGTTACAGCTTTGCTTGCAAATATACATGGGCCCTTTTCAACATATTTCATCAAAAACGAAGTATTTTTGTAATACTTATTGGCTAGAATATGAATACCTTAATTGCATTATGTTTGGTGCCAAAATATGGTATGTGTTCGATCCTGATTTCCAAAGCTGTACCTTGCAGCTTCCTGTTGTTTTGGTGAGATCCATGGCTGTCCAGCTTCTCTGAGAAATACTGCTTCTGAGCAGCGTTTTACAAACAGATTAAAAAGGCAAACTCCAGACACTCAGGTCTGAAAGACACCTCACCCTACTGTTCACTCATGAAGATCCCAGGGTAGCAACATTTGCTGAAATAACTCTAAATTTGAGGCCTGTCACATTAAAATCTGCAAGATTTTTTGGTGGTTCACATTAAACAAAATTTGAAATTCTGTACTCGTTTTAAGCCTCATTTGTGATACTAATGTGAGTTATTTTCTAAATTGTTTTGGGGGATATCATTGCTTGATATTTAAAACCGTTCATAACAGTTGAGATAAACATAATCTTGGAAGGAAGTCCACAGAGGGTGAATGATCTAGCTGAACACAGCACCTTCACTGGCAGGGGAGCCATAAAGTTTTTCCTACATCCAAGTCCCTTGCAGCTAACACTCCTGTTTTATTTCTCTGGCATTTGTATATTATTAAAAAATAAGCAATAATACTATATGAAACAGTCCTCTAAAGTATGCTGCTGTGCTGATTATCTTTTTTCTTACATTCCATGCTGGGCACAATAGTGCCTTGTGTTTGCACAGTTGTATAATTTTTGTTATATGCAATGAGAGTTTGTTTTCATAGTGGCTGTGTGTAATAGCTCAGTATGTGCGTTTATTATTATCATGTTGGGCTTTAATGGGCTGGTCTTGCAAGTACTGTGCTTGCTCAATACCCTCCTCCCAGCAAAAGCTTGCAGGATCCGCAGCCTGCAAATGTACAACAGCTTAAACTAATAAAAATAGCAATTTCTCACACAGAGTATCACAATACGCAGCTTAATTTTTCCTTTGAGAATTAATTGATGAGTGAATAAACAGATTCTTAATATTTAGAAAATGAGATTACGCTATGAAATGGCAATGTGTTTGTGAGATCTGGGGAGAGATTACATTCATAGTAGTTCTAACAATTTACCTCCGTGTGCTAGTAGTATCTTTATGTGAATAAGAGCAGGAGAAGCAGTGGAGACCAATAAATACTTTAAAAGTCTACCCGAGAAAAATATAGACTCTCAACTACTGGTATGGTCACCATCGTTGCACCATCTGAATGTTTCAGAATCTTTAGAAGATTTATTCTTGTAACTTCCCTGTGAGGTGGGGAATTGCAGTTATATCCCTTTCACAGGCTGGAATCAAAAAGTGCAGGAAGTTTTCAAAGGTCAAAAAGAAAGCCTGTTGTGGAGATGGGAACTGAGAATGAGTTGTCCTAAGGCCGATGTATCAAGCACTGTTTTATCATATCCCTTGAAATTCTATCTGCTTTCTGATTCACACAGTGGCCCAGTCAGTTTTTGTTTCTGAGATGGTGGTGTCTTCATTCATTTCTCATTGCTAATTGGCGATAAAATCAGAAGATAAGCTTGTTTAGAGTAATTTTTTTTGCAATCTTTTTTAAGTTTTTGGATGTCAGTGATGAACCCAGAGCTAATGTTAAAAAAAACCCTTAAGTGAAAACGTCTTAGTATTTAATGCAATCCTAAGTTATAGTATAGTGTTCCTGCATGGCGCTTATAAAGTAGATAAGCACCTGTTCTGAGATAGTCTGATTTCACACTCGTGTTGTTTCATTTTTACAACTAAGTTTTTGTTAAGATTTAACATTAACATTAAATCATTTCAGTTAAGCAGCTTATTTATTTTTTAAATGATTTCTGTGCTGGGCTACATAGGATGATGATCTTCAGTTGCAGGAATAAAGTAATTTCCTGTTGCTACTGTAGAATTCTATGGTAAATCTGAACCCTTTAGTAGGGAGATGCCATTCAGTGCAGCATGTCTCTCAGATGAAGTATCATAAACTGTCCTCCTCTTACGAGAATACAGGATGTAAGGAACTGGGAAAATAAGGGAAAGGGGCAGGAATGAAAGGTGGGGCTGCTTTGTTGTCTTCTTTTATAGACAGATGAAATTTTGAGATTACATTTCTCCACGTTTGGCAGTGGATGTGCATGATTTGTGCAGGGCGTGTGTGTGTTAACTCAGATTGGAAGACCCAACCCTGCCTCTTACGTGCGGACTCGATCCTCACCTCTCCAAGGGGATCATGTGTCAATTTTGGCATAGCACAGATGCAGTGGATCTTGGCAGCTAAGACTACCCCTTCCAAGCATTTTTATATAGGAAGAGGAGTGTGCTGGCCAATTTCAGAATTCTAGCACTGTTTTTAACTGTGAATTTTCAGAGTCCTTTCTACCTGTTTGTTAGTTTGGAGTTTGGTTAAATACATATGTCCGTGATGAATTAGCTGTGCTTCTCAGGTATGTGTGGCTATGAGGGGTATATAGGCTGACTTGAGAAAACTTGAAGCTGCAGATTAGCTTTTTACCATATTGCTCAGCATTTGGTGCTCCCTGCAAATTTCTTCTATGTAATAGTGAAGGCTAAGATAAGTGAGACCAAATGTTTGTCTCCCTTTCAGCAGGAGGGTGCTTTTCAGTCAATGTGTATTCCTCTTTATCTTCCCATTCTCACTCCCATGCTTCTTGTAGGATGACTGATATGAAGAAAAAGGAAAACCCGGAAAAAGTTTTCGTTATATTTTGGAGAGTTTTCAGTTGACAGTTTTTCAAAAACTTTGCTTTTGGAATGTTTGGCAGTGTTTAAGTTTGTGTGTTTCTATAATAATTGTTGGAAAGTGTTATAGATTTGGTCTCATATTCAGAAACAAAAAAAATCAAAGGGTAAGAACTGAAACATCCAAGTTTTTAAAAACCTTGTTAGTAAATGTATGTGATTGACATTCATGTAAATGGCAAATAGATCTTCACGAATGCCAGTTAAATTTTGAATGACAAAGATACTCGATTATGAGCACTGCCCACAGCTGCTTGTCTGTGAAGCTGAAGGCAGAGTGCCCTTTAAATATTTAATTTGGGTTATTTCATTGCATTAATCCTTTCTCTGACATAATTAAACAGGTGATGAAAACCAAAATTTAAATAGCATAGTTGTCCCTTGTGTTGGGAAGAATAATGCTCAATGGTATTCATTCACATAAGTAGTGGGAAACAGATTCATGTATTCCCTATGCTTGAATAGCGTAATATATCAGTTGTTGTGGTTCATCATTAAAATTATGGAAATGACAGTGTGCTTTTTAAATCCTAAATAGCAAGATATGCTTTGAGAGAATGAAGCCAGCTCATAAAATCAAAAGGATAACATAATAAATAAAATTCCAGAAACTTGAGCATGTCTACTACAGCTTTGCCCTCCTTCTGACTGTGATGTTGATGTTGGCAGGCAGTAGGCTGTGATCGGCAACTTGGGAGCAATGCCAAGGAAGACAACTGTGGAATCTGTGCAGGAGATGGTTCAACATGCAGGCTTGTGAGGGGACAAGCTAAGGCACATGTCTCACCAGAAAAAAGTAAGTTGCGAATTGATTCTATGATGATTTATCCTTGACAATGTTTTCTGCTTGTGTAGTAACACACATATTGCAGAGTGACCTTTTAACTATATACTTGTTTGCAGTTTTCCAAAGCTACTTATTATAAAGTCTGTGCTAGATTAGTCTATTGAAATTCCATGAGGGATACCACACATTAGGGTATAGCTAGGAAAAAATTTGAGATATGCAATTTTTTTTATAGAGCTATTCAATTCATTCTATCAGGAATAACCATCATGATACACATCTTATTTTAGAGGGTATCCTCATGTTGCAATATATGTGATGCTGCAGCAGTGTTTTTCAATCATGGAAACATCTTACAGATAGTTTTATGGAAATTGTGGCCCCTGATTGAAAGTGCCTGATTTTCAACATAACTTTGCTTTTTTATTATTTTTTTATAGTGTCTAAAGACAGTTGAACTTGAGGCAAGTTAAGTACTTCTGTGATATAAAAAGCAAAACTGATTGGCTCAAATTTTGCCATTCTTTGTCAAAATAATTAGCATCTTATTCTGAGTAAGTCTGTAGGTCTTAGCAGTATTAAAAATCTAAGAGAGGAGGGAGATCAGAGTTAGACCCTTTACTGGAGTCTTAAGAGTCTGGCTATTTTGATATCCAGGCAAGGTTTGTCACAGAGGCTCACCTCTGACACTTGTGCTTTCCATCCTCACAGAGGATACTCCCTGTAATCTCACAGCATATATCCCATGTATTTATAATTTGTGTTAGTTGCCTTTCATCTATTTTTTCTGTTTCTGAACTCACAGTGCACATTTGTCACATGGAGATGGAGCCTCTGAGGTGTTTGTTACCTGCTTGCAGAGCCACAAGACCCAAGGGTGATGATCTGGCGCTCTTAAAGTCTAAATGCAAGCAGTTGTGTTGTGGTTTTTTTTGTTGTGTTTTTTTTTTTTATTATTTTTAATGGATGAAGCACCTGCCTTTGACAGCTGCTGTTTATTTTAGTGCTGTTCTAGTTCAGCCTGCAAAGATTTCACTTATGTCCTCATTTTGAAAGAGCTGTTATATATTGAATCGTGCTTAATTCTTACTGCAGTACATGTAAATATTTCCATGGGTTTTTTTAGTGCCATTGCTTGCAGTATGCTTGCTTCAATGTGGATGTAACTTGAAGTGCAGTGTATGTTACCTTAATGCTTCTTACCTTGCAGTGTGATTACTTGTGTTGATCTACAAGGTGTAATGTTAGGTTATCTTAGGCTGGGCAGGTGCATGATTTCTGTAATTCAATATAGATGTATAACAAAGGTAATCCAAATTAAAAAATGAATATTTTAGTGGGAGCATCTTTTAAAGTCACAGAATAATTTTGCACAATTCAAAGCTTTTTTTTTTTTTATGCACCGGGTGGGCTATCAGTGTCAGCCTTTGCCTTGCCTTTACTAGAGGCCTTTTTTCTGGATGGGAGAATTTAGTTCAGTGATTTATAAAGTTTTTCATCCTGCAACACTGAGTAAATGTCTTGAATGTTTACAATGAGCTGAAAAAGAGTTTTCATAGAGGGCCACTTTTTATTCACTTTGTCGTATCAAACACTCAGAGCTTCTGGTCAGCACAGAGCAAGCACTTGTGAAGCAGTAAAGATTGGAAAATATTTCTGTAGTATTACCAAGCTATATTTATTTTCTCTCTCTCCCCTGCCTCCCCCCCACAAGATATATCTTCCCCTTTTGGGTATGGAACAGATACGGATTGGCAAGCCTGGTTAGATAGTATGATCAGTGAAATAAAAAGATTCACATTTTTAATTACTGCTTAGTATGTAAGTACAGTAAAGACAAAGTGATAAGAGGGATCTAGGTTTGAAACTTTAATTTTGTGAGAAGAAACACTAGTTTCACTTGGGGGTATTTTGGCACAGGTAAGACCTGATGACAACTGACATCACTTGGTGGAGGTCTCCCATTGTCTTGACCATGTTATGAAGAATGCCCATGGGTCATTGTTTGCCATAATTCAGTGGCTTTTGAAGAGTTATTTAAAATTAAAGATGAAGGAGGACTGTTGTGGGGAAAGATGTCAGTTATGTCAAGTTTTGGTTTTCTCTTGCACTGCTGTAGGCTAGATTACATGAATGAACTACCATTCACATAAGCAAAACAGTATGCATCTACTAAAATCAGAATTTTAATGATTTTCTTGGTGTTGTAATACTGCCAAAATTTTTTTTAGGGTCAAGCTGTTCAACACTATGGAAGCAGTTCCGTAAAATCATTCTCTGTGTGAAGAAAATATGGAAATAAAGCCATGCTTTCTTTGTGCTAATGTATTGGTGAAGGGAGACACAATATCTTCCAAACAGTAATTTGGAAGCTTTCAGAACTAGTATTGAGAAGTAAAATATCAACACATTACAGACACGTATTTGAGAGGGAGCTTGTAAGGTTGTGAGCAAGATGTAAATTTTATTGTGCAATGAGGCAAATTAAAGAAATGAAAGGAAAGCAAGAGCCAAAGATTTTATTAAAAAAAAAAGGAGACAAAGGAAAATTAAAATGCCTAGTTATCTTGGTCCTTATTTAAAAAAAAAAAATCAGAAATTGATAGCAAACGATTTCTCATAAAGGACTCACTTTGTTTTATTATCTTTTTTATATCTTTTTACATAAAATGAATGCCTGCCTTTGATTGGAAAGCTAAACAGCACTGAAAGAAAGCTTACTGTTTTGCAAATATGAAATGAACTGTCATTTCAAAAGTTCTTTATTTTTTCCACTAGCACTTAATTGCCTTTGAAAGACAAAGTACGTTAGACTTCTGCCAGCAAGCCAGATTCTAACATTCTGGTAAAATGATTAAAGGTTTGACTAATGATATTCAAACAAAAAGTGTAATAGGTTGTAAAATGTACCGTCCCATTGGGAAATGAGAGATCATGGGCCTGATGTTTCTACTACTATATGCATGGAACTCCCATTAACTCCACTGAACTTTGTGCACATGGAAAAATTGTGGGATTGGGCCCTGATGTCTGCTTTCTGCACCATTATTGGCAAGAAATGGTAGGAAAGTGTTCTGGTTCCGATACTAAGGAGGGAGAAAAGATGCTGGTTCTGAAATTAACAGAGTGAAGTTGAAGGCACAGACTTGTCCTAATCTGTTTTTACTTGATTCTCTAATTGTTTGATAATTGCAATGTTTACCTTTCTTAACATTTTGCTAAAAGCTTCATACAAAGTGTTTTAATGTCAACAGCTTTGTAACTGTTTGAATTACTTCTTGCCATATGTTTTATTTCCTATGGCACTTGTGTAATTTACCATTGGCCACTTATTGTCATATGTTTCTGTATCATCATCCCCAAGCACACAACCAAGAAACTAATTTCACTTTCATCGTTTATCTAAACACAGGCCTTCTTCAAGGCTCCCTGTTCAGTATCATCAGTTGTCTCAATTTTGTGACAACTTGGCTACCTTGCATCTTTTTCCCTCTTTGAAGGCAATATACGTGGAGCTAGTAACCCCCATTGTCAAGATTGCCTGATACTTCATTTTAGACGAATGATTTTTTGCAAAATTTAACAGTTGGGTCAGAAACTTTCCATGCCAGCTGCTGCATATTTTGGAGAAAATTGAGACGAAACAACTCAGCATATTCCAAGGACACAGCAGAGAAAAACATGTTGTTTCCCACTGTCAAAACATTCCTGAAACCTTTTCTTTAATATGTTTTAGCATCCCCCATTGTTGGACTTGATCACGGATCAGGGATTTGAAATTTGGCAGGCAATGGTCTTCTGGTCATGGACAAGTCTTTTGCAATATCTGTGAACATCAACACATATTTTACTACAACCCTTCCAAAAAAAAAAAAATTACAACCCTTTTCCTTCAGGCTCTGTAGAGGCTTCTTGGTTATTAACAGCTGATGTTTCAGAAAATTTGTCCTTTTGAGTGTTCTCTAGCTTGTTACATGTCCTAACTGCAAACAGATCGTATGTGTGTGATTTCCTTAGGAAAAATTAACATGTTGCGCTTCCAGAGCTAAACTGGAAAAGTGTCCTTGAGGTTGCTCTTGCTTTCTACTTGGCTGCAGCGTAGAATGGGTACCCTGAGGCGAACTCCGTAATGCCTCCTGCTTCACATTCAGGCTTTACAGAAGAAGTTTTGTGGACAGCTTCTGACTCTCCCAAGCTTCAGACTTAGGACTGGGGCTGATGAAATCGCATGAGGACAGGGGAAGACAAGATGAGACTTGCTGAGCAGAAAAATTGGACATTAGTTCATACAGTGACAGAAAGACAGATATGAGAAGGTGGGAGGAGGACTAGGACTGGCTGTACAGATACGTTGGGTCAAGGAAAAAGAGGAAGAGCAGAAGACTGAGATTAGATAAGAAATCTGGGGTGAGAGATGCAGTCAGAAACTCTCAGAGAGGAGGAAGGAGAAAACACAACTGTATGTAGAGCCAGGAGAGGGAACTGGGACTGGTTTGGCAGGAAAACTGTGCGTGGGGAGGGACAGAATGCCAATACATTAGCATTTCAGTTCATTCAGATAAAGAGTATGTCTTCTGAATCAAATTTCATCATTGTCCTAACATACTGCTCATCAGCTCACATCATGGAGTGGTCTTGGAGAGCATAAACTGATTTTTTGTTTGATGAAGCTAACCTGGAAGATGTGCCCCAGAAAAGCACCTAATGTTGTCCAACAGCTACTGAAGATGCAGTCCATGGGATCAAGCTAGAAGTTAAGAACCTCCCGTGTGTATAGTGTGGATGCTGGGTCTTCAGCACCAACAATTTCAGTCCACAGATCTGTGCAGTTTAGTTGGTTGACTTTGGGCTGTTATATTTAGTATGAAGCCTCCTTCTTTACTTTCCTGATCTCTCTTGTCTTACTTGGAGAAGTTCCTGTGTAAGAATATTGCCTGTTTATTTACTTCGCACTACATTTCCTTGAGATAATTTTCTTCATGGGCTTCTCTGTATCTTTGAACATTTTCTCCAGTGCATACAAAGTTTAGAAGAGGTGTCCAGGGGTAGAAAAGAAATATATATCTAAAAGGGGTTGAGGCCACGCTGTTTGTCTTAAAAGCAGGTTACCATGCCTTAGAAATACTTAACAATGCAAAGACGTGTCACACACAGATGAAGGCGAAGCCTTGAGCCACAAACCCAGTGGACGGAGTGCTGGAGGTACAGAGGAGTGGGAGAGTGTGAGACTGGAGATGGGAGGTCTTATGGATGGGAAGGATGTGCCCATACAGATTTTACAATGTGACTTTTAGGGTCAAGATATATAACTGCTGCTTTCAGTAGCACATACCTATCCAGCTCAGGTGTCTCTTAAAGACTATGTTCTTGGCTTTGCACAGATACTTGTCATTAGGCAGATTGGCGCATACCCCAGCACCAATGTCTTCTGAAATTATGCCCAGTGTCAGAGCAAGTGAGGGAAGCCACTGCAATAAGACTCCAGACATGTTGAGCTCTTTAGTTCCCTTGTGCTGGTAGTTGTTCCTGGACTGTTCTGTGTATTTTGAGAGCATGTAGGCCTTTGATCAGAACTGGAGGACCAACAGGTAAGTGCTGAGCAAATACATGGAAAAAACTAGGCTGTATAGGCCTGAAATAAACCCTCTTCCCTGCTGTAAGAGGAGAGGGGGAAAATCCCAACTGGCCCGTATGTGAAACAGTAAATGGGTCCACCATGGCCCACGTGGAAAAAATAAATAAAATCTGCTGAATTGGATTGAGCTCAGGAATGTGGCTCCTTTATTTTGATCCTGGGGATTAGCTCCCAGTCTTACCATAGCAGGGAGCCTGATCTTGCTCTCACTGAAATCCAAAAACTAAATCCACATTAACACCATAGAAACAGGATCAAACCTTGCCATCTAAAGTAAAAGCAATCTGGGAGCTTAATCCGCAAGTGCTGTGTGTAGTGTGTGCACACGTTTGCTGAGCGAGTCCCCAGGCAAGAGCAGAAAGCCCATTTCAAGCAGGTGCTGGAGGAGAATGACCCACATGCCCTCAGGGGTCCCTCCAGTGGAAGCAGTGTTAGAATAGAGGGGCAGTATTCAGTTTTTAAGGCGACTTTTTTTATGACTCTAAAATCAGATTTTCACAGTCTAGTGTTTCTGCCTGTTTCAGGTCATTTTGGGCTTATTTGTTTTCAGCTTTAGGCAATAGCCAGCAATTAGCTTTCAAAGATACATTGATAGTATAAGGGTGGAGAAAAGATAACTGGAAATTCTAACTATAGAATTTAGAGTAGCAATTTCCCCCTGTGGCTTCATAAGAGTTCACTAATTTAAACAGTGTCCTGTTTATCCTACTAGATTTATCAGATCCTACTGATACAATGGGAGATGTACAGCATAAACATTTTTAAATGGGTTTACAGGGCCTTATGTTTCTTTAAGAATATGAATTACACGTTTCAACTGAGAACTGGAGACCTTTGGAACACATAGTTTTGGAGCCAGACCTGGACAATGCTAACTACTGTCTCATAGGAAGTTAAAGCTGTCCTCAGGAGAAAGTGGAGTCCCTTAGGTCAGTTCTGTCCCGTTTTCTTCCAATTCCTCATCTTGGTTCAGAATTCCAAAAATCTCATGTTTATTTTTTTCCTATAATTTATTTCATTTCATGGAATGACTGCCCTAGGTCATAATTATCTCAGTCAGGTTACGAGAATCTCCTGCTGTCAGGCTTCTTGACAGGTCTGTGGGGCTGCAGAGGTTGAACATTGCTGTCGTGGTGAACTTAGACATCTCCTCTAATGCAAATAAAATACTTTCTGGTAATAGTGCCTCCGCCGCAGAGAAACACCAAATTTAGCACCCCCATGAGACTTTTGGACCATATCAGAGAGTGCTTCGGTGAGGGTGGAATGTCTGTAGTACTGTTAAAGGAATGTGAAGCATCCTGAAAAGGGATCAACCAGGCCTGCTGAGGCTAGGGAAGCTTGCTGTAAGGAGGTGGAGGAAGCACAGTAGAATGACCCTGGTTGTTCTCCAGAGGAGCAGTCCTACACATCTCTGCACATCTGCAGATCTGGACCTCGTTCGTTCAGCGCAGAGTGCCCTTGCTTCCACTTCAAAACAGCAGTTGCATGTATTCAGAACTGGTCATAATCAGACTCTTATTTGAGGTTTTGTGCTGTAACTGCTGGTTGGTTGTCAAGGCGGGATACAATTCCTGACCAAGCAGGGACAGCTGGGCCCCTCAAACCTGTTTTCTTTCAAGTACTGTGGAGCACATATGAATTCAGTAGTTATTTCCTTACTTTAAAGATATACACATCCACAACCTTCTGGCTATCTTTAGCAATTCGTCTGATGAAAAACCAAGATGCAAAAAGATATTAAGTGGTTCAGTAGTTAATGTTTTTTCCAGGGCTCCTTAGCTGTATTATTGTTCTTACTGTAGTATTTTTCACTCTGGTGGAATACCCAAGTATGAAATTAATAAAGATCATATTTTATTACATCCAAAATAAATTGTTATATTTAAATGACCTTCCTAGAAATTGGCGATATAAAAACTGTAACACAAGAAGGTGTTTATTTCAGAAAAAATAATTGCAGTATTTGCCTGAAGTATCCTGAACATTTGGCAGGATTTCATACTCATGCTAAGGAGATGTAAACCAGAAGCTGATAATTTAGCATCTACTATAAAAGAGTCTGGTTTAAAGTGGAAAGAAACATTCTTCAACTATTTTTTAGTTAAAACTAAACTCAAATATTCTTCCTTTAAGTATTGTATGAGTAATTCTGGAGCCAATGTATAGTCACTGACCTTTAACTCACTTTGCTTTTTGAATTTGCAAAAATGAACTTCCTCTGTGCCAGCCCCTGGATATATGTTAATGCCATCGCCGAACAGAGCACCCTCTGTGGGGTGTACCTGCACTGGGCCCATGTTTTCAGGTCCTGCTTCAAAGAAGATTTGCAGCTGGGCCATGATGGAAATGGGAGACGGCGCATTGGTAGTTTGTTGCTTGGACACTTCTCTTGTCCTTGGGTGGACAGCCCTGTCAGGCATCCTGCATACCCTTTTCTGAGAGTACTGCGCTTGTTGGCGTGAAAGACTCTGGTGTACTGATTTGACTGTTAACTCAGTTTGCCTGGGCAAATCACAGATTTCCTATATTTGAAATGAAAAGTAGTAACTTTCTGCCTTTGTGAAATGCACTGAAGTAGTAAGTGTACATTTATATATGAAGAGGCTGTTCAGGCAGCCAAAAGCTGTTTTGTATTGACATGTCCTATTCAGGGCTGGTTTGGTTTATAGTTAATTTTAAATTGAGGCTCTTACTGGAAGGAATGATCTTATATGGTAAGTTAGATGCAGACACTCTGTTATAACATATACATTATAGCTAATATATATTTGCTCTTAACTGGTCTGTAATTGGTTAAGGGCTAGTGTTAAGTAGATGATTTATTTCCTGCAAGTCCTGCCACTTATTAAAGTTGTGACCTGTAGCAGGAAATGAGGTGTGGGCAAAATGAGACTGAACAGCTGCAGATTTTTGTAAGGGGGAAGTACTACTTAGCAGATTCCTTATGTCAGTTCAGTGATTAGGAAATAAAACTGGGACAACAGAGTGTAAATATGTTCCTAATACATTACTGACATTTCAGTTGCTTTTGTTAATAGCAAATAATTTTCTAATAGCAAGAAAGATTTACAAGTCCATAGGTCTTAATAGTTGGATAGCATAGCAAACAGACTCACTATACTGTACTTAATAAAATAACATATGATTATTTTTAATAGAAAAATTGTGAAACCTGTTAAATATTTTCTTAGACACATTTGACAGTTTTCAGTCTAGTTATGTGATAGGCAAATTCCCTGATGCAAAATAACTTCTAAAACAGTTCTTTAATTTTCCTAGGGGAAGAAACCGTGATTGCTGTACCACATGGGAGTCGCAGTGTGAGAATTACCCTAAAAGGACCAGCACACCTTGGTATGACTGAGCTGTTTTATGTATTTATTCATAGGCAGAAGGTAAAAAGAGAACCTTACATCTGAACTCATCCAAACTTTGGGAGTATGGGTGAGATCATGACCTTGATTCCTCTTCCCATCTTGAATATCCAGCCTGGAGGTAGTTCTACAGAACACTGGAAGTCCACTTAGTATAAAGACATAGTGTACATACTGGTGGTTTCTAAATTTATTTAAACCAAGTAATTCTTATCTAAAATATGGTACACTCTTAAACTATGTACAAACGATTACATCAGAATTACTTTCAAAAGATTACGTGTGGAATCAATAGCACTTGAGTAACCCAGCACCAGATTTCTGTTGAAGGATCTGAGATAATGTAAATAGTCCGGCTGAAGTCACACTTGGTCAGTGAGCAGTGTTCAAGGAAAAGTAATCTAGGTAAAAATGAGGTAAGGTAAACAAAATACATGAAATAAACTACACAAGTCCTGTTTCCTTGTAATAATTTTGGTCATTACATACCATCTATGCAAAACAGTTTGCTGTTCTGTTAGATGTTTATTTCCTAATATTTTCTGTAAGTCTGATGGTAGTATCTATGGTAATTTTTTAACCTATTGGCCTACTCTACATAAAACCGTAATCATTTCAATGATAAGTGGTGCTGCCCTACCAAGCAATGAAGTAAACCATTCATTTAACATTTTGAGCAATTTTTTATGAGTAAAAGTGGAAGACTTAGTTTGAATCATAGAAATAAAAAGAACTTCTGCTGCTCTGAGATATGTAAATAGAAGACAGAAAGGTTTTGTTTTTTTTTAAATTGCTCATCTGTTTGTTTGCTTTGAGTAGTATATTGTCATTTTCTTTCAGAGAAAAAATTGAGGAAGGCTTCCATTTTAGAGCGGCTCCAGGGTGACAAGAACTAGATATAACACTGATACCAACAATGTACAAAGCTGAAGTTATCTTGAAATAAATACTATGCATGTAAAACTGTTGCAAACGATATGCAAAGGAGTGATCCTGACCAGTTCAGGTCAAGGACTCTTGGATGTTCTTAAGTAGTTCTGCAGAAGGGAGTTGTTGTTTCAGCTTCGTATGAGGAAAAAGTACTAGATTCAGTGGCTCCTGGGGGATTTCTGGAAAGCTCACGAGGAATGCAGCAGCAGCTCCGTAACTAAGTACAGAGTGCTCCTGGCTTCCTACCCAGGGTGGTTCTGTAAAGAAGATGTGGCTTGGCACTACCTTTGTTAGCTAGTTCTCTAGCTGGATGAGAATTGTGAAATGTTCATTTAACCACTTCCCCCAGCACATCTGTTTGCAAATCTGTGAGGATTTAGACATTTTTTACCTAAAATTAAAATGGCAGAGGTGAAAAACAAATGAGAGCTGTTGTGGGGAGGGAGGTGGAAATTACTTCTAGCTTCTTAGCCAGATCTTCAAGAACCTATGTTCTAGGGAATGTGCTTTGGAACAATTCATTTGTCTGCCTTTCTGACTGTATGTATGTTTGTGGGTGGTTGTTCACTTAACAGAAAATATCAAGTGATCTTTGGTCTGCAACTTCAGTGACCTCTGTGTGGGTGTGCTGGTATGATTAAAGGCAGAATTTAAAAAATAATCAACTATAATTACAGGATCCATTTGTCAGAGATGTTCTTCCTGGCTTGTAAGGAGTTGAATTTAACAGGTGGAGCCGAAACTACTTATTGTAGAATTTTATGCTGCCTCCTGTTGCCAGTATATATTTGCTCTTCAAATAAAGTCAGCAGCACTAGCAAATGCTCGAAGAGCACTATGGAGTGTCTGGCACTTTTCCCCTTATCTTGTGTTCTTTTGTGTTTCATCCTGGGCTTTATGGTCTGCTCTTGCTCCAGGGAAACACAGCTGCTGTATTAATCAAAAATGGAAATGTGGCTGGAGATGTAGCGCATAACAGATTTGAAACAAATAAGTGCTCTGAACATTGTTTTACAATCAGCAGCTTAGTTTTTTGGGAAAGACTGTATCTTACCAGCATGTAGCTGGTAAGAATAAGTATTTTGTTTGTGTGTATGGACACTTTAAGACAGGCAACAGATTCATCAGAGAGCAAAGGCATTATTTTGATTTTTTTTTTACAAGTAAGTCTCTCTTGTACTTCTGTCTGCTTGGGTTTTGTGAACGATTCAGTGGAAAATAACCAAATAATTAGTATAAAAATGGTTATGAATAAAATGTTTCATTGTGCTGGTCTTGGTTTTGATTTGGACTATTTTACGGCTTTTCTAGCAGTTGTTTTAAAAGCATTAGAATCAAAAGAAGACTGAAAGTTCCCTGAAATTAATCCTCCAGCAGAAGAAACAGGAAAACCAGAAGCTAATATTTTTACAAGTGGCTAATGCTAGATAACCGAGTTCATGAACTTAGGGAGGTTAAACTTCACTAAAAGGAACTGAAACTTTTTTTCCTTTTTTTTTTCAATTTCTTCTCGCTTGCAGTGCTTTGCATTACTTGACATTATTTAGCTGCATGCCCATGCACTGCTTTGTCTTTTGGCCGATGCTAAGAGGAAGACAATGCTGCTTGCATTTTGAAAAGAACACATTTCATCTGGGGGCCTTAAATTGGGCTATCTACAAACAAATTGCATGGAAAAGAAAGAGCTTTTGGGTAGCAACATGGTTTGTTCCTTCTTGCACTGGGAGCAGGAGCTATTTCCCTGGGAATTGTTCCATGCATCTCTCTACAGAGTGAGCTATCTGCAGTAGGTCCCCCATGCGACACTACCCCATCCTGCCTGTCACTAAGAGCATGGGAGGCTTTTGTGGTGGCTCTTCCATCCACAGCTGGTGCCCATTGGAAAAATGTTCTGTTTATCAAGGTGAGGGAAGTAACACGCAGACAGACAGTTACAGGCCTCTGGCACCAGTGATTGTCGTCTTAGGCACAGAGACAGGTGAGCACTTGAGAATTCCCTGTCCTTATGACTCTGCACATCTGGAGTCTTAAAGACCCCTCAGGGAAATGTTTCCCTAGCTTAGGGTGGGGAAGCTTACTCCTGGAGTCAAACTTCCCACCTCTCCAGGATTACAGGACCCTGCAGAACAAGTAACTGGTTGGTGAATTCTTTTCTAAACCTTGCCTATAAAACAGTTGGTGACACCTTTGTTCCCAGCTACTGCTCTGAAATCAATAAAGTAGTTTTTTGGGGCAAAACTGTTCCCTAATAAGAATTATGATGTTACATATGTATTACATACGCTAGATGCTTGCCTTCACTCTGTTTTAGAACCCTGTGATCAAAACCGCTGGATACTACTGAGCAGGAATATGTTGCATCAGATATTATCTGTTGTGCTGTGGAATAGCTCTTCATCTCCCTGTGTGACACAGTTCTGGGAAAATCTGAGCAGCTGTGCTAAGCTTCGCTGACATGACCTCCCGAGATACAGGCCATCACTCTATAGCTGGACCTTGCAACTAAACACATGCTTTGGATTAAAATCTAGTGTAGCTCTAACATTAAATGTATGTCAGCTCAGTGAGTTATGTTGTTGGTTGCTGAACAATATTCTTGGTTTGTGCTTAGAAAAACATAAGAATTATTTTTTTTGCTAAGAAGACTATCATAAAGACTGTAAAGCAATGCAGCTTAGTTCACCAAATTAACATCTTTAACATCTTTTTGCAACAGCCAGATGTCTTGCTTTGCAACCTTAAATGTTAGTTTCAAGGGGTCCTGTACTCCGGAGGATCCTACTGACTTTAAGTGGAGTTGGAAGTGCTTGAGACTGGCTGCTTTGACTCTTATTCAACAAAATGACAGAAAAACAGGCACCATGCATTAGTACTTACTGTCAAGCAGTGTAAGTTTGGGGTCAAGGCTTGCAGAAGCTTAATCGAAGAATGCTGAGTTCCAGATATTTGAAAGGTTGTTTTGTAATGCAATCAGGAAAGAAAACTTCCATAAAAGTGACAAAAATATGTAATAATCATCTAAATACTTGTTCGTTTTTCTGGGATTTGTTCATATCTATTTGTTCCTAATGGAAATGTGTCGGATAATGGGGCACTTAGTTTCCCAGAGATTTATTTTATCTCTTTGATAAAGTAAATTTGATTCACTGCTAGATTCCTACCCTATGAGCAACATAAAGTCATTTCCTAGAAACATATCCTTCCTTAAACTTCTTTCCAGCAATGCATGTCATCTTTGTTATACCTACGAGCATAGTGGAACCTAATGCTTAGAAACTTGGTAATGTTTGGTACCCTGTCAAGGAAGTTAATTTTTTCTAGAATTTCTTCACTCTCTTTGTTGGAGATGCTCCAGAAAACATTTGTATTTTGAAAGATCTTAAGGAAGAAAACAGTAACGACGGACTACAGCATTCAAAGTGTATTTTCAGTGCAGGTAAAACCAGATGCTCTTGACCTAAATTATCTATTCGGAACTAGGTAACTCTGTTTAAAGTACCAAAAAGGTAAAGTAGTTGGAGAAGAAGGGTATTTATAGCTCATCAAAAGGTTCTTTTTAGCTAGCCTTGAGCTCATCTGAGATTCATGCCTGGTGGAGTGCTCTGATAAATTGTAACCAGACCAGTGTATCTCAAGTCATGCATCTTGCTGTGCCTATACACTGTATTAAGCAGAGCCCAAAATTCTACCTGCATTACGAGTATCTTCCTTTAGCTTTGTCCACTTACAGTTCAGCCAGTTTTCTGGAAGTGACTCAATCCTTAAATGCTTCATCTGTCTTCTGGAGGTTGTGGGCTGTTACTTTAATCTGTTTCCAAGGAGTGCAGAACAGCTCAAAAGGTATTTTCCTCACCACCTGTTCTGAAAAAGGGACATCCCTCTGGCAGTGCTGCAGCTACCCACCACCTGGCCGTGCTTTTGGCTCACCTGGGAAGTGTGCAAAGGTGAGCTAATCACCTCTGGAATGGGTAGAGTGATACAGGTATTGAGGTGAGTATTCCGTGAGTTTGATACCATTCAGGCTTCTCTGGAGACTTATTGCTGAAATTGCTAGGCGTTTGAGTTGCGTGGAAGTCTTGCGTTATTTTTCTGTGTATTGATTTTATCTGTTTTAAGTTTCATTCAGCTTGTCCTGCTGAATCTATTGATTTAGAACTATACAGAGCTCTTGGTGTAGGAAAAACTGTCTCAGAAATGCTTCTGGTATGAAAAAATAGTGTGTTCAGGCAGATACTCCTGTGCTGACATGTCAAGCAATTATATATCAGCCTATAATCTGAAGCAGCCAATATTCTCACAGCTATTCTGTGTGGGTTTTTAATGCACATATACGGCAGTTACTTGCAAGGCAGAGTTGTAAACATTACTTTCTGACTTCCTTGAAAGTAAAAAATATCCTGTTTAAATTTACTAAGTGCATGTTTCTTCTTTAGTTATAGAGTCCAAAACTCTACAAGGAGACAAGGGAGAGCACAGTTTCAATGATGCTGGAACATTTGTCATAGAAAATACAACTGTTGAATTCCAGAAGAGTACAGACAGGGAAATCATAAAGATCCAGGGACCTCTTGGAGCAGATTTCATTATCAAGGTGGGATGTGTATGTACAAATCTACAAAGATATTGCAAGTATGTGCAACAGAGTCGGTGGCTGTCCATCAGGTTGTAGCAATACAAAATCTTTTAGCTAGCAAATAAGGAATCCTAATTACAGTCCAGAGATAATTTACACTAAGAATACCCAACAAATTAAAATGTTATGAGGTTGACGTCTTTGCTGTGGTGGAAAGTACCACAGGATCTTTAACATTAAAAATGGCCAGGACTTTTGATTTAAATATTACTGAAATAACAGCAGCATGATCTGGTGCAGTGGATTGGTGTTAATCCAATTGAAGACTGCCACCTACTGAATCTGAGCATTGCTTCCAGCAGTGCCCTGGAATCTCCCTCAGACATTGCTAATCCAGCTACTCACCATTCCTAATCCTTTTAAATTTCTCTTCTACCCAGATCACATACATGCAGATATTTATATATAGAAACATATCAACATTTGGCTGCCAAAAGGAAGATAGTCATACAGATTGGAAATTGCAGGTGTTTCAATATTACCATGCCACTTGTTTTCATCTGTCATGTTGTAGAAATAGACTTCCAGTAGGTTGGTTTTTTTGCATCTCCAATATTACATGTGCAGTTAGACTTGCCTAAATATGAACCAGTGTGCTTATATTAATTATAGACTTACCTCTCCAGCAAATTTTAAAAATTTTGCTAACAAAGAGATAAAGGAGTAGAATGTGGTTAGGAACTTTGCCAGTCAAGGACAGATAATCAAATAGTCACATTAGTACCTTGAATAATTTGGAAAAACAATGCAACGTACAAGCATCTGACTATCGGAAACTTAAACATAGTTGTCACTCTAGACTTTCTAGAGGTTTTAGGTCTGTTATCATGTCACTCTCTGTACTACTATTATATATGAATTATGTTTTTAAATTATATGAACAGTGAAGTACAGTGTACACATGTGTTGTAAAGGAAATTTCTTCAGACCAGGTACTCTGGATCAAAAGAGAGTGTGGTTCAGTTCTTTTTCTATCAACCCATCAGTCATCAGTGGAGACAAACAGAGTTCTTCCCCTGCACAGTGACATGTGGAGGAGGTAAGTAATGGCAATTCTTCAGGAGTGTTTACAACTGAAGAATAAACGTGGCTGATTTACAGCCTTCATTCTGCGTTTTAATTGATTAAATGTTTGTGTTCCTTTGCACTGGTGGTTCTTCAGAAAAATAAATGACAGAATAGCAGGTAAATTGGTTGGTTCAGTTAGTATGGGGGGTGGGGGGGTGGGGTTATGCCTTATATTACTGGAAGTCACGTTTTTCCGTAAGGAATGATTGTTTGGATAAGAGCCTTGATGAAGAAATGAAGATATGACATTCAAAGTGGAAAATGACAAATCGTTAAGGATATCGTGGGAAAGGAAGCAAAGAAATACAATGAGATTTTGAAATAAGAGTAATCAAAAAATGAAGAAAGAATTTCTGGCCACAGTAGTAGACATGAGGGAGGGTCTTAGGAACGCTTAGTTCAGAAATTAGTTACACAGAAAGGAGAATAAGTAAATAGAATTTCAAAACAGCTACCAGCAGTACCTTTGGCTGTCTGATCTTAGACACTTTGTCCCGATGGTTAGAGCAGCAGGTAGTGTGTTGTAGCATCTACTCCTGGTTTAAACACTACAGCTTATTGATGGTTAGACGAAGTGCAGCTCAGCTCTGCTACTGCTCATCCAGCCCAGCTCACTGCTTGTCATGTCTGGTTCCGCAGAAAGTGTGACCCCCTGGTAGGAGGAGTGTTTGACGTAGTCGGTAGCTATTTCAGTTCAGCTAGCGTTATCCAGCTCACGGTTAAACAGGCGGGCTACTAGTGATACTGGTGTCGTGATTTTCTTGGAGAGTACAAATATGTAAATAGTTACTTGGGACATGAGTAAAAAGAATGAAAGATGTTTAAAGCACAAGCAGAGTCTGGGGATCTCTTGATGGGCCATCCGTTTTGGCACTTGCACCTCACTTAAATCTGAAATACAGGCAATATATGTGTGTAATATGTAGTCCCATAGGAAACTACTGTACCTTATAAGGTACTTGGCCTCATGAAGCATGATGCTGAAACTGTGAGTAGTAATAAATATCCTATGGTAATTCTATCACACTGTTCGTGATTTTTTCCTTAACCTATCTGATAAGGGAAGAAGTATAAAGCATCACAGCTATTTTTGAGGATTGCATGTATTGAGGATTGCATGCACACACTGGATAACTCAAAGGACATATTTACTTTCAGAGTTAATGGCTCAAATCCAGCCTTATTCAAAGTGGTGTTATGCTTTGAATATTACAGCTACATATCAATCTCTTTGAAATTAGCCAGGGTTTTCAAAGCCCTACTTCGTAGCTGCATGGCTATAATATGAAACTGGTACCTTTATCAACAGGACTGGACACTTTTGATAGCTGTCCTGAGAGAGGCCAGTAACTGAAGAGGCACTGAAACTAAGCTACTGCTTATCCATGAAAGTAGTAGCGTTAAGAATGGCATATTACTGAGGCGTGCTTGCAGCTGCCTGGCTTTAACCTGTTATCATAAAGTGAATTTAGTATCCAGATTGTCTGTTTGACGTCTTTTACTGGCAGTAAAAGGAAAAATTCCTCACAACAGAGACTTGGAATCAGTGCACCACCATTCCTCACTTGGATGCTGCTTCTACATTTAATTCTGTAATCTCCATGTGTGGAAAGGGGGAGTGTGATGGGCATCTCAGCAAAGTTGAGCAGGAATGAGCAAGAATGTTTAAAAATTGTGTTTATCTTGTTTGCAAGTGACATATCTTTTGGGTCCTTGCCGTACTTATAAGAACTGGAACATGCACGCTTTGAGCACTGGAACTGCTTAGTTCTTCATGGTTATCACTCTCATGCATGATGACACTTTGAATCAGCCAAAAGACACACAACTGAAGCCATTGATACATGATACTTAGCATTTTCAGTAGACACTGGGACTTGTGCTGTTAGTTTATTGACTCTATTTGATTTTAATTCTTGTGGTTTCAAACTTTTTTTCTTTGCACATACCAGAACATCCTCCTCCTCTCCTCAGTTTAAGTCCAAGTCAGCTCTTTTGAATGAGTCTTTTTTTCTTAACCAAAAAAGCAACCTCGTGGTTTATTAAACTCAGAACACTTCTTGTAACCAGTCTCCACATAGATTTTTTTTTTTTCCACCAAGTAGTTACTTCAAGTTTTCTTTTGTTGGCTTTTCAGTGAGGAATGTTCTTGAAACTATTTCTTGGTTTTCTACGGTTTAACTTAGCAATGTTTTTGGATCCCATCTTCAATTCCTCTGGCTTTCTGTTTTAAGTATTTATTTTTTTTAGCATGCGTGACTGTGTAATACAGCTCTCTAATATACATGGTAACTCCTCCTTGGGGGAGGCAGTTATAAATTGTGGAACACGTAGTAGAACCATATGACTTTGCAGGATTGCCTCTGTGACAGGTGAGCTGCTCCCAGTACATGTATTCCTGCATCACATAAAAAATATGCTTGCTCTTTTTACTCTTACACTCAGAATATAACTAAAATAATGTGCCAGAGTCTCATCTAGTGTTACGATAGGTTAATATAATTGTCATGCTGAATTACCTTCGATGAAGATCTGGTCCTGCATGGGTTTGTGCAGTGTTTGCTTGGTTAGAAGCAAACAAGAGTAACACAGGAAATCAGTTCAATGGGCAGCACATTACTGGCGGGGGGGAGGGACACGACAGGGCAGGCGGGAATAAGGCTGCTTTAATTTGTCTCCATTACCAAAATTTAACATTGCTTCTGCATTAGGTTATCAGCTTAATTCAGCTGAATGCGTGGATATTCGTCTGAAGCGTGTTGTTCCTGACCACTATTGTCATTACTATCCAGAAAATAAGAAACCAAAGCCCAAGCTGAAAGAATGCAACATGGATCCCTGCCCGTCTAGGTTTGTATGTCAGATAAATTTCAGTGGGCAGTATACTCAGCTACTAAGGAACAAGCAATCGTATTTACTTAATTTCAGTTCTTTTCATCTTTAAATTAACTACTTTAGAAACGTACTAAGGTTACTTGATCTTGGTTGGTTATTGCACATGTTAAAGGCTGATGTCTGGCACCACTGCCAATAGATTTGTAGCATTTCTTCAGTGTTGCAGAATAGGAGATTTTGCTTTAGACAAAGATACTGCGAATATCAATTTGCCTGTTCAAGGGCTAATTCTACTCTTTTTGCTGAGTGGTACAGCAATAGTACAAGTATTTTATGAGAGTGTGTGAGGAGCACCGATTGTTTGCCTGCTTTTGGATTTATTGATGTTGCCATTCAGGATTTCTCATTAGATAGACAGTAGCTCCAGTTCTCAGTCAGCGTACAAGTTTTGCACATGGTTTAACTTGGTTTATTTGTCTGTCTGCTGTAACAGATGCATTCCTCATTTGTACTGTGGAGTTTGGGGAGGTTGTTTTGGCTTTTTACACTAAGAATTAAAAAAATATAAATAAATCAAACTAAATGTACTTGTGGTGCAAACACCACAGAATATTGTCACCAAACTGTAAAGGCTATAGTATACATAAATTGTATTGAATTGCACTACAGTATTTCAAACTAACTTTTGGATTGTCTGGTAAGGTTTCCTGGCTGTGCTAAAGAATCTTAAAATAACATCACAGTATCAAGTCCCAGAACCTCACATTAATATGCCAGCTGGCCGAGCTAGAGTTATATGCAAGAAGAAAAGGAAACACTCTCAATGGATTTAATTTCCTATAGCTAAACTGTCCATTTCCTTTCATTCCTGTTGAACATAATCGTTGATAGTGACCTCTAACAGTTATAGATGTGCAGACTTTCAAGTTTTTTTCCTGGAGAGTTGATCACTATATGGAGTGGTAAGACTTCAGTAATGCTTAATGGCAATGGATGCCAAACGTTGCAAAGCTGAAACAGGAAAATTAGGGAAAGAAAGGACATAATTATCTTTTTTCCTTGCAATTTTAGCTTATACAGACAGAAAAAGGGAAGTACTACTGGTTATAGTATATATTTCTGGGTATTGGAAGTAAAGCTTTATGCCTACTTTATGCTGTGCAATTCAAATAAACAGCTCTAGAAGGGTCTGAAGCACCACTCAGGACCTATATAGGATTAATCCTGTGATGCATTTTCACTGCCACTCATGTTCCTCAGTGGTCTTTGTTTACAGATACAAATATGTAACTGATTTCTTGTTAATGAAGTAGCACAGACCTAAAGGATCACTTGATAATAAATTTCTCTGCCTATGGATTGCTCATTTAATATTTATTTCATGGTATGAAGTGGAGAAGCTGTATGGTGAATAGATCTGTATCTGTGCAGGAGATGTAAGATTATACGAGTCATTGTTTGCCACAAGTGTAATGTGTAATGAATGTAAGATTCCCTCATTTCACATTGGGAATTGCTTACTTTAAGCATGATCATGTAAAAGCATGTACTTGATGTACATGAGAAATTATGTGTATGAGAAATTATGATGCAATATTTGTTTTCTTGACAGTGATGGATTTAAAGAAATCATGCCCTATGATCACTTCCAGCCACTTCCTCGGTATGTATAATCAGGATAGCGTATGTGTCAGCATTACTGCAATTTTCACTGCAAATACACTGTTTGAGTACTAAGAACATGGAACATCTTCTGATTTTTCTGTTGTAGGGGAGAGCAAGTTTATAACAATCCCGTACACGTTTTTGAGGCTTGTGTCTTATTTCAGTGTGCTCTAGATGATTAGCTTGACAGTAAGAGGATAATATGCTCTTCTTGGAAATATCAGTGTGGAAGGCTTCAGAATAAAGCGTTGTCCCCCTAAGCCTTCCCCTGCTGAAGTGCCAAGAAGGGCATCTGCTTGAAAATGCATGTATGAATTCTTGTTTTGAAATTATTTTATTTTGAAGATTTATACAATTAATATATTCTTTTATAGAAGAGGTCTTCCTATGTTACAGGGCTCTAGAAATTCTTTTTCCCTTGAGAGGTCTCATTCTTCTCATCTTTAGACCTGCACTCTATTTATTGACATTAAGACTGACATGTCACTTTAAAGATAGTGAGTTGTCTGAATATCTATTGCCTAAAATTAAGTCACCAGAGCACAGTTTGTTGCCTTTTTTAATTTTTTTTTTCTTTTACATGAATCAATCACAAGAATATAAAATCTCTCTGGAAGGCTTATATGTTTTGTAAAGAATGTTAGCACTAAAAAGCATTGAGACAGATTTACTGTTAATGTAACGAATTATGGTTGATGGCATCAGATACAAATTTATCTGACTTGAACCTCTGCTTTATTATGTCATGAAATGAATAATGTGTATTTTTCTAAAGAAGTAAAGATATGAAGTAATATGAATGAAATCATAGACTTGCACAGCTCAGTGGAGCTACTGATTACAGCTGATATAAATGTCATAGTTTATTTCTGTAGCAATTTACACTTCTTGTGGATCTGCTGTCCTGTGATGTACTTTGGCTTTCATACATAGAGATATTTTTTTTTCCCCTCCACAGCTTTATCCTGTAAAGTTCCATAATTATATTCTGTGTCTCTCCTCTTTCATTTCTTCTGCCAATTCCTTTGTACTTCAGATCTCCTCTGGAACTCAGCACAATTTATTTACATGAGTATTTCATCTTCTGAACTGCTCAGGGCTTGGAGACCAGTTGGAAGAGAAATTTAATCCCCCTTTCTGTGCTTTACTGTGCTCAGCACGTTTGCATGACACTGCGGTGAGATAGATTATGTCTGCGATAAAACTGTGGGCAGGTTCTCTTATTTCAGACACTGAGATCTACAGTCAAAGGCCCACCTCATTTTGACACCTCAGTGTGTCCTGTCAGAAGGTGTCACAGTCTTCCCGGGTGATGCTCAGGAGTAAGAACTGTAAAACAGCAGATGGCCACGCAGGGCTTAGAGCTGGTGCGAGCAGGAAGGACAGAGGGGAAGTGGGCTGTGTTCCACTGGGAAGGTGCATAAAGAAACATAGCGAAGGTGTAAAAGCACCTTTTCTTGCTGGAATTTCTGAAAGAAAACAGCAGCTGAAACAGCCAGTTTGTGTACCTGCATCGTGCGGTGAATCTGGTCCAGCATGGATGCAAGTGTTGCTTCAGCGTAGCAAGATGCATTTTCTCTTTGCCGTTGCCTGTCAAGTAACTGCAACGCGTTAGTCTGTGCCAGTTCTGCTGGGGCTTCTTCCACCTTTTCTTTTTGCTTTTTCTTTCCTTACCTGTTTCTTAACATGCTAACCCAAGTGTTCTTGCAAAGCAGGCAGAAACCCAAAGAACTGTAGACATGCTTGAGCAAAGCTGTACAGACTCCTTCACCTTGATCAGCAGTCATACATCACACCTCCTACATAACACGAGGGCCATGTGGAGGGCTGCCTTGCAGTCCTGCGGCATTTACCACCACTTTCCCATTCACACAAGGAAGTTGTGGGAAAGTCATGGTGCGCACCGCAAGATCTTGAAAGAGTTCTCCTGTGGCTAGAGTTGTAAATGCCCCACTGAAATATTTTTACAGATGGAGAATTCTTTTGAAATAAATAGAAAAATTTCCCAGGATGAAAATTTTCTTTTAAAGCTTTTGGAAAGCCTCCATTTATTTCAGACTTGTTGGACTGTTGAGGATCCCTTGACAGCTGTGGGTTCTGGAAAGTATCTCCTTGACTGCTTGCCCAAGACCCCCCTTTTCCCCAGTAGCCATGGACCTCACTCCATCTTGAAAATGCTTATGGGAGTATGGGATCTGGAGTGTGTTCGAAACTGATGAGATAAAGAAAAACAACTATAAAACTTCATGCTATAAACACTTGCGA
The DNA here is from genome assembly GCF_017639655.2 of Falco naumanni. NCBI lineage: Eukaryota > Metazoa > Chordata > Aves > Falconiformes > Falconidae > Falco > Falco naumanni. The sequence goes on along the minus strand of NC_054060.1, from coordinate 13,614,761 downwards.
GGCTAGTATTACATATAGCACAGTGAGCCTTATATATATAAATCCATGAGCTGCTAATTCATTGAACAGTTAATTGCTCTTTAGTTCCTGACCATTTTTAAAGAAAATGAGTTAACGCTGGCCATTTATTTAAGTCAAAGAAAGGCGTAACTGTTGCTCTTCAAATGTATTTTGTACTTGTGTGTCTGATACAGATTTGTTCTGAATGCTTTTGAGTATGCACTCTCTAGTTAATGTTCCATGGCTTGCTGTATGTTTCATACTCATTCTTCTGTCGAGCTTAAGCAGGATTGATAGGTTTTTGTAGGCAGTTTACAATCGGAATTGCCCTTGATTTAACTGCTTTATCACAGAAAGTGCGTCATAATTACTTAAATTTACCATTGATTTATAAGCCTTTGCTTTATCTACTCTTAGATTATTACTTCCTTTATGATAGCTAAGTTACTCTTGATGAATTTATTTTGGTGGGATATTGTTGTACTTGCTGTGTCCATTGTTCATAATGGATGTAATTTTTTTCATGATCCTTTCAAAGTGCCTGCAGGTGTAACAGGAATAAGTTTTAAACTAACAAATGTTGATGAACCACAAGATGTGCTGCAGGATTGAATCACTTCCCAAGTCTTAACTTTTGATTTGGGTAGATGGTGGAAAGAAAGTGAGAGATAAGATGTGAAGGGTGAGGAAAAATTGCGTGGAGGTCAGTGGAACCTATAGACAAATGCTGTGATAGAAGCTTGTTATGTCTAAACATGACAGGAGCGGGACATTTTTGAAGTTAGTTTTTGTTGAGAAGTGATTGCTTAAATGCACATTCATGCTAAGATCAAGATATAAATGAAACAAAGTTTGTAATCTAAAAACCTCCATGTAATTCTTACTTCAGATGGTGCAGCAATTTCCATCTTTATTGTAGATAGGCCAGGGATCATGGGTATATATCCATTTTGAAGATATTCCCTCCCAGCAGGTGGTTGATCATCCCTCTGTTGGAGGCTGCTGCCCCACAGCTCTGCTGGTTGACAGGGCTGTGTGAGTTTTCCTTAACCTGTGCATTGCCTGGCTTCAGGAGAAATCAGCTGGGTTAGCTGGAGCAGCTGAAACGGATGACCCTTTTGCTTGAAGCAAGTTGGAAAGTGTGAACACAAAGTCATTCAACAGCATTTCAGTGAGGGTGGAAAACTCTTACAGAACTGCAGTGATGACCAGCCAAATGATATCTGTCACAATTTAATTTGTTCTTATGGATGAAGACATCCATAAACAGTCCTTATGGATGAAGACAGTTTGAAATGAAATGGCCGGGTTTACTCAAAGCAAGTGTTAGAGTTCCCATAAAAATTATTTCATTAACAGATTTGTTAAGGGTAGTCTGCATGATGTGGGTAGTGATGAGCAGCCGTGGGTAATATCATCCTCAGTCAGCACAGCCAGCTCTGTCTTTGTCTTTGGACTTCATATAATCTCAAGTACATGTGTTTCTCGGTCTCCGACAATGATAATAAGGGTATATGTGACCAAGTAAATTAACTTTGAAAAATAATCTATTTAAATGATTTAGACTATTTGCAAATAAAATCATTCCAGTAATTGAACCTAGTATATTTAGGGTCTTTAACTCATGTATGAGAATAAGATTTTCAGTTATTTTGGGAAATGTACTTAAATCTGTAGTTCTATTTTTCTTCTTATTTTGCACATGAATTTAAGCTGGAATAAAGCAAGGTAGCTCTGTAATTCCATGTATTTATATTCAGTGTGTGGTCAGGATCCAGCAACTAAACTATCAGTGAGTTTTAATGACACTAAGGTTGGACTCAGGATTTTGAACTTTTAATAGAAGTTAGTTGAATAATAATAATAAAAAAGAAGCCTTATTTTTAATGTATGCGACTTCTTTTTCCAGGTGGGAACATAATCCTTGGACTGCATGTTCTGTTTCCTGTGGAGGTGGTATTCAGAGGAGAAGTTTTGTCTGTGTAGAGGAGACCATTCATGGAGAGATACTGCAAGTCGAAGAATGGAAATGCATGTATGCCCCTAAGCCCAAAGTCATTCAAACCTGCAATCTGTTTGATTGTCCTAAATGGGTGGCAATGGAATGGTCTCAAGTAAGTTGAAAAGTAATTGGGACCTTTATTCTAGTTTTCTAAAGGAAACCTCTAGTCTTGCATTACTATGTGCTTGTGAGCACGAGGCTATTGGAAAAATGTAGCCCTGCAAGCATAATTTTTAGTACTATATAGGAGAAGTTTGTGCTAAGTAATTTGGCTTGATAATCGAAATCTTACCATGCCTGTGTGGAGAAAAATTCATATTGAATTATTTATGCATGTTGAATTCCTGCTTTACACAAAGGAGAGGTTAGAGCCAGAGGTCAGGCCCCTTTGCAATCAGGTCATTTGTCTCTCAGTTCTTGATAAATGTAGTATTTCACGGCAAGTAATAGCTAAAGGCATATCTGTCTAGGGGCTGACATGTCTGCAGGGGTGATTTTCCAGCATTCTTACCTTTCATTATAGTAACAAGAACATAAAGCCAACTTATTTTGGCTGTAGTTATCTGATACAGCCAGATAGCTCAACACTTCTATAATTCCTTAGTTCATCCAAATGACATCACTGACATAAAGAAACTGTTCTTGCAGCACGTCTGACCCAGCTTTAACTGAAAATGACCACTGTAAGAGAGCATTTTCTCAGTACATAGCCACCTCTGTTTCAGACTGTTGCCAATCAGATAAGCTTTACAGAACCCCATGAAATCATTTGCATTCCCCAAACTTAGACGTTTTTTCCATCATCAACCTTTTCTTTATTCACCTAGCAATGCAGGCACAAATTCATATGTCTCTGACGCCTGATTGATTGTGGAAAAATCTTAGTGAACACGTCATCAGTGCTTCTAACTTGTTTTTTAACGGTATTTGTAAATATAATAAAAAAGAAACTGTCAGATGGTTGCATTGTCTCCTGTAGTGCACAGTGACCTGTGGCCGAGGCTTGCGTTACCGAGTAGTGCTGTGTATTGACCACCGTGGGCAGCATGTTGGTGGCTGCAATCCACAACTTAAACTACACATAAAAGAAGAGTGCATTGTGCCAATACCATGTTACAAGCCAAAAGGTAACTGGAATTTTGTCTGGGTCTGTTATTGTTTCACATTTTTGTTAAGAGAATTAAAAGCCCCTGGTAACCTTTTTTTTTCAGAAATGCCAGAAGCTGGAATTTACTAGGACTTATTTCAGTTTTGGCAGAAACAAGCATTTTAATTATTGGCGCTAGGAGAAGTGCCCTGCTGATATTTTTTGCTGATGTGGCCAGACTGTCATGAAGTGAACATGCTAACTAAGTCTATACAGCCTGGTCAAATTGAGAAAACAAGAATTAATGAGATCAACATGGGGAGGAGGAGCTGTTCAATAATACTTGAAATTGGAATGGTACTCCATAGGTAGCACTTGGGGTCTTGTTCATTTATATCTCATTAAATGTGTCAACATTCCCAGTGGGCCTCATCAGTTTGTTGTTATAATTAAACTGATTTCCTTTTCTCTTCCCCATTTCTGTGTATTTAAAAGGTCTGTAACAATGATGTAAATTGACAAATAATCTCTAAGAGAGTTGGTAAGGCATGAAACAGTAGGTTAGAAGTGAAAAGAAAAAGCAAAGATGGGGGTGGTGGAAACCAGTATGTCTTGTCCCTTGCTCATTTCTGTCCCTCTGGGCCCAGGAAACTTTAGTGGGTGCTACTCCCATTCTTTCAGGTTTTATTGAACGGCTTTTATTTCAGCCATCCACAACTCACCGTAAAGGTTTACATAGAAAAAGTGAAAGCTATCTGTAGACAACCCTATGTTTCTCTTTAGGATGTTTTCAGACTCTAGAGAATTCTTCAGGCAGAAAACTATTCAGGGTTAAACCATGAAGTAGAAACTAGCACTGAAGTTTTACGAACCTTCTGGGATTTTACTTAAGTTTGGAGGCACAGATCCTCAACTGGCTTACAATACTCCTAAAAAAAAGCATCTCAGAATTGTAGGACATATAGACAGATTAAAAAGTTGGTGTTTTCTAAATTAATTTCCAATTTTGGGAAAGTTGGCTAACTCTGCAAAAAAAACCCCATTATTTTCTGCGAAAATTTTCTAGTGAAGCCAGTCTATCTGGAGAGCAATGTACATTTGCTATGCTCTGGCTTCTTTTTCAGCTATAAACTTAAGTTATGATGATAATCCATTACACTGAGATATAACCTACAACCTACTAGAGACTGCCTGCATTTGGGGAATATGTGGGAAGGAAGTAGAAGATTAAATAGGAATGGAAATTGGATTACTAGGACCCTCTCAGTAAAAAGGGGTGTCAGAATGGAGCTCAAACATAATGAAGACATTTTCTAGTAAATTGTTTATCATCCAGTATATCTTTATTCAAAAGCATTAGATCAATAGACAATGTAAAGTGTTAAGTGCTAAAGTGAACAGTGCTAACATCTACATATTGCTTTGATTTTGGAGGAATTACTGAATGTTTTGGTTTGTTTGGTTTTTTTTTTTTTGTAACAGAAAAAAACCCTGTGGAAGCAAAATTGCCGTGGTTTAAACAGGCACATGAAATGGAAGAGACCAGAACAGTCTCGGAAGAGCCAACGTAAGTACGTTGTGTTTTACAGTGAAGAAACTTTTCCAACATGTTTTGCAGATCATCTGGAATGACAGTTGCTGTGCAGTTTTCTTTGACAGTTGGCCTTCCTTGGGAGATGAGTTGTGTTATGAGCTGTTCCTAATTTTACATCTCAATAGCTTTGCTTCTGGAGCTCCTGTTCTGGATGACACAGAGCTACTGTGTTAGTAGTGACCCTGTATCATTCAAGCAATGCAAAGGGATCTTCATTTAGCCTAATTAAACCCCAATTAATGATGTGGAAGCATTTCAGCAGATGTAAATTAAATAAATTCAGTTTTATCCCAGTCATTGCTGTTACCTCAAGGATGTAGTGGTTGTATTAAAAATTAAGAGGTACTTTGTAGGGTTGCCAGGGTTTCCTTGGGGAGTGAGACCAATGCGTAAATAAAGTGAGAAAAACCTGCTGATCTCTGAGCTTAGCTAAATCTATGCGGGTAAGTTGTGATATTTTACATGTGTATATGTGTGAAATAACATCTGGATTTTGTGAGTCCCTTTAAGAGCTGACAGGGGTAAGCCTTGCAACATTTAAGTCGTGGGCATGAAAGCATGACTTAAATCCAGCTACACTTACTCCTGTCCCTTGTATGTTAGGGCATCCACACAAGTGCTTATATCCCCTGTGTTAATGTTTCATGTATATTTGTATCTAATATATTCAATATAGAGTATACAACTTTCTAGAAAATAGAAATGTTCTATAAGGTTTTCATGAGAGATTTTGAACAGCATTTTGTTGTGCTGTGCCAAATTCTGCACTCATTTGTAGTAATGTTAGTTTAAAATAATTTAGATGAGCTTGCTGAAGTTACTTTGGATTTATATTGCTCTGAGAGCAAAGCGTGCCCTATAACTTCTTATTTTTCTTCCTCCATCTAGCTATTCCTGATTTTTTGGCACACATGCACCAGCAGGTGTGATCATGAGTAATAAAATCTTTACACCTGCACTGACTCACAGAAGAAACCTCTTGCCAAACAGGTGTTTGCATAGTTATGGTGACTGTACTTTAAACTTTTCACTGCTCTAGCCTTTCAAGTCAAGTGTCAACCTACTGTGAGTGGTTATTTCACTCTCCAAATTGGTGGCCCTGAATTAAGGCAGGGTAGTAGCAAAGGTATAAAAATGAAGTGTGATTGTCGAAGGGGGTGATGCAATCAAATGTGCCTGTTGAATGTCAGCATATCAGAATGAAGGTATATAAGGCCACCTCTAAAGAGGATTCAGCATGAAGCTGTAAAGAAAGTGATCTCTAGCATTATGAGATCGTGCTGTGGCATCCATGAGCTAATGCAGCCTCCAGGTTTTAAGATCATTCAGCAGCAGTCTGACAGAACAGGCAGGGAGGACCGGCAGGGGCACAGCGTGCTGGTTCAGAGTATATTTAGAATATAATAGAGCTGAGCCGGAAGGTTTGTAATGGGTTCCCTTGTACCTTGCCCTCACAAAGAAAGCCGTTATTCGTGCCTTCCTAGGCATGACCGAGGTATTCCACTGTGGCCTCACAGCGTGAATGCAGCCGTGTTCGAGTTCTCGCTGCACGTCCTGTCACAGCTGTGCAGTTTTGCAGTTCCTTGGATCTTTACTCTTCTTGTTTACTCTGGAGACCTAGATTTTCATGATCATTTTTTTAAAATTCATGATCCTCATTCTGTCCTGAGACTCTTTCCTTCACGTTTTCCAGAAGCATCTCCCCAAGTCTAAAAGGTTTCTCCAGCCACTTCTTGCTGATGCCTCTTCTCTGCCATCCTTCTCTGATCCTGAGGTGTTGCTGGGGTGCTGTGCTTCCCTAGCCTGGGGAGTCTGGGCTCTCCTAGGGCCCAGCTCTAATGCTGCAGCCATATTCCTTATTAATTTCTTTTTACTTGTCTTCTGGTGCTGCCTGCTCTTACTTTATTCTAAGGAAGCTGGCAGGTAAGGAGAAATGAGAAATAACTACTCCCTGACTTCATTCCCTTTTGCAGATTGCCTGTTGGTCCTGTGGACAATGGTTTGCAACCAGAGCAGTTTCTCAATAGATGCTTTAAATCTCATGCCCTAACTGTTCCCGTCTTTTCCAGCTGGAGTGCTGCTTTTTGGGGGTCAGCCTTTAGGGTTTAAAATAAACTGTAACAATAGGTTGTTACTTCTCCCAGAGTAAATTATAACAAGATTTCCCTCTGGTTTGGATCGGTTTAACTTTATTTTCTGTAATTTACACAAGGCACAGTGATAACTCATAGCCCACCTCTGCCTAGCAGGAGGCTTATGATTTCCTTGGTAAAATGCCATCACTTTTAATTTTAGTTATTCTGTTGTCATCCAGACTTAAACCACAATACGAAGTCTCAACTTCTAGTCCATCCTTTTATTACAACTGTCTTTCTAGGCTTTTGTGTAATATTTTGGTTGATAATGAATACGAGAATAAATGCAGCTGTGTTTTAGAACCCACAAATGATGAATATGCCAAAAGTAGCTTGTGGAAGATGAATAGTTCTGCTGCTGTGGTCTGCCATGGCTGCTGTCCTGAATTTACATAGAGGGGGAACATTCAAAAGCTGCTTTTTTATTATTATTAGCAAAATAAAAAATGACTGCCCTTAAAGTGAGGCCAAGAAAAATTTAGTTCTGACCTTTTTAGTTTTGAGTTGTGGAATGTGATGACAGTTGATACCAATAATTATTTTAAACATTCTTCCCTCGAGCCTTCTTAGTTACAGGGGGATTCGCAGAGAAGATCCAGAAAGGTTTTTGCATCCTTTTTATTAATCATAAGTTAAAGGAATAGACACCTCAGCTGCCTTTCCCTGTCATGGCTTAGGACAAAACTAAAATGCTTTCAAAAACTGATATATTTTTTCAGCAACCTGAACTAAAAAGTCATCACTAGTTTGTGTAGTCGCAGTGGCTGCATGTGAAATGCAGTGTCTCTCAAAGATTCTTGCTCATTGCGTTTGAGTCATTTTCACAGAAACGTCCCCATCATGCCTTTAGTGATAAAGAATTACATGTTTTTCACAGCTGCCTCTCTGAAAATGGGTGGGTAATTTTGTCCAACACATTACACTCAAGTCTGATAAAACCTGGCAGTGCAACTCTGCTTAGAGCAGGCAAGGGTGGTGCTTCAGGGGAGGGGTAGGGTGCCAGCACCATGGAAGTTCTGACCCAGTAAGCAGCCAACATTTTAGATGCTTCTGCAAGCTTTTATCCAGGCCCCTTGGCGCAGTAGGGTTGGATTGGAAATATCACAAAAGCAGTCCTTTTTTCAGGATTTAGGCATTTCCTGTCTTAACTGAAAGCAAGAACTGCAGGCTTGAGGAAAATAATAATGAAAAAAATAATACTGAGACACACCATGTTTTCCAAGTCTTTAGAAAGTTGCAGAAGGCTGTGTTGATTTAAGTTTTCAGTTCAGATTTGATTTGGTTGGCCTGGGCTGTTCTGTCCGAGTTATATCATCAGTAGTTTAGGTCACCACTTCACTTTGCAGGTCATCCTACACTTGCTTTTTTAGTGTGTGCCAGGGGAATGCACATTTCCATTAGTGTTAGACTGGTAATGCCACAGCATGGACATCCTCTCCGCTGCATCTGTAGTGTGTACATCATCTATACTTGTGCAGATGACTACAGGAGCATTTGATTTCTACATTGAACTGGGAAGAATGACTGTACAAAAAGGCCAATTGTGGAAAGTTGTGCCTGCTTAGATTTGCATTTTTCCATTCTTTTCCTTTTTTTAATCAGGAGTCTCATCTGCAAACTTAGTTAGAGATCTCAGAAAATTTTCAGAGTTGCCACCATCCTATCCATTCCATTATAAATTCCTGATGATCTGCAAGGCATCATAATACAACTGCTCTGATGCTTCTTAATCCTGACCTGAGATGACTCTGAAGTGTCTCCATCAAAGGCAGAGTGAATTTGATGATGGGAAGTATTGAATCCAAAGTATTGCCATGTGTGTGCTCTGAATGCCACTGAGTAAAAAATATATCGCTTCTGAGGCTGATGGAGTTTGCTTTAATGATCTCTCACAGGCTTTGTTTGTGCATATGTAAAATAAAAAATAAAAATAAAAAAATAATCTGTCTGAACTCAAAATTCAGATACAATGCCAACCTCTGGAGTTCTCTCACTGTCCAGTCAGTTCCTTGCTCAAATTTTGTATTAGCAGTCTCCATTGGCTGCTGTTGAAGGCACTTAAAGTGTGACTATAACATGATCATGCTTCGAAAAGTTCTAGAATTTAGGATTTTAATAGCTAAATAGTCGAGTGACTAGTGTAGCAAATTCCATGTTAGAATAAAATAATTTGGGTGTTGTTTTTTTTTTATCTTGCACTTCCCTGAAAAATACCAGACACTAATCAACAAGAAAACATCAATTATAATATAGGCTTGGTATAAGTCAAAGAAAAAATGCTTAGAATTTTCTGAATTTCTTTATAAATCAATCGGTTGATTGAATGAAAGGATTGCTGTGGTTCAGAATTTTCTTTCATTTATACAGGAGTTCAAAAGAATGCATCACACGTTATTTTTGGAATGTTTTAATGCACTCAGCTAACAGTACACAAAACTAACACTGATGGCTGGTATGCTGCTGTCATGCTTTTAGCAAAAAAAGTTACTTGCTTTCAGACTGTAAACTGTTAGGTGTGGTCACAACACCAACCAACTCTTTTCAAGTATATATGTCCACCAGTTTTATTTTTCTAATTAGGTACATAACCTCAAATGAACTTACACTTATTTTTTTACACAGAAGGAGAAGAAAGCCATAATTTTTTTAATCCTACGCACAATGACCTTGATTGAATAAAGCACTTAAGCACAAGTTTAATTCTGAGCACATTATAGTCCTGTTGACTTCAAAGGACAGCTGATATGCTATAAGTTAGGCACATGCTTAAGCATTTTGTTGGATGAGGGTGATTTTGCCATGGCCACTCTATGTAGTTTGCATGGCTGTCTTTGAAAAGACTCTGAGATCTGATGGTTCAGGATTAAGCTGATTTATCTATTGGGTAAGAGAACCCTTCCTGTGCAGCTTTTTCCCGTAGGTGTTCAGATAGAATTTGTTATCAAGAGCACCTGGACATTGACCCCTACCAGCTGTGCCGTTGGACTTGGTGGACTGTTAGGTTGCACCAGTAGGGCATTGACTCAGATTTTATCGCTGTAGGACACAGCTATCCACCATTTTGATAATATTCTTCCAATAAAAATCAATACTCTGCCCTTTCCTGAGTCTGTCAGGGACCAGCAAGCTCTAACTAACACTCTGAGGCTCTGTTCAAGGAAACTTTGAAGCAACAGGCATTGACATCTTTATCTTCATAGCAGAGTTGTGAAGATACTTCATTAACATCTCTTTAAAGAATAACCAGTTGCCTTGTAACCTTTATTGGAAATGGGAATAGTCTTTTCCACAGCAGACAGTCCGTCTTGAGGTCTATCCCAAGCACAGCTTGGGTTACTACCCCAAGGACTGTTAGAGTATCCTTATGGGTTACCCACTCATCTGTTCTCCTTTCTTCTGTTTGATTCTTCCTCTGTATATACTGGCAAGGAGTTGTTGGCTCAAGATGATAAACTGTCCACAGAATCAGCCACATTTTGTTGACATTTTTCTGTGCTTACTGTGTATGCAGAGTGTAAACACTGATTTTTGTCTTACATGACTGTTCTTATTTTCTTAAGGACAGCTTTCCTGCAGTGAAGAGAAAGATAATTCTTAATTAAAGATAAGGAGAAAATCTTTGAATCCTAATTTGACTTTTTCCTTCCAAATACATTTTTAGCATTGGTCAAATATATCCTTCTGTATCTCCCATTTGTGTTTTGACCATCAGCTACATTTGGACATATAATAAAGAGCAAGTGCAACCTTTTGAAAAAACGTCCTATGAAACTCTGTATTTGATTTCTTATAAATTGTACCCCAGAGTCACTTGGGATGACTTTATTAATGAAATTCAGCCCCTTGGGTCTAATGCCATTTTGAAAATTACTATCAGATATTGATGTGACCCTCGAAGTCAAAGAATATTATAGATTAAAACCTCCTTTTATTCAGTAAATTCATGATCTGTAAAATAAGATCTTACTATAGTTCATCAGGAGCATAAATGCTTTCTAATAAAAATGAGGGATTTGTGACTGAGCCAGTTAGACCTCTTTATTGAAGATGAGAGGCTTCTTACAATATTAAATCTGAGCAGCAGCCTGCGGTGGTATGCACTGGAGATAGCTAGATTTAAAAAGTGTTTTTATGCTGTCTGGTTGCTGATTATTGGTATGACAGAAGTTGATGGCCTTTCTCAGATTTAAGCAGACTGCAAATATACTTTTGGCATATGCCTAAGTCCGTGTACCTGGGGAGCTATTTTGTATTGTAGAGATGTATCTTCATGGAGTTTCTCCTTATTTTCCACTGAAGGAGTTTGAGGAAAGATTTAGGGAATGTCCTTTCCCCCCCAGTAAAAAAGATACAGCCTTCCCTGTTCTTTTGATTCTTTCTCCTCTTTTGCTACATCTTTTTTTTTGTGAATTCTGAGGAATGGTCTGGGGTGGGAGGCAAGTGAAAGACTTAAGACACTTGATGATGCATTCCATTTGAGCATCAAATAGTATTATGTATTGTCTGCTGTGTGTATAAACATACATTTATGTATTTTAGCTATGTTTTAGCTCTGCACACACATACATAAATATATGGAACAAAATGACAGTGTTTCTACTGCCCTGTGATTATTTGCAGGTTTATTCCTGAACCCTGGTCTCCATGCAGTGCCACGTGTGGCAATGGTGTACAGGTGCGAGACGTGAAGTGCCGAATTCTTCTGGCATTTACTCAGACTGAGGTTGAACTGCCTGAAGAGGAATGTGAAGATGTGAAGCCACCAACAGAACGCGTCTGTCACCAGGCATCCTGTGACAGTGATCCTGTCCCCTACACACCAGAATTTTCACATGCTGAAGACGGCAGCGTGACTTACGACTGGGAATACATTGGGTTTACTCCTTGTTCAGCTACGTGTCTCAGAGGTACCTTTATTTATGTATTTATTTATCCCAAGTAGCAGGAATTTGGCATTGCTTGATGTTGTTCGTTCTTCTCTTCATGTTGCCCTATGCAGCTATGTTGATCTGTATGAATAACCCAGAAATCAGTTAAAACTTGAAGCTGCATGTTTTTCTAGAGTATTTGAAACTACTTGGTTTCATTTATGTCCTGTGTTCAAACGTTGACTTTATCTGGTTAAGGTGCAAGAAGTTATTGATACAGCAAGTTGCTTTAGTCTTGCTGCGGGAGTCTCAGCTGTCAGGTAGTTGGTGGTATCAGTATGTTTAATGCATCGGTGACGGGCATGTTTAGACGACCTTTCTTTCTAGGAACTGAAAGTGTATAGTTTCAAAGTTAAAATTCCCATGTTAGCTATTTTGTATATTCCCAAATGCTGTCATTTTCTGCAGTGCAGTAGGGATACAAAGCTGTAATTAGGGAGGCTTCGTCTCAGTCTGACTGGTGTGAACATCAAACGGGAGTTCGTTTAGGTCTTGGTACAGTACATGACTCTATAGGAACTCTGTGCCATACATCTGTCTGCAAGTAGTTAGGCACATTCCTTTTTGGATGTAATCGAATCTCCCTGTTGTCCTAAGTACATGCTACCAGACAAGGTTGCTGGTGTTGCTGCTACATGCTGTACGCTGGGACCGAACACAAGTGAGTTATGAAGTGTTAAGTGGAAGCAGGGGAATTGTGAACACACCTATATATGACAGGACTGATGACATCAGTGGGAAGTGAAGACAGTTGTACCCATAGAAGAAATAAAAAATGTAGAAAAGGGGAGAACAGAAACAATTGGAAGCAGAGAGCCAGTCTAGAGCTCACAGAAAGCAGCCTCCTTTGTACTATTCACCAGTTCAAACCTGGAAGACAGAAGCTGGGAGGGATGCCCCAGAATGCTGTCAGCAGGATGGTAAGTGGCTGATTAGTGCCTCCTTTATCATTTACTACTGCTGTTTACTGATGGGGTTGATCTATAGGAACAGCAGCACATATGGTCACAAAAGTTGATGCATCCCATTCCCTCAGCTACCTTCAGTGGGCATTTTGACTGGCAAAGTAGAAGAGGCTGTAGTCCGAGTATATATGTGTGATGTATAAATGTGTGATGGTAATGACAGCTATTGTGACTAAGTGTCTGTCTTCATTTTGAGGCAGTTGTCTTTAGAAATAATAATTGTACCCTAAAGGAGGAATGAAGTTTTCATTACTACTAAATTGGTAGTTCTCTTTTTCATATCTCAACTGATTTTTGTAATGTGCAATCATTTCGTTGCCATCTTAAGTCCACTTTACTACTGCTATTTAGCCAGTATCTTCACCAAAGGTGTTCTGAAACTCCAAAGTTTTTTAACTTTGAGGGCATCAATAGACATTTAGGCTGAAATAATCTGTAGTCTTTGCCTGCTATTGCACATGTGCCTGTTTGCGTCGCCTGCACCTCCACATGTGAGTTTGTCCTTGCAAAAATGTTCATGTAAGAAGTTGTACTTGGAGTGCAAGCTGACAGAAATTTGAGGAGCCTGTACTGAAGACAGTAGTTTTGTTTGCCAGTGCAAAGGAACTTTGGAATGACTGATGAGGAGAATCCCATGATCAGTTTAATTGTATTCCTAAGGGAGCCGAGTGTGAATTCTGTTGCTGACTTCTGACCTTTCATGAATTTGTGAGATGTCTGATGCAGAATTGTCCTAGAGGTGTTCATAGTAATCTGACCATTTGTCTGATATGCAGTAGAAATTATCCATTTGAAGAAGTTTCAAAGAAATTATCTGCTTTCTCTTGAGACTTCTGTGGTATCACTGGTACCATGTCTAGACATTTTTCTTATGTGATGCTCCTGGGAAATATGGGAAGTTGTCAGGATATTTTATCAAGGAACAGCTTCAGAAGTCCCTGTACTGTTATGTTAGTTAGGTAGCAGTGATTTTTTCCTTCTATCAGTTCTGGTCTTCTTGCTGCCTTGGCAAAGGCTTTCAAACAGACCAAAAATTACCTGCCGATAAATAGTTTAAAGGGAACCAGACATGTCTTCTGTTTCCAACTTATTGCAATGTACTAACTAATGATCTCACTGTCTACTATTTTTCCATTGTGTAGTTCAAAGAGGCTGATCCATTTCAGCTAAGTTTTATGTTCAAATCTCATTTCAATTAGATGAACTCTCTCATTACAAGAAATGAATGTTGTCTGAATTTGGAATATCCCAGTGTAATGTAAATTATATTAGGTGCTTTTTCTCTAGTATGTATGTATCTAGCAGTGGCTATTAAAATAAATTCCTGTGGATTTCTGTATCCTCAGAACTCCCTACCCCCATTTCTTAGTGCTTGACTCTCCGAACAAGGGAAAAGCCTGCAGGGTCTAAACAGGGTGGAAGCTTTACAGCCACTGTGTGAGCAAAGACTGAATCTGTTTCAGTGCTTGTCACTAGCAGCTTTTTTTAAAATCCTTGTACGACTAGACTTTTAATTCGAATTCTCCTCTGATCCCTCTCCAAAGCAGATGAAAAAGGCAGATGGCAACGTTGTTTTCTGAGGTATTAGAATTACAGAGATAAAGTGATCTGCAAGGCAGTATCAAACATCTTTACTTTCCAGTTCGTCATATTCCTTGGTCATTTTGTGTGCTTTCTGCAGCAAATCTGTGTGGCTTGTCACCTAGTATATTGAGTGCCATAAAACTTGCTGCTTTTGAGGGCTGGTACAGTCTGTTATGCCTCTTAGCATAACTGATACTTCTTTCATCAGTCTTTCCACGAGTGCAAATAGGAGTTGTCCAGGCCAGTCTGTCATGGTGCAGATGTCACATTTAACATCCATAGGAAACTCTGTAAGCATCCTGAAAGCTAAAGATCTGTTTTGTCTTCAGTGCCTGAAGAAATCCCAAGCTGAAAATAAACCAACAGTGTACGTGGGTATCTCAGGATTTGCCTTTATTTTCCCAAAATGTGGGGGTCTGGTTTGGTTTTTTTTTCACCCAATCTGAAGAACTTTGGCCCTGATGTGAGAGGCCCCAACACCAGTATAAGCTGAATTTTCATAATGTTGTCAGTGAGACGTATTAGTCATTATCAGAATAAAGAGTACGCCTAAGGAGAAGAAATGTTTTTCTTGTAATCTGTAGTGTTTCTTCAGTGTTGTCAATCATTTAACTACTCTACAATATTTTAAAGGGATGTTTTCAATTTTAAAAAATAACTGAACGTTTTCTGGTTCCCTGTTTAAAAATACCTTTAATTGCAAGAGGCAGATTTTGGTAGTTCTATATAATTATTATTACTATTTATATTCCATATGCTTCAAAATTTATGATTCTGATCCTCTAAAGTCATTACATTGGCTTAAAAGTAATGAGATTAAACAATAAATACATATGCACTTCCTTTTGTTTCCTCTATAGTCTGTGACTTCGGAAGCTTTAGGGTACAGTCAAGTTGTGTCTTCAGGCTTTTGCCCGAACCGTAATGGCTAAAAGTTTACCATTTTATTTATAAGAAACCTGAGATTCTTAGAAAATTAATGGATTCTAGCCAAATTTAAGGGCTCTTAAGAAAAACAATGAGTGTTCTGAGACTCTCATATAAAGTTGAGAACATTTGCAATGGTGTGTTGTAGGTAACTGATAACAGGTTGCTCCTATCACTAGTTTCTTTAACTGCAGACACTGTTTACTCTTTCTCAGAATGAGTATAAATAACATTGCTAGTTTCAGTAGATTTATAGAGAGGCTCAAGCATATGTAGGGCTTGGCATTTCTTCTGAGTTTTTTTCAGCTGATAGTACGTATTTTAAAGTAATCCCCAAACTGAGACTATCTCATAGAAATAAATGACTGTCCTTCCTCTTCCAGGTATAGGGAATAGCTCAATCCACTTACCATTTGCACAGCAACTTTCCACCCCCATTTTCATTGTACTCTAAAAAAGGCAGAAACAAAATCTGGGCTTTTTTCAAGCATTCTGATCTTTTAACACATGCTTCATGCACTGTGTATTTCACGGCACAGAAAAGCTTGTAAAAGAATGTAAATGTATGTGGTTTGAATGCTGGGTTAAAATAGAAAATATTCTATTTCACTGAATAGTAGGATAATTACTACAATAGTGCATCAGATTACTGTAAAAATACTTAATGCTCCCTGCTGCATACATAATGTTTTAGTTAAATTATCTACTATGTTTATATTATAAGCCAAGAAAGTCATACACATAAAACTTTGCTTGTTTGAATAATAGATTTTTCCGTTTTCCAACTGACATAAAATAAGAAGTTTATCAGTGATTGAAGTTCCCAACTAATGGAAAATTATAGTTTGAGGTGAGAAATCTGATTAATTGTCAAGACATTTTGACAGCTAAATTCAAGCAAATGCTGCATCAGTTACCTGTAGTTATTTATTGAGTAGAGTTCCTGAACTGAGAACCACGGAAAAGGGAGGAAGGGAGTGGTATGTTTTTAATAGCTCTTTAATAATCCGTTTTATGCTTATGGCATCAAAACAGGTTGCTATTTTTCTTTCAATAAGGACCCTGTCGCAAAGAATCACTACTGCAGTTTGTGCCCTGTAGTTAAGTCAAATGAAAGATACAGCACATATTGACATTTTCTGCTCATAACACAATCATAGCTAGCTGGTCATGCTGCAAGGCAGGAGTGGTTTAATGACTCTAGGTGGCAAGTTGCAGTCAAAACCCATCACCTGGTATAACATTGTTCATTTGGCTGGCCTATTTAGTTTTTGTAACACTGAGATAAAAAGTTTCCATGGCATTATTGCCAGTTTAGATGGTCTGAAAGGAATCTCATTTCATTCCCTTCCTTTGTGTGAGATATTAAGATATTACTTATCACAACCTGTTCCAGAGTAGCATCACCTCTGAGTGTGGTTTTCCCACAGGAACACGGTGAGGTCAGCAAAACTGAAGGTTGGTAGCACAGAGTAGATTGATAGCAGGTAGCACAGATAGACCTGAAATAGAAATAGATACCTGCTTGATTGCTTGTCTAGTAATGTCATTCTGTTGCTGCCAGAACACAATTTCTAAACCTTTATTTCTCTCTTGTAGACAGTCAGATGTGTGTCTCCTATGTAAGGGGACAGGGAAGCTGCTCCTGTTAAACAAACACGTGGGGATCAATCGGACAGAAAATGTTTGATTCCCTTGTTTGTCACTCTGCAGTGAAATAGTAGAGCTCTAGAAAAAATGTTTATTTGTTGGCTTGTCATCGTTGGGCATTTTCATGTCTGCATTATAGTAATGTTATTTGTTGTGAAAGGTTTATCCTCAGCCTTGCTAGTAAAATACTTTTTACTCAATGTGTGTGTTCTATGTTAATGTAGTTATCAATACTTTGATAGAAGAGAACTGAATAGGTTGTCAATCATATGTAAGGTCAGGTCTTCTGTTCTATAAAAATTCATCACTTTGTAGTTATAGTAAAAATATTTATATAACAAGGTCTTTCTGAACTGAAAATTAGTCCCAGAGGGGATCTAGAGGTGTACCACAGAGCCTGAAAGAAATTGGAATCTATGTTACTGTGAAAATCACCGCTGGCCCACTCCTGCTGAACTGTCTGAAATAGCTGGACTGGTTCAAGTGTTGCAAAGAGGGATTGTCGCCTGGGCTGGCTGTTACACTGGACTACATCAGAATTGTTTATAGGTGGAAGGAACAGTTTTGACTTATGAAAAGAACGACAGTGCTCATGGGTGTGTTTTAAAGGAGAGAAAATGGACCATTGACATGGAGACAGAACTCTCAGTGTAGTATATTCCTTGACCCCACTGAAATCAGAATGTCCAACAGTGCCAAGAAACCAGTCGTCGTGCACAGTTGACAGAAGCAAGAATAGTTGTAGTAGACTTGGTGTAACAATAGTGGGAATGTTTTTAGGTAATGTCATAGGTGATACCATAAAGCAGTTAGTGAAGGTTTCTAGCTAAAAATGCAACTCCCTCTGAAACCGTGAAAGTTGGTTGTAAGAAAAGCAGTATAACCTGCTGCTGAAAGCAAGTTTGTATCCCTACAAAATTACTGGAGATAAGTGAAAAACAGGAAGGAAATGGATTTAAATACTTCAAACTGTGACTCTTCAAAAGCAGTTTTTACATGGAAGCAACCAAATAGGTGTTTTATTATTTCAGTGCTTTTTTTTTCCCCCCTACAAGATTATGATCATTAGCATTGCTTATATAGAACATCCCAGATGCACGGGATTCCCCAAGTACATCACAAACCGTCTTGTCTTTCATGTGCATGTGAGTGAGCTTTGAAATTGAGTAAGGGTTTCATACTAAAAAATATGATATATAAGATTGGATAATTACATAGGTTTAAAATAAAAGTGGTTCACAACATGTGTATTCACCAAGCTGATTTGTTCTAAAGTAAACTTATATTACGTTTCATTTTGACTCATAGAAATTTGAGTATTAGTAATCTTTCATGCTTCAGTAATAAGATCTAGGTAGCGAGAGCTGCAGATCAGAAGGGTGCCAAGAATGGTCACGAGTGAGGAAAGCTCTAGGCTGGGTCAGATTTGCTGTCTTCAGCAAAACTGTTGCAGCTCTTAGTCTCTGTGAGTAAGGTTCTATGTTTAGTCAGCCATTCTCCTGACTGTAGTTTTGCAAGTGTTCTGCATTTTTTTTGTCACATTTTTTGCAGATCTTTAGCTTCTTAAAGTCAAGGTAAATGACAAGGAATCATTTTACTCTGATTTTGGCAACGAAACCAGTAGTTGGTTTGGGGACCATTACAGAACCAGGTTGATGTAGCATTTGATTGTGAACAGACAGAAAAGCCTATTTTGTGTTGGTTTTCAGAGAGGCAGAATGTCAAATCAAGCTTTTTAACTATCACAGAAATAAAGTGCTAGATATAATTCACAAATATCTTTTGCGCATTAAATACATGAACTGTGTTCCTTTTGACTTGAGATGTTACTTTAAAGACTGGTATCAAATTCCGTGTCCAGAGCTTTTTTACTGAGTTAATACACGCAGCCTTGAATAATTACAAGAGCAAAGTTTGCAGCAATCTCTTCATCTTCAGTGTTTCATGACTGTCTTTTCCTTTTTAATTCAGGAACACAAGAAGCCATTGCGATGTGTTTGCATGTAGAGACAAAACAAGCTGTCAATGAAACCCTCTGTGACAATTCCAAGAAACCACCACCAATGACTCGTACTTGCAATATGAAGCTTTGCCCTCCGAGGTACACTGGAATAATGAAATTGTCTTGTGGCAAAGAAATGGTTAATAGGACTTAAATAAACATTGGCTTTCTCAAAAAAGGGCTCGGATTGCAGGACTGTGGTCTTGCTTTGGGATAAAATTTCACTGCTTCTGTCTTTAACAGGGTTTGGGGGTTGGGTTTTTTGGGGTTTTTTTGGTCTTGTTCACTCCTTTTCCACTCTTCACATCTCACTAATAAAATAGGGAACATTTTCTGAAATAAATCTCTTCCATGTAGATATTTGCCAGAGTTGGAAAAACAGCCTTAACTCTTTTAGTGGTACAAGGAAAATTTTAAGGTAATTTCACAAAAAAAAACCCAAGAGAATATTTACTTTCTGTTGTTACTGAATGAAAAAAAGTTAAATAAAGATTTCAAATTATTTTAATTTCGTGCTTCTTTAGTAGCTCCACATAGTTCTTATGGCTTCTTATGTTTGGAGATTCTGGGAAAAGAAAGATCCCAGCCCAAATGCAAGAAGGCCTAGCTGATTTGGTCACTTAAAAGTGCCATATGTGAAATTTTGACATGCGCTGCCTTATTCACCCACTTTTGATCTCTGACATCCCCGATCCTTTGCATATTGTTTCTATGTGTTTGCAGAAACCTCCTCTCACAAAACATAGGGAAGAAGTTAACAGGAACAGGATGTTTTATAGAAAACATGCACACTTTTAAAGGATGTTTTGTAAATGTAAGAAAGGTCTATTTACATATTTACATTTACAAACGTAAACGTCAGCAGGTTGCCAGCAGGCTGTTTTGTTATGAGGAGCATTCTGAAAGCAAATGCTGGAGTTGAATTTGTCTGGAAATGACTTTGTTTCTTTATTGTTAATACCTTCTGCATTTCATTGTTACCTCTAAGTTCAGAATCCTAGTTTATAATTTTGCATCACAGCCAAACTCAAGGGATGTTTTAGCCATCGATCAATATAATTTATAATAATCAGTTATTTTTTGCTAGAGCCTGTTTGGATGTGATTGCTCCTTCCCCAGGCTGAGGTGAGTTGCTAAACCATGAGCTTTTGGCTTTGTTGGAATAGGTGGCAAAGTGGCCCCTGGAGACGCTGCTCGGCTACGTGCGGGGTTGGGATACAGACAAGAGACGTGTACTGCCAGCAGCCTGGAGGATCTGCTGTCGCGGCTGAAGAGTGCAAGGACAAAAAGCCTCATTCTTTACAAGCTTGTAACCAGATTGATTGTCCCCCTGTGTGGCATGTTGAGGAATGGCAACAGGTATGGCTGGGTTACAGAAAGAGTTTAAATGTGTTCCTCTGGCTAGGTACTGGAAATTCTGGAATAACATGGAAGGTAGCTCCTAAAACTTGGTATGTAGGTGTTTCAACTGATTTCATTAGAATGAACTCACCCAAGGTCAAAAATACTGCTTTTGACTGCTGTGCCAATGGTTAGTTACCAGATGAGGTGGAAAGTCCTTCTTAAGATTTCAGAAGGCTGGATACCAGTTACTCCAGACATCACCTCTCTCCCTATGCTCTGCAAACACAGTAACCTGCATTTGGAGACACTGCTTCATTATCAGTTTTTTCTGTGTCATTGAAAATGTTTCCAAAACTCTCACCAGGTATATTAACTGATGAGGGATATGGGCAGATCCATGTGTAAGAGGCATGTATTTCTTTAAGATTTCTGCTACTGAATTGCAGTCAGGTGGTGTGAATTTTAACTTAAGTTCTCATAATTTCTAACATGTTAAACATTTTAACAGAATTTTCTACACACTGCTTACTTTTTACGTGAAAGTAGATATCATTTTTCAAGATAGCATAACTGGGGGGGGACTTAAAATGTTTGTGCACAATAACAGTATGATGGGTGAGAGCAGGTGTACATGCTATGTGCTTTTCTTCTCCTTAGTGTTCACGTACTTGTGGAGGAGGGATTCAGACCCGCAAAGTGTACTGTAAGCAGCTGTTGACGGATGGAAGTTTCCTGAAACACTCTGATGACACCTGTCAAGAACCTAAATTGCCAACTAGTAAACCATGTGCAAAAGTTGATTGTCCTCCTCAGCTGGTCTTTGGAGAATGGTCCAAGGTGAGCAGCCCTCAACAACAGTGAACTGAAACCTTCTGTTGTAGCATGAGCTCTAAAGATTTTTGCTTGGGTAAATAAACTGTAGCAATAAATTCACAGGATAGCTGAAGGTTTCACAAGGCATTTACCTGGACTAAACTGTGCATACAGTTGCTGTGCCTTCTTGCCCACAATCAGACTGATTGCAGCCCCCTTCCTGAGTTGTATTTCAGTTGCTGAAGGACAGGCTGTAATACATTGCATGCATCCTACCAGACATATTTAGTTATCAATTAATTGATACTACAGTTTCCAAAATAAAATCTTTGCGTTATTCTGGAATATGTCCTCTTCCTTTCCCATTTAATGCAAGCTTGCTACCGCTCCCTGTTCAAAAAGATTTATAAAAGTTAATTGCAGCTTCTAAATTCAAGGTTCATGCAATACAAACTAGATGAGAGGGTTGAGATACTTGACACAGACTGTTTAGAATGTGCCAAATTTTTTCTCGTAGTTACCAGATCTCATTGCTTTGTTCTGTCCATGCTTGGACATAATGAAATACTGTCATGTTATTTTAATTGTTCCTGAGTTGCTTGCTGGAACAAATTATCTCTTATGTTCTTATTTTTCTGGAAAAGTGGAGAGAGTTTAATGTCTGGGTAACACAATTATTCATATGAGGTAGAGCATGTGCACTCTCTCTCAGAAGGAAAAAAACCCAACCTAGCTTAAAATTAGCATGTGTGGCGTGGGACACCAAGTTTAGCTTGACTGCATCCTTCCTTTCACAGTGCTCAGTAAGCTGTGGTGTTGGAATCCAGAGAAGAAAACTTGCCTGCCAAAACCTAACAGCAAAGGGCCAATATGTCACATTAAATGGATCAATGTGTAGTGGTCTGTCTCCTTCAATGCTTATAAGGTCTTGTCAGATGAATGCCTGCAACAGTAAGTATGTTACTTTGCGTATTTTTCTGATAATTTGGAATGATCTATTTATAAAGACAAATCTGTATACGTGTTAAGCTACTCATCTCCCTATACTTTCACAACATCACTAATCTGGCATAAACTGAGTGTCATAATTACTAGACCAGTAATAACAGGATTCGTTTTAATTTTTTTCTGCCAGTCAAAAATAAAGGTTATGATCTCCAGAAGCAGTTTTGAATACACTGTAATCGTCCATACCTCTCACCCTCACACTTACCTACATTTGATCTGAATTTTCCTTTGTCCTTTACGCTATTCCAATCGAAAAACAAAACCCAAACCCAAACCATCAATTGACTATAAACTACAAAGGACATCAGAAAAGATACTAATCCAGTTCTGGCTCGTCTTCTTACTGTACATTTGTATTACACTGGACATTTTGCTTAGCATGGTGGAATTCAAAACCTGAAGCTCTGTGCCAGTGATAACTTTAGGTACAATTTCTATCTTTCATTGTAGAAATGAGAATCCCAATCTCATGAGCTTTGCAGGAAGTGATGACAGTGCAGACACTCTTCAAAAAAATCCAGTATTTTCTTCCTGTCTATAAAAAAAACTTTTCAGAAAGATTATCTATAGGAATTATACAATTCAGGCACAATCAGGTTTTGATACTGATGGTAGTTGCACTAATTACATATAACACTGATGGAAATACTGTACTGATATAGACTATGTTTAATTACCTACAATATAATTTCAAATAGGCAATTCTAAATGCAGATTCCTTATGTCTGAACCTGTGCTCCCTTTCCTTTACAAAGGAGAGTATTGGGTTGTAGGTTTGGGGAGCAGGGCACTGATAAAAGAAAAAAGGAGAGTTTCTAGTTTTGAGGTGGGGGAAAACCGAAAACCTTCATGAATGGTCTGGTTCTCATCACAGATCACAGATAGACTTGTTTTGATCCAAATCATAGTGCTGTCAAGAAATAGCTACTTTATACATATAGAAGCTTTGCTTTAAAAATTATTCACAAAACAAAATAAGAAATAGAATAATTACTGATTCATACATAATATGAAACTTCTTTTCCTGGCCTGTGTTTCAGATTAACATGCCAAAATCCTGAGGTTCAAAACTCCACTTAAATAAAGCCCTGTGGACTTTCAGGAATGTCCTTGGCATAAGGTTTAATAAAATATTTTGAGCTGCATATCTATCTGAATTTAATTAATTGTGGATAGTTGAATGGCAGTATAGCTGGTTTGCAAATTGCCTAGCACAGACTGATATTAAAGTTACATTGTCAGCTTCCACCACAGTGCCAAGAAAGCAGGATGGTAGACTGCAGAGGGAGTGCAGTTGTACTGCATGGGTGCAGATCAAAGTCATCAAAGAGAATCACTGTCCTCTTCCTTCACCTCCACAACCATTTGGAACCAGGGAGCCCTTGCAGCTCGCATCTGCCTGGCAATTCCCAGGCTGTGCAACGGAGGGCAGGGGAAGGTGTAAGACGTGTCCATACCCATGGTTCGAGCTTGGGTTTGGCAGGAGGAGCCAAGGCAGCGGCAGCAGCAGGCTTTGGATTCACAGGAACATGACGGAGGCATCTCCTGCTCTTGCAGCCATGCGTTCCGGCCGCCTGCAAGGGGCAGTGAATAGAAGGCAGGAATGTAGCATGGCCCTAGGAGGGGCAGACAGCTTGGAGCAGAGGCGGTGAAGAGTGGTGTGGTGCATGGCCCATGTGCCGTTAGGGGTTCTTGCCTGTGAGAGCAACATTTCTGGATGTGCCTCGTCAAAGATCATGCTTCTGCAGCTCAGATGAGCCCCTTCTTTTTTACTGTCTCATGACAGTGCTGAGGCTTTTTAGACTTAATCTTTCACCCTGGGACTAGTAAGCGTAGCTGTTTTTCTCCTTAATAAGCCCAGTTAAGTCAGAAACATTCCTGACTGGGCTCTGAGAAATAGGAAATAACACCAATCTAGCCCTGAGGTCACCAGGACCTGAGGCCCAGCTAAAGCTGTAGAGGACCATTAGAGGTCATAGACACATATGGATTTGTACCAGGTGATAATGAGGTCCAGTGGCTCCAGTACAATCTAATCCTTAAGCAAGACTATCCTTGTAGAAAAAACCCTTTCCAAACAGTCTGTTACCTCAGCAGCTGAAGGATTGGATGATACTAAGGATCTAGAAAATGCATACTTATGTGGCCTCATATATTCACATGACCTTATATATTTATACGGCCTGCCATCCACAACTCTGAACTTTGTTTCACTCCTAGCCTTGCTCACCAGTCACCAGTAAAAATACACACACCCTTTCGTGTTGAACTGCTAATGAGAGTTAGTGGTCTTTCTTTTTTTAAAAAATGAAATGGATGAGACTTGTTAACATATTTATAAGTATGCACTGGGTTTAATTCCATGTTGGAATAACTAGTGTAAACAGACCACAGCCTGAAGTATTTTAATTTGTGTGTTTAAAGTTACACTTACTGTGTCTGTAAGTTGGATTTTTGGAAATGGAAGATTTAATGCTGGAACACTTCCCTAAAAATAAATATTTGGGGCCCAATAACTTATTAAAAACAGGACACTACTTTAATAATTTTAGTAAACTGAGTGCCTAAAGAAATTTATTTGTTGTACCACGCGAAATGGTTGAGGGAACCATGTATCTGGATAACGAATACCGATTTAAAAGCTGTGCAATTATGAAACCATGATATCCCCACAGGTCTGAACTCATTACCCAAAACATTGAAAATAACCATTTTGTTTTATAAGCGTAAGAATGCACTCTAGGGTGTAGTTCATACAGTGTACACACTTATTGAATGCTTGAAGCATTTAGCTTTTCACCTATTTCTTCGCAGCATATTTGAAGCATATGTATATAAGAAGCATGCAGTTTTTCAAACATCATTTGTGTGCCATCGGTGCAGTTGTCATTTCATTTTTGCACCTACCAAGTGCAATATTAGTAATGATTTCAGATTCAGGCATGCTGAGAAGCATTTTGATTTGCGTGTCCATTTCCTGGCTCATCAGCCCATTCTGCAGGCTCCGAGTTTTTTCTCTGTCACACACCAAAAGGCTGGGTCACCAACCACAATTGGGTTGCTTTCTAGCACCGATGCCAAGTGTTTCCCAGCTCTTCTCAGTTGGCCGATTTCATCTTGCATGGAACGAACTCGGGGGTACATGCCCTTGCTCCGCACCTCCCGCAGCACTTTGTTTCTCACCTAGCTAGCGTTTTCTCAGTAAGATCAGGTCTGCTGGTTAAAGCGGGGCACTGTAGTTGCCAGCAGCAAGTCAACACAGTGGTATCTGAAACATTGCAGTCATTCTCTGTGGTGTGCCCAGTGTGCCTGTCCAGCCACTGCTGGGAAAGGCTGCCTGCGGTGGTATTCATTCAGGCAGCTCCCTAGAAACCTTTCAGCATCCAAGTGCCTGCAGTACCATGCGGGAGGCGCTTCATAATGCCCAGTGTCTCTGTACCCAGTCTGCATGAAGCTTTATGCTGCTATTGTCTGCTTTTGTCAATTCATCTGATTACTACGTTCAACCTCTCAAAATTTTTACTTATTTCTCTCTTTTCTCCTTTCCCTCCCTACTTTCTTGGCACGACACTGTGAGCAACTCATCTTTCAATCGATCCAAGCAATTGCCCTAAGCTGGTGATTACAGGGTGGTTTTGCTTGTTGCATGTGCTGTGTCTTCACTGACTGTTTCTTTCACCTCCTCTGTTGCTATTTGTTTGGCATGACTCAATCAGAGAACCGGCATGGGCAGCCAACAATTTAAATAACAGTCAAGGGGAGCCTTACTTTTTGGATAGGTTTTGTTTTATTTAGGTCGTTCTGCACTTGACAGTGCTCAAATGTGGGGAAAATGATAACGTGTTCAAATTTTTTTGATTCACTTTTTCCATTCCCATCATACCTAGCCTTTCTGAGGCAGCAATAAGAAATATATAGAAAATATAACCTTTTTATGATCATATCTATCACATAAATCAATATACTATATAATATGTGTACATTTATGTATGTGTGCACCACCTATGTCCTTCATATAGGTATATGTTGCCTGTATCTTTCTATGGTTAGGAGATTTGGGGAAGAAGCCATTGAATTCTTGGCTGGAGCAGAGGAATGTTATGGTTTCATGTTGTTCATATTTTTGCATTTTTGTGACTCAGATAAAAGCTCAGCATGTTGCAATCTGACTTGAACAAAGTCAGGAAAAGCTCTGTCAAGCATTCTGTGAAAAGGAGATTTTGTAAGCCTGAGTGCCAATGATTAGATACTTTTCAACACTTTGTTTTCTTTCAGAGATTAAACCAAGGCTTCCAGAAAAGTATTCTGCTCATGGACCTCAGATTGTCGGTATTCATCGAGTCTATATTCAGACAAGACAAGAGAAGCGCATTAATCTTACCATAGGAAGCCGAGCCTACTTACTTCCAAAAACATCTGTTGTAATTAAGTGCCCTGTACGAAGGTTCCAGAAATCACTTATCCGGTGGGAGAAAGATGGACAGCACTTACAAAACTCTAAAAGGCTTGGCATCACGAAGTCAGGCTCGTTGAAAATACATAGCCTTGAAGCTACTGACATCGGTGTGTACCGGTGTATTGCAGGCTCTGTGCATGAAACATTTGTACTCAAACTCATTGGTACTGACAACAGATTGATAGAACCACCAAATCTTAGAAAACAGGCCAGTGAGACCAGTAACACAGATCACAATGAAGCTAACAGCTTTGGGGCCAAATGGCATAAAATGAGTAAAATGTGGCAAATGTGGAGTAAGAAGAATGAGCTCTACCTGGGTGACAGGCAAGTAAACGATCAGCCATTTCTGCGAAATCTCGAAGCCTTTGGGAGTAATTCAGCAGAAGACTTCAGCTCTCGTGAGTTCAAGAACAAACGACTGGAGGCAGCAGTTCTCCAAGGCGCCTACAGCATGGACACGGTGCAGTTTGAAGAACTGATACGGAACATGAGTCAGCTCATTGAGACTGGAGAAGTCGATGATGACTTGGCATCCCAGGTCATTTATCAATTAGTTGCTGAATTATCTAGGCCTCCACAACCAACTACTGAAAAATGGAAGGGGGCCCAGGATGAGAAACTTGCCTCAAAACTCACAGGCAAATCACCAAATGAATCTGAACGTTTCAGCACAAAAACTGTAGATAAGTTAATGTTTGACCAGAAGGTTCCAGTTATTATGAGGCAAAAGGAATTTCCTCGAGTTTCCTTCAACAAAACAGTCACTGTACGAATTGGAAATACAGTTTTTCTGACCAAGAATACTCATGCTGTCAATCTACTGTGTGAAACAGCTGGTATTAGTGAAGTGAAATATACTTGGACAAAAGATGGCGAGGCATTAAAAGCCTCTGAGAAGTAAGTAAATATCTTCTCTTATATTTTTGAATGATTTATTCTGTTGCTATCAACTGTAAAAATCCACCCTGCTGGGCAATATTAAAACATACGGTTGTAAAAACGAGATAAGCATGAACACTGTGCCTTCCATCTTTTTATTTAAGTAATTTACTTTTTTTTTTTTTCCTTCAAGTGTCTGTCACGTCGTTTGGCTTTACTAACATCCCACTGTATTATGTCCATTTCCACGATATTATGTGGGAGGACTGACATTTTTAACTAGATGAGGTGTTTTGGATGTCCTAACTGAATTTTGTAATCCGCCTCAACCATTTCAGCTGCATCAGAAAATGAACAAATACTTAAATTAAGAAGCCTGTTGGATTCTATCAGATACCAAATATAGTGGGAACACATTAAAAACTTCCATCACAGTATAGAAGAAAATGGGTCTTAGTTCTTACTCATTTTAAGGAGGGAAAATATTAACTGGTACCCTCACCATCTTTCAAGACAATATATCTTTAGGTATAACTTCAATTTAGAAAGAATGAGCTTTTATGGATTATTTTCTTTACAATACTTTAGAATTTACAAATATTTCTGTTGAGGACAGTGGAATACAAAATAATAAAAGACTTGTATTACCGTCACTCCTGAGAACTGTACCTGAAGAACAAGTACAGCAAGTGTATGTAATACTCAGATATTTGCTCAAGACTGAGCAAATACTTTTACTTCATTGCTGATAAATTAGAAGCTCACCTGATAATATTAACAACAGCTTCGTGTGTGAACCTCTTAGAATTGTAGCTAGCTCTTGAGCAATGAAAAAAATGATTCTGAAATGATAAAGGTGTTTTATGGATATTTCTCAACATACTTAACTGATTAACCACACTGCCAAGAAAAATATACTTCTACAGGGCTTTCAATTAAAGCAAAGACACCAGAAGTAAGCCATTTTAGAAAGTGCAGATGTTTTTGGAGCCATGGAGCTCCCACCAGTTATGTCGCATTTTTTGGATATGATGGTGCTTTGTTTATTCACAAGTATCTGTTTGAGTCCTAATGTCTGCTTTCACAAATTGCCTTTGTTTTAGCCCAGACTAATATTCTTGCACTTAAGGGATATATTGGCAAAGTTGGTTCTTTCCTATTTTTTTCACAGTAAGGTTTCTTAGACACAAATCCATATATATGTGTGCGTACTCAAAAGCCAGTGACATTAATACCGTTGCATCTGAGAAAGAATGTGAGGCGGTAAATGGGCTGCTGATCTGCTGGGTTTGTAGGAGAAGGCTGTACTTGAGCCACGCATGAGCACGTCCTCACGTGGCCGGCAAGGGGTTCAGGACACCTGCGGGCTTTTGGTGGAAGACTTTAGCTTTAACGATGATAATATTAAAAAAGCAATACAAAACAAAAAACCCTGCAGTAATTTGGAAGTCGGATGAGACCACACATTTGTGAATTCCCCAATCCTGCTGAAAACCAAACTTGCTCTGGAGAGATGCATTTCATGTTAAGCCTAATACTTCCCATTATGCTAGTCTGATTTATTCGTGCTGCTGTTCCTGAGGGATTCTGGTTTGCAGTAGCAAACTCGCTGTCCTCCAAAGGGCTGCAACTAGGACACAGCTTTGTAGAAGAAGGATATCTGAAGAATCTTCCATGCACGTATCCCTTAGCACTCACTTTTTGTCACCGCGGAGAAGGCAGAACTGTTCCTACATGCACTGGTCTAGTTTTTGCTGCTGTACCTGTAACTCTTGCAAGAAGATTCAGCTGGGTGTATGCCCCAGGGTCATAACCCTTATCTTTCCTTGAACATTCTGCAGGGTGAACCTGGACACCATTGGAAAAGTGCAGATTCAGAATCCTACTCAAAAAGAGCTTGGTACATATGGATGCCTGGTTGTTAATGACTTTGGTTTTGATATGGAAACATCATTGCTATTGCGTGCAGGTAAGACTGTAGAATCAGGCATGTGTTTTGGGTTTTGTGTTGTTGGTTTGTTGTTTGGTTGTGGGTTTTTTTAATATATAAGCACCCAGACCCACTCCAATGTGAAACAGTGTATTTTGTCACAATCCATGAAACTCTGCCTGATTTAATAGGTAGCAATAAGATGGTCTTGTTGCTCTAAAACCACAGCAGGTGTGAACCCAGTCTGCTGGTATCTACCCCACTTGTATTTTCTGGCTGATGCCGTACAAACTGAATTCTGTTCAAAACATGATGATTTTAAATACAGGATCTATATTTAAAAGTCAAATAAAGCTTTTAAAACTGATTATCCCTTTAATTTCAAAGAGATTCCTGTCATCTTGTCCTCTGTGTTAAATGTTACAAATCTGGAAGCCAGCAGTCTCGCAGCAGTTGTTGGAGGTACAATCGTGGCAAGAATTGGAGCAAATATTATGGTTGAATGCCCAGTGAAAGGTAAGCAAGAGCTGTACTGAGGTTCCTTGTAATGTTGGAATCGAAATTTTACCCGACATCTTGAAAGAAATTACCAGTGAAGGCAGAAAATAATTGATTAGTAACTTTTTATTAGGCAGGTCACCCACACCAGTCCTATTTCTTTTCTGTCTGTCACTTTAATTTGCACACACACGTATATGTTCAAATAGACTTTCCTTTAAAAGTACTTTTCTTTCCATGAAGTGGTCTGAGGCTCCGCTACAGACCCTAAAGCCGACCAGAGTGAATGACTGTCTTGCTGCAATAGCAAGCATGGCCAGCTGAGTTGCTCATCAGAGAACTTTCCTTATCCCTATTTGAGATGCACATATGTCTAGACTATTGTTAAAACTGAAAATGAAATCTCCAGCCATAGCTTAATAGAACTTTAAACCTGACAGTGAAGTAAACTTACCTTTTAGAGCCATCAGTCTGCAGCTGCAGTAAGGAAACAAAGAAAAGTGCCGAGCCATGAGAGCATATAGATATTTTCTAGCTCAACATCTGTGGAGCAGCGTTAATGTTAATCAGAAGCTATGTGCATTAAGCAGTTCACTGCTTCATTTTGTTCTCTAGACCTTTGTTGGAAAGGCAGAGCCTTTCTTTTTAATCAGCATCTCCGTCTGCTAAGTTTAAATTGTAAGATTTAACTCACAGCGGCAATATTCTGTCAAATATTTAATAAGCTACCGTGAGCCTTTTGTGCCTTGTTGAAGAAGATGTATGAAAGTGCTAATAATGGTGAACATTGCAAGTGAGAGCAGGGAGAGACTTCAGAGGAGTCAGTGTGCCATTCATGTTGCTGGGGGTGTGCGTATCAGAAGGAGTGTTGATACTGAACCAGAGTAGTGATAGAAATATATATATGCAAATAGTTCTGCATACAATAGTGGCGCCAGGCTGACATATATTAGGACATGTGGCTCTGCTATTCACTGTTGTACCAAGGCTAATTCTTTGATGAAGTAATATTTTCCAGCTATAGTTTGGCAACTCTGTGTATAACTGACCTACATCTCAAATTCAGCAGAGAGTTAATGTCACACTGTTAATATTAATATTGTTAGGATGGGTAAGCAGTTAGCAATTTAAATATAAATTAATATTTTCACAGGGGACTGTAGATTTCCAAATGCTTTAGAATTGTGTATAGCTATGAGCCAAACTTTAGTTATGCTAAGGCACCAATGTTGACTTAAAAAATGATTTATCTAATTGCTTGATTTCCTGTGATTGCCAAGGAAGTAAGTATTACTGTTTGTGAATAAAATAGAGCTTGTAAGTCTTAAAATGTCACTAAGCCTAGAAGCAGAACAACTTCTGCAGTGATGTAAGCAGAGTTTTTCTATTCTGCTTTCCTTAATGAAAAGTAATAAACCACTAACTTCAGAAGATTGAATGTAATAGCACTTTATGCTAACATTTGTCTAATAGATGGGACCAAAAATATGTCCATTTGCAGTGTAGTAGTATGCAAACTTTGTTGAGAATGCTGATAAAACATCATGTGAATTATCAGACAAGCAAGAGTTTGAATCAAAACAAAACCAAAACAACCTAAAAGTATTTGTAACTTTTATACTCTAAATCTGTTCCTACAAACAGGCCACGTGAGTCTGCAAAAGTCCTTTTCTCCTCATCAGGCATGTTGATTTAGAGTAATAATCTCTTGCCTTCTTGGAGTAATAGCCCACTGCAAATCCTTACAACTAATATCTAGTCAAAATGCCCATGGATAGTGACCAAATGTGACTGTCTATTAGCTGAGGATCTCTTAGAATGAACTGTAAAAGTAATTTTAAGAGAGCCCTTCTTTTAGTGTCAGGTCTGGAGTACCTTTTTCTCAGTGCCCTTCCTCCTGCATGCTCGTAAAGAAGGGTGTTTTCATTGGGCCTGTCCTAAGTGAAGTATTACTAGATAAGATTCTGTGTGTTCTTCATGTTCTGCTACATACTTATCATCCAGGATCCTTCTACACAGAGGTTACTCATGCAGATTTCTCAG
The DNA here is from genome assembly GCF_017639655.2 of Falco naumanni. Lineage (NCBI taxonomy): Eukaryota > Metazoa > Chordata > Aves > Falconiformes > Falconidae > Falco > Falco naumanni. The sequence goes on along the minus strand of NC_054060.1, from coordinate 13,582,913 downwards.
TGGCATCAAGCAGATACATCTGATCTATTGGACTCCCGGTAGCCCACAAAATAGTCCTCCATAAGAAGAACCATCTGATAAATAAGGTGTCTGTGTATGTGAAAAACATTAGTGCCATGCCACTAAGAGAAATCTTAAATTACTTTTAAATTTCTTGGCTGCAATGACTTATGTGGTTTTTTTCTGTAAGCTGAATAATCTATAATACTTTCTTATAGTTGTTCAAACTGTAATTTTCTCTGTGAGTAAATCTGTAAATTTATTGTTTCTATCTGTAGAGAATAGGTATATTGAGTTCTCCCTTTTTTGTTAAGCAGTGCAAAGGTCTATTCAGGAGTTTTCTGAAATAGATACAAAAAGTGTGCGCTTATGCAAAATAGTAAATTAACGATTCGTTTAGGGGAGAATATCATGCCATAGAGCAGAACTTCAGCTGGAAGTTGGAGCAACCTACCCAACAGTCTGACAAAGACAGTTGTGAAGGGTAGAGAGGAGGTGATGTTGTAAAGAGATACTTTCCAGCTTCCTCTGCTGGCTGGCTAATGGCTGCACAATACACCTCTTAATTATCCAAGGCCTAAAGAAAACCAAATATATTCTAGTTAAGGGGCCCTGGGTTCATTAGGGCATGTTACACAGGACAGCTTGTTTGATGGTTTTAACGGAAAGGACTTGAAGTTTAATATAACATGCAGTATTAGCCAGGTGACTACAGGGTTTTTTCATTTTGGGGTTTTTTTTTTGTTTGGTTTGGTTTTTGGTTGTGGTTTTTTTTGTTGTTGTTGTTGTTACTGATTTGGTTCTTTTTGTGCTTTTGAAAGTCTTCCTTGGACACTCCAAAAATTACATTCGGATTGAAAAAAACCTTTAAAGTGCTAAAGAGCATTCTATAAATAGAAGCTCAAAGAACAGTTTGTTAGCTAAACTGCTGAAGCTAATAGCATTGAGTTCCTTTCTCTTTTTAATTTTATAACAAAACTATTTTTCCACTAATTATAATAAACTCACTTTTATAGCTCCCACATGAGCATATGCTAGAAGATATTCATAACATTCTGGATAGATTCATATTCCATTCTTACAGCCAAGAGCTTTTCAATCAACACACATGGTATAAATATCAATACTGATTGCTCCAAATTGCTCTTGGATAACATTTATTGTATTTGCAGAAAAGATCGTCTTGTGATTATTACTAAAATAAACTAAAACTGTCAGACTCCATTTATTGTGAAACCTTGAAAGTTCTAAGTTGAATGGGGGGGGGGGGGGGGGGCAAGAAATTACATTTAAAATGTGCATTGTCTGCCACCTCCTGGTAACAGAGTAGAAGGGAAATAGACTGCACTGAGATTGGGTATATTATATATATATTATATTGCATCTCTGAGTATTTTGGCACAGAGGCTTTTAAAAGTAGAAACCCTGTCTTCATCCACATTCTTAATTCCTGTGCATATATTTTGGCTCTCTAAAAATAAAATATTGATAAGACACTCGTGAGAAATATGCAGCGCCTGCTGAAGGGTCATCTTTTTGCACGTACGCTTCACAGAGATGGACCAGCTACTTGCTGTCAGTATTGGAACTTGAAACGGGTCCAGACAAATCAAGAACTTGATTTTTCCATCTGTTCCTTCATTTACGTGCCCTACTCCAAATGTAACTTTGATGCTGTTCTTTGTCTTCTATGCTAAACCCCTCAGAAGACATCTCAGTGAAGAAAATTAGCAATTTAATACATAGGATTCTGGCTTTTAATTTCTTTTAGGGGGTTTTTTGTGTGTTCTTCTAAAAGGTATTAATAATGGATTTCAAAGATATTAAGGGGTAAGTACAGACTTATTTTACGAGGAAGGAATGACATTATAATTAGTATAATAAATGGAAAATCTTTTGATCTTACACTTCTTTTTACTTTAAGTGCATCTACATTAGAGTTTTTGTTTGGATCAGGCATAAGCGGGGAGGACTGAAAGATGTACTTGAAAAGCTTAATTGTGCTTTGCTTTGTGTCTTGCAACAGTCTGGGAACCTGAAAAATTAATCCCTTTGGATGTAACTAAGCTGAAAGGTGTGCCTGGGGACTATACCCATTACTTTCCAAACGCTAATGGGCAGTAAGTCCAAGGGTCCAGGCAAGATTCACCAAGTAGTCCAAAGCGACCCTCATCCAAGCACACATCTCGTGTGTTTTGGGATCTTGGTACCTACTCTGCCTCTTTAAAAGCACGTTCCTGATGCCCTGCGCTACTTGCTAATGTAAATACAGCTTACAGAGTTCCTTTGGGGAAAACCCCATAAACCAGAATGGTTTACACTATTGCTGTTTTGGGTGTTTCTCCTTTTCTCTCCCAGCTTTCCTTATTGAAGCAGGGGTTTCCTTCAAATTCAGGAAGGGCAAGATGGATTGTGTTAAAGGAAGGTAAAATCTAAAAAACTCTGTTGAGAGTTCTTCAAATGGTCAGCAGACAGGTGGGTATTCCCTTGATACTTCCTACTTCAATTTGCAAAAAGCTGTCAGGAACTTCCCCAGGTAAACTTTAACTAATTCTCATAGTATAACAGAAGAGGTTAGCACACTGGGGCTAGTACCTGATCAAATGATCAGAAAGAACAAGTGTTCAAATTTTAGTGGAGAGAGGTTACCAGCAGGGTTCCCCAAGACTCGGTTCTGGGATTTGTGATGTTCAACATTTCCATAAAAGTTCTGAAAAAAATGTGAACAGTTAGTTGACTAAAGGTATAAAGAATCAGGATTTATAAAGGCTAATCAGGTCTAAAAGTCTCTGCAAAGAGTTGCATCAGGATCATACAAATAATGTTTAATAGCTAAATGAGGGCAAAGGATGGTCAGAATTTATATTTGCAGAATAAATGTCCACATAAAACAAATAACCTTAAGTATAGGCATGTGCACATGGCTGTACCTGAATGACTGCTGCTCAGAGAAAGATTTGTGGAGGCGTGCTGGTTAGTTCTGTGGGAACACCAGCACACGTACTGGGTGGTGTCTGTAAAGGCACATCAAAACTTACGGCAGAGGAATGGACAGCACAATAGAAAATACAAATTGGCCGTTGCTTAAAGCTGTGGTGAATCCTGTTTGGAACTTGCTAATCTCATCTCAAAAAGGATACAGTAGTGATGGGAAAGGTGGAGAGGAGAGCAATATTAGAGGAAACAAGCATGACGGCCGAAGTGCTGCTTCTGCAAGCTAGGAAAGTATACTGAGGAAGGGTGATTCAATCGATGCCGTGATTTTAGTGGTCTCCCTACACCTCCCCACATGCCCAACATTAGACACAAAGTGCTGAGTTAAATGGACTTCAGGTCTGACTAAGAATGGCGACTCCGATGTAGTTCTTTGATTTCTGATAAAACTAGATTTTCCAAGTCCCTGCGTATGTGTATCTACTTTATGATCCTAAATGTCTGGGTCCTTGGTGATATAGCACGGCTGTTCAGTACAGTGGAAGTATAATTACTAACCAGTTGGGCAGACCAGTCTCTGGTAACAGTGCTGAACTGTAGAATTGCCCTAATGCACCCCAACCAAGTCTCTGTTGGGGGCTGACTACAGAATTCAGTCTAACAGTCATTTCTGAGTTCATACTTAACTCAGAGCCTCTCATTGACTTGCCTACACATAGCTGCCTGATTTTACGTGCCTGATTTTGAAAAATATTAGCCGTAAACTTCTGCAGCTGGAAAAAAGATCGTGTTCTCTTTGAGCTGACAGCCAGAGAACTAAACAGGACCCAATAGAGCTGTAGCAAGAGTGGGATGGGAAGGGGTCTTGCTTCAGGAACCCCTCTAAGGAGGCCAGCAGATGTCAGTAAGTATGTCTAAATCCTGCCAGATGTTGCTACCACCTAGGAAGAGGGGTTGTTGCATGGCTGGTAGGAAGAGGCAGAGGTAATGGCTTTGAAAGCTTGCAAGAGAATGAGGCAGTGTCAGAGGGCAGGCTGGAGGATCATACCAAGTGCCAAAATGTCTCATGCTGGCTCTCTGTCCAAGGCTGTTATGCCTGGTAAAGTTGGCAAGATCCATGCAGGTAACCTCAGCAGCAGCATGGCTTAGGGTTTTTAGGGTTTGCTAGAAGTTAAGCATAATTTGGGTGAATGTAAAGGCAGTTTGCGACTTCTGCTGGAGAAGATATGAAGATGTATCAATCAAAGAAATTGCACTGTTATGCTAAATCCACTGTAGGTGTTAGTGAGCCTAGAATAAATAAATCAGATTGCATTCATTGTGTATATTACTGACCCAGAATCATTTCCTCTGAAAGATGACATAGAATTTAGCCTCTAAAGTTAGGTAAACTTTTAGTGAAGTGCAGCAAAATGTGATTTGTGCCAGCACAGTCCTGCCTTGCTCTTGAATGGGAAATACAGAATACTTTATGAGATTCTACATAGCTGGGGGAAAAAATTTCTGAAGACATATCCAATGTTTTAGAGCAACTAGTTAGTAGGCCAAGATTTTTTATGGTGTGTAATATTTCATAGGGCTTTCAAGGTTGGAGGAAATTTGTTTTTGAACACTGAATATTTTAAGGGCACCCTATAGTGCAGATTCCTTTTTTTTTCCTTTTTTTTTTTTTTTTTTCTGTTTTTTAAACACATGTTTCACAGTCCCATCCGGAGCTGGAGGTTTTTTTCCATAACATTTGCTGTCCCAGGGCCATTCATGGTGGAAAATGACTTTTTTCATGGAACATTGAGTATTTTAGAGCTGCTCCAGTGCTAGTGGAAAATAACCTGTGTTTGAGGTCAGAAAAATAGATTAAACTGATTTTAAGTTTTATAGCCACTTCAGTCTATAGTAGAATTTTTTAACATCAGAGGATTTAGATCCATTGCAAGAGTAAGACTCCGATTTTTAAGGTTTTTCTAAGACTAAGAAGGCTTGAGGTTTTGTTCATGAAGGACAGTTACAGCTATCCTTAATTTTAAGCATGTGTTTAATCGCATTTGCTAATAGAGATGGATTTAATCCTGTGCATAAGCGCTTTCCTGACTCGGAGCCATAGGATAAGATTGACTGATTCTGCTGGTAGCTGATGTCAGTGATGGATCTCCCATTTGAATCACGGGGATCTAAATTGCACTCGGGGATTCTGAACCTTTGGCAGTTTGGGTGAGTTGATACCTTTGGGCTCATCCTCAGCTGCATCTGCAAGGAGGTGGGGTATCGAGGAAACAAAGGTGGCTGCAGGCCATTCTCTCACCTCTTCCCCTTTTTGTACTGGCTGTGGATCAAACCAGGAATTCTTCAGCTTGAAAGTAATATTTTCTTGGGTGTAGATAGGGAACGACTTCCTTCCAGGATTACAAACTGGAAGATTTACTTTTTTTCCTGAAGAGAAAGTCTAGGAAATGATTCCCAGAGTGATTTGTTGTCTTCTGATGGGTACAGAAAGGCAGCCATTCTGTAGAAGCAGCTTATGTAGATGTGTTAAATTTGGACAGTAAGCTGAAAGGAAAGACACATCTTAAAACCGTTTGGGAAAGAACAAATGACAACAGTAGAGATTTCTTTGAGTCAGAACAGAGGGCAGAGAATTATAGTGGCAAGGAGGAAATATTTTTAAAACTCAATGTAATTAGCTTTTAAACATCTCTGTAATAGTCTTGCTTCAATTCTATAATGGAAAAGACTCTTGAAGACTGCGAATGTTATTGTGTCCATATAAAGTCCCTAAGTAAATCAACCTTTATGTAAAGGAGAGTCAAGCATCTGCAGTTAAAATTCAACCTTGTGCACAGGATGAACCCTTCCATGAAGTCATAGAGATATGTCCTAAAGCTTAAGTATAATTTCAGCTCCTTTAAGGAGAAAAAAAAATAAAAGAAGAAGAAAACAACACCACCTTGTGTTTGGCTTATTTTTGCTTAGTTTATTTTCTCCTTGGATAAGAAAACAATACTTAAAACTTTTACAGTTTTGTTTCCATGAACACTAAGAGGTGAAGTGCAGGTTTTAGGCCTTAACTATTTGCCTAGGGGGAAAAAAAAAAAAAGAGCAGCTTTTCTTGCATTTTGATGGTATGCTTGAACTCTGTCCTGCAGACAGTGCTACTGTAAGTCTTGTCAAGAGAGGAATGTGGGAATTGTATACTTTGCCTGCTTTCTCACAAGAACTGATAGATGAGACTTGGTGTGCAGTGCTGCAGACCAGTAGGGAAGAAAAATCTTATCTCAACAGCAGTAAATATAATCTAATTTCTAAAGGAGAAGCATAAAAAAATCAGCATGATGGAAGCTTTATCACCTGCAGTGTGCAAATGGTGACTGCACACTGGGGTTATGTGCTATGTTATGCAAAGAAGTTTTATGCAAAGCACTGTTAAGCACAGACACTATTAAAAAGGTAAATACACACCTAAAAATAGGGATTTTTAGCCTCCTCCAACAGTGTAAGAGTTTCTCCTGATAGGAATTCCAGAAATGACAGTATACGAAAGAACTCAGTGTCTCTCATAGGAGTTATGGCAGAAAAGAATTTTTCACTGGCAATATGAATATACAGATAAACTGAAGCTCTCCAGAAGAGTTTGAAATGTACACACTGCTTTGCCGAAGAACGCAGAGGAGCTGGACTAAAAGAGATGTCTTTTTCTCCTGCTTAATTTCTTGTATCCATTTATAGGGTGTCTATCAGCAGATGTGGTAGTACCACACAAAAAAACAGTTTCTGGCCAGATTCTCTGCTGCACCTCTCTGAATGTACAACTCTTTATAGCGGATTTGTGCTCGCCAGTTTTCCCCTGAAAGGCAGGGCTAGACGCACTGATTCCTAGCATACAGCTGTGTCCTGGCAGCAGATTGTGCAGACACCCAACTGCCTCTTCTCCCCCGCCTCCCCTCCTCCCTTCGTGCGATATTCCAGCCTGTAACAGGTTCCTGAACTCTGCTCTGAAAGGTATCTTCCTTTTGCCCTTAGCTCAGGGCTCAAGCTGAGGATTTGCCTTAATACTCCTGATGGCGACCTAACCAAAAGCCCAGGAAAAAGGTCACGGAGGGAACTTGCTTTCAAATACCAGTTGTTCTTAAGCAGATGGTCCAATATCTACCAGGCTCACTTGGATAGTGAATTGGTTTCCACATAGCACAAAGTTTGGGGAAAGAAAAGGAACGTGCATGAAATGCAAAAAGCTGAAGGGTCCTCAAAACGTTTGTGAAGAGGCCAGCTCAGAGGGACTCAGCATACAGTTCACATAAAAATCATTTACTTTTAGAAAAAAAAATCTTACTTCATAGTAGTTTTTGGGTAAAATACAATGAAGGAATGTTGTGATTATCTCCACTACTATTTTCAACTCAAACAGGTCACGTTTATGGATGCGCTCTGAAGGTATCTAGATAACATTGTTTTAAAATGATAGTGTGCGATAATCACGTATAATAGTGTTGTTTTTTTCCATGATGTATTTAACTGATGGTTTTTCATGGATTTCTGCCCCCCTCCCCTTATCTGTAAGTGACAGCACCTCTAAGATTGCTTGGATAGATTCATTGTCATTTCAGTTGGAGTGGCTGCTGGACTGCCATGCAGGGCTCTGTCCACACTTCTGCTCCTTAGACCTGGAATTTATGTTTGTGTATTCACGCCATTCTCTTGAGAAATGGTCTGATTTACTTGTGCGTGTGGTATTGCTTGTTTCCGCTAAAGAGAAATGTATACAGCTCTTTGGAGAAAGAAAGAGGAATCATTTGCTGTAACTTAAATTGAGTTTAAGGTGTGTGACAGATACCCAATTTTGAACTTAAAATGAGAGGCAAAGCTGTTCTGCAGATTTCTTCTGCAAACTGAGCTCCAGGCCAGGTTTTAAAAGGCTCTGCATGTCTCTGAATGAGACATGGGTAGAAGAGTACAGACATGGCAATTTTTCCGGGATAAACTCTAGGATACAAACCAACTTTGGAAGAAAGAAATACTTAAGTTAAATCCCAGGGATGAGGTACATTTCTGAATGACGTGGTGAGAGCAGAGGGAGGACTGTATCGTGAGACGATACTGGGCTGAAGTTTGATAGAGGCTCAGGTTAAAAGCTTAAATTTAAACCTTTCCAAACATTTTTGTGTTTTGTGGAATTTTACATAAAATCTTTTGACTTCGGTCCCATCTCAACCGTGCTGCTTCTGGCTTATTTTTGGCTCTGATCAGTCTGCTGGATTTTGGTGCCAGTGAGGGTAGTCTGGCTGCAAACCTCTAGGCCTCAGATTAAACCAGCTCAGCATCCTCACAGCACCTCCTCAGCCCATCTGTATAGTAAGCATATACGCCTGAATGGCCATGGAAAGTACACTCTAAAGGAAAAATATGTCTGAGAATGATACACTTTAGCCAGAAAGCTGGGGTAAAATGGAAAAAAGACCCTTAAAGCAAGACTTCATCCTAATTCCAAAAGGATTTTTCAAAGTGGCATAAAGATTCCTCTGGAAACTTGAAAAACAGCAGGGTTTTTTTGACCTTTGTGCACTCTGCAGATCTGTACTTTGTTTTACGCAGGTTTTTTTCAGTAAAACACAATTTCATGAGTTTAAAAGCACTGAACAGCTGCTAAATTGTCTAGAATAAAATCTGTGATTATGCTGAAGAGTGTTTCTCTCCACTGTCTTTCTAGACAAAATGGTTGGGGGAACTTTTTCCTTTAGTGTAATAGCAAGTTCCAAAAAATATGTCTGGTTCCTATTACAGTAAAGGAAAAATTTGAGGTGTGCATTGGAAGTGCTAAGCCAGTGATTGAAATGTTAAAGTTGTTCCTAAAGGCTATTCCACATCATGAAGACATCATCTGTAAAGTAATACTGCACAACGATCTGTGAAGAGAGGAGACTGAATTAGCATTCAATATGGCTGAAACTTCCAAGTGTCCCACATTCAGGTCAGCTTCTTTAGCAGAACCTCTTTTGGTAGTCCTCAGTGAGCACTGATCAGTATGTTTAGCAAAAAAAAGACTTAGGTGAAAGACAGTTTAACTGCTCTGACTTGTCTAGTGCCCTGCACCTTTGTGCTCCTCTGTGGCTCCTCACCATGCCGTGTACGTTAGGCTTACCCAGTGATTTATCTAGGATTTTGGAGCTCTGAAAGAGCGCGTCTGCTGCTGCAGCTCAAGCAGAGCACAAGCAATGAAGTGTCTGATTTGCCAGCTTGCAAAATCTCTTCTTAAAGGCCAATGGTTGAAGAAAATGGAACAGTAGAAGTCCTCCCACGGAGGTGTACTGTGACAGCAGAAAAATCATCTAATTAAAAATAAATGTCCAAAGTCATTAAATGATTAAAATTTAGAATGACAAGTTATCTGCAAATGCTGAGATTCTCAGAGTTCAAGCATTACAGTAGGAATGATGATAGACCTTTGGGTCTCTGTAACATGATAAATGAGATTGCTTAACAACTGAGCTCCTTGTTTAGTTGTTAATAGTTTTGTTCTTTTTCCTTCACACCACGTTGTTACAAGCTGTACATATGACATCTGCAACTTGGAGAAGTTTACAGAAGTTTTTTTGGCAGAAATTGGCCACATGGATTTTCTAATCTAATTGATACATAGATCTTTATTATTTTTTTAATGAAAAATATTTTGCCTCCATTTCTTTTTTTTTCTTCTTTTTTTCGCATTTTAATCAGAAATGGAATATTTTTTCCTTGCTTCATATATTCTGGGATGCAGGTTGAATGAAAAGATGCTATGCAGATCTTTACATCAGCTGGTCCTGATCGGGATTAATGGTCTCACATCTCTCAGTTGCAAGACACATGAGCACGTTGCTTATGTAGGACTGGTGGCAGTTTCTAAAGCTGTTCTGAGAGCTTGCCTTACAGTGCTTAACCTTTAACCTAGGTGGGATGCTTAATTTTTGATAGGGCTTACAACTAACAAGTTTTGTTGTGAGTGGAGAAACTACTTATTTTGCTGCAGTGTTGTTTGGTTTATGCTACCTGTGACATGACAAAGGAACTTACGATTCTTGGATGTTATAGTAGCAGTTAACAGTATAAACCCTATGGTTTATCTCTCACAATGAATGATTTAATTATTTGCATTTTAAAGGTGTTCCCCAACCAAATGTAACATGGTTCAAGATGAAGGATATTCCACAAAGCAATTCTTTCCTGGTTTTGAATGGCTCTTTATTTCTGAGGAATGTTTCCTATGAAGATGCAGGAACATACATTTGCAGAGCAAATAACGCTCTCGGAAAAGCTGAAGCTGCATCTCTTCTCCACTTAACTGGTAAGCGCTAAATGAGAATTCCTGACTGATAACAACAGTGAGCTACTTTGATTATGAAGTTTAACCAATAAAATAGTTGGAGGGATATTTAACGCTATATTACGAACTTGGAATTTTCAATTGTATCTGACTCCCTGGGATGTGTTCTCTATTTTGTGTTTCCTGTAATACTGTATCTAGGTACAGATGGTTTGACTTGTGACTTCTTCAAAAGTTGTTCCATCTTCTTGCTTCCAGGCAACAAATATCTGCCCTTAGAGGCAGGAGACACATTAGAAGACTAAATCCACTGTAATATTGCATTGTTCCTAGTGCTTTTATCTAGGGAAATGCAGCAGGCTTGAGTTATTCAGAAAATCTGCAGGGAAATGCAGGGAAATGAAAGCAAAGGCTGGGTTTGGCTTTGTTGTGGGTTTGTTGGGGTTTTTTTGTTTTTTTTTTTTTTTATTATAGAGGCCAATAAAACTTAGGGACATGGAAAACAAAAAATTCTGAATATGAACTGCTAAGTCTCAGAATAGAAAATGTAAAGAAAAACTCCATTGAAATGACTCTATTGTAAGTAGATTAATAATGTTATACTGTATAATACGATCATGCCTGGCAAATAGCTCCAATAAATGGATCATTCAGCTCTCGAGGTTAACTTTCTCACCACTTTGCTGTATGAAGTACAACGCAGTTACACATGGCCAATCCTGTTACAAAGGCTTCTTTCTTTGGCACACACGTGTAAGGCAGCTTAGAGTTGTTTGGATCTGTTGGCCAAGGAAGACGTACCAAAGACATAATAGGAGTCTCTGTGTCAGGATGAGTGTAGACTGGAGCTCCCTTCTTGGTTTCAGCTTTCGTGGAGAACATCAAAACTTCACATGTTCCAGAGAGGAGTATTATTATAATGATGTGACTGGGAGGACTGCTTACAAGAGTCTGAACTTCATTTCTATTCCTCGTCATATGACGTTAGTTTAATTAAATCTTGAGTGGAGAGGAGAGGGCCAAATGCTGCAATTTTTTGGCTGTGCCGAAACTGCAATGAAATGGGATGACTCCTGGTGTCAGAACTTGCTGATTGCCCTGACTCAATGTTGTCTGAAGCAACATCACGTCAGCCTTTTGGACTTCACTACAGCAATTACTGCCTGACCTGGGGCAGTCAAGCAGCAGAGCAAAATCTGTGCAGCCTTTCTAATACAGGTTCCTAAGGACTGACAGGGCAACCAGCCTTCTGCCTGTGTGGCACTGGCCTCACAGGTTCTGCGGAACCTCTTTTGTCCCAGTGTTTACAGAGACAAGCAGGAGGCTTTGCACAGGCATTCCATACTGTGGAAAAATGTTGAACATAAAATGACCCACAGAATTTAGAATATAGCAAAAGATTTAAACCATTCTGGAAGAATCGTAGGTATTATGCAGATTCATTAAAGCAGAAATGTTGACTAAGTGGCAAGAACTGTGTGTTATTGACAGATTGCCCACAGTTTTGGCAGTTATTCTGTCTGGCATATGATAAAAAGGAGGCGTTGCTATAGTGACAGGCATATGATTCTGCATACATTATGCTATCTCTATGCATAATGAGATTTTAAAAGATTTTCTTCTTTTTTCTGCTGTAGCACTCTGTCATAATTCCACATAATGGACCAGAGGAATTGGCCTGATTCTACTGAGAGAATTATTTTTCTTAAAATTTCTGTATGTGAATGACTGGTAATGAAATAATAAATAACATTGTCACAAGAAACAAGAAATACATCATACATCCTGTAAATCTTGTTTTTACACTAAGTGTTACAGGCTTATTTTTCTAATAAATAATATTCAATAAATTTGAATAAATTAGAAACTTGCATAAACATCATAAATAATTTCTGCATTTCCCTGTTTACAGATCTGAAGTATATTTGTTAGACAAACAATTTGACTACATAAATCCAGTTAATCCTAACAAATTCCAAAGCGCCATTACCTTTCTGATTCATAACTAGCATGTGGGATAATTTCATACAAATTTTGTATTAACATCATGATTCAAATTGTGCTAAGAAGGTATCTTATGCATTGTGTTACAGAACAAAGACTTACAGGGAATAATACTCTGTTATCAAAGGGAAGCAGAAGAAAGCGTGTCCTAATGGCATCAGGAATTGGTACAAATGTCAGTGTGGTGCCTGGAGATCCACTAAGAATAGGTATGTTGTATTTTCTGGTTTGTCATTTAAATTGTATTATTTATTCATTTCATTAAAATGGAGGGAGCCCCATGGAGAAAAATGAGTGTTATTCTGAAGAGTCTTGGTTTGGTGACATTCTGGATTTCCTAACCATATCTCAGCTTTCTGCTATCATGGAGGGACCCTCAGAGTAAGAAACACAATTATTTTTTGATTCAGTTTTTCAAAAAATGTTTTTAAATGGTGACCCTTTAGGCATCATCTAGGTGACTCACCATGAGACTAAAGCTGCGTAATTTCTCTTTGAGCTTTGGTTGAAAATGATGGGAGGGGATTCAACTGGGCTCTAGGACAGTTTATTTTTCTGTCTAAAATGAATACCTCTGTTTCCATCCCTGCTTGTGCCTGTGTTTGACACCTTTCCAAAACAGATAGAAACACTTTCATTAAAAACCTGTTTGCATGTTGCAGAGTGTGGGATGAAATCTTCATTCCTTTGAAATGATTATTCCCCCCACCCATTTTGTTCATATAGAAGTTAAGTTTGTAAGAACTTATTGAAAGGGAAAATATAAAGAGCTGTGGTAAGTATACATCAGCTTACACAGCTGATACCCCTCAAGGGGCAGTCAGGATTTTGAGCTGTAGCTTGGACTTCAGTGAATATATGCATGTTCTTGTTTTTATTTAGACTGGCAAGGTCTTTTACGTGGAATCGTGCAGTCATACATGCTTTGTACAAACATTTCAATGTGTTTAGAAAAAACTGCTAACGTGCTGCTGATTTTTAGGTTGCCCAGTGCTGCCCAGCCACAGAAATACAGTTCACTGGCTTTTTGGAGATAGTCCAGTTGAAGAAGTTAAGACCTTGGAATACCGAACCCTGGTTGGGGGTCGTATCCTAGAGGTGAACACCAGCTCTGGTCAATTTGCTGGACAATTCCAATGTTGGACTTCAGCTAGTGCAAAACCAATGTCAGTTTGGGTAAATGTCAAGAAGGAAGGTTTGTTGAAAATTATATGACAAATTCTTAAATTTTAAAATATTTTCTTTCACTCTGTAAAGACTTTCTTGCAACCTAACGTGCTTTTATACATAGAAAGTAATTCATAAATACATGTTTAACTTCACATATGTGACTAGTCCCATTTAAATCAATAGGCAGAGTTGGAAATCAGTATCCTCAGAGTTGGAAATGAGAGTTAATGTGTATTCAAATGTCATGTGGGGGTTCTCATTTCTTACCTGTGTAGCTGGGAAGCTGCAAGAATGTTGCCTGATTCAGTGTCTTGCTCCTTAAGAGTTTTAAATCAGGCAGGTTTTTTCAACTTCCCCCTCAACGTACCATACAAACTGCTGCCATGACAGCCCGCCAAACTGAAACAAAACTGACTTTGAGGTCATCTTTGGAAATACATTAATTCTAATCATCATAATTTTAACACGATTGTCATATTCCAGTGTCATTACGATGACATGGTAGCCACCCTTAAACACATCAATGTATTACGGCACACTGCACACTCATCTATTTCAATATTAAGTTTTCAAGAACGCTTTGCAGTGTTCTCCAATGTAATGTGCTTGCACAAAACTGCATTTCTATTAGTAGGTTATAAAACGTGCAGCTGAGGATTATAGATGAATTCAACAAGGATCCTACATACGGACCAGCAGGGCAATAGGCTGTATCTGCGAACATTTTATAAAGTTTTAAAAATTTGAACTGCTTTAGAAATTAATTACATTATAATTGGATTTTTAAAAAGACAGTTAGGAACTTAGATCCTACTAAGAGTGGCAGAAAAGCACCAAACTCCATTTGGTAGTTTAAGAAAAAAGTAAAAATCTCTAACCAGTCAATACCCGGGGAATGCAAATCAGGTTTAAAAACAAGTATGTGTTGAAAATGAAAGTTTTTGTGTTTTATCTATTAACCTTTTAATATGATTTGGCTTACTGGTTATGTGCAAAGGGCTCAAGCAGTAGGATCAGATCTTGCAAATCCCCTACACTGTGTAAAAGTGTGTTCTTAGTGACTGACAGTGGATTACTTTTACGAGTGAGAATAGTTCTGGGATGCATGGGGTTGCGGGGTCAGTCACATTTACAAAGTAATTTTTCTGAAACATATATATGATCAGAATATTAATGAACTGAGTCAGAAAATATCCTAATAGCTTACCAAAAGAATACATCCAGGCCTTGGTCCTAACATAGAACTCATTAAAGCTAGAATTTCTGAACAGGTCTAGCCAGATATTGAACTATCCGCCTGTAGTCTTTCACCGGACTGCCTTTTGGTTGCCCAATACCCTTTCTAGTCAGGCTGCTCAGTATTTTGGGGAGATTCCATTTTCTAGTTGTGAGCTTTTATTCCGGTTGATGCTTCTTTAAATGTTTCATCACTGAAATACCCATGCATTTGTATGACTGCAAAATCTCCTTTGGTGGTTTTTGCACAGTAGGCATATTGAGGGCACTTCTGAGCAGTATCATCCTAGTTAAACAAACAATACAGTCTCTCCATCATAGTTGCAGTTGGTAAATTTAACTATTTCTACTTTGAAAAAGGCCCTTTTGTATTATTTTAAGAAACCCAGAAGTAATAAGGAAACATTGAAAAACAATAAGTTAAAGAATTCATTATGTGCTGGAAGAGTGAGCCTGTGGACACAGCTGGTAGCTATCAATTATTCTTGGTTATTACAGAAAAATCTGACTCCTTCTGTGATCACATAAAAATCTGTCAACATTGCATAGTACTTCATCTTTTACCAAGTGTCAAAAAAAAAAAGTTGTGGGGGAAGGGGTAACTGGAATTGCGACTAAATATAAAGGTAGTAATTGTTAGAGGTGATCGGTTTTTAATATAAAACGCTCTTTTAAACAAATTCTTTTTTCATCTTGCCAGATGCCTCAGTGGCAAATTATTTATGCATTAAATACTTTTCTATAGTTTAGTACAGGACTCTCTTAAATCCTGAAATTATGTGAAGTGTCTGGAGTAAGACGAGTTTTCTTCAGAATAAATTTACTGTAGAACAGCAGGAAACCTAGAGAGCCTGATTTACAGTTTCCTCTTTTTAATGCTCATTGTATAAAAATGTTATGAAAGTTTTAAAAGAAGTTCATCAGTTCCTACTGTGAGCCAGGTCCTGCCCTTCATGTGCACATATGCTGATCCCATTTGCCTTCTAGAGAGCTTCACGCTCATATGTAAGAGCTGAACTTGCAGGGAAGCCGAGTAGGACTGAATCCTACTTTGGCTTATGGTCCCTTTTCACAGCGCTGAAATACTCGCTTTTCTACAGAGGATGCAGTATCTTTCTAGCTTACAGAATATCCTGCCAAATCAATTAAAATGTGACACAGTTACAATGTATAGCGCCTCGCTCACACTACTTGCCATTTCTTTTCTTAGATTATAAATGGGAATATGCTGAGTGGAGTGCTTGCTCTGCTAGCTGTGGGAATTCAGGAACCCGCTCCAGAAGGCTACAGTGCATGAATGCAGAGAAACAGAAAGTAAATGCATCGCTATGCAGAGAGCTGCAAAAGCCACTGATCGTTTACCAGGCATGCAACACAGAGGACTGCCCTGCCAGGTAAACTCCCTTCTGCTCTGTTTTCATGTGCTCTCTGTGTATTAAAATGCACTCACAAACCTCCTGACATTGTGTTTATTACTCAAGTCTAAAACGTAGGTTGTATTTCATCATGAACCCTAAAGTGTGAGAGATGTGAAAATGGATCACAAGCAAGTAGGGGAGCGCTTGATTCAGCTGAATAAGTGAGATCTGTGCAAGCATCTATGCTGCTGCCACACGAACACCTTAAAAGCTAAGCTGGAGGTCTCTCCGAGGCATTGCGATGCGCTAGTTTTGCAGAATCTGTGCCAACACACAGAGAGAAAACTCATCATGTTACAAGCAGCCAGGATACTCTGTGCTCACCTCCTCTCTGCCGAGCCAGCGGAGCTCTGAGTAGGATGTTTACTGTGGAATGTAACGCCCCTCGCCACAGAGTCACACTCCTTGCATGCCCTTCCCTGCCAATTTTGTCACTGGATCAGCCGGGTACCTTGTGATCTAGGGGCAGAAAATCTTTATATCACAGGGAAATATACCACAACATCTGACTCTAAAAGCCAAGCCCCTGCCTCCAGGCTCCTTGAGTTGCACTGAGCATTCCAGTTCAATAAGGCGTTGCTCTAGGTTTTTAGCAGGGAATCCCCACAGGAGTCCTCAAAACAAGTGCTTTCCGCTGCTTAAAAGAATTGGCCATCACTGTCAGCAACGTAAAAATCCATGAGGAATGAAAAGTCATGCACGCGTTCTGGAGTTGTCCCTCACTGGAAAATGTTTGGAGAGAAGTGTTAAGACCTTAACTGACATTGTGGGAGTGCATCTTGCCAGTACGTTCTAAACTCTGTTCTAAGTACAGAAAACATAGCAACAGATAAATATCAGGAGAAATTTGTTTATATTTCATTATTAGCAGCCAAAACCCCAGATCATCTTAAATTGTGAGTCTGAACCCCAGCCAGCCCATAAGAAGCAAACTTTTTGCCAGTGGAAAAATACTGAAATAGAACGAATAGTTTGAAACATACAGACTCAGTTGCAGGTTTCCTTCTTAAAATCCAGCCATTCAGAGCAGATGACAGTTAGGAGATACCGGAGGGCCCAGGGCTCCCCCGGCACGGTCATGCCTTTTCGGTTGACTGCAGTGCATGACTTCACCATCTGATTATCGCTGTACCCAGAGTATTCACCACAAAAAAACATCAGTTGTTTCATACGGCCAAACAGACTGGCACATAAATTCTCTCTTATTAAAATGCTTAGATTTATTTTGCTTTTAATTTGGCTTTATATATTTACCAGTTGAAGGGGATTATGTGTACACTAACATCATTAACTCTATGTTGAATTACACATGTATGCCAACATACAAATTGTTTTTCTGTTATGAAGTATTCCATGCTTCCTATGTAGGAAGAGCATAGAGGAAGTTGCCTGGAAAACAGCCCTGGGTCCGGTTTCTAGTGCCTCTAACGTCTCCCCCTTCCCTGTGATTACTGACCTGGGAGGGAAGTGCAAAATATTTAGACTTCCCCTTCCATCACCCCACTTACCTGTTTCTCGATCTTCTCATCCCAAGGCCACTCTTCAGAAAGTATCCATCGAATCATAAAGGCTTTAGATGTACGGGCAGTGGCACGGGCCCTTATTACTCAAAGTGTTTTGCAGGTGTTTAATCACTTCTCTCCAGCACAGCACAGAAGTACAGTTAAGCAAGTGTAAGGGTTTAAGAATGTACTTCACTTGTGCTTTAAGTGTTTGCCAAATTTGGGCCTTACTGACTTGCTGTGCATGTGCTGCGCCAAATGTTTGCAAAAATCCTTGAGCTTTAAAAGGGAGAAAAAGGCAAGGTCCAGGCTGTAAAAGATTAATCTTCCTTGAATGGATATAAGCTGTTTGACCGCAAGAAAATTAAATAATTGCTAAAGAGAGTAGAATATTTTTCCCGTTATCACAGTTGTGCTACACATAAAGTCCCATTCTGTATTTCTAACCTAGATTTATTAAAAGATCGAGTCAAATAAATGGTATTACCACCTGCTGCTTCCCCAGTATTGTTCGTAGCTGCCAAGACAGACTAAATCTTTGCAACTTGCAATCAATAAATAACACGTTCTGCTTGAGCCATTATCTAGCAAGATCTTGATGTAGTAAGTTTGGATGAGTTATGATGCCTGTTGCCTTAATAGTAACTAAATCGATATCATTCATTTTATGAGTTATGGGAAAGTAGGCTGACCTTCTTTCAGAAATGTTAAGTCCAGCAGGGTCTGCAGGGTTTACCTAGTATAACCTTTCTGGGTAACAAGCAGTATAACTTCTGTTAGCATACACTGAGCCACAGTTATCTTAGAAGTCATCAGTGAACCGAATTTATAAGATCTTGCTTAACTGAAAAAGCTGATCCTACCTTTTCTCACCTCTAAAACTTGCAATAACAGGTTCTTTTGATTTTTATTTGCAGTCACTGCAAACTACCAGCAAGTTTGCAGTGCTTTCATAGTTGCTATAAAATTGTCTCTGCTGTCTGTAGGTGGGTAACTAGCCCGTGGTCTGAGTGCTCTGCATCTTGTGGCAATGGATTTCGCTATCGACAAGTAACTTGTCAACAAGTAAAAGCCAACGGCAGCATGCTGACACTGCTACCAGATGCCTGTATACACAGAGACCGCCCTGCGGGAAGGAAACCCTGTCTGGGTCATTTGTGTACAGTGGGGACAATACAGACAAAAGGCCAGGCAAGTTACAGTGTTCTTCTGGAAACTCCTTATCTTATCAAAGTGTATCAGTGTCCTCATACCGCTGGCTGAACATCTGTTCCCTTGCACAAAGGAAG
The DNA here is from genome assembly GCF_017639655.2 of Falco naumanni. Classification (NCBI taxonomy): domain Eukaryota; kingdom Metazoa; phylum Chordata; class Aves; order Falconiformes; family Falconidae; genus Falco; species Falco naumanni. The sequence continues at coordinate 13,564,069 of NC_054060.1, read as the reverse complement.
AGCTGTGTGGCACTAGTTGTAATTACCTTTCAGATCAGTCAATTACAGATCCTGGTGGGTTTTTTTCATTTGTGATGTCTGATCTACTTTTATATGTTGAAACATGAACACAAACCTGAGTGTTAGTTTCAGTGTATTGTATAAGCTAATCCATTACTATGTATTCCATTTTTAAATTATTATATCACTTTTTTTGCATTCTGAGAACATGTTTGCATAGCTGTACTTCTGAAGTCCCTGAAGATACACGACTGTCCTTCAAAAGCAGTTGCCACAATATTTAATACACAGAACTCTGCTTTCTTTTTTTTGTTTCTTCATTTGTGCAGTAAACTTGTGTACATATTGATATGATGTTATAATTATTGATACAATATTTACTACTCAACGAGAAAAGTAATGAATTAAGAGAATTGCCACACTCCTGATACAGGTATTAGTAAGGCAAGGTTGCGATTGTCAGAGCTACAGAAAGAATGTTCTAGCACTAGAGGTGTGAAATGATGACAGCATCGACAATGGATTTAGCTTAATGAATAGGTAAGGAAGTCAGTATCTTGGCAAAATGGGGGACAGAGAATCCAAGACACCTAGTCCTTCCCAGAACTGAGCTGTGATAGGGCTGAAAAAGGAAAAATACAGATCAAAAATTATGCCTGCGTTGTGTAACTGGGTAACTGTCTAGAAGGGCAATTCTGCTGTTACTAACTTGGTGGTTTCTTTTTCTTTCCCCTGACACTTTTCTCTCACTTTTTAGTGTTCTGGTCGCTGTGTAGGCCGCCCTGTAGGTTTACAGCATCGTCACTTGATGTGTCAACTTCATAATGGATCTTTGGTGCCCAGCTCTTCTTGTGATGAAAGAAAGAGGTATGCAGTTTGCAGTAGTTGCAAGTTAGACTCTTTGGAGGAACAAATTAAAGATTTGTTCCTGTATTGTCAATGCAGTATAAATATGCAAATTCTTATGTACACAAGGAAAGGAGGTAGTGACAGTCATCCCTTTGTATACGCTGGATGAATTCAGGAACCCAAGGAGGGTAATGGATTTGACCAGTGTCCCCCACTGTGCTAACGACAAAGCTAGAAATAGAGTGAGAGAGTCTTGATTCCCCAAAAGAAAGTAGAAATTGGAGTCACTTGTCATAACTTTTCTTACTACTACTAAACTAGATCTCTTCTGGTATTACTTTTTATTCTGGTCTACTGCTGCCCAATTTTTATAAAATGAGTTTTCCTGGGCCTTATTTTGTGGACCATGTAAATTGGTTTACTATTTTATGATTACTGAAACAAGGTGTACTTCTCTGCATATATAGATCTCATTCTGCCTCTTAGTATGTACTTACGAGGTATGTAAAAAACCTCAGTGATTGAGAAGATGTGACTTTTTACTTCAAGGTACACATTCTTTCTAAAAACTCTGTTATTTTGTTTTACTCTCTTTAAACAACTCCTTTAAATATGGAAAGTATGGGCTTTACACCCTCCCAGAATCTTAATCAGCGGATTTGCTGGGGGTTATGCTATAGCACATGGATGGATGGCAGTCTCTATAAAACACCGAAATCTCAAAGGGACTGAATTAAAGGCAAATTAAAAGTGAACATGGAGGTCTGGGGGCACAAAACTTTGTTGCAGACCGAATGTGTAGGCAAGGCAATGAAGAGCAGGGAATAAATGGGTAACAAGTACATACATGGGAATTGTTACTATACTTCTAGATTACTGAACCCAGCTGCTCATGTTTCTTGCTATAGAAGAGCTTCTGAATTGTGAGCATTTTAAATCATTTTTGCTGCACACACAATGAAAGAAATCCTGGCTCCACTCAAGTACATGGTGAAAATTCCATTTACTACTAAGAGCCAGGATTTCACTTTGGCAGCTTCAAATGTTCAAGGAGGTTCACTGTCAGCATAGAAATACTGTGTTCAGGAGAGAGGTTGTGCGTGAAGAACTTGCAGCATCCAGAATGAAACATGTCAGGGTCTGTTAAGTTTTCCTTATGTAAAAGGTAAAACATTTTTTCTATCCCAGGGTTAAAGGGTTGGTTTAAAGAGACAGGGCCTTGTCTTTTGTTTCCTCATGAGTGAGGCATGAGGAATGGGCACAAAATGAAATACAGGAAATTTAACTTAAATATGGGAAAAAATTTTTTCTTACTGTGCAGGTTCTTAAACACTGGAACGAGTCACCCAGAAAGGTTGTGGAGTCTCCGTCCTTGGAGATGTTCAGAACACAGGCAGAGATGGTCTCGAGCACCCTGGTCTAGTTACACAGTGCTATGAGCAGGGGGTGTGGACTAGTCAGTCTGCAACAGTCCTTTCCAGCGCCAGTTCTGTCCTCCTGTGAATAAGGGGTTAGCACAAAGGTGAACGGTTACCTGCCATCTGTTTTCCTCCACAGGTCTCCTGTCAGAAGAAACTGTTCTTCGGAGGCATGTGATGTCTACTGGCGGACAGGCCCTTGGAGGCCTTGCAGTGTGGACTGTGGGAGTGGATTTCAGTCAAGACGAGTGTATTGCGTACACAGAAAGAATAACAAACCTGTGGCTGATCAGTATTGCGGCTGGAGGAAGAGACCACTGACCTGGCAACACTGCAATGTCACATCCTGTGGCAGTATGTAAATCTTTATTTATATATGAGCGTAGCAATAGTCTGTAGCAGTTATATTAGAAAGTGACTCACGGTTGTACACTAATGATTCTGCAAGCATTTGATTGTACATCAAAGGTAAAACTATCCTCTCCAAGGAGCACTTCATAATCCTGGTGTTATTTTTCTCTGAGTAGGCCAGTTTGATACTAAAGCCTCAAAAGCACTTTTAGAAACAGGATATTTAGGAAGCCGTTTTATGCAAAGTTCCCCACATGACTGTGCCAGTTGTGACTCATAAGTCTCTGAGCAAGCTGTTAATTCCTGAAAGATGGGGTAGTTTGCTGAAGCAGACAATAGGTAAATGAATGCAGTGAGATCACACCTCTTATTTGTGACCTAGTTTAGCTTTGAATCCGCTGTTGCCAGAAATGCAAAGTAATCACTGAGCTCCCAGAAATTCATCAGTTGTTTACAATTATGATAAATTCTACTATTTATCTTTTGTCCATTATAAAGCCTTTTAACGTCTAAATATATTTTTCAGAAGGTGAATGCAAGGATACAACTCACTACTGTACATTTGTAAAGCAACTAAAGTTATGCTTGATAGACACCTACAAACAAAGATGTTGTCAATCATGCCAAGAAGTGTAACTCTTCTATGGGAAGTTCATGATGCTGCAGTGAAGAGAGGAGAAGAGAGGTTCATTAAACTAGCCTGCCTAAAGTATATACTTGTAAATAAGACGTTAGTCATAACAGTTAAATGGAAACATGGGGCTAATGAAAAAACAGTACTGCAGATTGATATGCTGGACAGGGTATTTTTTCTGGGAACTTTTATTATCCACTCTTTGCAATGGAACTTTTAATGCTTTAAACATTTTCATGTCTGGATTAGGAAGATAATATCATGGCGTGTCATCTGTAAAATTTTACGGGCCATCACGTTATAATTTCATCAGGGGAAAAAGCATTATCTAAAAGCACCAGACAGTGTTTACTGTCCTCAACTTATGAGAAAAACAAAGTCACAAAACCCTTTGAAGAATTTTGGAATGGAGCAATTATTGACCCCTAGGTTTTGGTTTTATTGTTTTATCAATTTTAACACAATTTTTAAATTTATAGAAGCTGTGGCTTGTAGCTGTAAAATTTTTGGCAGTGACTTAATTTTCATAAACAGCTTGAGCTTAAGGGTTGATCTCACAGGATGTGTTTTACTGATACTAGCTGTCAGATGGATACACAAAAGTACATTCAGTTTTTCGTGCTTGTATTTATGTGTATGCAGTAAAAGACGCTGTAGATGCTAGAACAATTTTCAAAACAGCAGTAGATCTGTTTTGAATAAATGAGGTGTCATTTTCCATTGTTTCTGTTCTTCTGCTCCAGTCACTGAAGTACAATTGAAGTTCTGGCATGATTAGACTTTTCTACTGATTTTAAATTAGATACAAGGCTTCCTTGTCGGAGCTGTGAATGAAATGTTTGTGAGCACTGTTCTCTTCCACATCAAGTCAAATGGGGAGCCGATAACTGGCCGAGCACGGCTGTCAGATTTTCTGTCCTGAATAAATCTATTCCTCCCTGGTTAATGGGGAAAAATCTCCAAAGAATATTATTAATTATGAAGATAGACAAGTGCAAGAAATTTATTCTGAGCAGTTTTCCATCAAGGTGACTTTTCATCATGGCCATTAACCATTTGAGTGTTTTGCAAGTTGATAAATTCTGATTATGCTATTCCCGGGTAAATTATTTTCCATGTTGCAGGTGGTTTCATTAGGGCTGTAAGCAGGGAGAACCCCGTAGGAGGCAGCAGATAGATGCGTTTTTTTCTTTTGTAGTTTCCAACTACTGCACATATTGGAGGCCTGAATGCTTGTATTGACTTGGGTCTTGTGTTACATTACTGAACTATATTACACGCTAATTAGTGGGTATGCTGGAAGAACAGTTTTAGTAACAGCATTCCTGCACAATGGGTTTGCGTCACTGAAAATTAGATTAGCACTACTGTATAGAAAATGTTTAATGTGGACTATTGTGTCCAAAGCTGACTGCAAGGAGAGGATATTCCTGATCATTACCTTTTTAATCAGCAATGGGTCTTGATTGTTTAAGCAGTTTTTTAAATTAAAAGAAAACCTTTGTAAGATACTTTTGTAGATATTTATTGTCTGATTTAAAAGTGCAATATTTTGTTTTGTACAGTGTTTAATAAAGATTTTTGGACATATATTTTTTCTTATTACCAAAATTTCTTATTCATGTTTTTCCTTTATATTTAAAGTTTTCAAATGTTAACACATAGCATTTTTTTGTTGCTTTAATTTTGTCTTTGGTTAAGTATGCATGCTATACAGAAGCAGTGCTGTAAATGTTTGTTACTGCAATTGGCATGACATTCCTCTGTAGATTATTTTATTGCTTTTCCAGTAACTGAAGATTTTAGCTTTCTTGAATGTAGTTTTGATATTCCTGAAATAAAGTCTAGTTTGATTATTCAACACTGTGATTACCTAGAGATTGTTTATTACCATGATTTTCATGGTAGCTATGCTTTCATTCCAAATGTTATTTTATCAGCCTACTATGTCCATAATTCTGGGATTTCTTCCAAGCTAAGATTAGTTCTTATTTTTGACAGTTTATCAAACAGCTTCTCAGCTTCACTGACAGTCTGCTTTGCACAGCTATCAAGAGGCAACATAGATATAACCTGACTAAGCGGGGAAGAGAATTTGCCAGAATCCAAACAAGTCAGCTCTGACTCACTGGAATCTAGAATCAGACCTTCATGTACTGCACCAAGCAGAGGTCATTTAGATCCAACAGAACAATTCTATGCTTCATATTTCGTGGCTGATGGGAATAGCTACGTGAAAAAAACTTGTTTCAGAATATCCAATATGTAATATCTTTAGGAAGAAGACTCTCATAAATAATATGAACAAGGAAAGCCGTAAAAATTTTATTAAACTGAAAATAAACGTCTAGCAATGAAACGGTGTTTCAGAGTCATTCTAGATGGTAACATAGGCAAAGGTGCCCTTAAAAAAATAAGTTAACAGAAAAAAAGTCTACTTAATTTTCCTTTTGTGTCACCAATGCATTCTTTCTGTGCAATCTTTAAAGAAAAAAAAAATGCAGTACAGCAGTTCTGTGGAGCATGCTGTGGAGCATAGTGTGTGCCAAGCACTTATAGCAACTGAATCCATTAGTAACTTTTTCACTTTCACATCTTGGTTTAGCATGACATCATAAAATGCTTTTTTAACAGCTGTTATTTTGAGAAATACTAGTTTTCCAGCCTGCTGTTCATTTTGCTCGCATTTCAGTAATATGTTGCTTATGAAAATGCTGACCTCAAGCACTGAATACTGTCTGAAGGCTTAGAAGATCATTTCATGCTTTTCCTGGAAGCACAATCAGTAGGTTGTAGCTCTTTGGACTGTAATGTAATAAAGGCTTCTCTCTTTCGCTATTAAGCTTAGGGGAAAACATTAAGGGCAAAATGAAAGGGAATATGCCCCCTCCACCCTAACAAAGTCTTCAAACACATATGCATAGAAACTGTTAAACTGAATATGCCCTCCACTCCCTCTCAAAAGTTTTTGTGCTGTGCTGGTAGGTGGCAGCAAATGACTTTCCATAACTCAAGGGGGGAAGTGACTTAAGAGCTGAAAAAACAGCTGTGAAAATTACAAAAAGCGTCTGGGCTCACTCACAGACTCAGAGGAGGAGCCATTTTCAGCAGAACACGCAGGCACACGTAACTCCATGAATTCAGATTGCATTTTCTTGCTCCCTAGAAAAGAGAGCTGGAGGATATTAAGAGCTTCTGTAAACTTCTCATGAGGTACCAAGATTGTGTATAGGTTATGGACTTGGGTAGCTGTAACCGTGCAAAATTTTTACTTTTGTTTCCTCAGTTGTGGCCAGACAGAGAATGACTCAAGTTTCATAAAGAAATGGGCATTGGTAGATTGTTTTCTTCTGTGGTACAGAAGGATGACAAGGAATTGGTCTTTCTCCTGTCCTGCTTTCAGGATGTTACAGATTTACATTGCCCTTGTTCATTCCCAATCCAAAACATGTCTTTACCAGCTGGGGACATGAATAATTGTCAGAGAATAAAGTTTAATCGAATTGTTGTTTCAATAACAGAGTAAGTCATATTACAAAAACACAGTACAAAGACAGAAATTACCTAAAAGTAACTGATGCTCTGATAATGTCTGGAGCTCGCTTGCTGTGCTTTTCGGCACAGCTAATACACTCAGTTCTGCTTTCTTCCTTGCATATGATGCAGTTCCTGCTTTCGATGTTTCCATCATTGATCATAGTCCTTTTATTGGTGATTTGGCTTATGACGTACAAGCACGTATGTCTTCACAACCCAAGTGTCTGCCCTATACCAATGCGTACGTGATATGCAATACTGAAAAATAAATCATACTGAAGTACTGTGATAGAACATGATAACAGAACTATTTATTGGGACTTGCTTAAATCATGAACATAATAGGAATTAAATCGGTTCATCTAGATTTCCCAAAATCAGGTAAAGATACATAGAGAAAAAGCTAAATACCTCATACAGAAGCACAGTCATTGCATGTAAAATTTCTATAAAATATTTGTTTTCTGTGTATTTGTAACAAATAATTCTTTGAAGAGTAAACAGGCTGAAGCAAGGCTGTCTAGAGATTTCTGCACCTCAGCTGGTACTTCTTTTTTTAGCTGAGTTTACACTGTTTTCTGTTTATCTCTACATATACCTTTATAGTTTTCTGCGATTTTCCCCTTCAGACTGCCTCTGCAGTGAACTTTGGTGGTAACTACAGGCTGCTCAGCTTTAAAAATCAGCAGGATTGGAACTGTGGTGGATGGATGTTAAGTTTTTGAGCCTGATTCTCTCTCTGCTTCCTCACCGTGTACCTTAGAAACTTGGAAAACAATCATCTGTTAAATCTCTTTGTGAAATTTGATTTAATTTGCACACTGGGTTGAAGAATCACCGGGCTGGGGAGGACACACACTTAGTGTGTCAGTGTGTCCAAAGCTTTGCATCAGCTTTGTTTCCTTTGGAAGCAAGGCCGATAAAGCGTTATCGGGGAGGTTAGGAAACAGTCCAATGACCTGCTTTTTATGTCTGAGTGATTTCAAGTATGTGTACAGAAAAAGAACAGGGTTACTTCTTGTTAATTGCTATCAGAAATTACAGTGTGACCTTTGTATTCTCCTCAGAACTGAATGAAGGAAAAGTAATGATGACTAAAGCTAAAACCAGGCTTTTAAAAATGCCTCGGTGTCATGGGATGCTATCTTACGATAACAAAATATAAAGAAAAAATTCTTATCAGATTACTCTGATTTCCAAGTATTGATGAGATGAAAAACTGGACTGATGAGATAATGAGGTAATTATAGTATTATTTGCTTACTATGAAAAAGAAGTTATTATCAAAAGACACTTGCTATTTTGCAATGACAGTAATTTGATTTGCAGAAAATCTGAGAGGATTTAATGTATAATATATATGCTTGAGATGGAGCATAATGAAATCTAGGAAGCCAAGGAAACTAGAATGCACAATCAAAAAAAGAATAAAGCCATGTAAGATGCATTATTCCTGTAATAATTGGCAAATCTTTATTAGTCTTGTAGTAAAGTTCTGGTTTTGCTTTCATTGTCTTCAACCTAGTAGTTTAAATGCTTTTCAAAGCAGAATTTGCATCATTTAATTTTCTTTCAGCATTGTTTAAAGAAAAAATGAACAAGTATGATTCTAATTATTTCACCCAGGCGCTTGAAATTTTGCATTTAAGTCTTATGACACAACAGCTACTTCCTTTGAAATAGGATTACTATTTGAGTCAGAAAATTCTGGAGTAAACTGGCGGAAGAACTTGTGGCCATGATAATCTGTGTTTACATAGACATAACCTGGAGGAGATGGATAATTTGCTGGGCAGATCTCTTGTTTCTTTGGAGTATATTCTGTGTGATACGTGGTTTCATCTTGAAAAGGAGCTGAGTTAGGCACTATAGCATGTACAGGTTTGAAACTTTGAGCTGGAACGATCTGATGTGGTATGTAATGAGATTTGAATGTAGTTAAATCACAAAATTTTCCTGTGGGTTTTGGAATTTCCTGTTGTTTCTTAGTAATCTCTTGCTGACAGCTGCCCCAAGCTTTAAAGTCTTCTTTCGTTGTAGTACACCCTTGAAAAGGGGCATCGGTGGTTCTGCCATTAGAAACTGGTCTTATGGGGACAGCAGGAGAAATCTCATGCTTAATGTAATCAAGATGGCTCGTGGAGTTAAAATCCATTTTGCCTGGGGGTGGAACATACGCTTCTGTTTTGCGGACCTCAGGCAGGGAGACCAACCATTTCTGAAAACGATCCTGGAATTCAGTGACTCCATTAAAACGAGCACTGGATCCGACTTTTGCATTTTCAGGCTTGCAGGTTTTTGCAAGTTGCCCAGGTAGTCCTTTAAAATCATTCCTGTGGGTTGTGAGATCTTCAAAGGGTTGGTTGCTTGGCTTGTACTCTTCTTTTGATCTTACAAATTTTGGTTCCAGTTGATGTGCAATATAAGAAGTGCGATGGCTGGTAGTGCTATCAAAAGGCGTATCTGAAAGCTTGGCTACACAAGGAGGTTTAAAAGTTTTTCTGGGATTCAGTTCCCTGGGAACAAAGTCATCTTGAAACGTAGTAGAATTTCCAAACTTCTGTGTAGGTCGATGGTATATATGCTCCATCTTATTAGGTTGCCTTCTTTGAACTTCCCATGATCTATAGTCATCTTTAAGGCAAAATCAAAACTTCACCATAAAAGCATTACTACTTAAGACAATTCCTTTTAAATTAAGTCAAATTCTTCTGGTATTAAATCTTGCAAAACAAGGAAGATGGATGTCAGTGAGAACGATAATGTTATCTGCATGTCTGTGATATGACAAAACTGTCTTCTCTTATTGGTGTGATAAACCCAGACAAACGTACATGATGCCCTATTTTGATTGTTTCCTCAAGGAAAAAGAAAATGTTGCATGTACATATTTAGTGTGTGTTCTGTACAGAAAATAGCCATATACAGGTTTTATATACAATATCTTACAATGTACTTAGAGGTTTATGTAAATATGCAAGACCGAAAGGAACCTTATAGGTCACTGGGTCATGTTCACTACTGATGGGGAGGATTCTCTCACTTTCAGTATCAACATTACATCATCTTAGAGCTTGTTGGGATTGTTTTTTTCTTGCGTCTGAGTTTTTTACTACCAGACTGTTCTGCTATGGTTACAAAACTTATTGTCCAGTCTAGACTTCTTCATAGGCAGTTGAAATCAATCTGTTGTCTTAAAATCACTGCACTTGAGCATCGGTGTTTTTAACTCCTTACTCCCTATTGAACTGCTAACATACATTTTAAATGAAACAGTTGCATACTGTCTTAGTTGTATGCTGAGACTACGCTACATTATTCATTATTCGCTAACCTACTACTCACATGGTAGGCTAAATAGAAATATTGGATTTCCTTATAAATTATTTACAAATAATAAATAGAATGTATTTGTATAAATGCATTTCTGTCTAGCATAGGCCTAAGCTTAAAGCTAGTGAAATATAACTGGGTTTTTTTTAAGAGTCTCTTTCCCACATTTTATCCTTCTAACTCTTTCTGTCACTGCACTTTCTCCTCTGCTCATTTTGCACCAAGCATTCTAACTTTCTGTTTTAGCAGCCGTATCTGATTCTCATTATTTCAGCTATCTTTTCGATACAACTGGCCCTCATCATCAGGAATATCTTGATTTTCATCACTCTAGTAGATCATATTTCAGCATTTATTTCTACTTAAATTGGGCCTACAATTCATTACATGTAACAAACTCGGTAACTCATTTTATGTGTAAAATTTTCTATTGGTATAAAGTATATCAAGGTCACTTGGCAGAATGACTTGAAAGATTTAGTACCCTTGTGCTGACCATTGTAATAGAATAATTTGTGTCAAACCAGATCATTACTAGGATGATATACAAGCTATACAGTACACAAGACAGAAATCTAAAATCAACTTTCAACCAACTCTGTGGAAAAACATGTATTACATAAGGTAAAACTATCCGAAAGATACATCTGCAGTTTAATTACTACCCACTCTTGCCTGAGATAGCCAACCAGGTGTATGTTAGAATTACTTTATTCCTAGCCAAGAAAACTTTAGGAAGGAAAGGAAAGGAAAAATCTAGTTTCTAATATAGATAATTCAGAATACTATCTTCATTTTGGTTATTTCTCTTTCTAAAGGTGACATATATTATTACCTTGATAGGTTGGTATAGTATCCAATTTTCCTCCTGTAGTGTGTTTTCTCTCTAGAGGTCTTAGTAATGTCACTGGTTGTATTTTATGAGCATTATAATCTTTCTGGTATGTGGTTCCCAGTTCTATCTCTCCCTTCTTCGGTTTATGTTCCTCTTGTACCCGAAAAGGTCGCTTCACAATATCGTATGGTAAATAATCAGATCTGAATTGGGGGAAAAGGAAACACTGGTTAAAAGAAACTTCTTTTTTTCTGATGGACTCACTTTTGTCATTTTTCCATTATATAGAAAAAGAATGACTTATAATGTTTACTCTGAAAAATCAATCTGATGCCACATGTTAGAGGGATAGCAAGGAGGAAAGAAAACCATAGTACCTAGAACTAGGGTCTCTGATGCACGGTATAACCTTTATTCAGAGGTACATGGTGAAGCAACTTTTTCAGTGCTCTGGGTCTCATTCTCAGTTTAAAAATATTCCTTAAAAAACCTGAAAGAAGACTTGAAAAAGTTGCTGTAATTTTCCAAAGAAATGATCCAGAAACCAGAAGCAGAGCAAAGATAAAACTACAAGTGGCAGCATTTACCAATTGCATGAGGAGAACAGAATATAATAAGAAACAACATTTCACTGTTTTATATGGGCACATTACGTTAAAAGAGCACATATTACATACGTAAGTGTTTAAACAGTATATGCAGTACATGGTCAATCTTGCAGAATGGCATTAGGCCTTTATATACATGTCTCTTGTTTTTTTTTAATAAAGTTGCCCTTGTAGATTAAAAGACAAACAATGGAAAAAGTAAAGTTTTATGCTCCTTTCACGTTATTAGTAATGAATAAGTGATGTCTTTTTCTATCTCTTCAAAAATTTCTAACTCCTGAAGACTCTCTGAAGAAGATTCTTTGAAAGATGCTTCTTAATTTCTAAGCTTAACATCAGAGTCTGTGCACTGACAGGAGAGACCTACTGAACACTTTACAGTTGGCTTTCTTCATACTTCTAATAATTTAGAACTGTCTAAATAAAAAAATCCCTGTTCCTTTTTCTTAAGGTTTCATTTTTCCACTATCTCAGATTCCACACGTGTGCTACAGAAAGTTCCCCAGCTTGCCAGTTTTTTTTAGGCTTGATGAGACCTAGATTTCCAAAACAGGCTGCAAACAAAGACAATTTTTTTAGGTTATCTTTCGAGGTTAAATGATGCTGTAAAGAATACAAATCTTTTGTATGCGTGCTTTGCTATTTTTTATGACCTGTTTTGTGGTAAAAGTATTTCTACACTCAAAATTTATACTTTTAAATATGCTAAAAGTGTAAAGGATGCAATGATTGCATTTTGAAAGTGATTGCAGCACAATGTTCAGTCCCCCCTTAAGAGAAAGTATGAGAAACTTTATAGAGTAATTGTAAAACACACTGCTTCAAAATGTTTACTTGAATGTTGTAATTCCTTCCATTTTCCCACAAGGCACTTGGTACTCTTGCTTCGGCTTACAGCTCCAGGGAGGAGAGATGTTGCTATACTTGGGATATTTTTCCACATACTCTGTTGTGAGGCACGGCTGTTGTCCATTATCATAAATCCTTGTAGGTTTATAAGGGCAGCGATGGCGCCTGGGTAAAAACACATCAGATGAGATCACTTTGAATAGTTTTGTTTAAGGGGAAACCCCATACCCTATCTACTGGGAGTGAATAACAAATGGGGAAGATTGAACAGTGTCAGTAGCCTGTGTTTAAACTGTTTTCTGAGTGATAAAACACAAAATATTGTGCTGATGACATAGATCCCAGAGCACAATATACTAAGACAGTAATAAACAGTATCAGTGTGTGAGTAAGTGCTTCGTATAGAATGTACAGGATGGATAGAGTTGATCTCAGTCCTGCATCACCACCAAGATGCACTTTCTTTTTTTTAATCTTTAATGATACTACTAGTCTTACTTGTAAAAATAACTATGTTTCATGCCTCTTCTCATATTGTCTCTTCTCTACTGTTTTCCCTGACATATTGTCTTTTTATGTCTTTGCATCTGCTCACCTACTTTCACAACTCTTGATTAAAACTTTTGATTAAAATTCTAGTGCTCTGTAGGCCATTTCTGACTTTTCAACCCTTTTTTTTCAAGCACTGACTCAATCCTCTATTCAAAAACTATGTTTGCTTAGAAGTAATGACATCTCTTTTTCCTAATAGGTTTTATTTCAAATATGCCTGCCTGTCATCGATATCTATTTTTATGATGCCATTGTGTTAAAAGGTATTGAGGTATATCATGACTTAATTTATTACCTATACCTTGTTGTTTTGCATATATTGTGCATGAAATTCAAATGTACATGTTATTTTCAGTATTGCTTTGAAAATCTTGTTATATTCATTCTAATTTGTGAAATGCACTGGTATTTCTCTGGTAGTTTGTTTCAAGCGTAGTTTTAAAATTTTATGTGGCTGATGTGATTATTATTTAATCTCTCCTTAAAGGTAATGTATAATGAAAGATTTTGTTCCTACTTGTGGCTGACAACTTGCAATACTGGTTCAGATATAAGCAAAGGGAAGTAACAAGAAATAATTTTTTTCAATAAATGTGTCCTGTGAAATTCTGTACGTGAAAAGCAAAAATAACTAAAGAACAAGAAGAGTAAAAGTGTACAGCTCTTACTGGGTACAAATAAATTCAAGTTTCAGGAAGCTAGATACCCAAGGAATAGTTTGAAGGTCTGCAGAGCAATTTAGCTAGTACTAAACACCAAAAAGGAAAAAAAATAAATTAAACCAAGGTAAAATAAAATATACAAACAGACATGAAGAACTCCTCCTGGGAAACATAAAATGAAAAAAAAAACCCAAACAACAAAACTAAAAGAAGTTATCTGGAACTGGAGATCCCTAAAGCTGGCATTCCTTTGGGCTGCCTGACTTTGCCAGCTCCGTAGTTCAATAAATGAGAAATGAAGTAGCCCTCTCTAAGAAGCCAGATCCTTTTAAAGTCTCAGGTGCTTACTCCTTTTCAATCAAGTAAACAGATAGTCAAGTAAAATTGAGACCTATTCAGAACATAGCAAGGAAAGGAAAAAGACAGAAGGAAAGAACAGGAAAGGCAGGAAAATGAGGAGGTGAGTGTATGCTATTTCTCAGCACGGTGCTTGCCTGCCACTATGTTCTTCATGAAATTCAGTTACCACCTTAGTAATATTTTTTCAGTAAGTATAAACAGCATACGCTGTGTCAGGTAGCATCTAAAAGTTAACAGCTAAAGCAGAGACTAAAGCCATTGAATGTGTGTTTTGAAAGCTAGTTGAAATATAGGGTATCGAATTATAATGTTCTTCACATATTTGAGGCATAAAATTCAAAGGAGTTTGAAACAATATTGATCTACAAAAACTTCATTTTTACAGTCTTCAGTTTGCCATAAGCTGGTCTAGAAGACCAATCACCAAACAAAATACATTCTCTTTTCTGGTATCACCAGTCTTTAAAGACTTAAGTCTCTCACTATTTTCTAAGTAATATTGCCATTATATCCCCTGTATTGCTGAATGGTCATGCTACAAACAGGAATAGATACTAGAAAAATAATGACTTGCAGAGTAAGTGTGTAGTTCTTGGCAGGTTCAACACAGAGGTGAAAATCTAATGTATCTCTCCAAGGAAAGAGGGTTTTGTAATTGCATTAGAATTAATTTCTGAATCAAAAATGTCCTTGATCCCAGTCATTTCTATCATATGAAATAATTCTGAACAGCCTCTACCTATGCACAAAATTACTTGAAATCAGATGGGACTGTTCAGGAAGATCCTATATCCGGCTCTGTGCTGTGAAAGAACTTTCAGTGGGCTTAAAAGGCAACATAAAATTACTTTAATATCAATTTAATTTTACGTGGAGAATAGGCATTTTTGGTTAACTGATAAATCTGCTTCTGGATGTTGTCCAACTGGTAAACAAATAATTTTGTTTAGATAATAATGTTATAAAACTGATTGCATAAGGCATCACAGCTCTCTAGCGACGATGCTAAGAATCGTCAGAGAAGACAGATTACAGCTCTGATAAATACGTTTTTAAAATTTGGCCAGAACTCCTTGAGTCACTGATAATTTTAAACTTGTTACTTATAGTTATCTTAAATTCAACCCCAGAGTTACTGATAATTCAAATTAATTTGGTGAGAATTTGCCTTCCCCCATGACTGACTGATGCCTGCTTTGATGGATTATTATTCTTTCCCTTCTTTGAGGGAGACTAACTATCTTGTGGCTTGCATAAGATCTTAACAGTATCTCAGCTAAATAGACAGTATATGGGGTCTCCAGTGCCAAATGCTGTTGCTCTGATTGTTTTAATAGAATGATGCTACATTTCACTTATTTAGGATCTGGCACACATACAGTTATTTTTTATACAATGCTAGCAAGACCCTTGAAACTTTCCCACTAAGTATTTTCCTCCTAGAGAACTAGACTAATAATGAGAAAAATTTAGTGGTTATCATCATAAAAAACTTACTAAAAAAACCCCAGCACAACAAAGTTTTTATTTTTTAGCTGCCAGTGTACATGCTGTGGCCTGAAAGACAGAAATTACAT
Organism: Falco naumanni; assembly: GCF_017639655.2. Lineage (NCBI taxonomy): Eukaryota > Metazoa > Chordata > Aves > Falconiformes > Falconidae > Falco > Falco naumanni. The sequence goes on along the minus strand of NC_054060.1, from coordinate 13,548,504 downwards.
AGGGACATTGTGTTTTTGAGTCATCTACTTTCCTAGTATTGAAACTAGGAGACCTGGTAGTTTTACTGGGTTTGTGTTTATTTACATGCAGTCAGTATGAGGGCTTAAATATTTCGTATTTTACAAAAATCTTCCTCTTTCCTTTTAATTTAGTGTTATTCAGGAATCTAGATTTTTATAATGATAACAAAAATCCAAGAAATGGAGAAAGGCTGACATTGAGAAGAAGATAAAACAGTAGTTTATATCTCAAAACTAAAATTCTAGGGTTTTGTATTATCTTTTATCATAGACAAATAGTATTCTTGAGTGTAGAGAGGTCATCAACCTCAGAGGCTTTGTTCTTCCTTTAAAAGCCAGATTTAACATCCGATATTTCCTGTTCAACAGTGCTATTGAGCTGGCGATCTGAAGCCTGACTGTACTTGCTAGCAAAGGGTAGATTTCTACATTTGGAACCTATGGGAAATAATCATGGGTCCAGTCCTAAGTAAGACGAACTCATACCTTCTCCACATCAAAATATACCACTTCTAAAATAAGAAATGGATCTGGAATATCTTTGGAAACAATACAGAATCCAGCCATTACTCAATGCACTTTTGAGAACATTTTTGTGGTTTATTAAAAAACCCAAACAAATCCAACCAAATGTACATCTCTCCCGTAGCAGCTTGAAAACAATAATCATACTGCCTTGGCAGTGTCTTATGTTACTGCAAAAGTCACAGAATCATAGAATTGTTTCGGTTGGAAAAGACCTTTAAGATCACAGAGTCCAACCATTAACCCAGCACTGCCAAGCCCACCACTAAACCGTGTCACTGAGCACCGCATCTACACCTCTTTTAAACACCTCCAGGGATGGTGACTCAACCATTTCCCTGGGCAGCCTGTTCCAATGCTTGACAACCCTTTCAATGAAGAATTTTTTCCTAGTATCAAATCTAAACCTGCCCTGGTGCAACTTGAGGCTATTTGCTCTTGTCCTAAAGCCTTAAGAAGCTAGAAATTATGTCAGTTATTAAAAATGGAGAAGTCCCTAGCATTGGACCTATTTTGCAAATTGATCTTTGAGCATGATCAGCACTGGGTACGCTTCCAGTGGTTTATCTGTTGACTTTGAAAAAGATCACCTAATAGGCACAAAAAGTGATTCAGTCTCCTAAGAATGAATCTATTCAAGATATTCCTAAAAACCTTGTAACAATTATTTGATTAAGAGCCCAAGACTGCAACCCCTAAGTATGAACACTAGCATTCAGGTGTAAGCCTTTAATAAGTGGATTGTGTAAGTTACAGTGCAAAAAAGGTCCTTGTGGAATTCTGGAGGATCTTCTTATTTCCATGTAAAGAGAAAGCAGAATAAAGTTCTGTCTTACTGCCTTTCCTCCCCTGTATTTGTAAAATTTTTCTGGTTTTTTTTTTTTCCTTCTGCAAACAGCTAGGAATGATAATTTTCTTCTATTTTATTATTTATAATTTAACACTAATTATATCTCCACAAAATGTCCTGCAAATAGCGAAATGATAACTTCTACAAAATATCAGAACTTTTTCTTCACTTTGAAATCTCTTCTAAGGTGTGTGTGCATTGCAATATCCAGGTAACACTGCCAAGCGACCAATCTTCCCCTGAAAACAGAAACACTGTAACTACCCTGAAGCAAACACAATGTGCTGCCTAAACCAATAATGGCTTAAGATTTTGACTGTAAAAATTTCACTGATCTTTCTTTTAAACCACGTTTTTTGGGCATGCTTTATTCAATTATTCATATTGTTAAACCAGGTTTTTGAATTGCGAATTTTCAATTAAGTTGAACCTCATTTTGTGCTGTCAGACTGTGTTATCTCACCATCCTTATACTTGAGCATAAGCCAGATTTGCTATCTTGTCATGAAAACCATGTGTTCCAACTCTTTATTAAAATAGGACTTTTGAAACAAAATTTTGGGGCAAACTACACCTGCAGTCTTGGCCAAAAAGAACATGAGAAGCTTTACATGCTGCCTGTCTCTCATCTCTGTCTACAGATAAAAAAAAAAAAAAAAAAAAAAAAAAAAAAAGTGGCTGATGAACAGGTAAGAAAAACTTCCCAAACAGACAGCTAAGAGTGCATCTGCTATACAAATGTCGAAATGAAACAAACCTGTAGTTTGTGGTGCACTATGCAGCTATAGGGGTGGCCCTGTGCTTCCAAAAGATAGTGATCACAGTCTTGTGATCTTGTAACTCTCCTTGCATGTAGTTAAGACTTTTTTTTTTTTTTTACTATTAAAGACTGGATCTTTGAATCCTAGGATGATTATTTTTCTGGCTTTTTTTTTTAAAGTAGGTGGAGAAGAAATTGAAAACATTAACAGTACTGTCTCCAGACCTATAAACATTTATCTGAATTTTACAAGGTTTAAATCCTTTAATATTTTGGGAAACCCGACTTGTGAATTTTTTTGCCTATGGCATTGATAATATTGCTTATAGAGCTGTAATGGTAATTTTAAACAAAAAATCACCTGCTGTACCCTTTTATGCCAGCTTCCCTGGGCCAAAGAGGTTATATTACAGTGATGAGGTGTGTGTCTCTGTACAGGGTCATTGAATGCAAAGAAATAGCGGAGCTTCTCCTCAGAGTGGAGAGTATTATTGGATGTGGTGTTAGAAAGGCAGGTGTATTAAATCTATTTTAAAGGCTGCAGGGTTTGCACAGGTTTCTATCAAGGCTGATTTAGCCAGAACTTTCCTGAGGGTGGCTTTGGCGGCTCAGCTTTAGGGAAAAGCCTGATCCTGAGGTTTAGTCTTTGAAAGACTGTCTCCATTCTTTTCTATTTTAATCTATCTAAGATCTGCTTTTTCCCCTGCCTGATTTAAACATACCACTTCATGTTTACTGAGCGGATCCCTTTCAGAAAAGAAGGAAAGCCTCAAACTGTTGGAACAGCAGTGTTACCCTGCTCCTGCCTTCCCACCGCTGAGGAGCAGCAAGGGGCGGGCCCGGGCGCCGGGGCACGGTGAGGAGGGGGCCAGGGTGGGGGTGCCCCTGTGGGGGGTGCCTGGGGCGCTGAGGGGGAGCCGCCGCCATCTTCCTGAGGGGACACCCCCGGGGACCCGAAGCGTCGCCCCGCTCCCCGCAGCCCGCGGCGACCCGCGGGGCCGCTTACCCGCAGGTGCAGATCTGGCACAGACACCGCGGCTGCCTCATGCTCCCCTGGCCGCTCCGCCGGGGCCGCCAGCGAACCGGCCCGTCGCCTGGCAACGGCGGCGTCCCCGCGGCGAGCGGCCGCTGCCGGCCCCCGTCTGGCGTCACGCGGGGAGGGGCGGGGAGGGGCGGGGCGGGGCGGGGCAGGCGCGCGCTTCCGGGAGCGGGCTCGGCGGCGCCGGGCGGGCGCGCAGGTGGGTCCTTCCCCTCCCCCCCTCCCCTCCCCTCCCCTCCCCGCCCCCGAGGGCGTCCCGCACCGCCAGCGGCCGGCCCCGGCGCGGGGTGTCGGGGGGAGGTCTGCGGCCCCCTCCCGGGGCACCGGAGGGGTGGGAGCAGCCCCGAGGGGGCGCGGCGGGGGCTGCGGCTGCCGGCGGTGCCCCGGGAGCGGCGGGCGGGGGACGGCCCGGCCCAACGCCTGGGGCTGGGCCTCTGCGGCGCGGGGGCGGCCCGGCCCAGGGGCCCCGCGGAACGGAGAGCCGGAACCCCCCCGGCTCTTGGTGCTCGTTGAAACGCGGCCTGTGCCCTGTGCGTTTGGTGTCCCGGGGGCTGTACACATGGTGGCGGGGAACGTGACGCGCCCCACGTGTCAGAGGAGGTTTCCCTGATGAGTAGCTCTCGTCACAATTTCCGTAATTAAAATAAAAACAACCCAAACCCACAAAAGCTGTTTCTTACGTTGCTTCCGAAATAAAATGCTCTCCTGCGTTCACAGAGTTAGCCAACCATGGCCCTCTCAAGTGTGGGAAAGATGGTTGGCCTCCAGAAGAAGACTTCTGGAATCAGGAATATCTGTATATTAGCCCACGTGGATCATGGTAAGGCAGGTGTTTGTGAGGGAAAACTGTGTGTGCGCCTGTGTTGGTTTGAATGATGGAGAGATCTTGTTTTAAAGCAGTACGTTTTCATGGGCTTAGCTTTAAACTGTTTTAATCCTGGTTCTGAGAAATAACTTGGCTTTATGCACATTTCTTATGTCCTGTTGCAACTTAACTTGTAGAACTTCAGAGAACATTACACTATAATAGTTTGGAGTAGTTGAAACCGAGTGTTTTCTACTTCTATGATCCTGAATTAAATATATGCATGTGTGAGGTAGGCCGTTGTATTTCTATGTTTACTTAACGGAAGAAGTTTGTTATGTAAGTGGAAATAATAAATGATCATTTTAGGACACAAATCTTTTCTGTAATTGCATGATATATTGAGACAGAAACAGTCTCTAATGCACTGTTTGTTACTTCAACTGCTTTCCTCATCATGACAGGAAAGGTTACATCCACCCTTCAAAAATATGTTTGTGTACATCTAACAGGTGAAGTCGAATGATCAGATATTTTTTTAAGTTAGTTTGTACTTTTATGGCATTTTAGAGTCTGTATTAATGTTGATATTTTAGAACAGTAGAGGTTGTCAGCATTTGTAATATTGTTGCATCTTTTTCCATTGTCTGTATTAATTTAAACTAAGTAATTTCTTTTTCTTTTCAGGCAAAACTACTCTAGCTGATTGTCTAATATCTAGCAATGGAATAATCTCTAGCCGCTTGGCAGGAAAGGTAGAGTTATGCTGTCGTTTTTAATAAAATTCTGGTGTGCACATGCTGGGATTGTAAATCAGTGATGATTAAGGAAATTCTATTCCTAGTCTTGTTAAACCTCATTTTCTCGAAGTCATACTCTTTGACAGTTGATAAGTAACAAGTGAAGGAGAATCTACAGATTTATCACCTCTTCTTTTGTTTTTGTACTCAGCTGCGATACCTAGACAGTAGAGAAGATGAACAGATTCGAGGAATAACGATGAAATCTAGTGCAATTGCATTGCACTTTGTGAAAGGTAAGTTGTTGATGCTGGCAAGTATAAACTTTAATATATGTATTTTTGTTAATTTTCCCTGTCTCTTCATTGTTTTTCTTGAGATATTTTCATATGCAACTTTTACTTTTATAATTATTACTGTTAGGCCGTGATTCTGCAAAGAATTAGGCATGTATTCAACCGTTAGCCAAGAAAATCAAGTTCCATCTCAGGGTTAGGGAATACAATTCAGTCATATCTAAGTGGAGACAATAAGAATAGTTGCCTTTTTATTTTAGATCTAAATTTTTATATTTTGATCTTAAGTCTTGAAATAATGTCACTTAAAGGCAAAACCTTCTTTCAGACAGCATCACATTTTAAATGATTTTGTACACTTATATCTTTACTTCTACGTTAAGGTGCTTGTTACACTCTAAATAGTTCAGAGGGCTTTTTATAGTGTAGTTAACAGTGTCATCTTTGTTACGACTCCATGTTCCTTACCATCTTATTCTCAGCTAAGCAAATGAAAGCATGGAATACATTACTACCAGGCTTGTGCAGAAAAAAAGAATAACTAACAGAAGAATTGCATGAACAGAAAAGCCACCATTAGTCATTCTATTTACAATCAGCTGTTGCTGAAATAATAGTTGAAACCAATGGTCTTCCAGCTAAGTGTTGTAAACTGTGGCTGTTTTATTGTTGGCTCTGAAATGACCTTACTTTTCATGGTTGGAACCTTTTATGTCTGTTGTTCTTCTGTTGTATTGAAATTTAGACTCTAATACAACTTCTTAAACAAGAAAGTTGTTTGATCTTATGATGATAAATGCAGTGAGTTCATCGCAAGTTGACTGAGTCAACTCAGTCAAAAAAAAATGAGTCTCCACTAAGCAGAATTTTTGGGGGGAGTAGAGTAGAAAATTTTGAAAACTCCTGAATTGGTATATTGAAGATACTTTACTAATACAGTCAAAAGCATGTTCTAAAAGAATCACAAGGCTGAAAGGAGGCATTTTGAATAGAATGCAGGGTTTTTTTATGACATTCTGTTCAAAATGCAGACTGTGACATAGCTGATTTATGTTTTACCTAGTCATGGTTAGGGGTTTTCTTTTTGTTTGGTTAGCTGGTGTGGTTTTGGTTTTAGTTTTCCAAAGGTAGTTGGGCATTGAAAGATGAAGATTAGCATTGAGTGAAATTAAAATACATTAGGCACAAGCCACTAGATGTTATGCTGCTGACAGTCTTCCTGTCTTACAGGGGTTTTTCTTAAGCATGATGGTGTGCTGGTTCGGTCCTTAGAAATTAATGATAGCTTAAGCAGTATAATTGAGTGGCTGAAAGAAATATTTTTGACATCTGTTCTGAAATAATAATTTATTATTTGATTCTAGGTGATGAAGAGTATCTGATTAATTTAATAGACTCCCCAGGGCACGTGGATTTTTCTTCAGAAGTGTCTACAGCAGTTCGACTCTGTGATGGTTGCATCATAGTGGTGGATGCTGTTGAAGGTGTCTGTCCACAGGTGAAGTAAAGTATATTAAGTAGAGAAAGAGGGGAGAGAAGACAGAGTAAGAAAGTCTTAAGTATATAGTGTAGAAATAAAAGATGAGCTGGTTTAAGAAGTTTTACAAAACTTAATGAATGACAGTGTACTTGAGGTATGAAAGAGGGTTGTTAGTTTCATAGTTGTGCAGAAGAGTGAGCAATGCTGATGTAGTCATGTGTGGTTGGAACAGTGAGTATGTAGTTTTTCAGGTAATGGAATGTATAGAGAAGAAATGTGTTAAGGGAAGTAATATCTTTACATGTGCTTTTAGGGTATTCTAGGTGAAAAAATAGGCAAAATAAGATTGAAATTGATTTTTTTCATTGCTTAGTTTTATAAGGAGAGTTGGGTTTTTTTTGCTATTGTGGGTGTTTTTGCTATGAGATTTTGCCATTCTGCAGAATTCTGTAATAACTAACACTGTGTACTATGGGAGTCAAATTTCTGGTTTGAATGTCAGACCTGTCCTTTATTATATGTTTAATGAAATTTTAGAATTATATTGTAATTTTCTTTAGCATTCCATCTGTTCCTTTTGTGGTATCAAGCTTTCTGTAATGGATTTTTTTAAACTGTTTCCCTAATAGACTCAAGCAGTTCTACGGCAAGCATGGCTAGAAAATATACGTCCAGTATTGGTGATTAATAAAATCGATCGCTTGATTGTGGAGCTCAAGCTCACCCCTCAGGAGGCATACTTGCACCTTAAGAATATCTTAGAACAGGTATTCATGCTATAATGTTATGTTCATGCAGCAGGTTTTGTTGAAGTATTTTTCTTTCTCCTTTTCTCAGCTCTTGAATTGAGAGAGGCTGTAGTTTTCAGTGCCTTATAGCTGGAATAAATTTAGGACAGCAGAGCCAGTTTTTTCTTACTTTGCAGGATCAAGCATTATAACATCTAGTCTAACTTTACATTGAGATACATTTTATTTCTACTTGGTTTTGAAGTTCATTCAGAATGCCTGTGATAGAGGAAAGAGTATTAAATGCCTCTTGACAGGTCATCAGGAAGAGTCTTCATTTTTGGAAACAATATGCTGGATGTTTTATTCTTCCTGTTAAATTGCTTAAACTTCTTTGGAGATAGACAAATATCTTCAGAGTGCTGCTGTTATTGATGTATTTATGAATCTTTTTATCTTTTAAGTTGTTTTAAAGTTACGTTGCCTTTATTTTATTTTTTTTTTCCCAGAGCTTGCTTTTAAGTACTTACCTACCTGGTTTCCCTTTGCCCTCCTCTTTGTTTGTTTGTTGGCAGTAACAAGTTCCTATTTCACCATTCTGTGTTCTGAGACACAAAGTGTATTACACATACTCTTTATCTGGTTCAGTCCTGATGCAGCTAACTTACACTTGGGAAGAGCAAGGTGTTTGAGTTAAAATGTTAGTCTCATCGAACTCTTGTCTCCAAATGGGCAAGTTTAGATACACGAGGTTTGTGTTTTAAATTGCAAAATGAATTGCAGGCGTTCCGTCTTGTTAAATAACTTCCCTTCTCATATTTTGGAGGGTGGGGGGAATTGCATTTTAATTGCAAGGGTTGTGAAAGAGTGAACGGATCTTACTTAGGGTGTTTTTATGTATCCTTCTGCAGATCAATGCAGTCACTGGAGCACTTTTTACCTCTAAAGTCTTAGAAGAAAGAGCTGAGAAAGAAACAGAAAGTGAAAGTATTTCAGACACTGCACCAGGAGATCAAGTTTATGACTGGAGTGCTGGATTGGAAGATACTGATGATTCACATCTCTATTTTTCACCAGACCATGGAAATGTGGTGTTTGCCAGTGCAGTTGATGGCTGGGGCTTTGGGTAAGTCTGGGATTGAGTTACTGAGTTGTTTGTTGGTTTATTGTTTGTTTTTTTTAAATTGATTACTGCAGTTAATTTTAAAGTATTTTCAATTGCTTCATTTTTATATTTTTATGTGATATGCAACTGTATACAATCAGTTCTAAGGTGTTGTTAGTGCTGGACAGCTGAAAATAATACCAGCTTTGTCATCTATGTGACAGGGACCCCTCTTTTACTTACACAGTAGCTGCTGAGCCCACTGTAGTGTCCAGCCTGGCCTGGTGAACTTAATATTTTATTAATTGCTGACATTTGATAGGCTGCAGTAGGCTAGGCCAAAACCTGTGGTGGTACAGGAGCTGTTTCACAAGTAAATTGGACCTTCCAGCTACAGGAACAGTGACATTCATAACAAGCGTAAAGCTGGTAGCTGGCATCAGGACACCAGTTTTCAGTTGTCAGATTCAGTCCAGTACAATTCTGGGTCACAGCATTACTGTGATCTGTTTTTTTCTGTACCAGGCTTTGACTTGTCCTTGAAATTATGCATTTGTCCTCAAGTGTTTGTGTATCAGGCTTTTTTTAATCTATAGCTTTTTTCTGTTCTTCATTCAGGTGCATTTCTTATCTCTTGTTTCCTAGTATATTTCTATTTCGGCAGTTGCTAAAGAACATTGCAGTGTTGTTTAAGTAAATGTAAGAATTTGGGGACAGAACAGTTTCAGAAAAATTTCTGGATTACTTTATTTAAGTTTGTGATCAGTTCTGTTTTTCAGTCCCGTTCTTAGCAGTTAGTTTCAAAGGGCAGCAGGCTAGTGTAAAAATTACACGTGTTCTGATGGCTAGCCACAAGGTGGAGTCGTCGTCTTCATCATGAAAACACAATTAAGAAGATGCACTAAGTAGTAGTGTATGTCACTAATACTGCAGATCCTTAAAAAAAACCAGAACCCAGCTCCGGGATTTTTAAGTCACAGTCAAGCTCTTAAATAAGGTTCCATTTGTAGTTTGTAGTCTTCACACAAATGTTTCTTATCACTGCAGAGAAAAGGGAAAATAAGATGGGATATTTTTGTTGAGTTATCTGTCATGAATAATAATAATTTATAAAAAGAAAAATCAGAATATAAGTGTATAAGGAAATGGAAAACAGATCTTCAAATTCTGACATGTTCTTTAGTCGGAAAGAGATCTCTTTGTAGAAGATGTGTGTGAGGGGAGGCCTTTTCATTTCTGAAGGTTAGAGAAGGTTTTCTGATGTCTTTGGTGATCTGCATGTTAACACACATCTTGCCTGAACTCCTCCATTCCTATATGATGCCCACAGTCATTCTTCTGTTTTATGCTACACAGGGGAACAGTATTTTGATCTTTATAGGCTTTAGCTTTCCCGACTTGTAACTTTTTGTTGAAATTCCATAGAAAAAATGGATTGTGGTAGTGAACTGTTGTTACACAGGGTATTTGGGATGCAACTGTTACAAACTTGTTCAAGTTTGGAGTCAGATTATGAACACTTTCTTTAGCAGATGTTGAAATGATTTAGAGGTATCTGCTTGTTTAGTCCTGTAGGGATAAAGATTGGGCAATTTGCAGCTTTTGTTTTGGATACTGACAAAGCCTGTGGAAGCCAATAAATGAAAACAAAAAGCTAAGTTTTTGTTTTGGGAGGTTCAAAGATGGCTTTGGTTTAGCATTAGTATTCTAAGTACACTGCCAGGGAATGCTAAACATTAAGAAAAATGTTTTGTAAAGAGAATGATACAATGGAGAACTTTGTTACAATAAGTAGAATAACAAGCTCAAAAGCAATTTAGAAGCTGTTTCTTTAGATCAAGCTACTTGATATTTGCAAGTAAATGATCAACTATTAAGATTTTATAGGTTACAGAACTACATTCTGATATAAGCATGTGGTCATAAACACCCTATGATCACCCTTGTAATGAGCAAGCAAGCATGTTGTTCTTAAAGGGTAGGTGGATAAAAGTGAGACTTCAGATAGTTATCTTCCTTACATGATTTCTTTTCTTCTGATGATTTCACTGCAGGTAGAATTAAATTTCATGCAAATGTGGCAGAAAATTTATTTGTTTCTCCAGCTCAGAGGTTTAGCAAAAAATACTTCAATTTGAATTGTTTGACACAGGAGTTTACTCTCTGATACGTTCCAGGTTCTGCATCTCATTTGTAGTAACATTGGGGTATATACTGAGAGGTAGAGAAGAAAATTTCTCTAAAACAGTGCTTAGGGCTTGAGAGTCTCTAATTTGTTATTTTCTTAGATAAATACCTTGTATGTATTTTCTTAATTATTTTTCCCCAAAACTTTTAGCACTTGGTGTATGTTGGTAACAGATATTTCTGCAGAGTGGAATGCGTGATAGATTATTAATGATGTATGCTAGGGTAATCTTCACCAGTTATCATTCCGCTTCAGCTTTAGCTGTTTTTTTGTATCTGCTAAGTCTCTGCCACTTGAAGTGTTTGTCAAGTGGCTTGAACCTTACTTGCAGAGTTTCTGAAATCTAAATATTGGTTGTAATTTAGCTTCAAATGGGGGCAAGAAATGAGCTGGATATGACCTGGCCTTTCTTTTGTGACTGGTTTATTGGTATACTAGAGAGGACTGATAGGCTTTCTGTTTATTCTTTGCCAAGATGAACTTAAAAGGTGTAGAATGCTTTTCATTGAATATGAGACTAAAACCTGTGTTTGCTAAGATTCCCCAAATTTTAATCCCCTTCTGCTTTACATATTGAAACTTCTTAAAGATTATAGGAATTGAACTATCCATGTACAAGACTGTATCTGAGCCCAAAACATTTATGCATCTAACTTAGGCAAGGGGTGTTAGTATTATACTGCTGGATCTGGATCAGACTATTTATACATTAAAACACATTGTCTATTGTATAATCTATTCTTTGTCCCACAAAATGTGCCTACAGCTTGGACAAATAACAGGACTCCTATCTGCTCATTTTCTTATTTGTACTTGTCCTAATTCTGCGTTTTCCCCTCCCATTTGGAAGATGTTTTAATGTATTTGTTGAAGCTGAATGAAGATTGTTGGCTTTCTGATACAACTTTGTTTGTTATGGTGAACTGGCATGGTTCTTATCAATCATATAATGGGGGGGGAAAAGGAATATTTTCCTGAACTAGTTTCAAGAGGTACTTCTGGATTGCCAGCCAGTACCAGGTGGTGAAATGCACGTCAGCGGAGCATCTTCTTAGTCGGGGCAAGCCTTGACTGCTGTTACCTGGATGTGGGTTCTGTTCCTAAAGGCATTACGACTTGTCATGGCAGAAAAAAAATCAGCTATTAGGCAGTGCCAGCCTCATCCAGTGCAATCAATACATATGTTTTTCTCATTATCCTCAAGTGTTGAAAAATACCATAAATACATATGCAAGAGCTACTAGCACAAGATTCTTGAACATTTTCCCCCTGTTCAGAGTTTGGTGTAGTTTCTGGGGGGGGGGGAAAGAATTATCCTTTTTGCTCTTAGTTCAGAACTCAGCTTACTGACATGGGCAGGTCTTTTTTTAGGTGTGTAGAAATTTAAGAATTCTGGATTTCAAAGAACAGGTTATCAAGAATCATTTTTCTTTAAGTAGGATTGTTATGATGGTATATGTACATTATTGTTTCTGTGTACACAGGGAGCAAATACATAGAAATTTTTTCTATTACTGCTCACTGAACATTGTCAGCAAAGAAACCATAGAATATTCAGGGCTCCCTGTTTAGGTTGTTAGCAGCCTGCTTTTATTAACTCGTGGGGACCACTGAATGACACAGTTGGCTTTATAACACAATTATGGCATTACATTTTTTTATATTGTTTTTCTGGGCTTTACTCATTATTAAAGCAATGATTCAAACAAAAAGAAGTGCCCTAAGTAGTTAATTTGGAAAAGAATTACCAGTATCTGATGGCTCAAGTGTGGCTTACAAGAATACTTGATTTTTAACTTGTACCGTTCTGGTCCGAGACCATAGTTAAGTGTGTTGTGGGGTATCTTTCATAGAATAAATTTGAGAGTCATCACATAAATATTTAGAACTTTTGTATTATGCTTTTCGGTATTTACTGGCAGGGTAATGCACAAATATTTATTTCAAATAAACAAGTTCAACCTTGAAGCTGACTTGAAACAAACTGAGAACATACAAATACTGCTGACATTTTTGAGCTGTTGTGACTAAACATTTTTGCAGGTGTAAATGTTAAACAGTGTGGGCTAAAGTGATGAAGACAATTGGAAAAATGGGAGTAAAACAAGGATTTGAGATTTGTGTGTGATTTTCACATAAGCTTTCCATTGCTTAGGTTGATAAGCACATACAAATAGCATTATACTTGTATCAAAATGTGCTTTGTTTCCTTTCAGAATTGAGCATTTTGCCAAACTGTACAGCCAAAAGATTGGAATCAAGCCTGCAGTACTTCTGAAGACTTTATGGGGAGATTATTATCTAAATACAAAAGCGAAGAAGATAATGAAAGGTGATCAGGTAGGGAGGTTGTCAGAAATATTACCTGGCTTTTATTTTGGTTTGTATTTATTAATTCTGTTCCTCATAGTGTATTCTGAAAATTGACCTCAGTACCTTTTCACTCAACGTCAGTGGAGGTATAAAGTCACTAGGATAGCCTTGCATCAGCCCCTGGAGAAGAGAACATTCCAGAATTGACCATTCAATAGCCACATGGAGGAAATACCATCAAACCGTGCTCACAGTTGCTCTTAAATATCTGTTCACACCATGAGAGACGTTCCAGCTTCAAGAATTCAGCATAGAGCAGCAAAACACATGAGTGGAAGACTTAATAGTGTAGAAACGAGAGTCGTGAGTGGGTCTCTGTCTTAGTTGAAGAGTCCTTGAGCAGCTTAGGATATTCACGTTTAGGATTTAGAAAGTCTTTTTTGCCTTAGTGAAATCCCATTGAGTGCTATACTGAAACCCTGGCCTGAAAACTACACTTCTCTTGCATTAAGTGTTTCCACCACTAAAAGTTAGGAGAGGAGAAGGTAGTTTTCCTGTTTGCATTCAATGATGATTTCTTTGTGTTTTCATAGGTAAGGATTAATAGTTATAAAAAGGGTGCAAACGAGGCTTGAGGTAGACATGTTCTGTATTTATCAGGCTCTTTTTGTGAAATTGAAAACCATGTCCTTTACTTGTAAATGTCATGTTTATTTTGTGCCTTGTACCGCTCTGCTAAGACAGACTGATGAAGTAGTGATCTTGTGTAGAAACAGATAATTGCTTTGATTTTGAATAAAGGTTTTAGACACTCATTATGAAAATGGTCAGTTGAAAGTGCAGTCTTAAGCCTATTGTAACACTGAGGGATTGCTGGTAATTACCTGTATGTTTATGTTCTACCAGTCAAAAGGAAAGAAACCTTTGTTTGTGCAATTGGTGCTGGACAACATATGGAGTTTGTATGAAGCTGTTATGAAAAGGTGAGAAGATCTATAAAGTTTTCATGGAATCTCTTTCTATGGGCTATGGTGATTTTTTTAAAATTCTCAAACAAGAAATGTTGTAGATGCTTGTTATGTATTGCTGCTGTGTTGTTTTTTTTTTTAATCAATCTTATTTATTTACCTTACAGAGACAAAGAAAAAATTGAAAAAATAGTCACCTCTTTGGGACTGAAAATCGGTGCACGGGAGTCACGGCATGCAGACCCTAAAGTTCATCTTCATGCCATTTGTAGCCAGTGGCTACCAATATCTGATGCAGTCCTGTGTATCCTTAAGGAAGATACGCTTTTTGTTCTATTGCAGTTCTCAGACTTCAGAGTGCTCACATATTTCAATGTGTGATTTGTTCTCTTTGTAATCTGTGCCTATGTTAGCTGGAGCTATTTTCTCACATGTAAAGTTAAGTTACATACCTAAAGAAATTAAGCATACATTTCTACCAGCTTTGTGCTTTTGCACGCATCCTTTTTTTAGGAAAATAAGTTATGAAACAAGGTAGTTTAACAATATTCTTTAATTATGTAGTTTCATATACAAATTTTCATGGTTTTCTTGAAGGATAAGCTAATCTTCTTTTCATAATAGTATCTTAGGTCTTCCATCCACGAGCTTCTTTAAGTATCTGGTGTTATGTTTTAGGCATACATATTCTTAATCCAAGATCGGCTGTTGCTGTTTGTCTGCTGTGTAGATGGCCTTCTCATCGTTTATAATATAATACATATTATATTACAGTAGACATGCACAATTTTTTTGTGTGTGAATGCTAATTAGTTCTGTAAATCTTGCCCCAACTGTACCTTTCTTAGTTTCCCAGTTGCGCATAGGAGGGTGAGCTACCCCTACTTAACTATCCATTCTGCCCTTGGATAAATGCCAAGAATTATTGCTGACTTGAGAGGGAGCTCTATGCACTGTAACACACAGGGCTGGATTTTAGCTATCTCTTGTTGCTGGCAGTTAGTGCAAGAGGTTGATTTAAAGAAAGAAACATTGAAAGCATTTGTCTTTTATTTGCATTCAGTAAGGAAATATGAATATATAAATGTATATCCTTAGCAATGTGCTTTAGCCATGGTGTGTAATAAACTTCCCAGCCCTCTTGACATCACTGCAGAGAGAGTGGAAAAGCTGATGTGTGTTGGAGCTAGAACATTTGATTCTTTGCCACCAGAAACTCAGGAACTGAAAAGTGGTGAGTAGGTGTTCTCTCATTAACATGAAGATTGGTTGCTTCTGTCTTGTGTTTGTCTTTGGATCATAAGATGTGTAGTAATCTGTATTTAGATTTATAATTATTTTACTTTTAGTAGCTTTGTTGATGTTTGTTAGTGACCTGTCATAGTATTATGTCTTATTTTTATGGCCGTACATTTATCTTCAATTTCATATATTCATGGGTTTTAGACAGCTCAGGCTGCAGGTGATTTAAAGTCTAAGACTGAAATCGGGAATTTTGGAGGGATATGAGATTAATACTTGTTTTTAGTTCCAAACAGAAGTTATCATGTAGTTGAGAATTGACTATTTTTCCAAGTTCTATATTAAAATAATTGTTTTTTATCTAGCAGGGGTTTGAATTTGGATTTCATTTTTACAGTATGTTGATTAAATAGGCCCAGCTTTTTGGTGATTTAAAATGAAAAACATTTTTTGTTGAATTTATTACTAAGTAGTTTGTGTACTGAGAAGTTAGTAAGGTGTAGCTTAGCTGTTACTACAAACATTGTCATTAAGAATTTCATCAACATCCATAGATGACAGTGTATAACTTGATTTCTTAGTTTTTTCATAATATTCCAGAATGATAAAAGATTAGCAAATAAAAACAAGAGCCAGAAGACTTCCAGGGCAACAAATATATTTTGTTATCCAGAGTGTTAAATGAAGACATGAAATCCTGGTATTTTGAAGTTAAATGTTTTGTCATCAGCTTCATTGAGATCATGATTTCATGTCCAGTTCTGGCAGAGTTTCCACCTTCAACTAAGCATTCCTCCTTGAGAAGGGTTTGATGCTATATTCAGATGCTGTTGTGTTGAACATTGGGATGTCTGTATGCAAAAGTAAGAGGAAGTTTGGTAATCACCCAAGTCCTGTGTTATAAAATTGTATTAGGGGCTGGAAAGATTATGTTCAATGATTTAACTTTGTTGTAGGCATTAAAAGAACTGTATATAGGCAGTAATGAAAATAATCTTGGTGTACAGCATGCAGGAGAGCTAGTAAGATCCTCATTTTCCTTTTTCTAACTTCAAATTATTTGTAAACATAAAATCTGTGTTCATGTGTATCCTTCATAAAAATTGTGATGCCTTGGAAAAGGGAACTGCTGCTGATTTCTTTTCCTGAAAGACAGATGAGAACTGCTGAAGCTGAATTAAATATTTAGAGAAACTGAAAATCAAAGTTGATAACATGGATAAAATGCTCAGTGGTGAGCAAAGCTTGTATTTCTACATGTATATGTGGTAATCTCCTCTGTTGGCTTGGAAGTTCTGTATCAAATCAAGTGATGTTTTTCACCCAGGTTTGGTAGTCTGAAAAAGAATGCTCCCAAATGATCTTTTCACATAGGTTTGTAGGGGACAAATAGGCTTTATATATGGGGTTTTGTTGTTCCACAAACTTTCTTTCTAACTCAACAGAATGTAATAGAATCCCATTTTGTTTTAAGGTAGTAAATGTTCTCTGCTATTTAAGAGGTAGTTTAGTAAAAATTACAAGAAGATACCATGCTTAAGCTAGTAATAATTAAAAACAGTTCTTAACTTTGTACGTGTGGTGAAAGGTGTTTAGTGCGGTGTTTTGAAGAGTGCTTCAACAAACCTAAGGAGATGAGATATGAGATGTAATGTAAGATGAGATGTGAACATCAAATTGACAGACTGTTAGGAATTGCTTCCGGGGGCTGAGGCAACTGATATTTTCATCCTTTACTGAACATTTGCAAATACTGTATTCTCCAAACAGTATTCCATACTGTATTAGTATAAGTTAATGAGAAGAAATTTACATCTGTAAACTTGGATCTTAGTGCTGTTGGTTATGAAAAAATAGCATTCTTTACATTTAGTGAATATCTTGCTGATTTTTAGTAGTATTGTGCTTTGTTTGCCTAAGCACCTTATAACGTAGTCTTCCCCTACGTCAGATAAAAGGGAGAAGTATAGAAGACAACGATTTATTTTCTGTGTTGTTAGAATAGTTTATGGGAATTTCTGAAGTATTGAATGAGTTTTGCGTGGATCCTTCATCCTTTGAAGAATATGCATTTTTGCTGTTAAGTTGTTACTGTTTTGTGAAGGCGTGAGCATCTGGACATTTGCAGGATTTCCTCTTTCAGTGTGAAAGGAGGGAGAATTCTTTGAGGTATTGAATAAGTAGCTTGGTCTTAATGCTAAGCTGCTCTCTGATTTTCATTCTAATCTAAACCAGCCTATGAATTCAACTTTAAATATCAAATCAATATGTTTAGTTGGAATGTATCTAGTTTGTTATGAAGAGTTCCATTTTTACAATATTGCTCATTTTATTTTATTGTGGAACAGACTTGAAGATATAGGCAGGGTTAACAAATAATTAAGTTGGAGTAATTTTCTACTTTTCCCTATTAATTTGTCTTTAGCATATTTTCCATTGAAATAGGAAATAAACAGTAATTCCTATAAAATTGATGGAAAGCCATAGTTTTGTCCATACTTTTGGGAAAAAAGTTGTGCAAATAACTTCCCTTTATGTTTCTTCAGCTTTTATGAAATGCAGTAGTGAAGAAACAGCCCCGGTTATTGTCTTTGTTTCTAAAATGTTTGCTGTTGATGCAAAGACATTACCACACAATAAACCAAGGTAAGAAAATGTAACGTTTAACTTTCTGATCTACATTAGATACTTCTGGGAAAAAAGTTATGTTGTAAGCCTGGATAAATTGTTTTAGACCTGAGAAAATAATTCACAAATTCTTGAGAGGCAATACAATCTTTTCAGCAAGTGGAGTTTTTCTGAACAAGTTCTAGAAATGATTTGTTTAGTTTTAGAAGATCTAGTAAATTTGTTAAGGAGTAGAAAACATTTGTTGGAGAA
Source organism: Falco naumanni (assembly GCF_017639655.2). Lineage (NCBI taxonomy): Eukaryota > Metazoa > Chordata > Aves > Falconiformes > Falconidae > Falco > Falco naumanni. The sequence goes on along the minus strand of NC_054060.1, from coordinate 13,530,564 downwards.
TAGTACTTTTGTCCAGATATGTCCTAACGCATACGTTGTAGGCTGTTGCAGGATGTTTGGTTGAAGATATGATTGACTTTCAGTAAGGTTGTGCTGACATGATCATAACAGTTTGTGTTTGTAGCAGGGAACACCATCAAATTTGGTGTAATAGCCAAGTGATCATCCAGCCTATTGCAAGTGCAAAATAAAATGAGTTAATTAAAGTAGTCTCAATCTTGATAACTTTTTGGAGTGAACTGAGAGGCATTAATACACTTGAAAAGATTTTCTTCTGGGAGGTTTGGAATATTTTTTGTTACAGCTTTTTATTGTTGAATCACCATCTTATTTCCTTTGAGCGGTACATCCTTCTTGATTCCATTTCCCTGACATACTTACCTGCACTACTTTTAGCTGAAGCCATCTGCTTTTTTACAGAAGAAATGTGCTTTGCTTACGAGTTCATAAGAATGGAGTTCATCTTAACCTTTTATTCCACTGAGCCTCTGAGGCGTTTTCAGTAGTCACTTTTTTTTTTTTAACTGGGCATTTTATGTTTTTCTGGTATTATCATTGAACAGTGAAGTAATACATAAAATATTAACCTTTCTAGGAAATTAGACTGTTAAATCTTTGTGCAAGCAATGGTACTGCTGCTGTGGTAATATTGGAAAGGTTCACTACTATCTTAGGTTTTTCACACACTTCCTAGATTTATTTCAATTTTTTTTCCCATCCTTATCTACAAATCTTCCACCAAAAGCCTTTCTTGAGCTGTTTGGGTTGTGGGAAAAGATGCATCGCGCTTATGGATTGACCAGGCACTAGATGGTGCAGTCTTGCTTTGAGTTCTGTCTTTAAATGTATCTGAAACAGGAGTTCTTGCTGGGGTACTGGTGTAGCCCAGCAGTGCTGTTCCTGCTTTGCCTGCTTTCCTGTAATTTTTTGGTAATCAGAGAAGACTATGCTGAGGCCATCACTTTCTGGCTCTTCTATCGGTGATAATGACCTGTTCTTTTATTTTTTGGGACGACTGAGATTCTTCTATGTGATGAGGATGTCACACAGAGGCAAAGGGGGCTTTTACATGCACCAAGCACAGAAAATCTTGGACGTATTTTCAAAATTAAAAGAATACCTAGTAAAACAAAAGGTAGCTACTGCAAGACCTGGGTTGGGTTTTTTTCATTCTATGTCACCTGCTTGTGAGCACTCTGCCTCATGGATAAACTTCTTCCATGACTACAATATTCATCTTTCTTGGTGGTTGTTTTTTTGTTCTTCTTAGTCATCTCCCTTCAGGAAGGGAGCTGTTTTACATGTGTTATATGCTATTTGTTACACTGTAATTCTTTTAAAAGAGAGAAGAAGTTCCTTAAATGGAGAGAAGAATATTTTGAAGAAATTTACCATTTGTTGTGGTTCATAGTATGTGTGTGTGTGACCAGTGTGACCAGCTCCCTTTTTTTTTTCTTTTTTTTTTTTTTTGTGAATGATGCATTCAATATGGAAGCCCAACCATTGTTACTTGTTGGGTGTATTTTCTCCTTAGGTAAAAAATGTGCTGCACTCAATTCTAGTGGTTTTCAGAATGCAAATATGATACCATTTTTGCACTCTGATAAATATTGTGTAACAAATTTGTAATTCTGATCATCAGTTGGGTTTGATAAAACCTGAAGATGTTTACTGAGTTGAGTGGAGGATTGCAGTTGACTGATAGTCCAAGTAAGGCCAAGGTGGCCTAAAAGTCCAAACAAAATTCAGATAAATTAGGCTTTCTGAGATAATATTGCAGGAGAGTGAGGACTGTCCTGGAATTCGTTGTGGGAGTCTTGAGGCATATTACTGATGACTAGACAATATGTCCTTTCTCCCTGCTTATCCAGTAAATTGAAAATTGTGGTGTCTTGCTCCATAGGTTGTGTGAAAAGTATTTCTTGCTGGCCTTAATATTACATCATTCAACTAGGTACTACTTGGTTAGTATTAAAATGAAATCACATGACTGTTTTACTTTGAGATATCCAGTCATCAGCACCATGCGATTTTGATATTGTTTTTGTTTGGAAGTGACAGCTGAATTCCATTTTTTGAAAAACGGTAATATAGCTAAATGTGTATTTCCTGGTATTTTTAATTAAGATTCTACAGGTAAGCAGTTCTTGAAGAAATCAGAAAAGGAGGTTAGTTTTAAAGAGGAAGGAAAGCTATCTGCATGAAATAAAACAAGTGTTTTAAAAGCATGGGATTGTATAAATATTGTTCCTAAGCACATGTTTTGTATTATATTTGCCACTGTGTGCTATTTACAGGTACACAGTGAAGACTGTGCTTAACAGAACTGAGTGAAGGTTGTGTGGAGTGTGTGAGATCAAATACTTAAACTGGCATTCCATAAGGATGCTCCATAATAATGCCTGAACATAGAGTGGAACAAAGAATACATATGCTAGGTTGATTAACTGTTTTAATATTTACCTTTTTAAGAACTTCAGTACATGTGTTAATTTTGAGGAAAAAGAACTGTGCTCTTGTATGTTTAGATGTTTGACTGCTGGACCTATCTGCTAGGTTATTTCTATCCTTTGGGGGCCAGGGGAAGTATTTTTAAACATATTGAAGCATGTAAAAAAAATCTGGGATATTTTTTTTTTTTGCAAGACTTACAGTAGTCTACTTCCACGGGGGAAAAAATGTAGATCTATGCTACTGTCTTTTTCTTTCCTTCTGTAAGGTAGTATTGGATAAGGTTACCTTTTTGTGAATTTCTCAGAAACTGCAAATTGACTTTGCAGTTTTTATAGTTTGTCTTATTTCTGCCATCTGCTTGTAATACTTTCTAAGCATAGGTTCAGAAAAGCAAAATGCTCTTTTAAGTCCAGGGTGTACAATAAATGATAACGAAGGTTGGATTTTTAATTAAAACAACCTCCTTTAAGACTGATATTGGCAACTAATATCTCCTAGAAGGTGACTTTAAAAATTGATAGATTCTATACTAAAATTGCTATGTTTTTGCTTTTACTGTTTAAATAACAAAGTTTGTCAGCTGCTACAACACTGGAATGCATAGGAAAATAAATTGTGGTTGGGTTACAACAGGTTGGCAGTTTATATTTATCCTTCTCTGGCAAGATCTGAAACTTGATTTTATGTAGTACCAGCAAGTCCCTGAGTTTTTTATCAGGTTTTTCTGAAGAAATTAGAATTGTGCAAATATGTTTTGTCTTCCTATTTCTTCTGTCTGAACTTCAGAGATTATTTGCTAATTCCAACCAAATCAGACAAAGCTGTAAATCTTCTGAAAATCGGGCAGAGTAGACAAACAAATTAGGAACCCTAATAAGAGACTGTAGTGTGAGCTCTTTCGGTTTAGATAATAAAATATCTAAAACCAAAACCAGTAGGAAATAAGACTGTATTGGCTTCTTTTGGAGCTACTTGCTTTATGTAATGAGTCCATGGTTATTTGATGAAGCCTGTGATTATTATTCTTAAGTACTGCTGTATGCAGAATTAGGTGTTCGTTCAGCATATGCTGTTTCTTTCTCTCCTTTCTGCTATTTTTTTGTTTTGAACCGCAGTCTAGAACAGAATGGTTGAGTGTAGGTGTCTAAATAAAAGCAGAGCTTGGCATTTAGGTACAGAATATAAATGTTCTAGTTTGTTCTTCCCGAGGTTCACAATCCTGTCTTTATCTACCCCAGTGTAAAAAAGAAATGTTTAGTAATTACGTACAATTGCTTTCAAGTAGTTTTAGCTGTTGCTATGTGTATTTAGTGTAAAATACTGAGAAAATGTAAATTGGACATCAGATGTTCATTATGATGGAATCCTCTACTGACTTTGTAGAGCTTTATGTACGAATGTCAGTGATGTGATGCAGTGTCAGCAATAGGAGGCAAACCTTTAGTGTTACTTCAAGTCCATTGTTCTTACAATGCTGCTGAATAATGTAGATTGAGTACACTAAAGAAATTCTAGTTCTGCTTTTCAGTAGTAATAAAGTCTGTTGACCAAATAATCTGATGTACTAAAATCATATTTCATGACTACAGTAGGGGATATAAAACCTGTAATACCCCTACTGTTTTCTTCTAGATAATACGAAAGGTACTTCTTTCTTCTCAGTCAGCTTGGAAGCAAGATTATCTTTTTTCTTAGGTGTCACCATGAAATGGGCACTTTCCCATACAATTCTGCATGAAATTATGATGGTAACTGTTTCTTTGTTTTGTAGTACAGCTTGTTTGCATGTCTTAAACCAACAGATTTTACTATACTTCATCTATTTCCTTTCTAATGTTTCCTAAAAATTACATGGGTAAAAATCTAAAACCTGTGATTTTTGCCCAACCTTCAGCTACGAAGACATTACATTGTCTTGATCAAAAGAAGGGAACATTTATAAAGTTCCGAGCTCTGAAGTAAATTTATTATGTTCAAAGGCAGTATAACTTGCAGTGACTTACATGTGGTCTGAACCCATCATCTTCTTTTGCATTGAGTTTGTTCTATATTGTAGTTAGTGCATTAGAAATGAATATGGCATGAGTCATCTGAACAGCCTGTTGGATTTACAGGTTAACATCTGAAGATGGCACCCAGTTATATAATTAATGGGGTAATAAAGGCATTTCAAAAATTTAAAACCCTACTTGTGTTTTTTGTGAAATAAATTTCATTGGAACTGATCTAAGAGAGGGATATGTAGCATTGGATGAAGCTTGAATCTCTGGACATTATTTTGTTAATTGTAAGCTTAACAGAGAAAAGCTTGTAACTTTCTGGAAGAGTTTTGCTTCAAGTTTCTTCTCTATTGCACTTTTAGTATGTTAGATAAATCAAAGGTCAGTGTATCAGTCAAGCGTTTTTCAAGGCAGTGTATGACACCTTGATATTAATAACTTAATTTCATTATGTATCTCAGAATGAATGGTAATTGCTATTTAATATAATGTGAAACATGTACTGAGTATTCCCCTTTGCAGGAGCCCTGTAAGGTTGTTGTGTGAAATTTTACGTAATTCTGATTTGGATAATTTTCAGTTGTATGTTTTCTGTATACACATTTATTTCTACAGTGAATTACCTAGTGCATTCAGTTGCAATAGAAAAGATAGGAAATAATCTTGGTAGGTGTACATTAGTTTGTGAATGGAAATAGTTCCATAGACATAGGGCAGTTTAATCCAGATATTAATGAACTTCAGAAGGATTAGAAAGACCACTGGACATAATCTGTGCTGAACTGCAGCAAATAAGCTGCACTTGAGAGAGCTGTCTTTAGGGATTCTGTTGTCAGAAGTCTTTGAGTGCCAGATGGTGAGCAGAACAGCAGCCAATGACTTAACTAAACCTAAATCTGAAGAGCAGAGTCATGAAGAGTAATCCAATGGATTCTTTATAAATTACTTGGATTTAAAGCTGGTAACAGAAATTACCCCCTTAGTTTCATGAAGTCAAGCATATGTCCATAAGCTCATGGAATTTAAACTGGTAAAAACTGTATGGAGAGAAAGTATTCTCAGCTAATTCAAAACCATTGTTCATGATATAGGAGATGCATCACAGATACTTACTGACTTTAGTATCAGTCTTTCAGAAATCAGTTGATGTTCTGGCTGTGGTCTTTTCTTTTTAAAACTGTCTGAAGGGTAAAAAGTTAAAAAATAAACAACACTTTAATAATCAGAGGCCAATTTCTGTTTGTTTTGGTGTTTTTTTTCTTTACTATGAATTTTTGCAATGTTTTTGAATGAAGTTTCTTTTTGGTAACATGGAAGGGTAGAAAAGCCGTCATATCCAGAGGTTTGATTGCATGAAGAATTTTAGTTTGAACTAAGTGAGTTATCCCCTGGGAATCTGGGAATAAAGTAGTTGGCAGTAGCTTGCTTATATTACCTGGAATCTGATGCATTTAATCAACAATCTAGTGAATGTTAATAATATGTATAGTATACTATTTACTGTACAGTTATTTCCATGGCGTTTGTTTACCACATGGTTGAGGTTAAGATGGGTTAGTAATAATGCGGTTACCCATCCGTGTCAGCTCTCTATTACTTGTGCCATGTGTATGATGTCTGGATGCTGTAGCATCTGTGTGGAGGTAGGGAATATCTTTTTCTTTCTGCTCCAGAATTTTCATTTACTGCTTTTTGTGTGATTGCATGGTCCTGTTTTGTTTCTGCCAGTATTATGAGGCTGAAGATCTTTTCTTGTGGAGTCAAAAAAGAGGAGAGAAAAAATATAGTAGGGAAGAAGCGAAGAGAGTCTTTTTGGTTTGGGCAGCATTTGTTCAAAATTGATTTGCCTTCTGATTGGCTTTGCCAACTGGTGAAATTGAATAAATCATGGTATAATTTAAAACTGGTTTTGTTGCAGATCCAGTACCTTACACACATTAATCTTGTTCTGTATTCTGCTTGAGTGTGTTACAATTCTATATAAGGATTTATTTGACAACATTATCTTTTTGTGGTTTCTAATGATACTACTGGGAGTGACTAATTTTATAAAAGTTGACACTGACAGAAACCAGGATGGAAGTCTAGGTTGTACCTACTAGCTAAAGTCCCACCCACACTCAATCTGCTTCTTATCAAATTGAGAATATAATTAACTATACTTACATGTATTGCAACTTACAGCAGTGCATTCAGAATTTTAAGGTACCTTTAACATTTGTGATTAGAGCTGACACCTAAATATACTGAAACTTTTAAAAATATTATGTAAAGGGGAAAAAAGCAAACCACCTGTTTTTCTTTTACTCTCAGGATTATTTACACAAATGAAAAGTATTTTTGGACAATAAAATGTGTTAGAATGCATGCGTATGTCCTCATGTGTATACTATGCTATCATATAAAGACTGCATTTATGATACCCTTGGCTGTCTCATCTGTACTTTCCCTATCAACCTCTGTCCTCTGGGAATTTTTTCAGACATTCCAAACCCTTAAATAGCTTTGAACAGCTGCCTTCAGGAAAAAAAAAGTCATCATAAAAAAGTTTTCTTCTCCACCATCTGTTTTGCATTTTGTATTGTTAAGCCTCACTCTCTTTTGCAATAAAATAAATAAACCAAACAGAAATACCACACTATCCCAAATCTCAGTGATACATATTCTTAATTCTGTCACAGTGATTTTTTAAGAGATGATTCTTTCAAAGGAAAATATAGAAAAGAGAAAAGAAAGAAAAAGAAGAAAAGTTCCTGAGAAGTGTGGCAAATTTGTCTTGCTTTTGCCTTTTCTATGACATGTAATGTGTCTGTCCCTGGTTCTGAGTTCTGAAAGTCTGCGCCTCAAATTCTGACATTTTGTCCTGGGGGCCTGTGTTAGGTAATTTATAGAGGAATTTTTAATTTACGTGTCATTTTCTTACCCCTGAGTTGAATGTTTGGATTCAAGGTAAGAATGATAACTGTGTTCCAAGTTATTTCCTCAAGTTCTAAGAAGAATTTTGATAAAATGAATGGTCTCATTAAGCATTTTTAAAAATTAAGTCTCTTGCAGATTGTGTTGGATGCAGAAAAGCATCTGTATTATGATATTAAAAAAAAAAAAAGTCTTAACTGGCAGTGAGTTGGTCTCAGCCACATAATCTGTTCAGGGCTTTCTGCCCCTAATTAATCCAGTTAAGGGCAGAATCAGCATCCAGTAAGTGTGTCTACTGGCTACACTTGAAAACTTTGACCCTTAAGTAATGGGTTGTTTCCCTCTTGTGTGGAATAGTTGATATGGGCATGTGATTCAATCTTCTTTTTTTTTTTTTTTTTTTTTGGTAGAGATAATATTTATATGCCTGTTCTGTAAAGAAGAATAAACACTACTGCTGTAGTGCTTCCTGCTGTTTTCTTCCACTTACCGCTCATTACTACCACTGCTAGGAAATCTTGAACTGTTTTATAAGTGTGGAAATTAAAGAGAGGAAGTGACTTATCCAAGGCTAGTAAACAAACTGAAACTACTAATAGAGCACTTTATTATTTTTTTTTTGAGTGTGAGCACTTGATAGAATTAACTGAATGAATCCTCAGCCTAACACTATGAACTGTTGTCCTTGCCTCTGTCAATGAGCAAATGCAGGTGTTAGGACACATCATGTTGACAGGAGTTTAAGTCAACATCTGAGACTTTGCGATTGTTTGGTTGTGTTGTAGAAATGCATGTTTAGGATTCTTCTGTTCCTTCTCTGGATTTTTAAATCCATTAAGAATATTCATATAATACAAAATACACATTGAGTATTATTTTGGAAATAAATTATTTATTAGTGCTGGAAAGCAATATATGTTATACATATATGTTTCCCAATTAAAACAAACAAAACAAAACAAAAAAATCCCAAACCCAAACTGAAAGCATTCTAGTTCCATAAAAAAAAAAATAATCTGCATAGCAATTATTTTTTCCTGTTTTTAAGCTGTGTTGATAATTTTTTTTAAGGTAGGCACCTGACAGCACGTTACATGAGATACTGTTGATAGAGAAATTATTAAACAGAATAGATTATTTTTAAGAGTATAAGAGTACCTGTAATGATTGTAGCAAGTTCACAGGTTCAGCGCTTTTCTGTGGGAAATTAATAGAAACAGAGAGGGAATTTGGTAGAGAAGATAACTAGTATCTGAAATTAATTTCCTTGTTTGGACTTTATTAAATTATAATATAACCTCATTACAGATTTTTAAGTAGGGCCAGACTTAGAAATTTCAGGCAGTGCTGTTAGATTTCATATATGTGTAACTCACTTTGCTGTTTAAAATGCTTGAAATATTTCCTTATGTAAGAATGATAATGTCATTCCTTAATTTTTATTATTTATTACTTTAAATCTTATGTTAAAGCACTTTGTTTTAAGGGAGATAGAAACTGCATTGGAATATTAGAATTATGTTTTGTTGGTTTTGTCTCTTTTTTTTTTTTTTTAAGTCTTTTGTCTTTTATGAAGTTTTATTCACTTTATGGAAAGGTAGCTGTAGCAAGCAAAGATTTTCCGTGCATTTGAACACTTGCTGTGAAGACTAGCTTAAAATGATAAAGACACCACAAGTAATTTAAAATGACAATATTTGATCCCTATGTATTTGGAAGAAAAGTCTGGTAGTTTTTTCTTAGCTATCTTGGTATAAATAAGCTTAGATTAATACACTGTATTCTTAGTCCTAGCTGTCATTCTAATTTAGGATAATGTGCTGGATGTAGTATAAAGAGCAATTTTGAAAATTGTCTTGGATCTTTTCTGAAAAAGTGAATATTCACATGTCAGTGGGAGAAATGACTTATTTTGAGAAAATAAATGGAAGTTTAATAGTGGCCTGTTGCTAAACATGGTAGAGGACAACTTTGATAATTTTAGCTGACTTAAAATTCATAGTATCATCAGGACAAAAGGCATTCTGCATAAGTTTTTACTTATGCCAAATACAGTATTCTGATTATTGTGATTTAGTTTATTTTGAAATAAATGACGCTTCCAAATACTAACATTTTAAAATACAATATAGGCCTTTAACTCAAGAAGAAATAGCTCATCGTCGTGAACTTGCAAAACAAAGGCTTGCAGAAAAATTGGCAGCAAATCGAGGAAAGGAGCTATCAGAAAAGGCCCAAAGTGAAAATTCATCTGAAGTAACTGAGAATACTAGTGATACAAAAGGTATGTGATGCTCTGCTATCTATTTTTCTGACAGGACATTTTAATAGTGTCTAGGTGTTGTCATGGGGCTGTGTACCTTAAAAAAAATCATCCACATGCCAGTCCAAACAGTTCAATAGATGGGACTGAGTGAAGACTGAGGCGGCATTTGTAAGAAAGCAGATAGTTCATAAATGCTGTAATAGTGTCATGGATACCTGTTCCTATAGCCTAAGAATGTGCTTGTCTCTGTACTTTGAATCAGTGAAGATAGATGGTGTTTGAAGAAGATGGTCTGCTGTAAAATTAAATAGTTTTCACTCGAAGTATAAAGGTGTGGTGATTGACCTTTGCCCTTGTGTATGGGATGAAAAGACCCAGGTTTGCTTAGCTTACTGCTGGGACCTTCTTATATACTTGTTACTAGCATATTTTATGCCAATATAACTTTAATTCCTTTTATGAGAGTAACTTTTATTTAAAAAAACCTGAACAACAACCAAACAGCCTAATAATAAATTGGTACAAAAACAGTGTATGAGCAACCGTACTGGATTATGAGTTACGATGGTGGGTCTTGGTCTCTTCTCCCAAGTAACAAGGAATAGGACAAGAGGAGACAGCCTCAAGTTGCACAGGGGGAGGTTTAGGTTGGATATTAGGAAAAATTTCTTCACTGAAAGGGTTGTCAAGCATTGGAACAGGCTGCCTAGGGCCGTGGTTGGGTCACCATCTTGGAGGTATATAAAAGAGGTGTAGATCTGGTGCTCTGGAACATGGTTTAGTAGTAGACTTGGCAGTGCTGGGTTAATGGTCAGACTCAGTGATCTTAAAGGTCCTTTCATCCTAAATAAATCTGATTCTTGCCATCTTTTAATGCATCATCAGATGTGATAGGATAATATGTAATTTTTTTTTTTTCTTCAGATGATGAAGCAGAAACTGCTTTTATACTTCATCTATTTTTCTTTCATTGATTAGGTGAAGAGCAACAGCTCACCGGTCAAGCAGAGATCACGACCTCAAACGCAATGAAACAGGAAGCAGAGAACAAGGAGTCTTTCATTGCTTTTGCTAGAGTGTTCAGTGGAGTGGTGCGGAGAGGGCAAAAGATCTTTGTTTTAGGACCAAAATATGATCCTGCTGAGTCTTTGCATAAGGTAAGAGATGACGGTGAACTGTTAGCATGACTTGGTATTTTGAAACACTGATAACTTAACCTTTTGCACATTGCTCACTCAAGAAATTTTAAAAAAAATGTTCAAGTCAAAAATTCCAAAAAGTATCAAAATATTTTAGGTAATTGTGGTAATACCTGATTGTGTCCATAAACTTATTATAAACCTTAACATTTCCAAACAGTTTAAGTGTTGTATTAGCTAACAACAAATGCAGTATTTGCATGCTTTATTTCAAAGAAAACTTGCAAGGGAAAAACCAAAGATTTTTGGGAACAGAAAGGTTCATAATAGTATGAAAAAAATGTTATTAAATGTTTTGAGATTGCGATCATAGATGCTTATTGCTTATAAATTTACTTTAAAACATCTGTTTTATCAATGACAATGATAAGTGAGCTAGTGGTACTGCACACCTAAAAATTACCAAAGAAAGCATTATTTTTTATTTTCTTGGTAACATTTGCTTGTGTGCTACAAGACTAGACTTTTGGAATGGTACAAAAATATTTTCAAGTTTATATTGTTTTTTAATATCTAACTTTTGAAATGAAAATGCTTTGACATGTTTCTTAGCTTTGGAATGCAAGGAGGTTTTAGGGAAGAATTTTTTATCCATATTAAGTGATAAATATCTGACACTGGTTGTTTTACTTTGTATAGCTGTCATCCCAGTGTTCGGCTACAAATGATCTGCCATTAGTACCTCATATGACTAGCTGTACCTTGGAGAATCTCTACTTGCTTATGGGAAGAGAACTTGAAGATCTTGAAGAAGTACCTGCAGGAAATGTTTTGGGTAAGATGTAACTAGTATTTAATCTCCTAGAGCTTGAAGGCTTATATCATCCAAAATACAGTGAGTTTTTTGTGTGTAATTGATAATAAGAAAACTTAAAATAAATCTATGAATGTTTTTAAGTCAGTTGTGCGTGCAAAAAATGAAGGCAGTCTAATTAAACTGTGATTTCTGGGAACTTTGAATTGTGAGAAGGGGAAAGATGCACAAATAGGAGAAAACTAGGGATTACATTAGCTTATTGTCTTCAGGCTGGAGTATTGCCAGGTAAGCATTGCTGCCAGGAATTGCCAACAGCAGTGGTAAGGTCTCATATTTTATAAATTGCAAGGACTATTTGTAATATTTTTTCCAACAGTGGAAATGCTGTAATATGACTTCTCTAGTGATGTGGATAACTAGTTTTATTTATGGGTCTGCTTGAAGTATGGTGCTAAAAATTATTTCTTTTATGGCTGTGGCAAATTTTGCAGTTTCTCCATGGACAAGGTTCTAAGCGATAAGTCGTCCTAATCACTGAGTTATGCTCTTTTGTGCCAGATTCTGAGCTGCTTTACTGTAAATTATGAAAAGCATTCTTTCCTGGTTTTGTCCTTAATTTGTCTTTTTTTATTATCAAAAGCAGTGTTTAGGATTTAGAAAGTGTATTTATTTTAATTTATTAAATTATTTGGTTCTTTATTTCTTTCATTTTGTGAATGAAAATGTACAAACTACAGTAAAATCAAAGGGTGCATTTTTTTTCCTGTCAGGGTTGGATTTGTTAATCTGGGGAGTTAACCATGCTGGTTCCTTTTATCATGGGCCACTGCATAAACAGCTGGTGAATTGGTTTTATTTGGAAGCTTAATATTTTAAAATCCTGAGTTATGCCTTACTTTAGTCTGATGCCCAAGTTGACTGTTTTCAGTGTCAAAATGGATTACTTATATGGTCTGTTTACTTCAAAGAAGAACTGAGTTTGGAAAAACATCCCAGCCAACCCACCCCAAAACACACTGCATTAAAAGTGAAAGGATATTGTCTTCTTGCTTGCCAAATAATAAATATTCCTGGAGCTGCTTTTGCAGAGAAAAGAAAAACAAGTTGTGAGAATTATATTCTGTCTTTAATGGACTAAATCTCAAGAAATGTTTTTGAAGCCAATTAAATCTACCAAAAAGTTGTGAGTAGGCTCTACTGCTAAAAGCTACTCTGCAGTGGGGTCTAGCTTTTCCATAAAGGAAAGTAATTGGAGTAATAGGAAGGTTCTAAATGGTGACACAAAAATTGTCGTATTTAGAATTCATTAGAATTTTAATATCAGAATTGACAGTTGGAGCTCAGGTTATGTTTGGTATTTCATCTCTTTATATCAGTTCATTGTCTAGTCTCTTTACATATTGACAAAATAGAATTATTTTTTTTCCTAGAATATATAATCTCAAGTATATAGATTTGTTGGTGGGCTTTTTTTTAATTCATTGTAGTTTTAAAGAATTTTTAAAACTAAAAGCCCTAAATACCTTCTTCCTTTTTTTTCTCCCACTTCCCTGTAAAGCTGCATTGTTAATTTACATAAATGCAATCAACACCTTTACTGATTTGGTGATGATTTACCACACTCAGCAAAAAATGCAGTACCTTTGTATGAAAGGAACGTGTAAACAATGGTGATGCAAGACTTTTATTATTCCAGTTAATAACAATGATTTCTGTTTTAAAGGCCGTTTGTCTTCCAGCTTTAAAGCATACAGCAGTGATTTCTCTCCAGCCATATAAGGAAATTGCTTTTGTATTATCTAGTGAATTAAGGAAGCTTTTCTGAAAGCTCTGTAGTTTTACTCTGTACAGTTAAATTATTGCCATAAGGAATACACAGTTAATCATGACTGCATATTTCCATTTTAAAACTAGTGGTATAGGGTTTTTTCAGACCTTTTTTATTCAGGGTTTGGGGGTTTATTGCTATAGATTGTTTCTGACGAGGAAGAATTTGCTTGGTCCTAGTGAGCAGCCTTTTTATTCTTTTTACTGGTTTAATGATCAAAGACATGGCTTGATACAGGTTGTTTTACTGAAGATGAAAAGCTTTCATCTCTTATTCCTTGTATTCAATTACTATTTCCTTAAAATACTAATGTCCTTTTAATTGCTAAAAATATGAGAAACTTGTAACAAAGTATTTTAAGAGGAAAAGATAATGAAGCATACTCTATTTGAACTATAAAGCTGTCACACAAGCAGAATTCAAGAACATCCAGCTGAAAAGCAATACTATGCCCCTATCTAATATGCATAGCCATTCTGGCAAGCTTTGGGAAGTTATTTTCTGCTATTATTCTGAGTTCCTGGAAGTTAGAAGAGACAAACTGCTTTGCATTAGTTAATTTGTATTGCAAGTTTGCAGCTCACATGTTTTGTCAAAAGTATTTGTAAAAAAGGTTTAAGCACTATGTCATTTTCAAATAATGGGGCAAAAGCAAAATACTGCCTCCTTCCATATAGCTGTTTGTAATTCACAATTTTTCTTCTTTACAATCTCTGCAACTGCTATACATTTTTTTGCAGTCCTTGAGTGGGAGGTGCGGTGTGATTTAAAACAAATGAAAAAGTTCCAGAGGACCAAGGATAAAAAAAGTCTTTGTAATAAATCTTCTTTTAAAATTTATTTGTTGGAATATTCTATGAAAAGAGTAAAATTTTTGTCTCTGACAAAAACACCTGGTTTGTATAATTTGTAATTTAGAAGCACTATTGATTTCTCCACTCTGAGAACTAAAAAGGAGTATGTGAGCAAAACGCCCTCTGAAGAGAGAGTACTGTCTTATTTTTCACTTCCCACCCCCACTGCTCTTCTGTAGAGGTCCTGTGCCAGCAGACAGGAAAGTATACTTGTTAACTGGTACTACTGGGTTCTACTTTGTACTGCTTTCAATGAACAGAGACCTTGCAGGAGGAGAATTTAGTTACTGGAGCAAAGATAAGGTTATACGAGACTAGATATGTGCCCTGGGTTCCAAATGGCAGTTGTGTTTAGTTGACACTGCTGAATGAAAAACATGAGTCATTGGAATGGGCCATGAAAAGTATCTTGAGGTTTAATTTGGAAAAATGACAAGTACTGATCAAAAAATAAAACGTGTTCTCGATGCTTCTTTTCAAGAATAGCTTATTTTTCTGTATCATGTCACAGGCCTTTTGCATGGTATGCAATTGCTGAATTTGAACCTGCCTGTGGTCATCAAGGCTGAGAGTCCTGGGAGTGGGAGCCTTACCTTGCACATGGCCCACCTACTTGTCCTTATTGCAGTACTAGCCTTCTCTGTATTACTTTGTCCTGTCTTAAGGTCCATACAAACTGCACCAGCTTCGCTCGTCTTGCAGTTGGGCAGATGCCTTATTAACAGAACCAGTGTTACCTGCTTTGTAAATTCTAACTAGGTACATTGAAATCATACTCAAATTCCAAATATAAGAGTACTTTGTGCTTGCAAACTTTAAGTGTGACAATTATGTATGTCATCGAAATCTGTATCTCAGGATCAGTTGATGTATTTTGATTCCAAGACGTCTGGGGCATGTTTTTGAAAACCACCTGAATATCCATTGAAAAGAAAACCTTGTATCATAGACCTTCGACACGTGTCTGTGTGCTGTTTTGAAAATACTGTCCTTCTCTGTGTCTTTAAGGAGAGAAGCAGTAGTTGACTATTAAATGCCGAAGACTGTTTGACTGATATATCATTGCGTGTTCTTAGTGACACTATAATTAATACTGACCTGTGTTTGCATAATTTAGTGCTATGCAAATAGCAAGGTATTGTAATTGCCCCACTCTCTTCAAAGGTTTGTCTTTTTTGTTATGCCAAAAATGTGTCAGAGAGAGGAGCTTGTTACAGATAATCATGTGGCTATCCAGGTGTGTTTAGCTTCTTCAAGTTTGAGTATTATATAGAAGTTCAGGTTCTTGCTGGGACATTCCCCCTTCTGGTACAGGGAACATCTATGGTACTGGAGGTTCCTGTTGCCATGCAAGCATCTTCTCCAGGTGTGTTGGATTTGACAGGAGGTGAAGCCCTGGCTATAGCATGAAATCCGTTGTTCTCTCATTTGGTTATCATAGCTCTTCCTACTAGTGCTTAGTTTGTTTTATGAAAAGGAAGACTATGTACAGTCACAAGATGTTAATTGATTTGATTTGGATGTTCTATGTCAGTTCTTCTGTTTGCCATGTAGTGTTAGGTATCGTTTAACAAACTGTAGAGACTGTTAATGCAGGTACACAAAAAATTTAACACTAACACAAACAATTTCTCTTTTCAATTTTTTTGTTTTTTTGTAATGAAGGGTTGGGGAAACAGTGTTTATTATGTCATTGCATGAATAAAAAAAATTCCTGCTTTACCAAGAGGGAAAACAATAACTTACATTGAAGCAGTGTTAAAAGTTCCAGAAAGGAGTTTATTTCAGGCAAGTTTTAAATTATTTCAGTTATGTTTCTATGTTAAGACTATTTTGTCTAAGTCGAGACTACCTCTGTCACACCAGTGTTTTGAAGCATTAATAAGTCTGTGTTCTGGGGAATGCAAATGGAAGTGGGGATGGTTGATTTGCTTGTTTCCATGCAAGAATATCTCTCTCTTTATATATATATAAATATATCATTTTTTCCCCTTAGGTATTTATTAATTTACTTAAACCAGGCGAAAGAAAAGTACAAATACAGGGAAAGTGTAATTCTGTAACACTTGTTCTGATATTTTTTGTGGTTGAAGATGATAAAAAGGCTTTGGTGGGTGATCCCCAAAGTGACAAAGGAAAAATGACAAGGCAGTATGTGAGGAAAAAGTAATTTGGGCTCATAAGTAGAGATTACGCAAGTGCATGCCCTCCAGATGCACGTAATAGCTTTCTCCCTCTGCCCTTTTTGTTATTTTTCTTGTTCTATGCAAAAAAAAAGAGGGGTTTTGGTAATGAAAACAGTTGCTGGAGGTAGTGTAAAATTGTCAAAAAGGAGGAGTGTTTTTTGGTGATGATATCATGCACAGATGAAAGGCCCTGGATTCCCATACTGGGTATTGATTCTTATTTCCATGTAATTTAAGCAAACACTGGTGTAAAACCCAAGGAACATGTTCCTGAAAACACTGGTTTAGGTACTTGTGTAAGTAGAAGCATGTTCAGATACTTGTATAAGTGAATAATGTTGTGGGTTTTTTTTAAACTTGGCTCAGTGTCATGTTTTTCTGAGTAAATAATTGAAGTATCGTCAGGTGGTATGTTTTTGTTAATTGGAATGGAATTGATCTCAAAGCATGTTGCGCATGCACATTCAGAATAACATGCATCTTCTAATTGACATACATACTGCTTTTTATCCACAAGTACCACAACAATAGTCTTGTGTTTGCTAGGTACAAACCCCAGATTTTTTAGAGCTGCCTGTATGACTATTTAAATGCCTTTTGTGTTTTGCTGAATACTGTTAAAAGCAAAGCCTTCCCCTTACCACTGGATTTGTAGTGCTTTAGTGTAATTCTCATAGGAGGCTAGATGATTTCCTGAATGTTTTCAAATGCAGTTAGCTATGTGAATATCAAGTGTTCTACCAAATTAAGAGCATTTGTTTCTTTAACTCACCAAATGATTATGTTAAAAGCAAGAATCTAGAAGTCACTCCTGTTGCCAGCTCACCATGAACTGATTTCCTACATGACAGACTGCAGTGTACCTTGGTTTTTCCATTTCTAAAATGCTTGTTTTCCCATTCGATGTTCTTTCATGTTTTAATTATTTGTAAAGCACATACAGGATTCTTGACATGTAAACAATATGACATGGGAAATGTAGGTGATTACGGATTTGTGGTTCTGGATTATTTTTTACCTTTCTAAAGAAAGGTGCTATATAGCTGCGGTTAGTGCGAGATGCTGGTATGAAGCAGTATAGCTAACCTCATTACAAGGTGTCTAACAAGCATTTTATTCCTTTAGGACTTCATTGAACAATTTAGAAGCTTTTAATAAGCAGCCTCTGTTAAGAGCAAAGAGCAGCTGCAAGCAGCGATGCCATTTTAAAGGCCCAGAATGCCTTTCTAGGACTGATGCCAACTAGCAAGCATTACCACCTTCTGTGAGAGCCCTAGGAACAGTCCTGCTGTTGCACCAGCCTTTCATTTCTGTGCAAACATTTGGTGGGCTAATTTCACTCTCTGAATCAGTTATGTGATTTTTTTTAAAAAAATAAAAATAAAATAGCCAGCTTGAAGTGATTCCAGCTGCATGGGCCGTCTTCTCTCAGCATACTATGATTAGTGAACACAGGAGGGCAGTCTTTCTCAAGAATGTTACTGAGATTAGGTGAAAATAGTGAATGAAACAAAGAAAAACCTTTGTCTTCAGTTTTGGAATACTTACAGTTTTTATCGCTAAATGCCATCTTATAACTCCAATAAAATAACCTTGCATTTTTAACTAGTTTATAGCAATCCAGCGTTATTTAGGAAAACTTATATAATTGATTGGATTTTGTTATTGAATGACATTTTATTTCTGTGAAATGTTGAGTTTACCTGACGTCATTGTATTGATATTAATTTCCTACCCAGTTAATATTTTATGAATAGTTAAATTGTTGAAAAATACTAAATATGTTCAAGTTTCTTTGAGCTGAAGACAGAATAGTGAATCTGTTTGGCCTCTCTCAGTGCTGGAAACTTGAAACCATTTTCTTAACTCTATTTTTGCTGTAGTAGACTTAATCCCTTTGCAGTTATTGCTCTTTGCTGTGCGTTTTTCCAACAAGCGGGCTGAGTAATTAGTGTTGCTTATTGGGCAATGTCACATAGCATGACGCGAAGCTGATGAACTAGCATCAAATGGAATAGGAGTGTATTTTGCTGATCATCTGATAAGTTCCTTTACCCTGTTTGCCTTACCATTTCTGCTGTTTGCTTTGTGTTTCCATTTCAGGGGATTTGACTTGACAAACTTTATTGTAAAATAAATAAGTGATTCATTACCTTATTTTCAAATCAATTTCAGCATTATCACTGGAAAGAATATGATGTCTTAGGTCAGAGGTATAGCACTGACATGTGTCTTTATTGACCCAGCTAAGGGTTTTTGGGGGAGACTGCTTTGAATGGTTAGTACTTTCCTTATGAAGCCTTTTATAGGTTGGGTGTTATTTTCTAAAATTTATATTGAAGAATTTAAATTGCTTTTTGAGTAGCTATATTTTTTTTCTATTTTTCTGACTGTAGCTTCTTAAGACGATAAAAGGAACTCATAAGTGTAGTAATTCTTTCTGAGTAAAAACACTTCTAAATTATCTAGTGCTTCTGGAATATTCTCTGCTCTAATATTTAGGAGTTATATTTATTACGAGATCTTAAAAATGTGTGTAGTCCTGCCACTGGAATACAAGGGTTTTTTAAAATGTATTTTAAAATTGAACTGTCTAAAACTATTTAAGCTAAACTCATAATACATTTATCTAGCCAAAAATACCTTTAGGTTTGCTCTTGACCACTGTTGGATTATAATCTCAAAAAAATCAAAGACTTATGTTTTTTGAGGAAAGGAGGGAATGCAATGAAATGTTCTGTATCAGTTTTAAACCAACTTGTAATTATTATAAACTGTAAAATGTGAGCTTTCACATAATTGAAAATTAGATTTCTAAATAATCTTCCAAATATGAGGCAAGCACTCCTTGGTTTTTTGGGGGTTGTATGCAGTCAGATACTTGCTGATGATTGATGTTTCCCAAATAGTACCAGAAGGAAAACTGCCCAGACTTGTTGGTGTTCATTGTTGCTACTTATGTGCCTGCAGGCAGCAGTGGGACTAACAAGAATCAAGACAATTTCCTACCATTGCTGCTTGAAGAAACTCACAACACAGCAGCAGGCACATACTTTGCAGTTACTTAATAGAAAAGATCTAGAAATAGACTGGAAAGTGTTTTTGAGGTACAGGCAATTGTCTGTTTATCACCTCTGTGTTTGCTTCAGAAAAAAGTGGTTTTTGGCCTTACGACTTCAAATTTATTAAATGCTTATTATTACTTTAATATATATTGATCAGAATTCAGGGCCAGTGTTAAGGAGACTCCTTTTCCATGAGTAAGGGTGGAGAATTGACTTACATAGTTACTGCCCCTGGGGAGATGTTACTCAGCGTTTCAATAGCTAACTGCTTGTGGATTTAGGTCCCAGATACTAGCTGGCTTTTCTGCAGTATTTCCACATCTTCTGTGTGAGTACTTGGGTGTGATTTTTGAAGTCTCTTTAAAATAAGAAAACAGGTATTTCCCCCAGTATTTCAGAGTTACTTCTTTAGTTGGCATCAATGTGTTATTTTTAGTCTCCCTCTACGAAACTGAGTATGTCCATGTGTAAATAAAGGGAGAACAGTTATCTGCAGAAATAGCCATGTTTATTACTTGGCTAATGAACTTCTTTTTTTCCAATACTGTAAGAGAAGAGTGTTAAAGTAGTTAGCTTCACTGATGTAAAGTGGTAATAGAAGTCTTAAGGTGAAGTTTTGAGATGATGGGCTGAGCTCACATCCGTAATACTGCGTTTGGGATTTTTTCCAGCATACTGATATACATCACTGATGATTTGGGGAAATTACCTCACGTTTTCATTTGAAGAGCCTGAAAACTATATCCTCTCTCAATCTGCTTATAAAAATTACTTGGAGCATGCTTTTGTCTTTGGTGTTTTGTAGTTTTTTTAAGCCAGTATCCTCTTTAAAACTAGAATGTCAGTATAGTTCAGTAGGTGGCAATTTATAGTATAGCCACATGCTCTCTCCTTTCATACTGTGTGGTTCTGATGGGAACCATCTGACCTGCCTTGATTGGTTGAAGATCTCCGAAGAGATTTTGGTATCCACCACTAAATGAAGTTCTATGGTAGATGAACCACCATGACTTCAATTTTATACTCTTAAGTTGTTAGAATTCAGTTTCTAAGAGTATCCTGCCCATTAGTGCCACTGTGTGAAAGTAGCAAGTACGAAATACTTCTTGTATGAAGAAGTTGGAAACATCAGTTCAGGGATGAACTTGAACACTAGGGCACTAAAGTAAATGGCTGAGAGATTCGGCAAGCGTGCTTAATTTGTGTAGTTATTGTGTAAGGTTCGGTTTTCAACCGAGGTGTAAATTACCTGATTAACAAGAATCTGTATTTAGACAATATAATTGAACCTTTTATCCCTCTGTACAAAATGCTCTTAGGCTTGTTTTCCTAGTTCTGATTTAAACATGCTGGCGAATTCCCTTTGCAGAAGTACTTTGCTGTAGAACTCAAAACTTTCAGAAAACTGTTTTAAAGGAACATTTCCTTTGTTTAATGTGGCTATGGGTTTTCCAAAATTTAAACTGAGAACACGCAGTGTCATTTCAGGAATAGGTACAAAATAATCACTTTAAGCACAAATGAGTTTGAAAATATATGCCTTATTACATGTAAATTCATGTATAGCAATTCAGATGTAAAAAAGACAGCATAAATCAAATCTGTTTAGGAATGTGTGCAATTACCAAAGCAGAAAAGAAGTTTTATTCTTAAAGGATTTCAAGTTTTGCAGTGTTATTTATAGAAAATATATCTCAAGCTACATACAAATGATGTATTTGAATCAGATAGTGACATTTTTTTAAAAGAAGTGTGTACTTTTAATCAGCTGGTTATTCCGTTTGCTGTTCTGGTCAGTTAAACTTCAATTTCTATCAGATGAATTAATCTTTTTGGCTTAATTGCAAAGGTAGTCAATTAATGTACTAAAGGTAGTTGTAAAATATAGATATTTGTCATATTATGAAGTCATAGTATACTGTGGGACAAATAACTAAATAAAAAGCTAGAATGCAGCCTCACAGGTTTTATTTAGGCTAGACTTAAGTGTAGAATTGCATTGACATTGAACAGTGTAAAAACTTACATTAAATCATTAAATTGCCTGTTTGGATAATCTTTGCTTCCTGTATCTTGGAGGTATATTTTACATGTGTGCACCTCCGTTCCTAATGCAGCTTCCAGTTGCCAGGCTTTGTATACAGTGCTGCTTCTTTATCCTTTTGCAGACTCAATCAGGACAATGTACTTTTCCCAATACATCCTTAAATAATACAAACTACCTGCCTAGATAATCGTATTAATGATACAAAATATATCTTCCTTTTTTTTTATGTTTCACAGTGCTGAAACATACTATGTGCAAGTTCAGTGTGCAGAAGAAACTTAGGACTAGCAATTACAGCTTAGTTGTCTCAAAATGTTATCCTCTCTGAGCCCTGTAGGAGGCAGCGAGTGAGTGGTGTATGAAAGTTTTCTGTAGGCAGAGTAGGTTTTGTTGGTTAAACGTAGTTTGTCACTATTTTTGCATAGTTCTTGACTTCTGAGTAATTTCTCTTAAATCTTACTTTCTTCAGATTTAGTGCACAAGAAAGTTGTTCTCTGTATAGGTGGGTTATGGTAATGGGAAATTTACAATTCTCTTGAATTTGTTACGTGTTCTTTTCCAAGGTATATACAAACTTGAAACTCCTTTACATGTCTTTGACTGAGTAAGTCTTTTTCCCATTTTTATACTTCAAAAATCTTGTGAACAAAACAGTTTTAAGGAAAACATTGGTGGTTTCAGTTTCTCATGACATATGCACTGTCTGATTAAGATTGTGCTTGAAGTTGAATGTAAAATGATCTCAATATTCAGAGCATCTGAATGACGATGATGATAATGATGATTCCTTGACAAATTAGGTTAGTTAGAGAATTGTCATGTAATTTTCCCATATGTTATTTTACGAGAAATGGAAATAGGAACCAGGTAACTTGTTTTATCCTTTAAAATGTTTTCTTATTCCTATTTAATCTGAAGCCAAAGGGCAGTTTTTGTCATACAATATAAAAATATGTAGCTATTTCAGTTTTGGGTGAAGGTCTCGCATGGATTCACAGCACTGTCAGTGTAGTGAAAACTTTGTATTATGTTTTTTAATGTGCATTTCTTCATGTAGAAAATCTACAAATGTTTTGACTCTAAATTAAATTAATCTCATGGAGTATTCTGAAAGCCAAAAATCTGCAATCAGCGTGGTGCCTACTTCTTAGCTTAACTTGAAAATAATGTACTGGTTTCAGAGGCAGTGTAGTGTTAAGTAAAGCCACTGTCATGAAAACATCTTGTTTAGCTTTTTTTTTTTTCCCTCTCTGATACTTTCTTTGTCCTGAGAAATGCTATTGTTTCTATGAAAAAGAGATGGGAAAATTCTCCTTTCTGAATTTTGCTTCAGCTTTCATAGCTACACTAATTGCACAGAGTAATAGCCAGGCTGTAGAAATTAGGCTGGAACTTCCTCTGCTGTCTTTGGAGTGTTAACATGGCTCTGAAATCTACCCTTTTTCCCCTGAGCTCCCTATCCCAAGTCATGGTATTAACCTCCTGTTTTGTCTTTGGATTCCACCTTTGTCTCAGCCTTTCCATCTGTTTCTCTACCTCAGCTTTTTATTTTGATTACCTTAATGATCTCATGTCAATAAAGTAAGACTATATGAGAATATTTTAGTGAACCACAACCTAAGCAAATGCAAAAGCTCTTCTAACGGTCGTTGTTTATGCAATATAAACCACTAATCCATGTGGGCAATATATTTGAATGTGTTTTAAATTCCTGCTGGAGCACTTCCTAATCTTAGCCAGGCCTCCTGTGTAACAGAGAGAGGAGCAGGATACACACTTTCGCACCCACATGTGAAGAAGTGTTTGTCTTATTGTGTAGTAGACCTAGTGCCTGTAATACACAGCGTTCTTGCAATAACTACCATCTGGGGTTGTGAAATGCCTTGACTTCTACATTCAAACTAGCCACAAAAGCCTTTTATTACTTTGTATGTTTCTCTTTTGCGTCCATTGTCTTGTTGTTACCAAAATTTCTTCAAGGAGTTCAGAAGAAGCAGGGAGGGGGTTGCTGTGAGGGCATGGGAGTCTGAGCAAGGAAGACCCGTTTGGAATCAATCAGCACACAACCCCAGCGAACATGAACATGGCTGTGGAGAATCAAAATCCTCTGTAACAAATGGAGAGGTTACAAAGTCAAGAGGTTGTTAATAAAGGCGATGTTTTAGTGAGTTATTTTCTAAATATTTTCCCGAAATGTGGATGTCGTTTCATGCTTCGCCTTAAATTGCAGAAGCGTTGTGAGGGTTGTGTAGCCTGTATCAGGGTGTGAGTCATTAAGTTGGCTTTGGCTGGCTGGTGAGCTGTGGGGGGGGGGAGTTGAGGCAGGGCTATATTTAGGAGTATCAACTGATGTCAAACTGTGGAGCGCTGCTAAACAACAGTGTTAAAGGGGCAGCACTGGAGAGTTTAGGCTCAGAGTTTAAACTGTGTGTAGTGGTTTATCTTTTAGCAAATAATTGGAAAAGCTGATATTTACTAGAAATTGTGCTGATATTTACTAGAAATACTCTTGTGCAGAGGTTGCAAGCCAAGCAGTCCTAGTTTCAACTCCCTTTGTACTTATCTAGTAATAGTTATTCTAATTTAATTGTCAAAACAATATGAATTGAAAATAGCAGGCATAGATAAAACTTTTGAGTTTCACCTTACATGTTTCAGAATCTGAATTCATAAGAATGTATTTATAAAGTATTGTTAAATTCCAGTTATAGGTAGGTAAGGGTGATGTTTGAGGGGCTGGTACCATTGAGTTTTTGTCTTAAGATGCAGAACAGATGCTGGTGTCACTTGATTGTAATAACTGGAACCAAATTTAGGTGCCTTTTTGCATCTAATTAAGACTAAAAGAACTATGGCTTTTCTCTGACCTTTCCTGTTCCCTACTACCTAATTCTCTCCAGTGAGGTCTCTTATGTACTTGGGCAAAATTCAAGCCAGGGATTTTAAAAAAATGAGAGGCTCCATTTTCCAAGGCTGCTTCTCTGTCATGACTGTCATAGACTCCAGCTAATGTTTTTTGTGGGGTTTTGCGTTTGGTAACCTTCCTTTGTGCTGGCATGTTTTACTAGATAGTTCACCTAATTTGGTAGTGAGTGTTTCATATTGTCGTCTTTGTTTCTGGCCCTGTCTGTGTGGAGACAGTGAGGTTGCAGTAGGAAAATTGCAATGAATTTAAGGACCCCAGCTGAGATGAGTCAAAGCTTTTCCTTACAGAATGAAGATTATTTCTGTCATCCTAATGAATTTGAAGCAGGCAGGTTTTGCACAGGCACTTGATGTTGGTTTAAGCACACTATTATTGACTTGAATGTAGGGAGACCTGAGCCAAGACAATGTACTGGTGTGGAGATGGAAAAACCACACTTGGAATGTATGAATTATACAGTTGTTTAAGTTAATGTATGGGAGATTAGTCAGTTTATCTATTACTGTCGTTTTAAACTTCAGTGGCTAAAGTATCATCGTTGCCAACTTCGACAGAAGTCTGTTTCGGTGACTGATTGGATTTCTGAAACATAATATTGAGCATCAATTACTCATTTAAATACTTGGTGGTTTCCAGGTGTCTTATGTTAAGATTCGTACAAATCGTGCTTTATGCACTATCAAAGTATTGGGTCAGCAACTGCGAGTTGCATGACTGTGAGCCCATTAATCTAAATGAAAATGTGAACCTGCTGGTAGTTCTTGTTACATCAGTTATTGCACTTACACGTCAGCAAAGATATTCAACCCAATTCCCTCCCCCCGTGTTTAGTCTGCTGGAGCTGTTGAGGACAAGGAAGTTGAAAGCACACGTGATGAATTCTAAAGACAGCCTACGTGGTTCATTGACGCAAAGAGCTGTGTGTTGAGAAGCTTTCCAAAGGGGACCTAAAATCTTTGGAATCCTGGTGGTTACATTTTTCAGAGCTTTTCCACAAAAGACTAATTGTTTTGTGATGTTCAAAAAGCAAGTTCTCTGAGCGGTGGTGCTAACAAAGCCTGGATTCCTGTGGACTGGTGTCCTTAAAATCTCTCAGCTTCCCTCTAAGCTACGCCTATCCCGCCGTGGTGCGTGTCCCCAGTTGGCCAGCCAGGATGCGCATGCTGGTTGCTGGGCAGCTGCTTCCAAGCAGGACATATAATGATTGTGTTTGCCTGTCCGTTTTTCAGGGAGCTCACCAATTTTGGTCTCCCTTCAGTACTTAGCCATTGATTTTACATAACTTGTGGAAACTTAATTGTATTTGAACCCTCTCCTCTCTCTCACTGGTAAACTTAGGGGAAGTTGACAACATGTTTAAAAGTTGTTGAGGGGAGACTGTGTAATTACAAGAGTTGTGTTTACTTTGGAAAGGAGACTAAAAAGATAGTCAGTTTCTAACAGATTCTTTTGTGTACGTAATCCCATCAGGAAGTATGACATACTGTGTTGGAAGCGTTGCTTCTTGAACAACAAAAAAAGTCATTTAAGTAATCTGCGACTTTTAGCAGAAATGCTGTTCGGTTTTAGGAGGAAAGTTTCATCTACCCAGAACTCTGTCGCTCCACAGCTGATACCTAGCAGTGGCAAATGACCATGTTTCTTTTGTTCAGAAAAGCAGCTGACATTGTGTGTTCTGAGGTTTTGCTTTGTCTTGAACAGCGGCCGAGCCACTGCTGTTGCTTGTGGGTGATACAGGCTCCTGCATCTGCAGCCTCTTCTGCTTAGTCAGCAGAACGTTACCCAGACTCGTCTAGTTTCTGAGGGGGTAGCAGTAGGGCATGGAGGCAAACCAGCTTGTTTCAGGACCAGGAGGTGTTAGCTGCCCTTTTTACATGGATGGGAGGGAAAAACAGTCTCTAAACTAGTTTTATAAGATGCTGGTTGTTAAACCTGTACTTCTGGTTGGCTTCATCACGCCATAGTAGTTTCACTATGATTAATGTGTTGATTTGCCTTTTCTCGGACAACACGTCAGGAGCAATGACTCTTAGAAATTTATTAATGCTATGTTAGTTGAGGGAGTGAAAATTGGGTGAGAGGGAAATTTGTGTTTTTATTTGATGAGTTTTACTCTTTGTTTGTGTAGTATCCTGAATTGGCTCTCCCGGAGTCTGACAGATACTGGTGTGGGAAAGCCGGGAGTGGGGGCAAACTTGCTCTTTTTGATGGCAGCTGGCTGCTAGACCATCCTGGTTGTGTTTGAGATGGTGTTCTTGGACTACCTCTCGGGGTGGGATCTCTTTTATCCTCTAATGCAAATGAAGCACTCAGTGACTGGTGTTACTACTGTTGAAAGGAAATTGAACTCTAAGGGTTTTCCCGATGTGGACATGTTAGAGCTGCAGGCTCCCTCCCTGGTATCAGCCTGAGGCCCGTGCCTGATTATAAGGAATGAAGAGACCAATGGGATGTAAATAGAATTAAATATTATTAATCGAGATTAGTTCTAATTTATTAATTTTCTTCGTTTTGAAATAGAGGAACATTTTAAAGCCCAATTCAGTTGTGTGGTCTTCTGCACTAGTCTTAAGAATTCTCATATCTTAGGAGTGATCTGTATGTTTTCCCCCATTTTCCTCTTAACCCTAGAGCTAATAGAAGTCAATATGTTGCAGTATTTTAGGAAGTCAAAGTTGTATGGATGATGAATTATAGCAATAACTCTCAGTGATACATTAACTGAAGTAATCAGAAATTAGGGGGCAAATGGCAGTCTTTTTTCCATTGTTTTGTGGGGATAAGGAGTAGCAGTCTTAATTTTTAGGTATTATTTTTATGTTTTAAGTAGACATGATTGTGGTATGCTTAGTTTACACAGATACAGACTGCCAGAAATATTTAATATGAAGCTGACTTGTAAAATTCATGATTTAAATATAAGTTCAATCTTGTGGAAAAATAAGAATTTTTTTTTTTATCACTGTGACAAAAACTTATTTAAACTAGAATAATGAAGGGCTAGCAGAACATCTCCAGAACTTTATTATTTTGTAATTATTAGGTACTTTTGTCAATGATTAGTGTGAGTGTTTTGAGATAACTTTCTGGAATTCTGTCTGTTCACTAAAAATTTGTCACTATTCTAGCTAAATTTTGTTTGATGTATTTGGAGCATATCTTCACCTTTCAATGAGATCAGTATTAATAGCCCAATTGTAGGTTTTCCAGTGGCAGTAACATCTTTTTTTTGTTGTTTGTTTGTTTTTAATTTGAATGCATTTTCTGTTTATTTTGGAATTTATCTTGCTGTTAAACTGGATCTTATGACAAATAACTCATTATCAGTAACTTCCTAGACTGCTGATATAGCAAGTGTGTTTCAGGCATCCCTTGTTCCCTCTCATGCCATCTGTTTGTACACCCTTTATGTCAGATAATCCTAATCTGAAGCATTGGAAAGATGCTTTCTTTTGTTAGAATCATTCTTCTGATTATTTATCCCCCAAAATATTATTGCTTGTAACTACAAATGAGCTCTTTATAGAGTTCTTTTATCTTGAAGTCAAATTTTGTATTATTCTTTATCCTTCTTGAAAATTATTGTATTTAAAATAAACATTAACTTCTGCGTAATGTAGACCAAAGTGATCCATTATTTATGGTACTTTGGAACACCTCAAGCTGTTATTTCCCAAGGCAACAAAATAAGCAAGCAGAAATCACTTATAGGCAGATGTAACGGGGGGCTGGGGGTGTGTGTGCCTTTAAAGGAGAGCATTAGGCACTGGGTCAGGTCTTAGAAAACTGAATTTTAATTAGTTACTTGCATGTCTTGCAAGTTAACAGGATAAATGGTCGATGACTCAGTAGGGTATTTCCCACAGGATATTGTACACATTTGGTAATTGGTATACTGCTTCTACTGTGGTGTCTGAACTAGCCTAGTAACTGATTAGTCTGTCTTTGCGTTTACCTGATGTATTGAATGATAAAGGCCTCATATTCTTTTTTTTTTAACTGATACAATGTAAATTAAGTATCTTGGGATTCTACAGTTAAACAAATTCTAAAATCAAAATCAGCACAAGGATGGACAAAATTCAGTGAGCTTTTAAACTAACTACCATTGTCTTTTGTAATTGGCACTTCTAGTAGTAGATTCTAAATTCCCCACATACATAGGGTGTGTAATGCAGAACTTGTAGCAGTATGTTCTTGTAGCTTTTTCTAGGCAAAGACAACAAAACCTCCAAGACTTCTACAGATTAAAATTAATTCCTTGCAAGATCAGTGCCTGAAGGCCTCATTAATTTTAACGCCACTTATAATTGATTCTGGGAAGTAACAGATGTTAGTTATATTTTATAATCTTCAGTTTAAGAAAACAGTATATACATGAGGTCTGCCCATTTTCAGGACACATTACTGAAACGGAATAAAACCTAAAACGGCATTTTCTCTTAACGGTTGGTTGGTTAAGACTATGCTACAACTAGTTTTATTTATGAAGAAATTGTTTGATGTTATTGATCTATTAGCTGAGATTTGTTGTTTTGCTTTTTTGTGGGAAGCGTTTGGTCAAAAAATTAGAAGAATTCAGTTTGCTTTTGTGCTCAAAACCCTAGTGAACTTTTGAACTTCACTCACGTGGGTCTTGCCTCAAGTATTCTCATAAAAAAATTAAAATATTCTATTGGATTTTATGTCTTCCCAGTGTCTACTTAAAAATAAATATTGAACTTTACTACATTTTTAAATAGAAAGGTCTTGCCTCCATCTCCTTTCCTGTAATGTTAAAGACTTTTCACGCTCAATCTACTAGAGCACAATTGATTCAATGCTTCCCTTCCCAGCCTCGGGCTGCTGCTTCCCCCTTCCTGTCTTTTTGAAGTTTTAGATACATTTCAGTGTGGGTGAAATATTTTTAAAACATTTCAATAAAGTGAGAAGTGATTGTTTTGATTAATACTTCCAATATATAATCTATTCATGTTACAGACCTAAGAAAATAGGGTTCTATTTTAATAGATTTCCAGAACTGAGTATGTGTGCATAGCTCCTGTTACTCATGGTGATCCTGCAAAACAGTAGAGTTCCCATTTCTCTACTTCTTTATAACATAACTGCTATGATATATTCAGTGAGCCAGAGAGGTTTATTTTAAAACATTTTCTCCTCTTTAATGTCCAAAATATAAGCAACATAAACTGTCTTTGTTAGAGAAACATAGAGAATTTGCCATGTTCTGCTGCTTTGAGGGTGAAGAATCATAGAATTGTTTAGATATGAAAAGACCATTAAGATCATTGAGTCCAACCGTTATCTTAGGTCTTTTCATATATGTTCCTTTTGCAAACTTAATTATGTGTAAGTATCAAACCTAACTAAAGTATTCTACCAAACACTTCAATGTCTTCTTGGATTTTGTTGAAATGTTTTTGTGGATAAGATCTATTTTCAATTTATAATTATGTGCAAAACAGCTTTACGAAGGGTCAGTAGCCCCATCTTTTTTCTGTTTTCTATAATAAGGCAGATGTCAACATTACAGCTGAAGTCTTGGAAAGTTTCAGTATAGGAATTAGAAACAAAAGAACTTTTTTCTCTTTTGTTAAGTGTTTTTCTTATTGAACCAGTACAAAATCATCTGTAGATGACTAGCATGTGTTTATCTGTGGGACAAAGTAAGAGGGAGGCTTCCTAAAAATATTCAGAGCTACACCTGTGAGACATTTCTTAACTCAAGAAAACCCCAACCAAACACCCCCCCCCCAACCTCTCTTTTTAGAAAGTGTAGTTAATTCTGTTGTCTAGAAGGCTTTCTTTTTGCTTAGAGCATTGCTGGGCAAAATTTTTCCTTGCATAGGATGTTCCATATGAATTCAGCTGATCTGTTTTCCAGTACAGGATGCAATGTCATGAATTTATTTACAGAAGCAATTTACTATTACTATTTAAAAACGCCAACAAATCAGTATTTCAAAGGACTTTTAGATTATCAAAGTAAATATGTTGAAACAACCATTCCTAAATGCCATTTGTTTGGGATAACAACCATGATGAACAGCCTCTAAAGTTCTGGTAGTAATTTTTTTTTTTTTTAAAGTAAATTCAGATGTGTTGCTGTCAGATCAAATTAAAATCATTTATTCAAAGTAATTGTAAATCTAAAATTTGGTTTGTGTTTCAGAAACCCTTGAAGAGTTTTGTATGGTGCTAAATGCTTTCCACATGCAGTAATGGAAGTATTAATTTGATGTACAGGCTAACTGAGTTGAGTTCCAGTGCCTATGTGGTCACATGGTACACAGATCTGTCCACGTTTTTGCTGTCGTTCAGTATCGCTGCTTTCAAGTGATGTCATGTTGAGCTGATGTGTGGAAAGGAATTATGTTGTGCGGAGTTGGGCAAAATATATTACATGAATACTGCTGAGTAGAACTGCTAATATTTTTATGAAACCGCGAAAGGTACCATTTAGTGCCTTTATCAAGAATGCTTTACAGTTAAAAGGTAAAAGTAAACTTAAATTGGAGTAGTGGAGGTTTTCTTAATTTATTTTTTTTTTGTGAAGCTTCAAGTGCATTGATTTTATAATATGTAAAACGAATGAGGGCAGGTTACAGATGTAAGCATGAACTTTCTAAGTTTCTGTGCTAAAATTAAGTTTAACCATAAATATTTAAAAAACAGGATCATTTACTTCAGGTTTTGAGCTCCAAAAATCCGTATGGTGTGATAAATGAAATAATTTTGTAGCATAATAATTTAGATAAATATTCAGATAATTTCTTATCTGAATAATTATCTGAAATACTGTTATCTTCTATATTTATTTGGCTCATGAAGCAGCTTAAGGAAATCAGTATTTTATTTTGACTATACGTATTAGTAAACCCAGAAGTCAGATTTGGAATGTTAACTGATTTTGGTTTAGTTCTGTTTACTTTAAGGTAAATTTGTATTTTAACAAGCAAATCCCTGACTCAGCTTTGGTGTCTGCTTTTTCATAAAGACTGAGTGCAGGTAGATCTCTGGCCATTGGTTTTATCATTTTAGAGATGTTACTGTTTAATGTAAAAGGGTTTTTTTTACAGTTTCCTTGAAATTGATTTTAGTCTAGTCTGAGAAATGTATAGGAAAGTTTGTAATTACAGTTGTCAAGTCAGTCAACAGTTAGGAAACATATGTTATCATGCAGTCTAAGTACTTAATCAAATACATGGTGTTTTTTCCTAAAGAGTCTCAGCAGGAGATAAACGATGCTTGTTTACTCATTATATATGTTTCCAATCCTCTTTGGAACTATAATCTACAATATATAAAACTATAGGAGATGTTAGTGGAACATGCTGTTAGATCACATTCTTGCTTTCCTTGCAGTTCTTCTAAAAGCAGACAGCTTTGTTCTTTGAACCACTAAGTCATTTTTGTAAAAGCCCTCAGTGGGTGCCCTAGCACCTTCTCATCTTTTACTACTCAGTGATTCAGTGGTAGAGCATTGAAGTGCTTCTTGTGTCAACAGTCGCTTGTTGCATTCAATGTCTGATCGTATGATTGTGTCCCTTGGGGAGAGGGCATTTTGTCACAACATTATTACAAATATTGGTGAGTTTACTCTCATCTAATCAGAAAGTTATGCTCAGTTTGCCCTCAAACTGCTATGAGCCTAAAAGTAAATTTTTACAGTCAAAGTATAACTTAACACCTTTGTACTGAGGAACTGAATTCATGTTTCTGGTTTTTAATCTCTAGCAGATACTTAGGTAGAACTTCATTCTTAAAACTCATGAAGAAACTGGGACAAGAGCTTCTACAGTCAATTGGATACTGGTGATTTTTAGAGATGCAGCTCAATCCCCCCCCCCCCCCCCACACACACACACACATTTGGAAAGAGAAAATGAATACAAAAGAAAATGTTAAATTTAACTTTTTTCTGTGAAATGATTGGAAAGTACTGGGAACAGCTGAAATTATGCACACACTTTACAGAATTCTGTTTTCCATACGAACAATTTCACTTGCATCAGAAGCAAGTAAGAACAGTTGAGGGGGGGAAGTGCACAATTACAGATGAGAAGAGGAGGCTCACCGGCAATCTCTGCTAACATGTGGTGTGTATTATGGAAAAAAGTTGATGAAATTTCGACTAGAATGTGGTCTGTGTCTTGATTTACACTCCCTTCCCTTCCAGAAACAGTTTCTAATATAGAAAGGTCAAGTTCTGCCCTCAGATGTCTCTGTGGAGTGCCCATGAGACTCAAGAGAAACATGCTTAAAATCTGAGGTGATAAATGTATAATACAGAGTGTTCTAAAGCCATAGTAGCTACTTGTCCAAAGTCCCTACAGTTACCATCATTTAATCCCAGTAATTTGTAAAACATTTTAAGATTCCTCAACTGTAAAAGGCATACTGTTGTAACTGAGCTTAATCCTACCAAAAGCCAGTTTCCCTCGTGGAAAATCCCACTTTTTTCCTTTTTTTTTCTTTCCTTTTTTTTTTTTTTTTCCCTCAATTTCATTGTTTTTTTGTTTGCTTTATTAGGGATAGTAATGGAAGAATGGAGGCTTTGGATTTAAGTGTACATGGAAGCAGCGAACCAGTATTAGTCAACCTACTAGGTAACAGTGTGCTAATGGTATAATCTTTTCTAGGCTTATGCTAGATATTGGGAAAAGGAGAATTCTGTGGATAGATTTGAAGATACAAATCTTCAAATTAGATAGATACAGAGTTACTTTCATTAGTTTTTTGGATTATTTTAATATTATTTGGCAAATACCTTTGCCTTTCTGGTTGTTTCTCTTGGCTTTTAACCTATTTATTTTAAGGAGAAACTGGAAACATCTAAGAGCCAATCATGTTTTTAAGGTGGATTTGTGAATTTATTTTCTCATACGTGTTTTCTGAAGCACCTTTTAAAAATGTTTACTTTCAGATGGCTCTCACTAGGGAGGAAAAAAACCACTATTTGTATTACTGCCCAAAGAAAATTATAGGCATCTTAGCCTGTTTGTATGCTCCCTTTGAAACAAAAGGCAC
This sequence comes from Falco naumanni, assembly GCF_017639655.2. Lineage (NCBI taxonomy): Eukaryota > Metazoa > Chordata > Aves > Falconiformes > Falconidae > Falco > Falco naumanni. The sequence continues at coordinate 13,497,036 of NC_054060.1, read as the reverse complement.
ATGCTCATTTTAAGATTTCAGTTTGTGTAGAGTTATAGAAGTTTGCATCACACCTCCTTTTACATGAGTTATGAATGCACTTGCATGGTCTCTCTTCACTGATACATAGTGCAGTGCGTGGAGCATTTAAACCAGGAGGCTTTGCATATTGTGAAGTCTTAATCTTTCTAAACAGACAACGTTGATAAGAAATGATGTATTTCAGTGGAGACAGAGTCTTGCTGGGAAGATTAACACTAGCTTTTTGCTTTATTTAGTTCTTTACAATGTTAGTCCAAAACTTGACATATCTCCATTCCAAAGCAGCCAAGGATTCTTAAGTGGTGATATCATCAGTGAGAGAAGATAAAGATCCACTGAACTAATGTGCTGAGGCTAGTAACAACGTGGCAGAAGTTAAAATTTAAACAGCTTTCATTCTTCTTTGTTTGGTTTTTTACACGGCAAACTAAATTATTTCCTTATCTGATTGAAAAAGTTATGCATGGTGGTGGCGTCTGCTTCATTTTTTTGCATCTTGAAAGAACTGTAAATGCTAAATCTTTCTACATCAAGGGAAACTAATTATATATATCTTGAAATTGATCTATTATGTGTTCAAATCTTTATAGCTGAATTCAGCTGGAAAAGTGTACTTTATCTTTAAAGGCAGCAAAAGTATTGTCTAAGGTATAGTGGTGGAAGGCATAGAAGCAAAAGGTAAAATGGACACTTGTCTTAAATCTACTGCTTTTGGAAATTTCACTTACTATATTCTTACCTGTTTTTACCTTTTAGCTTCTATCATGTGGTAAAACCACTGGTGATACAAGTAGGTATATACTTGATTTAGTATTCTTATCTTCTAGGGCACATAATAGAAAGGACTCGAGAAAAGGACTGTTGTAAATCTCACATTTTGCCATCTTTGTAATAATTCATCCTGATGTACACCATAATGTGGTCTACTTTTAAATTGCAACCAACCAAACTTGAAAGGCCTTTCTTAGCATTATCTCACAGGCTTTTAATGAGTTCCTTGTCTGTTAAGAGGAAGTCTTATTTTCAACCTATATATTGACAATTGCTGTTGAAATAATAATTTTAATACTTTGAAATATGTTTATTGTTGATCACTGTGAATGATTTGTCAGAGTAATCTGAATTTAGTCTATATAAAAAGTAAGAAACTGGTTAAATTTCTATAAATGTGGACAATACTCAATATATGCTAGCAAAAATCAGTTTGATAAACAACTGTGTAGAATTGGCTTCTTTGGGACAAGAGAGATAATTTGTAATCTTTTAAAAATTATGTCTCTACATAATATTTGAAGTCTTGCCTGTTTCTTTTAAAGGTAGCATAGAACTAATGGTCTTCTGGGTGTTTCCATCTCAGTGTTAAGCATTGTAAAATTACCTTTTAATCTCACAGGACTACACACAAGAAAAAAACCTATAGGAGTAACTGTTTAGAGATAAAGCTCTTTGCTTTACGTTATAAAATCTATAGAGGTGATTTGAGGCCTGACTGGGAAGAAAAGGCTGTGCTACCAAGTACGTTAGAAGCAGTGTTACACAATATATAGCAAAGCACGGAATATTTCTAATAAGGAGTTTTTAATAAATTCTATTGTCTCTGAAGTTTATACACTCCCCCAAAGAGTCAGAATTCAGCATTTTTCTCTTGTGTAGAAATTGGGTGATGCACCGCAGGCAGACTTAATAAAAAGAAGCAGTTTCCTGGTCAAGTTAGTATGTTTGAAAATTCCTACAGACATTTCGAACTCCACCTCTTAAAAATAAATAAATTAATTAATTAAAGCGGTATACAATAAGCTGCTTAGCACTGTGCGTGGTTATTTGTGTGACAGACTGTGTACTTTGTAGACCAGGTTATTCTTTGAGAGATGACTGTTCAAAAATACTTGCAATGCTTTTTCGTATTTCATTCTTTAAGGTAACCTGAAACAAAAGAGCAGTAGTTTGTCTCACCTTTCTTGCTTAAGCAGTTTTTTCTTACTTTTTTTTTTCCCTTTCTTTTTGAAAATTATTGCACTACAAAAAGAAATGTGAAGTGTGTGCGTGTGTTATAATGGTGTCTTTCTTCAAGGGATGAACAGGACAAAACCAGCCTTAAAATAGGAGGCATATTTATAAGCTTAATTTTGGAGTGGCTTTTCTAAGTCTATCCAAGTTATTAATATATTAATACACATTTGAGATTTGTGATCTCCAGTAGTATGTATAAATTTCAGCAATATGAACAATAAGTAAATTTAAGATTTATATATCTGCATAATTAGTAGAATTCTTCCATTGACATGTCATGTGGTGCTTTGGAATTTGTTATGTTACATCTTCCTCTAATATTATTCAGAAAATACATTAGCAGTTAGTCATAATCATATTATGCAAAAAAGTGTCCAAGAACCTTTAATCTTTATGGATTTTTTTGCCAACATTTGTTACTAAGAATTTGCAAATTAAATGGATTCATCAGGGCTGGACACTGCTCTATGCTAGCTCACACAGTTAAGCAATTAAAAATTGGGTTGTAAGCCAAACAGATTTTCCATGAAAACTGACAGATTATTATTTTTTTTTTTTTTTTAGTGTATTACTGTTGCTAGACACTAGTGTAATTCATATCTTTTTACCTTCAGACATGAAACAAAAGAGCAGAGAGCTTTAAGTTTTCTTCATGGTAGTAAGAGGTATGGGGATGTGTGTTAAGAGAAGAGTGAGTCTATCTGAAGTAAGATTTGGTAACTTGATTTCTCTGGTTCACATCACACTGTGAAAAGAAGCTGTTCACCTCCCACTCTAAATCATTTTCCTTTTACCAGCTGGAGAAGATCAGAATAAAAAGGGCCCATCCCTTTTCTCAGTCCCTGGTGGTGGTGATGATCCAGCATTTGTTTTTCATTCAAACCACATGTTGAATAAGTGAAAAAGAGGAAATACATGCTGGTCATAGGTCAGGTGCAACACAGAGTTTATACAGATTTATTTTCTTTGTAGCATCTGCTATCCTGCATTTAAAGCCATTGAATGCTGTTCTGCTTCCAGTTATTTTGAAGCAGGTTTACTTAAATAGTGACATTTTCGGTTTTGGCATATCCTAACTGGCCAGACATTCAGCCTCAGAGCTATAGAAACAGCCTGATTCTACAGTTGATAACTCTGCAGCAGACTGGCTCTTCAGAATTTAAACTCCCTCATGATCTCATAGGGTGAAGCTGACCCTCTTTGTTTCTGGCCTCAAATAAAGAAGACTAAGCCAAAAAAGAACCTGGAAAAGTATTAGGGTGATAATGGGGAGCTGGGGTTAAGAACTCTTCTTGTCACTACTTGGGCATATGGGAGAGAATAAGGAGGAAGGAGCACAAATATTCTTCAATCTACAAATGTGAATTTATTTTTTAAACAGGTATAGATTATGAGCTGAAGGTTTCAGTTTTCTTGTAAGAAGTTACATGCATATTTAGTTTATACTCCATTAGTACTGCAGTGCTCGTTGCTTACGATTGAAGGAGAATCAGGATAAGTGAGTGTATATATCAATATCATCTTTATTTGTTGTCTTTATTACTCAAACACTTCTGCTAGTGTTTTTATAGCTCTGACTAAATTATGAATGATGTCCTGTTGGTTAGGACTTTGAAGACGATAATTTCAAATAGTCTTAAATGTGCTAGCCAGCCAGCCAAGACTAAATATGCATTTACAGCAACTATTTTGCAAATTTATAGCTAATAATTTTTCTATTTTTTTTCTTACCACTACAATTTAAGCTTAATTTTTTCCAACTTGCCAGCATTATAAAATGTTAGGATTAGAATTAGTAGCTTGCTACGTGATAAATTAAATTTTACAAGATTCAAATCGCAGAAAAGGGGAATCCCAAATAGGCATAAGAGTGTGGGATAGGGTGGGAAATAAAACCCCAAACATTCTTCACAATAAAAGTAATTAAGCAGTGGAGGCACTTGCCCACAGAGGCTGTGCAGTCTTCATTATTGAAGGTTTTTAAAAGTTGACTGGACAAGGCCCTGGACAACCTGATACAACTTTGAAGTTAGGCCTGTTTTGGGCTGAAGGCTGGACTAGGTGGCCATTGGAGGGCTTTTGCAGTCTAAATTTTTCTGAATGTAAACCATGAAAAATAAGTCTGAGCTGTACAAAGGATTGGATGTATTCTAAGAGCAGAAAGGACAAGGACTTTTCCCCCTTCTTTTATAAACATGATTTTTTAAAAAACAGAAGGGGAATGCAATGGAAACTGTGAGTTTAAATACCAAATGTCACACCAGAGACTTGAGTACCCAGATTATGCACAAATATTTTAACAGATATATTATATGAGGAGTTTTTTAATCTGATTTTTGTAATTAGAATAATTTCTGCTTTTTTTAGCTTGATGATCATACCTTTAGTCTCATTTAATATGTCTATGGGTGATTTTTTGTTGTTTTTTCTTTTTCCACTCTGTTAGGAATAGGAGGCCTGCAAGATGTTGTGCTGAAGTCTGCAACACTGTCAACATCGCCAGCTTGTCCACCATTTACACCTCTCAACTTTGAAGCTACACCGATTGTGCGGGTAGCTGTTGAACCAAAGCATCCAAGTAAGTTTAAAGGAGAAGGGGATGGTAATGCAAATTCAGTGTGGTAGCAATGCAGCTTCCCACCCTTAGCGATCTGGCTAGTTTATGATCTATCCACCAAATTAGTGACTGACCCAGTATAAAATGAATATATATGTTTGCTAGAGGACCATACTTTATTGTCCTCGTGAATTCTTCTAGCTGGCTAGGTCATGTTTCAGCAGGTGAGCTGATACAAAAGACCTTGTTGTGCGCTTTGTGGTCAGACTTCGCTGTTCCTCAAGTAAGACACCACGTGATGCTGAAGGTTCAGTATTCCTTTACTGTGAAAGGAGGTATATCTTTGGGTTCTTCACTTCCACTGACATTCTTTTGTGCTATATCATGAAACTCGTGGTACAGACTTGCAGCACTGCTTCTAAGTGATTATTCGCACCCCCTCCCTCCTTCAACCAGAGACTAGTATATCTCTGGCTATATTTTAATTTCAGCCCAAATTCTATTTGTTGTTGTTGTAGGGTTGGTGGAACCAAAATAACTGGCTGTCTGTTTAGCCACAAAATACAGTAACACTAAGATTACATGTTTTTCAGAAAGTGATTGGGCAGCTTAGCAGCTATTTATCCCGCATGTTTGAATAACAGATAATCTTGTATCATTCATGGTGTATTTGTTAAAGCAGTTTTGAAAGTATTGGAAATTACTGGTTCTGCTGAGTGTAGTATTAAGTTGAAAATGTTTAAGGGATGTAATTCTAGACTGATTTTTGGGGTCATTTTTTTTTCCTCAAGAAAATGAATCCGTATCATTCTTACACCATTACTTAATTACTCCTCCCTGGTAACTTCTGAATCTATGGTTTGAACTAAATTTCTTAGAGCAACAGAAACCTCAAAGGTATACTTGCAAAGGTTTCCTGAAATTCAACTGCAGCTTGTAGTAATAGGAAGACAAACATAATATCACCATTGCAGTTTGAAAGCAATCAGTTGTCCAGTGAGCTGCATATAGTCTTGAGGTGGCCCTAGCAAATTGTCACATATGGGTGCCTTGGATTTCTACAGCAAACCTACTTCAAAAGAACATCTGCTTATTTGGAAAATGACTCAAATAAATGCAAATTATTTCCCTATGTATATTTTACAAAATTACTGCATGTCTTCACATTCATGTCAAAATTTTCCTGTATGGTTACCGTAAGTTCTAAAAGAAAAAAATTAAATCTGTGCATCCCTTTCGGTGGGCTTAAATGTAGAAGATAAGGTTGAAAGTATTTGTTCAACTTTGTTGACTATGTGAACTAACACTGTGTGTTTTCCACTGTTTATTTTATTTTTATGTCTAGTTTTCAAGGATATGTTTCTATTACACCCTCACAAGCTTAGCATTAAATATACAATATCATATTTCTTTTAATAGTTTCCAAGTGAATGACAAGTTTAATGTCACTTTTCTTTCTGAATATGAATATGCATTCCTAGAAAGCCTATGGGTATTCTTTACCCCATATGTAAAGTAAGAAAAAGGAATCGTAATCAATTTTTTTAAATTGTATTAATTATGAAAGGCTGCTGACATGATGTGTTTATGCATAGCTTTGATGTAATCTAGCGAAATTTGACTCAGCTGGTGTTGTTCTTTCTCCATTAACTTTAAGGCAACTCTTTTTAAACACCTTCATTTTGGGAACAGCTGTGTTTTGTTTCACTGAAAAGCTCTCACATTCCCCGTTTTTCCCCTTTTCAGGTTGTAATAACATTAAAGCTTTTCAGTGGCTTCCAGCTAGTTTAAATCCTTCCTGTGATTCATTCGCTTTTATGCCTTCGAAGTAATCCATACGGAATAATTTTTCTTTTATTTTAGTAAACTTAAAATATTATTATTTGTGTCTTTGGAGCATTTTAAACACTAGCAATTTACAGGTTGCTACACTTAACCATGAAAGATTGCAAAGAAATGTTATTTACTGAATGACAACTTGAAACAGTTGTAGTAAATAAGAAACATTCTATCTCTTGATAATTTGTGCAAATGAGGAGTGAAGTTCTGAAATTTTTGAGCACTTCATATTGATAACTTTTTTAATTGGTTGTGAGCTGTTTCTGGAGTTAATTGTATGTAGGAAGCAGGATAATACAGTCACAGTTTGCTAGTTTGGTATACTAAACCTATTGTGTAAAAAAAAAAAAAAAAAAAAATCTATGTAAACCAAAAGTGGGTAATCCATTTAACTGTGTACCATGGTTATGATTGTATAATATGAATTTCATAATCAGTGCATAAATTCTTGATAGATAAATTATGAGTATAGTTTCTGTCTTCAGTTGCTGCTCTTAAACCATACCATTCTTTGTGACTCATAGCCAGAAATGTGTCCACAGAAAGACCTCAGAATTTAGCTGAAAGTTTTTGAGTATTCCCAAAATGTGGTTTTGTGTTTAGACTTCTATAAAAATGAGTGTTACCATTTCTTACTTTAAGTATATCCTACTTTAAGTATTCCTTCTTCAGTATTACTTTGTTAATAATACCTTATTTTGCCAGGTGATATGCCTCAGCTGGTCAGAGGAATGAAGCTTTTAAACCAAGCTGATCCGTGTGTCCAAGTTTTAATCCAGGAGACAGGAGAGCATGTGCTAGTGACAGCAGGAGAAGTTCATCTTCAGCGTTGCTTGGATGACCTGAAAGAAAGGTTAGAGGGGCAAGGAGGTAGAAATATTTTTAGTTCAGTAGGTGTCTGTTGTATTTCTCTGTCAGATGCATATCTTTGATCTGTGTTCTGGTAAAATGGAAGCTTCATCCACTAACCTTTTTTACTACTGGATCATAAATGCACCATTTTGTAGCTATAAAATTACCTGAAGTTGGGCAGAAGGTACTATCTCATCACTTCTGTACATCTTACGCACCTTTTGGGCATTTTCTGGAAATGATAAATTGCAATAGGTTTAGGAGTCCTGTTAAGAATGTAATGTACCATTTATACAAAATAAAACCTGTGAGGGGAATCACGTCTGAATGAACTCTCAAAAATTAGAAAGCTCAAGACCAAAAAATTGTATGTGCACACTCTATCCTACTCTTCACATTAATATTTTTTTTAATGTTAATCTGTTCCCTTATTAATGAGCAGGATTTTTTGCAAGCATAAATGCATATATTTGGTATCTTCTAATATTTCTTGGTAGAAGAACAATTGTCTTGAAACAGTCCTTTCCTGTAACTGCATTTACTAAAAAAATTCTGGTACTTCTGTCCACATACCTTTACTGTCATTTTCTTTCTAAACCTAAAAGAAAACCTGATGATGGATAGTTGAATGTCTGTCTTACTGTACCCATATTTGTTCTAGTTGGTGTCAGACAACAGTCATATCTGGAAGTTAGACTGGATCAGTTTTAAAATTGGATATATGTTTTAATGGTTATCCTCATTCCAACTTAGTGCAACACTTTTTACCACTTTCAAAACCAATATTATTTATTGATACGCCTCGCTTGAATGAAATGTGCTAAATATAGCAAAACTGGTTGTGCCTGTCTTTAGCTGCAGTTTGCATAGCAAAGCGTAGAAATGCCTTTATTAATGGCAGTGGTCAAAATCTGGAAAATACTAATAAGATAATAGTTGTGTGATGGGGAAACAGGATTGTAGTGAGCAGCTGGTAGCAGTCCCTATGTTTACATTTCTAACTTTTTCTTTTGTGAACATAATTTTGGGTTATTTCTGAGTAGTTTTCTAATTTGGCTTTTGTTAAGAGAATTATAAACTGCCAGCAATGACCATTTTGTGTCCCTTGCTTGTATTCCACAAGAATATGTTGTCAATGTTCCAAACTACCAAAGCACATAAACACTCTGTGCTTTTGGCATTGTAAGCCGAAACAAGAAACACCTGAGGGCACAGACTAGCAGGGCTCCCACTATGACCCACTTGGATTTGACATTTGGTTCATGCTGCCATTTTCTCTCACTTGCGGACCAGCTCCCAAAATTAGTTGGGAGCAACTGTATTTACTAGCTTGTGCTCCTTCTAGCCATCTCTAAGGACTTAGCTGCCAGCCCTCACATACTAGCTTGTGGGACAAGAATTGTCCCTTCCTTCTCTCCCCATTTTGTAGGAGGACAAGTGAAGGGTTCCCTGCCTCGCACAGGGATTCCATGTGAGTTCTGACAGTGGTAAACTTTGCATCAGTTAACTATTTAAACTATTAACTGTTAAAGTGTGAAGACGAAAAGTTGTGGTCTGAAATGTTAGTTATATTAGCTCTGTGTGTTTCTCTACAAATATTTAACTTCTAAACGCACGTAGTTTGGAATAGCAACTTGTGAACTAGGGGTTGAGACAGAGTATAATGCGCTTAAACTGTTACCCACAAGTTTTTTCCCCAAAATATTGGGAATGGTTATTCAAAATGCTTAAGTGCTACTTGATGTAGCAGGGCAGGATTCTGGTCTCAGCATCTATCATAATAGCATCAACTGTTTTTTGAAGAGTTGACATTTTTTGAGTAATTACAGAAACTGAGGAGGTTCTGCTGAGTTGAAACTACACTGAATTGTCTTTGTCAGGACTTCAATCAAACTTTTTCAAAGGCACATATTTAATTTTAGCTTTCCCAGTATGTATTTAGAAAATTATGCTCAAGTGATACTGTCAAAGATGTGAAGAGACATGGAAACAAGTAAAAGATCAGTGTCATCCATGTTTATCTAAATGATTAAATATGGATGTTCTGCCTAATATACCTACACTTATTTTTCTTTTTTCTTCCTAATTAGCGCTTTTTGAATAGAGTAATAAATTAGACCTTTTAACTTCGAGCATTTTATTTTCTGCATTTTACAACAGAAAGTTTTGGAACTTTCTGTCCAAAGAGCATTGCAAATACTAAGCACGAGGGGATTAAATTACCCTGTTCAGAATGAGAAACAAAGAGAATGAAGGTGGTGGTGGTGGTGTGGAGCCTTTTTCTTTTTGTTTTTGTTTTTTGTTTTTAAGTATAATACAAGTGCGTGGGAAAACTGCAAAAAGGACAGATCTGTTTTTTGAGTCCCATGTAAATAAAGCTCATGATTACATTTGCTTTTCCTCTGCAACTTTTTTATGATTGCCAAAATTTACTAGAACTTAAAAGGACTAACCAAAATTTCCTGTTGTCATTTAATGGACCTGATCAGACCTCATGAGTGGTTAAGGGGGATAGACAACTCTGAATTTTGGGTCTGTCAGGTAAACGTAATAAATCATTATTCCTTTTTTGCTTGCCATTACTCAAGAGATTTGATATACCTAAAATGTTTCAGCTGACTTTAAAGCATCCCTTTATATTATGAAACTGTTATAATACTGGTTATCGGACCAAAGGACAAAATTATTTCTGTTAATGTAATGCTGGTTGCCTGAGTAAAGCAGTGCTTCATTTCCATTCTCTGTGTAATAACCCTTGGCAGTTTCTGTTCATGCTTAGTTGCAATAAAAATCCAGACGCTATCCTAGCTTGATAGAAAACTATCCTAGTTTTTTTCCTCGAGTTGCACTTTCTTGGAGTCTAGACTAACGGCTTCTAAAATAATCTGGTGTGGAACACTTTTTGATGCAATGAATTGTAGCTCTCATGAAGGCTTAGTGCGAGCTTTAATAAAAGGGGGTTTATAAAGACCAAGATTACCAGTCACAGAAACAGTGATGTTAATCATCACTCTTCCCAGACTTGTTAAGTATTTGGAGTGAGTTGCTTTAGAGCTCCTGGGACCATGTAGTCCGTGGTGTAAAGGACAGAGCCTTTGGTGGTTTCTCAAGGCTCAAATCATACAGATTAAAACTAACGAGTTACTTTGAGCTGCGTTTGCTTGGCTATCAGTACCTGTGATTTCAGGTAGTGGTAGTTGTGGTGGTTTTATTTGCAGGCAGCTATTGAGCTACTACTAGCTTTCAGCTGTAGGTGTTACTAATAGAACTGAGGCTTGATGCAGAGAAGTGGCTATTCTAAACCTGATTACAGCAAAATATTTCAGCTTTAGAGTGATAGAGCTGAAGTATGAGTATTCCTGAATGCATTGTATTAACCTCACAGATGGCCATGCAATCATGTAGGTAATTCATCCTTTAAGTTATGCATACTGCAACGTAATTTTTGTTAATTTTGGTTTTGAATGTAGACTATAGCAGCATGAAAATCTAACTGCACCTCCTTTACAGGGATCAGTGACTTATCCTTATCAAAAAACTAACTTTCCCTTTGTGTAATAAAGTAGTTCTATTAGTTCATTAGTTTATAGAGTAGTTCTATCTCTAGTTCATTAGTGGGATAAATGAAAGTAAATAGTATTTGGGCCTTAGAAACAGGTCATTCCAATTATGGTCTTGTTTTCGCCATGTGTTTTTAAAACTGAGCCTAATTCAGCTGGCAGAATCAAACATTATTTTTATACCTTCATTGCTCAAATAAATAGACCAAACCCCATTGTACATTGATCTGGTGCTAGCTTGCTATACCACAGGTTGTAACAGTGAGATAATAATCAGTAGAATATAATTTTTAGGTTATGTAGCTAGAAAAAGCTGTTACAAATCTTTGAAGACAGAGGATTACCATTTTACCAGTGGTAGGAACATTTCATTTCCAAACAAGTTGTTTCCTCTGAGATTTTTCTATGAGACTATTGTTTTTCCCCTTCAGATGAGGTGAAAAATATAGGCTGTTTTCCAGATTTGATGGGAAGCTTTCAACATTCCACTGTCTTCAGCGGCATTAAATCCTGAATGTATTTGAACAAGGTGCTGATTATGTGCACTTAATAAACATCCATTTCATAGTTACGGAAAACCCAGGGTTTTGCCATGGTGCCATTGGCAATTTTCAGCCTCTGTGATTACAGTACAGAGATAAAATACCATGCAGGATGTTCTGGTCATGAAGTTGCACCTGAAGATAAAAAAGGTGATCCTTTATGAATAAATGTAGAGATGTTTATTAAATATATGAAAGCTAACAAATCTGGCACTTCCTGGCTGGGTGGTAAAATAACATGGTGGCATACTCAAAGATGTGAAGATTTTATTTCTAGAGCATTTTAATTGCTAGTATTTTATTTTCTTATCTTGTGGAATACTTTTTTTAAAGTGTAGTGAAAGTTTTCATGCAAAGTACTCACTTAAAGACAAATAATAAATACCAACTAATCTGAAAAACATTGCTGTTGGTTAATAGCATTGTTGTGGAAAATATATCAGTTCCTTAATAATCACACTTCATCACTGTTATAAATGCCAATACTACAATATTGTTGAAACTTCTGTCATTCTCTCTTATTGTGGTCTACTGTACTTGGTATTTCCTAAATGTTTTTATTTCCAAATCAGGGTTTTTTTCACTGTGTAGACTATCTTCCCAATTTAGTTCAAAAGAAAAAAGAAAGTTTTTTAGGTTGTATCTTTCAACTCTTGACCTGAAACAATTCCTTTAAAAATTGGTACATTTCTTGCAAAGCAGAATATGAATTATAGTTAAACAGGCTGAACTGCGCTGGTAACATTTTTTTCCTTTCTTTTGGCATGGAAAAAGACCAAAATCTTTACCTACAGTCTCATACCCCATTTTATTTTGTGCTTTCCGTGGTTCCTTAAAGGCAAAGATCAAATTTACTTTTTCTTAATTAGCCCACAAATAAGATTCACCACAGCATTAAAAATTTGTTTATTTTCTTCCATTAGGAAATTTTATTATCTTTGAGAATCTTCCAATATAAACTCTTCTAACAAACTGAAAAGCATTTAATGACCTGAAATAATAGGGTTTTCTGGTGTAGAATTGATAGTTTAATTTTTGTCTGTAGTTAATGGTCAATTTATTTTAATTATCTCCCATAGCTTCTTTTTTATGTTTTAGTTTTGTATAAGCTGTACTCACATAAGTAACTTAATTAAAAAAAAATACAGCTTGATTTTTATTGAAGTGACTGTACAGTATAAAGCTACTTGGGATGTATGAGAGAGAGGGATTGTGTTTTGCTTTATAGCAGAGAAAGGGCTGCTACTAATGACAGGTCTACACACGAAATAATTACCTGGCATGATTCTGTAACAAATGTGTCCCTATCTGCTGGTACAACCCAATGCAGGCAGTCATTGACTGCCACCTTCAGAACAGTGCCTTGTGTATTTACGTTTGCTACAAGATCACAATTATGAATGATCCTTTACGTTTGTGAGGAGAATAGTGGTTAAGGCTTTGGCTAGCTAATCGCACTATGAATTTGCCAAAAGCTTTTTTTTTCCTACATTAATGCTCCTGCTTCTGTGCTGCAGTGCTGGTTTCACGGACAAGGGCAGCACAGTATTACGCACAGATTTGAATCTGCTGTGCCAGGAGTGTGGAGAAGATGGGAGTATCAGCGTGCCAAACGCTCTTCGCTGCAGAGAGGGTACTTGAGCTAAACCTACAAGGTTGTACAGCTGCGGCTCCACACTTCTTTACAAAAGCCTGTTCAGCTTACCCAGCGCTTCATCTTTTCAGAGCGTCTTGCTGTATGAACAGCTGTAGTGGTTCAAATCAAGTATCCATCTTGCTCAGTGCTGTCTGCAGCAGCGTGGCCTGGAGCAGATGTCTGGGAAAGAGTAAAAACAGAGTAACCGTAATGTTTTCCTGGGCCATAACCATTTTCTGGTCCCGGCCTGTTGTGGTTTCCTTGTCAGTTAATCCTGATCAGCCTTCCCCATGCCCTCATGATTTTGTAGACCTCTGTTGCAGGCTGAAGGCTGCTTGTGCTCTCATACCTTTCATCATCCTTAGCCTCATGTTTTTCTAGTTAAGTTGTATCTGGTTTGAGGGGAGAGAACAGCAGCACATAGTTGCCAAGATGTGGGTGAACTGGGAACTTACATGGAGGCACAGCAATGCTTTTTCTTTTATTTTCTTCAGTTCCTTTCCAATTCTACCTGAAGACGTAAGAGGCAATACTTCTCTTTTGAGTTACATGACAAAGTTTTTAAGAGTTTGAAATGCATTACCTAGTAATCTGTGTTGCAGTCAGATTTATTCATGAACATCTGTTCCATGTTAAGGCTATTGCCCTACCTCCCACACCCAAGTTTAAAAGTCTTTTTTTAAATTTTAAACTAATTTTTAAACTTTTATTTTACAGGTTTGCAAAGGTACAGATTAGTGTATCAGCACCTATTATACCATTCCGAGAGACAATAACAAGACCTCCAAAAGTCGATATGGTGAATGAAGAAATAGGAAAACAGCAGAAAGTTGCTGTCATACACCAAACAAAAGAGGACCCAAATAAAATTCCTGAAGGAGTTCAAGTTGATTCAGATGGGCTTATTACAATATCTACTCCAAATAAACAAGCTACTCTCAGCGTAAGAGCAGTGCCACTTCCTGAGGAGGTAACTCGACTTCTTGAAGAAAACAGCGACTTAATTCGAACTATGGAGCAACTCAACACATCTCTGAATGAAGAGAAAAAAACCCATGAGATAAATCAGAAGACTCTGGATAGGATCAAGGAATTCAAACAAAAGTTGGAGCAAAATCTGCAGGGAAGAAAGTGGAGAAATGCTGTTGATCAGATCTGGTCATTTGGACCACGGAAGTGTGGGCCTAATATTTTGTTATATAATTTTGAGGGCTATAAAAGATCTGTGTGGCAGTGCCTTGGGAACGCTGTGAAAGAAGCAAGTAAATACAGAGACTTTGACAACAGCATAGTAAGTGGATTTCAGCTGGCTACGCTTTCAGGTCCCATGTGTGAAGAACCCCTCATGGGTGTTTGTTTTACAGTGGAAAAATGGGAAATAAATAAAGTTGGAGAGATGCTGTCGACTAGCAGTCAGGATTCAGGGAACTGTGATGCCGTAGAACATAAACAAAATGAAGATGCTGCTCTAACGAGGAGTTGTGCTGATGAAGTTTGCAGTGCGAATGAACACCAGGACAGCAGTCAAAGTGTTACAAAACCAACTGAGAAAATTAGTAAACACAAGGGAGAAGTTTTACTTGCAGATTGTTATGGTCCCTTCTCTGGACAACTGATTGCCACCATGAAGGAAGCTTGTCGTTATGCTTTGCAAGCAAAACCACAGAGGCTTATGGCAGCAATGTACACATGTGAAATTATGGCTACTGCAGAAGTTTTAGGTAAGACAGACAAAATAAACCTTTGTCAAGAATTTTCTTTCTGAGTTCCAAGGTAAGGTTTTATAAATTAGGCTGTATCAGGAAGTATAACTTGATTAAAAGTTTTATCAGAAGTCTTTTACATAGTTCTCCTGTAGATTACAATGACTCTGTGATGCCTGTAGTCTTTATAATATTCTGAATGAAAATTCAGCATTCATTGTGCTTATCTGAAGCATATGCATAAATAGCAATGCTATACTTTTTTTGAAGTGCAAGGTACCAAATGTTGCCTTTTTATGAAGTTTTTATAATTCAACCTGAGTAAACATGAATATCAATATTGTGCCTCATAATTAAGCATTAGTTTCATGAAGACATGAGGAAACCTATCCTGTTTTAAAAATGAGTGCAGAATCTTAGTAAATGCTATTTCAAGATGTTCAGGAAAAAAAGAATGTTGAGTAGTTTTTTGATTATGGGGTGGTTTTTTTCAGTAGCATCTGTGTCCTTCTGGTATGCAAGTTACTGACTGCAAACCCAGTGCATACCAAATTCATGTCAGTTACATTACCTTACCACTTACACCTACTTAAACTTGGTTTTATGACCTACTTGCAACACCACTTAGTTAACATAACATCTTGGAGTTTTCCGTGGGAGTTGCTTGCATGCTAAGTCTGATCCAGTGCACCAAGATTTTTGTTAAAACTAACTTCCATTGCATTTAAGCTATCAGTAAATTGACTATACTAATCATGACAGAAATTATAGTATATTTCACATCCAATAATTAAAGATTTGTTAATTGTTGTAAAAATCTCATCTGTTTTGCATACAAGCATAACGATAGCAGTATACAAACCAGATTGGTCTGAAGAGAAGAATTTACAACTGCATGTAGTGAAAAGAAGTGCCTTTGAATGAGCAATTTTTTTGTACAGATGTGTGGTCCTGTTCCTTTCTGGAGGTACCCTCTAGCAGGCCTGGTTAAAGGTGTCCTGCTGTAAGCTTATTAGCGCATTACCTTAAACTACAACTTCCTATGACGTAGAACTTCTGCATTTCAAACTGTCTTTAATTATTTTTTAACATGTAAGAATGCCTGTCCAATTAGACTTTGTAGCATTACTCATTACTGGTCCAGGAGCACAATATGTCTGAATTGCTACCTCAAACTACAGGGAAATTATCAAATTTCAAATTACAAAAACACTGTGTGAATTGCTGGTTTTGAAAATGCCCACTGCTGGAAAAGCATGATTGTTTATAGTGATTAACATGTATCAGCTGATAAGTTGTGCCATAAAACCAAATGGAAACATGGCTTTCTAATGTGCACATATACATATATATATAAATAATTATATATAAATTTTTTTATATATATATATATATTTTTCTTAATGAGTGTAATTTAGGATTCAGGCATGCAAGAAAATTAGTCCAGGCTAACGAGTGTGAGTTGTGTGGTAATAACCATGGACATGCACTTAGTTCATTACAAATTAATGGGTTTAATTTTTATTAGGGAAGTTTAAGCTAATAAATTGCATCCTCGTTAGGGGAAGTGAAGAGCACACATGCTAACAAGTAAGACTTGGCAGTTGACATGTGATAAACCACTGACTTTGGTACCTTTATTCTTTTGTTTGATCTTCCATATGTTGATACCCAGTTGAGTTTAATCTATCTTCACATTAATCTGCTTGTTTCTAAGCTGTTAGCTTCTGAGAAAGCTAGTTCTTTTATAAAGTTCCTTATTTCGGTATATAAAGGTTTTTCCATCAGACTTTTCTGACAATGAAAATAAACTGAACTGGAGCTGAGGAGGGGAGCAAGGGAGGAAGCACGCAGTAATGGCTTGCAAGCTTATACATGTCCAGTGTAACAGGCCTTGGGTTTAGACTTGGGTCCCGCATACATCTGGTGTTTCCCAGCAGGTATTACTTGGAGCATCTCATTCCTACAATTAGTTCACTAGAAAAATTCATTTTTACACAATCCTGCTTTATGGAACTTCTATGTAAACTCCCCAAAGCTGAAGAGTATTCTGAACTAGTATCATGTGTTTAATTATTATTAGCTTTGGCCTGTTGATATTCCTACCTTTTGAGCTCTTCTTCCTTAGTCTAGGTGTTCCGGAGACTGAAAGCTGGACTCTTTTCATTTTGCTGATGTCATTGAAACTTAGTTGGGAAGATACTTTACCAGACTCAGTTTGTAGCTTTTGGGCTTGGATTTTCATAGCAATTCTTATGTCTTTATTTTTTAAAAAATAAAAATATTAAAATTTTGGATCACAGCATTTTAGGGGACAGTGCAAATCAATTTGTAATATTACCTCTGGCTCAGTTGTGTAAGTGAAAACCTGCAGCTTCCAAAACAGAAGAGCAGCTCGTCCTTCCCTGTTTACTGAATTTGTGATGGCCCCATGGCTCTTGCAAATGCTGATCCTGTTGTCCTTCCACAGTATTGCTTTCCAGTATGAAGCTTAAGTATTTTATTTTTTTTGCGTGCAGGGAGTACGAAAATGAGTTTAGTGTTTCCACTTAATGCACTGAAATATCCTTCAGTAAAGTGGTGAACAGGACTGAAGGAGCTGGTTTTAATATGTATTTAAAGTGAGTCTTATGCACAGGTTTGTTCTCTGTTACAGCACCTTGAAGCTGTTCTTGAAGTAGTATCATGTTTTCAAAATAACTGCTTTAACTGCTTCAAACAGGAAGATCTTAACAGTATTTCGTGGTGATTGATGCTGCTAAATCCATTCAACTAATTAGTGTAGCGGTAGAACCAGTATTTCTTCAGTATACTGCTGTCTGCTCATAGTGGTAAAACGGAAGACCTTATATAGCTTCTTTGTGATAGCATTAATTAAGGCAATACTCCAGACTGCTTGAATGAAATACATGCAGCTAGAAACCATTTAGTAAGCTATAAATTATCTTCTGGCTTATATGTTTTCAAAGGATAATCTTCAGTGGGTTATGGCCAAAAAATGTGCATCTAAAGTGCTTTTTCATAAAGGTTACCTTACCTCATTAATATGTGTGCAAAGTTTTCTATGTCTTACTTAAAATATTTATTTTAATAATTATAATGTTAATAACCTATAAAGTGGTTTTGAACTTACTTGCTTTAACAAATAGCTTTTAATATATACTGTGTAGTACATCCACAGTATGTACAGTGACCATGATGTGGTGCTCTTTTGCAGCGTGTATGTTTAAACTCGCATTTTAAAGCAGTTACTGACTTGTGAGCTGTGCTGAGATAAGACCCTTTCATATCTGAGAATTTTCTGGACTCACTGAAATTTCCATGGAATTGAAATTGCTAGTTATGTTAACAAAGGCTGTACATCCCTGGCAAGCTCAGTGACTTATCTTCAGAATGCCTTAATCTTTTTTATGATTTTAAGTATAGAATTTTAAGTATTTCCTCCATTTCCTTGTGAGCCATAACAAGACTATTGTTCATCGTAAAGGTGAAGTTCAGTCAGTGGAACAGCGAGGAGGTCCTGGTAAGGGCAGGAGCAGAGAAAATTATCAGTTATGACAGAAAAAAACACTTCAACCCCCATTTTATTAGAGAACTATAAACTCTTGAAATGATTGGTGCTGAACTGATGCTTCATTACCTGCATCTGACAGGAAGATGTAACAGTACTAGCTGTGTGCTTGTGTGGAGTGTCTTAAAAAATAAAGGCACATGAACCCACTCCAATATTTTCTCTGGTATCCTGCAGAAGGCTTACAGTATATATGCAAATCAATATCTGTGGCTATAATATGTAACAAAATCTTTGTCAAGTAAGAAAAGGTGGCAAGTATTATGAAGTAATGCATATTTCTATTTATTTCCAGTAAGAGTCAGTTTTGACCAGCTGTTTAAAAGGTAGCAATATGCATTTGTGTTTTTTAAGTGCAATATAATAGAAAATATTTGAACCTCTTAGAAATCGATATAAACTTGTTCTTCATGGCAAGGTACTTTTAAAATTAATTTTTGCATCCAATACTTACTATATATTTGTAAATGAAAGCATTCCTAAAGCACTTTCTTCAGTACATAGGTTGTATTGTGTTTTTATTACCTTGATCAACACAAAAGTGTTTGTTAGTATTTATCTGTAGAATGCTTAACCCATAAATTTGCAAAAACATTTTCCAAAATTAACCTAAAGCCTACCATAAAGTCAAACATGGCCATTTTCACATCTCCTACTTTCATGGTATAGACACTGTATTTCAATGGATTGAATATTAATTTGGGAAAGAAAAATAAAAATTAGACATGACTAAAGACTGAATTAATTAAAAAACTAATTGAACATATTAAGCACGATAAATATGTAGTATTTCAGATAAACCAGCTTTCTGTGATTAGAATAGCACTGCAGTATCTGGGACAAGTACCATACAGGTACGTGGGGATCCAAACAAACTTCTGAAGGTAGCTAAGATATGATTCCTGAAGCACAGTGATATGTCTTAGAATCATAGAATCATTTCGGTTGGAAAAGACCTTTAAAATCATTGAGTCCAACCTGGCACTCTGTCTCCACCAATAAACCACATTCCTAAGCGCCACATCTACACATCTTTTGAATACCTCCAGGGACAGTGATTCAACCACTTTCCTGAGCGGCCTGTTCCAGTGCTTGATAACTGAGTAATGTTTCTCAAATACTTGGTTATAAGAAGTAAAGCAAGTCAGGTACATAACCTGGCAAAGTGCCTTTAAAAAAATAGTCATATGATTGTATAAAATGCGCCTAGTACAAGCATTGTCTAGATCCGTACAGCTGTAATGATGTGTTAAATGTTACTCATATGGTTCTGCACATTGTACTGGGAAAACATGTTGTTTGCTTGAATTTAATGGGTCCACTTAATTAATCCGCTTCCAAGAAAGAATTTTAGCCAAAGAAATGATGAATTTTACTTAATGATGAATTTTCCCAAGCAAATATTTATGTATTTATCTTCATGATGCAGAAAATAAATACATTGGTAAGCTCATAAAAATTACGTCTTTGCAGGTCGTGTGTATGCTGTCTTGTCCAGAAGAGAAGGCAGAGTGTTACAAGAGGAGATGAAAGAGGGGACGGATGTGTTTATTATTAAGGCAGTCCTGCCAGTAGCAGAAAGCTTTGGTTTTGCTGATGAAATCAGGAAGAGAACTAGTGGCCTGGCCAGTCCGCAGCTGGTGTTCAGCCACTGGGAGGTAAAAATATCTATTCATTCCATCTGTTTTGGTGATTATTTCCTGTAGATGTGGCAGACTGGAATAATAAGCGGAAAAGGTTAAGTTTTGGTCAGGACATTTGATTAATTCCTTTCTGAAATGAAGAGGGGGGAAAAAAGTTGCTTTGTATTTGTCTTGTTTCCTTTTATAGATATGCTGTTCAGAAATTAATTTATGTTTTGTTTAGATGGCATGCTTCTCTATTTCAATAGAAAGTGAGGCCTTCACAAATGAAAGTGATTCTTCATAAATGTGTTTTCCTCAATTTTATGTGGCTTTTTAAATGAGTTCTCTGGTAAACTTGTTTGGGGAGTGGAAAAAACCCCACCCAACCAACCCAAAACACAAACCAACCCCAGCCTACTGCTAATAGAAAATGTAACAATAAATCTAATGCATATGAAAGTTAACCTTCTAGGGGTTAACATACACCTAGGGGTTTGGGGTTTTTTGGTCCTTATATCAACATATATTTTCATTCCTAAAGGCAAAGAGAATAGATTTCATTATTTCAGAATTAAGTCTGGTGATAGTAAGTGGTGGTATCCTCAAAATCATTCCCTTTGGTCATCTTTGTCACTTAAACGGAGAGGTGAAAGTGAAGGTGTAAAGAAAATGTGCAAGTGGGAAAACTGATAGAGAGTGTCAACAGCTGATAGTGCACTGTATCCTATGATGTGGATAGTAGATCTTCAAGGAATAATATAAAAAGCTGTAAATCAGAGTTCCTTGTTCAAGGCAGACACACCTGCATTGTAGAGCTCCTCTGAGGAGTCCACTGAAGGAATTAAAAATTAATTCAAGGGCAAGAGTAAGAGGGTATAAGCTTTTAACATTAGATTTTTAAAATATCTGAAATCTAGTTTTTTCTGGTTTTGGTTGTGGGTGTTATTTTTTTAAATCAGATGTTCTTTTATTTGGTGTTAGGACCATAGAAACTTTTGTAAATGGATTGTAAAGTCTTTTTTTGTTTGGTTGGTTTTATTTCATCTTCTGATTTATTTTGTGATGTCAAATGTGAAGTCTTTGAGACTACAGATTTTTGAGGTCAGTGGGACTAGTATTCCGTGCAGTTGCCAGCTACGGTGTGTTTACCATTGTTTCTCTCCAAAGTATGTGCTTTTTTTTTCACATGGTATGGATTCTTCCTCATTTGTAGTAGCCAAATTGCCCTACTAGGTAGTATCTGTTAAGTACTTCACTGCCAGTATTTCTTTGTTAGTAATTGTAACTGCATCAGGAATTTTATGTGGATGCTAATAGAAAAGGAGGATCTCTGCAGACCAGCCAAGTGCTATCAAAGGAGTTGGGAATCCTGGAAAGAGTACATTTCAGAAAGTACATTATGTCTTCATTGGCAGTGGTACCTTACTGGCATTAGAAATTGCAGTGGACCAGGGACTTACCTGTCCTCCAGTACCGATTCATTTAACCTTCTTGTAGCTAAGTCTGACTTCATGGAGGACCATAGAAGGGAAAAACAGAGATACACCGAAAGAAAGAGGAAAAAAAAAAAAACCCCAAACCAAGAGAAACCCAATAACTGTCCTCCATAGATGGTGTATGCACACAAAAAAACCCCATAAACCTGCAGCTTTTTGGGTATAGGGATCTACGTGTAAGCCAGTAACAGATTAGGTACCTCAAACCAGTGAGGATTGGCAGTATTGCGTACAGTTGTCCTCTCAGTCTTGGTTGTTCTCATTTGAGGTGCTGGTGAGGTTTTGTGGCTTAACTAGTCTTTTGTCTGAACAGCCTCAGGTATCAGTGCCCTAAAGGAACATCAGTCAGAAGGATGTTAATTCCAGCTAATCATTGTTTTGTGCCAGTTTCTTTAGGATTTGTAGCTACTGTGCTCCGATACTAAGCAAAAACATAAACCCCTTGCCTCTCTGACTTCCACTTCTATCCCCAAACCCTGGCATGTATGTTCATTCTGTCAGGTGTTAGGAATTTCACATAAGAAAATGTTCACATGTAATTATAGATCTGCATAGGAGAGGGAGATTTGAACAACTGGCAACACTTTCTAAAATTGACCCTCAGGAGAGATTAGAATTGCAGCTAGTGTGCTAAAATGTACTGGTAGTAGGAAAAATGCTTGTGTAAACCAGTCACCTTTCCACCTGGCAAATCTCAGTGGGGCAGGTGGCTTTTTGGGGATTTTTTGTCACATTGAAAGTCATGCTCTCACATTTTTGTAACAAAATAAGGCTTTTACTAAGCTACTAGCCATGTTGGTTTTGTTTTGCATTTCCTATGTTAGCAAGTGTATGGTTGCTGCTTTAATTGCATATTATTCAAACCTTCCATGACATTCTGAATGAATTCTGCATTAGTGGTATTTTCTCAGTGTGCTCAGCTCATTAGCTGAGTACCTGGGACATGTATCTACACAGGTTCCTTTTAATGTGTTGTTACCCCCATTTTACAGCTAGTGAACTAGATGCTTTTTGGTATTTTTAAACACTTAATCTCATGGAAATCACATGCGTAAAGTACGTTTAAAGAAATGAAGGTTTAATTTATTTTTTATTATTCATTTCATTAACGCGATTTGTAGACTATAAACACAGGAAGGTCAATAATAGAGCCTACATTTAAGTGAATCCATTTTGGTCTCTGTGGAAATCAAATTACCATTTTTTTTTCTTCATTTAATGAATGTATTTTCTGTAGTTCAGATTGCTGCAGCCCCGGGGGATGGAGCAATACACGTATCAAGGTCTATCTTGTGAGATACTCCTTTTTTATTCATTTCTTCTGTCATACTTATACAATTTATTCCTGCCTGTAGAGGATGGCACCAAATAATCATTAGTGAAAGCTTTCAGTTTGGTCCAAGTTTAAACAGATAAATTTCAAGTTAGTCAAGTATTTTCCTTTATGATATTACTAAGCAATATTAAATGTACTGGGTTTATGTGGCTATATTCTCTTAGATTTCAATATAAACTTTTTCAGAATTCTTAGTTTAAAATATAGAACTTTGGGATAATTAGGAACTCCTTGTATTTTTTTTTTAATCCTTGTATTAATAATGCACCTTCAGTTAGTGTATGTTTTTGCCTGAGCCTGTTCCCTTTGTTCTGTCTTCGTTCTTTGCAGTGACTTTTTTTTTTACTCAGTCATGCCATTTTATCTTAATTGTAAGGTTCTTTGAACAAGAAGATACTTGTGATTACACAATGCTTAGAATAATGGAACTCTAATCCCATTTGGGAAATCTGTGTTATAGTAAAAAAATAATGCACATGGCTCTTTCAGATGCTGATTGAATTCTCAGCAAGTGCAGAACTTGTCAGACATCTACTAGTTGTAAAGTTCTGAAATGTGTAGTATTCATGTTAACTCACATCTTTTAAATTATGATTGGTTCTTAGATACACTTATTCTTGGGGGAGGCATGGGTGAACTGTAAACACGTTTAATCTGAATTCTTTTTTGGTATCCCTTCTAAGTAGAAGATTTAGGGCTCTGAAGATAGGTAAGAGAAGGACTGCATGTAATAAGTGGTAAGAATATCAGGCATTCTGAATCTGCAAGTTTTATATTCTGAATTTTAATTCATTCCTTTTGAATTGTAAGTCATTTTACGACTCAGAGGATGAAGGCTTAATATAGAAGTTGCTGGATGAGATTGTCAAGCATGCATTAAACAGGAAGCAGACTAAGGTAATAAGAGAAACTCTAAGAATCTGTGAATCTACACCAGGTTTGAATTGTAGCTTTACAGGCATCATTGTGCCAGTGACAGTTTAGACATGTAAATGGATTCTAAGAGTAACCTGGAAGCTTTCAAATATGAAAAGCTCATTGTATCGGTCAGAACATCTGAAGCTAATTAAAAGAGTAAATAAAAGTGCTAGTGGTGTGGCTTTAATTTTCCCTCTTGATACGTTTTTCTTAAGTAATAGGAAAGAATGCAACAGTAGAGCCACATGTCTCCTTTTTTCGTTCCAGTTCCCGAATTCCTGTTTGTAGCTACTGACTGAAGTCAAGGCTAAAGCTCAGCAGTCAGTGATTGAGACACAAAGAAAGATGATGGTCTTGAGCCCAAGTTAACTTGTATGAGGGGTTTTTTTATAACTACATGTGTAAATGTTCATTATTACAATATTTATTGGAAGAGGAGTTCTCATATCTGACTTCAGGCATTTTAAGGCCTTGGCAGTCCCCTTTATATATTGTGAATGGGATCTCTGAATTACAAAATACTTTTGGATGCTTGTTTTACTTGTAGGGAATCTATACTGATAATACATGTCTGTAGGGTAAGTGTCTGAAGTTTGACCACAAGTTATTCTGTCTCCCCTTAAACCTTCTATCTTTGAAAGAAAACAAGAAGTTATTAATCTGATACTTCTTGTATTTTTGTAGCTTTTGCAAGATGGCTATGGATATGAAATAAGTTAACTTTTCTATTGGGTTTATAACATCCATCTTGATGGCTGTCTGTTTTTTGGGGTCTTTTTTTAATTGTATTTTTGCCAGACCTTGTAATTTGCAATTAAGAGCTGTTGAGAGAAAATACTCCTGAAGGAGTACAGACAGAAATAAAATTGGGAGTTTTTTTCCATGCAAGTTATGAAGAAAGCAATCTGTTTTCATGCTTTCTTTTAAATGCTTGTGTAAAAGTAGATATAATCTTGAGAAGAAGATACATTGCCTTTATTTGTTTGATAGATAAGTTGATCTGTAGTGATGCAAATGGCAGCATTCTGTGAAGCCAAGATTTGACTACAGGGCAGTCAAACAATTGGTAAATAGGGAGGCTGAAAATTGTTGGATTTTTTTTTCTTTCAGGATGTGGTATAGAGATTAGCTATTTATAAAATAAGCAAGCTGGTACACAAAGTGTTTGGTACAATGTGAAAGTTTGTGTTTTAACAAAATAACTGTGACTTGTTTTTATTTTGAGAACATTTTATGTGTAGGTGCTTCTGTAAAATTCTTTAGCATATTGCAGATATTTCTCTTCCCACCCTCTACTGCTTAATCCTCATCCCCAGCATGATGTTTTGTGGAAGTGTTTCAGGTGCTCAGCACTTCCCTCAGTCGCTTGGTACTCCTAAGCAGGAAAGGAGGTGATACCTGCTTTCCACTACGATGGAATGGATGCAGCAGAATGGAGAAGCTGAATCTGCAGCGAGAATATTCTCTTCCTTTCTGAATAGGAAGCATTTGGGGCCTGTAAGGGCTTACAGAGGAATAAGATACCTGTTATGAAAGGGTTTTTTCACTGAATAAAACCAGTAAGACACTGTAGTTGGTTAAACAACAATCAAGAAAAGACGCAAACTTGTAGAATCTTTCCCTGAGTTTTTAAGTTGTGGTTTCTTTCAAGGACAGGCTGAGATCCTGACTGCTTTGAAAGCAGTTTTTACCTATTCTTCAACTGTATATTGCTGAAGGAAAGTATTTCAACACAGCAGTACAGAAATCACTTTAAAAATGGTATTCAGACTGCTCTACGTTACAGGTTATGGCAGCTTCTAGTCATACATGCTTTTCTAGTCATCATGCCTTTTTACGTGGGGTTGATGGAAAGCAACTGTTGATGTGGAGATTGCTTTTGAAGTTGCCTAGTGTCATCTTGTAACGCCATTCTAGGATCTGTATTTTCTTTCATATGGAAGTAAGGAATGACTTGGAAAACTACCTCTCCGTACAGGCACTGGCATGGTTATGTGTGAGGTGGTAGTGTGCTGCCACGCTGCCAGCACTGCTTTCCTGACTGCAGCTGCTTGGGTTAAATACAGGAATTAGCCAGTCACTTGGGTACCTCTGCATTACGCTGTGTGTGATACTCAAGGGAGGGCTTGCATATGGAGGTAATGGGTCTTTCTGGATCTGAGGTCACAGGAAGAGTATAGTCAAGAAATTAGCCTCTCTTTACTTTTGAGATTCATCTCTTCCCTGCCCCTGCTCCACATCCCAAAATGTACAAGACACTAGAGCCCACCTCAGTCCGCCTGACCTCAGGCTTACTGCAGTACCCTGCCTGGTGTTCTGTGTTCTGGTAGCACAGTGCCAGTATCCGAATGGCCTTGCACCCTTTGGTTATGCTCAATGCAGTAGCGCTTCTACGGAGTTACCCTGTATATTACCAAAAACCCAGCAGTTTTCCAAGGTCACATAACTTCTGCAAAGTTCTGCCATTTTACCAGGAAGGTAGATGTAGTTTCTGTTTCACAGTGCTGCTTCAGACATGTAAGACAAGCGTATCAACTGTACCCTTATAGATGCATGGTCTGTGTCAGTACTAAGTGATGGACGCCATTTGAACTGTGAATGTTCTTGAAATATCTTTATAGCATCAATTTTTCTAAGGTAGAAAGGATTCTGATACACTGAAGCCTGTATCATCTTTGAAATTGTGTATAATAGTTCTTTTGAATATTTTTTTTTTTTTTCTGAAAAACAGCTGCTGGCATAATATTTTTCCTGGCATGCTAAGGGCTGCTTGTGGTAGTGCCCAATCACACTGAATTTAGTGGTTCTTGAGATTTCTTATTAAGCAGTTCACAAAGGCCATAATGTTGCTTGCTGGGCTTAAAATCTTCATTGGACGGTGTAAGACTGCTCTTTCTATTCATGGGCCAACTACAGCATTTTCCACACTGATATTTGGCTCAAAAGAAATTTTCTGTCCTCATCAGGCAGTAAGGACCAGTAGGGGAAATGCTACTAGGAACATGGCTGTGTTCCCAGATCTGCCTGACCTTTTGGATGAACTAGGCAGATCCCTTCTGTTTGCTTTTGATGCTTCTCTCAACCTTGTTTTGCATAATTAGGCTGCCTTAGGCAGAGACTGTTTCATACCATCATTTTGTGAAATACACTAGACAATGGGACCCAGATCAGTATTGGAGCCATCTGGGTGCCACTGAAATGCAAGTAATAAATCATCCTCAAATTAAGGCTTAAAATTTCAAGTCCTCTTGAATTGGAAGCGATCTGTTCTAGCTCAAATCTTACTGAAAAGTTTGATCAGCTTACATAATCATTTGCAGAATTTAGTACACACTGTATTGTCCTTCAGTATTAGCATAGCACACTCATAGTATTTGTATTTTTATGGATTGTTACAGGTATTCACATTATTTCTTTGATAAAGATACAGGCATTTATTGTTTGAATAATTAATGTGTAGGTTGTTAGGCTAAAAGAAAATGACAGCTGTTTTGCCTATTCTACTCTGCATGCTGTTACTAAACAAGTCTTATGAGACTTCATTATTTGGGTGTGTTGGTTTGAATAGTTGTGATATTTAATGAAACATCTCGCTTTAGATAATTTTCCTTTTCTAAAGAACACCCTTGCACTACAGTATTTGAAGTAATTATTCACTTCTATTGAGATACCCAATTCCAGCTGACTTCATTATAAAAGGTGTTTTATTTATACCTAGGGTGGTCTTGTAGTTCTGCAGTGACCTATGGAACATATTCTTCAGCCCGTATTTGACTGGGGTTTTTGTATAATGGAATTTCAGTGAGTTGCTTATACTTTCAACAAATCATATCAGTCAAGACTTTTAGAAAGTAGATCACTGAAGATATTGTTAAACAATACTATCAAGGAAAATTTCCATCACTTAAGAATTGCATTTGCAATAACAAATTTAAGAGTTGGATTGGCTGCTGTGCACCAATTCATTTTACTGTATTGCATTGTATATGGCTTTTAGAGAAGACACTTGTTCTCTAACAGAGTAAACACTAGTCCAGTCATCCACAATGTAAACCTTGATTTAGAATTCACTTCTTAAAAGAAATTGTTTTCAGAAGAGCCTTGTGGATGTAGTATAGAAGTATTTCGTTGTGTAAATGAGGAAGCAGTAGCTGTCTTGCTGGCTTTGTCATTTACACTTTGGAGGAGTAATCATGTGTTTGTTCTGGGCTGTTTGCAGTTAAGGCTGCTGTTGTCCCCACCAGATCACTGTGGTGTTGAATAATAAATAGGCATAGGCCAGTGGCTGGTTTATGCCTTTACAAAGGAAAATTCCCAAGTCCTAGCAAAATTTCCTGATGAAAAGATACACTGTTTTCTAATTATCAAATTACACACAGTATGGTGGTATTTAAAAATATACTTTGCCATAACGCTAACAATACCATTATGTCATTGGTTTTACGGTGTATCTTCTAATTTTGGTTGCTCCTGATATCTTTTGTCTGTTATACTTGGTATAACCAGTTTGGCTGTTTTCTTGTCACCCCTGCTCAGTGGTTCCCAGACATGAAAGGCACCCAAGCAGAATTACAGAAAGGCAAACTAAAGACCTTTGATAGAAGGTGAAATGAATTGCTTGAGTCACTTAACATGCCTTTCACAGCTGAAAAATCTTTATTTTTAATTTCCAGTTCTGTCTTGATTGAAGTTTTTGTTTAGGAGTGTGACTTTTTGAAAAAGCACTGTTAAGATGCTATCACATTGCTGTTTTAAAAATTAATCTTAGGCTATATGTTTTAGGTTTGTACTGAAAAACTAGTATGTGGAATCATGTAAATAATTTTAAATTAGAAGTGACACGCAACGTAGAAAAAATAACATTTGTGGGCATTTTCCTGCTTTGATCCTTCGGATCTTCCAGGATCCACAGTAAATGCCCTCTGTTAAATGGCTACATCATATTCCAGAAGGATTGCTCTGTTTAGAATCTAATTAATCATTTAGGACTTTATCCAGACAAAACCTCAAATTTCTGTCACAGATTCCAGAGTCATCCCTGTGCAGTTCCCATGAATACAAACAATAGCTCAGGGGATAAAAAGCTGCTCAGCTCTGATTCCAGGAAACCCAGATCCCCCATTCTGACAGCTACTATTGTAAGCAAATTGATGACAATGCTTTTGGAGCATTATATGGAAACATTTTTTTTTTTTTTCCTTTTGCTTGCTTGTGCTGTATTAACAGAGTATGGGGAATGATGGATGCCACCTGCTATATGCATTTGCTGTCATTCATTAATATGACATAAATAGAAGAGGGACAGTATAGACTATGCTCTCACCTTCACTTACAGAATCAGAACTTTTAAAGAAGAAAATTACTTTTTTTGTTTTGCTGTCAGTAATGCCTCTGTGTAGTGATATTAGGGTTATCTTAACATGGCTGTTTGCTGACTTCTTAAAGGAGAGGCACAGCTCATGCCCCAGGTTCCAGCTGACTCAGTAGATCTGGCTTCCTCTTTCTCATTACTTAACCTTGGTGTGGTAACACAAATAGCATATTCTAATTTAACCTTGTCTTTTGCCGTGTGGACACACCATTCAGATAGACATGATCCTGTAACAGAAATTTTCAGATGCCACCATAACTTGCCCTAGAAACAATATGTAGTGCCTGAATTATTTGGACAGGTTGAGAAGCAAAGCTAGCTCCTGAGGGGGCTTTTGAGACTTATTTATGTCTCTTTACAGTGCTGCTCTGCATCATGTAGCAGTGCAAGGTTTGCTCAGGATTCTGTAGCCCTGTGCTGCACTAAGTTTGCAGGTTTACCCTTGCTGGCTACCAAGTACTAAATAGTACATACATCTGAGCCTCCTGTTCTGTTGGCTTTCCTGAGCGCTAGATACCTGTTAAAGCATAATGGATTCTTATCGGTGGAAGAAGTATCCAGTGCAAAACTTCTGTTAACATCAGTAGAACAAGTCTTTCATAAATCATTGAAAGAGCCGGTCTGTCAAGCCTGGGGATTTTCTTAAGCATCCATCACTAAATATCTAAATATTTACAGGTAGATTAGATCTGTAAGCTCAATTTTGTATACTTTTGGACTCCTCTGTTGTAGTCATTCTTCAAGAATCACTGTTTCGCTGACTCTCTCAGAGCCTAACTTCTGGGTGTTAGATTTCTTGCTAATGTGAAAAAAGTCCAACTTCATCAAAGGGAGTAGTAGCAGCCTTTTAAGTTATCGTAGTTTGTAGCTGTATAATCTCCCTCGGCAGTACAGTCCGGAGCAAATCCACTGAGCATGGATCACCTTCTCTTATTCATGTGTTCTTGGACTTTGAAATTGTTGTTTGTTCAGCTTTTTGGGCAGATCATGAATGGGGAAATCCCTGTTGTTTTTCCATCATTAAGGTGTTCAATATGAACATCAGTACAACTTCAGGTCAACATGCAGTTTCTGCCCAAAAGTTGGAAAAACCCAGTAGTCTTCACTGCTCCTTTTCTGTATTTCTGGTGCATAAAATAATGGCAAAACTTTCAAGAGTGGGTTCCATTCTTGGCTTTATTAATTGAGGTAAGCTGTCAAGGAATCACCTTTAAGTTTCTAGGCATTGGTTATAGGGCCCTATACAAGACATCAGAATGAGTATGACTCGGGCAGATTCTTTTATGGTTAGACAGTCCTTTTATGTTAAAAGTAAATGTAGAAACATTTGGAAAGCTAAGTTTCATACTGTTTATTTCTGAGCTCTGCTTACTTCTGGTTTTCAGCCAGACAACCCTATGCGTAGTCATTTCCCACCTAAATAATTGAGATTGGATGTCACTTCCAGCACAAGTAACATTCCACTTAATTTACCAGAACTATGTATAGTTAACTGGAAGTAGAATTATTTTTGTTGGTTATGGTGCTTAACATACTATTTTGCAGGGCTGAACCTACAATATTACCTAACACAAAATAGCCATCTTCTGCCACAGTCATTTTCCTAACTCCCCCAAAAGTATAATTTGTTGGATTGTGTTAGGTGTTATTTAAGATGAAGTATTAAATTTGGACTTTACAGTTGATATTTCTAGGGAAAATTGTCCATCTTAAGCCATCATTCTAGTTCTTGCTAGTTTGTGTAATTTAAATAAGCTTTAAGAAATCTTTCTTAATTTGAAGTACCGTGTGATAATTACAAGAATTTGTGAGAAGATGTTTATAACACTAGAAAAGGTTTACAATGCTAAGCTAAAATTGGTAGTTTAGGGAAATTTGTTCCCTCCTTGTCATTTGCTAGTGTTAGTGCTAATGTTACCTATTTTGGAGATGATTATAGTGATGTCCTCAACTATTGTCATAAACTATCCTAATTCTTACAGTAACTAACCATTGTTTGCACTCCTTTTTCCATGAGGATTTTGTTTAGGAAATGGATAAGGTATTATCTTTAGGGCTTTTTTAGTAAAGATACAATACCTGTCACTACATCTTTTGGAGGAAATCTACAGTCATTTAAGTGAAATAAGTATTTTTGAAATTTGCAACAGAACCCGAGTAACGTAATGTGGTCAATTTTATCCCTTCCCAATGCTCATGGTTAGCATTCTTGGAAGGTGATCTTCCTATGTTTCAATAAGTTCCTTAATGCTCATTAACTACAGTATTTTTTACTCTGTTTTATGGTCAATTGTCCACTAATGGGAAAGGAAGTTGAATCTCAGAACTATAACCCTGTCCAATTTTGGTTGGTCACCCAGACATCAGTTCACTAGGGAGCACTTCCCAGATTTGATTACACATACAAATTACAAGACCTTAAGACCTGATGATCACTCTTAATGACTTAGGAGTAATTTCTAGTGCCTGCAAGAGTTTAATATATGAATAGAAATTAGGTGGATTCTTAGGAGCTTAGAACTGGGGGTGGGGGGTGTCCTTCTTTTTCTTTAGGTCTTAAAACATTTACTTGAACAACTAAAATTTCTTAAAGTAATGAGAGTCACTAACAGTAACGGAATAAATTGTTATCTTGGGCTAGCTAGGTAAGCATTAAGCCTAGAATTTGTGTGAAATCTATGTAGTCCAAAGGTAGAGGGTAAATATCTCTTCAGACTGTCTTGGGGTATTAAAAATGTTGTAGCTTTCCTGTGCAAGATGAAACGAGGAAAGGTTTTAAAGAATTTGTAAGATAATTACACCTTTGAAATACTTGCTGTGGTAGTCTGAGAAGTGTGGGGTATATAGGATGAACTGGGGATAAAGACGTGTCCAGTTATTCTCTGATCATCTCTCTTCTCGAGGACAGCCCCTGAGATGTTAAGCTGCAAGAGCAGCTCTACTTAATTACCACCAGAAGCAATAATTTTTAAAGCATCTGTCCATGCATAGGGATTGAAGAACATGGCGCACAGAAATGAGCAGAAACCTTCAGTGCTTATAGACTCTAATAAATTCATACTGAGATAATACTCAAATAAGGAATTCCTTTTTGAAAACTGAGAATTTTCTGAATGTTATTTGGCATTGTTTGCTGACACGCAATTAAATTTGCTTTAAAAAAAAAAAAAATTCATGCAGATCAATGCAACTGGATTTGAAAAGCTGTTGTGGTCTTTTGATGGCATGTACCACATAGTGTACCGTAATCCTTGTTTTCTGCTTAAAAAGCTAATTGCAGGCTTTCCAGAAAACTCTTGTCTGCTCTACTTTCATACTTCTCTGTATCAGAGATTGATTACCTGAAATGTGCTAATAAACCGTTGTACTATTTTACGTTTTTTTCTTTTTTTTTTTTTTTTTTCTTTTTATAGATCATTTCAAGTGACCCATTCTGGGTACCAACCACTGAGGAGGAGTATTTGCACTTTGGGGAAAAGGCAGACTCAGAGAACCAGGCCCGCAAGTACATGAATGCAGTAAGAAAGCGAAAGGGACTTTATGTAGAAGAAAAAATTGTGGAGCATGCTGAAAAGCAAAGAACTCTCAGTAGAAATAAGTAGATGTGTCTGCTTCCTTTCTCTCCTGACTCAGCTAAGTGCGGGTGGATTATTTTCTATGCAGCAGATTCAAAATTTCATGGGGACTTTGTTCTTTGACACCACTTTTCTTACACACTGTAATGTCTGTGGCTTATGTTTTAATAAACTTAAGCCTTTCCAACTTACCCAGAGAAAATAGTTTGTTTATTTAAATAAAATATAGGCATATTTATTGCAATTGGTCTCAATTTTTAAAACTTACTGCCCTGTTGAACTTTGTCACAGGATTAGGAACTCCCAATTTAATTTGTTTCTGATTTATTAGATGTAATTGAAGTTAGAGCTGGTTAGCTAGTTTGTTGCAAATAAACTATGCACTTAATTTAGCTCCTTAATGTGTTTGATTCTGTTTTTAAAATTTATTTTAATTTCTGTGATGTATTTGTTACTCAGCAGTACTTTCCATAGTTGCCTCTGTGCGAATAGATGTAAGCCTGTTAAGAGTTTCTAAACTATTTGTTTTACTTTATTCCTCATGTAAGCAGTCATCTAAAGCAACAATGTCTCTTCTTTAAATCAAAAGGCAAAGATAGCACATGTGGAAGACTTAAGCACTGCAAACCAAGCACCATTTGTCTTTTTTCCCTCCTTAAAACACATCTTACTAAAAAGTTCATATGGTTATCCTAAGCTGGGAGCTCAGGAGGTTCTGAACTAGGCACACACTACCTTTGCGAATCCTCTGTGTTTACAGACTCCTGTAGAAACTTCTACCCATTCAACCTATTGTCTTGAATTCAGTGAAGGGAAACACTTGCAAAAATATACAAAATGTATCACTGTTTGCAGGTGTCTAGGATGCAGAAGGCTCCAAAATGATTCGGACCAAGACTATCCAGAAAAAAAGCCCTCACAAGACTTAGGTTTTAGTTAAGAAAAAGGGAAACCTTGGATAGACAAGAAGCATGATGCATGAATTATCTTCTCATTTGCTGCTTAGATTTGTAAAAGGAAAGGACAAGAATTCTAGAAGGTAAAGGCTGAATAGATGGGTGTCCTTGAAGAGTTTCTGATACTTAGTTAAATGAAAGGGAAATAAGTCCTCAAATCTTGTGCCAACTGACTTTCTGCTACCTCTTGCCTTTGCTAATTGCAAAGAGTTCTGTTTCCAGATAACCATGCAAATATGTTGTTCTTTTCTTTCCAGAATATAATATTTTTTTAATTTGTAATTGCCTTGTACTCCTTTAGCACCTACTTGGTCTTTCTAAATAAATATTATCTGTGTATCAATTAATGCAGCAGGCAGAATTTGCTCATATCCTTTTTGCTTCTTACAGGAAAGAAAACTGTTTCTTGTTTCACAAGCAGAATGTTTTTGAATGCCTAACTTTTATTTTAAATAGCAGCCTTTTCTTTTCTAGCTTGTTTGCTTTCATTATGGAAATGTTTCCTTTTAAGATTGTATTTATGAATTATTCAGGCAAATTAAATATTTGCCTTTCTTAGAGGGTTGTTCCATAAATTGCTGTTGTTTTGCAAGGGGTGTCTGCAGAGCAGCCCTATTAGAGCTTGAACAAACATCGTTAGGCAGGTTGGGCACTGCCAGCTGGTATAGGCATGGAAGGCATGGTAACTTCATGCAGCCTGCAAAGAACAATCCAGACATAAATGTTTGTCGTGAGATCTTGGTTAATACAACTACCCTACTAGCTGAATCGGAGATAGTTGAGGATGTCTGGCCTGCAGTTACAAAGGTGCTTGAATAGGTGATGTAGAGATGGACAGTTTGGTCGTTGTTAGACTACATAGTTGTTAACCATGATCTACTAGAGTAAGCAGAAAGTGCATTAACATAGATTTTAAAAATTTAACAATAGCTTTCATGTTTTATTATGGTGTATTTTTGGATTGCATCTCAAACAGTATAAAGATGATAAATCAGGATGTTGCAACACTATTATTTCTGAAGAGCAAAACCTACTAATTAGCAGAAGAAAATCAAACCAACCTGCAAGAAGTGCTAGCAGCGATGTTTGAAATCTGTTTTCTTTAGTAACAGCTACTATTGGGAAGAGAATCTAATTGCTTACGTGCCATGAATTGGTAACTGTTTTTCTCTGGATTGTTCAAAAGTAACTTGATGTCACTGCTTTTCTCCAGCTTTGTTACACATACATAACAATATGACATAATTTTGGGAAAATCTCTGCAAAGCGGGATAAATAACTTGCTGATGAAGCAAGCCGTGGAAAGATTTGAGAATTAGCCATTATATACTTTAATTTTCCATTAACAGCTTTATTGCTAAATATAATACATATTTAAAATAAGCATACACTGCTTTTGAAAAATTTTATATGTGTTAAGGTTCAGTATACTTTTAACTCTCCAAGAACTATGCACTCAACTGATGTGATTTGGCTCTAGTGGCTTTAGTAGAGTCACGGCTCCTTACAACTGATTATGTGTAAAAACAACAGTCAGCTTCTATGTGGTAATATTTATTAGAAAATGGTAACTGTTCCCTGGCAAGCCATATGATAATGCAAATAATTCCACTTTGTAGAAAGAAAAAACAAAAATAGGAGTTAGATTTCCCCAGAGAAGAATAAAGACCAAGCAGTGGCTAGCAAGTCCCTTTCTCTTGTCTCCAGCCACAGTTCTTTTATCTTCTTGCTTTAAAAATCCTTTGCTTTCTCAAGCACTAGTCATCTTAGGTGAGTCACCTTTTTTTTTTCTCCACATCTTTCTTTCTTTCTTTCTTTCAACAAACTTCTCATACGTTTTAAAGCAGGAGTCCTAAAAAGAAATCAAATTATAACTGGAGTCTGTACTGTGTTTTCTTTCCTTATCCCTCTTCCCATGTTAGTTTAGAACTTCAGCTGCAGCCTCAGCATTACAATTGATGAGGGGACAGAAACACCAGAGAAGCACGATGTTTCGGTACCAAACCACATGGTTCCCAAATTAGGTCTGAATAGTCTCTTGACTCCCTGCTAACCTTAGGAACTAACTCTTCTTCTTTGAGACGCTAATGTTTGGACACTTAATATGTGAGAAATAGAGCGTGTCACTCCATCAAGTCGGCTGCTGTGCTAACAGGAGAGAAGCATTCGACATTTGAACTGCACACTGTACTTCTGATAAACTCAGAGCATGCAAGAGCAGCTTTGCCTGTAAGTGATTTTGGAATGCTTTAGTAGATTGAATACTTACTCCGATAGCAGAGGGGTCCTGGAAGGATTCTTGGACTCCAAATGGCCATTGTTTTGAGTTGAAACTGTCTTTAGCAATTTGAGGTTGGTTAGGCAGTCACAATTAGAAATGTCCTTCACATTTCTCACAGTGCATGGTAGACTCCTGCTTTTGTGTGTGTGGTGTGAGTTATAAATATATCAAGCCATAAAAAGTCTATAGGAAGGTTGTGAGCAGCACAGTTCAAGTACTTGCAGTCTTCTTGCATACTCTTCCCGTAGCGTAAGAGGGGAGAGGTAAGTCAAGTCAGACTTTACAGTGGGTGACAAATAAGCAACAAGATTCCTCTCTTGAAAAGTTGTGGGCAGGAAGATTCTTTAATGCTACTTGAGGAATTTTTAGTTGATCTTTCAGACTGCCAGATTAAAAGGGAACCTTAAACTAACAAGTTTGGTACAGCCAGGCCTGGCATGTTGCCATGCCTGAGAAAAATTACATTACAGGGAGTTACCTTGTAGTTTGTGCAACTAGCTGGGACCCACAAGGGTGAAAGAACTTTGGCTTTTGCTAAGTGTTTGCTTGTTCTTTGTTTCCACAGATTGGGTGAGGCAAATAAATGTCTCAAATATCGATGAGAAACTGGACATCAGTTTCCTTCTCTTACTTTACACAGGAGCCAACTACACTGTACTGGGCAATTCTGAGAGTAAAACAGCACTGTTGATTAGAGAGGTCTTCCTCAAATACATCTGTCTGAATCTTTTTTCATTTATAAACCTAGTGCCAGACAGATGAGACAACTTGAAGAACAGAAGCCTGCAGGTCTGCTTAAAACCTTCCCCAGAGTGGCTTGGCAATAGAACTTGAACTGGGAGTTCAGGTGACTTTTTTTCCTGGCCCTGATCATAGCAGCCTAAATTCTTTGGGCAGGGTATCTATAACTATTTTTCTGCTTCTGTTAGGGTTTCTCCTTTATAACTTTAGTTTGGTGTACAATGCTGTGTAGACTTTTCTGTGCTTCTTCCTGGCTTCCTTTGGAAGCAGAAATAGCAGTAGAAGAGCATGTGCAGGAAAGGATGTGAATGAGCTGGATCATTTTGTCAGCACCAATTTTTTTTAATGCTTGGTTTGAATTCTCACATAGCTTCTGATTCATTTTGATTCTTGTTCATACCAGACTGCCTGTGAAAACTCAGGAGTTGAAACTAGGCAAGGGAGTAGAGTTTTCTTTGTTGCATCACATACAGGATAAGGACAGTCAAGAAAAGGGTGCTAAGTTTTTTTTGTAGTTCCTGTTGTAACGTTGACACACAGTCCTTTGGTATTCATGAAATGTTTTGAAATCCTTCCTTGAAGGGTGTTAAATGTACTCATTCTTCTTACTGCATACTACTAGATCCCCACTTAACAGGATGCTTATAAGAAGTTTCCATCAACTGATATTACTTCTGATATATAAAATCCGTAGAAATGAAACTAAATCTAAAGCATGATTTTTTAAAATGAAATATTTACATAAAATTTCCAGTTAGTGAACGTTCTCTTTAACACTGTAATTTGAGGGGTTTTACATTGTTAATAATGTTCTTATTTTGACTATAGCTAAGCTTTTCTATGGATCTGAAAGCTT
This sequence comes from Falco naumanni, assembly GCF_017639655.2. Taxonomy (NCBI): domain Eukaryota; kingdom Metazoa; phylum Chordata; class Aves; order Falconiformes; family Falconidae; genus Falco; species Falco naumanni. The sequence goes on along the minus strand of NC_054060.1, from coordinate 13,459,590 downwards.
TTTCATTAAATTTGTCTATAATATGTTACCATTGACAGAAGTGACCTGAAAACAAATGTTCTAAGCTAAGAAGTATTGTGAAAAGCATGGATACACCAAAGTTGGTTTGTTTTTTTTTGAACTTCAAGCTTACAGTTGAGTTCTTCAGATTCACCTACATCATCTCAGCTGAGACTGCGTGGTGTAAGACACAGGATCCATGTTAGTAGTGTTGTGAGGCACAATGTGTTTGGAGGGGGGAAATCCAAAAGGCTGATGCCATTTCCACAGTCATAACTCGAGCGTCTTGGGAATTTCTACTGAGTGGGATCCAATGAAGTTGGGGAAAGGCTGGCAGAATGTGAAGCAGAATCTCTTTAAACCATGCATAGATATGTCTGTAAAGTGATTAAAAGTGCATACTTTTTTTATTGTGCTGTTCTTTACCAGTTTGCACTCCTCAAATTTGCAGTGTCTCTGATTTGCTTCTTCGATACAGCCCTTGCAAGGAGAATAGTGACAATGTTAACGTGAGAGGCCTGGCTGATTTTACCGGTGCTTAGACAAATAGTTTACGTGCAAGCTAAAACATTTACGTGTAAATACAGTTTTGATTTAGCGGTATTTCTGAATTTTGGTGTCTTATCTACTTGATGTGGCTTAGTCATATCCTCTATTGTCAGTGTGTGCTTTTTGATTTGTTTTGTGCTAGTTTGGATCTACTGAAAGTAGATAAGATAAAAGTTATTACTGATTTTTATAGTTTCTGTTAATAAACTGAACTGAAAAGTTTGGGGGGCATTGGTCTTTTACAGCTATATCATTCCATGATTATAAAACTCCTGCAAACCATGACTAACACGAGGAAAAAATAGATACCATGAAGTAGTGTGGTTTGGGCTCTTTGGCAGAGACTTCTGTTTCAACAGATGCTGTTTTCCTACAGCAGCTTTATTTATTTATTTATTGTTATTTTATCCTTCCTCCCCCTCTACTCATCCCTCCTCTTTCATTTCCTATTTTACCAAGGATCCAACTCCATAACCCCCTACTGATTCTTTAGAGGAACATTTTTATTATCAATTTATGTACTACTTTTTACTGAAGCTGCTTCTCTTTGTAAAGACTTGCTGATTCTGGAATTTAAATGAAAAAAAAAAAAAAAAGAAAAAAAGAGAGGAGCAAAATTCAGTAGTGTTCCTGTTAGCATTTTTGATGGCCATATTAAAAGGCTTGTTCACCCTAACAGAAGTGGCTTGTCTCAGTATTCTCCAGTGAGATATCTAGATGTATTCCCTCCCTCCACCCCCCACCCCCACCCCCCCCCCAACAGCTGTTGGTGTAAAAGGCTAACAATAAATAATAATCTGCACAGGTAGCAGAACCAAAACTTTTGTTAAAAGAATCTGTAGCCTTTTTAAACCCTGCATTCTCTCCATGCTTGCAGACACTTTGCAGTCCCCGAGAGGGAGGGGATTTCTGTAATGTTATGCTACTTTTTTGTGGAGTGGACACAAAGCACAGCTAAAATATGCATTTTCTCAAGTGGAATTACAAATGGAATTACAAATTGCAAATCATCATCACCAATTCAGTGCTGCCTTTTCCCCATCTGTGGAGATCCCTTTCCAGAATTTTTTGTATGGTTCCTTTACACTGTAATAAATTGTCAGGTAATGAATAAATCACTCTTGGTTCATTGCTTTCTGCATGATTTATGCCAGTGTAAACTGCTACCTTGGAATGTGTTGTCATTTGTTTTCCTGTAGCAAAGGGCTCAGGCTTAGAGACAAGTCTTAAGAAATGTTTGGACTTTAGTGATGACTTCATGACAGCTATGTGTATGATTGTCCCCTCTGCCATATTCTCCAGAAAAGAATAATTTTGGATTATAACTTGATTAAAAAAAGAAGGAAACCCCCACAATCTTAATGTAAAAAGGCAGCTGTAGAGTAAGCAACAAGCTTATAGAGGGGGTTAGTACAAAATGATCCTTAGCCATCTAACTTAGTGTGCCCTACAAAAGCAGTTCTTTGCTGTAGTGATAATTTTACAGCATTTGAAAAAGGGAACATTCAGCTGTCTTGTAACTTAGGATTCAAGAAAATAGTTTGGAGTGGCCACCATGCAATGGAGGCCTAAATGCTGTCATTAGTGGGGCTGTTAAGAAGGTTAATCGTGATGAAGAGGCAGATTTAATCATGATTAAAGAGGACTTCACAAAGGCCATGGCAGCTTCAGGAGACCCGCTCCTTTGCGGCGTCTGAAGGCAGTGTAACCTTTTGGCTAGACTTACTGCCTGAGTACTCTGAGATTTTACTCCTACTTTGTTCAGAGGGATGGATGCAAAGTCAAGGTCGGGCATGTAGGAGTAGGGACTATGATGGCAAAAAATACCTCAAAAATTTTCATGGCAGGAGTGATACAACCATTAAGCAGTGGTTTCTGATTGCCTCTAATATATGTGTTTGACTGTAAGTCCTTTTATTTCTTTTTCTAGTGCTCCTTTAAAGGATAATTTCATAACAGCCTAATTCCAAAGGCTGATTTATTTGCTCAGTGATACAGACATATCCAGAGCCAACTGGTGCTGAAATATAGCAGCAAGCATGCTAGGGAGTATACTTGCAGCCAATTGTTTCCTGTCTTTCATCACTTGTCATGGTAGCATTTACCTTTAGGAGGTCAAGAGAATGTCTCTTAAGAAGAAAAAACTGGCATTTCTTCATGGAGTGACTGACAGAAGGAGCTGTGTAATCAGCAGCTGAAGCTGCACTTCCCCTAGAGACGAGGCACAGTGTATGTTCATGACAAGTGCTGCTATCACTGGTCTGGGGATTGAAAGCTGATCCTATTTATGAATCCGTGTCTTCTCCCTGTAATATTGCTGTCATGCGGTATGAACAGCTTAGGAAGGTTATTTAAAATTAACCTTCCTGTGTTAAAACAATATCTAGTCTGTTCCCATCACATCCAACATTGTAAGCATCAAGGCCAGTGAGTAATTCGACTGCAGCTGGTGTGAAAGGGAAAGGCTGGAGAAGAAATGTAAAAATGCTGTGGAAAAAAGTAGCATCATGCTTGTATGCGTGCCTTTATAGTAACTGTTTTAATTACATAATGAAATTGCTTTGTGGCTCTGGAAGTGTTCAGTAATAGATTGTGTGCAGTGTGCAAGTGTGCTATATGGAAGGTACGCTGCCTTGACAGGCAAAATATAATTACCAGGCAGAGCATGCCTTTTGTACAGCCTTCCTCTGCAAAGGAAAGCACGAAGAAACAAGCCTCTGTAGCCTGTTTCTCTGTCTCCCGTGCTGTCCTGCAGATTTCAATAGAAACCTCTTGTCTGTGGCTGGCGCATTGTTTCAGGGAGCGTGTGGAATGGAGCTGTGCGTTCCCACCAGCAGCAGTTCCCTGGGTTACAGTTTACTGACTGTATAGGAAGCAGCTCTAAATAATCTTTTTAATCCCTTTCCACCAGGACACAGCAGTGAATTGTGGCTTCTCTTGAATCTTGCTTCTGGGACAGGTGGAGCCTGAAGAACTGCATGCAAGCATATTCTGAACAGAGATCCACAGGCTGTACAAAGGTGGGAGGCCCACGGTCATGAAATGACAGAGCTTGCTCTCCTCTCATGTAAGACAATGCTATAAGGGAAACTCCTTAATTATTTTTTGCTCTTGTGGTTCTCTCTCAGTTGAGCACCTTAGAGCACATGAGGAAGCCTCTGCCAACCTGGAGTGGAAGAGCTTGGGCTATAGGAAAGGGAAGTACAGTAACTGTCCTACTTCCTGATGGCTGTCACTTGTGCTTGAGCTTAGCAACATCATTTCTTCCAAGCCAAAGAGAAGGTGCTAAAACAGTGATTGACACCTAAGTGTGTAGACAAGAGCTGGTGGCTGACAAGCTGAGCTCTGCTTTTGCTCTAGAGCTTGCAGGTAACGTACTGGCCAACAGCTGCATCTTCTAAATGTGTCTGAGAGGTAAAGTAACCTTAAGGTTCCCTTGCTTTTGTTGTGTAAACAGATTCTGTATTGATATCAGTAGTTTGGACTTGAGCAATGTCATTGTCATATTATGTGTGATTCAGACTTAGACAAACAATCAAAAGAGACAAGTTCCCCAGCCCATGCTGCTGGCCGTGTTAACCCGGGGAATGTATCTCCCGTGAGCAGGCAGCCAAAGGAAAACAGAGGCCAAAGAGCTGAAGCTGGAGATTAGCTTTAACTTCTGGTCGGAAGAAGCACAGGAGCTGTTCAGTGAAGGAAGTCACTGAATAGTTGAAAGAATCACTGAACAGCATGAAAATCATACATACTTCATCACACAGCCTTCAGTGCAGCCGTGTGACTGGCATGGCATTTGCATCCCTGTGGCAAATTAACTCCCTCGTGTTGCATCCCTGGAGGATATGCGCTGCTTTTGCAGCTGATTACATGGAAGTGCGGTATGTAGTACAGCCTAGCCTTCGGTTTTTAGGACATATAAATTTAGATTTAGGACCAGAATCTCATTTTGTGTAATTTGTTGTGGTTTATGTGACCAGTTGAGTCCTGTTTGATTTCTGCCAGATGAGGATCTGGGGTTTTGTGCCACTTCCATTTTGTTCTTGACTTACACAGTGACAGGTATCGGTGATAACGGTAGCTGAGCCTTTTTTTTTTCATAGATTTATTACTGGAGAGCAGAAATATGTCTGCAGACTTGTGAGCACTCCTATAAATAGCAAGCTACTGTGCATAAGGCGACTGTTACTGTTGCCAACTCCATGTTTTTATGACAAATCTTGTGATATTTTGTTTTTCTGAAAAACCTCAGGTCTTGTATTTCCTCAGAATCTCTGTTTTCATTAAAAAAAAAAAAAGGCCTGCAGTTTAATGTTGGCATCGAATTAGAGAAAAACATGAAAATGTTTGCAGCTTCATCATGATGGCAGAAAAACCCAAATGCATACAAGAACCCCCAAATATAGTATTTTACTTTAAAAGCAACAAACAAAAAATCCCAAACCACTGAGTAAATGAAAGACTCGTGGTTTTGCAGGACAGACTCTTAATGTCTGTGTTGTGGTCTTTTACTGTAACTGTAAAAGTGACTTTTGTAATACTTTTTTAAAGTGGTGTTTTGTTTTTTTATCATTGCAGATAAGCTTCTTGCAAAATCCATATTTAAAAAGAAAAGATGTTGAATCCTTTGGAAACATTGGTCACTTTATAAAACAAAGAGCTTCTAATAGTCCCTGAACAGATGCCTTTTTCTCTAGATTTAATTTTTGATGTGAGTCTGCATGAGACAAAGCAGAAGGGCTGGAGGCTGACAGTAAATCTGCTAAAATACTGAGCTGCTGTGGGGGGAAACGCTAATCTAGATTCTTCCCTCCTTGCTCGATGTATGCGGAGTTACCTACCCCTGCTTTTTATCAGGGTAAATGTTTAAAAAGTAGTTAATTCTATTTTAACTTTTAGACCTTGGATTTCATTTTATAAAGATTTTCTCAAAATACAACCCTCCTTTAGCCCCTAGCTTGGCTGAGAGCTAACAAGTCTGTTTGTACTGTGCTTTTACTGGAGAGTCTCAGGTCATAACTTAGTGAATTGAATGTGCTGAGGCTAAATCTTTGGGGGACAGGGCAAGTGATCACAAATGAGGCTGCAAACTGAACTAGAGGTTTCCTTCTTTCACTAGTCCTCATGAACTGGCCTTTCTCCTTTGCTCAGTGAGAGAGAAAAAGACTTAAACATTAAGTCTTGCAGGATGTTATTATCCAACACTTCAACAAAAGGGAGAGAAAGAAGAAGCTGATGTGTTTGATATTTCAGATGTAAAAATCGATTTGAAATTATTTCCGATCACCTTTAATCATCCTGAATAGGTAACAAAAGGGAAAAAAGTCACAGTGTAAGCTTTTCACTCTGCTTTGGTTGACAATAAATGCTGTTGTAGATGAAGCAGTCATGAGGGCCAGAAGAAAGAAAGATGATTACTGGATAAGTAGGCAAACTTCACTTTTGAAAGTTGTGCAACCAGAGGTAACATTATGGAAGAGAAAAGTAGAATTTGGTAGGTTCAAAGGTGTTTTTGCTACAACAAATATTATTTTGGAAAAGTTGATGGAGCTGTTACAGAGATTTGCAGAAATGATGATTTCCTGCTACTTAAGAGATTGAAATACTGCAACTTCTGTTAATTTCCCAATCAAAGGATATTTTCCATGCCACTGAGCTATGTTGGTTTTCTGTTGTTAACCTCTAAAAAGTTTTTTTTAGAATTACAGCAAGTCAGGGGAGTTTGTTTATTTTGCAGCCCTTTTACTCTGTGGATTTAAACAAATCGTTTGAATCATATGTATATTTTCAGTGTTTCAAAGCAAAGATGGGGACTTCCCCTATTATGCTGTATTTCCTTTCCTGACACTGCTGTATCAAACCTCTTGGTGATGATATTCATCACTGATTTACAACGATGCTTCCAAAGAGCATGCTGCTTTTATTTTGTATATAAAAATAGGGGAAAACATCCCAGGAACTCATCGAGTTATCAAAAAATGTGTTTGCTCTTTTCCTTCAGCTCTGGCAAATGTCATTTCGAATGCTACATCATTTGCTGTAAAATGTTTTTTACAAACCTAAACGCATACTTGTGGGAAGTAAAATGAATGATTTGTGGATTTTTAGCAGAGGAGGAACTGGTGGCAAAATCTGGGGTGTGTTTTTTCTGTGCTGATTGCTCAGGGATGTATTTTAATACCTAATCAGGAGTCATTACCGGTTTGTGCAGCATTAATTCATACAGCCTTCCATACATACACACTCTTGGGTCCCTCAGGGCAGGATGGTTCTTTAATGGACCACATTCCTGAGATCAACTGATAAGGCTGCATCATTCACCTTCACCCACACTGGTGATCTGCAAAGTAAGCAAACATTTAACTGCCTCATGAAAGAAGGCTGAAACTGAGTTTCCACTCCCAGCACTTCCTGCTAAAGAAACAGCCTTAGGTTTTGTTTGCTTGTTGGGTGTTGTGTGTTTTTTAAAAAAAAAAAAAAAAAAATTATCCTAGCCTTCTAGAAGGAATACCCAGAGGCAACATATTTCATAGAGCGGTCTCTTTCCTCATGATGATGGGTCTTCCAGCACACCAATACTGATCAGTAATGGAAAGACCTGATTTTAGAAACTTGGTAGGCGGTGCTGGGACATTGCAATAGCATCAGGTGGGAATATCTGTGAAGCATGTCTACCACCTGGAGGAGCGTTCACTGTAAACTCGGAATGTGCCAGAAATGTGTGTCAGGCAAAGGTACTGGAGTTCTGGTACAGTGCAAATGGAAGGAGGATGAGGGTTGCTGCGAAGAGAATATGGGTGTTCAGAGGTGGGTCTAATTTTATCGCTATGTATAAAAAGAAAGTAGTAAGTTAGTAATTCCTTTTCTTAAGGATGTTTTGAATACTGAGAAAATCCTTCTCCACAGCTGTACGATGCATTTAAATCACCCAGCGGAAGCAACAATCTATATTAATGTAAATGTGTTTTGATGTTCTTAGAAGTTTAAATGAAACACCCACATCCAGGAAGCTAGTTAGCTCATGCGGGAGCACAATTGCAATTCTTCATTAAACATACTATGTAGGACTTCTTTTTCACTTCAGAAGCACTGAACTTTGGCAATTTATATTTATTTGAGATGAAAGAGGCAAGCTAACAATTCAATGCTTATCCCTTCTAAGTAAGAGGAGACCTTGTGTTACAAATCAATTTATCATTTTTAAAAACTCTTAAGTTTTGATGTATTGCTCATTCCTATTGCAGATGATTAGCATCACTGCGTGTTCTGTAGAGACAGCTTCTCTTTTTACCACAGCACATATCCACCCTCCATATCCATAGGAAAATGTTGCAGGAGGTAATGGAAATACAACCGGTAGGATTCTGTAGAAATTACTCAATGAGTGTCAAAAATGTGGATATTTTCTCAGATATTATAAACTTGTGTAATTTGGTTGTCTTGGTAGCTAACATTACTTACCTAGTGTTGTAGCTCTTCTATATCAAAGAAGCAAAACTGATTTATTCTGCTTGAGAATCTATGGGGGGTTTTATTCTTTATGCAGATTTGGATCTTAACCAGCCTGTGGAATTACAGTGCAGGGAAAAGCTGTATATTAAACCTTACTTGGATGTTCTAAGGCAAACTCTGCTTTTTTTGATGAGCCCCATTATTTAGTTCCATGTAGGTGTCAGTGCTTCTATTTGAAATGGAACCAGATCTTCTATTCAAGCTTACATATGCTTATAACGTTTTCTTTGTAATGTTTTAGCAATAATAAATGGGACTGGGACCAGTGCAGAGTAAGATTTTTCATGAGTGAAGCCCAGAGCAAAACCTGTGGCACTCTACTGTATTATGTTGGAGAAAGTACTGCCCCTGTAGCTTTTCTCTAATGTTCAGCATGGGCTCTACATGTAAGTCTGTTTAATTATTGCCCCTTGGAGCAGATAAGTATATAGAATGATCTCACTCTATTGTTAAGATAATTTGTCTTTGGGGATTCTGACCTTCACATTTCAATGACATCATCCTTCTTACAGACTGTAAATCACTAATGTTGACTCCTGGCCTTACTAATAAAACCTGCAGAAATATAGTATGGAATAACAGCGTGCTTCTATTAATATTGTTAGATGTTTTGTAACTTTTAGCTGCACAAAACTATTTTTTAAAGGTAGTAAATTTGCATACTCGTAGCCTCATTTCATGTTCTGAACCAATGTATTATATGCCAGCCCATATAGTGTGCACATCTAGCTGAGCTGTAACTTAGGTGTTTTCTTTTAATTATGATCTAAATAGCTTTATTCATTATCCTGAAACACAACAGCAAAGAGAAACTCTTCTCACAATGACCAATTTTTAAATTGCAGAAACATTGCAAAAAAATTATAATGTACCTGTTTACCTACAGCCGATGGCCTTCATTTATAGAAAAGGCCAATTTTGCATGAACCCACAAAGACAAATCTGTCTTTAACACACGTTTTCAGCAGAGCTTCTTGCAAATGGTTCTTTCAAAATACCTCTGGATGTTGCCTATCAGTTTCTTCAGTAAATACCTTCATGTTGTCATCCAGGGTATTGCAAGGAGTGATGAGCTGCAATTTTGTGATTTTTTTTTCTGGGTCTGAAGAACTTAATATTCTTGCCACAGCCTATTACGGGGCTGAAGCAAAGGAAGCCTCTTCCCTTTGCTGGTCCTTCCATGTGTTGGCTTGTGTGCATTTTACCTTTTGGGCGGTACGGGTCTTCTAGTATTAATTTCTAATGCTTAATTAATGCCTCATATAATGGCATTAAGATCATCCAAATCAAACCAGTGTTTTGAGATCTTGTGGGTCTGGGAGCTACTTGTGTACAGTCACTTTCACTCTTTCTCCTGCATATTCACTTTCCTGTTAATGTTTGTATATCTTTTTCACATGCAAGAGGAAGAGAAAACTGTACCTAAGAAGATAAGATTGCAAGGTATGCACACTGGACAGTTTGGGAACTAGATGGGAGACTGTAGGAATTCTTTTTTACTATTTGTGATTCATTATATTTCAGGCTGGCATGTGTGCTTTTTGACCTATTAATGTGATTTGTGTCCTATCCTAAAGTAAGGGGAAAATGGACAAAAATTGAAGCTGCTTGGCAGTAGCTACCGGTGCGTACAGTGATGTGCAGATACAATTTCTGTGAAGCTCCTGTCTCTGGGATTTGTTTGCACATGAAAAGCATAATTTCTTGCTAATCACAGTTTTAACAACCACATCTCCACTTTGTCATGTTTCAGTTCCAGGACCCCAGTGATACTGTAAATGTTTCAAAAATCTTGGCTGGACAGCAGAGAAATCCAAGTGTGAAAAAGATCAACTTTGTCCCCTTCTACTTCCCTTCCTTCCAGCTTGCTGCTTTTTCTCTTTGCCCATTTTCCTTTACCCCTTGTTTTCAGGGGAAGCTTCACAGCTGTAGAATATAAGTCTAAACACCAGCAAGGCTGGATGTTCTTTGCAAGCAGCCAGTGTGCCCTGTATTGATCATTGGTTTATTTTGCAGTACTCCCCCTTCCCCCCCAAGCTAAAACTAACCTGAAATCATCATTCTACCCTTTTGATTTTAATGTCACTCTTTTAAGTTTCTTGTTCAAAGTATTGTTTTCTCCCTAAGAGTCCATAGGAGGTCTTTGCCATTGTAAACTTTTTTAGTGTTTTTAAGGAAATGTTGATAACAGCCTATCTTTTCCTAAAAAAGACTGAAAAGGAAAAACAGTGATCCCTGCTTCCTGCCCCCCCCCCCCCATTGGTCCAGACATTTCCATTCAGAATTACATTCTATCTTCTAGGTGTGTTTAACTTGATCTGCGCAGTTTGTGTTTGTTTTCTCGGTGTTCACAATTACACGCTGTAGACAGTGACTTCTGGGCCTTTTAGAGCTGCCGATCAGAAGGCAAATGGGAGATAAGTATTCTGAAAAAAAAGAACCAGACTGTAGGCTGTGTTGTGCTCTTTATGTATTTTCCAGCTGGTTTTGCTTCTAACCTTCAGCATTCCTCGTGGGACACTGATGCAAATCTGCATTCGCTTTTTTTGCTCTTTGTGTATAACACACAAGACCTAAAGGAAAGCAGTAATTTGCAATATTAGGAAATGTGGCTCGGTGTCCCCGGCCCCAGTGTGAACATGCACATTTGAATATGAATGAAAGTGGGCCAGAACCCCCTTGAAGCGTGGAGCTGATGCAGACTGCCTGCCCTTTCCGCTTTAAGTACTGTATTTTTTTATTCTTTTTTTTCCCCTCCTTTGCCGATCAACAGCTACCATATGGGCTGAGCTTCAGCCAGTCAACTACTAAATTACAAACGCTCTTTTGACTGTAAATTGAATGGAAAAGGATGTCAGTTACCGCTTTCCTCCTGTGGCCCCACCACAAGAGCACCTGCAGTAAAGAGGTGGCATTCACGCTCTGCGAGACACCCCACGCTGCTGCTGTTAGCCCAGCAGCTCGAGCCTTGGCTTTGCTTACCCCACTGCTGTCACAGCGAAAAGATGGCAAAGATAAGAGCCTCACTTTTGAAGATCAGCTCACTTAGAGGCACGTCTCGGCACTTATCCACAGTATTTTGTTTCCACTAAAGGAAGTAAAAATCCGCTGGGGAAGATGGCTATCGGAGGTATCCTTCAAAGAGGAGCCTTTGACTTAGGCATATATTTACCGTATTTATTCTGACATTTGTTATGAAATTATAACTGCTTTCTCCGAGAACCTCGCACAGTGACAGGTTCAGCTCCCTTACAGGATTAGCTGGTTTCCAGCCTGAATGCTGGAACAAAACGATTCTGTTTCTTGCCTGTGCAAAGGTGGTCTGGAATGTGACCGTTCCTCTGTCCCCCAGAGTGCGTGAAGAGGATTTGGGCAGGGAGGAGCTGCTGATGTCTGGAAGCGGTGAGCTGGGCAGTCCGTGAAGGGAGACAGCTGTTAGGCCAAGAGAGGTGCCTTGTATCCCGATACGTAACATGGCAGCTGAGCTGGGGAGCAGGCCGGGAGCGAGCCGGCAGCTGCTGCTGGCAAGGGCCTACCAGCCCTGGGGTTCTAGGAAGGCTGGTGGAACTCTCCGTCATCTGCTGTGCTCATTAACTCTTCCTTTCCTACTTAGATACAGATGCATGTGTGTCATTATTGAACTAGCCAGAATGTTGACTCGGCCTGTGATTTAAAATAATTGGGAAGAAGGGGCAGTTTAACAATGAGGATATTTTCTTTTACCTTCTGAAGCCTAAAGCTACATGACTGGCTAAAGTATTATTTTTGTGGAGTTCCCCAGTGCATTACTGGATGCGTTACGTATCTGCCTTATGGCTTTTGTCCCGAAACTCCTTAAAGTTCAGTGCCTACAAGCATAAACTCCACTCGTGAATCACTGGAGGGTAGTCGTTAGGTCAAGGCTCAGCACGCTGAAAAAAGTATTAGAGCGCTAAGGACTTTATGGGGTGACCAAGTAACATTCAGTATGTTAATATACAATTACTGCTTATGACTTAAAATTGTACCGATCGGAGGCCTTGAGCATTTCTGCCAGTGTCAAACCCCACAAAACGCAGTCGAATATTCTAACGTTAAGCTGGCTGTGCAATTCTGGTAATTATCTGGCAGCGTGTAACATTTAAGAGGTCGTGTATTTTTATGTATCGTACTGTGTAGTTGTCCTTCTCCCCGGAACTGAGCAGATGATAGGAGCTACTGCTGTTTGAATAATCTCAAAGCAAGATGCTGATGTTCGAAAGTTGTTTTTAGAAAATTTCCTGTATCTTTAGAGGGCTTTAATGTCCTTTCTTCTGAGATGGTAGATGACACCTTACATAATGAGTACTGTCAGATGGGTTCATCCTTGCTTCCTCTCCCGGCCCTGGGCCACCTTTTAGCATTCATGCATATTATGACTACTTTAACTAACGTGCCTATAAAGTATTTCCACATGTTTATTGAGCTTAGAGTCAGAAAATTAAATTGTGTTTTATGGTGAGTTTTTTGGATATCCATTTGTGCCCTTGTTTCCTACCAGCTGTGCAGTGCTGAAAATTAATAGCTCACATTTCCATTACCTGTACTTTTTATGGATGTTTAGCCTTCGTTCTGCTTTTGTTTCTTATTCTAAACATTTTGTAGCTAAAGCAGGCATGTGTACAATATTTGTTGCTTTTTAATAAAACCTGTAGGGTTCTTTTTATTATTTGTACTATTTAAAACAGGTTTGGAGAGATGCCGTGGCACAGCTGGCATCTAGAAATCTTGTAGCTGCTTCACACCATGAAAGCATGGTAAGCTTGTTTTTCACATCTTTTCTAGATTCTTAAAAGATATGGGACATCTTCTAGGAAGGCAAGTCCAAGTTTGGGAGCAGTAAATGAAAGTCTGTTTTAAGCAGCACTATTGCTGGCTTTTTAGTCTGCTTCCTGGCAGTTTCCTCGTGGTATCTCCAAAATGTCTTGACTGACAAGATCCTAACAGGTTTTTTTCTTTGGTTGCTGTGTCTGAGTAGAAACTGGTGGTGAATTGTTGCAAAGTTATCTGTCAGGGTTCACCTACAGGATAATACTGTAGAGAGGAGAGGGAATGAAGTGGCTGCTCATCAGAGCAGGGGAAACTGAGGAGAAGAGGTATGGGATTGTGGAGAGGGAAAAGAGGAACAGGACAGCATGAATAATTTTCAGTGTGGATAAAATGTATGTCTCCATTTCTGGTTCTTTCAATCGCCTACAGCCCTGGGCTTGTACCCAGAGAATCACAGGATGGTCAGGGTTGGAAGGGACCTCTGGAGATCACCTTGTCCAATCCCCCTGCTCAAGCAGGGCCACCTAGAGCAGGTTGCCCAGGACTATGTGCAGTCAGGTTTTGAATACCTTCAAGGATATCTCCAAAACAGGTCCTTGCATTCACACGTACGCCCTTGCTAGACATGCCAAAGTCTTTCAGAAGGGAGATTTCACTAGAGAGGCCTTCTAAAACCTGCTGGACCATAGAAGGTCTTAGATGCCAATCTTATGGGGGGTGTGTGTGTGTGTGTGCAGAATTCCTAAATAAACAGAAAAACATGCACATAAGTAGGAAAGTATGTGTAAATGTGAACTTCTCCTAGGTCTGATCACACCTACAAAGAAATTTCTCCTGTTACAAGAATTCTCGAACCTTAGAAAGTCTCTGAAACTTGCAGGTGGATTCAGAAATTTGTATTTCTGCTGGAGTTGGAGATTGAAAGTGTGATATTGGTTTCTTAAACATGCTCTATAAACAATATTAGGAGACACAAATCCTGTTTCTACCCAGTGTCTTTTGATAAGCTCAGTGTGAGCTTGCGTTAATATACACTCATTCTGAATTTACTTTTGCTCAGAAGTATTTTGGAGTTACCAGAATTTATTTTTTAATGCATCATGTGTTGCCATCACTTATCTTAAGTCAAGCAGCTGCTTTTATATCCTGTTTTTCTATCTCTTGCTAGCTTTGTGCCTGATACGGGACATCTTGCTGCAGTCGTTCTGCTTTGGACATGTCAGTCATGTACACAGCGTGGGGATAGGTGTTGCTTCCTTTGGACTGTGTGAAAGCAGTGCTGGCAGCATAGAAAGAGTTGGGCTGAAGTAACTTTCTTCCATTAGAAGAAAAAAAATCTGAAAAAAATAAGGTCTGAATTGTATCTAGAGGTAAGGTGACTTTCATTCAAAATCTAAAATACGGATCTTTGCTTCTTTCCTCCCCCGAATTCCAGAAAATATGATTTGTCTTTGATTATGGATGGGTTGAGGATTTTTTTTTTAAGCAGATGTTTTTAAATCGGTGGTTTCTTTGGTATGCTGAAAGAAAATAAATACATTCAAAAGGGCTGAGAATTTAACCATGGGGAAAAGCTAAAGAAAAGCGAGACAAATTCTTGTACTGACTCCATGAACCCTTTGGGTGACAGGTTCAGCACCGTTTCCCCATTTGCTTTAGTGACACACAGACTCACCACAAAATTCCTTAAGCTTTTGTCCTGGCTGGTCTGTGAAGAAGGCTTACACAAATGGAGAAGTGCTGTGACAGCAGCTGAAAGTCAGCATGATACTGATGCAGGCTGGGCTGCCATGGGAGGAGGGGAAAAAACCCAAACCTCTAGCACAGTACACCCATGCTGGCAGCTCCTGCAAGGATTTGCTTTTACTTCTGCTCGCTCTCGGGGAGGCTTTTCCTGCCTTTCAGTCATCAACCACTGAACACTTTTCCCCTCTGGCCTCTCCAAAACACCCTCAGCTACCTCAGGGGATTCTAACAAATTGAGTGAGTAGCCCACAAGGGCCCCTCGCCTAACAAACCCTCCAGAATCTTCCGGCATTTTAACCAGATATTATCTATGTCACCCAATTCATGATGATAAACGTTTCTCCAGTTTGTTTTTTTCAAGGTGTAAAGTACGGAACTGGAAGAAACACTAAACAGTTAATTAAACAATTTGTACTTAGTGTCTGCTTGGTACTGTGCAACCCAGGGGCTGTCCTTGACTTAATGCTTTAATAAAAAAGCTCGTGTAGCTTCTGTTACAAAACAGACCTGGCCCTGGAAAGAGAAAAGAGATGTTTTGAAAAACAAGGTGGTATGGGAGGCTCTGCCCCTTCATGTTACCTAATGGGGTGTTAGTAACCTACCAATGACACTATCGCTTCCTCAAGTCTCTTCCCTTTGTGTTTACAACATTTCTTCTGACAGCTGAGAAGGAGCAAGTTTCCAAGGGCTCAAGGTTTTTTTCAGCAGCACCCAGAAGTCTGGCACCTTACCCTGACCTTGTAAGTCTGCAAAACTGGCCTGGAAATTAAATGGAAACAGACTCTCTCTTGAGAGTCCAGCTCCCTCCTACTCCTGGTTGGGCCAGAAACACTGTGAGAACAGACAGATTTCCTAGCAGTATCCTGGCACTTTCTTATCCATTGCCGGCCAAAACCAGAAAGTGTTAAAAAAAAAAAAAAAAGAGAGAGAGAGAGAAAGAAAGAAAAGAAAAAAGAAAACTCTATAGGAAGTGGGAGGAGAGGAAAGCACTGTATATTTTTAAAACAGAAATCTTATCTGAGTTTTGGGTCGGTTGCTTTGTCTGACTGGTTCATCTACCCCCTCTCCTAATCCCTGTGTTTACTGCAGAGCTTTGTGGTTTCCTTCCTCCGGTCCCCTTGGTTATCTGGGCTGGCACGGAGCCTGGGTTCTGCTTCCCTTCCCCCTTGCGCACCTTTGTATCCCCCGCCACTGGATCCTGCAAAGGCAAGTCTTAATTCTTCACACACACTTTTTTTCTTTTTTTTTTTTTGTCATTTGCAGCTACTCAGGGGCACCTTTTGCAGGCTGTTGTGCTCAACCCTCATTGCTTTGCCTTCAGCTTGGCCTGTGGTTTTTGGTTTCCTTTTTTTTTTTTTTAATTTTATTTTTTTTTATTTCTGGTTGCCCTGAAGTGCGCACAGAGTTGCTGACAGCCCATGGAAAACTCAGCAAAACATTCCACGCAGAGCACTTGCTTGCCTTCACCATCCTTTCCTGTGCCACGCTCATTTTTATTAGAGGTAACTGAGAAAACAGGACCTTTGGGCTTTGGCTGATCTGCTGCTGCTGCTTTCAGACACAACATGCAGGTCTGGAGCACCATCTCCCCTGCTTCCAGCCCAGCCTTCTAGCCCTATGGCTACTTCTGTTGGTTCCTCGTCAGGAACTTGCTCTGCCATCAGCTGTACAAGCCAACTGCTTCCAGCTTTCCCTGGTTCTCTTTCTCTCCCCAAGTTACCCAGACAACTAATCCTTCTCTCTTAAGTTCACCTCCTTCATTTTTATGGTTCCCACTAGCTACTTGTTCCCTTTCTCCCTTGTTTTGAGAGGTCTGGCAGCAAAGCCTCAGACATTTCAGTACTTGCATGTTTCAGGATTTTTATTTTCCCGGTAAAGTAGTAATGTTTTTTTAGGGAGTTAAGGAGGCATCCTCTAACATGGTCATGGCCTGGTACTTTCCCAGCTCGTCAGCTCGATCCGTGCTGTACTAGCTCCCCGGCAGTGTTAAGCAGCTCATTGTAAGCCAGGACAAAAGACATTCAGCAGCTTAGAGAAAGGTGATATGACAAGCTGAGCCCACCCTGTCTCAGGCTGCCTTATGTGGCAAGCCTGGAGAGAAGGCTTCTTACCTAGTTAAGGAATTTCAGAAACTCACTGTCCCATCTTTAATTAGGAAGGAGTGTTTGATAAGATTTCTTTAGATGCAGCTGTCACAAGTAGATCAGCATGGCCGCAGGCAAAAAGAGCATGGGAATACCACAGTCCACCCCTTTTCCAGTACTACCAGACATCCTTTGAGGCAGTTTTCAAGATCTTGCTCAGCATCTGCATAGATCTCCCATTAAAGAGTGGAAATTTTGATGTTGAGTAGGATGAGGACAGCAATCTCACACAGTTTTGAAAATCTTGTCCCCAGTTTCTTGGAACCACGCAGGCTGCAGCTACATGTGGATGCTTGCCCGTGCCACCCAGCTGTGCATCCCTTAAGTACCTTGCTTTAAGGTACAGAGCTGTCCCTTTATGTCACTCCTGCCTTAACACAAATGTAGCCTGAAGCAAGAGAAGCCAGTCTAAAGGTACACTGGCGATGATTGCAGAAGTAATTTTCAAAATGAGGAGCACTTGCTTTGAAAGCCAGTTGGGTGCTTTAGATACCAAGCTCAGAACCTGGTGGCCTTGTCTATATGTTTTCCTGCTTCCCAATGTCGTCTTCATGCACTGGAACTAGTCTTTGCTCTCCAGATTTCTTTACTGCAGTGGTGGAGCCTCCTTTTGCCATCATTAACAGCTATGTTGGATTTTATTTTGAAAATGTTTTCTCTGTGTGCTCCCATCTCTCAGATTTTATTCCAGCCCAGTTTTAAGGATTGCAACCCCTGCAGGAGTCCCTACAAATCTTATGACTGGATCTCATGACAACAGCCTCTTCAATGTTGTTGATTAATCTTTGTTCTCTTGGAAGTTAAGAAGTTTGCACAAATAAGAGAGCCCTCTCTATTACTCAATAACCAGCCCAACTTACATCCTAAGAGTACAGTGGAAAATCTGACTGTTGTGGGCCAAAAGAATCTAACCGTGTTACCAAAGGCGTTATGCAAGACTAAATGAAGTTACATTTTCTTCAGACTATTCAACTCTCTGCATAATTTACTTAGTATTTTAATCATCTTTTTTGAACAGTCCTTACTTTCTGAAAGGTCGGAAGCAGCCTAACAATAGTTACTATCATATGATAACAGCTTTGCTGGATATAAGACTAGATTCCCAACAGACAGCATTTTCACAACACAGAACTGTAGTTATCCTGGCAGTAATTGGCATCCTTGCGGATGGTCTGATACAGAAATGCAAAGCTTGACTGTGTGCTCTTTGCTTTTAGAAAGTGCTATTTATATGGTAAGCTCCTTGGGGCAGGGACTGTCTCATATTATGAATGCTTCATACAACTGAATCTTGAATTGGTTGAAGCCTGAAGGCACAAATCTAATTCCAGGAATAGTATGATTGAATGGACGTGGAGACTAAGGAACTTTCTCAGTCCTAGACATGATGTCAGTACAAGATTGAGGTGGAAGTGGGAGAACTTGTACTGCGCAGGCTATGTGTTGTTTGGATGGAAACAGGACTTCATTCTCTAGGTTTATCAATGGGTCACTGTTAGTGAGTACTTCTAGTTCACTTACACTTTCAGATCTTTCTGAGGACAGGAATCGCTCTTAAAGTCTTGAAATAGTCTATTTCCTTTTTTAAAATACCAACGAGGGAAAAGTTTTACTTACTTGGATTCTGCAGCGAATGCTGTGGTTGCTGCTGGTTATTAGTAGCGAGGATACATGCAATAACAGGTGCCAAGCGTTAAGATCACTGTAAGCTTAGGATTAAGGTATGAGAAGACACTAAGTGAGCCAGATCTGTTCACAGGAAATGAACTTTTTTCTATACTTGTTTTGACTAAAAGAATAAAATCCAATCTTATATAATTCTTTGTTGCTTGATCAGGACATGTAGGAGAATTGAAGATAGACCTGGCAGGCAACCTTATAAACGTTAATCTTAAAGAGTCAAATACCCAGATGCTAACTGGATCCAGAAAAGTGATAAATATCTTTCTGCTTTAAAACTGAAGCATGGGTATTTCTATTAGCCAAGATCTTACTGTTCACCCATTGCTAATTAGAATAGAGAATTAGTAATGAGGAGCTAAGGTGGCCCACAGACTAGCAAGGTTCTGTTGGACTCCCACTACCACCCCACTCAGTCTTCTGCACAACTGCACTTTGAGATCTTACTCTTTGAAGACCTTTGCTAATGTCTTCACAGGCTGGAAGTTGTAATAACGTTTCTGATAATTATTACCTAATCCCATTCTTCTAAAGCTGCCGTTTCTTTGCCTTCCTCTTTGCACTCGGCTTCAAGGATGGTAGGAGGAAATCAGGAAACCCACCTAATGTGTTTGTAATCCTGACCAGATGGGAAAATTCATGCCTGGCTCCAGAAGCTAACCTGTTTGATTCAGAAACCTGGTCTGACTACCACCATGCTGCTACCACCCAGTGGGCAAGGCAGCTTTCGGCAGGGAGAGCACCTGCACCTGCAGGCAAAGTGGGGAGGAAGGCAGGGACTGAGGATGCTCAGGGCTGACTGCTCCCTAGTCCCTGCTGCTCCACCAGCACAGCTGCACTGCTCCGCATGGACCAGCGTCTTGTTTCTTGTGGAGGCCAGCAGTTTTTTTATATACATTTATACATTAAATATCTATAATATATCGCTATATAATATATATTATTTATATATATATATATATGTATTTATCTAAGCTTCTGGAGTCAGGCAGAATTTTCCCATCTGCCCAGGATTATAGATATATATATATATAAATATGTATTTATACAAAAATAGAATCAGTCTCATAGGTCTTGTGCCTCCTTGGTATCATCTGGGCAGAAGGAGGAAAGCGAGATGATCTAGTCTCATCCCAGTCCAAATACTAAGTGAGGATGTACAACCAGAATGAGATTTTAGACATAAATGAGTTGTGTATGCACTTTGGGTTGTTGCTGTTCAGGAATTAGTGCGGAATAGCTGGGGGAGCTGCTAGTGCTGGTAGTCACATAGCTCTAACAGAGACATTGCCAGCCAGCAGGAGTAGCTATAGGAAGATAATTTGAGCATATAGAGACAGATACTTGCTCCTGAGAAAGTGTCTCTAGCACAGCGTGTGCATCCCTGGAATAGAAATTAATGAGTTTGTGTCTGGGGTTGGAAGAATAATGTGTGTGTGTGTATGGCAGGAAGCAGAGCCTGTGGTGTTTGGTCTGGCTTCATCTCCAGCTCACCTACACATACAGCCCCTCGTACCTGTGACAGCACTGTACAGTGTCCCTTACGGCTGTCACAGGCGTTACAAACACAGTGCAGACAGGTGGTCTACCCTGACCTGCTAAAATGGGTCATTTCAAACTGCATTGGTACCTGTGGGTTAGTGAGCCTCCTTGCTCCTTTCCAGCCAGGTTCTGCTGTGAAAGTCATGCTTTGTAGCACTTCGAGGAATACCTGCCTAGACCTGTGCCTTGGCTCCCCTTCATTCCCCAGGGTGGATCGCAATACTTTTAACCGAGCTGAAATGTCAGTACATTGGGCGTAACACTGTGTTTAATGCTCTGTCTGCTTCCGTGTTTGGATGCGACCTCTTCTAGTCTGGGTGAGACCACAGTGAGAATGGAGTTTAGTAATGAAGTGGAATCACAGAAATATAGAGATGCCACTATAGGTAACTTTGTGCTACGCTTTCATCCAGGCAGCACTGAATATAACTGATTTCTATTCCTGACAGGCTGTTTGACATTCCTGTCTTCTTGCAGCAGCTAGGCTCTGGTTTGTACTCACATGCTGATGCAATAGCTTCTGCTGGGTTTGAAAGGAAAGGAAAGAACAGATCGGAATCCTTGATATGCATCTAGGCAACAACTTCCTCTTACAACCAAACCTCACTGGCAGAGGTCACTACACTGGCGCTCAGAGCTGAGTCTTGTAGATGAGCAGCACGTAAAAATTTACACAGCTTCTAATATGCCCTGGGCCAGCCAGTTTTCAATTACATTCATGCCTGCACTTCCCTTTGGTGTGCAGTGGTTAACCCTTCTGATACGCTCTCACGGTGCTACCTCTGCCAGTGGTGCTGTGTGCTTGCCAGGAACAGGTAAGCACATACCAACACATTTCCCAAGGCAGGGAGTCAGCCACGCAATCAGCTGTTTCTTTTTTTGTTGTTACTGTTTTAAACGCCATTAGTGAGGCATGAAAGTATGTATTTTTTTTCAAGGTGTTTTTTTCTTTTCCACAGGATTTGCCATGGTCTAGAGCACAGCACGGTAGTTTTTTCCTTTGCTCTAGGACCATGTGTGAGTGAGTGGTACTTGGGCATGTACCCTTCCCCCAGGAACCATCCAACTATGGGGAACTATGAGCTTCTCTCTGATTGTGTATGGCATACTTACCTTCATTTGATGGCCCTCTCACCCTGCCTGGCCTGTGGTTTCTGCTGTATTTTATTTTTCTTTGTTAAAAAGAGCCATTCCATATTATTCTAGGGTCTGCTGTTGCTATTATTTGGCAGTATAAATAGTTAGAAGGGTCTGCAGAGGCTGTCAGATGGTTTAAGCTAATGATCCCTTAGTTATGATCCCTAGCAATCTTAACTGGATTTGGCAGTGGAAGCAATTTAAGGAGTGAACTGCTTATTAAAATGACCTCTACTGCATGTGTCTGTACTCAGTAATTGATACAGATTAGTCAGGAGTTCGCATAGCTTTTGATAATGGATTAATCCTGGAAAACTGAACTTTTTTTTTTTTCTTGGGAGCAGCTCAGAACAAGTCTGTGGTTTCTGTAGGCTTCTGTGTTCTCTGTCCTCTGCAACATCCCCTTACTCCAGCTCCTTAATGGATCAGTGCATTCAAAATGTCCTCTGAGACACACACAGTGCGATTACAATGGTACCTTTTAGCAGAAAACGTTCTTAAAACAGAGGCATAAAACCAACCTGACGGTTTTAAGGACAAAACAGCTTTGAGGTTTAGAACAAATGGGGGTCTTAATTTCAATTTCTGCTATATTGCACATGGAAGCATGCCCAGACAAGCATGCACACACTGTCCGAGGAGTTTGCAACAGCAGCTCTGTGCGTAAGACTGTTCAGTTTGGGAGTATCGATGTTCTTGGGAATGCTTGCATGTACCAGCAGAGGGCACGCAGACTTCATTAAATGGGGACATGTGCTAATTAACAAATCGCAGAAGTAGGTAGGAGGCTACCTGCATCCATCTCGTTCCCAGACAAAGCGCTTATTCAGTTGTGCCCATCCCAACAGACGTGCGTTCGCTGAAATAGGCAGGAAGCAAGAGGGCATGAAGCATATGTTTGGAATTACATAATCCATAGTCAAACCATGATCATGTTTCGTGTTCATGCTTAGTCAGGCTGTGGCAGTGATTAGGGTTGACTAAATAGTTACTGTATCTCCCATTTTTTTCCATTGTGTGGCATCTGCCAGCTCTGTTCATCATTACAGCCTCAATCTAGGCAAGTGACACGTAGTGTGGATCAGCCCCATAATGAACCAGAGGAAATTAGGGACAGAGTCAGCAGTTTTTATAATATATTAGAACAGGATTATTGGGAAATGTGAACTTAAAAGGAAGGCTGTCTGCATTTTAGAAACTAAATCAAAGATAAACTGTACAGTAGACTCCTGTTTTATCCTGCTCAGTGCACTTGCAGTACATTCATAATCTTCATAAAGGAGAAAATGAATTGGTGAAATAGGCTGTTTTATGATAATATCCCATATGTTATCAGATTCATGCAGGCAGAATCACACTAATGAAGAGAAATTGCAGTTTATGTAGGGCTTGCAGGCCTCGCTTAGGCAGATTAACAGTAGCGAGGGTAAGAGGCAGCACACTGCCTTGGCAGGCTGCCCAAGAACTAATCAATGCAGATGGAGTCGAAGGGACTGCGAGTCTGATTCCCAACAGTCATCTCGGAACTGGAATGACTGCATCCATCAGTGCTCCTTGATAAGGCATCCTTTAAGCTTGTGGTAAGAATGAACCCATTTGGGGAGGCAGAGGCTGAGCAATACTAAAAGCGATGACTCCACATGTGGTGCAGGGGAGAAGTGGGTGTTTAATTTTAGCTGCTGACCTGATTTCATGCTGAATGACAAGTATCTATAGGAATCCTCAAGGGCCAATCAGTTGCTATGCTAGTGAGGCTTTTGGAGAAATGCATTTAATTTTATTCAAGTGATGCCTTTAAGGAAGCAATTATGATTTTAAGCTCTCAGAAGTTCTGACTCCTCCAGGTTGATTTCAGCTAGGGCTAAGCTGAATGGCTTTCATGTTTCATGTTGCTGAAACTGAAGTCTAACTCCATTGTGTATTTAACATGGCACACACTAATGTTCTGAAATACCCTGATTTTCCTCTGTGCTGTTCAGTTTTTTTCCCTAATAGGGAAGCAGATTTGGTGCAGAATCAAAACACCTCAAGTCCTTTTGCCGTTTGCACACACATCCTGAAGTGAAGTTGACAAAATGAAGCAACTGCAGAGCCTCATCACTGAGGATCTCCTTTGCAGGGGTTCTCACTTGCAGCTTTGTGCTTGAGGAAAGTGTACTTGTGACCCAGGAGAGAGCTTTCATTTTTCAAGAGGAAGGCTGGCAAAGATCTCGGTCCACCTATCAAGTCCCTTTTCATAGAAGACACTCATGAAAAAAATATGAGAGTTGGGCCTACGCATGGGGCAGATACTTCACTTTTCACTGGTGATAGAGTTCTGGCCACTACAAACATTAGTCACTTGGAGTTCTTCCCTTGGCATCGTGTGTTTCTCATCAAAAATGAAGGCAGTTTTCAGCCAGCAGCGAAGCATCAAATTGCCCAGTGTTATTGAATGCTGAAATATAAAGTAGTAGGGCTTTTACTACTGCAGATAACGTGGTAGCATGCTCAGTTACTGTGTTCATACCCCATTCTGCTGCTGTTGCTGGCTTATGTAGGTAGAGTTTGAATGCAGGTTTGGTTCATGCCCATCTTTCTATAGTCATATTGATTGATTTGAAAGTTTATATTTGAAAATCACATTGCATTATCTCCCCCCTGATTTTGACTTCAGTGAAAAATGGCTGGACCCAAATTGCCATGCTTTGTGGATGGGATTTGTTTGTTTTCTGTGGCTAGTTGCTGACTGGAACCTCATCTGCACATTTGTATTGGCTTTTTATTTTCAGTTGTCTCTGAATCTGTCCAGTGATTAGTTTGTTGACAGATGGCTTTTCCCTTGAATAAGATACAGTGACTAGATGTTCTGAATGTCCCAGAAGGGCTCTGGCATTTGTCCTCAGGACAATGAAAAACACCCTGGCATTTTCTGCCTTCTCTGAATTTGCCTTTCATCTGTGTATTGTATGGAGATTCCTCTAAGGATGTAGAAAGAAAAATGTTAAAATGTGGTTATACCAAGAAAACTGGCAGTTAAAAAAAGCCTTTTACTCAGCAAACCTGCAGTTGCTGTGTATTGCAGCTCACACTTCCTTGCCTCAGTAAATGGCTATGTTTTCTACCACTGTTTGAAGCTACCACAGCAAAAAAAAAAAAGGAGAAGGATTGATTTGATTCCACTTGCTTTATTTTGACTGAGTTCCCATCCCTTGCACCCCTGCAAATGGTTTGTGGCTCTGAGGTTGCACAAACAATGCAGGCAGCACAATAGCAAGACAACAGGGTTTTCACATGGGAATAGTGGGAGCTGTGGGACTCTGCCTCAGTGGTGATGTGCAAGAAGAAAAGAACTTAATCTGACTCTGTCTCCAGTTTGAGTCTGCAGGGTTGGCACCTATGGGAGAGGAGGATCCATCTCTGTATTTTTGATATGTTAACCAGCCTTGAAGTGGATCTGCTGAAATGCAATCACTGAAACACGCTGAACCCAGGCATCCTGTGATGCTAAGACTGGTTCCTTTTCTGAAGGGGAAAGAACATCAAAATTATTATACTTTCTATAATCTCTTAATCACAGCTCTCATGAAACAAAAGCTTTCTAAGAGCATCCTTTCTTCAACAGTTACAGACAAAAAACCCTCATTTAAGTAATGCGCTTGCTGAACCCACTGTGCTGCTGCAGCTGGTACTGGGGACAAGCTCACCCTCTTCCCCACTGACAGTGATGTGCAGAAATCCACTCTGCTTTTTTTTTTTTTTTCTTTTCACCACACCAAATTCTTCAGTTTTGCACATGTGAGTCAACTTGTAAAAATGACTCACAAGCTCATTCCAGCCCTTCTGAATTGGGAGCCCAATTAAAATACTACTTGTAATGCACATATTGAAGAGAACGAAAACTGTCTGTTCCTGAGTGTCAGGCATTAGCACAGCATATCTGAAGGCCTGGCCTGAGCTACTCTGATACTTGCCAGCAGAAAACCTTGTGTTTAATTAAGATACAAGTAACAGAAAAAATATTTTGAAAATCGAGTCAGGTAGGAAAAAAAAATATATAATTAAACTATAAAATTGGTTCATTATCAATACATCAACGTTTATTTCATTTAAATATTTGTTTTAAAATATTTATTTATGTGTGTGTGTATATTATATATACACATACAATGTTGTTGGATGGAATGTTTTATTTATAAGACACTGCAAAGGTGGTTTTTCTGCAGGGCTACAATACCTGGCAATCGGCTGCTTCTGTTGCTGGTTTGCTTTTTGAATAGACATTGTCTTAGGTTTCATGTGTCTTCTGGGCAGGTGCCCCTATAGAACTGGTAATGTCCTGTAATGGTAATTCCTCACAATCTCAGTCTTTGGCCTTCAGTGAGCCTTTACGTCAGGACCAGCCAGTCTTTTCAACATTGCCACCCACGTACCAAAATTCCCTCCGGAAGGTGATCCTGGGGATCTCGGCAGTAGCTGTACTGCAGCACCAGGACACAGTTGACATAGTCTGAGCATCAACTTGTATTTTGACTGGTATAAGTCACATATCGTCCAAAACTAGGCCTCGTCTGCGCCAGCACCACATCAGCAATCTGATTTTTGCCAGCAGGCGAAGGTCTACAGGGGGAACGTGCTGGCTGGACAACATGTCATCCCAGCTCAGCAAGGATGATGTCTGTGATATTGACACATGGCCCTTCAACTGACATTATTCTCTGGCATATTCATCATAAGCACTTTTATCTCCAAGATGTTTCTGTGGCATCACAGCCAACCTTAGGGCAAGAAGGTGGGAGCTGCAGCAAAAGGCAAGGAATCATTCAAGGGAAAGATGCTTCGGAGTGCAATTGCTTCCTGGTGTTATCTGCTCTATCCAGCCATGGCCTTCCTTTTCACAGGCTTCTGTGACTGCCGCAGAATAGAGGTCATACCCAGGAGCAGCGCTTGCCCAAATTCTCCTACCTGGTCCCATACCACCATTGTGACTTACAGCCAGTTTCCAGAGCAGTGGGTATAAACCAGCGAGGTCTGTAAGCCCGGTGGTACCACGTAACCCGCCTTCTACAGCTGAGCGAAAAAAACCCCAGTCTTACATTAAAGGGATTCACTGACAAAAGCAACAACCTTAAATGAGAACTATTTAAATAAACAGCTTTTCTGGCCTAAGTTCTAATTGAAAAGAAGAAAATAAACTGATCAGACATTGTGGGAACAACACATGCGGGAATGTATTTTTCTTCAAATACAAGTCTAGTAAATGTAAAGATGAAACCTGATCTTTGTCCTAGCAAAGTTCAAACATGCACATATTGTTACCACTTACCAGTATGTAAATAACATATATGAATCATTGCCAGTAGGTGGTAGTGTGTGTTTTTCAGATACGTTTGTTAGTACTGCAAGTGTTTCATGTTTGAGGTGATTTTTTGTCATCTTTAATGTATGATCTCAAACCATCATTGCTTTGAATTCAGGCCCTGGTTTCACTGATTTAATAGTTCTGCTTCACAAACATCAGCCCATCTCAGAGAGGCATATTTTGATTTTCAAGCTTATGGACAAACCTAACTGGAAACATTTTGAAAAGTGCCAATTAGTATGAGCCCTGAGAATTCAAATGCCTGTATTCATTGGAATGATTGGATTGCTCTCTAGTGTTTCATTTTAGGAGGAGAGCTTTTGATAAATAAATGCATTATTTTAATGATTTATAAACTTAGAACTGCTCTGTCATAGAGGCTTTTTTCGAATCCCTGAAAGAGCTCACTGGAAAAGGAGCACTACAGTTACTGGACATCCAGTTCCTGTCAGTGTCTCACTGAGCTGTGTAAGGAAAGGCAGTGCCCAGCTGGAAGAGACTAGGAGTTTTGGTGGAAACCATCCCTTCCTTGGCCCCTGTGGTTTTTCTTGCTGAGAACAATCTACACAAAATCAGTGCTGTTCCCCCAACTCACCACACAGGAAGAGATGCCCGCTTCCCCCCCTGTGAGAGTAGTTACTACGTCTCGTCGCTGGCTGCCCGGGGAGACATTCATCCTTCCCCAGGTAATGACCAAGCTGCCCTCGCAGCCTGGCTGGTGCTCTCCGACTGCCTTTGTTGTGCTTTTGGGAAGGGACTGAATTTTTGTTTGGCGGAAGAAGGGGATGCCAGTGGTAAAGATTCCTTCTGTGGTGTTGCCTGCCAGGAAGCGAGGCAGAGGTTGGGAAAGGCTCTATAAATATTTCTGCAATAACTCAAAGGCAGTGAGCATTTGGGTTGATTTGTTTTTCCTGGGGTGCATGAGACTGCTCTCCTCTGTGCAGGTGTCTGATTCATGTGGGGCTTCCTTTTTCTTTCTTTTCCTACTTGTTTCCTGCCTCTGCAATTGTTGCTTGCACTTGTAGCACTTTTACTCAGCCCGGCAGTCCCACTGAATGCAATCAGGTTATTTGTGCAAACGCTTTTCATCATGAATATGGTCTGCAGAGTCAGACCTTTTGCTTCTTCCTTCTGCTTCTAACCTGTCCCTCCCAAGTTTCCTTTCTCATTGTTTTTCCTTTCACTTATGTCTGCCTGCTGTTAGAGCAAGCTAGCAGAGAAGGAAGTGGGGGAGGGCTGTTTCTGCAGGGGTTTCAGTGCAAATAGTTGCATGGCTTATAATTTCTTGAGCAGGTCAGGCTCTTCTTGGCCTGCACTCAGGCTGAGAGAGGATCACTCGTTGCCAGGTGAGGTTAATGTTTGTGCCACCAGTGTCCACAGGCTACGCTGGCAGGAACAGTCAGGGAGTGAGCAGTAATGGGCCCTGCCCAGAAGCAGAATTAGTGTAGCCCAGAGGAGCTGTGCAGGAGACCTGTGTCTGACTCAGGATGAACAGATTCCCACGGAGCTCGAGGAGTTGTAGCCCTCCGGCACATGGAGG
The DNA here is from genome assembly GCF_017639655.2 of Falco naumanni. Taxonomy (NCBI): domain Eukaryota; kingdom Metazoa; phylum Chordata; class Aves; order Falconiformes; family Falconidae; genus Falco; species Falco naumanni. Next base: position 13,431,614 of record NC_054060.1, on the reverse strand, counting down.
AAGGCTTAGGCATATGGATGAGCCAAACTACCAAAACAGAAACCTTCCGTCTTCGGTGGTGAATGAGTCCTGGTTTCACTTGACTGCAGTTTTTTGTCTCCATTAATGACAGAAAATGCCATGTGATATAGGTAGGTGTTGGATGTGATCATGCAAGCTTGCAGCCTGTTTCCAGTCCCATGCAGCCATGTCCAACCACTCTAGGATGGAGGTGAAATAAAAGTTAACCTGCCCTGTTTGCCTTCCTGGATTATCCATTGTTCTTAACCTGTTCCCTTGGAACCTAATTTGACCATGCAGTAGAAGGTGGGATGGAAAGTGATTTTGTGAAGAACTTCCTGCCTGGAAATGATACCAAGTTAGCCATCTGAAGTTGGGAGTCCATTTGGAAGGTGCCGACCTTAATATTTCTGTTCTGCTTTCTGTGTTTCAAATGGTAACTGCTAGAGGCAAACTCAAGCAAGGGACATCTATGCTGCCCTGGTGTGTGTCCTCCCCAGTATATAAATGTAGCTGTTAGTATATTGATAACAGAAGTAAGAGTTGGGTTTGAACTTGGTTGTTGAGTTTTGTGGGTAATGTAGATTATGGAAGGGAGGAATCTCAAGGTCAGAAGCTGATTGTATCATGTGGAAGGCAAGAAACCACAGACTCAGTAGTAGAGAAGTGTTGTGTTGCAGAAGTGAGAACAGAGATGTTAATTTAGCAATTTAAATCAGCCATGCTGCAGACTTTTTAATTGTGTTTTATTTGTATAGAAACAGTCAGTCCATCCTGGAACAACAGTATCTCTGCTGGTTGTTTCTCTGTCACCTTATTCGGTGCACTAGTGACGACATCGTGATGCGTGGTGATAGGTCTCAAAATTCAACTTTGAGTTTTCTATTCAGAATTAAGGAGAGGAGTAGGAGGTAGCTTTATCTAAGTGTACACTACCTAATCTGTGAATGAATACAAAATGTGAGCGAGATGGGACATTGTTCCTGTAACAGGACCAACTCGTCAGCGCTACAGCACTCTTAAAAAAAAAAAAAAAAAAAAAAAAGATATGTTCCTTCTAAAATTATATATATAACACGAGGCTGCGCACAGAAATGCACCTCATCTCATGCACACAGATTTCCTTGAATGTGGCTGAACTGCCTTTGTCACTGTCCAGACAGTCCCAGAGTGGGGCACAGTGCTAACTAAAGCTTTTCATCTGGATCCCGAAGCTTTTCCTCTGGATTTAATTCTCCCTCTTGAGTTAACATCATCTGAAATACAAAATCTAAGAACATAATAACTGTTACTTCCATCTTCCTTTCAACATTTTCTTTCTGCTAGGAGGCAGGAAAAGCATGAGGGTGACACTTTAGTTCATACTCTCACCCCTAGCTGCCAGAGATGTAGAAGCCAGCAGGCTCTGACAAGGCACTTCTGGTGAAGCTGAGCTGGGGCTTCTTCCATTACATCTTCCCAGTGCAGCTGTGAGGGAAGTCCTGACTGGGAGCCTTTAGCACCGAGTGTGGTGCATAAGCCAGTAAACTGTTCTGCAACTTACTGGCTGGAAGTAGGACAAATGGTTCTAGAAACCCCATCAACTTTCACCCAACACCTTTGCTTCCTGTTGTAGACAGTGCAAGCTAAAAGCATAATTGAAGGTTTGGGTTCTTTATCTGAAGTACAATTTTGACTGGGAGTTACTAAAAGGCAGTAAAAGTGGAAGCATATTTTGCTGGTGTTTTTTTTTTTTTTTTTTTCTTCAGAGTCCCTTCTCAATGATTGCCATTTGCGGAATGAGGATGTCGAATTTGCCACGTTGCACAAAGTTGTGGCAGCTGTTCCATATTGCTAGATTGGAAATTAAAATGGAGATCTATTCAAATTGTCTGACACTTCCAGCAAGCTTGAAAGCAATGCTTTAAAATATAACAGAACTCTAATTTGGGTCCTGAGGGATAGTCAGTAACATTGAAAGCAAACGTCTTTTTCCAAATGGTCTTTAACTGCTTTGTGTCTTTTCCTTTTCCTTGCTAAATTCTGCTTTCTGTGGCAGCCATGTGATCCAGCCGAAGTCAACAGGATTGCTGAGAACGTCAAAGACCAAATCCTAGGCGAGAACATTTCAGCAGGTCTAGTCTGTTATGACAATAAATATTTTCAGGAATGTTTAAGCTATGCTAACCTTTAAAAAGGAATGGATCACATTTCTATTTTCTTTCTTGATAAATGTGTGGTGCCTGAATCTTCTTAACAGTTTCTTCATCTAAAGATAAGACTGGATTTATCTGTATCTGTAGAGGGTAATGCAATCTCTTGGTTCAGGAATTTGTGGAGGTCAGCCTTTTGCCTGTCAACACACAATCAAAGCTAACTTTTGATCCTAGTGCTGCTGCTTTAGTAACACTAATTTTATAAGGGCTAGAAAAACTCATAACCGAGGAAATGAAGTTCTTTGAAACACGTGTCATTCCAGACCTGGGCTTCAGAACTCAGAGTTTAGCCACCTTGATTTGTGGCTGCCATAAAATTTTGTTTAAAAGCATTAATGTGTTATCTGGTAATTCTTATTCCACAGAAAGAATGCGCTGTTGACATCTCAGCATTTTTGTTGTTGTTTTTGTCCTGAATATGCCAGTTCATCACTCATACGGAGCATTAATCACTACAGTAAATGTAGCAGTGATGTGTTCAGGAAATATTTGACAAGGCTTTATAAAGGCACTCCATAAAAAACCGTGACAAAGTAGTCTGTGGTGTTCCCTGTGGGTGAAATTCACCTGCCCAAAGCTCAGATAAATACGTGACAGACTCTTCTGCTAACACAGCTCCAGTGCCACGGCTATCTGTTCTGTTTTGCTTCCCACACATCCTGTAATGACGAAGACGACTCTTTTCTAAAATACCATTTGCTTTTTCAGGGTGGCACTGGCAACTATGAAGGCCTCAGTGGGCCCCGGAAAGAGCAATGTGCTATTGATCCAGCTGTCCTTTGAAGGAACCCTGGTAAAGAGCTGTATTTCCACAATTCTCGATGAAAGAATCTGTATACAAATAATGGCAGGAGGAGTTCTCTCTGGAATGATATGACTGCATAAATAAGCAGTTCTTCAGTGCAGCATGTGGTTTTCTAATTTCCAGTAAAATGGAATGAGTCACACATGACAACACCATTGCCACTAACCAGTGTGGCATGGCATCTGAAAAAGCTAGCACTGGAAGGGTGTGAACTGCAGAGCAGATGATGGGGCTTGAAACATCTTGTTTGCTTTGGCAGAGCAACCAAAATCTTGATGCTTTCCCACAATCTGCTCCAAGGATATAGGTTTTGCTATGCTGTATCAGATTATTACTCTGGGAATTCGTGTGTCCTGCCTTTGCCAATGGACAGCGCGTGATGCTTCAGATAAAGATAAATGCCCAGACTCCCCACAGGGGAATTCCAAAGCTAGATGGTGTTTCTTCGAGTCGGGTTTACATTACTGCAGGAGTTCCAGGGGAGGTTTTCTCTCTCCGGTACCAAATCATAAAAGATATGTCTACTCAGTCAAGCAAACAGAGGCCCAGGACAGCTCACAAGTCCAGGCTCACATACCATAAATATTATTTATATGTAAGTACATGCTCTGGTATGGGCCTTAGGCCAAGTTCACTCCAGAGGGGAAGTCTAGCCGTAGTCATGTCTTATCACAAGCCCAAGTTTTTCTTCCTCATGTTTGGAAAGATGCTGCTTGGCAGCCCAGCTGCACGGGAGCAAAACTCCCCGTGACTGCCGCTGCTGTTGAACCTTGAGTCTGCGAGGAGAGATTCAGAGGCTCAAAAGATGAAGGGCCAAATTAAAGGGATTAAAACCAAAACGTTTCCCTTTATTTCTGCTTTCAGGCCTCTAGAACTGGGAATCAAATCTTCAGTGTTAATGAACTGCAAACTGAAACTTCCCATGCAAAATGCCTCCAGCAGAACTAGAGGCATCTGCTCCAAAGCAAGCTGAAAATGACCTAGCACACACACTTGGTCCCTGGAGCAGGGCCTTAAGGTTCTTCTCAACTTGGTAGTCACAAATGACTTGTACTTTCTTGGATCCGTATGTGAAAGTGGCATCAGATGCTTGTTCCTTCAAACGTTTCTCAGAACAAATATCTTGTTAAAAGTGGGGTGGGAGGGGGCGCAAGTAATTCTTTTTCTCTGGACACATCCCCAACACACAGCACTGCTGAGCACCGTATTTAGGCAGAGTTAATGGTGATGTCCTAGGTGGCCAGCGTTATATTTCCATTGGTTTATGTTGCTTCGTCCCTGTCAGTACTGTCCACATGGAGGGCTCGGGAAGAACAGTAGTTTAAGCTGCAATTTAATTCCTTGTAGATGGAGATTTGCTGTGACAGAAATGCCTGTCATCCCAGCAGTCTCTCACATCTGCTGGAGGCAGAAGAGTATGTGAAACAATAACTCTGCCAGCAGATGTGGTTCTGTAGGGACAGTAGTGTCTGTGGTACGAAAATTCTCTCCCAAAATACAGATCTGTGGGGACAGTAAGCGTCTTGTGTTAAGTGACAACTTTGCAGCATCTGCTGGGACAGTAATGTCTGTGATACATAAATGCATCTCTGCATCTGCTGGATTGTTCAGAGAGAGATGTATTGTATATATCCATTTTTAGATGTGAAAATCTCCTTCACTTTAATTTGGGGGATCTGTTTCATTCTTCCCACAGAGTTCTTATTAAGAACCGTCTTATGTAAGAAGAGCTGAAGGTGTTCGTGAGTCTTTTGCACGTAGGGCAGACATTGCCACATTTCAGCCGCCGAGAAATACTGCTATGTTTTCTCCTACCATGGTATTAATCATTAATGGCTTTGTTCTCAATGAACAGCCCAAGTATCTTCAATGATGCTCTTGTGAGTGCTAATGCTTTGTGGTCGCAGTAAGAGCATCTCATGAGAAATGTGTTTGTTCAGAGCAGAGATGCACCACAAACAGAGTGTTCTGATCCAGACCAGATTTCAGACATTCCTAAGTACAGATGTGTGCAGATAAGGATTTTTAAATTTGGCCTCATCTCTACGCTAGGCACCGGACCCGAATCAGGGAGGACTGCGCTGGAGACAGCCAATTTTCCAGCAGCGCAACTCCATTCAGATGTCAGGGTATTTTGCTACAACAAAGGCTGATGTTGACATTTTTTCTTGGATAGAGACAGATGCAAGAGCTTCTGCCTCAAGGTTATCCATTATACAGTATATTAACTAGATGTTTTAACATTGTGCTTCCTGCAGAGACAGAAATGAATGATAATTAATACTTATCAATTAAAATCTAATCTTTTCCCATGTGTATTTATATGCTGATCTTCAACCTACAAGGCAATCCTGTGACAAGAATTAGATACTCTTTTATTGGGGAGCGTTGGGATTATGGTCAGGGAGGTATTATTCACTCATTTATTGAGTACTGCATTTGTGCCTAGATTTTGCTGAGGCGTTGTATATAAACATAGTCTGTACAAAGGAGTTTATAAGCAATTAGCATTACAGGGACAATTATTTTCTCCTTTTTGTAGCAGCACTGAGTAGGGGGGGAGGGATGGAAGAGAGAGGAAGCAAAGGTTGTACATGTTTTATGACCATAATTATAATTGTTTCACAGATTAAAATTTAATTAAAATTTAATTATAATTTACTGTTTCACAGATTAAAACTGATGAAAAAAGACTCAAGGTTAGGACTGTCTCACAGATCTATGAGTTATCTAGCTCAGCTTAAACATACAAATATAAATTATTATTTTTTTTTTAATCTAGCCGCTGTCTAATAGAGAGTGCCCACAAGTGTGATAGGTGCTTTACAGACTCGAGCCGCCAGTGCTGCATCGCAAACTGAATACTGGCCCAAGGGCCATGGTAACAAAGAGCTCCAATCCCACAGCCGTGCACAGAGGAGCACTCCACTGCGAGGGCTGCACACAGGAGCAGCCTGGAAGGCTGGACTCTAAACATGGAATGTGAAAGCAAGGGAAAGGCAGAAGCAATTTTCATTTTTGAGCTCTGGTCGGCATGGTTGTTAAACGCCACTTGATTCAGATATACTGTGCGATAACCCTCGTTTGTAAGCGAGAGGCAGAATGGAACAATAAATGAAGGAGGCCACTCACAGTCCAGGTGGAGAGTTTTAAAGTGGGCAGGTGATCTGGCTGGTTAGTTTTGATTTATTATAAAGGCATCTTTATGCTTTTTGAATTGCCTTCCATCAGTCGTGTTAAAACTGCATTCTTGTAAGGTAGTTCATCCCCTACACACATGCACACACTACTCACTCATGTCAAACTAATAGCAAACGCTTATGAAGAAAGTATGGTATGTGGTGCCTGTTACAAAAATCTTTTTTTCATTGATATACTGGAAACGAGCATATACCAGTTTAGCAACTGGTATAAATTTATAGTACGGTATCAACATTTTCAGAGACTGCTTCAGACTGTTAAAGGTGTGAGACTTTTTCTGTTTTGTGGCAAAATTGCTTTTCACAACTTGTCGCAGAAGATCTTTGTTTTTTTAAAAAAAAAAAATTTGCAAATGAACTCTGTAACAGGGAGAGGTGTAGAATTATGGGAGGTGAAAGCGCAAGTGGGGAAAATCATCATCTCCCCGTTTCTATTTTTTGATGTGACATTCCTTATCATGAGGAAAAGAGGCACTTCTGCAGCTTCCCTGCCCCTGACCCTCCTCCCATCTCGGAAAGGTATCACAAAGCCACGCGCTACTCCAGCTCCATTTTATTCCTTGTCTTTTATTAACACAGCCACAGTGTTTTGAGAGCTCTGCTCATCCCTTGGTATAAAGCATCCAAAGTGGTTGGAACAACCGATGGCAAAATAATAAACATTTTCAGCTGCAGTTGTTCAGATTCTGGATGAGTTGTTTGTAAACATCTTGTTTAGAACTGTCAAGAGGTGGAGCTAACATCATTGAGAGAGGATAAATTCTGACACGGTGCTCTGAGATTTCACTGCCACTGAATGTAGGTTAATATGGGATTCAATAGGAAATCTGGCTTGTATATTGCTACATATTACAGGAAACGAAGGAACTTGTCATTTGTCTGCAGATTGCTAATTGCAGTTTATTCCACATGCAAAAGGTTAATTTGGGTGTGTTATCACAGTAATCGCATGCGCTGTCTCAGAATAAACTACACTCCTGCTCTTATTGATGATCTGGCCTGTGGGATTGGGCATGTTATTTTGTAAGATTATGGCAAATAAGAATTTTACAGGGAATGCTGTTAACAGTAGGCAGCAGTGTCCTTAAGTGTAAAACAACTGGGATAGAGTAGAGTTGCAAGTCTCTAGTATGAAATACTTCTTTCCTTGACCCTTAATCTAGTTATTCCCTGAGATGCATGTAATTTATTCTTTGTGATGATGCATTGAAAACAGGGGTCTCATCTATTCTAAATGAAAATTATATTCTACTCTTATTATTGCTAATCCTTTGTATTTAGAGTAGTATTTAAAGGCCTCAGATTAATTCAGGATCTCTTCGTGCTAGGTGCTGTCTGTATACACACAGTAAGATCACTGCCCCAAAGACTTTACACTTTAATTAAATAAAGGTTGGAGGAAGGAAGTTTTATTACCTCTGTCACAAATGGGAAATGATAACAGAGAGAAACTAAAAGGACTGAGAATTACACTCCTCCTGCAATGAGCCCTGTATTTGCCTGTAATATATCCTCCCTTCCTGCTTTTGTTAAGTTGCTATAAATTGGTAGGTAGATGGTTGGTCTCTCCCCCAGAGATGGGGTTTGCTGTAATTCTGCATATGTTTCAAGGTTTTATGGAATGAAAGGCATTATGTAGATAGATAACACTTTAATTTATATCTGATTAAGTTATTCTGAAGAAATATTTCTGTGGAGTAAGTAGATTCATATGAATCTTGTGTGCATTCCTTGTTGCCATATGAGCACACTATTGCACAGACTCTGCGTTCCCTGGGGGGCTGTGCAGTTGGTGCATGCGTGTTTTAAGGTACATCAGTATAACTTTTTTATTGTTATTATTCCCTATAGTTTGCTCCTAAATGTTTTCTAAAATAGTAAAAAAGCAATAGCCCTCAAGATGTTGAACCATTCCACAGGATTCATGGGAGGCTTGAAACACCAGTGCACACTTAGTATCCCAGAAATGCATCTCCTTCTCCCCCTGCCCCTGGAAAGTATCATGCTTATTCTTAAATGCATTTTGAACATTTTTAATTAGAGCTTCTAGCTTGACATTAAAAAATAAAGCTAGAACTGCATGGAGTCTTGATTTGAGAAAATATTTCCTATGGAGGAACAAAACCCTGAAGATAACTTGTTTTCCTTTTTCTCCATAGCCAGTATATGGATGTTCAGTAACAGTACAGTGATCTTGGGCAGAAACACAATCCGAGTTTAAGCAGGTGGGATGGGAAGGGGGGAAGGAGGAAAAAAAAGGGGATAATGTAAGTCCAGAGAATAAACAAAACAAAGAACAGGTAAAATCCAAGCACAACCCGACTGCTCTCCTCATATCTTTGCATTTCAGTATTTATGACCCTCACGGTCAGACTTCAACAACAGTAATCCTCTACACTGGCATGTCTTTCCCTCATCTTTGTCCTGTCCTGCCCCTGTCTGGTAAGTGGGTACTGTTACTTTCTCTCTCACAGATTTTAGAGTCCTTGAGTTAAAAAGACTGCAAAGCAGCCGATTTTTCATTTATTTATTTTATTTTTTAGTTAATAATGAAGAGCAGTATTTTTAGTGTTGTCAAAGGTTCTGTCCATCTGTTTTTTCTCTGTGTAAAAAATGATGCTTAATGCTGAAAATAGTCACCAGCCTTCTGGATCCTTGAGCACTTACAAGTCGTCTCTCATTTATCCCCTCATGGAAACCATCACTGCTGCCTATGGAAGTAAAGTGTAAATTTGTGAAATAAGTGATCTTGTAAATATGAAACTACAGCATTTCCTTAGTTGATGGGACAAGCCAAGCACTTGGGAAAGCACACCATCGGTGTATACCCTTGCTAGAAAACAATCCACTGGAGCTTTGTTATAAAACATGCAAACATCCTGAGGAAGTGACAGTAATTTGCAATAAACACTGCGTGTAAACAATTACCTGTGACTTGTTACACTTGTTTGTACAGGCAGCTGGCTAAACAGATCTGTGTGCACTTGTAAACGTCTGTCCCTGTCAACTTGATACTGGAAAACAATTACTTGGTATTTGATTTCTCTGAAGTAAGAAAAAGTCAGACTTTTGTACCTGACAGCTGGCAAGGACTAAGTAAATGTGGGTGCTTTTACAGAGGTGGGGAAAAGCTGGAGAAATAAAATGTGATGGTGTTCTCATTAGAATGGCAAGGACAGTTTCATGTCTTGGTCACCAGATTGAAGGCAGGGTTTTGTGTCAGGGTACTTGCTGGAAAAGCTGTACAGCATGCCTGGAGGGTCCTGTGGTGGCAGAGAGGCGAAGTGACTTGGTCATGCAGCCCGAAGAAGAGGCAGGGGTGATTTTAGAGTGTTTTAGCAAAATGGGTGTAAAATGTTGGTGAGATTATGCTAGAGCAGATGGGTGCGCTGCGTTCCTCCCCTCCCGACTCTTCATGAAACAGAAGAGCTGAGGCTGCGAGGCGAGGGAGCGGGGTCCGCCAGCCCGCCGCGGCCTGCAGCTGACAGGCTCACCCCGCTGGGTGCCCGGCGGGCCAGCCCCGGGCGGGTGGCAGCGGGCACAGGCCGGGCTCCGCGGCCCGCACAGCCAAGCAGCACGGCAGCACTCGGGTTAACTGCCGCCACCTCCGCAGCCCCGGGCCGCGGCCGTCCCTCCCGCTCCCGGCGTGCCCGGGGAGGCGGCTCGGCCCCCGGGCCCGCAGGCGCTGCCTCCCCGCTCCTCAGGAGACCAGGGCTGGCGGCAGCCCCGGGCCCGCACGGCTCCCGGCGCCCCGCCGAGGGAGGCGGCTCCGTCCTGCCGCGGGGCACCGCCGGGGCGGGGGGGGGTGTCAGAGGCCCCAGGGGCGCCGAGCGCCCGCGGGGGGAGCCGGGCCGGGCCCTGTCAGGCGCGGGCGCTGGCGGGCGCGGTGCGCGGGGCGGGGGCAGGGCGCGCAGGCGCAGGGCGGGCGGGGCGGCTCCGCGCGCGGGCGCTGCCGGGGGGGGGCGCAGCCGGTCGCGGAGGGGCGGCTGCCCCGGGGCGCGGAGCCCGGCGGGCCGGGCGCGTTTCACCGGCGCTCGCCGCCCGCTGCAGGGCTGCACGGTGGCGGGGAGCGGCAGCGAGGCGGTACACAAAGGGCGGCGGAGGCCGCCCATCTCGGCACACGCCCCCCGCCAGAGAAAGGAAGGGGGAAAAAAAAAACCCAGACCCGAAAAAGCCCAGCCCCCCCTCAGCGCTCCGCCGGGGCCGGGAGCCGGGAGCGGGGCTGCTGGCGGGGGGGCGGGCAGCGCGGGGCCGGCGAGCAGCCGGGACAATGGGCACACGGCGGGCCCGGCCCGGTATTGTTCCCCAGCCGACAACAAAGAGCGGAGCCGGGCCGGGCCGGGGGGGGCAGCGCCGGCCCCTCCGCGCCGCCCTCGGCCAATGGGCGCGCGCAGCGATGGCGGCGGCGGCGCGGGGCTGTCAGCGATCGGCGCTTACGCTGCGGCGCCCGGCGCGGCCCCCCCTCCGCCCGCCTCTCCAGAGCCGTCTGGCTGCAGCAGCGCCTCAGACAGAGGAGGGGAGAGGCGGGAAAACAAAAAAAAAAACCGCTGAGTGAGTGGAGTGGAGCCTGGGAGGGGCTCCTTAAAGAAACGCTGCCGTCGCTTGGCATTGTGGCCGGCGAGGAACTCGAGGGGGGGAAGCCATCGGAGCTCCTCTCGCTATCCTCTTCCCACCCCCCCCCCCCACCCCCCCCCCAGCAAAAAAAAAAAAAAAAAAAAAAAAAGAAAAAAAAAACAACCCAAAAAACCTCGCGGGGGGGAGTCGTGGGGGGGGGTTCCTGAGAACATCTTATAAACCGGATTGCACTGAGAGGAGGAAAAAAAAAAAAAGGCAAAAAAGATACAAAATATACAAGCAAAAGGCAACAACTCCCCGGTCTCCAGCAGTCGCCCACCCTCCCTTTCCTTCTCTCCTGCTGGCCATCTGCCTTGGGTTTTCCTTTGTGTCTGATCTTTTACTACTGAGCCGAGTGCAGGAGGAGGGTGCAACACACACAGGGACTATGCCCAGCTCGCTTTTTGCAGACATGGAGAGGAACGGGAGCGGCGGCGGCGGCGGCGGCGGCGGTGGTGGTGGTGGAGGGGGAGAGACCCTGGATGACCAAAGAGCCCTGCAGATCGCCCTGGATCAGCTCTCCCTGCTGGGGCTGGACAACGACGAGACGGGCTCCATTTACGACAGCGAGCCTCGGAAAAAGAGCGTGAACATGACTGAATGCGTCCCGGTGCCCAGCTCGGAGCATGTCGCTGAGATAGTGGGGAGACAAGGTGGGTGCCTGCATGCCAGGGGGTGTGGGTGCGCGGGTCGCCCCGCCGCGCTGCCGGCCGCGCGCCTGGGATGCGACACTGGCCATTCCCAGGAAAACTGCAGCCGCACCGTGGTGCCCGGTGCCGGCTTCCCCCAGACAAAGAAAGTGCAGCAGACGTGATGTTCCCGAGGAGCGTTATGCATCAGTTTCGAGATGCACTTTCAGCTGCCGGGAGAGGAGCGGCGGCGGAGGGGGGGGGGTGTTGGGTGTTGTGGGGGGTGATGATCACGAAAATAATAAAAACCGCTCCTTTTCCTGCGGCTGCAAAAGTTAAGATTTGCAAGAGGAAACGGGAGGAAAATGGGAGCCTCGGTGCTTCGACACCCCCCCCCCACCCCCCCAAGTTAGAAATCGTGGATTATTTTTAAGGAAGAGAAATGGAGTGGGGAAGTGGAACAATGGGATTGGAATAAAGCATCCGCAGTGGGTAATGTGGCTCATTTGGTACAGCCGCTGCTTCTCACCTTCTTAAGAACGGATTTTATTTTTCCGAAAGGAAAGTGCTGAGCAGGAATGTGGACTGGCGGGTGTGTTTATGTGTTAGGGCTGCTTGCATTTTATTATTGTATTTTATTTTTTCCGGTCGCGCAGTATTTCCACACGCTCCTTTTTTTTTGTTGTTGCCGTTCCTGTGAACCGCACGTTGGTAGTTGGTAGTTTCGGGGCAGTTCGCATGGCAGATGTGTCGGTGGCCACTTACGATGCCTTTGGGCGTGTGCCAGGGCTGTGGGCTGACATTACTTTACGCCGTGACTGGGGCGCCTGGATGAGATGCCAGCCATCACCTGGGCCAGGGGGACAGCGTGTTTCGGGGGTGTGGGGGATGTGTGCGTGTTCCCTTCCCTAGCAGCACCCAAATACTGGATTGTAACCGGTTCCCCCCCCCCCCCCCCCCGACCTCCCCTTCCTCTTCCTCCCCTCCCCTTCGCCCTCCATCTCCCACATCTCGTTCCCAGGTTGTAAAATCAAAGCTCTGCGGGCAAAGACCAACACCTACATCAAGACCCCGGTTCGCGGGGAGGAGCCGCTCTTTGTTGTGACGGGCAGAAAGGAAGATGTGGCCATGGCCCGCAGGGAGATCATCTCGGCGGCCGAGCACTTCTCGATGATCCGAGCCTCACGGAACAAGAACACGGCCCTGAACGGCACTGTCCCCGGCCCCCCGAACCTGCCCGGCCAAACCACCATCCAGGTGCGGGTGCCTTATCGTGTGGTGGGCTTGGTCGTGGGGCCCAAGGGGGCCACCATCAAGCGCATCCAGCAGCAGACGCACACCTACATCGTGACCCCGAGCCGTGACAAGGAGCCCGTCTTCGAGGTGACGGGCATGCCTGAGAACGTGGACCGGGCCCGGGAGGAGATCGAGGCGCACATCGCCATGCGCACCGGCGGCATCATCGAGCTGACGGACGAGAACGACTTCCACGCCAACGGCACGGACGTGGGCTTCGAGCTGAACGGCACGGGCAGCCTCTGGAGCAAGCCCACGCCGCCCAGCATCACGCCCACCCCGGGCCGCAAACCCTTCTGCAACTACCGCAACGACAGCTCCAGCTCGCTGGGCAGCGCCTCCACCGACTCCTACTTCGGGGGCGGCACGGGGGGGGGCGGCGCCCGCCTGGCCGACTACAGCCCCCCGAGCCCGGCGCTCAGCTTCACCCACAACGGCAACAACAACAACAACAGCGCCAACGGCTACGTGTACGGCGGGGGCGGCGGCGGCGACGTCCTCTCCTCCCCGGACTGCTGCTCCGAGCTGCCCTTCGACTCGCCGCCCGGCTTCGACCTGGCCCCCGCCCCGCCGCCGGGGGCCGCCCTCATCTGGCCGCAGTTCGAGCGCGGCCCCGCCGCGCCCCCCCTCGCCCGCGCCCTCGCCCGCCGCCGCCGCCGCCTTCCCGGGCGCCGCGCCCGCCAATGCCAACCTGGCGCTGCTGGTGAGCGGCCCCCGGCGGGGCGGCGGCGCTCCGCCCCCGGCGCGGCTCTCCCCGCCCCTGCACGGCAGCGCGGCGGGGCCCGAGCACCCGCTGGCGCGGCGGGTGCGCAGCGACCCCGGCGGGCGGCTGCTGGCCGCCTCCTACCCGCTGTACGCCAACGGGCTGGGCTCCCACCTGCCGGGGCTGCCCTCCGACTCGTCGGCCTCCTCCTCCTCCTCCTCCAGCTCCTCGTCCAGCTCCTCCTGCTCCTCGTCGGGCGTGCGGCGGAAGGGCAGCCGCGACTGCTCCGTCTGCTTCGAGAGCGAGGTGATCGCCGCGCTGGTGCCCTGCGGCCACAACCTCTTCTGCATGGAGTGCGCCAACCGCATCTGCGAGAAGACGGAGCCGCAGTGCCCGGTGTGCCACAGCGCCGTCACCCAGGCCATCCGCATCTTCTCCTGAGAGCCCCGCCGCGGGCGGGCCGGGGGGCGGCGGCCGGGGCCCGCCGGGGCCGGGGGCTGCGGGCGGCGGGCCGGGGGAGGGCGGGGGGTGGTGGTGGTGACCGCGGGTGCATGCTATACATAATAACGGGCGACTCCATTCTAGTGCTAGGCTAGTTTTTACACTGTACTTTAATACGAAGCTTCCAAAACTCTCTCTCCCCCCCCCCCCCCCCCCTTTTTTATAAACGAACAAAAAAAAAAACCCACAAAAAACCCCCAACCGAACAACAAAAAAAAAAACGAACAGAAAAAAAAACCGGAAAAAAATATTGAAAGTAGAAGATGCTTATGATGATGACAATGGTGTGTGGACTGTTAGTAAAACGTGCTGGTAGTTCCTAGGATGCTCATTACAAAATAATTAAATCTATGGGTGGATACTTTTCTGAATGTTCTTGAAAGGGCAAAAGTTCCTGTGAAAAACCATGATACTGCAGCTTTATCAAAGTTTAAAAAAGAAAAAAAAAAAAAACCCAACCCTGTAACATATCTCTTATATATATTAAAAACGTTTAAAGGTTTTAAAGATAAATTGCATTAATACAGATTGAAGTATTTTATTCTTTTTTGACTTGAAAAATTATATTTCATATTGCAAAGATGTTTACAAGTATTTTAATTTAAGTTCAGTGAACTTTTTGTAGCTGGGTTAAATCTTTTTTATTTTAGTATGGCCTTATGGCAAAGAACACTGTATTATTTTAATATCACACAATTGTGAACGGAATTACAAACCATAAAATGTGTAATGCTTTGAACAGTATTCTGTTGGGATGGAGATTTTATAGGTTCAGAAAAAAATCTTTTAAATCTGCTTCACCCAGCATATTTTCTATTCAGTGATATAAAGCATATTTTATTCTATATTATTACAAAAATGCAAATGTATAAACATATGTCAAAAGGAACTGTTGAAGCTTTCTAACATTTGTATAAATAGAATTCAGTGGAAATTACAAAAATTCTGTTGCACCACTATAGTTTTAGTATTTCTATTTTAATACATTTGTTTACCACTTGTTTATGTATATGTAGGTGATGTTACTTGAGCTTAAATGTACTTTACTGAGCAAAGTTTAAAAACAAAGTATATTTTATTTTATGATAAAGGGCCTTTAACCTCATGGTCAAATACTAATATTATATTTGCTGAGACAAGATTTGAAATTGTATCAAGAGTTTTATTTTTCTGACATTTAAAGTTCTACATAATAAAAGTAAAACTTAAGTAATGGTGCTACTTCATGTTTTTTTAAGTATTTCTATATAAATAAAATAAAATATTACAGAAAAAAAAAAAAGTGCTCCGTGTGGTGATTTGATCTGATGTGCTGAGAGTCTCTTCAGGAATTTTTGTTCCTCGCTTGTAGCACTGAAATATGAAATGGGATTTTAAACTGTGTCTTGTTAATGCTGCTGCTGGAACACTTTAGCCTGTGAAAGATTCCAGAATAATCCTGCCAGCAATTGTACCTTATAACGCGTTTTTAAGGAGGGGGAATCAGTTGTTCTTTTAATATGTGGCATATTGCTGGGGTCATTCCACATGTAAAAATACTGGGGGTTTTTCAGAATCTCTAGAAAGTACTTGGCTTTGTATGAATTGTTACTCTGGGCAAATAAAGCACGTGTAAGAAACAGAGCTGACAGCTTTCTTAGCTTTGGGGTCTAAAAGCAGGTGGCAGGGGAGGCTCCTTTGATGTGTTGGTGGCGTGCTCAGTCCTGCAGGTCCTGGCTCTGCCGTGTGCGGGGACCTCGGAACCGCGTGCCCAGCTCGGTGTTTGCTGGAGTGGAAGAAGGGCTTTAGCATCCTTCCTGAGTTCTTGAAAGTGCTTCTTGGTATTTGGCAGTTGTGGTTCGGGTAATTGGTGTTGACAAGCTTATTTGAATAAAAAATTTATTGCCGTGTTAAGTTTGTTTACTTTTGATGATGCCTGGAGTGGTATTGGGGCGAAGGAAGTGCAGATGCTTTCTGACTAACGAGCCTACGAACCCACCAGGCAAACCTTGCAATGTTTTTGTCGCTGATTTGTAGTCAATGTGTTTGAATGAACTTGCTGGGTGAAGCATGTTGGAGCAGATTTCGGAAGGTAGCTGCAGATCACTTGCAGTGTTTCTTTTTGAGTGTGCCAGTGTGCTTTCCAGCGGGCGAGCGAAAACGACAAACCAAAACCAAACTGTGTAGCGCGTTTTGTATGTTTTACTTTGTGCTTAGCAATGTATGCCAGAGCTGCTGCGCTCGGATCTCCTTCATGGACTCCAAAGCTGCTGGTTGGGTGGGAAGGGGGAGGAGGGAGAATGCGGCAGGGGATGATGGGATCTCTTTGTTTGATTTGATTTGATTTTTGCTTCTTTTCATTGAACTGTGATTGTGGTATCTTCTGATTTATAGAGTTAAAATCCCTCACCGAGTGTTGCATTTGTCTCAGGAAGCTGCTTGTTTTGAATGGTGGGGAAAAAATAAAACTCTAGTGCTGTGGAAAAGAATCCAGAGAGTGGCAGGGAAGATGTGCTTAAATACAGCAGTGGTACAGGCATTGAAAAAAACCCTTGGCAAAATGGGCTACTCTGGAGGGATCAGGAAGTTTAAGTCCACGTGTGTATTTTCTTAATGATGGGTGTTTAGGAAATGTACTCAAAATGCGTCAATCGATTTCTCATTCCAGTGTAAACATCCTGTGCCGTTGTCTGGGAAAAGTTGTGAAAATGCCTATAAGTAAAAAAAGTGAATTTGATCACTTTGCTTAATTTTCCAAGCTTAGTGAAACGGAGAGGTAAATAGGACGAACAAAAAGTGAAAATCAAACGTGGCTCCTTTTTTTGTTTCCCCTCCCTTAATGTACACTACTGTGTGTCTCGGTGGTGCTAACAGCGGTGGCGTGGAAGAGTGTGAGCAGCCGATGTCCCTCCTGAGAACAGCACTCGCACTGCGGCTCGACAGGTGCCCTGCTCAGCGCGGCCACCGAGCCCCTTGCTGGATGGAACCGGCCTCATCGTCCGTGTCCGCCTTGCAGGACTTAACTTGCTATTTTGTTTACCAAACTGTGGCTGAAACAAAGGCAATCCCCTCTCCGTCCGTGGCCCTGGCTGTGTTTTCAGCCTCTGTGTGCTGGTTCAGCTCCTCTGCGAGCTCCTCGTGCGTGTTGTTTCAAGAGGGAAGATGGGCTGTAGTGCCTTAAAGACTGATTGTGTTCATTCCTCTTTGGGGATCATCTCGCCCGCAGAGGGACCAGTCTGGATTACTCTTGCTTTGGTGTTTGACGATGCAGCGAGTGCCTTTTGCCCCGTCTTCCAAACGTGCGTGCGTGTTGGTGAGGGCACACTGCTGCCCAGCATGCCAGTGGGGCCAGCAGCATTGCCTGGGCCACCTCCGCTGCTCCAGGGCCAGCAGCATCACTTGGGCCACCTCCACTGCCTTGGGGCCAGCAGCATCGCCTGGGCCACCTCCGCTGCCCCGGGGCCAGCAGCATCGCCTGGGCCACCTCCATGGTGGCCGGTGCCTTCCCCTGTACCGGCACACACAGTCCCTGGTGTGTTACCTCTTGTTTCTTGCTGCGCTGCCCTGACGCACCCAGGACCCCATACGTGCTCACGGTGCCGGGATGCGAAATTCTGTGCCCTTGGCCGGTGGAGGCGAGGGCACGTGGGCAGAGGCAGCACGGGGAGGAGCGGGCAGGCTGCCCGTGCCCCAGATTTATGCCGTAGGTCAGTCCCTCGGACTGCAGAGGCCATAAATCAGCACAGAATTTGTCCCGGGGTCTGGGGCCATATGGCGTGCGAGAGCGGGAGAGCGCGAGGGCTGCCCGCGCCGGTGGGGGATAAAGGCCAGTGTTTGGTGCGGGAATATTTCAAAGCCTGAGAAAGGGGCAAAGTTCAGTTTCTAATTGAGTGCTTTGAAAGATACAGATGTATATGGTCAATGTTTATCTTCCAGAACAAAGATCACTTTGTTTTTCAAATGTTTGTGTATTGGTGCTGAAAACTGTACACGGGGGTCCCCACTGCGCGGCTGCCTGGGGGCACCCGGAGGTGCCTGGGGGTGCCCGGGGGTCTGTGAAGACCTGCACATTTTTTTGGGGGGGGAGGTTCTTGTCTTTGCTAATGCTCGTGTGTGGTTCCCAGTGCATATACACATAATTATCTCAAAAAAGGATACATTTACATTTTTAAGAATTATTATATACAAAGTCCTGAGCTTAATTATTCCTCTGTCCATATCTTGTACTCCATGGAATTTGCATAACAATCAGACATCAAAGCCAAAGCCCTTTACTGGAAGAAAGGTCTTTCCACTTTATTATTTTAATTGAATAAATTATAATGATCAATTTAATCGAAATTTACTCTTTAGATTTATTTTTTTCTGCAAATCAATTGAAATGAGACTTAAAAGGAAAATTTAAATTTAGTAGTAAAAATCTAGTACAGTAAGGTATTTAAATTAAATTGCTTTTTGTTTGATGTTTCTCACTCCTCTCTGCCAACCCCCTCACCCATCTTTTTTTTTCTCCATTCTTGTTGTTTTGCCATTTTGGAAATTGAAATGATGCTTTGCTGTCACTGAAGTGAATGGGAATTCTGCTGCTGGAAGAGCGTGCTGGTGAGTATTGCATTTAATTAATCTAGAAATAGCAAAAAAGTAATTATTCACCCTGCCTCTGCTTATTTGTGTTTCCTGTACCTGTTGTCTCTCTAGTAGAGATGATTTAGTTATAGAACAAAGACTGTTTAAAATCTAGGATAGTTAAGGGATGCTTCAGTCTGTATAATCATTTGAATTTCTGAATCATTTGAATTTCTGATTTACCTTTTCATGATTCCCCTGGCAAATGCCAAAGGGCCCGAGTTTGCAGGTGAGCAAACATTCTTATCCAACGGTGAGTGATGTGGGAAGACCCTCAGAACTACTGCATTCTCTTGCTTTCTTCTCAGAAAATATCTATCTATAGATAGACCGACAGATAGATGTGACCGTATATTCAGTATATACTTGTGTACATGGGTGACTGCTTAAAATCCTCCAGAAAATCACAGATGAGAAAGTCTTTCCTTTTTCAGTGCATTAATGTTGACAGAAGCTCCCTGAAATGCTAGAAAAAAAGTTTTATTGTATTTTTATTACTTAATATTAAGGATTTTAATGAAGCTTTCACAGTTGGATATGTAAAATAATTACATCTCATCTAATTTCTAACTTTGATTAAAAAGTAAAAAGCTTATTCTGTCTTGTGAATTAGGTTGTATCGTGATGTGCTTGTATAGTGATGAAGCTGTATCAAAAACATGTCAGCATTTGGTATATGGCTTATTCTTTAATATTATCCGTACACTCTATAAGTGTAACTCTGTGCAGCACTGACTGTGCTCTAGATATATACATGCATATATGTACAATATTGTAAGTACCATATAGCCGGAGTCTTGTAAGATTTGAGCAGTCTTGGTAAATAACCTCCATCAGGTGAGGTTGAATTTGTGGCCTTAAGGATTATCAGGTGGGGCTGTGGCTACAGAACCACCTGTGTCCACCCTAGGCTGCCTGCTTCGGAGCGTTTGGCTCCATGAAACCAACAGCAGCAGCTGATCAGGGTTGAATTCTCCCCCAAAATTAAACTCCAGTAAATAAGGCTTGTTTGCCTATAAACTCCTACCCAAGGCACACAGATATTTCTCCCCAGCGTGGGTTTGTTGGGCTTTTTGGTGGGTAAGTTCTTGCTGTGTCTTTTGTGACGTCTTACAGCTCTCCGCTGGTGAGAAGATTATTGGTTAAGAAAATCAGTCGGTTAAATACGTTCGCACTAAACGTGTCTTACGCCTCTACCACTACAAACGTGATTGATTAGCTGCCTCGAGAAATTTATAGCCTTTGATAAGATTGCACCAAGAGAAATCCCTTGTTAGTTTTAAATGGAGAACAAAAAGAGATTTTCGATATCCCTCATTACTGGTGTCCCACTTGTGATGGAGATAAAATACAGTAAAGTGCTTTTTCCTCTTATGTATAAGGGCTCTTCTGCCTTTTGTACCCGGCAGAGTTGTGTGGCCCACTTCACATTAGCATGAATGGCAATTGCCTTGTAAGCGTGACTGCCGCGAGTGGGCGAGTAGTCTGTCATCTCCTGTTTTGTCCTTTGTCTTTACGTTTTATTCACTTTTACCCTCTGCAAAAGAGCCTTAATGTAAACCTGAGAAAACAGTAGCAATACTCCCGTTCATTATAGATCTACTGGCAGGTTTTATTTGGTTTTGATGTTCTTTGTGTTTTGATGGGTGTGCTAAGCAGAAGAAGCTATTTTAATCAAAGGAAAATTTCAGCGAGTGCATGACCTATAAATAGCAGTTTTGATAGAGTCACAGAAGTTTCTGTTACACATTTGGAAATTATTTCCACGATTTAACTGCAAAGGGCAGGTAAATCATGCCCTTTTAGGAGTCAGAAAAAAGGAGTCTTTTTCAGGATCTTTAGTTCTGCTACTGAGTCATCCTATCATCTCAGCTAATTAATTTCACCTTTTACATGCTTCAGGATTTCCATCTGTGAGTGAACTAATGACACCTACTTACAGGCAGTATTGTGAAGATCAATTAATTGACATTATTGAAGTATCCTGAGGTGGAAGTCCCGATGTAAGTACAAAATATTATTACTGATGCTTCCTGATTCATCAGTTCCCAGTAGCCAGCAAGTGGAAATCATATTGGTCTGGATCAAACAGAGCAGCATTATATTTGAAATCTGTGAGGTGGTTGTTTTTTTTTTCAGATTTCTGGTTTGACAGGTTATTTGAACCATCTTACACAGTGAGTGTGAGAATCCCCCTCCCGTGGTGCTCGCAGGCGTGGTGGGCTTGGCTTAGGAGAAATGGGTGATCCCAGTGCTGTGTGTACAGCCCAGGTAGGCTCTGCTGGGGATACAGAAAGGCAACTTTGGCTAGCAATTTTCTTGCCTCCTCTGGTGTAACATGACCAACACCTTAAAATACGGTGCCCTCTTGTAATGGAGATGAATACGCTGGCGTTATACAGAAGCATAGAGCACCGATCTAGTAATCCCAGTGCATGTGGCTGGATATTACTGAGCGGAGCTTTTCCTGCATGGGGGAGGATGGGGGGAGTGATGTCCTGCATCATGAAGCACAGGAAGGCAATTGATGTTGTGAAATTATTCGTAATTTATATGCATAATAAGATCTATTCTTACTACTGGTGGCTGGGATGCTGTTTGCATAATGATATGTCTACAGCTGTGCAGGTCTTAGTCCACATGTTATAAAATGGCAAGATGAGCTGGAAACAGTGGAATTTGTCAGAGCTTTGCTGTAATTAAATATGATGAAACATGTACGTAATTTTTCATAATGTTGAATACACAGTTGACAGTGAGGTGAATGTATTGTTATGCTTTCCAGAGACCGATCACATTCCTAAATGACTCAACACGCTTTTTGTTGTTGGAAATGTAAGTCACAAGATATTTTTTGGAATTATTTGCAAGTGTTGCACAAGTGCAGGCGAGAGGTTTAAAGCACCACAAACATTCCTATTTCTTTCTCCTTGTGTCACATCTTTAAAAAAAACCAAAAAGTCAGTCGCATGCAATTGTGAAACCGCTTCGTGTTTGACACAGTTGAAGATGTTTTCGGGCCACAAAAATGTAACTTTCTATGACTAATTTAAATCAAAAACCCACTCCGGCAGAAAATATCCTCAGTCTTTGGAATCACATGGTTCTTGGAAAGTTCTTCCCTGGCTGTGCAGGAGGTCAGTCTTTTAAGAAGCCAGTCTGCGCACAAACGTGCAGCGCTGCTAATGAGAGGAATTTCACACTTCTCCCCCTGACACAAGCTCTGCGTTCATCCTGCCGACTGCCGCCTCTAAAGCCTTTCGGTGTTAGATGTTATAATGAATGCTGGGCTGTTACTGAGCCGGTGTAGCAAAACGCTGCAGCTCTACCTAAAGAGACAGCTTCCAGAAGGTAGGGTCACCCACTCTGCAAAAACAAAAAGGAATTAAAAGCAGGGTCTCCTGTTTGTCTCTGAGTGAATCTCTGCTATATGGCTGCCCTTCCTTTCCCCAATGGTGATTTTCAAGCCAAATGGCCCTTTCATCATCACTCTGGCTTAGCAGCGAAGTTGTCTGTCGATAACAGCAGGCTTCACTTCTTCCCCAGCTAACTGGTAGTCAGACAGCCGAAGAATGGCCTATCCAAAATTAGGATATGCTCAATGCACTATCCGCTGGTGTTGTTCCCATCAGCCTAATTATATGACTTTTTGGTCAGACAATGTCTCATTGTGTGGCCCTTGGCAGCTATGGGACGCCTAATGCTGCATGAATGTCTAATGTGGAGTTTGATGGCTATGACCTATTTCAGAATCCGAATTTATTGCAAGCACCATCCCTCATCCATTTATCTCCGTCTTTTCTTCTGTTGTGTGCATTTAAGAACACTTGTGAGGTATCTTAAGAACGTTGCAAGCACAATGAATATGGTTTTGTATCAGGAGGTTAAAAAAAAATCACTTTATGTTTTCTTTTACTGTAAAATTTTAGGTGGAACTATCCTATCTTTACAACACTTCCTGTAAAAACCCACCTTTTTTACAGGCAAAAGCAAGGTATGAGTGTAAAAGACAATTCATTGCAGATGAAGGCTGTAATATGCTTGTTCATTTCAAAGGAGAATATATAACTAATTATGTTTTAATTGAATCTCTAACGTCAACAGCTGCTTTTAAGAGATCTTTTTAAGCTACATTTATTTTTAGTATTGCTTAAGATCATCTTTCTTTGCATGCATCTCCCTTCATGCGTTATTGTCTTAAAAAGTTTTCCCTCTTTTAAAGTATCAACTAACGCCAGCATATATTAAAGGCTAAGCGCTGGTGAAAATTTGTTTTTTAAGATGCTGGGTGTGACTTTTCTAAGTAGAGGGCAAAAAGACACGACAGCACCAAAACACCCTTTGTTCTCTTTTTCTCCCAGAAGTAAAAAGTTCCACTCCCAAACCCCAAATTGCTGAGGTCACTTGTCAGCTGATGGTGTTTTATGTTGGCTGGGTGTTATCAGTTCCTCTACAATGCAGCTGCTAATTACAGTAATACCACAACCATCTTTTAATCCCTCCCCACCCCCCGCCCCCCCAAATCTACAGCATCATCAGTGAGTATCCTTTAACCTGGGGGGGAATCTGGCTCCTTTTCACATGAAGAAGCTTAGCCCACCTTAGGGTTTCATGCAGACCCATGGGGATTTTTCTGGAACTAGTGTCAGCCTGCAAAGCTTCGGGTGTCATTGCGGCTTCTTAGTGTTCTTGGTTTGTCATTTCCAGCCTGGATCATCCAGAAGCAGAGAGGAAGGAAAAAGGAGTCTTTCCTCAGCCTGGAGAAGCTTGGAAACTCTTCCTGGGAATCGCCGGAGCCTGCTGTCTGCCAGCCGCTGCTGGACCTCGAGGTGCGCTCCATGGCGGGCGTTAGGTCAGAGCCACACCGGTCATCTCCATCCCTAGCCTGGCGAGACCCAGCTCTGTCACTCCCCGTCCCTGCTGGAAGGGACACAGATCCACCCTGCAGCTCCTTCCAGCTGCGCACAGCTGGCAGCCCTTCCCCAGTGCCGGGGAGGAAGGAGCAGACTGCTCCCCACGGAGCAGCTCCCACGGTTAGGCTTGGCACCGGTGGGCTATGGCTGCCGTACTGCTGTGCCTGGCCCATCCCTGGTAAAATCATTCAGGGGGCATCTCTGAGCCCTGTGGCGGAGTTCAAACGCGCGCCCTGTCTCTCTGCTCCGATCAGAGGGGCCGATTCACCTCGGGGGGACGTGCAGGTAGCCTGTGCCTGGCTGACCATCGCTAGCTGCTACTTTCCTGCAGCTGCTGGGCTTCCTATAGTCACGGGATCAACCCATCCTCTGTAATCCCCTCTGCTCCCCGTATCACCTCTCCTCTTGCTGAACTGAATGTTTTTGCATCGTACAGTCTTAAGCATTCGGGAGGTGGAGGGAATTATTGGAGAGATGGTTGTCGTATTGCTGTGCCGGAATATGTAGCTACTGTCAGTTTACCGTCTAAACTCTAATTTTCCTCAAACATCAAAACCCAGCAATCGTGAGAGCCCTGGGCTGGTTTTTGAAGGTAGTTTTATTATAGATTGGAATGCCAGTGTATTTGCTAAAACTGCATAAACGATAAATAAGGATTTATTATCTCTTTCGGGAAACTGGCCAATAGGCTCAGAAAGACTTCACCTCTGAGGCTAAGATAATGGATGCAGTGGCAATAAAATAATGGCAAATCAGAAAAACTGGTGAATCTTCTAGTTAACACCTGCAAATGCATAGTGATTATGCTTTTCACGGATAAATGGAGATTTGTGAGACCCATGATTTGCAAGAGCAGAGCTGACCCTTTGTATTTTACTGTTGAATTTATCTCCTTTTCTTATAAGGAGTGCATCTAATTTTGATTGCAGGCAAGTATAAATCACAGTTAACACTGGTGACATCATTGTAATTGCATGTATCTGAAGTGAGTGTGTCTGAGAGAAAAGCAGACCTGTTCGGTCAGATTCCTCAGAGAGGGAGTCTCTGAAAGCAGAGCAAATTCACGCGAGTGATATGAATTATCCACAACCTGACAGTGCTGTAAATGAAAGCTGAATCTGACCAGCTTAGTGCCGTGGCTTGAATAGGATTTTTGATGAAGCATGCCACAGCTCGCTCTACAGCAAAAATGTCTTTTATTTCAGCAGTGTAAAGCAATCAGAAATACTAAGATGTGTGGTGTTTCTTCAGCATGGTGAAGGACGCTCCTATGGCCACTTCTGATGGATGGGTCAGGTGTTCTTGGAGCAGCAGGCAGCTCAAACTGTGTAAATGAATTGATGGGGTAACTGAAACGAAAAACCATCCTTGGGGTGCTTGCAAGCATTTCCGAGAATATCATACCAAGCAAAAACACTTGTTAGGGTCTTGTGGGACGTACAGGACAAAGTTAAGAGCTGGTCTTGCAGCTGTGCTTTCTGATGTAAATAAATCCCTGAATTTCTCCTATCAGTTTAGCTATTAAACAGGCAAATGGTCTTGGGTTTCTGTATTAGGGCGCTGTGAAGATAACTTCCATGAAAACATGCTTAGAATTCTGGATTGGAGAGCATAATAGAAACGTGAAGCATCTTGTGATGTTAGATGCTGCAGAATTAGCAAGGGTGGTTAATCCCTAGTGTTTAACAATAATTTCTCTGTACTGGGACAGAAACCCAGGGCCACTAAGAAGTGTGGCACAGCTAGGCTGAAGGTGCCTGCAGTGAAACAACATTTTGATTTGTTGGTCTCTCAGAACTTTGCTTAATGTGTTACTATTTCTTCTTGTTAGAGCTGATTGAATCACATAAAACTGAATTCCAGGAGCTGAATAGCTACATGGCATTGTATTAGGAGACGTACCAATCACTCCAGGATTGCTTTCCTGATGTCAACAGCGCATACTGCATACCAACATCCGCGCTGTACCAGAGATGCTCTTCTACATGGCTGAAAAACTGCATGACAATTTGTGCAAGACGAGCATATCTTACGTGCTGGGTTATTGAAAAGTTGAGTAAATTGATTAGTGTCATTTTCAATAATATTTACCAGCAGACTTCATATATTGACTTTTAGACCTACTGTCGTGTTGGATTACCATTACTATCAGATAGTAATTGCAAAATTCTTTGTGTGTGTGTGTGTGTTTTCGCAGGTAAGACTTATTTAACAGAGAGTTGTGTAGAAAGCTCCTGTATGTGTTTTGTCCAAGCTCTCTCCTTTCGCCTCGCAGGACATGGTGGTGTACAGACAAGCTGCTGCGGAGAGGCGGTGAGGATTTGCCCTGATGCATTCAAGTGTTCGGAGTATCAGAAGTCCCGGTGAATCCTAAGCTACCTACGGCAGTGGGCACTTTCTGTGGCAGTGGAACCAGGATTTTCCTGCCATGTACATTTGCTGCCCGGACAGCATGTAAACCTTTCTCTGCCTGTGTGATCAAACATGTCAGGCTTCACGGAGCAGGTATGTTCTGTGTGGCTGATAACTCGGGGAATGCATGTTGTCTCCGTCAGAAACATGCTTTTCCTGTTGTAAAGGCTATTCAAGTGATCTGTGTGTAATATCATGAACTGGAAGAGAAAGGGGATTTGTGCCCTTTGAAGAAGCTCCTTCAGATACTTTTCTGTCTCTCCTCAGTGTGATACACCACTATTTACATTATTTTTTATCTCTTCCCCCCCCCCCCCCCTTGCTTCTTTCTTTCAGGCAGTTAGAGCCTGGCTTTGGTCTTGCTGGTGGATGCAAGTTTTGGTTTCAGTGTGTTACTGGATTTTTTTGGTGTGGTGCAAAAGCCAGGCTGGAGTGCAGCAGCTCCTATTTGTGTTAGATCCTGTCAGGTCTCTCCTGCACTGATGCACTTATTAAAAGCTTAGTTATTTATTCATTTCCTCTTCACTATCTTTAGGTCTACACCTGGAATTGGAAATGATCAGTCATGTTTTTTTCATGTTGCCTTTGCTCTTTTTGTTCTCTCGTATCAGTGTGGAAGACTGTGGTGGTGGTACAGGGCTTGCCCCTGGAAACCAATGTTTCCAACCCATTTATCTGTACAAATTGTTTTTCTGGATTACCTTTTCTGAATAAAAACTGTTAACATTGAAGACTCCAGGCCATTTCTTTTTGTCTTACTGACTCACCAAAATATAGCAAAACTTTTCCATTTACAGACCTGATTAACTTGATTTTTTTCTATTGCTATGGAAATGTTTACAAAAAATTATCCATTTTCAGTTGCTGCTGGTATCGCTTGTATTATTGTATATATATTATTTACGTACCTACCTTATTTTTTCTTTTACCGCTTATGACCCTCTTAAATGAAAACATTTTTGAAAGAAATAAACCCAACATGTTATGGTAGGGGCTGTTGGCTCCATAGGGCTGGAGTGGCCTGGCTGCTCTGTTTCCCAGCTCCCGTAGCTGGGAGTGCCCTGTGAAATGGAAGAGGCACACCATGGGAGGAGGGTGCCCAGGGGTCCAGGAATGACCCCTCCAGCGCTTCCCTAAAGCTCTGGCTGGTGCTGCAGGATCTGCAGGGACCTTTGTTTTCCCCACCACTCCAGCTGTGTTCTGGCAGGAGGGTGATGCGTGGGCTGTCTCTGCCCTGGGTCCAGGAGGGACCATGTGCCTGCAGACCTCTCCTAGGGAGGGAGAGCAAGCACAGCTTGGGCTGCGTACCGGGAAGGGGCTTGGGGAAAAGCTACCTCTCAGTAGGGATGCCCAGGGGTAAAAGGATGATCTGATGTGACAATTTTGCTTCAGACTGTGGGTTTGTGCAAGGTTTTGATGCTAACCTTGACTGAGCAAGATGGAGATGACTTAAAGAGTTGGCTCTGAGCTGCAGCCCACTACACATCCTTTTAAAACATCCTGCTTGAGGAATGGGGATGTAAACAGCCTATTGGTACAACCCTCAGAGACCAGACTGATGGGAAGAGGGCTGGAGGGATTTCTCCTCCTTTGCTGTGTCACATCAACAGCTGAAAGCAAGCTAGAAATTAGAGATTTGATTGGGAAACAGCAAATAACACCAGAGAGAATAGGCCAAGGCACAGATAAGCACAGACTTAACTCAAGACAAGCAGCTACCTGAGTGTGCACCTGCATGCACAAAGGGAGAAGCAAAAGACAGGGAAGGCAATTAGGTGGAATACAAGTTTTGAGTCCAGCCATTCCAGTCACACAGTGAGATGTGGTTTCTTTTAGGGAAATGAGCGTTTGCAATCACCTGGATCATCTGCTGGTACCTATCTAGACAGGTGCTGCTAAACCTTCTGAATTCAAAGGGTTTAATACTGAGGGGAAACCTACTAGTACAAACCAGTCTGGAGATACTTTTCTGCGTGCAAGTGGGAAAGGGGGAGGCTTGCTTCAGAAGCATAAATGTAGCAGATGTGGCAAAACAGAGGAAAACGAAGGCATGATGAGAAAGCAGCATCAAGGGAGAAGCCAAGTGTCAGGTAGAGGTAGAGAAAGAGAAAGGACTTTTCTTGGAAAAGTCACAGCAATGTAGCATCTGCACTGAGAACCACTAGCACTGCCCTCTAAAAGCTGCTTGATTATTGGAAATTAAGGGGGAATTCGCTAGCAGATCAATCAGTGGTTTAGATGGCACAAAAATAAGCAATTTCCATGCTGTGAGTTTAATTTGCTTTTATTTTTTTTTTTTAGCATAACTTTGGATTAGACTCCAGGCAATTCCTTAGCTTTTGAAGAGAATGGATGCGAGACAACACTGAGGCATGGTACGTTTTCACAGGTGTCGTGATCATTAATAAGGGACTGTTCATGATGCAGGTTATCACCTGGTAATATAAATTTGATCTGAATCAAGAGGCACAGTGCAATCACACTTCTGTCAAATTAGCTGGGATGAATAATGCAAAGTTTTTGCAGCTTTATGTTTTCAGATTAGTTTTATGCTTGCTGTGGGAGAGCGGCTGACAGTGAGCCAGACAAGGTTAGCAGCTGATCTGGCATGAAGTCTTCTGGTGCAGAGTTACCCCATTAAAAAATTTAAAAGAAGTTTGTATAGCCAAGGTGAATTTTCATTGACCCGGTGCTTTTCATCCAGTGGTCACAACATTGCCTGATACCATAAAAGCAGATTCAGCTTCTCCTCAGGTGGCTGGCACAGCTCCCTGGGGTTCAAGTTTGCAAGTCCTGAGCCCCTGGTGACCCTGGCTTGAGCAGGGCAGGAGCTCAGCACATGGTGGGCAGCCTGGCAGGCACTGTGATGCACGTGAGGGGTGTGGACCGGTTGTGGCTGTGTGTGGAGAGCCTCAAATTGCACTTGGAGCTTAATTGTGGGGAAGCAATTGGTTTGGGTTTGTTGGTTTTTTTTAATGTAACTGTATGCAAGTTTTAATTCTGAAAAAATAACTGCAGATGTTTCCAGTACAAGCTAGAGAAGAATGAGCTCACCTGAAATGGTAGGTTAATATCTGAGTTTGTGTTAAAGCTGATTGCATTCCCTGGAGCCAACTTGAAATTTCTGCTGGTTTCCAAATGGGCATTAAAGGCTTCTTCCAGCCAGCTCTGCCTCCCCTCTGTGCCTCCTTCCAGAAACCTCTGGCTCTTCTCTCCACCTGACACATTTGTGTTGTCCTTTTCTCCACCCTGTTCCTGTGCACTTCGGCTGCGTTTGCCCCACTAGTAATTAATCTGGCAGCATATGCATAGTAACAGGACAACCAAATATCCCACATAAATGGGAAAGCGATGGTCACACAAACATTTTTGGACAGGGGCACGGTGGGAAGAGACTGGCATACTTTTCATAGGGCCATATATATGCATATGCTATTTTTTATATATATATATGTCACTTTTTATATATATAGATATTATAGCGTGACTCTTCATTGGTTTCATTAATGTAATTTCCTTTCACTTGAACAATGCCTTTCCAGGGCCTGGTCCATGAAAGGTACTTGTCTGATGGCAGCTGGTCACTCACTTCAAGACTGGCACCAGTACCAGGCATACGTAGGTGAAGATGGTCAAGGAAATCTCCAGTTATTTGCTAAAAGAGCATCGTTACCAGCCTGCGTTAGAATCATAGAATATCTCGAGTTGGAAGGGACTCATAAGGATCATTGAGCCCAACTGTTGTACCTGCTCTGCATCCCGGCTATGAGGGGCAGGGGGGTGGGGGTAGCATCCTGGGGACTGGCTGGGAAGAGCTGGGGAAGACTTGAATTTATGGACTTACTACTCTTTAGGGCCTAGCATTAGAGAGGCTGCCTTATAATTTTAATCTCTGCTGGGATCGAAGGGGTTTCCCAAAATCAAGAAGCCTCTAGTAGTTTGTGCTAGAGGTGCTTTTGCTCTCCTCTGAGCTGGCGATGTTTTCTGCCAGTACAGCTACACCGATGGCTGTAATCAGGCCCCACGTTGGCTTATGTCTTACCATCATTTAGTTTTACCTTAACACTGACTGTGTTCAGTTCTACTAGCAGAAACTGAAAAAAAAAAATAGTAATCATATTAAAGGTGTGTTTCTCATGGTATCAGTTTAACTTAGTACAATATAATTTCTGCCTTTAACAAAATGGATTGCTGAAAGATGTATGAGAACAAGTGAACGTTTTCTGCCTGAACAGCTATACTGGGGACTATACATTTTGCATAGGTCTGCTGTGTCTGCAACTCAGCTGAAAAGGAGCATGGTGGGCGCTATAATAACTTGGTAGTGTATGGGAACTCCCTTTGAGCAGAGTATTTCTTTGGCTGGATGTGAACCAAACTTTTGCTCCGGACACCCACAGGGAGTAGAGAGAAAGGGCTTTTCCCTGGCATGACGGGGAGCTGGTGCTTTCCCTCTGCCCGGGCTCCTCAGGGTGCCTGGGTACCAATTCCTGATCATTTGAATTGTGTCTAAACTGGGCGCTCTGGGGTGCCCGGAGCCGAGGGGATGGGTATCCTGGCCAGGAGCGCGGAGCCGAGGGGATGGGTATCCTCCGCAGGAACGCTGATCCCAGCATGTTATTCTTCACTCTCTCAAAACTGGAAAGTCATTAAAAGTAAAGGTGATGGATAAACGGTGTTTAATCAAGAACTGTCTTTAAGTGGGTTCAGTTGTGAAGTAGCAAAAGGGTAGTAGAGAGGCTAATTTCCTTATAATAAATGGGCCCACTTAAATTGGGTCATCAGAAAAGGGTAATGTGTGTTTTGTGGAATAAGGAGACATCACTGCTAAAAAAATAGAGCATTAATTTTTATTGAAAAAAAGTAGACCGTTAATTTTCATTGGTTTTCCCCATTTTTACTATTTGTGTCAGGAGAGGTAGGTCTCCTTTCTGCATAAAAGACAGTTTGGAACAAATAGAGAAGACGGAAATATCGGTACAGGATTTTAAACCCCTCTGAGTGTGGCCCCGGTGCCATGTCCCTCTGTGGTTTCTCCCTTCAGTGCCCGGGGGTCAGTCGGGATCTGGAGGAACTGGTATCTGCTGCTGTGTGATGGGCTGGGAGCGTCCGGGGGGGAAAGCTGCTGTCCTAGGCTTGCTCCTAAGGCGCTTCCCACATTGTTCTGTAGGAGTAACTGAACAGGTGGCTTCATGATCTTCTGTTGCTACAGCTTTGGTCAAACTGTTCCATATGTAGTTTCATTAAAAGATATTTAACACAAAGATTGGGTTCCCCCCCACCCCAAAAAAAACCCAAACCCAACAAAAAAAAGAGTGACTGCAAGAGATGCAAGATAAATTTCTCCTTACAGTTCCTCCTGGGGAGGATTGCCCAGGTGTGTGTGTGTTGCACGGCTGCTCTTGTTCAAATCTGTAGATGAAAAGGGGTAATTGTGGCAAAGGTGGCAACTGCTTGGAAGTGCCTGTCTTTTTTTCTTGGTGAGCTGAGGGTTGGGGAGGGCTTCTGGTGACTGCTCTCTCTTGATTTAGTCTTTTTCATGCCGCAAGAAACAACTGCAGGCAAGGAATTGGTAGAGCAGGTCTCAGCCATGTGTTTTCATGGTACAGGGTGGTATTGGCTTCCAGACGGTCTTTTTCTCCACGGACGTTGGTGACAGTAACAGTTGTATAGAAGACAGCTTCTTCCACCTGTCCGCTGAGTAGTGCCCCGCTCCAGTGAGCTGTTCCGCCCGATTCTGGGCGGCTGCTGGACATCAGTGACGTTTGCAGCCACACTGGATGAAAATGAAATCTGTAAGGATAATGAAGGCTTGCTTATTTATAGATGAGCTTTTAAACTGAGGTTTAAACCTCATTATCTGCCCTATTTGAAGGGAGAGGAAGTCACCGGAGTCGGAGATCAGAATCCATTCAGTTGCGTTTTCAGTTTCTTTGTGAGAAATACGACTTTTCATTTCCCCCTCTGGAGAATGCGCGTCCCTCCCCCCATGGGAGCGGCTCAGCACTGGCGCTTGTGCAAACCTTGCTTGGGATTCACCACTGGGAATTTTCTGACCTTGCTGCCCACACTGGCTCCCTAGAAACCACCCTTCCTTCAAAATCCCTCAATTAACTGTGAATGGTGCTGGGAAGGAGCCTGACAGCCTTGTACCTTCTCCAAGCCAAGCCTGGGTGCTGGCGGAGAGACCCTCAATACGGTTCAGTTTTTACCATTTCTCTCTGTTTTTCCCAGGTGAGCCAATGACCTGGGAGTCTCGCTTGGCTACAGCACAATTTAAGCTGTACATAATCACATGAGAAAAACAAAAGCAAAAATCCAGTAAAAGCGTGGCTTCTGGACCAGGCACTTAACTGGGCTGCGGCAGATCTGCTTTCAGGTCCCAGATCTGCTCCAACCATCATCTCTGATTTGATGCAGATCACTGAACGCCCCTGTGTCTCCCTCTCTGGTTTGGTGGAGGGAGCAGTGCTGCTCTGCTGCTTTGTCCGATGGCTGTGCTTTCTGCCGTCCATCCTTTGGAGCAGAGCTTCTCTGTGTTTATGAGTTACCCAGCGTGACGGCGATGTGATCTTGCTTGGGGTCTGTGCAGTCTCCAGTAATTGCAATGCAGACCGTCAGTTAACCGAAACAGAAACAAGTATTCAAACAATATGCCTGTGAGGTTTCTCTCTTCATTGGATTTTATTATGCTGTATTCTTTGTTTGATTTACTTTATACCTCTAGGAATATTTATTTAGCTTATTTATGACATTATGGCTTTCATAGAAATCAGGACATGTTTCTGAGTGGTCCAATGGAGAATGCCCTTATTCTGGTTGCTTCTCGTGTAATAATCCATAGA
This sequence comes from Falco naumanni, assembly GCF_017639655.2. Taxonomy (NCBI): domain Eukaryota; kingdom Metazoa; phylum Chordata; class Aves; order Falconiformes; family Falconidae; genus Falco; species Falco naumanni. Next base: position 13,398,896 of record NC_054060.1, on the reverse strand, counting down.
CTTTGCAAATACCTACTTCGGGCATTGAACGTGTTAAAATTCTTGCATAGCTTTTTCTCTCTTAGGTATGGTGAAATACCTACCCCCGGCAGGCTGGATTTGGAGCCTCTGCTCAGGCTGTGACGGCCACGTTACTCCATGCTCAGTGCCACCGTGACTGCCAGACTGCCGGCGTGAGTAAGAGAATCTAGTTAACAGCAGTAGTATGCGCTTCGGTTTTCCCTGGCAGAGGTTATATCTGGTGACTGGAACAATGAGACTAACCTCGGTTTTACAGTAACAAAGCAGCTCTGACTTTTCTGGGTAAAGTCTATTTTGACTGACACACAAGTAGCTGTAGCTTTGCGGCACAATGGAGAAAATGACTTCATTTAACAGCTTTCTGTGCCAAGAAAGAAATAAAACAGTTCTGAGAATGTTGAAGATTTTTTTTTTCTGTTTTAATTTTAAACCTGAAAGAAAAAAGCAGTTGCCATATAAGTCCAAGTCAATGGAATATATAAATCTTTAAAAAGGTTTCATAAAGTAATAATGACTTTAGTGTATGTACCAAATGAGATTAAAGAGCTACATTTGGTTCTAATACAGAGTTTCACATTCAAAAGGACCATCAGTTTCCTGTTTAAAATCTACTTATATTGAACTGAATGGAGTTCAAACATAATGCCATTGTATTTTAGACATTTATCTTAATTTAAAACAGCTGAAAACATTAATAACAGAGCAAGGAGATGTGGAGGTATAGGCATTTCTCCCTTTCCTCTCCGCTTTTTCAAATGGTGAACTCGGATATAACATAGTCCTGCTTACGCTGTTCTGCCAGTCTTGCAAGAGATAAGGTGCACGGTGTGAGCCCCATTGAAACCCTGAGAATAACAGCCTTTCTGAAGGGCCGAAGAACATGAAACTTGCTTCACCAAGTGTCTGTTTCTGAACAGAGGGGCTTAAACGATTTATTGGGGCAGGTTTTACCCAAGAGCATCTTCATGAAGCATTTGCAATACAGACATACTAAGCTGAAACTCACTGGCATGAACACTTTCCCACTTTTTGGCTTTGGTCCCAGTCTTCTCTTTCTTTTCAGTGAAAATTCTTCCTCTGCCATGACTGCCTTTAAACATACCATGTTGCAAATCATACCATCCTGCATTTTACATGTCCTTCATATGGATTTCACCTTCTCTATTGTAGTTTCACAGAGGGATTGTCACTTCTTTGCGAGCTTTCAGAATTGTTCAACTTCTTGAAGCTCTGAATTATTGTCAATAAAAATCAAAGCTGATTTTCCTAATAGTGTTGTCTTTCCGGAGGAGATGGTGAGTGAAGAAAATGCATGACAAGGGCATGAGAGGTCAGTTTTAGCATAAATACCTGAAATATGTGAATTGGGGATGGGGCACCATTGTGTTAGGTGCTGTACAAACACAGAGGAGAGGTAAGTCCTGCCTCTGAAGCTCTGTAACATAAGTAAGCTTTGTAATAATTTTCCAGTGAGTTTTCACACTAGAATAAATTACCTTGAAACCCCTTCAGAATGATAAAGGAATCTTCTAGTTTGATGCTCCACTTATGTGGGAACACCTTTTCCCCAAGGACACCAGATATCCCACCAATCAACGTATCTGTCTAGTGGAATAATGTGAGAATGTAGGTTTTATTATCAGGATCTTCCCAGGGAGCCTAAGGTACTTTGTAGTGTTATATTCCTTGCAGTTCTCAGAATCATGTGCATTAAAGGTTGCTTAACAGCTGGTGAGTCACACAGCTTGTTCTTTGAGCTCGAATGCTCCATTAGGACGCATCCACTAGAGGTATTTTAACCTTTGAAAAAATCAATACAAGTGGCTTAGGCATTCTAGGTTTTAAGAAAAAAAAAACCTGCACAAAACAACAGAAAACCCTCAATAAGAACAAACTGCCTGCATGATGTTTAATAAATTAATCTCTCTTCTAGTGAGTACATCTTAGGGGTGCAACGTTTGCTAGAGAGTAGCACAGTTCTGGCCTAAAAAGTCACTGTCCTTGGGCACCAAGTGAGGCAGAGGCTGGAGGAAGTAAAATGTCTTCTGAGTAAAAAAAAATATCTCTAGTTAATTTTGTTCAACGTTACGTGTGGGGACAGGAATGGCACTTGGAAGAAAAGTCCTCCCTAATTTCACTGGGGAGTCGGTCTTTTCCTTAAACCATGAACTGTATTTACTGCATATGGCTTACATGTAGCAAGCCACAGTGCTTGACTAAGTAGCCAGGATGAGAGAGGAATTCCGTGGGCAGTATGTGTTTCCCTCTAGTTTATATGTACCCGATGTGAAATGAGTTGAACTAGCCCTGTTCTAGCCAAGCTGCTTGAGGAAATGAAGTATATGCTCCCGCTTTGCGGTCAGTGCCAGTGCTTCTCCTCTGTGATATAACGTGGTGGAGAAAGGCTGATTTGAATCAAATTTGACTGTGAGATGAAGGGCTGAAGGATATTGCAGTCCTCCAGATTTCATAAGCAGACACAGTCCAGCAGAGGGAAAACAAATCAGTGTTCCCTTTAGGGAAAATGCTGCAGTATTAGTTCAGTTGCATTAGCAGACACCCGAGATTCCGGCCCTTTGCTATGCACACACAGGACATAACTGAAGAAAACCAGATTTCCAAAATTCTGCCTGTGGAATGACTTGTTTGCATAAAAAAGCAAAATGGTTTAATTTTTTTCTTATGGTATAACCTCGGTGATTTTGTTTCTCATTAAGTCTCCTTGGGATAAATAACCTAGCTGTATAAAATCACCAGCCGCATATGGAACTCCTGGATTTCCTCTGCTTTGGTCCCTTTGGCATCAGTTTTATCCTGAGTACAAGGTGGAGAGATCTCACGATGCCGCCCATCCTCTGAGCCACCTCGGTTGGGATGTGGCCACAGCTCTTCCCCTTGCATGTGGCCAAGGGATGTGTTGGTGGCAGGGCTGGCTGTGGGCAGGTTTGCGTCACCACCTGATGCCATGGGAAGCGTGTAAGCTGGTGGTGAAACCCTGGCTGGACTGAGGTGGGCTCAGGACCTCTGACCGGCGAGCAGAGGGCAGTGCCCAGGATGCGGCGGCGACAAGCTGCGCCCTGTTGGGATGTGGTCCAAGGCTGCCAGGCAGTCTCAGCATCCCAGGCTTCAGGTGTGGTGCCAGGCTGCTGTCTCTCTGCTGGGAGCGGAGCCTGGATGTGCTGGAAGAGCGAGCCGTGCCGCTGTGCCGGAGAACGGGCTGTGCTGACCTCCCTGCCGATGGTGCGTACCGCTTGCCACATGCTGTTCAAATTTGTGAGGACTGCTGTGAGGCAGAGCACGCTATTCAGTACCAGGAGAATTTTCTGGTAGTTAATGCCACCAGAATGTCAGAAGAGTTAATGGCAGATGTGGTTGTGAAAATGTTCTGTATTTTTAGACAACCTTTAATTAAGACACTTTGTATGTAGCAGCGACCAAATAATATGCTGCCAGTTGAAAGCTGTCAGAAGGGAAAAAGTGTACAAAGCTTCTAGATGCAGCCCTCTTTATTTTTATCTGAAAGTGAATTAGGAAACCTTTCCAGTAACAATAACTGTCCTTTCACATGAAATGATTTATTTAATGCACACTGTAAATACTTTGGGCAGCTATATGGATTTATACTTAACCCCTTTCACTTCACGTTGTTTAATCTAGCCTCATATTAAAAAGATTACATCTGAAAGCTGAATGGGTTTTGTGATCCCAGCCTTTTCTTCTGAGACTAATGTTTTATATAATTATTTTGATACCGCAGATATATTTTTTTTATCCTTTCGTAAACCTTTGTAAGGGGTGAATAGGCCTTTCAGGGTTTTCATTTGGATTAAATTAAGAGAAAACAAATGTATGGAGTATAATTCCATTTTGAATTTGAAGATGCCTTTATTAATAGATCATTTGTTTGCCTATAGGGTTAGAAAGATGCTAACGTGATAGAGGATTCTCTAACAGAGCACTAATTCTTACTTTGATATAGCAGAGATTTATTGTGTAAGCTCAGGTTTGGATTGAAAGCAACGAGGTTGCAGTAAATCAAGATACAAAAAATCTCAAAGAACTGGATAAGCATCATTTTGATGTTCCTAGAATTTTGATACTCATCACTGTTAGGATAAACACACAGTAAGCAGCAATTAGATTATTAGGTAGCCAAGATATTATGCACATTTACAGAATGAAGTTGCTTAATGTATTTAAACTGCTCCCAGCCCGTGTTCATACGCTGCCATCCGAGGTGAGCAGCAGGCTCTGAGGCTGCCACGTCCCTGGCTGCTCGCCTGGCAGCGTGCGGCATGCTGAGCGGTGCCCACCCGCACTGGGGGGGCGAGACACGGTCTTTGGGAGCCACAACAGCCATACATCTTCTGTGGGCAGGTGGATATTCAGTTACGAGCTCACTCGGTCACCCGTGGAATTACAAAGCATGTCTAAGGCAGAATCAGGCCCAAACCATCCCAGCACAGTTTTGCCTTCTGCGGGGCTGTTTATGTTTAGCTGAAAGTACACACGAAGGGAAATGATAGCAGGTGTGTTTATTTTCTGGTTTCTCAAATCAGTTTCAGCGTGTCTCCTTCATTGTTCGTGTTTTGTTATTTTTTTTGTTGGTATATGCTTTGATATGCTAATCTGCAGGGAGAACTTGCCAGCAGTTGCACAGGGGCAGAGGATCCCTAAGCCTCGAAGGCCGGTCACGACGTTCCTACAAGTCCACATCATTGTGCATCATCACAGCTACCAGGTGCCACCCTGCTTTCTGTTGTGTACCTGTCACCAGCTCACTGATACCTTTGGCAACAACCTGCTGCTTACTGAAATTATTTAAACCGTCTATATAATGCTATTAATATGTATTCTGTAGCAATACAAGGGAAAAAAAAAACAAACCCAAACAATATCTGCAGTCAGTGGTAACGCTCAGAGAAATTTAGCTTGGATTTTCAGGATCTAGCTCTTCTAAGCTGAGGTGCAAAATCTCACTGAAATGCTCTCGGTGTGTGGTCAGGATAGCAAGAAAAGAGCCAGATGCCTCCAGGTTTTCAAAAACAGAGAGGCTGCCGTATGTACAGGTCGATGGGCCCTTGTGCGTATGGGTATGGATTATTTTCAGTAGTGTCCTACCAGTGAAGAACACACAAAAAAGCAGCAGCAGAACGTGTCCTATTGCTAAAAGCAGCAAATTACTATTATTTTTGAGTTCAAAACCCCCTTGTAGTTCAGTAAGCTTTTTGTACTTCTCAAACCCATGTTTTTTGGCAGGCAAAGGACAAGTTACCTGACTACCCTGTTTCCACGGGTGCTTTCTAACACATCACTACTTTGTAGCGGATTGGAAACCAGAAAAGGAAGAAAAGGGAGGATCCATTTCTCATGTTATTTTTCAGAGAACCTCTTCTAATGCCTCTGGGAATGGTGCCACATATCTTGAATATCAGCATCTGAACCAAATCTGAGTTCTTTGCTTGCACTGAAAAGCACTCTATTCTGCTAGTAGACCTACAAAAATGCTACTTCCCAAAATAATACTTTAGGCAGTGACACCTGAGACCCAGAAATCAATGGCATTAATAGTAGTGCAGGTGGTAATGGTTGTCACCAGACACATGAGAATTTGTCCCTGAAAGGCTCTTTTTGAGTGCCCTGTGTTGGTGGTTAACAGCGTTCGAGTGAATATTATTTCAGAAAGACAAATTTTGCACGGAAGGAAACGTCTTCTGTTGGAGTGGCTCGTACGGTGAAAATCCATGGTCACAGCTGTAGGCACACAAGCACTTCTTCAGGGCTGATACTTGAACCCTAGGCAAAGAGAATCAATTTATAAAGAACAGTACTTTTATTTCAATGGCAGAACAGCCAAGCTGTTCTTAGCAGTGTTGGTGTGCCTGGACTCAAAGGCACACCAGATCCCCGGGCCACCCGGACTTGATCGAAATCTGTCCTGTGACTGGTGTGTGGAAAGGGGAGGGAAAGTACAGATACATCAAAAACTGGAACAAAGAGACACTGTCCCTGCCAGGTTTGGTCAAAATAAAACAACAGAGCTGCCACTGTCCTGGGTTGCTAATGAACTGTGATGGACTGAGATACCTTCATCAGCTCTCTGTGGAGGTGAGTAGTGGAGACCAGCTCCTGATCTGTTATTTTGGTGTAACCAAGGGGTGTGTCTGGGCTTGGGTGACAGCCTCAGGCACATATTCATGAGCTTTAATAGGGATATTTTGACAACGTGTTCACTCCAGCTGTAAAATCCACTCCAGAACCTGGTTAAAACCTTTGGTAATTAACTTGTGTTGTTGCCATCACTTTCAGGGCTGGTTTAAAACTAGCCTTGATAACATCTATGGGAGCTGCAGTGTGCAGATGTATGCCTAGTTTAAGTTGTTACTAGTTATGCATGAATCTACATAACATTATAAAGGCAGGTATTCTTACTGCTGTCACCTGAGCCGTGAGAGCAGAGCTAAGGGGAAGAGGAGTTAGTTGGACACGTGTTGAATTTTGGCTTCTCTAGCCAGCAGACAGTCAAATAGCTTCTTAGAAGGTACCATCTGCTTCAACAGACTCAATTACCTAGTTAAAAATGACTTGCAAGCTAGCAGGGAAGTTTAGCCTGGTGGTACCGAATAAAAAAGCTATTTATGCTATTTTTCAGTATTCGTTCAATATCACAGAGTGCTCAGGCTTGACTCTAATTGCTTTTCTATGCAGCTGGATATCAAGGGGCTGTGTGGCAGATGAAGTTGATCACTAGAAGCCCCATGGCTTGGTGTGCTTCAGCTGGGAAGCTGATAATGAGCCTATAAAGGGATTAGGTCCCCCTAGTGCTTGGTGGGTGGGATGGTATAGTTGTAGAGGGGGGTGGTGGTTTTTTTTTTGTTTTTGTTTTTGTTTGTTTGTTTTTGTGTGTGGTTTTTTTTTTTTGTTTTGGGTGTGTGTGTGTATTATTTATTTATTATTTATTTTCCTTCTTTCCTTTCCTTCTCTTCCCCACCTCCACCCCCTTTCCTTTTCTTCTCCCTTCCTCTCAGGACTGGATGGCTCAGCTGGGTTTAAAAGTGATTTGACATGATCTTTATCCAGGCTGCAGTATACCTCTAAGGATATGCTTTTTAGTTGCTCTTTATTCTTATCTCCAGGATTTTTTTCCTCAAAGAGACACTGTAGTGATTTTTCTGGCAGGCTGTTGCTATTGTAGAAGCTGAGAGCTGTGGGTCCTCACCAGGAAATGTCAGCCCCTTGCCACGAGGCAGCATGTCTGCATCTGCAGTGCTTCTGATGTGTGGTGTCATGACTTAGTGAAGAAATTTTGACAGGTGACAGCGCTTTGGAGGGTAAGTTAAAAGCAATATGCACTTGCTTCACTAAACTGGAAACACACTTTTACTTACAGTACCTGCTAACAAGGAATTGCAGTGACTAATCTTCATTTAGAGGCTTTAGTCTTTCATATGGCTTGTCATTTGAAATACTTCCAAAGAGACTGGCTGTGGGCTCAGCGAGCCCCTGCACGATGCCAGCCTGGCGCTCAGAGATGCAGTGCCTGCGTGGTTCAGAGAGGAGCCCCCGCCCCACACGCCGTGGGATGGACCCGAGGAGTGGGCATCCGACTGCACCGTGCAGTACGTGTGTGGCGCGTTGCTGAGCCCCGCTGTGCTGCGTTGCTTTTCATTAGAGGCTGCTGGGCTGGGTTTAGGACCAGTCCTCTCTGAGCAGAGCTTTGGTGTCTGCCTGCTCTTGGGCTGGTGAGCCAAGGTAAAGGTTGGGACTTTGGCAGGTACCAGTGATGTACTTCTATTGATTATTCCCAGTGTTACTGTCTCCTCTTCCGCATTAAGCTTTTGAAATTCCCTCTAATAAATACTTCTTGTTGGATCCCCTCCCAGAGCCTCTTCCAGTAAAGCTGAGATGCCTTGGAAGCCAGTTTGGTCAGGCTCTTTCTCACCCACATGGATAGGAGCAGACCTTATTTCCACATGGAAATAAGCAGAGCTTTGCTGCGTCAAACAGGAGGCACCTTTCTGTTGGGAAGCAGCTACTAGGAGACACATCGAGAGCTGCATGTACCCTCAGCACCGCTGGCCCTTCTCTATTTTTAGTCAAGGTGAAGCTGCCCACGTTGGCCCGAGGCATGGCGGCACGTATGTGGTGAACAGGGGACAGTCAGTGTTGCCTGTTCTTTACTGTCTTTGCCCTTGAACTTCCTTCTTGCCTGTATCTGGGCAGCAATGTCTTCTTCTCCCCTTATCATCCCTTCAGCGATCTCTTTCATTCATGCTGCTTTTTTTAACTTCTGGGCTTTCTGGTGTCTTCCACTCCCTTTGCCTACATGGGACTAGTAGTTAGGAGTACGTTGCATGATGCTGTACTGAACTTGCTGCTTCCAGAAAAGTCCCCTACCACCCTCCAAAGTACTGTGGCTATCAAACACTGTCATTCTCTTCTCGCTGTTGCACAATGAGAAGGTACAGAGTACCTCTGTGTTGCGAGCTCTCTGAGGTAGAGGAATTTCGGGTCACTATTTAACTGTCTGCTGTGAGCTGATGTTTGCACCAGCATGCTGTAACGATACTGCTCCTAGCCGGAGTCACAAAATGAGACGTGCCATACTTGACACAGGAACACATGCTCTCCCATTAGCATTCATTATTTGTGGTCGCAGCCAGACAGATAAAGATTGACATTGATAACTGCCTGAGGAGAGAAGCTGTGCACCAGCCTGCGCTCCGCTTGCTGCTTTGATAACACAGAGATGAGAAGGGAACAGCCGTGCAAGTGGTGGCTCCCTCCTTGCGTTGGCTGGCAGGTGTTTGGCTGTCATCTTCCATTTCTCTCTTTGGAAGGCAACACTGGAAAGGAATTCCCATTAACAATTCATATTTATTCAATTAAATCACAGTTAGCTGGTAGGTAGCAGGGTAGATCACTGAGGCCACCGCTCCAAACAAATGAAACCAGATTTACGGGTGTGTTTTCCTTTTTGCTACCTCTTCCTCATTTGGCATGTATTTACTTTTGAAAAAAAAAATCTGCTTGTTTAATTTTACCCATTTTTTGGCAGTGCACAAGCACCCCACACATGGACCGGTGTTCCACTATGTTATAAAGACAGGCAGCAAGGCAGCTCAGAAGGGCTTGTGAGATCAAACGATACCTGCCACATCTTTCCTAATGTGGGCTGAGAGCTTGCTGGGGCTGGGGCTCCTCTGCTGCCTTTGTTTACAGGGTGCTGGCTGCAGTGGGTGTCTCAAGCTCATGTTTTAGAGGAGCTACTGGGTGTACATCACGGTGCTGGTTTCTTTCATGGGTCTCTCGATATATGAATTGCTGATCAAGACTTTTTTAATGGTTTGAAAGAGCTCTTAGTGCTGCAGTATCCGTTTAGGTGACCTTTCTGCCTGCAGGCAAGATATCTATTATCTGCTTTTAAAAAAATAACAATTACGCAGCTAAGATTTTTAAAGAAAATGAATTTCCTGGCTGCAAAGTTCTCCTTTAAGGAGAGTCAGGAAATGGGTATCTAATCAGGCTGCTTTGGAAATGCCAGCATTACATGGCGCTTAGCCACCAAATGGGTTCTGTAGAAACCATATGTATAGAATAGGCAGACTGTGACTTGTGAGCCCAGGAATCCAGCAAGCGTGTTTGTAATGGGATTGTTTCTGGGAGGTCTCTGTCATCTTTGAGAGGTGACCATTGATGTAAGTAATTAGAAATTGTGTTGCATGGGGATGCTAAATGAAAACGGGTTATTAAACAGGTTTTACTGGAAACTATTTATGAATAATTATCTCCAGAATAATCAGAAACATTAAAATAAAAGGAATAGATATGTCATTAAAAAAAAAAAAAAAAGACAGAGAGAGATGGGATCAAAAGGGATCTGGAATTAGCATTCCTCATTATTTTAATGCCAGAACATGCTTCTGTACTATTAATAGAAGTTAAAGCTGCTGCAGATTTTTCTGACTGCATTTCTACAGCTTGAAGAATCATAATCATCCTAGGGCTGAATATCCCTTTCTTAACAATGGCACCTGTTTTACCTTCCTTAGTTTGTCTCCCAGAACAATAAAGGTCCTGTAAGGTCATCTTCAGCCCTATCTAGAATCGGGGTATTTTTCTTTAGTTTACCCATCATAGACCAGGCAGACAAGCTCTGAAATCTTTTGAAAACTGAATAGTCAGATTATTTTTTTTTTCCTCTTATAAGCATTTTACAGTACAGCATTTTATTTCTTACCTCTTTGAATGGTATTTCCTTCCAAATACATTTTTCTCCCTATGTAAAATGTCATTAAACTACAGAGCATTTCAGTCTGGATTTTCCCCAAGCATTATGGGCTGTTCACAGCCAGCTCTGTGAAGTCAGCTATTATTCCTCATAGCAGGGTTTAAAAATAATTGCCCAGCTCCACTTAAAAAAAAAAAACAAACCAACAAAAAAACCCCAAAAACAACCAAAAAAGGCAGTTAGATAATGATTTAGTCTATAAGGTATATTTATCTGTTACAGAGCTCAGTAATGATAAAGAACTATTTGCATATCGGGCCAAAATTGTGAGACTGATTATTTCTGTGTGCGTGGAGGGGCCGGCAGTGCGCCCAGGGGTGCCACTCTGGGGATGCTCGGTGGGAGCACCCATGGGTGCACAACCCCACCCCTGCTCCGGGCGGTTGACACAGGTGAGCTCTCACCTGGGATGCATCAAGCTCTGGGGGCTTGGGCTGGTGCCCACGCCGAGACATCTGCTTGAGTGGCAGGGCTGGAGCGTGGGCATAGGTGTGCACCAGCATGTCTGAGCTGTCACTTCTTGTAGAGCGGTTTTGGGAAAGGGGACTTCCCAGAGAGGCACCCCTGAAAAACTTGTAAAAGGATGATGAAAAGGTTGGGGAAAGCAGCCCTCATCTGTGTGAATGCTGTTGGGGTGGTTCTTGGGTTCCAGATTAACAGCTCTATTTTATTTAAAATAAATGACTGCAGTTTGGATTGGATGGAAAGTCCGTTGAAGATGATGGAAAGGCTGCTGTTGCTTAGTGAGCTTTGGTAATGGTTATTTTGGAAGACTCCCCCCCCCGCAGTTTATTAATTAATTCTCTTGGTTTTCTTTTTAATTGCTGAGACAGAAATTCAATGGGCTGAGTGGCACTAAATCATTCAGAAGATATTTGAAAACTGTGGTTTCAGGGGGAGGTGAGGGATATTGTCTTTTCCTAGTGCGCTGAATTAAACCTAGGAAAAATAACAAAAAAATAATGTAATAGGAGGATATAACCAGGCAGTCACAGTTGAGAACAGGTTATTTTACTTACTTGCCCTGTGATTCTGTGGTAGAAATATGGGGTCAGGTAATAAAACTAGAACACACTCCCACTTAAATGAATGGAGCCATTCATTTCAAGGACAGCTTCAGGGTTTTTTAGTCTAGCAATGTAACTAACTGAATTCCCTACAGGCAGATGAGCCAGTGAAGGAAATACATTCAGAATAAGGATTCCAGGTTATATGCTTTAGAGTGTTTGGTGGTGTTTTTTTCTTTTCTTTCTCCTTAAATATTGAGGCTAATTACTCCAGTGGGGGTGGGGAGGTGATGGAGAGGGGAAAGCTGGGTTTGGTAGAGAGGATCTTTGTTAATGCTTCCTCCAGGCTGCAGAAGCAATTGAACCACTAGAGCTCTGCAATTCTGAAATTCAGCTGGATTCAGTAAAACATGGGCTGCCTTTTTCATTGGATTGTTCCAAACACCTAGAGAAACTGGTCTGAGGGAGACCAAAGTTCTTGTGATCTAAACAATGAAACAATATTGTTATGTTTTAATGTAATAATATTTTAAGATAACAATAATGAGCTTATTTCTCTGCTAGAGGCAGGTCATAAAGATAAGCACTTCTGGAGCACTTCACTCCTTCCAAGTGCTGCTCTGTTAACAATAGCATCTGTGATGCTGAAAGCAGATATAGAGGGCTCTTAACTCCTGTTTGTTTCAGCAGAAGCCTGATCTTGACTGTGGGAAGACTCCTACTAAAGACTAGAAGATGCTTCAGATGAGCCTCTTCCCCACTCAGGATAATGGTGTCTATCTCAACAGATTTTCAAAGGAGGGGAGAAGGAACATATCCTGTCCTCAAAATAGAGCACTGCAGGAAAATAAAGGTATTGGAGATGAGCACATCTTATGGGAGTGACCCTCCTGCTGGAAAGTCGGCAGCAATGCAGAAACATGGCATTAATCCTTTGGGAGCCCAAAATGCAAACAGTGCATCGTTATCCACGCTCTGTAGGGCCTTACTTAAATTGCACTCATTTGTGATGGTGAGGAGCAGTGGATAAGTGGGTACTGCTTTACATTTTTGTCTTTGAGTCACTTGGTCTGTCCCCTTCCAGCAATGGGGTACAGAGGGAATTGGCAGGGTTTTTTTTTGGATCATTCAGAATGTGAATCAGGGAGAAGGCATCACTGTTCTTTTCCTAGAGTAAAGGAAAAGATCATCTTGTGCAGTAGAAGCAAAGAACAGGAGCTAGCAGATGGGCGCTCTCCTGCTGTTAGATATCACTGCTGCTTCACACGACAAGGAAGACACTTGGAGGCTCCTCAGTATTTCTCTCCTGCTCCCCCATCATAAACTGAGGGCTCCCAGCTCCGGTTGTCTTAAGTGCTCACGTTGTCCTTGGTGAAGAGGTGGAAAGGGTTCCATCACAAATGGAAGGGGTTGCGTTGGACATCAGCCCTACCTAATGTGTCATGGATCTGTTTCAGGGAATTAGCAAAGGCTTCCCTCTGGGCTGGCACTGCTGTCATCTGCTGTTTCTTCTTCCTCTCTGGCCCTTTGGAGAGCCGTCTCTCTGTGCTCCTGGGATGCAGGATCTAAGGTTTGACTTGTGGCATCTTTAGCGCTTCCCAGGAAATTCAACTTGGACTTTAGCAACTGCTTGGCTTTTTACATGACGTCGAGAAGACTGGGTTCCTTTTCCCCTTTTGGGTGTGTTTCGTTGTGTATATGATCCCTCTTTACTGGTGTCTCGAGAGAGCTGGATGTCTGGGGAAGTATAGGCACAAAAATGAGTGAGGACATGGGGAAAGAGGTGGTTTCACTTCTGACTGTATTTCTGAGCAAGTTTAAACGTGCTCATTTTGCACCTACAGCCAGCATAGCAGAGCAGTTACCCCAGCCCAAACCCATGGTGACACTCCTGGGACAAGAAGGATGGGATAGCAATTGCAAGGGCAGGGAGCTCAGCCTCTGGCTCTGGGAGGAATCTTATGTCTAGGCCATTCCTAATAAATGTTCCATGTGGTTTTGAGGCCGTCCAATGTTGGTGTCTCTCCAGCTTTCTCAGCAGCCTGTCCCTGGGTTTCCCTGTTCTTACCTTCATAAAACTTTTTTTCTGTAATATCCAATGTTTTTCCTGCAGTACGAACCAGTTACTCTTTGTTTTATCTGCTGCACATGTGGTGGAAAGATGCTCCCTTTCCTCTTGGAAATGTAAAAATTGTATGTATTTATTCATATCTCAATTTCTTCTCATTAACCATCCTGTTCCTGGTTTCCATGTTGCCCGTTCATCTCCTCAGCCTTTTTTATGTCCCTCCCTTCACTTCCCTTTGTCTCTTGAAAAATAAAATCATCTTTTCACCAAAGAGGGAAAAAAAAACCAAAACGCAAACAAAAAAAAACCCAATGGTTGGAGGAAAGAAAACCCCAAATGTAAGATGAGTTTTGCAAATGCTCACCCAGCATCTCAGCCCTTTGTCTGTCTCCTCTGTTTAGACAGCAAGCTCTTCAGAGGAGGGGCTGTTTTCCTGTGTTTGTACAAGTGCTTAGCAGACTGAGGCCCTGATGTAGCTGAGTTCCTTAGGGGCTATCGTAATGCACAATAATAATGAACCATATGTCGGTTTAGCCAGGAAAATACTAAAGCAGCAGGCCAGTAGGCAGATTTTCCCTTAATGGACCAGGTATTGCTTAGACAATGCACACCATTTCCCCTTCTATCCCACGAATAATACACTTCACTTCTAGAGGAAGCCGTCCTAGGGATGATGATGTATTTTAGACTTTGTGGGCTTTGTTGTTAGTCTAATTATATTGTAGATGTTTAGAAGGATGTTTCTGGAGCATTTTGCAAAGCGGGCATTTGTGAGTTCTAGGCACCCTAATGCTCGTAGGGCAGCGGTTGTGGTGTCAGTGTGGGGCCAACCCGGACCTCATATGTGGCCCACATGGCAAAGTACCTTGGCTTGGGCTCAGCATCCTGCCCAGCTACTCGCTTTATTGTTCTTTGGGTTACTTTTGGTTTGGCTCGCTAAGAGAAAAAGTTTGGGTCGACCTGCAAGGTGTTGCAAAGCATTGCACAGGTGTACCCTTAATAACCAGACACAGTTATCAGCCCATTTCAGGTAGGGACCATCCTTGAAGTTATCAGCCTGTTTGGTAGTGGGATCTGGTAGGTGTCAGCAGCACTGGTTAATTTCGCAGCTAGATGGGGATTCTGATTTTGATTTTTATTTTTTTCATATATTTTATCTTTCCACCCTTTCTTTCAGACTCCAGAGAGTTGTTATCAACAAGTTCTATTTCACTCTTACCATTTTTGTCTTACCACCGAAACAGTTTAAGTTTTAGTTGTGTAACACTTAGAAATGTTGACACTAAGTTGAAGCATTTTGACTTTTTATGAGAAGAAATAACTTGAAATTTTCATTTCATAAATGTTTTTTGAAGTGTCCCAAAGTAAAGCAAAAGGGATAAAAGGCCATGTTTAAAAATATTAGAAAGGCTACCAAGATAGCCCAGCTTTCAGCCAGAGGTTTTGTGGGACCCTTGGAAGTCCTCGCTAGCTCTGGGTGATCAATGCTGACGTGGTCACTGTGGCTGCCCTGTGCTGGTCTGGCTCTGCTAGGAGGTGGGGGTAAATCTGCTGGAGCTGTCTAAGCTTCACCTCTCTGTTGTCAGAGCTCGGTTCAGCAGGAATCACTGGGAACAGGGCGAGGGAAATCGAGAATTTGCTGCTTGGTAAATCCTCCCACTTCCCTCCTCCCAGTGGAGACATTTGTGATAATCATGGAGAATGCTACCACTTCAGCCTGCAATAATAACCACGGAGCAGCTCTTTCGCTCGTAATTGCTTTACTGCCCAGGGGAGAGAGAGGGCTGTTTTCCTTTTATCATTGTCTTCGGTGTTGGATTTGGTTTTTTCCTTCTTCTGTCAGTTAAATATTCCTACGTATCATCATCTTGATTTCCCTCGCCAAGGAACACAAGGGGCTATGTTTTAGGCGGTAGAAGGGATGTGCAGGGCACCATGAGTCCTGAGATGTTGTATTTATGTATTTGAGTAAATTCAAACTTAGTATGATCAGCATGGTCCTATGGAGTGCAGATCTGTTCAAATCGAGAGAAGTATTTTAGTGGATTTATTGTTGCCTTTGATATGATTTTTATGTGTTCTTGTCAGAAGTGGAATAAAAAAAAAAAAGTGCTGCAGTTCAGTGTTAGCCTGTAAAAAACATAAAAATCTGGCATAGAAAGACCTGTCATCATAACTTTCATCATGTTACAGATCCTTACTTTGCCACATCTGCTCATTACGTGAGACAGGCAAGAATTCAGAGCGTCTGAGCTTTAAGAAATTCTGTTGCAGGAGGTAACAACTGACTGAAAGGTCAGGAGATAGTTTAAAAAATTTTCCTATGGTCTTTTTTGTTCATGAATTTCATAAGTGGGATGCTGGTAGACTGCGTTGCTGCATATGTTTAGATACAGATTAGGCTGGGGAATGAATTACAGTGAGGTGTAAAATAAGTGAAATGTAAGCTGTGCAGCAAGTGTACTTTTTAAAATGGTTGGCATTTTTGTGCAATAAAAGGAAAAAAAAATATACTGTGGTCATTTTGGGAGCGCAGTGGGCGAGATCAAGCATGGAGTGGTAAAGTTAACGGTGCCGAGGTGATTCATCTTAGCCGATGATCTTGCCTATGGGCTCTTACTCTGCAACTTGGTCAATAAATGTGATTGTAGTTATTATGTTTAAGAGTAGCGATGGATTTTCAGTCAGAATGATCGTTGCTTTTGTTTTTACCCTTATTCTCTTTCCACCTGAAATATAGCCTTCCTGTGAGAGTGCTGCTTGGCTGCCTCGCCTCCCTGCTGTAAGCTGCCTCCGAAGGCAGAGCGGCAGCTCCGGGGGCGGTGGGCGGGTTGGTCCCCCCTGTGCGGGATGCTGCTCCCGGGGGACGCAGGGTGAGCAAGCAGCTGCTTCCCTCCTACCGCTCTACCTGAGCGGCCGTCGCTGCTGCTGAAGGCTTAGCAATTCTCTGCAACAATTCTGAGATTAAAAGAATAATTCTAGTTTGGTGCCTAATTTTTGATTTCTGGGAGATTTTAAGCAAAAGAAGAAAAATTAAAGTACTAAGATAATGCAAGGATTCCAGAAGCTGTGGATTGAAAAGGAAAAAAAAAAAAAAAAAAGTCTCAAACTTTGTGCTACTGGATAGTTTTCATGACACAGAATGGAAAACGGGGTGCTAGTTACATTTTCATCTGATCAGATGATTTCTGAGGCTTCATACCTTGTGCATAGAGGGAAAAGGCTTTCTCCAGGGCAGTTTCCTAGCTGGATTTTCAGGTCTTTGGCCTTTCTGAGTCACCTGGTGGAGTAACTTCATAGCTGGATGGTGTCAAGGCCACTTAGAGCCATCCCGTAGCTCTTGGGTTTTAAATGGTTGTGTACAGCGTCCTGTGTTGCAGTCACAATATCCTCTAATAGATAACATTTTAAAATACAGAGATACATTTGGTATAAATATAGCTCACAGCATGAGGCACTGAATAAAACATTTCTCTTCACTCATCGGGGAGGATCATGCATAACTTACTCTTGGATCTGCTTCATCATTCAGGCGTTGGAGAGTCACCCCTAATTTGTGAAAACATATGGCTTATTCTACCCTTCCACACTGAGAATTTGTTCGAGACATGCTTGCCTGCAGTCTTGTGTTCACCATCTGGATGAACCTTCTGCAAGTCGAGGTAATCGGGAGTTACAGTAAGGGGGAGCAGGGAAGTGCGTTCCTCCTCCTCTGCTAAAATTGGAGGACATCTGACTCTTGGCTTTGTTACAGCCTGGTGGACTGAATCGCAGGGAAAAAAAAATAATTGTACACCAGGCAAATAGCCAGGTTACTGAAAACACATTTTAGCCAATGCTTATGAACTATAGAATCATTTAACTTTTTTAGACTCCATCTTGATTAACTACCTAGCAACAGTGAGTTAGGGAAAACTTGCTGTGGATCCAGTAAGAAAATATTTGGTATATCACAGACCTATTGTCCATTCCGAACCATAGATCATAGCTTCCACCTGCCCAGAGGTTCGAGCTGCCATTATTCATGCTCAAATTTGATGGAATAGGCAAATCTTAGGTTACATACACCATGTTTTGGAAGGAGTCTTCCGCAGGCCGTGCATTACTGAAGCAGGGATGAAATACATACATATTTTCACCAGTTCCTCAATTTCAGTTGCTCAACAAAAGACAATTGATTATCTACATGGAGCATCATTTGAGTTCCTATTATTTACAGGGGTTGCTCAGTCAAGTCAATGATGAATTTATAACCCTGTTTACTTGTTCTGGTTTGCTGTTTTGATTGTTGTGATTAAGTAAGGACTTTTTATTCTCTTTTGGCTCAGAAAAGCAGTGTGTGGCTTGTTCAAGTTTGCCCACTTGCTCTGGTGCTGGCTGCACAGTACTCTGCCCTGCTCCCCTGGAGGAGGGAGGCTCAGCATGTGGTCAGAGCCCCCCGGTGTGCAGGGTGGGCAGGCTGCACTCCCCAGTGTGTGCCCCAAGCTGGGCAACCCACAGAGACCTACGATAGGCATCAGTATTGCAAACCACCAAGGTGGTGGCTGTGCCTCACTTTTTCTGCAAGTCCTTCAGCTACCCTTTCTTGATTTTTGTACAAAGAAGGCAAACCAGTAGCTCGTTCTGGGTTTGAACGCAGTCTGATGTGTTCGGTTTTGCTGTGAGGTCCTCTGATACGCCAGTGGTACTTTACAGTGGTATTGTGGATGTGATTGTAACCTTCTGGTATATTCCCAAGCAGAAAAGTTGATACTGGTTTAAGGCATCCTTATGCTATTGAAACTGGTTGCATACTGGGGTTAGTAGCAATGGTAACAGTCTAAACATTTTTTCAGAGAACAAATTGCAGCTGTATCCTACGCTGTCATACTGGTACAGAGCCCCTGTGAAGCAGTCTCAGTTTCTTTTGATAACTATAACTAGATCCTGTTTCTGAAACAAGACTTCCTTGAAGTTAGTCCTGGTACATAGGTGCAGGGCCGTGTATCCATCTAAACAGAAAACTGAAAAGCTTTCTTATGATGCTGTGAGCCCCTAACAGCCTGTTTGCTGGCTGTGCATGGAGCGCGGAGTCTGCAGTTAAAGCTGGTTTCCTTGCCTGGCTTCTCCTATGTGTATGCTTTTATCTTGAATTACCAAGGAGATCTTTTCATCTACTGCTCAGGTAGCAGAACAGTGTTCATCCAAACTCTCTGCATGTGACTTAAACTGCCCGTTGCCCGTGAATCCAGCCAGCATAGGTATTTAAGCAGGTAATGGGGCATGCAGGGCTAAACTGCGGCCGGGGTTTGCATGTGATTCCTTCCAGATGGGTGCATTCCTATTTTGTATGTTGGAAAAGGTTCCCTGTGGCCACGTGCATGTCAAATGATTTGTCGAGATCTACCAAAGAAAGCAAAATGGCCACCTTAACCCCATTGGTCCCTCTGGGATGGTCCCTCTGGTTCACCCTTTGCCACAGCTAAAGGAGACCATGTCTGTGTGAAGGCCAGCCTGTCCTTCCTGTCCTGGAGGCTGCTGCTGTGCGCTTGCTTTAAAGACATCCTCATGTGTCTTCTGGGCACATCTTCCATTGCTGCTAGCTTGTGCTTGAGTCAGGTTTCCCTCTTTCAGGGCTGGCTTTCAGGTCCTCCTGGTTTTGGGAACATTGAACATACATGAAGTAATATATTTTTTGTTTCAAAGTAGAGAAGGATATAAAAATATTCTGCACTGGCAATGCTTCCGAATAGCTTTCACAATTCCCTCTCGCCACCGCTCCCGTGGATACTTTCTCTCCTGCCCGTTTCTGCAGTAATTCTGTGCGGAGCTTTGCAGTGGCTGCAGACAGCTGTGTCCTCCAGCACCCAGCTACTCCTTCACAGGGTCGTGTATCCTGGGGAATCACCCATCAGAGCCTGAGCTACAGGGTGGGAGAGAGAGGTGATTCGCAAGAGCTTTCTTACTGCTCTGGGGATACGTGACAGCCTGTGAGCATGACTTCAGCCTGGAATCCCAGACTCAGTTTAGTTAAGTGTATATACAGAAAGATCGTGCCTGTCCTGATCTACCCTCTTTGTTTCTTTCTGTCTTAATCATAGCATTCAAAATTATTAGAACAGATTAAAATGCAAACCAGCACCATAATCAAACAGAATGTAATAGCTGGTTTTCATTAAATAACGTGAAAATAAAAGACAAACAATTTACAACTAAGTCCCTCACCAGCTTTGGTGGACATAAACCGATGCTAACAAGCTGCTACCCAAACCTCAGGAATTTGTGTAGCCGGACTACCAGAGTCTGGCTCTCCTCTCCCGGACCTGAACATGTCTCGGATTGCAACATACTCCATATGAATTCTTAGACAATCTTATCTTATAGCCTATAATTTTTATGCATGTAGTTTCAAATTTTACAATGACTGTGTTTATATGCATCTAAAGACTTATAGGTGTGCACAGAAAATATTCAGTATTTTACAAATGTGATTTTTTTATTAATGAACCCTCAGAAGCCACCTTATGCCTTGGTTATCCCACCCTTGGTTTACAGAGAGATACATCAGGGGGCAGCGAGGAACGAAAGCTCGTGCAAAGTATGAAGGCGAACTCTGGCGTGGCTACAACCCAAGCTACCAAAATAGCAGATACTGGATTTTTGGTATTTCTGAAAGGTGTTGGCACCAGCATTTTCAGCACTTACAGAATACCCCCGAGACAGGCAGGTCATAGCAATTTAAAGTTCTTGGAATATTTATTTATTTATTTTAAGTTTAATTGAGCTATAAATAAGCATCTGTACCTCCAACATAAAAATAAGACTGAATACTTTTGATGAGCATAATGAATATTATCTCTAAAATGGGATTTGAGTATGTGCATAGATGTAAATTTGATGGGCTGAATAGCCCAAGAATACTTCAGGAATGCTTGAGGAGCTTCTTTCTGTTCAGATTACCAGTTTTTTTGCCATATGGATGGGTGTAAATGGAGATTGATGGGAGGAGCTGTTATTGTAATGTACCCATTAAGATGGTTCCTTTGTTTCAATATGTAGATTGCATTTTCAAGAAGATGTGAAGCTACTTTAAACAAAATGAGATGTATAGAAGCTTTATGTTCTCCTTTCTCTTCAGCTTCTGCTCAGACCCATATAATTTTCAGGAAAAGGTTAGTAGTTTGTAGGGATTATAGCATATTGTTGCAGAGCAAAATTTCGGTCTTCACCATGTTTTGAATGGAAATGGCAACATCTGATGAAAATACATTTTAATGAGAAGGGTGAGATCATAATTTGATCAGCATACACTCATTCATTTTAGAATAATTCTAGAGCTAAAACATGCTCTTGGTTTGCATGCAAAGAATTCAATTTACTTCATACTGTGCAGAATCAAATATTTATCAACTTCAGTTTTAAAACTTTTATTTGCATTTACCTATTAACCAGTATGCGATGCTGTTCTGGGACATGCGTGGAAAGCCCGCATAGATGTGTCCAGTTTCAGGGTTGCTTTAGCGATGCTCTGCAAGGTTTGACTGCAGCGCTGCTCTTCCCCACCCCAGCGACCTTCCTCGGCCGGCTGTAGGGAGAGGGTACTCACTTGCTTAAACTCATACGGTGATGGAAGGTTTTATGAATTGGCTGAGGCAGTCTATCAGATTCAGTTTTACTCTTATGGGTGGTGTTTTCTTGTAGAAAACAATGCTCTGGACATTCAGTTAAAATGGGGGAAGTTAGATTTTTTTGAATTTATTTTCCCCCCCCCCCCCACTGGACATCTTATTTGCTTCAATTAGCACGCTATTTATATTTTTGAAGTTTAGGTTTTGTGATCTGTTTACTTTTTCACTCCTGCTCATTTGCAAGCTGACACAGGATGTCACATTCTAAGTTTGGAAACCATTTGATTTTGATACAAGAAGTAGATGGATTGTAATTCCCCAAATGAGAGCATGGTTACTAATTCTGTTGGATGTCATAGAGCAATTTCTTGCCAGTGAAAGGACTGTATCCGTTCTGCCATGGTGAATTCCATACATTTTAATGTCTACATTGCTGATTTTTTTTTTTTTAAGCTTTATTTTTTAAATTATACCTTTTCTAAACTGTTTTGAAGACGCTGATTGTCTGTGTTGGAGCGCACCAGCCAGGGCTAGATTTCCTGGCAGCAAGATGTGATTCATGCTATGAATATAAGCTCCACTTAAAAAGTTTGCGGGTAGCTGGGAAAGACAAGACAGGTATTTGTCTTGTGAAAGAAGCTTCCCATGTGATTTCAGCTGAGAGCTGGGTTTTGGAGCCAACTTAGCTTTTAAAGGCTAGGCACATTTTTTTCAAAAAATCTAATTACTATTTAGAATAAATGGTACCATTAATTGCAGGCAATTCTCTATAAAAGGAATAAACTATCACTTAATTGCATTTAAATTCATAATACCAAAATGTATCTTGATTAGAGAAAGAAATAGACCAGGTTAATTCTTTTCTTTGGTAATGAGCGAAATTTATACAGAAAAATCGCATTATCCGGTGGAGCCGTCGTTGGCTTCTTTCTGTAGCTGGTTCTCAATCTTCAAATAGATATTCAAACACCCGACTGTCATTTAAGCTTTCAATATTTTTCCTTCTCGGACAATAATTCTCTGCAAAAAGTTGAAAGCTTTCCAGCTTTATGTTATCTCTGTTCTGTGGGGGTGCAGGTAGGAAGCGACTGTATAAGTTGGCATGTATATTTCTTTGCAGTATAACTTGCAATCAAATGGAAATGAAACTATTTCAGTTTGGGTTTGTTTTTATTTTTCTTTTTCTGACTGATTCAAACCCTTGCTTAAAAAATTCCAAGTGTTAATCCAGGAGGGGGCAGGAAAGAAAGGACATGTGCTAGGGAATGAAAGGTGCTGAACAGAATTATTTTCTGAAAGATTGAAACCTGGTGTGTTGTGTGAAGTCTAATTTTAGACCACATTATGCTGCAATATGGTATCAGATTCAAAGAGCAGCAGGTGTCAGAGAATCTGCTAGCTGACACTCCATGTTACAGCAGAAAAGCTTTATTAAATTCATTTTCTAAGCTGCAAATGGGACTCTGACATGGTGTGAAATTCAGCTAAACTGAACTTCTTCAGCTCCTGCTCTAGCATGTCATGGATTTTCTGTAATCGCCCACTGTGATCTGGCTAGCCCAAGTTTGGAAATGCTGGCTATTAGCCTTAGCAGGAAAATTCTTTGCTTTCAGGCACTGTGTGCTTCCCACCTGCAAGCTAATGAATCCTCAAGGGGGTCTGAAATGAGACAAAACCCAATCCTGAACTGAAGGAGAACAGGAAAATCTATTTCATGCCTTTCCTACGGGAGATGGATCTAATTCATAGAAATATTTTGTGATGGGGCTGGGGTTATCTGGATGAAAAAGCTATTTTTATTTTGAGTATTTGAAATATGGCTACACCCTAAATTTCTCCCTATGAGATGTTTTCCTGAAAATCTGAAAGGCTTATCAGGGTAGAGATATAAATTGTGCAGACACAACTTATAATGGCAAGGCTGTTTTAATGCCTGCTTTCTATATCAGTCCTGTGAACAAGCAAAGCCGCCACGGCACGGGGAAGGGCTCTGCTCTGTGATGGGCTTTGTGCTGCCACCTCTCCTGACCCACACGGGTGACGTGCGGGCTGGGTTTGTGCCTCACACCCCTCTGCACCCGGAGCCCCGTCTCGCATGGTTGCAGCACGTGCCCTCCAGCCCTCTGCTTCTGGTCCAGCAGGCTGCAAAGTGTTGGCATAGCAGTACACGGGCTAACACAAAGTCTTCTGGGGATGGACAGATAAGAAGGAGGAAATATTTGCAATGCTGCTAATTTTGACTGTGTAGTGCCCTGATTTTACCTGTAGTTGTTGCGTAAGGGGAATTTGGTAGCCATAGCAATAGGGACAGTGCTATGGGAAGAGTTGCCGTTCACTTTAGGCTGCTCTGACTGGGTTTAAACATCCCTGAAAGTGTTGGGAAGCAGCAGAGAAGATAAAAAAAGAATTATCAAGACTCTGAGAAGCCTGTGGAATAAATTTAGAGAGCTCCCCTTGGACAAAACAGTGTCAGGTAAAGATGGTGTTTTATACAGATCAGATGTGATCAGCTGGGCATTGCTGGCAAGTCCCAGGGAGCAGCAGAACACACATAAAAAGGAAATGTTCAGGCTGTGAGTTAAAGGGTTGTCTTTCTCTCTTTTAATTTTTTTTTCTTTTTGGGGGGAGAATTCTTCCCTGCCTCTTTTTTTTTTTTTTTTGGAGATGATTCCACATCTGATCTTGTAGCAAGTAAAGATATAGAATGTACAGGAATATTTGCAAGGCATGCTTATAATTGATAGGTTTCTTTTTGCAGTTTGGGTCCTTGTTTGGAGTCTGAACTGCCTTTAGCCAGTCAGGCTACTCTGCTCAGAAACGTCCTTAGCAAAGGAACATGGATAAACATAAAAATCTTCAGGGAAGGACTGGAAGATTTGGGGTTTGCGTACAGAGTCCTTCACAGCCTGGCTTTCTGATTGCTCATCTAAGTTGTGAAAGATGGCATTCTTGGGCCTCTGAGTTGTGAAAGATGGCATTTTTTGCTCAATGCAAGGTACTGCTTTTTATCTCCTTCAAGTTGTCACCCAATATCTTGACAATGCAAGTTGTTTGCTCACTGACTTTGGTTGGCAAAACAGCAAAACCACCATGATTTTGGTCATGTTTTCAAATACAGTTGTTGTATTTGATATAGGAATGATTGTCGTAATACATATGAAGTGCAGCTAAGCAATGATCTGGGCTGGAAGGCTGGCTGGTGGGCAGGCAGATGCACTGGGACACCTAGAAGGTGGCTTTGGCTCTGTAAGCGGTACAGGGAGGGGATTTGAGCCATGTGGAGTCTGAATGGTTTGGAGTTCATTCAAAATGCAAAAGCAGGGCAAAGTGGCCTTGTCAGTTTGTGGGCAAATGTAAATAAGTTTGTAACAGTCAGTGCAAACCCTTCATTCAGCAAGATTTTTGAAGCTAGATTCAGTGTAACTGTGGTGTTCCATGTGAATCCATATTGAATTTCTTTCTTTAAATGAACCTGTCATTCTAACCAAATCCTCAACTGAGGCTTTGAATATAAAGTTAAGAACAATGTTGTTGGATTCTGGGTGAGCCCTTCAAATTGCTTTAGGTATCTCCAGTGGGTTCCTGCTACACAAAATGCATTGGGGTACTTACAAGAAGTAGTAGCCAAAAATGCCAAGTGCCTATGCTGTGCAGGGATGCTGCAGTACCACTTGACATGCCTTGTCAGAAAGGGTCTCTGCAGGAGTAATAGCAATAGCCGTATTTTATTCTAAGAGGTAAAACTGCTTGTATTTGGGATAGTAGTCTTTATTCTGTTCATAATTTTTTATAAGGAAACAAGCTTCAGCCTGGGCACTTCATCAGTATTT
Organism: Falco naumanni; assembly: GCF_017639655.2. Lineage (NCBI taxonomy): Eukaryota > Metazoa > Chordata > Aves > Falconiformes > Falconidae > Falco > Falco naumanni. The sequence continues at coordinate 13,374,072 of NC_054060.1, read as the reverse complement.
TGGAGAAGGCAGGAGAGCTCTAATTCAATTTCTGGCACTGCTGTTTTTGTGCAGAAACCATCAATATCATCATAATGTGTTTTCAGACCATATTATGTGGAGGAAATCTGTGACTTCATCTCAAAGGTGACCTGCAAAGGAAACTTTAAAATTGGCTTCTACAGCTCCTTTTTGTTTTGTTTTTCCCCTTTGGGTTTTAAAAATGTTGTACAAAGGTCTGGGAAGCTTTGAATATTCCCAGCTTTCTGCTTGTGGTGTGGGGTGTTTTTTTTTTGTTTTGGTTTTTTTTTTTTTATTATTTTTTTTTATTATATTTAAAAATAACAAGAATGCAAAGCCTGCTTTTGCTGCTCTCCCCCCTCCTCCTCCTCTCACTGGACTTGGGGGATTTCTCCTTGGGGATTTCAAGGACAGGAAAGTGAAACATGACTCAGAGAGTCAGAAGCATTTATTTTTTAGAAGAGCTTTCTCCTAAGTGCTTGGGCTCAACAGGTGTTATTGTAACAAGCAGATTATTGCACCTGAACCAGCCTGTCTTGACATTTCTTCCCTCTCTGTAGTGCAACTTTCTTTTTTCTTTTGCAGTCATAATTACATTAGTTTTCATGTGGACTTTTTTAGGATAGACAAAATATTAACTTTTTAATGTCAAAATATTTTCCCACCTTTATTTTTTTTTTTTGCTATCTTCTCAAGTCATTTGATACATTACAGATAAGAGAAAAAACAAATTTATTTTTTAAAAATAATTATTAAGAGAAGACTCCAGAAGCTGTAGGTTGGGAGCAAAAGTGAGGTGAGCAGAAACTCCACAACCTGTAGTTCAAAACCAGAAATACACGGCTTCACAAGCTACGGTCTCAGTGCTCCGCAGGATTCACTAGCTGGGCAGCCATGCTAAAAAGGAAACCATTACTCTGTGGCTGGTCTAGCCAAGGGAAGTTGGATATTTACGTGCAGCAGGAATTTTACATTTGAAATCAGATCTGAGTGCTGGTTTAGCATGCAAATGTGTACAGAAGAGAGCGGAAACCATTTGTTCTGCCAGTGGTACCCGAAGTCGCACCAGCGAGGGGATGGGGTGAGCTGTAGGTGCGTGGGGAGCAGTCGATCGGACTCGCTGCTCAATTTCGGGTGAGCCAAAAGGGGTGTGTGCAGGAGGCTTTTGCTGGTCTCAATCTCCTGTTGCTTTTGAGGTGCCTCCTGAAAAGGTGTTGACTGGGAGATGTCTGAGAACAAAATTGCTCATCTGGCTCAGAGCCTGCTTTCTACTTATGCCTTGGGGGACTTATGGGGAAAATGATGTCTGGGAGCAGACTGACATGCAAAGCCCATGGGTCATACCTTGCATTCCCTCTGTGTTATTTTGTCTGCTTGGTTGGGATGCCAGCATAATGAATTTTAATTGAAGAAGAAAAATCTTTTGGTGGAAGCATATTCTCAGATGGGGGAAGTATAAATTACAGAATAATTCATGGACTATTTACAGCTCTTGAGAATTCAGCTGGTCTAAATAATGTATGTTTATACATACAAATTGTGTGTGTGTCCCTGCATATTTTAAATGTTTGATTGTTTCACGTTAAGAAATGAGTGAACAAGTGCAGACTGTAGAATACTGGAGCACTTGCCCCTTTCGTTTTAATTTTTCGCTATTATGAGTCTCACACAGATTTTTCTTGGTATGTTTTTCATACCTGCAACTTATTGATGGCGTAAAACTATATAGGCATGGCAGACAGACAGCATCTATTTAAAGCTGAAGAGTGTCAGTAGAGACAGGGCAGCCATCATCCCACAGCTAATTAGGGATAAGGAGCGGCGGAGGATCCAGTGCTGCCTCCTCTGCCTGTCTGCCTGGTGGGCTTGCTTCACTGCATGGATAGAGCTGCTTGGTACCTCACAGAATAAAACTGCATGATAGATTTGCGTGCCTGGCGCTCTGGATGCGCTGACAGTGCGGTCCCAGCGCGTTGGCAGAACCAGAGCACAAAGAGGCTGCAGGGCTGCGGCTGCCTGGCAGCAGGGGGGCACTTCTCTGGCTCGTGCAGACCTTGGCCTCCGAAATCTGCCTTTTTGTAAGTAGAGTTCCTCAGCTGGAAGAACAGAAAATAAAAAGTTGCGGGTTTCAGTCTGTTTGCATGTGCGTGGTGCAAATGTCATCAAAAAAACCACTCTCTTCTTTACACTGAGGGTGGGGAAGAGTTAAACAGATGACAGCAAGTGTTTGGACATGTAACTGAGCTCCTGGCTGGTGGTAATCCAGTCACTCAGATGCCCAAGCTGCTAGTAGTTTGCTTTTGTGGGTGTCTTTAGACCCCTGAAGATGCAAGAGGATTTCGGCATACAGCTGTGTCAGAGGCTGCCGCAGGACGTGCAGAGCCTTCAGCCTTGTCTTCCAGTGCTACCTGGTGTGCGCACCACTCTCCTGGGAAGGGAGGACAGCACATTCTTCTGTAACTATACCTACACTGTGTCAATCTGACTGCATATCCAAGTAGAACATGCCAGTGATGAAGTGAAGAAAAAACACTAATTAATTGGAAGACCTGAAATAGGGATGAAATGAGAGGATCTACAGTTCCTGATGAATACCTGCAGGTTACGTGTGCTCTCTGAGAAGGCCTGAATGAAGCAATGATAAATGATAAGCAGCTGGAAGGGATGTCCCTCATGTAGGTAACTTGTACACCTGGCTGCCACCGTGTTGCCAAACATAAACCAGGAAAGCTTGCACCACTGACCGAGTGTGGAGGCCAGAGCTGAAATAAAAAAGCACATCTGGGGGTGTTCAGGCTGCTTTTGAAAATTGGGAAAGAGCCTTGCTACAGCGGTTTGGCTTGGCTAGTGTTACATAAACCCAAAAGTTGCTGCACAGGTTGAAAACAAAATGCACTTAGAGTGCAAAACACTGTGGCAAGATGTGGGAGCAAGGAGGCGGCTTTCTGAGGAAATTCAGGTTCAGTATTTTGTAACATTTTTATTGAGGAAGGGGTCATGGTCCAAAATTACGTTAATTTGCTTCCATGTCAGGATAGCATCTGGTCCCAACTGGAAGGACTGTATGAAAATGGGTCCTGGAGAGCCCCAATTGGCAGGGCATTGGCAGGTGAAGGTTGTGTTGGTGTCAGAGAGATGCCATGGCAGTTCTGCCCAGCCTGGGTGCACCACGGGCAAAGTACAGTAGACGACGAATGAAATGAACTGACTTTTTTTTGGGGGGGGGGGGCGGTGCAGGGAGGGAGGAATTTGGTCTTGTTTCTTTGTGGTGAAGCACTAGTTTCATGTCATTTCAGACTCAGGCACATGGGGTGAAGGCTAACAAGCATGTCCTGGGCACTGGGGTGGTGTTTTAAGGACACTGTGGAGATGGGCAGTGGCAAGGCATGCAAACCACAGCAAGACTGTACCTGTGAGTCTGATGCATGCAGGTCACTGAGCATCCTTGCAGAGTGACTGGTTTTGGTCATTACTGATTGGAGCTGGATTCAAAGCAACAAACTAGAGGCAAAAGCTATGGTTTTTGTAGGGCATGATGGCTTACTTAAATGAAAAGTTCTGGCAATAATGCCTTCACCTTAGGGCAGTAAACTAGCAAAAGCTGCCCATCAAATAACCTTGTATTTTAAACAAGATATTGCTAGTAACCAGCATTTGCTATTAAATGTAAACAAGTCCCAGAAGTGTTGCCAGCTCTGTGGGCTTTCTCTAATCTGCATAGCTATTAAAGCTCCTTTTTTTGCAATCCTGGCTAGCTGTATTTTAGAGTTATATTTCTGTCACCGCTCCTGCTCCTCGCAGGTGCAAAGAGTCACTTCCCAGCAAGACTGGTTTACCGCAGCACTTTTTGTATTGGCTTACCTGATACCAGCTCTGCCAAGGCCCCATGAGGTCCCAGTTTGAGTGTTGGCTGTGGCTGCGTGCAGATTGCACGCAGAGTTCAACTACCAGATGGGGGACACTAAATATGCTTTGTCTAGCCAAGAGCTGGCAGACAGAGCACCACTGCTGCTGTCAGCCAGAGAAATACTGAAAATTGCTCAATCAACATAATTCATGAAGGTTTGTGGCAGGTCTGCAGCTCCACAGGCCAGTGTGAAAGTGCCAGGTCGGATGCGGAGCTGTGCAGACCCATGGCTGTGCTCATTTACTTGGAGGATGCGCACAGCTGCCCGCTGCTGCCCAGCGCGATGGCTCTGGCAGAGATACTTTCAAGAGGAAAATATTGTGAACGACACTTTGCCAGTAATTGCTGCTTTGTTTGCAGAGAGGTCATGGCTAAGAGCTCTGTCCCTGATCCCTTTTATGATGTTGCCTTAAAGCACTCTGAGGACCATCGAGTTACTTGGGTGCCTCCATCCTACCTACCATCCCCGCTTGTCATAAACTACAGACTCAAGGTGAGGAGAAAATAGCAAACAAGTTTAAATCTTTATGGGCAGAGCTGGGCAAATACTCCAGCAAGCCTTCTCAATCATTCTTTCAAAGAGAAAAAGGTCTAATCTGTGGGATGGTATTTCCAGCCCTTATTTGCTTTTCACGTTCTGGGGCAGTGGGGTTTCCAGTGAGCTCACCTTGAGCAAATGGAATTTTCAAAGGTTCTGGCAAAAGGGAGAAGAGCTGCGAGTTGTGGAAACGTGCTGCCTCGTGGTGCTAGGCAAAGCGTGTGCTTATACGGTGTGACTGAGTATCCAGCTGAAACATTCTCTTTGTCTGGTAAAAAAGGTGGAAGGAGGGGCTGGCTATGAAGAGCAAGCGAATGGTGTGCAGCGGGGAAAAGCTCGTTAGTGTTGTGATCAGAGAGCGAGTGGTCCTGCAATGGTAACACAGTCAAACAGATGCAGGCCAAACATTGAATAAATTTAAAAATAATAAAGAAAATGTGTTTTTTCCATCAGCAAATAATAATATAGTATAATTTTCCATATCTCCCTAGTATTTTTTATGTCTTAGGCTGCATATTGTCTAACCTGGTACCTCTTCTTCTAGGTGTGAGTCCTGCTGGAGATGTCTATCCAGCATGTACGTGTAGGGGCATGAATATTTGTAAACATGCAAGTAAATCTGCATTTACGTGTTGGTCTCGCCCTGCTTATGTCTAGTAGAACTGTTTTCTGATATACTGTATGGAATACATCTTGCAAATGCTCTTAAAGAATCAATTACAGAGTTAATTCAATAGCTATTAGTAATGAAACGTAAATGCAACTTTACAATTCTGCCAGCTGGCTAAGGTAACATGCTTTCATCGTCTACAGAAGCAAAGCATTTTTCAAATCTCTGGCTGAATATTAAAATCAAAATTAAATTATAATTACCAGAGGGTTTCATGGCAGTCTGTAGGCAGACGAAAGAGGACTCTTCCCTCTTGTGTGTCCTGCAGGAGCTCCGCTCTGAAGCCAAGATCCTCAGCCCGCCACATCTGCTCAGGTTGGGCAGACAACTGTCAAGAAATCTGTGTTTTTCCAGTACCAGCAGGAAACTGGTCAGGAGATTTCATCAGTTGGTTGATTTATATGAAAGAATGTAGATTTCTGTGCTTTAGATCATAGCAATAGTTTTCAGTTTCTTTTGACATGGTAACAATTACTTTTGGTGACCACAGTTGTATTTCCAGACTTTGTGGAGATACAATATTTTTGGCTGGTCCTGTGTAAGTTCCCGTCCCCACACACAGTGCGGTTTCGTACCTTTCTATCACCTGCAACCATACCTATGTTTTCCATAATGTAGCACATCCTCAGTAATCCTTGTACTTGACGCTGTAACGGAGGCACACAGTGATATTTTGTAGGGAGCAATCCAGAGAACAACAGACTACTGAGATGTTAATAGAATATTTCAGTAAATAGAAGGGTATACAGTGTGCTTTCAGGAGGTGATTTGTTTCTGTTAGTGGCCACTGGGTGGAGGAAAAACTGAAAAAGCCGACAGTAGGAGCTTAGAAGAAAGCGGCCTGATTGCCAGGACATTCAGGGCGCCTGCAAGTCCGCTTGTCTTGCTGACAATACTCAGCAGCTCCTGGAAATCAGATCATTTGTTTAGGTGCCTGGTTTTGAAATGTGGCGGGCAGAGACTGGGCTTGTGATAATTCCAAGGTGCAGTTTTAGCAAAAAGGCTAAGAAAAGAAGTAAGCGATGGCTGAGCGAGCGAAGCTTGGGTAGTGTAAGGTGGCACACTGAGCCAGCACCAGTGGGAACAGGGCTTGGAAGGGAGGTTTTCAGGAGGAGCCTGCTAGGAGAGGGCAATACTTATGTTTACTTTTTCTTTATAATTTTCCTCCCTATTAATTTAAGATCTGGGGACCAGAGGATTTGCAAAAATCAATGGGAATGTGACTTGGCCATACAACTACTTTTTCTGATTGCGTGATGTATTGCATATGGAAATTAACTGTGGGTGCGAAGATTTAAAACTCTGCTTTTTTTGATCCCCCTGTTGTATGTTAATCTGAGGTTATATGGAAGAAATTACTGTTTATTACCTAGTTTCTTCGCTTTCCTGCAGGCTGGGGATGAGACTAGCCCCTTAAGTTGTTGCTAACATTTCTGCAGCATGGGCTTATAATGAAAATGAAGCAGTTGCTTGGAAACCCTCCTCCTCTTTGTGCTACCTCTTTTACTTTTTCAAGATGCCTTTTTTCCAGACTATTAATTGTAAGTGGCAAAAATATTGCAGGCGGAGCTGCTGGTGTCTCTTACTGTGAAGATTGTGTAACAGTGTCTCTTGCAAGCCTCTGTTTTGATTGGCGTATGCTTTGCCAGACCTCAACAGTTTTGAACAAAATTTGGAGGGAATTTTCTGTGCTGGGTGTCTCCCTGAACTCTTTAGGAAAATTTCAGCCAAAATGATTCCTGAGAATAGAGCTAGAGAACAATACACTGGCAAAACCCCAAATGTGGTGAACTTTGAAAACATAAAATATCTCAATGCTTTGAAACAAGGACCTGAAATTCAGTGGGGGAAGGATTGTCTGGCTCTTTACCTAGGGTTATATGTTTTGCCGTTTCTGATCTATGAATGTTTGACTAAATTGTAGGGATTTCCATAGCTTACAATTGGCATGTGTCCCATAGGGAGAGCTTTGTTATATTTAGCAGCTAAAAGCAGAAGCAATTTCAGCCCCACTGGCTACTCTGGACCAAACTGAAGTCACCCTCCAGGGGTTATGTCTTATTGAAGGGATATGCAGAAAGTAGATAAATTATGTGCCACAAAATCCTAATTCTGACATCTCTGGAATTCTGAGTACTTCACTTTGCAACCTTAATGTTCTTATGGGATAGTTTTCTTGTGCAAAGTATGTATTTTTAAATTGGGAGATTTAAGCATCAACTGCATAGATCTTAGAATTTCTGCAGCACTTTTGGTACAGAAAACTACTTTTTTTCCATACAATGTTGTTTCTGTCAATCCATTGGGAGTTCCAATGGGCGTGGGATGCCATACCTTTGATAACGGAGATGTTAGGGTAAAAGGCTATTTGTAAAATTTAAAGTGTATGGATGCATAAAATGCTTCAGGGTTACCCCTATTATCTGGAGGAAACAGTCCTACAGGGAATACACTGGGACTGGATAATACTGAGAAGGCAAGCTTTCCTGACACCGAATCAATGATTTATTTTATTTTGGAAGCTTCTTCTGAGGAGTGGGGTGGGGGCAAGATAATTCTAAAGAGGGTTTAGCAGCATGAGATCTCTTGTGCAACTGAGCAAATAGCTGGGCAGTCTGGTTACACAGAGTTTCAAAGTACACTAATCATGCAAATATTTTTTGAGTAAAATAGTAAAATGCTGTTTCAGTGGCATGTAGAATATGATACATACTTTAAAAATTTTATGTGGAAAAAATATTGGTGGGAAGCCCTGGCTTGTAGGAGCGAGACAGGAATTATTTGCCACTGTGTTTTTGCATGTTACTACAAACAATACTTCTCCCCCCCCCTCCCCATTTGCTAATGTCAGCACTATGTAACTGGGTGTTTGGAGGCACAGAAAAACTATTTTGTGTTCAGCAGACTCTCATGTCTTTCTGGGTCTTGCATCTGCTAAACAAGGGCAGGATGATGGGTATGTGCAGGCTAATGAGGCCACAAGGCATCATTTAGATAGAATCGAAAGGGGTGTGTTGTAGGGAAGTGATGAGACACATTTTTTTGACTTTGAAAACTGGTTTAAAACAGATCTATTGCTTTATAGTCAACAAAGGACTACCACCTACCTGAGCTACCTGGACCTTCTTTTCCAGCTGAAAATTTTATTGGAAATTTGAGGACTTTGGTGACTTTTGAATATTTTAAATATCTGGAAATCCTGGAGATTCAGTACTTTGCATAGATGGTGTGCCCAGGCAGCTTGATATGGCCCAGATGCCCATCTTGCTGGGCCTGCTCTGCTTGGAGCCCTGGTTAGAAAAGCAACAGCCCAGGCCTACCAACCTGAATTCACACGGATGCTAAGTCTCAAATTTCCGTATCCCAGAAATCTGGCAGAAACCACCTATCAGCAGTACTAAAATATGGCTGAAAGCTGCGTGCATCTACTGGGAGCTGTGTGCTAGCATTCCCTCCCTCAGCAGGGGTGTGATGAGTTTTTCATTAATATTAGCTCTCTGGAAGGAGCAGATGGTGCCAAGATCTTGCACCTCAGAGCCAGAATTACAGTTTGGGGCCAGCTGCATAATTTTCATTAGCTCTAGAGTTTCAGAGACCCTTTCTACCCTTAATTTACCTTTGTAAGTGGGATGAGAGTGCCAGCTCAATGAACTGATGTGTTAAACATGAATAACATGTTGAATGATTATTCTGAGCGTCAGTGCTGACTGATAAGGGAGTGCCACATTTTCAGCCTTGCTCTTGCTGATGGCATATGTTGCTTTCACCGATAAAATCTGTAGACTCTAGAAAACTGGCTGTCAAGTTGCCTGGAGAAGGCCATAAGGCAGCAGCAGCAGGAATGTTCAAGGGCTGGATGCAGGAAAACCTCTGGCAGTTCTACATAGCTGCTGCCTGGATGGCGAGACTCTTAAGAAGAGGTACCAGAGGGGCAGCCTGGGAAGAATGGATTAGATCAATATTTTGTACTTGTATTTTTGTGTATCGGACTGGTGAATGTCGCATCAATGCAGGCATGTTTCACAATACCAAGATGATAGAACAGAAACATTTTTACTGCTATAAAGGACAATGATAAGATAAGGAAATCTAAATGATGATAAAGATACTGTGGTGGACCAGTAAGATGTACACCTTACAGATAGTGCAGAGATGCAGGGGAGAAATCAAGGATCTTGATGCAATTTACTCAAAGGCTTCTAGAACAGAAATAGCAGCTTCAGGTTGCGGTGGTGTGGTGGGTTTCTGTAGGCTGATTCAATTAACTATACTCTGCTTAAGCTCACTAGGAATGTGTTCAGACACATGACTGAGGATACAGTGTGTGTATCTTGTACCAATAGCAAGTGGAATTTTGAACATTTGGCTTAAGAAATGCAACGTGTCACTCGCTTCCCAATGCACTCTAATCTGCTTTAAATCACAGATGGGTCATCTCAATACCATAGAGTTACAGACTTGAAATGTCCTGTTCATGGCAAGGTAATTTAACTCTAAGAGAAAGAATATATCCATCTCAGTGTTTACAGCCATTTCTCTAACCATTCTGACGCTGGCATACAACCTCTCTTTTTCCAGGATCTGATCTGCATACAGAAGTCAATGGGAACATTGCTTTCAGCTTGGCAGGGACTGTAACCAGTACTGACAGATTATTGCTCTTGCTACACTGTAAATTTGGACAAGCTAGCTAAACAATCCAGTCTTTTAAGTGGATGGTTGTGAAAGCTTTTTAAATCTTGTCTTTTGTCCCTTAATGGTTTTTCCCTGTTTGTTTTTTCTTGTTGATGCAGTTGGTTTGATGCAAATGCAGTGAAACCATCCAGGAATACTACTTTCAGAATACTTTAAAAGGACTCTTTAAGACCTCAGCTAGGTATAAAGAGGTCTCATGGTAGCATTTATTTTTTAAAAAAGAACTTGTTCATTATTACTGTGCCTGGATTTAATGGAGTATAATTTATTCCTTTCCCTAACAACTGGCAATTAAACACAAAAGGTGAAATACATCCCACTGAAGGGAAGGGCAAAACTCCCACTGTCTTTGGTGGGACCAGGAATTCACCCATAGTGTATGTGGAGAAATACTTTGAGCACGATGTTATAAGCTATCTTTGTGATAGTAAAGAGCTTTTATTAAGCTCACAGCTCTAGCTATTCACATGATGCATTTGAGTGGTCTTTGCTGCACTGCTGTTTTTCTGATTACGTAAGGGCATGTATAACTAATTGTAAAAGGGGAATTGGTGGCTGTGTGTTGTTGTGGTTTAACCCCAGCGGGCAACCAAGCACCACACAGCTGCTCACACACCTGCCCCTGGTGAGATGGGGGAGAGAACATGAAGAGTAAAAGTGAGAAAACTCGTGGACTCAGGTCAAGATGGTTTAATAGGTAAAGCAAAAGCCACACACACAGGGAAAGCAAGACAAAGAATTCATTCACAGCTTCCCATCGGCAGGCAGGCATTAGCCATCCCCAGGAAAGCCTGGCTCCATCACATGTAACAGTTACTTGGGAAGACAAACACCATCGCTCTGAATGTCCCTCCTTCCCCTAGCTTATATACTGAGTGTGACATCATATGGTGTGGAATATCCCTTTGGCCAGTTTGGGTCAGCTATCCCAGCTGCATCCCATCCCCATTTCTTGTGCTCCTCCAGCCTTCTCACCGGCAGGGCATGAGAAGCTAAAAAGCCCTTGACTTAGTATAAACACTACTTAGAGACAACTAAAACCATCAGTGTGTTATCAACATTATTCTCATCCTAAATCCAAAGCACAGCACTGCAGCAGCTATTAAGAAGAAAATTAACTCTCTCTGTGCCGAGACCAGGACAGTGTGCATTTTTCTTTCAGGCAGTAGATACAAACAGGGCCTCTGGGTACCAGCCTTGTCTGTAAGGTGGAGGAGGTACACCTCTTGTAAGAGACAGAAGTCTCCTCCCAGCCTTTATTTCTTTTTCCTGGGCCAAAGGAAGGCATAGAGTCAGCTCCACCAGGCTTCTGCTCCAGCCTTGGTCATCAGGATTAACTGACACTGTGACTTCTTTAACCAGCTTGGTTAACAAGTCCCTGTCTCTTGACTGGCTGGTACCTGCTCGCCCCATGCAGAGTTACACACCTTGCAGTAAGGCAGTTACTATATTGGCTTTTTAAAAAAACCAAAACAACAATCACAGAAGTGCTGTCCAGCCACGTTACTTCTCGTCTGCCCCTGCCTGCTTGCCAAGGCTTCATTAAGAAAAGAAGTACTGACCTCATTAGTAAATAAAAAAAACACTTGTGCTGGGAACATATGAAATATAATTTATGGGGTGAGAGGGAGGAGGAGGGTACCTGAGGCTGGGATTGATAATTATTTTGGCCCAAACTGCTCTCACAGCAAAGAGATTCTTGTTTAATTCCGATGCCTTTACTGCTGTGGGGGCTGCCAGGGGCTCATCTGCCCCCTTGAGTCCCAGCCTGTTTTCTGCTTGCAGCTCACCATCAAGGTCTCAGGAGGAGGGAGGGCAAGAGAATTCACCAGCGAAGAATGAAACTTGGCTGAGTGGGAGCTGCTGCTCCCAGAGCCTGGAAGCTCTTGTGGGTTTTTTGGCTGGTCACTTGTAGGGATATTGCTTGTTGCAGGAGTGGGGTGGCCAGTAAAGAGAAAAAGAAATGTTTAACAGCAACAAAGCTGAACGCACCAATTTCACCGCAGAAGTGTGCTGTCACCTCCTTCTCAAGATAGCCTCAGGTACAAGAACAGTGGGATGAATGTACAACATGCCTGTGCAGATCCCCTTCGGAAGGCATTCCCTATGCGCTTCACATGGAGGTTATTTACATGTTTAAGGAGCCATCGTTGTCCATTGTGCTTTAGTTCTGACAGATGAAACTCCCACAAAAACAGTTTCTGTTGAATCTCACCAGATAAGTCAGATAGTTTTGTGCTTGGCTGATGTGCTGGTGAAAGCAACATTTATCGGTGTGCTTTGCGCAAGCAAAGGAGAGTCCAAAATGGGAGAAGCTTTAGCTTTCTGTTGATGCTTTTTCCAAGGGTATTTTTCCTTCTCAAGTTTGAATGTCAATAACTTGGAAGTCCTTTGGTAATACAACTTTGCTCACTTCAACAGAGTGAAATGAAACTCTGCACTGGTGTAAATGACTCTGTGTGGCTGTTCCTGGACACTAAATGCCCCACATAGTTCTTGCTTGCAGGGAAGTGATGTTGGTCCTACTGTGGTCGTGGGACAGAATGTTGGATTCCCTTCTGCCCCTGGTATAAGTTGTGTGCGTCACTGATTTTTTTTAAAAAGAAATTCAGGTTTAATACTCGTTTATGCTACAGCTGCATGTGGGCTCCCATGATATGAGAAATAAGGGTTTGTGCTTTGGTCATCTTTTCCATGTAATTGGACATGAAGATTGACTTGAAGAGATTCTTCTGGCAGAAGTAGGGGGATCACTGAACACACACTGGAGCTTTTCTTGTTTAAAGATTGATTTGCTTCATGAAACCCACATAAAGAAGTCACTATTTGGAGAGGAATATTAAAAAATGATGTTTTTTGTTCCCCAATCATAGTCTTTAGTAAACACTGGGGCAGTTCAAGAAATGTCCTGTGTACAAAGGGGAGGATACACGTGGGCTGACCCTGCCTGGGTGCCAGGTGCCCACCAAAGCTGCTCTATCTCCCCTCCTCAGCTAGGCAGGGGGGAGAAAAAGTAATGAAAGGCTTGTGGGTCGGGATAAGGGCAGTCACTGGGCGAGGTGCCAGGCAAAACATGGACTGAACAATGTTGGAGATCAGAATGATTGTGGGTGGTTTCTGTTGTTCAAGTTGTGGTGAAGGGACAATGGTTGGGTTGTCATTAAATGGCCTTCTTTGGCTCGGTGTTGTGATGGTGTTTTGATTTTGGTGTGGAGGATTCTTTTTTGTTGATGTGAGTGAAGATTGTGTGATGAGTGTGGATTTTAATGATAATTCTTCATATGTGATTGACAGAGGTGAATGTATTGGGGTTTTGTGGCAAGATTTTGGGGGGAGGGGCTACACAGGTGGCTTCTGTGAGAAGTTGCTAGAAGCTTTCCCTATATCTGATAGACCCGATGCCAGCTGGTTCCAAGATGGACCCACAGCTGGCCAAGGCTGAGCCCATCAGCAATGGTGGCAACGCCTCTGGAATAACATATTTAAGAAGGGTGGTGGGGGGGAAAGCCCTGTACAATTGCGGCGGGAGAGAGGAGTGAGCGTAGCGAGAGGAACAGCCCTGCAGGCCCCTGGGTCAGGGCAGGAGGCGCAGGAACAGCTCCAGGCCCGGAGCAGAGGGTCCCGGGCAGCCCCCAGGGAAGGCCATGGCGGGGCAGGCTGTGCCCCCAGCCCATGGAGCCCAGGGGGGAGCAGACCCCCACCCGCAGCCCGGGGAGGGCCTCGGGCAGGACAGGGCAGGGTGTGCGGGGCAGGAGGGCAGGGACAGCGTGTGAGGGGCTGGCTGCAGCCCTGTCCCCAGAAATGGGGCGTGAATCCAGGCCAGGAAGAAGGGAGGGGTGGGGGTAAGGTGTGTTCAAGTTTTGATATTTATTTCTCATTATCCTACTCTGATCTGGATGCACTGATTTCCCCACGCTGAGCCTGTTTTGCCGGCGACGGTAACTGCCGAGCGATCTCCCTGTCCCCACCTCGGCCAGGAGCCCCTCGTCATGTTTTCTCTCCCCTGCCCGGTTGACGAGGGGAGATCGAGCGGCTCTGGTGGGCACTGGGCGTCCAGCCAGGGTCACCCCACCACAATGCAGTAACAATTTTTTCAATTGGTATACTATTAAAAATATGCAGTATGGTTGTACAGAGCTGAAAAACGGTGGTGGTGTGATATAGTCAAGGGAGTAAAACCCCACATTTTCATCTAGCAAGATTTGACATATGCATCCACTTCAGGTTTTATTAATAATGTTCTTAATTTGCAGCGTGTCATAGGAGGACAGCATTAGTTATTGTAATGCTGTATTTATGATATTATCAGTAGTAGAGCTGCAGTATAGTTTTCACCACAGAGCAGAACTCAGATTACTGGGGATTTAACAAGAAAGTTCAATAACAATAATTTAATATGTACTATGCACAGTTAGAACGATAGGGTTTTTTCCTCTCTCAGCAGGAAATAAATGTATTGGATCATTAAGCCTTGCTACTCTGTTCCCCATTCAGAAAATATACATATATGTCCATATTGTTGCATGGTTTCATTCTATGTAGTTACATTGACTGTAGTGATGGGACATTGATTTACATCAGGAAAGCATCCGGCCCAGTTGTCAAAGATAGTACCTTTATATGGCCATAAAAGTAATGGAAGAAATCATATCAGGATATCAAAAGTATTGACTGTATTTCAATATACTTTGGATAAAAAGAAACTGGGGGATTGAGGGAAAAGTGTGTTTTCTCCTCAGTCTTTGACTTCTAACTTCTGGTTCAGAGCAAGCTGTCAAGGACCAGAAAACCACTGATTTCTTAAATTTTTTCCAAGTTACTTTATCACTGAAGCCTTTTAATTTGGGTGGATTTCAGGATTCCCACACAGCCCCTGATTGTGTCCATTTTTGGGAAGAGACTCTCTCTATTTGTCCCTCGTGCAGTTGCAGACATGCTGTTGATGCTCAATAAATAATCATAAATAACAATAAAGTCAGAGTAACATGATCTACGCAGCTGTTCTGGATGGGACGTGGAAGATGAAACCCACCTTGTGCTGGGTCCCAGTGCTGCTGCACCTCTCCCGGCTGCTGCTCCCATCCATGCTGCCCGTGGGCTGCAGGAGCAGCTGCTGGCCTCTGCCGGGCTCTGTAGGGGCTTTACAGGATTCTCCAGCCTGCTCTCTTTCTCTTTTTCTTTGACAGATTTAGGAATCCCCATCTTAAAGGAAGGGATTGATTTCTGCCTGCTGCTAAAAGCAATTTTTAATTGTTCCTTCTGGGGCCAGGCTCCTCATTCTGCACCTGAAGCTGAATGTGTTTTGAGCCAAAAGTGTTGTATGGTTCTCACCGGTGTGAGGAGCAGAGTGGCTTTCAGAATGGAGGGAAGGGTGAGGTAGTGCAAGCATTGATCCTTCAGCAGCACTGCCACCATGGGTAGTTGTCCATGACATGAATTAAGAAAGAAGGAATCGGAAGGTTATGTAGAAAATTTCTCAAGCTTAGTATCATGTAACAAATTGAAGCTGATACGAGTTGCAAAAGTTTCCTATCTAGCTTCCCCTCAGACTTAAGCATCAGCTCTGGTGTTGCTCAGTTAGTGAGCCAGGCTAAGAACCTCAGGGAATACTCTGCTCCTGTAAAGTGTCAGCCCAAATGTTGATTCCTGGTGTCACCACAGGAGGAAAGGCTGGTAGCACCTTGCAGGGAGCACATGCAACTTGCAGGACTGGTCTGCAAGACCTTTCCCCATCCAGCAAATCCACTGGGTGCAGTCAGTGAGTGGAGCAACAGGCTTAAGGTGCCCTATACGGGGATATATGTTGGCATTTGGACCTAGTTGTGTGACTTTGCCACTAAGAATGGTCTTGAGCAGGTCACTTATACTTGGAAACATGAATTTGACAAAAATGACCAGTATAGGATAAGAATAATGTATACTAAAATCAGGATGTGGGAGAAACGTGAAAAAGCTGAGCCAGGTTTTTGCCCTTTGAAGACAGGGGAATGTCTGTGTAATAAGCCACCCTTTATACCAGACTAAAAAGAAATCATTCTTTCTTATTGTTGTCAAATTGGCCTGAAGTATCGCTGAGAACACATCTAACTGTTTCCAGCTGCCTTTAACTGAGCTTGATATTGAGTATTTGACTTCTTTATAAACACAAGATGAAATTATCATTTTCTAGAAGGCTTTCAATGCAGTATAAACAACTCAGCTAAATAAAGTATTTATTAATAATCTCTGAAACACTGTAAAGGTTATTTCCTTGTCTGTAGCTAGAAAATGCCACAGTCCCTGCCTCTGCCTCCACACGAACAATCCATTGCTGGCTCACAGGCACTTCCTATGGGAAGGCAAAGAGCTGTTCCTTACAGCATTCAGTATCCAGCATCTGCTGGTTATGGGGACAGTGATTTCTGGTAGTTGTTGGTATCTGGCTATTTATCAATGGCCAGAAAACCATTAAAAAAATGCCAGAAAGGCATTAAACTTTCAAGTCCATTAGCAGAACTTGGGCTTGTGTGCTGAACTGATTGATGCTGCTGTATTATCAGAGTTGGCATCCTTCAGATAAAATAAGGGAGAGTTGTGGGTTTTTTTGTTCACTTCAGTTACAGCTCCACCTGCGAAGGAATGCCTTGTTTCTCTTTTATTAATGAAATTTTGGATATTTTGTTCTCATTTTTTGCCCTCTGTTCCCCCAGCCTCCACCCATTGCCCTGCCAGCTCAGCATACTTTTGATTAACAGGAAAAGATTGCATCTGTCTCTAATGTTAACCCTGTCTGTCTCTCTGCCCTTGTGGGAATGAAAAAATCCAAAGGCATTACAAAAGGAACCATAAGGACTCCTAATGTCATCCTGTTCAGCATTCCCCTTCTTAGTAAAACAAGCTTTAATATTCAGGACATTGAATAAGCTGTAGTGGGTGCCAATTTCTTGCTTGTATACTTGTTGCATTGCCAAAGCCTCTTTGGCTCTCCAACGGGGATGCACAATAGTAGAAATGAGTAAAGCGAAATACCAGATCCAGCTCTGATCAAACTCTGGAGGAGTTTTTATTTAGATTTGAACTTTCTCACACCCATTTCTATGCAAGAGTTGCTGGCGCTTGGTGGCTTGCCACAGCATAAATATCATATACTGGAATGTGTTTAGCTTTAGAGGATTACCTGGGAAAAGAAAAAGCTTCTCCAGTTGTAATGCTTTAAAATGCTTTCAACTCTGACTTCCCTTATTCCTCCTTTCTTGCCTTTTAACACCTGCATGTGAATATAATAAAGTGCAGATTGAAGCTGGTCATTTACAGAGAAGGAAGAGCACTGGCATTGTAATTGAGATGTTACTGCCTGCCTCTATGGCACATATTAGCTGAATAAAACATGCAGTCAATAAAGTGAAACAAAACAATAAAACTAAGCCCTTTGGTGCTCTGTTATAGGGTGTTATGCAACATAGAAACCTGCAGTCATAAAACTGAGAATGAGGGAAACCTTACACTTTCAAGAACAAAGGCATCCAAGCATTAAGTTAGAAACAGCACTAAACTTCCATTCTCTTTGCACCTGGAAGCAGTTAGTTTTAAAAGCCATACCGGTTTATACTGTTCTTTTCCAATTTAAATAGGGCCTTCATGTGTTCTTGTTAGATGCTTATACAGAAACATGGTTTTAATTAAGGCATGCATTGATCCAAGTCCAAAAGATACATTTATTTCGGAAGATAAATTCATTAGCCATAGGCATAAAAAGCTGGTGTTCTTCCTGAGACAATTCCAGCCTTGGGAATGATGTTCTGTATGCTTTCTAAGTGTAGAGTATGCCATACAGCTCTGTTTTCTATGGCATCAATCAAATATACTTATATCCTTAAGCCGTTTGGCATAGTTAATTTTGAGAAATAAAGACAAGCAGAAGGAAGAAAATTAAGTTGTATAAGCATGGGAGGACAGATATTTTCAGCTGTCAGATTTTACTAGCATTTATCAGTAATTTATGTGTGATAGTTATGGAAAATAAATCCTAATGAATAATTTATTGAAATATATGAATTTCAGCAAATTGCCCAAACACAGTAGCAAGTTTCGTTAATGCCTTTGTACGTATTTAAGATTAAGGATATTTGTCCAATACTTCTTGGGGTGTAAATGAATAGACTTCTCAGAGACATGGTGTATTTCTCATCGGATGGACATAACTCAGTCCCTGGGCTTAGAAGGTGAAAGTTGGGTAACGTTTTTCATGGTTCTTAGTTTGTTAAATATCCTCCCATGTGTATACTTGAAGCTTCTGGGCGCACATGAAAAGCATAAAATATAAAAAATATTGCACAAATAAAAATGGCTATTTATGACCATCTTTTTACAGTGGTTAATGATTAAATGTTTATATAAAGTTGCAAAACTGTAATGTGAAAATTTAGGAAGTGTCAGGAATTTGGAAAAATTAAGTTTTCTGCCTTGCCTTCTCCCTCTTCTACTTTTAGATAAAATTTGGTACAATGTGCCGGTTTCTGAAAATTTATTGATGCACATGCTTATAGATGCTAAGAATAGTGGACCGTTTTCTGATAAATGCTTTAGTAAAGTCTGGCCTTTTTCCATGAACTCAGGCTTGAAGTGATTTCAGGCAAACATATTCTTGACTATCTTCATTCACAAGAAAGGCCCCATCTGACTCCTGACCACTTTCATGCTTGCTGTTTTTTATGGACCTCGTTTAAAGTCAGGGCACATGACAGATGTGCCTTGACATCAATGAACTTTGAACATGGCGCTACAGGTTCAAACACTTGCAGGCCCGGGTCATTAGCGTGCCATCTGCTTTCCATGGGGCTACGGGACAGGCCTTATTGTACCGTTTAAAGGGACTTGGACTGCGTGATCAGAAATACTCCTCAGTGACATGTTTCTCTTCTTTGATTATACTGTAGTAAGTGAAATAAAAGAGTGCTTTTCCACTTTATTACTGCTAGTATTGTGTGATTAGACCTCATTATTTGCACCTTTTTTTAACATGTAATTAGACAACATCGCTTGTGGTTTCTTACTCTGTATAAAACTGTTGGACACTGTGCATCTCCTAGACCTGTAAAGTTTGAACAGTTTAGCACCAAGATTTCGGTCATGAAACACTGAAGAGATAAATGGACCTTAACGTATCTTTTCACTGGTGTCTGTGAATCTAACCACAAGGCTGGATAAATGCTTGAACTCAAAACGTGAAGTCATGGATCGTGCAAATATTGGTGGCCTGCTGACTTGTTCAAAGTGAATAAACTTATTGTGAATTTGTTTGTTGCAATGGTAGGACTCCTACAGAAACTTCCTAACATGCTCTATACCTCTGTTTTCTACTCCACTTCAGAAAAAGCTCAGCATAAAATACACTGACAGTTTGCCAAAGCTACTAGATATGCATTGAAGAAGTCTCTGCTGTACTGTGTGTCTTTTAATACAGATTACTTAAAAGCCCATAAAAATCTGAGTTAAGGCAATCAGATTACTGCATTTACCTTCAGAATGGAATTTTATTAGAAAATCTATTTACTTCAGCTCCTCAAAATCTAAACCTGTTTTGTTTTCCTTATATAATGTAGGATTGTAATTGTTTGATTAAACTTTATTTCTTCATATGTAAATGCCAGTTTATGATTTTTGAGAGGTGGGAAGTCTAAGGAGGATGCAGTGGTTGTGGAAGTGAGTTAGCAGGCATCAAATAATGCTTTTTTTCACCTCAGCATTTGCTTGCTTCCAGTTTTATTAATTCAAAGATTTGTTACAAAGTTTTGAAGTGATCAAACAAAAAATTTCTGGTGGTGTTTTTTGCTGTTAGAATGGTGTCCAGAAATAATAGAGGCATGCACACACACAACTGCCCCCAGCCAAAATTAACAGAAAATTCATGCTTGTATCATCGCTAGGGGGAAGGTGTAGTGAAGGAAGAGGAAGAAGCGACTGTTTTTTTCTCAACAGCTTTTTGATCTAGTAATGTTGATTAAACACACAGTCTTCAATCCAATGACACTGTTTTTTTCCTGTCACTTTTCTTGCTGTCTCATTTGCTGATTTTTTTTTTTTTTTTTTTTTTTTTTTTTTTTTTTTTTTTGGTGTAGCTTTGAAGGACACTGAAGAAAACTAGGATTCCGCTTAGGAGATATTTTCCATGTTGTCCCATCATTTATGTCAGAAGTCCTTTTTTTTCCTTATCAGTATGGCATCTACTACAAAAGGACCTTGGTCTATGATCAGAAGTCCTACCTGTAACTCTGATTTCCAGAAAAGAAAACTGGACAAAGAGTTTGGGCCCTCCTGGACACATCTAGATCAGAAAAAGTCTCTCAGGGCAATGTCAGCTTCCATTTGATGAATCGTGGGTTGCTTTTTTTCTGTTTCAGGCAAAATGCTTACCAAAACTACTGCAAATACATGAAGTAAGTTTGTGGCCTTTTAAATGACTGTAATACAACTCAGCTCTCCAGCTCTGGCTTTCTGCCTCCAGCGTTGCTTTCGAAGCACACGAGACAGAGGCGCTCTGTTAGAGGTGAACCTTCGTGACTTCTAACACTCAGAAATCTGTTCCTTTCCTAGTCAACAGTCCTTAGAGCTTTCTCACATTCTAATGACTCTTCATGCTTTCATCTCTCTGGAAGTTAGTCTCTCAATTAGTATAGATACAAACATGCTACATACAACATCCATTCATGCTAAAGATTGAATGCACAGCTACCCCAGTGAGCAGATAAATGAAGGTTATAGAAGATGAACTAGTATATAAGATACTGTGTAAAATGTAAAATCAGAGACTTTGGATGGTTTTCCAAGATTTCTTTTTAAGAATTCAGCAACACACAATTTACTGAATATTAGAGAAGGATTTCATAGACTAAATAATAATCGTTCGTGAGCTTAAGTGCTAGCATACAGATTTACTGCAGTGAACTACAGCATTTCTTCCTTGGAGAAAAACACAGCCTCGCTCAACATCCTCCAGTAAAATAAGCATTTTTAAAGGGCTGAAGTTAGAGTATAATTTATAGTTATCATTTTAAGCACTGAATTTTCAGACCATTTCCCTCTGTTTTCTCACTGGTGTGGAATGTTCAAGGACTGTAATATCAGCATGTCTCCTATTACAAAGTTAAACTCCAGAAACATTTAACAAGGTGAAAGTTCTAAAATTAGCCTGTTTTCTCCAGCCCACACATCACACACCTGTGGGAGAATGTGGCCATGTACAGTGTACTCTACGCTCTCTTTCCTCATTACAAATCAAAACACTTTAGCCTAGCATACAGAACCCAGCATTGCCTATTTTCATTAAGTCAAGAGACCTATTGATTCCAGATGTAAACCATTCCACTTATCCTTCTCAAGGCTGGAAAGGGTATTTTCCTGTACTCACGTCTGGCTTTTAGCATATGATCTCTTTCTTCCACATTCCCTGGCCTGCCTATCACACAGTATACGCCTGAAGGTTTGTTGCTTCAGTTGTGTGGCAGCTCTACATGTGAGGAGTTTAGCAAGTTCAAAGTTTTTAACTTTCTCCAACATACTTTCAGGATATTTGATCAATATTAGAGTGTACTACCTGACCAGTGATTGCTAAACGTTGGGCTACAAACCCCTAATTGTCAGTGCCTACTTTCGAGGGTGGTGGTGTGTGCACATGACCGTTATAACAAGCCAAAGAAATAGAAAGGTTGTTATTATATGATAATGGGGTCTTTGTTACAGCTAGAAAAAATTTAGATGTTCACAAACGGAGAAGGGTAGAGAACCACTGACTCAGATAATTTATTTTTTAAGTAAGGATCAGCTTAATCCTGAACCATTTTTGCATGTTTGTGGTTCTATCTTATTTCTTAGAAACTGTGTGTTTTACTGATGGCTTTGCAGTTTTTCAGCTGGTCTGTTGGTAGGAGCTTCTTTGTGAACAAAGATAATGTCTCAGTTGAAACAGTTTGGGGTAGAGGTGGTAAGTCTGTAGTAGTAACTAACAAAAATGACCACACCACTTCATGCACTAACAGTTTCTGTGACAATTAGTTGAAAAGATTTTTTTTAAGCATTGATGTGATGGAAGGAGCAGATCCTTCAGTCAGTTAAATATGTGTGGATTTGAATAATCTGATTGACTGCCAGTTGACAGTAAATTTATCTGTGGTAAAGGGTCCACAGAAGCTGATTTTAGCTGTAGTCCTGACACAAGAGGAGGAGAGAATGCTGGTCTTGTCGTGAAATGGTCATTGGATGTGACTTGGCAGCCCTCAGGAAAAATAACTCCATTGCTACTTGGCTAAGCAACAGGACATACGATATTGCTGCCACTACGGAAATTTTGTACTTGTGTTGATTTGAAAATTGATTTTGATCCTAACATTAAAAAAGGGGAACAAAACTGGGAATATATGGATAAATTCATCAGCAGCTGCTCTTGGGTATAAATTTTACAGGAGAATTTTTAGGGGCAGCAATTGCTTCTTTGATATGTACTGGTGTCGTGACTAACACTCAGGGATAGCATCTGTATGTGGGACTTTTAAGTGCCATGGTAAGACAAATGACTGTTAAATTGCCCTCTCTGCTGCTAGCTTTCTGATATGCCTGAGTACATAAGTGTTTATAAAAATTACTTACACCGTACCTGTGTTTTCCATGTATTTCAGGATAGTACTTAACCAAGATAGAGAAGCAGGCTTGTGAACAACCAAGGGGAATAAAATTGTCACTGTATTGCTGGCAGACTTTGAAATGAAAGTGCCATGTAACCTTTTTTCCCTGTTTTTCTTTAAGTAATAATAATAAAAAAAAAAGTGTTTAAGGCATAAGTCAAGTTGAAAATGATAATTATTTTTGTTGGAAACATGATGGAAAATAGAAAATTAGAGACAGATGAGTCACATGATTCTTGGGTACAGACCCAGTGTATGAAGTTCACTGCTTGGACTGCTGCCTTTGCAGCTGAGAAATCCTTTAATTTTTTTATTTTTTTTTTTTTTTTTTAAGTGATTCATTTGGCACACTGAAGTAAAAGAAATAGAAGAAAATGTATTTTTGCAAGTCTACAGTATACATAGTTTGGAGATAGTAATCTACAAATATTTCCAGTAAAAAATTTTGTTGTGTTGCTTTGAGTCTTGTAAAAAGTGAGGATTTTATAGCATTTTCCAGCTATCTGTTCTCCAGTGGACCTTGAATGCAAAGACTATATAAAAAGCCTCTCCTGAAAAGTTACTTGTTGCCACTGAAACACTGTTGGTAAATTAAAACAAACATTCTTTGTATGATTTATGATTTGATTGCTTTCAAAACTGGAGTTTAGTGTTTGCAAAAGGACTTAAATTTTTATTATTTTTAGCTCGCATGGCTTGCAATGAGAAGAGGCATCATGTTAATCATATGTAAAAGGAAATACAGCTTTGTTATAAGAGACAACAGGGTAACATTTTGTAACACAGTAAACTGGGAAAATCCAAGCTGTCATTCATTAGGAGCTGTTCTTGCTACAGGCTGGCTGCTGCTGTACATTCCCACCCAGTGGTGCCCATGAACAGTGTGATCAAAAATAACCAGCTAGGAAACAATAAGATGAGAAGGAGATCGATGATGATGAAGATGTCTTGGGAGCATCTGCATGGTGCCCTTAAAGAGCTACTGACTACATACAGTGTATTAGCATGTTAAAATGCCTAGGAGAGAAGTCTTAAAGCAGGAAACTGGCTTGCTGATAGCTACAAGAACTATATAAAGGTTGTGAGGGTCCAGGCGCTGTGCCCCTGCACAGCTGGTGTTGGATGCCATTGCTCAGAAATCTTCATGCTACTTTGGAGCAACAAGTGAGTCTCTATTTTGAATATGAATGAGTGAAGTCAACTGCCCCTTAATTTATACACATTGCCAGAGACTGTCCCAGGGTTTGGAATTAAATACTCCAGCACAAATCTCTTTAAACCTCTCCTAAATAAGAAATTATGCTAAAGCTCTTTAGTAAGGAGGTTCTCCCCCCTGTTGAAATAAAAATCAATTATGTTTGCTCTGCTGTGAACAATGTCGCTCCGTAGCCTTGCTTTCTAATTGGGTAATGCCTTAATGACCTGCTGGGAGGCTATGATGCATTGCTTTGGACCCTCTCTGCAGGCTTTTAGACTACCAGTCAGATGTCAATGAAGCTTGACTCAATAGGGGTTCTTTTTCTAAAATTCCATTATTCATCAGGGTTTATGCACTAAAATGATCACAAAATAAAACCTTCACATCAAGCAGAGTTAAATAGAATTATGGATGCTTTACTTCATTGTAAAAGTCTGAGATTGTCACTGGATTAAAATTAGGTTCTTTTTTATTTGTTAAATTTGATGAAAACATTTTCTTGGTTTGGGTTTTTTTTGTTAAAACGCATTGAAAGAAGCAACTTTAAAGGTGGTGCTGGTTGTTTTTTGCTTTTGAAGGATGTGTAGATGTATTTTATATTAGTTTTACCTATTTTACTTTAAACCATAAACCAAATGTTTAAAAAAAGTCTTACAGTCAGTGAGAGATAAGTATGACACCATGTATTTCAGTTAATAGCTTTGTTGAATCATTCTGGTTTTCTATCAGAAGGGGGCTAAATAGGATAAAAATGCTGCATCTGCTTTATATTTTCTTCCTAATGTCTAATAGCTAGTAAAGTGGAATTTAAAAAACTCTTACTGGCTTCTTTTATGAAGCTAGTGCCTGAAGAGTGGAGCTGCTAGTTCTGGAAGACTTCTCTTCCAGAGCAACAAGGACCATCATTTCCTTTGCATGGAGAAGATGCTCGCCATGAGAGCCTAAGGATATGTAACTATAAGAAAGGTAAATTTAAGCTGGAAAAGCATCTTTCCTGTTTAATACACACATATACACGCAGATGCATGTATTCAATTTGAAAAGTAAAAGGAAATTACAAACGTGTGTTTTTATAACAGCCTCAAGAAAAGTTTTATAGACATTTAAACACAAGTAAATCTGTTATGCAGTAACAAATCAGGGGTTACCAGGGCAACTGCATGTAATAATTTATTCATACTGCCTCTGGAACACATACCACCTTCTTAACTTGACTAACTGATGTGTTGTGTGAAATACCTGTATTTCCAAATTAGTAAGGAAGTCGGTCATATCAGTACAATAAAATGACACATTTCCCTCAAGTTTATAAAGATTAAATGTACAAAAATACAATTACAACTAAATGAAAAGTATAAATAAGAGAAAAGTTTATTTGGCTTTATTCTTTTCAGGTCCATATGTTCTGGAAAAGTCTCTAATTTTTATATTTTAAGTTTCTGGTTTTAAAATAAGACCAGAAGTAGTATCTCTTAGGATCCACATCTGTGAGATACTAACTTTTAGTCAGAATCCTCTCTCTTCAGAAAGGTAAGAGTTTTTCTGCACATGCTTCACCTTCATCGCTCACACTGAACACTGCATTTTCAGCGATTCAGTTCTTTCTGTCAGAACTTCCATGTCCTTGTCTTCTGATTAATACCATCACCTTTACTTTTGGCAAATTTTAATGCTATACTTTGTATAATTGTCTAGCATATAGGTGCACTTTATCCTTTGCAACCTATCATTAGTAATATATAGGATCTTTTCATCTTACTGATATCATACAGAGGAAAATGAAGTCATGCTTCCTTTCACACATGGAGGAGATTTACACAATTGTTTTCCTAAAACCTTGGAAAGCTGCATTAAAACCAGGATCCCAGTCATTCAGACAATACATCTTAGTCTAGTGTTTAGATAATTTTTTCATGTTTATGAAAGTTTCATCAACATCTGTATCTCTTCAATTGCAAACTAGGTCATGAAAGGTAGACCCTTATATCTGCTAGCAACTTCTTTAAAAGCCCGTTTTCTTCTCTATTGTTCATTATTTAAGTAGTCTGCCCAAATATGTGATGTGTTAAATTGTCTCCAGGAATGAATACCCACCACAGTTACAACTGACTACACAGGTTTCTCAAAACAGCGTTACCCAGCCTCCAGATCTGGTCTGCCTCTGTGCACAGTTAGAACGATAAGCATTGAAATCTCCGAAGTTTGCTGTTTCTTAGTATAAAAAGCCCGTGAACCTTGAATAATATATTGTGCCTTGTCAAGAACAAAGCATATTTAGAATAACTGGAGACTTCATAGTTTAGTATTGATCGATTACTTAAGGTGAGACCATGAGCTGGAGATTTGGAATGCTACAGGCTCACCAAACGCTGTTTTTAGGACTTTAGAGAGGCTTGTTATGGATTCAGCCCTCATGCTTGATCTGTAAATGCTAAAAAGCTGTTCTGTTTTATAACGCCATGCCCCCACCCCTATCGTGCAAGAGCCATTCTCTGCACATCTAATTCTAATCAGTAAAGTAAATAAACTTGAACTTGGAATACTCTCAAAAGCACTTGCTCATGTTTTCATAAACACTTAGGAAAGGACCCAAGTTTCTGGTAGCTAATATTAAAGCCTTAGCTGAAATACTCATTCTGGCTGTCCCAAACTAGAATTTCTTCCAGTATGCACTTAGAGAATCATGGGACCCTGGAAGGTGACATGACACTCCACAGGAAACCATAAAATCTTCTGGCCCTGAAATACAGGACTGCAAAACTCATTAAATTTACTTTATTCATAATCCTTCTTGAGGTATCTTTTCTACCTCCCTCTTCTCCCCTTCCACCCCCCAGATACTTCTGTAGATCTATTTTGTTGTGGTTAAACAGTTGCATTTTAATATTTTATTAGGTAAGTCGGGATAAAAGCCTGGTTTCTACTTGAAACAGCACAAAGTGACTACAAAAATCAATATGCAAATTATATGATTGCCTGGTATTGAGCTACAGTTTTAATGAATATAGAAAATTAGTGGGCCACCTCACAGTGCAGACCCATTGGCTCCCCAGGGAATGAATGGTTACATTTAACTTTGATATACACAGAATTTTATGGAAGGCCGCTATCTCACTAATGGGTGAATTAATGGCAGCTTTTTTTACAAAGCTGGACTTGACTCAGGGTTGGATCAAGTCTTGAGGCAGGGAGATTTTTTTCCTTCCTTCAGTGCTTCTGGGCATTGTCTTCTTAAATGTCACAAAATGTCTTTTTTAATGCTTGAGGATTTATCTTCTGAAACAGTAAGGCTCTGGGGGAGCTTACCCCAGTGTATGAGATTTTTCCAAGCTTGCTCAGTACTGAATTCCTTAAAATAGTACTTAAGTGTTATCTAGGCCTCATGCTCTTATTTTTGCAAGGAGTTGGGTCATCCTGTAGGATTAGATGCTTAACTTATCCTGCCTGAAGAAACACATTTATAATTTAGGCAGCTTTTTATCTAACTTTGGGGCAGCCCTTGTAAGTTTTCAAAGAAAAAAAACCTTTAAGTTTTAATGAGAAAATCTGTTAAATTCTAACTTGATTTTAAATGTTCTCTCTACATTTCTTTCTTATAGTATGGAAAAAGAAAAATGAGAAAGTAATTGTTGGTTCAAATCCAGTCATATATGTATAAGAAAAGCATACAACAATGGCAGTGGGGTCGATACTGAAGAAGATAACTTTTACTCACTAAGCTCCAACAACAGCTAGAATTAGTTTATTTTGCACTCACGCATCTGTGCACGTACCTGTACACACGCATTCTCTGCGAGAGTGAAACTCCTGGTTTGTTTCCTCTGAGAAAGCAAACCAGGAAATTTCTGGTATGGATATGTTCAGCTGAAATTTTGGCTGCTACACTTAAGAAAGACAAGAGACAAGGGCTACAGAAATAAAAGAACTGCTATTGATTTTCAGCTTTAAATGGCTTCTATACCTTTGTTCCACAGTTCCACTATAGAGAAAAGTGTCTTCAAGCAGCTACTTTTTCTCTTCTGATCAGTTTTTCCATGTTGTAGAAACTGAGGTTTAGGAATTAATTTAGTAGCATAACGTTTTTAGGATTTGCATGATGAACCATAGTCAGATTCCTTGGACAGCTGAACTAAGATAGCCTTCCCTAGAGCCTGACTACCACACTCGCTGTTCCCCACTGATGTCCACAGGGTTCTGTGCACTGCCTGTGAACATCAGGATTGTATTACCGCAAGACCCACCACGGTGTGTCTCCTTGTATCTAAACTGAAAAGCTTGGATGTAGCTAAGATGCCTATTATGTCTCATCTGTTTGATCTCAGATTTATATCAAGATTTCTGCTGATAATTTTGCAGACTTCTGCAGACTTCTCTAATGTCTTAAAAACATGGTCTTCCTTTTGTGGTAGACTTGACCATGAAAGTAATGTTTTGGTTTGGAGCTGAATGACAGCTTTTTTTCATCTTTACTTTTCTTTGCTTACAGAAATGTTGACATTATTAGAATATGGCTCCAAAGGATTTTGGTAAGTTTTCAATTAGTGGATTTATAATGAATACTTTACATATGACATCACAGTTTTTTCCAGATGAAGACACTACTATGTGAGGTCATATTAAAAATGCTAAGCTGAAATCATAGTTACTATGTTAACTTTTAGAAAAAATAATACTTTACAGTTAGAGTGCTGGCATTTTCAGTCTCTCAGATACAGAATTTGATTTTGCAGCCTCTCTACTGGTAAAACTCTTGTTGGAATTACTTTGCTGCAAGGTGTTTTTTCTATGAAAAGACTAATATCACCTAAAAGTAACTGGGATGTTTCTGTCTTTGTACTAATACAGGAGATATTAATTCAAGCCCTGACCAAGAAACCATTGTGAAGAAATTTAAGTTCAATAATTTCATGAGCTTACTGCTGTGTCCTTCCTGTTCTCTTTCAATTCATCTTGCAAATTGCTCTCTTTTATTGCTTTTAATTTCAGGAACAGTTTGTGATTTCATAGTATTTTCTAACATTCACCATGAGATGTCCTATGCTATGGCTACATTAGCAAATAAATCAGTGCAGTAGGGGCAGAGTAACTGACTAAAGAAGTTGGTGCTGAGGCTTCTGCATCCACACTACATGTTCTTCAGAGATTTTCCTTCAGAATAAATTCAGTCTGGTCTCCTACACTAAATTTCCACATCACAAACGTGGTATGAAGCTGTCCAAAGGAGTACCTGTTGGTTCAAACCCTTATGTCCCTGTAAGCCGGTTAACACCTGAAGATGAAATTCCAGTTCAGTCCTCTTTGAAAGCGATCAGACAGACTTTCTCTGTCAATCCAACCAGCACACACTGCGTTCAGGTGGGGGCTCACTTCAGAGCTGCTCTGCTCCTGCAAACCAAAACACCCCCGTAGGCACAGGTTATCTGGCTCTGATTTCTCATAAGGAAAGTATTCTGAATTTCTGAAAGCTAGATCTTTGTAAGCTGGCTCAAATTGAACAGTTAAAACACCAGTCACTTTGGAAAGTGTAGATCACAGTAAATAAATGATAGATGGTTTACCTATCTGAGTGCGTAGGAGTAATTTCACTAACATTAAAAGGAATACTCTGATACAGAACTAGATAAAGTTTTCCAGGTAAGGTAACTTCGCTGGGAAATGAAGTGATTAAAATATACTAAAAAAAAAAAATTGGAGAATTATTTCAGCCAAGATTTAGAAGTAGGATAACATTTTAACATATCAAAATATTTTATTTTATGGGTGGATGTTTTTCAGACTGTTTTATTGTTGGTTTGTTGGTTTTTTTTTTAATTCTGCCGAACAGCCAGAAACACTTCTGCTTCAGATAAATACTTTTTACTGACTTTTTTTCCCCCCCTAAACCACAAGATGGGAAAATCCATTTATTCACTTGCTGTTTCTTATATGTTTAATTAGCTTCAGGCATCAGATCTTAAATCTAGATCTTCTCCAGGGAAAGGCTGTGTCAAAACTTTCTGTAAAGCAGTTTTGGTAAACCAGAGTGTTATATAAATAAAAGGAATAGAGCTTAGGGCATTGCTGCTTCACTGTTCTCATTATTAGCCAAAGACCTATATTTTAAAAAGGTTCTTGTGCTCTGCTTTTGGTTCCAGCCCAAACCAAGAATTTGACAAAACATGGAGAGAAGTGAAGTGAAGGTACATGCTGTTCTGGTGTAGCTCTTGCTCCGTCTGAACCAGTTCACCCACTTACTGGTGATGAGAACCTGGGACCTTGTGGTCATGCATGAGCAGACACTCAAGGGGAGAGATGAAACCCAGAGCTCTGCTGAACAAGTTGTGTGGCAGCGTGAAGAACCACCATCCTTGGCTATTTGCTTTGTGCTGTCCTTTCCTGCCCTTTGTAGTAGCACTTCTTGTCCCTGCAGTGAAGCAGGAGAGACATGCCTGTTGTCTCCAGTTCAGCCTGGTGTCGAAGTGCAACCCACTTTCTTTGGCAGTTTAAGCTAAAATGTCATTTCTAAGCAGAAACCCATCTCACCCTGCTGCGTGGCTACAGGGCAGGGCAGGGTTCAGCTGCCGGCTGCCTTCTCAGAAGTCTGTCTTGCAGAGCTCTGATATAGGCAGGCTTAATTCAAGCATATGAGTACATCATCTTGTGTCTGCAATATCTCTTCATGGTATGTATTTTGGAGAGGTTGTTTTGTAACGTACCATACAATGTATTGGAATGTTTAACAAGGAGCGGCTCCTATACTGGTAACTTGAAATCCCTGAACTGGAAATCAAACTAAGAGCAAATTCTCCCTGGTCCTTTAATATCCTTCTACACTTCCAATAAGATCCATTGTTAGAGGATATTAAAGTGCTTTGCTGGGGGGATGCTTCCTTTCTGAGGTAGTACACAGAGATGTGGGTTTGAGAATGTTGACTAATTTGTCCAATATCACAGGTTGGTGGCAAAATTTAGCTCCCAGTCCCAGGTCCAACCAACAGTTATTGCTACTTCTCTTAGGGATTAGTTGATTTAAGTGTCATAAAGCAGCATTATTTGAATGAGCTAATAATTCTCAACTACCCTGGAGCATCTGGCAAATCTGCAGCAAACAAAAAAAAAAGCATAGGAAAAATTCTTGTTGCAATTTTACATGTGAATACAGATGTGGCAAACTGCATCAAGCTAGCGAAAGGGGTAAAACAGACCTACAACACATCTTTACCAAGCAATCCTGTTTGACACAATCAGTGCTCCTGGTTTTTGTGGGAACTGTTCCTGGCTTTCCTTTGTCTATGAGGAGACAGAAATGCTCTGCCCTAGGTAGAACAATTGAGGGGAAAAAAAGTGTTTCTTAAAATCCTCAGTAAAAGCCTCTCTGCTTTATCTAGAGCTCATTAGAGAGTTTAAAGGAAACCCAATGTCGTGTTTAAATGCATTTCCCCCCTCAGTTTTATAGATAGTTAAATGGCACACAGGTTGTGGCTGTCTCAGCCATCAAAAGCTAAGAAAGGAGGTTAAAAGACCCCAGGGATCCTTCACATTAATTACTACCACTGTCACTTGGTGTGAAACCATGTTTGGGCCTTTTAGAAAGGAAGAGAGTGTAATTTGTGCTTTCAGTTTGGGCTGAAACTAATCCTGCACATACTGATGGTATATACTCATGTGTAAAAATGACTGATTTGTTTCCACTGAATTTTTGCAGTTAATCTGGAAAAAAATTATGGGAAACCCCCTCACCCTACTCTGTAATTCCAAGTGAATTTTAGCAACCTGAATTGGCAGAGTCTGTAAAACTGGCTTGAATTAATTGGAAGCCTAATCCGTGGAAATTCACTAAAAAATGCATTATTCACTCCAGTGTAGCAGCAGGGAGGAGAAATGAAAGAAGTAGAGAGGAAAAGCAGAAGCAGCACCTAAGGCAAAGGGCTGTCATTTGAATTTCATAATCGAGGGTGAGACAAAGACACCTCTTTGTCCAAGTAAACTATCTTCTGAAAGGGAAAATCTGAAGAAAATATAGAACTACACCATCTGAGCATTGGGGCTGGTTGGACCGTGCATCTCCCATCATTTACAGTGGTGCACAAGAACAACCAAAAAGAAATGAAATTTCTATAGCACTGCAGCACAGTGTATGGGATGCATTAACCCCACAGTCTGCCACTCAGCTTTGTCTCGTGTTGACAGCCTGCTGAGAGACACACACAAAATAAAAACTGAGATGCACCACAGCCACAGGAAGACTGTTTTGAAATCCTTTCCCACACCTGCATCATGTGATGGCAAAGCAAAAAGAGACGTTATATGCAAGCTGCTAAACACCTGTATGTGTGCAGAGAAGCGGCAAAGGTTGAAAGGGTAGTTAGAAATTATCTGGAGTACATAGACAACAATTACCTCGACAACTGGTGATTATCTTACATCACCTAACAAATATATTTCAGGAGGCTGGAGGAAGAGAACGGGAGCTGGAAAGAAAACAGATGAAAACCTGTTTTTCATTTTTACCTGAAAAGCCAGGGACTGTAGCATAGTCCTATCCCTTCTAGTTATGACTGTAGGTGTTATAATTAGGAGTGACAACTTCAAATTAAGTCCTCTCCTGAGTAGGAAATATCCAGAGAAATGTTTGAGGCTGTTTCATTGAATGGTCCAGGTCCTGAGTAGGGCACTGCTGCTAAAACTGACACAGCAAGACGGGAGAATGGCTGTCCCCAGGTACAGAGAGCTGGACTGGCTTTCTGGGCTGAGACAAGTGCCAGGGCTGAGCGCAGGAGGGGGACTGGACCGTGTTGCTGAGCAGAGAAGAGCAGGATTAACGCTTTTGGTAGCAGTGATTTGTTAGATCAGCTCAGTCATCTTCAGAATCCTAATCTTAATGTGCCTTGCCCCTGTATTTTCACTTGGGTGCGTTATGCTTATCCTAAAGTCCTTGGTACTATTTTACACAGTACTAATCCTTTTTGAAAAGGTACCATGTTAATCTACCCCACAAATGTGCATAGTTTGCCTACCAGAATTTGGCACATAGGTATGTATTTATTGCAGGAATTCAGTGGTGGTTTTTTTTTTTTTTTTAAAAAGAGAGCAAATAATGGAAGTCTTCTTTAGAGGTGGAGAAACTGGGAACAGCACCTTGCTCTTGCAGAAA
This sequence comes from Falco naumanni, assembly GCF_017639655.2. Lineage (NCBI taxonomy): Eukaryota > Metazoa > Chordata > Aves > Falconiformes > Falconidae > Falco > Falco naumanni. The sequence continues at coordinate 13,341,275 of NC_054060.1, read as the reverse complement.
TACAAACTCTCATTATCATGCTCCTCAGGAGCAGCACAGAAAAAAGTTAAACCATGGAGCTGGCTTATTATTTTTAATTAGTGTTGCATCCCCATTACACTATGACCTGCTTTTTGGCTTTGCCACATATGTGTTTTATGATGTGTAATCTCCCAGTGTCTGTTTCCATCATCTATAAACTGGGCTATACGCAGACACGCTGCAGGGCTGTACGCAGGCATGGGGAGGAGGAGGCTGTGCTACCTCGCAGCCGCTCCCCAGCACTGCTTGTAATTCACATGTGAAACTGCTCCTCTGCTTACAAGTGCACACCTCACAGCAAGATGTGGAGGTTAATTATTTGCTGTTTGAGAACTGCTTCAAGATTTTTGGATGAAAGTGTAACTGAAAATGACTAATTTTTGGGGTTGGTGTAACCCTCATAAAAGCAAGGGAGGATCATCATGGCCCACATCTACCTTCCATGCTGGCCTTTGTAGGCACATGTGTGAAGCACTTCTTGCATTGCTCGTGGGGAAACAGATAGGGCAGAGGGCAATTTGGTTGTAGCCTAAACTATTTTCCTTCTGCTAGAGTCTTTTGGAGAAGGTAGCTGCTTCAGAAAGGCTTAACATTTTAAAGACTACAGCTGACTGATGGAAATTATTCACCATGCCTACTACAGGTTATTTGGTGTTTGGTGATGGGATGGGCTACAGGTGTATCATAGAGCAGCAATCCTCTGCAAAGAGCTAATGAAGGGCCTAATTGCTTAGGTTGAGTAGCTGACTAGAAGCAGTTGCTGCAGCTCTGACTGCCCTGGTAAATGGGGGCAGGAGGTAGGAGTATAGGTTTGCTGCAAGAGCCAGCAGAGGGAAAATGGAGAAGACAGAGCACACTGTGAAGAAAGGCACAGAATTCTCTGCTGCTTGCCAGGTATTTGTGTGCTGAAGCTGGAATGAAGTTGGAAGCAATGGGGAGTGGGATTGGGACTGGATTAGGGTCTTTTTCCTTTATCAGCCTGGAGGAAAACTGAAGAGGCAAAGGATGAGTGAGGTTTGTAGTGGGGCATAGCCTCTGGTCTCTGGTACGTGGACTTAATCCTTTTTGCTCTGGGAAGGGTGAGCCCTTGAGCTATGTAGGTAGAAAAGTTTGTGGGTTTTCTGCCCAAAATATGGTATGAAGAGATGGTCTGTGGGTACTCTTGGGGCCCTCTTGCAATTTATAACTCATTTGCTGTGAAAACTCTGTAAGCTTTTCTGCAATCTAATATATTTGATTAGAAAAATGATGTATGGGTAATGATCTGAGAAGCTGGCTGTGTCTGGTGACTCTGGAAAGTAACTTCTGCTCTATTTTAAAGAGTTTTAAGAGGTAAATCTCTTGCTTCATCTTCCTGAAAGTGTACAAATTTCCCTTCTGTAACAATCTTTTTCTCTCAAAAACAAACAAAAAAGATTTTCAGAATTCAGGGGCTGAGGAAGTTAATAGATTGTGATCCTTTTCCTCCTTTTTTACCACATTAAAAATCCTGTTTCTGTAGCACTAAGACTGTTAGGAGAGCAGAAGGAATGGCTTCATAAGCCACGTAGATGGGCTTTTTCTTATTGGCAGATACACTTGTTCCGTGTGGCGGTTCTGATCAAAAACCAAAGCAATAATGTCTAGTTAATCCAAGTTTGACTGCTACTGTCTGAGTCTCCTGCCCATTTTTTTTATGTGATAAAAGCCTCAGATATTTTTCTGGTCTCTACATCTAATTGCTAAGGCAAAATTAAAGTTTTGGGGGGTGTTTGTGTGGGGTTTTTTTTGGTTTTTTTTGTTTTTTTTTTTTACTTAAGATGCTTGGGCAAGGGAAGGATTGGCTTACTTTCAGATGCTGTTCTGGTGGTGTGCTGTGATTGGGAAAATCCTTACTATCTCCCAGGAGCAGCCCGTTAATTACTAATATCAGAGAATGTTTCACTTGTACTCGGATTTCACAAGAAGCCATATGTTAAATTCTATACTAGTTACTTGGTTTAAACTTATTTAACTGAAATTTTGTGTAGAATTTATCATTCAAAGGGAAAATGATATCACAATAGGATTTAATGAATTGTGTGCCTACAAATGCAATATAGCTCACAAAATGCTCAGAGAACTGTGTAACTGTTTGTCCTGTAAACGTAGCAGTAGAAAGTTGCACTGCTCCTTTCCCTAGCCTGGTTAAGACCTGCAGATTAGTTTTCATAGTGACAAGGTAACTATTAGACGTGAATGGAAAACACGTGCAATTGTGTTGGGCTGTGGTTTTAGAACGCGTGGTTGTGATTCAGGATTTTGCATTGTTAGTTGGAAGACTATCGTTGACCTCTCTGGTGCAGGGTCAGACCCTAATTACTAATTTATAGGTGTGAGTTTAGCGTGGTGCTTGGAGATATGCTACCATCTTGTTGAGGAAGGAACCTAGTCTGCTGTTTATTTTAGTTCTGTTGGACAGTAAGTTTGGCTCTTGAGATTAAGTTAAATGGTTTGTTCATCATTTATTTACATCCTTGTTCACAGCTTGAATCAGGATTGTTAGGGCTTGTACTGCAGATGCTCTCTGGTTCCTGGAGCATTTCTAACGGCTGCATCTGATGCTCGGGACCGGGGTACAAAAGCAAAGTGGTGCTCGTGTGCAGCAGCAGCACTACTCTGTGCTGTGTCTGGGCTGTAGCATCATTCTGTGAATGCTCCCTTGCTATTGTGGGGATGAGGTGCATAGCAATGGACAACCTGAACCAGGGGGAAAAAAAAAAAACCACCTCACAAATGGAGCCTCATTTACTGGGCGAGTAAAAGCATCAGTGATCTGAATATAAGGAAGAAACCTGAGGGGCAGCTGTACAGTAGGTGAGCTTTCAGGGCTTTCCCTGTCCCCTGGGGAAAACAGAGTTCTTCCTCTTTGGCATGGTCTGCAAAACAAACATTTCTTACTGAGAGAAGCAATCATAAAAAATGACAAGGTACAGCTAATCAAGGAAAAAAAAAAACCAGCAGAGGAAAGGTGAAGTAGTGAGACAGAAAAAGAGAGTGAAAGACAAAAGGTGAAAAGGGAGAGAAAGGTGTCAGATTTCTTCTGGCATTCGTGCACTCTGTATATAGTTTGAATATATTTTCCAGAAGAGGATTTCCCCTTGCATTTGCAATTCAAAGCTTCTAGCAAATTCCACTGTTTCCCTTGGCACTTCTTCAGCCTCTGTGGATTTTCCAGTTCTGCTTTTCGGATGCAGTGCAATTGTCAGACTGTGGGGTTTTATTTTCTCTTCCCTGAAGTAATGTGGCTTAAGGTGTATTATGATATTCCCTATGATTTTGGTTCAAAACCTGAAAAGATGCATGGACCTTGTTGTCTTCTGGGGTTCTTGTTTAATACGTGGTCCTTAGGGCTACTTGCATATGTGACAATGTTACCTGTCTTTCTCCATTTTATTCCCTTGAATGAGTAGAAGGATTTGGGATTATTTATGGTATGGGTAGATGATGATACACAACTACTATGTTCAAGTAAAATACCAGCAATGGGGTTGGTGGGACATGCTCATAAAACCAAATACTATGGAGAGGGATGATATATTTGGGATGATGAGTAGAGAAATAAGAAAATTGCTACTTCACTGTCTTGGGAACAAAAAACCTTCTACCCCAGATCATAGCTGGTTCAATCTCTCCTGTATGACTAGGCAAAATGTTCTTTTTGGCTAGTCATTTTGAAATTGCATGGATAAGATGACAGTAAATGTTGTCTAACAGTAAACAGTACAGATGGTAGTTTGCTTTATTTTTACCTCTCCTAGAGTATAAAATTAATGATTTTTAACAGAGCCTTGCTTTACGTGCGTGCTGTTAACAAGCTGAAAAAAATTTGTATTTGTCAAAGCCGGACTGCAAAATAAAACTGTGATCACTAAAGCCCGGATATCTGGACAGAACTTTAATGGTGGAGAGTGGAGAAGCAACTAACGTGTGGCTCTTCAAAAGCCCACATGCAGTGAAGGTGAGTTAAGAAAGTGAAAATTGTTTCAGCTTGTTCTGAACTGGAGTAGGATCCTGCTAATGGATCCATTACCAACATGAAGACATGCAATAAGGTTTTTCCTAATGGCTGCTGTGATGGGCTGGTGAAAGTATTTGGGATAAGCTGCAGTAATAGCTAATTGTCTGTGGAGGCCCAGCAGCTAGACCAGGCAAAGGGTTTCAAAGGGCTGCATGGGAGAATTCGCTTCACAAGGGGCCCCTTTCAGATACTTTCCAGGTTTGGAGCTCCTTTCCTTTTAGTACACATTCTGGGAAAGCACTTTTATAATCCTCCTTTAGAGTTACTGCAAGCGAATGCAGTGATGGTTCAGTGAAAAAGCATGAAAACAGTAATGGAATTTCTTTTCTTCTTTTTCTTCTTTCTTTCCTAATAGGGTCTTTAGAAAGTCAGACCATATGTGTAGAAGCCTTATTAACTAGAGGCCAGGTTTGGAAAGAACTGTGGTAAATTACCAAAATGAACTTGAAAATAAACCTAGAAAGCATGGATTCATGTTCTAAATTGGTACTTGGGGAAAAAAAAATATCAGACCTATAATTATTTGGTATCTTATGACAGCTCAAATAATGTTTGGTGTAATTTTTATAACACTGAAGCTTATTAGGCAGAAAGAGCATTGTTAGGAAAATTTAGAATGCTGCATACTTCACTTTAAAATAGCTTTCCTATAAGAGAACTATAATTTTTCTTTCTCTGTATCTTAATACATTTATTGCAGAAAATGATTTTGAGTAGACTATGTAAATGTTCTGAATGACCTACATATGAAATGCATAAAAGCATTAGACTTTTATGTAGCTGAAACTTGGAGAAAGCTGAGACTGGGGGTGGGGGGAGAAGGCGTTATTTCTCCCTCAATGCACAGGGATTTCTTTAAAAATAATTCTAAAATATTTTTGGTCTACAAGTGTTTCTCTGTTCATACTTATTCCTAACCTGTTACAGTTATATGCATTGTAGGGCTGTGTGTTTGGTTTTTGTTTCCTGTTCCTTGTGCCAGCGTAAGTAGAAAGGATGAATAACTTACAGAAGTAACAAGCAAATTGTAGGAAGAGCTTTATGCCCAATTCAAATAAAAGCCTCCGTTCAGATATGATGTGGATTACTTGACTCTTCTGTTCAAAGATCTCTGAAAACTATCGTTTTCACCCTTTCACCCATAATAAGGATCTATCAGCTGGTGACTCTGTGGAAGGGGGAAGAGAGGAGCTGTTAATTCTCTATTTAATTCAAATGAATGATTATATCAGAATGGTTGGTGTAAACTTGGTGTATTTAAGAATGAATGTGCATTGCATATGTGGTGTGATTGTGTCCTTTGGAGAGAACATATTGTTTCTCTCTCCAAAATGCTGTTAGTTACAGCATGGTCTGTCTGGTTGAAGTAATACCTTTTCTTTACTTTCCACTAACAGTTTTTTCATATTTGCATGTGATCCTGCAAACTATTCTGACAGAAAACCTGCACAGCACAACTGAAGTGTATCTTTAGCTCAAAAACTCTGGAGCAATTTAAACTTCTTTGCAACTTGCTTCTTTACTAATTTATTACTGAATTTAATGCTCTTACTACTGAAAGATCTTGGAAATCACCAAATAGACCATATTAGCGTAAAGTAATATGAGAAGCATATAGTAGTACAGAATAATTCTGCACATTACTAAATTTCTTTTATTATAAAATGCACATTGGTCTTCTAGGTTATAAAATACTTCAATTTTACTTGCTTTTTAAAAACGGGTTTCTCATGTTACAGTTTTTAGATGGCTGCAGGAAGGCAATGTTGGCTTTTCCATTTTAATTGTCTCAGTAGGTCAGTGTGGGGAAAAAAATTGTCCTGTTATGGATACTTTGCCTTTGGGCTTAAGATTTCTAAAGTTTACTGAAAAAAGTGTTTGAGAATCAAGAATTTCAAATGTTGTTGCACACAGTGACTTGAAAAAAAATATTGATGAGCATGTTTAAAATGGCAAGAAATAACTTCCCTTTTCTGACTAACTTTAGGTAGAGGGAGAACAGAATGGAAAAGAAAAGCAGAGAGAACATGATCTGCCATTTGGTTTCTTTTGTTAGTTTTGTTTTTTAGCTGTGTTTTTAAAATCTCTAGTGCAAATGGTTGGTCAGGGAGAACAGTTTAGACCTGCTATCTTTCTCACTGGTCAGATTAGAAATAGTTGCTATCTGACTACTGAAATCTACCAACTGAAAAACTCCAGAGCAACGTGGAGTGGAAGAAAAGCTGGTAGCTTTGAAGGCTGAGACATGCTGTGTCATGAAACAGCAGCCTCATAGGAATAAAGGATTCTTTTTTAGCACCCTTACCTCAAAATACATCTGATTCCCATCTCTTAAATTACTGGAAAATGACAGCCTTTTGGTGGATAGATAAATTTTAGGCATGTGTTTTAATCATAATAAAAGTCATTGTTTACTTAGAAATTTATTTGTTCCTATCTTGATAGTTTACTGGACACAGTCCTGTGATTCCTTGTAGCGTCAAGCAAATTAACTATAAATTCTGCTGTGAATCAACACAAATTTGGCTAATGATGGAAGTGCAGGCAAGTCATCGTTGTGGTTTAAACCTATTTACGTTTACAACTGTTGCTTGAAATCGGATGTTTTTAAATAGGATGATTGTGAGAATTCTTTTGTGTTTCGAAAATGAGTGAAGTGCTGGCTAGCTGTGGTGTGATTTAAGAAAATAATAATAAAACATTGCAATATAGAACCCCTACTCTAAGATTTCAGTTAGGTTTGTGGAAAAAATATTGTTCCTATTATGAGTTTTTGTAGAATTATTATTGTAAATCCCAGTAGTGCTTACTGCCTGAGATTCTGGAAAGAATAGGATGGGTTGAGTTGCTTACTTGATGTGGAATATAATAAACTCATAGTGTATATGCCTCTGTGTTCTCAATTATTTCCAGTTTATCTTAAAGAGGACACCTATTACTGAGTTCCCAATTTAAAGTATTTAGTCTGAATATCTACTCTTTTACTCCTTCCGAAATATGACCGGATCCAATTGTATCAAACTTTTTTATTCAAGAGAAAGTCTGATTATAAATGTGGGCTAAAGAGCATGCTGAAATGCCTGGGCAGGTGCTGGGAACCTAGGATGCTGAAGCACCATGTGTTTTGCTAGTGGTAAGATAATGTCATGTTTAGCAAACAGCTGACAATAGGAGGAAGTAAGGTTTAGCTCTGGCATAGATAGCAGATGATGAAATTGTATAATGCCCCGCTATTCTGGGCATTAAGGTGTACATTAGCTCCTGCACTTGAAATTTCTCTGCATCCTCATGAACTTGACAGAAACTCTCAGCTACGCTGGTCTTGCTTCTAGTTTAGAAGAAACAGATAAACAAGTGGTTAAGAAACAAAGGAACAAAAAATCCCCCAGGCTACAGCCCCCCAAAAGATTCTTCATTCTGAAGAGGGGGATTAATGGAGGGTAACTGTTTGTGTATGAAATGTATTTTTTACTTTCTAAGTAGCGTTCCAATTAAATGACAGAATTGTATCTTTTTTTTTTTTTGGCTTACTGGGAAAGCTTTGCTATACATCGGACACTAAATTTAATTTTCCTTTTTTCAACTGTGAATTTCCATCCCTCTCTGAAGTGGAATATTAACAAAACAAGAGAGGGTTACTCACTGATCAAGTGCATCTCAGCAAGCTGTCTGTGCTTTCTATAAGCTTTGATATAGGAGTAATTAGTACCATGTCTGAGAAGGTAGTGCCACCTTAATACCCCTTCTGTTCTTGACCCCAGTCCTCAAGTGTTCAAGGAAAGCACTTGTTGCAACTACTGTGTTTGTAATGCAGGCACATACACATTTAGAATGAGTTTCTGAGCAGCATCTATCAGCAAGTAAACAACTTATGATCTTTTCTGATTGTTGCCCATAAAGAGCTTTTAAAAGAAGAATGAACTGAGGCTTCTGAGAGACCTTGGCTGATTAGAAGCTTTGTTATTTGTGTAACAGCAATAAATACAAGATTGTCTCAGATTAGATGCTTAACTAGTCATAGTGCTGGCATTTGAAATTTTAGGACACTTTGAGGTCAGGCTTTAAAGGTGATGTATTTAGTGAATAAGTGCTGTTCAGTATTAAAAAGGCAGAAATGTAATATTGAAACAGATAGGGTATCCTAGATTTGATGGGATAAGCTACTACATATAGGTCACACCTGAATATGTTAGGGATTAAAGTCACATTTGACAGTTTGCTTTTGGAGATTTTTTTTCATGATGAAATCTGTAACATCTGCCATTCAACTTGTTTCTGCCTGGCCAAGAAATCACTAGAAATTTTGCTTTGTTAGAGCAGTTACATCACCGCAGAAGAAAGATTGCTGAACTTGCAAGCTGCTTCTTTCTGCTGTGCAAGCATTCAGTATTTCACACGATAACTTTAATGAATATCATGTCTCTGTTTAAAAAGCAAGCCTAATGAAGAAACAGATATTTAAAAGTTATTTTTAGTTAACATTCAACATGACCAAGGCAAGTTTCAGGCAGGTTAGTGGGAGGTGAGAAGTCTGCAATGTCCTGAGGCATCCAGTTCCCCTGATCTTTCATATGTGATTAAATTGCTGTTTCTAGATGTAAATCTTGCCAAATAGCTGAGGGCTTTTTATATAAATTACAAAAATGTAACAGTGCAGAATAAACTTGATAAGCTGTATGAAGGCAAAGAGTGAGTTGCTTATGCTCTTCTCTTGGCTAATTGCTTGTATTCAGTGGTTAGCAAGAGCGCTCTCCTGTTTCTTCAGCTGCTATGAATTGCTTCATGTGCGAGTGGCTAGAGCTGAAGGAGCCGTTTGCCTTTTTTTTTGAAAGGGCAGATGCAGCAAAATATTTCCGCTTCCATTCTTTATACTTTTTTTTAAAATCCCACTATCCTGTTTTCTTGTTAGAGTTGAGGTACACAGGGAAAAAAACCTGAGCAAAAGAACAGACTATGTGTAACAAAGAGAGTCTGTACTTGTTAAAGTGCAAGAGCAAATTTTGTCCTGTTCCCTAATCATGGTGTTCTTTTTCTGCTAGGTAGTCTTGGCTGATGGGTGTTCCATTTTTATTTTAATTTTTTTATTTTAAGAAACTTCTAGGATGTTACTTAAAGTGATGTCTGAAAATTATTGCACTACTTTGGGGAATATTTGAGGGGGCTCATAGAACTGTAGAATGGTTTGGGTTAGAAGGGACCATAAAGACTATCTCGTTCTGAACCCCCTGGCCTTGGATAGGGACATCTCCCACTAGACCAGGTTGCTCCTAGCCCCATCCATCATGCTTCACTTGTGGGACTTTGGAATAAGGAAAAGCAAGCTAGCAGGTGGCAATGTCCTCAAAATGACAAGCAATTTTTAAGCAGGAGGTTCAGAAAAGCTGGAGAAGAAAATAGAGATGCTTGTGCTGCATCCTGCCACGTGGGAAATAGGGTGACACAGGAACAAGTGTACGATACACAGCCTTTCTGCAGCAGTCTTGCTAAGAGTGCTTTTACCTGTGACCTTCTCCCTGCCCCTCTTTGGAGCGGGTGCGGAAAGGGACAGCAGGGGCAGAACAGAAAGAAAATTTTATTCTCTTTGGTACGGAAGTCTGAAATTACTACCTTCCCTGTGATGATGATATGTTTTTAGGCGTAACTGCTCACCACTGGGAAACAAAATGAAATGCCCAACTTGGCCCTTTTTTGGAGGTGGTCTTGGAGTGTATCGTAGCTTTGAGGCCGCATGCTATGAAGTGAAAGCCATTTATTCATTATGTCCTGTAAACAGAGGCAATTGCCTTGGGTGCTGTGACAGTGCCATGGCCATGTGAAACTGGGTAAACGCAAACTAGCCTAGTAGGATGTAGGTTAGTATGAATAATTAAAACACAAGCAAAATGCATTCATGGCAACTTTCTAATTCTTTCACTCATCTTTTGGCCTCCATCTCGTTGCACGGCGCTCTGAGTGCCTGTGGCAGCCATTTTGTCTCATAAGCTCTGTTCCTTAGGAGGAGAAAATGGCTGCCTCTTCCTCCCAGTGGCTCTCCAAAACATAATGTGGTTGAACGCTGCCAGTCCTCTTGGGAGATGGCTATGTAAGCAGCCTGTTACAGGTTTTAAGCAGTAGCTGTTGTTTTCATACTCTGAGAACTGTATATAAATTTTCCTTCCATTTTTGGGCCTAGTCAGCAGAGAGATGCCAGGCTGGAGGGCTATGGCAGCACTTGCTGTGCCTCCTGAGCAGCTGATTGGGGACTGTAGTTAGCAGCTTTTACTTGCAGAAATTTGCATCAGAATATGGCCCTAAGCATCCCATCTAGATCAAAGTGGGAAGTGCTGCTCCACAGTATTCCTCCCTCTCTTACTACTGCTCCTCACCTGCCTGTTCTCTGGGACACTTGTGTGAGTCAGTGCCAACCTGCTTTGGAATTGCTGCTGGGAGGAACAATTTTGAAGTTGTAACAGTTCTTGCTGTCTGTTTATAGTATTTTTTTTGTTGGCATTGTTGATGTCCTTTTGTTATACAACATTGGTTTTGCCTAGGTTTCACAACATTTAGGTCTAAAAAGGAATCTGAAAGTAATTCAAGTCTGTACCAGTTTGGTGAGTATGTCTTACTGCTCTGTAATCTAGCACGGTTGTCCCAGTGCTAGTTCTTATTTACCTCAACCTGGTGCTGTCTCCATCTGGAAGAGGGCGGTAAGTCACTTCCCTCATGCTGTCACACTTTCCATTCTAATCTTCCTCCTCCCAACTGTAAATCTGATTGGAAAAAGTGATTTAACTTCACTGCTGTTATATGTGGGTGACATGGTAGCAACCTCAGGTCAAGGGGCTGTAGCCTTTACAGCCCCAGCACACAGGAATGCAGGCAGGAAGGTCACCCCCAGGAGTGGTGACTGGCAGAATAAACTGATGTTGGTGTGAGAGAAAGTGTGGAACTTTAAATGTGGCCTGAGCATGCAGGTATCTCTGCAGATCTTGAAGTTTGTATTTTCCTGCTGAAACATGTCTTGGGTATTGGAATGTTTTTCTTAATGTGAGCCTCATTTTAAAGAGTTAAGTAGGTTCAGGGAGGATGTTTTATGGGTATTTTAATCTCTGAGACAAACTCTGATGTACCTTTAAAAGAAAAAAAAAAAAAAACAACAAACCAACCACCTCCCCTGTCCTGCCTTCCTTTATCCCCAGGAACAAATTCAGGGGGAAAATCTTCAGTTGCTATTAAGTTCTACCACAACCTTGTAAAACAAAACACTAAGGCCCTTGTGTTATCTCATTAGAGGCTTAAACGAAAGGAAATTCAGAGTTCAGGTTGTATCTGACTGAGTCTTTCAGATTTATATACTTGGAAAAGAAAGTGCAATACTATGTGTTTAAGGTTCAAATCTTCTGAGCAATTAAATTGTTCAGTTCCTAATAATAACATATTTCAAATATAACTAAATATTGGCCCATGAGTGTAACATGTACCTATGGTGGAGATACCGATAGCCCTATATTTATCGTCTTGCCAAATTAGTTACTAATGCAATAGCAATAATAGAAATCTGTAACTATTCAGCATCCATATTGAAACAATGTATGTTTAAATGCAGCTGAATTCTGGTTTTCCTCAGTCTTGTGAGTATTTGTGTTTTCTAGAGGGTGTGTTTTAAGTCATTTAAAGTAGGAGTTCCTCTGGCTCTAATTTAAATTGAGCCTCCAAGTGTAGTGTGACAGACAACTAACATGGAGAATGGAAAGGTCCTCTTAATTTTAGAGAAAGAAAACCTAACTTTCGTTCTGGAAAGCATTTGGAAAATGTTGCTTTGTGAAACTGCATCCTGTTGTCTACACAGCCCTTTGCAGTTTAGTTGAAGAGATGCATAATTCTAGTATGTTTGATGTTGCTTAACATCTCATGCTGTGTGTTTGCAATTGAGGAGGTGTATGGTATGTTATATCCTGTTATGATTGCTGGTGCTAAGCAGCAGTTTGCTTGTCTTGCCCTTAAAGCTTGGGATTTAACAGGGCATGTTACTTTGTGGCTTGCAGGAAGGGAGGCTTTTGGGAGGTGGCTGCAGAAGTGAGCAAGTAGGGAGCCTGCAGCAGCAATTCAGCTCAGGAATTACTGGGTGAGAGGAGTAACCCCCAGGCAAGCTTCAGAGGTGATAGAAAGGAGGATGACTTCATGAGGACTCAGTTGTGACTGTATAATGTTTGCTGTGAAACACCAACAGTTAAACTGAAGCTAAGGACCACACCTGCAAGTATAGGTCGGGAAGGTTTTTATTTAACTCTTGCATTTTAATCCAATTTATTCAGTACACACACCTTAAAGAGTTGACACAGTCTGAAGGAGCCTGCTGTGCCTTTGGCTGTGTTTATTTTGAGGAATATGGTCATTTTGCTTGGAGTACTCTGACACAGAGACTGAGTATGGCAATTCTCAATTTTTGAAATTGAGATAATCCAAAATCAACCCATTTGTTTCATAGCCTAACTGAGTTTCATGAGATTCCTTGACAGAAAAACTGGGATTTGCCACTATTCTGCTTTTCATTGCTTTTGGGCTGGCCTGTATTTGGGGAATTGTATGTTGATGAAAACTAGAAAGAAAACAGCCATCTCACACAATCACCACATCTCACAGACTGATCCCTCCACAGTTTCCCATTAACTTAATACATCCAAGTTCTTACCTTAAAAGCAAATAGATGCTGCTAAGCCAAGATAAAAGAACAAGAATACCAACATTTGAAGGCTGGAAGCCATGGAAATTCCTTGGCTGCACAGTGTGTTAGGGATAGTGCGCACCTACCTTTGTCCACTTGCATGTTCTTACACTTAGAGTGTTGTCTGACCCTTACAAAGTGGATGTTTGGGATTCCTCTCTGTGCCCCCCACCATGTCGTGAGATGCCTGTCCCTTTGACCAGTAGGTGGGAAGGTTGCTGATGTGTATTTTTGTGCACAGTGTGGTGTCTGTGCTTCTATTTCTGACCAAGATCCTACATGGATTATCAGACTCATATTGTGTATGACAGTGCAGATTACTTTGGGTGCAAAGAGATGTGATCTATCTTAATTCAATCACAAGAAGAGATTTATTAAAAAAAAGTTAAAAATTGCAGGGTCATAGTCATAAGGAAAAATGAGTGATTAAAAAAAAAAACCCAAACAACAAACACCACCAAACAAAACGCAATTGTTTTCCCTAAATTGATTGCAAATGTGTGAGTATAAGTAACATTTGGGTTTCTCTAACAAATTCCTGAGCAATTCAGCAGTTGCCAAGGTAACGGTGCTACTTTTAATAACAATAAAGCAAGCATATAAAACTTCCACGTTTCCCATTGTCTAAGATAATGTTGTCCTGATGCTGCAATAACATTATTAGCATGTACTTTCTTTTGTTCATTGAGAAGCATGTCTGGTTCATAAATTAGTTGTACAGTAGCATCTAGCACAGTGGGGTCTGGGCTAATTAGGGCTCCTGGTTACCACAGTAATGTGAAGAAATAGATTATTTTTTAGCTCCTCATCCATTTCTTAGAATGTAATTTTTGATTTTTGCTTCCTGTGGCTGTCACTTTAGTATGTGGCTGCCTTAGATTAGTTAGTTGAATATTACTGTGATCTTTTTAATGCAAAAGCGTCAGTATGTTATAAGCAAGTCCTGCAGATAGTCTTCATGACTAAGCTATACTCATAAAACATTGAGAATACTCTTTTATTATTGATGGGAAGCTGTGTATTACTAAAGAAAACTCAGTTTCTAGTGCTAAAATGTTGTTGTTCTTAAATCTTTTAGAGCTGCCCTTTTCAAGTCTAAATGGATGTCTCCTGTTGTGTCTTCCCCTACCACGTCCCCCCACCCCCCAAAAAAAAACCAAAAGAATACACAGCCACTTGAGCTTCAATTAAACTTTGGCAGATAGCTCAGTGTGGTTACTGTGGATATAAACTCTTGGGTCTGGGTGGATTATTTGCATTCTGAATACTTCATGTTTCATGCTGAGTTTTCCACGTTTCGATCAAGATTTTGTCACTTCACAAGTTTTCCTGCTTATTTCTGCAGTCAAATCTGTGATTTGAAGATCATTCTCCTTTTGGCCTCTTAGTTACGGCAAAATTGAGTCTTTTAATTAAAAAGATCAAAATAAGCATTCAAGAGCCTTTTGCTGGAGATGTGGGCTATTTAATTTTCTTGAAAAATACAAAACCCTCTTTGCTTCAATATTTTTGTTTTGAAGAAGTTGCACGAGTAGTTATAGATAGCTCTGTGCCACCAACTGGGATTCTTGATACACTGGAGATACTAAAGTTCAATCTGTGTCTCAGAATAGTCTGCGTTTAAAGTTGTTTTTTGGGTTTTTTTTGTTGTTTTTTTTTAAAAAAAAAAAAAACCAAAAAAACCCCCAAAATAAAAACTTCATGGACTGAAGATGTGAGCTGTGGAAGGAGGAATCACTTCTCCATTTGTGATAATTGCCAGTACTGAGTCCCTTGGCTGGTCATCTCTCACCAACAATCAATGACCTCAAGGGAGGTTAAAGCAGAATTTAGTTCACTGCAGGATTAATTGATAGTTTCTGAGGTGTCATCTACATATGTGTCTAATTCAAAGTAATAACATATTTTTGAATTTACAAGTTTACCATGTGTTACTGTGGACTGTGAAGTGCTCCCAGTGCACATGAATGTGTTTCCTTTCTTCTAAGAACACGATTAGTTCCAGGAGATCTGCTGCAGCTGCCCACCTAAGGCCTCTAACCCAACCCTGATGTGGACACAAGGGTCTGAAACAGTGTCCCACACTCAGAAACTTCTCCAACATGTACTGAGCATTTGTGCACCAAAGGCATGTCCTTGAGCTGCTGAAGGACTTTTACCACACCTTTTCTCTTCTTAAGTTGCTTTAGTCTTCAGTGTTGGTCACATGGGGAATGGTTGCATGGCCTCAGTGAGAATTGACTGAGTATATGTGCTGCTCTTCTGAAGATCTTCAATAGATCATCAGGTAGGAGTGCACCTTAGAGCACACAGGGCCTAAGGCTGTCATGTGGGAGAGCCCAGGTGAGGGTATTGCTTTTGATACATCTCCTTAGGTGTAACAGAAGACCTTACAGAGGCAAGCACCATGTCTAGAGACACCTCTCTGGCCTACTCAATGGTACTGTCAGCATTCGAAACCTTCTGTGTTACAGACGCAAGAGCATTAATACTAACTCTGTATCTACTTTGTGCCACATGTGTTGTGTCTATACTGGAAAGATATGATACGTTAGGATTAAAACTGAACGCATTTAAACTTGTATTTTTATCTTTGTCTAATGGTTTTCATTAAATAAAAGGCTACTTTAACGTTATATAAAGGCATATTTTATCCATGACAACATAAAATATTGAATATTTATTTTTAAAAGTTAGTTAAGTTAATACAGGAAAAATTAATCCTAAGGCAGTAAGTTTGCTGAAGGCCTTTGACCCAGTAAAGTCCTCCTTTTATTTGGCCTCTATGCAGGAGACTGTTCCAACTTGATTTTGTCATTCAAATTCTTTTTTGCTTGCACTAAGATGCTTTGGGGCAGGCATTGTCTTTTCTGGTTTGTTTGCATAGTGCCTAGGACAAAGTGGTCCTTGTCCCTCGTGGGGCCATCTAAGCAGTGTTGTAAAGGAGATAATAGGTTATTGCAATTGAGAAGGATAGTTCAGGAACAGCCTATTTACTTATTTTTCAAAAATGATATTTCCAGGCAGGAGATGTAAAGGAAGAGCAGAATGGTGGTGACCGTTAACAATGATATATTACAGGAACAGACAGCATAGCTGCTGTAATTTACAGCTTGAAATATAACGGTACTGATTTAAGCTCTGGACAAGATAAAGTGTTTATAATCTTTTCATCTCTATTCTGGGAATACTTGTTTTTAGGATAAGTACCTGGTAGACTGTACTTTAAGAAGCTCAGAGGGATGGGTTTTTTTTTTTTTCCTTCACTGCAAACTTCATTCCTTAGTTAAGATTTAAGGATGTTTGTGCTTAAAAAACCCCAACAAAACAATCTCTAAACCAGCAATATTGCTTTCTGATTCTCTGTCCAGGCACGCATGCACCAAAAGTGCAAATTTGCCATTTCCAGAGAAAACTGTTGCCTCTTAGTGGCCAAAGGCTGATGTAATAGCATACTGATGAATTCAAGATGTAATTTTTCACGTTTTTACAATTTTACTGCTTGGTTGGCATTCATCCTGCTGTTATCTGGTTTTGCTTCAGTGCAAATATTATTGAAAATGTTCTTAATTTAAGAGAGTCAGTCCTTAGTCTTCCATTCTTCCTTTTTCCATTTCACTGCACTAATCTGTTGGGTAAGAGTTCTAACAGAACAAAGTCTGTAACTTGGTGCTGGCCCATAGGGAAAGGGAAAGCAAGTTTCGGGTTTTGTTTCTTGGTGGTTTTTTGTTTTTTCTTTCTTCCTCTTGATATTTGTTGGTAAGAAAAGAGAAGTATTTGAAAGTGTTTTGAATTGTCTGATTCTGTTTTTGTCAGTGTGCCCAATTCCTGTGCTCAGCATTTGCCTTTTGAACAACTGCCTTGTTCTCTTCAGTTCTTTGAAAACATCTGGGAGTTGATCTGCTTAGGAGGTGTCACCAGGTATTCTGTTTCCTAATGTTTATGCCCATGATCAGCACCCTGTCTGTTATGGGCAGACACTCAACATCTCATTTTGAAATGCAATGTCTGGACCCAATCAAGTGATGCTGGAAAGAAAAGTTCAAACGGTATTTTAGACAAAATGGGGTTTGAGGGCTGGAGGGAGAAATTTAATTCAGTGTCAACTAGTTGTAGTTTTACTTGCATTGATGAGCTTCTGCTGATTCATTAGTGGATCTGCCAGCAGGCCTGCCCAGCCCTGGATAGAATAGCAGGAAATAGCTCAAATCCAGTTAAGGACCGAGTTATTACAAGTTTCTGTCCTGGCCTAATTGGGAGCAGCACTGGACTTAAAAATATAAAGCTAAGGGAGTGTTTGAGCTTTTCCTGTAATACTTCATGCTCAGCAGGAAAAACTTTTGCCAATTACTATTCTTTTAAATTACAATACTTGGCCATGAGGAGAGCTGTGAATGAAGCACTGATACTGTTTAGATATTTTATCTAAATTTTATCAGAGATGATATAGTAACATGAATTCAGAGAAGCTTAGGTGACGTTTTGCTCAAGTTTCAATCAAAGGTGATGCTGCTCAGGTCCAGAGCCGGTAAATACTATCCCTTTTTCCAATTGCAAGTGAAACTTGACTGTTACTATCATAGCTGCTATTCACTGCTTTAGTCACAAGCATGTCTTATTTTCACTGTGAACTGCTTGTTAACTATTTGCTCTTTGTGGTGGATGTGTTGTTACTTGGCTCACACAGCGTATGAGTTATTTCTGGATGGATAGCAGAGGGTTTTTTCTTTACTACTTTATTTTTCTAATGACCAGGTGTAAATGAATCATGCAAAGCACTTCAAGGTAGCTTTTTAAAAAGTGCTGCATCTTGTGCAATACTGATATTTATAGAACTTTTCTTGTTTGGAAATATTTGAAGTATCCTGTCAGCACCTTACCAATGAGCAATACAAAGCAGCAGAGCCAATGCTTGTATCGCTGAAAACAGTTGTGAACAATTTGATTCTAAATTTTTATCAGCTTGAACAAACAAAGTTTTGATAATCAATTGAAGGTAGTGATTTTTTATTTGAAAAAGTTAAAGCAGCTGTAAGCTAACTTTAAATACTTCAGCGTAGAACATCTTAAGTCTCATTTGTGTATGTTTGAGAAGGGGGATTTTGAGAGCAGATACCACTTTTATCTAAAAAATTTATTAGAAGAAAGGATGGGCTGGTCAAAGGGTTTAGATCTGTGCCGAGAGCAGGAAGGTAATGTGATTCAGTAGTATTTTTGTGGTGTTGGAATATGGAAAGGTGCTGCTGAGAGGTGCTTAGTGTGTGTAGACACCGAACTACATAAGGCTGCAAATTATTTGGGAGCAAAGATAGCATTTAAGAACTGTCTAGCAGGTTGAGATGTCTGAGGACCATTACTACTGTTGCTGAGTGGTCGAGTCCTGTTTACTCAAGATTCTTGAGAAAATGTTTTCTATGGCATGTCACAGTTATGCCAACTGCTTTAACAAGTGCCCGAGACTGGAATATGTGAGTTGTGAATTTTGTCTGACCGTAAATCCCTTTGCTAAACATGTTGGGGAAATTACTGCCCAAGATCAAAGATCTTTAGCAACTGCATGTTGTTTCTGCCAATAGGTCTTTCTAGGAGTATCATAGTTTTTCCTTTCAAAAAGTAGAAAAGGACTTACTGACAACCATCCCAATTATGCTCAGAGCAACATTTGCTCTGTACCTTGGTAGTCATTAAAAAGCACTGTATAGATATTTAACAGAAGAATGCAATGTATGTAAGGCAATGTTTCAAAGGAATATTCCTTTTAATCACTTTAATTTGATGAAACTAGGTAACTGGACGGCTTGTTATGGAAAAATTCATGGTTGGGGTAATACTGTTCTTATTATTTATTGCTACTTAATGATTGAAAAAGCAGGTTTGAAACAGTGTTTGAACTTTCAGAGTAGTACTGATCAGGCTTTGATTGGTAACTGGGTGAAATAAAACAGCATTCCTGGTAATCTCACATGTAAACAAGCAGTTGGATGAATTCAGAAGGGTCTGGGTTTATGAACAGAGAAGAAAAGCTGGCTTAAACATTTTTTATGAATCATCCTTAGGAAATGAGAGCTACATGGCATTAGTATGTGCCATTCAAGACAGGTACATTTTCTGGAAACTTAGTGCAGAAGCAACATCTGTGGTAAGACTCTTTCCTATTCTGGTATCATCTTTAACTTGCACTAGTTATGCTGTCCCTTGTGCTACCAGCATAGTATTTGTACACCAGTGCTGAACTTGAAACCAAAAAATTGCAACCCATTCAGCTGGTGGAAGGCTATCTATTCTCAGGCAGCCTCCCAGAGACCCACTGAAGCCAAAAGGTCAAGGTAGCTATTGTATTCTGATTTCAAGCTGCCCTTTCTAGCTGTGATAGACAGCTATTTTGTTTTGGCTTGGGATAGTTTCTCTAAGGAATAGATGGACAAATGCTCTGGAAGGAGGGGAGAAAAGTGATATACTGAACAAAGTCACAGGAGGGATTTGCAAACTCAGTGGTATGTGGTAGATAAGGAGTGGCAGAAGAGGCTACTTAAGAGTAACTGAAGATCTTATGGAAAGGGCAGGGAGCAAACAGCCAAGCCTCATGAGTAACAGGAAAGGTGTGTGAAGGGTGAGAGTGTACTGGGCAGAACTTGCTGCTACTCAGATTCTATTGCTTGCTTTAAAATGCAGGATAAAGCCACACAAATCTATTTTTAGTACTGTTGCTTCAGCATTCACTGTTGCTTTTTGGTGGGATTTCATGCTGATGACATGGGAAAATATTGCTTTGCTCACTCTTTCTTTGTGAGCCTTCGCGGAAATATGTGCAGACCCATGCATACCTTATATATAAAGGTGTTATCTTCTGCAAGCAGTGCTGTTAAGCCAGGTTGTTGTATTGTTAGGGAATTATTAACTGGATGATGGGTTGTATTTGTAATACATCTAGCTTAAGATTTTTGGGATCAGACTTTCCACAGGATTTGACAGAACTGAAACATGGTCCTCTCCATTTTCCTGCTCAGTCTAGAGTTATTTGTGTGCTTTGACTTATTTCTTAACACTTTTTTTGCCTAGGAAACCTCTGGGTACAAAACAGATTGCCACGGAAACACTAAGTGCATTTCTATGGCTGTCTTCAGCCTGTGATGTTTTTCCCAGGCTTGGGAGTAAGCCAGTGTCCATGCATTGTGTTTATGGTGGGGCTGTGTCTTGCTGGCATTTCACAGATCAAAAAAAGAATGTCATTCATTTTGAAGTAAAGAGACTTTTTTTTTTTCTTCTTCTTTCTTCAGGAGGAGAGCTGAGCTGGCCTTCATCTTACCTGAACTCTAATATGGCAATGTTTTTCCTTTGTACATCTGGTTGAATACGGCATTCAATTTTTGCCCTGATATTGTTACTTGCTGTTAACAAGCTGTCACATTCCATTGGAGAGTTGCTTGCTTCTAGGCAAAAAGGATGAAATGGAATTTATATAGAAAACCAGTAAAGAGATTTGAGGTCCTTTATAATGAAGGATGTCAAAGATCTCTTATTTATTTAGACTTTAAGCCAGATTTGAACTTATACTTTCTGCTTTCTCTTTGTGACATTCGGATCAGGTGGATAGTGAGATTATACCAAGAACCTTTTTTGTGTTTGCAATTCCAATGCTTCCTAAAAGACTTGTACAGTCAAGTGTATTTGCGTAAACTGTTTCGCTTTTCTTTCACTTGAATGGAGCCCTTTGTTTCAAAGGCCAGTATGTGTATGACTTGGGTATCTCTTTGTGAGGTAGTGTTATTGTAAATGAAAGTGTTTGGGTTTGGTTTTTTTTTTTTTGAGGAGATGGCATATCTTAATTTAATTTTCAGTGGATAAAAGTCAGGTGAAAGGAAGAAAAATCTGGACTTTCTGTTTAAAGAAATCTTATTTCCATAAAACTGCATACCTATAATTAACAGCTGGTGTTGTAGCTGCGCAAGCTTTTAATAACTAAAATGCTTGTGCCCTTGATTATCTGACTTACAGTGGCAGAACAGGATATTTAAGTCACTGTGATAAAATGAATTGAGCATCATGGCACTTAAACCTCTTGAATACTAATGGATTTAAAGGACAGAATTTTTGAAATGGTGCCCACTCATCCTCATGCTATGCATCCTGCTTCTCTGGCTCTGTTCTCTTCTAACCACTGATAGCAGCACTCAAACATCTGGATGTTTTTAAAAAAAAAAGTGAAAAAAACATAAGTATTTGATTTAAATATGTGCAGTATCCTCTGGAATGAAAAGGATGCCAGAAAGATGTAGTATAGTGTTATTTGCTCTAGATACTTGGGCTGTCCTGCAAAATTAATTTAGTAGCCAGTTTTCAGGAGAAATATGTTTTGAAGGAGGACTGAGGGGTGGTGGTGTTTTTCACTTACTTGCCACACTAAAAATCTTGAGCTGCTGATAAATGTAAGATTTTTGATATATGTAAGCCTTAGTCTGCTGATTCTCGGCAATTAATTCTCCACTGCCACCCTACTCGTGCCTATCATTGGGAACAGCTAGCTTGCATATGAATTTTCAGAAAAATTGTATTGGTAGGATGGACAAGGCAGCTGTTTAGACTCAGCAATTCTTCAGACTAAAACTTTTTGTTTGCAGGGCATTCTCTGCAAACAATGAGAAAAATATAATTGTATACACTTTTTTAAATAACGTGAGTAGAGTTACTTGATTGTTTGAAATGATTACTGTAAATAGGACAAGGAACCAGTATTTACTTTTGCTTTTATCTTTTCCTGGTGGTTCATAGGAACTAGCAAAATTAAGCAGTAATTAGGATTTTATTCCAGTATAAGGCAACTTCTATTATTTAGCATGTGGTGTTTCTCTGGTTAGCAGAAGGCCTCTGACTTAAGAAAATGCTCACATCTTCATCCCTTGGTGAATATGGAATATTACTTCTGACTTTGGTGTGGCTGCATTTGTTAGACAGTGTGCATGAATATGTAAATACTGCTGGATATATGGCCTACAAAATGGTTTTGGGATCATAGGATAAAAGCTGCTGTATGAATGTGAATTAAGTTATCTGATGAGCTATAGCTCTAGGGCAAGGATGAGGGGTTTTGGCTAGGGCAGCTTATTACACCCCTTTTGAAGGCACTAGAATGTGTAACCAATTCTTCCTTGTTGATTAACTGACCTGGCTGATCTTAATGCTGCTGTATCCATTTATATGGCAGGCATTTCTGTGGGTCCATGTCACTGTGATAGTTTAAGGATATGCATTTGGTCACACCTAAAAAAAGATAATAGATTTAGATTTTTGCAAAAAAAGGATATTGTTAAGACAGGCTAAATGATAAATACCAAGGGCTGAAATACTTAGTCTTTTTTAACTAGTGATTCCAAGTGCTTTCGTAAGGTAAGTTGGGAAGGTGCAGAGCCAGAAGCAAATATTGCTGCATGATGGAGCCACAGCACCTCCTTTACAGGTGAAACCCTTGTTTGCTTAATCCTAGGATGCAGGGCTTCTCAAGGGGAGTAATTCCTGTACTAGTGCTTTCTTGTTTTCTTTCTTATTCTTCCTAATATTACCACTGTTTTCCTTGTTCTAGTCTTCCCCCAGGAACTCTACCCATTCTCCTTCAGAACTCTGATCTTTCAGTTGTTACCCTTTTCTCCCTGCTCCCCTGTCTTTTCCTCTAAATATCTTGGCTTCAACCCTCTAGTCTTCCTTTGCCCTTAAAAGCCTTCTGACAATAAGTTTAATGGAAAATCTAGATTCCAACTCTTCATCTGGGCATGTTTGGGAAAGAAGAGCTGTATTAGCAACTGGAAATTCTCTGTGCTGTGCTCTAGGGAGATGATGCATACAAAAAAACATGCCAAGAAAAGATTAGTCAAGGTCAGGGGCAATCTAGCCTGGACTTGTCTGGGTCAAAACATGCCTCTTATTCCAAGTGCAAGCAAAGTATCTATTTTTAATGCTTTTCTAAAGCAAGGAATTTTTGATTTGCATCCTCCCAAAGCCTATGTAGGCCATAGGTATAGCTAGGTTCCTCTGATCAGCCTGTTTTCCATAAAGGTGGTAGATGGGTATCTTTTGGGTGATGCAATTAAAGTCTACCTCCAGTCCCCTTGTTGTGTCCATCAGCAAGCCCTCGGCATCATAAGCAGCTGATTCTTAGGACTGTATAATGAGTAACACTTGTGAGTGATTACCTTCTGTTTTTTTTGAAGGCTGATGTGTAAAATTTGTCAGTTGCGGATCCCTTGGAGCTAGGAACATGTTTGATCACATCTGCTGGCAAGCAGACGCTAGCAGGGTATGTAAGGGGGAGTCTGGCCATGGGTTCAGGTGACTGCTTTCCCTAGCTCTTTGCTCTGGCACTGCTGGAGATGAGAAAGCAGGAATTTTCTGAAAACCTGTTTTGTTCAGTCCCAGGCTATAGGGGAAGAGCATTCCCTCCCACTTTTCCTTCCCTTTCTCTGACAGTCCTCACCTTCTCTGTTTTGCCTTGGGTCTAAAAAGGGGCTGGAAAAGACAAAACTAAGAGTACTGGGAGAGGAGCAAAGATGTATGTGGGGTTAGGCAGCAATTAAAATGGGATTGTCTGGAGGGTGGGAAGGAAAGAGGAGGAGAACTGTGCTCACTGCCCCAGTCCTGGTATTTTTAACTCCACGTATGCATTCCAAAGCAGGCCTGCAAATACTAGTTTTGAGCACCTGTAGTGACTCAGTGGACTACTAACTGGGACCTGTGAAGGAGGTTTGTCAGTCAAGGCTCTTGTGCATGTGTAACATCATAAACATATGTTTGAAAGACCATGTTGTTTGTAACTTTTTCCGTTTGAGGATGTATACCCAGCACCTTTCCTGGGTGTTTAAACACAGAGGCTGTTACAACTGCAAGAGATGTAGCACTGTAGATCAAGGGATAGCAAATCAATTTGGATGAGATTACCAACATCCAGAGAAGAATCTGCAGGAAATGATTTATTTACTGACTTAATCCCATCTTCTCATTGCTGACTGTAGATAACTTGCAATTTGTTTGATGCCAAATAAAATCTACAGAGACTTGTAGGTCTCTCTTATTTGGACAGGTATATATACACTTGGTTGGTCAGGCTGAAACTGAATATTATGGTTTTGTTCTTACTAGTCATACAAATAATACTTTTTGTTTTTTCCCTAGAAGTATTTTGATCTGCTAATATTCCTGCCAATAAACTAATCTACTGGATTATTCCTGGAAGAACAGAATAGTTTTCCTTATGTGAAATTCCTTATGTGAATTGTTACTTTCAATTTGAGCAGTTTTGCATTAAATGTCTTTTATTTTTCCTTTTTTTGGGGGGGTGTTGGGGGCACTTATTTATCAAAAAATAACTGCTTGCCAAGCTCCACCTTGACCTCTGTTTACCTTCAAGGGGAGCCAAATTATTTTTTTTTCATTATTTTATGTATTTAAATTAATGGGTCCTGGGTGGTTCGGCAGAAAATGTCTAGTTTCTTGAAGAGCACCCTGAGTTGTTTTTACAGTACCATTCATGCTTGAACAGACATGGCAAGTATCTGAAAGTCTCACTCAAGCTGTTTTCTCGAGACTTCCAGCTCTGCTTTGTAGAGAACTGAGTTTTCAGAACTGGTTTCCTACCATAAACCAAATCTCTGAACCTCTTTTGAAGCCTGCCTGTTCTTACAAGAAACCTTAGTACAGAGGAGGTTTATTTATGAAGGATACATTAGACTCCTTCATTTGCAGCCAACAAAAGCAGCGCGCTCTTTTCCTGGCTGCTCTAATTGATTTTTATTTTTTATTTATTGTTTTGAAGTAAAACAAATCATAGATTAAAACCCCTCTAACCAATGCCTCTAGGTATTTTTGTCACATAGTAAAAATACAAGTACTAGTGCAAACAAAAAGAAAACCACTGAAGCCTGGAGTCTAATGTTGCCTGCAGATGCTTTGGCCGGGCCTGTTAACTTGTTCATGATTGCATCTCTTTATGGGCTCTGCTGCCATTGCTCTGGGTTTGTGGTGTTGGAACCAGCAGTGGTAGTCTGAGTTCAGATGAAGCTGGCAGATACGTAAGAAATGCAGAACTTGTTTTGGTGCAGGTGTAAGAGTATCTGAATGAATATAATAAACAAAAATTGTTCTTAGATGGCCTTTAAACTCTTCCTGGGGAATACTGAATAAGCAAGAAGACACTGTCATGGCTTGGAACAAACAGATAATTCAACTTTTGAATTCAATTCCAAAACCTGGAAGACAAATGGCAATTAAAAACTTTCTTAAGAAAACAAAGCTTTGTATTCAGTCTTAAACTTCGGTACAAACTAAATCTTGTAGTGGTTTCAATCTGGTTAGACTTCAGCTAACCATCAATCTTTCTCCTTTTCCCTTCTGTTGCACTACTGTTGGCAGCTTTTAATGAATTTTTAAATATATATCATGAATAGGCCAGGTCACTTAATACAATATGAAATGCCTTCATGAAAGAAGAAGCTTTTTCCAGTTCATGACAAAGCTGTCAGAAAAAAAATCACATTTTGACATTTGCTTTGGGCCCAGCACTTCTACAGAACATAATTAAGTCCGAATCTGTAGCAAATAGACAGTTTGGTCTTAACCAATGTACATTCACAAGGCTTCTTTACATATTTCTTTTTTTTTAGATGACAGGCAGACTATAGATCTGGTTCAGTAAAACTACTAACAGAAAGATGTTGTGCTAAGATGAGTGATTAGGTGTGGTTCCTGATCACTTGTTCAGGTTCCTGCATGCCTCGAGCCAATCTGAATCCTGGTACTGGTGCTCTCTTCCCTGTAGCCTTTGTTTAAAGGTCATTACTGACCTTAAATGACCTCCTGACTGCCTTCCTCTAACATGTGCTACTTTAGATGTGAAGCTGCTGGATGTCTGCTGTGCATGGTATTCTTCAAAAATACCAATGAGTCAGATTGAAAGCTAAGTGATGAGCTCTCACTGACATCAATTAAGTCCCTGTGTATTCCTTATTTATAAAAGCAAGGTGCACTTATGAACCAAAGATGGCAGGAAACTGCAAATCTTCATGAGACCAGAACAGAAGGCCAGCCATGAAAATGAATGGAAATACCTTGTGTCTGCAAAAATTTCCTTCTAAACTGATAACATTTTCTTTGTTACTCTGAGCCCATAAATTTATGCATAATCCTGTCAGAGAGCAATCTTTTTTTTAATAATGAAACTTAACTTATTTGTAAGGAGATAAGCTCTTGGCATATTAAAAAAGTTGTCTTAAGAAATGACAGTTGTCTGTGTTCTATGTTGCTAGATAATGGGATTATATGAAATTTAAAACATACCTATCACTTTTGGCATATTACAGTGCAGTGAAATCATGGGGTATAGTACAGTTTGTCCAGTATGATGACCATTTTTATGGTATTTAACTAGCAGCCACTTATCCTGAGTATTTAAAAAAAGTGGTAGTGGGAAGAAATCATTTAACCTAGATGTTTGGTTTTCGTAACACCTAAATGCTTTAAGGAGGTCCTAACTCTCTCTGTAATATGTGAGAAGTATCTACTTACAGGAAACTGGTAAATGGTTGAAGGAATTCATAAAGGCATAAGAATTAAAAATGCTAAGAACTGTCATCTGAGTTAGTTCTACTGTAAAAGTGGGCTGATGCAGTGCTGAATCAGTCATTAGCTTTGAGGACAGAGCACTTCGAAACAGTCCATTAAGGCAAGAGATTGCCCAATTAGATATTCACATGGCAGTTAAAATTGCATCAGAATGTTAACCACTTCTAATTTTCAGTCAAATGGCCTTTTAAGACTTTGTCTGAGATGTTCTTAGTTCTTACTGCGTGGCAAGAGAGAAAAAAGTTCTTGAAATACTTGTTAAAAATAACCAAACCCCTATATTCACATTAACTTTATGCCAAGTTGCTCTTTATGTAATTTGAAATGGCTGTGATTCTGCTTGAAGTATTGAGAATTTTAAAGGGAATATTAATATGCCCTTATAATATTATCACATTAGTGCAAATAATGTAAAGATTTCCTTTGTCAACAGAGACATTAACAAATGGTTTGAACAAACTGATCTTCAGAACTTTCAATGCATTTCAAATGCATTTCAGAATTTGAGGGTTTTTTTCTTAATTGCTAAGAGAAGGGAAAGAAATAGTCAGACATTCCAGTTGAATTAACCTTATTTTAAATGGATTTAAATGCTATTTGTGCTCTCCTTGAAAGAAATTAGTGATCACTTTTTTTTTGGGGGGTGGGATGGGGGGGTTGAGCTTTATTGTATGGTCTACAATTGCTGTTAAATTTGGTGTCATTAACCAGTCTCTGGAGAGCGCTTGGATTTGTTTTGTGTATGTTTTGGTTGGTTTTTTTTCCCCCCCTTTTCTGGTTGTTTCTTTTTTAAACACTGGTTCAGTAAATAGACAGTTGAAAAGTACCTTGGGCTAATGGAGCCATGGATCCTCCAGACTGACACATCAGTAGAGTTGCAGCATTAGGTAAAGTTTATATGAATAAATTAGACATTGTAATGCTAGAATTGGACATTTGCAACTGTCTAGTGAAAACAAGAATAAAGGTGCAGATCAAATTACCTGGAAGTCTGTATTAGTGCTCTGCACTCCCATACATGCCACAGAAATACGGTGTCCAATATATTAGAGCAATTTCTTCAGGAATGACAAGAAATGCTATAATACTGAGGCTGTGGTAAAACACTAATACTTGCTGCTTGCAGGGATGGCTATTTTAAAGATAGTGCCACAACTGTTTATTTCAGTTGATTGGCATGTGCAGATATTGTAAGAATTATAATCCTAGCACTGCTGTCAGGGCTACATTTAAGAAAGCTTGTTTGGAAACGTTTATAGGAATATTCAAATTTAGTTAATTTAAAGGGTCTGATATTTTGAAAGCTTGTTTTGTAAAGGGTCAATCTAAGAACGCCTCTACCCCAGATTTGGGTTGTGGGTGGGGTTGTGGTTGGGGTTTTTTTGACATGAAAATGGAAGGAACTCCTTTCTTCAGGCAGTCAGTGATGGTGGATTATTTAACACTTCACCATGTTCAGATATAGATGCTTACTAGGGAAAGTCAGCTCCTCAGTGACTGACATTGTGGAGTATGTGCATGTTTTGTTTGGGTTTGGTCTTTATATGTCAGAACTTAATAAGAAAAAAAATATGAATAAAATGGTCTCTACCAACACTGCTTATGCTGGTATATGTGAA
This sequence comes from Falco naumanni, assembly GCF_017639655.2. Lineage (NCBI taxonomy): Eukaryota > Metazoa > Chordata > Aves > Falconiformes > Falconidae > Falco > Falco naumanni. Next base: position 13,313,287 of record NC_054060.1, on the reverse strand, counting down.
TGAGGTTACTGTTCTTGCTTGAAAAGTCGTCAGGAGGTTTGGGTGAGAGAGAGCTGGGGATGATATGTGCTGTCATTATTTCATTTCTATTGAAACAAAATGTATTTGTCCCTTTACTGATACTTTGACATAAGTTCTGTGATATAGTGTTATAGTTGTGCAAACTCTGCTCAGCAGGGCTCCTTGATATGTACAGGGCACTATTCCTTTCTATAGTACTGTGGAAAACTATGCAGTGGGGTCTGTGTTGTGCTGAAACACATAGGAATGAATAGAGGAAAGGTGTTGAATAGCCTTGTTTGGCCCTTCTCTCCATACTTTTTCTCTTTCTATCTCCAAGGTAAAATGGTGTACCTTACTTTTCTATGTGCTGCTCCTAATAAACTGAAAATGGAGACTGTGCAGTCCTTTGTTCAATCTGTTCCTTTCTCAATCTTCTCTAACACCACGTAGCTCTGTTCTTCTCTCGTTTGAGCAGAGAGCTTAAAAATTAGCCTCTCGAAATTTAAATCCTCTGTGTTTTAAAAGGTGGGTAATTCTTCCTTCGTCAGAAGAGTTCTAAAGAAAGCACAGATAAGTGGAAAAATGGCAAGTGTGGTGTGGTTTTATTTTTAATTTTCAGTACAAAGGACTTGGAAGGCTATTAAGCTCTTTCACATTTGTATGTGCTATATATTGTGTATTAAGTGCCAAATAGTTGGGGTGAGCACAGGGTTGATATTTCAAGTTTCATATGGCTGTGATATGGCCACATTCATGCTTAGGCTAAAAATCATAGAAGAAAAGTAGTATGACAAGTTAGGATTCATGAAAGTAAATATTCATAAGCTCTTGTCGTGTCTGACTGAAAATATTCTATTTTTTCAGCCTTATAAGCTAAACTTGTTAAGGAAAACCTCTTCTATAGCATAACCAGAAAAAATACCTGGTATATGGTTTCAGTTTAATCACTGCTAAAACAAATTGATAAGCAGGGGAGGCTATTAGATTGAGGGACTGAGGGGACTCCTTCGCTGTGCTACCTATAAAAGTAGAGCAACACTCTCTCATTACTCTGGATTTAGAAGCCCAAAATGTAGTGCAAGGCAGTCTGGAAACTCCTTCAGTGAGAAAGCAATGATTGAAAAATATAAGAAAATGATTCAGATTTATGATGAAAGATTTGCAGGTGCAGTAATTGTATGTTAGAAATGCAAAGATGTCTTCTAATTATCATCCAGATTAACTTCTTCCACAAAAACACTGGTATTGTTTCAACATAGTAGAGATGGTAAGTAATATGTGGCGAGCATAACTGTTATATACCAGTATTGCATGGGGTAATGGAGATTAAAAGCTTAAAGCAGACTTGAAAACAAATGAAATAATAAAAATGTTCAGTTTAAGAGATTCTGGAGGTCTAGAATGTAACTAACATATAAAGCCTTCATTTGAAGGGGTCAAGTAACATACTGGAAAACTTTAGACTACACTGTTTGATGTTCATGTGGAAAGTCTTAGAAGTTGTTTTAAAGTTTAAGTGAATTTTAATGGCCCAAATGAGAAAACACTTGGAAAAGATGTCATGTGATTAACTGTTTACCTGCTGAAGTATAAGCTATTCCCACTGTGAGGCTGCAAAGGAGTATGAAAAGGTGAAGAAGGGACTTTCAAAATCAGGAAAGCTCTGAGGAAATTTGCATTGATACGTTATGGGAATTACACAGTGCTGGAAAGCTCTCTTGCCATCTATGTCTTGATATTCTTGATAGAAGCTGGACAACAAAAATACTGTCTTGAATAGGCTTAAAATCTTTAAATATGTTAAGAAAATAGGGTATTAGTTTCATTTTTAAAAAATTCCCCAATATACTTGGAGGAAAAATGGCTCAGAGAGCCAAATTCAGGAAGCAAATCAAAACTATCAGTTAGCCCTTACGGGTTATGAAGGGACTGTAGTGTGAGATCTTAAGATCTGTGCTGGAATCCAGTCATTAGATGTGTATGACAATTGCCTCTGACAATGCTGTGTACAAAGCAAGGGTTTCAAGGCCTAGAAACTGATAAAAAGGCATAACAAATAATGAGGTCTCCCTCACTGCAATTAGGTACGGGAGATTCAGATCGTTTAAGTTTCTGCACATAAACTGTAAACAGTCGGTTAGGAAGCCATCAATAGCAGGGTGGGACTAACAGTTTAAAACATCGTATATAATGGGTGAGATTCCAGAGCATGCTGCCCAGGAAAGACACTTTCAAGTGAACATAAAAATCCTTGAAGTGTTGATCCCAATGTGCGCACAGCTGCAGTAAAGAAGGCAAACAGTGTTACTGCCAGAGGACTGCAGTGTAAATAAGAGAGCTGCCACTCGTTATCTGCAGGTTAGAGCATGGGCACAGGGTCTGCTCAGTGTATCTTTGACAGGAAATAGCTACTCTTAATGGGGTATGGGGGAGATGAATTCAACTGGCACCATAAATATTGGAGGTGTTGTTAAGCATAAGGTAATTAGGATCCCTTTTCACTACAGACAGGAGACAGTTTTATTACTTCTTTTAAAGTGTATTTTTTTCCTAAGTGATATAGGTGCCTATTTTGAAACAATTTTATTTAAATACAGCTATGAGTGAAGGAATGTAATCTCAATAGGAGAAGCAATCTGAGGTTTTGAGTAGGCTGTTTTACACAAACATGATCCAAGGCAGCTATACGCTAGTTTTAAATAATGCAGAGTAGGGTTTTTTCACTGTAGTGTAGTGTGCAAATTCAGGCTTCCAATACAGTTGCTCAGGCAGTGTTGCAAAATACCTGCTTGGTAGATGATAATTAATAGCTGCAAACGATGCATTCACTCTTTCCATGCTAATCTTGGCCTCTACCGCATCTCGCTTGCCAAATCCAGTGGTAATCTTCTGGATGCAGGTGGTATCTCTTGAACTAAGTGCTCCTGGGTAGGTGTGTGGCTCTGGGCATCACAGAGCAGTGGTGGAGGAGAAGGTGTGTGGGAAGATGAAGTGTGTATGTCACCGCGTGAGAATTTGCAAACAATTGCAGAGTTAACAATTGCATTTAGCTTGGGAGAACTTTATTTTGAAACTTTTTTCCAAGTTCTAATGCAATGGCCAAAGGCAAGTTCAAAGCTGTAATCAATAAGGCAGATAGTACACTTAAAGGGCCTAGCTAGGCACCTCCTGCGCCAAGAGGTGCATTTCCTGGGGTTGTTTTGGTGGGTTTTCTAAGCAAACTATGTCTGTGCCCATTTGATGGACAGTTCTGTTAGAATCTCTTACTGTATAAGTTGGCGCACTTCCTTTGTTTTTATAATATGCTCATCACCATGGCATCGGAGCACTTTGTTTTGCATTGGTAACTTTAGAGCTTCTGCTAATGCATAGAATCATGTTTTTCCATTACTTTTCCCAAAAGGCCATTACCTATTTTCCTGTACCAGCTGGGGACTTCACTATATATTAACACCTACTCTCCTGTCCTACACCCCAATTGGAGGAGATGATTTATTCATATTTCCTTCTTTCAGAACTGTACAGATTCCTCAGCAAATGGGCTACACACCATACAGCTAAGCGTGGGGGGTTTTTTGTTCATATATCCAGACTACAAATATAACACTATCTGCAAATTGTTTAAATTCTTTGTGCCCTGCCTTTGAAAGTCTATTTTAGAACTATTTTATATGAAATCTGTGATATGGTTCTTAGTTTTTCCTCCACTCTCTCTGTGTTACAGCTTTGCATACAACCTAAATGTTGAACTATTACGGATATTTAGCCACGTATCTATGGAAGAGAAATTTAATGTGATATGCTGAGGGTTTCTTATTGCTGTATCTGATTCCTGATCGGATTTTTCTGAGCCTAAGAATGAAGAGGATTTCTTGTAGTAAGTGGAAGAGCTTCAAATTCCCCCTAATCTGAAAGACAATGTTTTTTTATTCACGTTGCTAATAGCGAGTTCGGTAATTCCATTCTGATCTCAATAGTACTACTTCTTCCTCCATTGCTTACATATTTCTGATCCTTGCTGGATCATCCTCAATGTTGATACTAACAATAATGAGGAGCATCTACCCCTTTAGGCATGCTTGTAGGTTTCAGTGGGCATTGTAGATAAGTGTTGTCAATGAGGTAGCCTGTGGAAAAAATGATGAGCACTTGTCAAGGAAGAGTAGTGTCTCGTATCTATGGGATTGCACTGTGTAAATCAGCTATTTTTGCTGAAGTTCTATGAAATGATCACAGACAACTCATTTGGCTGGTGTCTCCAGTTCTGAATCCTCACATATTCACTGACCATGCTACAAAACTAGAGCTTTGAGTTTTTATCTAAACTTCCTCACATTTGCTTAGGGCTCTCCCCACTGAAAAAACTAGGGTTATAAAACTGTTGGTTAAGCAAGGGTTTCACAAACTAGAAGTGGAGAAAATTAAGTAAGATCAGCGATACCAAATTCCCCTATAACTTCAGGGAACCTCAGAGTGGAAAAATTCCAGGGGCAGGGGTATCTGGCTTGTGATATTTTTTTAGAAGAAATGAAAAGTTGCACTTAGGAAATGGAAGATTCAGAATACAGTAATGCAGACTTTGGGAAATGATCAAATGGAAACTTGTCTGCAACAAATTGCTTTAATGATCAGCATAAATGTGTTTTAATTTGGATTAATTACAGCCCGGGAAGACTTTACTTATAAATAAACTTCAGGAAAATGTCATCCATAATGAATATACTAAATAAACTTCAGTATAAATAAATGGGTCATGGCTCTCCTTCCCACTGAAGACTTGCTGTGTTTAGACAATGTAAACAAAGCCCTGCATATATATACTGTACCTTAAGGTATTTATGTAATGACAAAAGATCACTTTTTCATTTTTCCAACCATCACCAAGGGATTGCAAAGCAATCAAACTTTAACAGCCAATTAATCTCTCTAGATGATGTTTGTGTAGCACTTAACCAGTTTCAGTAAATTAGATCCCTGTGGGCTGGGCTGTTACATTGATAGAAATGTTACTGCTAGCTGGAGGCATTCATTTACTAGTTTGTAAGAGCAGCAGTATTGAGAAATCATGAGCATATGGAAACAAACTCTCTGCACCTTTTTAAAATAAATGCTGTTTGCAAAGAATAGGAGATTCTGGGAGTTACACAGCATGGAGCCTCACTAAACTAAATAAGTAGTTTGTCAGTTCTGTTGAACTGGAGAGATTGCTGTTAAATTCCCTGTAAGAAACAGAAGAAATCCATTGGGAGTCAGCTGTAGCTAAAGAAAGATAATTTATTGCAATAGTATCCACTTAAAACTGTTAAAGGAGCAGATTTATTCAAAGTACTTGTCCTGTGCACCTAAGAACAATGCATTAAAAATAATTTAAAAAAAAAACCCATCCCAAACTCAAGAAAAGCAAAAGCTTTCAGTATATGCGAGATAAAATCCATCAGAATAGTATTATTTTGGAATGAAGTTGGAAACTTTCCTTTTCAATGTGGTGGCTTAAGGCATTTGCACTAGTTTTCAGGCTCCCTGTGTTAGTTGAAGCCCACAAAGCACAACTGCAAATCTGCAAGTGGAGTGCTGCAGGACTGATGTTGGTGTATCCTGGCAATATAGCTACAGCTACGAGGTGCTGAATTCTCTGCATGTGCTCCTCAAAGATACCCATAGAACTATGATTTCTATACTAGGTTGGTGTAAGGATTCCCTTGCCCATCACGACTCTAGAGAAGGGTCCTGGGTACTCATGAATGAGTTTGGCTCTGTCTGCTCCTTGCTTTGGTCAATTCCAGCTGGGAGCAAGGCAGGACTCCTGTATCATATGAACTGTTCCTGCTTGCAGCTGCACTGGTGTTGCAGTCAAGATGCAAACAGGGAGAAGGGAGATGACTGAAAGCTTTTCACTAACAGTTTCTGATCCATGGAAATGTCAGGAGGTCTTGAGGGAGAAATCAATCCCTGGCAGAATGAAAGGCACTTGGTAAAAGTCACAGTTTAGATTGCTGCTCTTGAAGCAGGTATGTAGTTGGTGGTGTGGGGCTGGGATCACATGCTGATGGCACAGTGGATGTGAAAATTCTGTGTGTGAGGTTGGCTTTTCCTGATAAGGGTCAAGGGAGCCTGTGGAAATTCAGAATTTGCTGTCGTTACTTGGGAGATGTCAACCCAAGAGTGTCATGGCCTAAACCGTTGGTACACCAGTTGGAGAGGCAATTGGTTTATATGTATCTTTTAATGGCTATGGCTGGTGAATGTGCCCAGTGCGACTGGACGCTTGCTGTTGAAAGAACACGCTGCCCAAACCCTGCTCAAGCCTGTAATGGTACTTTGGTTCCCAGAGTTCGTTGCTACGAAGCGTGTGTGACTATCTGAAGGCTGTAAAAGCTGTTCACCATCCTGTGGGTGTCTAAGGAAAAAGTAGGGCCATGAGCACCTGCTGAGAAAGCCAGGTGGTAGCAAATAAGAGCTGACCTTTGGGCATGAGCTTCTGTTTTATGCTTTCTGATATCATGAATGAATACGTGATAATGCAAGTTATGGCTTGACCATATGGTGTTTAGCAGGAGAGGGTTTAATTGTATTGTTAGGCAGGACATATGCTCACAAGGCCAAAGAGATGATAAAGGAGCTCTGTTCCTGTATCATATTGCCATTACTGAACTTGCTGATTACGGGTCCAAGAAAATGTAGGATGGTTGAGGTTGGAAGGGACCTCCAGAGGTCATCTGGCTGAAGCCCCCTGCTGAAGCAGGGCTACCTAGAGGCAGTTGCACAGGACCATGTTCAGGTGGCTTTTGAGTGTTTCCAAGGACAGAGACCACAAAAACTCCCATGGCAACTGTGCCAGCGTTCAGTCACACTTGCAGTGGAAGAAGTATTTCCTGATGTTTAGATGGAGCTTCCTGTGTTTCATTCATTTTGTGCCCATTGCCTCTGTCCTGTTACTGGGCACCACTGAAAAGTCTGGCTCTGTGCTCTTTGCAGGGCTGGGTAGAAGGGAAGCTTTTGCCACCCTCAGCCTGCTGACAATGCTTTGTCTAGTGCAGCCCCTTAGCCTCACAATTAGCTTTCTTTGCTGCAAGGGCTTATTGCTGGCTTGTGTGAATGATCCTGTTAGCTCAGGTGCAGTTGTTCTTGGTGGCCTGTTTGGCAGGACTCGGTACTGGCTGTGGTGCTGAGAACAGATTGAGCTCTTTAAGCTTAAGTGCTGCATCTGTAGCAGTGGTCCTTTGTACTCTCTTAGTAACAAATGACCCTTACTTCTACCACCCTCTTCTAGCTGTTTTCATTCCAGTGCCTTTCAAACACTGCTCTGGACTTCGGCAATGAATATAGGGGAATGATAAGTTTAGCTACAGTTCCAGGTTGCTCCTTGGGCCACTGGAAGCATTATGGGGAAATGCTATGCATTGCTTTACTTGGACAACACTGCAGCTTTCTTAGAAGGAAAGAGATAACTATTAACCATGTAAGCAGAAAGTAGCGTGGGGTATGTGGATACAGTAAGAGCAAATATAGGCCCTCATGGCTCTGTCTCTCAGTATTTTAGCAGAACTTATGCTGCAAATGTGTATGTTTAGAAATTCTGCTTGAAAGCAAAAATAAGAATTTTGCACCATGCTGTAACAATAGTAGCACTTGCAAGAGTGGACAGGAAGGTTTTTGAGTATGGATTTTTGTGGTCAAAACATAGTTTAGAACATAGGGAAGCCTGTAGCATAAATGCACTATTCATTACAATTTTCTGACAAAGATGTGGTCTGAATGGTTGATAATGAAATGCTTTCTCAGTGCAATGATTTTACCAACTGTTTAGATGCACAATGGACAAGTTTGGATAGAGGCTGATCTTTGAGAACAGATGAACGACTTCATGTACTGAATAAAATTACAACTTCCTAAAATGACATGCTGGGAAAATAAATGTATCTAAGTGATACTTGGCACTAGGGGTGAAATGAAAGAACAAAACTACAGGACTCTCTCCAACCAAGTGAAGTTCTGACAAGGTCATATAACAAAAGCATAATATCACTCTGGGTTTCTAGTTATTATTTCAGTATGTGCTCTGACCAGTGAAAGCGTTGCTAATTTTGTTTTGCACAGCTGTCTTCCATGTCATAAGTTTGTTTCTTTGTAATATTGGATCTTGCTCTCTTTCAGATATGCTTGTTTTCTATATCTTCTGCAGTAATAAGTAGCTTTGAAACTATTAAAATGATAGTCTCATAGTCTCAGCTGAAAGTGGCAACAGAATAGTTTTCTGCAATTTAATAATGTGGATATAACTCTGAAAGTTTATACTGAATTTCTTTACTTTGCAATGTAGGCAGGCAAATGCATCTGATAATTACACCGTAGTTTATAATCAAGCACTGTCAAAGCAGGAATGAGTGGTGTAAAGATTCAAAAGGTGATGCTTCCTTGCAGAGCATGTTAATGGGGTGGGAAGCTGCAGAAAGAAAATTATGTGACACTTCAATGCCTTTTCCTGAGATCTGTGGTTTGGGAGACTGCCAGCCAGAATGGTATAAGCTGACACGCTGATCCTGTCACCTATGTGCCCCACCCCCCAATCCCTCAAAAACCCAACTTAAAGTTATTAAATACAATGGCTTGTGGAAACCTTAATAGTCTGTTGTCATCCAAGGCAGGGCAGCTGCTGTTTCCTGGGAAAGGTCAAACGTGCAAAAATCTAGATATGTGGTGCAGGATGCCCCAAGGAGAAACCAAAGTTATGGCAAAATTTGGTTCACAGGACCAGACCTGGAACAGTGGAGTAGAGACTTCAAGCAACCTTTAGGTTATTCTTCTATGAAAGCACTACTCAGTATCTGAGTAATCAAATAAATTTTTAACCAGAATTTGAAGCACTTCCCATTTTCTTCAGACTAATACTTTGCAAATCTCGGAGTTTCAGAGCTGATTCTCCTGTGAACTAGATCTGTCAGGTAATAATTACCATGCTCATGTCTTTCCTCTGTGAAAGAGGAGGATGTTCAGTTCAATAGCAGTTTAGTTCTGGTGGTATGTGTGTTTCTCTCATGGTCGTCTTACACTAGTTGACACTGGCTTTGGTCTCTGTAATGTTCTGATACAGAGGCCTCAAGAAAGGCTCTATTCACCATGCTTGAAGACAACCATCCCAAAACGTGCTGGATTAAAATGTGGAATTTGAAATTGCACTAGAGATGTGGAGGGGAAAACACAGATACTTATATTGGGAATTTGTGGGGTGAGGAAGCAAACTTTCTTATTTGGTGAAAATTGTTGAACAGTTTCTGACAATTCTAAATTTCAAAGAGTGAGTGGGTTCTCTGCTTGAAATTACGTGTATGAAAAGCATTCTAGAATGGCGCAGGACATGTTATAGGGAAATACTGATTGTGTTTCTTCTAGACTGTGTGAGTCTGGTCTCAATGAGAACTGTTTGAAGGTATGATAACACGTGGTTGTCTTGACTTGAATCTGCTGCTGAAGGCAGTGGGGAGAGTTAAATTCACTTAAAGAGAATTTTTAAGAAGGTATAGATTTTTCTCATCCTCTTTCTTCTCTCCAAACTACATTGCATCTAAAGAGGGGGAACAACACTCCTATATTTTCTGGAATAAAAATTCTGCACTAGGAAAAAACACATTCAACTTCCTATGCATATATGTGTGAACAAGCAGCAGTGCTCTATGCCCCTGGGACTGGCTTCCATCCAGAGGCTTGCTTACTTTGCAAGAGGGTGCAGGTGGCATTTTTGCACAATCTCCAGTTTCGGATTGCATGTTATCTTTTGGGCAGCTTTAGATTCTATCCAGTGCTCTGCAGGAGCCTCTTGGCACACACCATCTGGTAGAAACACTGAATCAGCCTGGTTTGGTCCTGTCCTCTGACTGAGGTGGTGGTGGTGAAAACCCTGTACTATTATTTATTTATTTTCTACCGCTGTGTGCAACTTCAAATGACCTTTTGACTGTAGACTGCGTATTGAGGCTCTGCCAATGGCAACCCAGCTCTAAATTTGGTCTTCTGAGTTGTTCTTTGAAGTGTTCTAGCACTGAGGAGAATTTTTAAATCTAGGACTCTGTTGTGATACTATATTCTCATCTAAATCATCTTTTTTACCAGTCTGAAAGTATTGTAGTTCTAGTCTCTTCCAGTATTGGTGACAATTTGTATCTATAATTACTCTTCTAGAATTTTCTTGTCCCTGGTGCTCTCTTGGGGTCAGAAGCAGAACTGAACATTGTTTAAAAAAAGCAAAACAAAATTTGGATACCACCGTATGTTTGCAGTGGGAGACACACAAAGGTGGCTTATATTTAATCCTCGCTTCCTTGGAAGGTTGCTCCTCTTTTGGTTCATTTTTTCTTTTTTGATGAACACCAAGCTGAAACTTCCACAGGGCTGTCCACAGATTTCTTTTCAGAGTGGCAATAGCTGACCTAATCACTGCGTATCGTGGTTGGATTGATTTCCCTATCACACCTGTGAAGCATGACTTTGAAGTTACTGATGTTGAATTCCATCAGATAAGGGCTCCTGGTCTCTGCAAGAACCTTTGAGGACTGGCCAAGCAAACTTAGAAGTCACCAGTCATGGAACAGAGTTATTTTGTGTTTTGAGTTTTTGGCTTTTGCTGTATTGCTTTCATCTATTCACACCTCTGGGTTATTAAAGGTTTGCCCAAAGAGTGGGGGACAGGCTCAATTAAAGAGAGTGTTAGCCGTTCACTCCTTGGGGCTTATAGTTACTGCTGTATTGGTGAAAAATGATAAATTTAACTCGTAAACCCAGCGGGGGTCTGAGGATATATCTGCTCAGGCAGTGTTCCACCTTAGTGTGGCTACACAGTACAGGGATTAGGGAAGGGCAAATGGCCATCCAACTTGGAAAGAAGGTGGACCACATGCAAGTCTCGTAGTATCAATCCTCTTAGAAATGCCTGGAATACTCTACAAAAGTAAAGAAGTTTAAATAATTAAGTAAGTCTAATGACCACATTAGGCCTCACGGAAAACGTAAGACAAAACAGCAAGAAGCTAAATAGTGCTGTTACTGTTAACATATATTTAAAAGTTCTTAATTTTGTTGTGCTTTCTCACTGTGCGTGATACCTAGCCAACCCAGTGCCACAGGCTAATATTTTCATTAGTATTCCTATTTATCTTCAGTGAAAATTAGTTACATCTGAAAAAGCATGTGCGCAGGATATGTATAAACTGTGTCCTGGTGTTGGCAATTCTGTTGTTCATGCTTGTTAACTTTACTATAGCCTTAGGGCTCTCATGCTGACGCTGTTAAGCATAAAGTGCTGTAACTCAGAACTGTTTGTGTTATGCCTTTAAAGTTATCTTTACAAATATTTCCACCAGTTTACTGTGTTCTTTACCTTGCAGCAGATCTAGGTGTTCAAACTATACAACCAACGCTTATTTGCTTGTTTCCTCCTTTTCCCACTCTTTTTCTTAAACATTAATAAACCAACGGGAAACAGTTCAAAAAGAACAGATTTTATATGTGGATATTGAGGTTTTAAATGCCCATGTAACGTGTTTCAGCACTTCTGTCTAGGAAAGGGGAGGGAAAGAACAAGTACCAGAAACAGGACAAAATGCCTTATGGTAAAAGTGCATAGCAGCTCCAGGAGAAACTGAGGTCTGCAAACAGCTTCATCCCAACAATAACTGATCTTTCATTAGCAAAAATCCAAACATAACGTTTGTTAAATGTAGTTGGATCACTTGTGTTGATTCTAAAATGGAAGTGCATCACTAAAAGCAGTTTTAATAGTATTCATTGGGATCATCTGTAAGGTGGGAGGGTTCCAGCACACTTCACATGCCTTCCATTCCAGTTGATGGGAACTGTGGACTGCAGAGCTCAGGGACTTGGCAGTAAATGTACAAGCAGCTTGTTGCAGTTATGATAGCTGAACTACTGTAGATACATCTGACATGTTACTGCCTGGAGACGCTGCTGCTGTTGCTCAGCCATGTGCTCTGCATCACCTAAGGCAATGCTGGGATCTGCAGAGTTCAGGAAAGAGGGTAAGGCAGGCGCAGAGATGAGCAGGAGGTGAAAGACTCTGGTGGGCTGGGAGTATAGGGCTGTGTGGTATAGGATTGGAGGAAAGGGGTATGGTGTCGAAGTCCTGGTTGGGGATGGCAGAATGTGCATAGAGACCCAAAATTAAATAAAGTAGTTAAACAGAAGAGGCTTCTGCTTATCAGCACTATTTGAGGCCTTTAATCTAAGACCGGTCCTGTTTTTATATCCATGGCCCTTACCTCTGCACAACAACCAAAATAAAAATTGGTGCAACAGATCTGCTTTATTTGCAACTGTTTGCATACTAATTGGAAAATCTTAGGGAGTCTTCTATTGGATATTACTATAAACCAGATTTACAGTGGCTGGACCCTGTGTTATCCTGCAGTCTCTAGAAGCAGATGTCAGTATGTCTTGGTGAACAGAACCACATGTTACCATGTAGGTACGCAGTTTTGCTAGCAGTACATGTGCCAGGATATTCAGAAATGGCTAGTGATGTAGACACCTTCATTGCTCGAGTCTTCAATTTTGACTTGGTTAACAGTTGTGATTTGACGAATTAAGAAAGATTGTAATAATAATAATAATAAATCCTTGCTTTAAAAGAAATACTGCTTGGTAAACCACCTTTGGAGGGACACACAGTGGTTGTGGGGCTCGTGTCATAGGCTGCATTTTGAAAGCCCTTACTCCTAGTCTCTAATCCAACAGGATACTGAATAAGTGAAATGCCTAACAAAAAGGAAAATGTCTGTCAGAAATATTGCAGCTTCCCCCTGTAGGAGGAAGTTTTAAATGTGAAACTTCTCCTTCAAACATTCTGTGTGAAAGCTGCTTAAAAAAAGAAAACGTTGAAGTAATATTGCTGTCTATTTTGAACATATTTCAACCTTTCAGTTCTTGGTACGCTGTTGTCTGTCTCTAAGATCCTGCACTATCTCAGAGAACGATGGTAGGGGGCTGAATATATGTCCATTTATATGCATCTAAGGGTTTAGTCACAGGCAACATAGACAGTTATGTAAAATATATCCTGGGGAAAGGTATTATAGTGTAACTCTGCTCATGATGAAATTCTTCAAATAAAAAATTAAAATGTTTAGTTGAATCTTGTTGGTGATAGTGAGCTCGGCACCTCTCTCCATGAACTCCAGAATCCTTTAATCTTTTGCATTTGCTGCAATTGCACCTACTTCAAAGCCTTGCTGCAGGCCTTGGAAAGAATCCTGGCACTCGGTGGGAATAGGGTGGGGATGTGAAATTCTGTCATCACTTGGAAACTGCAGCCATTTCTGAAGTGCCAGTGTGATCTGCCTTTACAAAAGGGCAGCAGCATTATGCAATTAATTTGGGAATCTAGGAAAATGTGTCTGTATTGGCTGTAATTTAAAAAATGTTTTTTAAACACCCCCACCCCCAAGTCTCTATGCTGAGGAGCGCTTGACAAATAATCTGAGAGCATAGTGTAGTAATGACAGCTGGACATCTATATGAATAAATGCTGTTCTGTCTTGTGGTTTTGAAACCAGCTGTAAGATGAATCCTGACTGCAATCCAGCCATTGCTATGTGGGGTCTGGTGGTACTGGGAGGTAGTAGAGGGTCTTGGGGAAGAGAGAGTGAAAGTGTTAATGTGAAGAAGCAAGTCTATGTTAGCTTTAATAAAAAAGATAGCCTGAATTGTAGCTGTTATCACTTGTCTGTTAACTGATCTTTTAAGAAATAAAATCTCCTGTAGGGTGTGTAAGTTTTAGGTGAGCTAACTTCGTGTGATGGAAGCTGGGGGTGGTGAGGCCTTAAAAGCAGCCAGTCCTGTGCTACTGATACCGTGTCAAACCTCCTGTTGATTGCTGTAGGAATGATCAAACTTGTAATGAAAATATTTGCCCTCTTTCAAGACTGATGTATTTGTATGAATACACAAAAAGCATGTCATTCACAGATACCTTGATTTCATATTGGCTTGCTTTTGGCAAAAAAAAAGATTCAGTCATAAAAGTCTCAATCATTAATGGCATCTGCTTACACAGAGTTGTGCTTTAGCATATGCAGCAGCTGCTTTGACTTGCAAAACTACAAGATACTGCTTTTCATTGAAGGAATTTAATTGTGGAAGAAGTTGTAAGGTTTTTATGGTACTTAGATTGTGTTTTATTTTAAAGGCCATATTAAGGGCATTCACAATTAAGTTTCAAAAGAATTAGGCACTATAATGCCTTTTGAGCTGCCACTGTTGTAAAGAATTACAATTCTTGGAGTATAAACAGTGACTAAACTGCTCCTAAAAGTGAAATCCAAGTGCACTATAGTGTTTTTTTATTGTTGTTGTGCAGTGTACTTAAGTTATGAACTCGCTTGGTGCTAGGAACAGAAGACAATTTCCAAGGTGCTTCCAAGGTTGGAGAAACTTTTTTTTATATATATAGTCAATGATTTTCAAATAACCTGTACCACCAGTGTCTCAGTAAAAGCTGAATCGGCTGGAAGAATGTCTTCTGTGGACAAGATACATTTAAAAATAAATCTCAGACTAACTTTTACTGTAACAACTTTTTTAGCTCTTAATATGAGTGTTTTGTGTCCATGTTCCCAACTAACACACACCCTAATGTCAGAGCAAGAAGAGCAATTTTCAAGTTATAGCTAGGAGAAATATGAATCATAGTGTCCAGGAGCTGTTTTTTTTTTTTTTTTTTTTTTAAAAAATAGAATATTACATTATATGATTGCAGAAAAATCTATAAATATTAAAATACTTTTTCTCCAGAAATTTACCTCCGATCTTTTAATTGCTGTTGGAAAGGAAGGATCTAGACTGCACTTTGATCTGTATTTAATAAACTTAATCTTGGTTTACACTTCCTTGTGTTCTCAAAGATCAAAGGACTCTAAACATGCAAAATCCAAGAAGGTCTCAGCTTTAAATATGATGTTATTTTGTTTTCGGTGTTGGAGACAGTGCTATTTCCTCAAGGCGATAAGCTCAGAATACGTAGCTATTACTGAGCCTTTGTGGTAACCACTCTGTGTCAACATTACAGATACCCAATGAGAATATAAGCTGTTCATACCATATGACCTCTCACAGCCCAGTTAGTTGGCAAAGATCAAACCAACCATCCAAAAAAAAAAAAAAAGGAACAAAACCCCAACTTATATACTGCCTGGTGCTTTATAAAAATACATAATCTTTGTCTTCAGAGATTATAAAATCCATAGACGATCTGTAGTAGTGTTGGTCAAAAATTAGTACATCTTGTACCTAAAAAAAAAAAAATAATCATGACACAACATGGACAGTGCTGACATGAATTAATTTATGTATATTACGAGACATGACGTCATTCACAAGGAACATGTGTTCATTCTAATTAATTTGAATAGGACACAACCTCTTACCTGCCCAGGCAAGAACAGACTAAGAATTATTTCACATCTGTACAATAAATGATTGGGCTGTCATATTCATTCAAACTTTCTAGCTTTCTGTATAGATTCATTTTACAGGTATTGTAATATTAGTGTTGAGTTTCTGATTGCATTATTAAAATGTTAGTTTAATCAGTGTACTTTATTCCACAGACATTTTGCTACATAGCTGTATGCAACATAACCATGTTTTTGTTGCATGGTTGTATGAATCATGAAATTAGGAAGTGGAGGATTCTATAGGCAACAAGAAGGATATGGGGGAAATGGTGTGTATAAAAAAATCAATTGAACTCCGAGATGATATATATACGTACTGTCCTCTAGTTTTTAACCTTACTTAATATATGCCTATCATCTATAACTACTAGACCTGCATATCCATAGTTAGGACTGGCCCTAGAATTTTATTTCTTTCACAATTTTTTCCTGGATGTTTCACTTGGTCCAGCATGATATAAGGTAAAAATGAGTTGGGATGGGTGGCATATTAGATAATTAGAAGAAAAAATTACAAATACCATTTTACTGCCTGTTTCTCCTTTTTCTTTTTTATTTCCAAGATTGCTGTATTTTGATAAGAATTGCTTGCTTCCGTTCCCTAACGTGGCAAAGCCTAAACTTATCAGACTGTAAGCAGAGTATTGGAAGAATCTAGGAAATATCAGCATTCTAGATTTTGCTAGTATACACTGTCTTAACAAAACATAGTCTATAGCTGACTATTTCTGCAAGCTCAGTAATCCTAAACTAGGTTTGTGTTTGGCTGTGGGACCACCTGGGAGTCCTGGGTACTGTAGGCACAAACCAAGAGGTCAAGATCAAACTCTTGGCAAATATTAGACCACAGATGCTGAATAAACAGAAGGACTTCATTTGGTACCATCACTGCTGCTGAGTCGACAGATGGGAATAAAACCCCACAAACAGCCCTTCCTCTTTCCCCCAGTGAAAGCTTCTGTTGATCTGTGAAAGGCTGATCACACCCAGAAAGCAGCACTCTGTAGCTGCCTCTCTTTGGGCTAATGATCATGCGTTATCTGTCCGTGAAAGTAAAAAGGTTTTGAGGAAAGACAAAAAAATTCTCTTGTGTTTCTCTCATGAGACAGAAGTAGGACAGATAAGAAGAGGGAAGTGTGGACTCTGGCTGAAAAGCAAGACTGGAACTTGGGTTTTGCTAATTCCAGCCTAATGAGTGGTTTTGAAGCAGAATTGTTCTGGAGAAGGGGTGATTAAAAAAAAAACAAAACACAACCAACCAAAAAACCACAACAACCTGGCAGACAGATTTACATAAATATAAAAATACTCTAGTAGGAACAAAAGGAAAAAGAGAAGTTATCACTGCAGGACCCCTGGGAGCCAAATTTTCTGCCTCTATGACTGTCTTAGCATTATGAATGAATGCTACCTTCTGAATGTCTAGCATCCCTAATTATTGTTATAGCTAGTTTTCCTGTATTTTTCATACTATTTTATATACAGTACAGATAGAAAGTGTATTTTTTGCCTTTGAAAATACTGAGGTGTAGCTTTTCTACAATTCACTACTTAATGGCATTGTTTGCAGACTTACCAGGTAATTATTGCCAAGAAAAACAATTGTTTCAACTCTTTTACTACAGCTGAGTGGTGTGTCTCCTTGATACTTGGTGACCTCAGGAGTCTGGTATTTTTTTCAGTTTGTTACCCCCATGCCCCAGAAGGTCTGGAAAACAAGGATTAGATTTTGCTAAGGTCTAATCAGATTTTCATAGTTATGCCAGAGAATGAGGTTGCTTCTCTGTCTCTTTTTTTTTTAACAGGTGTACACTTTAAAAAAAAAGTGCATCTCTGACTTCCCTGCTCTGGGGATGACACACTAGTAGTCACAATGTTCGGTTTCCTTCTAGGAAGAGGAAAGCCACTCAGAGCAGGCTATTAAAGAGCTCAGTGAAATGATGGAGTTATTGTTCCTATTCTCCTGAATTTTTTGTAACACCTTTCCATGTCTGAATTGGAAGAGCAGGGCATATGAGCTCTTGGCAGCCACTGCTGATTTTCCTACGATTACTATGGTGATGCCCTGTAAACTTCTCTAGAGAAAACCCATGTTGTAGCAGAAAGGGAAAGCTAAAAGAAGGTCTATGTAATGTTCATAGACTGACCATAGGTGGGTTTGCTGCTGTGGGAGAGTTTTCCAGATCATTATAACATACAATGTAGGTCAGCTTCTTTTGGCTCAGCACTTAAGCACTATAAGGTCTGTGCTTTTGGAGAGCTCCAAGCATGAGTCCAAAGGGCAAGTCTTTCACAGCACCAGTCAGATAGTCAGGTAACTGCCAACTGCAGGACAGCAGTGTGTAAACCACTAATTTGTTGATTGCCTATTAAAATGCCTTATATCTTCCACTTTTCTTCAGTCTTTGCAACTGAGTTAACAGTAAGAAGTGTGAGGTGCTGGCTTCACTCAGGTCCATGGTACAACTCCCACCTCCTTCAGGAGAGCTAATTTTGGTTCTCTCTCCTCCCAGTACTGCTCTGCTTTTCCATTTGTTTTTCTTATTTTTTTCCCTTCTACCCACATTAGAGAAGTTTTTTAGCAGAAAAAGAAAAGGAGTGGTTGTGTGTATTTTCTCTGGGTACTTACTGAGTGCAACAGCGATGAATTAAATGCTTGTGGGAGCCAGATATGCGATAACTAATTTTTTTGATCATAGTTAATTACCCCTTTGACCAGCTGTTTATCTGCATGATTTTTTAGGCGGATGGATGAAATAGATGTGCAACAATGTGCAGGGGGTAGAATTTAAAGATAGATCTATGTCTTTAAGAAAATGAAGGATTATTCTTGCCCTGCTACTTCATGGAAAAGCAAATCAATTGAGTAATTGTAGTGGAATGAAGCTGAGTTAATTAGCATTGATAATATACAACTGTAGGTTGGTTTCAGAGGTGGTGGGTTGGCTGATGTAGATAAGGTGCAGCTGTGGCTGGTTAAGTGGTTGAGAGCCAATGAAGAGAGAGCAGCCAAGGAAGAAGCAAGAGAGATGGAACACATGCCTTGGATGAGGTGAGATGAGGAGAAGGCAGTAGAGGGACTGGCAGGAAGAGTACGCTGGTATGAGGTGGTAAAAGACCTTGTTGCAGCTTGATAGTTTGGAGAGTGCTGTGACAACTAATAGTGTCACTAAGTCTACAAACCTGCTGTTAAAGACATAGTCATGAAGAAGAAGAATTAAAAGATGTACCTTGTAATGCTGGGGCTAAAAATCCACTTGTATGTTGTTTGCTAGTGTTCAGTACTGAATTATACTGAGGAATGAGGGCCAAACTTTGTTTACAGATTGCACCCATTAAAAAAACCAAGGTATATTAGTTTTTTCGGGGATGAATCCTCATATCTGTACACTCAGATGACAAGAGTGTCACTCAGAGGGTTGCTTGTGATAGCTGTCCTGTCCAGGAGAGCTCAGTGTGATGTACCACACCAGGCAGGCAGAACTGCAGGGTAAGGCAGAAGAGCCACTGGGACGTGGTAGCCTGCGTCCTGCTAATGTCTACTCTGCTCTTTCAGCTGAGTGCGTCTGTGGGAGCAGCTTTTGCTATTAACTGACTGGCATCTTAATGTTTGTTTCCATCCCCATTCTTCAAATACCGTAGAATTAAAATTATGAACAAACCAGCCTGGTAAACTTGGCAGATTTTGACTTTATTCATGAAGGCAGATCTAATGTTCCCTGACAAATTGTTCCAGAGACACTGTCTTGTAAAATACAGTCTCTGCCAGTTTCTTACTACCAAACTGTATTCCTATTAGGACATAGTGTTAATGATTCAGTAGAAAATACAATGCCTGGTGCAGAGTGAATCTGAAATCATTTAGCATATTTGATTGTTAACCAAGCTAGCTATCCTGCAAGCGCATTGGCTGCCATCTGTCCATTTACTTGACAGCCTTATCAGGGCTGGGGGGGGGGGGGAAATCTGAAGAGCTGGCACTGGTCCAGTTTGCCGCAGGTCTGCTTTCTAGTGTTTTTGTAACAGATGTTGTGCCACATGCCCTAAGCTGCTGTGTGCTCAAATTTTTAATTTTGGGGGTGCCAACTGTCTTTGACACAAGATTTGCATTTATCTTAGCAGCCCATTATGGGGTGCCTTTGTTACAATGATAATCTGATGGAGAGTCGGAGCCAAAAACCTCTAGGCCTCTGTCACAGGTTTTCTGATGACTTCACTGGATGTTGGATTGGACCCCAACTTGCCAGTTGTTAATATTTTTCTCCTTTTCCATTTAATTCTGTGTATTTTAAAGCACGGTATTTATAAAACATTTAGTATGGAATTAGGGAGTCCTAGATTTTGCACGGTGCTTTTAAGGAAATCAGTGGTCCCTATTTAATCTTGTATGCTCTGAAAGTGTTTACATACACAGACACCCTGCCTCTTATGCATAGATAAACTAGAAATTACATTGAATTTTTCCTCCTCTGCTATCTTCCATACATAACATAATTCCACCATAAGCCAGCTGATCCTAAATTAATGTAAATCAACCAAGGTGAGATGAAGCTTTGGAAACTGCTGTTTTTCAATGCCATGATTAAAATGCCTTGCTCCTCCTGTGAAGCTTGGCTGTTGTCAGCAGAGTAGCAGGAGGGAATTATCATCTTCCTGCAGCAACCCCTGCTGCTGCTGATAGGAAAGATTTCTTCTCTCCTTCCTTGCTTTTCATTAACAAAAAGCAAAAGGAAAAAGAAAATAGGTTAATTAGGTAAAGCAAAGTGCAACATCATGTATCTCTACACTTTCTAAATGACATCTTGTTTCAAGAGGTTTGCTATATGAAACTGATAACGTGGTTATCTGTAGGATCTTTCTTCCATCCTAGCTTATATTTCTGCTTGAACACTTTGTAGTGGACTGCCTGTATGATTTCTTGGAGGATGAAAAATTGTTTGACTGTGTTCAGCTGTAAAAGCAACTGCCATTGATTTGCGCTGACTGTGTGTGTAAATAAAACATGGAACAAGAGGTGGCCTATTTTTGTGTTAGGCATGGGGAAACTTTCTGATCTCAGTAATTCATTTATCACCTTTCAATGGAAAACTTGAAGGCTGTTTCTTCAACATGTGGCTTAACTTGTCTTTGTACATTTGTCTTTGTACTTCGTCTGAGCTTCTTTGAGTTTAAAATATCTGGTTCAGAGTCTCTGCTTTTCAAATATTAATTGAAGGCATACAGAATAAAAATGTGATTACAAGACTGATTCTTCTTGAATTAGTCTTTATTGTTCAGTGTGGTGAATGCCATTTGCCTGTCAGGCAAATGCATCCCATGTGCAGGGAATGCTGCTGGAGAGCTGCAAAAGTGATATATTTAGAATATCCTGAATTTTGGGAAAGGCCTTTGTAATATCTCTAGCTAGAATACTGACAAAACAGTTAATCATAATCTAGGATCTCAGGCAGAGTAATGCTACTAGTTCATGCTGTGTATGCAGACATCTGTTACTCAGCAACAAATGTCACTCTCTTTCCAGATGAGTTATTAGCAAATATTAAAAAGACAGGTATACAGTAAAAGTTTAATGCCTATGAAATGACCTGGAAGGCTCCAAATGCCTTAGCATATGGAATATAATTTAGAGTAATAGAGATGAGCATTCCAGAGTATTTATGATGATTTAAAAAAAAAAAACCACCAAAACTGCTGCCATGTAAAAATGAAACAAAGAATTCAATTTACTGTTCCAACAATGCATGCTTTACAAATGTACATGCTATGGTTTATGGAGGCATTTAGCTGAACAAGGCAACAAATGTTTTCTGCTGTGAAGTAATATGAGGCAATGTATTTTTCTACAGTGGAAAATGTGTAGTCGCTTTCCTGAAGAGTGGAAGTAATCTTACTAAAGCAGAACAAGAAATTACAATATCAAGATGCCAGTAGAGAGTGGACAGAAAAAACTTCACTAAGTCAGGTGAAGTTATGGCATTTATCTCATCTGATAAAATACCACACTTTTCTTTAACTACTAGCATAAGAACAGAACAGAGGTAGAACAAGCTGTAGCCATCCCAAGCATTTTATTTTCCATATCGTACGTAGTTTAAGTTACATAAAAGCAAGGGTCTGCAATATTTTTCTAAAACATAGACAACAAATTCTATAATAGTTGCATCAGGATAGTTTCTTTCGTTCTTACCTGTTTAATCCAGAGACAGATGTTGACAGTTCTGATGCATAACTGCTTGTGCCAGTGCTCCAGGGTGCAGCACAACTCTGCATGCTGGATATGCATTGGTATAGATGCTGAACCAGATCTGATTAATTGTGGTACAAATAGTTTGAAAGACAAGCAATATAAACAAAGATCTTCAAAGTTCTTATAAATGAGTCTATGTAGAAACCTTATTTTTTTTTCAATCTCCTATCTGTTCTTCTGATCCTAAAGTCAGGCAGTCTCCCTCTCCCTTGCCTTTTCTCCATTGCTTAGCAACACTCATGGGTGAACTTACTTAAAGCAGAGCTTTGTTCCCAGATGTGATTTCAGTAATATTTGCAGGCTCAACAGTTCTGAGATGTGAAAATCAACCCCCTTCCTCCCCACCACTATTAGCCTCCTTCATTAAATAGTCTCTTCTCCTTTTGCACCCCGGGTGTGTTTCAGTTTTTGTCTTTACTGTTTTGATCTAACCAAGAGTGATGTGGAAGGAGGGGGGAGGTTCAAGTACAGCGTTAATTATGGAGGACACTCATACAATATATGCAACAAAGCTGCGTGTTAGGCATAGAATTTGAGTATAAATGCAGAATGGGTCAAGAAAAGAACTGTTATTTTTCTCCACTCAATTTGATTTTTGAAGTCGAGATTGAATAAATGGCATTTTTCATGCCAACAATTACATGCTGAATTGGTATGACCAACTGCATGTTACAATATAGCCTTGAATAATCATTTTAAGTAGGGAGAAGCTACAGTAGCTAATTGCTTCCTACCTAGTTTCTCTAATTTTGGCAACACAGTGACATATCAGCACTTCCTAGAAGTCTTCAGTTTGCCAGACTAATCTGTATTCAGTCCTATTTCTGGAGGATGACCTGTTTTATCCAGTTTGTTTCCTCTTCCTTCTCCTGGCTGTTTTTCTGCAGTTCACTAAACTTTCAGTTCTAGGTGGCTTTTGTGTGTTTTCTTCTGCAAGCCAGAAGATGTTGGGGTAAGTCTCTGTGATCTTGGAGACAAGCTAGGAAGACGTGCTGTTCATGGCAAAACCTTGGAGCTTTTGCCAAGCAGAAGGATCTAATGTGAAGGCTTTCATGGATTTTGAGGTTGACAGACAGGTGAATCGCCTACCTCATGAAATCAGTAATTTTGGGTGGCCTGTTGCTCAGAAGGGTTGAAGTACACACTTGTTTGCTCCCTCAGCTCTAAGACAATGAGTAAAATGAGGCACCTTAAGAAAAGGTAGAGTGTATAAAATGCAGTGGCATGTGTCTAGCATGTTTTGTAGAGTAGTCACAAAGTAGATTCTGAGAAAAGGCTTCAGAATTTTTCTATGATGACTTAGAGAACTGTGATTTATTTGAATCTAAAATCTACTTGCCCCAGTTTAGATAGAAAACAAATGAAGTTCTGAGTCATTGTGCATTCTCTCACTGGGTCTTGTGTTGTGGAGCTTTGCTGTAGGATATTGTCCTTTCACCAGGAGGTTGAATTAACGAGGGCTTGTGCATCCCAAAGTTAGTTATAAAATAAGGGAATGCCTGGACGGTTTTATGACCTGGACGGTTTTATGACAGGAGTATTGAAGAACTTTGATTCCTTATTCTATCTTCTGTTCACTAGCTAATGTGTTCCTACTGCTGCAGTTAGTTTCTCCACAGAAAGTGTGCTGCTCCCTTCATAATCTTCTGTTGTAGCTGTGTAGTTTCCTAAGTGTATGTTGTTGTTATGAGGAAACACCAAACAAAGAGAGGAAAAGAAAAACGGGACTGAGAAGGTCAGTTTATTCTCTTGTCTGAGAAAAGCAAGTCAGTTCTGAATCATTGATGTCAAATTGATACAAATACTATTTTTGTAATCATACACTATTTGTTTGAATGTGTACTTAGGAGTTGTTTCTGACTGTGTGAGGTTCCTCAGGAGTGTTCTCCCTGTTACCACAGGTGGCAGATCAAACGTTTACTAGGTGTCATATGTGCACAAGTAGTGTGCCTGGGGGTACTCCAGCACATCCAGGCTTCTTCCCCATGAATGCTTCCACCCTCAAGCTTTTCTGTTGTCAACAGAGAATATTACTTCTCTTAGAGTAATTGTCTCTGTATTGCATCCCTTATGGTAAGACAAGGTAACCCCCCACAAATTGCCACCAACTGCCCCTTCCCAGCTTGCAGAATCTATTTGCAAACAGCATAATAATTTGCCGGAACTCTGAAGGATGTAGCAATCCTCTAACTCTTTAACATCCTGTGGTATTCTGGTGTTTCTTTTCTTATTTTTACTACAGATCATCAATTAAGTTCAAAAATAGAAGCTATAAATCATGTCTTAGTGGAAACTTTTCCTGTCTTTACTGTGCAGGTCAATGTCTTGTTGGAATATTTGATGAATGTACTGTTTTGAGTCATTTTGTTATGCTATAGAACTGAGTTATGTTTGCCTATCCTTGCTTCTGAGTATGTAGCTAGAAGTCATACGGAAGATAAGTATTATAGTCTCTGATTAAGAAAATAAATACATGGTTTTTCTTCAATGCATTGTAATTCTGCTGCGTTTCCCTGTCACTGAAAGTGCATTCAGACAGCAGGATGCCTGGATCTTTTTCCGCTCTCTTCTATTTAAGTGAAAGCTGCTTTCCTCAGGAGTTAACTGAAGACTGGACACACCACTTGCTGCAGTGTACTGTTACCTGAATTTGGTCTTAACAGCAATGGATAAGTAAAAGTGTTGCTCTGTGTTGTTTTTCCACTCTTCTGGTAGAAGCGTTCTTCAAAAGGAGATGCTAAACAGGCTTTGGACCACAGTGTCCTCTAATCTACCCGAATGGCTTTGAGTTACAATATTTGTTTATGTAATCTTATAAAGCCAAAGTGAGCTGTTAATTGCTTGGTTACTGTCACAGCTGCTGATGCTTTGAAAGTGAAAATCCCTATTATTGTTAGCAATTATTTTTTATTAGGAACTGTTTTATTTTTTTAGTCGAATATATTAGGGAATTGTACTATTGGGCTGATCTGAATGAAGGGTGGATCTCTTCTGCAAATATCTGTCCAGCAATCAATTGTCATTTACTTAAAAAGCAGATGAAGGGGGTTGGTTTGGGGGTGTTTATTTGTATAATGCAGCATTTTGGCAAAGTATTCAATTGAAAAACATACCAAAGCTCAGTCTTACTGTCTTTCTAACCTCTTCAAACTGCTTGAGCTATTGATCAGTGTGAAACCTGGTCATGGTTTTGCAGGCAGCCAGGCAAGGGTAGAACTGGTTCTCTACTAGTGTAACACCAGGAGATGCCTTATACCATTAGGTAGGATTAGGCATAATGGTGGTGATGAGGCTGAAGATAACACGCTTATCTTGTGCTGTTCATGTTTGAAGGACTTCAAAGACAGTATGCAATTAATCTGTACCACAGCCAGCTTAAATGTTCCAAGTGGTTCTCCAGCTCAGTTGCTGTCATTATCAGCACTTTTCAGGTGATGGGGTATTCTGCCTTTGCTCTTTGAATTCCTGCTGCACTTCCTTGAAATCCTGCTGTCCTTGCCATTCTGGCAGAAATCTCGAAAACAACTGCTTTTATTTGGAACAAAATTAAATGCTTGACTTCTGAGCATGTGTACTAAAAGGTGTGGAAAATCAGGGCTGGAAAAGTAGAGAACTTGAGTCCTGTTGTCTGAGTGTCCTCAAGGACTGCACTGGAGTATCCCTTTTGTTCTTTGTACTAAGGGCCTGTATTAAGCAGATTAGTTTTCAGCCAGGATTTTGCAATTTTTTGGGTGAGGATCCCAAACACCTAGGTGTAAACTGTTTGTTATAGCAGGTGTTTCCAATATCTCTCAATCTTGGGATGCTGTTGCTGTGGTTGGCATTTGAAATGTGCAGTGCCCCCTCTTCATTCATGACTTTTTTCCCTTTGCAAAACTATTACGTGAATTTGCAAATTATTGGGGAAAAAAATAATAAATGAAAGATGGGTTTGTTTGGCTTACTTGTTCCTCCAGAGAAGGCACTGTGCATCTGGAACTCTTTTGTTGCTGTGTTCTAGCACATGGTACTGTCATGTTAAGTTTCCAACTCTCTCACCATTGTGACTCAGTATTTTTCATATCTTTATCTCTGTTCTTGGACTTTATGGGAGCAAATGTGCAACACTTATGTGCAGCTGACAGAGGGGGGGCTTGGACTGAGCACAGACTCGAGCGTTGTTCTGATATAAATGGTGTGTAATAACTGTGCAAAGCAGATTTGCTGTTACAGACATCAGCCTTTGCTGCACACACACAAGTGTCCCATATGACATAAAAATGAAATACCTTACCTTGGTTTTGCAGGCATTTATAGGCAAAAGGTAGGCAATGATACTGATCTTTCCTTGTTCCTGTATTTTAAAATTGAAGAACTGGTAAGTGTGACATGTGAAATACTTCAGTAAATTGCTTCTGTTGTTAACTGCGGTGCAATACTTCGAAACTTTTTGACCCTTGTATAATGGAGCTTTTGCATGTTGCTTAAATAACCCTGCTAGGCGGTTCTGTCCTTTCCCGTTTTCATCACCTCCCTTCTGTGCCGAGGCCTGGGTAGCCTGGAATGGCGTGCTGGGGGCAGTGGTGGCGCCCTCCTGTGGCTAGTTCGGTATGTGCACCTTCTCGTGAACGGGCTAGGAAGGTAAAACGCCGGGCCAAATCTTGTTTAGGATTACACCCTATTAACGCTAGAGAAGCCTTGCAAAATCTTGATCATTTCCCAGTTAATAAGTTACTACACTTAGTACAGTTAAATCCCGCTTATGTGTGTGTATTCTACTTGTGCTTTTGTTTAATCTACTCTGTAGTTTGAAGGAAGGTAGAGGCAAGTGACACCCACCCAACGATTCAGGCTGCAGTCCTGTGAGTTTTTAGGCACTTGCCAAACTTTATTTCCAAACAGTTGTATGTATTCTATTGTGCAAACTTGCTTTCTGTGCCTAAGAGTTTTTAAATGTTTGGGCTTGAAGGGATGATCTTGTTCTATTGCAATAGTTAGTTTTAGCAGGCTTTAGTGGGAGCAGGAGTGAACCTTAAACAGCTTACCTGTTTTTTCTTTTCCTAACATGGCTGCTTTAAGAAGAGCATATTGCCTCATCAATTTTGAAGCTAAACTCTCTATAGAAATCGAAGAAGAGTTCTGCTGAAAAATCAATTGTACAGTATAACCCATAGTTACTGCCTGTCTTAAAAGATTGAACTGCTCTCTTTGTAATTTGGCCACTTCCCCACCTCCCCCTCTCTTTATTAAAGCAAAGCATGTGCAGGCTCTTTGGAACACGTATTTAGGCATGCCATCTGATGGCTGAAACTGCTTCATTTCCTTTGGCTGTGGAGGATAAGTTAGCTCCACGTGAAGCTTTACCTCCTGCAGACACCAGAATAGTATGTGAAATATTTACCATTTTAATTGTGTGAGGCTTCATTGAAAACCTTATTTTCCTTGCTATGTGTCGTTTAGAGAAGCAGTGCTGAACTATTGCTGAAAATGGGAGCCCTGACAGACAGGGAGTATGGCACTTCTTTAACAAAGAACAGCATGCAGGCTCTATATACCATAATGCTTAAGGCTATATAATTCCATTTTCTTCTGTAGATTTTGCTTCATTGCTTTAGTGTCTGCAACACACAGGCTTTTAGTATTCAAGGGAAAAAATTCAAAACCTGCCTAATGTCATGTGCAGAATAACTTAGATTTTGCATAATAGATGTTTAATTTTTTAACCTAAATGTGACACACATAGAGTATAGAACTCTTTTTTTTGTTTGATTGGGTTTTTTAAATCCCACACAAAAAAACCCCACTGAAATCCCCAAAATGAAACAAATCCTTCAGTTTTCATGTTTCATATTATCACTGTTCATGTAAGAAAACATGTATGTTTTTAACTATTCCTGTTTTATTTTTGTGTCTGATTCGGAGGAAAATAATTTTCCACACAAAATGTACTGTTAGTTCAATAGATTATTCTTGTCATGACACAGTGAAAGGAGTGCATCCTCCAGACAAAATCATTAATTTTTGTTTAATCACCATATTGGAAAAAATTTTACTTTTTCACATGGGTGAAAATCAGCTTTTAAAAGCGGATTTCTTTCTTGTACTTCTTCCTTGCCTGTAGTAATGAAAAAATCTGATAGGAAAAGAAGATATTTACTACTTGTGTAAATTAAATTTTTCATTGCTCCAGCTAATAGCTCGTAACAGTTCTCAAATGCATTCATCCGTATGAAAAACTATAATAGCTTAATTATCCAAAAGTGTGGATTTGGTGGGGGTTTTGCCTTGTAATTTATTTTCTTCACCTCCACTCCAACTCTGTGTCAAGTCACTCAATCTGTGACTGGATTTTCATTTTTTGCAGGCACTACAGCATACTGCAGTATGTGTTTTAGGTAAACAAACTCAATTATGTTGAGCATGAATTAACAAGCAGCTTCTCTATCCCAAATCAAAATGTTTCTGTAAAATTCCTTTGCTTTTTTTGTTTGGGTCTCTGTTGCAATTCCCAACTTTAGCCATGACTACAAGCAAAAATACCAAAATCCTTAAAGAATAATATTCCTAGTATTTCCTACCTGGATGGAAAGCCAGGAGTGGGGCTGGGAGACTCTGACATATGTTATTTCTATGTTGACCTTAGTTTTTCAGATTCATGTATTTTTGCACAAAGTTCAAATAAGACCCTTTGTGAATTGAATCTGAAGCTCTTCTGAGATTCAGCCATCATCACTAATTCTTTCTCCTACTTCAACATGCTTATAATTGGGTTTGTATCATGTATGCTTTATAAATGCAAGCCTCTTAACTCATTCTGACTAGGTAGAGATTACAGAGTAAAAGTAAACATTACCTGTGTTCCAGCAAGAATAATGATGCAGCATTTATGAATAAGAATGTCAGTCTAGATCCATCGCTAACAGGAATTTTCTTCAATGGTTACCTGTCTATAACTATGCACTAAACAAAATTACATACATGATCCGTAGCTTAGGTAGAAATGTGCTGGAAAAAACTCAAAGTTCCAAAGAGCTATCGTACAGCTTTTTGGTGGTGGGTTGGGCCAACTTGCTTTGTGTGAACACTTGAAAACTACTTTTTTTCCTCCTTTCCCAGGGAAGTTGGGATTTCATTACTGCCAATGATTTTCCTTTCTAGTCAAATATACAAACTATTATTTTTTCCTGCTGTAGGTAATCTTTGAGGCTAACTATACTGGTGGCATAGGGGAAAAGAATCATTTCTGTATAAAAACCCAATTATGTTCTTTCTGACCTTGCTTAAACTAAGGGGGAATAAGCATCCAGACAAGCTGGAAACTTCAAGCAGTGCCTGAGTATGGTTTGTGTGCGAGCATGTGAAAACGTAGGTCTTTCTATTACCTAGAAGAATAGGGAAATACCCACAACTGCTCTTTCTTGTACGGGAAGAGAATGTGCAGAAAGCACCAAGAAACGTTTCACTGTTTCCTGGAAAGGAAAGACCTTAAGCGCAGTCCATACTCCATAATCCTTGTCAGCATAGATCGCTCTGAACACTTTAGTAGTCTATAAGCACTCTGTTACCTATGGCTGTACGCTTTCACCTGCCTTCCCCTTGAACTGGAGGCAAATTGCACAAAAACTGTCACATCCATTTGTGTTGAGGGAATTGATTATTCCACCTGTGGGCATGGATGGGAGGCTGGGGCCACTGTGCCTTATAATTGTGCTGTACGTACTCCCTCCCTTTCTGGCTGAGGATGTGTCCAGGAGGCTGTGTGCGCTGCCTGGTGCTCAGGGTGCCAGTGTAGTGCCAAAATAGGTTTGATGGGCATAGTCTTCAGTGTGGGGTTTTATTTTATTCG
Source organism: Falco naumanni (assembly GCF_017639655.2). Lineage (NCBI taxonomy): Eukaryota > Metazoa > Chordata > Aves > Falconiformes > Falconidae > Falco > Falco naumanni. The sequence goes on along the minus strand of NC_054060.1, from coordinate 13,283,751 downwards.
CTTGTTTATTGAAGAAAGGAGGGAAGCTTGGGGGAGCATTTAAAACACTTTCTGTCTTATTTGACACAAACAGATTTATTCTAAATACTTAGTAAAACCGACTTCTTTTAAGTGTGGGATAAATGCTAATTTCAGATTGGTGTCTACTGCTGTTGTCCTGTGGCAAGTTTCCTCTAGTTCGGTCCTCTGTAATGTTTTTCGTGCTATATAATGAGAATTTTGAGCTGTATTTTTTATAATTATGGTGAGTTTTTAATGCAACAAGTAGCTTAACATGAGAGGAAAGAGGTGGTTGGGCAGGGACAGACAGTGTGTCTCTGTAGTCTTGTTACCAGACATTACCGGGACCTTCAAGGGATCTTGTGTTGAAGATCAACCTGCCAGTTATCCTTACAGTATTCAGGATTTTCTCTTGGTTTAATTTCTCAATGAATTCTACCCCCACCACTCCCTAATCTTGAAAAACGCATATATCTCTTAAAACAAACAAACCAACCTCAACGACTCTGTAGCCTTTTGAGTCCCTCTCATTGTGCTTTGGTGATAATGTAACTACGGGGCTGGCACACTGTTTACCAGGCACTTACTCCTGGACTAAGCTTATGGAAAGTTCTTCTAATCACCACTTAGTACCAGTCTTTCCTAATGCGTCAGGCTTTGTGCTATGGTTACAGTGGCAACGTAAAAAGAAATCAAAAGTAAAATAGTGTTCCTTTGAAATGGGACCCAAGTGCAGATTTGAAGTGTTATTCTGTTCAAAGGAAATTAATCTGGAGCTTCACACTCTGGTCACTGGTAGTTCAGTGACTTAGTCTCATCTCATTCAGTGTCTGTATTTTGGCTTGGCCTTGCAAATGATTCTGGGGTTACTGCTACTCCCATTAATCTCTTTCACTATGAAACTATATGTATGGTGCTTTGGGGTAAGATTTAAATGCCTTGGTTGATAAAAATATTTTTGTAGAAAAGTAGTCCAAGTTGACCTGTCTGATCCAGTTTGCAATTTAGTTGAACACCTGAGCCTATACCATGGCATTGGAAACAGTAGGTTCTGTTTTAGAGCAGCTGAAGGGGTAAAACATATGTTACTGTCGCTGGAGGCTGAAGGGCTTGGGACTTCTGAAAACTAGGCAGTTCCTTTTATTTTTATGTCTGTACCTAAATTGACTAGTCATAAGCACTCACGTTTAAAAAGCATTGGTTGAACTTTTTCGTACAAGTGATCTCCCTGTTAAAAGGTCACAAGTATAAGGGAAATGGGATGCAGTGATCCCATGACCAGAGATATCACTGTTACTAATAAAACCCAAACAAATGTGTCGGCAAAGCAACTTTGGGTAGGAAAGGTTGGCAGGACTGAAAGATGTAAAGAATAATCTTTGGGCAGCATGGTTGGAGGTGGGATTCCTTTGGAAGCATATCAGGCTAATAAAGTATTGATTATCAAGTGATGGAATACAGTATTTTATAGGCAACTATCTTGCTGATTTGGTGGATGAGGAGGGAGAAAGAACAGAAGAAGGAAGTGAGACTCAAAACTAAGAAGTAAATCTGTAGAATTGAAAGAACTTAATCCAAATAGTTCAAATACCTGATTTAATAAAGCTAAATAAATCCTTTTGTTAATTCCCTAAAATTCTTGTTCTTTTACTGCTTAGTATTTTTCTTGCTTTGTTTGAAATAGTACTGTTGAATACTATAAAAGTTTCACATATAGGAGCCAGCTAGCTTACGGGATTTCTAGGATGACTGGAAGTAATCTTACAGTGGTAATACAAATATTCATGTTATATGAGGTGCCGTTATCAGCTAACATGGGTGTAGAGATTCACACTGCGTAGTGTGCAGGAATGAACCCTAGTCCCTTGGCTTGCCAGAACCGATAGGAGTATAAACTGTGTGGTTATGTATCAATAACGGTACAGCATCCCTACCTTTCAGTGATGAGATCATTTGATTTGTTACTGACATGAGTTGTAACAGTGGCACAGGAGCTCAGAAGAGTTTATGCATAGATGTATACACTTGAAACACGCAAATCAAAGAATAATTATTGTAACACTTTGGAAACAGAAGAGAGCTCTATAACACATTAATGCACATGTTTCAGCAAGATGTGTAAAACATCTGTAATTATGAATGAATGGACTCGTTATTCTACCATATGCTCACAGTGCTGAACTGAAAGTAAAAATAAATCTTTGAGACACTTCTATCATTTCCTTTTTCATCAAGAATTTGCATCTGGAGTTCTCATGGAATCTTTCACAATGCCGAGCAAAGTAAAATGATCTGCCTGACTAATACAACTATTATGTTACATTGGTTATGGATTGCTTATGGTTTAATTGTTGTGTAGCCCCTGTAATGTTAGCCACCGGAATGGGGATATACTGATCTGTCAGATGACAGATATTAACCTTTTGTTAACCCAGATCCTTATCTTCTGAAGAAGGTCCTTTCCTCTAAAGAGTTGAGGTCTTTCACTCAAATTGCTGTTATCAAAGACCTCAAACTGAATTTTTTGGGGGCCTTTTTTGAAGCTAACAAATTATATGAATTTATGGGTTTTCATATTAAATACTCCTGAGAAAATATGAAGGTGTTATGCTGTTTTAAAGACTTACTACGCTTTCATCTTGAAATTCTGTTTAACTTTGAGCCGAATGGATAATCCCGAAATAGCTTTCTCTGCTTCCTGTCAGACACATGCTTTCATTCTGCTGTAAGCAGCAGGTGGTCTTTTGCTTGCTTGGAGTAGTGCTCATAAATATAAAAATTGGACTGGATGCTAGGGTTTAAGAGTGAAGGATGAATGTTAATATAGATCACACACAAATTGGTCTCTGTTGCTTCCAGATTCCATAGCATGAGGTCTACCTGTTGCCAGGCAAAGACTTGTATTGTGGTGTAAGGCTGACTCTTTCAGCAGTTTAGATGTTTCTTGCAAGGGTAGTATTAAGAAAAGAAACTTTCCAGAGCGCTTGATGAAAAATTGGTGGCTAGGTTCTTCCAGAGAATGGGGGGTTATCTCGAGATTTAAGACTGTAGTGTTTATTTGTCCCATACTTTGTGAATTTCAGTGAGGATTTGAATTATTACTTTGTGTTGCTGAATCTAGTACAGTTTATAAAGCATACGTTGTCTCAGCGTTGAGGCTTGTGATATGCTCCAAGGTCAGCACGTTCTATTTGCAAAGTTAGTTGCATGTAAGAATAACTAACCATATGGTTTCACGGTGGAGAACTAAGTCAAATGTACAGCTTCGTACTAATGTTTATAACATTGAATATATGTATGTATAACATTGAGTATATGAATTATATTTCACAACGTGTGAAATGTGAATTCTGCTCTTGGAGGAGTAGAAGGAAGTGAAAAGCTTTGCCTTAGGCCATGGGGTAAGTACAAGAGAGCAGAAGAGCTTCAATCACCAGATTTTTCATCAGTGTGTTTACTTACTGTTGGTTACTAGCCATTCTGGGGTTTTGATGAGAATTTCAGCCAAGTAACTTGATTTTTTTTTTTTTAGTTGTATAAATTGATTTTGGTTGTGTGAATGTAGCTTGAAATAATCTTGGATTTACCAGTGAGATTTCCCACCCAGCCTTTGGAATCTACCCTGAAAATCCACCCAGCTGTAAGGCAGTTGGACTTGGTATACAGCTATAACATAGGAAAACTGATGTATTAGCCAATGTTATTGAGGGACTTATTTTAACAGAAATCTTCATGGCTGCCAATAAATAACAACAGTGACCTGAAAAAGAATTTCCGTTATTTTACACTGTGTCCCAGGCTAGTGTTTCAAAAGCTGTGATGCTGCTGTGTCTGTGCCATCAGTGAACTTTTGCCAATTTGAGTAAAGACCGTATCAAGGCATTATTTGCATAGCTCTGAAAATCTCGTTCTTTTTTCTTTTTTTTTGTGTGTGTGTGATAGCTCTGCTTAAGTATCATCTAAAATGCAGTTTCTGTATGCAGACATGTCAGTGTTTGAAGTCTAGGTGCTGATTTAAACTCGTATTGCAGAAATAAAGATAGAAATCACAGACTGATGACAAATTATTTCTGTTGTTTCTCAGTACTAGGAACTGTGTGTCTTGAGCTTCATTGAATAGATCATACGAAGTCTACCAGTTCATTGTTAGTGCTTGTAACAGAACACATTAGATGTTGTTTCCTTCCTTTTATGAAGCAGAAAACTGCCTTGTCTGATAGTGAAACAGAAGGTGAAGATAGCGTTGTACAGGTGTAGGTGAAAAGCTTCAATGACATACTGCAATCATAAATAAAGAAGAGGTATGCAAGAGGAAATCTGCTTCAAATGCTGAAGATTTGAAAAGGAGAAAGGAAAATTTTATAATGACTTTTTAATTTTATAGTTAACTTACCTGCTTGATTGTGGTGTGAAGGAATAACCTTAGTCCTAGATGAATTCAGAAGGACAGCAAATTAGACTGCACATATTAACAAAGTTTCTTTGGTGGAAACAAATCTCCAGAGAAAAGCACTACTTGGAGAATTTTCACCCTTTTAACAAGATAAAAAGATAATTAGGAAGGGTTTCAAACTGAAATAAGATGACATGTGGAACAGTGGTTGTGCAGTGAGAAATTAAAGCCCTTTGAAAGAAGTCTGCCCAAAGTTCACGTTTTAATGAGAATTTTTCTGACGTTTGGGAAGATGTTCCCCACTTTCAGATTCCACGGAAGAGCTCTGATCAAATGGGACTGAGATGGGGCCTGTCCTGAAGGAACAGTACATGTAGATCAGATTAGGCTGCTCATTTGGAAGAGCTCTTGAATTATCTCAATATACACTAAGTGGTTGCAAAGCCTCTCTGATTTAGGTAAGAGGCCCTTATTTAGGGTAATATACCTAATGAATGATGCAATAAATGCATTGATGTCAAATATAAATTCATCATAAACGTAAGAGAATAGTTACCTCGTTTTCTTAAGGAAGATCTCATTTAACCTGCTTATGCCTATGCAAAGCTATGTGGGCTTTAAAAAAAAAAAAAAACAACAAAAAAACCCCCAATATGTGATCAGAATTACTTTCTGTTACGTGGTTTGGGTATGTCCATGACCTGATATGCTTGTTGAGTTAAAAATACACCCATGCTGATTTTCCTGAGTTTGACTTTTACAGGTATTTTTAATGTTCTTTTTATCAGTTTTTTTAAGAGGCCTAATAGATGACATAAGTGGGATGTCTTACTATTGTGAAATTATTTTAATCTTAACAGCTTTCCTTTATGACTGAAATATGGAATATCAAAGATGCCGTGGTTTAGAATCTGAAAACAGACTTACATACTGTCACTATTTTATTGAACTGTCTTATTTGTGCCTTTCACATGTGCATACCTTTTGACATAGCCTTTCACTGAGATGTGGGGTTTTAACCTTCATGACAACCTAGAGATTTTGATGATCTTTCCACCTAGAGATTTTGATGATCTTTCCTTTGTGGTAAACACTTAATGTGTGTGAGGGGTAGAAAGTTTCTTCCAAAAATGTGACAGGAGTTCAAAGATGGGTTCTGTGGCTGAAAGATCTTTTGGGGTAATTGAATTTTGTAGTAGTTAAAAACAAACTATACAGTAATTGGTAGAGAAAGGAAAGAACTATTTATGCAGGTCCATCTGAAAGAACAGTAAGATTGGCAAAACCTGTATGTCTGAACTCATTGAATTTTAGCAGAAAAAACACTTGCCGAAGTTTTGACCAAAAGTGTCCTAATTCAGTTAAAAGATTCCTGATATTAAAATTTGTTCCAGATGGTGGATACTGAGGAAAGGTGAAGCAGCAAATGTGACTGGAGGCCAGATTTCTGGTCCCAAATGCTGGAACTGGGGATTGATCCAGCCTGTTTGCTGATACAGGTTAGATGAGTCTGATGTGTTATATGTGCAGCTGCCTGCAACCACAACAGCCACAGAAGGCGTGTATTTTGGAGGAATTTTTTGGCCTTGTTTGGAATCTTTTATAGAGCAGAGGAAGAAGAATTAAGTTGGAAGCAAAAAAGGCTGCATTGAGGAAGTTGCATGCTTTTAAGTTAGAAGTAAGATTCAACTTCAGGTTCACTTGTTAAATGAAAAATCTTTCTGCAGTCTTTTAGATAGCTCTGTGTTCCTGTAAGAGAGGCCTAACATGAGAATTGTCTTTCTCCAACAGTTAATACTTAGAACTTAGATCTGAGGTAAACTGGACTTGGAACTCAGCTGAATTGCATTGTATGGCCCACTTCAATCTACCTCAATTCCACCTAAATCCTTATACAGTGTGAGTTATTTCCTATGATGAGGTAAGGGGGAGAAACTTGGGTGAAATTCAGGCTTAGTATGTCTAAGCCCAAGGCAAAACAAGGAAATCGTGTTCCCAAAAGGGAGTCTAACCTGCACAGTGTTAATGTCATGGCTGAACTTCCTGAAGCGTTTAGAACATTTTGGGGTAGGGGTGGAAGGCTTGCAGTAGGAAATTGTCTTTGTCAGTACCTGGTCAGTTGAGCGTGTCTTCCTCTGGGTGGCTGTTTTATCCCCACAAGGCTTATAAATGCAACAACTGGCCTTGGATCTACTATCATTTTATAATGTAGCTTTCCAGTTGGAAAGGCTGGGTCTTGAAGCGCTTCATGAAAAATTTCTAATGTATGAATGATCTGGTCAAAATTATCCCATGAGAATACTATTTAATGTCTTAAGCATGGGTATTGGACTAGAACATATTTGTTCTGAAACAGACACAGGCTTAGCTTGTTTTTATCTCCCTTATGTGTATTTACAACAGGTGTATCATGAAAGACTTCCTTGTGTGTTTTTTCTGTTTGGTTCTGCTCATTTTGGTAACTGTGGCACTAGAGCTCAACAGGTAATTTTAGATGGCTGTGCTGTCTATGAATGAGATGGGTATCTATTTTGGTTTCAGTGAGGCAGAAAAGGTGCTGTATTTGTTGTCAAATAAGCAATATTTATGCATCTGTCACCCGTGCAGACCTGGAAAAATGATAAAGTATGACTAGCTAAAGAGCTTGTAATATTCAGTGTCTGTACTAGAATAGTTTGTGACTGTCACAGTCTTCCAGTTTTATTTCTTTACATGTGACTGAGGACTTTTTTCTTTCTTCTGATTAATGAATCACACTCAACTTCAAGGAGTTGCCAGGACTTCTGGGGAAGCTTTTGAATGTGTCTGGGAGCTCTTATGTCTTCACTGGACATATGGAACTGCCTGACACTAAAACAGTCTCTGCGTGTGTTATCCAAGATAGAAGAAAGGGGAGAGCATGAATAAATGCTGTAGCTTTACATCTTAATATACTTCCAGTGTACTCATGATAATATAATGTGGAACAGAGGAATGGGGAAATCCAGTTTACTAAACTGGCGTGATCAAGGCCAAACTCTACCTGTGCTTCACTTTTCATGAAGGTAAAAATTTTCCTTTGAAAAATTTCAGTCAGAAAATGAATGGTTTAGCTTTAAGTGCTAAATAGTAGTATTGACTTTTCTGGTCCCTTTCTTTTGCCTTGCACAGGTGAAGGTCAAGTAGGATATTGGCCTGAACTGATGCACAGTACTGAAGTAGTCTGGAAAAAGACTTACAGGAGGCCAGTTGACTGAGCGAATTGTCCTCTAACTTTACTTTTATTTTTTTTCTTCTGGAGAAGTTTTTCTTCCTCTGATTATAAAGGGATCCCAAAATCACTATGTCTTTTCACTGCACTTCTTCACAGGTGTGTGGCTGCCCTTTTCTTCTCTGTGAAATAATGTGCAGGATAAAAATGGATCCTTGCTTTCCTCTAACTTTGGTTAGGCTCCTTCAGCAGAGTGAAGGTGAGGGGCAGCGAGCGAGAAAATGAAAGAAAAGGCAAAGAGTAAGGCAGAGCGCTGTGTTGAACTAGCATTTTACACGAGAAATTCTTAAATAAAGTCATACTCCCTGAATTCTCCTCTCAAGTTCTTAGTTTGGTGTGTTGTTTTGTGGGTGGGTTGGTTGGTTTGTTTGTTTTAATATGAAGACCATTCATTGTATTCCAGGTCATGAGGGAGAAAGTCATATGCCTTTTTCTTCCCCTCCGCTCCCTGGTGCAACATCAGGGATGGCTGTAAAAGACCAAAACCTCTCCAGAATTGTTGTTAGTGTTTACTGGGAAGATTCAGAACTTAAAGCAGACGGGCTGAATTGCAGGAAAAACCTGGAAGGTCTTTTGGTCATAGTCTTGAAACTGTTTTGCATCTTAACTTATCAGCTTGCCCTATATTGTGAGGGAGAAAAAAAGATAGAATTCTTTGATAAGGCGTAATTTCCTCATACCCTTTCCTGATGTATTTTGAAATGAATTGGCAAAAAGACATGAGAAGTGGCTTGAAAAGACCAAGGAAGTAGAAGTAATGATCAGATTGATGCATCTGAAATATACTGAATAACACAGCAGAAACTTGGAAATACTTTCACACGTGGCTTACAAGTTAGGATCCAGAAATGCTGTGGATGCGATGACTTGGTCATAGTCTTAAGAACTTTTGAATGCCATCATCTTGTCATTGGGTTATATGAAACTTGCTGTGTAGAATATTGAAGAAAAATAACTTTATTCTGCAGTGGTTTTAAAATCGCCATTAAAGAGACTAACAAACCGTAGCAAAATAATGTGTATTCCAAACATGCCCAAACAATGGCTTAGCGCTGAATATTCAATAAATAAGTTGATTTTTTTAATAGTAGTTATGTTCAGTATCGGTGGCTGACAACTGCTGTCACCCCATTGAATTGTGCTAAATCCTTCTAAACAAGACACCCCTGCAATAAAGCCTCACTTGTAATCATTTTTTTGGCAAGCACATCTTACAATTGTTGTTATTCTAACTGCTCATGCTCGTGTATAGCGTGAGGTGCCAATGTTTCAGTTCCAAACATTAAAGATGTGGTGATAGAGAAGGCGAACCCTTATTAATCCTGAGAGATTTGCTTAATTGGGACACAATGTGAAGATTCTCAACAATAATAACAGATGATGGGGAATAAATAGGCATGGCAGGAGAGAGGCAGTTTCTAGTGTGAATTTCCCTTTGCTTCTGTTTAATTGCATTACATACTGTGGGAAGTATCTCGAGTATGCATTTTCTAGTTAATTTTTCTTGACTGCATCAGTCTAGCTACTGCTCCTGGACACTTTAATGTTTGATAATACTCTATTTGCATACGACTACACATCTATAGCTGTCATTAGAACCAATTTACATACATGATTTGCTTCTTGAAGTGTCAACGTCTGAATTTTATCTAGAGACAGGAATAGGGTCAGGAAAGTTTAATTGATTGTATAATGCAATTGAAAAGGCTGGCAGGGATCTAGGGCAATTTTGGAACATCTGTCTTTGAGTCATCAAAAATAAAGCACATAACAGCTGTGATAACAGCAGGATTATGATTAGATATACAGCATTCACCATCAGATTGAACAAGGATTGGAAAACAAAAAGGAGGTAAATAATCAGTTTTGATGATAATACGAGAATTTTTAATAAGTCTCTTTGTATCTACATATAAACTCATAAAAGGTTAAAAGTTGAACAGGAATGTAAACTATCTGTTTTGTTTTTTCTATTAAAAACTCTTATGCATTGCTGAAAAATAGAACTTGTTGCCTAATAGTGCAGTTGTGTAGCTAAACGTTGCATCCCACTTACTACATTGTGTGTAATGTTAGCAATTCCCGCTTCAAAATGGCAGCTACCGGGTTCTGTTCACAATTTCTGCTTAAGGGATCCATGAAACATGTGATTTGTTCCTTTTATAGCATGGAATCAGCTTTATCTGCATATCTATTATGTCTTTTGTTAACTGTACTTTATGCATAACATGAAAAATCCTTTGGATGTTAATATAGTGAACTGTACCATGTAGTTTCAAACATGAAAACTTCTGTGTCTGTGTTTTGTCTTTTTTTTAATCATGCCTACTATTTACAGGTATACCTGTTTTCTCTATCTGCTCAGGTTTTGCCCTGCATGGTGTTTATGCTTCAGTTATTTTGTATGTGAATGTCACCTGGTTTGAGACTGGCATTGTTTTAAATGTGGAAACTACTGGTTAATTCATAGTATGCACATCTAAGTAGTACTTCAGTCAGTCTTCCAAAAATTAAGTCAAATGTTTGCAATCTGAAATTGTTTCTTAGTTGCAGAACTGATTATAAAACATGAGGAAGTGTTAACTATTCATGTGATGTATTACTGTATGTCATTTCTAGTTTGTAATTTGATGAAAACTGAAGATATAAAAGGTATCTAGCTATGCAAACTTATTTTAGAGTTTTTGCATCCACAACTTTTGGATGCAATTCAGTTAAACTTGGTTGTATGACTTTATAACCAGAAGTGAACATTTTATGTTCTGTTGTCACCATATGCATTTTTCTTCAGATTTATTCTTCTTTCATAACTTCAGTATTCATTTATGCTTCTACTTATATTTTAATTCATGAAAATAGGATATGTAAATAATAACACTTTCAAAATGAAAGCACTGTTTTTTTTCTTCAATCAGTATGAAAAGTCATTAAGCTGCAGCAAAATAGGAAAAACTACAGAATGCTTGCAAAAATATTCAGCCTAGGGCTGCTTTCTTGTCCACAGATGATTGTTTAACAAATTAATTTCAGGATCAAACTAGAAGGCTGACATCAGTTGAGTTGCTAAGATGTTCTGTGGCTGTCCAACTACAGTGTGCTATTGGCTTTGCAAGAACGTTTTTGTTTCTGAGATTTCTCAGCAACTGCCCCATGTGGTATAAGGCAACTTGGAGCCTTGGAATCTGTCACTTATTTCAGATGCCCAAATCACTGTTTCATTTAGGAGTATGTTTTGGCACAGAAAAACACCAACTGCGGAGAAGTATGCGCTCTATGCCAACTAGTTTTTTCCATCCATGATTGTTAGTGTGCTGACACTTATGTCATAATCAGTGTTTAGCAGATTGCACTATTGTTTTAATTTCTCCAGGCTCTGTAGAGTTTTCTCTTGGATCTTCATATGAACATAATACTCTCATTTACTGCAGCAAGTGCATGTAAAATTTCAGCAAAGAAACAATATATAGTGCTTTAGTGGTAGCAAATAAAAATCATGTAGTCAGTGGCCTTCAAAAGATACTGAGATAGCCTATCTCAAACAGTAATTAAGAATGGGTATCACACAATAATATGACAGAGCATTTTGAGAGCCACTGTTGGTTAGTTTTATTGTGGTAATTAAAATAGGTAGGTTTTTGACTGATCATTCATGCCATCAGGAGTTGTTTTCTAGTTCAGTTTCTCACCTGCCTTAAGATTGCTTTAGTGCTGCTTTGATTCTGAACTATACCAAAAATGAGTGGATTTCTAGTCTTTTTGAAGTGAAAATGAAACTGCATGTAGGAAGTATTAAACATGTGGGAAGAAGTCAAGTATGCTCATAAATTTTACCTATAGAGCTAATATAATGCCAGCCAATGCTGACATCAGCAATTTGCTTCCATAATGTAAAAATTTTGTACAAGTTTGTTTCCCTTGATGATGAGGACTAATAGTTTGAATAAAATGTGAGAGGGAAAGGTGAATTCTTCTAAGGTAGTTCTACTTTGATTTTTTTTTTTCTTTTCTTCCCAAGTGAACTAAAATATCATTATCAACCTGAATAAAAGTGTCCATGTAAGTTACCTTAAGTACAGTAAATGCACTTTCACTGAACTACAAATGGTAGTAAGCTTCCCAGGCTGAGAAGTACTTGGAATTCATCTAGTTTGAATAACCTGTCACAAGGTTTTAAATGTAGCAGAAATTTGCTCACCAGCTGCCATGTTCAGATCTTCTATGTTAGGGCTTCTGTGCTACTAAAGCCAAAGATGTTCTGGAATGTGAGGTGTAGATGACAGCAGATATTGCTAGGCCCCCCATGAGTCTGCAGTTGGCATGTTGTGATACTAGCAAAGTCAGAGAAAGAGGACTCTTGAAGATCGAGCTGAAGTATTTTGCAAGTAAAAGGAGACAATGCAGGAATTCAATTTAGTGTATGCAGATGGGTGCAAAGCACAACTCGCAGGAGAGAGGTGACTGGTGTGCAGCATTTGGGGGAAAATGAGAGTCTTCTACAGGAAACACGGGGCTTCCCTAGCAATGCCTCAGTAAGGAGGAAGATTTTTTTTTTTTTTCAAGATTAAAAGATTTGTATTTCTTGTAGATCTGGAGGAATTTACTCACGTAGTTGCCAGAGTAAGAAACTGCAACTTCAGCTTGTTTTCTTGGTCTGTGTTTCAGGGTCCTGTGCCAGCTAGCATCACCCAATGCTGAGAAGCTTTGTCTTAAAGTTTCAGAACTTCTCCTTCTTGCAGCATGGCTCTGTGGGAACTTAGTACTAATGGCTCTTCCCAGGACCCAGCAATGCTGAGGGTACTGTTGTGCACAGGGTGTCACAGAAGAGGTTATATAGTGGCTATCTTCGTTAGCTCCTTTTTACTCAGCTTTTCCCTTGTCCCTACAAGGAGGACAATTCCCATACATACATGCAGGGCATAGTAACCAATATCCTTTCAGTTGGGGTTAAAATTCCAGGCACTGTCCAGCAGCCCCTTCAAACCAGAAGTATTTGCTTGTAAGGGTCTGGTGTAGGATGGGGTACAAGGAAATCTATCACTGTTTACTCTTCCAAGCTGACTGTTATGTCTTTGGAGTAGGACTTGGTGAAGGAATGCCTTCACTTTTTTTGTAAAGGATTTGAAAGTTAGCTGTCTTCAATTTACCAACTACATGCGCATGGCAGATAATAAAACTATTTTTATTTTATTTTATGAAGTCTGGGGAAAGGCTTGTGTGAGTCCTAAACATGATTGATAGCTCTGTTCACAACGCAGCAGTTTTGATTTAAATCAAGGCTCATAAAAGATGGCCATGTTCTTTGCATAAGGATAAGACAATAGAATGAATAATTATTTTGCTTGTGATATCTCTGGGCATATGAGATGGTTGCCATCTTCTTTTCCCTGAGAGACCAGGGAAAACACTTAGGGGTGCTATAGCTGCAATTAGAGAGAAACTTATTATTCGGGTGGCTGGAAGCATAGATGGACTGCACAGGGTGTTATTGCTGTATTTTTTTTTAAAAGGTTTTCATCTCCTGAGGACACTTAAATCCTTATAGAGAAGCCGCATCAAATAGGTGCAGTAGTTCTACACACCTGGATTGTTGTATGTGAATTATTTGGCTTGCACAGCAGGATCTTAGTCTTAAAATTGACCGCATTCACCTTGTCCTGTTTTATTAAACCATGAAGGCAAGTGTGGTGTTGGTGTACTGGGGATCCTGTTGTGTCAGCATAACTGGGAGCCTCAAAGTGATGTTAGGGACAAGATTTTAACAATTAAAAATCTGAACCTGAACTTTACTTCGAAGCACAGGCAATGTCAGTTTTTGCTCTAAAATGGACGTGATAGTGGGTTGACTTAGCTGGCTGCCAGACCCGGTTGCACTTTTGCTCCCTTTCCTCAACACGGCAGGAAAAGGAAAAAAAGATGGGCAAGTTTGTGGGTTGAGATAAAGGCGGTTTAATGAGGAAAGCAAAGGCTGCATATAGAAGCAAAGTGAAAAGAGGAAATTTATTCTCTACTTCCTATCAGCAGGCAAGATATCCAGCCATTTCCTGGGAAGTAGGTTCCCAGTATGTGTAACAGCTGCTGTGGAGGACAAGTGCCTTAAACACAAATGTCCCCACCCTCCTTCCCTTTGGCTTTTTGTTGTTCAGCATGGTGTCACATGGTATGAATATCCCTTTGGTCAGTCTGGGTCAGCTGCCCAAACTGTGTCCCCTCCTGGTTTCTTGCCCCCCACCAACCTACTGGCTTTTGAGGAGGGGGGGGGGTGAGGTTGGAGAGAAAGCCTTGCTACTGTGAGCCCTGCTCTGTAATAGCCATAACCCTGATGCATTATCAGTGCTATTCTAGCCACAGGGGCAAAGCACAGCACTGCATGGGCTGATACAAGGAAAGCGAACTCCATCCTAGCCAGACCCAGTACAGGTGGTACAGGAAAAAAAAAAAAGGCAAAGTCTGAAAAATCCTGCTAACCAGATTTCATTTTCTCCTCCCTTCCTTACATTCACTGCAATGTTCTTGACTTCCTATAGATTTACCTATGATAATGTTCTCCTCTGGTCTTGAGTATAGTGGGTCTAGAGGTAAAGAGGACTTGTCAAGAAGTGTGCTGTGCTTAGCTGCTCATGCTGGCAGGGATGAAACTTGGATCTGTTGCAAGTATGTGCTGGAGCAATTCTGAGGATTGCTTGTAGGCTAAACCTGACCAACAGTGAGGCCAGCAAATCTTAAAGGTGACTTTCCTAGATGTATATTCTCCCTTGAAGCCAAAACATAGATACTTGTTTGGACATCTAACTGGAAATAGAATGTGTGTGATTATATATTTCTATGCAAGATTTTCTCACAAATGTACATGACGCGTGTATGAGTCTTGTAATGTTGATGGGAATTCATCAATACAGGCATGAAGAACATGGGTTCACTGTGCTGTCTGGCTTCTTAAATCTATCTATAGGCTTGGTTTGCAAGCCTTGCTTGAAAGTAGACATATACCATGAATCTGGTCACTTTTAGTTCTGAATCTTTCATGATCCAGACTCGTGCATGTTAGGCACTTTGCCTTTTCTGCTGAGCTTGAAAACGCAAAGCTTCTGAAAGGAATAAAATGTTTTGGCATGAGTTTCTCCAGTCACTGTAGCACTAGTGCTTAAGAGCTTTCCTGTATTTATGAGGATTAAAGCATCTACTGATTAGGGCAACACTTTGCAAATTGCATGAAGCTGGTGGTGAAGGACTCTTGCAGATTGAGAGTCTGATACAACAGCCGCTGCAATTGATGTAAAGAGAAGCATAAGCAAATACCACTTCAACAGTGCTTTAGCAGAGGCACGGTTCATTAAAATCAGAGGCTTTTCCACAAGTCAAATCCACCAAAACAGGATAATTTCTTTCTACTTTTACATAACTAGATGTGTGCAAGAGATTTGGCAGAGAACACTCAACAACAAACTGCTGTCTTCAGCCTCTAGCTGAAGCCAAATGTATTCCTTCCCACCCTCTGAGGACCAGAGATAAGATGATATTCTGGATACAAGGTGGGATCGATTTTCATAGAGTGGCAAGAAGAAAATACCAAAATGGGAATTACAATTTGAATTCCATTTTCTCTAAGTGTCGCTTTGACAGGGGGATATTTCTAAATGAGACACATTATCTAATACCTAAGAGAACTTCAGCTATGCACTGCAGAGGATGCTTTGTTGTCTCCTACACTTGAGCTTTTCTAATTGTCTTTCTAGGCAATGCAGGTCAGGTATCTGAAGGACAGTGGAGTGGGAAGAGCATCTTCAATATCATGTATTCTAGAGCTGGCGTAACAGCACTAGAGTCTTAGAAGAGAGAGACCCTTAAATGCAGTGTTTTTTCTCAGCTGGAGTGCCAAATGTCTCTTGATTACAAGGCTCTTGACAGCCTGCAGATGAGGAGCAGAATGCACTTGGCTTTTGGAAAATAATAAATAAAATGACAGCTAAGCCACCTCTTCTCCTTTAGTGCTGTAACTTTACATGCTCTCAGACTTACATAGTCCGATGCTGTGCTTGAAATCTTGATCCTGTTTTAAAATAGTGCGTTTTCTGAAACACTGCTTAGGCATTTAGTATTTGAAAACACAGGAGTTGCTTTAAAACTCCAAAATGTACACTGTCAGGTTTTCAGTCATAAAAATTCAGTCCAAGTCTTTTTCTTTTTTTAAATAAAACAACCAAAAAACCTGAAGATAAGTAGAATGTTCTGTTTGCAAATGGGAGGGGGAGAAGAAGAGCAATTAAAAATGTAAGAATAGAAGCTAATTATGAGCAATTCAGGCAGAGCTTTGTTTAGAAAATGTATCAGTATAAAATGGATAGGTGAATAGATTAGCACTGATTGCAGTTTTTACGTATAATAGTCTCTTTTTCATGAGTAATCATTAGCGATTATAATGCAGGCTTTAAATCAGCCTGGGATGGGACTGCACTGTAATATGAATGCTAAATAATTGTACGTTCCCAGGCAGAAGAAGAAAATAACTTTGCTATTTGGTGATAAAATCCATAGTGCAAGTATTTCCTTGGACTGTTTGTCATTTAGCTCTTTATTTCATCTCTGGGTTCAATAGTGTTAGCATTGAATGCTAAGGTTCATCACACAAATATTGTTACCTTGTGTTAGCTGGGAGTGGAAGTTGCAATTATGCTTTTAAAGAAGTATGAATTCATGTAGTAATTACTGGTGGTATTAATTTCTAAAGGAAGTAAAGATTATCCAGGTGATAAAGAGGCTAAAAGTAATAGTGTAACACGCTGTACGGCTGTAACAGTGCAAATTTATTTGGAAATTGTCTGTGCCATTGATCCATGATGATTTACTTCCTGAGCCTGAAGGTTTCTAATTGTGCAGGACTATATGGGGAGACCTTGTTGATGGTGCCTGATAACACCTGGGATACTACTTCTTTTGTTGATGGTTGAGATTTTTAGGTGTGCTAATGAGCACTAAAAAAAAACCTTATCCGGGTTTGCATCTTCATTTCTGCTCAAGATTGTGACCCTGTTATTTAAGGTTCTTAATCCTATCCTGAAGAGTCTACATTTCTAAAGGATACACACCTGGCCAAGAATTAATGAAATGGTCCAAGTAACAGCACCAAAGTGAGCTGTGAGAATTACAGACACAGATTCAGTTTCTTGTTTCCTTGAATTTATTAATGTTATTTTAATGGCAATAGGCTTGTGCTTTCTGTCTGTCCAACTGTCAGTCCCTTGTCCCACATCCTACCTCATTTACTGGCTAATTTTAACCAAACCAGACAGATGGTTATCAAGAAGATAGGTTTCTCTAAGTTTTGTGTAAATTGGTGGCTGAGGAAGGAAGAAATTGGAGCAGCCTGCTTCTTCATTCTCATAGTATAGAGAGTGGGAGAGTAAATATGGTGAAGGGGAAAGGTAATTGAGCAGAAAATTGTAGGAATAGATGACAACAATCTGAAAAAAAAAAAAAAAAAGTAAAGCTTTGAACTGCAATGACTGATGCCCAGGCTTTAAAAAGGCTTTTCAATAGGAAGGTAGGAGTCCTGGTTTGACGTTCCCCTAATGTCAAGTTGATGCTAAGTTTTACCTCTTCATTGCTACCACATTTCTGGTTCCAAATAAGAATCAGTTTTATTCCAGAGTTTTTAAAGATGTCTTGGATACAGGAAACTGCATAGCTTTTCTGTATGCCCAAACAGAAGCTGGAAGTAATTACATAGAAAATGTATATAAATCTATCAGCTTATAATCAGATATCTTCTGACTGCACAGACTTTTCAGAGGTGTAAAGGTTTCAGTGTCTTGAGAAAGTAAGAAATGCTCTAAAAACATGGTAGCTAGCCAGGGGCAGGCTGACCATTCGCTGGTGCAGCTGTCCCTCCCTGCACTGCTTGGTGCAGCACGTCGTCCCTCAGCATCCTTACACTATATGTGCATCTGCTCTTATTGGCAGTGCTGTAAATAGGAGTGAACAAAGATAAGGTTCGGTTTCACCCTGATGGCTTCTGGAAGGGTTCGTCTTGCCAATAAAATAAAGACGGAATTTTGAGCTTGCCTGTTCTGTACTGAACAGGGTTTTACAGGGTGTCAGCTAACAAAACTGCCAGCACAACACTTTTACAAGTTTAGACCTATGTATTTAGGTAACAGTTCATAGGAAGCATGCATGTATTTTATAGAAATGTAGCCTGGTGGGTTTGGGTTTTTTTGTTTTCTATTTTTAAAGTGCATTAGGGAAAAAACTCTGAGGTTATAGCTTAAATATCTGTTAAAAATCAATGCCAGCTACCAAAAATGGAACGTATTGGAGCTGGGAGGAAGGGGCAGATTAAGAGCACCAGGGCAAAACTCAAGGGTTCTCATGCATGTGTGTGTAGTCTCCCCCCTCAATGAGAGAGAAGCCTATTGCTTATAAGGCATGCAATCAGATGTATTTGCATATGTGTGTTTGTGTATCTATCTATCTCCCATTTTTGAAGGGATAGTCAGCCAGTGCCTCCACATTTTGATTTTTCTAGGTCTCAGTTTTCCCTGTTCTTCCCTGGAGAAGACTAACATCTAGAAATATGGGAGAGTGAGACTGTATACTGCAGGAATCTGCATTCTAATATGTTGGCTCTACCCTGAGGAAATGCCCTGCAGGTATAAAAGCACTGCACACATTGTGCTTGGCCAGTCCAACATGAGCACTTCTCCTAACAAGGTCTCCTTTCACACAAGTTCTACAACTTTCTATAAATAACAGTGTTTTTAATAGCCCAGTCAATGCACTCAAAAAAAATGTTTTGGGAAATGTGGAATTAATTGCCTTTCTTTTCCCTACTTAGAGACTTCTAGGACTCTTTTTTTTTTTTTCCCAGATCCCTGTTAGAGGGACATGCTGTCATTCTTTACCCTGTAAGGGCTGCCTTATCCACCAGTTTTGCGTGAATTTTGCTATTAGAACTGTGTTTAATATTTGCCTGCAGAAAAAGTAGCCTTAATTTTTGATGGACCTAAATCTTAAAGAATTAAAAATCCACAAATACTTAAACCTTAAACTGCATCTGAAGGGGTTTGTTCCGACTTTCATTAGTCCTATTCATAGTTAAAAGGAATGCTTTAAGTGATGCCTGAAATCTTATCTTAGAAAGTATTGAAGTAGAGCAATTAATCCCCTCAACCCCTAGCACTGATTATTCTTTCTAGTTGCAATGATTCAGAAAATTGTGAATATTCTGGTCCAGCTATGTCTACTCATTTCAGTGAATGAGTGTCAGAGAAATATTTTGTGCTGCTTTGGTAGTAGTGGTGGTTAAACTACTGCAACTGTAAGCATCCAAACATTTTGTGGATCAGCCCCTGAGGAACATGGTATGGAGGGTACCCCTGGCTGCTGGCACCTCTGGAGTTTGTGTGTTTAATTATGCTCCTTGGTCACCTTTTTAAGCCCCCTGTCCTCATGGTACCCTCACTTTGGTCTAATAGTGCTTACTCTTCAGATACCCTGTGAGCATCAGTAACAGGATTAGGGGAGTAAGGTGAAAAACAGTCAGATTCTGACTGTTTGCAGAAAGCTATGATGGCTCTGATAGCTACATGTTTTTAATAAATGAGTTGAATCACTTTGGGATTGAAGCAGCCTAAGCCTAACCAATTCAGAGTCTTCCCCCTTTCCATTGGCTTTAAAGGAATTTGTCTCTTTAATTTTTTTGTGTGTGCTGTGCACAAGTGCTTTAGCACTTGAAACGGTGACGCTTTATGAAGTGGACGAAACAAACTGATACAGTGAAGTGAGACTGAGGAAAGAAGGGCTTTACCTCCTTCCTTCCCACTAGTTGTCTTCAGTGTGACGTGAACAGTCCCATTCCCCACCACTTGCCTGAGTTGCTTGACAGTCTGGGAGCAGCTGCAGGAAAGCATCTGAGTATGAAAGAAATGATATATCAGGTGCTGAAGGAGAGGTTAAAATGTCTGTTTGCCCCAAGTCAGATAACAGTGTATAAGTTATGGATAAACAGATGCACAGCTGTCCTTCATCTTTCATGCTTCTGTTTATATACAAAAATAAATGTGTTTCCTCAAATGTAAAGTTATTGTACTCATTTAAACAAACATTACGTGTGTGTGTGAAACCTCAGCCTTTATCTAGTCCATAAAGGCAATAGAGATTTTTATATTTTCTTACTATAGAGGAGCTTCTGGAAGAATAATCTCAGCCCTCCTTCAAGTTTTTACACTGTCCTTTGCATAACCTCATGGAAGGCTGAGTCAAATGGAAATTCCTGTGTGAGCAAATACCAATATGCAGCAAAATGGGGATTAAGCAGAATTAATGTCATTTCCCCAGTAATAGATTGCCATTAAGGAATGTGAGTAACAAGGCAAACGCTCTGCCTGCAGTGAATCAAGGAAGTTGTGCCTGCCCTGCCCCTCCCATGTTTTTTTCACCAGCAGATTGAGATTTAATTTCCATATATGATAGAGGGTTTTGGCTGGAATTCCTGTAGTGTTGGAGCTAAGCACCTCTGAGAGCGCTCTCGTTTGCACTCTTGCGGTATGTGCTTGCAGACAGGTTGGGGTTTTTTTGTGCTTGAATTCTGCTCACCTCCACACCTGGCTTGTCTGTGGTGAGCTGATAAGATATCAGTATATCTAAACGAGGAGCATGTGAATGATCTCTTCTTGCTCTATTCTTCCCCTCCTGTGATTTGTAAGTGTTAAAGCACTCATCTGTTCTGGCAGTTAATGTATGCAGCCTCTCAATAGCTAATATCCTGTCATAGGCAGTGCAAACCGGCTTAATCTGGTTCACTGCTTTAGCAAGTAGTTGGAAAAATATAGGTGAAATGAAGAACTCAGCTACTAGCTGGGAGACTAGCGCTTGCCCTGCTGCAGAGTGATACAGAAATATTACACGGAAGATTGCATCTGTAACAGAAAGATCTCCACTTTGTTGCTCACAACAGATTGGCCGTAGCAATGTGTATCACTGCAGCTCTGAAGTCTATTACTTTGCAATATGAACACTTAACGCTTGAGGATTTAAAATGCAGATGCAAAAAATCTGCAATGAATTATAACCTGGCAGAGATGACCAAAAACAGGGGGGGAAATTTATTTTTTTTATCTGCAGAATCCATCATCCTAGATTTTTGGAAGTATGTTTCATTTGCTTTGGTAATAAAAAATAAAAAGTTAGTCATTTGGGCTCCAAATGCTCCTCTGCCTGATATGCTGGGGAAGGAGTTAATAAAAACAAATAAAAACCCAGGCTCTCCCAGCACTAGACAAAATCTTTTGCACCTACAGAAGATCTGCCAGAATGAACCTCTACCACTTTACTGCCAACTTTGCCTTTTTCTCCGAGTTCCCCTTAACATTTTCACAACTTTCCCTCCTGCCATACGTTGTACTTAAATAATACAAATAATAGAATGCAAACCCAGCTGAACCTGTGTTTTAAAGTTCAGCATCCTTACTTTGAACTGATGTCGTCTCCAGGGTTTTGTTTTATGATGTACCCTGTATTATATGGTATGTCATTAACAAAATTGGAAAGGGACTTCTGTATTGCATGTCTTGGCTTCTCTGGAAGAAACAGTGAGGACAGAAGAGTAGTTTGGGGAATTTCTGGAGTCAGCTCTTGCTGTGCCAGCCAGTTACGGTTTTTGGGGAGGTGAATGGTAGAAACCTCCAGAGATACTGCGCAGCAAAGCAAACCACCTCTTTTAAAAGAGCCAGACATGATTTTAAAAATTAGATGATGGCAAGGCCAGAGGCTCAAGAGCAGGGCTGGGTGAGCTGCAACCTTTCCTGCAGTGTTGTGACCCCTTCCCTGGGGCTGCCAGGGTGTGGGGGCAAGGACAGGGCACCGTTACCGCTTACTGTAGTGTGAGTCTCCCTGTCCGACCAGGTACCGAGAGTGGCTTGTCGTAAGTCAGCCTGGCTCTTTATAGAGAGGTGTGGTAGGACAAGAAGGTGTATACCGTGTATGTTTGCAGTTATATTATTAATTGCATGGTTCTGGAGCTTGGGAGATGTGTTTTGAAAATGTTGGAAATAGGCTGTAATGATTGTGGTGTGCGCGCATTTGTGTGTGGTTTTAGTAACAAGCTTGCTATTATCTACATCAGTATGAAGGTTCTATATGGCTGTAGTACTTCTCCTCTGCCTAGCAGAGAAGTCTTTAACCACCTCACTCCACTCTCTACTTGTTTGTTAAGGGAATAAATTGTAGGTGATGATTTATCACAAAGGAAAGAGCTCCTCTGTCTGAGGTTGAGATGTGTCCTTCTGAGATGCAGAGGTTACGGTTACGCTGTGTGTTCTTTTAATGATACAAGAAAGGCATGGCTTATTGATCTGTCACTGAATGCTGGTTTGCTGCCTTGTCTGTCTGTTGGTTTTTGTTTGTTTTTTTTTTTAATAGAGGTGATGTGAGTTATTGGGTTTTTTCTACTGTTTTAGCCAAGTTATAACTTGTTATAGAGGAAGCTGGCAGTGACCTCTCTGAAGAGACTTCCTATCACCTCTCATTAGGAGGGTATTTTGCAGTATCTAAAGAAACTCAGCACCTCTGCTGTGTGCATCTCCAGCCTTTGGAAGTCAACAAAGGAAAGCTTTATGGCTGGGACACCACTGTTTCTTTGTTTTCTTAAATTCTGTTCCTTCTTAGCTCAGATGTAGGATGATGATAATTCTAACTTCCTTTCTGTTGTTGCTTTTTGTACAATAAAAATGCTGGCATCAGGCCTAACTGTAGCTTCAGTGGTAAAAGTTAGAAGCCATTTTTTGTGGCACTGCCTGAGCCTTAGAGCCTGCTTCTCTGGGTGGGGAGGTGGGATGAATGCCTAGGGAGCAGGGCCAGTGACTGGTGGGGATGGACGTATGCTGGAGTTGCCTCCTGACTCTTCATAGATCAACCCTTGGGGAAATTATTTCAGGAATTTCATGCCCTATAGCTGTGATCTTAGAGCTTTTGAATGTTAATTATACTCTGTAGCCACCATCTGAAAAAAATGCTGTCTATTGCTCCAGAGTCTCATCTCACTGAGGCAAGTCCCCTTGGCAGACTCCCTTGGTGCTCATACCAGTGGAGACAAGCCAGCTGTTCTTCGTTGCCTTAAGGAGTAAAATCGGTCACGTTGCCCCAGTAGCTACTTCATTTATTTAATTTTAATTTTTGTTGTTGTTTTTGCCTAGGATAACAGCCTTCTTGTGCTGCCAGCAAATATATTTAGTTTTGCGGAAGCCTGGTAAATATGCAATGTGGTAGACGTTTGTTTGTAATCGGCTACCTTTTGTTGCGCGATACCCCAGTGCACTAAGCAGATGCACAAGACGGTAGGATAAAGATTGCACGAGTCTCCCTGAGTCCAAATTCCCCAGCCTGAGGGAGTGTCATATTGCCTTGTAAATAAGACTCTAATAACTTAAGTTTTGGCTCTAAGTTTACACACAGGGTTCTATTTTTTCTATTTGTGCTTTCTATAAAATTAAGGTTTTTACGCTGATCTCCTTTTTAATGCTCGTGTTTTCTCATTAGTGTTTTGCTTAGGGAGTGTTCTCTCAAAACTTCTACCCTGTTGTTTGTGAGAGCGCTCTGCAGAGTGCCATTATCAGGCTTGCATGATGCACTCTGTGCTTGGCATTTATTTGTCACGGAACAGTTAGCGCACGCTGTGTCTAGTGTTTCTTAGGTAGCAAGTATGTGAACTTTATCAATCAGAGTAGGATCTGCTTATCCCTGGCCTTGTTCTCTACCTTTCATATAGATTTTACGGTGATGTGAGTTCATTGACTATACTGAACTTCATACTGGTAAAAAAACCCCCACCCACTCAACAGAACAACTGGTCTGGCAATCATCTGGATCCTGTCCTACAGAAGGGTGATTAGGGTTATAACATGAGTTATAGGAATACTGTAGAAATGATAAAAAAGAAAATATAGCAATAATACACAGACCAGTGATAAGTAAAATCCCTTTCTTGCTGGTAACTTTATTCCTGAGCACTGCTTTCAACAGGGTGATTATTTTAAAAAATAATGCCTGTAAAAGCTAGCAGCTATATAGAATAGTGAGAAGCTCCCAGAGAGCAGTGTTTCTCAGCCTTTGAAACCTGTGCCTCGCTTCAGGCTTCTGCAAATCCTCTGTGTGCTTGGCCATGCTGTGAGTCACGTGAGTGTGCCAAAGGTCCTTGCACTTTTTCTTGTGTAAAGGCACACCTTGGAGCTGCGGGAGATGATAGCTTTCAAGCTGACAGCGAGGAATGCTTCCTTCTCAATACGAACACTTAGAGTAGCCTGATACATATTTCGCTTTATCTCTTTATGTTTAGTCATGATATGCAGTTTTAAGAACTCTGTGTTACCAAAAAGTCATCTTCATAGCAATGAGAAATGGGGATTATAGATTTTACTACCTGTGTAGTTCTGCTGATGGCTTAGTGTGGTAAATGTCAGCTGAACTGAGCTGTCAACCCCTATCAGGTATAAATTGTCATGTGATAACTAAGCATGAAAGCTAAACAAGATGTTATAGGTCATTCTTAGGTTATTTTCTGATATCACACTTTCTCCACTAGTAGAGTTGTTATGGTGGTAATGGAGATGGGCAAGGTAAAAAATGTGTGCTAAAATGGAGCTTCTGCTTCATCCTAATGAAAACCTTTTTGTTTATTAAATACCCTTTTCAGTTTGAAACCCTTGTGCTTTGTTGGTTTACTGATATATGACAGATCATGTGGGGACACAGGGTGAAGTTGGTGATCTGGGTTTGTCAGCTTTTGTGGGGCTCCTGAGAGACTTTGTCATGGCAGAGCACAAACATGGTTGTCTCAAAATGGGGGAGAGACGTGGATCTGATGGATGGGCCACTTGGTGGATAAGGAATTGGCTGGATGGTTGCACTCAAAGAATTCAAAGAGTTCCAGTCAACGGCTTGATGTCCAAGTGGCACTCCTCAGAGGTTGGCACTGGGACCGGTGCTGTGGAACGTCTTTGGTGACATGGACAGTGGGATCAAGTGCATGCTCAGCAAGTTTGCCGATGATGCTAAGCTGACTGGTGGAGTCAATACGCTGAAGTGAATGGATGCCATCCAGAGAGACCTTGACAGCCTTGAGAGGTGGGTCTATGCCCACCTCATGGAGTTCAACAATGTCAAGTGCCAGGTCCTGCACTTGGGTTAGGGTAACTCAGCATATCAATACGGGCTGGGCAGAGAATGGATTGAGAGCAGCCCTGAGGAGAAGGCCTTGGGAGTGCTGGTGGATGCAAAATTCAACATGGCCTGACAATGTGTGATTGCAGCCCAGAAAGCCAACTGTATCCTGGGCTGCATCACAAGGAGTGTGACCAGCAGGTTGGAGGAGTGATTCTGCTCCTCTGCTCTCATGACACCCCGCCTGCAGTGCTGCATTCAGCTCTGAGGTCCCCAACATAAGAAGGACATGGACCTGTTGGAGTGGGTCCAGAGGAGGCCACAAAGATGATCAGGGGGCTGCAGCACCTCTCCTGTGCAGACAGGCTGAGAGAGTTGGGGTTGTTCAGCCTGGAGAAGAGAAGGCTCCACAGAGACCTTATATAGCAGCCTTTTAATACTTACAGGGGGCTTATGAGAATGATGGGGACAGACTTCTTAGTAGGGCCTGTAGTGATAGGACAAGGGGGAATGGTTTTAAACTGAAAGAGGGTAGATTTAGGCTATATATTAGTAAGAAATTCTTCACTGTGAGGGTGGCGAGGCACTGGCCCAGGCTGCCCAGAGCAGCTGTGGATGCCCCATCCCTGGCAGTGCCCAAGGCCAGGCTGGACGGGGCTGGGAGCAACCTGGGCTGGTGGGAGGGGTCCCTGCCCCTGGCGGGGGGCTGAAACTAGATGGTCTTTAAGGTCTTTTCTGACCCAAACCATTCTATGATTCTATGAAACAACAGAATTAAATGGTTGCCACTGAAAAAATTTCCTAACTTCATCTGTTTTTACCTGCAATGCAAATTCAGACTGCCGTGTTGCTAACCCTTCCTAATTTATCTCAACCACTAAACAATTACAGCAGCTTGCGTGTGGCTCCTACAGCTCCTGTAGCAAAAGACTTGGGGAATATTTGTAGGCAGGCAGCTATAACCTGTTTCCATTATAGGATTTCTTTTGAATTTTTGATTTGGGGAAAAGAAATTAAAGCATACTGTTCATAAGGATTTGTAGCTAATGTAGACATTCACTTTGGGTGAGGACTAAGGAGGCAGACCCATCCCCCGCTGACTGTTTGCCCCTCACGATCTGATTTAGATGAATTATTGTTGTCTCCTGAAGGTGAATTTTTAAGTTCTGATGATGGCACGCATGGGGAAGTGTGCTGGGCACTTCTTGCTTCTGTAGGATGCCTGAGGCATGAAAAGGCTTCTCAGACACAGGTACTCATTTCTATCAACTTGTCTTGTTATACTTGAATGGCTGCACATGCGAATTTCTGCAATGAGGGGGTGGATATTGAGGAGCTACTGGCCACCCACTAGTGAGGTGCTGAAATACAAGTAATGAAAGGACAGTGTGGATGGGAATGGGCACTATTCTGTAGAACAAAACGCTCTTGTTCTGTAATGTTCCTTGTGGCAAGCTGTGACTGGGAAGATTGACCAATGTGCTTAGTGTGCCCATGGCTTTGCATCCCTTCATCTCAATGTAGGGGTTGCACCTTGAAAAATAAATCTGCATGCACCAGAGAAGGAAGCTTGGAAGCTTACGAAACCCCTTTGCTACCATAAACAGTATTTGGGATTTTACTACTTTACAGCCTGTATTGTGGTCTTTACAGAGGAAAATGACTGTGTTGGTCAGATGGAGCTCCCTGGGATGATTGTGCTTTTTCAGGGGAGCAACTGGGCAAGCACAATTTTTCAGAAGTTAGCAGGCAGGGGAAGAAGTGGGAGAGACACACCGGGAGCTAGAAGCCTTGAAGATGGTAGTAAGGAGTATGGACCAGGCAGACAGCCTGCAGGGGATATTGCATGCATGTTGTGCTGCAGCTCGTTCACAGAGTTAACTGAAAACAGACCTGAAAGTAAGAGCCTGCCTGGAGGAACACAGCAGGGGAAGGAGAGATTTGGTAAAAGCCCTTAAAACGCTTCTGTTGTCTTTTGCCTAATGACAGGAGTTTAAAGGGATGCTTGTACTCCAGATGGGGGATTGAGGTTTTTTTATAAGATTAAGTGCTGTCATCTTTGGATGTAGATACAACTTCTCATTTAGTTGTCTGTATTTAAGTAGCCCAGGTTTCATTGCAAGGCCAGATTTAGATTTCTGTTATAGGCTAGATCTTCTAAAACTTCATTACGTGGAAGCTGGACTCCTCTGTGTGTCTCTTTCTTGTGTGCTTATTCACTAAAATGAAATTATACAAAGAGCTTGAGTCTTCAGTTTCCCTCATCTGAATTAGTGATCCAGCTGCTGCAGAAAGAGGCACCGAAGGAGGGGAGGGGAATTCATACTTAGGTCCCTTCTTTTGTTGGCTCTTCAGAGTTGGCCTGTCTGCTCTAAGTGCAGATGAGTTTCATAACGCAAGCTGAATGCAAAGGCCAGTGTTATGGTCCACAAACAGAATAAGAAGCAGACTGGAAATTGTTTGCAGAAATTTTATAAAGTCAATTAATAAGACTTAATGGAAGCAATTTTTTCTCCTTCTCCCTATTTGCAAATTCTTTTGCTGAATTCCTGCAGGGCTCTTACATATGTCATAACTTGTGACCCTGTGACATAAAAGACTTTGATTCCCTCTAGAGGAATTGGTCTTGTTAGGAGTGAGACCAAGCATAGATGAAAACACAGTAATTCCCAGAGTTTGACTCCAGCTGTTGCTTAGCTAAAAGCTACTTTTCTGGCACTATGAATGTAACAAAGCAAGACAAAGAGAAATCCAGGATGTTCAAATGTAACTGAGTTACACTTTTAGTTGAGAAAAGTGTTTTATTAATCAAATGTGATTTTTTTTTTTTTTAACTTCTAAAATATATTTTTCATTTTCATTCATCTCCTATAGGAGACAAGCTTATTTCCTAATTCAGCCTGACAAACTGAAGGGTGGAACATGCTTTCCTGGTCAAACTAAACTGCCCTGAAATCTCTGGTGACTTTTCTTGATAACTACAGAACTCATTTTCTAAAGCATTTACATTGGTTTTTAAGGCTTAAACATTGCTGGTGTTCAGGAAAGCAGTATTTGAGTCTTGCGGAAATGAGGTCTTTATAAAACACCTTACGGACTGATTTTTTTTTTTTTTTTTTTTAATCTGGGCTGGGCTAAGCAGTTAGTCAGGACAGAGAGGTATGTGCTTTCATCCTCTGTACGATCCTTCTGCTCCCAGGATAGAGCAGTGTCTCTCCTTTTGGTCTGTGAAATTGCTGGGTTTCTAAGCAAAAGCGGAGTCTTCTAGGTTTATTTAAAGTACGTCATATCTGTCCTAAACATCCCTTCCTGAACTTTTAAGCTATAAAAATAGAGATTAAGGCAAGACAGGAGCAGATTGGTAGTGAAAGAAACTTTGTTTTGGTAGATGTTGGACTAAGTCAATGCTTGATGCTCTAAACAGTCTCATTTGTGGTAGTCCTGTATGTGTCCTGTGACATACCAGAGCAGTTAGGGAACCCTTAGCCTGTGATGAAACTTAAATACGATTACCTTTGCTCCTTGTTTTGCAAGAAGCCTCTTTGAAGTGATGTGATGGAGTAGGAAGAGATTTAAGTTGTAACTGAGGCCACCATCTGCCAGCTTTGTACTGATGTGACTCCTCATGTTTCTGTGATTTGCGGAAGAACTGGGTCCCACAATTGTCAGGTCCCTGTTCGACTTTCCAAACTGTTGTGTGCCCTTCTATTGGAAGCACTGTCAGAGTGCTTTTGATAGCTATTTTTTTGACCAAAATGAAGTTTCAGAAGGAATCTTTATCACACCAAAATAGGAATATATACCTTAAAAATTTGAGACAGGGAATTCTAGATCAGACTTCTTAAATTCAGATGGTGTGAAGGAAGAGGAAAACCAATCTTCTTTCAGTTGGATATTTTCAAAATATTCAATTCATACCAACTTTTCCAGCACTGCAAATAAGTGAGTGGTTGTAGAGGAATGAAGACAGTGGGTTCGTTAGCATTGATAACATGCAGCTGTGGCCTTGCCTCAGAGGCAGTGGGTTGATTGACATGGATGATGCGCAGGTGTAGCTTGTTCCAGCTAAGTGGTTAAATAGCCCCGAGGATTGTGGGAGAGGGGGATGGGGGTTAGATGGAGGAGGAGCAGTGTGATCTGACCTCTGGAGGAAGGAGATACAGCATGGATGGTAGAATCTGACCAACGGTAAAGTCTTGTTGCAGTGTACTAGTTTGATTGTGCTGCAACAATTTGTGCCCTGTGTGAGGATCAAACTCACGACCTTCAGATTATGAGACTGAGTTGGACTCTGACTACACCAACTGGTGCCCAATGTAGCCAAGACAAGTGGGAGAACCTGCAACCCACAACAGACACTGTGAGAGGTGAGCCATTGCAACTAATCGATATGGGTGTATTACAATATTTGTTGTCCATCTTGACTCAAATTGCAACTTTTGGTACCCAACGTAGATGCGGACTAATTGATACGGGTACAGAAGAAGAAAATTCCACTTTAACAATGCTTATAGATATATTTGAAAAAAGTGTAAAGTATAACAAGAAGGCAGTAAGAACTTTGCTAGGATGGTGCAAAGTAAATGACGTGCTAGTTGCACTGAAAAATGTCTTCAGTATTCAGACATGGCAAAATACTGGAAAATTTCTTTTTGAGGCTGCCTCGAGGGATGGTAAAATTGCAACATCATCACTAACAACATAGAGATTAGTCTTAGACCTACTAGAACAATTAAATGTGGACAGGGAGACAACTTCTATATTTGCAATGCTTATGGATACATTTGAAATAAGAGGTGTAAAATATGACGAAAAGGCAATAAGAATTCTGCTAGTATGGTGTAGAAAGTATGATTTGCCAGTTACAGTGAAAAAGTTTTTCAGCATTCAGACATGGCAAAGCATTGGAAGGGTACTTTTTGAGGCTGCCTCGAGGGGAGACAAAATTGCCACAGCTTCGTTAACAGCATGGAGATTGATCTTAGATTCACTAGGACAATCAGATGTGGATAGTGAGACAAACTATGTATTAACAATGCTAATTTAACCCACGGCCTTCATTCCTCTACAGGTGGTCAGCCATCTGTGACATGAGGCAAGTGAGGCATGTTGCTGCTTTGCCACCTAATGGCAGGGTAGATAAGGAAGTGGTGCCGTATCGCCAGTGGTGTGTTGGCAGTGGTAGTGAAGGAACTTGATCAGAAATGGCCAGCTGAGCAACAGTCTCCTGTGACTGGATCATAAATATTAAAAGAGGAACTTCTGATAGGATTGAACATGAGCTACAAGAGAGATGAAGCACTTCTTGGACTCTCAAAAGCAATACCATAGGGAATGAAATGCTTGGTCATCACTGATCGTTCACTTGAGTGTTTTAGTTTGAGCTCTTTAGTCTTCCTGGGTTTGAATTTTGTGCAGAACTACTGATTTTGCAAAAGCTAGCTTGAGGGATCAGTGTATCTTATCTAAATGTATGGCCAGGGTACCCCCAACGTTCATGTTTTCAATAAAAGTGCAGCCAGAGGAGCCTGGAATAATAGTTAGGATCTTTCTAATGCTGTATTCGTGTAAAAAATATTTTTTAAAATCATAAACTGTGTTTTAAACGTTTAGCTGAAAGGAGCATTTGCCTTATGTTCTCTCTTTCTAAATGAAACATATTCTGGATTTAAAGAGCTAGGATTAAATATTCGGTGTCATCTACTACTTAAAGTATTCTTTGAAGTGTCAGATTCTGACACTTCTGCAACTTGCAAGCACAGGCTTCAGAGGTACTGGCAAATTATGTAAATGAGCAGAGCCCTTTTGGCTGATCTTATGCTTGCTTAAGTATGTATTTATTGTGAGTGTATATACCTGCTGGATGCTCACATTAATGACCATTTAGAAGTACTCAGAGGTTTAAGTCATAGGATTAGTGTTACCAGCCCCCAAAATTACAACAAACATTCATCCTGAGAAGATGCATACTTACAAAATCCTGAGGTTTCTTTTGTGCTTACTGCTAATTATTTTCCAGTTACTGGGTGAAGCTGCTCCTCCCAGTGCTGAAAAGACTAGCCTGCGTCCTCGGGCATGGCACTTTGGGCACTTACTAGAGGAAACTACACTTTCTGTCCTCTTTCTTGCTATGGTAGGCAAGAGGGACAGCTGCTGTTTGTTCATATTATAGGTCTAAAGTTTCCATAGGAGACTCGACAGAGGGCTACCTGTACCCCTCTCTTTTGGAGATTTTGAACTTGTGAACAACAAAAATTGACGTGGAAGAAACCCAAGTCTGCATCGGAGAGGTCTCCTCTCTTTGCTGAATAACCTTCAAGACACCACAGCTTGTTATGGCTTGGCACAGGGGTAGTAATGTATTTTGCCAACAAAATACAGTTTCTTCTGTCTTAAACACTCTTGCCTCTATTTTGAGGGTGGTATTGTGGCATGTTTTTCTCTTTTAATTATAAACTTCTCATAGTCCACTTCAGAGGATTTAATCATGACTTTGAATGCAGTCAAGGTGTGTTCTTTCACCTTCAATGGAATACTACTATTTGCAGGGTAATATGGTGGGTTCTAGGCTATTTGTTTTAATGTTTATAACACGATATAGGATAACTTCCTGCATGGAAAATATTTATATGCAAATATACGGTTGGAAAATAGAAATTTATTTTCTGAGTGAAAGGCTGTGCACAACCTCAGATTTAAGCTTTTTCCCTATTTGTGTGTGGTTTATTTCTTCTTTTTCACTCCAAGACTATAATTGGAGGTATACTGTGTCCACTGCAAGGCAGACAAGTCACATCCAAGGATTTAGTTCCAGAGGATTGCGTTGTTCAGGTCTTTGTCCAAACAATTCAAATTTTCTTCTGTTACACATGTGTCATGATTTATACATTAAAGTGTTTTCTTGCAGTTGCTTATCAGACTTGGCAGATGCTACCACACAGAACAATGTAGTTCTATTATTTTGTCATACAGATACGCCACTGTATAGAATTGTATTTATTTTCTCTCTGCAGTGCATTTATTATAATCACTGAAATATTGTTAACATAAGGTAAATACCACATTTACAGGAAGGCTAAAGGTGAGGTTAGATTTTTATTAAAGGAAGCTTACTTGGCTACCAGCTGTGTGGTAGAGGAATTTTGATGCATAACCTGCAGGGCAGCCATCCTGCTCGAAAACAGACATTTTCTTAATTACATATATACTAAGAGGGATCTCATTCCCAAACAAATGACTTCTCATTGTATGCAAACTGAAAGGGAGAAGTCTGTGTGTTTTGGCAGGATCAAGACACAGGTTGCAAATTCCCATTTAAAATAAGGAGTCTGACTCTGAGGGATTTAGAGTATCTGTAAAGCCACAGAGGATGTTTGGCTTGATTGTTATGGTATTTTAAATATAGGGATGTATTTTAATTTTTTGTAGAAGAAAAGCGATATACCAATAGAAATGAAATAGGTAGGTGTGTGGGGGTTTTTTTTTGTTTTATTTTTTTTTTCCCCCCAGGATGAAAAAGCAAAGTGAACATAGCTTTCTTTATCTCCCACTGTGCCCTACCTTTTTAACCAAGGAATCCCATAGAAGACACTGCTAAGGAACTGAAATAAGACAGCTTTGTTGCACTGACATCTTTCTTGACAACCCTGGTACTGCTTTGAATAAGTTTGGAGAATGACAAGGCAGGAAAATCTCGACAAAGTGCCCATTCACTATCCCCAAAGTTTCTGGTACTGCTGTTGAATCTTTCTAATTTCAACCAGTGCTGGAAAAGGAGTATTCACATGTCTTCCTAGACAGAATGTGTCCCTCTGCTGTAAATTAAATAATGAGCCAACTCACGGGTGGCTGGTGGTATGTGCGAGCTCATGATTGGCAAGAAATTTTGACGATGTTGGGGTTTGGAGCCAGAAAGGTGGTGGTTTGGGAAATTAGTGCCTCACATTCAGACTAACAAACAGCAGCAAGGTCTTTCTAACGTTGGGTAAGGTGAAAACTGTACACAGGGAGGGACAGCAATTACTGTCATGAATAAAAAATGATCTGTGGAAATACATATATATAAATCCACTCTGGGGAGTGGAGCCCATTATCAACTCTGAAAAGCTAAAAGCCCTGAGCACTTGAGTGAAATAAGTGCTCACAGGTAACTGTTGTGTAACGATCTCTATCCTTTTTGAAGGCTCTTAAAAACATGGTCTTGACATGCCACCCATACCTGTTTCTGTAGCCTGTAATTTAGCCTCATTGAGATCTCTGTGGAAACATTGGTGTGTTAAAGCAGAGCTGATTAATTCTGCTGGAAAACATATCGATGCTACTTCTGGTTCAGTAGTTGTGCTCACAGAGCATGCATGTGTGTGTCAATGGAAGTCTCTAAAATTATTTTTTTTTAGTTTGCTTTGTTGTGTCCTGCCCTGCTCCACACCCCACCCCCCCCCCCCCTCGATCTCTGTGAATGGAAAAGAGTGTTCGCAGCCTGCCACAGACCCAGACCCACTCCCAGGGGCACGCCTAAGAACTGGGACCCTTGCAGCTCCCTCCCTGGGAAGAATGAGTTGCTTGGGGAGGGGCTGCTGGAAAGTCTAGTTGGTGGAAAGGGTTCTGGGAAAATAGAGGGTCTGGTGGAGGTGCTGCCTTTGGGTAGTGTAAATGCCTTGACCAGAGGCTCCCAACCTGGGGCAGCAAACAGAGCACGTGTACTGGGCAGGGGCAGCCAATTCTGCCTGGGTAAGGAAACTCCTGCTGTTTCCTACAGGTACAGAGCGCTTTCTGTGGGGTGACGGAGCTGTAAAGTTTTAGAATGCCTACTGCTGCTGCTAGTGACAGCAGGAGAAGAGTTACCCAGAGGAATGCGGTGGAGACAATCGTCTGAATTTGGGACTTTTTTGAAAAAATGTGGGAAGTGTGAAGTACTTTCCTGTTCAGTGAGTCTGAAACTAAAATAATTTTGCAGGTTTCCAGTTTTATTTCTTAGCTACCAAATATTTGATATGCTGTTGTGTTATACACTAAAAAAAATTATCTTTTAGAGGGGTTTGTGGAAATTGGCTTATTTTTCCTTTTGTTTTATTACTTCTGTCTTACATGAGGTATGCATGGAAACATCTGTTTAATGAAATGTTGGTGATTTCCCGCTGTGGAAAATACTGGCTTATCTGAGGCTGTCACACTTGCCTGATATTAATTGATTAAATATTCATTTGTTAATTTTGAATCCTGTGGTTTTGCGAGTATGATGAACAGCCTGCAGAGGTCACAGCCATTTATGCTAGGGCAAGAACACCAAGTAGTGGCAAGGGGCTGATGGCTGCTGGGCAGGGAAAAGAAAGAAGTGCCCATCCTGCCTATTTCCCCATCATACATGCCTTTTGTGGTCCTCTGTGGTGTGTTCTGTGCTCTGAGCTGGTGCTTCTGCTGTGGTTCTCCTGCCCAGCTACAGCTGCCTCGCTGTGTGACCTCTCTTGAGGCTGTGTTACAGCATCTCTCAAGTCACTAGGTCCTGTTCTTGCCTGCCCCCATCTGCCCCTCAATTACAGGCCCAGGGGTCCTTGTTACCTTCAGTGGTGAGGGATCTCTACCATCTCTCCTGTCCCCAAGCATCTACCCACAGGCTGTCCAGGGTCTGGCTGTGCTTTTGAAAAATTGCTAAGTGTACATTGTGCTCTGGTACCAGTTAATTCCTTATACCGAACTGCACTGTACATCTTCAGGAATGAGACCTGTATGAAAAAAAAGGTAGTTCTGCCAGAAAAATGGGAAAGTGCTTGAAATTAGATTTTTAGCTACACAGGGAAAGAAGACAATAGCATTTACTACTTTGTTCAGCCTGATTCCTTTTTAAACCATATTAAAATGCATCAGAAGTGCCAGCCATTACAAAACTCTGAGATACCAAGCAAATGAGGTAAGTAAAATCAGCGGCAATTGTGCTCGGACTATGTTCTACTGAGAAATATTAGCAAGATGGCTCCCTGGAGACAGCTTGGCTTTTAAGGGAAGCATCAAGACTGTTGTATTGAGCTGATAAGGTATCATGACTTAGTTATGAGACATTAGACTTTTATTTTAAAACTTATGTTAGAATTTCAATGTTTTGTGTGCCACTTCAGGTATTGTTTTAAGTCTGTACTCTCGTTGCTGATTTTTACTCGGCCCTGCTTGAGAAGTGAGTTTGAATTTTAACAGACACATTGTACTGAAGTATGGCTCTGTATTTGACATTTGAAGGGAATGCTGCTCAAATGATAGAACCAAAACAGCTTTGTCCAAATAGGTTTCAAATTAATAAAGCAGAGCACAAAGTAAGCAATGCATAGAAACAAGGGAATCTTGCTACCTCTGGGAAATCTGAAGATGTAGTTAGAAAAAATCAATACATGGAACCAGGTTTGGGTGTCTTTCTGCTGCTTCATTTATATGAATATCTATACTACTTGGAGAAGGGTTTGTGGATTTTTGCTTTTGTATGTCAATTAAAATACTCAAACAAGACTTTTAAAGTCACGTAAGAAATAATTTGTGCCTATTTGCTCAGATTCTTGAAAGAAAAGACTATATTTTTAAGATATTGGTAGGTACCGACGAGCCAAGATCAGCCTCGGGAGCTAGGTTTCTCCTTTAGGTGTCTAAGCAGTGCGGAAGGGGACCCCAGGGAAATGAAGGATGATGTGAGGACTGGTGAGGGAGCAGTGAAAAGGGACAGCTGAGGGGATGCTGCTCCTGGGGCTGGCCAGCAGCTTGCCAGCTGCCCTGAGCCTCGCGTTGTGTGCCTGTTGTCCCCAGACTGTTGGGGTACAGGCTTTCCAGATGCTTGTATAGAGGAGTGGTTTGTTGGTGGTTTGTTTTGGTTTGGTTTTTTGGGGTTTTTTTTGTTTGTTTTTTTTTTTTAGTAGGGGAATGGGTTAAATGTCTGAAAACAAAATAATGAGTCTGTGTGGTTTTCTTCATCTCCTTTCGCATAGCTGCCAATTTCTGTGAAAATGGTAGAACTGTAATACTCTCAAATTGTTTGAAAAGCTGCTGGGAGGAGAGATAGCTGGACAAGCACACATGTAGTATGATTACCCAGGAGTTATTTCTTTGGGGAAATTGGACAGAAAAATCTGCTTTGGACGGAAGCTTTCACATAAAGAATGCTTATGTTTGCTCATCGTGTATGCATGAAACTTCATTTAGTGTTAATGAATGTCAAAGAGGAGACTAGTTTCCTGTAATCTTAGTTATGGGACACAACTCTTATTTCCAATTTTTTTAAAAAGAAAACATTATGGTGATTTCTAGGTTATAAAAATGGGGGAAAAAAAATTGATGTGAATAATGTTGTGGGTTTCTTGGTAAGTATTTGTTCTCAGCAATTTCTGACAGTGGTTTTTACCAGGTCTAGTTAACTCTTACAAAGTAATAGACCAAGCTGGTTTGTTTATACAGCAATTTTATTTTTGTGTACTGAATACAAATATGCAGTATTCAGGTGTGATACTGGCTCTGAGATTATCACACCCCACCCTATCCCCAAACATGAGGCTTTATTGTATGAGCTGGGCTGTGCTTGCAGAGAATTACTAGGTCTGTGGCTAAAGTCAAGAGAAACAGCAATGCATGAGTGACTGAGGGTTTTGAGCTGGCAAATGTACAGTTACAGTACCTCAGTTGACTCCTACCTGTTCATAATAATGCAGTTCATAGAAGAATTCTGTATTTGAAGAGTACTGCCAAAATCTGACTGTAGCGTGACTTCCTCCTCCATATTTCTTGCAACATGCAGTTAAACAATGGCAAAAACCATCTTGCCTTGAAAGCATGGACATGAGCAATCAGGACAGTTGTGGCCTTTGAATTACAGAAACTTCAGTACTGTTCACAAGTGATGTTACAGATGAATTTGTCTATATTGGCACTGTTGGAACCAGAGAGTTTATAGTCGTTACTATCTGGTTTCCGCAGACTAGCACCCATAAGCATTAGATAACCTCTATTAAATGATAGATTGGTGTGTAACTGTAATATTTCACTAATCAATCTTCAACTGATCCTGCCTCTCAGGACTGATGATGCATGAGGAAACTGAAGAGGCTGCCATCATTTATACAGCAGAATTAACCATCTCAAAGGCATATTTTTCACTCCTTCTGAAATGTAGAATATTCTCATCAGTATTCCTACAGACTTTCTCGAGACTCAAATAACTTCTGTGACATACTATCTAACACAGTAAGTGCTGCTGATCGCAGCCTTCATGCCATGTTGTTATGTCTTCCCTGCCTGTCTCTCATTCCTTTAGTTTATATAGATTTATTAAACTAGTTGGAAATCACGTAATTCAAGATTAATAATGTCAGTCTGGGTAGAAGAAATGCAGAAAGCCAAGTCTAAATAGATTTTACCAAGTTTACATGTTCTCTGATGACTTTGCAGAATTTTTGTATTGAGTGTTTGCTAAATTGATAGCTTTCTTGCAGACATTTCTATAAATTCTCTTAATGTACCCAATCCATCCATACACCACCACTTATTATAATGAGGGTCGTCTTTCCCCACGTGTCTATTTATGCTGTCAGCAAAACCTTGCTGGAGGGATAAATGGATTTTCAGTACTGATGTTTTTGTCAGAAGAAGCTGACTTGGAAGCAATAATTCTTGGGTCAAAAGCCTTAAAATGTCTTGCTGCTTTGATATAACTTTGTACAGGCTGAAATTAAAACAAAAATGCTTAGTGCTAGTGAAAACTGAAGGTATCTGAATTTGCTGTGTTCATATGGGCTTATGGGGCCAAGTACTTATAGTACCCTTTTACCCCTGTGCATGTATAACTTCCTACATTAGTATCTGCATATATAACTTCCAAGTATCCAGTACCACAGGAAAAATAAACTTTGAAAAAAACAGTTGTTAATTCTAGTACATCCAATTTAAATGCCCCAAATTAACACAGTAATTTCTTGACAAGTAATGCTCAGTTATGTGCTCTTGGGCAAATAATGCTCCTGCCAGCTCTTTCTTCATTACTGATTGCAAAACGCAATCAACAGTGCTCTTCACCATGAGACCTTTGCTGAGACAGGATTTTGTTTCAACTTAAAGGATAGAATTATTCAATCGTTAAAAAACCCCAACCCATTCTTATAAAGATTATAAGTAAATGAGATTCTTTTATTTGTTCCTAATCTAAAACTATTTGAGAAAATAAAAAAGTTTCTTTGTGTTGCTGACTGTGGCTTCTACTATAATTGGGAAATCCATTCATTTGAAGGGCCAAGTGCATTTTCTGGCTTATAAACTTGCTCCACTGTGCAAGTAGCAAGTTGCTATTAACAAGTTTTGTGCATTAGCTGTACACAAAACATTTGAATTACAGCAGGAAGAGGGAACCTTCCCTAGTTCACATCTGCATAAACTTTCAAAACACATTTTTTGTTTGGGTAAAATTGTGCTAATTCAATGGTGATGTAGAAAAAATATATATATATTCTGTGTTCACCTATCTGCTTTTCCTTTCTTCCTCTTGAAAATGGAGCAGTTGTTCTCAAGGAAAATAATTTTCTGAGGGCATTTGTTTGCAATCCTTACTTAGCCTGCAGAGACCCGTAATCTTGTTGCCTAGTAAATAAATTATTTCTATTTCATATTTTTCTTGTAGGGTGAACAGATCGAAGAGGAGAGGTGATATAGCCAAGTCAATAATGTTGCGGTGTGCGACTTTACGGATGTACCTAACTGTGAAATGATTACTATATCACACCGCTTTTAGATTAAAGGTTTTATTTTTCTCCTTTATTTCATTACAGGTGTTCGTTTAGGAGGAGTTTGTGAGATCGCTTGGTCTCTGTAAAGAGCCTGTGCTTAACAGGACAGTTTATTGTTTTACTATAAACTGCAAAATTAAATTCTCAGCCTTTTTCCCTTTCCTGTTACCCTTGTCAACTCACAAAGCATGGGTACGTAGAGCAAATTGTGATTGAAGCTAAACTAGTGATGTTATATCTCAGGGTTACAGTAACATTAGCTTTTTCCTCCTGTGGTACTTTCTCCACAAATGAAAAGGAATTTTTGAAGTTGTTGATTAGCCTTAAATACCATATTGGTGCCCTGTGCTAATTTTCAGGTATGGAGACTCATCTTTGTCTTTTAATTACTGCATCTTACCTTTAAATATGTACACGTTCTTCTCTTTGCTTTGATTCAGTTTCCTTTCTGCCAGTGCTATCATGGGTTGTGTTTTGTATACACTTGTACAGAAATCTCATGTCACTGTAATTAATAACAACTACAAGCTATTTGACATTCAGTGTAACATATTTGTTTATTAGTTCAGCAAATATACATTAATAATCTTTAAATCATTGTGTGGAAAGTATGTCTCCATTAGTTATTGATTTAACTGGAAATTAATCTGATAGGTCATCCAGACTAAACCCAATTTCTTGCAGTGATGTCTATATTTTTGTTTCAAATACTAAATATCTAAAAAGTTTATTGTGTATTTAGCTAATAAGATTGTGTATGGGTTGCTTCTAGTCAACGCAAGTGTAAGACATGCTGTCAGTAATTAGTATGCGCTGCCAGACTTTGATTATACAGGCTTTTTGACCTATTTTTAACAGAAACTAGGGCAGTCCTTTGGATTGCCTTTCGCTGTCCCTGGACACCCTGCTGTGTTATGTTCTTCATATTTGACATTATAACATTCAACTGCAGTGCCAAGCTGCAGAATATTCCTTGGGGGTTTTCATTGAAACAGATGTAACAGATGTCTACCCACTCTGAAGCGCACAGCAGTTTCTGATAACAGTCATACAGTAAATTATTTTTCTGCATTGTTTATTAAAGATTACTTTAGTCAAGAGCACCTTCTGGAGAATACTGTGTGGAAGATTATTTTGGAAATAATTTTCAGACTGATTTTAAAGACTCTTCTGTGTCCGTCCCCACCATATTCAATTGCATCTCAGGCTGCAAGGTACAGCTAATGACTTCACAGCCCGGCCGATATCTAGGATCTAATAGTATTAACTATGAAACTGTCAGATACATGCGCACTGTTGTAGATACATGGTAGCTACTGGGAATTAAAAAAAAAAAAGTCTAAAAGCTACTGTCAGGCTATTCAGTAATCCATGGCTTTGCTAGGAATACATTTTAAGATGCTTTAAAATAATTGCAGCACTGCAGACTTCAAATACTTCAGGACTAGACCAAAACCTTTTGCTCTGCTCTATTTAAAGATGTTCCTTAATGTCTGTCTGCACCTTTGAGGAACTGGGATTGTGTGAGTGGCAGTTTTTGCACAAGCCAAACAGGCAGATGAACTGAACCATGCTAAAAGAAGAGGGGAAGTGAGAGGTTGGCTGTGGATGTGAGAGTGGGCAGAGGAAGAGGAGGAAGAAACAGTAGCCAGAGAAAGTGGGAGCTGAGAATTCTGCCAAAGCAAGCATGTGTGGAATAGATGTTTGGGGCTGGAATGGGTATTTACCTCAGAGATGTCTGGCCTGGGTGCTGAAATGGAGGATAAGGGGAATGTGGGAGGAAAGGAAGCCTTGGGTAGCAGATAAGAGATGAGATGGTTTCACTGGAGGGACTGAAGAAGAAAACATGGCTGTCTTTAAGGGCAGAGGGCACAGGTGTGAGTAGGTGCTCATCCCTCTACAGGAAGGTAGAGAAGGAAGCGTGATGCCATTTGGGGTGTTCCGGTATGATTTTTCTTTCAGGAACAGCACTGTGGAGAAAACAAAATCATCTGTTTGCCTGCACTTCTTTGTGGTGTTTAGAAAAATCTATATAAGTCTGTGATGTTCTCCAGTGAGTTTTCCCTCTGTCAATCCCTAATCCTTGGCAGTTAGCCCCCTTTTTCTGTTTCAGCCTTTGGAAACTGAAATGCATGGATGCCATCCATCCCTCTTTTAGCTGTGTTGCTCTTGTCAGAAGCCATCACCTCCTTGGGTGGTGGGAATGCTGTAGTAGGTGACGTTACCTCTTTCCCCTGCTTTCATCCTCCTTGTAAAGTATCTCCATACAGCCTTTGTGCTTGGATTAAATGGGCTGATAAATAGTATCAGGTTGCCCATGGACAGACTGGCTAAGGAGAGCTATGTTTTTTTGCGTTTGGTTGAACTAGAAAAGATTTTGGTCCCACCCTTGGTGAGAAATCTTGATGTTTCTCTTCAGGAAAGCAAGCTGTAGACCAAAATAGGCATGTTTTCTTGTTTCTTACACAAATAAGGTGTAGCTTCAGAGACTTCTGAATGTGAGGCTGTGAAACCACATGGTTCTCCCTGAGAATTTATCTTGCTCAGAGTTAAATGATTGTTTCTGAAAATCCCCTTGGATTTACTTGCCTGAGTCATGAAGGGTTACTTTTGCTGTAACACTGAAAAAGCCTCTCTGTCTCTCTTGGGCTATGGTAACATACTCATTACTGAAGTTGTATTTGGTTGCTACACAGACATTTCTTGATTTTTAAATCAACATATTTGATTTTTTTCTGTCACACTTTATTAATAACATTGTCTCCTAGTTGGAAAATTAATTCCAACCATCATGTTCAGTGTTATCCTAGCAAGCAGGATCACTTCATGCATATGTGATACTCACCATGTCATAATTTCTTATATTTTGTCACTCCTTTGGAGTAATGATAGAACTTGCTCTGCTTTTAAAAATATATTACAACACTTGAAGTGCTAAATCACTGTGTGGTAGACTTAAGTAATCTGGGGATGATTTATAAACCCCCTCAGAAGGTTCATGCTTGGATGCATCTGCCTTGCTTGCCTAGATCTGTGCAGTTCAGTGGAGTCCCCTTGGAATGACTGGGGGATCCCATTCTAGTGCAGGAATTCATCTGGAACAGTTTCGCAAGATGACAATTTTGAAGGCAGAAGGTGGTAGAGAGACCAACCAGACTCCTGCTGAGCACCGAGGAGGTAGGGCAGCTGTTTGAGTGAGACCACACAATGCCATAATGATGACTTAGTTTCAGTCTTTTGGTGCTTCGTAAGGTAGCACGTGTTTAAAAGCCATAACTAAGGAACAGAAAGCTGAAGTTTTTAAAGTTGCTGAATCTCTTCAAGACATCTTGGAAACTATAAGCACTGGGAAGATGTCATTTGTAGGTTCCCAGTACAGTGACTGACCTAGCACTGACTCTGACTCAGAGAAACTGTTCTTTATGCAACTTTAAAGCCTACTGGCTTTGTTTTTTCATACCACCTTTGCGGCAAAGTCATGTCCCCTTGTGAGATCAATGATACTATGCTGCTTTCTACTGCTTTCTTCAGTGACCATCCTGCAAGTCATTGCAAATGCAGAGTAAAGATTAGCATTAGTACTCTGTTTACAACGTAGCTCTCACCCTAGGCCAGTGACTGTAAACACATGTTAAGCAAGGATCCTACAGGCAGCTTGGAAAAAGAGTAGGGAATATGGAGCAAGAACTCATTTGTGAACTGGTGAAATAAAATACCTTGAAATTTGTGTTATGGACCTACAGCTGATTAATAAGCACTTGTTTGGGGTTTTTTGTTTTTTGTGTGTGTTTGTTTGTTTGTTTTTTACTTCTACTACTACAAGTATTACCCTACATTTCCAGTATAATGCTGTGCTGTTGTCCAGGTTTTGGGTTATTGAAGTCACTGCAGTATTAAAAATCCGTGTCACTGCAGTCTTATGACAGGAATCACTACATTGTACGTGCTGCCCAAGTTCTTCTGTAAGTCACCTAGTCCTATGTTCTGTGTGTGATTGATTTCTGAGGCAGCTGTTGCAGGTGACAAGACTGGATGTCTTTTCTTTACACAGAATAAATAAAATTGGTTCTTGGAGCTTTTATTTTTTTGAGAACTGAAGAGCCATAAATAGGTTTTAGGTCCATTTAATTTAGATTTCTGTGGATTAAGACCAAGGACTGTAGACAACTTCTTAATGAAATAAATCTGGTTGCTTTTGAACTTCACCGAAGACACATTCTTTCCTTGGATCACAATCTTAGATCAGTACGAGAATAACGATCTTCAGGTGTAAAATATACAGGCTGTTCTTTCATTTAATATTAAAGTGATGATTGCATGGTGGTATACTTGATCCAGTCATGTCTGTAAGTTGAGAGCAGTCCCAGAATTTTGGAAAGCATAGAAAATAGTAATAAAAGTAAGTAGAAAAGATGCTTAAAGACATAGATTGTTACAGTAATGAATTATGTATAACTTTAATATTTCCATCACAATCAGCTATACTGAGATGTCTCTAAGTAGCATTTATCAATTGTAAGGAAAGGGTACAGGTATTTGCTGCATTTTTTGTTCTGTTTTCTGGAGGGG
Source organism: Falco naumanni (assembly GCF_017639655.2). Taxonomy (NCBI): domain Eukaryota; kingdom Metazoa; phylum Chordata; class Aves; order Falconiformes; family Falconidae; genus Falco; species Falco naumanni. The sequence continues at coordinate 13,240,643 of NC_054060.1, read as the reverse complement.
CTGAGTTGTGGTTCTGTGTGGGAGAAATACTGATGCTCAGAGATGATGTGGAAGAAAATTTGCTCTCTGACCAAGGACTTAAGTCTGTGAGAAATCTGTGAGTATCAATTATCTAATTCTTTTGTCTCTCATTTTGGTTTAAGCCCCTGTTCACATCCATGTTTAACTATACAGCAATTTGAATATGTCTCCTTGCTCTGAAAACATCTTGCATTCTAAACAGATTTGCAGCATAGGCCAGGTACTTTGTATTTTCATTCAGGAACTCATGCAAATGAAAAATGCTGTTACAAAGCGCAGCCTGTTTCCTGATCTTAACCACTAATGTAGTATGCTAAATCTGGTCCTGCCTGAACATGCATTCTTAACAGAATCTCAAATGTCAGTGGTGTCAAGGAGAGTCATATTTCTCCCTTTTTCTGCTTCTGAAAATGCAGCATAGATTTATAAACTCTTAAGGGAAGATGTGGCCTGTAAAGAATGATACAGTGGTACACACTTGAAGAGGTACTGGCTTTTTCAGAATTTCTTTTTAAGCAGATTACCCCCTGAAGGTATTGTTTTGTTGTGAAACACTTCTGGTCTCCAAAAGTAGGACATTTTTGTCATCTTTTGGGAATTAAAGTATTTAGAATAAGAAAATTATTTTGTTTCAAGAGTGTGCATTGACTTTACTCCATTTACCATAAGATTTTTTTTTTCCGAAGGAGAGCCAAAGTTTGACTGTGGCTCTTTGGGAGTGTTGGTGAGCCTGAGACATTTTGCTGTACGTGAGTGGCTCCTCGTATACTTGTGATTCGAGGAGGGTGGGGGATGTACAGATGGCTGATTTTTAAATTATTTTTCCTATCGTTTTGGCAAAGGAGCATGCTTTTCTAAGAAGGAAAAGAAGATGCTGATAAAGACAGTGTAATAAAAAAAGTAAAATTGACTAGCTGTGACCAAGACTTCTGGGACAGAAAATAAATAATTAACGTGTTTTTTTCCCTTGCTATATTTTCTGGTAGCTTCTTCAGAGCTAGGAACAGAAACAGTGTGCCTGAGGTGTTTGTGTTGAAGATGATGGCAAAACTCCTTTGCCTCTTCTCTCTTGACTCTCCGCTCAGGGTATCCAGTGGTAAATCATGCTGAAGCGTATAACTGATCCATGTTTTATTTAACTTTTAAAGTGTATTTTTTTTCAACTTTTTTTTGAGGGGGTGGGGAGGGGTAGTTTAATAAAGTAAACCAGAGTGCCTTGAAAAAGTCATTAGCAGAAGATACTAAAACAGCGTTATTAGAAGCCGTATTACTTACGGTGTATATATGTATTGTGGATTTTGAAATATTTCCCTTATATGCACAGGGAATGCTGCAGAAACCACAGTAGCATTAATCCAGGCTACATTAAATGCTATTATCGTAGTAACTTTTGCAAGTATGTTGCAAACCAGCAAATACCAGAAACCAGCCTCTTTGGAAGGTGAGCAGTAAGCATTTTGGGTTTATGCTGTGGTTGCTGAAGGAAAGTCTTGATCCTGCAAAACTTTGACAAATTAAAGAAGGGCTCTTCTGGCTATGGGTAGATTATGTGATTGAGAATTGCAAGATAAATACTAGTTTAAAGGTTGAGCTATAAAGATTCAGCAGAAAACACAGATTTGGAATAGAGGTGGCTTGAAAACTGGCTTTCTTCAGCTCGAAGACAGAAAGCAAACCTGTCCAAAAAAAGGTTTTCTGTGATGGTAACTTTTTGTGTCTTGATGGCATGTGTTAACTGTCCTGTTAAACTGCTCCTTCTCTTCAGCAAACAAAAAGCTGCAACAAGGCAGCTTGTCAGACTATGTAGTGATTTTTGGTTGCTTTGTTGCAAAGTAGTATGAAATGAAGATCTGTCAGGTTAAGAAGGAAATGTACTCTGAAGTTAACTCAGGATACACACACAGTTGATTTTATGCTCTCAATAAGGTAAGGTGACTGAAGCTACAACCAGAGGTCAGGTTGCAGATGCTTTTTGGCTGCTAGGCTCTTTGACAGTGCCATTCGCCAGTGTTGTGGACCACTTTTTTTTTTTTTCCTGCAAGATGCTCATTTTAGCTCATAAATTCAGTGAATTTTAGCTTTTGGGGGGAACTCCATGCCTGAGGTTGAGGTTTTCTTTCATTTACACTCATGTAGTCATGTCTGAGAATGATGGTTGGAAAAATAAAATATCTTTAAAATTAAAATATTCTAAATATTTTACTTAGATAATTAATTTTCATCATACTAGTCATAAGATCTTTTTATCTTTCTTAGCTTTGTTTAATTAGAATTTGATCTTTAATTTCCTACCTCAGTAGGAATGAACAGTTTGCCTTCAAAGGCTACTTTAACATTAATGCTTACAAATCATGAGCTGGCTGGTAGATGTTAATTATTCCTTAAAGTCACACTGGAGCTAGAACAGGAGGTTCTAAATGGATAATTAGATGATGTGCTATTTCTTTACAATCACCATGTACGTGATTTGTATATAATGACATGTGTAGCTACACTGTATTTTGGAAAAAAAAAAAGAGAGTAAAAATCAGTGACACCATTTCTGCATTTTTATAACTGCCCTTGGGAGGATTTTATATTGAATGTATTTCTACTGATAACCCGATTATATCTTTTTCCTTCTTGATGAAAAACATGTTTATCACAAATAATAAGAAAGTGGTACGACTTTTTTTAACAAATAGGAGATAATTTATTTTTTAATACTTCACTTGAAAGCATCTGCTGGAAGTATGCAGCATATTCTGAAAATAAGCAAGTACCAACATGTGTCAGAGTGCCCCAACATTGACTTAATCAAAGTGCAGACAGTATTTTTCCCTGACTCCGGTGAGCTCAATGTTTGGCCCGTTTATTAAACATTCTTTGTGTTCCTTAGTATTACTATTTTCTAAGCCCTTTTTCCTTCATATATTCCTGCTATTAACTGAAATATTTTACCATCTGGTTTTGGGTGGAGTAAGAAATCGATTACTGATTAAAATACTTCCAAGCTTATCTATAATTTAAATGTAAAAACCTATCATTTTAAGTGTCATTGAGTTTAAATGGAAATTGTGACCGGATTAATAATGTGTTGAGTTTGTCATGGCACATCTCCAAAGCATCAGCTCAGTGCAAACTGCTACATCTGCATTTCATATTTCAGGGGAATGCCAAGATATTTCCATGGGGTCCAACTGCAGAGCCCTCTAACAAGGCAATGGATGCTTTCTGGTCAAACAGAATCATAGAAAATATTTGAGCTATGTGTGGCTCGGTAGTATGTCTTCCTCGATATTGTGGAGGTTTATTCAGAGAACCTTTTTAATACAGTTCTTCAACTTTTAGCACAATAACAGTTTAACTTAGGCCCAGGAGCATGTGAGCAGGTAAAAGACTGAGAGACAGAAGGTGGAATATGGTTATTAATAGTGAAATACTACAGCATTCTGCTAACGCATCTGTGCATGGGTTTCTGTAAGGTACCTTGATCTTGGAATGGCTTGAAGTATGAAAATAGGAAGAGCTACTGGAAAGAAAACATGATTGGTGGGGAGAACTTTATTGTGAAGCATTAGCAAGATCCTGTATGAAGGTGTTGCTTGTGAATAGTCATTGCTATATAAACTAGAAACAGTCATGAGCTTCAAGCAAAAGAAAAGAACTTAACAGGACTGTAACTATACGTGTGGATGTGTAAGTTCATATGGCTGCTATAGGGAACAGCCTTCTAAAACATAGTTTCTCTGGGAGAAGATCTAGACATCATTGCTTGTGCTTTGTTTGGCTGCTGATAGATAATAAGAATTTTCCTCATCTGTACTATTTGTGCTGGAGAAGAGCATTGGTTGAACTTCTGATCTGTGAGTTTATATGGATGGGAAAGTATGAGGCTTTGCTACCTGTTCTATTCTGCATGGATCAAAAGTTTTAAAGCAACTGAAAGATCTCATTCTTTGCAAGTTAAAACAAACACAGCCCTGCACTGTTGCCTTCTAACACTTGTTAGCATGATTTCTTTGCAGTTAACTTTTTCGTATTACTATCTTAAGATATTTTGACTGCCATTATAAAGAGCAGGGTACAACAGCTACAAGCACTTCTGGATTGCAAAGCCAGAGCATAAACAAGACCATACATTCTGCAAAGAACATCTCTCAGTATCCAGAAGCAGTGGCTCGTGGATGGTGTCATATTTGCAGTTAGGTTGAAGCTTTCTGAGACATAGTGAAGCTGGTGACTTAAAACCCATGACAAATGAGTGAGAGGTTCAGAACACTGGGTTGCCAGACTCCCGTACAGTTTGTGCAAATTAAACCATCAGTGTAGCTGTCTAGAGCATGAGGTTCTAAGTCATGGTGACAGTGGACCTGTAATACATAATTTTATCTTAAAATAAACTTACAGTATGATACAAAGAACACAATATCTCCTACTTCAATTCCTTTTAATTTTTAGGAAGAAATCTGAATAATATTTAAAGACCAGATGGGCTTTCTGTAAACATTGGCACTTGCTCTTTTCCAAATTTCAAAGACCTACCAGATCATCAGAATGTTACATTACCTTTTCATATTTCTTATGATAAGACTGATATATGCTGAGATTTTTCCTTGACCATGGTAAATATTAAACAGTATTGATAGGAAACATTCATATTATGAAATAGAAGGTGAATTTCTTATTTCTCTATAATGAGCACGTCCAGGAAGCAAAAATGACAAATAGCACAGAGATCCCTGATATGCAGAGGTTTAGAGCCTTTTCATATCTGCAATCTTTTTCTTCTGGATGAACCATATGTTTTCTGAGTTGAATTGTTCCATCTGAAATATGTTTTGTACATTGTCTTGCATCTGAAGCAAGGAGAGGCAGCGAGGAGGATGGGAAGGGCCCAAAGCTATGGATTTGATTAGGTGTGTCAGGCAACCCAAACATGAGGTAAAATACGGACCAGATAATCATCTTGGCTGAAGTTCAAATGGTGTTGAAATAAAGTTTTTGACAGGGCTCCCTTCCTTGCTGCAGCAAGACTTGCATCCAGTCAAGGGATTCATTGGAAAGAATGTGGGATTTTTGTGAAGTCTGTGTAGTTTGTTATGGGAATTTTTTTTGGTGTGTGGTTTTTTTTTTTTTAAATGCTTCCAAAAGTTCTTCAATTTTTCAGATGCTTTGTGGAAAGCAAATCTTGGTAAGAACTGGCTGTTGGGGAACCAGTTTCCCAGTTGCTATAAGGAAGCTGGACATTTGCCTTAGCCTTTTTCTGTCTTAATACAGAGGGAGTAAAACATTTCTGGAGGCGGTTAGCATCTGCCACCCAGATTTAGTTTGTTTCACATTGATTTTCTAATAAGCTAGAAACATGACGAGAGCAGTAAGGAGCAGTGTGAGTGCCAAAACATCCCCATTACTTTCTAAACAGCCACAGCAATTACTTGACGTGGTTTTGTCATACTGTTGGTCTGAAATATGTTTCCTTTCCAGGTACTTTGTGGAAATTTCAAATAGACTTACAGGATGTTGTGACAAGCCACTTTAGTTTCAGCAGTTCCATTAGGGCATGGATCCTGCTTTTTAATCCTGCATTATCCATTTCTTACAATTGCCTTGCATGTGCTGTAGCGCTTAATGAACGGTGAAATTATCAAGAATGAAAGTTCAGGCTTTAAAAAAAAATATTTGTTTGTGAAATGGAGGTTTGCCCTTTCAAGGATTACCACCGCCATCAGACAGGCAGACCCACCGAAGGATGTTTCCCAGTGCATAACGGTGCTGTTACGCCCCATTTTGGTTAACGTGAGTTTCATTTCACTGTACTCTAAGCAAAAGTCTCTGCATTCAGACTCACATGACTCTTTTTTCACACTAATATCTTATTGTAGCAGATGGTGGAGGTGTCAGGGAGCTGCTGAAAACTGCTATGTTTATTATGACTTCTCAGCACAGAGTAGCTCATCTGTTCCTGCTGGCAGTGGTTCCCAAGGGACTCGATGCCAGTTAGGATATTCAAAACACATTGTGTCCTGGCCACGTTCTTGCCTGGCTTTGTATACTTCTTGCTTTTGACTGTAAGAAAAGGTTTTGTGTAGATAGGAGTACATGCTGGTCAAATGTTGCAAACCTTCTCCAGGTTTAATTTATCCACAGCAAGCACAAAAGCAGGAAGGGTGAGCACGGCTAGGCAATCTAGTCAAGTTCTGCTGTTGTATTCTTAAATGGTCCTAGAGCAGGAAACCATTGATGAATCCCTTAACTCTCATGACTACTGTCTGTAAGAGGGTAGGATTACACAGGAATTGCATTTCTGCAGTATAGCACAAAGATGCTGAAAGTAGTGTGAAATTTGGCTCAGCTATCAGCACAGGAGTGGCTCGGGTAGCCCAAGCTGCCAGGGACCTAATGCTTGAACTGTACTGTTGAAACCTAACAGAGTAAGCTGCTGGCATGAATGTGGCTGTGTTATATTCCTTTACAACACAAAGTTGCTTGATAAATTGAAACAGAACACTCAAATTCCAAAATTACATCATTGCTAAATGTGTGAACATAATTGTGTTATTCCTTTTGATTGCACTTCATTAGAACAGGGATGAATCTGCTTTCAACAATTGAATGTTTGTGTGTGTGTGTGTTTGAAGTTTCTGTATATAAAGTGCTGTTAATATACTAACTAATCACTTTAAGATTTGTAAAATAAATGGGTGACAAGTATTTAGCTTAATTGGTGTTAATGTAGACTAGGAGCGAGTTCAACAGAACCTAACCAAACCAAGCAATGAGGCTGAGGTTGCATCTAATGTGGAAGGAATGGCAGTGAAAGTTCATCTTTCTCCTTTAGCACCTCTGGGTGCCAGTGCATGCTCCAGGCTGTGTAACAGGGGAGATGCTGCTGCTCTTTTCCGTGCCCAGCCCTAAGGTCACTGTCATCTGTGTGGCTGTATCTAGCTCAGACAGCTTGACAGCAGATGAAAGTTGGTACAGGCAAGCGTGAGAGGTATCGTGCATCAGAAAGAACAACTTTAAATTGCTTGCACACGTTGCTGGATGTGAAATTAACTGCTCAGAAAAATAACCACCAAACCCAAACCCCCAAAATATGTTGGCATTGTTATGGATACATGATTAAAAACATCTGCTCTTTGCAGAGCTCTGGTTGAAAGAGGAAAGTAATTTCATCTCCAACCAAAACGATCAGTGGATTCCCTGGAGCATTGGGATGGATAGCGTTTGTAGGGCCAAGTTTTCATCTGAGTATGCGTGTTTGGACACAGCTCACTGACAATCAATGACATGAGCTTGCTGCTTGAAATCCAGTCCCTTTTCCTGCACGCTTTTGTGTCAGTTGCAGAAGTAATTCACTGTGTTACATGACTGAGCCCGAAAGCTTCCATGCAGGAAACATGATGATGACGATCCAGAGACTTAAAACCAGACAGAAAACAATGCCCTATCTTTAGCATGATGATAGAAACAGCAGCTCCTTTTGTTCTTGAGATCAACCACTTTCTCTTAGGGAAACTGAGGTACTGTAGGTGGGAGTAGAACCATCTAGAAAGTAGGAATAATAAAACATAATTTGCAGTTAGAGGTGAAAAAGCCAAGTACATAGAAGTGAAGCAAAGCTTTTACCTTTTTAATCTCTCTTAAAGGTTTGCCTTTACTGATGTTTTTCATTAAGCTGAAAGTATACGAAATATTTTTACACAGGCTGTTTTGGGATTAATTTTATTTCCTTTCCATTTCAACAGACTAAAACCTAGTGGGAAATTAATTATTTGGGCCCAAAACTTTCATTTAGAAACTTGACACAGTATGAGGATTGTTAAACATTATGGAGGAATAACAGAATGAAAGAGTTAACATATTTTCTGGTTTTGATGGCTATGGAGGGTACATAAAGGTAAAATATGATATATATTAATTCTCCCTCTGGAGAAATTTCTGGCTGAGACTGGTGCATGTCTCTAGTATTTCACTGTGTACACAGTTCTGTAAGGAAAATACAGTGCTGTGTGATGACAAGTTTGCTACCTCTGTTAAGAAAGAGATTTTAGCTCTGGGCAATGAAAATCAATCAGATGAGATCACCTTTCTCTTTCAGTTGATTGGCAGTAGTGATGAAAATAGCTCAGGCACTAAACTCAGCTTCCAATGTTGAAAGAATCTCAGTGGCAGGATGACCTGAAGCTATTGACACAAAATCTTTGTTTCCTTGTTGATTCCAGCACATCCTTGACTATGAGTATAAAAACACCCAGGAAAAATTATAGGGGTGTTTTCTGGATTCACTGTACGGAGTTAATGTGCGAGCAGGATTCCAGTGCTTACCTAGCTATTTCCATGACCTGTCCTCTGCCCCATACGGAATTTATGTGCCCTTGGAGGTAACTTAGACTTGAGAACTTCAGAAGAATCTCTCACCAATTTTATATGTAGTGCAGAGTATTTTTGAATGTGTGCACTGGGAAAGAACTCATTAGCTTCCACGACCTCATATTTTTTATTTTTATTTTTTTTTATTCCTGAAATGATATCCTGGTCTGTAGTGAGAATTTGACTTCAAAAATGTTGGAGCAATGGTTTGTACAGAGCCCTAGTCAAGAGGAAAAGATGTTTGCAGTAAGGGATTATCATCTTATTACATAGAAGGAAAAGGATGTTAATTAACCTGATAGCCACTTCTTTTGACTTCCCTTTTGCTGTATCACTTGCCTTACACCATTACACCTGCAGTGCTGGCCACAGCCCATTAGAGGTGCCCGGTGGGACTGGGGTGGGTAGCTGAGGACTGCCCTTTCAGAGCTTCCCAGGCATTTCCCTCAAGGAAGAAATGCAGAGCTCTGTTAAAGCACTAGCGTGGCCCTTGATAATTTCTCCTTCTCTCTTGTCTGCCCTTGCTTTTTCAGTTTGCTCTTCTAAAGGGACAGAATAGCTTCTTCATTTTGTTTGGGTTTTTTGTTTCACTTGAGATTCTAGTACACAGGTCTTTGGGGAAAATTTGGTTTCTATCAGGCCATTAGCATCTTAGTTGAGATTCATTTGCAAAATTATAGGAATTTTTGAAGTAACACTATTTCACACTCCATGTGAGAGTGGTGGTCATTGTCTGTGTAAAGTGTCTACACTTTAATTAAAATCTTTGTGGGATTAATTCCCTTACTCTATTTAAAAAAAAAAAGTAAATTACCGGCAGCCTGTGGAGACCTGACTGCTTTTATGATGCTGACTCCCCCTCTGTGTATAAGTTGCTAAAACATATTACGTTACTGCTATAATGTAGCATATTACTTTTCCGTGTAAGTGCTGTGGTTACCTCATGAGCTTTAGGAAATCAACAGTGGGTGGAGAAGTGCTAGTGAAACACATTGTATAATAAGTTGTGAATCATCCCATGAATAAGTTTGTGAGGCTTTTGCTTTAGACTGCAAAATCAGTATTTAGGCCACCCGTAGGTCATCCTTTTTATGCAGTACAAAGCTCGAAAGATGCAGTAACGGGAGGACTGCTTTGAGGAGAAGTTAGCAGTTACTCTTGTAAAAGGCTCTCCTGTATTGGTGAGTTACCTCTGAGAGTTGGTTGAGGAGTTTTGTAATTTCACTATTTTGCAATAAAATCAGTATTGAGCTTGAGTTTAAAGTTGGAGATGAAGTACAATATGAAAATATCTGTTATATTTGGCTAAAAAAGCAGGTATATACTTTTAGTCTGGGTTTATTTCATGTCAGAAGAAAATAGGAAATAGGAACAGCTTCAGTTAAGGGATGAGACTGAATATGTCTTCAGCAGACTTGTCAGCTCAGGCTCTTGCAAAAATCTCATTATATTTAAGTCACAGTCTGGTCTGTGTAGAATGAGGTTTCTAGGATTATTTTTTTATTAATTTTTTTTGGACAACACTCTAAAGTGTTCCCTGTTGCATCATCTAGCTGAATTGCTTGGTTTGAATTTTTCTCCTTTGGCTGCCCCAAGCTTAAGTTAACAGGAATGCTATACTTGAGGTCACACAGGGAATACTTTCCTAACAAAAGCACAGCTCCCAGATCGTCATGTGGTGCAGTTCAGGAAAAAAGGTATGTCTGTTTCTGATATTGTGCTGCAGTTCGTTCAGTGAAAAACTAGCTGTTGATTTACTGTCCCTGCAGGCCCATCCAGCATACCAGTAGGGCTGCATAAATATAGACCAAGTGGCTGGAGGCTTTGAATAGCCAGACTAGACCATATTCCTAGAACTTCTGCCATGTAACAAAAGTATTCTGAATAGAACTCCTCCTTGTTTGATTAATTTCTAAAATCATTGATGATTAGTTGAATTATTAGCAAAATTTAATTATTAAAAAAAAAGCCCATTATTCTTTCCTCTTTTTAATATTTACTCATTGTATACTTTAGTTTCCATCTCAGACTACAGTATTAGAAGTGGAAGCTTTGTTATCTGGGCTGTTCTGATCAAGTTCCTTGGTAACATCCCCAAAGGCCAAATGGATTAATGTGCATATTATAAAAATTTGTTTTAGTAGGTCAATGGATGACTTCCCTGCATAATAAATGCCAGTTGTGCAACTAATGTAGAATGATTTAATATAATAAATTCTCTCTTTTGCAATTGCATGCTTTCTGGTGCGGTTGCTGTAACTTGTTTACATATAAAAGTGCACTATCACCAACAAAAATGTGTTGGGTTTCTCTGAACATCTTGGGCAGCCAATCTATGTAATGTGAAAGAAGAAAGATCCTCTCCAGCCAGCATCTACAGGTAGCCAGTTTCAGCATAGTCTGAATCATACAGTGTTTTGTCAAATGAAATTCTTTGATTTTTGTTTTCTAAAATAAGATTGATATAACTGCAGGACCATCAGCCAGAAGATAATACTGTATCTCATTCTAATGTCAAAAAGCAATATGATGCAGTGGGGTATATTATAAATATGTCAGAACAATGCTGGCTAATGGATCATTGGTTGATGTGAAGACTCAATGCTTTAAGCTAAAGAGGAATGATAAATCTTCATTTAAAAAAAAAAATTAATTTAAAAGTGCAAGACATTCTACCATCACTGAGTTTAGTCTTGAAGGTTATAAGCCATCCTAGACTCTGAGAGAAAGGAATCTAATAGTTCCTTTAATAGAAAGAGCTATGAAAATTGCTAAGGATTCAGTTCCTGGTGTTAGTATTTAATGCTAATAGCATTCATGTTGGCCTGTGTTTGAGTGCAGTTGGAAAAAGCAAAATTTGTTTTTTGAAAATGCTCTTGCTTTTTGCTGTTTTCCCACTTCTATACTTCCTTCTCTTCCTGTCTCCTCAAATTAACACCATAGGATGTCCAGAATAACCATGTAGCTAGGTGAGCAGTCAGCTATCCTTACCTACTGCAGCGAGTTGGCTTTTATTTCTGACCTGGAATCAATTTGCTGATAAAAAACACAGAATAGAGCATGGGAATAGAAAAATATTCTCAAAAGTTATCTTGACCATAGGTTCTAAACAAGAGAATGCAGGTGTTGCTTTCAGGTGAAGAGAAGGTTTGAAAACTTAAATCCGATAATCATATCATCCAAACAAGCTCTTTTGGAGACTGTGTTTAACCAAAAGCCACAGCTTACAGATGTAATATGTAGCTAAAAAATTTATCTTAAAACTTGTACTGCAGCTCAACTGCAGAGAGACAGCATTTACAATGTGAAAGAAATCACCTTAATTTGATTTTAAAGATGGCATCGCAAAGGCATGACTAACCTGCATATGTGCAGGTATTATATACCGTGTTATTAGAAAGAAATATATTTGACGTGTAGTCCAAGGTAATAGGCTGTCTCTGCAACTGCTGGGGAGTACAAGGGAAGAGAAGCAGATGTGTGTTCCCCAATCTTGGAGCAGGGAGGCACATTTTGCTTGGGGGCCTGCCCCTAGTCAGGTCAGTCCCAGGGAGGCCCTAGTTTCCAGAATGCTCAGTACATACATGGCTTTTGTCTGCTGAACACTGTCCTATAAAGAGGTTGAACTAAGGCTCCATTTATCCATGGGATTTTTTTATATAAAGTTCTGAGATAATGGTGCAAAAAGCCAATTCTCGTCTGAGGTCTCACAGGCTTCAGACTTTGCCAGTGTTCCTTTGAAGTGACAGGGCACAGCTTTGACTCAAGTGTATGATTAAAAGATTCATCAAAAATGTTCTGGTTGATTGCCTGACAGGCGAGCTAATATTTATTACAGGATTTGGTTTTAGATTTTCTGGATGTGATTCATTTCCAGCCATTAAGGCATTATTCAGTGATGCATTATGTGCATCCTAAATGAAATATCGATCATTTTAACATCAATTGTTTTACTTTTTCATAAATGATTTTTCTTATGTAAAGGTTTTCTTTTTTGGAAGAGGATGTACTAGAAGTGCTATTCAGCATCAGATGCCCTCTGTTTGAACTTCGGGCCAGTTGTTGGCTGGATGGTTACACTCAGCTTTTCAAGCTTCCCTGTACATTAACGTCTGTGTATATAATATTGGTGATCTGTGAACAGACATACAAAGTGAGGCTGGAAATCAACAATCTTGGGCACTTATTTACATGCTTTCAAGAAAAAAAAGAAGGGATTTCCACTTTGCTTTCATAAAGATTACTTTGTAGCTGAATCAAATGCTAACCTATAATTATAAAGATCAGTACAGCATGATATTGCCACTTATTTAGAAAATCTGGAAAGAATGTTCTGCAGAAAATAAAACATTTTTTGATACGTACATCTGGCTTTTGACTTTTGTATAGTTTTAATGCATATATTAAAGGCAGTGCTGTCATCACTATCTTGGAACAACCTTATTTTTATAGTGTATTTCTTTTAATTGGGGTCTAGATAGCAGATCAAATTTAGCTCTTAGTGAAGCTTTTAAATTGGGTCCTGAACAATTATTTTTGAAGAGGCTGTACTTTTATGACAGGGTTTGTGGTCCAGGTTGATAAGAAAAGAGGAAAAAAAAAATCAATTTAGACCTTTTCATATTTCAATTCATTAAATTGGTCTTACCCTATTAAAATAACAATTAATTTATGGCAGCCAATATTGTGCTATTGCATTGGAAGAGGAAAAAATGCAAGGTGGTAATGATGATGGATTTATCAAGTTACACAGTTGGAACTTATTACCTTGAGTGACAGTAATTTTGTATTCAGTTAAAATATGGTAGTTAATAATAACAGAGTATCCAAGGATCAGGATTTTAACTGATAGATCCCTCTGTTCGCTTCAGCTCTATATATTGCAAATAAGGATTTGGCATTGATGTAGCAATGAAAAAAGTCTTAACTGAAGCTTACTTTTATTCTTCAAATAAAATTTGAATAGGTCTTTAGGTATGTTTTGTCCCCTCCTGGCACACTTTGTACTGGTACCTAAAGCAAGCTTTAGTCAGAACTATTTATATGTAATTCTGTAGTTAATGCTCCAAACATTCTTGAAAAGTATATTACTGCCTGCAAAATGTGTTTCTAGCTCTGTGGAAAGTGGGGCAATTGGTACCCAAGAGATATTATCTTTTAGCTTTTAATTTTTCAGAAAGCATTTCTTGTGGTAGGTTAAGGACTGATGTTTACTACCTGCACTTACACAGAAGCTTTACTTTTTACATTGGTAGCCGATATATTGCGAGGCATTTACAGTTTATTGCATCCCAGATCCTGAGGTTTAGGGCTGCAGTGTAATTTAAGCCATTTTTGACTGGCTAGATTGAAAAAACAGTAGTATGCCAGAATCTCTCAGAGAATGGTCATTTGAGGTACTGTAAATCCAAAAGAAATTTTCTAGGATTTTAGTAGTTGTTTTTATGGTTCTTGCTGAGGCAACTTGGAAGAAATCAAAGTAAAAACATTTTTTTGGCAGTTGACAAGCATCTCTAATGTTCAGACTAATGTGTCTGTTTCAGTAAGGGGAACATCCCCCTCCAATTTTGTCACATATATGAACCCAAGTAGCTTTAATTACTGCTAGATAGCACTATCATTGTAGCTGTCACATGGCCGCCTGCCGTGTGATAAGAGACCAGATTCCATCACTGGTCGGGACAGTGAGAGGGGGGGAAACAACCCAAATGAAAACTAATATATTTTTTTATATATAATTTAAACTTAATTTAATCACAGGAGCTGAAAAAGGCATCCAGTTGCAGAGCATTCCAGCTGCAGGTACAGAGGCTCTGCTCCAGCTGCCCCAGAAGCATTAGGGGTGGTGCCCATAAAGCCTGATGGTGAGGGCAGGTACCCCCATGCTGTCTGGTGTTATGAGCTGTGCTATGCATCATAGGCATGTGCCAACTGAAACTGGGTTCTTCAATGCTGCCATCAGAGATGCTCAACCAAAGTGATATCAGCAGGGTCTGTCTCCTATGTAAGAGCAGAAGTTTAATCATTTATAGAAGGCTGACAGTAAATATGCAGTTTCAAGTGAACTGCAATTTAAATGAATAATTTTTTGCTTCCCTCTCTGTTTTTTCAATATGACAGATAACACAGTGGGATTGTGTTATGAATTAAGATGGCTGCTTTAATTTTTCAATGAACTGCAATTGTGTGCATGGGAACCCAGTATTAAAAAATAATCCTTTTAATATATTAGACCTGTAGACTGGAAAACTAGATCTGCGTGGCTTAATCTGTCCTGCCAAAGGTAATAGCAGCACACCAGCTGTAGCACACGTGCTGTGCAAGTGTCGCAACCTTCAGGGTGAGCGGAATGTTTGTTTCACTTGAAATGATCTGTGTTAATGTAATCAAAGGTTTCCAAATTCCCTTACTTGCTGCTGTAAAAGTAGGTGCTGTGTCTCCTGGGGTTAATAAGAAATTGTTACATCCTGATTTATGGTAGGCTTGCTGTTTCAAGACCAATTAAATCTTCAGCTATAGCAATGGTGAACTAGTTGATCTGAAAAAAATCTTTGGTTACAAATGAACTGGATAAGTAGCTTTAGCTTAGCACCATTCGTGTTCCAACACTGGCGTGACTCAAAGCTGAAAGATCCGATTTGGCTCAACAAGTGAGTCTGCCATTGCAGGGCCCTGAGGTCCTTCCGGGGCTGTGATGGTGTCTGGCTCTGCCACGATAAGGTTTGATTTGTTTTGCAGGCACATAGACCACGGCCAGCAACCTGTCAGGGCCCCTGCTAGTTGATTATGCTCTCTCTGGGTATCAGGCAAAATGAATTTTTATATGTGTGTCCCTTAAAGGAAAGGGAAATGCAATATGCACACTGAGGCTTTCAGCTGAGACATTGTCTTGGGAGTAGTGGTCATAGTTCAAAATGTACAAAAAAATTCTCTGTTAAAGCAATTGCTGCTTCTAATTCCTTCTCTCCTTCCCCTTACTGACTTCTTTCAAAAACTAGGTGGGAAAAACCAAAGCAATAGGCGTGAGTTTTAGCCTTTGTTCTGACAGCGTTAAGAATCACAGCCGAACCTACTGATCCCTTGCAGACCTCAGTGTCCCAGTTGCGGGCCAGCTGCCGGGAGCACGATTTCCCATGGCTGTGAATCTCAGCTGTGGGGTGACCCTGCTGAACTGTCACAGGAAGGCAGCATTGCAGGAAGGGGCCCACCTTATGGGTGGCTGAGGACAACCCTCAGGAAGGCTTTGAAGATTAGGGCTGAAGCTTTGGATTTGACTTGTGCCGAAAGGAAAACTTTCGGCGTAGCGTCTGGACCCCTGCATGATGTGCTTTTGGTGACTCCCAGAGAATCTGTGGCAACATGGGTAATAGTATAACATAAGCAGAGCTCATGACACAACTGAACCCCTTTAAATTCAAGAGGAAAATCATATGTGGAGCACCGCAGTGACATGAGTTCATTTAAAATCAAGAAGCTGTTTATTGCCTCAAAACTGAGCAAGAGGAGAAAGTGCAGGAGTAAGAAAGGTTTCAAATAAAAAAAAAACAACAAACAAATGCAAAGCAAAAAAGCACCCCAAAAATGGGGGGAGAGAGAAAGGTGGCAATTGATTTACAGTTGTTGTCTCCAGTTTGGGGTTTCTGACTTGAGACCTCTTTCAGGATGCTAAGTACTCCCAAGCTGGGGAGTCAGTAGAAAGAAACAGATTTTTTTTTTTTTTAATATCCTATTTCTGGTTTCACTAGATTCTAAGATAATATTCATGAGTATGGGGGGATGCTTTGCTATAAGTTTTGAGCTCTTTGTTTATCAGTGATTTACAACAGTTTAATATGGCTGTTCAGGTAGCGGGCTATTAGAAGCCTGCCCATTTTGTGTGTTTTGTCCTCTTCAGAAGACAAGCAGAAAACACCAAGAAGGTGAAAGTCAGCATTTCATGTAAATAGCCATGGAAACGGCACATTGTGAAAACAACTGTTCTCCCATTATGTGACTCTCCAAAAATCTTAACCAAGCTCCAGCAGATGCAAACACAGTGCAGACGGTCGCAGTAATTATGCTAACCAGCGATAAAAGCTTCCATTTATGTGGCACATCTACATCCTCAATGCAATCACTTCCAATTGCAAAATGCATCTAGCAGTTGGAAACCCAGAGCGTTATTAGATTGCATTGACTCTGCTCCCCACAGCTGAGGGAATGTTCTTTCCCTGCAATACATTTTCCTAACAATTTCAGGACCATTGAGATACACCCTTGAGTCAATTAACATTATCTCCACTAAACTAGACTGCAGCTTTTAAAGTGTTGTCTAATAGCTCGTGCGAGCAGCACCCATCTAAATTAGTTATGTACGATGGTTTTATAAAACATAATTTATATTCTTAGCATGTCAGTTCAGAATGGAATTCTTATTCATTCACTGTGATTTCATTTCCCTAACAAAGCAGTGCATAAAGACTTCTTTTTCTACAATGCAGACTTTTGTATTCGTCTTGCAAGAAAGAATGAGCAAATGTAAAACATGGTGTATTTTTATCTGACTTCAAGTGTAGCTGCTTTTAGGTGTAGGGAAGGCTGCACTTGGGTGACAACAGGCAGGTGACCAGGAAAACACAAGGTTACTATATGCTGTTCGCTCTTTCTGCAGATCCTCTTTTCCTTTCTCCTGTTTGCTTTATAGCTTTTCATTTCTTTGCTTATCTTCCGGTTAATTAGTAATCTGTTGTTACTGCTGGACACACAAATGGTTACAAAATTGGGTTTTTTGGGTATATGATCGGAGCAAGGGTGGTAGTAAGCTTGTGGCAAACTTGATGGCAAATAGACCCGTTCAACAGGGAATGAAGAGTTTTCCCAATATGCATCAAAAGTAGAGAAATTTAAATTCAAACTTAGATGTATGCTTCTGTTCAGGTTTTTTCCTTGTTTAAAGAGACAACAGGCAGAGAAAATAAAAATACTGCTTTTAATTTGACTTTTAGAAACCTTATACCTGTGCTTATACAGGGCTGGAAGAGGACTGAACCTATTTTCACGTGGTTGCATTGTGGTAGTTTGTCATTACAAATGTCTCAAAGGATTATGAGGCGGAAATTGATGTTCTCAGCTTTCTTTTTATTTGGGGGATGCTGGTAGTGTAATTTAGTAGCAGTGGGCTTTGATATGAGCAATTCTCAGAAATAATATATTGCTTGGAGATAATTGTGTTAGAGGTAGTTGGAGGGATTAGATACCACTTCCGAAGGGGATGTTTTGTGTGAAGGCTGGAGTGCAATTCACTTGCTGTTGCCCTTTGATTAGGGGTCTAAACATGGGACGTAAGTTTGTAATGTAACAGTAATGTCAGATGTGTGCTGAGTCTGGGACTGCTGTAAGCATCAGATTTTCCATAATGCTTTGAGCATACTCGTGTATAGTGAAGTGTTTCTTTAGCAAATTATTCATTAGACATCTGTGAACTCTGGCACACCATTCTGCTATGGTTTGACAATTCTGGACTTGGTCATCTGTTCTGTCTTGAGAGCACCCCAGAAAAAAATCTGTTACAGAAGCAGCAGGAAATTCCCATGTCCATAATTAGGCTGTAAAAGATCTGCTAGATTTGGAATGAGATCACTTCCTTGCGTTTCAGCCTTTACACAACTTCTGGTGCGTGTGAGTCAAACCTGATACCAGCTTAACGTATGTCAGTGCAAGACTTGGGAGGAATACTACAGCGGGCCTTGAGAGTGCAATATTTGGCATTAGTTTTTCAGTCCTTGAGGCAACGGTTGGCAGAAACTGAGCCCTGATGCTACCTGAAGCTCTGGCCTCTTTCACTTTGCCACTTCAAGTGCTTAGAAATTTGCTTGCTTTTTTTTTTTTTGGTTTTTGTAAGCGTTAAAACATCAAAGATTTCAAAGTTTAAACAAAGCCCTATTTTGACAGGGCTCAATTTCAGCACTAAAGCTGATAGCTACTGGCATGAAATTAAAACATAACAAATAATAAAAACCATGAAATGACTAGTAAAAATTAACTTTTTTGCTGACTATACTTTTTCAGACCCTTTTCCCCCAACTTCTTGGGTTTTCCCCTCTATCTGTGTATTAATGGACTTCACTGTATGAAAAGATGTGGAAATAAAAATGTAATATTATAGGAGTTGGATTTTGCTGAAAAAAGTCTTAGGGAAAGCTGAACTGAGGTGATTTCTTATCTGGACAACAAACTTTGTTAAAGTAATAAGTCAGTTCGATTAATATTGACAGTTGTGGAAAAAATATTACATTAATTTTACTTAGTTTAGCTCAGTTATAGTGCATGCTCTCTTTAGAAACCAGTTTGAGCTTGTAGAACTAGGAAAAGCCCCTCTTCTAATTCCTAAGTAAAAGTTTGGTTCAGTTGATCTAAACACTTTTTTCCCAGTTCACTAACTATATTCATACTTTTTAGTTATTTTACATGATAACTGGTGCATCTAAACAAAACATTTTAACAAATTAAGACATTTAAAAAGTTTCTTTTTCTGTATATGAATTGAGTTTCAATTTCTAAACAAGATTAGGTAGAAGACCAAAGTAAAAATTTTGTCTTGTGAATAGTGCATTGCAGTCAGCCATTTGACAGACTGTGTAAAGTTTAAAAATGCTAAATACCAAGCAGCAACTGCTGAACATGAGGGAAAACAATGCAATATCAGAAACATTCCAACTGGGTTTCAACCCAACACTTAGGGAAATCATGGCATGTGTTGTGCAGGAAAACATTTTTCAAATGAAATGTAGAATATGTTGACAACACCCATTTAGTAAGTTACCTTTAAAAAGAACAGTTCCCACTTACAACATTAGGTAGTAGATGTCCAAATGAACAGCCGTGATGATGAAGCATTTCTTGCTGGTACTCAGTGTCGTACTTGCCTGACTGACTAATTTGGCCAAGACTGGCTTCTGACCTCTGAGAATAGAGTCATGAGTTAGGGAGGTATGTGTGTTGAGTGATGTACAATGGATGCCTAGGTGGGGAATGAAGAAATAAAAACCAAAATACTGAACAGTATTTCTGGATGATTCAAAGTTTTGGAGTGGAGATGGAGGGAAATACTTCGGGCAGGATATTTTGGAAAGAATTTCTCTGCAAGCTTTTAATTAGCTGAAGAGTTTATACTAAAGTTTGAAATTGTGAGAAGTGGGAAAATGCCAAGGCTGAGGGAAGGATTTGCTGTCTGTTAATGCAATGACCTTTATAGAGTTCAGAAACCTTTCAATATCCTGTTCAGGAGAATAAATGAAAAAGAAAAGCTGAGAAAGGAAATTGAGGGAAGATGTTATTAGTAGTGGCTTCCTGGGAGTGGTTGCCAGTGTTTGGATTGGCTTTGTCAGGGAGGGGAGAGGCTTTTATCTACATATAGCTGAAGCATTATCTTGATGTGGCCTATAAGAGGATACGCTGCATGAGTAGATACTAAATTAATCTTAAAAAATACAGGTGAAAAAAACCCCGTATAGCCTTGGTTAGCCTTTCATTAAAACAGGGCGTTGGAACAGACACTTTTAGGACAACAGAGCTGGGGAAGGTTCTGGAGCACAAGTCCCATGAGGAGCAGCTGAGGGCACTGGGGCTGTTTAGCCTGGAGAAAAGGAGGCTCAGGGGGGACCTTATCGATACCTACAGCTGCCTGAAAGAAGGTTGTAGTGTGGTGGGGGTCGGTCTCTTCTCCCATATAGCAAGCTGTAAGACAAGAGTAAACAGCTTGAAGTTGTGCCAGGGGAGTGTTAGAATGTGGATATTAGAAAAATTTCTTCACTGGAAGGGTGGTCAAGCATTGAAACAGGCTGCCCAGAGAGATGGTGGAGTCACCATCCCTGGAAGTATTTAAATAAAAAAAACCCACATAAATGGACATAGTTTAGTGGGGGACTTGGCAGTCCTGGGTTACCAGTTGGAATTGATGATCTTAAAAGTCCTTTCCAACCTAAATATCTTCTATGTTTCCATGACACGCTGTGAGAGGCAGAAGATGAGACCTGAAATGATTTACAAGTGGAGGGGGAAGTGCTATTCTGGAAAAGAGGAACAAAATATCTCTTTCAAACAGAGGGGGGGAAAAAAGGTGTATCAATGGTCATTCACTTTGAGGAGCAGATCACAGTATTCAGTGGCTTGGGGAGGCTTTGGTGAAAGCAGATCAACATCTACAATTATGGAAACTTGTGAAATTGCATTGAAAACTCCTTCCATACTAATAGAGAAATCATTCCTCATTGCTATTGTATGTTACAAAAATGATGAGAGAAACAGGTAACGGTATTTGGAAAGCACCCTTGAGGCAGCATATAGCAAACTTGGAACAAACTGGTTTGTGTTACAGCTTGGAGTAAAAGCACTGTTTTGGCACTGAAGAAGAACAGGAGATTAAAAGAGGCATATATTAACCAATGGCTCAATTTCTTTCATTGTTGGGATCCTCTGCAACCATTTTATTTTTGCAAATCCTGAGACCTTGCCAACCATAAACTTACAGTCTTCTGCTTATCCTGATGATACCCAACGCATCTTGAACAGGCAGCTCATGGAAGTGCTGAGCCCTATCCCCATTTTATCAGTTGGCAAATACAAAAGAGAATGAGTGTAATAGCTGGCAAATGCCTGTTGAGCTCTTCTCGCAGTACTGAATTCAGATGGCTAGTGCTGACCATGGCAGCAAGGAGAGTGTGTTGCTCCTACTGGAGACAGTGGGCTTTAATAGACGCTAAACTATAAATAAGTGGAAAATACAATAAAAGGATGGCTAGAGATTGACTAATTGCTTTAAACCTGATCAAGGCCACTACTTCTGTCAGATTTAGCCAGTTTGGATCACCACCTCTAAGCTTTAATTAAAACTGGTGCTTCTGTCCTTAATTGTATATTCCAATAGCTTTAAATAATGCAGTTGATTTTTATTCAGTTGTCCTCTCCTAGCCTCGTCCCACTGAGATCACTGTTAATTAGATACTACATTACATCTAGCAATGTCTTTGTTGCTGTTAATGTTGCTGTCTGTTATCTGGATGGTTCCAAAGTGAGAACATGTAGAGAATTGAATAAGGTGACTGGTAGTTGAGAAACAGATATTAATGTGTTTAAAACATCTCATATGAGACTTTTTTTAAGAAATGACCACATCACTCATAAAAGGGCATGATGCAATTCACAGTCAAAGCAAAGAGTTAACTAATTCAGCTTATTCAACTTATTTTTCCTCAGGAGCCTTAAAATAAAGAAATACAGCTGTCAGACTTGAAAATGTGTCCTGCGTACGTTTGCCTTGTGTTACACAGAATGTGGATAAGCATTTTTACAAAACTGTTTCTGATTAATTTGGTTTTGATGCTGCTGGATTGCAAAAAATGTAATAGCCGTATCCTTGGGAGGAGGAATAGCTTCCTGGCTATGTCTGCTGCTGGTGGAGCTGGTTCCCAGATCCAGCTTGGCTGGGTGCTGCCACCTTTGAGAACAGAGGAGCAGCTCAAGGTAACACTGGGCAAAAGTGTGTGTATTCATATTTGAACTTTCTTGCATTCTTCTCCATGAATGTCAGCCAGGAGTTAAAACTTGGAAGAAAAGATTTGGTAAGTCATGGAGGTTTTGACATTTTCAGAGTTGAAATGTATTTCAGTCAGCGTAATTCCTCTTGTTTTCTCAGTGAACCCACTTTATTATTTTTTTTTTCTTGTTTGAGAGAAATGGTTCTCTGGAATTGCTCAGAGAGAAAAAAGGATATTTCTCATTAAAATGTTTCACACAAGCTGCTTTAAACCGGGGTTACACTTTGTTCAACCCTCTCTGCTGCCTGTGTACGATGGCCACCATTCGTGTGAGCCTCCTGGAATCAGGGAGTTGAACCAAGCCTGCGGGCTGCCCTCGCGCCCTGCACAGTGCTCTGTGCTGCGGGTGGCCTCATTGTAGATAAGGTTGGACATTAAGAAGCTGGTTCCAGAGGAGCAGTTGTTAGTCTTTCCACTGATAAAGCTCTCCTTTGAAGCTCTTGAGCTGTATTTTGTCTCCTTATGTATTTTTGAAGAGCTCTGTGTATGTTCAACAGCATAAATAAATAAAGCCTTGCACATTTTTCTCTGACGAAAGCTTGCTATAAATGTGTATGCAAATTAGGTCTAGCTCCCAGTGAGTTGCCAATGTAGCCTTCAGGGTTGCTGGGGTTGTGCACTGCAGAACTTACCCTTAGGAATTCTTTCCTGATACCCAGACCAAACTTTTTCCTCCTTCATTTGATATGTTTAGTATTATTTATAGCATTTATCAACCACTGAGATTGCTGGATATTCTATTATATTCTAATTTTGTAATTATAATGGGAAAGAAGTTTATACCCCTAGTTTGGTGGTGGTATGTTGAACTGGAGATGAAGGTGAACTTAGGCAATTTGTTCTTGAGTGAGGTAGTAAGTAATGTAATTAGAGCAAGGCACATTACTTCAGGCCCTGTAGATGTACAGGGGGAACTGCGACCAGTTTTTGTAGAACCTGGTCGTGTATGGTGGTTCTCTAAATGTTGTAGATACTGAAGAGTATTGTGAACCATTTTTCTATTTATTTTTTTCCCCCTCAGTAAAGTCCTTTCAGTTTAGGCACTGTATACTTCTGTGATCTGCTGCATACGGGGATTAAATTACAAACTGTTTTCAACATTGCTTATGAATTTGAAGTCTGGAAAAGAAAAGATCCTCCCTTGGGTTATATTTTTTGATTATATCTTTCTAATTACACACATCTAGTGAGATTACATCATATATTCCGCAGACATGACCAAAGCGTATGGCTCAAGATTTATGAGATAAACATTAAAGTGCAAATGCGTAACTGCAGAGTAACGTAATGCCAGTTAGGAAAATTGGGTTGAGACTTCCAGGCTAACCACAAGTAGATGCAAAGCAGAGGGAAAAATGCAGTTTTTTTCCTTCATCTGCTATGTATTAGAGGTTACATTTTACAGATAACTGTGGGCATTGTACTGCTCTTTACCAGCATGTACACATAGAACTGTGTGTGTTGGACTCATCCTAACAGTGGGAGCAACTGCAGAGAATTGCTGTGGGATTCAAAAAAGGAAAATAAAATTTAAGGGCTGTGCTTTTTTTCTTATGTACTGTTGATTCCATCATCCTAAATAGCCACTCCTTTTGCTGCCCAGCTATTGAACTGTAGGTACATTTCTCTGGTGACGTTGAGCAAGCATGTTTAGTCTTAGTCTGCTTGTGATTGTCATTTGAGCTGTCAAAAATATGAGCTATGACTTAATGCAAGGGAAGAAGGAGGAAAGTATGCCCCCAAATTTCTCAGGAGTCTGGGCAGGACAAGGTACCATCCATCAGCTGATCAGTAATAACACACCTTGTTAGAAATGGTGCTCTGGCTCCTGCAGAGCAAAATGCAGAGTAGGAAAAGGGATGTCTGATTTGCAGAGAAGAAGGATGTTGCCAATCTATAGCTTTTCGTGACTGGGGTTTCCACGTCCTATCATTTCCTGTTGTGATATAGGGACAATTTGCCTTGCATTTCAGCAAATTAGCGCACCTGCTGGAATATTGCTTCTGCAGCTCCTGCTGAGCTGTTTCAAGCACTCATAATGCTATCATTTGTATCGGAAAGGTGACAGAATGGTGCTTTTCAGCTTGCAAACCTGCTGGAATGTACCACTGTATTTCAGACATTGAAAGCAAGCTGTCTAGGTAGTAAAGTCATAAAATACTGCAAATAATAAAAAAGTACTCAGGACAGAGTAATGCCAGAAAGAAATACAAACACTCTTAAGCATCTACTTCCATTTTAATATTCATTTAATTATAAATGTCAAAGGTAATGAGACTTAGTTTAATCATTTTGACCTCAATTTTTCAAAAAAATCTGAATTCCTGAAGTTAAGTATCTAAAACTATATTTAGACACCTCAGTGAAAGTGGCCTGATTTTCAAAGATGCTGAGCAATTACAGGGATGGGAGAAGTGTGATAGCTGTTGTCCTGGATTCCTAGGCTTAAAAATTAACACAAGAGCTTGTTGTTGGAGAGGATCAGACTATGAGCTATTTTAAAAGGCTGAAATCATATGGCATTACATGTTAATGGAAATTCATCCAATTTCAGTAGAAAGGAGATGGTTGTAAATGTTGAAATTAAAACTCATAAATGCCTCTGAGTATTAAAAGGAAAAGAAAGGAAGAAAAATTCACTTGAAATATTTTGCACTGCCCTGGAATACATACAGCCAAGCCAACACAAAAAGCATAAAAAAACCAAATCCCAAAACCAACAAAAAAGAAACTTGTTAGTCCAGATCCAACCTGAAGTATTTTGTTTTAATAGTAGTTATAAGATGTGGAAATTAAAGCATAGATGGAAGCACGCCAAGTTTAATGGCGTAAAGGCGCTATTTAATAGTTAATACAGTAAACCTGGCAAATCTCCTTAAATGCAAGGGGGCTTTCCTTATCTGGTGAACTCTCGATCTTGTATAAGGTTTTTTAAATTGCTACATCTCTTTCCAGTTTAGAAGTTACTCCTTGGCGTTTAGTTTTCATAATGTGGACTTTAGCATTCTCCAATGCTCTCTGCGTATGTTTGATTTATAGTCATTTTATGGCTGCAGTGAATTCCCACAAACTGGGGGGTGGGATGGGGAAATTCTTATAAAATGACAAAGAAAACTTTTGCCTTGTGGTATGTTCAGGGACATGGATCTTTTGCTTTTAGTCTCCTGTTTTGTTTGCTTTCACTTCCCTGACTGAATATTAAAACTCCCCAGTGTAATGGGTCTGTTTTTCAGGTATGCTAAAGATTTTTTGTTTGGTTTTGAGTTGTTTGGTTTTTTTCTTTTTTACTTTGTCATAACAACATTAAGTGTCTATAAATGGAGCAGAAACAACTCCCTGAGAGTACATCCTGTGGGAGAACCTCTCTAGGTATTCTGGAGCCCAAACTAGGGACAGGATGTTTTTTTGGAAATCATATTTGTAAGGATGTGGTCTTGTTGGGCATAGGATTGGGATGGATGAAGCTTCTAAACACTAAATAATTAAAGTTCAGCATTGTGCACCCAGCTGGGGTTTAGGAAGTTGTGGAGAGCGTGAGTACATTACTCGTGTTATAGTAGACACCCCCCAACAATACAATTTAGGTGAGTGAGGCATCCTGAGCCATGGTCCTGTGTGTATAGGTGATTTATTCTTATATTTAATGCTAAGTGCAGACATGTGTTTGTTTACAGGGTCAAGGCTGTAAGTACTTTGAAAGCCAGGAGAAATACTGTGCTATAAGACAACAGTATAAACTAGGCTTCATTACTTATTCTTAATGAGTTGTGTTTGTAAGACCTGTTGACGTTGTGGATACCAGTAAAGTTGATCATTACAGGCTTTGCTGCAGCTACGAAATCTAAATGATTGAACCAATGAAAGTTTTTTAGTTTTCCAGGTCTCTAGAGTACAGTTCACAGGAGTGATGGAGCATTGATGGTTGACAGGCTTGGAGCATGATGGACCACCAGGGATAGTTTGATACAATGCCCATTTAGGAAACAGCTTACCAATAGTCCTTTATTTTTTATTCCAGGTGGTTGATACAGGCTACCAACAAGTTTTAGTTATCTGAGGCAGTAATGCAAAATACAAGTAATTTACAGGAAAATACGTTCCAAACTATGTAGGGCCTTGTCACTTCTGCCTCTTAAACATGAGGTCAGTGGCAGGATAGGGATGATGTCTGTTTCTTGATGTGCTTTCCAACAGCTGACGGAGTGCTTGTAGCAAAGCTACTGCTCGTAATGTGCATGTGAGAATGAACATGGTGAAAGACAGGAGGAGAGCTGTACTGAATTGGTGGTGCATCATTGCTGCTGTTCTCTTACCAATTGACTCTAAGTCTGGGCGTAAGATGTAGCTTCAAAGTGCAACTACTAAACCATCTTTTGCTTAGGAGGGTGGGTAATACGATGTACCACTCTATGGGCTTGAGAAAAAGGAGTAGTGGGTGACTTGTTTCTGGTTGTGTTCTCTGGACAACAGAAAGCCATAAAAGGTTCAGCTGAGGTTGGTACCCACTGAGAGGTGTGGAGAAATGATATTTTAATTCAGTAATTAAATCTGAGGAACATAAGTATATTATTAAACAGACTAAAGCAGAATTTTATT
This sequence comes from Falco naumanni, assembly GCF_017639655.2. NCBI lineage: Eukaryota > Metazoa > Chordata > Aves > Falconiformes > Falconidae > Falco > Falco naumanni. The sequence continues at coordinate 13,214,097 of NC_054060.1, read as the reverse complement.
CCAAAAGGAAGAGAGTTGAATCCAGCATGAACAAAATAGCACAGCTGCTGACTTGTATGAAATGCCTGGCATCTTGGGAAGGGAAGCAGTGGCCCTTTGCAGTACGAAGTCTGTGTCTCAGTGGTTTGTCAGGGTTAGTGGTGGGTCCTGAACATGCAATGACACAGCTTAATGTCAGAGGAGACTTTTTTCACGTGTCCTGGAACTTGGTCACACCAGGAAGATTTTTGAAGAAGTAGATATCTTTTTGGCTGATGTGTCCATTCTAAAGTTAAGCCAAAGGAGGAGCAAATAATTATTACATTGCTTGAAGGTTCAGAGGAAAGGGTCAGTTTGTCTTTTTTTTTTCTTTTAAACAGAAATTAGAAAAAGAAGTGAAAAATAAAAGGATCTTTGCGCTCTGTAGCCTGTATTGTAATCTTCAGCAAAGGGTGAGTAACATTATGGCATAAAACCTAGAATTATAGATTCATTTAGGTTGGAAAAGACCTTTTAAGGTCTAAATCTAAACCTTCCCTGGCACAACTTGAGGCCATTTCCTCTTGTCCTGTTACTTGTTATTTTGGGGAAGACCGAGCCCCCTCCTCTCCAGGCTGACCACACCCCCCCCCCAGCCGCTCCCCATGGTTCTTGTGCCCCAGCCCCTTCCCCAGCCCCTGCCCAGCTCTGGACACGCTGCAGCCCCTCAGTGTCCCCCCTGCAGTGAGGGCCCAGCGCTGACCCCAGGATTCGAGGGGCGGCCGCACCAGTGCCCAGCGCAGGGGGACGGTCACTGCCCCGGCCCCGCTGGCCACGCTGTGTCTGACACAAGCCGGGCGCTGCTGGCCTCCTCGGCCACCCGGGCACACGGGGGGCTCATGCCCAGGCAGCCCCCCAGGTCCTTTCCCGCTAGGCAGGGCCCAGCCGCTCGCCCCAGGCTGCAGCGCTGTGTGGGGCTGGTGTGACCCACAGACATGCAGGACCTGGCACTTCTTGTTGAACCTCACACAACTGGTCTCAGACCATCAATCCAGCCTGTGAAGATCCCTCTGTAGAGCCTTTTTTCCCTCAAGCAGATCACCATTCCCACCCAGCTCAGAATCATCTGCAAACTCACTCAAGATTATTTGCTCCATGACCTTCCCTCACACTAAAGTTAGACTGACAAGCCTGTAGTTCCCCAGATTTTCTTGCCTACCCTTCTTGTGGATAGGTGTTACATATGCTAGCTTTGGTCAACTTGGACCTCCCCAGTTAGCCAGGACTGTTGACAAACGATGGAAATTGGCTCGGTAAGCACATCTACCAGCTCCCTCGGTACCTTCAGGTGGATCTTGTCCAGCCCCATAGACTTGTGTCTGAGTGGTGTAGCAGATAGCTGTTTCCCCTTGGATTATGTGGGTTTCATTCTGCTCCCTGTCTCTGTCTTCCAGCTCGGGGGGCTGGATACCTGGAGAACAACTGGTCTTAGTATTAAAGACAGGCAAAGGTGGCATTAAGTACTTCTGTCTTTTTCTTGTCCTTTGTTGCTATGTTTCCACCTGCATCCAATAATGGACAGAGAGTCACCCTAGCCCTCTTTTTATTGGTAATATATTTAAAGAAACTGTTTAATTTGTCTTTTATGGGCAGATTAAGTTCTACTTGGGCTTTAGTCCTAATTTTCTCCTTGCATAACCTCATGACATCCTTGTAGTCTTCCCAAGTTGCCTGCCCCTTCTTCCAAAGGTCATAAACTCTTCTTTCTTTCTCTGAGTTCCAGCCAAAGCTCCCTGTTCAGCCAAGCCAGTGGTCTTCCCTGCTGGCTTGTCTTTCCACACTTGGGGACAGCCTGCTCCTATGCCTTTAATATTTCTTTCTTGAAGGATGTCCAACCTTCCCGGGCTACTTTGCCCTTCAGGGCTGCCTCCCAAAGGACTCTGTAAGCCAGGCTCCTGAACAGGCCAAACACCTGATTAAGCTGTGGCAGTCTATTCCAAGCAACCTTTTATGGGCCAGATCCTGATCCATTTGAAAAAAAAAAAAAAAAAAAAAAACAAACACAAAAAAAACCCCAAACAAACAAAACACCATGCATGCTTTTGCTATTCTGTGAACAGGAACGATTGCTGTAGCTGCAAGGTTGGTCTGCTTGCAGTGCTTCCAGCTCTTAGTGTACTGGAGAGATAGTAGGATTTAAAAGTGCATTTAGACCCTGGGAAGTTGAAAGAGCACTTTCTGGAAACCAACTTGTATGCATTATCACCAAATAAAGGATTTAGGTTATGTTTTTCAGAGCATCTGTAGGAGGAAAAATATTCATCAGTTTGGCTTGCTCTAATGCAGGGTATCTGTGAACCTTTTGAGATGCCAGTTGGAAAGTTGACATTTTGAACAATGTCAGGCTATACTTATAGTACTTAAAACATAATCCTGGAAGCCCTGTGCTGGCAAATATAGCATCTCTTTCATATGTAACCAAAATGCATTTTTTCCCCCATGTTTCTCTGACATATTTCATCTTACAGTTTTTATCAGTACCTTGTTTACGGTAGATTGCTATTTGCACCTGATATTTAAAGGGGCTTTATGCTAAACAAGAAGAAAACCAGCACTATTATTGTTTTGCATTGTACAAGAAGGAAATCAAAGGAGAAGGTAATAAATTAACCTACTTTCTTGTGCTCTCCTCCTTTCAGAGCTTGACCAACTGCCAACAGATTAATGGTTACTGTAGACAGTGAAAGTAATTATACTAACCAAATAATAAAAGCTCTTACTTTTGTTGTCCATCTTCAAAGCAATCACAGTGACAAAATGCATCCAGCAGTTAGAAACAATGGGCACTATTGAAATCTATCAGCTGAACGCTTTGCTTCTAAGGACCCACCTTCTTTGTTCTGTTTATTTTCCCAACAATTCTGGGATCTTTTACATATTAAAACAGTGGGATTTGTGTTCCGTGAACTGGTCTAGGAGTCATCTAACACACTAAATTAGGTCATATTAAATTAATACTTCACTATGCAGTGTAAGTTGAGAAAAATTAAATTTGCACTCTGAGCTAAATCCTTAATCGTTTGGTCTTCAAACACTTCATAGGTACTGATGAAGGCGAAAAGCTAGTTGTGTTTTGATCTTCTCTGATTCATTCTCATGAATTTGCTTGGACTGGAGGTAAAAAGTTTCCCAAGTAAACAGTGGGCTGCTGGGTGCTGTGTGTTATAGAAGGTGCTTTGGCTTTGCTCCACCTGAAGACTTTTGCTACGTGTGGGTTTTGGCTACTTGCTATATGGTAGCTTTCCAGTTGCTCTGTGTGCTTTATAAATCTGGGTCTTGGAATAGGTCCTTTCTTATCTCTAGAGGTTTATTTTTTCCTTATTAAAAATACAGTGTTGGTTTTGGGCCAAGCAACTTAACCATAACCAGCCATAAGAATTTCTTGCCTATGTAAGTTGTTTACAAAGAGTGTGCACATGAAGAAAAGCGTGCTACCTTTTTTAAAAGACTGGTAAAGTTGCTTTTGATTGGTGTTTTGTGTTTCCCTTGGTTTTTTTTGCAAAAGCAAGATAAATTTTAATAGTGATCAGGAATGAACAGAAGAAATTAAACTACCTTCACTGTTGCTTTAAGTTATCAACAGATGCAGTTATGCCAGTGCCTTCTCATCGGTTCCTTCTGTTCAGTTTTGAAGGACATTTGTATGGGTGAAATGAATCTCTTGACCAAGTTGCTGAAATCTATCAAGAGCCATTAACTCCAACATATTACTTTGTTCAAAAGCAGTTTCTTTTTTCACCTTTTACTTTTCTGTTTCTTCTGTAAAGAGCACAAGGAAGGTGACTTGTGTTTGGTTCCAACATGGTCACTGCTAGGCAATGTGTAACTGTGGCTATGTAAGTGTGCTTGCCTTGGTCGCAGGGGGAGAAGGATGATGTCATGTGCTGAAGTGCTATTGATATTTAACATTAGTGTGGTTTCCAGCAAGCAATGTTAGGCGTACAGGGTATGCATAGAGCTTCCTCTGTTTTTGTGCTTACCACTACATTATGCTGTTGCCTCAAATCTAGTTGTGTGTCTTTCAAACCCGTACATTAAGGAAAAAATTTGGGTTGTGAATTCAAATATAATTTTTAACAGTGTTAACTGCGGGCTAATAATATGTCTTGTGTGGGATATTAGATCTGGCTTTGCTTGTCTTTTCTGTACTTTTGCTTAGTGTGGTCATTTCAGTGTGCATACATGTTTCCATCGCTAAGGGCCCAAAGCTACAATATTGCAGACACACAGGATATTTACTTCTACCATTTGTCTTACTGGGATCATGTGACGAAATTTAAATGTATATTCAAGTGTTTGCTGCATTAAGTTAGGATTTACCCAACTTCAAATGCTTTGGTGCACAATTTTTAAGTAAAACCACAATATTTTTTTGGTCCTTTTCCAAAAATGCACTCTCATTGAATTGTTACAGAATAGCTCACTATAAGGAGTCATCTGGATTTCATGTAAATAAATAAATAAATTAAACTATTTAGAAACACTGTAATGCTTTTGATTTTATGGCTTTTGTTTCAAACAAAGTTAAAAAAAAACATTTTTTCCAATGCAAATGCTAATTTGAGCAGAAAGCAGGTTGTTGTTTTTTTTAAATTTAGGTTTTAATTCATCTATCTAAGGAGCTTAATTGTTTCAAGAAAAAAAATCTAACCACCTCAGTAGCAGATAAAAGGAATGTTTATAAACTGCTTGCCCAGATAAAATTGCTTTTATAGAAAAAGGGTAATTAAAGAGCTTTCCAGCTGGAGTTTTGTATTCTTGCAACTAACAATTGTAACTTGTGTTTCACTTCTCTGGAGAAGCTAAGCTGAAAGTGTTCGCTAATGTGGCTGCTCTGCTTGGCAGTTTGAATGAGGCGATTCAGAAATGTCAGGCACTGCTCTGGGTACCCAACACTGATTGTTTCTAACCCTTTTATAAAAAGTTTGAGTAGTGCTTAGTGACACCGTAGTTATTACGGTTGCTACTATGCCTGGGCTAGCTTTGGTGAGCTTACTGCTGCTGCCATGGTTGCGTGGGTGGGAAATCTTGAAGGAAGAAAACTGTTTTTCCTGGGATGAAAGTAACAGAGAAGATTTTGTAGGAAGTAGTGGAAAAGATGAAGGTGGATCTCATTGTTCTCCCACACAATATCGTGATTTTCCAGAAATCTTTATCCATCTCAAAGAAAAAATAACAAGTAATTATTTGTATTCAGGTTTTCTAGTCTATTTAACTAAAGGCAAAGTAATAATGATTTCCTGAATGATTTCATTCATAAAATGTTTAAATAAGTAATTTTACACAGATACTGAAGAAAGATTCCACTGTCTTTCTCGCAGTGCAACTTGTGAATGAGAAAGGAGAGGGTAAAAGTTTCAAGCTGTCAAGCAGAAATGCATACAATCTACTTCTGGCTGAATAGGAGCTGACCCAGGCATTTTTTGCTGGCCAAAGTGTTTTGTTTTAACGTAGTAATGTGCCTTTGAGCACCTGAGAGAAGCAAAGTCTGTTGGAGGAGGTAAGGTGTGGTGTTAGGTAACTTGATGTAACTGGAGTAAGCAAATAAGCTTTCTGAAATTTCTTGGTGGGATGCAATGGAAGATGTGTTTCTTGGCATGAACAGCAGTATGATAATTCCTCCTCAATCTGTGAGTTGCTATCCCAGATGTCTGCCCTTTGTATAACAACCTGGCATGGGAAGTCTTGCACATGTTAAAAAGCCTGGTGGAAGTGCTTAGGCACCGCAGTGATGAGAATAAATAGATAAATAGCAGGAATTGTGACCTACTCACAGAAATGCAGGGATGAATCTTAACAATAATATTAAAAATTGTCTTTAACAAAATTAAATCCAGGTTAAGAGAAACACTGAAGCTTGAGGTGGTCATGATGATCTCTTCCTAATTAGTTGCTTGCTGTCTAGTGTCTTCCCTTGTGTAATTTGAGGCATTGGCTTTCCAGTTATCATATAATCTTCGATATTTGACCAGCCTTCCACACAAAATAATCAAGGAAAGCCATTTATCTGTCAATAAACTTTACTCCCAAGGAGGATAATTCCCCCTCTGATAGACTTTTCTCACCTGATGTTGCTGCCAGGTATGAGCAGATCTTCCAGGGCTTACAGATGTTGAGTAAAGTCTCTTGCTGGGCGTGTCTTATGGTGCAGGTGTCCATTGCTTTAGGAGCCAGCCTGCCCTGCAGCTGTGGCTACTTGGGGAGCAGGTGATGGTGTGGTGGAGTTGCTAACCCACAGCCATACAGCACAGTCCCGAAATGCGGGAGGGTGGGGGGCGGGCCTGCAGGCATCCCAACGGAATAACATTAGACTGAGGTGAAAATGAGTTATACTTCTGGAAGACCTACATATGCATTTTCTGAATTAATAGCAGGAGGGTGGGAAATACACTAGTAAGAATGAGGTCAGTAAGATTAAGGTTGTGATCTGTACAGTTACATGCAAGCATTTTCTACCCTGTTATGACAACGACTTATAAACACCTCTGAGATATTGTTGTCTTAATACCTGTAAATGCTTAACTACTGCCAAAACATAATTGTTCCATTTCTGGGAAATAGATTAAGCTTTGATCCCTGCAAGTCATAACCAATAAATTTGTCAGAAGAACCTTCTGACTTGTTTATTGTTGTGAGATGGTAAGAGATTTTTTTAGAAGCATTTCTTGATGGAAAAGTAGCTAGCATGAAATACCTTTACTTATTCTTGTGTTTTAAAAGTAATAGCTTAGGAGTAGGAAATATAAATAGACAGTCATACTATACCAAAGAGAAAGGTTTCATAATAAAATTGAGCTTCGTAATTTAGATCTTAGTTCACTGGAGTGCAAGTCATCCTGCTAGGACAAATAAGGTGGGTTTTTTTAATAATTTCTGTATACAGTTGTAATTTGAATCACGTATGTGCCTCTTGTTTGCTCAAGGCATTTTTTTTCGACTGTGCAGAAATCTTATCTAAAGAAGCTACTTCCATCTGTGGATATTTGTTTGTTTTTTTTTTTTTTTTTTACTTTAGACATACTTTTATGGTGATTTAAGAGAGTTTAACAAGCTATTAATGATGTCTAAAACAACAGGGTTCCAGTGTTGTGCAGTTAGCTTCAATTTATTTACAGTAACTTTCAGTTTTAGAGTAACTTTCATTCCTTGGTTTTCCTTTGCCTTGGAGACTACCTCTACCACAGCAGCTTTCTGGTCAATGATCAGCCAAAAGCCAGTGTTTGTAGATGAACTTCAGCACAATATGAAAAGAAATCTTCAGTTTCTGTAAAATTGCGCTGAAATGGTGTCTGTGCAGCTGAGTAGTGTTGTCAGAGCCCAACAGCCACCATGAAGTCCAAGGCTTGTGTCTCTAAAAGCAAACTCACAGATACTGATTATCTTCAAAATGTTAAGACAGCTTAAAACATATATTGTGTCAATTAGCCACTTCAGTAAATGAGGAAGTCTGCAATCTTTTTGAGTGATGTTTTATTTAAATAAATTTTTGAGTGGCCGCCTTTGGAAATAGTTTTTTGCTCATGAGGACTTGAACTGCTTGCCAGAAGTAGCTGAGACCAGTGTCATTCAATGATTCAAAAGCGGGTTACAAATAGCTATGAAAGAGTTTGAAAGCTGCTAGAGAATCAGGACAAAATAAGGTATTTTGCTGGACCTTGCTAATTTTCTTTTGTGATTCTGTGTGTTATGATGTCAGGACAATTCAAAGTAGGAGGAAGTGGTGTATTTTGTTTGGGTTTTTTTGGTTTTGTTTTTTTACAAATATTTTTCTTCTGAACCATATACACTGATTAAATCCCTACCAAAGAGTCCATGACAGAAAGACCTAAATGAAGCTTCCAGAAGTGTAGGGAATCTGCTTCAACAGTGAAGCTGGTGATGAACATAACAGGAAAGTGTGATGGAATATTGTGGTGTTCGGTATATCGTTATTCAGATAGTCTCAAATATTATCCCTTCATATACTTTTCTGGTAGTGCTTTGTTACTGATTTATAAGCTAACATATCCCCTGCTGAAAGGCTGATTCTTTATCAGTTACAAGGAATAATCTCTATTCTTGTGACTAGTAAATGCTGTTTAACTTGCAGAATTGCACCTCAATTTACAACTGATTTCTGTAGTGCCTAGTTCTCTCTTTGTGATTTCACATCTAAGCTCTAACTTGAAGTAAGTTCTCAGGGGATCATGCCATTATGAATATTTCAGCATGAGTTGTACAATGCAACATCTTAGCTAATATTTACATCTGAATCTTCATGTATTTTCATAGTTTACTGTAAAAACTGTTATTCCTGCTAGGTGCTTATAGGACAGTGACTCATTGAATCTTTATGGCAGTATTAAGAGAAATACATTCCTTTATTATGACTAACCTTCAAGAGATTCAGGCCCAAGTTTTAAACATTTTACCCTTCTTTCTTAGAAAGTATACGTATAATTTAAAATGAACTGTGATCTCAGTAGCAGTAGTACCTATGAAGTAGTACAATATGCACAAAATTGCATCCTCCTCTTGGAGGTGATGCAGCTCAGTGGTTTGGTGGAGTTGATACAGAGCTGAGTGGAGTGTCTCTGTGACAGATAGTACCAGGGTACGTTATGAAATCCAGTGATGGGATGAGCACAGGCTTCTCATGTTCTGCAATGTTAATCCTTTTTTCTGGGAACTTGCTAGGAAAAGTCTGTTTCAAATAAAAAGTGGCTTGAGCTGCAAGAACACAGGGTTTCATGCTTTTAGTAAAGCCCAGGTGTGAGTCACCCTAAAGCATTTCTCTCAGTCTCTAGAATTGAAGACTCCTAGGGGAAAAGCAAGAAACCCAAGAGCTAACAATAAACACTTCTGAAAATGCCTTGAGGGATAACTCAGTCTTTGTATCTTCTGCCAGATAAAACACATGCATTGAGATGGAGGTGACGTGCTGCTCTAACAGTTGGCAAAATAAGATGGTCACAGGCTACTTTCAGAACCTGCCTTATGTCCCACTGACTTGTACTTCATCCTCATCAGGCTGCCATTCCCTCTCTGGGCAAACAGTGATACTTAACCTTGCAGGAATCCATGGGCTGCTACCACCTCTGGGTGTTAGGTGAGGAGACAGGGGAGCAAGGTAGGGCACAGGGGTATTACCAAATTTGCAAATATCTTAGTAGAGGCTTTTCTGTCCCATAATACAGGTAAGTCTCAAAGTGGAGACAGCCAAGCCTGTTGGGTTTTTTAATGGTTTTTCCTCCCAGATCTTGGCTCTTCCACTTGAACAGGCTTCAGGGACCTTTGTGATCAGACTCCCTGAATTGTGTAGAAGTGAGAGCCTCAGTCTTGCAAGGAGAGGAAGAGGCCCCTGTAACAGTGGCAGCTCAGGTACTTTGTTAAATGCTGACAGTAGGGCCAAGGCTGCTCCTGGGGAGGTCTGTAGTCTGTGCTACAGTTCTTTGACCAGCAGTAGTTTCCTCCAGTTATTAGGGGGCACTGAAAGGTGGTTATCTGGAGGATATCTGTATTACTGTAAAACTTGAAAGTCACTTGAAGAGGCATATGTCATTTTCAGTTCATCATTTAAAGGCCTAAGGACTTTTTGATTAACCAAGAAATTCTTTCTAATCCCTTCTTCCAATTTAAACTTTCTGGTATTCATCTGTAGATGAATCAGCTTCAACCTTATCTCGATCCAGGAGAAAACCTTTAATGGACGCATCACACAGTAGCAAATGATTTTAGCTAAGCTACCTGGTACACTTTGCTGTCTTTTTAAGATGGTCAGGTCCTGAAGTGGCACCTTGACTTCTAGTAGCCGAGAGAAAATACATTAAATCAAATGGAAGCCAAACACTAAAGAACAGATATTGCAGGCAGATAGATTCCCTCCAGAAATCCTGCTGGACAGATGCGATTTGTAAGATATATTAAAACAACAACAAAACAAACAAAACTTCCCCCAAAAAGGGATAAAAGTACCTTCCATAATTTCAGACAGTAAGCCCTGATTTTATTTGTTGTTTTACCCTCCTGGGCAGATGATAACACCTTTAGAAGCAGGTTGCATTTCCAGCTGTAGTAAAGGATTTCGTTCCTCAATCCCACACTTCTGGATTACATTTGTACGGGCTTACAGTCTAGCTATTTCAAATAGTCAGCCGTAACCAAACATTTAAAAATAAATTGAGCTGCCATTATGCTAGGTTTTTCTAGAGGTCCTGCCATTTTTCTTGAAAGTAATAGGACTATTAATTTTTAAATAGCTAAATATCATCCATAAGTAAAGCCCATATTAATTGCCAGAGTATTATAATTGAGTCCACTACCACCTTACATCTGTGTGAAAGAACAGATATTTAACCCTGTGTGCAGTAAATTAAAGTTTTCATTTAATTTTGGAAGGTTTTTACCTGATGTTAGTCTCTCCTATTATCTAGTCTAACCCTTAAAATTGCTTTAAAATGGTGCCATAAAGTTTCATTCTTGTGATTTGCTTTAAAGAGATTAAAATATGAGTCAGTCTCTTTTCAAAATAATCATACTCCTATGAAGTGATCCCAGTTTGATATCAAAGGAAAAGTACTTTAAATCAGTCTTTTTGTTTGAGCTTGAAACATGACTTGTACTTGTCCTACACAGCCTGTGAAAAAACATCAATTAGATGTGCTACTCTGGAGGGCTCATGAATTTATTTCTAGTATTTTCTAATTACACAGAAAAAAGAGCAATGCGCTGCAGCCAACAAGACAAGATTTGCTATGCTGTATTAAAGGTGCTTCATGACAGAAGAAACATTAAGATTTCTGAAGAGATCTGTAGCTGCAAGAAAGGTTTTTGTGTTAGTGCAAATGTATCAGTCCATATGGATCCGAAGCAAGAAAAATAAGAGTAATTAAGATTGAATTTGAAAGGTTTGAGGGTGAAATACTGTCAGCATCGATCCTACAGGACAAGACATTTTGCTTGAAGGGAAGCTGTGCTGGAGTACTGGCCATGTCACTCGGAAGAGAGTTTGCCTGCATACATATGACGTCAGTGTGTTTCTGTAGGTGCAGCTAGTTCCAATGGGCACTCTTTGGGGACATAAAAAAATATGCCCATTTAACTTCGTTGTGATCTGCAACTTGATTCTCTCCTAGTGTATTTTTCCTTTACAAAGTATGAATTAACCTTAGATGATATGTCATCTTTTAATGTCACAACATACCATCAATAAGTAGACGTGTATGGGTGTACACAGCTTAATTTTATGATAAGAGGTAAGCAGATAATAAATGTGTGACTATGACAATTTGCTAAAATAAGCTTTCTTGTGATCAGTTTGTTTTCCTTCATGTGCTGTCAGCCAGTTGGCCAGTTTCTTTACTCACTAACGTTAGTATAAAACTCACACCTTCAGTGGAAAAAGAGTAGAATTCCTTTGTAGTAAGAAGTTTTGTGTTTAATTATTAAATACCAATGTTCTTGTTAGCTATGAAAGTACTGTCCCTGTAGGAATAAACAATATTATTGGGGCAGTAGTATGGTGTCGTCTGCTATGTGTTCCTGATAAGGAACTTCTTATGCAAGCTTCATGTATCAGCTAAAGTAGATTCTGGGTTGGCAAAATAAGAAAATGTCTTAAATGTCTTAAATTTTCATTTAGAGTTGATCTCTTTTATCCACAATATGATGAAAATGTCAAGCAAGTTTCCAATTTGTGGTTTTTATCCTAAAAGATTTCAGTTGCATCTTCTGGAGTCTTGATTTAACACAGACCTTGTCAAAGAGATCAAGGAAAAGTGCACATAAATAGTTTTCCATAGTGAACATGCTCTGCAAAGTATATTCCTTTGTTTTGTTTTTGTTTTAATTTTAATTAACCGCATCTCAATTGCAAATATTTGCAATGAAAATCTAATAAAGCTTGCTTAGGTTTGGTTTTCATTACTGTTGCCAAACTAGAAACAAATGAATAAACATGCATAAAAGGACCATGAACTGTATTGAATGTACAAGGGATTACTTTCAAGGTTTCTAGCTCCCTTAGATTTGGCCTGGTTATGGTTTTGCAAATGTTAGAACTTGAGACAGATTTGAAGAGACCATCCTATGATCTTCTGCAGTCAAATGGTTATAATAATAGCAGGGAATCTTTCTTAATATAAAAAGTCTTCCTGTAGATTACTTTTAGAGTTTTGTCAGTAATTCTATGTAAACAGAGAGAGAATCTGGGATGGAAGCAAGAGGAGGAAAATCTGTGAGGGTTTAGCCTTGTTGGCCTTCGTGACACAGATGACCACGTCGTTTTGCTGGAAAGTAGTGGTGTAAGGATTATAAAACAATAGAAGTCATGGTGTCCAGAGTAAGGCCCAGGGTTTACTTCAGAGTCTTTTTGATCTTAATGGGACCAGGTTTCTATAGATTATTTTCCTTGGAGCTTCACCACTGTTACCTGGGGCAACTCTCACGTTTTTCTTCTGTCTCTGTTTTAATTTGAATGAGTAACAGTGTTTACTGTGCATCTAGAAATGAACTTTTATGAACAATCCTTATGTGAAAAAACTTAAATGGCTAAAAAAATACTTTTAAGCCAATCATCAGACAGGATTTTGCTATATTTATCATTTATAAGATTTTTGAAAAAATCTTATTACAGTAATTACAGTTAATCTCTAGTTTCTGTGCATCTGTTCCCAGATGATCTTTCTTTACAGAAGTACATCTTTTGTTTTACAGAGATTATCTCAAATAACTCTGCATTTTTAAATGTATTGTTCAATATGCAGAGCTTACAACAGACATACCTGTCTGTCTCCTTCTGTCCGTCTGCCCATCATCATCCAGTTGAGGCACAGAATTACCAAGATAGTTTGTAAAGGAAATACATTGTGATACCAGAGTGTGGAGAGAGTGAGAATACACTGTAGAAATTAAGAGACTACTTGAAATCCAAGGCAGCAGCATATTTATGTACAGTAGGTCTGTTTAACTTTGTATTGAGAAGTCAAATGAGAAATTTTACGGCAGGCTTTGGACCTCTGAGCTTCTGTCTTTCGTACTGTTTAAAGCTTCTTGGCTGTGACTGAAAACCCACTGTACTGGATTTAGTCTTGCTGACTTCCACAGCTGTGGTTTAACATGTTCAAAAGGAGAATTTGGTTACAAAGCCTTTAAAATTGTTAATTCTTAACAAGACTGCTAATAGTAATAGCAAAATAAAATGTGTGTACCTGTAGCAACAGATGAAGTACAACCACTGTGGATTAGTTGAAAAGAAGGATAAGGTCAAGATGATAAAAGCAGCCTGAATACATACACACTTGCCTTTCAAGTGACTTAACATGATTGTGCCTGCTTTCCCTCTATAAAAATTTATGCTTTTGAATTGGCATTAATGTTAATGGAAAGCAAATTCTGAAATTACATGAGTGATTTCCTACCAGAGCTGAATTTCAAATGCCAAGTGTCCTACTTGTAGGAAAAAGGCATTACCAAATGTCAAAAACTTTTTCAGGTGCTGATAAAATTATATGCCAGGTCTTGGACCCAAACATTTTGCTCATTTCAGCCTACTTCTCAACACATTTTTTCTGTTTCCAAACAAACATACCTGTGCATACACTACAAAGAAGTTTCCATTATATTTTGACCTGCTGGTACCCCATTTGTTTTATTAGCATGACATCTTCTACAATAGAAAACAAGGACCCTGTTCACTTCTCTGTGGCATACAGGTAAAGATCAAATAAAGCTATGGTAATTTATAGGGATCCATGATTTTGCTTCACTCCATGTGAACCTTGAGCTTACGTTGTGGAGGCACTGAGCGCTTTCCAGAGTCTGATCTTAAGCCCATTGTGGTTGATGAAAAACTCTCATTGACTTTTGGGCATTGGCTCAATACTTCGAGCTTTTTCTGTTTCCTTGTGGTCCGTTTTCTTTACCTAATTATTAAGTGACTTCACAGAGAGCTGCAATATCTTATTTGAGGAATGTGCTAAATAAATGAAAATAACATTCCTGCACTTTTCTATGCTTTTCCAGTTATATTAATCTCAGAGGTACAACGAGGCATAATGAAATTGTTATTAAAACATCTCTTTAAATGTGAGAATGAGCATATTATAACTGCTTTAAAGGGCATGTGAAATGTGTTACATCATCAGAATGTGTTTCTTTGACCCCAGATACTTGGTTAAGTTGTTTTACTGTGTTCTGCTGCAGAGGTTAAATGTAGTGTGTGCCATGCTAAAATAATGAAAAGTGCATATTTGGAAACACGCAGTCCTTAGTATTAGTTAAAGTTCAATTACTGTAGCTTAATAATCATGAATATTTCACAGTGCTGAGCAAACCTCACTACCAAGTTCTCCCGTGTGTGTATAGTGGTGGAAGGCCTGCCCAACAGTGTACTTGCTAGGTAAAACAAGCACATGGTAGAAGCATTTGTCATCCACATTATGTACTTACTAAAGACTCTCTGCACCTTAATATGTGCAAATCTGTTGAGAACCTGTCACAGGATCCGTGCTTCTGCCAGCAGTACTCTTAGTGATGGGACAGGGTGCAATTATCTCCAAGGGCCTTTTAACCTCAAGGAATGATTCCTCTGCTGCCTGCTCACTCAAATATCTGCCTACACAGAGCGCTGGGTTCAGATTTTTTGTAAATGAAAAGCTAAAAGAAATATGATGTATCAGTACCTTCATTTGGAGTAAGGCTAAATTTAAGGCACAGAGTGTGTCTAAAATATGCAAATATATGAAAAGAGTGAATACCCCTCAGCCCTGCGCTCTCATGTGGCCTGGGGTGAGGGCATCTAATGCCCCCACTCCCTGAAGGTAGCAGAACTGAAACTGGAGTACAAGTTTTCTTCAGCTCTTTCTGTGTATGGGATGGACACTGGGAGGAACCTCGGAGTTGTTGTCACTTTTTAGTTTTGTGGGTTTTTTTGTCCTTGGTATGCATACAAGATGGTTGGCTCCAATGATTTGTGAGTTGTTAGGGTGTACTTTAGGTATCGTACCACCTCTCAGTTGGGAGGATGGTTTTTTTGTAATCACAGACTGCTGCAAAAAATAAATTTAATCCTATTGTAGCTGCATTTTCAGAGGCAAGTATCTTTAAATAACCTTTGCTGCTTCACTGAAATATTTGGAAATGGATTTCTCAAGTTGCTTTAAGAAAGAGCTAAGGAGAAGTCTAAACAGTGATGCAACCGTATTTATTTGCATTGTAATGCTTCTAACGTGATTTGATGGCACAGTATTTAATAAGCAGCAGCACTTTGCATTTCCTGGCCTGGGCCTGTCGGGACTGTGTATATTGTGCTGTGTAATGAAACGAGATGTAACCAGAGCTGATGCATCAGCTCGGAGATCTGTCACTCCTACTGGGGGTGGGGGAGGAGGACAATGAATCATGATGCTTACCGGCTTTTGTATCAAGACCGTGTTACAGGCATTGCCCAATGCTCATCAAAACCCCACAGTTTTATAAAAAATGTGGCTTAAGAAAGCCGATCCGCTTGTAAAACAGGCAGCAGTGCAAATCAGAGTGCTGGTGCCTTGTGAAGGTTTTTGTAAGGTTGGTTTTGTTGCTGTAGAGATAAAGCAATTCTGGAATGAAAGTGTAAATGTGAAATCACTAATTATTTGTCTGCATTAGCTCTGTCTCATGATGATAAGATAGAATGTTTCCAAAATTGTCCAATTTTATCACTTCTCTCTAGAGGTACAAAGCATTATTTAATGTAGCAACTTGAGCTATGCTGTTCTTCTCTTACCTCCTTTTCATGCTTTCAGATAAAAGGAATGAAGTTGTCAAATGATGTCTGTAGGAACTGAAAGATGATAATTAACATTTGGATCTGATAAAATGCTTAGCACCTTTGTTATTTATTATGTCAGCAAGTTTATGGACATTTAGCATGGTTTTCTGTCTTGAACTTGGAACCTTGTACAACTGGGTTGTGTTAGAGTAGCAATCTTTTGAAATGATCGTGAAATACAGAGCTCAATAAGAAATGGTGAGGCTAACTCTCCGGGCTGTCTTATCTCTTACTCTGATTTTGTTTGATTTATGAGGACTGATCACCTCCTAACCTAGCAAATCAACACTGAATTTTTGAATTAAAATTAATCTATCGCATATACTATGTAAACATGCTAGGCTGTATATACATCTTCACTAGAAATATGCTAATGAATCAAGCTGCCTGGTGTTCCTCTTGAGGTAAATAAATGTTTTTCATCCCTGGAGAGGCTGGAGTCTGGGGGAAACCATGGTCTTTCCAGTAACATAGCAAACTAGTGGCAGGATTAGAAACATGTTTTTTCCACATCTTTGTCACAAACTTCAGTGCTAACGCATGTGTGGAAAATGTTTTCTATGCAAAGTATTATAAATTAAATTTTTGTTATGATATTAGCCAGAGTAGCCTTGTGATTTATGCATTGCATCTATGAGCCAAGTTCTGGGAAGAGGTTAAAAATAGGGCAGCAATAATGAAAAATTTTAAGTAATACAACCATGGAAAATGTTATATGAAAATTCAATAAACGATGATAAAATGAATTTAGAATATGGTCAGATTTGATTTAATAGCCAGGGAAAAAATGAACTCCTGAAAGAAGGATCTCCCTTATGCTTGGTCATCTTTTATGATTTGTTTGGTTTTTTCATGTTGAAAGATGTCTCATATCATTTAATGAGTTTGCACTGTGATTAATTTTACTTTGTGGTTAGGGCTGCGGCTACCAGCCATTGCCAGCCCATCCGTGGGCTCCACCTGAGCTTATGCTTGTTGTTGGATGGCACTACAATTACATGTGGAAACTAGACATGTTGATCCAAAGGACCCTGATGTTGTGCTAATAGAAACGTACCAGCTCTCTTGGTGGGTTTTATTAGTTTATTTCTTTGTGCTTGTACCTTATACAGTACTCTGATACTTGCTTTGGGGAAAAAGCTGTAAGGCAGAAAATGAGAGAAGCTGCAAGGCTGAGGATTCCCTATTTTGAAGTATTTATGTTGTTTTGAAGCATTAGCTTGCATTGTGTGTGGGGGGGTAAGCATTGGAGTTATTCGTGCAGAGTGATATTGCCTGTCTTGGTTGTGAGAAGCAGAAAGCGATGGTGATGAGGCTCTGCAGGTAGATGCAAAGGTAATTCCTGCTGGTACAGGGCAACAAGGTGAGCTGTCTTAGGTGTTTGTTTTTTTGTTTTCAAACTCAGCTGCTGCCATAAAAGGAACAGGAAAAGAATACCTTAAGTAAAAAATCATGGGTTTCACTCTAAGGGGTTGATGAAGGCCTTGCTGGCAAAATATATATGTGTTGCTGTTTTTAGTTCTAAGAGAGGAACTGTTCGCGCTGGACAAGTTCTCTTGATGGGAAGCATTTTTTAAAAACTAAAACCACAAACGTTCAGATCTAGGCATATAACTTAGATCCTGTCCTTTTCTAAGAATTTGTGAGACCTTGGTGAGTTCCAGGGCGCTATGCACAAGTGTACATCATCAATTCCTATAGAGCAGAAGGCGGAACTGCCTACTGATTTCTGCTGATAGATTTGGGATTAGTATAATGGGAATCTTCTCTCAGGAGCTCCTATTATCAATTCTTTTCTGTTATATTACTAGTGGGGGTGCTTACGTTAACTTTAAGATACTTATTTACTGGAATTAGTCACAGATTTTTTCCATGCTTTTGTTTAGCAAGGCAAAAGCAATAACTGCTGCCTGCTGTCTGAGTGTGAATGTCACCTAATGCCTTCCATTGCTAATGTAGGGATGTAATTTGAACAAATCTGCTTTGAACCAAACAAGTCTAGGACGGTTCAGGATGAATTTTCAGTGAATTTACCATCATTGAATTCTTTCTTTACTATTATAACTATTTGCACAGTTCTTGTCCTGTGGTAATCAGCTCCTGGAACATTCCTTAATTTATTTTTATTTAGGATAGATTCTCATATAGCTTTTTCTGGTGCAGATCATTGCTTTTGTGAATTATGTAAACATTAGAGAAAATACTGTTACTCTCCTTTGTTTAAGGTAAATTGGGAAAAAAAAATCACCCTATCACCCTGTGTGCTCTGTTATGAGTGCTAAAATTTACGTGCTAGAGTTCAGCTGTGTGATGGAAAGAGTTATTATGGAGACAAGCAAACAAAGGAGTTAGGGCATAGATTGCTGGAATTTTTTTCTTTTAGAGAAGTAAAAGAATCATAGATACAGTCAGTCAAGTTCAGTAGGAAAACTAAGGGAAACACGTAGCTGAGAGGTTGATCACTTCTTTGGTAGAGTGATGGCCTGGAGTTGGGACCAGAGAATATTTTTCATGTTTAATTCTCATTGTGTTCAAGGAGTAGAAGGATTTCTGCGACTTCAGTAATCCTGTGCCAGTATTGCTGAATATTGCACTGTTGTTCCAGTGCCTATTCAATAAAGTCTGAATCTTCCCAAAAGTGATGGATTATTACACATGTGCTGTTGATTTCTGGGTATAGAACAGTCCTTGGCAGAAGCATTCAATATATTGCATATGTGCCCTGGGAGGGTATAGCATGTCTGTAGTCAGTCTAGGGTTTTTGCCAGGAAAAGGCTACCTCATGTCTGGAAACCCCAGACAAATTCCTTACAATTCATCCAGATGAGATTAGAAAGGGGGTGTGTGGCGGGGTGGGGGGTGAGGAATACTGTAAAGTCTTGGAAAAATAAGACTACAAGAGACTTGAAGATGTTACCTGTTACTTCTCCTTGATGGAAAATAATGTCAGCTACACCTATGACATTCCTAATTAAAGTTTTGTAACTGGTTCTGAAAGGCCTCCAGGAAAAGGTTCTCTAGATAGAACTTTCCTGGGCAACTCATTTGTGTGTTTCACTGTCCTTAATTTAGAAAGATTTTCCCTGAAGTCTAAGTCTAACCACTTCTTTTAAACTGTTTTCATAGGTCATGTTTTCCAGTACTTGATTATTCTAATAGCTTTTTCTCTACTTGGTCAAGATCTATCTGTCTTGAAGTCAGGCACACAAAACAGATGACAGAAAAAAAAAAAGGAAGGGGGATGGACCTAAACTTCTGCTTTATGCTTCAAGTATATTTACCTTTTTTAAAAACAAACAAAACAACAACAAACACCTACAGAATAGCATTTTTGATTCATGTTCATCTTGGGGTGCACTATAAGCATTCTGAATTTTAATCCTGTCTTCCAAAGTAGTTGCAGACTCTATTGTGACATGCATTGAATAGCACGCTCCTATCAGCAAGTCATCAGTGACTGTCATCAATGTCACATGAATGTCACATTGATCACTGATGTTGCCCATCAGATTAAGGGCAATGGCATCTAAAAAGTCTTCTGTTGTAGCCCTGTTTGATACATCTCTTTACTTTGACAATATGTGGGTTACTAATCTGCAGTCTCAATTTTGCTTCTGTCACATAGTATTTTGACATAGACCAAACTTCCCTGGTTTGCATATGAGGACATCATGGCAGCATTAGTGCCTTAAGTCAGAGCTTTTTATTTTGTTACAGAGAGAAATTAGACTGGTTTGATATAATTTGTTCTGGACAAATCCAAATTGGCTACTCATAATCTCCTTGTTGTATTCCAGGTGGTTACAAATGATTTGCTTGTTCCAGAAATTTTCCAGGAAACTAGTTAAGCTGCCTAGCCTATAATTTTCTTGCTCCTCAATTTATCCTTTTTGGTAATAGGCATTAACTCTATCCTCTGCTTTTCAGTGGCCTTGTCCATCCCCCACAAGTTCTCAGAGATAACTGCTAATCTTTGTTTCAACTAGTTGCTTAGATAAAAGGGATGTGCAATATTGCTGAGATTATACCAGAACAATATCTGATTTAGTAATCAAATTATCTTCTTAATGGAGAGAGAGAGAAAAAAAAAAAACACCAAACCAAAAACAAACTGTTAAACCCTGATTATTGGCTCGGCGTGAGTCCAGGCACCTTGCAATTTTTTCTTTAGCATTCCTAAAGTGGTACATGATAGCGTAAGAAAAAGTTGAGAGAGAGCACAGTCTGCCCAATGAATAAACTGCCTTCCTCCCTTTGTCTCCTGCAGCCCATCTCATTGCCTTTAATAGCTTGCCTTGTATTTCAGCAGTTGCCATGGCAGCTAATAATTTATTATTGAGCTAAGTAATAATTGCTTTATAATTATAAATCCAAGCAACATGCTGGCACATCTATCTGAAAAGTTATGCACTAATTCCTTTCATATTGATCTTACTCGCTAGTTGATCTTTTTGAATTTGTGAATTATGTTTTATCTCACCCCTTAACGTTGAGTAAAATTAAACTAAAGCTTTTGTGTTGTAACCTCTTTTTGAATTCAGCTGTTAGAAAGCCTCTCTGACCAGCACAGCACTAGGTGTATGTACACCTCTTTGAATGTCTGGATAAAAATCCAGCAGAAGAGGAAGTTGCTTTGAGCATGCCTTTATATATAAGTATTTTCTCTGCCTTTTCTTAAACAATTTCACAATAATATGTATAAATGTGTGCTAATACTGATCAATGTTATTTTATTTATTTATATATATAACTTATTAAGTATTAATGAAAAGATGCATAGGGACAATCATTTTCTTTTCAAATTTTTAAGTGAAAATTTCAAATGGGAACAATCCTTTCCCAGATACTGACAGAAAATGGGAGTTGACTTGGTTGCTGATGCATCTTTTCATGTTGCCTGTATGATCTGTTGCCTCTTCTTTCTAGTCTAGATTTGAGCTCTTTAACTGCCATACTTATTTTTCCGGATTCATGTATCTTCTAGCTCATGGATAGGATCACCAGGCTGAGAGAGAACACCATAATAATAATAACATATAGAGTAGGATGTTGATGTGGCTAAACATTGAAATATACAAAGTAATATTTTCAGGTAAGCTAAGTTGTTAATAAATGCATGTTTTTCTACTTGGGAGATGCATTTCTCATGCCAAATCTAAGACCCACCTTTATTTAGTAATACTCCTATGGAGCCTGTGTGAAGCTGAGTGATAATGCAATAAATCAAACAGCCTTGTTATGTCACGTAGTCATCACAAGTTAGATGATTAATCATTGCAAAATCCCTGCCTTTCAAAAACAAAAGAAAAAAAAAAGGAAAGGGGGGGAGGGGCAAGCAAAACTTGAATTAGTTTTTATGCTGTGTGTTTAGAGTCAAACTGCCCGCTTTATCAGCCACAACTCCTGCCATTAGGTTTAAAATTGGAGTGTTCTAGGTAAATGGGCACAACATACTAGTTTTCATGACTGATGTATCTGCCTTGGGGATACAGATCAGACCACTACCAAGACGGTTTAACCTAATTTGTCAAACGTATTTGAACTATTCTTATAAGGATGTTGAGATGCTGTAGACACATTTGTTCCTTCTGCTCACTTATTTGAAGATTAATCTTGATTTAGGAGATGTTGTACTTCACTGCTCGGCAGTGTGTCAGTTCTGTGAAGGTACTATAAGATTAGGCTAAAGTATTTAGTGAAGAAGGAAGCAACAGCAGTTTAGTCAACAGTTCAGCAGTAATAGGTCTGGACATACTGTCATAATGGAGGTGAAACCAGTGAATATAGGCTTTATCTTTCTCTAAATTGTTTGTTTGGGTTTTTTCCTACCTACATAGAAGGGAAGGGTTCTGTTCTGTATTTCTGGTTAAAGATCTTCGCAATAGTTTCTCCTAGAGGCATTTTAAATGATTCTACAGCTAAATAACATTAAACCTTTCTGAGTAATTTTTAGTGCTGCTTGATAGAGAGTTTAAGCAAACATTTTCAGTTAGGTGATGGTGTGTAGATAGACAAATCTTTTCAAGAAGGAGCCTTTGAATTGCAAAAATAGTATACAAGCATTTATATGGTTTATGTCTGGAAGCAGGACAGCTGTGTTACCATGAACTTGTGCCTTCTCATGAGATTCCACTTGGCCTTAGCACTGCACTGTGGCAGCTTGTGAATTCCGGGTCCATCCCCAGGCTGACAACAGCTAACCTGCAAATGTAGGTATGACTAGGGACCTAAGCTGTAGCCTAGTCAGTGAATATACACCTTCCACAACACCATGATGGTTTGGGTTTGGTTTGGGGTGGTGGTTGTTGTTGTTTTGGGTTTTTTAATAGTTTCTGGTACCTAGTTGCTTATAAGAAAACCATGCCTTGAACTAAAAATAAAAATAAAAAATCACCGTTCCCTACGTTTGAACGCTTCCAGTTAACGCAGAGAGCAAGTTTGTGTGCTATTGGTTTGGCTGAACTACTTTGCCAGTTTACAGTGTGCCTACACTTTTTCTGTAGGGCAAGTTTTAAGCCCTTTAAGGTTTTTGAGTTGAGATTAGAGAGTTTGTAGAAGACTACTTGTTTCAGCTAAAGCTGCAGCTGATGTTGACCTGTTCTACGACATTGGTAATTTTCTCCCTGGTGTACAAGTTTAGGGAGACTTGTAAGTATGATGCTCCTGGGTGTACAGAAAACTTATTGAAGCCATGTTCTATACCTACTTGGTAGTTCATGTCTCTGACCTATTTTTCTCTGCTTGTGGCAGCTGAGCTATAACATCAAACTGAGTTTCAAACTTTTGTGTAGATTTGAATTGCTCAGACTTGCTAATGAACTAAATATTTACCTAACAGACTAGAAGGCAAATACATCTGGGTTATAAGTAATGATCAAACTTATTAGACCCTGGGCTATTTACTGCCAATACATGTGGTCCTGTCGCTTGAGGGTCGAAGAATTCAGCTCTGGTAGTGTGAAAGTTGCTAACACCCCCCGATCAAGCACCACAAGGGTCTTTCTATGTGGTTAGGTACAACTGCTATGAGCTTGTTCTACCCACTGCTACCATCAATGCTGAGCCTACAGGGCTCTGCTAGGCAGCTTCCACCTCGGGGATGTACCTGACAAGCTGAAAACACAGGCGACAAGTCAAGCAGGACTCCAAAGTCTGAACGTGGTTTTTCTGCTACCATGTCAGTGATTTTTCTTCTTTATTTTTTCTTCTAAGGCCACTTTGTGTTTGCTAAAGTGTGCTCTAGGCTCTACCCTGACTCTGTTCCTTCTCACAAGTGACTAAAGAGGACTGCCATGCAGGGCCACTGCTCTGCCTTTGTGTCCGCAGCTGTGTTCACACCGGTCGGTCGTAGCTTTCTGTTCCTATGCACTGCAAATGCAGAGCTGCCATCGCTGCTCCATCCATTAAACTACACAGACATCTTAAGTCTTTTCAATGTGCTGCTCTTTTTTGTTATCACTTTCTTCCATTACTTTCTTCTCTATTGACTCTAAAGGATAGTTTACTCATGTTACACTGTAATTTTGCTGTTAACATGCTTCATTGGAAAAATGTTCTTGTAACGGTAATAAAAAAATGCGCACAGGATAGCACAAATTACATGTAAGCTTATTCTATGAGGTCTGCTTAATTGAAGATAAACAAATTTATTATCTTGCAATTAGTGTGGCTTGTGTATGTAAATGGCTTCCTAGCAAGATCAGCAACTCAATTCTACATGCTTCTTTTAACTTGACACCAGGTTTTATTTTACTGTATCTTAAAAGCTTCTTGGAGGAGCTTCCCTTCTGGTTCTCCTGGCTGCTTGATATATCATCAAGATAGCGTATCAGGCTCTTTCAAATTCTTCTATAAAAAATCCAGTGATGGTGGAGAATTATAAGCTGTCTTGAAAACATGCATTTTCATTGCACATTTTTGCAGCCTCCTTCACAGCGGATAAGTGATATAGAAGCATTTAGACAGAACAGCAATACAAATATGGATGTTGGTAAGAGCAATGCAGGCTTAAAATGTTTTCTTTTTTAAATTTCAGAGTATAATCCTGTTCTGTGAGATCATTTCTAATTGATAGTACTGATTAGCTTGCTTTTATTGTTATTATTTTCATAAGAGAAGTACATGGAATAGGAGAAATTAGTAGCTTGGGATCATGGGAAGGAGCGTTCTTGAAATGTGAAACTTGTTGGAGCTAGGCAGGCTCGTTCTGCCATAATTACCCCATTGACCCACAAATGAACTTTACTTTTCAAAGAAACAATTTTGGAATGCTTCCTGGGGAACATTTTGCTGTTGATGTGTGAGCATACAGTGCAAGATGCTAAAGATATATATCAAAACTTGTGGCTGAGTATTAGTGTAATGATTAATGCAGCTGCCTAGCACTGCTACACAGTCACTTTGAGCACATTATGACTTTTAGAGAAGTGCTTTGTGTACTTCTGAACAACTCCTGTCCATGGGCTGTTTGAGTTCAAAGATATCATTTCTGGATTTTTAAAATGCAGTCTTTAGTGAATGGAAATGTGAAGGCCTGATCCTGGATAACACTTTCTATTAAAGGAGGATTCAGCCTCTTATAAATGGGACCAGAAGTAATTTAAAAAAAAAAATAAAATAAAAATTCACAAACCAACCAAAAAAACCCACCACCACCAGCCCCCCCCAAAGAAAAACAAACCAGTGAGGTGGTAGTGGTGTGGTTTTGGGGGGATTTTTTTTCAAATGTTTTTTTTTAAATTAATCGTATAACTGAAGACTTTTTTCCCATTCCTTTTAAAGACACAGACCCAATTGCCTTTGATGCTTAATCCAGAAGCAAGCAGAGAACTATCCCGCATAAGCCAGCTTCTGAGCCTGACTCCTTACATTTTTGTAAGCCACTATAAACCAGGAGACCAAAACTTTATCACTGCACAATTTTCTAGTCTTGTAGATATCTTGTAAGTTGGGCTGAACATGCTGGAGCATGAATTTCCTTATTATCTAGCTCTTATCATAAAATTCTTAATATTTCTGCACAGTAGACTTGCTGTGGCTACTCAGAGTTCTATTTATGTTAGCAATGAAGTCTTTCAAAACATATTTCTGGCAAAAGAATAATCCTGATAATTCAAAGATAAGTAATTTGATTAATAAATTAAATTGTATTGTAATATAATCTAAAAATGGGTGAACAGAGTGGAAGCTAATTAAGTGGACAAAAGACTTAATATACTAATGGCCTAATTCCAGAATTAATTGCTAAGCCTTTGCCTTTGTAACAATTCAGATTTCTTCCTTCTTTGACACAATTTAATAAGGTAGCTATAGATATTCTTAATAATTATGGTGGCAATTTTGTTGAACTAATTTGTGGAATTTATCACAAATATGAATATTGGTATTAGATTCTGTTCTGTATGGAAGATAACAAAAAGGAAAAAGTGCTTCTGAATTACTGAAGGTTCATCTTGAAAACACTTCTGAACTTTCATTTCTGATAATTATATTTTCCTCAGAGTTTAAAAAAAAATGTGTTTTTACAGACAAATACTCTGCTTCTTCAGAAAATGCACCTCTCAGGTAACTTTCAGTTCAGTTCCTTGCCTGCACAATTAAAACACAGACAAGAGACCTTTTTCTCAACACTTCCACCGTCTATTTCTCATTATGCTTCTTGATGAGATTTTTAGGCTTCACAGAACACCATCTAGGCAGCTAATCCGATGCAGTGCTAAGATCACAGCACTTCTTGTGTAATTCTTATTAGGTTAATCAAGAAACTTACTGAAGCAGGAGGTTTTTTAAGGCCTGCCAAATTTGAAACCATAGATCAAAGTTCATAGCCCTCTGACCCTTTTGCCCTAACTTGCCTCAGCGAAGTCTACATGAATGGCCTTATTGTGAACATGGCAATGTCCGAGAGCCTGTACATTTGCAATTGTTTAGGCTTAGGAGAGGCATTGTGTTGTGGCTGATGAAATGCTTTTTCTTCTTTCTGAAGTGCAAAGGTTTTCACCTCCTTTGCCTATACAAGTGCTCCGGTGATCACAGTAGCAGTTAGGTGATCCTTGTTCCTGTCAGACTGAGCACCCAGTTTTATGACTGAGTGTAATTAAATGGCTCAGAAGCCAACATTAGGAAAACAACAGTGAAGAACAGGGCAAAAGCTTAATTTCCATATGGTCAGCCAAGCAAGAACAACACCAGCATTGTGATCTGGAGTAGACAGTTTAAGCACTATTAAAGAAATGTCTGTTCTTTAAGTTGTGTCTTGAATGGCACTGCACCTCTTTGATTACCCTTCTTCATGGTCAAAACCTCTTCCTAAACTAAATGGTTTTTGCTTGGTGTGACTTCTTTGGTCTTATTAATATAATAGCAAGGATTATTTTGAATAATAACATTGAACTAAAGAATGGGAATCAAATAATTTAATTAAACAAAGTTTGACCTAGAAAAACTTAGGAAATTTTAATAAGGTTGCCTTAATGACATTCTGATTTACTACTTCCTTTTTCAGGGGAAATTGCAAATATAAGATCACAGTAGGATTCAAGCTTTCAGGGAGCATGGGGTAGAAATGCTAATTGTGCTTCTAAAGAGGACCTGAAGTTCTTTGGATAAATTACATTCTATTCATTTATTTTTTTTTTAACTTCCTGAATTAATTTCCCTAGAAAGTAACCAGTGACTCTGGATTTAGCAATTAGCCAGCCAGAAGAGTTAAGAGGTTTTTGCAGTCATGTACTCTTTAAATTGCCCACACCAGCTATGTAAGTATTCAAATGTAAAACTGACATCCTGGTTTTAGATGTGCGTGTCATCATTACAGCTACTGCAATGCTGGATTGGCCTCTCTTTCTGTGCCTGATAACCCTGTGTCCAGAGCCAGTGGGAATCTGGCTATTACAAACATGAGTGGTGGCTTTTGAGATGAGTTACCAGGCCCTGTGTTCTTGCATCATCAAAAGAACGTGTTTCAAATTTGCAGCTTATGCAATGCAGAGGTAAGGAAGGGTAGTGTATGTGTATGAGCAACGTAGGTTTGTTTTTTTTTTTTTTTTAATATGTCTCATTGAATTGAAAGCAAATGCTTGGGAACAATGTAATGCTTATTTCAAGAGCAGTTGACTGGAAAGTCGATGTCTATATAGTAGTAAAAGGATTAGATATTTCCTAGAATACCCTTACAACCTTTACTTAGTAGAGCGTATGAGTAGTACCAGAAATTACAGGAGTTTATTAAAATAAAGCAAGAGGTGTTGTTCAGATTGCTGATTTACTAATTACTGTTGATTGATTAAAGCCAGATGTTCATTTACAAAGCAAAGCACACAAAGCATTTTGGGCCATTATGGTTCTCCCCCTTATTGCAGGAAAGCAATAGTCTGTCAGACAGTTGTTTACTTAATATGAGCATTCGATTCTCTAAACTTTGAATCTATAGAAAAATCATTGTATCACCTGCAGGAAGTTCTCAAGAAAAATACCCGATGGCATATTTTGGTACAATTAGGCTGCAGGCTGCTGCCTTTCAAACAGGAAAAGTGAAAAGCAGAAGCAATAAAAAAAGATGCCTTTGAGAGGTCTAAATTTTTTCTGCCCAACACGGTCTTGACTACAGCTTAATTTTAAAATGTATCCTTTCACCTGCCACAGCCCAAATTGGGTTCCTCTCTATGTATAAAACAGAAGTGTCAGCTTTCTTTGATCCTTAGATAGCGAACATTAAGATGCATTGTTATTAGATGAGGCAAAGTTTATTCTGGTGAAATGCATTAACAAGAGAGCAGTGTGACAGGTATGACACAAACACGCTGTGTCAGCTTGGGAAGGAGTGTATGTGCCGAGGAGAATATTGTCATCACTTTCAGTAAAATAATGCAGAGTATTGCTTTATTTATGGCTTGAAAAACTGACAGAGACAGTTAGATCTGTGTCAGTCAAATCCTGATTTAAAGCTCCAGCTGTTGGTATTCAAGGACTCAGTTACATTATGACCTTTTATCTTTTTCCTCTTTACAGCACATATAGTGCCCAGCCTCCTCTTAATTTTTTGGGGGTCATATTCTTGCCTTGTGCTCTTTTCTTTAAATAAAAGCAGGGAGATGAAAATCTCTTTCCGGCAACTTTATTTATTATTGTTACATCATTATCATCTTCACAGTAGTAATTCCGTGGCGTTTCTTCCTGGTGTATTCTCACTTGCCAAATGGGATTTACCAATTTACTTCTGGAAACGAAATGGCCTAATGTTCTTCTCTGGTTATCTACCCTTTCAGCTGGTAGGATATATGCTCTGCCTTCTGCCTGCTTAGTGCCCTGTAGATAAATTTGTACAGAATTTCTTTAGCTGTCAGTGTGATGGATGGGCGGTACAGTAGAGCCTGCTCAGCCAGAGCAAGCGGCTGCCTTTGCCATCCATCACTCTTCCTGCTGTCAGCCCTCTGATCAGGACTTCAGAGCAGGTTGAGACTTTGTCTAGGTCAGAGTGTCACAGAAAAACAATTAGTTTGTCGAGGATATACATATTTTAGCATGAGGATATTTGACATCTGAAATGCTCTTGTTGTGTTCTCTATTCAATAAATCAGATTTTTGCTTTGTTTTGAAGTAGGGGTTCTGTGCTTAGGGGAGAGTTGAGTGTGTCACACTGGCTATTCTTATAGCTATAGTTGTGGATGGTAGGAAAGAAAAATGTATAACAAGTTAGAAAAAAGAAAATGGTAAAGAAGCATTCGATACCTAAGCACTGGAGGCAGATGTATGTTTTAAAAGGGGTGTTAAAACCAGCTCTGTCCTTTTAAAGGATTTAGGGCTTTTTCCTAGCAGTAATTTTTAGTAACTTTGGTTGTCTTTGGGCTTTAGATCATTTTCTGGCTTGATTTGTTGGCTTTTTTGACACACCAACTATTTGTGAAATAGAAAAGTACCAAACCAAATCGAAGTATTTTACATTTCACTAAGACTTGTGTTTCTCTGTATGTCATTATATTTCATGGGTTCAGTTGGTAAGTTTCTGCTCTTAAGCACCAGCCAGGATTTTAAATTCAGAACAGCCTTTAACTGTTGTTCAGAAAGTTGATTTTTTTTTTTTCTTCCTATTTAGAGGTGCGGGGGGAGAAGAAATGGGAGACGCTTAGGCTGACAATTCATTTTGCTGGCAGTGAAACAAGGGTAGCTGTTTGAATGCTGATTGTCCTCCAGTGGTTTTTGGTGTTCTGTGAGGGACTTTTCCACAGTTCACCAGGAAGGTCTCACAGATCTGCTCAGCTTCTGCTGGGTACAGTCCATCAGGGGTGCTACCAGCTGGGGCACACATGGCCTTCACTCTGCAGGCATCTGGCAGTTGTGTTGCTTGCTGGAGAATACCTGAAGCATGGGATCATGCTGAGAAGGAGCAACACTTGTTGTATGAAGAAGGCTACGTCGGTATTACAAACTGCTTTTTGTGCATGAATCGCTGCAACAGAGGATGGCAACTGTAGTAGAGCCTAGGTTTGGGGTTATCAGAGTGGTTACATATGCCTGATACCAGCCTGGGCTGTATTGTGGAGTAAGGGAATTTCAAATTACACGTGCTTTGTAACATTCATGTCACAGGCTCACAGTGGTGAGCCATGTGGTAGCTTGAGTAGGATCATATGCACCTAGCTGAGCCTGACACAGCACTAGTGACATGAAACAGTACAGCTCTTTGTTCTTTTGTCCCTACAACTACCTTTCAAGATATGTATGGTAGCGCTGATTACTTATAGTCTGAACAATCTACTTGTGTTTGCATATATAAACCAGTTAGCTATGGAGTGTGCAGTGGCAGTGAAGTCAAGGATATTTTCTGAAAGTGAATTGGTTGTGTTTTGCATTTCAATGCCTGAAGAAGGTGTTGCAATATCTTGCAAGTTAAATGGCCTTGCAAATAACTGTAATGTTCTGTGCTTAAGTACTTAAAATCATAGCCTTTGTTCTTTGCAACTTCTGTGGCATGCTAAAACCCTGCGGAGACAAAATAACTGTGTTCTGGATATGCTGAGCAAGCACAGAAATAACTCGTCTCCTTGTTCACTAATATTCCCAATATCTATCACCAGCCACGAT
Source organism: Falco naumanni (assembly GCF_017639655.2). Lineage (NCBI taxonomy): Eukaryota > Metazoa > Chordata > Aves > Falconiformes > Falconidae > Falco > Falco naumanni. The sequence goes on along the minus strand of NC_054060.1, from coordinate 13,184,210 downwards.
GCATCAGTCTGAGCAAGTGTGGTTACAGGATTGTTTTCTTAGAAGACTGCTACATATTTATGTTTGAACAAGAAGGATTTTTGCTTGAAGCTGTTACCAGTGGATCAGCAGGGAAATGAAATCTTTGCTAAATTTATGTTTTTCACATTTTCGAGTGATCTATTACATTTATCAAGTTTCTGGATAAACGCAGATTATCTTCAGCTCAGTAAAATTGTAATGCTTCTCCTCCATGTGTAGGGCAGAAGTTATTTCTGTGTGGATGCTGGGAGAAAGATGGCATAGCACAGGCTACGTTGATGTATTTAGAAGGAATTAAGCTCTCTCCACACATGTGTGTGTTAATTATATGGTTTTTCAGTATTTCTTTGCATAGTGGAACAAATTGGGAATAGCCACTGCAGCTGAAGGCAGCAGAGGCTCTTGCCCTAGCAACAGTGTGTGCTTCCTAATCCTCTTCCAAACCTTTCTTAAATAACTTTTTGCAAGTTTATCATATTCAAACCTATTTAACAAATCTATTTGACTTGTTACTGTGCAGTTTCACACAATGCATTCAAATCACAAGGTCTTTGTAACATGAACTTTGTTTGACATTGATCTAGAAGTATAATAACATGTATAGTAGAGACATTATTTATTTTAAGGAAAGAAGAGATTTGGTAAAAAACATGAAAAGATGGAATTTATAATGTTTAGGACAACAGGGCAGGTTTTCATTACTAAGCAAGCATATATACATTTCAGTTATCACGCCCCATAGCAAGATAGCTTGTCATGCTAATTTGGTACCAGGAAAGTGCATTACACCTAGGTGGAAGTTTGGAAGAAATTTAACCAGGTCCTAATGTGAGAAAGAAAATGAGACTAGAATTCCAAAATAAATTAGTAAATAACAATTTCAGGTAGTGGGAAACTAGGGCTAACATTTCTGCACTATCATCACCTGGGGCATGGTATGTAGTATGACGTGTGTTCACATGGACATTGAAGGAATTTTCCATCTGGTTTTGGTGGTCACAAAGCCACATTAGAATAAATATAGTAACTGAGGTCTAATACTGCAAAGAAAATAGGATGAACGGTCTTAAGCAATAGATGACAGACCACTGAGGAAGGAAAAAATTGTAAGAGTAGATTTAGAAGACAGTATTCAATATAGTAAGTGCAAGGTATGCGTTACCTAGTATCTCTGTGCTTGACTAGTTATCTGTAACAAGACCCTGAAACTGTACAGTTACAAGCATCAGGTGTTTGGCATGTAGAACTGGATTTTGCACCTTAAAGAACACTAAACCTAGAAGAGACGACTATTGTCTTGTTCAATCTTTTGTTTATTCAAAGAATACTCATACTCAACCTAATATCTAATGTTTAACTACATTTTCAACATCAGTTGTTCTTTATCAGTCCTTGGCCAAACCTAGTTCCCAGTTCATTGTCATTAGAGGTGAGATATAAAAGATAATGCAAGTGATGTGTCCTAGACATTGACTTTTAGTCACTCCCTCAGTTGCTCAAAAGCTTTTTTCTCCAGGGTCCTCATATAAACATGACCTTCTGTAGTGCTAAATATTAAAACAATTGTTTTAAGCTTCATGTTTGAGTTTTAAAAGCAAAGGAACAAAGTCACAGTGGAGGCCAGCTGGCAGACTTGCATAGCAATGCGCAAACCTTTCCCCTTTAGACACACCAGAATTTAAATTTGCACTTAAATCACAAGTCAGTGTGAATTCAAGCCTATCCAAGAACTCATTTATGCACATCACACAACCACCCCACAAACTGGTATGGTACTTTTCATTTGGCAGTCATTCCTCTAGAGATATCCAAGACAGAAATAGCAAGGGTACTGCAGGCCAGATACATGCTGGCGAAGCTGCCTGTGGTAGAAAACTTGTTCAGCACCTGCCTGTTTGTGCTATGTCTGGCTGCCATCGCCTGTATTAGACTATCACATTTATAATGACTTATATTGCCCACATTACTTAGGGATAACAGTATTATTTGTTTTATTGTATAACCTAAGCTAAATGTTGAAGTGCAATTTCAAGTGAGCAAGAAGATAGAAAAGCACAGCAGGTCTGAGGAGAGTCACTGTTTTCATTTTCAGGAGACAAACTTGCAATTGTCTGTGCCTATGAAAGCACTTGTTCCTCTTCCTCACCATGTAAAGCTCTGTTAGAGTTGACAGGTTTCCACGTGGATGTGGACATCTTAGAATTTAACAACTCATCTTTTCCTTAATATTTAAAAAATGAAATAATTGTTAATCAACTTCTGCTCGCCCAAGTGAATGTCTGATGGTAATCCCAATGACTTTCAAGTGAACTGTGTGATGTCAGGAATAACTGTAGTTTGTTACCTAAAAATAAAAATTGGAAAGTATGCCAGGTTGATCTTAAATCCTCTCAACACCACCTGGTCAGTGCTGGAAGACAGATCTTTTTAGCCTCATGAAAGAAATCTTCAATCCCAACTTCTTTTTGAGAGACATTGAAGAAAGAGGCTCCCTGTGCAACAAGGGAACACTGATATTCTTCCTTCATGTGAAATATCTAAAATTGCACTTGCGGTGGCTGCTAAGTCAGTGAAACTGCAGAGAATGTGGAAAAGAATCATGTTTTACTTAGTGATTTTTTTGCTAAATGTTAACCTATCATTAAATACTGCCTGGATAATTGATGAGATGGCGGAGAGTCTCCTTCTATACATATGCTCTCTCTGGCACACTGGTGTGCTTCACCTTCTTGAGAGCTAGGAAAGCTGGCAGGAATTCCTCTTGCTGGCATCGATAGTAGCGTGTTCACTGGCAAAAGGATTAAGCTCTGCTTTGTTGAAGCGTTTTAAACAAGCGTGAGATATCTTAGAAATGGAGAAGCCTGCAGCCAGTATTGATTACTGTACCAACTAAATTCCTTTGCAAACCTGTGCATAGGATCTGTGGCATCCGAGTTCCAATCCTTTAATTCTTTAAGGTGTTGTGTATCTCAGAAAATCTACCCTTGCGAAGTCTGTCCAAAATGATTTGATATTCTTGATCTTACTCTTCACTGTGTACGATTTCTAAACACCTTTAGTGTATGTATATATTAAAAAAATGAATTATCCAATTCAGACATTATTTTTAAGTGGCCTCCTTTGAAACTTTCTTGAAACACACAATTATCACTTAAAATAACAAAGGACCTGGGAAAGAAACGATGTGCACAAACTATAGTAGTAGATATCAAAATTGCATTGTGCTCAGTCCAGAACTCTTTTATGGTGAAAAAAATTAGCAGTTTTAGTGCACTGTCTAACTCCATCCTGTTCCCTGGAAGCAACTATGTGTTACCTCTGAAAGGCTTTCCACAGGATCAGTTTCATCCAAATGTGTTAATCTGTGTTAGTCCGTCTGCTCTAATTAGACCGGAGGTTTAATGTCAATGGTAAATAGAGTTGGTGTTCTTTATCTTACTTGGGAATTACTACAGTAGTAGCCTGTTCCAGCAAGACTAAAAGATTTCAGCTATAATTACTTCATGAAAGGCTGTCACTTATGAAGATGTATTGTCACACAGCTGGGGGAATACTCCCCCCAGCTGGATGCTCTTCAGGCTGCTCTGGTTTCCTCCTGCCATGCAGCCGCTGGGCGTTTTATGATTCCTGCTTCTGAAAAGTAGGAAGGAAGGGCATTTTGGTTACTCTAGTATGCTCACAGGTCACAGGCTGTTTATTCATTTTCATAAAAATGGGACCTCTCTGTCCAGCTGTATAATAAACTTGAGACGGCACTGATCTCCATCCCTTGCCTCTGCTACCTCAGCCTGGAAAAAGGTGCACTTTGTCAGTAAGCTCTTTGAGTTTAAAATTCAGATTCCCTGAGTTGTCAGGGTTACAAAAAGCCAATTGCTCTCTGCATTAGTGACATGAGAAGTATACGTTTTAAGACAAAATAATGGAGATGGGGGGTGGGGGTTGTGTGATTTTTGGTTTGGTTGGTGGGGTTATTTTTTGGTTTGTGCTTTTTGTTTTGTTTTTACTGCAGTGGAGCGTGTTTGGGGTTTCCTGTCAGGGTCACCTGCAGACCCCACCCTCCTCTGCCTGTGTTTTCCTTATGGAATTGTGAATTGTCTTCTATTATGGAGCTACTTTCTCAAGTTTAATTCTGCTCTGCTTTCATTTTCTTCAGCAGCTGATTGGGAACCTGCCTTTATAATTTTTAGTTTGTTTTAGTTAATGAACTTCTGTACCAGCACAAGTCAATGGAAACTGCTTGATGATTTCACAGGGAGGGGGATTGCATCCTCACTGTAGAGAGATGCATGGTATTTTGTAGCAATATCTTTTGAGTTATGAACTACAAATCTTATAAATTTTGTTCACATTATCTTTTATGTCACTGGATTAGATTAATGACTTGATTGCTTTATCCTCAGATTTATAGAATTGTTTATTTTCTGTAAGAGAGGCTGTTTCAATAGAAGTATTTGATGGGAACATTGTACTATGTAAATGACTTTGTAATAGTATTTTTTTTGAAAGCGATATCAATGCCTTACAGGCCTTACAGTTAGCTGTAGTATGATACAATGCAGGTTTTTATAATAAGTCTTCAAAGACTCTCCATCTCTGATTCATGTAGATGGATATCTTACTGAAACGTTTTTCTGGCATGTGAAAGCAGATGAATAAGTCTTGTTTTGTTTTTTTGGTTATAAAGGGAAATGAATTCTTCTAACAGTAAATGATTGCAAGAAACTTATTCATGCCATGGTTTGAGAAAGAATGTGGAAAATATGCCGGTGACACAATTGCAGCCTTGCTTTAAGTCTCACAGTATATACGGGTTAAAGGCTTCACTTGTAAGGCTCTAGTACAAGACCAGTGAACATGAAAAAAGAGAGGGAAATAGATGAAGCATAAACAGGAAAACAAAGATGATTCTTGAAGGCCTGTTGAAGATGTCTGTCTTGGCTGGCTTTCCCAGTTCTAGGACAAGCTGCATTTTTTCCTTTTTTCTGAACTCTCCAGTGAGACATGAAGATGTCGTTTCAGGTCCTGAATTATAATTTAGGAATTTCTTCTCGTTGACTAGTCTACTTTCCATTTCTGTCTCAGGATGGAATTATGCAATACTTTCCTTCCTGTTTCCTGACTTAGAATACCCAAATGCATGCTGCTATGCAGGTTTTTTCTCAGGGGGCATCTGTGTTGGTGCAAATGACATAAAACCACCAAATGTACCGTGTACCTGTCAGCGTCCTCTGATCTTGTATGTCAATACAAACTAAGTTGAGGGGCTGCTTCCTGAAGTTACTAAGATAGCACCGAGAAATCAAGTTTCTCCCATGATGTTCACATCCAGATGTCTGCTTATTCTAGTATTTAGACTTTAGTTTGGGAGTTTGTCTCTAACTAAAGTAAAAGAAAGGCTCTGTGGCTGCATGAATTGTTACCATACTACCCAACAGTTTCCTTTATTTTTCCTTTATTCCAGCATCTCTGGCTGGCTGGTGTAGTGGATCCCAAAAGGAGGTTGCCGTCATGGTGATGCTTGCTGTTCCTCTGCTTGGATAAGGAGGTCTGGTCACTCTGAGTGGATGGCTGCCATGGATCTGGCAGCTATTTCTTTTCTGTAAGTAAAGCTTTTGCTGTGGGGTTATTGCCTTTGTTTAGAACTTGCATTGTTTCTTAAAATCAAGCCCAGAAGGTCTCCTGTGGATGGATATATGTCTAAATTACATGTTTGATTCAGACTACTATAACAGTGAGAAAGGTGAAGCAGAGGACATGAAGGGCGCAAGAACAGGGAATCTGGCATGTGATGGCCTCTCTAAAGCTTTCATTTTAGACAGAAATTAGGAAGGAGTAAGACAAAGATAAGGAAATGTCAGACCCTGAGAGTTTAAGTTCTTTGACTGCTCTGGAATACTATGTGGGAAGATAAAATCATTGGAAATAGGAGCAGGAAACTCCAAAGTACTGTGAACACAGGTGAGCAGATAAGGAAACACATTGGTAAGAATAGCTTGGTAGTATCAGCTCACCAGCTGTTGACATACCAGGCAACATCTTGGGAAATTGTCTAGGAATTACCCCAATGTGGATGAGCTAGGAAAAATAACATATGCTTGTAAAGATAACTCACCAATGTGTGAGAAGGTATCTGCCTGTATAAATCCATGGTTCGGTTTTATGCTGATACTGAACATAAGCATGTGGTTGCCTACTAAGGAGCTGTAGTTGCTGGAGCTCCTTTGAGGACTAGCTCTCTGGAATACAGAAATGATGGTTATTTTGTAGATTGCAAGAGTGCACTAAGACTGTTCCCAGTGCAGGAACTGAACAGCACAAAATGTGTTAAAGAGAATGGAGAGTTATATAAATAAAAGTGCGTGTGTAGAGAATAGATTTCACTACTCTTCAGCATTGCTAGGAAATTTCTAGGATCCTAAAACTCACGGTGTGTATGGTGTGGTCCACCAGCTACTTGGATCTGCAGTGAGACCAGGAATATGGGGCTCTAACTCAGCTGCACATCCAATCAAACTGGTTCATCTAGCTTCCAATCCTGAACTAGTATCAAAATCAAAACTGTGGGAGAGAAAAAAAAGAACAGTAAGAGTCACCTGTACAAACATGAGTTACAGAAGTATTGCTTGTTAGAGACAAGGGGAAAACCTTTTACTCTGCTTGGTGGTTCATGTGTCAGCTAGACTGCGTATCCAACCCTGGATGCTACAAAGCAAAAAAGATATGCATCAGATGGAGAGAGACCAGAGGTGAGCGATAAGGATGATAAAAGAAAACACAAGCTATGAAAGCAAAGTGAAACAATTTCGTTTGTTTAGTCTCGAGGTTAAGTAAAGAAGGCTGAGAAGATGTAGGCAAAAGGCTGCTGTTTGGAGGAAGAGAATAATCTGGTTTTTCATGTCTGCTGGGGACAAGACAAAAATTGATGAGTTTAAGTTAAAGCAAAGGAGATTAGAAGTTAGACATGAGGGGAAACTTTGCAATTGTAAGGGTAATTAACGACTGGAATAGATTGCTTAGGGCTGTTATGGAATGGCTTTGTAAGAACAGGCTTGACAAACATCTGCCAGGAGTGCCAGGGGCCCTGACGCCTGTGCCTGGGAGTAGTAAGGTGAACTCAGGGACTGCTGGAGCACCTTCCTGTCCTGGTTTCTTTGATATGCAGTTTGTATTTTCATTCTCACACTGCTGCTTTCTAGGACCCCATTTACCCAAAAGATCGTGGTTAAAATTTTTATTTGATGCCAACTTCAATCAAACAGCAGGAAAACAAATATATGTTTTTTTGGTAGAAGAAAAGTTAGTCTGAAACAGATTTTGCTGTGGAGACCAGCTTTAGAGCTACCACAACTTTTACAACATCTGTTTCACTGTGGTGTAGCAGGAAGCAGCTTCTATTACACTTTATCAGCAAAAAATTTGGATCCCAAAGTGACAGGACAAGCTTAAAAGAAAAAACAGCTGTTGACAAGACTCTAGTGAGTATGCTGTGGGCCTCAGCAAAATAAAACTTAATGGGAAGGGAAAGCAAAGCATCTCTTCATTCAGCTTTGAGAAAAATTTACACGGTCGCAGATTAGCGAATGGATTTATTCACTAGTTCACAAAACCTGTTATTCACAGCACTGCACTGCCTGTTACTGTCAGCTGTCTCAGTGACCCTAATAGAGGCAGCGCGTTCCCCGAGGCTCTAATGCACTAGCTGGTTTTAATGTAACGGTGTGTGTCATCTGGACCGATGAAGCGGGGTAGTGGTTCCAGTTGCATAATTCATTTCTGTTGGATAAAATAAAATGGTGACTATATTCGGTTCTGTAATTGTGCACGTTTCATTAGAGCACTAGGGCTACAAGAAGGGGACAGAGAGGATTGAGGTATGGTCCACGACTGCCTACTCCCTAAATTTCTCTAAATATGGATCATTAATTCAGTAGCACTAATTAAATTGCATTTGCTATATTTTCCTTTAGAAAAGGGTTTTTTGCCTGCATTCAGATCAAGGAGGACATATTTAAGGGGACTACTGCTTTTGGAGGAAAGACACAACACACCATCGTTCTCAGAGGGTTTTTTTTGTACCAGATCTTGGGCTAGCTATTGACTTGACTTTGAAATGGAATGTAACCTAGTACTGTTGCACTAAATAATGTGCTATTAAAGCATCCTAGTTTTAGGTGTCTCTGCAGGAAACACTAGAAAGAAAAAGTGTGGTCATTATTTAAAAACAAAGCTAGAATTCTTGCTATAAGCAAGGCATTGATTGTCAGTGGTATCTAATCTAGAGCAATATTAGAAAGGGGACTGTGTCGTAACACCCACTTCACTCTGAGTTCTTCATTTCATCTGTGATTTAAACTTTTTATTGAATAACAATCAAATATTCTTTTGAGACAACTTATCCAAAAAGCAAAGGTATTAAATTGAAAATAAAACCAACCACAAAACCCAAAACCCCACCAAAATCAACAAAAAACCAAACAAACAAAAAAACCAAACCAAAAGAAATCCCCCCCAACCCAATCAACACCCCCCCCCACCCGGTTATATTAATTAACCGGACTACAAACCTGCATTGCAGAAATGCATAAACTGCCCCAGACTTGGTGAGGTGTCTATGCGTAGCTGTTAATGAGCTAAGTGAGTTGAAAGGTAAACAGGATGTGCCTCATTTCCCCTGATGAGCTTTTCTTTACAGGATCCTGGAATTTGCCTTCAGGTGAAATGTCAGGGATTGTGCTTTCCCTTGGGAGACCCAATTCTAATTAAGCAGTACACAGTTAAAATCATCTCCGTGTTCTGCCTTTATTGAGAAACACTTGATCACCAATTTTGTCACTATATTAATGCTGGGAATATTGGCCATTGCACATTATCTGTGTATATCTGAGCTCTGCAGTGTTACAATGTGATGTCAGAATGAGTATAAAAATGGTGTCCACAAAATCAGCTAAGTGGAGCGAGCAATAGCTGATCCTCATTACGTTGGCTTTACTTTCAATTTAGACAAAGCACAAATAATGAAAACTTGTTAATTATATAGTGTTGGTGGATATTTTTTTTTTAACCCTGTGAAGTAGATGGCACACTTAAACCAGTGAAAGCTATTCTAATGTAGTACTATGAAGGTACGGAAAATTCTATCCAAACAATACAGACAGACCTTAGGTTTTTCAAGAGAAGAAATTCCTTTCAATGGGAGTTCTAGCTGCTTAACCTGAACTTTATACCGAATATTTTCTGAAACATTTCAGGAGTTGATATTGCACAGCGTGGTGCAGAGCTGTTAGAAACCTTTGTGTAACTCTGTATGTTGGTAAATGGACTTAAGACAATGCAAAGGTGCAACATTTGGATTTCCTGTACTTGTTTGGGCATTTGGATTCCAAGAACATTCCACATGCAATTTAAGCACACTTAGGGGAAAAAAGCAGGATTAAATTTGGCTATACAACTGGATTTGAATTTTTAGGTCTCTTTGATGCATTTTGGTGGAGCTTATTTTTTTATGGTGAAGGACAGGCTTAGTACCCATAGTTGTATGTTTGTGTAATGAGTCTGATCCACTCAGAGCACATGTCTTGGGTTAATAAACCTGTGAGGTATTTTTTGACAAAGTGCATAGAATTGGCATTAAAGTGAGATTTACTGATTCATGGATTACCTTTTGCCCTGTCTTCAATAGTATGCTTGAGGCAATGATTCACTGTAGTAATGTTATTTTTCAGAAACCTGTTGGAAACTAATTCTGCAGTTGGTGCCTGAGTAGTTTTGCATTCCTTCAGTTTTTCTTGCAAGTTGTAGCTCAAATCCCCAGATTCTAACATGCAAATTATTCAGACACATCAAATTTCAGCCTTTTTTTTTCTACTCAGTTGCCAATTTTTTTCATAACCAGTACAAGAAGTCAATAGTCTGATGTGTTGTTTTACTTTTAGGACTACTTCTGATCTGTTTTGATTTGAGACTTATATTTTACTAATTAACATTTTGTTTACACACTGTGAGGTACCAATTAGATGTGATTATTTATCAGTGTGATCACAAAACTGAAACAAGATTTTCAGAAACATGTAGTAGTGTATTTGGCTGTCCAGTTTTTGACATATTAAAAGGCTGTGATTAAAAAGCCAATTCAGATCTGTTTCTGAAAATGGGATTTCTGTGGAACCTCAGATGTTCATCAGTAGTATTAAATGTTCACTAACAAGAAATAACACATTGTTGAATTCAAATGTGAAAATAGGGAGACTACTTTCTATTGTGATTACTCAATAAACCGTGTTCTTGATCTTAAGAAATACTCCTTGAGAAATCCTCCTGCAATCACAACTGATGAGGCATGTTGGGTGATGGTGTATTTCTGTCTTTTGCAATTAGGTAGTGACCATAAGATAGCACATAAAACAGCAGGTCATTACCTTGAAATGTAAAATATGTCAGACCACTGCCAGGCTTGCGGTCTTCCAGATGCACAATATCCTTGTCATTATTTTATTTAGCAATCCAGACAGCTTTGCATGGGTTGTAGTGGGACATGATGCAAAAAACGCAGGAGCTGTTCTCTCCTTAAAAACCATTGTGCAAGTTGCGTATATTCTTTAGAGTGCCCCAAGAAATGACATACTGCTTGCAGCTGAGGCAGAGCTAGATGTTAATTTGGTGAGCATGCCTCCTTTTGGCTCGAGTAAGATGACTTTTTGCCACGTATGGGCTTCAGGCTTTGTTTTCTGTTATTTTTCTATTGTCAGACAGATAGTAATGCCAGTGAAGAACTGAAAAGCCACTTGGAGTAATATTAGCTAATGTGATGTTGGCAGAGTGAGAAATCACAACTGTTCTGCTGGCAAAGAACATTTTTCTTGCTTCCTTTTATTTCCTATTAAGTCTCACTTTGAGAAACAAACTGAGTTATCACTGCAGGAATCAAGCAAGCACACTTACAAGAAAGACATTAATGGTCTGATTCAGGCGTATGTCACCTGCACATACTAGTGGGGAGCTTCATAGCTCATTGTGTAACATTTATTGGTTTTTCAATACATTTCCTTTGTAAGCATAGCAAACAATTCATAATCTATTTTTTTCATATCCAGAATACTATTTCTGTACTTTACTGTAATTCACCATTCCTATATATTTTGGTGTGAACATTTGAGGTGGATTTCTTTAGTCTTGTTTTTCTGATGCATGGATATTATAAATGCAGTTATGAGAGAGAGTTAATTAAGCTTCATGGTGGATTGCTTTATTGATTCTACAGACTAGTCACTGCAGAACTGAAAACATTCATAAACATGATGTAGTACCATAAGGATGATTGGTAATCATTTTGAACAGGTATCTCTTAACCAGGAAGATGTTATAAGTCATTCATAGGTCTGTAAGGTACAACAGGGGTACTCCTCTTCCCCTCCAGCCTCAAAAAAAACCCCAAAACAAACCACCAATGAACTCATGCAAAACAGAACCAACAAAAAAAACCCAAAAACCCACAAAAAAAACCACCTCACAAACAGCAACAAAACAACCTTGGTGACTGGTGAGATTAAGGAACTTTTTGGGTTTGGTGGGTTTTGTTATTGTTGTTTTTCCTTACTCTACAAATATCACCCTTATAGTATGGCTAATATAGTTAAAATAAACGTAGAGGAATGAATAGTAATTACTAGTTGGCTAAAATCAGGGCTTGCTCAAACTTAAGGTTGTGTTGATTGCAGGAGGATGATGAGCATGCATTATCATCTTCATGTCTGAGACAGAGCAGATTAAGTTTGAATTCACATGAATTGGGGAGATTTGGGTTTGCTTATGTTAGGGAGGAAAGAACCTGTATCAGAAACAAAAAGGGAAAGGTAAGAATGAGTGTCGGTAAATGTAAGGTCCCAGGCTGAACATATCTGATGTATAAGAACGAATGTGGATTTAGCACATATCAGATAAAACTAAACTTCCAGGAATCTTGAATGTTGGCACTTACTGAAACTACTACATTGTAGCTGGCCCTGAAGACTGATGTCAGTGGATCCGAAGAGATGTCCTCGTGCCTCAGGTGCCTGGGCTACAGCTTCAGTTCTCTCTAGTGCCGTGGAAGTAGCTCAGTTTGTTTAGGTGGTGCAGAAACAGCAGCAGCAAAAACCCTTAAATAACTGTTTAGATAATACTGCTCATTTAAGATTCTATTCACTGCTACTAATTAAATAGTAGTCTAACAAGTTAAGAGGTAAGTTCTGGCATCATACTAAACCACAACAATTATTAATGTAATTCACTTTAGTTATCTGTGTCCATTAGCAGGTTGGTGCATTTAGTATAGCATAAGCATGTAGTTAAGTTGTGTTGTGCAATGGTGTATAACATAAGAAAAAGCCATCACTTTTCCCTTGAGCAAAACAGCAGTGAGAGGGTGCCTCAAAGGCACACTTTGTGGTATTAGAACAGAAATTGCTGATTGATAACTGGGGAAACGTAATACTCTTATTCTGACTTTACTGTCTTTGTAGTATAGCCAAGCTCTTAGAAACAGTTAATTATAGTTTCAATAAAAATATTTAAATGACAGCTGTAAGCCCTCATCATTTCTACACATATGTTGCAGAGCTCTTTTGTTGTTTCAGTATGTGTAAAGGAAGAAGTGAAGATGAACAAGTAAGAACATCTGATGTCCTTAATGCTGTTATCAGCAAAAGCACTGGAAAGACAGCACAGGTTGGTCTCGGCACACTCCTCCCGAGTTTAAGTGAACATGGTGTGAATTATTGGTGAGTTGTTGCGCCTCAGTCAGTATTTCCCTACAGGCTGTACATGCCTCACAGCATGTGTGGGTAGGTAGTAGCAGAGACATACTGAAAGACACCCTTCCCTCTTTTTTTGCCTACTTATTAATAAAATCTAGTTTATTAATCAAAGTTTGAAATACATTTAGACTGCTCTACTCTGAATAGCAATTCTGTGTAAGAAGAGTTAGGCTTTTTCTTCACTCTCCAAAGGTGATGGATTGATGAGAATTTCCCATTCCCAGTACTGAAGTCCTTAATAACCTGCTGCCATGCGTGGCCAGCATATTGCAACAATCTCTATTGAGTCAGCTAGCTGAAGTGAGCTAAATGTTGTCAGTATCCTGGAGGCATTTTATCGATCCTGGAATCAGACTTCATCTTTACCACTTCTCAGGTAGCTTCTTAGTTGATGCATGTTGGTGCTTGCTGTGCTACCGATGTGGTTGGCTTCGGTTAGAAACAGCTGGCAAGGATTACCTTCCTCTAGGCTGTCATGCTGGCTTTTACAACTGATTTTTGGCAGGGTGAAGGATCGAGCTATGTTCTGCAGCCAGGGAAGATGCTGACATGGCTAATTCCCATCCTTTTGTGGCTTTGCAAACTTACTGCCAAATGGCTGCAGTTCTGAAGAGCTGCACTGTACACAGAGGAAATGGTTCTCTTCAAGCCTGTGGGTTGCTGGGGATTTTAAAAAGGTTTTCCAGGGATTGTAGACTTTTATCGAGCAGTGTTTGAAGACAGATTCTGTTTTGGACTTATCGTTTAATGTATGTATTTTCATGAGATGTGTTGGTAACAGATGTTCCTTTGGGAAAACAAACCTGTCCCTTGACAGTGGGGTTTTTTTGGGTTTTTGTTTTGGTTTTTTTTTCTATAGCTCATGTGTTTGTAATTAAGACCTATTCTGCCCCACCAAAAATACTGTTTGGCAGTGCTCTTGTACTCTGTCTCTTATTAACAGTGAAGTAATAATACACTGTAAGTGATTTCAGGCAAGCTGAAGAGTAGGACAATGCCATTCACATGTGCCACAGAAGGAAAAATCCTGAAGCAGGAATTAGGGAATTTCCTATGGAAGTGACAGTGCATTCTCAACACACCTCTTCACGTTAAGTATTGTTGTGTATTCTCCACACGGACTGAGAGGTGATGTTTATACACACTCAGTTGCTGATTTATTAATATTTTGAGTTATTTGTCCTTGCCTTCATACATATTGTGGTTTTTCTGGTATTTTTAATACAAAGCTGAGAAAAAGAATCTGAGATTTAAAATATGTATTTTTAACTGTTAACTCTGTTCCTTTGTTTTCTTCCTCAAAATTTATTTTACATAAAGTAATTTAAGGGAAGGTCTTAACAGAGCTCTTTACTTTGACAGCAGATTCAACAGTGTTATATAACAGATTTATTTGTGACAGTGAATTTGAAATGTACAATTGTGAATATTCACAGAGGAGATGAAGGTTCTGCTTATACTCTGGGGAAGCCCATAACATACCTTGTACCTGAGAGTCCAGCTAGAATAGCTGGGAATTTGAATATTCCATGCTGTAACACACTGTCTGCAAGAATTATTTATGGAGTGATTCATAAGTAATATTTAATCATGCCTTTCAGAAAAATCCTTCAGCCTGCCTGAAAAGGCAGACAAATATCAATGCATGTTTTGCTTAGACTATAAGTTATTTTTTGACTGGCTAGCCTCATATCCAAAACCCTACATAAGATGTGTACATATTCATACATGAAAAACAAATGCTTGTTAGGAAACCTCAAAGTGTGCAAGCCTGTTTCATTGGAAACTTCTAATAGTGTGCAAGCCTGTTTTGTATGATGGGATAAAATGAAAACAAGCAATAGCTGAGATCTGTCATGATCTGCTGTAGCTTGGTCTTGAGCCAAGCTCTCAGTTGACCATTATCCAGTAATGTGCCAGGAAAAAAGCTATAACTAATTTGCTGTAAAGTGTTTGGTAAAACTTTCCCTGAACTAGCCTAATGGGAGGATATTGCACTCTGAGAAGTGTGTGTGGGTTTTCAAGTTTTCTTTTTTTTCTTTTTTATTTGTTGCCTCTGTGAAATGAAGTCTATCCTCTTAGTCCCCAGCTGTACCAGAATCCTCTGCTTTGGAAGACAAAGCTGTTGTCCTGTTCTGGTCAAACAAGTAACTAGCCTTGCCAAGGCAATGTGGGAATGAGGTGGCAGAAGACTCCAGGAAAAAAGGATTCTGGAAACTTTTCCCTAAATTGTCATCTAGCTACTAAACCCATTCTTATCTGTTGTATCAAGTACTCAAAGGTACTTGATTTGACCCGGAATCAAAACCAGTCCTTAAAACTAGACAACCCCCAGGCACCAACTGCCAAGTTAGTGAATTCAGTGCACCACGAGTGAGAGCCAGAGAACTGCTGAAAGGCAAAGGTAATGTCCGGAGCGGGATATCGGCTCCATGAGTTCATCTGAACGGTGTGTGAGTGATCCATGCCTGAGGCTGCTGGGTGATGTGCTACAGTGAGGGCAGAGGAAGGAAGGAAGAGAGGAGGGAGCAGGAATGTGGATGGAACAGCAAACCACAAAAACATCTCTTTGATCTCCGGGCTTAAGAAAGGAGCACTTAGCAGTGAAAGCATGGGAGTGGGAAAACCTGTCCAGCTGAACTCTTGGTAGGCTAAACTGTAGGACCCCAAAGAAGCAGGCATGATAGTTATGATTACATAGTATCATAACTGCATTTCAGAAGTATTGAACAAACATAGAATAACTAATTACACATTTTTTCTGTAAACTTCCAAACCACCCTCAAGCATAATGTCTTACCCCCTTCCTCCTATTTCATTAGTTACCTAATGCAATGGATTTAGAGAAATTCCAAAAAAAGCCAGTTGTGCAACTAGACTTGATTGAGTGTTTTCATAGTCTTGGATAACTTGCACCACGATGTATCGTAACCTGTTTTTTTCTGAAGAAACTTTGATTTTCATTGACTGTTTGGAGGCATTTTTCAGAAAAGGTCCCTCATCTCTTTAGATTCTTTGTGGCTACAGGGTGTGAAAGCTGTACTGTGTTTGACAGCACATATGGCGTGTTGAGACTGACATAATTCCAGGGCTGTGCCACCATGTGGTATGTAGACAGAGAATTAGGGATGAGTATATTGTTTGTTGCCAAAGAAATAAAGTCTGAATTCCTTCCTGAAACCTATAGTTCCTGATGTGCTGGCACTGCCTGAGTATTCAAAATCATGAGGTAGAGCAGTGGATCTTACAGTGAAGATTGGTCTTTCCCAGGGCTGGTCAGAATGTGTCCTCTGGAGACACCAAAAAGTACAGGAAAGCTCCATCAGAACTTTGTGCTTCTTCATGCTTTCCTCTCCTTCCCTTCTCTCTCATTTCTCCATTTTTGAAAGTGTTCACCTCTGGCAGCCGTGTGAAAGAGAATAACACTTACTTTGATCACTGAGCTTCAGTCTGAGATTGAGACTGAGACTGAAGCCCAGTGGGCTGGATGCCAGCCTGGGGACTGCTACAGAACAGGCTGGTACGGTACTGTTTCCTCTTGACCACTCTGAAAGAGCTGAAAAAGCAGCACAATATCATAGTATTTTGGAGTGCAACCATTTGGTCTTGTCAACCTGATGGGGTTTTTTTTTCAGCTGCAGGAAGGTGCTGTGGATGTTGGTGGAGTGGTGTTATAGGAGGTGGTGGGAATTGCAAGCCTTTGGCTAAGATCCTGCTTAGTACCTCCCTTGCTGTTACTTGACTGGCAGCGCCAGACTCTGGCTTTTGAAGTTATTAAAACATACTTGTACTTCTAGAGAGAGAAAAAGAAGCAGTCACTCTAGATTAGCTTTTCAGTTAGACTTTTTGATTCACTCAAGAAAACATTAACTTAAATAACATTATAGACAGTATCCAGATGAATGTTTTCATTCTTCCTTCCATTGTCTTTTCATATGTCGTGTTTCTGCAAATGGGTAGACAAGACTACCCAATTAAACTATTGGTGTTTGTTCAATGTTTCTGTCCTAAATGTGCCTTCCTCTTCCTGGAAAATTAAGTGGTTTAAGTCTGAACAGGAGCATGTGTAGACTGCAGACAGTAACGTTCCTCCATGCTTTCTCAGATGGACTTTTCTGACATTTTTCCTCAAGGTGCAGGAAACAGCTGATATTCACAGGCTTTTTTTTTTTTTTTGAGTGGAGAATTGGAGAACGGATTATTTTTTTTAAGTCAGAAAGCAAATTGCCATTTTTGTTATCCACAAAGGGTGTAAGGGTATGTTGTTCTAATGTAACTTGACTGAAAGGGTGTTAAGAGTCAAAGATTTGTGTTGTGCCAAGCTAACTGGTTGCATCTGTTGCTTGGTTCTGGATTGCCATTTTGCTCCACAGCTGAAATTCTCCCCATCCTGGCACTAGCGGATGCCTGAGACTGTGCTTTGTCCCCTGACACAGCCACCCTGCTGCGGTTTCAGACCTTTTCTTATCACAAAGGCCAGTCCCAGCTTCCTTTGAATCCATACCTTTCTTACAGTAACAAACAGAATGCTTTAGGAAAACTATGGCATCTCTCAATTGCCTTTTTATTAGCTTCTTTGTTAGGATTTTTGTTGGCATTGCGCCAAGAAGGTCTGCCTTTTTACAACCTAAGATAAACTTGTTACTTAGACCTTTTTGGGACAAAAGTGGATTTGCATAAATATGATTTATTTCTCTGGTGCTAGCAAGTCTGATGACTTAAAACTGAAACCTTCCTGGTTCTGCTGGTGCCCATTCCTGTCCATACAAATGTATAAGTGAGGGGATGATAAAAAAAAAATTGTTTTTTATGAAAAAGAAAGGAATTTATTAAAAGTCATTCAGCTCTGTGGCTGCTGCTTTCTCTTCTATGGCTTTTTCAAAAAATTGCTTATTAGAAAAACAACTATCACACTGAGGAAAAGAATTAGGGCTATTTCAAGCATATTATTTCACTGTTTCTTACCAGTGGGAGACTCAGGGAGGGGGTTGGGGGTTTACAGTGGCTAGACAGACCATTAAATTGGTATTAAACACTTTTCCATATGAAGGAAGTCCCCTTCTGCCAAAAATCCAGGAGCAGGGAGATCGGTTTCAATGCAAGTACTGCTGGGATGGGGCTAGATAAACTTTGAAAAATTAAGAGGTCACTGGGGTCAGGGTGCAGGCTTCAGAGCCCGTCTGGCTGGCTTCCTTATAGACTCTTGGAGAGCTGGCACACCAAAGCAGCATGACGTCCTGCATAAACATTTGGTCCTCCTGACTAGTTTTTTCCATGGTATTAACTTTCTTAACAGAAAAAAAGTATATAAAATTGACCAAAGCTGTTTTATATCAATTTTCACCATGCAGAGCCACAGAAAGATTCCTGTGTTGTGTCCAAAACAAAAGCGAGGGCAAAGGGAGAAGCGCAGGTTGCCAAACTACTTGTATAGATTCACAAAGTGCTGTAGTTCCTAAAATAGCAGCACGACACAATAGAGGTCTCCTCTGAAATGATGATAAAATGCACTGCTGTTGATTTTTCAGCTGGTTAATCAAATGGAAAAGATAAATAATATAAACCCTACGAAGATGGAAAGGAATGCTCCGAGGGGATTGCTTTACAACCCCAAATCAAAAAAATGTCAGAGGGCTGGCTAAACCCTCAAAGAGAACCTGAATGGAGCAAGAGTGTCAGGACTGGTGGCCAGAAGGGACAGACCCTGGGCTGAACAGGGAGTGGGTGCTGCATGGTGAAGGGCACAGGTAGGCTTTCGCATTGCTTTTCTGTGCCCGTGCCTTTGAGGCCTCGAGTCAATCCCGTGGCATCTAGTACGGCTCTAGGGCTGTTAAGCTGCGTGTTGCCCTCTGGCCCCTGAAAACCACTGTATCTCTTGGAAACACTGTGTGCTGTGCAGTCATGCTTTCCGTATGGAAACGGAGACAACCAAGGGTAGCAATGTCCTGGCTAAAGTGAGTAAGGTGAGGATGAAGCCTTGTCTGTGGATGGATATGTTTCACTTTCCTAAAGCCAGAGCCAAGAAGAATTAAGTATTTGGCCCATAACTTCTATTGTTACAACTTCTTTTCTGCCTGGCTTTGCTTTCATTCACTCAAAAACAGTGTTTCAACTTGAAAATACTGATCTCAGTTGAGTAAAATCAAACAAGCAGAAAATGTTTGCTGCTCTGTCATAAACTTCCCTTTTTATATGCTGGAGTTTTGTTTGGTCGTGCTTTAACGGAGGATCTAGATTGTGGAAATGAACTAATGATGTTCCTCTTCTGAGCCTGGCCACAAGAAAGTGCATTAATGCTCCTGTATGCAGCTTGGTGCAAACTTCAGCTGCACTCTATGGGAATCCACAAAGCAGAGCTTTGTGTTTGGAGGTAGCTCTGCTAATTTTCCTGGGGAATTTGTGTGGTATATCTGCGCTAGCAGAGGATCGTGTAGTAGCAAAGCTTAACTCTGAAAGAATTTTGAGCCATTAAATAGTGAAGCAGCTAAGGAGTCTGCATTGTCAATATAGGATCACGATGGTTTGTTTAATCTGTTGGTTTGTTGTAGTTAAAGAAAAGAAAGGAGTTGGTTGCTGTTTCAAATCTGGAAACTGTTTTTTCATAAACATAATTCTATTTGCAGAGCTGTTATGCTGTTTCTCTAAAATAATTGTGCCTGCCCTCTTGCCTGCAGCTATATAACCATGTCTGGAAGTCTTTGAGGGCTAGATGCTACAACCCCATGCCTACAATGTGACCAAAAAGGTGTTCTGTTCCCACAGCTGCATGAGAGTTTGGTCATAACATGCACATGTACGTATGTGTAATGGTATAGCTTGCTATGGATTCATATCTCTCATATGATCATATGCGTTACTGCCATGAGGCTGGAGAAAAATTCATTATATATTGGGTGTGTTTGGATTTTATTGTAAAAAACATCCAAGTCTGGTCATATGAATGAAGGGACATTCCACAGGACATTCCACTCCATGATGTGACCCCTGGTGAGGTAGTAATAAAGGAAAAGACTCTAAAGACACAGACCAGTGAATGCAGCACATGGTCGAGGGGAAAGCAGGATTAAATGACATGACAAAGGCAAGCAGAAAAGATTTAATATGTTGTACTAAAAGCTGAAAATAACTCAGGGAGATAAAATCTACAGTATGGGGATGGGGGAGGAGTAAAGCTTAACGAAAAGAGCGGTGGAAACCACAGGAATTACCATAGTTCATTTTTATTTTAACCACTTACAGGAAGGTGATGAGTCACCTCTTCCAGAGCACTTTGATTTATTAGTGAGGTGAGTTTCCTGCTATGGAAATTAGAGCCAGCAGAACTGCCAAAGCGGGAGGAAGAGTGTGCACAGACATCTTTGTAAGCTCTGCAAGAAGGAAGAGGAGGCGGCAGCCCATTGCTTGCAGAAAGGAACGCTGAAGCCAGAGAGCAAGAGTTATGTTAGCCCTCAAAGTGAAAAATAAAAAAAAATATTGTCAGAATTCAGATACAGAATGGGCACAGGTAAATAAACCGTTCTGAATTTACCGTATGGATTTCTGAGTGCAGAAAACTTCACTCTTAAAACTATACTGCTCTGGTAGGTCACTGGAAGGTCAGCTGTCCAGTAAGTTACAGAGCTATGTTAATTTGTTCCACATTGGGCCTGAAGCCTACAATTAGGTGAAGCAAAATTTTATGAAAAATTCTTTACTGAAGTAAAAGCTCAGATTTTCAGGTTCTGTCATCTGCATACACTTTCTGGACCCAACCAGCAGTCCTGTGAGAGAGCTTTTAAAACCTTCTGGTAGAAAGATGTTGAAATGTATAGGGTTTTTATATATGGTTTTGTTTTAAACACATGTTTCTCTTTCTTAAATTAATATCTTCCCACCTGAAAATGTTCTCAGAAGCTGTAACTGGTAGTGAAGCCCAGCATAATGTTAAAACACTTCTAAAAATTTTTGTTCCAGCACACTGTATGTATATATCTGCCTTTGTAGCATTTGACCCTCTGGGGAAAAGGACAGGCCACTTAGAGGTGACAGACCTTCTTCCATAGCTGAAGCGCTTGACGCTTTGAACTGTGTTTTTGTACATAGATGTGTGGGTATTGTTGCAAATAGACTGTGTTGAGCATTAGCCATACAACAGGATAAAGCTCTGTGTAAAATAGTCTTGAATAATTACAGAGCTGTAAATAAGATTAAACGTTCTCCATGTTCCCTCACCCATGTTGTCAAACATACTTTCTAACTCTAGAAATGCACCACATCTGAAGTGGTGTTCACGGAAAACCAACAGAAGACCAGCTTGTAAATATTTTTTCAGGCTTGACTGGGGTTCAAACTGGCACCATATGTTCAAATACCTGTTTTAATGAAGCTGGTTTCCATTCTGAGCTTTGCAGGTCAGGCCGGCCAAGTTGTTGGCCAGGCATTACTCATCCTCAGTAGCTTAGATAAAATGTTTGTCATCACGGGAATATTTGTTATGTGGGTTCACTTTTTTGTTTGTTTTTTTTTGCACAACTTCCTTTGCTTCTTCAAAACTCCTCAATTTCTTGCAAGCCTCAATTTGAAACTATTTAAGTTTATTATTGCAACTTCCAAAGACGATTATTTGGCATTGAGTAAACAACCTTAGCTATGCACTTGCTGACATTCCTCCATAATAACTCTCTGGCCCTATTTTATCACTTACAGAATTGCTTTCCAATCCTTTTCATGGGTCTTCTTTTTAAATAGCTTCCTTATATAACAGATAATAACATTTGTTATAAAATGAAAGTAAAACCAATTAAATCTCCCTTATTGTACTTACAAAAGATTGATGTGTGTAAAGTCTAACAGCTTATTTGGGGATTTTAATCTAAAAGTGCCCTGCAATAACATTCTCTTGTGTTCTTGGAACTAGCCATAATAGAGAAGCCACTGCCTGCAGAGATGTTGAACTAAATTAAAGTATTGTGTCCTGGTATTCCAGCACCTGCCTCATACGTTAATCTCTGCAAAAATGTTTGAAAATACCCTAAAGTAGCAGCCATTTCTTTGTTTAGGTTTGAAAGCTTTTTGTATCCATTCTCATTAATGCTGTAGTGCAGAAGAGTCACTGTTCAGTAAATGAATTGAACAGAAGCTTCTGCAAACCAAGAACAGATTGCAGTTTTTCCATTTCAGTCTCCATTTTATTTTTTTGTTTGTAAAGGATTTAAATTTGAGCTTTACAGACCTAGGTTTTGCTATGCTTTCTTCCACATATGTGTTCTCTGCCAGAAAGAAGCAGCATAGGTGGACTTAATGTTGCAAAAATTTAAATATTGTGCTGTCTGAATGATTGAGGATTTCTTACCCTGCCTTAGTCTTTCTCTTGAGTTATGTTTGCATATATGAGACTTTAAGTGTATAGTTTATCTGAAGGTGGGTTCTGAAAATGCTTCATCTTCATTGTACAGTCTCTCATTTTTCTTCTACTTTATAACGTTTTCATTCATTCAGCCCTGGATTAGAAACAATACCATGTGAGTTACAATTGTGTATGACATCAATAGTTGAAGCTGCAAGAGCAGCATGTAGTAAACAGACTGTAGGCAGTAATGTATTTGAATACAGGATTTTTATGCATGAATAATCCATGAGTTTATAAAAATAAGTCTGTTTATAGATAATTTAGGAATAGAAGAATGCTTTAATTCATGAAAGAACTTTTCTCCAGCTTAAAAAATAATTCTGTGAAATGCAAGAAAAAAACCGATGTAAAGAGTTGCCCAACTCAGCCATCGCTATTTCAGAAAATAACATACACATCTATTAAGAAAAAGGCTTGCAAATAGAGAGTGTATTTCCAAGTGCACTACCTTAGCTGTGGTACCTAAGCTGTAAGTGAACATCCTTGAACATCTTTCTGCAGTTGCAGCTCTGCTGTTTCAAAACGTTATTCCTTCCAGCTGCTTGTCCCTTTCCCCTGCCTGGGCATTACACCCCTTTTAGAGCTGCTGGAGAAGCTCCTCATGCAGCCACTCCTCAATCTGTTTCTGACAAAGTGAACAGATTGGCAAAAAAAAGGTTATTTAAATTGTTTAGGAGCTTATGTGCATGAGCAATTTCATTAGCTGATCTGAAGGGACAGCTATGGCTGGAGAAAGAAAATGATGGGTGTCTGTGACGTTGTTCTGTCTCTGGCCCATTGCATAAATTAAGTTCATGCCAAGTAAATCTCCAGTAAGAGCAGAAATGGCAGGATATGCATCCTGGCGTACAGTATAGCCTTGCTTAGGGATACCCTTGGAGTGCCTGGGCAATCAGGGCAGCATGTAGGCGGCCTTATATTTATGTGAGTGACACTAACATCTGTTTGTCAATCTAACCTGAAAGAATGCAGATGTCTCAGAAATAATGATTATGACATTTCTGAGACTTTATCTTAATTGTTTTTCTTCACTCAAGAGTATCTGTTGAATTTGAATTAAGTTACATCCTTAGTTTATGATTGATTTGAAAATTATTCTTTTTTTTAGTTTCCTTCTCCAAACAAACAAAAAAAGTCCATTAACTCCCTTCCCATCTGAGCTCTTTTTTGCTTCTTGCTGCAAATTTCTTTAATGGTTTATAACAAGCTGTGTGTGCCTTTCACCTTAGGTCTCATGTACTTAAAAACAATACTTGCAAAGAAAGAGCTTTATTAGGAAAAATTAATATCTTAGAGTGCTTGCAATAAGAAAAGCCCTTTACTAGTTTTGAGTAGGAGTAGTAAAATATAGTTTTAAAATGCTTAAAAAGGAAGCAATTTGAAATGGGAAATCAGAAAAGGACTGTGAAGAGAAAATAATGAAGGGATTACAAGAGTGTGGTAGTGTTTCAGACTCAGGTTCCTTATATGTATTTAATTAAGAGCCAATAAAGTAGGATTTAAATGTACATAAGTTAGACATAGTAGAAGCTTGTTAATTTGCACTCTAATAATCTGCAGATTTTATAATTCATGAAAAGGAAAAAAAAAAAAATAGAAGCTCCCTTCTGCCTCCCAGCAATGGTTTAAACCAGAGGCAATAGTGAAATACCCTATTATTAACACTTACTTTCTTTGGCAAGTACATCGGCAAGCAGCAGCTAACACATTATAAGGGATTAACTACTGGATTGTGGTTATTAATGCACCATAAAATTTACTTCATTTTATATTTACATTCCTACCCTTTCAGACAGCACTCAGTGTAACCCCTAAGATTGTCACCGATTTGGAGTCGGTCATAAATAAGCAATTGTGCCAGGTTACAAATGCAATGATTTGCAATAACTCTCAGACGTTAAAATCACAAATCGCCACTGCCAGCAGACCAAAGGCCTCATCACAGAAGCTTTTGAAAGTGTGACTGGAAGATCCTCAGGATTGTTTGAGTTTTCTCTTCCAATGGGTTTTAATCAGTTGTGGTGGGTGGCAGGAGGTCAGTTCTGTTGCTGTTGCAGTTCACTGTGTCTGCGGGACAGTTCACAGTATTTGCATGTTACTGATTTATTATTAATCAGTATAGGTCTGATTTTATTGCCTACTCTAACTTATGCAATATATTCAAATCCCATTGTTCAATGATGCAGTTTTAGTGTCTTTTCCTGTAGGCTTATTTATGTAGATGGTAATTTGAATTTGATGTTACTCTGCAATACTACAGTTGGTACTAAATTAATATTTGACTCTGATTTTTCAGTCTCTTTTAACCTGTTATTCTCACGTTAAATGCAGTATTTTCAGCTTTGCTGGGTGAGTGTGTTCACACACAGTCTGAGAAATGTTATTAAAATTTAGAGAAGTTCCAAACATACTTCATACATTTAATTAATTGACTTTGTAATTAGATTGAGCTGTTAAATGTTTTTTATTGCTAAACTAATGTTTACTTACATTAATTATAAATCGGTGTTCATTTTTTATTACCACTAGTGTGCATTAGAATATGTTCCTTTGAATTCCAGTTGTGTGAATTGGCCTTGATGCGCTACGCGAGCACCACACTAAATCAGAAATAAACAGAGAAAACTGCAATGTGACCACAGCAGATGAAGATGTTCCAGTCTGCCTTAATCCTGACTGCAGTGACCTGGGAACTGTCTATTCAGTTGTATCTAAAACCATGGAGGGATGGTCCACTGAACCAAATTTTGTTGTCTGCCAGGTAATTATGACCCTTGTTTTCTTCAGCAGGGGGTTACCCATGTAGGGCTCTGGGCAGAGTAGGACCCATTTGTATTTGTTGCTCTCCTGTAGTGTATGTATTTAATCAAACATACGTATCTGCAGCTTTCCTTTTGCAGCTAGGAGGCCTGTAGCAAGGTAGAAGGAGCTGGCATTTGCATTGTGATTCCAATTAAGTTGAAATTAGCATGAACTTATGTTCAGTAGCTGGTGTTTAACGTATGTTAGATTAAATGGTACTTTGATAAACTGGCTCTGAGGATTGTTATGGCATTTCTTGTATGTATTGTAAAACGTGATAAAACTGCAGTAGTACCGTGTGATTAATAGTTAGTTCTATATTGTGCTGTATCTTTCTGGCATAGGGAACTAACCAGATTTAAAACCAAAGAAGCAAAATCCTCAAAACCTAAAACCTCACCCAAAACATACCCCCTCCACTACCCCACCATCACCCACCCCTCCAAAGGTGTGTGTTCACACACCCCTGACAATTGGAATATCTGTCCTAACTTGCAGTAAATAGCTAGGATCAGAATAATTTCAAATGGCATAGAAAATTATTCTTCTGCTTTATTTTTATCTATTTTGTATTTTCATTGAAAAAAAAAGGGTCTTTTGGAAATAACACACATTAGATATGCTTAGAAAATGCTTGCATTGCATCTTATTGGCAAAAAACCAACAAACCAATAAACATTAAGTATTTCAGCCATGCCAGGTGTAGCATGGGTGGGCCAAATCCAGCTGCTTCACAAAAGGATCTATGTTTGAGCGTTGGTCTTTTGAGGAAATGTAGGTTACTACCATTCCATTACACCTGCAGAACTGAGGCTCTAGCAAGGAATCAATAGCCCTGGTGACTTAAATGCTTACCTTTCAGATGGTCTGTGTTTCTAAAACATACCTCATGTTACCTATTTGCCAAGGCTCATTTAAGCAAAAATTGGTTTGCTTGTTTTGTTAGGAGCATCTTCCCCCTCGCCCCAAATAAAAGGAGATCAGTTCATCTTGACAAGAAGTTTTCTTCTGCTACTTTCGTTGCAAAATGTGCTGTTTTTCCTTCACTATCCTGCTTTGTTTTTTCCTCCCAAGACCTGCGAGAAAGCCTGCTCAGGCTGAGGAACAGCAGAATTCTGTTGATAATGAAGAGATGCCCCAAGAAAGGCCATAATAACACAAGCTGAGCATTAGGAATTTACTGCAACATTCCCTGGCCAAAAGGAGATGAGCAATAAGACAAAAACGTTATCCTCGCAAGTATATGCTCAAGGATGTAATTAGTAACAGTGATAAAAGAACAGATATGGAAACATGAAATTAAATGGAGCTAAGTATGCAAACCTGCTCTTGCTGTGGGTCACTATTAGTGATTTTTAAAGCAAATATGACTGGGCGACACCAACTTCACTTTATATTTAATTGCTGATCCTAATAGCAAATACTGTTAACCCCATTTTCAAAAAAATACTCTCCCACAGACCGCCTTCCCCCCTCGATGAAGCTAGGAGCCACCTTCATGCTTTAGTTTTAGAGCATGGCTGACAAGGTGATTTATCTTTTATATATTTTACTAGTGTGCTTGTTCAGCCAATTTCTTTTTTTATTGGAAGTTATAGTTGAGCTTGTGTGTCTTTTAAAAAAATGTTTTAAATTCCTCATAGCAGGCAAGATATCTTTCAGTCTGTTTTTTAACCCTTTTAAAAATGCTTCACTAGTAAATATCAGTAATTTAAGATTTATGGGTTTTGTTCTTTCCTATATAAATGTTTCTCTAGGATTAAGCTTGAAATAAATTACTTCATGTTGTTGCCCGTTACTTGCATTCATGGGCAAATTAAAGTGTCTGGTTCCCTGTCACTGATTTTTGAAATGTCAGTAATTAAAATTGCAGAAGTGTTTGTAATGCCGAAGATTAAACAGATGTTGGTGGGCACATTAACTTTAGACAGATTTGGCAGGTAAAATTTAACATAAGAATGACTGTTTCTATATTCTTCGTTGGTAATTGTAGCTTTACTGGCCTTTCAGGTGTGCTTAAAAGCAAGATGGATTATGGAAATGTTTGCCACAATTTGTTGGCATGTATCCCTAAAACGGGAACGTGTGAGATGAGGAACTCTTCCTTTGGAGAGATGTGCTAAGCTGTTCACCTATCCTCAATGCTTCTAACCTGAGAGCTGTAACCAAGTTCATTATAGCAGCTGAAATGACTCTTTTCCTGCTACAATCCAACTACTTTGAGGTTTTTGTCTGTACTAACTCTGAAGCTCGTTCCTTATGCTGATGAATGTCTTCATATGATCCCGAAACTCCCTGCCACCCTGCATGTCTCCCCGTTTCTCTTATATTGCTACCTTGTTGAGTGATTTCTCATAATTACAGCACATTTTTGTGAAGACATATCGCATCTTCTGTCCTGCCAGACACAGTCCTCAGAGTCTCAGTAGCTGGAGGGCAGCCAGACAATATTTTACAGCTGCTTTATGAAAATCCCAGTGGCTGAGACCTCAGTGATGTTAGGACTCTCAGACATATCCGAATGTTGAGAACCCTTACAGGGCCCATCCTGAGCTTTGAAATGCTCACAAATTCCTGTGAGTAGTAGGTACGCCCTGTCTAAAGAACATGCCTGCACTGTAATGATTTAATATCTATGCTATCTCCAGTCCAGACTCCCTAGCACATAGAAGCTTAGGAGGAAAAAAATTGCTGTAAGCTATTTAAAATTCAACTAAATACAGGCCAAGTCTCATCCTGGTATAAAGGAGCTGATTAAAGGCTGCTCTCATGTATTTCTAGCTCTTTGAGATATTGTTCACGTACTGAAGTTGGCCCTTGCCACACCCTCCTGTACCAATAGCTAGATGAAGACTGGCAAATTGTTGATCTAATACCATGACATGTCTGTCATATGATGGTCTCTCCACCCTTGGGGAATTCTTCTGGAAGAGCTGCAGCGTGTCTGAAAACTGTTTTGCACTGTTGGAACAGTTTAAGGAAGCTGCCTCCCATCAAGTCGAGCCTGTTGTGTCTAACAGAGGTTTGCACTCCTGCCTCAGAACAGCCTGAATTCACATCTGAGCTTTAACCTCACAAAGAACATTTGAGCGGGGTCCTTTTGGTTCATGTCATTTGCTTTCCCACCCAATTTAGTCTGCCAGCTTATGTGCCGATGCTCTGTGCAGGGATGTCCTCCAGTCAGCACCCAAGTCTCTGAGGGATCTCTCAGACAAAGGATATATACATGTCTCTCCCCAGAAGTTTTCTAATCTGACTGTTATTGACATGATCCATATTATTCATAATGTGTTTGATCTAGTGGAAGTGGCAGAATCCTCAGCTGGAAGTTAGGACTACTTAGGCTTTATCTTTAGAAGGGGAGAGGTGCAACCTGCTGTATTACTCTGTGGAAGTTATTCTGCTTGGTGTACCCCTTTGCTATCCTATTGTTTGCCTGTTTGTCGACATTCTTAGTCTATAGGGCATTTGAAACAGGGTGATTTATTTTCTGTTTAGAGTAACCTGAGAGGTGAACCTGTTCTCCATCAAAGCCTGTGGAGTTTTCTGCGTTACAATGCTCTTTTCAATTGTTTTCATTGTAAGATGCACTATGCTGTAAAAATTATTTGCTTGCGTGTTCTCTCAAATTTGTACATCTCATTGGTGATTTAGATGTATGTCTGTATTTTGATATCAAAGTTAACCCTGAAAAATGCCAATCTCCTCCCCCTGTTTTTTCCTTCTTCCTTTTCAATGTTCATTACGGTGTCCTAAAAATACTCACATCCTTCTGCTTTTCATATGGCTGTATGTATTTCCCTTCCTTTTCGGAAAGTTACCTGGGGGCTGAGTGGCTAGAGGAGCTTTGGTGGGACTTTTGCATCTATTGCTGAAGCTCAGTCTTGGCTGTCAGGAACTGGGGCAATGGTTCCAGCTGAATGCCTGGGGAAGTGGGGAGGCTGGTGCCCAGGAGTAATTAGCTGTGTTTGGGTATGGGGCCCCACCTCAAACTTCCTCAGCAACAGGAGGATTTTATTCTCTGAGCTCTCTGATGTGGTCCTTTTAGTGCTTTCTTACTGAATACACATTTAATTTCTCTTTGAACTGTCTAGTAAATTTAGCAATCAGAAACAGCTTTATTTCATTCCAACAACTCCAACCAAAGACAGCATCCATCTTGTCTTCCAAGTCTTTACTATCTTTACAGTAAGTTCATATACCTTTTGAAAGGGAGCATAATGCTTGTGGCTTTACTTTTGCCTGTTCATACAATTGTCTAGATTAAAAAAATAAAATAATAATAATCTCATATTTGTGAGAACATCTGCTTTCTTAAAACATTTGAAGTTATTTTTATCAGGCCATTTATCCAGCAGGTTTGTGATCTCATCTTTTATTAAACTCTGTCTGACCTCACTTGTCAACAAAGGTCAGACATATTAGTTCCCTAGTTTCTCTTTTACCAAGTGGAACCCACTTTGGTGCTTCTCTTCTGTTCAGAGAGATACTTTTCTTTTCAACTGCGAAAGTGCTTTTTAAGGAAGGCAGGTGAAAATTGATCCATGTCTAGAGTTCACCTTTTCTTACTGTCAGCATGGTTTGATATGGATGGTCTGCTGTTGCCTTTAGTTTTCTCCTTTGCCCTTCCCTTAAGTGTGTATGCAATTATATGAGTTGAAGTTCCCGCAGCATTTCAGCTTCTCTTCCTCCTGGAATATACAGTCCTATTTTAGAAACCAGTAATCTGTCCATCTCTGTTGATATTGGGATGTAATATTCATTTAACATCTCTATAAAGTCTGTTTTGTCACTAACACACACATGCAGCTGCTCCTTGAGCCTCACCTGGTAGCTGAGCCCACCCATCCTGGAAATGTGTGTTAGTGTGTTACTGCTGCCGAATGGCACTTTCCTTCTTTACAATCTGTGCCTCCCCCTATTTATCATTCATATTCTGTCTGGTTAACTCTGTACCCTTACCATCACCTTTTCTGCATTTTTCTATGTCTTATTTGCTAGTTATGCCCTGTTCTGGCTAACTTTATCGCTTTTGCTGCTGCTGCTGTAGTATTTATTGATGAATGGTTCATTTCACCCCAGGCCATGTAATCAGTACTTCTCTTCTTCCCTTGCTGAGAACTTGAGAAATGTACTTGCAGAAATATTTGAGGATAGGAAGTTTTGAGGATAGGAAGTCTCAGGCCAAATTAGAGACACAAATCCCATCATCTTTAATAAGGTGCACATCTAATGTTTATACAGCTCTTTGAAAATTTGTGTCCCTGCCTCTCATTTAGGTCACAAATTATCCCTGATCATATTATAGTTACTGTTGCATCAGTGCTGTGGTTTTTATTTCATACCACCTTTCTTTTTAACAGCTTTGATCCCACCTCTTGCAGGTAACCCGATTAAAGGTTCTGTTACATGTAATTCAGTGGAACAATCCTTATAGTTCTCACTGAGGCCCTTTTTCCCCATTTAGGGATGGAGGGCCATGTGTGTTGTATGACACAACAGGTGGGGTATGGGCATGTTTGCAGTTTCTGGAAATACTGCCAAGGCAATTGTCACATGCTGTTACTAAATATTGCATTTCTGTGGGTTCAGAAAATCAAAACCACCACCTTCCTCCAGCCTCTCAATATGAGTTGGATATAGAAGTCACATCAATGCCTTCTTTTTAAGGCATAGTGTAAAAATACAATGAGAGTAAAAGTAGTTCAAGTCTGCAAAGACTTCCACAATGCATTTATCTCCTTCTCTGCCTTTTTCTTGTACAAAAAGTGTAAAATTGTAATTGTTACTTGTAGAATTATTACACTTTTTTATCCTTTACCATATCTGTGTGTTCTTACAAATTTTAACCTCTTAAATGGCTTCCCAGTTTCTATGTATTTCTCTATTCAACTTCATAATCAAGCAAACAAATCTCTGTGGTAGCTTGTTAAGGTATGCTTTACATTTGTAATATGATAAGAATTGTTCTGTGAATACTACAGTGAGTAAATGCTTTGTTCTTTTTATTAAAAATTTAAGTGAAAAACTCTGTTCTAACTTATAGTAGGTGGTGATTAATATGTTGAACGAGGTTACTGCTATTTTATGATATTGTTGAATAAGTGAAGGATGTGGCCAAAGTTTTAAAATATGACGGTCTGCTGTTGGGTTTTGTGCTCGTTTTGGTAGCATATTTGGGTCACATAATATAGCTAACACAAAAAACATAATTTTGTGTCTTGAATATAATGATTTGTTCAGTAACATTCAAATCTTACTTGCCTTCAAGTGTCAGTTTGGAGCTGCTATTAACTGATAACTGCTTGATAAAGCGAAGGAGGTGAGGTCTACTGGATTTACAAAACTTTTCTTCCTGCTCGTTTGCTACAGGTTTATGTCTTAGTTTCTCAAGATGCAGTGAACAAAGTAACCCTCTTAAACGAGAGGACAGACTTTGTTTCTAAGATCAGTGCTGTTGAGCCCAAATGCCTTTCCCTGTGTTTTTCCCTTCCCCTTCCAACTGCTTTTGCTGCCTCATCTGACAAGCTGCACAAACCCATACCCTGCTGCCTTTCCTATTGTGTATACTCGTGGGACGTGGAGATGGCTTTTATTCTGGGATAATCACAGCTCCTGATGGGTGAGTAAACAGGAAAGAGGAGACTAATTGTGGGAACATTGGTTTAGCTGAAGTCCAAGGATGCTGGAAGATAGGGGAGATACAGGAAGCAAGAAGAGGGAAGATAGTGGGAATGAGTGGCCCTGTGACCTCAAACTTGAGGTACTTGCCAGCAGCTTGAAGGGTCTGGTTGTTTATGGAAACCTTAAAAGTATCTGGCCAAAAAGTTCTACCCCTATATGATTCCTCAGCTTTGTGTGGCCTTCCATCCTTCTAAACTTGAGAGAGGAGGTTTCAAGTACCTCCTTGAGTTTTTCATAGTTGTGGCCTAAAGGAGAAGATGAAACTATTACTGTTGTCACTCAAAACTGTCTGGAAAAGATTTTTGTGGCATTGTTGTGCTGTTTCAATGACCATGAAACGGTGTGAGAACTTTCCTCCATTATGTATTTCCGTGCCCTGCCTTGGCTGTTGTCCATTACTTATGCTGTTCTTTTTCAATATTAGTTTAAAAATTTGACGTGCTGCCAAGGTTACTGTTTGCCCTTGCTACTCTGAAGGCCAAGAAGGTAAAACAATTCTCATTAATTGCTTTCCCGATTTGTTTTAGCTATCTTTTATTGTATTTGCTTTTCAATAAGATTATGGTATTTACTCTTGAGAACAAAGTAAGAAATAAAACTGTTCAATAACAGATGTAACAGGGATGGAAACTACTTCAGGAAAAGAAAAATCATCCTCCATTTCACAGTAAATATCTTACCACTTTGCATGATTTCACTGTGTAATGAAGAGCTCCCTGTTCCGTGAGGAACACATTGTAGTGACCAGGTTGCCATGATCTTTTATTCTCAGATTTTTTTTCCTATTGCTTTCATCCACAAACGAGAACTCATGGAATTTGTATGAATCTAACATGCCTAGATCACTAGCTCTCATCATTGAGGCCTGTGTTTGCACTGTAACAGTAGTGTTTGCCATGCTAGCATCTCAAAGACAAAAATATGGGATTGGTTGTAATTCTTCAATGTATCGATCTGATCCCTGTTAGATTACCAACTGCAGTACAGGCCACGTGTAATATACAAGGATATAAAAACCCCTAACTCGTATGGTTATATTACTTTTAGATAGTCTAGTCTATCTTCATTTTTTTGTTGATTTCACTACAGCTTTATAATTAAACCTGTCTCGGACATCCGGGGGATGGGGGGGGAAGAAGTTGGATACTGTCATGTGTTAGATGTTGCTGCATTGATAGCTGTGTTACGCATTGTTTCTGCCTGTCATTATAATGTACAGTGTCTAGGGATCCTTAATGCATAGACTATTTGACCCACTTGAATGGATTTCCCTACTCAGTTGATAGCACGTATTATGCCACGGCCTATTGGTGAATTTTAATTTAAGGATATTGGTGTGATTGACTTCAACAGTTCTTGCTGTCAAGTCAATGAAAGCTTTTGAGACTTTGCTGCTTTACTTGTATGTCGTGACCTAATTCTCCATAATACGTTAAAAAAAATGAACTGCGTGTAGATAGTACAATAGTAGTACAGTGTGTGTAAATGTGTACTGTAGACTTACAAAGTTAAATGCTCAAAGACTAATGCATGTAAAGTCAAGCAATCATGGTTAGGAAGCATCAGGATTAAAATGCCTACATGCAGGCAGGCATCTTCTAGAACTTTCAGAAGTGCCTAACCAGCTAAAGTGTTTAGCTTCTGTTGAAATTTATCAAAACTAGGGCTTAACTCATTATGTACTTTTGAAAATCCAGCGAGGTACTGATCTGTACTTTTGGATTTCTGGATACTTTCAAAAGTAATTATGGTAGGTGGGAAGCTTGTATTTAACTGGAAGTAAATAGGGTTTAGCCATTAGTGATTTTGTACTAGTATTAAGCGCTATATGTATATATATAAAAAAATTATTCTGAAGTACTAGGATACTTGTCAGAAAAGTGGGTTCTATTTAGATATTGAAAGGATTTTCTCTAGAACCCAAATCTGAAATAAGTAATTTGGAGTGACTCAAAATATATGAAGTTTGAAGTTCTTCATAGAAGTGAGGCAGATGAAGTTCTTAAGAACGTAAAACCCAGGTGTTTTTTGCTTTTGAATGATTAATCTAAATCCAGATTATTTTTTTCCAGGCTAAGCATGAATTTCTCTCCTCGTTCAGTCCCAAGCCAATTCTCTACTCTTTGAAGATGTCATTAAAACCACCTCAGAACACCTCTGCCTCCCACAATGTTATTTTCAGAAGTTGCTTAAAAGTAAACAGTTATATAACTTGTTGTTATAAGGTGAGTAATTAAGAAATGGGAAGAGAGACTAACTAATGTGCTGTCCATGAAATTATCATTCTGATAATTATTTGGTTTGTAATTATGTCTAGTTTAATCTGACAGTAATACTGAGAAGGTATGGCTTTTTAAACCATCATTTGTTTGGGAGAGCCCTAATTTGTTTGACATGATTAATTTCTATCTATGCTTTTCTAGGGTTTTTTTGCTGAACTTCGAATGAGCCACTGACTTGTGCCACTAGATACATTAACATGGACAATAATGTACTCCATTTCGAAAGGAAGAATGAAGGACCAACTTCCAAAGTTGATGGTTGCACAATGTATCGAACTGCATTATTATTTTAGTCTCAGCAACATTTGAGCTGTTCAGAATTCTTTGGAATGTAGGTCAGTTCTGAGGTATGAAAGGGGGTAGTAACTGCTTTCCACATTTTACCATTGATAGACCTTTCAAATGAAATGTATGTGCTGGCTGGTGCCTCCATGCTTCAAAGATGTCGTGGTTTAAGCCCGGCTGGCAACTAAGCACCACACCGCTGCTCGCTCCCTCCCTCCCCCCAGCTGCTGAGTTGGGGAGAGAATCGGAAGAGTAAAACTGAGAAAATTCATGGGTTGAGATAAAGGCGCTTTAATAGGTAAAGCACAAGCTGCACACAGAAGCAAATCAAAACACCGAGTTTATTCACTGCCTCCCATGCGCCGGCAGTTGTTCAGCCATCCTCAGGAAAGCCCGGCTCCATCATGTGTAATGGTTACTTGGGAAGACAAAATGCCATCACTCCAAATGTGTGTCCCCGGTCCCAGCCCCCCCACCTTCCTGCTCCTTCCCCCAGCTCTATATGCTGTGCATTACATCATACAATGTGGAACATCCCTTGGGTCAGTTGGGGTCTGCTGTCCTGGCTTTGTCCCCTCCCATCTTCTTGTGCTCCCCTGCCTCCTTGCTGGGGGGTGGGGTGAGGAGCAGAAGAGGCTTTGACTCTGCGCAAGTACTGCTCAGCAGGAACTGAAACAGCCCTGTGTTATCAACACTGTTGCCAGCACAAATCCAAACCATAGCCCACACTACTACTAGGGAGAAAATTAACTCTACCCCAGCCAAAACCAGCACAGAAGATTAAAGACCACAAATATGGAGAATTAGAGGCTGAGTTTTGGTCTCTTGTGCCAAAACTCCCTTTTTCTCTCACTAGTGTGCTTTGCTGCATGTATTAACTTGTGGACAATCCTATAATGAAAGATAATATTCCTTGTGTTACTGTGACTTAGACTTGTGGCAGGTAATTGCTAGCCAAGGTGTTATGATGGTGACTCCTTTGTTCCAAGGAACAAACTTCTAACGAGTGGAAGGAAGAAAAACTTCAGTCTTAATGCTATATTTTCCATCTATCAGAAGTATTTCTGCTTCTTAACTGCTGCTGGGATTAAAATTCTGACCAACTTTCACTTCAATTCATGGTATTTAGGAAAAAATACTTTCAGCAATTTAGCAAGTACAAATGTTTTCCTAGACTGCTGTACAGTCATAGGAATGCCAGGAATTTGTTGAGTTTAAATGCAATCATGTATTAAACTTGTGTCTGGTAATTTTAGGAGACTGCTTTAAAAGTTTTGCTCTCCTTGTTCTTTTATTTTCACACAAGTGATGACAACAGTGGATGCTGAGGTACTACAGCAGCAGAGGTCTAGAGGAACACACAGGAATAGTCTCATTTAGATTTCAAATACTGTTCAAGTTTTTAACCTTTGTCATGTTTTCCCTTCAATTACAGGTCTAGATGCTGTCATCTATATCTTTGTAATTGTATTGTGGAGGTGATTCTAAAATGCTGTCCTTTATAGCAAAATAATGTTATAAATCACAAATTACTGAGCTTGGTATGTGCCAAAATGTGTGTATCTCTAACATTAGGGAAGCTCAGCGAGGAATTCTGTTCATGTCCTGCAGGTTTCCAAACATCAGAAATTAATTTGCTCCAAACTTCAGTAGGATAAAAGTCTTGGGAAAATGGTTCAGCTGAAAGATGGAGGGATGTTTTTTTTGGTTAGCTAGTGCCCTGTTGACCAGGACTTTCACCTGGCTTTGGGATCTCTTCCATTGTCAGACTAGGGACTTGGACTGCCACTGTACAGGTAAGTGGCCTAAGCATCCTACCTGCTGGCTGATGGGGTCTGAGCTTGTCTTTCTGCAGTTCTGCTAGGACGTTCCACTCTGTAAATATCAACTCAGTCAGTAGTTTAGCCTTGGCTTCCCATGTCCAAGCTGACTGCACTAGCTCCCTGGTTTCTGTTGTCAGACCTGTTTTTCCATTAATGAATATTGGTTATTTGTGCAAAGGGGAACGTTCCAGTAGAAAACATGGCACAACGTCTCAACCAAAAGAATCTGAATCCAGCAAAGAAGGGACCTGAAGCTCTTGTTCCTGTTTATAACATACCTTTACTGGACTTTGTGCTGAAATTAATGTTGTCATGAAAACGTCTGGGCTGGATCTGGGAATTTCCTTTCAGATTTGATAGACTACACAAAAATTCTTGATTGACTTTACTTAGAACAAAACATACTGTGAAATGACAAGTAGAAGAAAAAATGTTTCATCTTGCTTGCATTTAATGCTTGCTTTATGAGATATTGCCAACAGAACAATTCAACATGTTTGAAAACTGATAACCTGAAAAGGTTGATGGATTTGCCTGTGAAGGGGCCCTGCAATCTTCACAAGTTGCTAGTCCTGGAAACAAAGATTTTAATCCTTGTATTGCTGGATAATTTTCCCCATTTGTAAACCGGGGGAAATTATAATATTCAGATCAAATTCACAATTTAAAACTGCAAGTTATAGTGTTTCTACTTAAACACTGAACAATTTACCATAGAGAATTTTATTGTACTTAATTTAGTATGGTGATATCCATTCAACATTAAAGTAATAATATTGCTTGGTTACAGAAAGCAGATGAATACAATCAATCCACTCAGTGGGAAATGCAAAGGAAAAAGGCTCTGCTAGTTTAAGTGACTTTTGGGTGTTTTCACTAGTCCTTTGAAGTGTCATCTCTCCCTCTGTATGTATGTATAAAATGGGACTTTTTTCCTGTATGCATTGGTTTTTGTAAAAGCTGTTTTCCCACTAATCTCATTTTGAGTCATCTGTTTTCTAGAATTATCTGAAAGTGGATTTTTAGTTAGTTGCTTTTAGCAATCATATGGCAAAAACTCTACAAATGATTGACAGAAAGTGGAAAACATTCCACTGGATTTTGTTGTATTGTTCAAAAAGCCTTACTGCATTTTTGGCCCCTTGTGTACTGGATGTGTAGCATAGCAAGAGAAGAAAATGCTTACTAATATCTTTCTTAAATCTTTTTCACAGAATCTTGTAGACATGATGCAGGAATGAGTGATGAATGCCGTGGATAACGCAGCCATCGTTGTTTGACAATGAAGGTTTTTATATTGTACAGTTTTTAGTTCTGTTGATCCAGCTCATTGCAGCTTTCTTGCCTCACCAAACTAATATCTGGGTTCAAATGTTCACTCTGATGTCAAGGTCTGATATTTTTGCCTCTCCCTTTCTCTTAATTTTATTGATTTTTCTAAGCCAAGCATTCCATAAATTAGTTATAGTAAGAAGGCTTATTATGGAATGCGATATAATTGGCAACTGATTGTTGCTGTAGGAGATTTATGTTGGCCTTATAGTCATAGTTTCTTATAATTGGAAACATATGTGATTTTTAGTGTCTAGACTTGGGAACTTTCCCAGGAAAGAGTTCCAGGTGCTTATCTAAGCATAATAGGCCAAATGGCTACCACTTAAAGGCTGCAGACATGGGAAATATGTAAATGTTGCTGGCAAATGTAATTATTTCATAAATTTAAGTTTATAAATTGCAACAATATCCATTTACATCTAATGGTTTGAACAGCTGATTTGTTTTATAGATTCATGTTTAAATTTGAAATTTGCTTTCTCTTGACTGCTCCCTAAACTGAAATAACGTAAAACACAGATATGAGAAGTTCTTGGTATGCCTGGATGTCAAAAAGCTTTTAACTATATCATGTGCCTAATTTAGCTGCATTGATGTATGAGTGCTTAACTTCAAACAGCAAATTAGTTACATTGTCATATTTAATGAATTAATTCTGTGAGATTTGGTTTGGTATAGTTAAGTTACGTGGCACCTTGAGTTTTGTCTTCATTTTCTAGTAGGCTAATTTCTGGAAAGGCCCTCAGAAAGGAAACATGTCTGGAAGTTGTACAGCCTACTAAAGCATGTGGGGATTTGATATTGTCCGATCTCAGTTTGCCTTGAACATGCTCTGCACGTCAAAACATCCCTGGAGAAGTAAAGCACAGTTGGCTATCTCAGCATGAATGCTCTGCAAATATTGTTCTGGGACCTGTACAGCCTGTGACTCACAATGAATATTTTCAGCTCTGGTTCTGACTGTACAATAGGAAATACAAAAGAAAATAAGGAATTTGCTGGGGCCTAATACAGTATGACTTGATCGTGATGGCACTCACAGAGAACACAGAAGAGCTGCACTAGGAGATGTGAAAAGTCCTCTCAATTCAGTTTTCGTGTGCCAGATGGTTGTTTCTTGTTCCTGTTGTATTTTTTTTAATCCTACCTGTTAAGATAGCAAAGAATGACATACGTTATCTGGCTCTGCAGCCAAGTGTGTGGTCCAAATTATTTTCACAGAATGCCTGACAAAGTCTGCTTGCTTGCCTGCCTGCCTCAATCATTTTTCTCAACTAATTAGAAAAGTCTGCCAAGCATTGTTGGGCTAAGGCACTAATTATTTTCAAACAAATGTTTCAATTCTGTACAAGTTAGGAAGTGTCTCTGTTTTAAATGACTACACGCTAAGATGCCAGAGTAGTCAGACCAGTTTTGTTT
Source organism: Falco naumanni (assembly GCF_017639655.2). Lineage (NCBI taxonomy): Eukaryota > Metazoa > Chordata > Aves > Falconiformes > Falconidae > Falco > Falco naumanni. Next base: position 13,145,380 of record NC_054060.1, on the reverse strand, counting down.
ATCAATATGTCTGGAAGTCCCAGAGGACCAAAGAGATAAAACCATTTAAAAGCAAGCGACAGTCTACAGTCTTAAGTGTTCTTTTAGGAAATAACACCGTAATACCTTTTTTGTATATGTTAGTTTTTAATGAGAAGTAGCAAGATGTCTGGAAATGTTTCTTGTGATAGTCTTTGACTGCATTGGTCTTCAGATTCTCTTGGGTTTGGCACTGAATTAAAGGAAGTTTTGTTATTAGTCATGCAAGACTGGCCTATCTAATCCTTTCTCAGGTTTTATAGCCTGCTCATCACCACCTTATTTGAGCATTAAAGAAGTTGGTCTCTGACAGCACTAACATTGGAAAGTCTTTCCTTGTAAAACTTCCAGTAGAATTTTGCAATTGGAAGAAACTTGAATTCTTTAAAGGAATTTTACAGCTTGTTTTCCAAGCAATGGCTCTGTACCTGGACCTGAACTCCACGTTTCCCTACTCAGAAGTAGTTGTGAGCTTTGAGAATGGTGTCATCCTGCCTCTGATCCTGAAATGTTTAGGTCATGTTGATTTACTTCTGACAAGATTGACAGTCTGATAGTTTGGTGTGTCACTAATGAGATATGTTCCTCTGATCAGCTACACTGCTGATACGTTTTACTTCTGCCATCTTTCTTCCCCACTGTTTGCCCTCATGCTCAAAGTTCCGCTGTAAGAAGCAGATAGATCGCCGTGTTTAGGAGGGTCTTTGGCTTCTGTTGGATCTGCCCATGTATAACCAACAAAAATCAGAGTTTCCAAAGAACTGCCTTCCTCTCTTTCAGGAAAGTAGGGAGCTGCATGTTTTCAGAGAAAAATCTTTTTATTATATTTCAAAGATGGCCAGAGAAATTCAACAACTTATTTCACAGGGATAACTGGAGCAGTTTACTTAAGAACCAGCTCTAGAGTTTGTTTTGTAGGATGTGTGTTAGTTCAAAATAGTTGGAGTATTATTATTGTTGTTGTTGTTATTATATATATTATATATTAAGGCTGAGGGAAAAATTAAAGAACTAAACCATGAGAATGGCAGCAGAACTTGGAATGTTTCATTACTTGATTAGTTTCCAGCAGCCACCTGTGCCAAGGAAGAAAATGTGCCTAAATATTATGGTATTTGTACCTCCTTGAACAGCTACTCATACTAGGATAAATGGGCAGGCACAATGTGTACTTGAGTAATGGTTTGTATGTATTTTCTTTTCAGACTCTCCCCTTCCTTCTTTTACGGGGAAATATGGAACCTGGTGCCCGGATACTTTGTATCATTAATTGCTTGTTGCCCTTATCTGCACCCACTGGCTTACTCCCAACCTGTCTACGCATATGTGGTGTATGCTCCCCCCCCCCCAAATTTTGACAAATTGTTTGTAAAGAGGAGGTGTACTACATGGGAAAATCTACTTAGTCTGAAAAGAGTTGGCTGTGGACAGTGCTAGCAGCTCCTGGGAAGAGCTGCATTGCAGGGGTATGGGCAGACAGATGATCTCAAGTGAAGACATTGCAAATAAAACATTCCTGGTTCTCAAGTATGATGTAAGGCAACAAAAGATGAATGAGCTGTGAATCCCAGGGTGTTCCTCGAAGTCCAGTCCATAGTCATCTCCCACACAGCAAAGAAGGCTTTAAGATAATGGTGTTAAGTGTGTTGAAAGGCTTTTTCTATTTTGTCCCTCTTTCCCTTCTTGTGCATTCTCGCGTTATTTGCCAGATAATGATCCACACTGATTTCAAGCACTGACTGTCCTTGGTGAGGATGTGAATCTTACCTGTAATATCAATTAGCTAGTTTTAATCAGAAAATACACATTAAATGTACTAGACTTCTGGTAGACCGCCTTTGCTTTTTTTTGCATCTGAATGTCTCTGTAGGTTCAATCCTGCTCAGAGGGTTGGAGCAAGAGGGAGGACCTGGATTTGTTCTAGTTGGCGTCTGTGCTCCAGGACCAGTAAGGACCTGGTGGCAGTGAGAATACCAGGACACCTAGTCATGCAAGAATTGGCAACAAGTCATGTATCCTAGTGATGCAATAACTTTGTGCCATGAAAGGACCACTCTGCAGACGTATAAACTTCCCAGATCCTCTTTCTTTCATCTTAAGGATGTTTTGCACACAAAAATGCTGCCAAGCCTTGTTAGTGTAGCAGGGGGTCCCATCCCATCAGTTTCATCGTGTTCATTCTTCAAATAAGTTTTGTGCAACCTCTATTCATACTTAAGGAGTGATAAAGACACAAAAGGGGAGGCTAAATTTAACGTAGTACTTTTCTCGTAATGGGTCATTTGTCGTAAGTGGAATGCCCTGAAATATGAGGTGAAGCCCCTTATATTCCTTCATAAGCAAAAGAGATTTTCTGGAACTGATTCAACTGTCATTGACACTTCAGCATGTTTAGGCTAATTCTGAATGTTAGTCCTTGCACTTATCAATAAAATGTCCTAAATTACCTCAATCTCTTTTGTGTGTGTGTGTGAACGTCTTGGATGGTCCTTGGAACATGGTAAATTCAGCTGCATTTTTTTGTGCTACATAAACCTGTTTACATTTACGCTCTTTAGTTTTATGGACAGCCACAGTTTCTGTAACTGAAAAGCTATACTTTCCATCCGAAGATGCTTCCTATTCTGTATATCTACACGTGTGAGTTTGCAGAAGTGCAATGGAAATCCAGTGGGAATAGCATTCCACTGTAGCTATATGAATGTAACATTGTTTCAAATCAAGCAAATTTTATGATATAAAACATATTGCTGCTCTTTTTCATGATTAATTGCTACAATTATACTTGATTCAGTACAGAATTAATTATACTTTATTTTTCATTTTTTTCATTTTGGAAGAATTCCTTTAAAATTGTTTTCTGATTACTCCCCCACCCCCAATGTTAAAATGTGTAAAGTTGAAATAATCTGGAGGTTTCCAAGTTGTCAATTTTTTCTGCAAATGAAGGTTCTTGAGTTGCTCTCTCAACAGCTTGGTAGTTTCCCCCATTTGTACTGATTATGTAACCATAAACAAAATTCAGCTATGAACCGATTTAATACAGCTCGTTGTTTATACCTGACCTTTTTTTTTTTTTTGCTCTTAATGCAAGCTAAAACATGTTCTGATGAAAAGTAAGGGGCTGGGGCCTTGGTTTGTTTTATTCTGAGCAGGAAAGGTATTACTGTCCACGAAACCAGTAAATTGTTCTTTCCATGATGTTTGGGAGGCTGATGAAGTATCCTCTCGAGGGTCTCACTCTTCAGTTGTTTCTCAGTGCATCGGTAAATTCTGTGTATTGCATAAGGTAATTTCCACACAAGAGAAGAGCGTTCTCTTATATAGGTTAGCTATAAACTCACCCTAAGGGGCATGAAGTGCAATGAATGGGAGATTTAGGTTGTCAGGTATATGATTGCACATAATACTAATATAATCGCACTCCTTGTGATGGAAAAAAGGGGGGGAGAGAGAGGAGATTCAGCGTTCCAGAAAGAGACGCTAGCATTATACAAGCAGCAGGGATAATTCTTTCTATTCTCTGGTATATTGGTGTTGCTGCTGTTGTTTTTGGCAGAAAGCATTCACCCTAAAAGGTTGTAAAGTTTATAGCTCTTCACATTGTGTCACTGTGTTGTGCAACCCAGTAGGTCACAGCTATGAAAAGTGATTTCTTGAAAATCTTGTCAATATATTTTTGTCATTTGATGATTGATCAAACTGCAAACATAAGCTGTGTGTTTTAAGACAACACTTTTGTCTTATAAAATTGTAGCGAGGAAGCTGAATTTGCTGCTTGCTATAGGTGCTTCATTCTACTCCAGCAATGGTCCTCCCTCTTCCTTTAGTAGGAACGTCTCAGTGTCCCAACCTAAAAAGAAGAGTCAGTGTGATGCACAGGGTTTCAGCTGAAAATGGATTTGGTTTGCAATATACAGTTGAGCAGTGGAGTGAGAGAGCTTTTAAATTATGGAGTTGATTTAAAAAGTTGACACTGGCATTAAATGTTCTATATTTAGAGCTCCCGCTTCAGTGGCTAAAATGGACATTTATAGATAGAAATAGTGATCTGAATTCCCCTTGTGGGTTTGGCACATAGGTTTGAAAGTTGTTTCATTTTTGTGTGTAATTTTCTTTTGGCAAGAATGTGTGCAGGGGGCAGCGGAGAGGTCAATTTGTCTGTTTATAGGCGCTGACAAGTTTTCTGAGATTTATTTTTAATTCAGCTTGTTTAAAAGTTGCATGGCAGTGTTCTTTAAAATACACTGTTGCCAAAGATTTTCATGTAACTTTTATGTGTATGCCATCACTTCTGTGACAGAAGTTGGCTTTACTGATGCATAGTGTGTTAGTTAGACAATAGCTACTTAAAGCTGAGCTTTCAAAACTTTGATCACCACCGTATTTTATGAAGTTATGCATCCTGTGGTTTTTATGTCACAAGAACTAGCTTACACTTTTACTGATTAATTCAGATAGTAAGCACTTTTTTTGTATTTTTTTAATATTCTTGTGGTATTTAATGACAGTTTAAAAATGTTTTTCATGTATTTGAAAAAAAAACTTTTCAAGGTAGGCAAATGATTGTAAAGGTTCCTTTTTTTTTTTTAATAAGATCAATTTTACCTGCTTTAAAAAGAGATTAGAAAAAATATTCATTTAAGCCCGAACTAAAGAGCCTAACCTGCTAAGGCTGTGATGTTTCCATGCTTTCAGGCCATGTGGACTATAACCGGTGGCTTTACTGCCCTGCAGGTCCTGGGGGAGGGGGAGGGAAGGAGCATATTCGGAGCCTCCCCTCACGCTGGCAGCTCATTTTGTTTGGGGGTATCAGGGCTTTCTGTTGCGTGTGGAGCGATAACTTTTTTTCAAGCATAATGTTGGTAAAGCAAATAGCTGCAGCAATATGTTACGAGGCAGATCTTTTCTTAGCTGTATTGCATTGATACTGGAATGAGAGAAAAATCTGTATCGGAGGGAGTTAATGCTTATACAGAGCAGCCCTGCTGCTTTCCCAAAGGCTGCTTGCCCTCACTTATGGCCGTTTCAAAAAAGACTGGGCTCCCAGCACTGCGACTTCATGCCAATGCCCTCCTATAATGAGATTCAGTTAGATGTTTTTCTGATGTAAAATGACTTGAGACGTGAAGCAATTAATGTTTCTGTAGATGTAATTATCCATATCAGCCTGCACTTACGTAGCTTTAGCCTCGAATGTTTACCTGTACCTTCCCTTTCTGAAGTAGCACCTCTTCATTCAGAAATAGAAGTGTCACTTGACCACAAACTGATCTAAACCAAAAACTTAGATTAAGAACAGTGCCAGTAGTAGTAAATGGTTACGCTGCAGGAATCCTAGCCAGTTAAAAACTGGAATTTCTAAAAGGGGGGCTAGTCTTAATCTTAAACAGCTCTGGAAAAATTGCAGCCCTGATCTCCACAGGGAAGGAGGAGGGGGAAACACTGATTCAGAAAACATGTGCTGCACTCCACTGTATAAATCTGGATTTCAAAAATAAACTTTTCTAGCATGCTTGAAAGTTGTTGCTGACTACTGCCAACTAGAAAATTTAATAAAGAGTTTAACTTTGTGCAGCCCAAGCCAGCTCTGCAAACACATGCTTTCCCGCTGAGATCAGAATGAATATCCAGTGCAGTGTGCGAGAGCCAGACTGTATGAGCAGCCCTGTCTACATGCATCCCTCATCTGACTTCAGTTATTGTTATGATGGGCGCAGTTCCATGGCTGTAATCATTGCAAAGAGTGTGTGTCCAAAGCTCTGCTCCAAACTCTAGCACGCTGCTCACATTTTCAATTATTTTAGTAAGTCCTTTTCATCTGCAAGCTTAGTCTGCTTGGTAAATGGACACATTTACCTTCCCACTTATAAATCTTTTTATAGAAGATGTCTTGTGCTCTCCTTGAGTATCTTCTAGTGTAAGATTTTATGCTACTTGGAATTTAGCCCTAGACATTTTTGAAACAGCCTCTTAATAAAAAGAGAGCAAATTATGCAACTTTTTACACAATCTATTAATTTTCAACAGTTTTTTTGAGAAGCTTTTTCAATTCCATATTTATATAGTTAGTGCAGATGGGGAAGGGAGTTGAAAACATGTCTGTGTTTTCAGTCAAGAGTCCAGCTTTTATTTGGTGATGGGTGGTGATGGGAGAGGACTGAGTTTGCAAGAGCAGCACATCAAACTGCATGTTAGAGTTTTTCAGCCTAGACCTTTATTCGTCTCCAGGAAGGGGCTCAGAGTAAAGAGGAATGACTTTGCTCGGCTTGTTTTGGGAGGAGTGAGACTTAAGTAATGCTGAGCAGCACTAACGCAGAGACTTGTCAAGCCATGTCCAAATCCATTTAGCCAGTTACACTGTGGGGGGAACTCCATAAATAAAGGAAGGAACCATTTATACCGCAGCCATGTGAGCAGCCATTTCTTAAAATCCCATCTCTGGCTCTATTCCTTCAAACAAACACCCCTTTCCAAAGTGGCAAACGGGAAGAATATGTTGTGTTTGTCAAAAGCTAAACTGGCTAAAATGTTGCTAACCTGTCAAGAGAAGTTGAAGAAAAAGAAAGTGTCTTCCCAAGGTTTTTGTATAATAGGATCAGGGAACTCAAGGAATAGAAGGAGGGGAGTTCTTTTGGCTTTGAAAAACGGAGTGAGAAAGAATCCCTTAAAATAGAGAGGCTATCAGTGATGGCATAGGACAGGAAGAAAGACTCATAAAATAGCGTGTTTTGCAACTTAGGATAGCTCTGCCAAGTCTTTGAATTGTCCAAACAAGAATGAAAGAGATTATGGCTTTGCCTCTATTATTATTATTATTATTTATTTACTTATCAAAGGGAAAATAGGCAAAAAGAAAAAATAAAGGACAAACCCTTCCTTGTTTCCTTTGTGGTCCCAGTGCCCTCTTGTTCAGTATGAAGGCAAGACTCCAAGAGGTGAGATCATAAACAGATAATACTTGGGAAGAATATGTGCTGACAATTATTGTGTGAAGGGGTTATTTTTCGACTGTTAAAAGAAGAGCCACTTCAGGCAATACTTTTTGTCTAGAGAAAATCTTGGCTTCTCTGCTATTGCTTGTGGGGATCATGCATCTCCTCAATGTCCAGAACAAGTTCTTCCCATTGCCTGCACCTCTGAGTACAGAGCATAGGGCTACCTGTCCAACAGATTGAGGCACTTCTGGCTTGATAGTAAAAATCACAGATTTGATTGCCTCATGAGCTCTACAACAAAGCACTGACTGTGTATTCAGAGGCGTCCTATAGCTGGCCTTTATTGTGAGTCGTAGTGTTTTGGTTTTTTTCTCTGGCATTTGGTCTCTGTTTGCCATTCTGACTAAGGCAGAGAAAATCTGGAGTCACACTTTCATGTCTCTCTTCTGATGGCATTTGTTATTCTAAGATAAATGCCACCATGGCAGTGGTTTAGTTAGCAAAGCAAATAATGTCTTTTCAAATGAGTGAAAAACTTATCATCTTTTATGTCTGACAACATGGCAACATTAATAAATATATAATAGTTTTGGGTAGTGCTTTCCACCAATGTTGCTTTTCTTGCTCTTTAATATGCAATATGATGTGATGTGTTTGAACTAAATTCTAGTAAACACTTGCACCTGTCACAAGAACCATGATTTGTTGCCACAGCAATCAGGGCAGTCAAAGAAGCACTGAAGGAAGCGTGTTTGTAGAATCATTGTAGTGGGTAAGTTTGCATTGCCATTGCTCACTCTATGCATAAACTGAATAATTCAACCTCTTTTTTTATACACATTTCTAGTACAAATTTCCTTTGGCAAAAATAGTAGAATAAAAAATTAACTACATGCATTTGGGAAAGGAATATGTATAAACATCAGGGGTGTTTTTCTGAATTAAGTTTTGGGATGTATGGTAGCTCCTTGAGTAAATCAAGTGTAGTACATGATAATGGCAAGACCTACGATGTAAACAAGTAGCTAGGGAAAAGAATTAATTGTCCATTCTTCTCCAAAATACAGGGAAATTAAATATTCTCATGTAGCACTTGCCTGGAAGCATTTTGGATCATCAACAATATTTGAGTTTTGAATTACTATGATTTTAAGTTTTGTTGAACAGTTGTGCTCCAAAATAAGAGTATGGCAGTGCTGAGCTCTCTGACTCCTGCTTTGACCTGTTTAAGCTTTTTTTTTTCCCCATCCTTTTCCTGTCATCCCCTGTTTACAGAGGAGCTATAAACAGTTTGTCTTAATTTTCCTGCGGAGTTTCACCCTTATACAAGAACTGAAACTGTAGATTCATAGATAAAATTCTGCAAGCAAATGCGTTCTCTGCTATCGTGGGATTATAGAGATGTGGGTGAAAGATTAGGCTCCCCTGAGAAGCTGAGTGCTTGTGCTTCTTGGAGACTTCAGCTGAAGTCTTACATGTACATTGCTGTTTGTGGTTTCACTCCCTTTGTTTGGTTTATTTTGGTTTACAGTCATGATGAAAAAATGAAATGAAAATAAAAATGAAACAAGCACTAACCAGAGCCAATTGGTCTGTGCACCATTTGTGTGTGAGAGAGAGTCTTGAGGTTTGGTTTTATTGTGTCAATCTGAAGCATGAGGCTGGTTCAAGGAAATGGCTGGCAATAAATGTTCTGCTTAACAGCTAGGCAATTGCATTAAAGTAACACTAGAAGACTGAGAAACCAAGGAAAGAAATGAAATTCAAATGTAAGGACTGCACAACATTCAGAGAAAAAGGAGGAGAGGGTTTGCAGACGCTGTGGCTTTGCTGCTTATTCCTGGAGCTCCAAATGTGTGCTGCTGAAAAGAAATACTTGCCATGAAGAAGCATCTTAGACATGAACTAGACCATTCTGAAATGCCCATTTAAAAGTTTATAGGGAAAGCAGGAAACCTAATAGCTGAATTTTCAATGAATTGCCCTATTTGGCAATTATTCTTAAGAGAAACCAATACTCTGGGAATTTTGCTTGGCACAGTCCACTACAATTTTTGTATGTGCAGACTCGCTCTGCACAATCTACCTAGGAAAAAGTGGTTTTAAAACTTTAGCTATTGCTTGTAGGGTTTAAGTTATGGGGGTGGAGAGAGTCTGGTTTGGATTCTGAACTGCTGTTCTGTTTTCATATAACCCCAGGTTGTTTTGTCCTAGAAATGCAAAATCCCAGAGTCATCTCACTTAACTGAGATGTTAAATTTAGGATCATATGTGTCCTAGATTCTCAATATAATCAGTGAGATATAGGCATCTCTGAAGAGTTATTTGACCCCTGCATGAGCTGAACCTGCCCCGAAGGAAAGTTTTTTTTTGTCCATATAGTTGTGGAAAGTGATTAGGCTAACAATTTGCATGCCTAATTTTCGTAGCTGTGTCTAGGTTTGTACCTGAGTGAGTATGTCTTACTTAGCTTTACTTCAGGCAAAATGCCTTGTGGTATTTTGAGATATAAAAACTTGTCTTACAATGTCTGAAAAGTATGCAGAGAACCTTCCTGAAGCTAAAATTCTGGCTTCAGCTGCTAAGCTAAGGCAGAGAGGCAGGATAAAGGAAAACAGCAACAGATACTATGCAGCATGTAAGCCTGGGAAGAAGTGTAAGAAGCTTGGATATGGGGAGAGACACCATAAATCCTCCAGTTACGCAGAGATATGGGTCAGGGAGCTTGCAGTCTAGTGTTTGAAGTCAGAAGAAATTGGGGAGAAAGAGAAAGATGTGGTGCTGGCAGATCATAGGTGAAGGGATGATAGGAAGCGTAGAGCTGTGCTGAGGACAAAACACAGAAAGAACAGACATACTGTGACAGTTGAATAGGGGGAATTGGGGCATGCTGTAAAATGCATTAAGCTATAAATGATGTTCTTGATGTTTTCCACATTTAGGCTAAAATAAATGGTGCAACCTAATTTTGAATACTTTGCACAATTCCAGCTGTCCCATCTCAAGAATACGATGGAAGGTGTAGAGGTACAAAAGAAAGCGATGTGATCAGAGAGAGATGATGGCTTCTGTGCAAGGGAGGATTTGGTCACCTGGGTCTCTCCAGTTTTGAGAGAAAGTGGCTAATTAAGAGGGAAGCAAGATATACTGGAGCTACATAGTGTTGGGAGTGATGTGAAGAAAGTGAAAAGGTAGTGATTATTTGTTATTTCTCACTTGACAAAAAAAACAGTGGAATGATCAGGCAACACATAATTAAATTGTGGAAGCTATTGCTACAGGATGTTGGAGATGCCGAAATACAAATGGTTACTCAAAGTGATTAGATAAACTCATGGAAAAATAGCTCATAAGGAGCCATTAAAGATACTGATACAGGGCCAGCCTCCAGCTCAGGAAGTTTCTAAACTGCAGGTTTGCTGGGAATTGGCAAGGCATACCCTGTACTTGTCCTGTGTTCATACCCTTTCCTTACGCATCCACTTTGGCTGTTATCAGAGGCAAGACACCAGGCTAAATGCATCAGTGTAACCTGCCACGTGGCTTTTTTCTTGTTAAACCATACAATATAAAAATAAAAATGCACTAAATTTCTATGCTGTAGACCGGATGCAATTTAGCTCTGAGAATTCTGACTTCTGCATATGTTATTCTTTCACTTACGTGGTATTATTTAATCACGTGCATAAAAACCAATCTATTGGGCTAAATCTGGTGGTTACAATTATGACTGTTCCCAGTGTGTTGTCCTGCACTGTGTTCTGTATATCATGTTATATTGCTACTGGCCCTTATTATGTGTATTTTAATCTGGTCTATGCAAATCAACTTTCGGTATTTCACTGTAGCTGTTTAATAAGAATACTGACCTAGGTCAATTACCTTTAATTACCTAAAAGGCTTCTTTTTTGTATTAGTATAACCTTGGGAAATTATTAACTAATATGTAGACCCTTGTGTACAGGTCTCGTTGAAGGCTGTTCCACAAGCAACTAATAAGTGAAATATAATGGAACTGCCTGGCCTGCTATCTTGTTGGAGTTATTAGTCGCATCACTCAGAATAGTTTCTGCTCCAGTCCCCATTGCTCTGCCTTCTTTAGATTAGTGATACTTTTAGTCTCCTGGTGAAGTACTGCCGAGGGCACCAGAAGTAAGTGGCAAGCACAGTGGGATGCTGTATGCATTCCGTACATTTTTCTAGGGTTACCCCCAGAAGATTTTTAAACGTGACACTAACAGGCCAAAAAGATTTTGTTTAACATTAAGCATGCAAACTGTCTTTAGCTTGAAATTTGGGTGTTATTCCCTCTGAATGTTTTTGATGGGGGAATATCTGCCCGCCCTTATTTATGTTTAGTATATATGAGTTTGCAGTCCCACTGGTGCAAAGTAAATTAGCCCTGTCTGTAAACTTTCAAATTTTTATTTCTAACATGAATCCTTTTGGAGAATTGCTCATACAAACCTGGAGTCACACAACTTTATTTGCTGCATTAGCAGCATTTAATGGGCTGTTTTCAAGCAACTGAAATAAAATATACAGAAGTTTACATTCTTGTCGAGGGAAATGGGGATTCTAATGACTCAAAACCACAAGAAATAAAATAAAAATATTTTCTTCTCTTTCAGTGTAACAATTAGGTATCCTGAATTCTTGGACACTTTATGTCCCTGGAGTCTGGAAAGGATGAGAATCCTTGAGGAATCAAGGTAATAGTCCATCATTGTTTGCCAGGATTAAATCCTATATACTTGAGCTGAAACTCCCATGGTAGCCTGGTGTTTGGCCCAAAAGCTATAGGATCTGTAAGTATAGTACTATTTGCAGAACAGGGTAATCCCAGAGTTTAAGGCCACAGAAACCCAAGGTTTTGCAGCACTTGGAAAGGCAGCCTGGCAGGAAATCACACTTGTCCATTGTGTCTGCTTGTTGTTCAGCAGAGATTTCTTGAAACAGATATTTCTATGACATACTCTTATTTCAACAAATTGGCACTTCCCAACAAAAACATGTCCTGTTAGAATTCCCTAACCAGATGTAATTCAGACATCAAAGAGGGTGAATATATTTCTTCATTCTTATTTCCATTTCATTCCTTTCTCCCTTTTCCTCCATTTCCTTTTCATTCTAACTTATTTCCTCTAAAAGTAGATGCTATGAAGTGATGCTACAGGAGGGGACTGGTTACGATGTCTTTTGTGTGCTGTTTTGATCTGTGTTGTTACAGAAGAAATTGCAGTGATAGAAAGTATTCAGTTTTAAAAGGTAACTCAGATGATTACAGAGACTAAAATTACTCATTATGTAGTTTCATGAGTGACTGCAGGAACTGCCTGTACTTGCATTTTCTCTCTTATTCTTTTCATTCTGGTAAGGTGGGGACAGCCACTCCAACAAGCCCACTTTGCAGGACCAAGATTCTTCTGTAAGTGTGGAGACCGGGATTTTCTGCAGTTTTTTGTTTCAGGGTGTCGTCCTCCCGCCATCATCTCTGGAAACATGGAAGGGGCTTGCCTAGATATAAATTAACAGCCAGATTTAGCATTTGCTTTTGCAAATCTTGGAAGGCTTCCAAGCCAAAGCAAACACTCCTTGTACAATCTTTTCTGAACATGTAGGGAAACCTCACAGAGTCTTTCAAGCTGCAAAGTGTCAGAAAAATCAGGGACATTCGTAATGATTGCATAATGCTACAAATATGGTGATATGTGGAAAGCTGAGATATGAGAAAAACCCTACGCTCCCCCCACCCCACCCCTTTAATTTATCCTATTCAAGACATAGGTGCTGGGAAAAACATGGAAAGAGCAACTGCTGCCCAGAGAATGGAAGTGGTTTATGGCTCAGGGGTGACTATTTGCAATGCCAAATTAATTTGTTGCAACTTAGCTTGTGTAAATAGACAACATCTGAGACCTTCTAGTGTGTCATTAAAAGAGTAATATCAGTCATATCTTACAGACAGGAAAACTGAAGAACAGAAAGATTAAGTGACTTTCCTATGGTGTAAAACCAGGGCAATGACAGAGCTAAGAGAAGAAATAAAGCTTCTGGAATTCCATCTCTCTTTATTGTCTGTTGGACCATGTTGTCTCAATTACAGGGGTGATAACACTAAGAAAACTAAGCCTGGGGTGCTCTTTGACTCCAGCTTCATTGCATGCTATTCCTCTAAGAGGAATACTTCAAGGATTACAGCAAAAGAATTTGCTTCTAAAAGCCATTTTGATGAAATCCCAAAAGTAGCAGCAGCAAGCAACTCTTTCTCACTTTGCAGCTTGATAACAAGCCTCACCAGTTGACAGTTTATTTTCTTTCCAACAATCAAGCCTTGACTGAAAGAGCACTTGATTCTTGAGTAGGCAATAACAAGCGTAGGCATAGAGTTGTTGCCACTTGTGCTTTCATTTCAACAGAAAAGTATAAAACCAGATTTGTTGAAAATGAATTGAAACGTTTTCCTTAGCATTCTTCTCCATGTACATCTATTTTCTGTTTGGTTTTCTTAAATAGCATTCACAGAAGTTGACAAAGATTCCCACTTAGCTTTTATGTCTCTTCTGGCTTTTCACTTTAGGCTTATATAACAAAGTAAAAGACTTATCTTTCTTTCCAGCTTTTGTAATGAGGTACAAGTCTTGACTTTCTGTCTGGCTACAGAGGTGGTGAACAGAGGAGATGAATCTGAAACAAAAGTGTTAAATCTAACAGTGAAGTTCACATAACCTTACTACATGCAGTGAACTCAAATGAAGAGGGAGGTCAGTGAGCACCACACAAAACCTTGCCCTTAGAAAATCCAGTTAAATTGGGGAATGCGTTGTCTTGCTTGTGTCTGTAGTATCTGGAGGGCAGAAGACACAAAAACCGTAGACTTCAATGAAGTATCTGCTTTGAAGGTAAAATAGGACTTCTGTGGAGCATTTGTCCATTCCTATTTCATGCAACCTTTACCTGTTCGCAGAGCTAAACCGGAAACAAGACCAATATATAGGTACACTTGCAAGTTTGGAGTTCTGGAAGCAGGAATTGTCACTGTTTTGTATCGAACCTAGGGCTCTGAAGTATTGGCCTTGATTTGAATCCTGAGGGGTTACTGTTTAGAAGTATTGTGCACATAAAGGAATAGGATTATGGAATTACTCCTCAATGTTCCCAGGGAGTGTCATGCCAAGAGAGATAGCTGGTGTATTTCCATTCATTAGAGTAAGATACAGTCGTTGGCAGCTACCTCACAAAGCTTCCGTTCTTAAAACCACTTATGTTTCATAGGTTAGGGTTTTTTTCAAAATATTTTGAGGAAATGTCATTCTGGATTAGTTTAAATCACCATGGTTCCATTAATTTCTTAATAAGCTCATCTGCATCAGATGTTGCTACGATCCTAGATCCCATACTGTTTGAATAGAGTACCTGTAAATCCCATCCTTGAATAGAATAAAGCTCAGGGTTGGGTTTTTTTTTCCTTGCTTTTATTCTGTATAACAGGTGTTAATATAAGAAAGTGATCTGCCATCCCCACAAATTCTTTGAACTCTGCTTCTAAAACTCTTCTTTGAATCATATTTTCTAGCATCTCTTGGGGGTTTGTGCAAAAAAAAAAAATCATTCTCTTCAGCATTATGCAGAGATTGACTGGGAAATCTCTTTATCAGTGGTTTGAATCAAAAGTAATTTTTTTTTCCCCTAGAATCCATTTTAGTCTCTCATACTGCTGGTTCTCAGTGTGAAAGAATCTATTTAACTGTCTGCTTTTTGGATGGCTTTTAATGTTGTTTTTAGATTTATACAAGGAGTATTTTGCCAATGAGCCTCTTCATCTTCACCACTAGAATGATTTTTAATGGACATCCACTAGTTTCATACTAAGTAGTTTCTTTCAGCTTTATTCTCCCTAGGGAGGAATGCACTGAATGGCTGGAAATGTCAGCAGCTGCATTAGCTGAAGAGTTTAGCTGCTGCCACCTCCTAGATAAATCTTGCCCTTTTTCATTTCTGTGTTTCTGACTGCTTCCCTCAAAGTGAGAGAGCCAAAGAAACTTCCCGTCTGGCATAATACAGTTTAGGAACTAAATTAGCAGCTATTATAGATAGGCATTTTTCTATTGATTTCAGGGTGAAATCCATTAAAACTGGCAGAAAAGTTGGCTCCATTTCCACAAAGTCAACAAAATCAAACAGAAATATGAAGCTGAGAAAAGGAAGGAATGTGTGCAGCTGCATGGAGACCAGTCCAGCTCAGCCACTGGTAAGTCTAACGAGGACCTGAGCTGCCCACCAGGGAAGGCACGTATGGTGTGGGCACTGCCACTCCTTTTGGCTATTAATTGACACACTGATGAGATTTCACATGAAATTAAATTAGCCAGGATACTCATCCTTTCCTGCAGAGCATGTGGTCATGGGCCTAGTTGGAGATTGGGAACGAATTATGTGGACCTTTGGTATTATTCAGCCAGGCCGTTCCTGTCTTGCCCTCCTAAGCTGATAATGTTTGGCATTGTTGCTGCTGACTTAGTCATGTGTTTTGTCTGAAAATGCATAAAGCCAAGTCTTCTCCCAGGCACAGGCACTGCCGATAGTGATTCTTATACTTTGTTCATACGCATGTCTCCCATATGCATTGAGGTGATTAAAAATAACAGCTGGTTGGTTGGAGGAATTCTCTATGTAGTAAAACACACCTGCCGGTATATTTTGCTAGTTAGTTGACCTCATGGGAAAAGTCCATGACCTTAAAAATGCTTGCATTTTTCATGTTATGTGATCAATAAATTCAGAATTTTGGTTGTATCATTGGTCATGTTATACAGAAGTATCACAGGTTGTTCCTTACAATATAGGTCTGGATTGATCCTTTGTCCAAGTTCGCCAAAGAAAGGAAAGATTGTACATTAGAGTGATAGAATTACATTAAACATATATAGCTGCTTGATTAGAATGGAGCTCTTGTGTTCAAAGTTGTTGATATTTAATACTGGAGTCAGCATATCCTACAGCTGTGCAGTTATTTTCAGTGCCAGAAAGCAGGTTTTTAGGAAAGAGATTGCATGTCTTGAGTCCTCAGCATGGATTAGCCCCCAGAAATGTTATTTAGCATAATGAGTTACCACATTTTATTGTTACTTTCAGAATCGGTGTTTTTACAGTTTCCTGGTAAACCTGTAATTTGAAATTTTATTTTTTGAACTGCTAAAACACAGTGACCACCTAATTGCCAGGGCGCATATGTTGTTAATGAGAATACTGGAAGGCTTCCCAAAAAGACATTGTAACTGGTTTTGAGTTAGTCGAGGATTCAGTCTCACAAGTTCGTTCCAGTTAGAAGGAGAATTCAATGTTGGAGACAAATGTCTTTCATGTAATCCTGTTTATTTAAAAAGATGTGCCAAGTACCTTTTCCTTGAGCATAGGAGGATCAAACAACAGGAGATTGTTTTCAGCTGGTACTCAGACTCAAAAGCTCTGTCTAGGATTTTTTCAGTGCCGCATCCCACATTTGCCCAGCCTGCATCTGGATTTTCTTTCCAAAATTCTGCCTGTCTGTGGCGTTTCTGTTGTCCTTTTTCTCATGCCCACACAGCAGTCAAACAAAAAAGATTTTGCATAATTTAAATTCCTGACTGTTCTTTTATTCTCCTCTTTTGGCCTGTGACAAGCTGTATATTAGGATCAAGGCTCTTTTTTTTCCCCCCTTTTTTTTTTTTTAATATATATATAAAAGAGTTTAACTAGTGTTTGAAGGGAAGGATATTGGTTACAATAGCATCTCCAGTAATCCCTTTTCTTTCACAGTGATAAAGCTGTTTGATAATATGTGGACAAGACCTAGGAAAACAGATCTTTTGTGCAGAAAAGTTCCAGAAGTGTGAGCCACTCCTAATGCCTGTGGGTTTTGTGAGTGCAAGGAAGACTGCAATGGGAATACTTTGGTAAGTTTTGAGTGTAACATCTGTATTCATCATTGTCTGAGAGGGAGTGGGCGTTTCTTAGCTTCGAGAAAACATTCTCCACTATTCATCCCATCAAAGCGTGAAATCATAAACTGAAAGCAGGAGGCAATGACTTCAGGTGAAGGTCCAGAAATACCTATAGCCAAGGAAATGCCTCCGACAGAAGTGTTTCCCTCCTTCAGCCTTGCTCATGGGAGCAGTAATTGATCGCTGACCGGTACCAGCGAGTGTGTCTGGGCTGCGAGGAGAGATGGGGAGCTGAGGCTCACCCACCTCCTCCTGCATCAGGGAGCTGCCAGGAGGTGGGACATTACTCCCGGGAAGGGATGGCTTGGCCACAAATGGGGTGTAAATCCAGGTCATTTTTTAGTGTCGTTCTTCTCTTCAGATATAGCTTCTACATACTGTCTAGGCCTATTCACCTTTTGTTCGTAATATTAAATAGTATTCCTCCAGTCTGTACTACCTTTGAACATGTCTTGTCAATCCGCTGCTCGGAGGGTAGTGCAGCGTTGTTAATGAGAGCAAGGTGTGCGCAGCATAAAGCCAACCTAAGGCCAGATTATCTGCCAAGTCACTGCAGAGGACTGGTTATGTATGATGATGAATATGATTAGGAATGCTCATTTCAGAGATTAATTTCTTAAACGTACTCTTTTCGGCGCTCAGATTACAAAATAAATGAGCCAGAATTTTGAAAAGGGACATGCTTATAATAATACTAGATGGTATTTAGAAATGATCTAGTTTTGCTTGTGTTTCATTATTTACAAATCCCAAGCATATTTTAACATAATGTGTCCAAGCAGCAGAGTGCTTTTTTATCATGCTCCTTCCCCAGCCCATCTTCCCTTTTTATCTAAACGTCCCCAGAGCCTTTCACCTCTCTCTGGGAAGCTGTCAGGCAGGTGGTTATGGAAATGCAGCAGCCAGGACAAGTTTTTCAGTGGCGCTCATGACTCTGAAGACAGGATCCTATCTTGCTTGGAGCAACCCTTGGGCAAACTAAAAGGCCACCCATTTGCAGCACCAGAACTGAAGTTTCAAATTGCTTTTCCTTGGCACTCTCAAGCAGAAACAGACAAATGTGGCATAGGGCTGAGTTTGCTGCTTCTGTACGTACTCTACGGATAACTTACTTTTGGGGTATCAGATTTGCAATAACCTAAAGCCATTAGGAATGGTTCATGAACATTCAGGCATGCATACATAATTCATGTTAACTGAATACATTTATGTGCATGCTCGTAAAACGGAAACAGGTTGCAACTTATTAGTGGAATAAATGGAATTGCTTCTTTATAGCATGTGTTTTATGCTCCTCTCTAATTTAAAGCTAGATCATTAAAATATAAAATTGGCTGATAATTACAATAAATATTCCTAGAATGCTTCTACGTTCCAGATTGTACATAATCTTCCTTTGTTTCTCTTTAAAAACATTTATTCCCTTTCAGGTTGCTCAAATCTGTGCGCTTGTGGGTAACTAACTTCTAAATGAAGGCTTGAGGCAAAACGTCAAGTTTTACCTGAGCTAAATTATTTTTAGAGGAGATTTGGTGAAAGAATTGAATCCACTTCAAAATGGTTGTTGCACTTCGCTAAATTCCTCCTATGTCATTAGACAGCTTTACCAATGTTATGTTACAGGAGTCTAGAGGGGGGAAAAAAAAACAAAAAAAAAACCCCCACACACATAATTTTCTGATGCTGTGTTGAGTAAGAAAAAAGAAGTGGAAACAGGTGTTTTTCTGCATAAAAATACTGATATGTTACATCTGAAATCCAGAAATAAAATAACTCCCAACTATACTTTTTGGTCTACATGAAGTGATGGACCAGATAATGTGCATCACGTCATTGGACTCATGCAGCTGCTTGGTTCTGGGAAACACAATACAAGCCTCAGCACTATTAAGAAACATGCAAAGGCTTCCTTAATATTGTTTTCTTTTCCACAGAGTTTAAAAATAAAAAAATACTTACATTTTTGAGCTTCACTGCAGTCAAAACTAATTTTCGCTATACTCAAGAATTGATGTAGATCTCAGGGCTTGAATTTTTAGCAACTTAATAAGAGGGCAGGCAAATGTAAATCTTATTACAGTCAGTGCAGGAAAAAGGTGTGCTGTGAAACTGAACACAAAGGCCTTAGAATCTAAGTCTTGTATGTCCACAATTTAAAATCGATCAGGTTTTGATTTTTTTATTAATTAACAAAATAAGCCACAAAAGCCATTTTAGATTTAATTTTGATTAGATGGATTCAATCATAATTATTTATATATTTATAATTTTTTAAATTACATACTCATTTATTCTTTATATCAGTTTAGTACTGGGTTGTGGGGGTTTTTTTGTGATTAAAGACCTCAGAAAGGAACTTGGTTTTTGCACAGAGAGTTAATTAAAGTTAGAGCAATTGGAATGACTTCTCTTGATGCTGTGACGTATTCTTTTATTGCTTTGCCTCAAAGTGAAACAACTATAAATCTTAAATTTGTAAGCATTGATATGGGATGCACTACTTTCTGTTTATTCTGATGTTCAAGTAATCATATTTACAGCGTTTGATGCATCATGTTTCTTATATGTCTGTCTTCCCTATTTTATGAGTTGAAATACCAATGGAAAACAAGCAGAAGAGAAAATTCTGTGGATTTTTTAAGACCTATGCAGATGAAGCTTTCCATTTTCCTTATGTCAAATTACGTCTTCAGTCTTTCCATCTTTCCTGTTTCTCCTTAGAATGAAAATTTCAACTAACAGTTTTGCCCTTACTCAGTCCAGGTTTATCAAAGCTGACATCCAGAGCTCCCTCCTGCGTAGCCCTCCTGTTTAAAAATGGTCTAAGACATCCTGTCATGGTGATTTTTTTGTGGGGGTTGAGGTTTTTTGGGTTTTTTGTCCAACAGAAATCTATATGTTTAGAAATGTTTTCTCGTGTTGTATTGATGAAGGCAGCTAAGACAGCTGCCTAGGTGATACCTGGGTATGGTGGACAGAAGACAGGAACACTTTCAGAATTGAGGTTTGAAGGCTGGCTCTGGCATACAGTATAGCTAGTAATCATTGTAATAATCACCCATTTTTTCTTTGTCAGATTGGTTAATAATAACCCAGGATTACATGGCCATGAGTCTAATGTCTGGGTCAGACTACCCAAAATGGTTAGAACTTGAATCCTTTTGATGTATGTCATGAAAGTATGGCCTGTAGCTGTCAAACTGCATATGTGCTGTGACTGTAGTCTGTTTAAGTTCAGAACTTAGCATCATGTATTCCAATTCAATTTATTTTTATACCTAATCTTTCACACGGAGGGTCTGAAAATACTCAACAGTAAGAGGCAGAATAGTGAGATAATGCTTTACAGAACTGTTTAAAGTGACTTGCATATAGATAGCAAGCAAGTCAGAGATTGGACTTTGGTAAGCAAAGACAGCTGTAAATTAAAAGCATTATCCAGAACAATTCTGATAGACGGGACTTGAAGGGTGTATAGAAAAGGTTTGTGTTAATGTTAACTTCCAGTAAGAGTCAACAGTAGAAGAATAAATCTCCCTATAAATATGGTGATGAAACTGTGCTAAATAATATTTTTCACTACAGGAATTTGTATTATTGGGATTGAACAGCATGCCTCTAAATTTGTTACTTATGGGAGAAATAATGTAAGGATGGAAGGGTGAAAGTCTTACAATAGTATCTGCTTGATGACTAACAGAGTTCCTACTGAGGGGCTTTGAAGGGATTGCATGATTAAACTGTGTGAAGGAAGCAAAAAATCAAGGCAGGCAGCTTTAAGGGTCATTTTAGATAAAATTAATTCTGGTCTGAGCAAGAGTCATAGTGACAATATGGAAATAGCAGTAAGCCTTCTGGCAGGGAAGCAGGCGGGGATAAAGTATAGGAGTCTGGTACGGATGGCTAGGTATCTTGGACTGGGTGTTTACTCGCAGATTGTTTCACATGTCTTTCATCCAGGATCTGGGACCTTCCCCACTTCTCCCAACCTGCAGCGTTTAGCACTGCAAAAGGAGAGTTCCCCATCATGGGATGTTATCCTGGTTTTGCTTTGTTAAAATGTGTTTTTTCCTGGTAAAGTCTGAGTCTTGTCATCTTTAGTGAAGTAGTAAAACTGAGGTCTTATTTGAAGAGAGTAGTGGCAGAATCAGGGAGAATATTCTACCTTTGAATTGCTCTATAGCAAAAGACAATACACTATAGCTGCACTTCCCCCACGGTCCTGAGCTACCTGAGCTGCATGTACACAACTTATAATGTATGCCAAATGTGAACTGAGGACAGTAAATATATTTAAATTAATTGCATAAAATTGATGGGCCAGGATGAAAAAAGCATAGAAGTTCACCAAAAAATGTAGTTGAAAGCACAGAACCTCAAGCAGTGGAGAACAGACAAGATATAAAGCCTAAAAGTACAAAAAAGCTTCAAATAGTCTGCTCTTTGAGGAGAGCATCAAAGTCTGATTGTTGGAAAGGTTTGGGAAGGACAGACTAAATGATCAGCGCTGCCACGAATATGGCTTAGGAGAAGCCCAGTATCAAAGAATAATAATAATTTTTTAAAAAATTTAGAAAAATTGAAGTGGCTTAAAGCTGCGGGGGAAAGATTTGGGAAGACATTATCACCTCCATTGAATGCTCAGAGAAATAGTCACTGAGAAGTGGGATGGTGATTATCTAGCCAAGAAGAGCATGTTGTGAGGAGAAAGAACAAGGAAATGGGGAAAGAAATTAGGGGAGAAATGGGATGAGCAGGATGGAGAGGAGATCTGCAATAGCAGATGGGATGGAAAAGAAATATGTTCAAAATTAATTTAATTGTATCTCCACTTCAAGTTTTTTGGGCACAGTTGTGCTCTGTCTGCAAGCAAAAACTAAAGTCTTCCCTCTGCAATCAATAGTGTTTTCAGAAGCAGACCGAAACTTCTGACAAAATACAATCCATTTATTGTGAGCAATTCTAACAGTTCAATACTTTAAAAACAGTGATAATAATGTGTTGTGTCTTCAAAAGGTGATGGTGAATTTTAGGATTCTGCCGCCTTTTTTCTTTTCTTATTTGCAGTGCGCATCACCTTAAATTGGTTTGGATTAGAGAAATGCAAATACAGCATAGCTACCTTAATGGACTCTATTTTTGCTATTATGGAAAAGTGGATTGTCTCATTTTTATTTTCTCTATCAACTGTAAATATGAAGATCCATGATAGCAATAATACTGTTCGATATGGATCTGATGCAAAGCTGCAAACCAAAATTTGACAAGGATCTCGCACTGATCTTGTCAAACTTGTGTGACATCAGGCATGCTCCTGGTGGTGCTCTGGTGGTGGCTCTTTTGGCTGCTGTCTTCTATTGGCTACATGTAGGTTGCAGTTTGAGGTGTTTCTGCTGCTTGTGCTCCATAAGACTGTGTCAATAACTGATTTTAGATAAAAAGATGATGTTAAATGACCTATCATGTGGTTCATGGTCAGAAGTGTTTGGGGGGAAAAAAAAACATGGCAAAACCATGAAGTTATCACGGTAGGAAAACACATTATAAGGAAGGTATCAAGAAAGAGTAAATGGATCTCGTTGTTGAGGAGAAGTCCTGCTCCAAAAATTGCCACCTGGTTGGTTAGTTGGTCTTTGCTGGGCTTCACTCAGCTTCTGAAAAACTTAGTTTTAGAAGGTAACTTCACTCTGATTTGCTGAGACATAAATATCTGTGTAGCTTTCTGCAAATTTTTGATATACACCTTAACATGCAGTGTAGTATGCTATAAAATTGAATTACCACAGAAGTTGTTTTATTCCCAAAGTACCTTTTATATAAATTAGCTGGCTGGAAATCTTAGACAATAGTGGGGGGCTTTTTCCCAGTGTTGAATTTGTCATAGGACTACAATGTAACTAGTTATTACATATTGCTAATATATTATCTACTAATAAAAAAGTCAAACTGTTTAACATAATTATGCTAAGAAACCACAATGACCCTTAACATAAGTCCTGACATAAATTATTATTGTTTACACAGACCTCCCAGCAGTCTCCTAAATGCAGTTTGCCACTCAAAGTTTGAGCGCTGCATTGCTTGAGACAGACTATTCTTTTACATACAGTACGTAAAGTACATTACATACTGTAATGCAGATTACCAGCATAACTGCAGAAATAAATCCTGCTTTCTGCTTCTTTTCATGATACCACATGGTATAAAAGCAGAAAATATGTTTGATATAGTATCCTCTCAGATCACCTGAGCAATCTTGCAACTTCCCTCTATCCTTTTTATCAATAACTTTCCCATAGCTGATGTAAAATTGTAGCATGCTGAGAGATGTTTTGGATCTAAAAGATCTCATCACCTCAAAATGACACTAAAGAGTTGAGCTTAGCTGAACACATACATTTTCTGCTCTATGGGGTACTTAATAAAATATGAACTTAGCACACAGTCTAATATTGATTTCTCTGGGAAAGACTGGATTGATAATAGATAATGATGTTGCATGTGGACAGCGAATAACTTCAAAGACCTCCTCAGCTTTTCTATATTCACACTATACTTTCAGCAAGTTCTGCAAATATATCTGAACATTTCCCACCTAACCAAAATGACTGCACTTGATACTTGTCAGGCAGTTTGTCAGCTTTCTCGTGGTGTGTCAGTGAAATGCTTTAGGTCAGTTTTTGCAATTTAGGGGCTTGGTTAGAGAAAGTGGTGATATACCCTCTGATATTCAGACAATGAAGCCCTCTAATATACCTTAAAATAACAAAGTCTCGGCTTTGTTAGCCCAGAAAGAGTCAAAGAATGCTTGGGCCATCCTCTGGGGAAAGCAAAATGTTGACTTTCTGTTCCCTTGCATTGCTAGCCCAGAATCGGAGCTATACCTCTACAAAAACATTAACATTGTCAGGAAAGTGTCAGGGAACCCCCAAACTTTGGTTAATGTTAGGGTTGGGAAAGAGAGGTCACAAGAGCTATGTTAACTACTAGAGTGTGGTGGGTCAGTCCTTCAGTGGCCCTTGATACTGAACTTATTTTAAGTTTTTTTGTGTATTAAACCACAGAACTGATCAAAGGACCAACTATAAACAAGTTTGCTTTTCTTAATGCTATTTCACCCTGGTTAATATTATCTCTTTATTGAGATTCTAAGTATGCTATATGGCATAAAGGTGTACCTAACTGAGAAAAGTCTAGTTTCTCTTATTTTTGGAGCCTCGTAGTTTTGCAGTAAGCCTCAGCCAGTATTAGGGTGAAGTGGTCATAAAAAAGGAATGGTTTACCAGTGGGTAATGAAAGCCTAGCAGTAGTAACAGGGTGGAAATATAAGCAAGAGGCTGGAGATCTGCTCTGTGGCATGTGGGATACAGAGGGCTGTAGTTAAGACTGGAATGAACATTGGTGTCAGGGGTAGCAACAGAATTTTGTAAATGCTGGGCTGAATATCTTCCCTCTATAAAACCTGAGCATCCTTATGAGGAAGCTACTACAGCTCAGTCTGGAGCTATGGGCCTGATTCAGAAATATTTGAAAGACAGTATTTGTCTTGTGCTGTATAATAGTTAGACTAGATGATAGGAATTGTCCCTTCTGGCTTCAAAAACCATGACTATTAATTTCTCAAAGGATCTGCTTCATAAGCTGAAGAACTCTGGTAATTTTTTTTTTCTTTGTCTTTTTAGATAGCCACGATCAGAGTCTTCTGACATCAAATTCTTAAAAAACCTGAAAAATATTTGCAAAATGCTAAATCAAAACACCTAAAAATCAAACAAAACAAACTAGGCCTTTTTTTCTTGGTTGGGAAGCCACTGTGGAAAAAATAAGTAATAAAATAAAAGTAACACACCCCCTACATTTCCAGAAAACCATTCTACCAGAACCACAGTTTTTGTTGCTAATGTTCCTCATCTGACTTCTTTTTGTCAGTAGTAACCTCATCTGACAACTACTTTTTTTCACTGGAGTTATATTGACTGTATATTTATCGCAGATCTGCAATGCACAAAGTAATTTGGGTTTCCTTGCCCAAACACAGATGTAGTAGAGCCTCCGTATAATACTTCTGTAGCAGAGCTTTGCTGAACCTCACCTACAAGAAGCAGGAGGCATTTGCTTGCTTGTAAATTAGCTAGCATAAAGAGAACTTGATTATTTTCCCTCCAAATCAAATTAAGCATACATACTACAGCTCTATTTACTAACTTCTCCTTAAAGACTCAAGGCTTAAATGACTGGTACTTGTTTGTTGTTTTATACATGAAGACTGTGATTTTCTGGATATGATAATATAGATCATATTTAGATAATACTATAATGAATATGCTAAAAAGCTGCCATATTGAAACTGGTTTAAATGTTGGCAGAAGACTATAGCTGGTGACTTGGTCTGCGGTGTGTAACTTCTCAAATGTGTACAACCACCTTGTGTTGTATAAACACACACACGCATGTGGATAAACAATCACACGCATGTGTAACTGTGTGCTTCTACCTTACATGCGGTGACAGAAGCTTGAATGTTTTTGTATTTCTTTCTGAAAAGTGAGTTATTACGACACCTTTAAAATAATCTGGACTGTCTTTTCAGAGGTTGGAGTGGTGGGGTTTTTTTTAAACTATATCGATTTTATTTTCCTTTCATAATTAAAAACTTAATATGAGTCATGCCATAGGAGATAAGGTAAAGAATCCACTCAGGGATGTATTCACTCATAAGGAATAGTTGTGACAAAAGGTTTCTTTTCACTAAAGGTTTAATCTAGTAAATCTTCAAGCTTTGGAAGTGGTTAGGTACCCTAGGGGGCAGGTGTCTCCTGCTCAGGAAACTCAGCCTTTTTGTTATTTGCAGCACTGGGCTGCACAAACCACACCACTCCTTGCCCTACTGAAGAATCAAGAGGAAACCGAACGGGCTGTGGCTACCAAAGGGAAGCTGGAACAGGATGCTATGATTGCCACTAATATTCTGGAAAAGATACCTTGGGGTCTTTGACCTTGTGTGATTAAAGGTCTCTCTTTAGTATATACTTCATCATATAACATCTCTGGTGCCTAATAACGTGCTCATGCTTTGGTTCAGTACCAACTCCAAGGGAAGAGTGCCACCTACTGAACTACCAGTTTTGTTTCCTGCAACATCTGTATTTGCCAGATTTTCACCCAAAATAGTGACTAAATCCTGTCTCGCTTATTGTAAGAAACGTACGAGGATCAAGCCCTCTACATGACACGGACATATATAATGTTGCAAATCTGGGTGAGATTACTGCAGAGTGGCACTTGCTAACAGATTTTTTATTTTTTTTCCCATTGTGGCACTGGAGCTTGTATTTTAACATGCTAATTATGAGAGACTGCAATAAAAGTGAAGTTAACAACAGCCCACATAGCATTACTATTATCTGACCCTGAATTGAACTCCTTGCTGCTATAACTGCTAAAATATACTGCTAATGGTTTCTTTGGATATACACTAATAATTGATGTTATATTTTAGTCTTAGTCTCATAAAAATTAGAAATGTCTTTAAATAGAATTAAACCAATAACACTTCATGCTTCCCAGTAGATGCTCAAGTGCATTTCATCAAAGTCTCTCATGCAAAAAATTTCAATTATCCTTCCATAAATATGGATGAAATAAAGTATATATTTATCCCATAAACTCTTCTATTCATTCCAGCATGACTGAAATTGCAGATCTCTCTGTTTTTCCTTCTAAAATCTTTCTTTTGGCAAAGTGCAGGGGGAAAAAAGTCCATCTTTGGACATGTGCATGTTCATTTCCAAAGGAAAATGGGACAGCTTCAATTCTGTACAAAAACTGAATCTCACAGAATTAGTATATTGGATGCCTTTCAGATAGAACTTCAAACTTTTGTTCAAAGTTGGTAATTTGGCTTCTCATGGATGGTTTGGATTAGAGGATGACTGTAGTAACTTCATGGAACTAACCCAAGTATCTCCAGAATATAAGGCTTTATATTTTATATGGCTCTGCTAGAAAAAAAAAGATATGCTGAGATAAAGATTTAAATATGAGCAATTAGGGTCTTTCTGATCAGAAAAAAATATTTTGTGAATTCTTCAAAAGTATTTGCTTAGACTTGCATCATAGTCCTTCTGTAACCTTGTATAAGCAAACATCTGCATCTGACAACTTGAGGTCTTTCCTTTAGGCAGCTGCTGGACTATTTGTATAAAATTAAGTTTGTTCATAGTTCCTGTCACACTTCAGCAAAATCTTCTGCAGACACTCCCTCAAAACTGGCTGAAAATAAGATAACTGGCATGAAAGGGGATGGGGGAAGAACATGTAGAGAAAACAGCTGCAGAAGCAGCAAAGCTATGTTCTGCTATTTTATTTTATTTTTTACATTGGCAGAATTTAACTGTCACTGTGCGATGTAGGCAGTGCTGCTCTGTGCATCCAGCCCGACAGAAAATTATCTCCAAGCAAAATCAGCAAGATCTTGTGTCGCAGTTTGGCTACGTCTATGGTCTAGCAATACTGGGAACTCTTGCCCAGAAAATTTGCAGTGCTTCAGTAGTTATATGTTCCTTTTTATTGTGCAGTGTCTTTTTTAAGAGCCATCACAGTTTGCAATTGGTGTACTTGAAGTAGAATTGAAAGTTATTCTGGGTGGCAGGTGGTTCTAGATATTCCATACATTGGACAATGCAGGTCGTGACTCAGCCATAACAGTATCTACCTATGTTTCTTCACCTTATTTTTGCAGTCATTTAAAGGGATTATCTCATGGATCCACTCTGTCCCTCCCAGGCACTCAGAGCTGCTGCTGTAGTTCTGTAGTTTGAGGAGAACGCACAGGAGATCCTGGTGAAATTAGGCAAAATGTCCACCCTGAGCGTGGGGGTCCTGGGTAAATAGGGACTTAGGTTCTAGTCTTGTCCTGGTTTCAGCTTAACTACATCAGTACTGCTTAAGGTGTCCTGAACGGGTTATTTTGCTTTGGGAAAATATCAGCTGACATAACCATTTTTATTTTGTGACAAAGCAGATTCGGTAGAAACAACCTGTTATAATGTGCTTTTTATGCCTTTTTCCTTGTCCGTCTACATAGCTTCCATTCTTGGGTTCCCTTCAGGTGAGCTCTTCCCCTCATGAAAGCTGAAAGGTTTCAAAGGATGCTCACATAGCTGGTTCTGATAAGGTGGTTACTTTTTCCAGCAGGCATTGGTGTGAAATGCACCAAATCTTAGCTATCTTCCATAGGGATCAAGAGCTCAATTCTAGAAAACATCAAGGCATCCAAATACTTGAGACTGCAGTGAGATTACTCATGGGTTTAACTAGCTTAGTACCTGGCTGATTCATGCTTTAATAGGAGGCTTTTTGTACTGCAGAGGAAATTAATAAGGGGCTTGACTCTATCGCTTGTTAGGTGAAGTTCACTGCTAACACTCTTATCCCCAAACAGCCTGTATTTAGGGGATGATTCTATTTATAGAAGAAACTCGATGATGATGAGGGAAGCTTTTATGCACACTTTTTTTTATTTATTTCCTTGAATTGCTTATTTGGAGATTTATCTTTTCTGATTATCATAAATATGTAGGTTGCTATAAGTGCTTTTATATGTCATGCGTCTTACGCTATGCAAGAACAAACTGATGCTTTATTCTTTTTGCAGCAAATTGTTGCTGAGTATAGATGGTGCAGAGCATAGTTTCATGTGTTTTCTTTGTTTCTTTGCAGAAAAATGAAGTGACAGGTGCTTAGCCTCATTTTTCATGCTAGCTTTGCCATGCCATTTTCACCAATAATGAAGGCAGCTGCCAGAGCTTGAGGAAATCAGGCGAAAAATTCAGCTGGCAGGTAGACCCAGTCACTTTAAGAAATGTAATCTTATGTTAGCAGATGGTAATTAAAAGGCAGAAGAAATAAAATTTTGTCTCAGTTTTCTGCACTGTTACATCAATTAAATCTGCAACAGAAATGCAAGCAGAAAATGTAATTTATTTTCATGTGGCTACACAGTATGATTGTATGCAAATCTAATGATTTGTTTTGCAAAGACAATTTTGCAATTTTTTAAACCTAAGTAGAATAACTGATCGTTTCCAGAGAGGATGTGTGTGCAGTAAATCTTCAGTCTTCAATATGCCTAATGCAATGAAAAGCATCTCCTCCTTGTTTTCTATTCATTCTTAAACCTCAAATTGGGTTCTGCTGTCTGTGTGCTTCCAGCTTTCAGTAACACCAATTTTAATCCTAACAGTTCAGTAAATCTTAGTGTGGAAAAACTAATCTAGCTTAGGCCTCAGCAGGGGTGCGTCTTGTTCAAAAAGAATATCCAGAAAGTGCAAAACTGAACCTGGTAAGAGTTGTTATGATCTTACAGGAAAATGATGTTTCAACTCTGACAAGATTCCTAAGGATTTTCTGTTGTTCCTCCTACTTGCAGAGGTCTAGCTTTGAGGACGGAGCCTTATCATTCCTCATATGTTACTACTTATGGCTGCTAGGATTGTGAACAACATGTGCAAATCAGCTGAAGTGTGAAATAATTACATAATTAAAGCTCTCATTATGGTAGTGGCAAAACTGAAATGCTGGTGTAGCGATGTCACTGTTTCTGCAGCTAGCTTTAGTTTTGCAGGGCTTTATCATTTGTGCATAAATATTCACCCAATTTTAGAAAAAATCACCCAATTTTGAATGTTACAGTAGATTCAAATGGGAATGGTATTTTGCTAAACGCAGTTAGCAATTTTTAAAAGATGTGGGGTTACATAGTTTAAAAATGATTGACTGACTAGATGTTTATTTTGTATTTCTGTAAATCCAGGCTTGTCTGTGATGCTGAAACCACATATCCCTTGTTACTTCTCTTGCACAAAGTCTCCATTAAAGACAATGAGAAATAACTAAGATATGTTCCTTAAAACTGCCGTTCCAAGTTCTTCTGTCCTGTTGACTGATTGCAGATGACTCTAAGCATAATGGAAATTTTATCGCTGTAGTTCCCATTCTAGCAAGACTGGCATAGCAACCAACATTTTTAAAAAATAGTTTTTCTTAAGTGTTCAGTTGAGCTGGAATGCAAACACACTCTTTAAAGCTACAGTCATCAAAAGCATCACTTCAGATAGACTAGTTAACTCTAGTCGAGTCTGGTGACATTCCTGCTCATGCAAAAAAAAAAAAGAAAATGATAGAAAAAGATGTGGGGTTTTTATTTAAATTCTTATGAGTAACAATGAATATTAGTTTTGAACCAGAGTTCGTATTTATTTCGCATTTGCCCATAAAATATCTCCAAACTTCCACATTTAAGAAAATATGTAGTATTTTCACTGAGGGACTTCACTTGGGTAACTCTACCTGAGAAAAGCACCTGGAGGAGCGTCTAATTTTTTGAGTGACAACCATACCTCTCTTGCCAGGCACAAATTTTCATGAGTGGGATCACTAGTCATAAAAGTAAAGGTGCACCAGACCTGTCATTAATGTAGCGTAGTACAGAGAAACCTGCAGGAACAGGATGGTGGAAACAGCAAGTGTGGGGTCACAGTTTCTGATCTAGATTAGACTGGTGGTGACTGGAAACACTTTTATCTCCTCACGTGGTCTCTGAGGTTGGGTTTTGCTCTGGTTTTTATTCCTGGTCACAGAATTTGCCTTGTGGTCACTGGTGATGAGCACGGATGTCCACAGGTGTAGCCTGGAGGCAGTGGCAGAATCGGAGCAGAGACCGGAGTTCCCGGTTCTCCCCAGGGAACTGCACAGGCAGGGTGAGCAAGCAGTGAGCTGCAGCTGCTCTGGGACCCAGCTGCAGGCTTTTATAGCCACGCCAGGTAGCAAATTGCTCGGCATGTCGCTGAAGGGGTTGCAGTTATGGGGAAGCAGAGCAGTGGAGTCTGACTACCAGCAAAGCCTTTGTTCGTGGTGTCTGGGCAGCAGCGGCTAGCTGAGCCTGTGGCTGGGGATGTCCTCTACAACTCTCAACATGTTCTCTTTGCTCTTGCCACCATCCTGACCCACGATGCTCTTGGTACTCTGTTCCCTGAGCTCTGGTTCCCCCAGGACTACTACCATTGCCTTGTGGCACAGGACTCTGAAACGTGCATTTGTACCCTTAGACACTACAGATACGTTTTCCCTAGAGACCTAAGCCAGGACTGATTCTTGGACTTGGCTGAAAAGTTAAAGGTGTTTAACCCATCTTCCCAAATATCAGGTTTGAACTTCCCAGGTATTGCCATGTTTGCTTCACCACGTTATTGAGTCTTAAACATTTTTGAGTATCAGAGATTATGAGGGAACAAATAAATAAAGGAATTATCAAGGTAAAATAACAAGTGTGAGAAACTTTCTCTGCCTGCTGTTCATTAAATGGGGCTGCACTTGATGATGTTGCTCAGTATTTCTCCTTTTTTCAGCAGCCTTATATTTGTGCATTGACATAGCGTGAGATACTCCACCACTGTTAAGCCTTTTGCTTTCTCTAGAGACCGACATTTAACCTCAGAGTTGTTCAGCCACAGGTTTTAGATCTGGAAGCTGTGTTTGTACTTGAGTTTGCCACACACAGCAAGTCTGTAGCAGGTTGTGAATTCCTGGGGTAGCTGGGGATGTTCGTTATTGTCTGAGAAGGAAATGCTGCTGCTTTTGAAATTTTATCTGTGTCCCCTGAGAAAGGATCTTTTTATATACCCAAAGGGATAAAATCTTTCAGCTAAGGTCTTCCAAAAAATGAATGCTGTATTCCTCCTGCTGGGACCTTGTATTAAAGAAGGGAACAGATGTTTCGTTTGGTTTCTCTTATCACACAGAAATCAATGAAGTAGTAATATAAAGTCAAGATTTTGAAAATGTGCAAAGCAAACTCATGCACTTACACTGGGCATTCTTTAAAATACTTGAAGGCCGTTAGCAATTTTTTGGCCTTAGTCTTGATGTGCCCTATTTGGGGCACTTTGAGAGGGACTCAATAGTCTTAAAATGCTGAACAGCCTTTCTTGACAAACTGGGGGTTCTGGGTGTGTCACATCCTTCACAGAAATCACTGGTAATAATCAAGAAATAAATACTGGCTCCAGTATTTATGCCCTGTCCTTTATGAATTCTCTAAGCAGTTTCCTCCTCTGCTTTCAGAACTGACAGAACTGTTGGGAGTGGTTTGGAAAATGGCAGGGTTGTTTGGGCTAGGAAATGCTGCGGTCTGAAAATAAAATCAGGGGGCTTAAGTACGCTCTTAAAGAGGGAGGTGAAGTAGGAAAATAAGAAAATAGTTTGGATTCAGTTTGACACTTTCTTTTATAATACTTGCCCTCCATCAGCTCGTGCAGCAATAGTAATTTCTCAGCACAATGTCAGGTACATAAAGAAATGTGACAGCCTTGCCTCCTAACTCAGGCTGTCTGCTAGAAATTATCATTAATTTTCATTATTATTATTATTACAACTAACCAAGTCCAAGTCTGATCCCACTCCAGTGGCACTGAAATGGCAAAAATCCCAGTCACATCAACAATATAGGCTTAGGTCTGAAGTTCCATTATTTTAAGAAATCCAGTGGTGATTAGTGACTGTAGTTCTCTTATTGTACCTGGGATTTATGCTCTGGTTTTTAATGGAGTGTGTTAAATGAGGACCTGTAAAATAGTCGCTACTATGAGAAAAATAATTTAATGTGATTTTAGAGTTTTGATATGTTACCAGATGTAGCCACTCAATCAGTAAAACAGCTTTTCTTGGACAGCTTTCCGCTCCAGTGGATAAACTTCCATAATTATCCTGCCACCACAATTAAAAAAATATCTACACTTCCTCCTTCTAGTTTGTTCAAGCTGATGAAATACTGATAAGACGGAGTTTTAGTGCTTGTGACATGTTGTTATCACTTGGCAACGTTCAAATGCAGAATATTTCAAAATCAAATCTGTAAGTCTGCACATTACTTTGAGGAAATGTGTCAACAAAATGCTGTCAGCTCCTTGCCTCTTGACAAGCTGTACAGATTTCAGACTGCTCTGAACCAGAGCTTGTCCATCAAATCAGCAGATATCCTTTTTGGCACTATCGGTAATGCAGTTAGGTTGGTTTGTGGCTCTGAAAAAGGCAGGAAAGAGATTCTGATTGTAACTGAGGCCTAAGAGCTGGTCTTAATTGAGTAGACATGAGCAACCAAAGCTTCTTTCTGATGTATCTGGCAATGAGAAGCAGAAAGCCCTGAAGACTTTCATGCTTTGCTCATTTGATTTCAGACAGGGATGGGGTGCCCTGAATGATAAGAATGGCTAATTGGAAGTTGTTTCCCTCTGCCCTAGAAAAGGAAACAAATGTTTAGAGCGTTTGTTCCAGCTGTGAAGCATCACATGTCTTGATGATTCTTACTGCTGTCATTGTTGTGTGTAATTTTTCTACCGTTTTCAGAGGGACAGCAGTGAAATAGCACCCATTTCCCAGTCTGAGAAAATCCTCTGCTTGCAAGGTACTTCTGCTTGCCATTATCTCCACTTCTTCTGGGTTGGCTTGGCTGGAGAGGTTCAGCTGCTTCTAGTCGTCATTGAAAGAGACTATAAGGCACAGATTCAGCACATTTAATGTTTTACGTGCCAGCTTAATAGATTGTTAAGACTGAAGGATCGTATCATGAGTTGAGAGACCGTAGAGTGCCTTTCTCAGTTAACTGTGCAGATTTACACGTGCCTTGTGCGCATCCTGGTGCTGCTCTTACCCAGTGCCTTTCTGGGCCCATAACCTGACTTTATTCCCCAAGGTCACTGTGCGTATGCATCTCAAATAACACAAAACTAAAGGCTGATTGTAACCTACCAACTAAAGGTTTGTAGAAAAGTAAGTTGATCTTTTCCAGCATACGGAATCTTAAGATTTGTGAAATTTGAAGTGGTTGAAATGCCTTTGAACAATTACACTTTCAAGTATACTTACTTAAAATGTATGTGCTTTGACTCTTTTGTTGGTAAATTAAATCTTATTTCTTTACATTCTGTGATACCTTGCAGTTTTATTTTTTCTGGAATGAAAGCTCTTTTCATCTGTTCTTCAGTTAGTAAAAGGTAGAAGTCTCTCCCTGAGAGAGAGATTAGCTTTTCTCACTGGAATTTCATCCTGCAGGATGACAGCCTTCTCTGGCACACAGTAAGCTCACCACCATCCACAGTATACATGAAATCATAATCAAAGACAGATGCTTTTGCCTGTTATAAATAATCAGTGCTGCTTGCATAGACCAGGAAAAATCCTTGTTTAGACTGGTCTTACTTTCTTACTTGGACCTCTGTATTTCCCTTGGCCTTCCCTTTTTTCATCTTTTCTCTGTCTCTAATTCTAGATATTTGCCTAAGGAAATAAAAGGAATGGGGAAAGTAGATCTTGGCACTCTCTGAATTCTCAGTGGATTACCCTATGGAGTGAAATTAAATACACATGACATATAAAAGGGAATAGCCTTTTAATTTATAG
Organism: Falco naumanni; assembly: GCF_017639655.2. Taxonomy (NCBI): domain Eukaryota; kingdom Metazoa; phylum Chordata; class Aves; order Falconiformes; family Falconidae; genus Falco; species Falco naumanni. The sequence continues at coordinate 13,110,984 of NC_054060.1, read as the reverse complement.
CAAAAAATCCCAGTTCACAAGAAATCTGTTCTTTCCTGTTTGTTCATGTGCATGATGAGAACATGTCATATGCTTCTGTGAGGCTGATATAAAAGCTCTTTGTTTAATAGCTTCTTGTAGAGGCATGGTTCTCCCAGCTACAAATTGTCCTCAAGTAGCAGTGAGATTTCTGAGATGTCAGGACTCGGAAAAGAGCCTTTTTGGGGGCAGTATTTTCAGCTATCTTTGTGGAAATATTCTGCTCTAGAGGTAGACACCATTAGGGGCTTTTAGCTCTGAGCACTGCACAAAACTCTTCTTTGCTGAGTTTTAATAAGGTTTTCAGCTGCAGTCACCACCCTACCAAAATGCTGCTTATTTAAAATTTCTGCACTGTTCCTGACTAAACAGTATGTGTGAATGTTTTGCTGTGGTGTTTTGTATTCTAGTGTCCAAATTCTTGTCCTTTTCCTCTTTTTTTCAGGAATGTACAGTGCAACGAGGCATGGATTGCAAAAAGAGCATTGCATGACTAACAGGTTGCCGCTACACAGCCAACATCAAGTTCTAATCCTTTAAAAATTCAAACACTGCTGGGTTCGAGCTCTTGCCATGTCCTGTGTTCTTACAGGACTTGGGCAAAGGCATGCCATTAAGAAATGACAGCACCATTTTGCTTTGCAAGAAGGGTCAAACTATGTGCTTGGGGTATCAATTTTACTCCGTTAGATTATTTTGCCGCAGAAGTATGTTTGCAAAGCATGCTGTGGTTTGATCCCAATAAGACTGAATTTGGTAGCACAGCAAATCGTGATCATTCTTACACCATTTATCAGTGAGGCCTTCTAATGCGAAAAATAATTTTAAAAACATCTGTCTAAGAAGGGCTGTTGTGAGGTAACAGCAGGATTTTGTTTTTAAAATCCCAGTGGTTTACCGTAGGAAAAAACCACCAACACCAATGGTTTGGTAAGATTCTGGGCTGGTTCCCTTCTAAGAGAAGCAACGTTTTCTCCCAAGAGGTCAGATTTGCTCATGATAAAGTGGGGGTTGAGAAGTGCTTTTTTTTTTCTCTCCTCTTTTTTTTCTTTTTCTTTTTTTTTTTCTTTCTTTTAAAACATATGGGCTAATTCTAGTATTAACAGCAAAAACTCTTCTTTTACCATGGTAAAAAAGAAATTGCTATGGTTGCTTGCTCATGAGTATTTATAGTTTTCTGCTTTACTGAATATTTTCCTCCTCTGCACAAGACCATAAATATGTTATAGGGCAAAGGAAGGCATGATCAGCTTGCCTTTGACACATAGGCTCTCAAGCTTGTTGACATTAGTCACATTAATTAATCTTTTTATAGACTATAGGTTTTCTTAACAGAAGCATAAACCAATTCAAGCAATTAATCCACTCATCTGAAAAAAACACCCACTCCTGGCATTAAGATGACTTACTGATACCTGTTGCCAAAAAAACCATGTCAGATAGGTCAGATGTAGTTAAACTGGCTTTTAGATTTCTGTGTGTGGCAATCAGGCTTTCCTTATCATAATTTTGCCCAGTTTTCCACTTCTCTGGGAATAATTAAAAAAAACCAATAATACGGATCTAATGAACTCAAATCCCTCAGCTTCAGCTGCTTTGCTAATATTTTTTCCCCCTTCTGCAGTAAGAAGGATCTGACTGCATTCAGCCACTTATATTTTCCTCTGATTTAATATACTATCTGTGCGGGGCATGTGCAAGGAAAAACTGAAATCAGTCTACATTTGTAGACTGGCTCTATCTTTTGCAACATGTTCAACTTCGACACCGTTCTCTGATGATACAGTTCTGGGGAAAGAAAATCCTTTGGAGCAAGCTACATGCTCGGACTGCCGCTGACACTCCTGCTCTATCTGGAATGCCACAGAGTCTTTCTGAAGCCTTTGTCTTAGAACGTGGCATGTTTCCTGATAGCTGATACTCTGTGTTTTGGATAAAGTCATGGCAGAAATATCACAGTGAAAAATTTCCCAGTGGATATTTACACCCATTTAATCATCCACTGGAGAAGTAAGGCACGTATCGCTGGTGATATGAATGCTGTGTGTTGACTTTCCAGCTCTACTGGCTGTAGCTTAATCATATGTCTAGGTTAATAGAACCAAAACATAAATTGTGCTCCATTGTCTGAAAGAGGCTTCCTTTTTCCCCCACTCCTTCCCTTTTTCTTCCTTTCTGCCCTGTTGTTTGATTTCTCTGTCTGATAAAATGAGAAATTAGAATGGAAGCGAGTTAAATCACTTTATTAGGGAACGCTGAATCGTACTGTCTTTGGATCACAGTTGCAAATAGAAACATCCTGTCCAGAGGCGTGAATTTCACTAAAATTTTGCATAAAATCCATTCAGTTAAACCAATGTAGCATGTTTAAATCTTTGTTCTTGTAGATGCAGTAAACCCAGCTGATAAATATTTTAGGGCAACTCATGCAGATACTAGATTAAGGTAAACTGCTGAAGGAAGTTTTATTACAGTTTATGCTTTTGTGATCGACCAGCACAAGCTACATCACTGTAAGCCGCCTGTAAACAGTCTGCATATCCAATCTTTTTTGAGGCTCTCTTCCATCAAAACCAGGCAATATAAGAGTGTCCTTTGCGGTGCACTCTGTGCCACTGAAGCAGTCCATTAGACTGATTTTGTGAGCACACAGAAGGTATAAGCACTTACTTTCTCTTAGTACTTGCGTATTTGACCTGATGCACTGTTTGCAATCCTTTCAATTAATGCCACTTGAAGTCTAATTCCTCCTTCCCCTCACCCAACGGAGGATAACTGTAAATCAAAACCCATGCAACTGTGTTTCATCTTAATACATATTACACCACTGAGAAGCCTGGCTTAATGTTGCTAATCGGTAGCCAGCTCGTCTGCATAGAAAAAGTGAGTAAAGGAAAATAATCCACTCTTTGTACACAGGAGCGCAACATTGAGGATTTCAGTAGGGATACTGTAAATAAAAAGCTCATTACAAAAATAACCATTCATGAGGTGTCTAAGGGCATTCCATTCTCAAGCATGAGTTAAGTTAGCCTCTAGTGCTTTGTTGAAGCTAGGATGTCTAGGACTATGTAAGCCTGCTTTGGTTTCTGTGATGTGCTTAAGTCCACATTACAAAGCCAATTTGAAGAGAGTGGTATGGAGGACATGCCAGAGTCAATAGATCAGAGCAAGGTGGGTGGCTGGCAGTGCAGATATCTTCAGCTGGTTTCTGAGATGTGTTCATGTGTATGCATGTGGATGTGTGTATCTAGGCTTCAGAGGCAGGTGTGGCTCAGTGGGAATGGCCAAGAGCAGAGACAGAGACAATACTAGTCCGATGAGGAACAAAGATAGAAGGCAGCATGGGATGGATCTGATGCAAATAGACTCAGAGCTGGGTCTGGACCAACCTTCTTTTGTTGTTTACTGAGGGAATGAGCTCTCTCCAGCACATTTTATATGAAGTCCCTTCTGAACACGAGGAAGAACTTTACCTTGAGGGTGACAGAGCACTGGAACAGGCTGCCCAAGGATGTTTTGCAGTCTCCTTCTCTGGAGACATTCAAAACCCACCTCGACACAACTCTGTGCAACCTGGTCTAGGTGAACCTGCTCTAGCAGGGGGTTGAACTAGACAATCTCCAGAGGTCCCTTCCAACCCTGGCCATTCTGTGATTCTGTGATGATATCTCTGTCTTTTCAAAAAGTCAGCCTCTGTCATCTGCTTTAGGTATTAAAATGGCCTTTCTTAGTCGTTCCTCTTCTTGGCAGTTTTCAGTGGGGCTGCCAGGAAAGCTAAACCCCTCTTCCTCAGCCTTCAAAAGCACAATCAGGGAGCTAAGAGGTTGGGGATTAGTCTTGCTAATACATGTGTACAAGAGAATGCCTTTGGGGATTTCTGTTTTTCTAACTATTTGCTTTAAAGGATTATGAGTTTCTACCCTCCCCTAGTGAGACAGTTGGAGTTTGCCTCATCCTCCAGTGCGTTGTGGAGGGGAAGAGAAATTATCCAATCAGTCCGCTTTTTGGCTTTCTGAAGAGCTTTTTTCCTCACACTATTTTGGCAGTCACAATCTTTTGCTTTCCAAGGGCACTACTGAGACACCCACCATCCCCTGAGGAACTGTAGTCAGTACCATCTGGTTCCTCCAGGGGATACGGCAGGGACAGTAGCTCTGTCAAATTAATGTGGGTTAAGGTGTCACCATCCCTTGGGCTAGCTGGCTGGCTTGCCTTGCAGAAAGGGGTGAAGTTCTCTTCAGTAACCAAAAACCCCTGTGTGACAGCGAGCTTGCATTTGCACGTATTCAGAGGCCATATTTCAAGTTGCTTTAGGCTCTGTGAGAACGTGCCTGAATGTATCTTTGTTGGATCTCAGCTAGTATAGGCTAGAAAGGGAACGGACACTTGAGCAGGTCTGGAATTTCCAGCTGGGGAGGAAGAAGCTGCCCACCAGCCCATCACGCAGTACGTCAACCTCTGTCAAAACCAGGCGAATGGGTTGGGGCTGATCAATGGCTTCATGCTGGCTGCAGTCACTGATTACTCTGAGGCTATCCATAAATTATGGTTTTAACAGTAACCTTTTTCAAGAGCTTGAAACAATTAGGTGCATAGATTAAAATAACGCTCTGCCACGGTAGTTTTAGGTTGCATGTCTTGAGTATGTGATATTTAGTCTTTGCTGCTGGAAGCCTCCATCTGTGCAAACATTATAACTGATACTGTTCTGAAAGAAATTTGATGAGTGGCAGAAGAGAAATAAGTTAGTTAATAAATGATTTGGTTGCACATATGGACATGTAATCTGTAGCCAGATGCATTCAGACATGATTTGGTTGTGGGGTTTTTTATATAAGCAGCATGGTAGGTCTTTAGATACCCAGTTACAGGCCTCGGCAATAAAGCTAATATTGCCAAGACCCCACTTTGAAAACCTGCTGTTGGTTTTAGGGTTTTTGTGTGTACAGCATCTCTTTCCTCCTCTTGTGTCTCCATGTTTTGGCTTGTCAGTCCAGCAGCAACCACTTCAGCAGAGGCCCTTTGGATTACTTAGATAAAAACATTCAAAGAGATCAAAGAGAAAGTAAGACTCAGCTGGTGGCCTTTCCTTTTACAGCAGCGGCTTTCAGGGCATGCCTCTGCTGCAGATGTGTGCTGGCAGGGCTGTGTCAAGCCCAGTTTGAGAACGAGTTTGATCCCAGTCCGGCAGATCTGCATATGGAGAAACCCTTGGAGCAGACACAGTTTTTCTGGCTACGCTGCGTGCACTTGCTTGGTGGGAGTGAGCAATAAATGGGCCTGAGTATCCGTAGTGGTGCAAGCACAGTTTTGTCGGTTTAAAAGGCGTTTGCCCCTAGGAGACCTTGAGCCACCTGCCCGCAGCAGTGCTAGCACGACCCCAGCCCCTGCTCGGAGGTTCTCGCTGCTGCGGCTGTGCTGCACGGGAGGCGCAGCAGCTGGGGCAAAGGCTGGTGTAGTTCTGTTGGCAAAGACCCTGAAAGAAACGTGGTAAAATAACCCTGGTGTTAAACGATCTTCAGGTTTGGCAACTGCTTTAGCCTGTGCTGGCACAGAACCTCTTGCTGAGGCAGGCTTGTTTTTCAGCTGGGATGGGTTTATCCTCTATAGTTTAATTCTATCTCACTTGATGAAAAAACTTTATAGAAAAATATTTTTCTATAGTATTTTATATATTTATAATATATAAATATTATATATATTTTATAATATATAAATATTTTTATATTTTATAATATATAAGTATTTTATATATTTTACAATAAAAAATATATAATAAATAAATTTTTTCTTTTATAGAAAATCAAGACGTTGGTTTCTCCCCTGTAGTTGGGTTTTCAGTCAGTAGAAAGCCTGCTGTGAAGATCAAGAGGAGATGGACCTCTAAATATCACTGGCCTCAGAGGCCTTCCCATTTTTGGTGGAAACGCAGTGCTTCAGTGTTTGCCAGAACAGTTCATAATTCCACTATCCTAAGGAACGTTTCTTCTTAGTAATGACTTGAGCACGTCATTTAGGCACTTAAGAAACGGAAGATTCATTTCATTTTCAGGATGTTGTGTTTGTAGTGCCAAGGAGACGCATCTGGGGGAAAGCAGCCTCCAGCCTAGACCCTCCAACACTGGAAGGGGGAATAGGGCTGAGTTGATACCCGGCAGCGGTGCTGACCCGGGTGCACATCTTCTGCTGGAGCTGACATCCAGAACTGCACCTTTGGAACAGAAAAAGAAATGGCTCTGATTTTGGCAGTGAGAGCTGCTATAGGCTTGCATATTTTAAATGAAATTTAGGGTGTGACGTTGTTCTCCTCTGCCACAGTCTAGACTAAATTAGTTTTCTTTTAAATTAATTTCTTACTGTGCTGCTTTTTTTCTTGTATGGGTACTAAGGATGGTCCAGAATGTTGATTAGATGCTGACTTTAATGGATATTGCTGAACTCCACTATTGTGAGGAGAAAAAAAAATAAAAAATGTAAGTGCTCTTTAAGCACAGAGTTTTTTTATTTGGGATTTTTAACAAGAGAAGGTACTTCTACTGAAAAACAAGCATTTACAAATGCTATTATTTAATGCCTGCATCTATTTGAATGAATCTAGAATTTACCCCTTTCCTGGACATATTTTTGCTTTTATTTTACCTAAGGTTTTAAGGTTTACAATGTTGCTAGGTTTACTGGGCTTACAGGAAAGGATTTTTTTAAAGTACTGATTTGAAGGTGTGTTGGGTTTTTTTTCCTCATGTTATAGTTTTAGTTATTTTTAAAGAAGTATCATCTTCCAGCCTGCTTTTGCAACTACCTACTCACTTGGGAGACTGATCCAAAGCTCTCTGAAATCAATGGAAAACCTCCAGCAGGTTTCATGAGCTTTGGCTAAGGCCTTTTTTGAGAGCATGAGAATGAAGGCTTTTTTGGTTTTCACTGTTGATTTCTTAAATCTGAATAAGTAGAAAATTGAGTTTATTACTCAGAAGTGGATCTACAATAACAAAGGACCTGCAGTTCTCCACTGTAAAGGATATAGTTTGGCAAGATGTACAGCAGGTAACCCTTACAATGTGAAAAATGTAGACAACCGGAATTAACTGCGACCAAATGTACCCTGGAACGAAGGCTGCAATTTATAATACAGTCAAGAATGCATTGCAGACTCCTCAATCGATAAGCTAATGAGAAAAAGGTCTGCAATTAATTACAAATCAACTGGGTCAATATCCTGTAAATGAAAGATGTGAAATTGCTAACATTTGGATGAAACTTCTTTGCCAAGTATATTTATAAACCTCATATAAAATATGATATTTATAAAAAGAATAGAAGCTCCTTTCACTCTTCAAAGGCAGCACTGTGAATGCTTGATTTCCTTTTGCTCTAAAAGTTCAGCTGAAGTGACTTTATTTCAATAAGCTTTCTTCTGTGTATAAAAGAACAGAAGTAATCTTTTACCTTTAATTTGAGACCTGACAATAAAGTATAAAAGCTATAAACAAGATCCCAGGGTGATGCTACCCATGACTTTATGATGAAAACATCTAAAACGATGAAACTTTGTGGCCAAATGATTCTCCTAGTGGATGGCAGGACCCGAAATGTTCTCATCTGTGATCTTGGTAAGCTAATATGTTGTCACGTTTATAGAAATAGTCCCAAAAAGGGCAGCCAGGGAGTGAGGAGATAGGCTAATACCGGCGCTTGAAGGCAGCTCGTCATCTGCACGGGTCTCCAACTTGAAACAGCTCTATGCCTTTATAACTTGCAAATCTGGGAGTGCTACTTACCTGGAATCCTTTTCATCTGGCAGTGCTGATTTCTTTCATATATGTTTTATAACACTTCTGCTTTTTATTAAAAAGGCAGAGGACAGTCATTTCCAAGGAGGAAATAATAGTATTAAACATGTGAATCTCTACTTCCACTGCAAGATGTTTGTTTTATTACCTTGCTGCATACTTTTTACTGTCCTTTTTGTGAAGGCGACGGGAATCAGAGGATTACGCTGTAATTATATGCAATATTAATGAAACTTTAACTGAGCAATAACTATTCTTGAACTGTAACATATCCGTTGATATTGGAGAATTTTTCTTCATGCAGGTGGACAAAATGCCATTTAAGACATTGACAGTAAAGGAAAAGGTTAGGGCTTTATTACTTAGTTTCTCTCCTGTCTCTTCACTGTAGAGGCTGCAGGACTTAATTTTTACATCATAGGATTTCACAGAGGTGTTACTAGGCTTCCCAGGTTGTCTGACGTTCCTAGGGTTGCTTGCTCATGTTAAAAATCTACCAATCCTGTTTGTTGTTGCAGAAAAGAGAAGATTTTTTTCAATATACAAACAGGATATCAAACTCTGCCCACACAATGTTTCTGGTTTCACCATGGAAGCCCAAACCACAGTGGCCATGGGAGTTCCTGAGACATGATGTGTGAACAGGGTCCCTTTGTTTTCTCCATCTTTCAGGGTAGACTGAGGCTGCACTTTCCAAGTCAGTGAAAGAAAATATGAAAATGTGGGAAGTGTGATAAAGGATCTGGAAGAGCGTGTTGGAAGTCAGTGAGTGCTGACACACTGAAAGAGGGTCTCTTCTCCACAAGGGCCAAATGTCTGGAATGACCCTTAGCAGCTAGTACAGGAATAAGGATATTTACTAACTTTTTTTAGACTTTACAAATTCAGTAGTATGCTGATGCTCAATTTTTCTTTGCCACTGCTTTATTAATTGTTATTTTTTAAGAAAGCCCTCAGAGCTTCTTTTCATTTAATGATAAAACACTAATAAATCAAAGTCTTTTCATTGCTAGTATTCATCATGTAGGCTATTGACTGCAGGCTCAAAACATCAGAATGTTTAATACAAAAATATACTAATCTTTGAGGTTTTTCTTATATATTGGGAAGGATACAGAGTAAAAAAAAAATATAGGTAAGGTATGTAGTATTGCATGATCTTAGAGGAAAAATGTCTGACAAATTACATCTTAAGAAATGACAGTGGTGACATTTGGCTACTATTATCGTAGCTTCAATTGCAGCTCTTAGTGCTGCTTCTGTGTGCCTTCCATGCAACTATTACCACACCTGAAGTCAAGAATTTTGTGCTGATGTTTGAGGAACATTGAGTTGTTGCTTTTCCACCTCATGAATCTTGAGGTTTAGATGATCTGTATTTTTTTAACCTCCTTCCCAGATTGTAGCAGTTAAGACGTAGTGTCCCCATCTACCCAAGCCTTCAAACCCACATGAGTAGTCCCGTGAGGGCAGCAGTGAAGGAAGCCTTCCTGGAGTCTTGGCTGCTGTGTGGGTTTCATGAGACTTCCATGAAACATCTTCAGTCTGGTCTGTGGTTTTCTTTTAAAGAAGCACATTGCTGAGCTAGGCTAGCTCTGTCAAGGCTAGAAGTATTAAATCACCACCAACATTGCAAGTTTTTAGGTGAGAGAAGCATGGTCTGTCTCCACATGAATGATGTGCTTGGCTCACAGAATGTTTGTTAATTGGAACAAGAGTGGGATCTGTTTCCATTTCTCTTTGTTCTTTCTTGTGCCGCATCTTTTCTTAGCCTGTTCCAACAAAATCTTGGGGGTTTATAATGTATAGTAAAATGTAGATATGTTAGTGTATTGTAATATGTCCATTAGTTTAAGGATAGGAAGTAAGAAAACCATAATGGCTGTTCATAATCCCATCAAAGAAAACACTTTTTGGATTTGAAAACATGTCATGAAGGTTGTGTGTTATTACCACAACTAGAATTTCCTCCATCATTTAACTCTTTCAGTATATTTTGTGTACAGCTGAGAAGTTATCCTGACACTTATTTTTCAGCTCCAGACTTTTAGTACTTCTGTCTTGATCATTTCATCTTTCTAGAGACTCAGTTTTGATTTGAGTTGCTATTTCTCATTTGCAGCGACAGTGAGACATATTAGTCAGCCTCACCTGGAAGAGGAATTAATTACATAATTTCCAAGTATAGGCTGGTTTTTAAAAAAAACAAACACAAAATTAAACAAAATGAATGAATTCTATTTTAAGATAAGATAATATTAATATAACACTGACAAATTTATTATTGTTTTAGTCAAAATGCTTGGTGTCACTGGCGGCAGCTGGGGTTTAACCCCCACCAGCAACCAAGCCCCACGCAGCCGCTTGCTCACTCCCCCCACAGTGGGATGAGAGAGAGAATTGGAAGAGTAAAAGTGAGAAGACTCGTGGGCTGCAATAAAGACAGTTTAATAGGTAAAGTAAAAGCTGTGCACAGAAGCAAAGCAAACCAAGGAATTCATTCGCTGCTGCCCATGGGCAGGCAGGCGTTCAACCATCTCCAGGAAAACCTGGCTTCATCACACATAAAAGTTACTTGGGAAGACAAACACTATGATGCCAAATGTCCCCCCTTCCTCCTTCTTCCCCGAGCTTATGTACTCAGCGTGATGTTCAATGGTATGGAATGTCCCTTTGGCTAGTTCAGGCCAGCTGTCCTGGCTGTGTCCCCTCCCAGATTCCCATGCCCCTCCAGCCCGCTTGTTGGCAGGGCCAGAGAAACTGGAGTCCTTGTCTTGGTACAAACATCACGCAGCAACAACCAAAACCATCAGTGTTATCAGTGTTCTTGCACCAACTCCAAAACACAGCACTGCACCAGCTACTAAGAAGAAAATTAACTCTCTCTCAGCTGAAAGCAGGACAGTAGTGATTCAGATACCTGCAAATTACCAGGGAAAATGCCTACATTTCATATTCATAGAGTTAGCACTGCAGAGCTAGTAGTGCTCCTATTTCAAACACATTCCACCTGCTCAGGAAGTTGCAGATAAATTAGAAATGTCTATAAAATCTGTCCAGCAACAAATTCTGTTACAGTAACATTAGCTGATTTCCATTCAATCTGGAAAAGCATAATCTTTTTCTTTGTCTGCATTTTCTTCATTAGATAGTCAAATGAAATCTAAACATATGAAATCTGCATTACTATGGGTATATTTTTCCATTAAGCTACAGAAACTAATTGGCAAAGAAATTAGATTTCACATACAGTCTTTTGAAAAATCCAAAACACAAAACAAACACAGCAAAATAAACACAATCAAACAAAACCTGCTAGCAGTTTTACATAAAGATATCTGCAGTTTTAGTCAACTAAAGAACGCTGCCTCCACAGCTCCGTTGTAGGCCACACTTCATGTCGTTTGACTTCAGTTAATCATTTGGTTTCCTAAGTGCAAATGCATTATGACAATAATCAGGTTTTAATTTAAATGCATTCCTTAGTGTATCAAGTCCAGCAGTCTTCCTTTCTTCCTTCCAATGTGGTCTTTTGGGGGAAAGTGAGTGTAATGCCATAGAATTTTTTTCTTTGTCTTTGTTTGTTCAATTTTTCTGTTAGGGACAGACTCTGAACCTTTTGTCAACCATTAGTATAATAACTCTATTGGCATTAATTGGTCTCACAGGGTCTGTAAGGAGGAGGAGAATGGGGTCTCAGTATCACCTTTGTAAAGAATTTGTAAGTGATGCAGCACAGATGAGTTGAGAGAGCTGGGAGAGGGAGACACCCTGAAAAACATGAAGCTTGTGGTAACTCCTTGTCTGATGTTATGTACTGCTCTTTCAAGACTTAGCAGTGGTCAGTTGTTGTTTTTTTTAAAAAAAAAGGAAAGAAAATACTTATTGCAGTTTTAAAGGCTTCTTGCAATTTTTTGTTTTGAAAATTCTGAGACATACTGTAGTATGGCCATTTAATAGCTGAACAGATGACAAAATATAAAAATTATCGAAGCAACCTCTTTGGTGAGGTTATCTCTCACCATATAGGCATGTTCTATCTAAATCTCAAAGATAATGAAACATTTTCTTCTCCAAAAAGATGAGAAAAAAGCACCTATACATGGCCCTTGTCTGTTAGATATGTTGTCTGTTACATATTCTTCGTTTCCAGCAAGGGAAGTGACTTTTGTGTTGGCAGTTGACATTAAGCAACAAGTAGTGCTCTGGACAGCAATGAGCCTCTCTCTCCAAGAAACATCTGCTGCATGGGGAAGGCATGCAACGCAGAGTGTGTCCTAAGCGTATTGCTTATATCTGCTGGGTTTAGTTAAAATAAATAGCAAGATAAGATTTCGTGCTTTGATTTCCAAGTCTGCTGTTACTTTGATCCATCACCTTGGTCAATTCAGATTGGTTTACCTAGCTGTAAAATGTGTTCCATAATATTTACTTGATTTACTGTGATTAAATCTTCTGTTATTAGTTTAGGTCCCCTTTGTTCTAGTTATTGTATACATTTATAAGAAATCAAAGTCTGCTTCAGGGAAGGCATTACCTTCATAAATAATGTAGGCAGAGGTAGCAAGAAATTCTAGGGTGAATTAGGGGAAGCTGGGCAGCTGGAACACAGATAAATAACATGCCTATTTTCGCAAAGAAAGTTGGGATGTGTTGGATATTGAACCAGTATCTAGTAATTCATGAATGTGTTATCTGCTCTTTCTTCTAAAGGGGCTAACAATTTTTTTGACAAATTGTTAAAAGGTTTTCTGAAATCCATGAAGGCTTCCAGAAATAATTATATAAACCATACATGTGTTTTATTTGAACTGTACAAAGTAACCCATATAAAAACAATATCTGGTAGGACTCGGGGTTTTAAAACCTGTATTTTATCAAATTGACAAATGGAGAACTTTGTATTTTTTTAAATTAAAACAAGAGCCAATTTATCACTGATTTTAGTATAAACTAACTTTTGTACTTTCCTCCTTGCATGGCCTCACATAATTTCTGGAATGGGTTTTAGGAGTGATGCAGATTTATTTAAATATTGTATCTGGAGTCAAATACTCCTTCTGATTTAGCTTTTAAGTTAAAAATACAATATTCATGAGTCATACTCAGGCAGGCCTATAACAAAGCTCAGAAACTGTTGTTCAGTTCCTACAAGACAGCATTGTAACAGTGTTATACATGGGTTGCTTGAGACTACCTACAATTTTTTTTTATACAAGTACAAATACAAAGTTTGCTGCATAGAGCACTCCTGGATTTTCAAAGTGTCCTGACACAGTGTCGCTTTGGTATAACCTGCTGTCAACAGTAAATATAAATAAAGCATGTCCCCAGCCTGTTTTGTGAAATTATAGCACCATGTTTTGAAATTATGCCCGTTTAAGAGACAAGCAAACGTGCTGCTCGCTCTGGCTTGCTACTGTAAATGTAAAACTTTAAAATGATGATTAATGAGAAATTGATGGAACTTAATCCTGCCCTGGAAATTCAAAAACCGAACAGGGAAAGGAGGCAGAAATATCTGTCATGGTTGGTTTTGAGGCCCGATTTGTTTTCTTGAAACTTGATTCTCTTCTGCCTGGAATCTGCTAGAAGTTAAGGAAGATCGATAGAGTTTGATTGCGTGCCCTAGGAAGGAAGGGATTTCTCTGGGTGGTGTTAACAAGTGGTAACTTGGATTTGGCACTGGTTTTCCTCCCCTCTCTTTTCCTATCTGCCAAATTCACTTTACTTTGGCACTGTTTTGTCTGTGACAAAAATCTAACTTCCTTCTGGGGTTTGTTAGTTATTTTCTTTCATTATCCTCATCATCTAATCTGGGTGCCTGCCACAGCTTACACATCCTTCTCCAAATACAGGAGAAAATGCTTAGCCAGCGTTAAGAGCTAAGCATCAGCTGGTGGGTTAAAAGTGAGTAGACTAAAGGGTTGATCAGCACCAGCTTTTTTTCCAGTTTTTTAAGATGGTTAAGTGGCAGCTTGCAGAGCCTTCACATCACAGGGAGACATGAAAGAAAAGAAGGAAGAGGACCTTGTTGAGAGTGTCACTTTACTGTCTGAAAAACTCCACTTACTCTTACTCTTTCCTTTTATCAATTTCATTCTTCTTCCAGCTGTTTCTGTTGCTGCCTTGGACCTTCCTCAGCTGTAAAATAGCAATAGCATGTTCACCTAGCTGCTGCTCAAGTGAGTGATTCATATTTTCAAATTCCATTCAACACATAAAGTATAAGGTATTATTACTTACCTGTTATCATCCTAGCAAGATTCCACTGTAGACGTTCATTTTAATTGCTCAGTATGTTATTCCTCAGAAATCCTCTCTCCCCTGTAGTTTGGAAATGCAGATGGATCCAATGACACGCAAGCAAAATCTGACTTGGGATATACTGAAATGGATAGAAGATATACCGATACACCCTCCTTTAATGTTGTATTTGCATGACAGGTGAAGTCAAGAGAAGAGAACAGTTATGTCACTTATGCAGAAGACCCTTCAAAAAAAGGTCTTCGCTGACACCGCTAGAAATGCCTGTTCTGATCACTTTTAGGTAACTTAATACTTCTGTAGCTGGTACTTTTTCTTTTGTGATTGTGTAATAGTTGAGTAACAAAATTGAAAAGAAATAAGTTACGTGTTTGGGGTGAATTTCATGTCATGAAGTGTATCATTTCCTTAAAAGTTAACATGGCAAGAGATTGAAAATGGGTGTTAATTAATAGATACAAATTACTGTAATCACATCAAGATACAAATTACTGTAATCGTGTCCGCTTAAATCTTTCAGTGATTATAATGCCATCATTTCAGTGTCATGTTTCTAACAAGATATTAATTTCTTGTTGCAAATAGTTTGTGAATTGGTATAACCGTGTATCTTAAAGCCCATTGCTCGTGGGGGAGGCAAATACCACTTTCAGTGGCAAGAAAGATTCATGAAGGCAAGAGAAGTTACCGCAGGTGGATGTGCACATGAGATAACTGTGAGTCCATAGTGACCTCCCTCCCAGAGCAGCTGCCATCGCTGCTCCTCTTCTGAAAACAGTTGTAGTGATTGCACAGGGAAGCGAGACTCTGAGGAGGCACCCAGTGCTAACGCTGACTTCTCCCAGCTTAAATGAAAAGCGGTGGGGAGAAATGAAAATTTTCAGAAGAGGAGACCTGATGTGTATAATGCATAGAAAGCCATGGGACAGGGTTTTTACAAGGGCTTTAAATCACCATTTTTTCCGCTGCTGTATGAGAGTCCTGGAATTTACCACTGCACATGTGCAATGCAGAGATTCTCCTTAGAGAAACATGTGAACACGTCACCGTGGATATTTAGAGTGACTTGAGAAAATAGTTGTGGTAGTGAAAAGGGCTCCTATTTTCTACAAATTTAAGGGCAAACTGCTATACTATTTAGCTCCTGCTTTTGTCAAAATTACTTTCACCAAAAATTAATGTGGACTTTTGTAAGCCAAAACAAGGGAGCAGAGTCTGTTTGGTAACATTTTCCTGAGTGACGCTTTTCCCAACGCAGGTAATGGAGAAGCGATTGTTTTGCACTGAAAGGTTCTGTGCTATAGTCCAAGGAGGATGTTCACAAGTTGCAGAAGTTTACTGGATACTTTTTTCCTCTCTCTTTTGGGGAGTTTATTAAAAAAAAAAAAGTGTTTAAAAATAGAAAAAAGTTCTTTCTAAATCGAAGCTGATTTCTAAACTTCTGATGAGCTTTTAGGCAACTCGTTGTTTGATAGCATTTCTGACCATCCATAATTTAAATAATTGTACTTCTGAGAAATATATTATCCAGTGAGATCTTTTCCTTATTTTCTCTTAATGAGTGGCCCTGTTCATGGGGAAGAAATGTGTAAATAATATTATTACCAGGGAGGAGAGTTAGTAGCCTTTAATGGTTTAAATTCTGTTGAACAATCACGGCCATGAAGAACTCACACGAATAGTCCCGGTGTACACAACAGGACTCTTCATGCGGTAAAATTATTCACGCGAGTGTTTGAGAGCTAAATGTCAGTGTTCCTCTCCCACATTCCTCCTGTTCCTCCATGAAAGCAAGCCAGCACATGAACATTAGAAGGCATTTTTAGTCTAATATGTCCCAAATAAGAATTTAATCTAGATTAAACAACTACTTTGCATATCTGCTGTAACTGTTAATTATTGGAAATGCTTTCAATTTTTCTATTCCTTTTCTAGCTTTTAGTTCTTGATTTAAATCATATGTAATGTTTCTACTTGGTGTGTTCATTCGATATTTAATGTTTAGAATATCTGTTTATTACAACTGAACAATCTCTACAGCTAGCTGCATTTTATGGAAAGTGAATTTATTACTCTAAAAAGGTTCTGGAATGAGTGATTTATCGAAGAAGCAAAAAGAGCTCAAACTTCTGACCTGCCAACAAGGCACTGCATGTTTGATTAATTGTAAATGCATATTCAAAGCATATATAATAAGCTGTAGTATACTTACCGAAGACATACTGTCTGTAAAAAGCTGTCATTTTTGTCTGACATGAGGTTACTTTAAAAGTCGCAATTTGCCCTGCAGGAACTGAAGTTATCCAATTACACTTCTTATTTATTACACTTAGTGCATTCTTGGTACAGCTGTTTCATGGATACATATTTTAATTAATTGATAAAAGAACTGTTTTTTCTGAACCAGTTACTAAACCTGATCACAATAGACCTGTGGGTATTTGGAAGTAGGTATGCAGAAATTTCCATAATATTTTTTTGAGGGGGTTTGGTATTTTTGGTCTACTGTATTATCCTGGGTGCTAATGGTGGGATAAAAACTTAACTGCCTTTAATTTAGGCTGATTGTGAGTCAACTCTCTATGTGACCTACAGCTGCTGAGAAAGCAAACTGATTCACCCTATAATTAGGTCTCTGCAGCACCTTCCTCCTACAGAAATGGGCAGATGGATGCCTGGTTGTTTTTCTGTGGTCACCAATGCAACCCAGGGACCCATGTGAGTGACAGGTACTTACTTTCATATGGAATTTTTAATCATGGCTTAACACTTGTCAGCTTCAAAGTATACACTGTTGGGAAATTAGTGGCACATCACGTGATACAGCAGTTGTAAGTCTGCAAGGAAAACAGATTGTTTGATTATTATTTTTTTCCGTGGCTAAGGTTAGCTGTCTGGACAGCTGGGAGTCACGCCTTCAAGACATGCTGCTTTATCTGATTGGTCTCGGTCTTGATCTGGCACATCAAAGGAAACGTGAGGAAGTTTCAAGCAGAGATCATTTTGCAAGTCCAAAGACGAGGGTGAGGTCAAGTTCGCTTGCATTTTCACAGTATCTCATTACAAACATAAAACAAAGCGCCACGCAGGCAGGGTAAGGTTTAGTGTGGCAGTGGTTTTCACCTTCAGGAGATTTAAATTGCTGGGGTATTTTTCATGTTCTGTTTACCAGCATCAAAGAAAACCACAGTAAAGAAAGCGCACTTACATTTTTTTAAAGGTGACCCTTCTAGGGAACAAGCATATGGTGACTTTAAGTTTTGATGTTTAACTTGCACAGGCGTTGCCAACATCTCATGGGGCCGCAGGGTAATGTCAGCATTTAGTTATGGAGTAAATTGTCATTATTCGTGTTACATCAATTTAGCTCATAATGTTCTTGTAACTGCTTTTCTCCTGTAGGAAACTACCACGTCTTCCATGCATTCAGAACTGTGGAGATTACTGCAGGAGTCTATGGGGTGGGAAAATACAGCATTATTATTGTTGTTGTTGTTAATAATAATAATAATAATATAATATAGTGTCCTTTATGGTCATTGAGAGCTGTGTGTGAAACTCCAGAATTTTAGCCTGGAGGATGAATGGAGCTGTCTCTGCCCTGTGAGGCTCACCAAACGATGGATGAGCATTGCCTTACAAAGCTAACTCTGCCTACTCCCTTCTCTCTGGACAAACTCTGTTCCAGTCTCAGGGCTGGCTCCTCAGTTTATTAAAATATTGTCTTAATTCCACTAAAGTCTTGTTGATATTTTCTAATTACTAATTTCTTGGAAAATGTTTAGCTCTTCAATGTGTGCGTTGTTATGCTGCAATATCAGTTTTTCTTACAGGGGAATTGTTAGTTAGCTGTACCCTTCAGTAAAACCACAATTTAAAATTTTGTTAGCTGTTGTAATGTGCAGCAAATTCTGCAGTTGAGGAAGCATTTTGAGCAAGACACTGTGTTCTCTTCAGTAGGGTAAAATGCTATTTCGTGTGTGCTGAGCTTGGGGAACAGACCTGCACACTTGTGATCGTCACAGTGTAAATGTTATATTTCTCAACATCTACCAAGAGAAGCAGAAGTTGGGAGAGTTTTCCTCTCCAAAAATACAAATGCAGAAGAGGTAAGAACACATGCTGTCACTGGGTACGTCTGAGCGATTCCCACGGGGTCGCTGGGTATCAGCGTTTCGGCACTTTGTTCAGCTCTGTACGCAGGAGGCCATGGGCGGGCAGTCATAGTCAATGCTTGATGCGATACACACTCAGGGAAAGCACTTTGTTTC
Source organism: Falco naumanni (assembly GCF_017639655.2). Taxonomy (NCBI): domain Eukaryota; kingdom Metazoa; phylum Chordata; class Aves; order Falconiformes; family Falconidae; genus Falco; species Falco naumanni. The sequence continues at coordinate 13,092,635 of NC_054060.1, read as the reverse complement.
CTTAAGCATTTTCACATTTGGGGCTTTTTATGTACAGCTCCATTAAAAGCAGGAATATAGAAGATGCAGATACATGCTAAAGAATCGTTCTTGAGGTCTTCAGATGTCTTCATCTGTGATTTTAAAAAGTAAGATCATCCTCCAATCTAAAAATCCTTGCGGTGAAATAAGTCAGACTTCTTTCATTAAGATTTTTTTTTTTAGAAATGCCATGAAAATATAAGATTATAAATTGGCTGTAGAATATCTTAATAGCTGTCATGCAAATTATTCTACTACTCTAATCACATAAATAAGCACAATCAACACATTATGTAAATGGCCACAATAATGGGCACCTTTCTGAATCTTTTGGGGATCTCTGTTCAGAGAGGTAATTACTGGTGCAAACTATAATGTCATAGTAAAATTAAAGTGAAGTGGATGATGTGTTGCTAGACAAAACTTGAAAAGATAGGGCACTGAAACTAGAAACTAGCTATGGTTTTACTTTATTGTAAATTTGTACAGTCTCAAAGGTTTTAGTCTGTTTTGGATTTAGAAGTAGGTGGGTGGTGATGGTTCTTTTGTCTTAAGAAAAGCACCTTTTACAATCAAAAGACCACAGTCCTGGGATGCTCTGGTCACTTGAATGGTTATTAGGGATTGCTGTGCACAAGCTGGAACAAAACTCAGTGCAAATCCCTGCTGGGCTCCGAGAGGAGGATGATACAAAAAGGAGTGTGACATGTTCTCATGTCTCCTTTGCCTGTCTTAATAAAAGCTGGAGGATTTCATAGGGAATAATATTATGTGCGTGCTCAGCTATCCTACCACAATCAACGTAGAAGTACCCTCACATTAGGTTCAAAAGGCTCAGTGTTGGGCGTTAGGACAATTCCTGCACAATTTTTGTTGTTTTCTTTAGAAGTCCCTTCGTTTACAAATTCTGAGTGTCTCAAAGTATTTCTCTGCTTTTTGTGCTTTTCATAATTTTTTCGTAATACCATGAAACCATGTTTAACTTCATGTAGCGCTTTCTTCCTGGGAGAGCTGATTTCTGTACAAATTTATCCCGATCAATCTGGGTCCAATCTGTTACTGGCTTTATCAGATAGAAATGGATGATATCAGTGAAACTGGCATATTGCTCCTAACCCTTCCTGATAGTACATTCAATACTTGGAAATACCAAAGGTCTAAATTTAAAGGAGGATCTGTAAAATCACTGTCCCCTTTCCAAGAAAAAGGGGCAATTCCTATAATATATATCTCATCTTTCTAAAAGTCTTGCTCTGAAATCACTTTGCTGCTGTTTGGTCTTTATTCCCGTTTAAATTCTAAGGCATGCTATATTCCCCCAAAATACATCCCTAGCTTTTAACTTTTCCTTGTTTCTTTGCAGAGGGTTTTATTTATAACAGTAAAGAATATTTACCTCTAAGTCAACTTGTTTTTTGAGGCAAGTCCTTCCATTAGTAAATTTCGAAGAGCAAATCAATCCCTTAAACTGCCACAGTTTTTATCCTAATTATTTTTCCATTTGCTGTGAGTTCTTCTTATTCAATATCTGCATTAATATAACTTTGGTCTTCTCCCTTTTAAAAATAATATTAATACTCATTTACGTCCCTTTCCTTTCAGCTTTATTAAGGCATTATTGACTCTCACCTTTGTAATAGCTGTCTTCGAAGTTTGTGATGTTGGTGATAAACGTGCACATTTGCTGCTACCGCTGGCTGGCATTAGCCATAAAGCATCTACTTCAGCTCAAATTCAGCTCCCGGTTCTCCTAAGGTACTGTCAAGAATCCTTCTCTCCTAGCCAGAGGAGCAAGGAGACCAATTTCAACATTTTAAGAGCTGCAGTTCAGTATAATCTTGTTTACAGTCAAGAATATCTCCTCCTTAAGTATTTTCTTACCCTTTCTTGCTTAACAGAAATCCTTTGGATGTTTCTGATAGAGTATGTCTCCTGCACAGTCTGTACTAAAATATCCCGACATTCCAAGACAACGGTGGCATGAATCTGAATTGTAACTGTAGTAAATTTTTGTGGGTGTTACTGCCCTTTTGGCTCTCTGTGGCACATCATATCTTTAATCCATGGAGTCAGACTCCCCTCTGTCATGTCTGTGACCGTGCACGAAAAGAATAGCTACCCAGTAACATAATACAGCTCGGTGATGTATACTTGTGACTTTGCTAATTTGGAGGTGTGATTACTGACTACAAGAAGAATCTGGCAAGATACAGGTTCTTATTTTGGTCCTAGATAAAAATGGCATGCCTTCTGTAAACACGTGATGGGCTGTATGGAAGAAAATATTGTTTGTGTTCATCTGATAATCTGCATTTTTAGCTTATTCAGTCAACTGCTGGAGTTTGAAAAGGGAAGACAAAACCAAAAGGAGATAGTTTTGGAGACAAGTGCTAGCCAGTCTGTGATACTAGTTAAAAAAACTTCTGTGGCATCATGAGTCAGTTGTAAGGGCTTAAAAGAAATTCTGACAAGATTTTCCCTGTTAACAAAGTTTGTGTGTTACGATTTCTGTATATTCTGTTGTCAATTTGTAATTGATATGATACACACACACATATTTTTACCAGGTTAACAGCAGAGGTTCAAACAAAGCACATTTGTACAGCACGTACAACAGCTTTACCTCACTGTAATTTAGTCTTTTCATTCCTTTCTTCTCACGTTCACATGGATTTCTTGTGTGCTGATATTTGTGCTAATGATGTGTGTCTTTTTCTAAGCCTTTGGAAGGAGTAGTGTTAGCACCTTCCTGCTGGAGCTGAGACACCGGTCTGCGTAACAACAGGTTGGGAAGATGATCTAAAAGCTGCAGAATAATATTGCAAAGTCTTGGCCCAGGGGAAAGGCTAGAGCAGTATCAAGTCATCCCAGAAGATTTGACTTCTGCTACAAAAGACTTGCTTTATTCAAATATATTGGAAAACTGCATATTAATAAGCTTTCATAGGGTCAGTCTGTGAGGAGGTGCTGTACAGTACTAGCTGGTAGAGCCACTCTCTGAACATAGGCTGCCTCAAACCCAAATGTGATGTTCCCTGATTTATTTTTTTTCATTCAATGTATTAATTCCTTTGCTACAGTTACTCCCTAATTTACACATAAATGGGCCAGTCCCCTTCTGTTCCTGTCTATCTGAAAAGCAGATGAGAGATTTCATTTTCCCTCACTCACTTTTCAGTAGAACACAATAACATTTCTTTTTAAGAAGAAAACTCATGCTAGGGGTCTTGCATTTTGACAGGCAACATTTAAAATACCAAAGACTGATGGCCTCTTGTATCCAAAATCCCGTGTTATAAAATGCAGTTTGAATTACTCTCAGTTGGTTTGGAACATCTTTTTTCTAGGCATAAGCCAAATTTCCCCCCCTCTAGCTCACAGAGAAATATATGCTAGATAATGCAATACGTAATGCATTATTTTTTGCTTACTGTGAGATGCCTTTTAAATATGCACATTGTATATATTTATGCATATTGCAAGCTAACTGTAAGAAACCTTAATACAATCTACACTGGATACTCATGTAGATTATTCTGGTATTTTAGCGTATATAATTGAAATAACTCTTTTACAATTAAAAAATGACAGAAAAATTTCTTGGGATGCAACCTCCTAGCCAACGCATTCTGCAGTACTTCAATATACGTTACAGTTCATGTTGTTAAGAGTACAATGTAGTGATCCTACATTGCTTATAGGATATCTGTGGTGTGACAGTTGCTACACATACCTATCTATCCTGCTGGTTTTACAAACACTGTTTCCCAACATTGCTGCTGTACCTGACTTTTCCTTTTTAGCAAGATGGGGTTTTAAACAGTAATTGCATTTGAGGGGCGGCTTTAAAGGGTTTTCTCTTCCCTTGAAGGGCTTTCTGGCCTCTGATTTCTCCAAGTTCTGGAAACTTAAGGCTAAATGCTTCTGTTAGACTGGTTTAGGTGAATGTGGACTTTCAGGAGGGACATTCACACGTACTTCACATTCGGCACTAAGGAACGGACCTAACAAGTAGACAGGTGTCACGGACAAAGTGTTTTGCTTATACCTCTAAGCCAGTTGTAACCAACAGGTACTTCTTCAGAAGCCTTGCATAGGACTCACTTCTGTGTGGGATAAGGATGGATCTTAAGGTTGTTGACAACATAAATGAATGTCAGGAAAATTAATTCACTGTGTTGTCTTCTAGGCCTTTGTTTCATCTCTGGAGGAAGATGGAGGAAACCCGTGCAGGAAAAATCCACCGAGAGATATTTTAAAAAAAAAGACATCATCTGACTTGAAGTCCCTGAGCCAGAAATTGCTGGAAGCTGGGAGAGGACACCTGGAAAAGTACTGCTTACTCTCCTATTACAGTCTTCTATATTTACTTTCTATCACACAAGGTAATTTGGCTTAACCTGGTACAGCTGTTCTTATGTTTTACACTCAGATTTATATGGATTTTTTTTGATACATAGTGGATATTTACACATCTATTTTAGCTAGGATGTGGTATAGTTCTTTCTAAATCCCCTGTAGAGCCAGTGGCGAGTGAAATATTCCTGCAGAAGGTGTTCCAGAGAGAAAGCCTAGCTTGGGTTCTCTTTCTCCAGGTAATCCTCTGTCCACTGATAGCAGGGGGAGATAAAACAGTTGAGCTGGCTGATATAAGCTGCACAGTGTTGAGTGGTTTCTCCTGACCCCAGCCTGTCCATCACCGCTGAATGTATTCCCTTAACACAGAACATGCACAATCTGTGGCAAGCACTGCGTAACAAAAATCTGTGTTGCGCTGTATCAAAATACCACATCAGATTTAACCAAGAATCACAATCATAATGCAATTACTCTATTTCATAGCTACAAGGAGCACAAGACACGATGGGGCTTTTTGTTGGATACGTGTGGCTTTTTATCACTACATTTATTTTAAGCTGCAGTGTAAAATCTACTGTATCTCTCAAGCCCCTGAGGGGACATCTCTTGACCCTTCTGACTGTCTCTCAGCATGGTGGAGCGGGCAGCTCAGCGTGCCTGTGCATAGCTGTCCTTCTGGCGGTGTATCCCTTTGCTGCCGCAAGCAGAGAGCCCCACAGAGAAGCAACGTGCAAAGATTTGCCCGTGCAAGTTGGGACGGAGGAGGGAGGACTGTGGGAGGTGGCGGGAGGCTACCGCGGTTTGGAGGCACCAGTGTCAATGCTGGGGACCGAACATGCTCCTCGAGCTGTGATGGAGCTGCCATGGCACTTGGTCCCACTGGCTCCAGCCCCGCCTGGGTTTTCTCGCTTTATATGAGAGAACCAGCAGAATAACAAAAGGCTATTTCTAACACATTTCACCGGGGGTTTTTCCCCACTTTGTCTGGGATTATTCTGAACATAGCTTAAACCCTAGTGCCCTCTTCTGTTTTTGAAATAGGTGTCAGAGCTCTGCACACCTGTCCCTGCAGCTCCAGCTCCGCAGGCAGTGGCAGACAATTGTTTGAAGTTAGGCAAGCATTTTGGGGACACAGATATTTTAATTTGTAATCAGCTTTAAAGCCTTCAACATTTACTGTGATCAGAAACAGGAGCTTAGGCAGGAATTAGTCCTTCCTATTTATAAAAAAACATTTTTTGCTTCCCTGGCAGGAGCTGTAGGCTTGATCTGAAGTCTGCGGAAGTAAAAGGATAAACCCTTATCAGCTCTGGCTCAGCCCTTAACACAGCAAGTTCTTTGGCCAGGAGAGTCACTTAGGTTGAAAGAGGCGTACTATTACAAGTTCTTCAAGGGACAAATACTAATTAAGGTTAATCTTGTTAAAAAATGTTACTTTTTTTGACGTATTTAGCATGGGGAATACTGATAAGTGGTAATTCTACAATTCCTTGGTTTTGGGAGGCTTTTCAATGCTACTAAACCATATTCAGTTTGCGTGTACATATATCTAGACAGAGGTATGTAATGCATATTAGGTATAGCTCTCAGATAGCTACAGACTGTATGAATAAGTTCATTCATCATTTAGAGGCTGCCACCCCTGAGATGGAAGGCAGCAGCTGTCAAGGAGCACACAGCAGCGCTGCACAGCAGTCCGAGGGCGTGTTCAGCAATGCTGCATCCAGTTTGCACTGTAGGGTGATTCCATGCAAGGGGAAGTAGAAACCTCTTTTTTAAAAAATTGCGTGTTTATTTTCTAAAATCATCTTAAAAATCACGTTTTTATACAGATAACCATGCAAAGAAAAATTAATAAAATATTTGCCCTTAAGGCACTTTATCTGTCCAAAGTATGCTAAATGTTGCTAAATCTTCTTATGCTAAAGTTACTGCAAAATAAGGTTATGAATTAATTTTCACAGTACTCGCTTTTCTAAACAGTGGCTGTTCGCTTATGTTTTAAGCAGCTAATATTCTACAATCTGAGAGCTGTGCAACTGCAAATAAACATTCTCTACTGACAAAACTATTTGTTGATAATTTTAGATGGGAATTGTTGAGACTGATGGGCAGATTAACACTAGAGGCCTCTCCAGCAAGAGGTTTATCAGCACATTAAGCAACAAAAGGGATATTTATAGCATTTTCTTTTCCCAGCTCTATATTGCCATCTTGAGTCTCTTGCTGGCTTTGAAAGAAAATCTAGGTTGGGGCGTGACATGTATAGAGACAAAGGGAAAATAGATCCCCAGTCCTGATGACCGTAGCCCTCTCCAGTCGTCAGGTGTAAGTCATCAACTACAAGAGGAACAATGTTATTTAGTTTAATTGAGATTATACACGTCGTGACAAACAATAGCAAAGAGTTGGAGCGGAATGCAGGGGCAGCGTGATATTAGTGGAAATTCATTGTAAGGAGTGGCAGAATAAAGTTCTTGGAAAGCAGCTGAGCTCAGGCCCAATGTGGAATTCCTGGATAGGTGCGTACACAGGCACCGCTGGCAGTGGCTGCCAGAGTTCAGTGTATTGCAGGGGGGTAGAGAAATACTGGAAGCACTGTCTTACCCGTTACGCAGGTGGTTTGATACCATTCTCTTTTTCCTAAACTGCTCTTCACAATTTTTCACCTTCCTCTGAAAATCAGTGAGATAGGACAGACTGGGTGTTGTGGTTCCCATGATTCTAACTACATACTAAAAAAAATTCTACAGATTTCCAAGTCCCTTGGGATAGATGACATACAGAGCAGAAGCCCGAGACCTTCCTATAAGGGCATTTCTCCACCTCCTCCTGCTTTCTACTTTGTAGTGTTCAGACTTCTTTTTATAGTTTTATAACTTTTAAAGTCTTTTTTTTTTCTTATTATTCCCCATTGTCTCCCATTGCCTTATTTCACACTTGATGACAGTATTTTCAGTCAGTATTCAGAACTCAGTATTTTATGAGTAATCACTGTCCCAGGCAGCAGGAATATGACTCTGAGATCACTGTTACTAATTGAATACTTGGTGGGGGATCTTTTCCCCTCCACTGAGTGCTTGACATATACTAAAAATAAGCTGCTAAAATTTGATGCTAATAAAATATACTGTCCATAGTAGCCTGTTTTAGATTCTGGGGTGTATTTGCGCATCGTATTAGCAATCCCAAGTACTTTCTTCCAAACAGAGGATACTGTTTTAAGGTGCCATTTACACTCCCTGTTAATAAATCTCATGGCAGAAGCTGACACACACTTTAAACCGTGCGAACACAGGGTTAAATTTTAAACCCTGATGAAAACAGCCTGAGCTGGATTTTCCACCTGGCTTGCTGCTGCTGCTGTACCACAGCAAATACTGGTCCTCTCCCTCCGCTTGTTGGCCTGGGAGTTGCTGCGGTGTGTGCCAAGCTGGCACAACCAGCTTCCAGACCCTCCTGACTGCTGCAGGGGATACGTTGTGGTGAGACACGGACGTGACATTCATTAATGCCCAAATGGAAGTAAAATTTTGAAAGTGTTAAGCCTTAAGACCATTACTCTATGGAATAACTGGCACAAAGTGGGGGAGGAAAAAAAAAAAATTGCCTGCCGCAGCTGAACAAGTGATTCCTCAATTCTCTGGAAACATCAATGCACTACTTTTTTGTGGTTGTGTACTCATTTAAGTACTTGTGTTGCCGCCTTAGGATTTGTATGGTTCTTCAGACTCTGGTTATGTATCAGCCTTTGCACTTCTCCAATAGCCTGATTTATCGGATCCTGCCTTCTGTAATCTGACTGCTGGTAACGGTCTTCCAGCAAAGCACTTTGGCACACCCATTTTAAGTTCTCATTCATAGAGCTGATTATTTTTATTAACATTCTTGGAGATAATCTTAGGATGGTGTGTATTTGCATTTGTACTGGTGTTACCACACAGCTGATGTGCTGCTTTCAATGCTCCTTTTTATGTATTTCCTGCAAGTGCCACATGAAATGATCGTGGGATTCTTGGAAAAACAACAGGAAATGATATAATGGTGCCCACAAGTTCTGTGTATTGACTTTTCCATGGACTTGCTAGACTCAGCCTAAAAATTGTTGGTAAAACAAAGATAGCTGATCTAATTCTCTCTTCTTGATTCTTGTTTGCATGCTAGAAGCCCTGGCCTTTTGCTTTTTTATTATGGAAAAAAAATAACCAAAAAAAACCCCCAACCCCCAAAAACCCAAAAAAACCAGAACCTGGAAGAAGAGAAAAATAAGTAATTGTGGAGATTATTGTAGTTTTGATTATAGGGATACTTAATTTAGTTGTTTCACATTCCTAAGTAACTATTAGCAGGAATTCACATGGACACGCTGATATTTGCAAGTAAGTTACAGCTTGCACTAAGGTGCAGCAGAAATGTCTGTATAATAGAGTCATAGCTCTGATATAAAATTTGTAGGACATGGAATAAGTAATTGCCTTTTAAGTCTACCTCAGTACATTCAAACCATAAAGGGTAACCTATAAAAATGGAGGAAAGCTACAGGGAAAACTGTTGTCTGTGGCGTTGTTCCTCGGTAGCCTTACAGGGGTCATGGGCTGTGGGGGACAAGACAAATATTTCAGTGGAAAATTATAGAAAATCACCCAATGTCAGTGTCACAGAAACAGGAATAGCTGCAAAGTCTGTGCTTTTGGCCATGACTAAGGGGATCTCAAAGTGCTTCTTGGAAGATCTGGAATATTTATAACTGAGAATTCAAAATCGTTATGTCTTTGTTGGCTTGAGTATAGCTTTGCTTTGGAAGATATGACGACTCCAGTTTATTGTGCTGAATTCACCAAACAACTTTCCCCTCTTATGAATTTAGTTTCCATCTAAGGGATAATTTATCCCCTAGATGCTAGCAATAAACAAGACTTATTACATTGTTTAAAGCCTTCCAGCCTCATTTGGCTAATTCCTTCAGTAAATTCCCTCCTCATCCGGGATGATTCCTCAATAAATCCCCCAGGCCAAGTTGGGTTTTCACTACATTCCTTTAAAGTCTCATCACTGGCTGAGTCCCAAGAGATGTCTCAGTTGAGTGAAGTGTTGGGTGGTGAAACTGCATCCTCGCTTGCCAGGGAAAGCGCCGTCTCCTCACTTGTGCTGTGCTTGTTGACAGTGGCTTGCCAGGAGCCTTTGCTGATGCTCCTACCTTGTGCCTTCCCCATAGTTGGTACTGTAGGATGTATGAATACTGTTTTAAACTCATAGTCACAAACCCAAGGAAATGAAAAGAGCAGCCTGCCTTCTCCAAAAGCTGCAATAAGTCCTTTGCTGTGTTAAAGTAACTCTGGTACCAGGAACAGTCTCATCTTACCAGGATGAGGTCAAAAAGTGCTATTTTGCCCTAAAGCAGGATATTTTACTTGAAGAGTAGATGAAATGAATCTCTCCTGATCTCTCCATTGCAACTGCTGGATGGTTTCCAAGACTCTAGCAAGCCTATGTGGCATTAGCTCAAGTACTTCAGGATTCCTGCGGTCTGAAAAAAAGACATAATCTAGAAATGCTGCTTTAGTTCTTTATTCATGGTGCTCGACGCTCTTTAATGAGGCAGAGGACAGAACATGGTGGCAGACCTCAGTGGCTGCATTACTGAGCCTTTCAGAAGGACTTAAACCAAGTACAGTTGCCCTGGTTATAGCTCATCAGTCCCAGACTTTACCCTTTTTAGAACAGACATGCTGACAGTTGTCCTAAAGCATTAAGCACCTTCATGGTGATTTAAAAAAAACAACAACAAAAACCCCCCCACCCCAAACACCACTTGGGGTGTGTCTGCTGTGTACATTCTAACTCCGCAGGCAGGAGGTTCTCAGACCCACCGTGATGCCCGAGTTTCCTACTTCACAATTGTTTGGAATGGGAGATGGATTTGTATTTACTGAATGAGAACAACACCTCTTCAGCATTTATTTTGTGAAGTCAGACAACCTGCAACAGAAATTCTGAATAAACCTGACATCAGCTGAATGTAGTAATATACCGAACCGAAAGTTTACTGAAAAATCTTTAACTTCTGCCCCTCCAGCACAAACCCACTGTATTATTGCACTTTGCATGCTATCTGCTGTTTGGGAGTTTAGACTGATTGGAGAGTCTGCAAGTGAAAACAAAAAGTATCAGAAACTTCTATCATGTTTCTTGAAAAAATATTGCTCTTACTTACTTGTTCACTTAATTTTTTTCCCACAGCAGATTTTTGTAGCCGTGTTAAACTCCTATCAAAAAGATTTGATTCACCTGAGGAGGTAAATGAGACCAATAAGTTTTGCCATGATTGAGAATGAAGAAAAATTAAGCCTCTTTTCATTATACTTACATCTTAGGCAGTGCAAAAATTCAGGTTTTGTGCTCACAGTGGAAACACTGACCATTTTTAAGTACTCATAATGTTCTGAACATTGTTGCTAAAACAGCTACTCTTTGTTTTCTGACAGACTGTATGAAATGTCAGGTAACACACTTCCAGAGGATGAACTATCTTCCCACTTTATTGTTTTAATCAGTGTGAAAGGCGTGATTTCATTCCCTATCCAATTTCATTTCTGAGTATGTTCATTTTAATAGGTTAAGTATTTTCATGATTTATCTGCTAATCATTAGAAGCCCATTTGGCCTCAGTTCAGCGACTGCTGTGTCCTCAGTTTCAAGCTGGGATTAACACAGTACTGAGAAATCCAAAACAAGTCTATGCAATGGAATTAGGGTATTTTGCACACACTTGGGTGGGAACAAATAGGGCTGATTGTATGGGTCGTCTGTACCCTCTCCACCTGCACCCGTAAAGGTCAGGATTTTCACTGGTTAAGGCAACTTCCTTAGCAGTGTTTAATTACTAGGGAAAAAAGTGCATGCAATGACAGAAGAGGCAGTTTATCATGTAATTAAATTGGTCTTGCACTGTTTTAGAGAGATGTTATTGAGCTGGGTGAATAATTGTATGTACTCCCATTGTAGTGGCTGTACAGTAAATGGATTCATGAATCTTCCCTGGAATGGAACATGGCTTTCTGAAAATGAACCACTTGGCAGCAGTCAGGACAGGTGAGATTAACTTCTGGCACTATCACATATTTGTTCAGCACAAATCTGAAAATAAATATATATCTATAAATCAGAGGTTAGCTTTGTTAGGATCCTTTCCCAATACCAAATTAAATGCCTGAAAAACCTTGCTCTATCTATCATTCTTATCTAATAGAAAATAATTAGTGTTATTTATTTATGGAATTATGGATATTAATGATTTATACAGCATTATCTATATAACTAAATCTTTATTAGAAATAAGCCTGAGCAATGAAATTAAGGGATTAAATTTTTTTAGATGTCTAGAATTTGGTCATGTTTTAATTTGGACTTGTCATAAAGATAGTACCAAGAAAAAGGTTTCTAGTAAGTCTCGGAGTGTACTGATAAATAAGAACTTGTCTTAAAAGTAATCTTTTTTAAAATACAATTAGATGATTTCATAAAACCTTGTGTCTTAATTTCACTACCAAAGGCAGTGCTGGGACATGATATCAAGTTCTGCTTCCTGTTGTGCTATTATTAATCGAGAGAACCAAGCCTCCCAGACTTCCCTGGAAATAGGCTTATTCCCAAAAAGAAAAGTTGACATCTAGGATTATTAATGTCCCCAAAAGCTAACTCCTACTCTGCAAGATAAACAGAAATAGTTCAACCATCTGCAACAGTATCAGTAGAGATAGATAACTTATATAATATCTGGAGTCAAGAAGAGAAGATAAGAAAATAATTAAAAGCCATACTATAGGCAATATCATACTTTGTGACAGCTACAATATTTAGGAAAGTACATATAGACTAAACATAGTTTTGATATCACTCCAGGACACCTACGAGAGAAATTACATAATTTTAACAGAACTTCAACTGCAATGAAATGCCTGGTTTGATCCCCTCTTGGAGAACCACGTTGTCGTATTCCAGGATGATGCACTTGTTGCTCTTAGCTTTTTATGTTTTTAGTTATGCAGCGAGAGTTGACTGACAAACAGCAAATGTCATATGCCTCCTCCTCACCCTGTAACCAGAAGGCTGGGGTAAAAAGTGGGAGGGAAGAACAGAAGAGGAATAAATGAGAGCACAAGAAATTTGGCAGCACCAGAAACCACTATGTACAATGAAGTGCTGAATGACGCATTAAGGCGAACCACCTTAATTATAAATTACATGTGGTAAATTACAAGATAAAAGTATTTTAGAAACTAAATCCATCCCATATTGGTATGTTGCATTATCCTGAAGTGACCCTGGGCAGCCAAATGTTCTTGCAGTCTGTCCTTGGCTCCTTTTGCATTATACAGGTTCCTAAGCCAAATTTGCTAAGTTAAACATCTGAGCTGTAAATAAAGATCCCTAAGCCTACTGTGCTTTCCTTGTTCTAAGAGTCCCTTCACAGTATGGCCCAAATTCAATGAAGTACTTAATATGTACTTAAATCCCACTTAAATCAATGGGATTTAAACATTTGCTTAAATGCTTTGCTAAATCATGGCCTGTTAAACTGTCTATGTTAGAGATCAAATTGTAATTTATATTGCTGTGATTTTTTTTTTTTCTGGTGTTATACATGAGCCCCCAAACTACATTTCACTGTAGTCTTGGTTGAACCAAAGCTGGAACTGTTTAGAGGAAATGTGTGCGAGACTTGTGCTCATCATGTGCAAGAAACAGGTTTTAATTATGTTGGGCATCAGCTATTGTAAACTTGTGTTCCAGTTAAAGGGAAGACAAATAAACTCAGTTAAGACTGAATGTTTTTCCAGCACTATCATTTTAAAGATGAGTAACGTGAAATTTTTCTTTTTCAGTAATGATTGCAACCCCTAGTAAATATGGGAACGTATAGTTTTTACAGAATGTAGGTACGTTAAAATATTTGAGGGGGAAAGAGAGTTTGAAGGGTTTTCTTCTTTTGCTGATTTGTTGGCAATCTTATTTTGGTTGGTGGTTTTTTCCCTGGTGTTTTGTTTTTTTTTCTCCTCACCTCACCCCAAATACACCTAGGATTGATAAGGAAAACAGACTTTTGTAGCAGAGGAGGCAGCAAGAAAAGATGTTGCCAAAAAGGCCATCAAGAATCCCCAGGTAATTTGGCATGTAGGGAAAATATGTTAAAAATATTATAACTATCTATACTAAAAATTTTTTTTAGGAGGGAATCACACGGTCCACTATGCCTGGGATGCCCAAAGAGATTACTTTGGCCTTATCACTGTTATGTTGGAAAAGAGTGAGGACGGATGGTGGGAAAGCGAGGACTCTTCTTGACTTCTCCTGCAATGCAAGCTCTCTGCTTGTAGTGGAAATCAGCCAAAAGACAGCTCATATGCCAAGAAAGCCCAAGTTAAGAGACGGGTGGAAAATACCAGGTGCTTAAATTTGCCTTGGATTTTCTCAAAGCTGCTGATACTGGCTTTCTGCTTAATTAGCCAAATAAGGGATGGACTGTGCTTCTTTTTCATGAACTTTCTTGGATCATGTAAGAATGAGTTAGCCACCTCTAGGGCAATGCTCTCCATGCAAGAGGAAGAGCTAGATGTTGGTTTCTTAAACAACCTTGACAGGAGATAGTTGCTGTAGAGGACATCCCATACTCCTCACCCACAGCACAGCTACCCTACCAGATTCGCCCCAAGATCGGGGTTCCTGAGGCAGCTTGTTGTCTGGAAGTTAGTTTACCTTTCCATCCTGGGAAGAAATTACTCTCAATGGGTACATTTTCCCAGCTAGACATGATTTATTTCCAGTCGAAGCGCTGTGTCTTTTGTTCACTGCTTAGTGTTCTCTCAAGTAGCTAGGCTTTTACCAAGAGATCTCAGCATTTTGTCTATAACCTTGAGGGTATGGATGGACAAATAAGTCTCTCTGGGACATGAAGTGACCTTCCTGTAAAGGATGTTTTTTCACGGGCACCTGTAAGAATTCTTCAGTGGTTTTGTGCCTCCTGAAAGGTGAGAGTAAGTCAAACACGCACTGAGGTTGCTTAAATATGTAGAATCATAAGACCACAGAGAAGGGCATTTGACATAAAGAAAAGGTGAGTCTCTCAACAGAGGAAAAATTGTGTGATATTGATCAACTGTAGGATGAGCAGAGTGAAAAAAGCAAACGAGTTCTGGGGTGGAGTAGGTGGCATCCACAAATCCATTAATATTAGATATCATAATAACATTTAAAGTATACTTGTTCTTTGTGTCATTTGTTTTGCTGCATAAAAACAAAGCCTACAGAACTTTATTACTTTACCAGATATATCTGATATGGCCTTTTCAGACAGCAGATGTAAGTTGTCTGAAGACATATAATTTCATAGTAATTTTAGCATTCCATTTGTTTTCGTAATTTTGTAAGTTATATATACGTATTCATCTGTATGTATCACTTTCAGAAAAATGAAACACATGCAGGATAGGTTGTAATTTAAAACAAATGGATATAAAGGTAGTGTTTATATTCAGAATATAGTTTAATAATAATTTAATACCAACATTTGGAATTCATGCATCATCATTTGAAAAAATCCTAGTTCAGAACATAAAAAATTCCAGAAATCAGAGTTCATTGCTGATAGCAATGCTTGCTATTTATTAATTGATATATATTATAAAAGTGTTTCTTACCAGCATTTTTTTTAACATCTCCAGTGAGCCCTTGTAGGACTTCTGTGAAAGGGGGGCAACAGTAATTTGTTGTCCAAACTAACTTTTTTCTCATACTTCATCTGATGGTATGGTTTCTTCATCTTTGTGCATTCACTGAGGAATCTTTCTTTTGCAACTTCTTTTCTTCCCAAGCCTAGATAAAATTTATCACTATTTTTAAAAATCTCATAATATTGCAGTGTGTGTTCTTTCACCTCAAAGGCTTATTTGTGAAATGTACAAGAAAGTGTTCAATGTTTTCACGTTGTTTTTTGAAGATTTAAAGTTTTCCCAAATATTTCCTAGTATCAACTCTTTTCTCGCAGCTATGAAGTGTAGATATAAAAAAGATGCTCCCTCTCATTTTCACATTCTTTATCACATTGAGTTAAATTCAAAGGGAAATGGAAAAGAAATTAAATTGCAATTATATGACTTTCTTCAAATGATCACAATCTGATTTCATTTCAAATAAAACATTAACAAAGTATTAATTTTTCTTGGTGGGAAATTCCATTAATGGAACAGTTTCCCATGGAAACAGAAACAAAATAATTAACTGTCTTTTTTGCATTAGTAATGAGATAAGTCTAAACTATAGTTTTGCCTGCTTTAGCATTTCTCTTATGTATTTATGCACAGGTCTAGGACCTCAACCTATACATGGTATGTTCTGGACCTTGTTTTGGCATGTCTTATCTCTCTTAATTCTCACACTTTTTAGAGGTTCTCAATTTCAAGCAGGCTACAAGAGAATCTCCTTCAGATTCTATAATAAGAAATAGGGAAAAAGATAAAAACATCTAATTTCAGTGACGCAATGACTGAAAGCATTTTTGAAACACAAATGAGAAATATGTCCAAATGCAAATTCTCATGCAAAGGTTCAAAGTTTCAAAATTAGATAATTTTCATGTACTCTTATGGTTGTTTTTTATTTAGAAAATTAAACTCCAGAAATGTCCGCCTAGCTAAATGAGGTTTCTGCAATGCTGAAATTAATCAATCAACTCTTCAATAAGAGCCAAGCCTCAAATCCACAAGCATGAAACAACAGCTTGTAATGGCTATATAAATTGATTTCAGAAGGTTAAATGTGCACATTCAGGGCTTAGAGAACAAAGTCTGTATGGCCTTATCCAAAAGGATATCTGTGTGACTCACATTACTCTGCATACACTGTAATCATGAAAATTAGGGGGCTGGGTTTAGATGAGGCCATGAAGTTTGATTCATGTTGGAAAGTTGGATCAGTTGGGTTTTTTTCTGATGAACGAGGTCTGTGGAAGTCTGACACTGAATCATTTTGTTCACTGCTGGGACAGGAAGAGGGATATAAAGCCCCAAAGGCACTAAATGTGTGTGTAAGGGTAGATTTTTTGGGGGCTGATGGTTGGGCACATTGAAAGGATAACAATGGGGTTTCTCGTCAGACCAAAATGAAAATCAAAGTCGGCAACAGTAGCTGGCTTCCATGCTAAGGTTGTGGCTGAGGTTGGCATCAGTACTTTGGCTAAAATTTAGAAGAATCAGTCTGAAAAATGGGTGCATGGTAAGAAGGGGATTAAGTAATCGTGCCAAAAGCCTGACTGGGTAGAAACAGGTAGGCTTTGGTTTACTGTTTAGCCAAAAGTTTGCTCCAATATAGGCATATCAAACGGATTTGAGTAAGCGTGAGAACTCTGAATGGCAGAGAAACCTGGTAACAGCTACATTTCAACCAAGAGAGGTATAAAGGATGCATTTTGTAGAAGTCGGGAGCTTTTCTCCGTGGGATTTTCCAAACTAAGGCTGTAATTAGGTACAGGCTAAAAAAGGGGACCTTGGGCTGTGTTGACATTGAATATCTGTTACAGAAGAGGTTCCCAGGCTAAAATCAATGTTATGTCCTTCAGACATCAGAAAATTATAGTTAGAGTAAGGGCACTTCCTAAACTAAAGTTTTTGTGATATTCATGCTAAAATTCAGGTAGGATAAGGCAGAATTTGGATTGCAGCTGTTCACATTAAGACAGACTGAGTAGGAGCCCTTGGCTTACATTTCTCTTTAGGTGGTGTTGATCTTCCTCGTCAGGGCAAGGTTTTCAGGGCTAGCTGACTTGCCAAGCTTTTCATACTCAGCCTTACATGGGGATTTATGCATATGTTCCTTGGCTGGCTTAGAGCTTCAGACTCACAGCCAGTGTCAAGCTAGGGCATGGAATGGCCAATTATCAAAAAAACCCCAACAAAATGAAAAAGGGTAGGTGGTACAGCAGCCAGGCACATTGAACAGTAATAAAAACAGACAAATGACACCCAAACACAGGAAAGACGAAAGGTTTGACAGTCAGTGTGATCAACACAAAACGCCTAATTGCAGAAGACGGCAACATAGTGGCTTCAAAAGGCCTTCCAAAAAACATTTATCTCCAAAAAAGCAGGGGAAAAAAAAATCTGATGCTGATGATTTGAATCATGTGCAGCATATAACAAAAAGGTAAATGAGAATAAACTTTTTAAAAGGAAGAAAAAAAAAAAAGACCTCAGAAAAAGGGAAAATTGTTTAATTTTTTTTTTTTTTCTTTTTATCCTTTTTTAACGAGGTCTTGACAAATCTCACTGGGCTTTGCGTTTTGGAAAGAAGCAACTTCTTGGAGTGTCGATGTGCAACTGAAACACTTGGAGCCCTTTGGCTGAGGTTCCGCCTCCGGCGGCGATGCCACAGTCTCTGCAGCCACCTCGCGGGGAGCCCGTGCATGTTCGCTGAGGCGCAGCCGGAGAGGGACACTCACGGGGTGAACGGCACGTAGCCTTGCTCGTGAAGTCTAAACTCCTCAGCTTTGCTTCCTTGACAATTAATTTTTACTGGGTCAGAGTGAGCCAGTGTCCTACGGCACATGTCAGTGAGTAGAGGCTGTAGACGGTGGTAGATAATTTCTCCTTTACGTTTAAATCCTCTCTGTGTGTCCCCAGTCAGCACAGACTTACTACAAAAGTACACGGAGTTTGGGGCACTGGCTGCAGAGCAGCTGGAGGTCCCTTTCACGCTGAAGCTGTCTCTTTAGGCTCTGCAATCCCCAGCTGCTGTCGGCTCCCCGAAGGAGCCCTGGCAGGGTTAGCTGTGTGACAGCAGTGCCGAAAGGCAGACCGGTGCATTACTGTTTTCTTCTTCCATCCACTTCGATGCCTTCTGTTTTCTTGAGCTCTCTGACCATACCCTTACTGTTCCCACCCTGCCAACGGAACCAGCCCAATCCCACTTGGGGACGGCGTTTCCTTTCCCTTCATAACCACTGTACTGCCTCCCCCCCGGTCATCTTGACAGTTCCTCACGCTGAGAATCGGTGGAACAAAGGATGCTCACTTCACCACAAATAGCATGCATTCTCCTGAGGATCTTGTGGATTCAGCTTATAGGAAGGCAGAGCCCAAGGAAGCTCCTTCCTTCAGAAACAAATTTGTCCTGGCAGGATCAAGTGATGGAGGTACAGGCCATTCAAATTCTTCTCTAAGGACTCTTAATGCTTTTTGACGATGCTTATCCCTGTGTCCCGCGTCTGTCTGTCCTGCTGCCAGCAGTCAGCCTTTTGCCACAGCATGTGCCGTCATGTGCTCCAGTCCAAGCTTCCCTTTCTGCTTCTAGTGCTTCGTTGGCACTTTGGGTCCGAAAGGTAGCTGGAGGCTGTTAACCCAACCAGGTAGAAATATGTTTGTAACACTGAATTTTTCTTTGAATTCCTTAAGGGAACTTCCTGAAGATCTCTAGCAAGTTGACCTACCACCACCATCAACTACCAACACCACTACCAACCCCATATGAGCTGGCTGTGTTTAACCATCCACTTCCCAATAGGAGGATTCCAGTCCTCAGGTTTGTCTCCTAATGACCTTGTTTCCTTGATATGGTGGGTAGTGATATGGGTGATGGCTCATGGTTTCTGTTCTAAATGTATACCTGGTTTATTACGGGTAAATTTTGGAACTGGAAACCAAGATTATCTGTGCACCCTTTTGGGAGGCCATGGCAAAAGACTGCCACAAGAAGCTCACATCCAAAGCTTTGTGAAGAGCCAAGTAGTTGGAGAGGCTGTGGCCTCTACTTGCTCCTAAGGTTCCTCTGGCTTTGGTCCACCACTGAAGGTAGCTTTCAACTGCACTTCAGAAATATGTACACAGAAAAAAAAAGATATTTTTTTTAAGACAGACATTTTCTTGCTGTCGGAGGGAATTGCACTCATATGAATGCTCAGAAACTATTATCCCCAACAGCTGATCTTGCGATGAAAAGGATTAAACAGCTGAACCACCTACGTTTGGGTAAAAAAGCAACATGAATTGATTAAGCAGTTGTCAACCGGATCTGAGATGTGGGATCAGATGAGAGCTAAATCAAAGTGTAATTACCAAGAGTGTAATAATTATAGACATGGCTATTTGGGTTTTGAAAGACGTTTGCTCCTAAAAGGAAATTTTCCGACATCTCAACATTTCCCCTGTAATCTCTCAAGAGTCTGTCCTAACCTGGTAATTCATCTTCATATGTCACTTGTGTTATTTGCTGAAACATGGGCGGTTCACGAACCACCAGTGAAACTCATTGTTATTTGATCTTTTAGATATTCTGAGATCTAGACTTTGTGGCACAATTAGAGATGACAATATGCTGTTTATCATACCAGTCTCACAGAGGAATTCCTTTCAGATCGGTTTGGATACGGTATGAGTCATAGCATCCTGGATAACTGAGCTCCAGCATCAGGTCTGGTGCAACCTGTTCCCCTCCGATTCTTCCTGTTACCGTCTGGTAGCTGATGCATTGCTGTTTCCCACTTCTGTAAAACTGCATCTGCGGACACTACCCCTAATCAGGAGACAAAGGCTTTAAGCATTGTTTTGATGCATTTTCTTTCCATTATGGAATTTCCTGCTAGGTGCTGCACTGGCCAGAGTGAGAATATTACCATCAAGGATGAATACAGGAGAATTTTCACCTTCTAAAATGGAGATCGGTGATCCACTGCCTTGAAGCTTTCCTTTTCAGGTATTCTTGGTTCTGAATTGATCTATAGCAAATCACATTAATGTTAAATGTTGCAGGAAATTACTGCATGTCATCTCAAATGATAGAATCTTGTTTAGCTACATTTGTCTCGGATTCCAGTTGTTCTGTCTCTGCATATGTCTGTGGATTTATTGTTGGCTTTTTTTTCCTCAGAGAAGTGCAGGTTCCTAATCTCATTGATCTGGTTTCTTCATATCAGGTCATGTTGCAAATTCCAAATCAGGTTACAACAAAATCAGATTAGTTCCTTGTTCTTAAACAGAACAGCTTAAATGTCTGGGCCTGGTACTTAAAAATTCATATTTTACAGAATTTGTCTACTTTGGGTGTGCAGGGGGAGCAGAGCACTCAGTATTGGATGCATCACTCCCTTAATTGTATTTCAAGGAGAGTTTATGTAGTAAGCAAGCAGTGGATTATACTAATAGCTTGAGAAAGTGGTTTTCAGAAGAATGCTCTGGCAGTTGAAATGTCACTGCTGTTCCCAGCAAGTTGCATTTACCTTCTTCAGAAACTCATGTGAACGTGACATATCACGGAGTCTGCACTCCAATGTTGTTTTATGATCTGGCACTTACAAAATATTGATTTTATTATTCATCATTACAAGAAGAAATAGATTTGTTCTATGACAGACAAGGGAGTCACATTTCTAGGAAACGCATTACTCACGTGAATCGGATGTTCTCTTTTGTATCAAAAATATCTAATTACTTATGAGAGCTTCACCTTTCAGCAGGTGTTGTTTCTGTAAATGTATGAGTTTATTCTAGGTCAGATGGTATGGGACCAGACTTTGAAGAAGGCTGTATCGCATTCCCACATCTTCAGCTGCTCCATGATGGACAATTAACTAAGATGATGTCTTCGTTGTATACAAACAGTATTTTCAAGGTCTTTATGGCTGGAATCTTTGGTCCCACCAGAGCATTTTCAAAGCCCTTAGAAAGCACTGGAAAAACTGCCAAGAACCTTCAGCAGGCTTTGAATCAGATCCTGAATATCCCTTCATTTAGGTTTGCTGTCAAGAAGTGTTAATAACAATAATACTCATTTCTCTAGTCATCTGCAGATATTAAGCATTTAATGTGGCATTGAATGTTTATGCCATACAGAAGTAGTGCCTAAAAAGTTCACTGCAGACTTCAGCAAAAAGGATAAAGTAAAAAACATTCTATTCTTAATGTTTCTGGTATTAAAATTAAAAAAAGCAGCCCTAGAGAAAAAGTGATGCAGTCCATATATCTCAGAGAGCAAGAAAGAATAATAAAAATATCTTGCATGTTACATAGGTTCTCTTTTTTTTGTTCCTAGTTAATTGCTCACTATTATTCATGAATTCAAAGAATGGTCTTTGAGTTTTAAATGTTGATCTGGATTTCAAATGGGGATTTAACTGTTTCTGGACTTCCACATCAATTTCCTGTGACCTCAGTATTCTTGGGCTTATCTCAGCTTCCCAGTGCCATCTTAACGCTGTGCAATTTCACCAGATACACACAACTGTGTCTGGAGTTGTTTTTCAGCTAGAAGTGTCCTGTCACAAGTGTACTGCAAGTAAGTTAGCTGAAAGAAAAAGAAGGGGGAATAATAAAAAACCCAAAACACTGAATAATAGTATGAGTTAAGATTATTACTATTTGAATGGACGATATAGCTGAAGTCCCAAATTATGCCAATTACTAGTTCAAGAACTGTAATTGTGGCAGAGTTGCTAGTCAAATGGCCAAGGAAAACACGTCAAGCCTTCCAAATGAAATTGTTATAATTGAAAAGAATTTTTCAGGTCAGAATATGTCCTAATAAACCATTCACCTTTTTTCTTGTTTAGCTGAAAACATCTTCTTTTCAACTTTTTTTTTTTCTTTCCCAAGAGCTAATCTGAATTTTCTTAAAGAGAAAACACATTTACCAGATGAACCCTTAACTCTGATCACAAGCAATACACAAGGAAGCAACTTGCCCACATGGTGGAGCTTTCTGCTCGCTCTGCAGGAAAAAAACGGTGAAAAGAGCTGCCTGACTGCCAGAATACTACAGCAAAGAGGGAGATATTAAGTCCTGTAAGTTCTCCTAGAAATACCGTTCTTTATGTTCATGTATGTTAATATGTGTAACGAGAGGTGTGGGTAGCTTTGTGCTTTTTCCCCCAAGTCTGGAAACTGCGTCTAATGGTGAAATTAATTTTTAATACAGTTAATTCAGGCCAGCAAATTCCAGTTTACTTTCAGCATTATACTGTCACATGCATATGAAGGGATCCTCAGCCTATTCATCGTACCTAGACGCATCAAATTCATCATCGATACACACTTACTTCACAAATAAAAGCGGTATACTATTTTCACACTGTTTTGTCACTGGACTTCTGCCTACAAGGAACTCGTTATATGCTTTGTCTTCCTCCAAGTTCATCTTGTATAATACTTGATTTGGATCATATTGAAAGGAAAGGCTAAGGACCAGCAAGCAGATGCAGGAACATTACTTAATAAATTGCTAATCTATCCTCATCAACAAAACAGTCCTTCCAGAGTGGATATTAAGCCAAAGAGCTTTTGGCATTTGTGCAAACTTAAGGAAACAGCTGTGTTTGTGATGGCAGAAGATTCATTGTGTGATAATAGAAATGAAGCCTCAAAGGAAAATCCTTTTGCTGATAAAAGTAAGACTTTTTATAAGAACTAATTTTCACTGAAGTTTGGTGTAGGGGGGGTGTCTGGTTTTATTTTTGTACTGGTTTTCTGTTTGTTTTTTTTCTCCCCCAGATTTCTTTATTCTCATCATCTTTCTTTAGCTATTGGTAGACATACTATCTCTCTAGAAATGAGTTCTGATCTTGAAAGAACTAATTAGATTGTACTCCAATACTTACAGTGGTTCTCTTCTGTCAATCACTTGTGTGCTTTGAATTTGAAGACAAATGTAAAGGTCTGACTATAATATGTACAACTTGCACAGGCTGAATTAAATAACTTCCTAATTCAGACCTGGTTCAGTTTAATTCTTTAGGCATTTAAACCAGTTACGCAATTAAACAAATCAGTATTGGTTACAGCTAAGATGATTTACTAGTATACAAAGAGATTGTACTCATTTAATTAAACCTACAAAAAATGTATTTAATTCCATCGATATAATTTCTGCATTGAGGTTTCACCTTGGAAACATTTTTAAATTGTGAAGAGAACCACTTATCTTAAAATCTTGAGAATAATCTGTTTTTTAAAAGAAGCGTGAAAATTAAATTTTGTGATTAGGAGAAAACTTCATAATTATGCCATTAGCAGGAAAAGACAAGAAAGGGGAGCAAAATGAAGCTGATCAGACTAATTTTGTTGTGCAATGTCAAAGAAAAACTAGGTATTGATGATAGGTCGTGAGCCACAATCCTATTACCAAGACTTAAATGGCTTTGCATGATCTGCGCCTTAGAGGCTGTCCCTGTGCATCTTTATAGCACATCTCAAATCTTAGATGAGTTCATTTAGCTAAGCCCGTGCTGTCTATTATAGGGCTTTCTCAAAACATGCCACCTATGAAGCATATGGGAAAAACAAAACAAAACACCAAAACAACCTATGAACACCACAGACAAACTCACAAGAACCAGCCTGTGTTTAATGTGTGCTGGCAGAAGGAAGTTCGTTACCACAGTGTCTGAGAGAGTCTCTACACTGCTTACAGGACTCAAAGTTTTCCTTCTAACTTCCAGGCTCAAACAGTCAACCTCCATAACCTCCATGATAACATTTAATCCAGCAGCAGGATAAGGCTTACGTATTTACGTCGTGAGGTCCTTGGAGGAAAGGACTATTAAGATCTTGTTAACATTTACTTAATGTTAAAATAGTAACTATATTTTGTATTTCTTGCACTGGGGACAGCACACACAAAAGCTCCCCAAATCCAAACAAGCAAAAAAATCCAAGATCCTCACTCTGCAAAAATGGGTTAAGAAAGGATCTTGCCTTGAAGGTGTATGTTATGCACGCTCTTCTAAACACTAGGCTATGACAGGTTAACGCAAAGGCTATGGGTCTGACTTACCACCTACTGAAATCTGAGGCAAAAATGTGATCTTATTCATCATTGTATTTTCCTTCTGTTCAGCTGAATCACATCAGTTCCAAATACTCCAAAGCTCTGCAGCTGTGTGTCTTCCTTTTGAGACTAAAAAACTATTATGGGAAAAGTTATGCTGAAAAAGTGAGGGTGTTAACGGATTATTAAATGTCTGGGTTAACCTTACTAGAGATGTTTTCATTGGGATAACTCAATTTAATACAGTATAATAAAATTTTCTAGTATATGTTAAAGTCCAAATGGTGATGTGTAAAAGCAAAGATGAAAGTCCCTTTGAGAAATCTGCTTGAAAACTGATTATTTGAAATTGCTGTAACCTTATAACTGCTTATTCCAGCAATGAGATAATGATATAATTTAGAAGCGGGTGGCTTGTTGATATATGTTTCAGTTAGATTCTGCCTAATAGGTGACATTTATTGAAAGCTGACTCTTGAACTGTGTTCCATGGCTTGCGCTATCTATCTGCCTTGGAGCTGTTGGACACTGTAATTACATTTTGCTTCATTTCCTGTATAATTTATGTGAAAATCCTTTCATGGTAGGAAAGTACAAAGTCCAGATAATGAGAACATGACAACATATGAGATTTAAGATGGTTGTTTAGATTGCAGCTCGAACTGCCCATGACGCGGGCGCTTTCAAGGTCATCCAATATGTAGTGAGCTCAGGAGCACAGTGCTTTTGAGGCTGCATAAAATAAAAGCATTTTTCTACTTTTAATGAACATCAATCTTAACATCATTATTCCTAGAAATAGGAATATGTCTTATGTATAGAAATATATAGAAAAAGGAATATGTGTCTTAAGGGTAGAGTAAGAAGAAATGCCAAATCTTATTGTGTTGAGTTACTGGGGTATTTAGCTACTAGCATGCTGTCTTTCTGTGAGGAATATTCAGAATAGTTTTGTGCCAGGGCATAACGTTTTGCAGTCTCCAAAGCTCTGGTATTTTGTTTTGTTACACTTTCAAAGTTTCCCCCTTGGCAGTTTCTTGATGGTACTAAATGTATTTTTTGACTATAATGTGGTTTCTAAGGCCAGTCCCCACCCCTTTAGAAAACTCTTGTGACTAAATCGTTATACTGCCAGTTCCTCCCATCACCAGCCTGGTCTACATTACATCTAGAGATAACCAGCTGGATTTGTTTTCCAGGCTAAGGATATTGTGTATCTTCATTATACACTGTTAATGCTGAGTGTCTGTGGACTTTGTCTCGCTATAATTTCTGAATCCTCTTTTAATACTGCAAACTCTGTATATGCTTGGGTGCCTTTCATTGTGTTCTTACCATATATCATGTGCTAAGAAACAGAAATGGGCTGCAAGACCATGCTAATGAGCATTTTGATGTTTGGTTCACCTCCTTGGTCTAAAGAGAGAGAAATTTTGCTCCAGAATCCCTCTGGGAAAACTACAGGGAACAGCTTTCCCCAAAGAACAGAGAGAGGGATTTCAGTGAAGCCTTTAAAGTCTGATATTGGGAAGACTAAAGGTGTTTGGGGACTGAACAAGGAAATAAGTTTAACAGAGAAAGCAGGTATATGTCTGAGGAAGGGAGAAGGGAGCCAGTTGGAGTTTGAAGGAAACAGCCTGTAAGAGCTACAGGCTGTGAATGACCTGCTGCCAGGGGTCCCGTGGCCCTTAGACTCTCAAGCAGCCTTGGGCACCTCTGACATCAATTCCTTTGGCTGTCAAAAGGGGTGAGCCCACCCGGCTCGCTGCATCCTCCTGGTTCATTCCCACCACCTCTCCTGCACACAGGAAGGATTGTGCCGCTGAATAGTAGCTGAATCAAAGAACGGATGTGCTGAAAGCCAACCTCAGAAGGGGGGGGGAGGCAGGGGATCGTCAGAAGTAATACGCAGAGGTGTTGAATTAGGTGAGCATGTAAGCTCAGCCCGCCACAGCTGCCTTTTCCAAGTACTGTGTTGATGCCATATCCTGGACAGCAAGTGGAACAAGCCTGTCTCTTTACGGACAATAATCTGAATAGCTGTGTTTGGGGTTTTTCCTTGGACAAATGATGACTGTTGTTTGCTAAAGAGTTAAATGTTGTGTATCTAAACAACCTCCTAGGTGATGCAGTAATAGAATTAATAATATTCCTTATGCAATGAATTAAGCTGATCTGGATTTCCTCTCCCATTTTTTGTGAACATCTGGTTTGTGAAGAGGTTAGACAAAAAAAAAACAACCACAGGTGAACTAATCTTACAGTTTCAATGCCAAAGGCCCTCTAAGATTGGAGTGCAATCTGAGGCTGTAAAATTGAGTGGATGTTACGAAAAGCAAGGATACTTAAACACAGACTTTTGCGGATGTCGGCTCCAGCCACACTCCAACTCTCCCAGGCTTTTGACTTTTAAGACTTTCCCGAGTATCATTGCTCTAGAAGTCCTCAGTCAATCAAAACTGTTTCTTGTATTTTTAACGCACTTTTATACTAAGTGATAGGGTCGCTTGTTTCTTCTCACTCTCTAATTAGTTGATATAGCCTAAGCATTCTTAGAGAAGGAGGAAAGTGTGATTTTTCTGAATCCTTTTAGTTTGAGACAGACAGAATTCATGTCTTGTACTTCCTCAGTGCATACTTTCAACTTTAGGATGCTGAACAAAATAATCATAATCTTTTTCATATTCCTTTAAATGAAGGTGTTTGTGGTAACTCTGTATGAAGCTCAATCATGTTGATCCATGGTAGGCATATGGAGTAAAACTCTGCGTGGACTTAGACACAACATAAACATGTAGCACCTCAACTCTCGTAGATGGTAGAAGATCTGGGGAAGAACAAGGACTGCCTGAAGGACTGGGACAA
This sequence comes from Falco naumanni, assembly GCF_017639655.2. Classification (NCBI taxonomy): domain Eukaryota; kingdom Metazoa; phylum Chordata; class Aves; order Falconiformes; family Falconidae; genus Falco; species Falco naumanni. The sequence goes on along the minus strand of NC_054060.1, from coordinate 13,065,584 downwards.
TGCAAAGTCAAGCTCTCTGACATCGGGAGGAAGTTAAGAGGCTTGGCTGTTGGTGATCAGGAGCCCTTGCCTGGGCTGAATAAACTCCTGACTGCTCCGTTTCATTTCTCCTTGGCTGAAGAACTTCATCACATGCATTTCAAAGTGACGCTAAGCTCTTACTGAAGGTATGTTTTTGGTGAATATCCGAAATGGTGCAAAACAGCATCCTAATGTTTGAGGGACAATGAAAACCAACTTGAATTGAACCAGATCCAAACTTTATGCATTTCAGATGTTGACAGCTCTTTTCTTCTTCACCCTGGGAAAAATGAGACAGCTTTATGAAAGAATGTGTTCTCAAAGGACGCTTAAAAGCAGTTGTGCAAATTCAAGGTTTTCATCTCAGTCAAAAATGCAAAACCAGCCCCAAACCCTGATGTATTCAGTTACTTTGTGCTATTGTCAATTCCTTGAACTCTTCCTCTTTTCTTCTGAAACGTGATGTTTCTTTTTATTTATTTATTAAATGTTCTAAAATTGTCGTCTTCATTTTTACTGATTCCTAGGTCTGGCTTGTAATGACTCACGTAAGTCTGGAAAATAATTTGGTTACAGTGCTTTCAGAAAGGTCTCTGGTGAAATGTGTACGTCTGTAGGATGCACATCATACTGCTAGACAGACAAAGCTGCACAAAATACAGATTCCCTCGTAGCAGAAGCAGATACAGCCTATGATACTTTGAAAACAAGTTTGCTTATGGTGCCTAAGTGCTTTCTTGGCACCTGAAAGTAGAGAGGGCGGCAAGTCACAGGGGCAGCGTGTTATGCGGACCAGGGCAGTGCTGCAAGCCATGTGCATCAGTTGAACTGGCTGCAAAAGCTGTTGGGGCCCGCTCTGCCCCACCATGGGTGCTGGGCTCAGCCTGTGGCTGCCTTTGTTTGTAGTTAGTTCTCTGCTCCCTTCTGTTTGTCCTTAGCCGCTATTTTAGCATTAAGCTCTAAAATGGTTTTAACAATTTTCTGAATTCAGTATATTCTGTTGTGGATTGTACTATCACAGAGATGTATATTTTAATAGTCATCTTATGATGATGTAAAATCAGTTAACTGCAGGAGGAGTTTTTGAAACAGAGTATTTTTTTTATGTGGGATGTGAATTCACAAAGAAAATTGAACCGGAATGGGAGTATTCCCCTTGATCCAAGTCTAATAAATGTGAGCAAGAGTTATGAACATGCTGAAATTCAAGAGCAAAACCTACTGTATGAAAAAAACTGCCCAAACAATCTCACGGGTAGGCAAGAATTTAACAGAGTTCAGTAGATCAATTTTAGTCTCAGTAAGTGAAGATGATGGCTTTGGCATTGTCACCCTGGAAATCCCGTAACTGCCCTTCTCTCCAGCTGCCCATCTGCACCATCTCTGGGGACTGAACAGGTGAACCGAGATTGTAATTTGAGAATGGGATGTCTGTCTGTGAAGTCCAGCTGGGATGGCTGTTGATCTTAGTTCTTTCTGCTCTAAAGGTCCTCAAGCTGAGTTTCGGTGATTTCACACAAACTTGGATGCTGTACAGCATCGTTACCTATCAGTGGTTTCTATAGAGTTGAATGTTTTTAGCACTTCATGTAATTAATTCACTTAAAGATGCACAAGTCTTTTTTCAGTGTTTCCAAATAATTTTTTCCCCATCTGCTTTATGTACTTAAGGATCTGGAGGCATAATGTTCTCTGTTTACAGAAAGGACTGAAAACCTCATTACTTTCTGAATTTTTACCTTGGAGTTGGGACTAGCAGCGCTGCGAACCTCCCAAGGAGGGAGATTTTGAAAAGGTCCCAGAGTTTAACTGCAGAACTGGGAAGATGGGTAAAATTTACACTGAAGTTCAATGGGAATGGACAAGCATGGAGAATATAGCCTACTTTTTGTCTGAATTTTCAGTAAGTAGAATTCACCAACCCAGCTTTTTCCTGGATAAGTGTTTGAAAATGCAAAATGATCCTAAGGATCAAATGTGAGGCTTCCTATTACGCACGGAGAGCTGCCGCTATAGGATTTGCAGTAAAAGGTTGATGTCCTGTTTTACATCCAGTTAATGGCAATTGAAATCAAATCTATAACCCCTGTAGTATTCATTCAGAATAAAACAAACCCCAGTAGGTTTCTGGATTCAATAGAGCATATTGAAATGGGCAGCTGGGTGTTCTGGTTGCTGAACTGCTTGCTGAGTTGAGAAGCAAAACCAAAACCCTCTTTGCGATCTGAGTAAACGCTTGAGTTCTTTAAAGAGGCTATTGCAGGGTTCGTAGGTGATGGGGGATGCCAACAACTTCAGGGATAAACTCCTGAAGGCTGCTTTCTATTACCTCTCACAAAGCACACTGCATCCTTCTGTCAGACGGACTCTGAATTCATTACTCTCTTGCTGCTCGTTGTGCTTTTAGTGTTTGGTAGTAACTTCGTATTAAATATGTGACTCCAGCACTGGCAGTATTACAGCTATATAAATGTCAGGCTTAAATTGTCCCTTTGCTTTTTAGACTTTAGGCTTTCTTCTAACAAAGGGAAACAAAATTTATCTTCCTTTTTGCTTTAATATATCTTAACGATATATTAGCTAATTATGTATATCATTAATGTTAGTGTTTTAATGGTTTTGGTAGTGCTGTACTACTATCATATTAAAGAATACTGCTTTATTTATCTGTGAAATTTAGTAATCCGTGGGAGCTACCCATGATGTAAAGTTTTAAATTCTCTGCTGGGGTTCCTTCAAATAAAAACTAGGGCATCTGAAAGTTCAGGGGAAAGTATGAAGCAGGAACGGTAGTACAGAGGGAGACATTGCTATATTTCTCACCTGTAGTTTTTGGATATCTAGTTTATGTTCTCTTGGGGATTCAGGATGTTACTGTGTCAAAACCTACTTTCTGGTGTAGGGGAATTTTCCTTAGTTTATGTTTAGTTTCTGAGTCTAACGTTTCTGTACATAACTGGAATGAGCAGGCAGCTAATGGACTTCAGTAGATTAGTGTGACTACAGAGGTGCTTATTCTCGTAAGGCAGCAGAATCTGTCCCCCAGTGCTGTGCCACTGGCTAAGATGCAAAGGAAAATAACTGACTGCTACCAAGGAAATACATTTGAACTGACATATTATTGCTTTTAAATTATAAAATTGAAAACATATCTTGTAGCAGGTCAAAAAAAAAAGTGAAGTGGGTGTGTTTGCAGTACTCTGAGCATCAAAGCTTGAAAGGGCGTTCCTGGCATTTAGAATAGTTCCTCTGTTTTTCCAGCTGGAAAGAGGCGATAAGCCTTTTAATGCAGACATTTTTCTGGGCTGATACTCGTTCCTTTTGGCTGTTTGCTTTCACTTGATGAACGGTCTGACACGTACAGAAGACAGTAGAATGTTTCTTCTGTCCCATGCACTAGCAGCCAAATAGGAAAGCCATTCAAAAGGCTGGCAGATTTAAGTATAGTACAGATAGTGTGATATGTCAAAGCTCTAACAGTGTTTATTTTACAGACTTCACTATGAAACATAATAAAATGCAGCACACAAAAAGGTAAATTGTTGTGGTCTGTCCAAACTGGAGTCCACAGCTTTTAGTCTCTATTGTGGCTAAAGGAAGGTGTACACAAGATACTCCGAATGGATTTGGGACTAGAGAGTTTGGTTCACGGAAAAAAGCATGTCTTAAGTAGAACATGGCCAAGTGATGTTTCCACGGATGTTTTTTACTAGGTTTTAAAGTCATGCATGTGTGACAAAAGGGGGAGTGAAAAGGGTGGTGCAGAATACAGCTGCCTGATTTTAGTGAACTCTAAATAAGGGTATTTCTTTACAATTCTGGGGTTGTTCTGCTTTGTGCTAATGGAATTCCCAGATTTCTGGGGAAGCTTCAAACAAGATTGACCAAATGGGCTCTGGGCTTTACTGTTGGCTATGTTTTGGAAATGCAGCGTCATCTTTATCTAGTCCTTCCTTGTCATCTAGAAAGTGTGGAGTGAATTACACCAAATGGACTGTAAAACGATGCATGTAACTCAGACTACAAATAATAAAGCCTGTGAGTACGTAGCCCTTTAGTTATTTAACTAAATAAGTATAGTACAATGGACAGAACCATGATGATGGAAAAGTAAATTTTCTCAACAAGTGGCAGTATTTTAGATTAACTCAGGACAGAGGGGAAAAAGCAGCCTGTGCTATTCTTTACAGGAAATCTAGCAGAGAGAACTTAATGTTCTTTCTTCTCAGGCGCTGTAAATAAAGGTTAACTACAACAGACTATTGATTTATGTAACTAAAATCTTTGCTGCATTGCTATTAAGGAGAGAAAATACCAAGTTAGGAACAAGTGAAAACTATCTGTAAACTTTTCCTTTGTCTCCTACATTCTGAGCATCGAATTACGGCCATAGAAACTATTCATATCAAGTTTTCTTGATCTGTTTTGCTCTGTTTTAATAATGCGACCCAGAATACCTTCAACTTCGATGATGGAGAAAGGCACTGGAAATTCACTTGACCATGTGTCAAGTTCTTCAGCTGCCCTGGTTCCAGCAAAGCCTGGGGCAGCCTGTTTTGTCCTGACAACCCAACCCAGTATTGCAGAGATGCTGTCAGAGAGGTGGTGCTGGTGCTGACTGTAGGAATGGCATCAGGGGATTCTCCACCATGAAAATGTGACTGCTGGCAAGTACAGTATGTTAGTTGCCCCGTAGTTAATCTTGGATTAAATGGATGGATTACTTTTTGAGTAGATGTAAACTGAGTCAAAGGTACTGCTACTGTGTTTTGACTGAGACATTCAAAACTGAAAACTGGTATTTTCTGTCAGTTTTATCATATACATGAATACTTTGAGTGAATTAGGAAGCTGATGCCCATATGATGCCAGTTAATGATGTAATAATACATAAGCATTATACAATAGGTGCTAACTGCATCATTCCTGTGAAATGCAGAAATGCTGTCCTTATTTGAGGATGGAAAACGAGGCATAAAAGTGCAAGAGTTTGCCTCAGGGCATATAGAAAGTGAGAAAGAGAATAGTTATTTAATACAAGGTCCTCAAGCCCACAGCACCAGTTGATTTGTTGTCTTTTAAAGTTATTCTCTGTGTTAAAAATAATTTTAGTATCTGTTAAATCAATTTTGTAATAAATTTAGTTAAGTAGTAGAACTGAAGAACTGGGAAATGAGCATCAGATGATGATGATGTTCTCCAGCGTTTTAGCTCTAGGAGTAACCATTATTGTTATCAATTATCTAGTCAGTGCTTATTGGGAATGTTAAAGGTGATACAGTAATTAGTGGAATTGAGCATAATCTAAATATTCCAACTGTCAAGGAAGAGCCAAGTGCTTGATAACCTGTACTTGTCTGAATAGGCAGCATTTTGGGTTTTCATTCATTCATTCCACCTACCTCTTTATGGCATTCCAAGAGAAAAGCCATAAAGAGGTAGGCGGCACGGAGGTCATGCTGAGAGGTCGGCGTCAGGGAAGCTGCAGCATCATGTTCTGTCAGGGCCGTCCTCCAGGAGGGGATCTGGAAGTCCCCCAGGAGAACGACATTGCACCTTTCTCTGTTAGTAAGGGCCAAAATGCAAGTTGCGTTCTTTTAATTTACTTTACCTGAGCAACAACGTTCTCTTAAGTGCATGAAGCGGAGCTACCAGCAGCACGCCCAGTGCACCCACTGGAAACATCACCCAGAGCGGGCCACCGTGGTGTGGTGGGATGGTGCTTTGAGGGAATACTTCACCCCTGACGAGGGAAACTTGGCTCTGGATTCAGGCCTGCAGCTGCCCACCCCCACCCCACCTCCCCCCGGCTCTGCCCCCCCCCGCACCCGCGCGGTGCGCTGCCCGCGGTGCGGTGCGCTGCCGCTTTAAGGCGCGCAGGCACGGCGCGGCGGCCGGTCCCCTGCCGGGCTGCAGCATCGGGCAGGCTGCAACCCCGCCGGCGTTCCCTGCTCCCGGTAACATCTGGCTGCTGCGGAGCCGCCTGCCCGCCCGGCCGAAGGGTCCCTGCCAGCCACCATGGCCGCGGCGACGGGCGCTGCCGCGCCGAAACCTGCCAAGTCCTGCAAAAAGTCGCGGACGGTGAAGCGGCACGTCGGCACCTTCACCTACCAGGAGCCACCCCACAGGTGAGGGACCCCCACCCCCTGCCCGGGGTGCGGAGCCGCCGGATCCAGCCCCGAGGGGGGTCGTGCCTCTTCGCTTGCGGTTTAGTCAAGAGCGTGGTAGCGGGGAAAGGAGCGTGAGGAAAAGAAAATAAAAAGACTCCTCTCTGTGTTTAGATGTATTTCAAACCTCTTTGTTTCTTGTTTTCACAAAAGCCGTGAACACTGTGCGTAAAACAGGGTAACTCCGGGGAGTTCAGGGTGCAGCGGGGTCACAGATCTCGACATTTCTCCAGTGTAATTATACATTTCCCTTGAAGGTCCCCCTGACCGAGGGGACGGGACCGATGAATCCGTGGTCTGATGAAGTATGTCTTTTGAACTGTTCTTACAAGGCATGGCTTAGGTTATGATTTCTTTCTAAGTGATTAAAAAGTGCTGCTTTTTCAGCAAAATTGCAAGGAACTTTCCCAAGAAGTGCGAAGCAATACAATTAGAAAACTTCCTAGCTAGTGGCTGTTGCAGTACTTCAGATCCCTTCGTTTTATTCAGGGGGAAAGAGTCATCACAGCTTTTTAGACCTAAGCCTCTGCAAGAATGAGTGTTGCTGCTGTTTCATATTCAATATCCTGTTTCAAGCAAGGAATTATGAGAGCTGTCAGCTAGCAAATGTGGTGACGCTCCTGTCCCCCTCAGCAGGGAGCAGGAACAAAGGGTGACTGTGATCTAAGCATCTCTTCCCCCCCTTCTAAGAAAACATTTTATCATTATTGCGATCAAAACAAAAGGCTGGTACCACGTGGTGGGTAAATGAACGTTAAATGCTTTTGATGAAAATATTTATAGACAGCACTTTGTTCCAGGAAAATATACAGTGTCTTGCTAGCGTGATGTACAAGCTGTATGTCTGGAAATGCTCGGAGAGGAAAGCCTGGGACTCGTGGTGGAGAGCTGGGGTAATTTATGACTGAGCAGCAAGCGGTGGGGAGGAAAAGAGGCACATCCTGGAGATGGGGAAATCATCAGAATCATTCATCCACTTTAAAACAATAAGGCCATGCAAGTTCCCTAGCTCGCTGCTGTGCTCTTGCTCTAATAGGTTGGATTCTGTGCAAGTCAACAGCTTGCTGGGGATCGGAGCAGGTGTAATTTGTATTGTTTTTCTTCTTGTGGGGTGTGTGCCTGGCTGCCAGCAACTCGGACGATGATATCGGTGAAGAAAAGGCTGAGAGCCATGACCCAGAGCAGATCTTTCAGAACATCCAGTATCAGAAGGAGATCATGTCCAATATCCGCTGCCGGCCGTGGCCGATGAGGCAGAAGCTGAGGGCGCTGAGGTAAAGGTGTTTGCATGAAAGCTTCAGGCTCACTGACTGTGGCGGTGCTTCCAGCCTCAGAAGTATTCCGGTGTAAACTGGAAGGGATGAAGCACTGAAACGGTTGAGCTGTAGGAAAGCGTGCCATGAGGGTGCTCTGACAAGGTCTGAGAGCTGGCTGAAGGCAGCAGCCGCAGGGTGGAAAGCGCGCAGGTGAAGCTGGCTCCTGTGCACGCCTGTGGCTCCCTGTAGACAGTCGCAGTGCAGAAGAGAGAACAAGAAATCACACTTTGGCTGTTAACTATGAAAACAGTGTGTCAGCTGTTAAGTGGTCTAAGGAAAGGCAGTTGATAATGCTCAGTAATACATTTGTAAGCTAAATTATTACACTCTATTCCCAAAAGGAAAAACAATCTGCCATTTTCAAGGTGATTGCATGGTATGAGAACAGAAGCTGGTCATAATCTTTGGCTAATATATTGTAAATGGCAGTAAATACTGTACACTTGTAGGTTTAAAAGGTATGTTCAGCGTAGTGACAATGTTTTACGTCTTAAGATTGCAATTATTATATTAGTAATTCCAAATTTACAATGAAAGAGTGGGTGCCTGACTCTTTGGACCACCTGTCTAAGTTGTCAGGTCTTTCACAGCATGATCTGTTTGGGGCTTGCTTTATTTCTGCTTTTTGTCTAGCAGCTTTCTCTTAAAACCAACCCTACGTGAAGCTAGGATGGCGTTTTCGTCGTGAGGGTCCCTACCAGCAACAGAGCCCTTGTGTAATCTCGGAAGCAAAGAGAGATTTTTCCATCTTAGGCAGAGCCTGTGACTTGGTGCCCTCCTGCTCCTGTTGATGAGATTTTGGTGGTCCCCACCACCCACTGAGGTCAAAGACTGAGTATGTCCCGAAGAACATACACCTCTTTGCACCTCACCAGAGTGCTGCACCAAATTTGCTGAAGAGTTGTTAGTATCCGCGTGAGACTAGCCAAACTGTAATGGGGATCTTTTTATTTTACTTATTTGGGTTATGTCATTTGAAAAGGAGGAATGTGAATCAAAAGGACAGAGAACAGAATCAGAGGAATAGAAAACACTCCCTGCAGTCAAACTTTTGAATGTGGAGTTTTCTCAGATAGAAGTCTCAGTGGTTTTAAAGTGTCAGTAAAAACCTCAATAGGAAAAGAAAAAAGGTTTGCCTGGATAAGGTTTTTGCAGTCTATGGTTGTACTTCAGAGCATTTGACAACTTTGCTAGTTGCTGTTTGTGCAGAGTAAGGGGCTCCCAGTGATGGAATCCATGTAGAATGAGCTTCCACCTTCTTGTGCAGACAGGCGAAGGAGATCGTGCTGAAGTACGAAGGGAGGCTCACTAGAACGAGAGGTTACCAAGCTGCTGGTGCAGAGGTACGGCTGCTTTTTCTTAAGTTACAGCTCGCTTCTATACCAATAGTCATCTACAGTTTCCATCCCCAGAAGCTTGTGTTTGCTATGTAGTCCTGATCTCCATCTTGGGACTCTGTTAGAGGGATGAAAAAGCAGTTAAAAGCTGGTGGATTTTTTTTTCTTTTTTTTCCTATTGTGACCTTAGTAATTAAATTTTTGCAGACTAATTTGATGTGTTGAGGCATGAATGTCTATTAATGCAGTACAAGCTTCCTTCTCAAATAATCTACAAATATTGATGCTGCTAGAGGGGGTGATGGGAATGGGATACCAACCACATGATGCCAATATTCCCTGAAGAGCTATTTCACAGACACTGGGGCCATAGTTCAATAGTTTAGTATGAAAAATGCGTCTAGCTTTTAGTTCAGAAGACAATCCTATAATAGCTTATGGTAAATACATCGTTAAAGAAGGTTTTTGCTTGCATAATATCCAAAGAATTTAAATCTAATTTTAGCAAATTGATTTACACCACTGAAAATAGATCCTGGCCCTGATTTCGGGAAATTAATAATATGTAGGAAACTGTTCCTAATATGCAACCAACAGAGATGATATCTTTAGTCATCTAAGCAGTCAAGAATATTTTTGGCATGGAAATGAGTAGTCATTTAATGAGTAACTTATCTTAATTCAAAAAGGCAGGGTTGTAACAAAATAAGATACCATGTATTGTATTCACCTGACCAAGTGGAAGGCTGCGCGTCTATCTGTTGTTCTCTTACGCCCTCCCACAGCAAAGGTTAAAAGTACTACTGCCCAAAGTAGGAGAGAGTAATTTTTCCTTGTTCAGCCTTTGCGTGTGTGCCAAATGCAGTGGAAGTAAGAAATGCTGTTAATCTAAATACTGGGGTTTGCCTTTGACTTAAGTGGAACTAGACGTTACCCAGAAAGAGAAGTGCTAAGGGTCTGCAGTACATGTCAGTAGATCAGAGGCTGGGCTCATTACTTGTTCATATTCCTCTTCCTATTAAAGAACAGAGGCTTTCATCTTAGAGTTCACAGTGAGTAAAAGTTTGTAATTAATCTAATTGTCTCTGTTGTGTGTATTTGCTTGAAGATATTCAGCACAGAGATATAACTCAGCAGTTAACTAGCAGCGTTCATTACATGTAAGGGAACTGTATTCTAGGAAAAAAGAATACAGTTCCCTTACACGTAATGAGTGCTGCTAATTACACATTGGGGAATATAGCCTTTACCTCAGGGCTAAAATCAGCAAATGCAACAGAATGAGCTGCACTTTTTTTGTTTGAATTGGAAGGGTTTCATTTTCACGTATTTTCTCAGAAAATAGCACAGTGACCAAGAAGACACAACCTGTAGCACAGCAAAACAAGCACTACAACATCAAAATTAGGAACTCAAAGTTCTAAGCATGATTTTAGTATGTGTGATGATCAAAATGCAGCTGTAAGTGTGTCTGTTTTTAAAATTGGCGAGATACCCACTGTTTATATTTGGACAATCCATTCATGCTGCTATTTATGAAAATTGAAGTTAAAATACCTTTTACTGTTTGGACACTGAAAGTGTTTTTCCTTTTTGGTTCAGTTGTTTTACGTTTGCATTTCATTTTTTTACATGTGAGATTAATACCAGAGGCTCATACTCTGGATTCTAAGAGTACAAATTATCTTTTCAGGTATGCAGTAGGCAGGAAAAGAGGTGATAGCTACCTAATTACAATTAAAAAAAAATACTGTTCCCAAATGAACACCTTTGTGTATTTTATAAATCTGCAATACAACTGGCACAAACTGCTTGATTCCTTTCTCAGTCTTGTGAACCCTGTTTTCAAATGAAAGTAGAAATCCCGGCAATTCCCATGCAATTCAGATAATCCACAGTTTTGTTGTTTAATTAAAATACTTCCCATTCATGCAATAAAATACCCATACCACCATAAAAATTAATTAACTTTGGCCAAAGAGATGAATGATATGTCCTGTAATTAAATTAAATTATTTACACCTCTTTGGGTTTAGTAGATTAAATTATAAGATATAACATCGATACTGCTGCTGCCTAAAATACAGGGTATTTTTATTATCTAGCTGTACTAAAAATACCATATAATGCATGATATACCAATATTATCCTGTTGATACCACAAAGTTACAGCTGTAATTCAACAAATAAAAAAAATCACTCAGTTTTGCAAACACAGATTTTGTTTCTTCTCCCATATGTGTATGTGCACCCCACTCTGGTGCAGGAAGATGCTTACCTCTGACCATGCAAAAAATGGAGGCTGAGTAAAGACTCCAGGAAATAACACAGGTTTTCTGTAGGCGTCAGCTGTAATACACAGAGCTGAGAATATAGTAGTTGAATCTGCTGCTGCTGAATACAAAAGCTTATTCTTCCTCTGAGAAAATTTGCTTTAAGGTATTATGTTTCTCTTAAATTTGAAGTTAGTTGTCTGTTTGTCCTGGAAATCAGATTTTTTACGTGTAGTGCAGCCAGATTCCCTCACAAATGCCGCGGAGTCCTGCTGCCGGAGCGCTGCCTGGCCCAGCTCTGCCGTTCCTGCCCTCCGCACGCAGCCCCCAGCCATGGAGAAGGCAACAGGGAACGGCACCTGTTGGCATCTGTTGGTTCCTCACGGCCTCTTTGTGTAAAAGATGTAGATGGGTGGCTCCTGACTGTACCCTCAGAGGTGTACGAAGGGTGCTCAGTCTCACCTTTGGTGGCATTGGGCTGGTAAGCAGAGCCAAGCATTCCTGCGCCCCCCACCTTTCGTGTGGTTCTAAACCCCACCATGGTTGGCTTTACCCACCTTACTCGCAGACATGCTCTAAAATCTTAGCAATTAATGTTTGTAATATTTCTTGTCATAGAAGATGAAAGAGACATGAGCAAAATACTCTGCATTTTTCTTTTAATTTTTTTACATGTCTAAAGTCATATTTCTAATTTCTCTGCTTTTTTCTCAGCTTTGGAGGAAGTTTATTCGGCTTGCGTATAATTTTGTGGTAATCTTTATTCCTTGGGAAATGAGAATAAAGAAAATAGAGAGTAAGTATAAATATTTAACATCATTGAACAGTAAGGCACTTGCTAAAATGCTGAGTCTTAGGGTTTATTTTTGAATTTACTTAATTAAATAGTATGTGGGAAAGAGTTAAATGCAAACTTTCAGCCGTGACATCTTCATTTAAAACTTTGCTTTTTCTTCTTTTTCTGGTGCCTTAGACACGTCACACATCTCATTTATGGTCTTAGTGAGGGATAACCTTTAAAAAGTCAAATTTGTCCCATTGTGGCTCTGAAAACTCAGCAGGATTTGCTTATAGAGTTTATCACAATCCGTGGGGCAGCATCCTTGGGCCGACGTCCTCACATCTGCCCAGAGTTCAGTGTGGTTGGAACCTGCATCACCAGCCCTTGGGTCTTTCAGCTGGATTAAAGCAGCCCTTAACGCTACTTCAGCAGTCAGGTCGTCCTGCCGGTTCAGTGGTAAAGGAATGATGGGTGCACACCATCACCTGGCTTACAGCTTCTTGCGCAAATGCTGCCGGCAATTGAGACTTGCCCAACAGCGTTTGCGTTAGTTGTATTTTCCTCAGTGACATGTTAACATTTTCTATAGTTTGCTGTATGCCCAGTGTGAATGAGAGAGGGTTTTCTTTTGTTTTATTGTTCAAATAATGCTTCATGAATAAATTACATGGGCTTTTATAGACTGTGTAGCTCAGATAAGTATTTTCTGTGGTTTAAGGTCATTTTGGGTCTGGAGTTGCATCTTACTTCATCTTCTTGAGATGGCTGTTTGGAATCAATATTGTACTTACCATAATGACAGGAGCATTTGTAGTCTTACCAGAGGTAAGAACATGTTCTTTATGTTTACAGAAAAATGCTTGCTGTTGCACTTTCTGAACTAAAGAAATGCCACACTTAAAGGTATATGTAAATTTGAAATGTACAGTTTAAAATTAATTATTTAAAATAAATTCCTCTATTAAGAGGGGTTTTTTTTCTGTCAAAGGATAAGAGATTTTTGTTATTAGTGTTAGAGACGATACTTTGTCAACGTGGTACTAATGCTTTTACAGAGTATGTTTGTATCAGATTACTAAAACGGAGAACCAAATCCTAAAAGCTGTAGTTGGTGTTGAGTACGCTCAAGTCTTGTTAGTGTCATTTACAGGCAGAAAAAAAAATAGCATCCCTCTCCAGACTCTGGATTATTGTCCATTATAATCCATTTTCTAGAATTTCTGAACAGCCACAACTTTGTTTTGTTCTTGCACACAAGTAAGGCTATTTAACCTTGTTAAATTCTTCATATAATTTTGCCTCATCTAGCCTGTGCTTAATAACGTTATCAGAAAACATGGGAATATCTGATCTTTTTTTCCCATTGGCTAGACAGAAAAAAAGTCAGTGCCCTCAAAACAAACAAAAAAGTAAACTGAAATAAAAAGGTATTCACATTTTTTACTTTTTTAAGGAAAAGTAGATTTAATCTTGGAATACCATTTTGAGATCAAACACTGTCATACTTAATTTTAAAACGCTTAAATTAAAAAAAAAACCACATAACTTTTAAAGCTATTTTGTTAATGCTTACAGTTGATCTCTCTTTTCATTTCTCAGACATTTTGAAGATGTCTGCAGAGCACTAAATTTCCTCGTAGCTAGACCACAGGTAGCAAAAAAACCCACCAGCCCCTCGAGTTCAGTGGAACACTAATGCAGGATTTCTCATGGAGTATCTAGTCCAGGATGTGAATGACCCAATACCCGCTGTCCTGACAGCACCACCTGCGCAGGCAGCTCCCGGTGGGCTCTGCTGCGCAGCCCCAGGTCAGTCGGGCTCGCACGGCTGCTGAGACCTTCTCTCTCTCCCCCAGCTACTGGCCGGAGCACCGTTCGGCAGCACAGTCAGCAAGACCATTCCCAAGGAGCATATTGCATCTGCTCAAGACCTGGACACCATCTGGTCACTGGGGGCAAGACTAAAACCACTCTTTATTGTTTTGCTGTGGCTGTTCTGTTGTAACCATTAGTTACTGCTCTTACTTATGGGCTCTGGTCTTTGCAGGGCTACCTCCAGTACTCTGTTTTGTTTTATGGCTACTACGGTCGTGACAGGAAGATTGGGAAAGCTGGGTATCGGCTGCCTCTCGCCTACTTCCTTGTCGGAATGGCAGTGTTTGCTTACAGCTTCATCATTCTCTTAAAAAAGTGAGACTTCCCATTTATTGCTGTTCATAAGCTTGTGTGTTCAGGCAATCGCTAATTGTCCTAGTTCCTCTGTGTTTATTCAGCGTAGTTCTATTAATCTGTTCGTCTGCTAATATTAAGGAGGCAGACTGAGTTTCATTCTAGCTTGCTCTTTATCTTGCTATCATTTATCTTTGATCTCTCTTCAATTGCACAGCCTATAAAAGAAGGGCAGCACAGAAGATGATCTGTGTGCTTTGTGTTTGTATAGTGTAAGGTCTGACACTCATGGAAGTTCTTTCTGTTTTCCTTTTTTCTGGTATAAATATCACTAGGACAGAAATTTGTATTTTAAGTGTAATGCTTTCAGCATTATTATTGCCATCTATTGAAATACAAATACAAAAATTCCATCCTAGATGTAATACCATTTGCAGTGTTTCAGCTGGTATGTGGCATCCCACTCAAATCTAAGCTTAATTTTTTTTGCTGTTGAAGGGCCAGGAGTAGGAGTTACTTAGCAGAGAGAGCAAGGCTGCTAGCACTGACCATAAATCCAGGAATGTGCAATGCTTTGAGAGAGGCAAGGTCACTCTATCCTCGCCTGATTTGCTTTCCCTTCCCTTCTGGATACCTATTTATCCAGCACAGTGAAGTCAAGGGATGTTTTTAGCACTGCCTGTAATAATTCCCAGTTTTGAAGCCAAACCTTCCCTTTCCATTTATTTTTATTCTATCTGCTGGTTTGTGCCACGGGTCACTGATGTTTGACACTGATCTACGCATCTGCAGTTTCCAGATATGATTAGCTCTTCTTCTGCCTTAGCTCACTGATCTTTGCTTAGCTGCTTACAGTTTCCCTTTTAACATTGTCCTTTTGGATGCCCTTTCTTTCTTAAGCTACTAATTTTAATTTCATTTCTTACACTTTGTAATATTCTGCCATCTTGCCTATCAGAGATGAGTGGGTAGGGTTTTCTTTCTTTCTCCCAAGGTCTGTAAAATGGCACTGGGTTTCTCTTTGACAAAAACACCTATTTTGAGGGTGAAAACAATACAGAAAACAAACAGATCTTGTGCATAATCACTAGTTTTGCCAAACTAGCTTGTAATCACAATAATAGTTGTCTTAGTGATGGTATCTTCCAGCTGGATCCTACCCGGAGATCGTAAAACTGAAATATGTTTAAGTCTACAGCTCTAGTGAGATTTATTTGCTTTATTTGTCAGCTATAAAGAATGTAAATACCAAAACAGAATGCCCTTCCACAGTGAGTCACTTCTTTACTAGAACAAAAGTGAAGTTCATGCTCTGAACCTCACCCTGGTCTGTTTTCTTCAGAAAGCTGCCAACACCAATTGCTGCAAATTTTTGGTAGTTCTAAAGGTGTAGACATCTGAAAACCATGAACCAAACCAGTGATCTCCTTCATGTTTATCTTCACACATTAACAACAGCTGAATATGTATTTATTTATTTTTTTACAGAATGGCAAAGAACTCAAGAATGAGTTTAGCAAGTGCCTCTGATGAAAATTACACTTTCTGTTGGAGACTGTTCTGTGCTTGGGACTATTTAATAGGAAACCCAGAGGCTGCAGAGAGCAAAGCTGCTGCCATAGTTAATAGCATTAGGGTGAGCAACTGACCTTCAAATTATTTAGAGTTGCTTTGTTTGTTAAGCTGTAAGCTATGCAAGTCTTTCCTCTCATTCCCTTGCGTTTCCTATTGTTTGTTCGGTACTTGTTTACAGATCTGTTTGCCTAGGGGAGGGCTGATGTCACATCTCTGTGTGGTATTGCAGTCACATCACGCTTGCTGACACTCATTCTGTCCCAGTAAGGCCATGGTGCTCCTCTTTAGAAGAGTTCTGTTTGATGCCACTGTCCGTGTGACAAGAAGTTCGATAGCTAGAAAAAAAAATGGTTTGTGATGCAATTTCATTGAGTAGTAGAACCAAATTCATGTTAACAATGTGAAAACACTCAGTTTATTTCATCTCTCCATAACAAATGGTCCAGAGACATCTTACAGCTCTCAATATTAGAAAATTGCTTTAAATACAGATGATTTCCATTTAGAATTTAAGAACAGATGTGGTTTTCATCAAAAGTAATTTGGTGTATTCTCATTAAGTCACTGAACAAAAATACTTCGAATTGTGTCAAGGATGAATTAATAATCTATGGTATTTATTTATTTTAATGACTGAGGATAACTTTTGACAGTTCTGTATTATAAAAAGCTATGCAGGGCAGAAAGGTATTTATCTACTTGCATGCCCAGGATGTGAAGTTTTTGATTAGTATACTTGATACCTTCTGTGAAAGAGATGTGCATTGTTTTTGCTGAACACTATTATAATGATAATGCTGTGTTTCTTTCAAGGAAGCTATATTGGAAGAGCAGGAAAAGAAGAAAAGCAAAAACTTGTATGTATATAAAAGCAGAGATACTTTTCAAAGCACTGTTTCAATGCCGATAGCAGTGCTAATCTGCTTGTCTCATACTCCTAAACACCACGTTAGAAAAGACCCTGGTGTCATAAGACAACCCACTGTACTGGCTCTGATTTTTTTTTTCCTCCAGGGCAGTGACTATAAGTTTAAGAATTATTGCAAACATCCTTGTACTTCTCTCACTTGCTGGAAGTATTTACATCATATACTTTGTTGTGGATCGATCCCAAAGGTTAGAGCGCACTAAAAAGGAATTGACTCTTTGGGAAAAAAATGAGGTACGCTGTCTTTATGCCACCTCTGTGTTAGAAGGGGGGTTATCGTCTCGGGGCTCTCTGTAGCAATAGTGTGTGCTGAGGTGTAAATCATGAGACATTAGCCATGAGAAATGAGGAACGAGAGGGCAGAGTGGCGGTTATCTGGATCTGTCTTCACACACTTGCTCCCTCTGCTCTGCAGCAAGGTGTTAGCAGAGTGCAATGGCCAGGGGGACGCTGCAGGTCCTCCCTCTACCGAGACTGCAGCTCTAGCTGGCCACTGCTTTGTGGGGACAACAAACTCTCCCATCACTTACAAATCTACTTTTGCACCCACAACTGAGCTGAACAAACAGTGGACTAGAAAGGGATCAGCTTTGACAACAGCTGTTGATTTCAGCTGGGGGATGCTGAATGGTCTGTGAAAGTTCCTGTTCACAGGAATGAGTGGATACTGAGAGTAGGAAGTGAACAGGTATGCAGAAGCTACTCATTCATTTCAGAGAAAGATGTTGGTCTCCTACATCTCCCCCCCCCCCCTTAATAAAGTAGTAATTTCAAATCTACAGTGTTTGGAGTAAAGATTCCCAAGTGGTATTCTAGATCTATAATTTTGGATTAGAACTACTATAATTACTAACATCAATAATAACTTTTTAAAGCAATCCAAGAAAAACAATCGCCAAAGCACGTGCGTCACCAGTATTTTGGTCAGCACCCAAGGTACCACAGGAGATCTACATGAAAAGCTATAAAAATGCCATGTCTTTCTGTTCTATAGGTAAGTGTAGTTGTGTCACTGATCACAATGATTGCCCCCTCTGCTTTTGAACTTGTGGCAGCTCTGGAGATGTATCATCCAAGGACCACCCTTCGCTTCCAGCTTGCCAGGTATGGGCATTATGCAGTGTAGACCATACGTAGGGAGGAAGAGGAGAGATGTGTTCTAGTCGCATGTTTTAGTCCAGCCTAACCAGAGAATGTATGAGAAGTCAATGGGATAATAATGTAAATAACCTGTATCTTATTATTATTTTTATTTTTTTAATTATTTTTTTTTTTTATTATTGTTTTTAGGGTTCTTGTTCTATACCTGGGAAACCTCTACAGTTTAATCATTGCTCTCCTGGATAAAGTGGACAGTATGAGTGTCACTGTAAGTTTAACTTGATGTTTTCTGATATATAAAGCTAGTAGATTTTATAGACACAATTCTATTTATTATAACATATATGAAGTCAAATAAAAATTTGAGATTGATTAAAAAATATTACAGTTTCATACAACTGTAAAGTTAAGTTTGTAATGTTCATTTATAACTACTTGTAGGTTTTTAGGATAACTGGCTCCATTTGATCGCTGATGTAACATCATAAATAGATTTCTGTGCATTGCTTAACTAATCAAAGAAAAAAACCCACCCATCACTTTAGGTCAAATACTTCCAGCTACCTAAAATCAGCTTTCAATACTGTCCTTAAAACGGTCCATCAGACTCCATACATTGACAGCTAATTAACAGTCACCTAACTGTGGCTTGAAAATACATGAATGCCTCTATGTGTGTATGTTGTAGAAGGTACAGGCATCTGCATGTATGTATGGTTGAAAAAGTAGCTTTTGGGACATTTATTATTTCAGGACTCTGATGTTAACAGCAATGCAAGTAATTCTACCACCTTGTTGGCAACCAAAACTCTTTCTAAAGAAGACAATTTATCTACAACTGTTCCTGATGTACAAACTAAGAGAAACAGCATTGTCATATCGGAAGGGAGTCATGCTCAAGGCTTGACAGTCTCTGACACGCTGGTTAACAAGACATTTTCCTTTAACCATAACACCCAGAACCCGCAGGATCAGTGCTGGGAGACATATGTTGGTCAAGTACGTAATTGTTTTATTAGATCATCAAGTTATTCCTACCCCACATTTGACAAAAAAATTAAAATCATGTTGTTCTGTGTTGCATTTTAGAGCTTTTCTTTGTATAAATTCCAGTATTTAGCTAAGGATTGTGTAGAAAGAGTAAAGACTGCGCAAAGCGATATGGCCAAAGATACAAGTTTTGGGTGTTGTTCAGTACCTACAATGTGTTTAGTGTTGTACAGATGTTCTTTTGCCAGGCTTTGGTCTCTGTCTTCAGCTCTGCACAGGCAGATCTCTACAGGTGTGTGATACAGATCCTATTTTAATAGGATACATCCTATTAAACTCATACAGAGAAACATGACTGTAAAAATGTATTAGTAGCAGCATGCACCCTGCACAGGGTCAGATCGCTGTCTGGATAGATGGTGTTGCAGACCCAAGCCAAGCATGAGAGTGTGCCCTTGGTCATTTGTACAATATCTCTGGAGTCTCTATTCATTCTGCCTCAGTAAATCACTGGAGAATCAAGTGTTCTTCACTTCTCCAGAAAGAAAGAGGTCAACAACAAAAGGTTTCAAAATTATGTCAGTTCGTAATGGAGCCAGCTGGGTGGCAGTGCCATGTATGCATGTTCCCACAGTTAGGTTGCAGAAAATCTGCAGACTTAATACAACACTTTTTGCTTCCCTGCGTGTGAAGCGTACATCATTTGTGGTCTTTATTTTGAGTGACTAGCGGTGGCACTAGCACATGCAGGGTGAAATGGTAACCACACAAAATTCAAAAGACCTCACTTGATCCCAATGTACTTTGGCCTCTGTCATGTTGCATTTACATCTAGGTCACTGCGTTAAGGATGATGCCACCATGCCTCTGACTTGCTGACCTCCTTGTTCCAGAATGAGCAACATTAAAGATGGTGTTTGACCATCTGGAGCAAAAGGCCCTCCCAGGTTTATTAGCCTGACTTCTATTCTTGTATGCCCCTCTCCCTGTAGCACAATCAGGAAAATTTTAAAATCAGTGTTCATGGGCTTTTTTCATTGCTTGTTTTTTCCCCAGGATAGGCTGGAGATGTTTGGAATTGAATCTTTTCTATATATCTGTACGCTTTTTAAAGCTCGATTAAATATAGGATAATGCCATTCATTTGTAAACATTAAACAGGTCTCTTTTATGGCTTGAAGATCCTACTGCCATTGGGTTTTGGTTTTGTATGAATAAATAAACATTTCTCATTGTGAAGCACTTAGCAAGTATGTATTACAACAATCAATATAATAAAGGATTGGGTACAGTAGAAAAACCAAACTGTTTCAGTTTATCTAGATAAATGTTCAGAACAGTCATTATAAAAAAGCTTGAAGCCATCATGACCAGAGTTTTATTGCTGCAAGCAATAGAAGGCACACTGGAAGCTTGATTATATTTGTTCTATTTGTTAAAATAAAGACAAGTAAGGAAAAAGTCAAATAGGAAAAGCTTAAAAGGGAATAACTGATATAGTGAAATCATGTTTTATCAGGATACTGAGCTTGAGCCAAAATACAAGTGCAAATGCAAAAAATCTATATGCAGTTCATTTGCTTCCAGAATGACTCAGTATGTGTGAACAATATGTATTTCAGGAGATGCTAAAGCTTTCAATTATCGACATGATTTTCACAGTTGCAAGCATCCTGCTAATTGATTTTTTCCGTGGACTGTGTGTCCGATACTTAAGCGATTGCTGGTGCTGGGATCTAGAAAGCAAGTTTGTAAGTACAGTCTTTATTTTATCAAACTAAGATGCTGGGGATGGGTAGGCTCCTTCCCTTAGTACTGAATGTCCTTAAAGCCTTTCAACAGATAAGTAATTTCTTGATAGCACACATCTACAAAGGCACAGCTCATACAGAGTTTAAATCGGAGGGCACAGGGTAAAT
Source organism: Falco naumanni (assembly GCF_017639655.2). NCBI lineage: Eukaryota > Metazoa > Chordata > Aves > Falconiformes > Falconidae > Falco > Falco naumanni. The sequence continues at coordinate 13,045,007 of NC_054060.1, read as the reverse complement.
GCTGAGAGTGGGGTGTTTTTCTCAAGACTACTCCCATGGCTGTGGTGCAGAAATCTTTGTCTTTTCCCAAAACGAGATCATGGAGTGGTCCCAGAGTCAAAGATGAGAACAGAGGGCATGGAGTTGCTCCCCACATCCTCTTCTCTGTAGCTGTAATGTCTATCCATAACATAGACAGCGGTCCAAGGAACAATCACCAAAAGCATATAGCCCTCTAAGAAAATTACAGTGAGTAATATTAGGTTAGCAAGAAGCTGTTGGCATGAAAGGCTGAGGACTGTTCTTTGTCCTTAACTAAAGAAGTGCAGTAAACCAGAGAGGAATTAGCTTATTCAATCCCCTGCTGCAGGGTAGGTTTTACTGTGTTCCTGCTGCCTGCCAGAAGTTGGTACTTGATTTGGATGTTTCAGGCTACGTGCTGTCTGCAAACTGATTCAGTCAAATGCTTCTAATAAATGGTCTGAAGACAAGATTAAGACAAAGTATTAATCCTACGCTGTGTTTCTTGTAGCCAGAATATGGAGAATTCAAAATTGCAGAGAACGTATTGCATTTGGTCTACAACCAAGGAATGATCTGGTATGCAGTCCATAAGCGATTCTTCTTGTTCTTTGCTGGCTGATTATCTAAGTCAATCTGATGATTTCCAACGAAACCTATTCAAGTAGAATATTAGTAATGCAGATTTTTATACTTTATTATAATAAGAGATTCTCCATTGATAGTGAGCTGTTGTTTACCTGGGTTTTTTTGTACGTTCTTTTGCTTTTAAAATTGCTTCTGGCAACACTGAGCACTGATAAGATGATATTTTTCCAGGATGGGAGCTTTCTTTTCACCTTGCTTGCCAGCATTCAATGTTCTCAAGTTGATTGGACTCATGTACCTGAGGAGCTGGGCTGTGTTAACGTGTAATGTACCACATCAGCAGGTTTTCAGAGCATCTCGGTTAGTCAAAATGAGAACAAAAGATAAAGAATAAATCAAATGCAGACAATGGAAATGTATTCTGTGTGTAGGAATAAAATGACAGATTTTTCTTCTGAAAGTTGACAATCAAATTTGCTATCAAACTTCTGTGAAAAAAAATGTAGTTACTGAGAAACTGGAGGGTTTGTGAAGCGGGGTAGTTATGCAAGAACTCAAAAATATGTTAGGGAATATTCCTAGACCAATACAGGTGGCCTAACAGAAATGCTTTATTTCCATAGAAATCTGATTGAGCGCAATAACCTACGTGTGCTAACTGTTGCAAGTCCTGTTTCCTGATGTTTCTTTCTTTGAAAGCAAGGACATATCTGGTTTTGTCTGCTGCATCACACAACAGATTTCCCCATTTTTCTTCTATTATGATGAATATTTCAATTGTTTACTCAAAACGAAAATAATTTAGGGCATTTTTAATTCTTAAGAATCAGTTATTTCTAACATGTTTTGAAGATTAATTAGCTTCTGCCACTGTTCTTTTTTCTCCCCCAACACAACCAGGCAGTAAGATCAGTTTTACAGAAGGGTGCTGTAAACAGTTATCTGGCTGCAACACTGGTATCTGGAAAGCCGTGCAAATAGGATTTTGATCATTAAAAGTCTGTTTAAACTGGCTCTGTTCAGACTTTCTATTCATAGCAGAATGATTTTGATCTTTAGAAATGTCGATCTTGAACTTGTTAGGTAGATACAGACTTGCACCTTTTATGTTGCCTCTGTTTTTCTCTCTCATTAGTATAATCTGAAACATGTTACACCTTCTTGCAGATCCAATAATTTCTACTTGGCCATGTTGCTGTTCATGTTGTTCTTATGCATGTTACCAACAATTTTTGCTATTGCCCGATACAAGCCATCTTTAAGCTGTGGACCCTTCAGGTAAGTTACAACAGACCAATGAAAATTGCAAAGATTTTATCTCACCCTCTCACAATAAATTAATCACACAAATTACCAACTAAAATAGAAAAGTTGATAGACAGGACAATGTTTTTTCGCTGCCAATGTTTTCCAGTTCAAGATTTAATTAGATGAACGTGTCAGTATTCTAAGTGAGGCTCAACATTTTGCTTTATATACATGGTTCATTTACTTTATGTTTACATAATGTAATGTGCCACCAAGCAATCTAGCACGTGTCACCATCTTGTGTCTCAGTTCAAGCACCCTCCAAGCCTGGCCAATGCCTTTGTGCTTTGGAAAAATTGTCAAAAAGCAAATAATGAACAAATTACTATTATCATTTTTCCCCCCTTTCGCTATACTGCTGCAAAGCAGTTTTGAATGAAACTCCTTGTTGAAACTCCTTGTTTACTCAGCGCAACACTGCTTAACAAATTGAGGTACTTAGGATTCGTACAACATAATTTTGCCTTCTTCCTCCCTCTTGTAGTGGACAAGAAAAAATATACGATATTGTTTCTGAAACAATTCAGAATGATTTTCCTGCATGGTTCAACACGGTGATTACTTATATCAGCAGTCCTGTGGTTGTCCTCCCTGCACTGCTACTTTTATTGTAAGTACTCTGGCTTTCACAGGCAGGGTAAACTGATTGTATTAATACTGGCCTTATCTCTGGAGGGTCAAGTATTGATACTGAAGAGCAAACACTTGCACTATTGTAATTTTATTAAGCATATCTGAAAAAGAAATCGCCTTATTGAATATATGGTATACAGATCAGACAGGAATGAGAGTATGTTAAAATGACTGTCATCACGTTTTCAAAAGGAATTTCTTGTTCTGGGATACTGTGTTAGAGCAAATTCACTATATCGTGCCCAGGCTTGCAGTGCGGCTGCTTCCAGGAAGTTTAAGATCCTTCTTCCCTCTTGAGCTCCACAGACATTAATTTTCCATTTCCCCATGGTCATTAGTTCAGTTTATGACTGTGAACAGGGCTCAGTCTATCATTCAAAGAAGCTACTCAGTCATCCTGATTTCTGGCAAGATAAATCAATTATGGAGGTCTGCTCTTAAGTGTTAATGTAATATAACTTGCTGCAGACTTTCCAGTGGAAGTCCTTTCTTACTCTAGTTTCTAAGTAATTGTTCACAGCTGGGAATTAATATTTACTTTAAGCCATTGAAATTCACTTTGCTTCTATGAAGTATCATTTGTCTCGCATGTACCTTTGTACCATTCCCCACCCCCACACACCCCCACCCCCCATAAACTACAGATGAATGCAGAGTTTGTGCCACCATTGGGCTTTTCAGATGAATCAAAGACCAAATAAAAAATTCTTATTTGTAACTTTTTCCTCTAAAATCCCAGCCATGTAAATACGAACATATTTACAAATTTAAGTAGATCTGTTGACTGCTTCAAACTTATGGTTAAGCACATAGGTAAATGTTTGTGGCATGAAGTCTAGCTATAAGGCTTGACTTCACCTGAAAGCCAGTGCAATCCATTATGTCAGGCCAGATCTGATCTCAGCTATGCCAGAGTAAACAAGGTGTTATTCCAGTCAGTCAGCAAAATTACATAGGTATGAGTGTGCAAACTCGGCTGTAATTCTGGTGTCTCTGTTCTGTAACCATGGATTGGGAAATAAAAGACAAGTAAATATTTATCAAAATTTTTATTTTGAGCATGTTCAGAGTTTAAACAAAAAAAAAAGCTAGTAATGCACTCGGGGTTACATGCACTATGAAAAGACCTGCAAAAAAACACAAGCACAATTAGAACTGCTGTTACATCTGTTTTCAGTGCTATTTATTTCTTCTGTGTATGTTTGCTTGTAAGAAGGCTGGGATCCATTATCACAGTATAAAGGAAATGCTACAAAGCAGCAACTTTGTGGTGAACGTGTACACCATTTTGATGACCTATAAACCCTCAAAGAGAAAACAAACAAGAATGTTTGAAGTGACTCATAATCACCTCTTTCACTTTTAGCATGCTAATCTATTACCTACAAAGTATTGCAAGATCATTAAAATTCACCAACAATCAACTGAGAATGAAGATCCAAACAGTAAGTACAGCACAAAGCACTTCTACATGCAATTTGGTGGATCATTAGTAAAGTACAAGCCTAATTAAATCTCTAAAGTCACTGTCAGTGTTTGACAGTGTAAAACCAATCCTGTATTTTTCATCCTTACACAGCAGTGGATTTACTCTCTAATCCATAATAACATACTGCTTCTCCTTCTTCTGAATGTATTTTAGGAGAGAACTGAAGACAAGAAAAAGGTGGTTCAGATGGCAGTAGGTAAGTTGGTGAGCTGTAGAGGTGTCACTATTGATAAAGCATTTGGATGCAAACCCAATTTGATTTCTCATACACATAGGGAAGTTCAACTACATTTAAAAAACTGTTTCCTGCAGAGTCCTCCTTTTAGATGATTTCTGAGCTCAGCTTGACTTAATCTTGGCAGCACTGAAAGATGAGGTCCATAGATTACATCTGCATTCTGCTGGCATCGTTTTATCACCAACAGGGCAGAACCTGGGAGGCACCTCTGATGATACAGAGCATCTGACATCTCTGATGTCAGACCTTGCATAAAATTCAGAGACCAGTAGGCAGAAGAGGAGGACAGGAATGGCCCTACTCTTTGACCTGATATGGTTGAATATTTCACCAGCAATGAAAAGATTTCAGACTTCATGATCTACAGTGCCTGAGGGAATCCAGACCTGCACCTTCTGCTTCTCAGATTTTAGCAATGAGAAATTACAGAAAGGATGCCATCCTTCTAATACCTCCCGGTGAAAGGAACAAGTAAAAATTTACCAAGCCGAAGAGAAGACATGATTCAGTAGCCTTATGGCTAGATGTTAATGCTACTGTGACCCCCTTAGAGCTCTCTGGTGGACCTATAAATGGTGAAATACCTGTTGTATAGCCATATAGTGATCAGGAGTGACTATTGAGGGCAATAAGGTATGCGTCCTAGTTGGATTTCCTTTGTTACAGAACCCAGGTTCAGCTTTTGGCTGTGACCAGCACCATCACTGGAGCTGGTTTGCTGAATTCAGCCACCTTCATATTGCAAGTGCTGGACACTCTGAACTAAAATGGGTCTCTTGAAAAAAATACATTGGCTTGTTGCTCATTTTGGAATCCTACTGTGCAATGTCCAGTGTTTCTTCTATATTCCCCAATGCTACATCCACCATGTACCATAGTATGCCAGTCCCACCCCTTTATTACCATGTCTCCCAGTGTGGCACCAGTTTCTCTTTCCTGAACACGGTGGGGTTCTGTTAGCAACGGATCCCCTAACTGAAGGGTGAATTTTAGCCACTGCATTTAAACAGCATCTCCTAAATTTAGAGACCTGGACAGTTCCTGTAATAATTTCTGTTTTCTAGCCAGAATCCAAAATCTGGATGGGAATGACAAGAGACCAGAGCAAGAAAGTGATATTATCAGCCAGGAGTCTTCTGTTCGGTCCTCGACACCACGAAAGAATGGCAGTGTCTTGAACTTTGAATCTCCCGTGAGCAAAGGCACCAGAATACAAACCATTTCCCAGTCTGTGCCCCAAACTGTGCCCTCAACTGATGTTGCAAGACCTGTCAACACAACTCCCACAACTTCAACTTCTTTAACGCCAGCTCCCTCAGCATCAAGTGTACAGAAACCAAGAAGTGATCATATCACAAACAGGCAAGACTACTTTGGTTTTGAAATGGCATTATTTTTACAGCTCCATGACGCATCTGTCTTTATTTACAAAACACTTGTGTATTCAGACTGTCTGGGGCAGTAAAACAGTTCATGAATTTTTTAAAAGCAAATTAATTCCTGGGTACTATTCAGTGGAGGTGACACCACCTCCCTAACTCTCCCTTAATTGAGATGGGATTATAAAACTTTTGAAATTATGTAGTTGATGAAGTTTACATGAACCTCAAGCAAAGGTAAATACTAAGCTTCTTTTCAGGTATGTAACTAAAATAGTTTGTGCAGAATACTGTTTCCATGAACAGGACAAACACAGTAAGAGTGAGGGAACTCTGTGCAGAATGCTTGTGCAGGTCTGGTTGTAGGACAAGCACTTTTGGACATCAGCAGACTGATGCATTAAGCTACCAGTTGGGTTTTTACCAAGTGATCAGATAGAGAAAAGTTCTCAGAATAATGAGAAAACAGAACGGGAGCATAACTTGAGAGGTCAATTGTCAACTGCCCAGGGAAGAACAAACATATCTTGTAATTTCTAGGGTATGTTTAGGGTATGTTTCTCAAACTGGTCCCAAAAATCTGGAGCAATGGAGATTCTGTAACCTCTACCCTTAAAATCCTAGGGTTTGACTTCCAGAGCAATGAACAGAGTAATTGAAGTGTGTGTCTTAACATTTCCTTCTTCCCACCCCCACCCCCCCTTCCTAAAGGTACCCAAGTGCTGCACATAGGAGTGCTAGCGAGCTCTGTAAAACAAAGCCCTACACACCAGTGACTTTCAAAAAGCGCACTGAAGATGTTCATTCTGAGCCTCTCTTCAGAAAAGGCATTCGGCAGGTAAACCTGGATGCCCTTGGGGCAGGGGCTCCTGTTTTTGCGGGACGCAGACCATACGCTACTAGGTATTTTCTTGTTAATGAAAATGAGTCCCGCAAAAAATCGCTCCGTTCTACCTCCCGACTCCAAAGGCACTTAAGAAAGGATGAATCAGGAGACATTATTGAGTTGTATCCGCACAACGTCAGAAGATACGTGGTTCGAACACCACACCAGATGTATTCCCCTCATCCTAGCGAAGATGAGGAGGATGAAGAGGAACTTGGGAGACAGTTAATGAACAGATCCCATCGCCCTCGCTCACTGTCTGATCTTCGCCCAGCACCACGATTTTACATTGGGGAACGTGCCGATGGCCACATTCTTATGAGCAAAGATCTAGCCAGAGTGCATTACAAATCCTGGGGCGATGGTTTTGAGTTAGACCTGGACAGGCCTCCATACGCTTACAAGAAAGTGCACCTGAACTACCCTGAGCCACATGTGAAACCAAAATCAAAACAAAAGCTGGAGCAATCTCTAACAGAATCTGATTCCATTTCCATTGAATCCAGCAGTGATCCGCAGAACAGCAGCAACGACCAGTATATCCAGGTCATTCACAGCAAGGAAAAATATCCAAAACCTGGGACAAAACTCACCAAAAAGAAATCAAAAGCTAGTGTTGATCTAAATATGTCTGAGCCTAATGAACTGGTATGCTCAAATGTCTAAGGAAGCGCTCCATTCTTTCTGTGTTTTGAGCAGGCCTACGTGCATTTGTTGTACTGGCCGTTTGAGGCCTGTCAGAGTAGTCTTTGCAACAACAGTGTATGCAGCTGCTCGAGGTGGGAAGAGCATAGTTAGCCTTGTGTTTTACTGTTAATTGTACCTTGCTTTAATATCACAACTGATATGCCGTGAAATTTGGAAGAGAAAATCATTCCAATTTATTACTTAATGTTATGCTATTGAAAAAGAAAAACCCCACCCACTGGAAACGCAAAAGCTATGTACTTGGGGCACTTTAATTAAACCAGTACAAAAATGTCAGATGAGGCGCTCTCTGTCTCTTTGGCGGGTAGTCAGCTTTGTACAGAGTTGCTATTTACAGTATAATTTTTGACATTGTGATATGCCTAGTTCAAATATGATGCAGCTCAAACACATCAGCAATAAGTTAATTACAGAGCACAGTGAGTTTCTTTAAGAGTGTGCTGCCCGGGCAAGAGTATTATTTGTTCACAGCAAAGCATGCCGGACTTCTAGACAGACTTCATCTGTCCTGGATCTGCTATGGATTTTCTGGTGAGCCTCCTCAGCCCAGCCTGAGCTTCACTGTGGAAAACTTTCTATCTATGGCCTTTAAAAGAGGTGGCTCATTACTCCTCATGGAATTCTATACTATTTTTCGCACACTGTTGCGATTTTACGCCTCCCTGAAATTCTGAAGGCTGCTCTTTTTTATCTCTTTCCCTCCTGTAATTTGGATTAGAGCGGGTAGAAGAGGCAGCAGTGCCCCGCAGGCCCGGGCCCGGGGGCGGCAGCGCAGCGGCCCCACGCTGAGGTGAGGGAACCGCCCTGGCTCCCGCCGCTCCTGGGGGCTGGGCCGGCCCGAGCAACTCGCCCTCGCAGCTGCCCGTCGCCCGGCGGCTCGTTCCCGCTCAGGCTGTGCCCGGCTGGGAGGCCCGGTGCTACCGGCTGTCCGAGAGCCCACCCCACCCCGCCGTGAGGCGAGGCGAGGCGGGCCCGCCGCCCCGCACGGCCCCTCAGGTGAGGGGGCGGCGCCGCCATCGGCCCACGGGGGCGGGGCGCGCGCGGCGCCCTCATAGGCGGTGGCCGAGCGGCGGCTGCGCCCTGCGCGGCCATGGACTACGCGGGGTTGGCGGAGGCGGCGGCCGAGAAGATGGGGCGCTACCGGCGGGACCCCGGCGGCTGGCGGGGCTGCCGGCGCACGGTGAGCGGGCGGGGCGGGGGGCTGCGGCTGGGGCGGGGCGGGGGCCGGCCCGCCGCGGCGGCTGAACGCTGCCCCTTCCCCCTTCCCGCAGAGCGAGGTCTCGGTGTCCTGGAGGCCTTCGGTGGAGTTCGCTGGCAACGTGTGAGTAGGCCCGGCTAGGCCGCGTGCGGGGCCGCCTGCGCCGCGGGGTGCGGGGGCCGGGCAGGGGAGGACAGCTCGTTTCGGTTTCGTTCCGTGCCGCCGTAGGTACAGGGCGGAGGGGATCCTGCCTGCTAGCCCCCGGGATGTCTGGGAATGCATAAAGCCGGTGGCCGGCGGGCTCAGGACCAAGTGGGACCAAAACGTGAAGGACTTTGAGGTCGTCGAAGCCATCAGCGATGTAAGTTCTGTAAAAGCTGTTCTGGTGCGATGGATGCAGCGTTGTGTTCAGCAGCACCGGTGCTGCACAGACCTTCCCGTTGTAGCGCTGCGTGAGGCAGCCGACGTGTGTGCAGGGAGTTAAAAAGGTCCAAGAAATTGTACAACCTGTCTGGATCAAGCTGACAGTACTGGGATTAGGAATGATTAGTGTGTCCCCCCAGATTCCATATGTTCTCTAAATAATGGTTTATCATTCTGAAAGGAGCTACTGATTCCTTCTTGGCTGAATACCGCATACTCAAAATATGTGAATGTGTAATCTACGTTGTTGTAGATGCTGCAAATCAAGCTAAGCGTGATTATTTTTAACAAGCTGTTTGCGAGGGAAAAGAAGGTTTCCTGAATACGTAGACTTAGATAAGCAGCGAAGCATTCATGTCATCAGCCATTAATTCTGGCCCCATCTTTCACCACAGCAGCATGCGATGCTCTGCACCGCGCATGCCGCACTCTGCCTTTTACTGGCAAACTGACCTTGGGACCCAGCGCTTTGCCTTAGTGTCTCTATCGTTAAAATGGAGATGCTGTACACAGAGTATTATAGATGAAAATGCTATGTATGCAGTAGTTTCTGCTGCTGTAGTTATGCAGTCCGTTTTTCTTTACAGCGTGTCAGAACCTTGAAAGGGTATTGTATTTAGATCCCCAATTCTGAAGTGAATGTAGGTGCTCAGAGGCAGCCAGGGTGCAAACACAGCCAGTCCCAGGAATGTTCAGTGGAAGTTATGGGAAGATTATTTTTCTTGTGGGAGTCTTACAGGCATTTAGTATTAATTACAAACTTCAGCTTCATGAATGTTGCAGCCCGCCACTTGAAATTTGTAGACTTTACTAGGCTTGCCAGCACTTACCAGTGTAGTGGAAACCTCTGTTTTGGGGAGCCTGCCACCGCAGAGCCTCACAAAAGGGGATGGTAGTGTTAAGGTTTCTCCAGTGTATCAAGCTGTATTCCCTGTGACAGGATATCAGGAAGTTATCTTTGTTAACTGTTCTGTGAGCATAGATGCGTCAGATTTGATTTTCAGCATCCTTTGTGGTATCTGTTCTTAATCAACCTGGAAGCAACACAACAGCACTCTGTTTTTCTCCATTAAACTGTCTTTGGTCAACATACCATGGTGCCTTTTGACTGTGCTGATTCGCATTTTGTTCAACAAAGGGTGTAACAGAACTCCTTGATAAGTGTAGAAAGCGTAACTGAAAGAGTACCAGAAAGTACAGGGGGGTTTCTGCTGTACTTTTTAAAGCATCAACTGGCATAACTGTTTTGTGATTTCCAGACTGTCTCTGTATGCAGAACCACAACACCTTCAGCTTTCATGAGGATTATTTCCCCAAGAGAATTTGTGGATGTGGTACTAATCAAACAGTATGAAGATGGGATGATGCTATCTGCTGGTAAGATGCTTGTAGTCTTAACGTGTTCATGTTAGGTTAGGAGGTAACCGACAGCTACCAGTAATAATAAGTAACATGTTGTTCAGTACTTGTTGATCTGATCTTGATCAGAAGATAAAATACTACTGGTCTCTTTACATTGTTGTTGTCAGAGTGTGTAAGTCATCTTAACATTCAGATAATAATGATACTGTTGATCTATGCTTTCTTTCCTTGCTATGCTTTCGAGATTGAATAAGTATTTAATTTACTACTAAGTTCTGGGTTTGTTTTTTTGTGTGTGTGGTGGTGGTGTTTTAAGAATTTACATAAAAGGAGTCCCATTTAGGCTAGATCCTGGTTTAACATTTTCTGCACAGCCTCTAGGTTTTGGTGAAACTATTGAATAAATGTACCACTCCTGTATGTGGATATAATTGTTCTTGTGAAACCATATAAGGGGCTGCCGCTGTGTGGAAGGACATTTCTTTTGGGTTTTCACTTTCATCCTGTTTGTTAAAAGTCGGTGGTTTTATTGCCCCACTGTTTAGCTGTCCTATTTTCCCATCCTGTTCAGGAGTGCCTTGGCAAGAATTGCTGGAGTGCAGCTTCTGAGTAGTCAAGTGGCATATACCTCTGTGGCATTGATTTGTTGGAAGTAGCTAGAATGACCTTTCAAGAAAAGTAGTGCTGTCACACAACATGGGTTCAGTGAAACTCCCTCAAGTGTCTTGATGCTTAGCACAGAGCTCAGTGACAGCTGCTTCTGAATTAAACACTTCTTTGATTTCCCTATTCAGTGACCAGAGTGGTTCCTTTTAATGATCTTTTCTGACCAGTTGTGTGGCACAGCCCCACATTGAAAAGGTTATGCTGTCATTCTTCTTAAATATATTCTCAGACAGTGAGTTTGCTTCTCAAGTGGTGCTTTGGGTACCAAGGTCTATTTCCCATCTTCTGTGAAAATGACACTTTTCTTGTATGCTTTATCTTATAGCCACCAATGTGGAACACCCACTGTGTCCTCCTCAACCAGATTTTGTGAGAGGTTTTAATTATCCCTGTGGCTGTTTCTGTATACCTCTTCCAGGGTAAGAAACAATCCATTTCAATGTTGTGTATTCTAAAGCCATTCTTGTCCGCTGTGTGCTGTGTTAATGCGTATGTAGCCACCTGTGATCTTTAGGCTCTTGGAATTGGCATGTTTCTGTCTTCCTTTGACTGATAATCATTATGACTGGTGCCCTTTTTGTTCTGTTTCTTTTGTGGAATGTATTGGTCTCCATTTCCTGGACAGAAGTCTTTAATGTTACAGGAACCATCATGATGGTAGGATTCTTGCTGACCTCTTAAGCAGAAATTCAGCAGGACATAGAAGTATGGCCTTTAACTTTTGGTAAACTGGTATCTGGTTGTTTATTACACTGCCATAATTTATAAATAGTCATGTACCTAATTAGTTTGTGTACCTAGTTTAACTTGATGCGTGGGGATAGCCACATTCGTTGACATTTGGAATTAATGCCTGTTGTTTGATTTAAAAACTAAAAAGTACTTAGAAATATCAATCCTCAGACTATACATATGAGAGTTATTGTAAAGTTCTTAATGCTTTTAAACTGCTGACTATAAAAACACTTGCATTGTCTTTGCAGGGAGCCAGACAGGACTGAACTCCTCAGTTTCTTTCAGACTGATCTTGGTGGCTATCTTCCCCAGACGGTGGTGGATTCCTTCTTTCCAGCCAACATAGCTGGATTTTACAGTAACCTGACCAAAGCTGTTAAGGCATTAAAAGCATGAAAAGACCAATTGCTGATCTCACCAGCCAAGGAAAAAATCTGGCAGCTTGAGGGTAGAAATAGGAAGTTGGCCTACAGGACCGTTCTGCCAGCAAAGATATTTAGGAAAGGTGAAAGGTGAACAACGACTTGAGTAAACTTTTAAAACAGCATTTTCTACCTATCTTTATGTAAACCAGCGCATTCTTTTCTAATATGTATTGTTCATTTTCATTATTGGAAAAATACCACTCCAGAGCCCAGAATAATCCTGGAGGCAGCACTGGTGGCTGTCTGCAGGGAGAAGATGCACATACTGGATCTGTTCTTGGCCATATTCTTGTCAGGGTCTGTGAGGAAGGGCATTGGTAAAATCCACTTAGCACTACAGCATTAGCCAGGTGCAGGTCAGTCCTGGTTTGTCTCTGCAGCTCCCCATAGGCTCCTGCGGAACAATGTTCTTTCCCCAGAAAAAGAGGTAGCTCTTACGCTGCCAGCACTCATATAGCTGCTAAGATGCTTCAGTGGGTCCAAGCCAGCAAATGTGAAAGCCAGAACAAACTGGGTTGTGTGGAGGATCCCACTTGCTTTTTCCAGCAGTACTAATGGTAAATACGCCTTAATGCTTTTTTACCTAAATTGAGGTTTAGCAGTGCAAACTCGTTCCTAGGTCTGTGGGCTGGCAAATAGACACTCTTCCTTTCTCCCCTTTGTACCAAAACCAGTGATTCCCACAAAGTCATGAAACAAACTGCACTGTTGTAGTGGCAATAAATGAAGCACTTTACTTGTCATTTTTTAAACTGTGCTTGAAATGACTATTTTGAACTGCGCTTTAATGTTTTTTGGTCTCTTGCGGTGCGAGGTATTAACAGGTAAATAAACTTTCTGTAGCTTTGTCTTAACAGGCCATGAGGATGTTGCTTTTTTTTTTCCTAAGACTTGATTTGCCTCATAGCACTATCTTGGGAAATCAGCTCCTGATCTTGTGTGCAGTGATGTGTCTAGCTTTAGAAAATATTTATAGTGCTGGTTACTGCAGGAATGTCAGACATTACTATAGATTACATATAATTACAAAAGGTAAAATAATTGGTGAATTAGGAATTTAAATGCAGGTTGTGATTTTAATGCTGTAACTTGGTTAGTTAACAAGGTTAATACACTCTGCTTTCTGTCCCTGTATTTGTTTTATATTTGGTATAGGGCATGGACTTGCATATAAAGTTTCCCACTGTCAGTCTCACCCTATGGAACAGATTTTTCAAGGAAGCGGTTTTTAATGTAGTGTCCTTTGTGTACAAAGATACAAAAAGCTTTTATCAGTGTGATGAAATAAATATTTTTCTGCTACATCTTGCTGGTTTTCCTGTATCATCCTTTAAAATGGTTCCTCATGCACCTGCTTTTCCATCAAGGAAATGTAAGAGCGACTTAGACTTCCAGCATTTCTCTGAATTTCAAGTCAACGAGAGGGAAAAGCTTTCACTCCCATTTACACTCCCCATTAACTGAGGATAGAAGTGTTTTGGTGAGAACACTCACCGTCCCAGCTTCTTTGCCCTTAGTTGGTCTTTTATTTCCAATTGCTGTTTTCTGTACTTAGGAAGAGTAACAAATCTACTGAGGAGAGATTTGGGCCCTGATATTATAGAGGTTCATACGTATTTATCTAAATGCACTGAAGTTGTTAGGCATGAAATGTACTATCTCAGCAAGTCTTTGCAGGATTATGATTAATTTAGCAAAATGTTCAAGGAGCAGAGCTCAGGTCAGCACTCGTTATTCCTCCAAGTAAACCTTTTTCAGACAATGGGGCTTTTTATTAGCTATTTACTATATATTTAGTATTTTCTGTTCTATTGCTCTGAGCAATACAGGTGGTAGGTGAGGCTCTTCCTTGGAATAACTTAAGGATCCTTTTTTCTGAGTGCTCAACGCTTTCTATCCAGAAGGATTTAAGAGCCCTTAACATTCAGCCTTCTGCCCTGCCAAATTGGAGATGGAAATGTCTTGGCAAAGATCATCTTGTAAGATCTTGGAGGACTCCCCAGTGAGACATGCTGCCTGTCACACAGTATGTTTTGACTTCTTTTGATCTTGGTAGATGCCAGGAAATGCAGAGGCATGCAAAAAAGCCTGAAAAACTTTGGAAGTGAAGTGAGAGGAGCACCTCTGGAAAAAAAACTAAGATCAAACCTGTCTTGGTGGTTCAATGTCATTTCTTAAATTGATGAAATTTAATAGCTCTTTCAGGTAAGGACACCTTCGGCGGATGGCATTGAAGTAATTAAGGCGTTCTGTGCTATGGCTGTAGTTAGTCCCATCTGTGGTGTTGAAGTTACGCAACTAACTAAAAAGCATGATCTGTCTTTCACAGGAAATAGCTTAACAGTGCTAGAGTTCAGACCTGCTTTTCTGTACGGAAATCATGTTTTTCCTATATTGGTAGTATGGGCAAGTAGCTGAAAAATCTTAGAATCTTTTATATGCACCAGGCCTTTAGACTTCGTTAAGCCTAAGCCAATAGCACAGGTTAAGTTAAATAAAAAAAAAAAATCTAAACAATAATAATAATTAAAAAAAAAATCAGAGTTTCATGAAAGTACCAGTTAAAAAAGAAAGATGCTCTCTAACTTTTTTCTCCCATTTTGGTTGCTACCCAATTCATAGAAATGTTTTGAGGACTGTTTGGTTGTTTTTCAGAAAAGACAACTCAGTTGAGAAGGGGTTTGGGAGTGTGGGGGTAGATGGTTCGTCAAGAATATTCTTTCAAGAATTAATATAGAATTGTCTTGGGAGGAAAGGCCAAAGCAAGTTGTATGCCTGGATTCAATTAATACCTTCTCCTGTCCATCCTATTTTCCTTTCTTTCAATTGCTGTTTCTGTGACATCATGTTAAGTGCACGGAAGGTAGCTTCTGAACTCCTGCAGTTTATGGTTTGGTGAAATTAAGTAATCGAAGATGGGTGCAGCAAATTCCCAACTGTGGGAAGGTGAACAGCCAAAGAACAATAACCAATGCAGTCATCTGACTTTCATCTGGCGAGTCACTACTTCCATCCTGACGTTTCATCTCTCCCTTTAGTGTGGAGTGTGTCAGAGAAGACCAAATGGATGCAAAAGACCATCTTGCCATAGATGCGCATGTATGGTAGAATTCCATACAGTGCTTAGAGAGCACCACCAAAATGCCAACAGCAGCATTCGAAGCACAGATTTCTTGCCAAGTTATTTAGTATTTCCAAAATAAATATTTGGTTTCAGAACTTCTGATTCCCAAATACTCTCATTAGTACTTTCCCTTACAAAATGAACGCAAAGACATTTCAAAAAAATTGTGTGGTTAGAAGGTAAGGCTTGGTTCTAAATTGTTACTCTCCTGCTGTAGTCCTCTGAGACTTCTGGCCAGAGGAAGGTCAGGAAAACCATTATATTACCCTAAGCTTCTTGCCTCACCCTTGCAATACCCTGAGATACTCCTTTCCCACTGCCACCCTGTGTTGGCCTGATGGAGTTGAGATGGTTCTGTCAACTAGTAGTACAAACCTTGACAGGTTTTGGCTGTCCTGGATGTTCTGTGGTTTGAATAGAAAAGCTGGAGTTTTCTAGGGCACGTTGTTGTTTTGACACTCAAAATTGCATTCCACTTTCTCTGCCCTCTACACATTCTCTAAAGCTTTACACATTCTCTAAGGCAATGTTTAGCTGTAGGCTGGTAGACTTATTTCTTCCTCCTGGGAAGGTAAGGCAGGGAGCAAGACTTGTAGAATAGGACTGGAGACTTAGCACAGAATGTCCTTCTAGTATTTAAGTTAATAGCTTAGAATAGGGTAGTATTATAGCTGTCACATGTTTTATTACAACCAGTATATTATTAATAAAGTTGTTATTTATAATTCTGCACTTTGTAACAGTGTTTCTGAATGTTGAAATAAGAATCATGCATATTTTGTGCACATCTTAGTTTATCCCAGATAGCTTGCTCTGTTAACTGGCAGTACAATCATGTACTTTTCATATGCGCTGAGTATCTTGCTATGCTAGCCAAATGGCTGCAAGTAATGAAATCCTTTTTTCTTTGTAATGTTGGCAGTAGTGTAATTCCTCCTCTTACAAAGTTTCAGATGACTTGGTGGTAACAGAGCTTGGATTCTTCCTCTTGATGATAGCTGTGATGGGCCCATCAGGTAATGCCTTGATTATATTCCATGCTTCAAAACGAGTGAGTCCTTGCATGGCAGTTGTGTGCACTTGTAATAGCTCATCACCAGGCTGAACAAGGCCGCTTTGTTCTAACCTAGTCCCTGGAGAAAGAAAATGAATTTCCTTTAATTCTGCAGGTGGAGGAGGCTTTAATATATCTTTCACTTAGTATCACCAGCACGTTTGGTATAAACCACCTGGTTTCAGCAGGCAACAAATTACTGGCACTGTACAGAATAATGCTCCATTTACAAAAAATACCATTTTCATGTCTATAAATCAGCAGTTGGTTATGAACTGCTCAAGTTTGCGTCAGCTAAGAACCTGCCATGTACATATTTAAGTGTATTTACCTCTAAATATCCTATTGATGATGATGGGTTTATCTCCATGAATAGAGCCCTTCCCTCCTTCCAGACTGAATCCTAAACCGGCAGGTGTTTTTTCAAGACTTACAGTGCAGATTGTATCTTCAGTTGCTGGAAAAAAATGGAAGGTTAGCAGATGGGCACTGCATAGCCTGAAGAGCTAAAACATCTGCCGCAAAAAATGAACTTCTGTTTTGTTTGCAAAGGCACCATAAACTGCCAAACGAAAGAGAAAACTATAGCCTTTAATTCCTCTTTTTGTCATTGTAAGGCCCTCTGGGGTGCTGGGGAGAGAAAGCTGTGCTGGAATTCATAGCAGAATGGAAATACAAGCTGGTGACATTTACTAGAATTACAAAAATTGTTCAGTGAACAAAATTTAAGGTAAACATACTTGACTTGATGTTTGTTTAGAAATTGTTATCAACTACAAAGCTGCTAATGTTTTGTATGTATGTATGCTATGTAAATGAAGCTACAGATGTCCAGATCATACTTTAGAAAAAAGCCACAAAAATATCTTAAGAAAGAAAGGTTCTGCAAAAATCTGACCTTGCTATGTTTCAGATGTAGCCACCTGCTATATCAAACAATAGCACATTGTTTGTTCAAACCAAAATTCTCTTTCACAGAAAAAAAGCCTTATAAACTGGAATCTAATACTATTAAGGAATTGATGTTCACAGAGTTGTTATTACAGCTTCAATTAGTTGTGTTACTACAATAATAACCCTTGTATGTTTACAGAAATTCTTACAGAGGATCACACGGGTTTTTTCAGAGGCTTGTTTTATTTTAGTCATGCATTAATTCTTTCCTTTTCCAACAAAGTTATGCCAAATGTCTATTTCAGGAATATTCTCTTAAGCATGCTGTCTTTAATCATGGCACACAGATTTACACAGCCAATGCTGAGCTACTTTATGAACACCTGGACTTCACTTCATGAGTAAACACTTAGCAAATGGGGGCTGCAAGGTAATGCCACTGAACTTACCAGACTCTTGGGAGGCATCACTTGTTACTGAAGATGTACTAGAGCTGATTGAAACACTTAGATTTTTTTCCCCATCTGTAGCTTTTCTAGTGACAACAACAGCTTGTCTGGGTTGTCGAGCCTGTCGCATGATTGCTGAGGCATCGTTGTGAGTTGCACCTTTAAGAGACTTTCCATTAATGGATAGTACTTCATCTCCTTTCTGAATAGTTCCTTCCTGAGATGCTAGTCCATTGGGAAACACTTTGTGAACCTATTGAAGAGCCCAGTCACCACACACACACAAAAAAAAAAAAAAAAAGAGGAAAAAAAAAAGGACAAATCATTAAATCACTCAATACTCTTCACCATGTGCATTTTCCGTTCTTTGCCAGGAACAAGTTGCTTCTAGCACTTTTCAGGGCTGAGGGCTGAACAGATTTTTACAGAGAAGTTCTCCTGTGCACAGCCCTGCTCAAGCAGCTAGGCAATCCGTTTAGCCCTGGAATCAGATGGCCAAAACCTTACTGCCTGTGGTATGTACCTTGTGTTTGCTACTTCCCAACCCTCTCTGCTCTGCTAGTGGGAGGAAGGAGTAAAGAGAGTCTCCAGCTTCGAGACTCCTTACGTGTCTACCTGCTCGTGTCTACGTGCTCGCCTCATTCCTCCTGACCACCCTGCATGTCAGTTAGGTGTTGGTTACTTCCCCCTGAGGGCTGTGTGTTGTTCTGCCATGGCTTTCAGAGCTGTTGGGGAGTATAGCACCCAAGGAGACAGCACACCACTGCCAGTCACCTGGAGAGGGCAGCTCTCTGCAGAATCGTCCTGTTTTCACCCATTAAGACCATTCTTCTGACTATCAGTACAGCTGCCTACTTTGATTATGCCAAAAGCCAACTGTTGTAGCGGAAAACCAGTAAATTACATGTTTTTAGATAGAGTAGTTGGTTTTGGAGTATTTTTTTAAGACGCTACTTACTGTTATCACTTTGTTTTCTAGGTCAATACCCCCTGCCAGGCTGAATCCAAGCCCGGTATCTTCTTCTTTATGCAAAATTGTAACGTGAATATCATCAAATTCCTAGGCAAAGAAAGAAATAGGAGTCAAGAACTTCCCAATATATATGCCAAGATGATTGGAAAATCAGCATGTTGGGTTTTTTTGCCCTTTGTGCATTTTATAATGAAACTTCGTGGCATAAGCATAATACTGAGACACATTTGGTATTTGGTTTTGATTAAATTTACCTACCAGTTACCTGTTTTGTAAAATGCTGTTCTGTGTCTGAAATTATTCTGGATTGGTAAACCATCTATCAGTTGGTTTTGGACCATAAATTGAGTAATATTAAAGAGTATATGTACTGTAGAAACAGGAAATACTGTTTAATCATGTTAGAGGACCTTTTCATTAAAAAAGTGGCAAAAGAATGTGGCATGCAACTCACATGGATACAAGTGTCACAGCTTAAAAATTGCTTCTCATTTTTATTTTTTAAGTGTTCTAAGCTGTCTCTGACTGGGTCATCCAAAAGTTGATCTTGTATAGGGCAACAACTCCTGTTTAACCTAGTTTCCTAAGGAAACGTGCCTTCTCGACCACAATTTCATGATCGTGTTCAATATGTGAGCATTTGTAGTTTTATCTTTTGATATTGTATCCTGTTTCCTTTCACAACTGAATCCACTGGCCGGCTGCAACCATGCAGAGGGTACGTGCTGCTCAGAGATTGTCCTGAAAATTCCATGAAAACAGACCACTTGATATGAGAGAGGCTAATGTCCTGTTGAGGGCAACGTTGCAACACAGCTTATACTGCTAATCAGACAAAAAATATCGACATGGGATATTGACAACAAACACAAATTGATACCAGACTTGGCTTTCATAAATTCTGCTTGTCAAACTGCTTTTTTGATTGCAACATACTAGCAAAGTTTGATGTCTGTAAGAATTTGTCTTTGACATGAGAACGTGTCTACTGGGTGTTCTGATAGGCAGACGTGAATTCACTACCCACGCTCCGTGCTGTACAGACCCAAACCAGGGAGATGTGCCACTGCAGTTAGCTAAGAGAAAAAAACTACATTAGCTTAGGCTCATTGGTGCAGGTGATGCTGCTTTTGCACAGCTTGGAGTGTCTTAACACAGCAAGTGCATAGCTGCCAGCAGAAGCTGAACCATTTTCAGTGCAGAGCTCTGGATGCTATCTGTCTTCTTTGAGCATGAGCTGTCTTTGAAAGTCTTTACAGTTCTGGAATACACACATTTAAACCTTGATTTTGACTTATTTTGAGCTTTATCACAATTCTATATGAATCCAGTAAAACTAAAGGTCCCAACAATGAGGCATTGTCACAGACTGGCAACCCAAATAAAAAGAAAGGCCTCCAAATTATCAGTGTCTACTTTTCCATATGCCAACCTTATTGGCTGAATAACTGTTACCCCGTTAGTTAAATGGATATTTCTCTTGCTTAGTTATCTTTGAAGACTTCTTCAAGAATTTTGATCAAAAGAGCTAAACGTTACTACTGGTACATATTGAGACGACTGATGTCTTTATTATAATATCAAGTTGCAAAGATTAACTAGGTGCATTCACTCTACAGCTTTCTGAAATCATGCAGAAAAAGAAAATGCAGCTTTTACCTTTAAAGTTTCTTCATCTAGTGATTTGACTTCCTCTATAAGCTTTGCTAACTCCTCAGGGGAGAGCAGAGAGATGACGGACTGCCCTGACACACCGGATGTTTGAGGTGAGCCATGTTCCTGTTCCTCTTTCTCGTTGTCTGCTAGGCTCACAGTATATTCTCTCAACTCGGAGAGGCTGTCCCATTGTGACAAGAATAAAAAAGAAACGTTGAGTTATGAAAGAACATACCTACAAAAGTATAGCACAGACAATTTTGGAGCAGTCATCTTTTGATCTTATTAGCATTTAATTGAGGTGGGAGCTCCTATAATAAGTATTACAAATACAGGATCCATCACATAAAAGAATAAGAATAATCTCTTGGCTGCAGGCAAAAATGTATTTAAATTTTCTTTATCATGGAAATGTTAAAAATATTACTCCTTAAGTAGGAGAAAGTTTGAAATATGCATGTGCTTATATAATACAAATTAAAAAGAAGTCTGTTGTGTGAGTCATTTAGCTTTTGTGCTCTAAAAAGTTCTTAACTTAGTCTGTGGTATACTATTGTGTACTACTACCTTTAAATGTTAATCTGTCAGCAGATCAGCACAGATGCTCACCAATACTAATCTGTAAATCTGATTTTTAAATATGGTATCTTACTTTAGCGAAAACCCAGTATCCAGGTGGTGACTCTCAATTGCAGGTGTGAGAGAAGTCCCGTCCTCCTCCACAGAGGACTGAGACAGCGTGTCCAGGGTTTCCCATGCATTGTTTCCAGAAGAAGCTGGAGACTGAGGAAGGCAAAGCAAAGATTTCATTAAAGCAGATGACACGTGGCTACTGATGGAATAGATTTTGCTGCACTTTTCATTATATGCCTTCATCATCTCACAAGACTGCGTATCAGTAAGTGGGAAGCTTCGTGATCTTAGGCTGTGTGCTTTTGCTGCTGATACAAGATGGGAAGTTGCAATGTCTTCTGTAGTTAAGAGACACGAGGAATTTTCAGTGTTGGCATTCTTGCTTTTCTCTGAACTAGCCTCCAGGACCTTCCTGGGAGAGGAGGATCTGTCTAGGCTCTTTGTACCTGTGACCACATGTGACAGGTGCTGGCTAGTTTCACAATGTTGGAGATAGGCTTGGTCTAAATGGGCTGGAGCCGCTTCTGACCCTGTTGCAGTGGGAGGGTGTTCTTTCTGGACTGATGGTTTCAGGCTAAACCTTCGATGTATTTTTTCAGGTGACTGTGGAGCACTCAAAGATTCAAATGAGCTTATTCTTTGTTTTATTGATGATCCCCTAGGAGAGATACGGGATAAGCTGGATTGCAGTTCTCTGCTGGAAATGCTGTTGAGGTCAGGAGGACTTTGATCTGCCTGTGGTTTTAGATCTGAACTTGCTTTCCTCAATCCTTTCAGACTTTGGCGAAACCAGGCTGGCTTAGGTGCAACAGGAGGACCCTTTTTCACACTGTCATTTTCATCTGATTTTAGCGCTTTTGAACTGACTGTTTCTGATTCTGATCTCTTCAGAACTGTCTCTGAGCTGCTTCGATTTTCGTTCTCCTTCTTTGTGTCGATGCCAGCTTGCAAATCTAAGTGGACGTTGTCTTCACTCATGGTAGGATTAAATAAGCTTTTTATGCAGTCAGAAATTTTAACCCAAGGGTCTTCTGTTGTTGTATCAAGACTATAATCTACCCGTGCTTGTCTTTTGAGTATAGGCCTTTGTACCGATGAAAGTGGATTCCCTGTATTGGAGAAACATTGATTATAAGCAAATCTCCTACTTCTCCATCATCCCTTATACATGCGTTGTTATTAACTCACTAAATTTGAATTCCATTCAACCTTCCAATATGTATTTTTTTAAGTTTCTGAAAAGTTTAAACTTGTTTAAAATTCATGACTCTTGATCTGTCAAACCCTGACACTGAAATTAACTGAAAACCAAGGCTCTTCTGTGCTTATATACAAGATTCCTTTTCTAAAGGACCTGCAACTTTTAAAGGTAACCTGAATTTCTTGGGTGCTGATGTCATGATACAGGCTATAACAGTTAAAATGGCTAAAATTACAATGTTGTTTGTAGCCTATTGAAAAAGCTGGTGTTACAGTAAATTCTTTAAAAAATATTTTTTCTTTCATAACTTTATAAGTATATCCGGCTCTAAAAAGACTCTCCCATTAAGATCTTTGATTAATATTTATGCTTTCTTAAATTTTTCAGGAGTTTCCAGTTGTATTTTTCTAGTAAGTGAAAACTTAATTCTAATGTAGGAATATTTTTTACATTACAGATTGATTAAGCATTTTAGTATTAGACATGGTAGCGCTGAATGGCAGCAGACCTTTGTGCACAGTTGCACAGTTACTGTTATCTGCTTTAGTGTAAATAAAAAAAAAAAAATTTAAGGCTTTTTTTTTTAATTATCTGAGCCAGGTGTTACAGAATTACAGAGAGAGGTTGTAAGAGACCTCTTCAGATTTTCTAGTTCCCTTAACACTAAGTTTCCTTAATTCTAACTAGCACAACAAAATATTAACTTATCATCAGTGGTTTGTACCATTGTAATACTCCAGCCTTGAAACTATAAAAATGTTCTTTAGAAATGCTAAAACTAACCTTTAATATCAATTTTTCAATATAAATAAACAGTTTCATCTGAAAAAATACAGCAATAGTATACCTGTCCATAAACACATTTTTACAATAAATCATCTGTTATGCTGCTTTTAATATAGTTTCCCTTTTTTCAAAGATTAATCAATAATTTGAAATTTCACCTGTTCACCCCGAAACTTACGGATATGTGTTGAAGTCTATGTTGAATGAAAAAGATAAAGTCAGCTCATACCCATTTTGGAATCCAAACTAAATGCTACATTTAGCTGCAAAGAAAAGTTCATGGAATTAAACATACCTAAGTTTGCTTTTCTTTCTTGATCTCTGTCCAGTGGAACAGCAGTTATGTGTTCAGTATCATGTGCTGTAGGAGAAGTGGTAAAGACACTGTGGGTTACATCAGTTTGATGTCCCTCTAGCATTGGTTCTTCAGCTTCCTTCTGAACAAACAGGAAATAGAAGTATGTCAGAATGTAATTACACAAACCACTCTATATATGAATCTGAAAAAAACCACCCTTATTTTCATTTAGTTTTAATCTGATAAGATATATTGAATAGAAATCAAGCTTTCACTTCTGCTTGGCATGTAATCCTCATTGGATTTAATTTATTCTATATTTCAAGAGTGCTGGCATGATATTTTATGGTTACACTTGTAAACAGACTATGAAAAAAATCAATTAACATCTCAAAAAATTAGTAATGAACTTTATAATAGGCAGTCTTTGAGTTTATTATAATTTTCAATTTTTGTAAAATTAGCCATTCAGTAGACTTTTGCAAACTAGTCAAGCACATTTCCTCTAGCTTCATATGAAACACTTTTTTCTTCTGAAGCCTTTTGACCTTAAGCACAAGCTGGGCAAGCTAAATTGTTACTGTGGTTTCAGAGCTCTCCCTTTTTTTTTTTTGGTTGGAAACATAGGGTGAGAGGATTAGTTTGAAGTTGCAGTAAATGCCACTTTCAACATCATTTAACACATGTTCTGGAATTACTTGCTTCCCTTGTAAGCAATGATACCAAGTTACATCTGCTCTGCTGTGACACTGGAAGTGCTTTCTGCTATGTAGTTAAGCTTCAGGATTACTAATAGGAACCAAAACCAAACAGGACAGAGAGTAAAGGTCTGGAAAAATGAGATTGTCCTGAAAAAATGAGTAATTTAACAATTTCTTAGCTTTTCTGTAATGGGGTCATGTTTGTTATACAACTTTCTTATTCTAGGAGAACCTTCCTCCATTCTCCATCCCCTGTTTGCTAGGGTCCTTCTAGAAAGTTGCCCTGGTGTTCTATTGCTGTTAGATATGGGCATCAGACATTCAGTAAGTGGAGTAGACAATTTGGTAGCACTATGAAGATACATTTTGATTTTACTCTTTACTGATGGCAGTTATACTTACCGTCTAACTGATGTGATTTAAAGCACAGTCGAAAATAATCAGTTAAGCATTCTTCATTATGAAAAAGCGACCTTACAGTCCACAGAACCCCCACATAAAACTGTGGTATGCAGGCCTCAAACTGACTAATGCAACATGTTTGGGGAATAAAGGTTAAAAAAAAATTTAAAAGCAGTAATAAAACCTTCTCTTAATGATCTGAAATACATTCTGGCAAGAAACTCTCTCTCTTGGAGGCTTAAAGGAGCTATCACCCCAAGATATAAGACTGTTTTACTGGAGGAAGTTGTTTTCATTAACAGAGCTTGACTTTTTGTAGACTTTATTTGTTTTGAATTTTAGGGTTTTTTCTCCTTGTAACTTAAAAAAACTGAAGAATAGTAAGTTGCATGCAGTGGTAAGTACAAGTACTTACTGCCCTGAATTTTACTTCTGAAAGTTGATTTTCTAGTAGCTGTTGATGAATGTTTCTACTGCTGTCTTCTGAGGGGATGGTAAAAGAATGACCTTACATGAGGTGCTGAATTGAAAATTTCTTGGGTATTAGCATTATATGTGGACTTCAGTCTGAGCTGTATCATTTTATCTCTGCAGCTTGGGAGCTGGTTTGGGGGTTTTGCACTGCATTGAGATCAGTTCATTTCTACTGGCGTTATTACTAAACCTAGGGGAAAGAGGTTTCATTTTTAAACAAACCACAACTTTATTTCAACATGCAGATCTCACAATCCCTCACACTCATGCAAATGTGAAACACTTTCTGTTTTATTTTATATAAAAGAGGGAACTGAAATTTGGTAAGGTACAAATATACACTCAATTTTCAAATACTGAGGTTCATCAACAAATATATGTGCCAAACAATTTAAATTAGTTTATTTAGTACCTCCTAGTCTCAAGAAATGTCTATGAGCCTAAGATTACCTTCTGTATATAACGTTAGTGCTTTCTTCCCATGAAAATCCACTACTGAAACAAAGAAATTGTTTCACGACTTCTCTACTTCATGAATGATTTGGCTCTGTGAGTGTTGAGGTTAGGACGAACCATACCAGTCTGACTTCAGAGGCTGTACAAACCCATCCAGTCCCAGCCCAGAGCACATTGCTGTCCTGGTCTCTACGGAACCAGAAAGTGCTCGATACCACCAGTGGCACGTGTTCATGAGCAAGGACAGTGAGGGACTCAAATTCATTCTTGCTGCTGTTCTCACTGAGGTTTTAACTCAGATTCCTGGTATGGAAGAAAATTTCCTTCAGATGCTTCTCTGCCTTCTGACCTTAGTTTGAACATCGTGCTATTTTCAAAACAGAAAAGCCTCATCCCTCTCCCCCAGTCCTTCTATACACACTTTTTCTTTCATGCCTGCCCTTCTTCCTGACATCATACTAAGTCACTTTGCCTTCCTCCTTCCCCTGCCTCACCAATAGGCAAACACAAGACAAATTTTGCAAATTTTGCTTTACCTGAACACTTGCAGAAGGTGATACAGCCACTTCCGATACAAGCTTTCCTTTTCTGTCTGTGTTACACTGGTCATTACATGTGCAGTCCTGTTTAAAATATTTCCTTGGTGGAGGTTTGGGCTTTGATGATTTAGGTTTCCTAACGAGGATCTCTGATGATTTCTTAGTGTTTTGCAAGGATCGACCTCCCTCGCTACAAGTAGGAGGGGAATTTCTCTCTGAATTATTACCAGACAATGAGTACAGCAGGCCAGGTTGTCTGGTAATTGGTACATCAATGCTATGTACTCTTGCTTTCAAGTCAGTCAGTTGGTATGCAGCACCGTTACTACATGAGGACCTAGGGTTGTAGCTGCTGTCACTGATGGAGCGGGTCATTAGCTTCTGTGTCCTGCGGTTGCAATGAGCAGCATTCCTTTCAATATGTTTTTCACACGGGTGTCTTCCATGCCAACTGGTTTCCAGTTTTCTAACACCTGTGTCAGGAACATGTTCAAAATGTCTGTTCAGATATATTCAAAGGGCTGGCTTCTGAGAATCAGGTGATTAAATTTGCAGCTAAATGCCATCATCAGTTGA
Organism: Falco naumanni; assembly: GCF_017639655.2. NCBI lineage: Eukaryota > Metazoa > Chordata > Aves > Falconiformes > Falconidae > Falco > Falco naumanni. Next base: position 13,018,753 of record NC_054060.1, on the reverse strand, counting down.
TGCAAAGATATAATTTATGCGCTAAAGGCTTGTTGATCAAAAAGTCAACAGTTACATTCTTGGACAGCAAAATGATGTTACATTTTCCCTATACCTATCTATCTATCTATATACTCTCAGCAGTACAGTTTTGTTGATGGTGATTCCATTACCTTTGGTTCTTTAGAAGAAATGAGGACACTTAAAGGGCGTATCATTGCAATATGTTACTGTGGAAGGGTGTCATATCTAAACTGGGCAAATAGCTCTAAGCATGACTGCATATGATCTTCTTTATGAGGAGATCAACAAGCGGTCCCCAGGACATCACGTACATTGTGTCATAGTCCCGTCACCTACTGACAGCTGTGAAAAGCTTTAAGCAGGGGTTATGAATTGAAAAGGGTAAGCAACACTGAGAGGAAGCTTGCAGAAAAATTTTTCTGGTGATCAGACAGATGCTGTCTTTTCTCATCCCTCTGATAATGTATCTTAGGAGGCACATTAGGAGCATTGTCCTGTAAGGCTTTCTCCTCTTTCTTTCTGCCTTGGGTTACTTAACTGTTACCAAGGATTTTAATAAAGCATGTACTGATTCTATAGATCTTCAAGTCAAAATTACCATGTCTCAGTGAATGCACTTATTCCTTTACCTTCAGTAGTCCATTGGTGTCTCTCCTTTCCAAATCTGTTGTTTTCTACAGCTTGTGCAACAGCTTCTTTTAGTTGTTGCTCAGACACCTATGAAATACCATGGCATTATACTGTCATGAGATTGCTGTGGAGTGATGAGTAACATTTAAAAATTTTTCCTTCCACAAAGATTTCAGTCCTCTAATGGAAATGAATATACCTAGTTATATCACATATCAGTTAATTTTAAAGCTAAGTGCACACCATAATATTTGTATATGTTCCAGTATAAGGTGAAGTACATCAATGGATATGCTGTTTATATTGGTTGTTTAGATTAAATGGGATCTTTCAAAGATAAATATTCTTTTGCATATTTCACTAGAAGTGGAGTTCTGGATTTACCAGTATGAGATAATTTAATATCAGACTTTCATTATAATTTATACAACAATTTAAACTTGATAATCATGTATATGGTATTTGGTGTTAAGTGTTTTGTAGAAAAACCTTGCAAGAATAATATGCTTTACTTTAACATTAATTTAATTATAAATAGCGGCTGGGCAAGACCTACATTTTAATTACTGAAAGATGGGTGTATAAACATTTCTTTCTTTTTGCAGGGGTATGTTCCCTCTTTCAAATTATTTTCTTATTATTGGGATTTTTTTCTTGCATTAGAAATATTTTTTGGTTTATTTCTGTGGTTTCCTTGCTCACAGCACAGAAACTCATGCAAGACTGATCTGCAAATCTTACATGATTATATTTAAGATAGTGCATGTCTCACATTTGTGTGCAGCAATGCTTATAAAGAGATCAGCACCTTTGTTATCAACATTTTCTCACCTGTTTTAAGTTAGCACCTGTTTCCTCACTTAGACATAGTTCTCAATATGTGCTTTATTGAAAGTCAGAAAGAATACAAAGTGTACTACCTGCGGTTCAGGGTGTCTGCTAATAATAATCTGCACTGCACCAGGATCGCAATGGCTTAGCACAGCATAAACTTCATTAAGAGTTGTATTTTGTACTGAAGCTTCATTAATTTCAATAATTTCATCTCCACACCTACAGAGATATTAAAAAAAAAAGTGAGGATGTAAACAAAACAGATTTTCTCCCAACCTTGTCTCACCCATGTGAAAATATACAAAAAGCAGATTCACGTGGCTGATCTCTAATTTGATCACAGATTATGTGGCTATGTCTCTGTTCCTGTTACAGAAAATGGAATGGGAACAAGTTGGACATCAAGGGGTTTTTTGATCTAACTGCCTTGTTGCATGCAACCTTTGAGTTTTCTTAATGTTCAGCTATGCACACTTTGTGGCTCTGATCTTTCTGTTGTATGCAGCTCAGCTGCTGCTTCCACCTACATCTTTCCTTCCTTTCAAGTTAACCCTTCACTTTTCACATCTTTATGGTCTGCTAGTGTTATTTAAGTTCAGAAAGGACATTATGTTTCTGCTACATGTGACTAACTTGTTAATAGAAAAATTCTGATGACAAACTATAGTAATCCTGCTAGACTGAATCTTTTTAGTTGAAGTCCAAATTTGGCCCACATGGAAACTCATACTGTCTTTCTCTGTTCTACTGCAAATACTCACATACTTTAAGAGACTGACTGAAGGCACTGATTCGTATAATACAGTTTTTTAAATAGTTTAAGACCACAGTTCTTTCAGCTAAAGTCTTAGGCATGTAGAGAGGAGCGTTACAGAGGACCTAAAGTAAAATCAAAAAGACTTCATTGAAAATCCTGTATTCTGTTAAATTCTAAATATGTTCAACACTACTAATTGGTCATAAATCTTACAAGGTGAATTTCTACACTGCCGCTAAAGCTTATTTCAGTAAATATGTATTTCTATTGGGCAAGAAGGGATAGAATTAGAGGAGATTGTATCAGGAAAAGCTAGGGTTCAAACGAGCCAGATTATGCCATATGTTTGGGTTTTTCCAGATACTTTCTCATCTGTAAATCTTCTCCAGGAAGAATACTATAAGCTTGTCTAAGAACTTCAAAACTAGTCCAGCCTGGACAAGAGACAATAATTTCACCAGGTTGCTGTATATCTGAAAATCCCACATACCCTAAATACACATGCTCATACCCTCAAATAGTGCATATGCTTTAAATCCAAAACTCCCAAAGGCACTATGATTTCCTACCCAAAAAGGTCAAAAATAAACCTATAAAATGGAACAATGAAAAGCTTGTGACATAAGACACTTTCTCATCCTACCTGAGTCTCCCATCCATATGTGCCACTGAGCCTGGCGAGAGTGTGTGAATAAATATCCCTGAAATACACTGGAAGTAAGGGATGCTACATAACCCGATTCCAAGGCCAACACCTGGCTCTGAAAGAATTAATAGTAATAAAAAAAGACATAAGAAATTGTCAAAAGAAACCATTGGAGAGACCTTTTTAAAAACTGTCTTCGATTTATTATTTTTTTTTCTATACAAACCAGAACCAGTCTTGTGTTCACAAGCACTTCGTATTCAATATTAGCTGCAGTTCCTACTGGTTTGGTTTTTCTTTTTTTTCTTTCTATTTCTCCCCCACCGCACGATTAAAGTGAGTGCACATGAATATTGCCTCTGGGGTTCCCAGATCTGGTTTACAATTCACTACTGGTGTGTCAGAGACACAATGCAATGCAGGTTTATTTTGCAAACTTATCTGTCATTACAGAAGAATTCAAATGACTTTACAAGGAGACAGAATAAAAAAAAAAAAAAAGAAAGAAAAGAAGAACAAAAATTAAGTGGGGGAGTGGGGAACCAAACAAAAATTAAGGATGTGTGGCTATTGTTTGCTATATCATGTTAATCCCCTTTCTGTTTTATATATTACAGTTTAAGATCTTTGTGAGTTTACCCTTTTTTGCTCTGGACAATCACTCTGATGTCAGATCCCATACTGTGTGTTTGGTAAGTCATACTGTTACCTCATCGAGACTTTGCTTTGTTTGTTGTTTTGATATTGCCATATTTTAAAGTTTATTTCATTCTGCAAGTGGTTGTTTATAAATAGAAGATGATGACAGTTGGAGGTGAAAGAAGCACAGGGTATAAATATGTATTTTATTTGGGTTTAAGCTTTTCAAGAATTAACTGCCTGCATAATTATGGGTAAGAATTGCATAATCTGCTTAATAATTGGTAGTTGTTGCCAAGAGGTTTACTTTTTCACATGGAGGATATGAATGTAATGCTTGAGTGAAAATGAACGATTGGCTCTTGAGGACAGATGGCCCTCAAAATCCTGCTGTTGATAGGTAGTTGTTAGCACTGACAGGCACCAAGATCTGATTTTGTGTATTAAAAAAACTGAGTTCAGGAAAAGAATCAGGTTAGTGAGGAAAGACATTCAGAGAGCAAATGAACAGTGTTTTGTCAATCAGTGATTTGTTTCCCAGTGCTCAGTTAATTTTAGCATTTACCTTTGTTTAGGGTAACTTCCATTATGACCCTGTCATTGGGCTTTGTAGCATTTAATGAGAATGTTGCACTTTCTGAACTGAAAGAGCTGTTTTCTTTAGTTATGCATGGACTAGAGTTCAGTGACTGACACAAGTGGGGTGACAGACAGCTGGAAGCAGAATGAGGCGTGCTGAAGCTTGTCCTGACTGTAAGTGTCAGAAGACCCTTTTTGGCCTGTTAAAAAGAAAAGAAAAGGAATAAATGAATGATTGAATGGGCTGAGTTCACATGCATGTTGTGTGTAAAGGAGAGTACGTAACCTTGAATTTTTGTAAAGCATCGTAATGTGTTAATCCGTGCATGGATTCTCCATTCAGTTCCAGGATTTCATCACCTGTTTTCAAAGAGAAAAATTGTACTACATTACTATTACTATATCATGCAGTAAGTTATATGATACATACACGTACTCAAAAGGACTCTTGCAAATGCAGTAATGGATGCAGTTGTAAAAGTCAGTTATGGTTCATTTCACTTTCACTTTAATCTGCCTTCAGGTATCATTCTTTGGAAATGAGAAAAGGGAGAGAGGGGGATTTCCCACCTTCTTGTAGCCTTCCGTCAGCAGCAGCAGCTCCACCAGGAAAGATGGTTTTGACATAGATGCCTATAGGTCCATAAATGCTGTCTTTCCCTCCAACAATACTGAAGCCCAAACCCTAATTTATGGAAGAAAAACGGTGTGACAGCCCATGTTCAGGTCTCATAATGGTTCATGTACAGTTTCTTCTGGACAGTGTAGTCAACAGAGTAGTATAATCCATGAAAAAAGTCAGCCATGTGCCAGTAGCAAAAGTAAATGAAAATTTCAGCAGAATAACCTCATGATTTGCTTTTTGGTTTTTGCAATCATTTCATTCACTATTATAAACACATAGGAAGGTGTCTAAATTATTCTTTTTGTGTCTGTTCTTGAATCAATAAGCAACCTTGAAAGATAAATTTAGATGATGTTCTCCTTAACTTCTTTTCCCATATATGAGTTTGATAAAAAACACCATATAAGATCTTGATAGTACTACTAATTTCAGACGCACAGACAGAGGTCTCATGGAGATAGCTTTCTGTCACCCTCTACCAAACAGAGTTAATGTGTGTTGTAAGTTTAAACACCACCAGTAGACCTTCATAGGTAGATAACTTCTCATCTACTTATTCTTTGCCCATCCTCGCCTTTTGTAAAGTCAAACATCACCTGCTGCACTTAGAAAGATGTTACAAGACTGAATTTCAGCTCTCAAGCCATGTAACATCCCTCAAATGAAAAGTGAAATTACTGTGCTGATGGCATCCTCGTAGGCTCCCAAAATATAGACAACAAATCATTATTTTGTAAATGATGGCAATGGTCATACTTCATGGAATTATATCTGAGAGTCATCTCACAGGTTAAATAGTTATAAATGAAATATTAAATATTTTAACTGAGAAGGTTATTAACAAACAAATTCAGAACCTTATTCATCAAGTTCAAAAGCTATGTGTTTAAATTCATAGTTTCTGTATTCTCTTTTTAAGCATCTTCAGTGACATTACTTTTGTAGATATGACTATCTTCTGTCTTTCTCCAGACTTTGCTGTGGATTTTGCAAATGTTTGGTTTTTATTGAGGTCTTGTGTGTTCCTGATAGCTTTCATTTTCCTTCCTAACAAAACTGTTTTTATGTTCAAAACTGACTTGAAGGAAGCTCTAAGGTCACTGTGCTAGTGCAACTTACGGATGATACGCAGTCTATGATTTCTAGCCTATCTCCGGCTGCCCAGAAGGGTAGCAATGAATGTCAGTGTTGGTGTTGCTAGCTTGATGTGGTTGTGTTTTTAGAACCTGAAGACTGCTTCAGCAAAGATACTTCAGAAGGTTAAGAAGCAAGTGAGCAAAAACTAATCACTTCTGGCAAAGCCTGGATGTGAATTGGCAACCCAGAAGTAGCAACCTTAATACCTGAAGTCACATCTCTGCACTTTACAGATTGTGTTTGTGAAATGAAGTAAAACTCTCTGGTAAATCAACAGAGGCAATCTTACCTTCCCTTGTCCTTTCATTAATACGATGTTTGAGATGACTGAAGCCTGTGAGCCACAGGATGTGTGCACTAGTTGTGCTGTACTTAGTGATCTAGATGGCCTTGAAATTGCCTGTGAACATTAAAAAAATATATAACATTTTAATGCAGGACCAGAAATTCTTGGACATACATTAAGACAACTTGTTTATTTCAAATTTTCTTCCTTATGACTGATGGTACTAAAGTTGTTTTTTTGAAAAAATCAATTCTCTCTAATTTTCAGAAGCCACTTGTTATTCAGACAATCACTGCTCACTGAAATTGTCCCACAGTGACTAAACTAAAACTGAACTAGAATGTTGGCCCTTGAAGTAGTGCCATGGTGTAGATATATTTCTGCTCTCACTTGATTCTCCATGCCAAAATCCCATTTGTGGCCATTAGGGTTCCTAAACAAATATCATATTTGCCTCTAAGAACTGAACTAAGGAACAAAGAAATTCTAACTCCTTCCTTCACCTTGTGACTAAGTAATATTGTGACAAATAGAACCTGTTTTCAGCATTTCCCCCAAAATATGAATTAGTGCTCAAAAATGTTCTTCAGACTGTGAACTACCCTGTGCTGCCTCTCTTAAGCCACATCATAGGCTTCTTTCTACAGCTGAGAGACATGAAGCACATCCCTTTTGCTTCATAACCAAGGTAAGCAATTTCTCAGTGCTCTTCCTCTCTCCGTTCCACAGACAGTGGATTTCTTAACTCCAGTCCCTGAGATTGGACTAATTTTAATGAACCTTTAATTAAATATTTAATAAAAGCCTCCTACCTGAACACAGAATTGGGTATTACAAACTAATTTAAGCACTAGCAAAAGTCATTACCTAAAGCTAACTATGCATGAGGTTCACCAGGGCCAGAGTTAATTGCACTCATTACAAGCCCAAGAGAGTTCAACGCATTTTTTTTTAATGCAGCAAAGTGAAACCAACAGGTGTTGAAGCATGTGAAACATCAGCCAAAATTTCAGCTTCTGTATGTGCAAGAAAATAAGTCTCAGGTTTGACATGAAAACAAGATTACTTTTCAACATGGGACTGGGAACATGATTAAGAGGGAAACGTCTGTGCCATACCAAAAGCCTCCTCTCCAAAAAGTATACCTCTGCCAGATGAGGGTGATTGCTCATTCCGTTGCTTCTGAATCTGAAATTGGAAGCTTTCAGGTTTCTTTTGCTTCTGTGTGAGAGGGTGTATGTTGTATTTCTACGTGTGGCGGGTGATTATACCCAAACCCAAGATGCCACTGAAGATCCTCTACCAACAGGCAGCGTCTGCCATGCAGGACCTTCAAGCAGGAGGCAGCCCAGCAAATCCCCGAGGGTCGGTCTGTCTGCACTGGTGTTGTTTGGTGGGGTTTGTGCTGCAGTTTGCCACCTCCACACCCTGTTACAGCCCTAGGTTGGGCTGTGGTGCCCTGATGTGAGGGGCTGGCCGGGAAAAGGCAGGGGAGAAGCAGTGAGTCCCTCAGGCAGGGCAAGGAGTGGCAGCTGAGTGTGAGGAGCTTCACCTCATCTCCTCGCTGCAGGCTTCAGCCACGGGACTTTCAGCCATAAACACCCACACCTTCTCCACCCTGCCCAGCCTCCACGCCCCCAGCCACTGGTGAATTGCTGGCATCCATCTGGAAAGTAAGAGGGCATCAGTCTCTAGCCTACACTAATGAGTTCTTTAAATATGTCTGCTTCACTGTGGGGCAGAAAGCGGGATGCCTCGTGCAGCCAGGGGCAGCCACTACCAGCCCTGAGGTGAGTCCAGACCTGCCTGTGGCCATGGCTGAGCCAGCGGAGGTGACTTGGGAGGCTCACGGCAGTGGGGCCCAGAGCTCAGGCCGGGGTTTTATCAGCCATGTCTACAGAGTGTCTCCAGGGCCAGCGGCAAGAGATGCCCGGGAAGAGCCTCCCCAACGGTGAGCTCTGAGGAGGTGCGAAGCACACAGCAGGATTTCCGCACACCATAAAAACTGCTGGGGCAATGGGAGGGAGAAGCTGCTGAAGAAATGGGGTGTTGCTGGCACAGAGCTTTTCCCGCCCGCCAGCTCGAGGAGGCAGTGTCGCCTTCCCTGGCAGGGCCTGCAAGGAAAGGTAGCTGTTGGCGGGAAAGTGACTGCCAGGGTCATTGAGAGATTCTTACTGGGGACAGTTTTGTCTGTTTTTCAGATGAGTTCCCGTAGCACTTACTGGGGCTTTCCCTCCGGAGCAGTCCAGCTGCTGGGAAAGAGATTTGCGGCTGGTGTGGAGCGTGTGGGGCTGGCGGTCTCTGAAGGGCACGGCTCTCCCCGGCGCAGCGCAGTCCATCTCCCCGATCCAGTACGGGTTGACACCTGTCAGTTGTGGGGACGGAGGCTGGGTTATTTCTCAAGTGTTGAACGTTTCTGCACATTCGTTTTATCAGGTAAATGTTACTTAGAAATTTCTTTTTCCTGCTGTAAATCTCTCTGTGGAGGGAGTGATCTTTTCAGTCCTCACTTTGGGGATACCCGTCAGTGTTAAATATAGTAAAAAGCAAACTTTCTTTCCCAAAAGAGCATTGGCCTACTTAGAATACACTTTAAAAAAAACGTAAAATTGAATGCTTATGCACAAAACATCTGACTGTAGGGTATTGTGAATATAAAAGCTGATGCTTTTATGCATCAGAAATTCTTAGCTCAGGATCCCAGACTAACTTGGGACAACAGCTGCAGTTTCTTTCAACAGTGCAGTATCATCGCATGATGATGTGCTGTGCTGTGCACTCCCTGAGCATTACAAAAGAAAAAAGTACTTCTTTGCAACTTACTGGTTGAGTTACTGCGAGTCCGTTGACATACAGCTTTACTGTGCAGAAAACCGTTTTGGATTGGCCTTTCCTAAAAAGAAAAAGACTATTGCAATGCAAGAAATTTTCAAAAGTGACCTAAGCTTAAAACCAAAATTTCTCCTATTTTGGTTTGCACAAATTTCAACCTGAATCAAAAAATATGGAGCAAAATTAATTTAAAGTAAATAGGATAATAAAGGATGCAGCTCAAAACTTTGGTATAAAAATGGTTATAACTTGCCAAGGTAATAACATAGAAATAGATTCTGGTCTTTAATCAAAATGGATGGGAAATTAATTGCACACCCCCAGTGGGTTCAGACAGGCTTATATATATATATATGTATGTAAGAATTATGCTCAGCAATATTCTGCAGGGACTAGGAAGGCCACAAGAGCAGCATCAGAGCAGGTTCTGTATGTTCTAATCTGTCTGGAGCCAACCAAGACAAACACTTTTTTCCAGAAGCCTGACTTTAGTAGTGCTATTTGGGGATACAAGAATTAATGAATGATAATTTTCCTCTTCGACAGCAGGTGGAAGCATTGCCAAGTAGCAAAATCATACTAGGGCTTTCCAGTCCCATGGCCCTAAGCAACACTTCAGAATAAGAAATGCAGAGAAGATCCTTAAAAAAACATTTTGAAAAGTATTTTGGAGGGTTCCCCTTACAAAGCTAGCTAGCTTGAAAAGCCTTTGCTATTAACCCTTAATTAATTTGGTGTAGGCTTATGTTTAAATGCACAGTTCACCTGGCTGCCTCTTGAGTGGTACTATGCTGCAAAAATGTTATGTAGTTCATCTCTGGACACTTAGGCATTCAAAGGAGAGAAAGTAAACAAAAATTTTGGCATAATCCAGCAGACATCTGGGTGAGACAGTTCACTGCTGTCCTAGAAAGAAGTACATTCGGACTTGATAGCCGCTCCAGCCAAGGGTGTTTTCTCAGTCTAGGATTATAGCAGAGCTTTCTGTATGACCCATGTGGAGATAATGAGCAGAAAGTGCTTTTTTCCATTAATATCAAGGTCTGAAGCCTGCAACAAATCTCTGGCTGAGCAGTATTGTCTTCAGAGTGGTAAATGTGTGGTAGGGGACTAACTGTCCAGCCCTCATCTTCAAGTTTCCTCCAGAATTTGCAAGTGAAAAGCCTTTGGTGTCATCTAGTTTTGGTGGAGATGAGAGGACAAGAAGCCTGAAATTAAGTGTGTCTAATCCAATGAAATGGACTCTGTGAAAAGGAAGATCAAAAGGGGTTTCCACTGAAAGATTTGGTGATAATCTGGGGTTGCTGACCTGTTAATGCTGCCTCCTGTTTCTCTCTTTCTGTAGCAAACTCCATTAACATTGACCATGGGACTTTTTTAGCTATAGATCCTAGATCCATGAAACAACTTCAGTACAGAGCCTGCTCTCTGGCTTCTGGATTCATGGGTCTTCCCTTAAATCCACCTCTGCCTTTGCTCAACTTCCAAATGGAAAATTAACATTGGCATGCTATGTGTGTATAAAAGAAAGGGTTGTACAGCCCTTGCTAAAATTTCCCAGGGCCTTGGCCTTCCCATAGCCTCTATTTATCTGGGGAAAAGCTATGCTGAAAGTCACCAGAGTCTGACCACAAGAGGTCTGGGGTTTTGTCAGGAAGAGCAAAACCATGATCTTTAAATGTCTGATACACAAATTCCTCTTCTCTCTCAAGTAAATGCCAAATCACCCCACAGCTGTGGGAGGGGACCACAAGTTTCATGCTTACTTTGCTAGCCATCATGATGTTCACCAGCCGTGTTGTTGGGTGAATGAGAGATTCAGCCTCCTTGCTGGACAGATTTTTAAGTGATTGTCCACTTAGCGTTAACAGTTCGTCCCTTGGGTTTAGACAACTATCCCTTTAAAAAAAAAAAAAAAAAAAAAAAGGAACATGCTCACATAGCATTTTACAAAGAACAATATGGCACCATTGTGCTATACATCTTACTAACTGAGAAGTCTGCTGCAACCCTCCCTTTGCTTTTGAAAAAGCCTGCCGCCTGCTAAGATTTTTCCCCGTTGCTGCTCTCTTCCGCTCAGTCCTGATGATCAGCGGCTGCTTGTCCACATATGTCTTACATCCAGGCAAAATATTTCTCCCCTCTCACCATCTTGCATATGCAAACTGATCAGAGACTATACGCTTTACTCCTTTCCAGGAACTTTGGCTGACATTGCTTTCCAGTGGTCTTGCTAGGCTGGTGACATCCTACATTGCCCTTCAATAGAGCAACTAGGAAAACACTGGAAACTTGATGTTATGTACAATCTTTCATCTTCCAGGTTTTATTTCTTAGTGTAATTGAGAAGCGTTAGATTCCTGAATGGTTACAGTTTTATTTTTCTAGAATCTTGACTTGTCTCTCCAACTGGAAACATTGTAAGAAATGATTTCCAAACATAGTTGCCTTTCTCTGAAAATGAGCTTCTAGGCATAGCTTGTCACAGAAAGCAGGTCATGCAAAATCCGTGCAGACAAATGGCTCCCTAATAAGCTTGTGGACTCCATATGCATTGTACCTGTTTGCTGTGCCTCCGGCAGGCACGTGGCTGCCCGTGAACCCTTTCCAGAGAGATGCACTTTTCGGACTCCTGGAGAGTTTGATTCCTGAGCTGCTGTTCCCTGTGGTTGTACACAGCCTGCATATGCAGCTGTCCTGATTCAGAAGATGAAAGGTTGCATGAAAGAAAATGTAACAAAGACATTAAAAGTTACTTCCATTCATCCTGAGCCTTTTTAAGAAATACAGAAAATGATCTTAGATTGCCTCCAAGTAGAACAGGAACAGGTCTTTAACAGTGTGCACTTGTGAAAGAATAATTGTATTATAGAGTCAATGTTTAAAAAAAGTTGTTTTCCTTAGGACTTCAGTGGCTTCTGGCTACAAGAGATATTAGAATAGTGTCCTTTTGCATAGAGAGGAAGAGAACAGATAACAGACTTTTCATAGTAACTGGATAAATTTTGCCTATGCGAGCTACTATAAGAAAAGACAGGGAGGAAAATAAACATATGTCAGAAAAGGAAATACTCTGGAAAACAGAAGAGATCTGAATGGAAAATAAGTGTATAAAAACACTAGAAGCTCCACCCCTGCTGCTGACTTGTTAAGTAGGGGCGGGGAAGCAGAGAGGACTGCAACAGTGGAGGATTCTTTGTCCACCCCAGACTGGTTGAGGTTGCTGTAGTCTGCGTGTTGCATCTGGAGGACTAATTGTAAGCACATTTTTGACACAGTTATGAATCATTAACATATGGCCATACAGAAAGAGAAATAGTTTCTTAAGTCATATGAGTAAGCAAAGCAAAGAATGGATTGACTAAGCATGTGAAGGACAGCACATTTGTCTAGGAAATACACTCCTGTAGCACAAACATGTGGACACTTCAATGTTCTAAAGAGACAAGGAAAGCTGGAAAGTTAGCACATAATTTATTTTCTATTTGCTTAGTAAATCTCCTGATTCAAATATTCACTCATTCTGCTCCCAACTGAACCCACCTCCTCTGCCCTCGCCAGCCTCTCCATACTCCACAAAGTGAAGAGGGCTCTCAGTGTATCCTGGATCCAGGCTTGTTCCCAAGAGATTTGTATGACTGAGGTATAGATTTCTGAAGGAGAGGCAAATTTCATATGTTAGGACAGGCCACAAAATATAGCAGTGGTCAACTGTCTGCATTGCTTCTGGGTCCCCTGGTCAGAGTGGCATGAACTATTGCCAGCAGTCTGTAGTTCTCTGACAGCACAAGGAAAGCTGTGTAACCACCTTCTTTACAATCCGTAGGGCTTCATTTCTGCCCTAAGCAGAGTTCATCTAGCCCTGAGGGTTACAATCATTATGCCCTTTCACCACAAATCAATAGGGATCACATCATACCTGACTGACAGAAAACGCAAACTTCAAATTTACAGCAATGTCAATAAAAGTCATTATCTTCCAGGCTGGCTGTTGAATCCTGGCTCCCATTCTGAAACCTGCCAGAGTAAATCTAAGGCTGTGAGTAAATGAAATATTTAATTTCAATATTTAACCAGTCCTAGGCTCACTTCAGGCTGAATTCAGTAGGTAATGGGTAAGAGCTGTACTCGTATTGACTGACTTGCTAATTCTGGGTTTATTTGCATTCCAGATTGTCTGCCATTAATGAGGAGTGTCTGCATTTTACGAAGATTCTTTTGTTCATGAAGAGTGCTTCTAGTGAGTAATGGGTAAGTGTATAAGCATGGACAGAATTCTATTTTAAACCCGTTTGTTCAAACTCTAATATTAGTTTTGGAGCTTCTATATTTACTTTTCACCCAAGGTAAATATCTTGGGAAATACATACTTGAAACCAGGACTATGTTATGTTCTTTTTTTATCTTATGGCAGTGCTTTGAAGTCTTTGGCATGGTAACAAAATAAAGATTAGAATTCTGATGTCTTAAACTTTCAGATTTTGAGGAGCAAAAAATGTGAGCTACCTTTTCTGTTTGTTTGCATTGGTCCTTTGTTTTAAGTATCAGTAAGGAATTACGGGCCAGATTCTGCATACATGAAGCATCCATTAAATTCACAGTATTTCCAGTATGGTAGTGTATTTGTTCTGAAACATGAGAAATATAAACTAGATATTAAAGATAGGAAATTATTCTGCTAGTTGGCTAAGTATTTTGAGATAACAGCTGATTGTGGATTCAGGTTGTTGTTAAAGAATAATTGTATGATAGAGTCAGTGTTTTCAAAGAATCGTTAACTTTTTTTTTTTTCTGTAGTCAGAATTCAAGTTTGGACTTGCCAATTTATCTCATTATGAGTCCTTACTCTTGTGTACTGCTCCCATGAAATATCTATATTTCTTCTCACAGATACTGGTCAGGCACACACAGAGAACTTTGCACAGCTGTTCTCCATGCTTCATTTTGTTCTTGATTTTAACTTAATGGTGGGCCATTTCAGACTGTCCCCAACTCATCTCTGTTAAGATTATAGTCATGCTTATGCCCTTCCTATAACTAGTTCACAGTACATAGCTGCTGCATTCATGGTGTTTATAAAAATCCTTGTAATTAATTGTCCAGTAGTTATATGGCTCTCAACAGTTTCACAGAACACTGCAGAGTGCAGTGGGTTTGGCTCTGAGGTTTTGCATTGCAGCACCATGTAAGTTCTTTGGGGAAGACATTGTATTTTATACAATGGGACACATGCCAGGCTGAAAATTCTGGGTTGTATTGGGACATACATGTGAAATTACACAAAATAAAAACTGATACGAATATTCTTTCCAAGAGCAACAAGTTGCATGCACTTAGTCAGAAGGAATGTAGAGGTTAAATTTATCGTGCACTGCAGAACAATCTTGAGAACAATTTTTGTTTAAATCTGTAGTCGTCTTACCAAGTTGGGCTACATTTCAAATAAGCTGTGTGTCAATCGTTTCTGCAATTCATTTATGTGAATTACTTAAAAAAAAAAAAAGTTTTTATTGGGCTGTAGGGACATGTGGAAAATGTCTGTATGTTGTCAGCATCTGCACTTTTTTGGGTCCTGGATATAGAAGACTATATTCACATCCAAGTTATTGCGACATGACAGAAAATTCATAAAAGCTGTTCTTTAGAAAAATAAATATTTGACCAATTCATGTGCCAGCAGTCAATTTGCTTTGGGTTTTGTTCTTTAGTATCTTTTATTTCTTGTCTCACTTATTATTTTATGCATATAAATACTGTTGATGGTTCCAAGAATAAATACAGTGTTTATTTTGTATCCTCCTTGGTTTTAAACTGTCCTGCTTATTTTGAAAGGTGATTTATAGCTCTGAATGTAGTGAATGCTGAAAATTAGCTAAAATAAGGTTGGCAGGTTTGGCAGGTGGATTCCAGGTCAACCTTGCCTGCTCATTATCAGAACATATGTTAAAACAAAATGCATGTTTGCTGCCAGTGAATAAAATCTCTCTTTGCCACCAAGCACTTCAAGACACCAGGGAAACTTGTATCTGCATCATAATATCCACTCATCACTGTGAAAACAAAATTAAGAAAGTCTGTGGGAGTGCATTATAAGCAAAAACTGTCTAAAATTTATCTGTTTGGCTGAGAGATAAAAAATAAAGGTGGAGTTCAAGAGCCTTCTTGAATGCATTTTTGTCACAGGTGAGAGTAGATTAATTTTTCATGTGTTTAGCTCTGGAAAAGTAATTTGCAGGTCCAGGCCAGCTCTGTCCTCCTGCTCCCCCTTTTTTGTCATGCAAAATACAAAGCTTCTGAGGATGTTTTTCTGTCTGCCATTTAAAAGATTACATTTTCCTTCATGCTTTTATTAGATATTGCTAGCCCAGAGTCCCATCTCAAAACATCTAATTCCAGATGTTGTTTAGAAATAAGGGTAACCATGGCATCTGTGGAAAACTGAAAAACTTTTGTGCACCCTTAACGTAAGACACAGTAGTTGGATTGTCTGAAATGAAGTAAAGTATTATACAAGGCTAGTTCAAGTAAGGTCTTTGACTCAGTTAACCAAGCATATGACAATGAGGTGATTGACTACTTTTTTTTAAAAAGGCAAAAAAATAAAATGAAAAAAAATATGAACAGCAGTACAATAATGAATTTAAATATTTAGCTTTTCTGACCTCCTGACTGTGAAATGGCTGGGATTTCCAAGTGGAAGATTAAGAGAATACAGTCTCTGAGGATTTTCTTCAACAAGCATTTTTTTTCTGCATCGGTTCTAACAGAGAAAGAGCCAGAGTCTCTCTGGCATAAACTGACGTGACTCCACCGATTCTAACTTACCCTAGCTGATGCCTTGGTCTCTTCAAAATATTTATAGTAGATGTGATTCATTTTCCCAGCAGCATATTCCCTTTGCAGTTAATAAAATGGCAGAAGCTAGAAAGCTTTGCATGATGCAAGAAGCAGGGCATTGGATGAAGTTTCTGCCCTAGACAGACGATTCAGCACATCAGATGTTACAGAGGGACCTTTCCACCCATCATCTAGCCTTTGTTATGTTTTCCTGTGAGCCTTTGCCCTGCCCTGCATTTTGCAGCACACACTATCTTAAAATAACAACCTCTTTCCCAACTTGCTCTGGGGATAACATGGCCCTGGTGTCACAAAAGCAAGAAGGCTGGGAAGACAGAAAGATAGAACAAGTAGGAAAAGGGAGGAGAACACGTAAATGTCTAAATAGATGCAGTCTCCTCTTCTGGCTTTGTTTTGCCATTCTGCCCATAGGCTCGTGTTTGAGACATTACAGTCTGTTGCCATAACGTTTGTCATAGTACCAAAGGGCCAACTAACTGGTGTTTGCATAAAGGCGAGTTAATGTATTCTGGTGATGACCAAGGGAATAAAAATGACCTTTTGCTTTTTTCCTCTCCAAGCAGAGGGACAGGGACCAAAGGAAGCAAGGATAGAGAGGTTTCTAAAGCCATGCAGCCAGATCAGATTGGATCCAATGTTTGCATAAAGTCAGCTCTTCCCTGTTATTGTTTATTGTAGATGATGTTTAACCTTGCTACCAGCCCCCCTGGCTGGTAACTCTGGGTGCTTCCGACGGTGTTGGTGGTGCAGGAAAGAGGTAATGGAATGCTTCCTGAAGCAGCTCTCAAACCCAGCAGACTGCTGTTCTCTGAAGAATAGTTGATAGAAGCTACTCCTGTCCATTCTCCCTATAACTGGCATAGTTTCAGACCTTGTAATGACTGGATCAGGCAAGGCCATCTGCCACAGGGTTTGCAGCATCAGCGTGCAAGGAATCAGACGCTGCTTACATTTTTTTTGTTTTCTTTTTCTTTCAGGCCACCTGAAAATTGCTTATTTTGTGAGAAGCAAACTGCAAAGATCTGCTTGGTTTTACACTGACAAGCTGGCTTTCCAGCTCTGTCCATACCAGACCAAGCACACCTCATCTTGGAAGTTAGGTGGTCTGGGAGCTAGCTGAACAAGTGACACCCACGTGGTCCTGGGTGCTCTTGATGCAATGAGCAATAGTCAATATGACTTAATATTGGCACGTAGAAAACAAATTACTTAAAAGACTTTTATTGTTGCTGATAGTACATTAGAGAAGGGAGGGGGGGAATATATGTTATTTAGAATATGTAATGAAAGGAGATACTTTGAAGAGAGTGTAGAGATTAATGGATCAAACTGAGATTGTGAGGTGCTATCTCACAAACCATAAACTGTGATGTGCTGTAGGATTTTGATACAGCTTTTCTTTGCCTAGGTATGTATGGTGACGTATTATTTGCTCCTACAGCTGTCTGTACAATCAGCTGGGCAGAAGGAGAGATATGGCTTGGAAGTTCATGAAATGATAGCCCTTGTGGGAACGTCTCTACTTGCCTTTCTGTTGAGCAATATATAGATGAATGAAGCTGTTGTTGCAATGCACAAAATGTGCTGAGGACACAGAGAAGAAGGAAGAATGTGTCATCTGATAGGAATCGGGGAGCAGGTAGTTGATGTGCTTTGCTGCACGTATGATTCCTTCACTGCTCCTGACTGTTGCTTTCTCCTCCCCTGCTTCATTTCACAAAGTGCTCCATGGTCAACTGTTTCCTCATTTCCACACTCTCTTCCTGCTCCATTTCCCTTTTCCCACATTATCTCCTCTTTTCTCCCATTCTCTGCACATCATGGCAGTGGCTTTTCTGTGACAAAAAAATGACTGGAAATAGGACTCCAGCAGCAAAGTGAGAAATCTGTGACAGTAGGGTAGGCTGAGGTCAAAGAAGGATATAACTGCTAAGGACTGTTACACGGTGGGGGAGGCTATGCGACATATAGTGCCATGTCTTGGCAGGATGTGAATGACCATCTGGTCACCCAAATGCCTGAGGTAACTGCATAGTTCACATGGACACAGCACTGACTGAGGTTTTTGCCCTGAATGTAATGAACCACTGAAGAGTTGTTGATGGGCTCCTATTTAAGTCTTGTTTCAACCTTATTTCCTTCCACCTGTTACAAAGTGAGCAGCTGGATGGTACTTAGTTGCTGGCTGGGGTTAAACCAGAAGACGAAAGGTCAGTGCTTGCAGCTTCACATGTTGAGTGTGCCACTGTGCCGTATACTCTTGGAAAGAAGTTGCCTAGAAGATGCAGTTATGAACCAAAACCCCTTCTGGTGCTGCCCACATATCATCACAGTAAAAGTGGTAGGCAGCATTACAGTTAAATACTTTCCATCCTCTGCCCTGTTGGGGCATTAGTGCCATAAATGCAGGCTATGGATGCTTCAGTTAAAAATACCTGCACAGGGTACAACTCGGTTTTTTGCATTTCGGGCCAATCTTTGCAATACTCCTTATATGAGCCCAATTAACCTGAGATGCAAGGTTGTGGTCCCTTCACATACACATGCTAGCACTGTGCTGTGAGTCAGATGATAGAGAAACATCAATTTGTAGTCCCACCTCAATCAGTGTAGTACTATTGCCACCAAAACTTGTGCATATTTTGTTGAAAAGAAGAATGAGTAAAACCTGGTATCAACAGAATTTAAGCCTTCTGTAATTCTCTGGTGTATATATAAAAAGGTCTGAGTTCCAGCTCAAAGTCTTTTCTACAGGTAGTGCAATGAGAACGAAGTCTTTCTGTGGGGATTCTCTGTAGTTTGATATAGGTTGTGCTCATGCTGCTGTGCTTCCCTCAGTGGCTACAGCAACATTTTCTATTGAAGACTGAAATGAAAGGAATTGATGTCATGATGGATAGATGCCCTTTCTTCAAAAATCCTCCTCTTACCTCTCCTGTCCTGATTGTAAGTAGCATCCAGTTTCTCATACTGTTAGTAATGGGACATAGGACTATTCTTTGGGGTCCTAAAGATTTTGGAATCAGCAAAACATGCCTCTCATGCACTTGCAGAAGTCCTGAAACACTGATATGTTCATGGCTTATTGCTTACAGTCAGTCCCATGCAATTGGCACAGCATGGCTCAGAGAGATACTTAAGTTTTTGAACAGAACAGAGGACTAGTGTTTGGAATACTGATGTTCCAGGTTCCCCCATAGCTCTGGAGAAGAAATGCATGGGGAACATTAAATCACACAGCACTTTTAAACATTCTTCTCTCCTTACAATGTGACAGCAAAAATTAAGTTGTTCAGTTCTGTGGGAGTTATTAGCACCTTCAGAGTCATGCTTAGGGCTGCAGGCACTGGAAAGCAGAATATTAGTGGAATATCCTCAGCAACACCACAGAAAGAATGGAATCAATTTTCTTGAACAAAGACAAGGATCCTTCAGCTCTGAGTCACACATCGTGAATTTTGGAAGTGTCACGTGGAGAGAGTGAATGTCACACTGGGACTTGAAAAATGGTTGTTGACTCCTTTTTTAAAGAGAGAGGTTTTAATCTTAAGCTCTCTAAGACACATTGTACAGGAAGGTTGTTCTGACAGGCTTATGCCATATGGAAGACAGAGATCACTGCTTTCCTAATACACAGCAAAGCCTCAGCAACAGTTGTACAAGGTAAGGTCATTGTAGCTGTTACCAAATTTCATCCTGTTTAGCAAGTTATAAGACTTTTTAGAATCACTCACTGATCCATGACACTGAGAGGTATGGAAGATTAGCCATTGGTATGACAGCTGGAGAGGGAATTTTATGTACCCAGTGTCTACAATGGCACTAAGCAACCCAAATGCTGCTGTAATCAACCGGTTGCTGAATAATTATATGTCACCGTCCATCCAGGGTCTTGACCCATCCTGTTCAGGGACTCTAACACTCCAGCCTAACAGTGGATTTATACCCTTAGCAGTTATATTTTATCTGTGCAATAGCATTAGTTATGAGACTTACTCTGCTCCCTAGATGCCTATTTGAGCTGCTTGCCAACTATAGAAGCAAATGACCTAAACTTACAGATACTGAGTAGTTTCATATATGTATGGATCACAACAATTATTGGAGCCCTGCGTATTTTGGAGGTATGGAATCAAGTAGGATGTGGCATCTGACACACACTTAAAGTGCTTCAGCTTTGTTAAGAGAGGAGGGAGTCCACAGAGGCCAGCTACTTTGCTTGCAGAAGGAAATCAGCAGAGTGCATATGGACTGTTTCCAAAAGGGAGGAGGTGGATGGTTTTGCAGGTGACTGAGTGTATTATGGGACTTGGGTCAGTGTCAGCTATTTATATTTTCTGTCAGAATGTAATAGAATGTTGGCTTGTTTTTGTCCTCATGCTGGGACTTTGCCAGGGGCTGAAACACTTCACATCCAGAGCTCTGTCCTGCTGCAGTCTTTGCAATATTGGGCTGCACGCTGTGTTCATTAGCATGAAACTCCAAAGGTAAGGGGAGATTCTCATTTTCAGTACCACTGTATGTTTAGCTGTAGAGGTCTAGTTTTAGCCAGTTTCTATTGAATGTATGCAAAATAAAATAGAATATACAAGAAAAATATTCTAGGTGAAAGGATCAGTTCTTTCACATAAGCCACTATTTGTGCAGGTAAAAGGCATATAATAAGTAAAGTGCCAGAAGGACACAAACTGTATTAAAACACGTCATACTTGCAGTGAGGACCCTTCTACACGTCATGCCAACAGGTAGAGTGGAAGTGGGAAAATTAGGATATGTCACTGAAAAGGAACTTTCTAAAGGAATCTAAAGTATATTGCTCAGACTGAAAAATTGTTCAGAACAGTAGAGTTAACGTACGTACTTCTTGATTAAAGAATAATGTTGCAATATGAGGCTGTTAAGACTTCTTACATCCCTAGGAAAAAGTGACATCTCTAGTAGGTTTAGAGCCATCACTACCTCCTTCCTGAATCAGAAGGAAAGAACAATCTGCCTGCTGAATCTCGTAGGTCTTTCATCATATTAATATAATTCATACTTGCATAGCTCGATAGATCTCATGCTATCACACTTTACAAATGCACTATACCATAGCGACAGTTTTATATTTTGAGCTGAATACTATACTGCAGGTAGAAAGCACCAGCTGGGCTAGTCTGAATACACTTGAAAGTGGCCTAGCAGTCACTGATTTCAGCAGAACGTCAATCAGCAGGATGCAACAGCACAGCAGGGAAGCTAATACATTTTCATGCTGTTTATACAGAGCAGGAGCACTGCAGGCTCATAGGCTCTGAAAAAGCCAAGTAGAATCCTATGTTTCTGAGAAATAGGAACTACTGCAATGGGAAACATTACGATATACTGCACCAAGCTGCCTACCTTGATGAGTAGCTTTCTTCTCATGTTGTTGCAGTTCTCATTTGCTGCAGCTTTGGACTGGATCATGTTGGTGATCACACGTGGAGGATCAGGTGGGCTGTCTTCTGTCTCTGGTGTGCATGGTAGTTGTGTTCTAGGACAGCAGTCAAAATCCTCTTGACCCCAACTGGTAGAGATCTCAAAGGGATCTGGGCACTTCTCATCAGGACTTGACCCATCATCACTGTTTTTGGCATTGCAAAGTATAAGTGATCTTGAAATGGAGCGAAACTTTCTTGACTTCCTGTTCCCAGCATCACTCTTTCGATCCATCTTCAGAGAGCTGGTGGTGCTGCTCTTTTTCCTGTCGTTCTCCCATTTATGCGGCATGTTACTTTCAGTAACTTTCTTTGCTTCTCTAGTGCTAAATATCCTCCAGGAAAGGAAATATAAAAAGTATGTTGTAATATACCCCACTTTCTCCCACTTAATAACCTACACTACTGAAAAGCCCTAATGAATAAATTGAATCAACAGAGCCTTTCAGTCTGCTAACAGCCACGTGGTATCTCATGACTTGCTAATTCTGTCTCTGTGCAGTGCTCTACTAAATTCTCCTTCACCTTTTTATTCTCTTCTCATGCTCCCCAAGCACAATGGAGTGCTTTTAATAAATGTTTTTGATGCTTCCATTGTGCTGCTTCCTTTGGGCTTCTGCTGAATTTGCATGTTGAAATCCCAAATTGAAAAGGAAGATACTTTAGAAGCATTATTCTATCCTCCTAACACTATTTGGAAAGAGGAAGCTCCTTCTGAAGTTTGATTCATGAAACCACTATAATTCAAAAAAGATTAATCAAATTGTCGAGGTTAGGTTCTCCGCCTGGCAGATCTGATTTGTAAGTGGTTTAGCAAAAGTAGAGAATAAGGAATGTCAGGCTGCTATAAAACGCCTACCTTTGCAGATCAGAACTCACTTAAGACCATGCATTTAACAGTAATAGAGAGATCCAGTGGAGCACTTAAGATGTGAATATCTGATTAGGAATTTAACTCTATAAAGGAATACAGCTCCAATATATCAATCAAAAAGTGTCCTATTAAAGAAATGGTTTGTTTCAGCATATGATTCAGCATACACAGGTAAGAGAAAATGAAAGAAATACTATACAATCAAAATGTGGCATAAGTTGGAGCTTTTGTAAAATGAGTAAAGTGATCAGCATGTTAAGATAACAAAAGGGAGCTTTGTAAAACTGTTTCCTTTTTATATCAGAAAAAAATTTCTAGAAATATTTTGGTAGGTATGTACCAGTGCTGAGAATTCAACAAAAGCAAGTCTAAATTAATTACTTTGACTTTCTCACTTAATTTTTATTATATTTATTGCACAAACTTTTCTATTCTCTTCACAGTACCTGAGACTGTATGCTGCAATTCTAGAGAAAATACCTATTGAACTAAAGAATTTGGATAAATCAAAGATGCTGTAGATATTATACACAAAATTGAAAATCAATGTAACTTGAAAAGCACTTCTCAAGTATATTATTGGGAGAAAAAATGTGTACATTGTGCTGTAAACTGGGTGGTTGTGTTTATTTTGGGTTGTTCCTTTCCCCCCGCCGCTTTTATGCAGGATTAGGTAGGTACGTATGCACTTTGTACCTGAAATGCCACTGGTGATACAGAATATTTTTATATTAAAAGGCAGATTTTCCAAAGGCTCATGACAGCCACAACAATCAACACAGGCCTGCAAGTTCTGACCAAGCCAGATTCATATAATAAATCCAAGCCAGCCTTAGAATAAATCAACAGGATTATTTTTATTTCCCCCCCTCCCCTACAAAAAAAGCAGAGAAAAAGATTATAAACACTATGCCATTGAGTACCTGTCTGAAGGAGCTATATGGCATTGCTGGATAAATATACAATTCAGTGTGTATCTGAATTTGTTTGGAT
Organism: Falco naumanni; assembly: GCF_017639655.2. Lineage (NCBI taxonomy): Eukaryota > Metazoa > Chordata > Aves > Falconiformes > Falconidae > Falco > Falco naumanni. The sequence continues at coordinate 12,995,601 of NC_054060.1, read as the reverse complement.
TTCAAAAAGAAATTTGCATGTAGCTTTTTCAGGATCAGCAAAGAGGTCCCTGCATCTCTCAGGGAGAAGGATGTTTATTTGTGCAGTCATCTCTGGCATTTTTATAGGTAATGCTCCTGTAGCTTTCCATCATACCTTATTTTCCATCGTACTAGCCCTAATATTGCTCTGCTCTCTGGTGTCTCTTTTCAAAAAAAAAATAATAAAAAAATAAATCCCTAGCACTTCAGAAACTTGTGCCATGAGCACTGGAACTCATTGGATTTCTAAACAGGACAGTATTCCAGAGCAAAGTTTAAGTCTGAAAGTATCTAGAGAACATGTCATGTTCCAAAGCTGGTATGCTTTCTGTCTCTCTCCCCTGTCCTCTCTGCTCCTGTGGGAGAGTCTGATCCCACTGGACAGGAACACTGGAACCAAAATCACTGGGCTCCTAGCCTTCCCACACTCGCACGGAGGAAGCTTTTGGGGTCAAATTGAACTAGCATATTCTCCATTCTCTTCAGTACATAAAATGTTCTACTTTTTTTCTTTTTTCAGAGTAGCTTCTCTTCTTATGAATAACAAGACTTTCAATCATGGCTGAATGGAGGCCTGGTGTGGATGCAGGACTACTGGCCAACAGCACAGCTATGCTCCCTTCCTATGATGCAGAGCACACACTGAATAAAAGGGCATCTAAGTCTATGTGTAAGGACACAGAGGCCAGAGGGGACGGGGAAAGGTATGACATAGATGAAGCTCAGCTTTAGCACATGGGCTTTATGGCTGACATGGGGTCTTATTTCTCTAGGATTAATCTTCCCTCCTGCACTATTGAAAGAACCTAGTTTTTAGACCCTATATGTGGTAATTTATTTTGGCGCACAGAGATGAAAAGTGCTATGAATTATGTTAGAACAATATAATTTTGAGAACTGAAATAAGTCATTGTTGGTCATGTAATTCATCATCACAAGTTAGCAATTTTTAGTATGCTTTTTTGTTGTTGTTAAAGGCTGACTGACATTTATCCCTACTAATATGTAAAGATTTTCAAGTTTTGGAGATTTTGTTTGTTTGTTTCAAGGTAGGTAAAAATGCAGTCTGGCCCGTTAGACCAGAATGTAGCATTGGAAAAGATGGGTAGGATGAGGGGAGCTTCTGCAAGTACCTCCTGTCAGCACTTGTTTAGGAAGCAACTGAGCTGCTTGCTGAAGGTACATGGAATACACATCACCTGAAATGCTGCAATAGGGATCGGTGCTCCTAGTAATTCTGGCAATTGCTGTTAGGCACTAGCAATAAGAATGTCAGAAATGAGCCCATGTTGCACATTCAGACCTAAACAATCTTGCCTACGGAGGGAAATTAGAAGAAATAACACTTTTCATTCAAGGATTTCAATGTTGTACAAACTTTAATTGCACTTTTACTTCCCCAAAGAGAAAGAAGTAAAAAAAAGAGCTATTAAGCACCTGGGTAAGCAGAGGATTTGATAGCTTAACGGTCAAAATACAGCTCTCTAGAGACTGACATACTAGAATGAGGGTTGGAGAGAAGCAGGAGCCCTTTCTCACTCTGCCTAAAGCTGCTGAGCTTAAGAAGGGAGCACTGCCATCAGTATTAAATGCTCCAAGTGCTGCCTTTCTATGCTAAGCATCTGGGATGCAGGGAACACATAGAAGCACCTGTTGAAACAGTGAAGGAAACATTGCTCTAAGTGCATTCTCCATCCCACTCCCCTGCAACACTCCTGAGGAATTTTACATTATGCAGAGAAAACATCTCTTTTGCCCTGCTGCATCAGCTATTTCCTCCTCCCCCACAACCCCATCAGAGCTCCATCAGCTCAAAAACCAAGTTTAACTCTAAATGACTTACCTAATATCTCAAAGCAAGCCATTGGCTGAGGTGAAAATAAACCCAGTAGACCTGAAGACTTCCAGCTAAATCCTTGCTCTTGCTCTAAACATTAGATCACAGCCCAAGTCTTAACCAAGGCAACATCCTTTCCAGAGCTGCTGCTCAGGTTGCATAAGTGACAAAAATATAGGAGATACCAAAAACATAGTCTATAAGTTTTCCAATAAAAATATCCAGAAATTTTATTTTACACAGATAATAATATCAGAAGTCCAGGGAAGTTTTATGATTCATTGCTATCTTCCACCAAATTTAATTCAAGGTATTGGTGGCATGGACAATTACTTCAAAGACAATTCCCTAGACCATTCATCTTTTCCTCCAGTGCACTCACTGCTTGTCATTTTCTCTTGCCATTCTTATACCTCCAGCATGCCTGATGGAAGTTGTCTGTGGTTTGTAATGCAAACCAAATGTTCCTTCTCTGTTTCTTTCCCATCCCCCGTCCCCAGCTTTATTTTTCCAGCTTTAAGTCTAAAAAGCCCTAACTCAGCCTGTCTTCTGCAAAGAAAATACATGATTTGAGCTGTGCCCATTTGGTTCATATTTTTGGTTGGATATTAAACTGAGCATTTACAAGATGCAAATAAATTGATGTAGCTCCCAGGCTGAATGCAAATGCTCTGCTGTTAACCAGACAGTAGGAAAGACAGAACTTTTCTTTACTAGCAAGAACAAGATGAGTTTTACATTACCAAGTGCTAACAGCATGATATCTTGCATCCCATTTTAATCTAGATCTTGTGATCTTTGTCAGATTCGTTACTGAGCAGTACTATTAGCACTGAACTACTGCAGATGTCTAGGATTTCCAGGCATTAGGAAGAGCTAGACATTTGGAAGTTTTCTAATAAGGAGTAAGAAACTCTTGGACAGTAGAATTTACTGTTAATTTTTTTTAAAAATAAAAAATACTTAATTGTAAAATAAAAAGTCAAAAGGAGGAACTTACAACAGCGAGGCAGACAAACCTGACTCCTGCAGAAGGCTGTTCCTCTTCATAGGCCTGGCAAAAAAAGACAGAGTGAATAATTGAAAACACACTCTCATGGTGTCACGTGACTCAGTTTCAGTAATTCTGCTCAGTACATTGGAACGGAGCTATTGTTTCCTAATTGAAGAAAATGTCAGCAAGGATAGATAAACAAAAGCAATGGGATGCAGTATTGGGGAAACTGTTTCCAGCAGGCTCCCAGCTACCCAGAGAAGGCAAGACCATTTAAGGAGTTTGTCATTTGTTTTTACCCATCGCTCTCATCCTAGGATCAATAGGGTTCAGGCATATTAAACCTACTTGGGTGGAGGCAAGGGGGCAGCCAGAATCTGTGCTAATCAAGTGCAGGATTTCCTGCTGGAGGCTGAGATGGCAAACGTGTTTCTTGTAATTTTTAGCAGATATTTTAAACATTAAGCTAGTAAGAATTTCATAGGCCACTTCTGCCCCAGGAACAAAACATGATAAGATCCACTTTTGAATGCCAAGCCCTTGTACTGTTCATCATGATGTGGCACTGTCCCTTTAACCTACCAGTTCTTAAATACTCTCCTCTTTATGGGCTAGACTGAGCTTTGTGATACAACCTGATCAAGGACTCAGTATAATTGTTGCTTTTTTTGATAGAGCATCTGGGAAATGAGAACTATGTCATGGATGCCAAACTGCCTCTATTACACTTTCCGTTTGCTGCAAAGTAAATTGTTCACAATCTATTCTACTATTGTGGCAACTCCCTCCACAAAACACTGCTTGAGTTGCATCCACCGTCAGTTGTGGGAAGAGGCAGCCAGCTTTCTACCATGTCCCTAGGCATGTTTAGCTGTTTTTCATTGATCACACAGATCCTACCTGCCAATCCTCAGTTCTGCACACACTGACAAATAGTAATCTTGCTGTAGAAACCTACTTTCTCTCGATGAATTTCTGTGATAAGATATACAGGAAGTTTATAAATAAAATAAAAAAAAAGTTCCATAAAAGAAAGAATTGTCTCTGAAGCAGTTAATTTTAGTTTATGAATTCCTGAGGCCTCTTTGGAATGTTTTCACAAACTATAAATCCTATACTTTTCAGGAAAATGTAAACATAAACCTGAATTTTACATGTGGCCCTGTCTGGTCATGGAAATGGTCAAACAAGAGAATGCTTAGACACCTGCTGCCCTCTGTGTTCTGTGGCTTGGAGGCCCTGGTTTTATTGGTCTGTCACAAAACTCACAAAAGAGAGAGAAATTATAAAACCAGATTTAAAATACTGCACTGATATGGTATCATGTTTAGTGGTCCTGTGACTTCTAGATTAAACATGGCCTGTGAAGACAAGCATCTGCCCCATGAGAATCATGTACGTATGAGGAGAAAAAGTGAAGATGAAAACTCTGCTCTGTACAGTGTCTAAAGGAGCCCCAAAGCACTCTATCCCTGATAATACAAATGTAGCTAATTTATATTTTAAATGTTTACAAAAAAGAAGATAATTTGATGCTCTTTTCCCAACAATTAAGTTTTTAGGGTATTAGTTCCCCAAAGGAAATCTTGTATAAAGGACATCGGTAACCTGGATCACTGGATGACAATAAACACGGAACATTACCCAAATCTTTTAAATTCTAATCTTGTAGAAGACCCAAGATTTGACACTTGAGTAGTGTACAACAGTTATCAAGTAGCTTCCCTGGAAAGGAGGAGAAATAGGCAGCTGACTTTGTGTTTTGGGAAAGAGTTCCTCACTGTATTTGAATAGCAAGGACAGTGGCCCTGTACATAAAATGGAGTTTTATAGTGTTAGTGCTATAAAAATGAAATATCAATGAGGAAGCAAAGCCACATACTGTTTATCACTTAACTGTCTTACACTGTAACACACATATGTTTTTGTTTAGTAATAGAGAGCTCATTCACACAAAATCTCAACAGCCCCTGAGTTTTGATCCAAACGAGTTGAGCTAGAAGCTCAAAAGCATTGGAAAGCTTTTTTTATTTCTTCCCATTGTCACATGCTATTGCATTTCCTGACTATGGGCTGAATACTCCAGTCCCTAAACCACTGGGAGTTTTGTTCATTCAGAATCTGGACTTCTGCCAGGGCCAGCAGCAGAAACATAAATATCACAAGGAGGGGCTGGTTTTTCATGTTGTTTCACTCTAACCTTTTGCAGTTTTTTCCATCTTCTCTGTACAGTAATTGTTCAGTGCCTAGTGGTGAACAGAAAAGCAGGTTTTTAGAAGCCATAAGGAAAAGGAGAGAGGGAGAACCTCTGCTGTGTGTGCTGTGTTGCATTAACGGTATACTTTGATATTGAATACTGTGGTCAATCTTCATTATTTAGCTCAAAGGTATTGTATGAGGAAAAGGGCAAGGAACACTGATCAGAGGCTGGAATTTTGTATTAGGAGATTGGAATTATGTGGGCGGTCCTTTGCAGAAAGGAGCTGCATTGGTAAAGGTTTATGAAATAATAGGTACTGTAAGCAAAATCAGCTGTTTCTTTACCACCTTCTCATGTGAGGGACAGGAAAGAAGAATGCAGTAAAATGAAGAGAGTTCAGACAAATAAGAGGAAGTACTTAAACCCTAAAGCATAATTAATGTGTGGAACAAGAAGATAGCAGAAATCATGAGCATTTTGAAGTTAGTAGCTGTTTTGCCTTTGATTTCAGTGGTACAGAGATTTCACCCCAAGAATTGAATTGATGATGATAATATCTGTAGTTTTATCCATGCAGAAGTGGCAGCAACTCTGGCTTCAGAAGAAAAGTCAAAGTACCACTCACAGACAGAGTGATACATCTGCTGTGGGATAAGGTCCTAGTTACCGTAAAACAGAGTGACTTTTCTGACATATGGAGTTAGTGTCTATTGGAGGTGGGAAAAGGAAATAGAGAAGCCATTGAATTTATTTTTTATGACAGTTCTTCTCTTTTGCCTGACTAAAATCAGGATGTCTTTGGAACCATAGCAGATACAAGAAATGATCCCTCTTTTCCCCAAATTATTTTGCATATCCAAAGGTTTGGATTCTGAAGGACAAATATGCAGACTATTCAGTACTAAATATTTTGCCTGTTGCTACTGGTGATAACCTTTTCCAAAAAAGAGCATATAAATTTAAACAGAACATGAGTACTGGGCAAAGCAAATCTAAGTAATGATAGAACCTAGCCTCAGTCCTGATCTCCACCCAACTCCAAAGACTGCTTGTGTTAACAGGAAAGAAAGCCAATACTTCGGAGTATTCCAGTTTTTGCCCTGTCCTTACATTGCTTAGCAAACTGATTAATTACTTTTGCCTTAAACACAGTTACAATTTTCACCTTTTGCCATGTTCTGGGTAACAGTTATGTTGCACAGTACAATCCGTCTCCTTATTGCTGCTAAGCCAGGACTGGATTAGTCATCTCTGTTTTGGGTTTTGCAACTTTCTCTCTATCCTTCCATCCATCAAAACATAGCAACATGGCATGTTGAGTCACCCTATAAACGCAGTTAATCCGGTATCCTTCTTCAGCAATAGCTAATAGCAACTGCTTCAAAGGGATTACCTTAAAAAAAAAATAATAATCCAGCGAGAGCTCACTTTCAGTCAGAGTTTCTTTTTGATTACCTTATTGCTAAGAGTTAGGCTGGCACTCTTGAGTTTTCCATGTATTCCAAAATTGTTGGAGCTTTTTACATTATGATTGGCTAGTCTCGTTTTAGCAGAAGCTACGGCTTCCCCATAACGGATAAGTATTGCATTATATCAAATTAGGTAAATCTTTTTCTAATTCCTTTCATCACTTAGTACCTAACTTTTGCCAGGAAGCACAAAGAAATTTTTGTTCTTCTACAGAAGAAATGAATCCTGTGTAATGTAACTGTAATTTATCCATTTCTGGCTCCCATTAAGCTTTTAATTTCAAGAATATCCAGAGGCAATGCGTTTCATGTGTTAAATAAAAAAGTACTTGTAATTGTTTTAAATTTATTTCCTCTAAGATTTGTTCAGTTCTTGTACTAGGAAAAGTATACTGATCTTCAAGTCTCTGTAGGATCCTTTTCTCATTGATCTCTATACTGGTGTCATCCTCTGTCTTCTAGAAACTTCTGTCTTTTCTTCTTCTGCCCCTCCTTTCTCTCACCTGCATGCCTCTTTCATATGTTTGGATCTCCTCATTTTTCTTCAGATCCTTTTTAAAAAATCCACTTGCTTTTGTGAACTGACTCTTTCATGATGGTGTGCAGCTCTGCAGCCTTCTAGTCTGTTTTCCAGTGAACTGCCTTCCTGTGACTTAATAAAAGTTCCTTGGCCTTGTCTTCCCAAAAACTTTTGTGTTGCATGACATGCATTCACACTCTGCATGGTTACTAACCTTATTCTAGTATTCTTACTTGTTGCACTGCCTTAGACATAGCTGTAAAATATTGTTTATATAATTCCATGGAAGAGGGTCTAATACCAAGTGTACACCCATCAAAAAGGATTTTTACCTCATCTTGATAATGTATTCTGGAACTTTATAAAAAATGTGTTACTGTATACATACAATATTTTGTTGACAGAAAAAGGTAGCCTATGTGATCTATAAAAGTATTGTGTTAAGAGTATGTGACTGAAAAATTACAGCATTCTCAATGTAAAGAGCATTGACTGTAGCCATGGTGTGGTATATGAGGCATAGGGAGAATGGTACCCTTTTAATGAAGTGTTGTGGGTTGTGTTTGTTATTTTAATATTTTTGTACTGGGTATATAGACTGTGTAAGAGATTACGTTGGGCTTAGAGAAACACTACAGAATATTTGTGTCAGCTATGAAGTTGCTAAATACCTGGTACTGAAGAAAAGGTCCATCGATTTTTTTAAAGCCATTGGTCCATACACAGTTTATAACTTACTGCAGCACCAGAGTAGTAAAAACATTATGTGAGCTCCCCTGTATGGTGTCATTCTAATTTAAAACAAATATTTTAAAAAGTTATGACTTTACCTCTTCTTTCCACATTTTCAGTCACATAATGTTCCTTTTTCATCTGACTGCATTCCTTTTGATTTATATTCCCCTGAACTGTAGGCTGACATAAGGGGCCCTTTAGGTGGAATGAAAGGAGAATTATCAATTGCTAAAACTATGATTTATCAGGAAAAAAACTAAAAGGCAAAAGAAATATGAACTTACTCTACATACAAAAACCATACAAAAAATTTCTCTGTATTTTTCATGACTTCAGTATAAAAGGTGTATTTAGACCTGTCTGGTTTTACATTTTATGGTGAGTCTGTGTTGGATTCTGTCATATTCATTGCTACCGCTTTCTCCCTGAATGGAAGTACTGAAAGGTGAATATATTTAGTCCATCTGAGTGCCAGTGGCAGAATTTGCTCTATATTTTACACTCTGGTACAGGCACCACTTTCCACAGCAGCCTGATCTCAGTCTCACTGAAGTCAGGGGCTTGTTATCCTTCAGATTTCACAGGCAGCATGCATGGTCCTGTCTTGGTTCCTGGGTTTGTTGGTTTGGTTTCTTTGGTGGGTTTTTTTGTTTGTTGGTCTGGCCATTTCTTTGAGGGGGAAAAAGTTGTGGAATTTTTTGAGTTTGGGGGGGGGGGGGTGTTGTCTTTTGTTTGTTGGGTTTTTTTAATTAGCATTGTCAGTGATTGATGAGAAATTATGCAATCTCTTCTCTTGGATATCTATGCCTGAATATGATGACTTTACCACATTTATAAGTAGACATGTCATTTCAACTGCAAGGCTTTAGCAGTAGCTACTTCTGAGTATTTGTCATTCCTGGTGCCTGGCAGAGGCAAAGCTACTTAATACAGGCTGCTGCTTAACTCTGCATTAAATGGGTCTTGAGGACCCTTCACAGTTCTGCTGCTTTACTTTATCTCTAAGGCAGTGACAATCAGAATGAAGCTGAGCGGATGTTTTTTATTTGTGGTGTTGAAGATAACAGTATAAAGCTCCAATAGCAGCTCTCTTGCTCTTAACTTCTGTGATACTGTAGCTTTTAATACTAACTTTAGTCATAATGTTACTCACGTATGTTACTCACTAGCATTATTGTTGACAGCAAAGTGAGACTAGATTATTTTAGAGGCATCTCATGAGTGAAACAGTATAATCTGTCACATAAATAGCTCCCTGGTAAGGCATAAAATATAATGCTGCTGGTGCTTCATGAGATCTGATGACAACCTGCTCATAAATGCAATAGATGGTGCTGGAGTCAGCTATAGCATCCTAAACAGCCTAGGATCTAGTGTCTTTGGGAGATGACTTGACTTCTATGTTTTGAAATTGGCCTGCACCTTCAGAGTGGTATCTAATGTTAAACAGCTTGGAGCTAGTGACTGAGTAGCTCTCAGCTGAGGATTCACAGAAACTAATTAGGATGGCCAGGGTTGGAAGGGACCTCTGGAGATCTAGTCCAACCCCCTGCTAGAGCAGGTTCACCTAGAGCAGGTTGCACAGAGTCGCATCCAGGTGGGCTTAGAATGTCTCCAGAGAAGGAAACATCACAACCTCTCTGGGCAGCCTATTCCAGTGCTCTGTCACCCTCACAGTAACAAAGTTTTTCCTCATGTTCAGATGGAACCTCCTGTGCTGTGGTTTGTGCATGTTGCCCCTTGTCACTTGGCACTACTGAAAAGGGCCTGACACCATCCTCTTGACCCCCCTACATTCTAGAGCCTTAATCCACGGGATTCCACCAAGTAGGTCCTTGAAGAGGCCAAAGGTAAATTCCTGATCTTGGGTTTTTCCTACAGATTCACAGGTTTCAAGCCCAGAAAAAGTTATTCTAAATAGCTAGTCTAATTGACCTGTCAAAGAGAAAAATTTAACCTATAACTCTTGTGCTGATGGCAGTAACTTCTGCTCCAGATAAAGCGTATCTTTTAAAATAAGCACCAAATCTAAATGTAAAGACATTATCCACCAGTCTTGAAAACTTGATATACCCTTAGATAGATTGTTACGCTGGTTAGTTACTGTTTCTTTCAAACATTGCTGCATCCTGATGCTCATTTGCTTTTATTTCTGTCTTTCTCCAAAAGAGCCTGACTATTACTGTTATGGCACAGTAAAGGCCCATGATCACTTCCCCAGCATTTTTTGTGAAGAGGGACCATGGGGTGGGAGCTTTCATGGAACTTTATTGCATGACCTAATATTTGATTGCTTTGGTGTTTTTGTGATGACCTCAGTTTAAACATTGGAAAAATAACTGTTAGGTCCACAGTGTCTGTAGTCCAGGGCTACCAGATAGTAATTAAGCTCCATAGCATTAGGGAGTGGAAGGGATACCTTAATCCATAACAAATTGGCATAACTCAGATCACAGGTACTATATTTATTCTGCAGCTGATGGAGGGGACAAGAGCAGCTATATGACTGGATTGTGTGACATATTGTCTTCCTCCAGGCTGCGTCTGTCTTGTGAGTAGACTATATGGAAAGTCTGTCTGGGTATGTACACAAAGCTGGTATGTCTGTGAATGTGTAAAACAGTGTGTTGAGGCTTACACAATGCCAGGTACTACAGTATAGGCTTATTCCTGAGGGCAGCCACTGAATGACCCTGACTCTGGACCAGAGATGTGCTCAGGGAGGTCAGATTTTCCAGTGTCCTTTCCTTATGTATGCTCATTTTTGATCCAAAGAACATCTAGCCATCTCTCCCAAAGAATTAGTACTAACTATATCCTTTGTCTCAGTATGGATTTACCAAAAGAAGCAGCCTCTTCTGGAGTCCCAAGTACTTGTCTGCAGTCATGTTCCAAGATGACCACACATAGAATCATAGAATGGTTTGGGTTGGAAGGGACCTTAAAGACCAGCTAGTTCCAACCCCCCTGCCATGGGCAGGGACATCTTTCACCAGCCCAGGTTGCTCCCAGACCCATCCAGCCTGGCCTTGGACACTTCAGGGACAGGGCATCCACAACGTCTCTGGGCAACCTGTGCCAGCACCTCACCAACCTCACAGTGAAGAATGTCTTCCTTATATCTGATCTAAATCTTTCCCCTTTTGGTTTAAAGCCGTTACCTCTTGTCCTGTCACTACATGCCCTACCAGAAAGCCCCTCTCCAGCTCTCTTGCAGGCCCCTTTAGGTACTGGAAGGTGATGTAAGGTCTCCCCAGAGACTTTTTTTTCTCCAGGCTGAATGACCCCAACTCCCTCAGGCTCTCTTCACGGGAGAGATGCTCCAGTCCTCTGATCAACTTTGTGACCCTCCTCTGGACTCACTCCAACAGGTCCATGTCCTCCTTATGTTGGGGGCCCAGGGCTGGATGCAGCACTGGAGGTGGGGTGTCCTGAGAGCAGAAAAGAGGGGGCAATCACCTCCTTTGACCTGCCAGTCACACTCCTTGTGATGCAGCCCAGGTTATATGCCCGGCTTTCCGGGCTGCAAGCATACACTGCTGGGCCATGTTGAGCTTCTCATCCATAACCCAGGATTTCTGTTCTTGTTCTTTCCTTTTTCTTCAACATCCTTTGAACTGACTTTTTACTTTTAGTTTGTGGAGTGAAATTTTAAAAGACTTGACTTAAATGTTCAAAAGGTAAGAATACCCAGACTTTTGAAGGTTGCATACAAGAACAGGAGCTTTTAAAGTTGTTTTTTACCTATTTTTGGCCAAAACAGAGGACCTAAATGCATAAAATAGTAGAGGAAAAATGTTAAGACTTTGACAGTATCAGTTTAGGCTCCGCATTAATCTTGGGCAAAGGCATAAACTACCTATAACTGAATCTTACCAACCACTCCTAATATACACCACTCACTACAAATAAGTAACAATCTGCTCAGTTTCTGACAGAGCACTCTACTGAGTCTGGAGATCTCCTTCCAGTTCTGATAGTGACATTCTGTTTGACCTGAGGTAGGTTTACTTTCCTGCAGTTCTGAATCCTTGTCTTCCTCAATGAAAATGAGTTGTGGCTGTCATCTTCTTTCTTGGATGTGTGGAGTGGGGATTTCTCTGATGAAAAGTACTATGAGATAATTAAATGTGGGTGTTGTTTTTTTTTAATAGGACAATGAATGAAACAATTAACTACTCTTAGAAAACAATAAGAATTTGCTGGTGGTAAAGTAATGACATCCTACACCAACCCATCTCATATGCAGAATCTATTGTGTACAAAGCTTATTGCATATGATAAAGCATGCAAGTTATTTGACAGTGTACAGTATGTGTCGTACTGTAATATTGACAGCATAAATATTATGTCATAGCAGCCCTAGGCAAATAAAAGCAGCAGAACACTTCACTGGTGCTCACTAATAGCAAAGAGCTTTAAAAGTGATGAAAAGGCCATCTTCTGTTAGGTCAGCCCTTCAGCATAAATTGAAGCAATTTGACAGCCCCACAGCTTTGTCATCTGTTCACAGCCACAGGGTGGTACAGTGGGGGAAGAGGGGAGTGTTTTGTCCCAAACTCCATCCTGACAACAATCCCTCTGCAAAGGAGCAGCAAGGGGTGCTCCAAAGCCCCCATGCTGACTGTCTCCCAAGGGGCTGCTTGCCAGGAGGTGTATGCTCAGCTCAGAGCATACCAGCTCTACAGCAAATGAGGTTACACTGGCAGTATGGATAATATATCATCAATATGTGTGTCCTGTATGTTTTTTCTGTAGGCTCGTACTGAATGAATCAGTTACTAATGAGGCTCATAATAAAGGATACTATTAAATGAACACTACATTAATAATGCTGGCAAGGTTTCAAGTCTACAGATGTTATTTATAGTATATGACTAAACAAATACGTATCCCCTTTGAGGCTGAGACTCTGGAGCAATTTACTGATTTCCTGTATAGGCTAGTTCATACAGAGATTCAAGTAAATAGTGCATTTGGATGTCTTGCTTGGAACTGTGCTCTGAAACTGTAGTAGTTAATCATATTAATGTTTAGCTTTAAAAGGGTTTGGAAATGTATATATGTTTTCAGAGGATTAGATACTACCCCTATCCAGCTCCCATGAAGAAATGCATTTTTCTGCATTGTTTCTTTAAAGGATAATAAAATATATAAAGAATACAGTCTGCAGTTACACAGCAGATGTGAAATGAGTAGAAAGGGTTAGAAACAATTCTGGAAAAAAATGGATTTCGCAAAAGCTAAAAAAAAAATTAATAATCTAATTTCCTCTCCTTTTCATCTGGTTTTGAAATTAATTCATTTATCTTATTTATGAATATTAATTGCCAGTGAGAGAGGTTTTGTAGATTTAAAATGTTTTTGAGTAATGAAACATTTGGTTTGTGATTTTGTCTCTCTTATAATATCACAGGTTTAGAAAGGCCTTCAAAACTGAAGATAGCTACCAAGACACAAAAGTCCCTGGTCCACTCTGCTGGCTTTTATATGTGTCATGAGAAACAGGAGAAATACTACACAGCAAACTAAAAGTGTCCTAAATAAAGGTACTTCCTTGTAGAGCATCTGTTTTAAGTCATAATGCTGATTATAGAAAAAATAATTTACTTCAAATTTCTTATCTAATTTAAAAACCAAACAGTGATGACAGTGAATAGGCAGACAAAAACATAGTTTGTGAAACATCTCTGGTTTTACCCTTTTTCTGTTTTCTTTTTCAAATTCTGAAATTAAAACAGCTGAAAATGATGCATACTAACATAGAAAAAGAGCTGACTATATGATGCCTAAATAACGTGCTATAAAAATATCACTTACCATTGCCAAGTATCTTCTTATTTAAGTCCACTATTATCATGCCTTCTTGGATATGAAACATGCAGCAGAGTCAATTCCCAGTGTGTTAAATACTTGAGAAAATAATAAATGCAGTGTAACTCCACAGTGTTTGGATATTTGACTGTAACTCCTAAGCATTCAAAGTGACTACTCAGTATAACAACTTTTCCTCTGCAGAAAATGCCTTGCTATTTGCCAGCAAATCTTTAATGCTTTAGATTGGGTATTTCCAACTACCGCCCTACTTGCTAGGCAGATGTGTATAAAAGAGATGTTATTTCACTGAATCAACCACTGAGATCGTAACCCTTTTCCTGTACCACAAACAGAAATATAAAACCTCAGACTTTCCTTTTGGACTTTTACTGACTTGTGTCTGTTGTAAGAAAGCAAAACACAACTAGTTCAAGGGCTAATATATGGAAAAATGTGTTAAAGTGTTTTAGATCATCTCATCACTTCTCATTCCTGCAATTCATTGGTTAACTGGCTCGTTCTGTGTTTATGTAGTTGCATGGTACAAATACAACACCTAAACTTCTCACCCAAAGTTGAAATGATTAATTTATTACTTTTTACAAACACACACACACACACAAAAAAAAAAAAAAAAGAAGAAAGAAAACACACAGTGCTCTTAACCCAAGTGAGTCAAAACGCCTTTCATAAGGTCTGCAAGGGCTCTGAGAGGTTTTTCTTTGGTGAATAAAGCCTGTGTAGTGGAGGGAGGAGTTTTGTCTGAGCATGGCAGAAATCAAGCTAAAGCAAACAGACACAAACTAGGATCCTTTTGCTGTGTGAAAACAAGATAATAGTAAAGGAGGTGCAAATGTTATTCATATCAGATCACTTGAGACAGATTCATTGTTGTGGGGAAGTGAGGGGAGGCAGGATGAGAGAGGAGGTGTTTTTGTAAGAGTTTGTAAGACTCTCCTAGTGCTTTCCTCTCTGAAATTACATCATCAGTCAAGATTTATTTATGTCTTTTTGTGATTACCTCACCCTAAATAGATAATATGCAGGCTTTCCATCTTCTGGGTGCTTATAAATATTAGTTAACTAAATGTTATAGCCACAGGGGGGAAAGCACAACTGAAATAATGAGTGATGGCCATTCTAAGAAGTGGAAGACAGGACTGAGTAAAGACATTTCCTCTGCTAATTTTTCTATACTGAAGAGAATTGGGCTATGTGATAAGTTACCATTCCATAGGATGTACACCCTGATTTCTGATACTGGTTGTGAAACCAGTCCCTGTTAGAAAGTGGGAATTACAATGGGTAATGCTGCCTGTGTCCCAGCCATAATATAAGTACCTCTAGCACAACTCTGATGGGACAGAGTTATTCTGCCTTTGTTGATCATCCTCTCCAGATGGATTAGACTTAATCAAATTCTAGCCCTAACAGTTTGTTTCAGGACCACAGCTGGAATCAGCATGTCTAGACTAGCACTGATTTATTCCTGGCTTTCAGACCTATGTGCATGCTACTATTCCATATGCTTCCTGTTAGAGAGGTAATAATGCCATTTCACAGCATAACTCAATTTTTTCTTTTTTCCTCCCCTTTTTATTGTAATTAGAATGTATTTTGCTTATGGAAGGAAACGTACTGCCTCTGCTCTAGACAAGGCTATTGACAGCTCTTCTGGAACAGAGAAAACTTCCAAACAAACAAAACAAAGTTCACAAAAGAAACAGTTAAATTTTCTAACTGCCTTCACTGTCACAGAAAATGCTAAATGCATTTGTAAGTTATATAAAACTGCATCGGTTCATATTTTCCCCTCCTGGTTTCACAGCCCAGAACAGCAAAAGGACCTTGTGACATCCCTAGGCTTTCAAGAGTTTAGTAATAAAAATAAAAATCCTCAGCAGAAAACAACACTCCACACCCTTCCACTGCTGAGCAAATGAGTTTCCCATTTTCCTCACTTATCCTCAGACTAAACAATGTTAAATTTACAAATCTGACATCTATTTATAGCAAGCACTCTATCCTAGGAACCACAGAGGTTGGTGTATATAATTGTCTGTAATCTACAGGACAGCTTTCAGCCTGGCATGTCAAGTAATTAGGAGAGAAACCTCCTGCCTTGATTAATATCTAAGCAATATATGCACGGAGATATTCTATAGTCCTAAGCTGGGTGGTGTGCATGTGTGTGTGGGTGTTCCTCTGCTGTAAATTAACCTTTGATTTTACTTTTTCTCATTGACCATGAATAGTGAAGCATAACGCCAACAGAATCATGCGCTTCTATCAGTGATCTGCAGAACATGGGGAAGTGGCCTGCTGCGTGGGTGCTGCAAGGGAGGCAAATTAATGGGTGTCCGACAGTGCTGATAATCCTGACAGCAGACACTGAAGGAACTAAGCTGGTGAGCTGTGCCTGCTGTGAGGGGAGAGTGGGCAAAAAGCCATGTGGGGAGCAGTGGGGTAACTGGTGTGAGACTGTAGAAGCAGCAGAGGGTAGTTCAGATATGTAAGGGCAGGGCATGAGGGGAAGGAAGGGATTAAAGGAGGAAAGTTCTCAAGCTAGGGTGCTAAACTGAATCTGAGGAAGTGGGTAAAGACCGAGTAGAAGGTGCTGGATATAGACATCAGCTCAGCCTGAGCTGGGTAAGACATGGTGCTGGATTGGGCCCTGCCAGCTGAGCTCAGATGAGAGCAGGGAAGAGGTCTGGGGAGGAACTGACCTTTTCCTTTTTTTTTTTTTTCTTTCTGGAACTGCAGGGAAATGATATTCAGCCCTTGTGCTCAAAAGAGGCTCATCCACAGTCTGTATGCCACACTTCATCCATTCATCTCAGTAGATATGACAAAGGTCAGTGGCTCCCGGTATCCTTGTTTACAAACTGATGAACTGAGGAGCAGAGAAGTTTAGAGAAAAAAAAAAAAAGTCATGATTCTGACACCCTTTAAAAATCTTTCACTTTATAGAAGTTTATCTGTGTCCCTGAATCCCTTTTCATTATCTTCCTGGATGATTCCTATTTCTTTTCACATAATGAAAGCAAAATAAGCTAATCTTAAAATGAAGAATACTTTATTGATATATTTGATTGTGGTGGTGTTATTTCCAGTATTATTCTCCAATCCATCTTTAATACAGCCTGACATCTTGTTTGCTTTTTTGACCACTACTGTGCACTGAGCAGAAGTTTCCACTAAGCAGTCCACAGTAACGCCTAGAACTTTTTCTTGAGTGATTTTGCAAACCATCAGTGTGTATGAATAGTTCAAATTGTTCCTTTCAATACGTGTTACCTCACACCTACCTACGCTAAGTTTCAGCTGCCATCTTGTCCAATCCCTTCCTTCAGGGCTGTGTTTTTCTTTTAAAGCTGTGGCTTTTCTAAATGATCACATATAATTTCCCAAGTATGCTGTCTCTGCTATTGCATGCTTACTTTTCAGATGAGTAGTAAATTTGCTAAATTAATCCCAGTTTTGGTGTAGGTCTTGGGATCTCTGCTTGTTAATCTTTCCCAGCTGAAAATAGCCATTAACTTGTATTTTTAATTTGGTCTTCACTACTTTCAGAATCATAGTATTTTTCTTAGTCCTCAGTTATTCTTTACCCTTAAGCATTTTATGCCATTCAAAATATACGGGTAGGTTATACCCCTTTATACTTTCATCCATTATCTTAATTTCTTTCTTAAAGAGTTCAATGGTAATTGGCAGTTAAAAGCCTGTACAGACAAGTACAGCCAGAGTAGTTATAGGCAAAGCTGGCATCTACCTAAGAGCAGCAGAGTGGTGAGGGGAGAAAATGGTAATCTCAGTGTGTAAGCAGAGTCCCTTCTGGTCTCCCAAGAGCAGTGTGGAGCAATTCACTAACAGCTGAATTCAGTAAAGCACCTCCCAGGTGTCCTTAGCCTAACTATTGAGCCCAAGCACATACCTCTATGCATCTCACTTCTCCACCTTCCTCTCTCTGCTTCCTTGATGCTGGTCTCCGACTGCTCAAGCAAAAAGAAGTGAGAATAGGAAGGGGGTGGAGGATGCAAGATTTTAGCTACCCTCAGGCCACCCACCCTCACTGTGGCCTTGGATGTAGCCTTGAAAATGGATGCATGTGCCAAAAAGCATCAAGGACTAACAGCATCCTTACTACTGAATAAAGCATTAAACAAGCTACTCTATGTCAAATTCTGGCATGTGTTCTTTTTAGCACAGATGTTAACAAGGTGGGAAGAGTTCAGAAAGCAATTATAAGAAGTCTGAGGAGTGTGCTTTGCAGTAAGAGACTGAAGAATTTATTTTGTTTTCTTCCAGCAGATTGTTGCAATGTGATTTCTTTGCTGTCTGTGTGACCTTTATTAGACAGAATTTAGAGGACTGGGTTGTGAAGGCAGAAATACAGTTGAATGAAAGTTCATCAATAATTAGAACTTCCTGGAATGCTTATTCTGCTCTATGCAATTTACCACCATATTGATGTACTGTTTTGGGCATAGTGGCTAATCAAATTTCAACAGCAATGCTCTCATAACCAACTTTGAGAGCTACATTTCTGTTTAGTTCTTTTTTCAAAAGCCTGCTCAGCCATTCATATTTTGCATTACTATTCTCCTGGATTGGAAGAATGTAATGTAGCAATTGGCAAAATCAGGTAAAATAGATTCACCTCGCAATGGTTTGTTTAACTAAGTGAAGCTATTATAACTAATTAGATGTTGTCCTGATTGTACTCAGCATGCAAACATTACATAGATTAATGTTTTTTGAGATGCAAACCCAATACGCTTTTTATCTCATAACCAGTGGTTTTGACATACCATGATCTTTTTGCAGTAGAGGAACCATATGGGGCAAACTGGTTTTAACTGTGAAAAAGGGTTGTTTGGGTTTGGGTTTTTTTATCTCTAAAACTCTCTTTCAAGTGAACTTTGTAAACTTTGATAAACAAGAGAGAAAAGTATCAACCCAAAACTTCATAGACTGTTGTTGAAGAATATAACTATGGCTATTTTTGACTACTAAATTGTAAAGATGATCATTGTTTATTCCTGTGGGGAAAATAACCTATGTTCACCTCAGAAGCTTAATGTCATATTGGACTCTCCCCAGGGACAGATAACTCTACAAGATTACTTCTATTTTGAACAGGTTTAGTTTGTGTTCTTTTCTCTGTGACTTTGTTTTCACGGGTGCATTTTTTAACTCATTGCCTGTCAGTTTAGATTTAACTTCATTGTTCCACCCTCAGGAAGCCTGTCTAAGCCAACAACGCTGTTGTGTTGCAGGCACAAGAACTCTAGGTGATGAATGCCCTCTTCATGACAGTTACACAGCAGGATTGTGCTCACTTAATTGCACTGTTTATTTGGGAAAATTGCTGCAAATTTGGAAAAAAAATGTAGAAGAGCTTCAAATATGTTTGAAAAATCATTATTGTGTGTTTATACCAATTCTGACACCACCTTTCTTTACAATATGAACCTTGTGTTATTGCAGAAAACTTAAAATTACTATAGGTTACATGGGCTGACCAAAAACCCTTCATCACTTGTTGGCTTATATGTAATGCTTAACTTCTAAAGCCAAACAGCTAATGGTTGTGTCATGTAATAGGCTAAATATTTGGTATAAATCAACTTTGCCTCAATTCTTTCTGTGATGAATGAACGTTCTGTTCTCAGAAATAATTGCTTAGATTAAAAGGTTGCACACATCAGCCATATAGTGCAAATAGTTATTCCCCAAATCCTTGTTAAGCTAATTTCATAGGAAGCAGGAATTTGTGTTGGTGTTTCTGAATACTGTATAAAGCCTAGTGTTCAGTAGAAACCATTCACAAGTCCCAAAGTGTGACACTGTTTAAAATCAGTTCACACTTAAGGACAAAATTCCATAACCGCCTAACGTGGTACAATCAGCTGATGAATAGTTAGATATTAATTAGCATGGGACAGAGGAAAACGTTGAATTACAAGTACTTCTGGAAGCATCAAAATTTCCAATGAGCAGTGAGAACAATAAGCTGTGTTGTATCAAAGGTCACATGTTGTCGTATATTGTAATTACTGAGATAGCTATGTGGATCCCTTTTAAACAAATTGTCGTTTTTGTCTGAACAAGGAATGTGGAGAAAAGAGAATAGATCCAGAGAATTTTTTTCTGGATAAATTGATAATTTAATCAAAATTGGTAGCTTTATTAATTCAACCTGTGAAATTTGGTGCCATTTGAGAGCAAATACATGCAGACAAATTTTATGGTAAATCCTAGAATGCGAAGACACTTAAGAGCAATGATAATATTTTCTTTGTAATATTTCTGTGTTTTTCTTAGAGCTTCTAATAAACACCCACAAAATACTTCCTATATCTTTCTTTAGGAAAGAGATATGCCTGTTTAACAGAGATGGATGCTGATGCACAGATACGGTAAATGAGGGATGAAAAGGCACATGATACGTGTATGAGAAAGCGCAGAATAGAATACCATTGCCTGTATTACCTAGGGAAATGGAAGGAGTTTTGTTTGAAACAGCAACCAGGGACAGAAGGCTCAAAGGCAGGGGATTTTTGGCCTGGCTAGTCTCTTTGCTCTTTACCTCTATCTACTATGACCACTGATCTACGTTGCTATCATAAAAACAAAAGACATAGTTACTGTCCCTCACGTGAGCTCATGAATTTACCACGTACATAAGAAATTAGCCCACCCCCTATTTTTGTAATTATGATCTAGTATACATTTTACTTCACCATAGGGATAAGCATGAATTTGTAATGCTACACAGCTATGTGATCGCCTGATCACTGGGTGACTGCCTCACCCTCTGATGTGTGTCTTGGTGCTTACCATAGCAGACCACTTTCTCTGAGAACTTGCTAGGCCAGTTAACTGCACTAAGTCTATAAGGTTTGCAGTTTCATGTTCAGCCCTTCCCCTTTATGCTGGTTGGCTTCCCTTCTCCAGGAAACAAGGCAGGAGGCACTCTTTAGTTACCTCTCAAGTTGCCCATTCTGTTAAAGAGTTTGAATGTTTGGATTCAACTATGCCTGCTTGAGACTCCCCAAAAATGTTTTACCAATATGACAGAAAACTGCTCAAATTTTTAACATTTTTTCAGGGCCTACAAATATTTTATTGGTCATAAATATTCTGTAGAATTTGGTGATTTCTGCCAGAATGCCTGGTTTGATCCAAAGCTGGAGTTTCCATAAGGAAGTTTTGAAGACCAAATTTCACCTGCCCTTTTGGCAGCACATTCACAAAACACAGTAAAATAAATTAGGACTTTATCATGGAACTTACACTACCAAGGTTAAAAGTTGCTTTTGTCGTAATTATGAATGATTGACTACACAGTAAAGTGATCTAGGTCCTCTACTCAACATGTTCTAGGGAGAATTATCACACTGACTGGCTTAGGAGAAACAAAGAGCACAGCTCTTAAGTTGACCCATCTCTAGGCAACTTTTTGGTTCCTCTGTAAGACTAGGTGTAGAACCTGAGGACACAATTGTGCAGCAAGCAGAAAAAGGGGAATGATGATAGATCAGAAAAAAGGGGGCATGGTGAAGCAGTAAGTGTAGCTAGAGTGTTGTTCTGGATTACCATTTGATGCCTTTCAGCCATTTATAATGAGACCTGAATGTGTCCCTGACCACTTAGGATTACACTGAAAGATCTAATTAGTTCAGGTAGTTTCTAAAGAAACCAATTAATAATTTTAGATGAGGAAAGATTGTTCTCCTGCATATGCTGAACTACGTTATTTCTGTGCTGGCTTTAAAGTACCCAGTGTGTGTATGTGTGTATAGTGCCAGTTCATTTTTATTTCTATGTATATTTATATGGCAAAATATGTGTCTTTTCATGGTCAGTTAAATCCACTGGTTATTTGTGAGACTGTAACACATCTTGGGTGTTCTGGCTAGACTGATGCTGCCAGAATTGTCAGCAAAAAGACCAGAGCAGCTGATGAACCTTAAACTTTCCCCCAAACAACTACTGAGTTGTTTCTTCAGGATATAGAAAAGGCAGAAAGCCCAAGCAAGAGGAGTGGTAGGAAACCAAGGAGGAAGGATAGAAATTGCTGTTTGGTGTAGATTTCACAAACTGTTGTGTTCAATCTTTTAGAGACACTCTAACAATAATCCATACTAATTAGCATTTTAGGAATTTTAAGAGGTTTTACCCATAAAGGAAAGATAACTCAAACTTAAGTTCAGTGCTTTGCTTATTCACTGGTTTCTTGCTTTCATTTTGCTTAGGGATTTAACGTTTTGATAAATTCTACAGGTAACATTTTCAGGAACAGCTAAATGCCATTTTTGAAAGTGATTTTCTTAGTCAGACCAAGATCTCCAAATGTAAGTACAACCTAATTCCTAACAGTTTTAATGTGAACAAGCTGCAGAAACAGGTCTTAAATTTCTCAGGACTGGTGTCGCTTTTGCAAATGAGACTTGTGCTAAAAGTTGGTTAGGTATTTTTAACTAATATGCTGTATAATTAAATAACTAAATATATATATATATAAATAAACACTGCCATGTATAATTCTTATTCCCCTCTGTGGGTTTGTCATACCCATAGGGACAGCACTGTGGTTTGTGGGCTCCTCTCCTAGCAACCCCCATTAACATCGGAATTACTTAGGCAGCTATATCTTCATACCCCACACTAAGAGTTTACTGTTTGGCACTGGTTTATGTGTAGATTTCATATGACTGTATCTCTGGTTATTTGCACTAGGTCTACTTCACTTTCTTGCCATCTTACAACCACTTTTAATAACAGCTTTATGCTATTACTTACTGAACTTCTCTGCTGTAGTTTGTATTTGGAAAAAAAGATGAAGATATGGTCCCTGCCCCAAGAAGCCTATAATTAAAACAAGACCAGCATTATAGAAACATATATACTAGCTGGCCTGTAACTGGATGGTCTGTTTAGTTTTGTTTTGACGTACTATATGAAGCAGCATTTAACAGATGTAGGGAAATCAGTTCTCTGAGCTTCTCATATAAACATACAGCAGAGATGCATCCATATGAATTAATTTCATCACTGAATGTGAGTATTAATGTCATCAAGCATTTTTTAATGCTTGTACTTATTCTACTGTACTTTGAGTCCTCCTTGCTAAAAAATATAGAAACTTCTTGAGAGAAAGATAAGTGACTGTATTGTAGCAATGCTTTCTAGTGCTGTACTGATGATTCTTTTCTCTTGCGTAAAAGGCATTGCCTTGCAAAAGCCCAGCAGTGAAAAAAACTGTAAGAAAAATGTCAATTGTTTCATTAGATACCCTCTATACACAGTGTTGACAAAAAAAAACCTAACAAACACACCCCCAAACCAAAAACAAAATGGGAGGGTGTCTTCCTTGGTCTTTATGGCAAGTGCTCCCTCTCGTTACAAATAATGCTAACCTATCATGCAAATCATGTAGTTGACATTATTACGGCTGCTCATATCCCTGCTGAAATAGCACACATCTAGCAAGGTGACAGATCTTTCCACTCTGCCTCTTACGCAGGGGAATGCAGTATTGAGGATTAGATTCCCTTTTACAGCTTCCAGGATGAAGTCAAACCAGCATGAAGGGGGGAATTAGCAAACTGCCGCTTGCCCCTCTTTGTACTGTATATGGCAAGGAAATAAGGCAGGTCAGGCAGAGAATGGAGGCAAGACTTGAGACGCAGCCTAAACCAGAACAGAACTAGAAGGAAAGTATAGTTGTCAAAATGACATAGAGATTTCCTAATTTTCACTTGTATTTAATGTATTTTGCATTTCACATCTGTATTTTTATTTTGTCACCCCTTCAGTTTAGTTTTCATGCATTAAAAAAAAATCTTACGTGTTTCTAACACAACAGCTTTTAAAAGAACACTTCATCCGCCCTCAAATTACAAGACGTGCAACAGTAATTTACAGTGAGGGGGCACAGATGTTATCAAAATCTCCCTCTTACCTGCCAGCTCCTCCAAATTTTCCAGTGCTTGGATATTTTCTTCCACTGCCGTGTGGAATTTCTTATTGTAATATTCTTTGTGATTTTTTTCTTTTTTTTTTTTTTTCTTTTTCACCTCAGATGTTTTATCCAGTTACTAAACCTGCATATGACCTCCTCCTGCAATCAGCTGCTGAGCTAAAACAATACTTCATGACAATCACTAAAAAGAAAAGCAGCCTCTGATGATGCTGATGTGATTAGGGTGAGGGGCCAGGGGCTTGCACTGAGTGCTAGAAGAGCACTTTATAACCACAGCAAATCAGTTGAGCTAGACAACAAGGCAGAGGAGATGGGATGTGAAATATGAGTTGGGGAAGCATGCAAAGGAGATGGAAGAAAAGGCAGATTTAGAACTGGATTTTCATTTTCCAGTGTTACCACTGTGTGAGTTAACTAGTTAACTTGTCAGCTTTTCTCTGCCAACTCTTCGAATTCTCCGTACCTCTTCTTTACTTCCATATTGTGCTGCTTCCACACATCTGCACAGCAAAACGTGCAGATGTGAATTCTCCCTGTACCTCAGGCCTATGAAAAACTGTATTAGCACAGCACTAAATCTGAACTAATGCACCCTGCCCCTTAGCAAGGACTAATAGCTCAGGATCAGCTTCATGCTAACAGCTTTTGAGCTGCCTGGAATGGAGGCAAAGTGAGGTTTATCTTCCCACAATGTACTTTGTAGAGCTATCCATACTGGGTCTGATTTGGAAGAAGCATAAAAGCTTTCTTAATACATGATTTTGCTTTTTGTTGGTATGTGGTAAAGTGTTTTGCAAATGAGACAAGCATCACTGTCCATATTTCATGATATGTAATACTGTAAGCAAAATATAGTGCCTGCCCTTAGCTACACAATGGCCGGGTCTGGAGCATGGTTCAGATCTCCACTACCCCATCCACTAGACTATGTTTGGTCTCTAACTGGCAGTTGCAGGACTGTTCAGATTCTGCACTAATAGTCAATCCCATAATTCTTTGTATTAATTCTGTGTTTATCAATAAATGTCCACAATGGTCAAATTAGAAACACTGCAGTGCATTCTACACAGCCTGATTGATTTGGTAGGTATTAAACTAGGAAAAAAAAAAAAAAGCAGAATTATGTCAGTCTGTTGTGAAAATGTGCAGAATTTTAATCTGTGTAAATTGGAGGAACAGCAGTGCCCCTATAAAAACATGCATCGGTTGTCACGCAGCAGGTTTCATATCTTTACACAGAAAGTGAGGGAAGTTCCTAAAGATAATTTCCTGTAAGTATGTTCTAGTTACAAATTACTTAATGTTCAAATTAACTTTAAGAAATTGATTGTATGCAACACAATGTTCTACATTCTTCTGTCTACCTTTGTT
Source organism: Falco naumanni (assembly GCF_017639655.2). Taxonomy (NCBI): domain Eukaryota; kingdom Metazoa; phylum Chordata; class Aves; order Falconiformes; family Falconidae; genus Falco; species Falco naumanni. The sequence goes on along the minus strand of NC_054060.1, from coordinate 12,970,644 downwards.
GCATAACTTCATTTTCCAAAACCAAGATAAAACATTAATGACATCTCCTAGCCCAGAATTCAAGCCTGATTTAACTTGGTTAGCTACTGTGGCATTGTATCAGGGACTCATTTGGATTTAAACATTTCAAGTTGTTTTATGTATGCAGCAATAATTGTGCTGTTTAGAAAAATGTGGTGCCATCATGTGGACAATATTAAGAACTGTAAAAAACAGTTTTTAAAAGAAAAACTAGGTAACAGATCTGTATTCAATATCATGAATCAACTGAATTATAAATATATATTATATGATACAAGAAGCTATGCACAAATCTGTGGTTTTAAAACTGTATTAGGTAAGAAGAAAAACCGATGATGGAATCAGGAATTGTTGATTCAATCCTGTTTATTTTCCAGCAGCTTGGGAAGTCCTTTCCCATGAGTATAGACTGATTAAAATGCACACAAAAATCTCCAAGCCACTTTTAATCAGCACTTAATTCCAGCATTACCTGCATCTGTACTAATTTCTGTATTTGTTTATCTCTTTGGTTTTCCTCTAAGACTTTACAGAACTTGTTTTTGTACAGCCTGCATTACTTCTTTTCCACACAAATGCACACACACTCACACAAACACTCCTACCCACATCAGCCGGCCAAGACACTCTGCCCACACAGTTCTCATTCCTGCATGAGTTCACACAAAGCTTTGTTTCAGCAACAGTTTTGGTTTAAGGCCTCTTGTTTCTTACATTTAACCCAGAGGAAAGAGACTTTGCCAGATTTGAAATAACTATCCCTAATACCAATAAATGTCCACAACGCTCAAATTAGAAACACTGCAGTACACTTGTGCAGCCTGTTTTTCTGATTTAATACATATCTATTGTGAAAATATGCAGGATTTTTATCTCTGTAAATTGGAGTAACAGCAGTGCCTCTACAAAAATGCACATTATTTGCCATGCATCAGGTTTCATATCTTTACACAGAAAGTGAAAGAAAAAGTTCCTAAAGATAATTTCCTCTTCAATACCCCATCTATAACAGACCTGTGAAGGTTTGCACGAGGAGTGCAATTCAAAACCTGACCTTTGCAATACAGTCCCCCAAAGCGAACCTGCATGTCACAGAACCGTAGTCTGTCTCCTGCTCTGAGGCTCTGTATGTCAAGTGCGACTTGGCTGATTCTGCGGTCTGCTGATTTAATTGATATTGGATAGAGGCAAGAACTTTTAAAGCCTTGCCAGTGGGTTTGAAACGGGTAGTCTATCTGGAAACGAAGCTTGAAGATATGACTGGATCGGTCCCTTCTATGAAAGTTTAGTGGGTTTGTTTTGGTAAAACTTAAAAAGTTATATTTGACCTTTATGAATATTGAAGAACTTTGGAATCCTTTTTGAGGCTGGAGATTTGTATAGTATTTTACTCACATTCACTTTATGCAGAAAGAGCCCGCTGTTGTAGTACAGTAAGAAATGGAATACATATACATGTGGCTTTACTAAATGGACACAATGGAATATCATATATTAAGAAGGTTCTCTATGGTGCTGTTTCAGTTTCCACATAAAGACAGGTAACTTTATGGAGTAATGACATCTGTTTTCTACGTCTTTGCCTCTTACGATTTGTTGGGTTTTTTTGTTTAAGAAAATGTGAGCTCCTGCTGAAATTTTTACCATTCTCGGGCCATGTTTTTCATGTATATTCTCTGGTGTCTATTTAGGTATGAACTCAGACTACAATCTTACTGGATAAACTTTCAGTGTCTCTTATTCTTTTTCTACTTTGGCATTTATTTTCATGAAACTTGTGGGAGCTTAATTTTCTTCAACAATTTTACCTTGCTGTCAAACTTGGTAGAAACGATTATGGATTGAAAAATTCTGTGGGTGGGAGGAAAATGAAACATGGCGATGCATCGAAAAGGGTGTTGGAAGTCTCTAGTCTATATCACTGTGCTCAAGTTCTTGATTACTTGACATTTAAATGTTTAGAATACATGGACAAAACTCAATGTATACCTTTTTAAATTAATTCCCATAAATTGGAAGCCAATCTCGAGATAAAGTGACTTTACTTGTGATTTTTTTAATAATTGGCAACACTGTACTAGACAGAGCATGGAACAAGATCAGCAACCAGCTTTCAGATGAACTTTAAATGTCAAATTATCTCATGATAGTTTGCATGAGTTTGGTTTTCAGTGTTTTGGAAACTGTACACTCACCCTTTTTATAAGTGTGACAGTGGTTTGGTTTTGAAATAACTTCTAAAATAGACTCTGAGAGGAGTAATTTAGTGACAATATATTAGATTTTCTGGATTCTGGCAGCTTTTGCCATCAGTGAACATGAAAATGGGAAAATTAACCCTTCCAGATTACTTAATTTTTGATGTTGTGCATGGTTCATCAAATTCTATTAGTTTTTGCCTTTGATGACTTAATAAGATTATGCAGTATTACTAAGGGTAGACTTGCATTTCCATCTCTAAAACTAAAATCTGAACAGGAAAAAACAAGAATCAGAATCTCATCCACCCGTATCGGCTATAGTCTGGGATTTTTATATTCTATGTCTCTTCATGAAACTCATTCCTTCTGATGCCCCTTGGGTGAGGGTTCGGTCTGTCAGTCATTGTACTGTCTTCATTGCTGGGATTTCCTGTAACTATTTCCCAGTAATTCTTATCTTCTTCAGCTTTATGGGAGTCCAGGTAAGTGTGACAAATCACTTCATATTCTTTTCCAAAATAAGACCTGCAATGTCAAAGAAAAGGGCATGGGCAGGAGGAATTAATATATACACAAATTCAGCAAATCTGCATTATCTGTGAATTGTTCAAGATTTTCTCATGTTTCTCTTGGCTTATTCAGAAATATGATCATGTGCTTTCAAATATCAGGCCCTTACAAGAAACACAATAGTCCACTTTGTTTCCTATGAATAATTTAGGCATTTGAAATCGAAGGGAAATGCCATCTTTCTCATTTCAGAGTTAAAGCAGACCCATCGTATAAGCATTGATACACCAGCTCAGTATGTACAAGCTGGATGGGTGCCCAATCCATTCACATCACCATTTCTCTTTGACTGAGGAAGACTCTGGCTACTTAATAACTATTTCAGACTCAAACTATCAGACCTTGTTTCATCCTCAAAAACCTGACACAAATCTTCAGTCAGATCTTGCTAAGAATTTAATGGGAATCAATTGGTGTACTCCTTAACAATGTTTAATCAACATTGATTTAATGCATGCGTATTAACTTGAATTGTGGGTTTAACCTCAATTTCTTGAGAAATTTATTCATATGGACATAAGCAATGTGCAGTTTTATGCAGTGTGGTTTTATTTAGTTCTCTTATTCCTTACGCTTCTTAGTATACCATTTTTCCTTAAAAAACAAAAAAAAAAACCAAAAAAAACCCCTGTAATTGCTCAAGATATTCAACGGGAGAACCACCAATCAACTAGAGAAGACTTAGAAGCATAATATGATAAGAATTACAAAGAAAAAAAAACACCAACATAAGACTGAGCTGATAGTTGGAAAGGAGAACGTGCATTCTGCATTCTTTTTCATTTCCTCAGTGTGTTCCTAAAGCACCTATCTTGCTTCTTACAGTAATTCTTGATGTTGGCACATCATTATGCACATCCCTGCCAGTTATAAATTAGTCTTACGTTGTCCAAAAGTTCCTTGGAACAGCTAGGCTCCGATTAGTATGGCAATGACTAATGATAATTTTAGAGTTTGCCTGGAAAAAAAGAAAAGGAAGACATTTAACAGACATTTTTACACTAATTTTAACTATTTTAATTAAAATTAAATGTTATTCAAATTAAATGCTTTACTGCTTAGTGTAAGCCCACATTGCTCTATATCAGTCTGAGATGGCTATACATTTATGTATAGTGAGGTATTTTTATACCCTATCACTTCTCAACATAACTGTCTTAATAGCTTATACCAGCAAAATGCTGTAGCCTTCAGGTCAGACACATCCTCTTGTCCAATACATTCCATTCCACTCCCTTCTGCTGTGCACTTAACAACAAAAAAATAAATTTAAAAAAAATCAAGGTAGAGAGTCATTCCAGTGGCCTGTGCCTTAAGTCCTCTTCAAATTGGTATTTGCCACATGGGAGATCCAGATGGTTTGGTGAAACAGCCTAGAAATTGGCCTGTGAATAAAGAATGTTGTCTTTGACAATTACCTAATTTTGACTGTGTTCATTAGTGAGCTGATTCATGTAAATGAGTCACAGCTCAAGGCTGTAGAGGAACAGTGATATTGTTATATTTTGCTGTACATCCAGCACTTCAGGAAGCCTAGCAGTTATGTGGAACAGGAAAACACTGCATCTGTTTAATGTGTTTACAAAAGGTTAAAACCTACATTTGTAAAAGCATCCACTTATTCAGATGCCTTGGGGAGGCTGTATTTTTTAATACTTTCTAAATGTAATGTACAGGGGTTCTTAATCACAGCTCCTAATATTGGAAAAGGAGTGCAGTGCTCAGAAGTTCTGAAAAGCAGATTCCAAGTACTGCATCCTTACAACATGATGAGGTTGACCTTTAAAAAATTCCTATGAGAAAAACTGAGCAAGTCAACCTCAAAATGAACAGCAGAACCTAATAGTTGTATAGGCAGATTCCCTGGTTAAAGAGATGGTTCCTTCCCTCTTCCCCTTCCCAAAATTACAGGTCAGAACTTAGATAAAGAAAATATGTGAATACAATGGACACAACTTTTTCATAAGTACACCATCTACTTAAATGTACACCATCTACCATCAATTAAATCTTTATAAAATTTTCAAAGTTTTAATTTCTTACAGGAACTGGAAATCCTTCATATTCAAGACGCAGCTGAGGATCCAAGAAGGCAGCTTGCCAGCAAGTCAAATAGGAAAGCTCATCTGTCAAAAAAACTTGCTGAAGGTAAGATTTTTTAGCAAATCTTATAAATGATTTATGGTCACTCGCTAGATATAACTGTAAATAAAAATATATATAAAGGACAGTATAAATAGAAAAGAAACAAGATATGTAATTTAAAAAAAAAATTCAACACAAAAAATTTTCTTTCAGCTCCTGAAAAACCACTCTGCCAAGCTAAAGTTACATATTCAAAACTCACAAGACAGATTCTATACTGCTGATAAACTCATTAAGTAGCTGTTCTATATACAGATGTGAATACTAATTTAAAACCGAGTTTACATTCCAAAGATTCCCACCACAGGAGTTGTTGAGAGGGAAAATTTTTTCAAAGTTGTGGTGATTTATTTTAAGTGCATGAGTAACATGTAATGTCTTATTTGCTTCTAACCTGCAGAGGGAAACAACAATAACATTTAGTAGAAACCTGCTCCCTCAGAATGATAAGAATAATATGTTACCTCATATACCCACTATAGATTTATCTTCACAAGAAATTAAATATTCTCATTTTGGATTTATTTAAAGTATAAAAAAACCCTCCTTCTAATGATGAATTCTTTCATGACTCCCAAGTTATTTTTCATTTCCTTTTTTCTTTTCTTTTTTAAAATCTTTATCCAGTCATTCTGACAGAGAGCTCCCTTGGCCTGCACACCTGATCTCAGGCAAGTCACGCAAACTTTCTAAACAGGTATTGCTTATCTTGATCTGTATATGATTCTGTATATGTTTTGTACCACTGTACAGCATTAGAGATACATACATGGTTATTAAAGGCACACTATCAGTATATGCTACCATTGCCATTTGCAACTTTATTGCCTTACCATTTGGTCAGAAAACCCTCCTGTTGTCCCAAGACGAAAGTTTTGTCCAAATCTAATCGGTTCACCCACTGCACTTCCATCAACACTGTTGAAGTTGTAAAAAGGAAGAAAGAGACATTTAAATAGTCAGCTTTACTATTCTTTTGTTTGTTTGTTTTGGTCTATAGTTAAGTCTTGAGGCAACACTTTGTATTAAGATTACTTTTAAAAATAGGTTAAAATCTCAACTAAAAAGACATTTCATACAAGACTTACTGGTTAAAATATTTAACAATAGAAATAGACTATATTGATTACTTTTTATGATGTATTCATCAACATGCAGGCTAGGAAGATAACATCCAATGAAAAACCAACGAGAATTCAGCACTGAGGGCTCCTTTAAAACATACTTAATACAAGCACCTGAAAAATCAGACTAAAAGCAGAACAGTGTATGTTTGTCTGTAACTTAATATATGTTGCTAATAATATATGTAACTGATATTCAATAATTTGGTTCATTACATCAACTTACATGCTACTATATCCCGATTTCCAGAATGATTTCTGTATTTTATATTAAAGAACCATTAAATTAAGTGCAAGGCTTTCTAAGTATATTCAGCGTAAAAAACTTAAGTACCTGATGAACTTAGTAGTCAGTTAATGAGGGACTCAATAGCATTCAGTGCCAACGACTAAGATCAGACAGCAGCTAAGCAAAAATATTTTCGTTGCAGTTCTAGAAGGCCTAAATTATGCTTTTGGCATGAAATTTTCTTCTCAGGTCTAACCTGAAGTGTTTTGCTCAATCAGGATCGTACAGGTTGGGTTGTACTCTTATGCACCATTACTGTTGTTAAATACATGCACTCAGGCACAACTTTCAGCCATTGAGCAGGACCCTGTTCTTCTGTTTCTTCTCCCACAAAAAGCTGAAATTAAATATGTTTTGGAGAGAGAGAATATGCTGTTTGGTTAGGGGTATATTTAGGACAACAGAAACGCTGTCCACTTTGTGTACAGCAAAAGCATTGACACAGAATTCTGCTTCAGAGAACTTATTTGCAGGAGAACAAGTAACAATACTAAGTGATATTTGGACATGATTTGCATTCTACAGCTGAAATATGACTGCATGAAAAACAGCTGCAGAGTTTACCAAATGATACAGTAAACTCAATTCTGGTTTCACACCAGTTCTAAACTGATTTAAACTTCCTTGGAATTATTCACAGTAATATGTGGAGCAGAATCAAGCTTAATGCAGGACCCAAGTTAAAGACTCTTTCTTAAATAAATTAATCTTACTCAAATTCATGTGTATATTGGCAAACTTCATTGCCTATTCCTCAAAACAAGACATTGAAAGCTAAAATAGTAATTGAAAACAACTCAGAATAAAGTGACGAACCTTAAAATACAAAAAGTATTTTGACCCATTGGGTCCACGCTCTTGACTGCGCTAACTCCACGGGGGGCTTGCAGTGATTCGGCCGAATACGTGGATATTTCATCCAGGCTAATTGCCAAAGTCAGAGCGCCGCACGCTCCAGGGCAATTTTCCACTGCGGATTTGCTCTCTGGGTTCAAAAGCATCACAGTGTCTCCAAAATGAACAAATCCATCCTTAGATACCGACAGCTGTATCTAAATCAAAACATACATAATTTCTTACAGAATTATCAGAACCTAATATCAACAGTATTTTAGCATATAAGTGCTAATCCATAGCATTCTCAGCGTGTAAAGGACAGCAGTAGTAACTATGCCATTCTATACGGAGTTGTAGAGGATTGACATGATTTTCTTAAAAAATTACCTTCTTGAAAAGATTATCTTGAAGTTTGTTTATTTTCTGTGTTAAAAGTTCTCCTCGTTCTCTTTTATGCACAAAATCCCTCAGGCAGTCCTGCCGGCAAAGGACAGACCTGTTATCAAGCATTCACAATCTCAAGTTTCAACGGAATTTAAAGAATTAGGGGGAAAGAGCGGGAGGCGAGGAGCAGGGACCACACCACCCCCACCCCCCCTGGAGCGGGAGGGGAGCAGGCCCCGGCCCCGCACCTCCTCCAAACGCGCGGCCTCAGCCCAGCGGCCGATGCGCACCCCGGGGCCGTAGGCAGCCATGGCTGCCGCCTGGGCCGCAAGCGTCCACCGTCGCCATGGCGATCACTCGAGCTACCGATTGGACGCTGGAGAGGCGGAGCCCGCCAATGAGCGGGAGCCAGGAGGCCAGGAGGCGGGCTCTCGCTGCCGCGCGGCGGCGCCACCCGGGAGGTGCTGGGGGGGCGGTCGGGGGGGTCCCCCGGGGGAGCAAGGCTGGCCCCCCCGGCGAGCCCGGCCTGCCTGCGACGTGCAGGCGGCTCACCGGCAGGCAGGAGCGAGCCTGTCCAGGTTGTGCCCTTTCGGGAGTACCCGCCAGGCCAAGATCTGGCAAGGAAAGGCCTCAGCAAGTTTAAAAAAAAAAAAAAAAAAAAAAAAAAATCCAATCGGATTGCCTTGTGGTTTTGCCCAGTCTGACAGGAGCTCTGCAAGCAGGAGGCCTGCTTCCCGTGGGGCGGTTGGGCAGCCCCTTGGCTTCCTTCAGGATGTGCCGAGGGGATGGTGATGCTGCTGGTGAAGCAGCTCTTCCTCCTCACATGTCTGGGGGCCTCTGACCACCTGGCTAACGCTGACTCCTTTTCGGGTGCCGTTGGACACCCAAGTACTTCTGTTGCTGCTTCAGCTGTGTGCTGGTAAAGCTACGCTGATGCTGAAATTCAAGAACGTGAGCCAAGCCATAGGCGTAGTGTGGGGCTTACAGTCAAGTAGCCTTTCACCCTCTGCACAGTCAAGGTGGTGCATCAGCTTAGTGCAACAAATGAGTTAATGACATTAACACTACAGTATTGGTGAATTTTGTAAATCATAGAATAGTTTGGGTTGGAAGGGACCTTGAAAGGTCATCTAATCCAATTCGCATCTGCAACAAGCAGGGACATCTTCCACAGGTTGCTCAGAGCCCTGCCCAACCTGACCTTGAATGTTTGGGGGGGGGGGGGGGGGGGGGGGGGGGGCATCTACCACCTCTCTGAGCAACCCTTCCTCTGTTTCACCACCCTTATTGTAAAAAAAAAAAAAAAGTATTCCTTATATATAGCCTGAGTGAATGCATTAGGTAATTTTTTTTATTACAAATGTTTTGGTTTGTTACTGGTTTAGTTTTGAAATCTATGGCAAGATAGGCTAAGTGAATATGCTGTGTGTTTACTTTCTAGATAGCTTAAGCCAGTGATTTGCAGATCTTTGCACAGGACACTTTCCCTTTACAACTGTCGTGGTTTTCTTGCAAGCTTACTATCATAAAGTTTCTGTGCTGGACAACTTAAAAAGCTTAAAATAAAATGTTTTGTGTGTGGACAGCTGGGCTACGTGTTATCAGCCAGTTTCTTTCACATGAAACCTGGATCTTTTGTGTTTGTTTTTTTTTAAACCAAATGTTACTACACAAGAAGTTATTCAGCAAATCCTGACCTAAACCTTTCTGACGACACGCAACCCATTTCCGTTCAAATAGCACCACCTTGTGGTCAGTTCTGGTAGGTGACACTTTCCTATACCTAGCCACGTTAGGAGAGATGCTGAAATTGTTTAACTGAAATGCGGAAGAAACTTTGTTCATCTCAGCTGAATATCAAAAGCCAAACAAATTTTGGAAGGATCAGATATGATTTGAAATCTAAAGTGTTTTCAGAAAAGGAGATCTAATTATTTTCCTGTGTCTGTAGTAATTCCTACTTAGCACTTAAATGATGTTCATGCTTTTCACAGAGCTAAGGTTTTGATTAGGGTGGCTAGTTAATTATACTGGTACGCAAATGCTAAAGTGGATTTATCACACTTTTGTTCAACACTGCATAATATATTTCAACTTAAACAATTTACTTTTGCTTACCTCAGTTTTCCATGTCTAAGAAGTTTCAGATATTTGGATTTTTTTGTTTGTTTGTTTCAGAGCTAAGCCACTTTTAAATCCATGTTCAGTAATAAATAACCATTATAAAACTATGTATTATACTCAGCCATATCATTAAGAAGACACATGCACTCTGTCTTGTGCATCTAGCTAATATATAGAATCCACAGAAAGCTTCCATAGTTTTGTAGCTTTATGTGCCATCTGTACTTAGTTGCTTATAGATTCTGATGCAAATATTACATAGGAAGAGGTATTTGTACTCAAAATGTAATAGTGTACAGAAATATCTGCATGGATGTCTTGGTAAGATTATGCTGTGACTAACCTTGTCACCTGGAGAGCTTTAATTTCTGAATGCCTAGTATTCCATGAAAACAAACAGAAAGAACTCCCTGAACATGTTTGTAAATTGAACATTTTTACTGCAGGAAAGGTTACAGGCCTGTTCCAGCCAGCTGAGTTTCCTTTCAAGCAGATAAAATCTGTGTTTACTCCTAACAGTTGTTTGCATTACTAAAAGATGTGAAGAAAAGCTGTACTTGTAAGAGAATTGGTCTGTGCTTTATGCCAGTATACAAATTGACCAGACTTAAAGGTATATGTGGTTTTATTGAAAACATTAGTATTTCCCTTTTTCTTTAAGCCATTCTAAAATAAAATTATAGTCCGTGTACTTCCAGAATCTCATCCCCTACTATTCTAGAGTTACAGCTCTTTTTCCCTTTCTATCTTTTCCTTTTTTAATGTAAGAGAACTAAATGGCTGAGAAGACCCAAAATAGCATATAGAACTGTCTAAGCCATTCATTTACATAAAAGGCTGCACTGGTTATGCTTTTCATTGCCTTAAGATTATCGGTAATGCGTGCGATAGAGCATGTTTTACATACTTTAATATATAAATGCATTGGCATGTATCAGTAGGACAAATTATCAGTTCAGTCAAATCTAAGTAGAAGAGTAAGGTCTGAATGGATGTGAACATAAATTAAGTCCAAGAAAGCAGTATGCCATCTTTATTTAGAAGAACTAGCAGAGCTTTAATTTTTTTCTGTGAGCTCTTCCATGAAATATCTTCTTATTTCACGGTGAAAAATATGATCTTTACTTGTGTGACTGTTGTTCAGCAATTTATGAAATTCTATTCGTACCGAAAAAAAAATACTAAACCAATGTTTAATCATATGCAGGTTGGATGAGAATGTTTTTAATGCCTGCCTTTACTACCTGGGGAAAGTATGTATTTTTTTAATCTGTTTTATTTTGGTTTTCCTGTTGAAAATTATGAACGTGCCAAATCTGATTAACAATACAGGCGAATACTGCATAGGAGTAAAACATGTTCTTTGGGATGATTTGTGTCCTTTCATTTTATTATTTCACACTAGCATTATTCTGACACATGCTATGAATCAGAACATAGCTATAATTTTTCTTTGTTGTTATTAGGTTTCTGGCTATTAAAATGATTAATCTCCTTGTTAATAACATAACTACAGTTTCTTACTCTAACTTATTCCCTAAACACTTATCTGTTCACAGCACAAAATGAATTAAGTAGTTGATACGATAAGATTTAAGGATTGCTTTGCCAGACACTTATACTGATGTCTCCCATTTTGGCTGTGAATTTCAGTGTGGAGTTTTCCTATAACACTTGTTGCTGAGGAGCGATGGACCTATTCACGGTATAGTAATTTCTGAAATGTAGCTATCCATTAAACTGAACTTTCAGTCTACCTTTTACAAGAAAGGGGAGCAGGATGCTTGTGTGTTGTATTGGCAGTAAGTTTGCTGATATATGTACACAAGTGGATAGTTTCCCGATATTGGATCTGGTTAATCCAAAATTGCTGCGATTGCTCATTTGGTATTTTATAACCAAAATATTCTGCTAGAGAAAGAGGGAAGGGGAAGGGAATAATTTCCAGTGTGTTCAAGGCCACCAAACACTTGCCTATTAAAGTTTAGAAGGAGTTATCCACATCTCCATGTTTTTTTCATTCTACTGGTCTGTACTTTAGCATTGTACCATGCCCTTTTAAGAAATTGTTGTATAATGGAGTATTTTCTCTTCAAATCGAGCTGTTTCATCATGACTGGTCATGCTGGCTACTTGAAGATTTTTCTCCTCTGCCTGGCTGAATCTTATTCAGGAGGTGGCCTTGAAAAACCACTAGAGCTCTGAATCTCAGAAAAAACGTCATTTCAGGAGCAGTAACTTATGAAAAAAATACAAAAAATATAAAAGTATGTCTCCAAGGAATAACAGTGTATTTTGCAAAGTGATCTATATTAACTCTGAAGAAGCTAGAATACTTTAATTACCAGGAAATAGGCCAGCTGAGAACCACTGTTTATTAGCAAGCAGAACCACCATTAATAAAGCTATATTGCTTCTTATGTTTATCTCTTCACAAGACTGTGCACTCTATCTATGTCTACCCTCAGGCAATTATAAAATTATTATTTTTCAAACTGTGGAGTATTTGTTCAGGGTATCATGACCAGAGCAACGAGACTGCACATCTCGTTGTCTAGGCAAAAGATTTATATTTAATTTGCAGACTTCTTTTAAGTGCTACTTGCCAGGTACCTACTTGAAGAGACTTTGTTCAGTGGTGTTCCACCCTACTTCCAATATATCGAGTGCATTTACTGAATGACAGAGTTCTGTCATCACCCACAGGCACTGACAGAAAATCATTGTGGGTGAGGCGTGGTCCTATTTATAATGGGTGGAAATCGGGTCATTTCTCTCTTGTTTACTGATCTGTTTAAGCTTTGGTTTCCATGAACACTCATGCTGGAGATTTTGAAATTTGCTTTTTGTTAGCAATTTTTGCATATAAAAAGCAGTAACGTGATTGTCTGTAGGGGGGAAAAAAGCCCTAAACTCCGTGACTTTAGTTGACGTTGACTGTGGGGGTGGTTCAAGCATGCAGCTCTGCCAGTGTGAACCTGCTGCTCCCGAAACTGAAAAGCAGCACTTTTGCATGACCTCTTGTGAACCCAGATCATTCTGTTTCTTCCCACTTTAGGGCTAATTATAGATAGTGCTTAGGGTTGCCTTTGCTTCCCTGTTCAGCCTTGCCTGCCGCATGATCCTTATTTTCTAATGTGAATTGCCCATGTGCATCAATCATGGCCCAGTTATGTCACTTCTCTCTCCTTTTGGATTTTACTTCCCTGTGATGATAGTGTTAAGGTAGAAAACAGTCTGTTCCCTTAGTTTTTTCCATAGTGGAAATATCTGCTTCAGCCTCCTGAAGCAAAATAACGAGGTTTACAAATAACACTAGAGAGGCACGTCAGTCCATCTTCAAACCTTTGCTAAATTTGCTTGTTAGAACCTGTATCCCACTGGGCCCGCATCAGAAATTTATTAGTGGTAGTTACGGGTTAGAGATAAAGAAATGTTAGAGATCAAAATACTTTACTTTGGCTCAAATGAATCTGTATGTTACATAAAATGAACTGTTAAGAAACAGGAACAGAAACTGACTTAATGTATCTATACCACAAAACATGAATCAGTTAAATATTTCTGGCATAACAAAAAGGAACACAATGAGAATCTCTTGTCCTAAGGGGAAAAAGAACATGTGTATCATAATTGTTAACGTTTTCTGCCACCATTCCACGGGTTATGGTTTTGATTTGGATGACCTTACTCCGGCAGTGTATTTATGCCAAACATCACGGCCTACAGAAAATATTTTATAAGTCTGAAGACCCTGGCAACTGTTCTAATTTGAGACTCTGAATGCTTTGGTATTTCTTGTTGCTACTGGTTAGTAAATTAGCACCACTTAGTTGGTAGCTTTCCTTTGAGCTGTGGGAGAGAAACGGTGCGTCAATACGATGCTGAGGACTTAAGGAACTGACAGAGCACAAACAGCGTAATAAAGTGACAGGGAAGTTAGGGTGGCAATTGGTGTGCTTGTGGGTTTGTGAGTGTACCACTGGTTTACATAGTTTGTAGCATTTGGTGGGAGTGTAATTGTTGAGCAGTATGCAAGGTGGAGATGGAAGAACAGGCCTGCTAAACTGGTCGTTGTGCCGTACAGCGCAGCTGCTAGCCCGAACTGAGGAGTGAGACCCTTCGTCCTTTGACACCTGTTCCGGGGAGAAATAACCTCCTGGCTGCAGCAGCTCAGCGGCGGTGCGCGGCCCCCTCTTGGCTCCTGGCGGTGGATGGAGAGATGCAGAACCGGTGATTTCCCTCCAAGTTTCGTTCACCTGCCCCCCGAAAAAAGGGGAGTTAGTGCAAAAGCAAGGCTTGGGGCGCCCTGCGGGGGAGGCAGCCCGCCGGTGCGCGGAGCGGTGCGCGGAGCGGTGCGCGGAGCGGTGCGCGGAGCGGTGCGCGGAGCGGTGCGCGGAGCGGTGCGCGGAGCGGTGCGCGGAGCGGTGCGCGGAGCGGTGCGCGGAGCGGTGCGCGGTGCTGCCGCGGGAGGCGGCCGCCCGCCGCCAGGGGACGCTGCGCTCGCTGCCCGGCGCGGGGAGCCCAGCACAGCCGGCTCTCGGCGCGGGTTCGCCCCGGGAGAAATGGGCTGAAAACCGGTTATTTATGTTCCTTGCGAAAATGAAAGCGCAGCTTTCCGTCCTCCTTCAGCAATGCCTCTGATAGTAGAAAGCTGTTTTAAATGATATATACAGAGCTAATTAGAAGGTAAGGTGCATTATGATGTTCACTGGGCCATATGCATCACCATTATTTCAACTTTTGGGAATCTGCCTGGGAGGGAGGGAGCAGGTATACAACAGAATGCACAGAGTCATCCTAATCCATACAGTCCATTCGCATTTTACGTGGTCCCTAAGAAAATTTGTTTAATCTTCGTAGGAGTAAGTAATATCAAATAAATGCAGAAGTCTCCAGGCTATTTAGCTTTTTAACTAGTGCTGTCACACGGAAAGCGAAACCCCAATTATCTTTGAGCAACCTTAAGCAGTAGTAGCTATAGAAAACAGGAAATGAATAAACAGATTTGGTGATATAAAAACTAATGGGCTATATTCAGCAAGAGAAAAACTGATAGATTTTCTTCTTGTTACAAGGTACTGATGTAAAAGAACTTATATCTGCACCAGGTGATCATCAAAGAGGGAATGCATTTGCACTGAGCTCCATTTGATGTAGTCATCTGATATTAAAAACTCTTCTCTCTCTTACAGAAGTCAGGTGGGGATGGAATTCTCTATGGAGAACAGTCACTAAATCCACAAAGAACTTTTTAATCTCTGTTGATCCTGGCAACAGTCTTTGGCAAAACTTAAAGCAGCAATGGTGTCTTACACAAGACTGGCATGATCTCCCGTGATGTAACAGGGCATGGAAATGATTCCACAGAGTCGACTCTGAGATAAAAAATGTCTGAATAGAAATGGTCATGCAGGAATGTAAATTCCAAGGCTTAAGGGTATAAATATGCATTTAGGGTGATGATGCAGGCTTTTATGTCAAAATATTAGTGAATGTGCAAATAAGAAACATCAAAGAGCTTGTTAACAAAGAAGTTTCACGTAGTAATCTAGGCCACTTGCATATGATACAACTTTAAGAAACTGAGAATAAATTCAGAGAGGAGAAAGGTGAATTAATCTTGGGAAACCAGCTGGATCTGAACAGTGGCAGTAAGGAGAGAGAAAAGTTTGTCTCTTAGTGGCTGGATGGAGGAGTAAGTGGCATTCTTCCGATTCTTTCAAACTCAGGGCATGAAGGAAAAATCAGATCTGACCATGTGGTTCTGGTTGATAAGGAATGCAACGGTGTTATCATGACAGAAAAAGCAGCTTTAGAATAAACGTGGGTTTTCCCCCTCCTGTTCTCTTTTCTCCTATTGTTCTGCTCCTCTTAAATTCCATTTTATTTACTTTTGCTACCTCTCAAGTTTCTTCATTCATTTTGTTTCTTTTTCCTAATCTTCTGCTTCATAGAATCTATCAAGGCTGTGCAGTCCCTTGAGAGTTCATAGCCACTTAAGATGAGACTTCACCGTTACAGGTATTTTTGCCGATATGAATTCCTGTGGGTACTTAGTGAATATCACGCACTTTCTCATTATTTTATCCATTATTCTTGTAACACTTCTCTCTTTTCCTCTTGTGATTATTTGTTATACCCTATCTAGACCACAATAAAGTTAAAGGGCAGTGCCGTAATTGGTTCTGAAAGGTATATTGAAAATCCTGTGCTTTATTGCATATTTTTTATTAATATATCCTATTTGGAAGTGTATTTATGACATTATTACTGTAGCAAGTATCTTCTTCTGGATGAATCTTACATATTATGAAGTATGAAAGTGATTAAAAGAAGCAATGAGTTGTGGAAATTAGGTGTGGCCTTTCACAAGTTTCAGGTATCTCCCATGGTTGGGTGAAGTTGGGCTAGTTTTTTTCATAATAAGATTACATACTTCCCTACTTCCAGTAAAAGTAATTTTATTATACAGTCTGCACTGACTTATAATAATGATTTTTAAATCTGTTTTTCTTCACCAAAAATGTTTGTGAATTCTTGCCAAGGGAAAAAAAAAAAAAAAAAAAAGAAAGCAAACAAATGGAATAAACATGTATCTGAAAGAAGAAATGGTTGCACCATAGAATGTGTCTGATTCTTCTTTCTGTGTATACCTAGGAAATGCAAACCAAGACCTGCAAAAGCAGTTGTTAGGAATAGCCTTGGCTGTTGTAAACTTCTAGTAGAATCTGATCAAAGTAATGAGCTTCAGTCTGTAAAATCATGAGGGATGATTCTTTTCCCATCAGCAGGAAAATATTCTGGAAGCCTGGCAGCATCTGTTACTTTGCATATCATATTTTGTGTTGTTAGGAATTCTGCATGATTCTAGTCAAACTTGGAAAGCTAGGGCACAGCTTTCTTGGTTTAATAACTTCTGCTGTCCTGTAAAAGGTTTATACTTGCATGACAACTTAGTATGCTTAATTTACTACTTAGGTTCACTGTTCTCATTGTTTCATATATCCTGGCATGGATCAATCACTCATTTAATTTATTCTTTTGTTAGCCTATGTTCAGCTGGTGAACTGGTCATCCTAGCAAAAGCTATCAAATGTGCCAAAAATTATACCAGGTTTTTCTGCAAGAAATAGTAAAGAAGATATTTAACTGCTCTATAATATCCTTCTCGCTTTAATGACAGATAAATCTAATGATAATCTGTTTGTAGTGCCTAGCTGTGTTTACTTCAAAGCATGCTCAAGATTAGCTAGAGGAACTTCAACAGCTCAGGAAGGCACCTATTTGCTCTGTACAGGTAGAGAAATTGAAATAGGTTGTCTGTGCTTTACAGGTAGAGAAATCGAGGTAGGGTGAGCAGTTACCTATGTAAGTTGATCAAGAGCTTTGAATGCCTACGCTCAAGAATACAGAGTCCCAACAGGTTTTGAAGGCTCTCCAGCTAATAGAATTTCTCTGCCTTTTCAGTATGTTAAGTGATAAAAGCAGGCAATAATAACTCTCCAGGGATGCCTCACATCATTATATTTAGCTGCAGTTACAAACAAATTTTCAATTGTCCATGGAAATACGAATAAGTAAATATTTTAATCATTCCCTCACTAATAAATACTCTGCTTTAGTTCTGTGCTCAGTGTTCTTTCCCCTTTCCATCTCTACCCAACCTTACCCCCTATGTATTTCATAACACGTTCTCCTTTATTGTGTCTTCCCCTAACAATAACATACCAATGAGATGTGTAATCTTTCAGAGTGGGGAAATTTTACCAGTTGGAAAATGGGAGGAAATGTTATGCATATTGAAAACTCCAGGAGTTTGGGGACCACAGACCAAGCTAACAAACTCCAGTTAGTGTTTTCTTAGCATTCATCCATTTTGATGTTTTCAAACTGAGGTCAGGCAGCATAGAGAACCAACTCTGGATTGTCATCTTTACATAAGTAGGTCAGTTCTTAGATCTGTAAAAACTCCCATCTGGAGCTTCAGCCTTCCTCATGTCTGAGACAAAACTGAGACAGTTTTGGGGTACACTGGATAATACATATTATCACTGGGAGGCACATGAAAACATGGACTTTGCTGATTTTGTTGGCAGTTAGGATTGTTGAGACAGGCCGATAGATTTTGCTATTTTTGGTCAGGTATAATAAATTAACTGCTTCTGTTACCATTTTCACTGTTAGGGTTAATTACTTGTGGGCTTGGAAAAAGAAGTAAACTTCTGAGAAAAAAGCTTTTAAGGGCAGTTTTCTTCCAGTATAATTCAAAATTGCTTAGTGGTTTAAGATAGACATTTCAGCGCAGGATGGCTCAGTGGTACCTGGAGCTGTCCAGATTCTTTGTGTTGCAGCTGGAGTACCATCGCTTATATGCTTACACCAGTCATTAGTGCAAAAAGGAAAAAAAAAAAAAGCAATTCAAAGTGCTGAAATCAAAAATCATCATCCTTATAGTTATTTGTGTGGGCAGACTGTTACCCATAGTGTTTTCATGCTTGTTGTTGGAAGAAACTTGCTGGTAAGCAGACAGAATCTTCTAGTGGTTTTACCATTCTTTTCAGCAACGCGTTATTCTCATGCGTTCCTTTGTTGTCCTAATCCCCCAGGCTGTGACATGGTAGTATCCTGAATAATATATTTGTATATTTTCTGAATAAAAGTACTGAGGTGCATTTTTTACCTCAGTTGTCTAGACAGCACAAAGGTAGAGAGATGAATCAGGCACTGGAGGCGATGACAGAGATATGGCATGGACATGAAGGGTAAAGGCAGGAAGTTTGGAAAGGGAAGTTGAAAGCTGTAAATGAGATTCATAGAGGAGATGAAACATGATGAGTGTCAGGCAAAGCAAATGATAATTCCAGCAACCTTGTGGGTACACTGGAGAACAAGGCAAGGATTTCAGGAAGGAAGAGAAGGCAGTGAGGCAGAATGATTTTTCTCAAAGTAGTCAAGAGCAAATAATGCCTTTGTACTTTTTTGTGAGAGTATATTATTCCAAAGCACTCTGGTCCTTGGAAATTAATTTGTGCTGCAAGTTACACTGATTATTTCTAGAGATTTGCTGAAGGTATGAGTAGGAAAATATTGTTTAGTGGCAGTCAGTTCTGCAAATAAGTGTTGTAGCACCACTATGTAATTAATGCCAAATGTGTCATCATGCCTTAGTCACTGAAAGGAATTTAGGATGGATGCCTGTTTTCTGTGAATAAAATACCGTTTCACACTAATTAGACTCATTTTTACTGAGGAGAGTGGTTAAATTACATGAACAATTCCTCCCCCTTCAATATTGTGACAAAGAGAACAGAACATAAAATAAATTCTACACAAAAAAAAAAAAAGAAGCCTCCATCTGTGCTGATTTTAATTCTTTGTTGTATGATCAAGTGAAAAACAATTTCTGTTGAGTAGCTAGCAATGCAGATATTCGATGTGCCACTGTCTTCAATGGTAGTTTTGTTTGGCAATGGTCACGGGTAAACGTTTCCCATCATTCTTTATACTAGAGCAGTTCCTGGTAGCAGGTCCACTGCAGATAAAGCTTGTCTGCCTGTGAATATTTTTACTCTGTCTCTTAGACCCTCTGTAAGCTAGCGAAGCATGTGCAGTTGCGCAGTCTCCATTTGCACCAGCTTTGGTTTCATTGAGGGTGTCAAAGTGGGTAATGGGAAAGGTCTGAGGTATGTGGAAGATCCTGTTTCATATCCCAAATCAGCCTGGCTGGGGTAGCACCATCCTTAGAATAAAAAAGTAAGCTTACTTATTAATTCTGCATCCCTCCAGTGGTTTTTCTCCCTTCAAAGTGGTAACTCATTCATGGCATTCAATGATTCTTAGAAACTGGGGCTGTGTGTAATCAACATGTTATGTTTTCTTTAACGTGTGTATTGCTTTAAATGTGTCATTTTATTTTGTGAAAATACCTGGGTTTTCTTTGGTCTTAGGCTGCATTGAAGTAGTCTGTGAGCTTGCAAGCAGTGAAGGAATACCAGCCAAATAAGAAGTTAGCATAAATATCTTTAAAGCTTCCAGCCTTGCAAATTTATGGAAAAAATATCTGTTTCAAGTCTCCAAAAAGCAGAACCGAGCTAGTTCATGCAATTCTGTGTTTGGGTTTTAGTTCATTCATTTATCTTTCTATCTGCTGACACTGAAATCGTATATTACTGTTAAGTCAATTTTTAAGTAGAGTTTTGTTTCTTGTACTGATGAGTAAAGCATCTTCAGTCTTTTCTTGTTTTGGAAAAAGATTTCATTCTTAAAGTGTCCTTTTGCGAGACCTGAGTAGACCTGAGCATTCCAAAAGGTAAGAAAAACAGAAGACTTGCAGACTCTGAATTATATTACACCTTTCTGTTTTTCTGTTTAAAATTTCATTTGTAATGTCAAAATCATACATTCTCAAAATTGCAGAGAAAGCAAATACAAATAATTTAATTTGGTTCTTTTTAAGTTAGTTTGAAAATGATGGTGCCAGTGACCCTTTGATACACATGAGCACTGAACAAACTAAGGGGTTTAATATCTATGATCTTGTTAAGTTTTGGTATAAAACTTCTGTAAGCCACTGAGCTTTTCCTGGAGTAATTCACTTAACAGGCCTCTCCATTTTGCAGACCTTTTTACTCTAGGACTGTTGAGCATTCTCAGCTGTTTTTAGCAAAAATAAAATAAGTTTAGTGCAAGCAATATCTTCTGTTAAATCCCCCAGGTACATTACTGGCCATTGCTTTTTTCATGTAGAGGGATGAAGTATAGTTCATCCACTAGTTGTATATCAAGCAGTTCTAGTCCTCTATGTACCTTCTGTATTTTCCTTCCAGCTTTTGGAACAGAGTTGCTATAGACTAATTTATGAGGTAGACGGTAGGCCTATTATCCTACTAGTGTTTGTAATTACACAGAATCCATTTGGCACAGGTGTAAGTGTGATAGTTGGGCCAGCAAATTGTACTATGTGGTCATATCTAAACCCAAAGTGTTTTATAGGATTGACAGCACGCTACATGGTTCAAATATCAATTCCATGTGCCATTCAGTTCCGTGTGATTGTTTTCTAGTCATTAGTTCAGATTTAGGTCCAGTCCAAAGATAGAATTCGGGCTGGTATCATGTTAATTTGTGGCCTTTGTAAAATGAGTTGCTGTGAGCAGTCCGCTTCCTGGAGAGGAACGGTCCAACTAATACCATCATTTCCAGCATTCTTGATAATCTCAGTGAAGGTGGAGAGGATGCATTGGGAGGTACGACCTCATCAGGTCAGGACTGGAGTCTCATGGAACCAATGCTGTGGAAGAAACTTCATTGCCTTCTCTGCGTGTGTTAAAAGAGGACTTGGCTTCTAATGCTATTCTGCCATGATCTTAAAGCAGCTACTAATTAATTTGGAGAGGTGAAACCACAGACAGTTCTGAATAAACCAATTTACTTACAGTCTTCCATCATGTTATAAGGGCACAGATTTGATAAAACTGCACAGCAATTTATTTTTTATACTTGAAAAAAAGTATTCTAGTGTAGATTGAAAAAGTAAAAGCAAGTGCTGATCCTTTGACCTGGACCGCTTGAAATGAGACTCTTGCAAGGTTTGGCAAGGTCTAGCCAAGTTATAACAAGAGATCTGTCAAGCAGTGACTTCCATTCCTGGGGTTTCCTCCTGCCCAGGAAGAGGGTTACTGGAGAAAATGGAGGTTGGAGGTGCCAGCTGTGAGAGCACCTTGTGGGGAGGATGTGATAGGAGATGAACTATACAGGCTTTTGGATGAAAATCAGATGTCTGGAAACTGCCATTGATGATACAGCGTGTGACAACAAAAGGGTCTAAGAAGAGCGTTATCTACATTAGCATTTTGGTTTCAAGACTTAGCATTTTGGGGGGCAAATCCCAGTGTATTGGGTCAATTTGCAAAATAGTTTTGGCGTGTGAGCTAGACTGTTCTTGCAGAAAATGAAACAAGAAACTTCACTCTAGGTTTGCACCTCCAAGCTCTGATGGGGACATTGCAGTCTGTACTGGTGACTGATCCTTTGGCTGATGTAAAGCCATACATGGGGAGACATTTAACCTGGGGACCAGACTAAATCTAGTCCAAAGTGAAACCCTAGAAAAGTAGATTGTGTAAGCACAAAGGCCTGAGAGCAAATAGTTTTGGTGTGCTGATCCATTCCTGTTGTGCCCAAATGACTTGCTAATGTAGACATAACATACGCTGACAAACTGGCAATTACTCAATTCTATTCTTATCTTTTTTTTTTCTGAGCATTACTCCAAACCTCTGCTTTAAGTGCTTTCTGGTAGAAAAACAACAGCTACATCTGTTTCTGCAAACTGTATTGGCCATGCATTTGCTCTTTAGCAAATAAACTAAAAAAGTTTCTGAATCTCCCACCCAACCACAGATTCAGGAAAGGACATACTGAATCCACCCTCAAGCCCTGGACTTAAGTGTTTTGTAATTTTACAGCTGGAAAGATTAACACCGCAAAGGCACGATGGAACTGTGTCATCCTTGAGATTCCCATACATATCACTCATTCCCCTACTCATCATTCCATTTTCCCTCACATTTTATGGTGTAAAGGTGATTCATTTAAACAGACAGAAGAGAACAAAATACCACTAGGCAGAAATTAATCTGTCTGCACAGAAGCTATTTTTAAAGCTGTTTAGCACACGGTTTTTCCTGAAATGTGTTCAAAGATTTGTTCACATGACAGAAGGGGGGGGGGGGGGGGGGGGGGGGGGGCGGTGTGTGCCCATGTAATTTCTGTTGGCTATTTTGCGTTTCAGGAAAAACATGAGCTGCTTGAGAGCTACAAATTGGTAAAATGATCAACATGCAGTTGGTTGAACTCTTGAGAATGCCCATAAAAATTACATGTCAGTAGTGGATTAATATTTAAAACTCTGGTATACAACAGGAAATTATGCTTAAATCTCGGAAAAAAGTAGGCAGTAAGAACTTTTGTATCTGGGAAGGATTTCCTTATTTTATATTTGCTTGTAAACATGGCATGGATTCTACTAAAACATATGGGGCAGTTTTAGTAATTTACATGTCTAAGAACTTTCCCTGGTGACAAAAATAGCAAGAATTTTAGTTTTAAAACTTAAATAAAATGCTACCTCATCTGATTGCATGGGCTACAGAAACTTCTGTTTCTACCCACTGTATTCAGATCTATTAAACTGTAATATTTCCCAATCAGATGTGTAACAATGCTTCTGGTTTTCAAAGCCAAATGAATCATATAGAGATGGCATACCAACAAGGTCTCAAGGGGCTGACACTCTTTCTTCTAAAAAAGCCCCCACTATTATATTAAATCTTATTCCAAAGATTAATCTGTGTAATCTGTTTATGTCAGAACAACAACAGTGGCGTAAGCAGAAGTTCTAATTGTTAAATCTTAATTCCCTCTGTCTCTGTGTACTGATTGAAACATTTGGGATATGCCATCTATTTTCATTAAAACTATTCATCAGAAATTTTCTTACAGTTCTTTTTTAGTATAGCCTAGTATTCACTGTTCATGACTATTTCCTCGCAGTGTTATATTGTTATTAACATTTTGCCTTTTCGGTTTGGCTACTGCAGAAATAACTGAACTGGCCAAACCCCTCTGGGTGACAGATGACAGCAACATGAAAAAAAAATAATATCTGAAATTAATGCCCTGGAATAGGGAAATCAGTGGATTGCCCAGAATCACACCTGAGCCATGCATGGGTCAGCCACAGGTCTGAAAACTGCAGTGTAATTGGGTTTTACTTGGGGAATCTTTGTTAAAAATTTAGCTTTCACATACATATTGTTATAAATTTATGCTAATGAGAATTACTGTGAAGAAACCAAGGCCTCCAGGACTGTGTTTTTTCTGTTTGCCATTTTGGTAAAAAAGAAAACTGCACTTATCTTTTTAATTTTTCAGAATTCATGTTTTGTTACCTAGGGCCACAAGTACTTCTTTTAAAACTGTTTTGTGGTTTTAACTTGGTTTCAAGAAGAAACTGATTTACTTATTAAAGATCGAAGACATTTAATGATGCACGATTACTTTGAGTTTTGCCAGCTTGGATCCTACCACCTCATATAGCAAGATGTTATATCATCTGAAAAATAATGCTTGCAACAAGTACTGGAATTGAATTAGTAATCTGAATTTCAATAGTACTTTTTGTGTGTAGACACCTACTGGTGCTTGGCACTGCTGGTCTCTGCAGGCCAGAATATGGGGTTTAAAAGAGCAAGCTAGAAACCTAACCATTACTTAATGACATACACATGGTACTGAAGACATGGTGCTACTGGGAAATTAATCAGTTCTTTTAGTCCTCTTCTAATTAGGTTTGCAGCCTTCGGGGAAGAGCTATGGTTAGAAAGATAGAGAACAAGTTCTTCTAGAGAGAGGAAAAAAAAAGCCAACCTTGAAACTCTTTCAAAAATACAGATAAAGGAAAAATACCCATTAATTTATCAGTTAATTAGTATCTAAATATAAATGCCAACCTGGCTTCTCTCTTCAGTCTAAATACTCACTTTATATATTTTGTCTGCTGGTAAGAACTGGAGACCATTCGGGCAGCTGCTACACGGGATCTTCATGCCACTGTTCCCAAGTGACCGCTAGCTTGCCTAATGGAACCTGAAAGCTCCCAAAAATGCTACACCCACATCCATGTTACGCTTTCACGTAGAAGCAAAAAAAAAACCTCAAAAAAATCACATCAGAATGTCCAATTTATATGCTGAAAGCTGGATAGAGAATGATGAGAAAGCATGGTGGTTCTGTTATGCAGGTTCCTCTTCTCACAGACCAGTTTCGAAGGATTTGTGCAAGCTAAGGGAAGCCCGATCAGCTCAGGACGCGGTGCACAGCAGTACGATTTTGCATTGTTCCAGCAGACCAGGGTCAGCAGCCTTGCAAGCTTGCCAGACAGTATTTTCTTTTCCCAAATTAGAAGTTGAGTGTGCCAATAGTAGGTTTCCTGCTTAGTTCTGAACTGTAAATTGAGGGAGAGCCAGGTGCCCTGGCCTCACCCAAAGACAGAGCTAATCAGTAAGTCCAGAGTATCTCGCTGCTGTCAAATCCAGCAGGAGCTGCAAGCCCCTGGGTGGCACACAAGGGGTATGTCAGCCAGTTGCTGGTGAGGGTACCCTGGAAGTCAACCCCTCTATTACAGCATCTGGATTTAAAAAGAAAACTTTGCTTTTTAAAAATCTAGCTGATTTAAAAAAAAAAAAACAAAAAAACCAACCACACAAAAAAAACCCCCAGCACTGTGAGCGTGTGCAATATCAAGAAGGGAAAATGTGTGCCGTAGTTAAAAGTACATTCTCGCTTTGAGACCTCTTTCAGTTATGAAAAAAAGAAGCAAATTAATTCTGATGCTCCTCTGCTATTGGAATGAAACATCAGCAAAGTTTCTTTTTCAGTTCTTGATAGTCCTTCAGAACTTATGTGACAGCTATCCTCAGCCCAGCCACTATCAGACACTCATGTGTTTTGTACGTGCATAACATGTTTGGGGAGATGGAATGAATGTTACATGTTGCATTGCTGTAGTCTATTGCTAATATTAGAACAGAATGAACAGCTCACTTCCTGGAGGCATCAGCAAGCTTTATTTGCAAATTTTTTTTAGTGGTATCAGACATGTGGAATAAATTACCATAAATTGCTTGTGATTAAATGTAAAGTACCAGGAGGATTTGCAATAGTTAATCCCTTTATTTCTGGGGTCTGTGAAGAGCAAATTAAGCTGAAGACTGATACATAACTGGTTTTCATCAAAACTAATGCTCTTATATTACAGTATTGTTTTGTTTAATTATGGAACATAATTTTAGAAATTATAAGCTTTAGGAATAAGGCAGTTAGCAATGTGCACTGGCCTATAACTGCTGTTATTCTGTATAAACCACAAGTAGCAAAACTGGTATTAGAAACATTAAGACTTGCTCTGACATTTCATTATAAGTTAAATCTTACTTTATACTAATATATTATAAAGCTATGGACAAAAGCAGAATTTCCCCCTAAATTCTGCTGAAAGGTAATCTATTTCCATATATTTTGATTTCAGTAAGGTTTGGGAGACAGTTTTGCTTTTCCTTTAACTAAAACAGCTGAATTTCTGACATCTGAGGTAAATGTGAGTCTTTGTTAAAAAGAGTAACACCTCAAACGAAATGAAGTGAGGTTTTGTTGCCATGCAAAAGAAATCACTCTCTTTTCTGGGAAGCTGTGGTCCTTAATGCATTTAAACAGCACATTTTTTTGGAAATCGGTCCTTCTGCAATGTCAAATGCTACACATTGATATGACTTTTTCTGCAAATGGCTCACTGGAATTACTACAGGGTTTGTGCCTAGTGTAGAGCAATAGAGACAAACATGACAGAGACCAACAGAACCAGTAGAGTGTGTAGATTACGTGCTGTGGTGTTCTTGGGTGTGCACTGATTACCCAGATACCAGGAGAACATAATTTCCTTTTTTTATTATTATGATTTCAGCTATTTTTCAGTTCCAAAGACCATGAAATAGCAACGGTTTCTCTATGGCTGTGTATTTTAACTTCCGCCTGTTTCAGGGAGAGACAGCTCAGTGGAGTGGGAGAACCAGAGAATAGCTGCTCGGTGGGGTATTTCTCTAACCTGGCCCTGGTTTACTAGGGCTATGCTTTGCTTGGTTCTTGCTACTGAGAAGTGAAACCCTGAAGTAATCCATTCAGGTGTTTTTTTAAAGTAAATTTGCTTCATCGTTACCACTAACAATACTGAAATGTGATTTACAGATGAACGCCAAAAGAAAGCAAGCAGAGAGAAGCAGAGGCACTTAGCTGCTCATTTGGTTCCTTCTTTCTTTCTCCTTCTCCTTTTAGATACCTACCAAAGGAGCAGTCCCCCCTGGTGTTTGCACCCACGTCCGGAGACCTGGACAAGAGGTGCTGTCAGGATGGTGTTTGCCTTCAGTGGCAGAGGAGGGAGGTCTGAACTGCTGTGAAGTTCTCCAGGTCCGTACAGCAGTCCTGTCCTGTGGGCTAAGCACCTCCTTTCCCCATAGACCCTACAAAGACGCTGGGTTAAGCAGATTATCTACATGGCTCCAAGAGTTTAGAGGTAAACCTCTAAGCTTGTGGTTCCACGAGGCAAGGTGAGTTGATCTAGTAACTTGTCAGGGCTGGAAGGATAATCTTGTTCCTCTGCTCCCAGCTAACCCCACCCAGCGCCTGCTCTGTCTCTGGTCCAGCCCTTGGCAGACTCCTCTGTAACCCACTTCAACCTGTTCACCCAGCACAAAAAGGGCAGGATTTTCTCGAGTTAATAAACTGAATCGTTTCATGCAAATATTTGATTAGAGCCATGACTGGTGCAAGGGGCAAAGGTGGGACCACAGCAGAGAAGGGAGGAATGGCATACGGGAGAATGGAAACTGAATCTTTTTCCCCACCCTCTTTCTTTTCTTTTCTTTTTTTTCCCCTCAAATTTTTGTGAAGCTGCACCATGAGGTACAGCTGTTATTTATTTGGGGATTTACTGAGGAAAATAGATGGGTTCAGATAACTGGAAAACGTTGTTAAAGGGAAAGTAAAAAGGTAGTGGAAGAGCATCGGGGAAGCTTTGGACTGATATGTGTGCTTCCCGTTTGCCCTGTTTATAGTAAACATTCTTTCTTAAATAGGGGCCAGGCTAATCAGGGAAGATCTCTTCTTAACTCAGTGGCATTTCTGTGCATGTCACATGATACCTTTGCAACACTGACTTCTGTATAGAAGGCTCGGAAGGCGGGCATAGGAAAAGGGGATAATGTATGCCCACATCCCTCCTGACAAGGGGACAGCACTGGGATCGCAAGGAATCTCTGAACTGGGGTCCAATTGGTCTGATTTGCCTGTGTATGTCTTCTTTTTCCATCTGGAAGTTTGTTTGCTGGAGGAATTTGAGCCTTTTCTACATTTGTCCAGGATTTATGGATGTTCAGTAGATTAGGCAGAGACGCTGTGCAGCTTGGAGATTCCGGGTACGTTCATGTTACATGTTCAGAACAAACAGAGAGCACATTTGTAGTAAGTCAGATGGCTTTTGGACAGCATCACAGAAGCCTGCTGTGGAGCTAATATGAGTAATCTCGATAATTCCAACATGATCCAGAAGCACTGGACTTAAGTATTTTATAATAAGCATGTAGTTTTCACTGTCCATGAAATCTTGCGAAATATGACAGCCAAACCCTGCTGTACAGAACTGTGGGAGTGTGGGACACAGAAATCGGAAGGAGTGGAAACAAAACTTGTAGTATCAGTATGTGCAGCGAGCCTGGCCAAAACACAAAACATTCCACTATTTGCAGATAGAACTTGCCAAGGGTATGTTGAAGTCTGTGAACATCAATTCAACAGAAAGCAACTTTTCCTGGAAGGTAGGATTTTTTTCTGCTTTTCCACAGATTTTGCCCAGTTGGCTGACCCTTCTTTTCAGCAGGTGCACCGCATTCTCAGGCGCTGGTTTGCAGCTCAGTGTGTCTAAACCCTGGGGAACGATATTGCTTAAAGTTTTTGCTGTAGTTTCTGTTCCATGGCACTTCACACATCCTTCCCCCCAGGACCCACCCAGTCTTACTGTTGAAGGTGGTACATAATCAGTAGCAGCCTCCTTCAGTCAGCTGGGTGTGCTAATAAGCTAAAGACAACACGCAAAGGAAATACTATTCAGAAGCCTTGAGGTCCCTAGGGCTATGACTCAGATTTGGGACAGGGTGCAAGGAATTGCTTTATTTGGTATCTGTTGCCTTCTCAAGTGTGGTGTCATTGTTAAAACTGAAAGATTGATGTACTCGATCTTTTTCTCCTTGTTTTAAAGGGTGAGGTATGTGGATCATGCCCCTGTTAAACACAGTCATACAAGGTTTTCCATGTCCTAGATGTAACTTGGCAAAGGCTGAGGAATCCAGGGTTAAGGCTGCTGTGGCAGACATTAACTCCAGTGCCATTACACGTAATGCAGCTACAGACTTCCATATGGACCATCCAGCGCCTACCAAATTCTGTGTAACGGGTTCAGAATACTAGTTCAAGTGTTCTAATTTAGCATGGGACTGTATAAATAGCTCACAACATGTGAAAAACTTCTAAAAATGTGGCATTTACAAGATAGCAAAGTAGAAGTGGGTGCCTTAATGGCAACTGTAGCAGAAATTACCGGTGTAATATGGCATGAGAAGAATAATCATAGTAAAATGATAATTATAATCCTCTGACCTGGCACTGATTTGCCAAAGTATGGTGGCTGTTGTTTCCGATTTCTTGGCAGACAATTCTGCGCATCCTAAAACTATTCCTTTAATCAGATACTGCATGCTTTAAGTTTTATGGTTTTTAAAAGACTTCTTTATTTGATTCAGTCCTGGGTTAATTTTATAATGAAGGAGAAATGAGCTCATTAACAAACAAAGCAATGTTTTTATACTCTGTGGTTTTCCAGCTAGTGGCTCTTATGAGAGGTAAATCACTTACATGAATGCACCAATATCCACTGTAGCGCTTGTAACCCACAGCAAGTTTTTGTAAGAAATGAATTTTAGCTTTCTTCTGACTGCAGTCAGGGCTGAAGTTTGCTGGTATCAGCACACCCCATGTGTTGCTGTACCGTGATTAATTGTGAGCAGGAGTTACTGAACAAACTTCAGGCAGGGACCGTGCATTCAGTTTCTTAGATTGCTCGCATGCACTAATGGTCAAAATGGAATACTGGGAATGCTTCATTTAAACCAAGTCTGCCAGGAAGGATTAAACTGGGGCAAGCACTAAATTGCACTTGACCTTGAATGTTTCTGAAATATACAAGAGAAGGTAAATATTGAACATGAGGGACATCCTGATCCTTTTATCTGAGCCCACTATATAGCAGGAAGAGAGGGAAGTTACTTTTACTTTTTGTGAATGCCTAAGGATCTGAGCATGCTCCGTCGAGCAGGATACAGAGCAGACTGCAGCTCTGTTCTGTGTCTGTTAAGGAAATGAGCCCCACCTCAGCTAAAATGGGCAAAACATCCTTGGTAAACAGAGCATTGGGCAGAGCTTACACAATTAGCAATTACTCTGTGAAACCCGGGCTGGCCACTGCCCAACTTTAACTGAACTTTAATCCTCCCACAACATTTTGTTTAGAAACTATTTTTATTTTTAAACAATAATGCTCACTAGCAACACCCATCCTGGAGGCCATCAACTGCTCTGACAGCCATCCCAACTCCTGCTTAAACTGGGAACAGCAGATGCCAGCTGTTCTAACAGAAATGATGAAAAGTCAGTGACTAGTACTTAATGTCCTATACATCTTCATTAATGAAAGGGAAACAAATTGCTCCTACAATGCTGTATTGTCAAACGTGGTCCTGCACAAAGGCTTCCTTACAGTCATTGTGACAATGACTTCTTCATGATGGAAAGTGAATATATTGGAAAGCTGTCAATCAGGGAGCAGGCTGAAGCCCCTAAAATCATCTCTGTCCTCGGACTGGATTCAAACCGTGTGCCAGAGACAAAAAGTATTTTGCTGATTCCAGTTCATGTGAGCAAGGTTATTATGCCTGTTTCCTTTTGACAATCAAACTCATTTTGTAATTTGACAAAAAAATTGAATCTTTAGTCCTCTGCTACTTCCAGTAATGGCTTAGAGGAGCTCCTGGGGGTGGCTGGCGAGTGTTAGCAAAATAACTGCTTGCTCTGTGCCCGTTCTGGAGTTCAGAGGAGCTAGGTATATGCCCAGAGTTGAAGCGATATTAACCACTGATGGCTCCCCAGGCCAAGTACCTCCTGCCTTTCCTACCAGCACATTCAGTTTGTCACAACCCACAGGCTTCCCAGCACTGTTAACGGGCTGGTGACATGGTAAATCTGGTTATAGTGCAGCCATGGCCGCCTCTTGAAGGCGGAAGCAAAAGCACCAAATATCAATAGGAAGCGATGTAGGGAAAACGTGAGGACAGAATTTACTTTTGTTTGATAATTCAATTACTTTGGATACACCGAATCAATGGGGCTATTCCAGCCCTGAGAATAAGGCCTTCTCATGTGAATACGTGCCCGGAATCCCAAGCTCTGCCAATTCATGCTGGCATGACTAAAGAGATTCCTGCTTCCAGCTCTCTGCCTAGCGAGATGCTACCGGGCCGGCCGGAGGGGTGGCCACCGAGACAGGGCTCCTGTCCCGAGGAGCCGAGCCTGGCGTGGTGCAGCTCCGCAAGCTGCTGTGAAGTTCAGTTTTCACTTCTCTGTGATCGGCAGTGGCTGAGGGCTCTGCTTCACAGCCCTTGACGGATTTTGACTTCAGCAGCTGAAAAGCTGACTATCCCACTACCACTCCTAACTCCAAAAATTGTAATCAGAGCCTCCGATCTCATCGCAGAGCGTTAAACTCTCTTCTTCAAAGCTGAGAGCGGTATGGATCCATCAAAATCATGGCTTACAGGGTCAGTAAAGTCAGCTAGCCGATGTGTATTTATATGCATATACACACATGCTTTTAAAGAGGCTGCTGGCAGATAACTGATCTCCCAGTGAGCGTCTGATTCCTGTATGGGTCTAAAATGAAGTTGGTTTTGTCAGCAGTTTGTCAGATCATACACTGACGGGTTTTCACACCAAGAGGAGTGTAGCAGAGCAGCATTGTGGGAAAAGTGATTTACTGCACACATGTTATAAAGGAAGTTCCTCTGAAGAATATTTATATTTATGGTTTAAATGAGATCAGCTGGGATTTTTTTTCTGAAGAATGGAATAATAAGAAAATTTTGAATGGATGCAGTTCTGTGTTGGTGTGAGCAGTGATCTTGATTTTTTTATGGGAACATATCAAAACAATAAAATATTGGTCTGATTTAGAAAAATAATTTAAGAGCTATTTTGGGAGTATAGTCTCCAAATTCCTGCCCTTTGGGTGTAAAGCAGGCAAATGCCTGGATTTGCAGAATAAAAAATGATGCAAGTAGATAACTGTTTGGAATTATTTTGACTGCAGCCAGCAAATATATCTCATCACTATGGTTGCAAAAACAAACACCCACCAAAGAACTGTATCTGACACAGAGAAAATAATTAAGGGAAATGGAACAATTTGCAGCCTGTATTACATTCTTTGCGTTGCCTCACACAAATCAGTAGTTAAAGGGGTGAACTCGACCTTGTTGTAGATATTCTGTTTGAGTTCTTGCCACTCTGACAGTAGCAAATAAGGTGAACGTTACTTAAAAATAGAAAGGAATTTGAGATGTATCTTCCTACTCAGAGCCATTCCATCCTACATTTTTTTATGACGGATGAGAGGACGTTAGAATCACATCTCTGGATCTGAATTCAAGCGTATAGTTTGCTTTTGAATCCAAATTGAAAACAATTTGTTTTTTTACCTCTGGTTTGGATGTAGTTAGAGATAACAGAACTTCCCAGAAGTGCCTTACTCTTAAGAGTTCTGCCAGTGTAAGTTTAATGGGATCAATCCATAGTCAAGCAAGTAATGCTGTTCTATACTACTAACACAAATAATTTCCTATGAAATGTATTCGTATGTTTTTAACCCCAAATATTCTTAATTAAAAATAACAATAAAAGGAAGAAAGGAAAAAATTATATATCCAGGGTTAGATATCCATAAAAGAAATATGAAAGTCAGCACAGATTTTGGTACTAGGGGCACAGCTTGTGGTGGAACAGCCGCTGTCCTTCCCTGTTGATGTGTGGTGCAGCTGCTGAACTATCAGCACCTACAGTCAGACTGAACATGAAACTGATGCTACTTTTCCTGAGCATGGTTAGTTGTAAATACTCATTCGGTATCGTCTCTTCCAGGACCTGATGTGACCCTTCTTAGCAGGGCAATCTTGGAGAAAGGAGAAGCCAGAGTAAGGAGTATTACAGCTGTCCCAAAATAAAGCACCAGCTTTCATGAATTCAAACTCTAAGATGAAGAGGTGAAGAGGACACCCTTCCCCAAAAAAAACCCAACAAACAAACAAACAAACAAAAAAGCCAGAAACACCAAAAAAACTAGTTCTGTGGATAAGAGGTCGAGGGATTGATGTTCTTAATTATAGTTTTCAGCTCAAGACTGAGCTCAGTGAATTGTTGTTCACTTTGCCATGAGTGATTCTATGAAGACAAGCTATACCAGAAATTGTAATGTCCTTTATCCTCCTCCTCCTCCTCTCTCTCTGGAAAGATCCTGTTTCTTTTCATTCTGAAAGATGGTGCACATCCATGGGATAGGCATGCCGTTCTCTGCTAAGAA
Organism: Falco naumanni; assembly: GCF_017639655.2. Taxonomy (NCBI): domain Eukaryota; kingdom Metazoa; phylum Chordata; class Aves; order Falconiformes; family Falconidae; genus Falco; species Falco naumanni. The sequence continues at coordinate 12,937,653 of NC_054060.1, read as the reverse complement.
GATGCAATGATAAAATAATACATATAAAACTTCAAAATACTGTATAAATTTTTCCTTCAGAAAATTGTATGTTCCTTCCCCACACCCGGTTGTTTATTTGGAGAAACAGAATCAGGAAGGCTGAAAGACATGTGAATCCATATCAGTGGAAGCGTTGACTGTAATAAATTCCTGGTTATATGCTTACTATGCCGTCCTATCCCATCCAAAGGAAAACACTGCCTTACTTAAGAGAGCTTGCACTGAAACCTGTGGAGTGGCTGGAAGAAAATGGGCATATTATGAGCAATCCAGGCCAAATAACTGTTGTAATAAAAGGCCGCGGCTGTAACAAGCTGCAGGTGTTGTGAAGGACATATACAAGGCCAAGGGAGACGTAGGAACTGTGTATTCACAGAGAGATAAGAGAGTTGGGCAGAAAGATGAGAAAAAACAGGATGCCTGCATAAGGAGGAGCAGCGTGTGGGCACCACACCGGGACCAATCCTAGTGCCTCGAGGTGGAAGCGTGTGAACAAGTAGTTGTAACATATCACCTTTTACATAACAAAGCCTGCGTAGTGTGTGTATTTTTAGCTGGGAGTATAAATTGCTATGAGTTTATTAATAGCATCTGTAGAGTACAAATTGCGGTGAGTCTAGTGATAAAGTGGCACTAACTTGATCACATTGGTCATTAAGTTGTGTCTGAGCCTTCTGCGTCAACAGAAACCAAATGATATGTGCATACCTACAAAGGTACTGTAGAATAAGTAATATGATGATGCACTTCCAAAATCTTTATAGCATAAGCTTCTTTAAAATTAAAGGTAGAGTTCCATATTTAAATTGCAGTTCATGGATAGCCACAAACTTTACAGCAATTTTTTCATAGCTGGGAAAGGAGGGAGGATGTCGTTCTCCTTTATGTCTTTTAGTGTGTTTTGCACCACAAAATAGGTTGAAATATACCGAGATTAACAATTTTCAAATAGTTCCTGTACTTTGCCTGTGTATTTTAGAAAAGTAAATCACATCAGTGCATTTCCCTGCTGTCAGCAGTAAGAGTGACATCATGTAAAGGGAATGTACACAATGCCGAGAGTGCCCTGCTGGTTTGTATTAGCCTCCCCTGTCAGGCACATCCCGTGTAGCGCTAGTTAAGCTTTACCAGTTCGAAAGCAGACAGACAGGCTGTTTGAACTGGGAGCGAAGGAAGAGCGAGTTCGGGATCGCTGCGGAGAGAAGCCTCCCTGCACACAGCAGGGAGAGAGCAAAGCTGTCAGGTACGTCGCAAAGGTGGATGCACCGTCATTCCTTTTCAGACACAAGTTGGTCGGTGCCCTTTTGGTACAAAGTTGACCCCTCCCACCCTCAAAAATAGTAACGCAATAAAGAGTGGAATGAGAGACAAAAGAGATGGAAGTTATTATAAGCAGTCTTTCTAAATTACCCACTTCATCCAGGCAAACGTCGACATGCTTCCCAGAACAGATGGAGAAACTGCTGGGAACTAAGGAGAAAGTGGGTGCTTAGGTAAGGAGAAAATAAATGCTTTTGCGTGTTTGGGACAGTGGGCCACGCTGAGGCCTGGTAACAGAGAATTCTCACAAGGTTTGCTTCTGCGGAGCTTTACTGGGGGTTCTCTGCACTGCTCTTACGCTAGTGTGAGCAATAAAAATACCTATTTCTTGGTCATATTTGGAAAAATGTTCATTTTGTGAGGATGGATTTGAAAGCCTCTGTGCTGAGAAGGGAGCGTGGGTGGCATTTCTGCCCTGGATACAAATTCAGCTTCTGGTATTGTTGGTAACGTCTGCATGTGTAAGCGTGGAGTTGCTATATGTGAAATGAAAGGCAACTTCAATACATTTTTCTTTTCCTTCCTGAAGTCCAGCAGCTATATAATTCCTTCTGAAATATATGTACATTACAATAGTAGCTAACCTACTTTTATTTCCATTTCATGAGGTACTGTTCGATTTAATGCTGGACACAGCCAACAAACATTCCATTAAGTCTCTTATAGAATCTCCTGTCAAGTCCCTTTGAAAGATTAACCTTTAGAAAACCTAATCTTACCGTAAATTTTTAATTCTTTTGGCAAAGGTTTGAGCAACACAGTGTTTGTGTGTCTATGGGTGATGAAGATAACAGCAGTTTAATGGTAACTCATTTAATGTGTGTGCTACTTATATCTCTACAGTAGGCAATTAAAATCGAGCTGATGTCCATTGAACTGGCGATAATAAAAGCAGCAGTATCATTGTAGTTAATCAATGGGTGCTTTGAAAATTGAAGTCCTGAGGAACATTAGAGAACAGGAAAAAACCACAACCTTGTATTTGAACTGTGTATTTACTGAAAGATCTCAGCCCACTAGTAGGAGGTATATTGAGCAGATGAGTTGGCAGAGACACATAGACAGCTGGTTTTGTCTGGCGTACAGGTGTTTAACTTGGCTGCTTGCATATTAGCTACTAGATGCCAGATTTTTTGAGGAGATCGCCTTGTTTAAGAAAAAGTGGTTCTTGTGCTAGGTTAACGGCTGGACTTAACCATCTTAAAGGTCTTTTCCAACCTAAACGGTTCTGTGATTCTATGGCAAGTCCAGGGAATGAGGCAGTGTGGCTATTTTCACTTCCTCCCTTCTCACCTCTGACACAGTCCGAAAAACCCATTCACCTCCCACCGGAGTTGGATTTAGATGGGAGAGAAAACAGGCTTTGCAGTTACGGTAGCATGGGTTTGCCTTTTCTTGTAGTAGAAACAGAAGATGGAGGAAAAACGCATGTTGGTGATATTCAGTATTCAAGATATTGTATTGTTAATGTTTTGTCATTCCTCAGGGAATTCTTTTTGGTTTGTTTTTGATAGACTGACAAACATTAGCTAAGCTCTGTGTGCCTTTATTTGAAATAATGTTTTCCAGTAGTTCCAAGACAAGCTAGTACTTGATTGGAAGTATATTGGGATTCAGTGCTCTGAAATTTCTGGGGTTTGTCCAAAAGTTAGACTGCAGAAATAGCTGTATAACATCAGCAAAGCCAGTTTGCTCTTCTCCAATTTGTAGTGAGCCATAAAGTAAATGTACTTTATGCGCTGGCAACAGATGTCATCTGAGAATCTTCAGAAATGGAGTCAGATACACGACTGATGAAATGCTGTCTACTAGAACATCAAATGTCAAATACAGACTTGGTATAAATAGGTTAAATAAATTTGCCCTTAGCATAATATTGTCATTGGTGTACTTTTCTTCTATTGCTAAGTATGACTGCAGCCAGAATGATGTGAGACTGCTGTTGAAGCCAAAGTTCTCCCGTCGCGTTTTTGTCTAGTATTCCAACCTGACTGCCCTGTCAAGAAGAATCACTTGCTTCCTTTTGCAACATCTGACTTTCCTGTATGGAATCAGACCTGTTAAGAGGCTGGGCAACCTCACTTAAATTCAGACATAAATTTCTGACCATTGTAAAAGGACAATAGTCAAATGTTAATCTGACTTCATTATCTTTAATCAAGAAATATGAATATATAGAGAATGTAATATTTTATTCTTCCTCCACAACAAAGGCTGGTTTTGATTAAGTTATAAACATTCAAAATTATATTAAAAAGCTCTTTCTAATACTGGGCTTTATAAACGCAAGTTGTACAGTCAACTTCCTGAACAGTGCATTGAAAATGTAATCCCTACCATCAGGGTGCACTTGGTCTGAAAAGCTTGTTGAAAGCATCTGTATTTTGTGTTACAGAAACCCATGTGAAGACTGAGCTTGTCAACTTAATTTTTTAGCAATAATTTTTGTTGGCACAAGACTGTAGCAGCAGCTATATTCACTTAGCAGGTAGCTCCTAGTACGTAAAAGTGTGTTTGTGCATATATGATTAAATAAGCAAATAAATAAATGAACATTCAGTATATACATAGAAAGTTAATTCTGCAGTAAAGTTGTCAGACATTACAATTTAAAATAAAGCTACCGATCACAGTGACAGCCACCCTTAAGTAATCTATTTCTCTGTGTATGTTTGAGGTGTTTAAAGGAAATTGTTTTCTTTTAGAAAGGACGTGGTGTCAGCTAACTGTAGAAAAACAATATGATTATATTTGAGATAATAAATTTTGTTATGCTATTTCCAGGTCTGCTTTAATGCAGCATGTTTTCATTATGTTTCAGAGAGATGGCAAAAAAGGGGAGGGGGGAAATCAATGAAAATGCAGGCAGAGCCAAGTAAAAGGGAATAAAAAATGAATCGAGAAGCCTGTGTGTAAAGAAGCAAAGTGGGAAAATGAAAATTTTAATGGAAATAAGTATCTGTGCCAGTCTGCTTTTTAGAGACTGCTCTGTTTCAGTGGAAGTTCAGTTAGTAGAAAACCAGAATTATTAAAAATAAGAAAAGGGAGTCATTCTTTAAAAGTAATATGAATTTAAGTGATGGAAGTAACAGGTCTATGAACTGTAGCGAGTTTTATGAATACTAAATATAGTTTGAGAAGTTTGAACTGCTCTTTTAACACTTAGGTATCTTCGTTTCTACAGTACACTTGTAAATCATGACAATTCTCCAGTTATGAAATGTGTAAGTTAGTGGATTTCTCCTAAAACTGCAATGCTGATTTTTTTGAAGTGTTCTGAATACTCATATTCCTTCCCATGTGATATGGTTGACTAAAACCTTACTACTTAATGATGTTTCTGAAGAAATGTTGTGGCATCTCTTGACCTATTATACAACAGTCCAGCAGTATTAGCACATTTAGCTATGACATATCTGAGGTATTTCAGCACCTGCCTTTAGAAAAGCTGTAAATCAGATCTGGTGTTTGGGTTGCATTTTAGACATCCACGATGCTTTGTCTGAATTAACCAATCTGTTTGTATGACATGCTTATTTACAGCCACGTTGCTGGTTTTTGTAGGTGTGGTAAGCGTGAAGCTATTGGGTAGTAGCCTACAAATCCAGACCAGCCATTGGAGTGCCATACGGAACCTGGATGGAGTGGTAAAGGCATTACACAAATGTGTTGGGTATTTTTGTGTGGCTGTATTGATTTTTGTTTAGTGGGTGGCTGTTAGAAACGAAATTTGGAAAATACTACTGTGGGTGTGGACAAATGATGTCCCAGCTGAGCAGGGCTGTTAAGACAGCAGTCCACCTCCAGCTTGGATCTGTATGGGTGCCAGGGGTCAGCAAACCAGAGGCTCAAAAGAACCAAAAGCTAATTTTCATTTGAAATGCAAATTATAAAACAATTGGCACCTTCTTTTTATTAGCTGTCACTGGAGATTTATCCCAGCGAAGCCCCTCAGAAGACTGGCATGCTGGAAAATGTACAGCTCCAGGAGAGGGTAAGGAACCAGCTTCTCACTGGTCCAGCACCTTGGAGGACTTTGCAAATCTGTCACTGGAGCCTGTACTCAGCCTGAGGTAAATCATGGAAGTCTGCTCCTGAACAGTCGTTCTGCTGAGTGCCTCTAAATCAGTTTTTGCAGGCATGTCCTTTAACAAGTTGACAGTCAGTCAGCTTAACTTAAAACAGGCAGTGCAACCTTCACTGTCCTCAGTCCTGGGAGGCTGTTCTGGGAGGGATGGTGTCCGCTCCACCCTCCCTCCCTGGGGTACTGCAGCTCCCTATGGACCCCTAACTGGTGGCTGAATGCCATGAGTTACACTTCTGAACGTGTCGTTACTGCTGTTTTACTGCAGTGACTGATTTATTAGGCAAGTCTGTGGTATTATGCAAGTACATTTGCACTGTAACCAAAAATCCGTATGGCTTGAGCGAGACAGGATAGGGTAACCAACGTTAGTGTAGGGTGGATTTGGACCCTTGGGTGTTGTGTTGTCACCAAAAATATTTGGCTTCCCTTTAATATGCTACACAGTAGATTGCCTTCTTATTCTAAGCAAAAAATTGATACTGAATTAAAAGACCATGTTGTGTATTAAAGAAACTCAAAAGACTAAAAAACGGGGAACAAAAGGGCAGTCATATAGAATGTGATATCTGAAACAAGAGCCAAGTTAAAAAATGATTATCTGTTTACTGGCCAAAGAAAACAAGTCTCTGTTAAGACCTAACCTGCCTACTCCTCTCCTAAGGCTCATATACACACATGGGAGCTCTAGGGTGGAAATTTACATTTAATTCTGTTTTGTTTTACTTGGCGATTGTATTCTTGCAGCCTTATTGATTTCAGCATTCAATGTTTTAATGCTGCATCTCAATAAAAGATACCTAAGAGCACAGTCAATCAGTCCTACAAAATAATACCAATATCACTTCCACTTTATGATACAGGGCATTTTTCCCAGTGATTGGCCCAGAAGGAAAGGTTCCTTTGCAATGTACTTGACCCAAGATCTAATTTCATGTCTCCACAATGGACACATGAAAATTGTACCAAATATCAGCCACTAACTGACTGCTGCAATTGTAATCTTAATTCTTGATTTGGAATCCATTTGTTAAGATTGTGTAAAGTGACACATGATTTAATTGTCTTAGAAAATAAGAATGGCCTTACAGTCCATGGGTCCATCCAATCCAATCCAACATCCTGTCTCCAGAAGTGGAGCCCGACAGACAAATTTGTCACGATTCCTGGATTTGCAAAACTGCAATATCAAAAGTTGGCATAAAATAATTTTGCCATTCAAAGTAGTGAGTCAACGTTAGACACATATGGTACTGAGGAAGAAAGACTGACCTCACCAAGAGAGCAGGGGAGCTGACAGAATCACCAGTAGGCAAAACTCCCAGCAATACAGGATCCCCAGTTTGTGCCTCATCAAGCAGAAGGATGGCAAGGAAGGCAGAAACAACAAGATCATGGCTAGTAGGGTAGACAGTAAATTGCATGAAGAGTTGAAGCAACTGGAGAAAATCCAGGAGTGCTGAGAACATTACATCAGTGTGTTGCATGTTGGCAACCGAGACCTGCTGAAAAAAAAGTATTAGGGAAGAATAAGAACAGAGCAAGAATACATGATATTTCTGCTGTGGACCCTCCTGTGATTTCAGCTATTTTTCAGTTCAGTGGATTTCTTAAACCTCTGATGGTTTGTCTGTAGAGGAACCCTAAAGTGTTTATTTTCTTTATTTTCCAGATACTTCTTCATAGTCATCACAAACTTACATATATTTCTTGCATCCATGATATCCTTTAAAAATTAGTTCCACTATTGCCTGTTGCATGAAGAAAATCTACACTTTTGAACCTGGCTGTTTGTATCTTCATTTGTTTATGCCTGCTTCTTGTGTTGAAAGAAACAGCAGTCATTCTTTAACTCCTTTCTGGTACGGATAATTTTGTAGCCTTCTCCTCTTTATCCATCCTGAAGATTCCCAGCCTGCCTAGTAATTTTCTGCATGAAAGCTCTTACAAATCTTTAATAATCCTTGTTATCTTTCGCAGAATATTTGCCAGTTCTAACATATCTTTCTTAAGATGAGGGGACCAGAACTGCACATAGTATTTAGGGTGTGGAGAAGTCATGTATTCATATAGTGGCAAAAAAGAGATTTCTTGCTTTGTTCTCTATTCATTCCTGATTCCTCTTTCTTAGGCTTTTCTATGCAAATTTGTTCTAAGAGATGTTATTTGAGTGTTTTGCAAAGAAAAGATGAAGAAAACTGGTGAATATTTCAGGCCTGCTTTGAAAAACTTGGAGCATAATAAGACTTAGATACTCTTATTATCCTTGTGCTCTTTAGAAACCACATAGCTTTCTTTCTGGAGTATATAATTTACTTGGAATCGTGGGTCCAATTTTCAAACAGGCATCTGTACTTGAATATGCGTATTTCCAAGGTCTATTCATTGATACATACAAATCTTTCAACAAAATGGTCTTCACTTTCAGGTCAATTGGTTTCTCCCTTAAAGAAATGTCATACACGTCTTAAACCTCTAGCATTAAACAGAATTTTAATGTAGGCTGTAGATGTTATGCTTGGGAAATCTATATACTTAATACTGTCTAACGTGTGACGTGCAGCTCTTTGAATTCCTGCACGTAATGCCAAAAAAAACCACCAAAAAACAAAAGGTAAAATTTTCTTTTAACATGTTCATTACATTCCACAGGATGTTTGGGAATGGAAAACTATTATTCTAATAAATTCTATAGGTTTTCTTCCATAATCTCTTTGCTGCTACTGGGCCCTCTTGTTAAAATCATGTCTATTAACACTTCCTATGGTTTTTTATGTTCTTTTTTCTTGTCCCTGTTTCTCTCAAACCGACCTAATTTTTATCATGTTATTTGCTTAAATTAGATTGTCTTCACTGCAGTTGTTTCTTCAAAGTGTAAACATTCAAGCTAGGTTTACCCAGTTACCTTATTTAAGAGTAACAGTTTAGAGTAAAGTAAAGTTTAGAGTAAAGAGTAAAGGAGTTTCTCAGGGTCGTTTACTGAATTTCCACGGCAAATCACAGCTTTGACTAGACTTGAGCGACCGTTAGCAAGCTAATTTAGGACTGGTTTGGGGTATGTCTACATTATGCTATAAATGTATACTTGGACAGATTTTCTGTAGCTCTTTGCAAGTCTGGCCTCTCTTTTATAGAGTTCATATTTTTTTCAGTTGTAAAAACAGAAGAAAATGATCCAGCATTTACCTTGCTCCTTCACATGCCAAACATCTCAAATTGAAATAATTTCTGTATTGTAGTGACTCATTCAGTCAGAGAAACTTAATGTACTTTACTCACATGAATGTTTTACTTATCATAATACTCTTGTGAGCTAGTTCAGTGTTATTAACCCCATTTTACAGCTGAAAAACAGAGATAAAAAAGACTAGAAATGCCACTTCCAAAAATAACCTTTAAAAAATTTAAGTGCAAAAGTTCAGGAGCCACTTTTTTAATTTGGACATTAGTCATTTTGCCAGTGTCACCTACAAAATTCAGCAATTTTGGCAATGCATCTTCTGAATCTTGCGTTTCCATGTTATTTGCACCTTAAAAATAGTGTTTCAAAATTAAAATAAATATATGCTTTACTTCACTAAGTCAGATCTACGAAGAATAACACAATGCTACCTTCATGGTGCTAGTAAGTGCTACGCTCCAGCCATTTGTTTAGTAGTGATGTTATTTATAGAAAGCTCCTTCATGTGATGCTGTTGCTAGTAACGCAGATGTCCCTTGAACGCACTCTATTTTAACTAAAGGTGAAAGGCTAAGGAAAATATAAAAGAACCCACCTTTAATATTTGAATTCAACAATAACAAGCAGGGTGTGGCCACTGTGAAACTGTGGCTTGTCGGATGCTTGGGAGAAGGGAAGGGTGGGAAAGCTCTCTGCTTACCAGTTCCACAGTCTCGTTAGTAAAAACACATCTGACACCAGCGATTGTGGCCTGAGAGATACAGTGAGAATGGGTGGTGCTTTCGGTTATTGCAATGAATAAAGTGTCTTGCTAGTACTTGGAATGTTGCCATGGAATAAGCAGTTTTACAGGCGTTAATGTAGTTGTGAATGAAAACTCCCAAATTGTCACTTGCATGTTTAAAAAGAAGAAAAAAAAAAAGTTACCTTCTTTAGACTGCTTTTTTCCCCACAAGGAGACTGGGAGGCTCCTCATGTAAAGCTTATCCTTAAAAGTTTTTTCTTCATGCTCAATTTGCTGTGCTTAAACCTGGACACTCTGATATTTTCAGTATTTAAAAAGAGATACACAGGCTGCTATTACGGAGAATGCTGTCTCTCCTATTTGACAGTGGTTGACAGTAAATGAAATTTACAGGAATGTGGGTAAATCAGAGACTGAAAAATGCACATTTTACGCATGGATAATCCTCCCTGGAATAACATTTAAGTTTTTATTGTGGTTTTTGTCCCTGTCGCAGTGTTGTTGGTTGTTTTTTTTCGGGGGGTGGGGGGATAGTGTTTGGGCTTTTGGGGTTTTTTGGGGTTTTTTGTTGTTGTTGTTGTTAGAAAGTAACTAGCTGCAGTTTCTGTGAACTGAAACTTTAAGGCTTAAATAATACTTATTTACCTGAATCACCTTAGTAGAAACTAGAGGCATTCTAGTCCTGGAGAAAAGATCACATACACTTCCACGCAGAATAGATTTCCAGTAACCACAATCACCCAGGACTTGCTCTCCAACACATGAGGTCACCTGGAACGGGCACTTGATTTTTTGAATTCTCCTTTTATTGGGTTTTGTTCATTTAGTTTGGATTCAAGAGGAGTTGGAACCTGAGAAAAAAATATTAGTGATGTATAAAATCACAGCCAGTGTGCTTTGCTGTTCCAGAAGACTTTACCAAATAACTTCCTCTCTGTTTTATGTAGCTATGAAGAATTCTATTCTGAGAAAAGGGAATATTTTTCAGAGTGTGTAGCATGGTTGAGTGTCTGCCATAAAACAGACTGTTCACTCCTCCAAAAATGATACAAACATGTTGTAGTGAGTCTAGTATCTAGACAGATTTTGTCTGGGTTCATTCAGTACATGGAAAAAAACATTTTATCTCGTTTCTTCCCAAGCTGACACCACAAAGGCATTTAATTTATTTCTCATGACGTGTTACTGTGTTGTTCAATACTGCACGTAGTCTCCCCTGACTTTGGAACAAGCTGGTAGGATTAAGCAAAACTCTTTCATTTTCACAGTTATGAGGAAAAATGAGATTATAAAAGAGAAACTAAACTGCCTAATAATGATTGGGCTCCCTGTACAGCAACATCAAGCACACCTGGAGTAAATGACTTTGTCAAGACTTGCTAGCCAGACACTCTGCAGCTATTTCTATACCTGGTTTTCTATACCTCGCACAGGTACTGCAAAGAAAAAAAGGCCTCCTGCAATAAATTCCCGCCTAGTCTTGGGCTGTCAGCTCAAGAAAATTAGCAATGCTGTTAAAGGCACAAATAACACTACTTCCCCACCCATGTCGTCTTCTAATCAAAGAATGAAAAGATCAAACCCCTTTCTAGAGCTAAGCAGCACAAGAAATTTGCAGGGAAACAAAATATTACAACTTTTTATTCCTGCAGCTCCCAAAAGAGGGAAAAATATAATCTGCAGCCAGTTTAGAGAAGTTTATAGTGGTTCTGGGCTGAACGGTAAATGCAGGGGTATAAAATTGCTCTCTTAGACAGGAGCCAGGCTCTACTTGAACAAGAAGAGACCTGTTTCAGAGTTCAATATTGTTTGAACTATGAAGATAAGAGAGGAACAAGTTGCATTTCAAAGACATTCAAAAGGTGCTAAAAGCTTGATTTACCACTATTTTTTTGTCTCTGTGATTCTCTTCAATCTGGCACCCATATTCGCAGCTAGGAATCAAGCAAACCCTTTTGTATGCTGATGCAGCAAATGTTTGCTTATCAGTTTGTTCAAATTGCTGCATAAGCAGCACCTGAGAAGAGCAGTGGGGACACATCTGCACAAAAAAGTAAATCAATGATGGAAAAGTTCAGGAAACGCAATGATGGCAGAGAATCCTGATAAAATGAGAGGAGCAAACCTGCTGGCAGAAACAAGTCCATCATAAATGCGGAACCACTGGGGCTCCCCCTTCCAATGGAGTCTACTTTGAAGGTGTCACCAAATAATTTATTTTAAGACTATAGTTTTTATTCTTGTCAAGGACTAACCGCAAAGCGATCACAGTTCCCCTGAATTTACAGTTCCCAAGTCAAAGGTCTTTTCAAATGGATCTTGTGAGAACTGGGACTGCTGCTTGCTTGCGACTGACTCAGATGAGTGACGTGGAATTACAGATCTTCTCTTCTGTCTTCTATCACATTTTGTGAACCAAGATGCCTGCAGATGCTAAGGTATCATCTGGGCCTCAAAGTTAATTTCTACAAACGAGAGTGCCAGTAAAATGTGACCACTTCGATTATCCTAGGTGCTTAATGCAAAGGGGAGAGGAGATGGGTAATCTCTGATAACTGAAAACTAAACTCTCCTCGTCAGCCATGAGTTAGCTGTGAGTCACAGCACGCCAGGGGTGCAGCCATGGGCCTCGGGGATCTGAGTTTAGTTCCCTGCTCTACCACAGGTTTCCTTCTCTGAAGCCGGGCAAGTAATTTAATCACTTTTGGCCGTCTCCAACATGGAGCTGATAATCTCTAACCTCTTGCCTCTGTTGTCTCTCCAGATTAAAGGCTCCCAAAAGGCAGCAGTCTGTCCCTGCAGTGCCTGAGCTTGGTACAGCCTGATTAGACACGGGGCTCCTTGCACACTGTCATCTGGCAAACACCATAACTCAGCTCATAAATAATGATGTTTTACAATAGCCCTTTTCTTTAGTTCCCAAGGAGAAGACATAGCATATTGTGTTAAAGGAACAGCTCTCATCTGGCAATATTAAAAAAGTTCTGAACTGTTGTCTAGTCACTCCAGAAGTCAGATGAAGTTGTAAAATCCCTTTCAGCAAGTTGGTGTGATCAGGTCAGAGCTTGGAAATGCTGCTTCTGAAGAAAGTTCCTTTGAACAACTACAGTGTGAAATGAGCTTCTCGAAATCATCGTGGGTCTTTCAGTGTTTCAGGTTTTATTCCAGTATTTATCAATGCCATTTGGTTTGCTAGAGCCTTTCTAGCTTGAATTCATAATTTAAGAGGGGAGGAAAAATTCGGCTATTGCAAGTACATTAATGCGAGGTGATTTATTGCATGTGGACTGCAAAATGACAGCAATGACTTTCCAGACTGTCCGAGCACAGAGAGCTGTTTCTGTCAAATACTTACAGTATGACAGGACACATGCTCAAACTAAGACCTTTGTTTAGTAAATATTGAATATTCCCTAGTCCTTTATATCCTGTCGTCATTTCCTCTATACAGCTTGCAGCTGTAGTTTCAAGCCAATGTACAAAAGTCGTTGGTTACGTAGAGTTTCCTAAGGGTGTTTAACTGTGTACCAGAGATCTTTTCTGATGGTTTTTCCTCTCAACAAAGGTCTTGGAGTTCTGTAGCCTGCATCCAAACTAGCCTACACCAAGATCTTTTGTCAGTGTAGTCTGTAAGTCATAATCAGTAGCTTCCATTCATTATCCATTTGTATGAATATACTGCGATTCACATACAAATTTATAAATACATAGAGATATAGAGATATATAAAACCTTGGCTGCCATGTAGTCAGTTTGTGGGTTTGGAAAACCACAGGCTCTAGGGTGGAGATAGCCATTGTATTACATTAGCTATTTTCTCGCAGTTTAAGAAGCAGCAGCTCAAAACACTGTGGTCCAGACAGTAAAATACCCCACAGTAAAGCAGTTCCTCCGGGTAGACCCATGTGTCTCACCAGGCCTCTGGGAAGAGGTGAGTGGAAGAGGATGTTGGCTCGTTCATGAGTGGACATGGGGCCATGTGTGCTGGGCAGGAAATGGGAGAAATCGTGTGGTGGTGGAGCCGTGTGATAAAAAACAGAAACTGAGCAGTGTGAAAGGAGTGCAGGGTAGGAGGAATATTTACCCTGGGTCTTCACAGGACTTGCTCCACAGTAATGTCTCTGGATGTGTTGGTTTTCAGTGCAAAGACAAACCAGCAATACTGCAGGGTGTGCTTGTCAGTTTTGAGTTGCAGGGAAAGCACACGGGTTTTGGATTGAAATCTTCCTTCTTTTCTTTTTTGCTCCCAATTAATATTGAAATGGATTTTTCTTTTTTTTTCTTCTTCTTTTTTTTTTTTTTTTGTGTGTGACTTTTTTCGGTTATATTCTCCTCCTCCTATATGTTTCTGCTCTCTGAGTTGAATGTGCAAGTGATTAACACCAAGACAGCATTAATGAATTAAATAGCAAACATCTGTGCTAGGGCTGCTGCCCCTCTCCATTCTGCCTTTTGAAGCTCTGCCAGGGGGCTTTGGCTGTGCAGGCCTAGACAGGAGAGGAGTTTGGATGTTAGTGTGGCTAAGTTAGGAAATGTATTGAAACGGTAAGCACCACTCAAGTACACCACTGAGCAACTCTTCCAAGGCAGCATGATTCTGCTCAGTGGCCTAGAGGTGGAAAGCAAGCCATTATTTTTACTTTTTCTGCCTTGTAGAATTTGTATGTGCTTCAAAGCCACAGGGTGAAACCTGCAAATTTTGGAAATATTTAAACTCAGCACCTCCTGTGAGTTGTTCTATAAATGATGCCAGAAAGCCCACAGAAAAAATAAAGGAAAAAACCAAAGACAAACAACCAAAAACTGAGATGAGGTAGAATTCATGCTCAGTTCTCTGGAAAGATTCCCAGCCTAAGCACAGAAATCCTGAATGGATACTGTTCGGCAGGCAGCATCCTATTTTCCACCCTTACCAACTCAGACTGTTGTGAACCTTCCAGAGATGGGTGGGTTTTTTGGCATTTAAGATGATAGAGCAGCACAAGCTTTCACAGGTATGGAAGTCAGAGTCTCTGCCTGAAATTGAAATGATTCTTTTGCAGAATAGCAGAAGAAAGATGATAAATAACATTATCACACCAAGGGAAGAAATATATTTGCAGTGTCCAGGGTATCAAACCAATGATTAGCTTATTCAGTTTCAAATTAACCTCATTAAGCTTTGTAAATGTAAAATCTCTTCTGAAAAATTACTTCAGACCTGAACCTCACTCCAGAGAAATGGCTGGAATTTGACCTCTTTCTGATAGCTTTAATTTTCCCCCCTTTTACTTTATTTCATTATGATGTCACCAATAAATAAAATAATCTGTGACATCAGCCAAAATATTTCATAAGTCGTTATATGTCTTCCTAGGAGAGTGGGGAGGGGAGTTCTGTTTGTTTAAAAATGAAGTGAATTTAAAAAAATAAAGAACAGAACATGTATTTTACAATTAAACAACCTTAGAGGCTATGTTGAGAATTAAAAATTGTTTTATTGGTCTTTCATGCAAATTGGTTCTTGCCAATTCATTGCCACCGCTAATTATCTTGCAGAAATAAAACTGCTTCATGAAGGCTTGGATCCTGGATGACAGCCTGCAGCTTCGCAGTCATATCTGCTCGTGGGAATTTTAGCACAATATTCCCCCAGGTGCTACAGTTGGGTCAGCGGCTCTCCTGGGAGCTTGAGCACAGACGTGGCCTGGTGGGAGCTGGACAGTGTTAGCACTGCTCACAGCAGACGCCGTCCAGGGTAGAGGAAAGGAATATCTATTTATTTTCTCCAGGCAGGTGATGGAGGATGAGCAGATCTGTATAATGGCTTTTCTGCTCCATGGTTCCCCAAGGCTGTTGCTCAGCTGGAAGCAAGGGTGCGTGAGTCAGCGTTCTGTCTCTGTCCTTAGCTGTCACTATCCTGTACGCTGTTTGGGTGACAAAACTGTAAGATTTTTGCATTCAGCTTCATGCTCTGTGGTGGTGAACATACCCCACTGCCGTTTCCAGAATAAAATGTTGTCAGCGTAGCAAGAAGAGTGGCTCTAACAGCACAGGTTTTGAGGAGTAATTTTTTTCTTTCGTTTCTAAAGACACTGTGGGTTGAGCTCCTTCTGTGTTATCTGGCTCTCCCACCTGTTCCAGCTGCACTGGCAAGGTTGTATTCAGTTTGCAGGGTTCAAGGTTAGCCTGTGGTTGGCTCAGACCACAGTCAAGAAATGTACACATGTAAAATATATCACATGTGATACGAACCCACTTGGGAAATGCCATATGGTGTTCTTCCTCCTCCCCACTGGTATTTTTTGCAGTGAAACCTCTAGGAGACAACAGATAGGCACCTGGACAAAACTGCAGCACAGCAGGGCTCAAGCTCAAATGAGTTTATCCCTTGTCTGAAAGCCTTGATATCAAGCCAAGCTTACGTGGGCCTGGTGTTTGCAGACTTATTGTTTCTGCCTGTCTTTGGTGAATAATGGAAAGAAACATCATCTCAGTTCTCTTAGAGATGCATCCAGGCCGCTTTAACCTGTTCTTAGTGGTTCTTGGGGTATGTCTGCGTTGCATAGTAGAGATACCTGTTCTGGCTACAGGCAAACTTTCTCCCGAGCCAGAAGCAATACAGCTGTGTCAGTGGTGCTTTGCATAAGACTGATTATCATGTGCTGAAACACCTGTGTGGCCATGTTCTGGGCAGTGCAGCCCTACTGCCTTGTTCAGGCAAATGGGGATAACCCTCAAACTGTTCTCCCTTGCTGTCCTCGTGCATTCGTAGGATTTCTCTTAATTTCAGTTTCTGCATATCCTTCAGCTAATTGTTGCCTTTTCATTTCAACAGGAGACAAACTCACATCCTTCCCAACAAAGAAATCAGCCCTTACTGTTGCTAGCAGTGCTGAACTATGGTCATGCAGTGGAAGAGTTGGCGATCTCCCAATACGACGGTTTCCTATAAAAACTAACACCCTACAGTCAGGTACAGTGCAGTGCTCATGTTCTTGCTCTAGGGGTCCTATTCTGAAAGTCAAAAAAGCCCAGCATCACGCAGGATTGCCCTGGAAGCCCAAGCATTTACTGGGAATGGCTGCTCTCAGTCCTTTTCTCCCCAGATACCCTGCTAACCCAGAACTTTCTCCTTTCCGCCTTACCATTTTCCAGACTGTTTCTGCTCTCCACCAGTAGCATGTTATATGGGCTCTAAAAAAGGGCAAGAGATAAATGTTTCAAATCTAATAGAAGTACAAAATTCACAGGGCTATTTTTTTTGTTCTATCTTCCACTGAATTCAGCCAGAGTTGTATTGCAGTGCCCAATTTGCATAGCTGATTGGCTTATTTAAGGGACTTGCTTCCACAACTGAGTCTCCTATGCAGCATGTGACTGGCTGGCTGGTACCCCATACATGTACATTTTCTTTTGAAGAGCTAGGCACCCATCTGTAAATTCTAAAAGTTTAAATTTAGTTTGCTATTTTTTATTTGGTTTCTCTTGCCTGACAGTTCCCATGGTAAAACCAGTGCTTGCTTTTACCTCCTTTCCTGCTTCCTCAAGCGTAGTGGGGACACACAGGCTGTTCACTGCTCCCGGCTTTCTCCAGTCCATTTGTGTTGGACCTCTTGCCACCCTGGTCCATGTGGGTAAGTCACAGAGGTGACCCATAGCTACCTGAGTCAAGGTTAGAATTTCTGTTTGTGGCCAGACAGTGTCTAAGGTAAAGCTCACCCAGCTTTTTGTCCTTCATTCCTCTCCCCGCTTCTTTTCTTTTTTTTCACACTTTCAGGTACGGCCCTGTGAGAAGCTGGTTTCAGTATTCATGTAGACTCAAACAGGCTGCATTTGGTCTCACTCCCACTCTGCATTTCTTTGTTCCTTTAGCTGTGATCCTACAACTGTGCGTGGGCTTCTGTTAGAACCTGAATCCCTGACACGATACAACAGCTATTCAGGTGGGAATGGGGGAGGGAAGGAAGAGAGCAGAAACTTGTTAAATGGGCTTCACCAAGTTCTTTGGGAGGATATACTTTCCTTCTCTCCATGCGTGGCTTTCTCTCTTTCTTTCTCTTTCCTTACCTGAACAGTCCCACCTGTCACTTGTAGATCATGTTTCTTGTAATCAGCATTTCACATCCTGTGTGTAGATGTATATATATCATGTCAACAGAGCAAAGTCTCCAGCCTTTGTCTTGTACGCTTTTTCACCAATACAGAGAAAAGTGCACTTGCACTACTGGAGCATGCAGGGGACAGAAAATGAGCAGCATGTCAGGTTAAACCAATTACAGTTCTGAATTGTAAGGATGATGTGTTAACGGGGCTTTTCAGGCAAGTGACTGCTCATGGGGATTCTGGGTGGTATAATGATAGAATTTTCACATGACCAGAATTTCATTACATCATTTGTTAGTATATGGAATACCACAAGGGAGTTCTACTTTATTTAACATAGTAACAACGAACAGCTGGCTGCATTACAGTCCTCTCTGTCAGCAAGGATACAGTCAAAATATATTAGTCTAGTTTAAAACATTCAAATTACATTTTTGTAGGTTGGCCAGTATGCACTGTGAATGAGCAAAACAAGGAAAAGACAATTCAATAGTGGAAATAAAATGTCAAACAGAATGAGAGCCTGAGCACTATGCAAAAGAAATGTTGGCATGAAAGGTGTTAGATGGATTTAACCTATTTAAGGGGCAGAGATTACAAAAGTATCTGGTTTCCAAGACCACTTGGTTGCCGAACCGGACTTTAAGCCAGGAGTTATATATGATACAATGTTTATATCACTATTCTGATAAAATTATGATTTTACTTGCCTGAAAATTCCGGTGTTGAAAATGTCAGCTATTAGCTCCTTTTGTGCCTCTGTGAGTTTAGTAGGGACATTTGATCATTCCCAGCTACTGGCATTGCCTGATCTATTACGGCTGTTCTGCACCACCTCTCCTCCCTTCCCCTCCAGCCATATCCGAGACCATCATTGCTGCTGCAGCGAGGACACTAGGCATCTCTCCTAATTGTATTGTGTATAATATAGAGAAGTCTAGAACCATTTGCACTCCAGCACGGTGCGGTGTGTCACAGAAGCTGGTATGTGCAGTTGCAGCCTCTGTACCAGCTAACAGACTATGCTACATCAGCTGCTCCTTTCTCGTTCATTCCTGTGTGGCCTTCATCAAGTTTCCTAATCTTTCTGAGACTCAACTCACCAACTAGAGAATGAAGTTTAAGCATGATTTACTCGTGTGTTTTGACAGATAGACACAGTATGGTGATCTATTCTACAGCAAAATATAAATACTCTGCACAAACTCCCATTCCCATGGGATTTTTAGTGAAGTTGCCTGAAGCATATACAGAATTATACAAGTTAATAATAGGAAGAAGGGGACTTAATGTCA
Source organism: Falco naumanni (assembly GCF_017639655.2). Classification (NCBI taxonomy): domain Eukaryota; kingdom Metazoa; phylum Chordata; class Aves; order Falconiformes; family Falconidae; genus Falco; species Falco naumanni. The sequence goes on along the minus strand of NC_054060.1, from coordinate 12,918,922 downwards.
CTTCTTGCCAGCTTGCAGGATCGCACAGACCTTTCTAGAGTGCTATGCAAATGTAGTTTTACAAGCTGAAAAGGACATTGTGTTCCCACAGTTGCTATAAAAGATCTTTCTGTGATATTAAAACATGGGATTGACAGGAAACTTTCTTTGATGATTGGTTTGATTTTTATTTTTTTTTCTTAAGTATGCTTGTTTATACCTTGGCATTTGTATTTCTCTAATAGCCACCAGAGTTACACTGTCATTAGCTTTTCTGGCCATTAGGCACAACTAGACATATTCAGCATGTCCAGCTTTACAGCAGCTGATTGTTTTGGGCACCAGTTGTTTGCATTGCTATTCTCAGAACATCCTCCAGCTCACCTCTTTTTCTGCTTCAGACAGGCGGCCAGAAGGAAGTAAGGGTTTCCAGATTTGGCCTTATAAAGCACTGAATGAACAACCAGTTGGGATTTTGTTACACAATGAAATGTAACTTAGTCATACTCAAATGCCCAGATCAAAGAGGATTCAAAATTGGGAAGGGAAAAAAAAACCCAAGATGCAACAATAGCCTTGGGGTATCACCTTCAAAGAAGGTTCTCAACAAGATGTCCCAGCTTAAGGTTGAACAATTAGAAAAAGGACTGAACTATATTCTGCAGATTTTTTTCTTTTTTCTTCAGAAACAGTTTTCTTATCTGTGAAAGACACTGATGGGGAAATGCTCTCCTCATCCCCAAGTGAAGCGAAACAAAATTCATTTTTACAGTTCCTCTGAAACAAATATAAAGAGACTGACATTGTCTCACATCTTACAGTCACTGATGGGGCAAGTGAGGACTGAAGGTGGCCAAGGTGGGTGAAATCTGCCTAGAGCAGAGACTTTGCTGCCTGGGTCCATAACTGACAAAGGTACTTCTGGAAAGGGACTGCAAAACACGAAATGCAAAGGTCCTGCTGACCTTCAGCCAGAAAACCACGTTCCTGCCTTTCAAGCAAGAGACGCTGAAGCACAAAGCTGCTATTCTTAAACACAGCTCCTAGTGGAGAGGTGTTAAAATGGTTTATTTAGCTAACACTAGTATGACTAGAAGCCATATGAAGGAAGGTGCCTGCTACCTGTGGCATCCCAGCTGAGCGGGCAGACGGTATGAAATGCATGCGATGCCTGTTAAAGGAGGGAAGAAAACAGTAAGCTGACTCTGCTGGGCCTCTTGATTGGAACGAGTGAATGAGAAGTGATGCAGTATTTCATGTTAGCTCAACCATTTCAAATTATAAAAATATTATTGCCTTCAGAATAATGGAGAAAGAGATTTACTATGTTTTTTGTGTGACAGCAATTGACATAATTAAGACTGCACTATAATAACAACTGTGATGAGCTGGGTTTAAGATCCTCAAACTCTTTGACAAATTCTCCTTTTAAGCTTTCTTTTTTCCTGCAACAAGTGATAAAAAAAAAAAAAATCATATTCACAGGCCCTTATTAAGCTTGTTATTAACAAAAACCACACAAACTGTAGTAAATTAAATAAAACACATGTCGGGATTCCAGGTTGGATTCTTTTACAAAAATAGGTTAACACCACAGTGGGGTCCAATGGAAAAAAAAGTAGCTTGTATGTAGTAATTTCTATGCCTACTTTGTTTGGATAAAGGATAGCTTAACACATTTTTTTGCCTAAACTAATGCAACCTAAATATCCCTAAATGTTCCAGCACTGAAGAGCTAACGTGTATTGCCTGATAATTCCCTTTTCAAGAATTGGGCATTGCCATTATATTGAGGATTTGACGTAGCATTACACTTTAGAAAGTCAGTCACTCTTCAGTATTTGCTTAAGTGAATGTTTTGCTATATAGGGATGAAGTTAAGCATGTGCTTAATTGATGTGTTGTTGAGTCAGTGCCTGACACAGCTTATCTGCAGTATTCCTGTAAAATCCAGTGCCACAAGGGACACTTTGTCTGGGGCATTCTGGTGCTCACCAAGAGCTGGTACCAGGAAGGCTGTCCTGTCTGCTGGGAGGATACGCAGCAGTTAAACCTGTAGTGACAAATAGCCTACAACTAAAATATTTAATCAACCAAACTTTAGCCTTCATGTTTTCATTAGGGTTACTTTCCAGACATTTTATTTTTTTGAAAGAGACACCACAAGTATAAACTAAAACATAACTGAATTTATTATTTGTAAATGTTACATGTTTCATTGCTGGAGAGCAATCAAAACTTTACACAGGATATTGAATTTACTGCTGTTAAGGGAAAATGATGCATCTTCCCTATGCAGAAAGCATTACGTCACGAAGGGATGGAAACAAAGAGCTCTGAGGGACTGGGATAGGCAAACTTCCCTCCTTTCGCAGGAAATGGGTGAAGCCTTGCTCGAAATTATTATTCAGACATTTTGTGCTGTGAAGGAAATATCTCCCGATAGCACAAGCTATTGGTTTCCTGTTGTGAACTAACAGGTTTGGCATAACCCAGCGTGGACAGGAAGGGCAAATGATCAGGGGGCGTTTGAAGAGCTTGTTTCAGTGAAAAGACCAGCCCAAGTAAGCGGGAAGAAATCTGGCCTGAAAAAAAAAAATTTGAAATTAGAAGGGAGGGCCGGGAGCAGGGGGGGAAGGGGGTAAGTGGCTGATTGCTGAAGTATCTTTGTGGCAATAAATAACAACAACAAAATCCCACATCAAACTTTTAGCAGGGTTAGCAGAAAGCAGAGGGGACACTGCTGAGCAGGAAGTGTCGCGGGGAAGAAAACCCTTTGCATCCTCCCTAATTAAGAGCCCGATTCAACAAATATATATCCGGCTTCTATACTGAGGAATGCAATTTTTGGAAGTTTTCACAGATGCAGAATTGTTGGGTTTTTTTTCAATCAGGACCTTAGAACAGAGGCACTTTCAAGTGCTGTTTTTCCCCCGTGGTGTATAAATAGCCCTGCCAGCAGGTCCCTGGATCTGCCCTAGCACTGGGCTGTCTGACCGCTCATCTTCCATTCGAAGCAAAAGCAAGCAGGGGGAACGGCACACGTGACATTTTCCTACCTCGAGCCTCCCTCCCACCCTACTGTGAGAGCAGCGAGGAGGTGGCTTCCCCTCATCTTCTCCTGAGGTCTCTGGGGATCTGTGCCAAGTTCACAGCCTTGCTAATACTGTGGACCACACTCAACGCTTGCATTGTTGCCTTAGTCATTTTGGCGTTTTGAGGGGACTGTACAAAACTGGCCGGTGCCTGACGCCTGGTTACAGCTCCAGGGGCCTTTCAGACCCTTTTTCCCAAAACATGGAACGATGGCTGCACTGCAGGGGCCTGTGCCCACCTCTGCCACGGCCGGCACCGCTCGCTGGAGCTCGCCGTCCTGCTGCAGTGCAGTGCAGAGTGTCTTACAGGGTTTCATCTTCAGGAGAAAAAAAACTAAACGTAAAAATCTCTCTTCAGCATTGCAAGTTTCTTTTTAAAATGGCGGCATCGGTCTCATTTTAGGCGTTCAAAATGTTTAAAGGCTATTTCTAAAATAAATGAAGCCCGCCTGGGTTTTTGCATTATGTACTTTCGGCAGCAAACATTTTCATCCTTGCAAAGGTTATTTTGTTTGTATGGAAATTCAAGTTGTAGAAGACAGGCACCCAGTTCAGAAAACAAAAACATGAAAGGAGTCACTTTGTGTTTGCTGATTCTTAAAAGGCCTTCCTTAAAGTGTTTTTTATGATGCCAAGCCCACAACAGTTAGCAAAAATGTTCCTGAATTTGTCTTTGGATTTAATTTAAATCGAATTTTTAAAGCCATATACAACAACATTTCTGCTTCCTACTCTTAGAAAAACACAAACTTCAGTCACATTTGAATCATGCTTTTTTTTTTTTAAACTTCTCCTTTTAAATATTTTTGTTTCCATTTAGGACTGCCAGCATTACTATGGAAACTCCCAAAACCAAAGACTTTCCCAGCCTTGTGAGAGCACACCTGCAAGAGCAAGAATTGCCGGTCAGAAGCGACTCTCCTTCATTATTGGTGTCACCTAAGGACATTTTTTGTGGTCAGTATGATTTGTTATCTCAGAATTTATTGAAAGTATATTCTTAGAATTGATACGATTTGGAATCTTGCCATGGACCAATAACAAATGTCTGTTGCTATCCAATAGCCCTCTATTTAATACACTATCTTAGTTTCAAGAAAAAGAATCAACTCTTTACAGACTGTAGAGTTGAGATTGGAAGCCCTGAAATAACCAGATGAAATAAGCACTCATCTCAGTGAGACACACACATGTAAAATGAAGTCCTAATAAACGGTCTTAATATAAATCTTTCCACTGGCCTCAGAAGAACTTGGATCAGAATTACAAAGAGAACTGCAAGAATTCATCTGCTGCTTCCTATTAGAGAGGTGGAGCTTATTTACTAGTCAACAACTGGCTACTATAAAAACTGATCTGACTTTTCAACATTTCTAATTTTATACATATATATCTAATTTAGTTATGGAATTAAATTTTAAACTGTTTTATCTGAAACTCTATAATTTTAACTAATTCTGTGCAGTTTTCCAATTTAAAAAAATACAACAATTTCAAAAAGTACAATGGTTTAACATGTATTTCTTCCAAGCAGAAGGCAGCTAAGGTGGTAGAATTGAATTCAGATAATCTGGCAGTATATATGAATATTTCAAGACAGTGTTCTTAAATTTCTTAAAATATATTTTAAAAAAAAAACAAACTGACAAGAGCTTTCCTTTTGTTTTGGTGCCTACTCTCTGTTCTTAAGTATATGAATTGTATATTCTGCTTGCTAAATTGTTAAATTTACAGTGTATGAAGGCTTTTGATTTGCATATCTTTTTGCAGTGTAGTGGCAATTTGACAGCAAGTCTGCATCACTAATGAGCACCACTGGGAAAATAGAGATGGTTTTGTTTGTTTCTCTTTACTAAGGAGAGACTTTCCATAGATCCCAAACCCAATGAGAAACTGAATTGTTAATAATGTTAGAAATGCACCTTCATGTTATTAACAATAATGCAGGAAAATAGTCTGCTTTGTTGTTGCTGTTATTTATGCATACCAAAAAACTTAATTTAAATGCATTCAAGTCTCACCTAGATTTGCTTTTCACCACAGTTTTAATGAGCAAACTCCTTGGCAGAATTGTTTGTCAGCACAGACAAACTTCAGAAGTGCTAACTGTAGCATCCGCATGGTATGTCTAATACCAAATGATCCTGTCCAAAATCAACAAGACATTTTGGGAAATTAGATGCTATTCCACATTAACAGGAATATCAGACATCACCCCTCCGGGAATATTGAAGAACAAAAGAGGAGAACAAATTCAGACCTCAATCCAAGTGTTTTCACAGACCTGAGTCTAAATTCAGAGCCATTCATTAAGACAGCACATAGAAACTGTATGTCACAAATTAGTGTCATGACTGTTGCACCACCTCAGACTACGATCTCACCAGAATACATATATTTAGCAGGACTGGAGCTTCCTGGTGTGCACATGAAAAATTTTCACAGAGAAGTAGCCTGGTGTTTATGAGAAGAAATCTTCCCAGAAGTGCACAGGTACCATCAGCCAGAACAATGCTCATTCTCATGTGGCCAGCTCACTCCAGCCGTTAAGAAAATCTCTGTCCTAGTGAATTTACCATCTTTAAGTATAGTACTATCAAAGTTCTGGATAAGGTTTCTATGTCACAAGAGAAATGTTTTCCCAAGATACGCTGATTCAAATGTACGTTCCCATAGCTTCCGTTTTTGCTCTAGGCTAAGCAGATGATTGCTCAGTGTTGCCACAAGCTGTCTGTATTACTTACGCTGCTCAGCAGAGGTGGTCCTGTTTCAGCGTTAGGTGGGGAGGATTCCTATGCATGCATTTGTGCTCAAAATCACCGTTACAAAAGTCTTGTTGGATATGTTCACTGATAGCCTTTAGGGTGGATTGGTGTTGCAGGTGGGAGTAAAAGTTGAATTTCCCTGTGAAGGTGGGTAGGAGCCCTACTGGCAATCAGATTCAGATAGAAAAGGGTTCTAAATGTTTTGAGTTCTTCGGTAGCAAATACTGTGGGAACTGCAGATAGATGAAATGCATGAGGGTTATCATGCAGGGTTAATTTTTTCAGGAATGAAGTGGAGAAATGAAAATAATTGTAGTGGAAGTTGTAAACTGGCATAGATTTGAGCTCAGCCATCATAAAATTATTCCTTTTCCTTTGGCTGGATGCTCTGTGCAAGCTGCAATTCCCCCTCCTGAAGTGTTCAAATGACTTCTTTTCATTTATGCATGCTTTCTGGAACTGATGAGATTAAAACAGCCTAATACCACTTCAACTCAATAGGGAATGATTGCAACTGAAAAGCATTTATTTATTTGGTGTGAATCATTCTGTGGTACATTTCAGTTCCATAGTGAAGGGGAGGTTTGTTTGTCTTTTAAAGGTTTACTTGAACAGGAGAGGAAGCAAGAAGTTAGTCCCTTGCACCTTCACTTTGCTAATGCAGCTGACACACCTCGCTTTATAATGCTGATGTATTGCAGAAGGTCATCTAGGACACTTTCAATTATTCTAGTGTTAACTGTTACCACATCAAGCCTTTGCAGTTGGTTATCTGGACGCTGGTCAGTGTAAACAATAAATAATATTGCAATATTAGTATCACAGAAAAGGTTACAAGCAAAGAATTAACAGTGGGTTTTGCTGTAATGTGTCTATTGGTTCTACCTTGCTAGTAGTTTTCTAAATGAACTAGACATTAAATAGCCACAGTTTTGTCTAAAAATAAAGCAGAGGCTTTAGGGAGAAGGTTGTCTTTTTAAGAGGACTGATGAATTGTGGAGAGGGTAACTTAACAGTATAGTAAGCACCTGGATTTGACTTTTAACTGTCTTTAAAAAATAATGTCACATTAATGACAACTTTCAGAAAAAGAACTCAAAAAACTGTAGCTGTTACAAAAGTGAAAAAAAAAAAAACCAAAGCAACATTTTCACTATTCTTTTTCACCTCTGCCTTTTAAGCTTAAACCCTGCCCCTTAACCTCATCCTAAAAGGATACATTGAGAACTAGAAGTACATTTCCTTTACCTGCTCCTAAATCTGAATTCCCTCCCCCAGATTTGCCTGTATCAGTGTGAACTGGTGATTTTTGTATTAAGACTCCAGGACCCCTTTCAATCTCCTCCAGTTCTACCTGGAAAGCGGGCCCAGGTTTGCTTCCACACCACAGGGGTCAGGCTCTGTTCCCAACGCTGGGCTGAGAAGCAAAGCTGGTCACAAAAAGCTGCAAACGCCATTGCAGTTATAGCCATGAACTGACTTAGGAGAGGCTTGTGCTCTGTTTGACAGTGCCTTCAGCCTCCTATCCCTAATGCTTGGTTCCTGGGGAAGGGGGTTTCTTCCCCAGTCAGCTGGCTAAGGGCTCTTATGCCAATGCACAGCAGCTTTGGCTTTGGTGTTTTGGTTTTTTTAACTTTGTTAACAGTTCTGGTCCGATCCCTTTATTCTGATTCACATCCATGTCAATCATTCCAGGATGGAGCTAATTGTACTGCAGCAAGAGAGAAGCAGAGTTTGTAGGAAGCAAATACGCACATGAAATTTTTGTTAGGCCGATTAATATAATCGGAAAGAACAGGCAGGCTTCCGGGCCCAAAGCCTTTTCTCCGGGTCTGAAAAGGGGTGGCAGAATTCAAAGTAGAGACAAGGTTAGGCCCCATTCCTCTTAGTTTAATCTTACTATGTTAGTCAGGCCACTTGAGAGATAAGGGTACTTAGCATGTGCGCAGCAAAGCGCCCTTCCGTATTACAGCAACCATATTCTGCTGGGAAAAGTTATGTTGCAAGGTGAGCTACACAAGCCCGTACGTCCGTTTTCAGAGAGACCTCATGCGGTCCTTAACTGCTGACATGCCTTTAGCCATCCTGGCAGCGTACGCAGCATTTAAGCCCAGCCACATGGCACACAGGATCTGCAATGTTCGAAAGTAATCTGTGTTAGCATCGCGGTGCGACATTTGCACGTAGGGCACTGCTAAACCTGTGGCTACGCTGGTGGTTGTCTAACAGCATGCTGAGGCGGCGGAGTTCTTCCCAGGGACCAAGAGGAACTCAGGGCCAGTGATTTTTGGGAGCCTCTTTGGGATTACTCTGAGTCTCTCCCAGCGCTGGTGGGTGGATGAGATCCCAGTTAGGCAAATGGACAGATTACCAATAAGTCTTGTTGTTTGGCTGTACGGATATATTGCTGCCGCCAGGCTCATTTGTCAGCTTGATGACCGTAATGATCTTGGCAAGGGTTGTGGCTGCTCCCATTCATTCTTTTAACAATTTCCATTACCCTGGCCAATTATTTTTGGGGTCCTGGCCTTCTCTTTCATAACTATGTGTTCTTATGTTTCAAGATCTCTGAATAGTGATTTGTATAAGTATGTCCTTTTGTGGCTGCTCCTCATCTTCTTGGAGCAGTTTTACATACAGCATATGCCTTTTGAACTAGCTTATGACACAGTGACTCAGACAAGGCTGCTCTAAATAACCTTCCCACAGACAATGAATAAAAAGGAGACAAGTATCAGCTCTCCATTTTGCTGGACAGGGCATGCACACTAAGCATACAGTCAGACGGAAAAACCCATGGGTTTAGTAGTGTTGTCAGTAGCAAATCCCAGCTGTTACCTCTGATATAACACATATAGGGACTCCCTGTACAGGATTGGTTTCAGCTGCATTTTACTCTATGGTTTTGTTTATCTTTAGTATTTTGTCAGCCCCAACAGGCTGAAACAGGCAACATCTTGTGCATTTTAAGCTGCAAGAAAAGTCAGCAAACAAATACTGAGACAGCCTATACAGGCACCCAGAAACAAAGCTAGCATTATAGGATATGCAATCACTTTTTCTGAAGCGTTGTTAAGCCTTATTCTCTCAGATCCATAGACACCATCCAGCTCACATCTTAGCCCATTGAGGGGGGAAGTTCCCCAACGTGCTTGAAATACTAAAACTAGTTCCCGGAAGGAAAACCTAAGCAAATGCTAATCTCCCTCCCTGAACACAACCGATCCCTCCCTAATCTAAACAGCCACTGACACTCACCACTTTCTGCCAGCAATTCTCTTTTATTGATAGGAAGTAAGGCTTATGCTGCTTGTGTCGGGTTTTGCCACCTCTGTACATCGCATGCCTCAGATACTCAGCCAGTTGTCTGCTGCTGGTTCTCAGAAGGGCTCTCACACATAGAAAGGGATTCTGTATAAAAATGCTGCTGCACTAAGACTAGGTGGTGACTGGTGCCATCTGTTACACAAGGGGCCAAAGAGCAGACACAGATTTTGGCAGAACGGTTTCTGAATTACATGCCTCCTATTATCGACATATACTACTGTGTATATGTATCACAACAGAATAGATGAGACATCTCTAATTATCCTTGCTAACTCGCTGGCCCTACTTTTCTGAGTATCAAGACTCTTGATAGAAGAAGATATATTAAGACTCAAAGCTATACTTAGTGCAAATCGTTACCATCAGAAATAAAAGCATTTCAGATGCCATTTCCTTGAATATATGCTTAATAGTTTCAAATCTTTGAGAGCGTGTACCAGCTCCTCTCCTTCATCACACCACTGCACCGACTCCACAGTCTTTGGATTTAGTTCAAATCTTGTTTTCAGTATGACGAGAACTTCTGTCAATACCTTAGGAAGTAGGTAAGGATCTGAAGCCTTTCCAGACCATAGCTATAGCCCTGGAGGTTTGCTTAAATTGTACCCGAGATGGCCATTCTTAGAAACAGGTTTTGAGACGCAACCCACCTTGTCCTTTCCAGGCGGCCCTTGCAGACAGCCTGAATCCAGGCTGCCTAAAAGTGCAATGTGTCCTCACACCACCCCATGTCAGCCTTTATCAGAAAGGCCACAGGACGCCTTGTCTGCCTAGCCTCAAACATACGGTCTTATCACACGGGCAGATGGGATGCAGGGAGGCGATGGGAACAGGTAACGCTCAGAGCCTGCCAGCACTGCACGATAAGGCTCAGATGCTTGAAGCAAACTCCAAGTTTTCTCCAAATAGGCCAGTTATCTCATTGGTCCCAAATTTGATCCTGGGATCTACTGGGAGTTTAATTCAAAGCAACCATTAAGTTGTTTTTTAGGCTGTACTCATCTCACCAAGCTTCCTTATGTACTGGATCAAGGAAATTCCAAGAAATTACACATCAGGTATGCAGAATCTCATAGCAAATGCAAATAGACTTTAAATGTCATATCAGTACAGTGGATTGTGCTCATAGCATGCTGGCGGCCTATTTAAATATTAGCATTTTCTTTTCTTAAATGCATATGTCACTTGCAATAGCTATCTAGCTTCATGAAGTTCATGCTTCAAGGATGAAATACCTGTATATACATCACTATCCCGAAGACTAATAGTAAAAGAAAATAGGCAAATTTCCTCCCTATAGAGAAGATTCCTCTAGGCTTTAAGGACATATAACTTGCAATTAAAAGCTTTACAAAATGGCTGATATGTGGAAGTGACTAAGGCTCAATACTACCACAATGTATGTATGTCTGATCAGGTGCCTATGGCACTGCTGTGGCATTACAAACGTTTATTAGTAAATCCACTCTGAATGCAGTTCATCTGTCTTGGGAATGACATTCATCTTTCACAGTACAACATGGTCTTCTAGACAGAAGGAGAAAGAAAAAAACATTTATCATTCCTGTGCCAGGCAGAGTTCAGCTTGAAAGAAACCGGATGAAATGTGTATCATTCATCTAAGGAACAAATCCACACTACAGATTTGCCTGAGACACAAATGAATGCAACCCAAAAAAGCGATCCATTTCAGAATGGGAGGTTTGAATTCAGTCCAACCAAAAAATGCATGCTGCGTAGCATCCATTTATTCAGGGTAATAATGGCTTCTTTTAAAAGCACGCTGCCTTGATCATTTGTGTTAAACATAGCATATATACCAACAAAAAGTCCCATCTTTGTGAATGCAGGCTATCTGCCAGCTCCACAAAGGGAATTTTATTTTTTTTTAAATAGCTACTGTACTAGGGCTGTTGCCTGCAGAGCAGGTTTTGTATGTTCACCCTACTGTGATCACCAGGTCTGAGTGCACAGTAAATGGAATTCACAAGCCTTTCCAAGTCACCTCCTGTGTAAAGCCCTGAACAGACAGTCCCAGAAGTGAAGTAAGGAACAACTTCTCTCTCCGCCCCTTTGGGCAGCTCACAGACATGCTTTTAGCAATACCTAAAATGAAGAAAAACACCTAGGTCCGCTTCACTGGGATTGATGGAAACAGAGCAGAAATGAGAAACTAATTAAGTGGTGAGCCAGCTTCACAGGCAGAGAAGAGAAACTTCCAAATTTCTTTCCTAATGACTTTTTTTAAAGCGCTTCATTTTTGCTGGTAGTCTATTTAAAAAAAAATAAAAAAATAAAAAAAAACTTGGCCCGTGAGTTCTCAGTGCCTATACAGATGAAAGCTGTGAGAGGCCTTAAATGACTTCAGCAGGAAACTACTGGGAAGGGGAGTGGTCTGTTTTCTGACAGTCCCATTACACATTTCTAGGAAAAATCTTTTCAAGTTCTGTGTACGAAAATGAAACAGGATTACAGCACTGCCTCTCTCTTGGAGACAATCGCAACAACAGTTTTCCTGCTCCCATGCTGGAGTGGTGCAAAGTAATTCCCTTTTTTTTCCTCTCGTCTCTCTCAGGATCTCGGGCTCAGGAATAGCACTTTAAATTGAAGAAATTTTTTGAATCAATGCATTTAAAGCCTGCTCACACAGGACCCATGTTTATTTCAGGTAACCTTGACGAATACTTTGTTCTACAGTTGCATTCATAAATCCATCTGCCATTACCCAAACCCCTCACAAACTGTTTAGTGAGCTCAGGAGTTTTCCAGTTAGCAGCGATGACAAAGCACTAGACTACTGCAAAACCCATGACGGAGAAGCTGAGCAATAACAGACGCCAGCCAAATAGATCACTGGGGTGGAAGGTCATCCTTGAACAGTATTTCCATTTTCCCCCTCTTGGTAAATTGCTCTGGGAACAATCCTCTTTTCTAGCATAATGTAATCAAGAATTAGAAAGTCACCACCACTTACACAGAGCTACAGTTCCTGGCCTGGCTGGCTGCGTTGGGAATTTTAACTGATGTCTCCACCCAAGCAGCATGTGGAACCAATGTAATGGCTAACACAATTCAGAGCTTAAAATGGAGTGATGTTGCGGTTCCAGCTGTTTTTGTAAGTCAGTACAAAAGACTTTTGGAAGCTTTAGAGGAGAAATAGAAACGGTGAGGTGAGGAATGGCTCCTAGTCTGATGACGTACACGAAGGAATATGTGAGAGACAATGCAAAGAGCAAGACAAAAGTAAAGCATCACCAGCCAGTATTACACAGCACCATGCTCAGCACCAAGGCAGCAAGAAAGTGATGACTGGTGGGACATACTTCATGGGAAAGAGGTATTTTATTTTTCATGTCTGATTTTAGAAAAGGCACAGCCCTGTACCTATGGAAAGGTGAAGATATGTAACAACCTAGGGGTAGACCATAAAGCTTTCATTCTGATGAAGAAGAAAGATTCACCGTAAGTAGACTTGGCCCAAGTACCCTTAACAGGTACCATCCTGACTCACAGTGCTCTACAAGTCCCTTAATTATCAGAAAGCTGCATCTCCTTACGTACCAGCTTAATCCAAGTTAACTCTGGAAGCGCCTGTTTCCTTCCTGAGAACTGACCTATACTTTTTGACCAAACAAGTTTCAACTTTCTTCCCTAGTCCTAACATGCAGAGACCCCAAAATCACTGGCAAGGCGTGATGACAACAAGCATTTACATTATTACCAAATATATTTCCATGTAGGTCCCTGGTTATAAGCAGTAGTTCTGTTAGCTACTAATCGTGATGCAGATGTTTAGCAATTTAATAAGTACTTAGTATTTAAGAAGTATTAAATGGTTATACTTTTATATATAATATGGTTATATTATGGTATAATAGATAATGTTATGTATTATAACATTACATATTGTAATGGTTAACTGCCCTTCCAGCAGACTCTGTCTTCCCAACAGTACTTACCCTTTGACGGCAAGAAATAAACAATTTTGCAGAGAAGGCTGTGGGCAAGAAAGGTCAAGCCTTAGGAAGGAGGCTCCTTTGTGCATGTGTGTTTCTACCTGTACACTTCATACCTGCGTTTACCACAGCTGATCTTTATCTGCATGCAAGAATCCCGACGGCTACACCATTTATTGAGATCAAGGCAAAGTTCCTTGTTTTCAGAGTTCATCCATCAGGACTAACAGTACAGGTAGGATGCTAGAGACAAAGAATTTATCTAATGAAGGGAATCATGCTATAAACTCTACCCCCACTGAAAACAGCTGATTTTCTACCAGCATCAATGGGTATATGTGCAGAGGGTACTTGCTGTGTATGTAGTAGGGAAAAAAGGGAAAAAAAGGAAGTATCTAAGAAGAACTGAAGAGAGGTGAGATCACCATAAAAAGCTTCGGGGGCTTTCATCCACAAAAACAAATATAAAAGGCTGCTTATAAAAAATAAAAATCTGTGTTGCTTTGAAAAATCCCAGACACCCCAATCTCAGAGAACACAGCTCTTAACAAGTATTACAGCAACCCTCCTCACAACGTGCTAAATCTGTACATCCCAGTTTCCCATCTGCAGGTAGGACTCACCCTGCAAACTAGATCTAACTAGGATCATTTTTGCTAAGTATATTCTAAAAGGCTTTAATTTCCAAATAACCTGGGTCTGGGAAAGATAATTCTGTACTCCCTGGAACGGTGATAAAATTAAACAGTTTGAAAATAACATGCTTCAGGCTTGCAAGAGTCCTCAAACACACTACTACAAATGCCAACAGCCTCTAAAATTACTAGGTTGAACTTATCATCAATTTGACTTATGCAAAGTGCTAGCTTTTCCCCTTAGAAATAAATTTAGTATCATTTCACTCTATCATTAACCAGGCTTATTCAGTTCTAAGAAAAAAATGTATATACCGTCAATATGACTGAAGCACATCAACAAGCTGAGCACTTTTCTAAAATAAAACTGTAGGATGTCAATGGAAATCAACATTAAAAAGGTATTTTAGAGTGCAATAAGCAGTGGAACAACTTACTAAACAGCACCTACTGAGCAAAAGGGATACTGATTGTTTTGCAGTCCACTTGTGAAAACCAAAACAGAAGCTTTTGCTTTGTTTTTCCCCATTGATTAAAAATAAAATATTCTATTATTTTGGATAAAAATACATTTAAACTGTTATTTTTAGGTAGATAAGACTATGAACAGAAGCAAAACATGAAGGAAGCTTGCACGCATTATGTAGGTTATCAATTTTTTTGGCAGCTGAAATTCTTGAAATACTCTCATTAACTTTAAACTAATATTCTTGAGGAAGAGGGGCTAGTTCAGGCAGAGAGTTGTTGAAAAAAAAAGAGTTGTCCATCCTAAAGATTTTTCCTATTGATGTGCTCTTAATATTCTTTATGCTTTACCCTCTTGACAGGAGGCATCTTCCCTGGGCATTAGTGGTTCATATGAACTCCAGATCACTGCAGTAAAACGCAATCTTACAAGGGAGCACATGCAACATCTCAACAGATCACAGCCTTGAAAAGGATCCAAGACCAGTCAGCAACTGCATCTTCCCTACGTGAAATCAGTTCATCTTATAAAACCATCTCACAGGGAAGGAAACGTCCAACAGTAACATGAAATGAATGTAACAACAAAACCAGGTAAAACTATAGCTAAGGCAGTACTTTGGGGAAAAGCTTCGGAAAAGTACTTTGACTTTTTTTTAATCATGTTTCTATCAGACAGATTTACTAGTTTTTAAAAGCCTGTTTTACTCAAGCTTCTGAGCACCGTTGTACATTTGCAAAGCACATTTATCATCCAGGGAAAGTCTTCTACAGCCCACCATTATTTTCAAAGGAAAAGAGAAAAATATAGCAATGGCTTCAAAGATGTGAGTGAATTATTTCATCTCCTTACAAGTGCAGCATGTGCTCTCTCTTCTGTAACGACACAGTACAGAAAACAAGATGTAATTGATGCAATTTCTTTGCCAAATGAGTGGGAGCTTATGAAGAATTGGCACGTAATTCTGATTTGAGCTTTCTTGTCTTAAACAAAACCAAACGTAATACAGAACATTATAATGTACTAACAGGGTCCTCCAACAGATTCATCCCCACCCCCATCCCACCCCAATACAAGTGACTGCAAAGTGCTGGGCCTGTAATCCAAAGGATCCTCAGTGTCCCAAGCAGCCATATTGATGCAGCTAGGCATTTTTGACTCCTACAGTACAGACATGTAAGTGAACAAAAGAACATTTGACCTTTTGTTATCTTACGTACCAAGACAGAAAAGCATGCCTTTTCCTCTGCTCTACCCCAATGAACAGATGTGGTTTTAATCATGTCCAAAACAAAATGCTCACAAGTTTCAAACCATGGCTTGGAAATTTAGGAGTCAAACTATTTCTCAAAGAAAGTGATTTTCATCTAATAATCTTGAAACTGTCCATAAAAGGCAGATAGTGGGGAATGCACCAAGTAGGGTTTTTTTGGTTTGGTTTGTTGTTTTTTTCATTTGGAGAGAAAATTAAGGTAATTTTGATAAACAAATAACCTGTGGTAAGACAAGAAATGTTAAAAGAACCCTCAGGGTTCAATATAGAACATATATTAGAGATTCATCAATAAATAGATTTTACAGGGCAGTGTAAATCCAGATGCTACCTTTCTGATACTGAACTCGAAGTTGCAGATTAACCAAATACATAATGTTAGCAGAGCAGTAAATTTCGTTAAGAGAGACAGAAAATGCCATACAAAGCCCAAATGCTACTTCGATGGGAAACGAGCACCTAGAGCTGCTACAACTCCAAGCTAGCCACTAACCTACATCTATGGTATCCAGCTCACCCGCCACCCCCTCAACTGAAAAACACCTCATAAATACTTAATTTAAAAAAACTAAAAAACTAACCTTTTCTTCTGAACAGCATTAGAGCTCTCTGACAAACTGCGTGGGAAACAGTTCCTGGGAATATGGATTACAGGCAACTCTTCAAGACCTATTTTGAAAGGATGTGTGTGGTATTGAGGCAGCTGGAATTTGCATACAGATAAAACAGGTAGGTTTCTAATGCGATCTGGACTCCAATTAGCATGAACTATCTTTATGTGTATGACCTGTATGAGGATAACATGCACAGAGTACAAAGGGATCTCTGTTCCACACCTGGGTGTTGCACCAGGAGCAGAGGGTAGAGGGAGGAAGGCGAGATCTGTCCTCCGATGTGAAGGTAAGATGCACGATGCTGGCATCTGGCAACCATAAAAGACAAAGGAGGCAGAGCTGGGCCTCTGGCTGCCTGCCAGCCAGGGCATGTCCAGGGATAACAACAGCTTTTAACCCATATGGAAAGGTCAGGATGGTAAGAAGAGAATTATGGCCCATATTCATATTTCAACTGCAAATCTTCTAGCTTTACAGAGTTTCAATAGAACTCTACCGCAACATCCTATAATTAATTTTAAAACCACAGGCATCCAAAGTTCATCACAAATGACCAGGTCAAAACATCTACACATACAGCTCCACTGAAAATCAATGGGAGTTAAGCCCCTAATTACTCTTACAGTTCTGACCAAGTATTTTAATTTTTTTTTTCTTTAAAAACTATAAATTCCACCCTCACTTTCAAACAAACCTCTCCTGCTCATAGCTTTTTCCAGTCCTGTATTTCACTATAACTCTTCTTGACTATTGCAACCTGCAGTGCCCTGGCGCCAGCAGCACGTATCTCTGAAGTTTCCAAGATGCACTCGTGTGTCCCTGGAGCTTGTACCGCTCACTTCAACAACTGCTCTTCAGCCTGTTCGACGCTACCGGCTCCACGAACAGGCTGTTGCGACAAACTCCTCTAATACGACAGTCACAAGAGAAGACAAGGTTACAGATTCTGAATGAGTTCATGTCTAAAGTCAGTATTAAGGAAGTTTCACACACGGTTTTGCTCACAGATTTTCTCACAATGCCTAGGACTGATCTGAGTTTCCAAAAAAGTGAGTTTTTAATTATGAGCAGAGAAACAATAGCTCACTTCGACATAAGAAAGAATAAACCCACTATTTTTCCATGCTTTGTAATACAAACATAGGTTGACCCATTAGCTTTAAAGCTTTCAGAAATATTAAAACTGAAATATACAGGTCAATTTCCTTTTTGGTTTTTAAGCCAGACCCAGAGACTGAAAAGTTTCAGACTAATGGCTACTTTAAGATGATAAAAGGCGATAAAGTTTTTGAACTATGAATCTAACGCTGCCAGAACAGATTGATTCCATAGTAAATTTTTAAACGGAAAGTAAATTTTTAAACATCAACTAAATACGAAGCGTTTAAATCAGACCAGAGCGTTAACTGCACGCTCATTCAGAAGCGCTACAGGGCCTATAATTTATCACACTGCACATATAGATCCACCTGACTTTTCTCACTTTTTTCCATAGTGTGCGTGTTCAGAATGCAAATAGGGGCCAAAGTACACCTGAACAGCATGCCTACCAATTCCAGAGACTTCCTATGTTTAACGTGAACCAGACAGAATCAATACAAACTGCAAAAATTGACTAGAAAATGCCTTTTTTATTATTAGTATTATTATTATTTACTCTGTTCATTAGAAACGTAACCCTGGAGGCCAGAACTATGATCTTGACCTTTTGGCAATTGATGACAACAGAATTATGATCAGCGGGATGCTGACTCCCAGTGTTTCCCAAGCACCTTCTGCAGGAACTGGAGGAACATCTTGTATACATTGAGCATGAAACAGAAGGTCCCTCAGTTCATCAACACCACAGTGCCCAACAGGCACTGCTCTTTTGAGAAACGTTAGTCCTAGACTCAGCAGTTTGCCTGAATTTCAACCAAATGAAGCCTCACAACTGCTAAAACCAGACGAAGGGTAACCAGACCTGGCCTGGCACTGCTGCTGACGCCCTTGCGCACTAACGCAGACCCTGTGAACTCGACTGAATGGGCAAAGCATCCCAAAGGTCGGGGAATAAAAGCTGTTTCAGACCACCCCATTAAGAGTCCACCCCAGCATCCGTACAGGCTGCCGGCGCCAATGGTATGATTTGTAAGCAACCTCAGCAATCCTAACAGCCACTGAAGTCTTAAGACCATCTTGGGATTTCCATCTCAGTTCTGTTCCAGATCCTGTACTGGATTCAGGGCCGTGTTCTATGCTCTTCAGGATTCTCCATCCCAAGACTGAAGTTCAGGTTCCTGCTGCCCAGAAAAATCTGGAGAAAAACTGTTGGTTTGAAATCACGGTAGGTAAGTCAAACCTCGCCAAAACCCAACTACTCTGAGGTATCTCATACTTGCAGTCACTTCACCTCTAACTAACTTGATTTCTAAACTGGAGTTAAGCAACTTCAGTTTAGTAATCACTTTTCAAGTATTTATTTATTTTGTTGGGGGAGGAGAGAAAAATCAAGCTATTTAGCTTTCCAAGTATTTAACATAAAACCCAAAAGAGCTCCATCTGGCAACCAGCAGGATTTCTAAATAATCTAAATAGTATCTACATAAGAACCAGCCCGTCTATGGAGTAAGACAACTTCAACTTTTACAGCCACAAGAAGCCTTTATTAACATAAAAGGAAATTATAAAAAATTGTTAGAACAGGAACAAGAGTCTGGCAAGCTGACAAAAGACCCCAGGAATCTCTGCATTAATCTTGAAATGCTGCTTTTGACTTTGTTGGAATATAGCATCATTCACTGTGGTTTTAAGAAAACAAAACAAAACAAAAAAAACCCTTAGGTTCAAAGGACTCTAGTACAATAAAACCAGTTCTAGGAAAAGATTCAGATTAATGAAAGTCAATATATAATTCCTTGCTTTGCAACACAAAATAACCCCTACAATTTTAACATAGTTTGTAGAATACATTAGTACTTAATTACACAGACTTCACTGAGTCATGGATGAAGCCCTTCATGCCCATAGATATCAGTCTTATTAAGAAAATGTTTTAGAATACTGCTTCTAATTATGTTAATTAAACATACCTTTGAACTACTCTTATATAGAAAGTTTGATAATTCATAATTCTCAAGTAAATAAATGCCTCTCAGAGTACACAGTGTTTATTTTTCCAAGTTATTCAGATGAAGGATCTGGCCTTGCGCTCCATACCTTGCCTGTGTATTTTTCGGCCCGTTTGTGAATGATCCAAAGCTGGGGGTGTTTTGCTGTCCTGTGTGAAATATTTTACTCCCCCTGATGCTCCTGTCAAGTTGCCTCTGGGATTTTCTGTCAGGTTCTTAGCAAAAAGTCAGAGTGAAACCAGCGGACCCAAAACTCCACCGCATCATGGTGATGCTGTGAGGACAGGGCAGCCTCAAAGCGCTGCATTTTCCCTGTCCTTGGGCTGCGGGGAGAGAATTTCTGCCTTTATCATTGCCCATCTGGCACCTTTCACAGGCAGCAAGAACAAAGAAGTAAAATGTACTGGTCCCTACCATCTGCTTTTGCTTGTAAAGTCTACAAAGAGCCTGATGGGGGGGGGGGGGGGGGGGGGGGGGGAAATTAAAAAAAGAAAAAAAAACACAAACAGACTTCATTTCCCACCAAGCTGTTCTGGCAGGTACACATTTTTGCCTGGACTCCTGACATGTCTCAGGGCAACCCCAGAGGCTGCGGGTTCCCTACGGCAAGGCAGCTGCCTGACACAGAGCATCCCAAACTCACCCAGCCCCACATCTCCACTCACAGGCATCCAACCGCCCGGAAAGAAAGGTTGCATTGTTTGAGCTTTGCTTCATTGGATCAGCCTCTGTTTTATCTAGAATAGGAAAATTCCTCTGTGTTTAATAGGAGGTATTACCCTACAGATTTTCTCTGGTTCCACCTCCTTTCCCATCAGCCACATCCCCCTCTTGCTGCAAGGCTGCATACACCATGTGTTGGCTCGACCCCTTCTGTCTCTGACAGAAATTTGGCCAAAAAGAGCAGATTTTCTGCTACTTTGATCATTTCCTGTGGTAAAAAGTGAAGGGAATTATCTGACCCATGGTCTTTTTTTCGTAGTTTTGAAAAATAACATGGATTTACATTTGCAAGTTCCCTTAAATAGCGTACTTGCTTTTCAATAGCATTTTGCTGCTAGTTTCCTGGTTGTCTTACAGAACTTATTTTATTTTTTAGAACCAGAAAACACATTGCTCCAACCTCAAATTCAGAGATACAGCTGCTGTATGAAGTCAAAAACAAACTTTGCTATGATGAAGCTGCAACCAAAAGGTAATACCAAATTCACAGACAACACAAGAATGACAACTTCTTTCCTGTTAAAAAATTCTTACATTTAAAAAATAAGCTTAATTCTTTTTTGGTGGAGACAGTGTTATTTTTGGCTACAAATATGCATTGCATAGCGTGTTTAGAAGTAAGTTAACCCTTTTATTAAATGCATTATTAGAGTAGGTCTATGATACATGTTATATAAGCACCCAGAAATATTGATTTCTTTCGTCAAAACTGCCAAGCTTCCAAGTCAGAAAACACATCTAAGCCTATGTTGAAATCGTGGCACTACCTGTTGACCTAAATGGTGTAAGCATTTGGGCAACAAGGGCCTAAAGTATGATGCCAAGTGATAATCAGTGACCTCGACATGGCCCGCGATGACACCCTGGAAACTAGTTCGCCATGTATTTTTTCTGTCCCAGAGAGTACAAAGTAAGTGAACAACATGAATATACCTACTGAAATAATGTTTTATATCAGAGTTAACATTCTATATGAGTACACTCCAAATAAATTATCACAATATACATTTAAGTCTTTATAAGCGTGGCACTACAGCATTTTTAGTAGTGGAGCTGCATACTTTCGGCTCAGAAAATGCTACAATGTGCATATGTATATATAGACTTTTTCCTGTTAATCATTTACTCAGAGTGCACAAAAACAGTTGTACTTGTTAGCATGAAAAGCTTTTTTTTTCTTCCCCTAACTTTGCTGTGCTAATTACATGAATAGCACAGATTTTGACAGATACTCTCTGAAGCTGAGACCAGGGAGCACATGGCTCCCTTTGTGTGAGTTCTACCTTGGAAAGAAATGGTTGAATATTTTGAAGTGTTAAAAATGACAGTTATTTTAAAATGTTATAGTAAGTTACTCTGTGAATTTACTACTTGTGTGTATATATATAAATATTAATCAGCCTGTTAACTAAAATCATGGCCTGGCTACATTTCATGTTTCATTTTATGAAACTGAATCTCCCCAAACCCCACACACCTCAAAATCAAAGGGAGACCTAGAGCAGTCTGTTTTCCTTCACTGAAAAGTAAAATAAAAAGGGGAAAGGAAACACATACTTATTGATATATGTATGCATGTACTTCACTTTAAAATATAATCAGAAAGGGGGGAAGAATCTGCAGTATCCTTGCTAAAACAAAAATTGCACTAAACCACTTAAAACAAAATCTTACCACAACAAATCCTGGCACTATCATTGTTAGTAATATATTTCCTTTCACATGCACATGTAATAAAGAGGCTGCACTCTGATCCATATAACCTCAATAATGTATAAATGAATCAAAAAGAATCTAATTAGTTCAGCAGCACCAAAAAGTAGAAACATCAAAAGAGCCAGTGGGATGTTCTTTTTTTTTTTTTTTTTTTTTTTCTTTCTCTTTCCTGTCAGACACTCCACAGAGCTGCCCTTCAGAACCCTCTGGTTTGTATCTGGAAGCAGGCCTCACAAATGTAGGTCACAGAAACTTAAAGGAACTGGAGCTAAAGGATGCCATCCTGTACCTGTACCCTCTCGGAGCAGCGCTGCCCCGCAGCCTGCCCAGCACCATCTCCGCACGTCCCACACGAAGTTCTGCACCATCTAGGATCTATGCGAAGGAAGGGTGGAGCCCGTTCCTCACCTCCTGTCTGCAGCCACAGGAGATAGCACATCCTGAAAGCATTACGTTTGCCACAATCCCCTTTTCCTCCTTCCCCTCGGCGCAACTGCGGAAAAGACGGAAGGGTAGATTGGGACGGTATCTTGGCTTCCACAGAGACATGCTACAAGGCAGGGAGATAGGAAGGACGGTTGGGCGGACAACCGCAAATGCCACAGAGGCACAGGACCTCCCTGTAGATGGCCTTGGCCTCCTGTCATTCCCTCCGGAGTCCTACAGCTGTTCCTGCCATCCAGATGGGAAAACGTGTGTGCATGCAGGGCTGAGAGAGCCTCTGAGGAAATACCTGTGGAGGCATCTACGTGAAAGTTAGAACACTGTGTGTATTTATTTATTTATTTATGGAAAAAACAGTGAGAGAACTTTTATAATATGCCATATAGGTGCAGACATCCATGCCTTTGCAGCATATACTGAAAGCTTATATTGCATCAGAAACAGCGTAGCGAGAAAATCATACCCCAAAGGAGCGTAGCTTGGACTGATTTTTCACAAAGAAAAGTCCTAACCATGCAATTCACCGAAGGCAGGTAAGTTTCATTTAAAAATAAACAAAACTTAATACTAGGGTCCACTCTACTTAAGTCAAGGAATTATTTTTTCTAACTTTGAAGATATGGATATATAAGCTTAGCTCGTACGTCCTTCAACATGATGTATTTGTCCACTACCCAGTGATGTTTCCCTCCCTTTTGAAATTAAAAGCACCACATGCAAGAGAAACAATAATGCTATAAAAAGGAAGACCTCTCACTACTCCAGGACTGTTTTGTATCCGAAACCAAAAAGTTTACTTGTTCAGAGGAATAAATAGAAGAGTATTTGTACAGTAAAGGTTTTAAACATAGTAACAACATTCTTAAGGTACATTCTCCAATAGCTTTCAACATTGTTCAATTTGCAGACATAAAAAACCAAACCAACCAACAACATCCAGTTATGCAATGGAACTGGGCAGATAAACAAAGCCTCCTTGCCAGAAGATTCACTCTCCTATTTACCTTTCATGGAACATATAGAAGGCAACAGATTCCACAGGTCCACAAAGACCAGGCTGAAAAAAAATCAACACTGCCATCACAGGAACTACCGCAGCATACCCCAAGGCCCACTCGCAATTCCCAAGCAATTCAACTGGAGGTGGACTAGGCCTCAAAAGTTACTAACTTTTCCTGTTATCTACATCATCAAACTTACAACTACTTTGACAGAAATCTGCACTGAGGAGCTCCAACAGAAACCTCTGAGGAATCCAAGGTCCCACTCCGACAAACCTTGACAATCCTAAGCAGGCACACAAACCAGCAGGACTATCCAGCAGGGTAAAGTTTTTTGAGAAATAAATGAATATGGAAACTCACAAATGTAACACAGATGGCCCGCAACATCTGCAGGAGTTAAAATACAAACACTTCTCACAAGATAACACCAAATACTGACAAAGACAGACAAAGCCAGCCCATGCCCTGCCACACCAGCCGCCAGCACCGGGCAGAGCCACCCCAATCCACGCAGCACTGCCCAGCCTGCCATAAACACAACCACAGAGCATCTCTGTCAGAGGCGTCCTGAGGAGGAGGGGTAGTACTGGGAAGGGACAGGATTTATGAAAATAAAAGAACTGAATTGAAGCCTGTATGCTGCTGTCTAGAACTAGTTACATTTGTACCACCCATTCCCTGGGGGAAATGACTTACAATGCAAACAGGCCTCGTTGTTCAATTATTCAAGTATTAAGAGATTCACAGAAAGACATCTGAGAAACATAACATTTTAATAGATGAAATAAATACTCCAGTACATGCAAGATAAAAACTGACATTGGAAAAAAAAAATTAAAAATCACTTTTGTTATAGTGTAATTTTTTTGTTTGTTTGTTTGTTTAAACACTCACAGTAGCTTTTCCCCCAGTTTGGAAATTAACACATGGAAAACATAATCACAACCTCCAGTCCTTCCACTCCTACACACCAAATGCACTTCTAACCTAACACTTGATGAAAAAAAAAAAAAAAAAAGTCATACAAAACAAAAACAAACAAAATAGTAGCTACATCCATCATCTATGTGTTGTTGGTTTTTTTAGTTTTTTTAAATGAGTGAGAACTGAGGTAACCTTTTTCCTGCACAACCGAACAGTAAAATTTAGAAGGGAAATTTCGGAAGACAAGACAAGACAAACTTTAAAAACCGCACCCAGCGCGATTAAAGCTTTTTTTCCCCCACTTTTTTTTTAAGATGCCCCCACCTCCCGACATATAAAAAAAAAAAACAACCAAACTTTTAAACAGTTATTACCATTTGTGTGAAGACCTTGTTGAATAAAGGAAAATTTATCTGCAGATACTTGCTTGCCTTTAAAGTAAAATAAAAAGCCCAAACTGGCTACCTTTATTAGTACGTATAGTTTGAATATGTTCTGCTTCTTCACCACATGAAATCAAAGGATTGGGCTCATCCAAGCAAATTCTTTGGTATACCAAAAAGGGGTGAGGAGGTGGGATATTATTTTCCTTTATCAGTGACTGGGATCTAAACAGAAGATGTGGGGGTTAATTCACAGAATTGGAGTTCACTGGCGGTAAAGTCCTGGGTGAAGATCTTTCTCTTAGTGCCTGAGATAACAGGTTGCAACCATCCGAGACGGCGCAAGCTGAGTTCCTCAACCTTTCCCTGTAATCGCTCATTTTGGTGCTACTTTCGGGGTGTTGGGCTATATCCCTGAGGCATTGGGTCAGGAGCACACAAGCAGATACCACACTCATGGCTCCTCCTAGGATGGCAGTTTGCACAGCTTTGCCCTCCGGATTGATGGTGGCAGCTTTACCCAAAAACTGGGGCTCAGTGGCAAAGCCCACCAGAGCATAGACAGACTGCACCAAAGGTCCGCTGAACAAGACGCATCGGTTCCTGGTCAGCTCGCTGGGTGAAGTCTTGACCTCCTTGACACACGCCAAGAGGGCAGAGGCGCTGGTGCTCATACATTTGACACTGAGTTTGAACTGCTCCTTAGCAAATTTATCCTTGGATTTCTCACTGGCCAGCACGCAGGCGTCTGTCAGGAATTTCAAGTTCTTGGACATGTTCTGAGAAACCTCCAGCAGGAGCTGAGGGCTCATATCTGCCAAAGGGGTGGTCTTCAAGACCCCGCAGCCGTGCTCCACCTCATGCCTACATCGGGTCACTTTGTAGCGATCCACCAAGCCAGGCATGGCAGGCTGGGCCCCCGGAGTCTCCACTGCAGCCAGGTAGGCAGCGTGGGCAGAGCACTCGGTCAGGGAGACCACCAGCTCCCCCATCTCCATCAGGCTTTCCCCCACCTCCCCGAAGCGTCCCATGTTGAGCTGGCTCTGGACGTCATGGGTCAGGATGGAGAGTCCTTTGGTCCTGGCAATGATCGTGTCCCTGCACTTCTCGAAGGACTCGCCGAAGACAGACAGGCTCTCGGTGTTCACCGGCCTGGTCTCGCTCGACAGCAGCAGCAGATCGGCCACCAGTTGCATCTTGATCTTGCAGTGGTCGCAGATAGAGATGAGCTTCTTCCTCTGCAGGGAGCTGCTGCTGGGGATGCCGCCGCCAGACACCTCGCTGCTGGACTTGCCAGAGCCACCGCTAGCCATAGCGCCGGG
This sequence comes from Falco naumanni, assembly GCF_017639655.2. Taxonomy (NCBI): domain Eukaryota; kingdom Metazoa; phylum Chordata; class Aves; order Falconiformes; family Falconidae; genus Falco; species Falco naumanni. The sequence continues at coordinate 12,893,186 of NC_054060.1, read as the reverse complement.
GGGGCACTCGCATGCCGCTCGCTACCCCGCTGCCACCGTCTCTGCCACCGCCGCCCGAGCAGTCCCGACTGAGCCCGGCAGGATCGCTCTGCCTGTTCCGCAACATCATTCCATCAATGGCCGGGAGGCACGGGAGGGCTCTGGGCGCCGGGGCTGCCGCTGCTGCGGGGAGCGAGCTCCGCCGGGGCGCCCGCCCCGCTCCGGCGCCAGCCCTCGCCCCTACGGCGCTGCCGCGGCGGGCCGGCGCTGGCCGGGAGCCCCCGGGCCCCGTTCCGTCATCGTGGAGCTGAAAACGTTATTTCTTTTTTTTTTTTTTTCTCCTTTTTCCTTTTTTTTTTCTTTTTCCCCCGCACGTTGTCTCCCCTCCCTTCCACCACCTCCTCCGGCTTCCCGGCGGCGGGATCCTGCGCAAAGTTCCCTTTACCGGCCGGAATACCTCAGAGCCGCCCGGCAGTCGCGCGGAGTTGGGGCGCAGCCCTCCGAGTCGCTACTGCGCCCCCGGGCTCCTCCGCTCGGCGGGCGCCGGCCGGGCGCAGCTCGCAGGGGCCGGAGGGGCGGCGGCTGCGCACCATGTGCCGCCCCCGGCCCCGCGCCGCCGGCGGCAGGAAGCGCCGCCGAGGGTGTGGCCGCCCGCCGCCCCGCGCCGCCACAGCCACAGCGAGGGGAGGGCGCACCGCGGGGAGCGCGGGGGGGACGGACGGGGAGCGGGACCGCGGAGGGGGGGGGGGGGGGGGGGCAAGGAGAAACAGAAAAAGAAAGAGGGAGGGAAAAAAAAAAAAATCCACCGGATCCGGGCGCTGGGGGCGGGCGGGACCCGTGCCCCTTCCTTTCGCCGCTGCCTCACTCCTTCCTGCCTCGGTCATCGGCGCGGCCGCCGCGCGCTCGCTCCCCGCCGCGCTCCATGCCGCGCGCCCCGCGGGCTCGGCGCCGCCGGCCCCTCCTCGCCCGGCTCCCGCTGTGGCCGCCGCCGCCGCCGCCGCCGCACCGACTTAGGCGCTGCCCGCAGACAAGGGTGGTGGCTCCGGGCTACAGCCGCGGATGCTGCGACCCGCCCGGCCTTGCGCTCCTCCTGCCATCTTTTCTGGCTGAGTCGCCAACTCCCAGGAAAAAAAAAAAAAAAAAAAAAAAAAAAAGGAAAGAAAAAAAAACAGGGGGGAAGGAAATCTTCTTTTAAATTCCCTTTCTCAGGCTTTCAGACAAACTACTGGGAAGCGGCGGCTGCGGCGGATCTGCCAGCCAGACGCTGCACGGCTCCGAGGGAGGCTCCCCCCTCCCCGTTGCCTTTGCTGTAACCTCACTTAAGCCTATCGAAATCTTTTGTGCGGTGTCACCGCCCTGCGTTTAAATCCTGCCCTCCCCCCGCGCCCCGCGCCCCGCCCGCCGCCCCGCGCTCCTCCCAGGCGGCGGGGGCAGCAGCGCCCTGCAGCGGCCGGCACCGCCCGCGGCCCCCAGGCGCGCTGCCGCCGGCGGGAGGCGAGCCCCGGGCTGCGGGGGGCTGGGTGAATAAATAAGCGCCGGGGCGGGGGGCTGGAGGGGGAGGCCGGCGGGCGGCCGGCGAGGAGCAGCGGATGGGCCCGGGCCGGTGCGGCCGTGCCGGTTGGGCGGGAGCGCGGCGCGCAGTCGGGTACCGGAGAGCGAGGAGATGCCGGGGGAGGGGGGGGCGCTGAGCCACCGCCCTCCGCCCCAGCCCGCCGGGACACCGGCGTCCCGCCGGCCGGGCCCGCTGCGCCGGGCAGCCCGCCAGGTGAGTTCGGCGTTGCGGTCAGGCCTGCCGCCGCTCGGCGGGGCTCGGCGGGGCAGCAGTGCCCAGCGCCCGTGGCGGGCGGGCGGGCTTTGGGGGAAGGGTCCCCCCGCCGCCCCCGGGGGGCTCAGCCTGCGGGGGCTCAGCTGCAGAGCCCAGCCCTTCGCTAGTCATCGTCGGTGCCGTCGGAACGGCTTGGGGGGGGTGTGGTGTTACCGCATCTTTATTGACATGGAAATATTTCCCTCCGCGCTGGGCTTGACCCATTTTTTTAAGCCAATGACGGTGCATTCGGTGTGCTTCCCTCCCGTTTCTGTCGCTGCCATGCAGACTGGTTACCGGGACTGGGGTTTAGGAGGGGGGAGGCAGCACACCCACTGACCCCGGTGTGCTCGGAACGCCTCGGCAAAGACTGTCTCCTCCAGCCTGTGCCCAGCCTGCAGCACATCGGGAACTGCGCTCGACAATTCTCATCACTAAAATGTGATGTGATGCTCAGTACATCTCAGGCATTAACGCCAATGCCATTACACAATAATAAAATTAAAATTACTAATCGGGCTGGAACAAGTTACAAGAAGATGGGTTTAATGCTGCCTGGGATGCTTCCAAAGGGAACATATAGTTTGGTAAATAACGGTGATGAGGATGTTTCTGCCCCACACATCGGATTCTCTCTTGGTATTCATTGTCTCCGTCAACATAATCCTGAATAATCAGAGTTCGTGTTGAAACCACATCTTACATTTGTTATGTATTTTGCTGCAGCTTAAGCTGCAGCCAAGTAATAACATCTTTTTGCTCCTTTCAATGAGACTTTTAAGTTAGCCGCTTCATTCTAGGCGTTTACAATGCATTTAGCAGGCTACAGAAATCCAGGAGTGCATTTAGCCCAATTCACCGTTATGCTCATGTCCTGCTATGGCAGGGCTGTAAGTGACCTTGAAATAAACGAGAATCAGACCAGCTCCTCACTGGCAGGCCAGATCCAAGTGTCCCGGCAGAAACAGCGCCCTTCTCACAGACTGCTTATATTGAAGGAGCTTCAGACGAGTTTATTTGTACACATTCTCACCCGCTAGCTAGAGGAACCCCTGGCCTCCTTGGCGGCCCTGTGGAGCATGACGTGAGCGGGATGAACACAGATGTGGAAGTGGAGGGTTAACAGGATGTGTGCTTCTGGGGGGTGGGGGGAACCCTGGCCATACAGCCGGGCTTGAGGAAAGGGGCAGATGCTGGTCTTTGGGTGTGTCGACAATAGGGCACTTCTCCACCCATCCCTCCTCACAGAAACTGCGTGAGGGAAATTCTGTTTACTTGAGTCAGATTATAGCAGTTTAAAGGAAGGTCATGATTTGGGCCTAAACAATTTTGGCTTACCGCCAGCAGCTCACTTTCAAAACTATAAATAGGAATGATTTCAGAGTGGGCTGAAAAATAAAAATCAATGGGCAGGAGAAGCCAGTTGAATTGTGTTTCCAAGTATTTCCAGATATGTCCTCAAATGAGGCACTGGGAGATTATGTAGCACGAGGAATGCCTCTCATAAATACTAACCTACTTTATTTTTAATGAGGATTGGCTAAATTTAATTAGGGTTTGAAAGATTTAATTTTTAAAAACGTAGGTCTCTGCCCTGGCTAGCAGCGGTGTTAAATGACCCAATAATCTTTTCCATTTTTAGATGCTGCCGCCCGCCATGATGTTCCATATGATTTGTGCCATTCCCCAAGGACAAAGTGGAGAGATCTGTGTTTTGGACGGTTCCTGCTGTGGCTCCTCCACCTACCTTCCTCCCAGCTGCCCACACCAGGAACACAGCTAGGCCCTCACCCACGGCAGTTCCTAGCTCCTGACAGGGCCACCAAAGGCATTAGTAACTGCTATAATATAAAGCAAATATTGTTTGAGCTCCTTTAATCTGTCCACGAGACCAATCCAGTGCTCATCAGCCTCAATATTAGCAAGGGGCAAAGCCAGTAATTATTACCATGTAATAGGTGTTGCTTGTGGACCATCTCCAAGGCAGTCCTACCAGATGTCCTTTTCCTCCAGTCGTAGCCCTGGGTGTCCAGCTCTTCTGCATATGAAATGTATGATGAAGAGTGACCAGACTTTGGCTGTTTGAAAAAATAATGTTGAAAATAGCACCTCAATTGGTCGTTTTCAACACGGGAAGAGGCATTTTCTTGGAGCAGCTGCCTGTTAGAGTCTTCCTACAGACCGCATTGTTGCTTCATAAGTACACCTGTCATAGCTGGCTTCAGGATCACTCACAGTCTGTGTTTGCCAGGCTTATTATTTGACCATAAATACATGGTTTTATTGTAAAAGGCAGCCTCAAAGGCAGAGTCTCTTGAATCCGGCAATTTGAGTAGAACTGAGGACCAGCTAAGCTACATGCTTTAAAGTTCCAGTAGATGTATCTATGTGATTTAGGAGGAAGCTTTTACTCAGTGATGTTTGGGGTGGGTGTTTCTTTCATATGTCTTTCGCACATCCTCTTTCAAGGAGAACGCGTGCATACCCATTTGTTTCATAGCCGCTGAGTCCAAAGGTGACTCACAGGACTTGGGCAGCTCTGTGAATTGGTGTAAAGACTTAGAAGACATGAAAATCAGGTGGCCGTGCTTGGCTTTGAAAAGATTTCACTGACAAAAGTCTGAATGAAATAACTCTCTGGGGTTCAAAACAGCAGGCATTGTCAGATACAAGGGATTAAAAGGCTTTTTAATGTGGCTTAGTAGTGTACAGAAGATTGGCTTACTTGTATGAGCTCTTCTTTCATCACATTGATCTTTATTTTGCATTGTGCTTAGTACAACAGAAACTGGAGGCTGAAGTCTTCTTTCCTGAATCATCTGACAGGACTTGGCCCTTTTATTGCTTAGTAAAATCTTTTTTTGTGAAGGACGAATTGATTTTTGCCAGTGTAGCCAGTGTTGAGTAATAGCCGAAGAATACCAAGTTGTAATAATTTTATGAACACTGTATGTGGCCAGGTCGGTGAGGAGAAGTTACTATACAATGGGTTACACTACTTTATATTACTTTCCTGTATAGATGTATCGATCTAACTTAATAGGGAGCTAGCTGATGAAGGAATAAAAGGCAATTCAGTGGTTCCCCTGTGTCAGCCGTATGTGACTAAACCCCTGAGGTGGTAATTACAGGAACGATAGCTCCAGTTCCGAGGGATACAGCTGGTTTGTCCAATGAGAACTGAAAGTCAGAGGAGGATCAAGTCGGCTGACACTGATGGACGAAATAATTTAACACAGGGGTAGGCTTTGCAGAAGAGGCTGGAAGAAGCTGGGCCTTCCCCTCTGCAGCGATGGAATGGTAAGTCATACAGAAGGAAGGGTGAGTGTGTTGACTGGTTTATTGTTCTTAAGATCTATTTTGTCTTAAATAGTTTCGTGCTAAGTAAGTGTTTTGTGGTCTGTACTTCCAGTCATTACTTCATGAGAGACTAAAACTGCGAGGTCTGAGTCTGTCTCAGGTCTGCAGAGGTAATCATGGTTGATACACTGGGGATGCAACCTGAGAACTGGTCTGTGTGTAGCAAAAAAAGACCGCTAGAGATCTGGAGGAACAGTTAACTGGTCACTTGTGACAGCAGAATGGAAACACAGTTGCAAGTTTTGGTTTTTCTTCTTTGAAAATGATTTTGTGTATAAATAAGTAGCTTTTTAGAATAATAGGTGGGCTTTCACAGATGAGCTTAAGATGAGTGTTTTGATGTGGTGGGTTATTTTTTTTAGTATGGCATAGTCAAAACCATAATATCAAAGGTAAGAAAAAAGTTATTACATAGATACCAGTAATATAAATATCTCAGTTATGTCTAAAATACTGGTCAGCTCCTGTTGCTCAACTGAAAGATAATAACAGCAAAAGTGCGGGGGTTTTTGTTGTCCTTTTATTCACTATTTATTGTGCTGTTGTTTTCACCGCTTACCGTATATAATCAATTGTTTGTTCCCTGCTGTTACCATGGATATTTAATACATTGACATGGAAAGGAGACACATTTTTATGAAAAAAAATGCAGCTACAAAACTCCTCTTGCATGGAATGGAAGGCTGTGTCATATTTTATGTTGATACGGCCAGTAGTGGCTTTCTGGTTCTTGTTCTTATCTACCATCTACATATCCAGATATCCATCCTACACCTCGTGTTTTACGAGGCTAGTGCCTAGGAGAGCGTTGGGTGCAGCGTAGCTCCTCGCGCCCGTTCTCCCTCCCTGAAGCAGGCAAGAAGGGCCAGGTGCAGGTTTTTAGGTCAGTTGGCTTGAAACTCAGAAGCACTTAATGAAGGAGTGGTAAATGCTAGTGATTAGAATAGTCCAGCATGAACAGGAATCCACGACCCTCCCTTCAGACTCTTAGGTCTGCAGGTTTTTTTGGAGATCAAAGGAGAACACAGTATTTTGAACAAAATGTGCAAGGGCCCACCCTTCCTGAATTGCACTTTTGGTAGTACGTTCTGTCCTGCAGCTGTAATATTCTACAGAAGGGTTTGGGTTTCCCCCCTCTCCCTCCTTTTTAAAATATATATAATGAGAGAAATTTACTAGATGCTTTCCCAGGAGTCTGTGATCCTACACTTTTCTCATTGTGCCTGTGTGTTCTATAAGGAGAGCTGCTGATCATTACTGGTTTAAGTCTAGCACCTTTAATTCATCAGAAGTTCATGTAATGTATTACTTACATTAGATGTGGGTGCCAAAACTGACCTGTAAACCTAAAATTAAATTGGGACTACAAAATTAATTTCACTTAGATTGTGGAAATTGGACTATAAATGGAATTCCTGTGGGAACTATGTAAACCTTCTTTGACATTGATTTAATGTAATTCTTTTCTTAATAGGGTAACTTTCAATTGTGTAACCAGTACATAGTTTTAACCAGCACAGATTTGTAGCAAATATTGCAGTAAGATGAGTACTAACAGGAACATTCTGTGGTGTTTCTGAATTTAAGGATTAAAATGTGTAGCTTTATTGCAACTGACTAGACAGTCAGGCGTCATACCCTCTCCCCAAATGTGATCAGAGAGGTAATGACACAAAGCTAACATGTCATTTATCAAACATCTCCATTCAGTCAATCAGTTTTAATCTATAAAATGTGCATGCACAGGATAGCATAAAGTTGGGGTAAAGATTTATTCTGTGGTCAAGCCTGAATTCAAGGATCTGAATTTCAGAGTTAGTACCTGAATTGGAATTTCCTGTCCAAATCACAGTAATTAACCCCTAATTTGGGAGAATTTTGAATTATAGACTTTTATTTTTCAAACTGGACCCAGGAATTCAAAGTGTGACTAGCTCTGGAACAAAAATCTGCATTCTCTTAATAGATGGCAAGTGAGTGTCCTTGCTTTATGCATGAAATTAATTTGAGGACTGAAATCATTCTGAATCACTCAAATGTTCATGCTCTAGATGACAACATATTTTGCTCACTATGCTGCTAGTAACAGTATTTAGAAATAATTCTAAAATATTTAGAAATATTATAGAAAAAAGAAAAGCATTTTCTTCTTGAAATTTAGAAATATTCTGGTTGTTTTTAAAGATAACATGTTCAGGTCTGCTTTTTCAAGTTTTTCTCTGAATGTGGTGGCATTTGGAGGTCTGAACGAACACATGCACTGTCTTCGCATGAGAGCTCATGCATTAGATTGTCTCTGCAGGGGAACATTTAGGGTACTTAAGATAATTTGACCTATGAAAACATTTATTTTGAATGTTTTACTGGAAGTAACTCAGAATATCCTGACATTCTGTAAAATGTACAATACTGCTTTTAAACAGGGTAAGAATGCTGTGAACGCTAGGTCATCTCAAAACTTGCTTCAGGTTTTCTGCTATCTGTTACTCAGCAAGTCTTCCGTATTGTTTAACACAGTATTGTCCTGGTCCTTTGCTAAGCCAGTAGGTGCAAAAGCAGTTCTAATATCTATCAGGCTGCACAAAGAGCACAGCTGTACCCCAAACCTCCATCATTTTAGATATTCAAAGTAATCACTAAAAGGCTGCCTTTTGCAACACCTCATTCATCTGAGCCACTGTTAGACATCCTCTTTTATTAGTAGAGTTAAATTAATTCTTCCAGACACAGCATGTGTCGATAGCAGGTAGCCCTTGCATGTTCATACTCCCTTCTCATGCTTAGGGCTGATCTTCTGATCTTGTTAGTTTAATCTCTTACTCATCTATATGTCCTTCCAAGAAGGCGCTGCCCTTTCCCTGATGAAGTCAAATTCCTTGTTCTTTCCAAGGTTTTATTCCAAGGAATGTCAATGCACAAGCTTTAAGACCCTACAGTACTGTATTTGCAAAGAAAAGCAAAATGTGACTAATGAGAATCCACTTTAAAATAGAAAACTGCACACAAAAATGCACCGCAAGCGAAGACTTGAGAGAGCTTTTGGCAGTTAAAAATATGTGCACATTGTTCTCCTAACTCATAAGAAATAATGGTATGGGAAATATGTAGTTCAAAAAATACAGGTTATATTAAAAAAAAAAAAAAGAGCATCCCAAACTTAATTAACAGAAATTTAGAACATCCTGAATCCTCTCACTTTACAGCTTGACCCAACCCTACTCAATAATGAAAACGATTTACATCAACAGGGGGAGGTAGATTTGCCTTTCTGTTAAGGTGTAACACTGTAATTTAAAGTACTACTAGTAAAATTTGTGTGTTGCTGAAGTAAAAATGACAGCCACAGCTTGAGACATTCCTGGCCTGACTAGATGGGACTTTAAGCTACTAGATAAAGCCTTAAACACCTTACTTGTGCAATCTACAATGAAAGTAACCATCTATTACTGGATATGTTCTGTATTGTAATCATAATAGTGTTAGCTGCTGGGACTATAAAAACTGTTAAGGAATATGAAAATGCTTAAGCTATAAAAAACATATTTGTGCGATTTTATAGGTGTTCTGAACAAAACACAGTGTGCCTCAGTAAAAATAAAATGCAGTTTAATTTGCCGCTGTCAGTGATCCATGTTTCTAGCTGCATTGCTTTTGTCTCTTGCATGGGAAAGAACAGCAGAGTACAGAGGCTGAATAGGTGTTTGTCCTGCAGCTGACTCCACAAAGCATACTTTCAGCAAGTTCTTCCTGGGCACAGAATTCTGCCTGAACAGAGATAGTTGCGAGGTCAGAGCCAAGCATGAAAAAAACATCTCCCTTTCAAATTAAAGCTCTTATATGCATGACAAGGAAACGTGTAGTGTTGTTTGGTGCAGTGCTGGATATACTGAACGACTTGTTCACTTCTAAAGAGAACTGGATTACTTTTGAGATCCACATCTGAATGCAGGGCCAGATATTAAGGAAAGTCAAAGTTGGCTTGGTTTGTTTAATAGGAAAAAACAGAATTGAAGAAAATATTTCCCAGTAGAAATTCAATGAAAACATTTTATGCTGTAAGCCCAGCATTCCAAAATGGACTCTTTAGTCTTTATTTCCCAGTGAATGTACGCACGATCCAGTAATAACAAAAGTTACCAGAAACATATTTTAGTAAAGCCTCATTAATCAGGGCAAGCTGATATAGTATACCTGATGTTCATTATATTTAATAAGAAATCACTGAGCAAATGTGCTCATTAGTGACTTACTGGTCAGCTTTGTGAAAGGTACTTGATTAAAACCCCATTTCAGTTACTGTACATTTAACAAGCTCCACGAATAGCTATGGCCTAACTGCTTCCTGTTTCTCAGGCGTGCTGGCAGCATGTCTGAAATGTTATAAAACGATAACCCTCTGTATGGAGATTGCAGACCAGGCTGGTTTTTTATCAGGGTGCTGAAGTCTTGGATCCCACATCCTCCTCTGCTGTTTCTCATGCTACATGCGCACTTGGCAAGCTGCTGCTCCATGTGGCACGTCTCCCTGGCGTTCACAGGCTGCGTAGCCCTTCAGCATCTTGCCACTTCCAAGGGTTATCCAGGCTGCGGAGAGCCTCCCGAACTCACCGCCCTGCCCGCTGCCTGCTTTTGGGTTGTGTTTACATGCTGTGCCCATAGGGCAGTGGGCTCCTGGCTCACTGTAGGACAACATACAGGAACAGAACTGGGGTTGGAGTGGTCACTCTGTGGAATGAGTTTCTCTGCTCTGAACCTGCTGCCCCTTCAGTGCTTCCTCTTGGATAGAGAGGGGCCCTGCTCCATCGCCAGCCCAGCCACAGTTACTAGCTGCCAGTAGCAGTTACCATCACGCCTCCTTCAATTCCCAAGTGCAAACTTCTTGGAGTACAAGTCTAAAAGGCCAAAGGGAAGACGGTGCTATTTATAATTAAAACAGCTTCCATGAGGCAAAAAATGAAGACTGCAATAAGGCTATGAAGGCATCGATCTGTATAATTCGTTTTGGATAATGGAAAAGTACAAAGAAAAAGCCATGTCTCTTGATGTTTTGTGTGGTGGTCAGATGTTACGGAGTTTTTAGTAACAAACAGCTTTATTTTCAAAAGTCTTCTTCTAAAAACAGTATTGCTGAGGTACTAGTTAAAGTCAGAAGACTCAGTGCCAACGGGCCCAGTGCCTCTCACAGGTTACTGAATGCACACAGTTACCATTCTGCTTTAATAAAAAAAATCGGGGAAAAGAAACCCCACGGTTTACAGTCCAGGAGCTGGTCCGTCATACTTTTATTTAAAAAAAAAAAAACAGCCCGACAATGTCCACCTTTCATCCAACAGCCTGGGCCAGGGCCTGCAGGGGCGGTGCCCAGCGCGGCCCCCGACCGCAGCGGGCCGGGCCGGGCCGCGGCCTCCTGAAGCGGCGCATTGTGCCGGGCCAGCGCGTCACACGCCGGGCTGCGACATCGCAGCGGCTGCCCGCCGTGCTGCCCCTGCCCCCGCCCCGGCTGCGACATCGCAGCGGCTGCCCGCCGTGCTGCCCCCGCCCCGGCTCGCTCCCGGCGCTCGGCCACGCTGCGGGCGCGGCCCCCACCCTCAAGCCGCAGCAGCCGGGCAATGGCCGCGCCGCTGCCCTCTCGGCCCTTCTCTCCCCCCAGCTCCTCCTCCCGCCCGGCCCCCGCCGCTGCCCCCGCCCCTTAAGGCAGCCGGGGCCGCCTTCCCGCGGCGGCGAGGGCCGGGAGAAGATGGCGGCGGCCGCGGGCTGGGCCCTGCTGGGCCTGGCGCTGTGGCTGTGCGCGGCAGCCGCGGCCGGCGAGCCGGAGGGGAAGCGGCGGGTGGGGCCGGCCAAGAAGAAGGACATTCGGGACTACAACGACGCGGACATGGCCCGGCTGCTGGAGCAGTGGGAGGTGCGGGGAGGGGCTGGGGGCCGTGGCGGGGCTGCGCCTCCCGGAGCCCGCATAGGGGCCCGGCGGCTGCGGCCGGTGGGGCAGTGGGGGGCAGCGAGCTGCGCTGCCGGCCCGTGGAGGCCGCTCTGCGTGGCGTCTCCGCCGGTGGAAGGCGGGAGGAGCGGCGGCCCGGTGGCCCTTCCGCGGGCCTAGCGGGGCCGCTGGCCCAGAGCGGGCGGGAGGGAGCCCCGCACCGTGCGGCTGCGGGATTCCTGCTGCCCGGGCTCCGCGCTCCTGTGCGGGGAGGCTGCAGAGCGGGGCCGAGCGGGCGCGGGGGGGGGGGGGGGGCAGCCCTCAGGCCGCGCCGAGCCCCGGGCGCGCCGTGCCGGCGGCCCGCTCCGGCTCCGTGGCCGTTTGGGGGTGCCGAGGGGTGCCCGTCCCGTGACCGAGTGTGGGTGGCAGGGGAGCCACTCGCTCCACGTTTGCGGAGTAGGCCCCGAGGGCTCTTGGTTTGCGTTTCTTCTTCGCCACTCCTCGTGGTAACAACTGATTCTGACTTCATCCCTTTCTCGTCCCTCTTCACACCCGCTGCCGTAATTTCCACAGCTCTCCATCGCTCTTCTCCACCTGGGTGGCATGCAACTGTTCAGTTCTTTGAGTTACTTTGGCTTCCATCCTCTTCTCGTAAATGCCAGAGTGCTCAGCAGTTCCTCAGAATGTCTTGCCCCAAAACTGGAGGAATGACAGAGTGAAAACTTTTGTCTCCTGTAATGCCACTTACAGCCGTAAATCGAGGTGGAGAGTAGGTTTTGTATGTTTCATGTAGGTAAAGTAACTGTGCAAAGGATGTCAGCCTTGGACCTGGTTGGCAAGTTAGGGACTTGTTCATCCCATGGACTGTTGCTGTGTACCTTCCTTTAGGAAGGGAGACTCTTAGAAAATTGAGTTAAAATTTCAAATAAAATTATGTAAAAAGCTCCAAGTTCACCCTTCTGTTAGTGGTATCAGCTGAGGACCAGGTAGTCCCAGCTGCTTAAAAAATCAGGGCTTAAATGATAATATTGGCCAGCTTCAACCAAATTTGGCGTTGTAGGAAAAATCTTAAAAGATTAGCATCTCTGAGTTTGCAAATCAGGTGCCTGGATAAAAAGGAGACTCCAGTTAATGCTGTCGTGACTCTCTGGCTGTGTATTCTGTTCCAGCCATGTGGCAGGCAGAGTCAGGAGGCTGGTCAGGGTTCTTCCTCTTTAGCTGGAGCAGGTCTCTGATCCAGTTTGCCATGTGCTGCGCAAATGCCTGTAGCCATGTTGTGTGCAGATGTGGCTGAGCAGCTGGGGCGCTTGCGGCTGGGATTGCGTTGCCGCTGAGGAAATGCACTTATAGCCAGAGCCCAAGGAGAATAAAGTTACTGAAGCAGGGGCTCAACAATTAACAGTTGTTTGCTTTTTGGGATGGTCAGCTGTATGCCACTTCACGTGATGGTAGTCAGGACACATATAAAGAGCATGAAAGACTTGAGGGGGTGGTAGTTAGAGGATAGAGAAGAAAGGGCATGAGTGGACTTGATGGGGTGGGATGGCAAACAAAGGGGCCATTATGAATTTGGGGAAGAGCAGGAATTACGCTTGGGAGTCAGGGGCACGGGGCACAGATCTGTACAGAATCAAGTATCGCTACTTTCAGCTGAGTGAGATGACTCCTAATAGCATTGGAGGATGGTGGCCGTAACACCCAGTCATGGTTTAACCCCAGCCAGCAGCTAGGTACCGTGCATATACTTGCTTGCTCACTCCCCTGCCCCCAGTGGGATGGGGAGGAGAATCAGAAACAGGTAAACCCCATGGGTTGATACAAGAACAGTTTAATAATTGAAATAAAGTAATAATAATAATAATTGTAATGAAGAGGAGAGGGAGAGAGGAATAAAACCCAAGGGGGGGAAAAAACCCAAGTGACACAATACAGTTGCTCACCACCCACTGCCAGTCCCCGAGCAGCGATCGGCCGCTCCCAGCCAGCTCCCCCCAGTTTGCACACTGAGCACGATGCTCTATGGCACGGAATATCCCTTTGGCTAGTTCGGATCAGCTGTCCTGGCTCTGCTCCCTCCCAGCTTCCTTGTGCACCTCCTCGCTGGCACAGCATGGGAAACTGGAAAGTTCTTGACTTGAGCAGGCACTGCTTAGCAACAACTGAAACATCGGTGTGGTATCAGCATAATTCTCCTACTAAATCCAAAACACAGTGCTGTATCAACTACTAAGAAGATGATTCTATCCTGGCTGAACCCAAGGGACATCCTTGGGTTCAGCCAGAAGCCTCGAGGGGCTGAGGCTGTGGCTCCAGCAGCCTTCCTGGAACGAGCGGCCACTTCTCTGTTCACGCTCTTGTGCTGCCCCTTGCACTGTGCTGGTGCAACCATGTGCATGCCTGCCCAGTGAAATGGGAGACTGATCTAGTGGGAAGTGAGCCTGGGGAACGGGAAAAAGAGATGGAGGTTGCTTCAGCAGCTCAGCTGCACAGCTGGAGCTTGAAGGAAGCCACCTAGGGATTTCCTGCATGGAAAGGGACTTGCCAGCAATCTTGAGTCCAGAGGAGCTGGAAACAGAACTGAGAATCTGGTCTGGAGGTCTTTCTGTTGCTGAAATGTCATATTCTTTAAATAGTTCATTATTGTTATAAGCTCAGGGTTTCTTAGGCTTGACTCTGAGTTGATTGTTGAATAGACTAAGGAATTAAGTGTCCTATATTGCTAATATTAAAAAAAAAAAATATCGAGGGCATTGATGAGAAATGCATGAGAATGGGAGCAGGGGGGAGGAGGAAGAGAAGTAATATATAGTTATTACTGTGTCTGTGTAATGCTTTCCCTCAGAAGTCTCATGTTACTGTTTATTTTAATTAATCTGCTAGACATTTCAAAGCAAAAGCTTACACTTTTCTTCCAGCCTTTTACTTTGTAGGTAGCTTTATAAATAGAAAACTGCATGATAGTTTGTACAGGATAGAGAAAAGAAGTGTCGGTAAGGGAGCTTTTGACTGCTGCTTGTAGTATTTCTATTTAAACTGTAATAACAGCTTTATGAGCATTTAGTTGGATAGTTAAGGGGAAAATAGGTAATATACATTACTAGATTGTGTTGTCACTAAAGTCAATTTCTGTTACGTAAAGGAGTATTTGGAAACATTCGTTTCTGCCTTTTCCTTTCAAAACTGAAATTGAGCTGGTTTTGTCTGAAATTAGGATTGATTTGCTTTTACTTCTGAAAAATGTTTTTCATTCAGTTACGTAAAATTTTGTATTTTCATTGCATTTTATTGATATGAGCATTTTCCTGCTTCCTCTGAGATAAGTCTTGTTCCACTTAGTGAGGACAGTGGGACTTTCCATGTGCTCTCTCTGCTCTCAATTCACTTAATGTGGAATTTTCAAAGGCATGTGAGCTACTTGAAAGCATGCTTCAGACTTGCAAAATGGAAAGCGATACATAACTAATAAGGAAAGAAAGGGTAAAATCTAAGGCTTCTACAACTTTTATTCTGTGGTAACTAAATTTTAAACTTTTTGTCAGAAAGACAACAAATGCTACGTAATTGAGATAGGAAAAGAACATAGATCACTTATATGAAACTTTAACTATTACAGAGTATGGGATGCTCCCTGTAGTGGGATGTTGTAAGAGGATGATGTTGAGTTTGTTGAGTTGTATGTGCAGAGATGAGAAGGTAATGTGAACTTAGATCTAAAAATCAAGATCAGCTTCTGACCTTTGAGGCTTTTGAAGGAAGTATCTTTATATACTGCTGTGGTTCATCTTCCTGATGGAGTAATGCATCTTTTCACTAAATGCCTGAAGTCAAAAAACCACCTAAAATATCTGCCTTAATTCCTGCTGATTTACAAGTCCTTGTGTGGATGCCCGTGTAAGACTTCCTGGGTTTTATGTTCTTTTTTACTTTTTCATTCTGTGATAAAAATACTGTTTAAGAAATCAAGTTCTGGCTCAATGTAAGTTGTCACTATGTTCACTCCTCTCTGTTGCAAGCTGTTTTAAGGGGCAGCAGTTTGAATTCTGCCTTTCCGAATATTTAAATGTCGTGTCAACCTCAGCAGAGTCAAGAAGAGTTTTTTTCTTTTTTCCAAGAGTGACTTACTCTTGGTGATTATGTTGTCAGACTGTGAGCTGCATCTGTGCATCAGAAATGTCATGAAACCTTTGATAAAAGTTTTCCTGTGGCATTAACATTGAAGCTCTGAATTCTTGTGGTTTGTTGTTTAAACAAGGAAAATGAATTTCTCAAGTGATCACGTGATTCCCAGAAGTGAGTTTTGACCTCTGAAAGCAATATGTAGATGAATGCTTTTTAGTTTGTGTGTATGAGGCTTTTTTAGTGCAACTTTGTCAGTTCATCTTGTATATTTAATAAATTCCTGTGAAACAGTAAAGGAAAAAAAAAAAGTGTTTAGATAGAGGTGTATTGAATTAGTCTTGAGGCTGAAATATTTCTCAGCACATGGTAAAATGAGATTCTACCTGTCAGTATGAAAATGTGCATTGTTTTGAGGTGAGGGTTGTGCATAGAAAGAACATTCTTGGTGAAGTGTCCTGAAACAAAACTCACTCTTTCTTCTGGTTTGAGAATCTCCATCATTTAACTAAAAAATACTTTATCAAGGCAATCCCAAACAATGGGAAATTCCCCAAAAAGTGCATCTTTGTGGAACAGTTGAATTTAAAGCATCCTTTTCTGTTTCAAAACAGAAAGATGATGACATTGAAGAGGGAGATCTTCCTGAACACAAGAGGCCTCCAGCACCAATAGATTTCTCAAAAATTGATCCGGGCAAGCCTGAAAGTATCCTGAAGCTGACAAAAAAGGGGAAGACTTTGATGATGTTTGTCACTGTGTCGGGAAATCCCACAGAAAAGGAGACAGAAGAAATTACTAGCTTGTGGCAGGGCAGTCTCTTCAATGCAAACTATGATGTGCAAAGGTAAAGTGTTGTGTGAAAGGATAAAGTTCTTGCTTTTACAGAACTCTTGTTTCTTTCTTCCTGAAAATCTTTTAAACTGTCCTGTGCCCTTCCCCACCTCTGTTGTCCATCACTATTTCTTCAAATCTGTATCAGTTTATTTGCCAGTTTGATTTAAGTCAAGCTACAAAAATTCTGGTGTGGTGCACAAATCTTTTTAACACTTACACGTGATGCTTGTATAGCCTAGTTTCTTTTTCTCTCATCACATGCCAGCTATTTATCGGTTTTAGCTGCAGTTGTTTGCCTTTATGTGCTTGATGGAAAGCATCACACTTAGAAGACTTGTCACCACAAAAGGCTTTTTGTTCCTCTGGCTAAAAGATTTGTTTTTTGTCTGTGAGGAAGGATGGTTTTGAAACGTGAATGTTGCACTCTTGTATTGAGGCTGTGAAGGGTTGCAGTTAAGTGTATAAAGCATATTTAATGCCCTTTAGTGGGTTTTACATAGTGTCAAATTAGTTCTTAAGTTTTCTTTGTATTCTTACTCCTTCTTTGTAATTTGCAAACTTGGTATGTTTTATTCTTATCTGTGCTAGAAGATTGTTCTCTTGTCCCCATCCCCAGGCAAGAAGGCTAGCTTCTTGCTTTTAAATGTATGCATCTGTCATGGAGATGCTCTGAATTAAGCGAAACTTGGTAGTGCTTAGAAGGTGCAGAGCTAACTGAAAAAATGTATCTTTCCTCTAGGTTTATTGTTGGCTCAAATCGTGCCATCTTTATGCTACGCGATGGCGGTTACGCCTGGGAGATCAAAGACTTTCTGATAAATCAAGAAAGGTGTGCAGATGTTACTCTGGAAGGTCAGGTTTATCCTGGAAAAGGAGCAGAAGAAAATGAGAAAGGGAAAAACAAAACAAAACCTGAAAAAGCAAAGAAGAAAAAAGATGCGGACAAGAAATCTAATGGCATCAAAGAGGACAACCGAGCAACCAAACAGAGAGAGGATCTATGATGGACGTGTTAACCAGACTGGATACTGCTCTGCTGCTGCTTGAAGGGAAACTAAATTTCTGTACAATTCCTGGGTTTATTGGAGTGGAAGGAAGGATGCAGAGATTACTGAGGTTGAAAGACTTTTATGTTGAAATTCACCAGTTTACTTATTAATGTTGGCCATTTGTTTAGTTACAGGAAGGGTAATGTTTAATGCCAGCAATTGACTACTTTAGTTTGTAACTTTTTATGCTTTTGTTGTTGTTTAAAATTAACATACAAATCTGTGTGTCTAACATCACAAACAATTTTAAGTGGAAAAGAAGAAATACAGTCTCAGAATATGCTGATGTTCATCTGTAGTAGCTGCGTCCATCTTGGGTGTGCAGGTTGGTCATTGATTCATAGCTGCTGTTAAATAGCAGAGTACAGCGCTGGAAGATTCTCTCGGAAGCCAGTTTGGTAGAGTCAGTTGGCAAAACTGCCTAAAATCGCAAAGAGTAGCATTACGGTGGCCAAAGATGCCTGCAATTACAGGGTTTAGGGCATGTCTGGTTAGACTGCCAGTGTCCACAATGAACAAAACCTGTTCTGTTTGTCCCAAGAAATGCACAGGAGTGGTTAGAAGCTTGACAGAAGCTAGGCAGGTACTCAGCTAATGCGGTCCAGGTCAGCGCAGGAAGGAGATTCCGCATCCATCACAAGTGATGCTGGGATGTTTGTGGAGCTACAGCACCCATACAAGCAGTGTTGGTGTGAAAGGAAAAGTCAGAATTATGGCATTCAGGTTGCTACCGCTGCCAAAGAACTGTGCCTGTGGAACCAGATGTTATGTATGCCCCATTATCTACACAGTGAGCTAGAAGAAATAGCTTTAACCCTGAAATTAATTTGTTTTACTGGTTTAAGAGTTTGTTTAAATCTTTGAAGAAGTACTAGTTACAGTACAGAGTTAAACTTTCAATTAGACCTATCACTTACTAGTGTTTAATAACCGGATTTTCTTCTTTTCATGGGTACAGATTCCTGGCTGATACGGTTGATCATTTGCTTTAAATACTATGAAGTTTGATGTATGGGAGAAAATATGATTTCTCCTTGAAAGAGTTTGTGTAATTGGGAAGGTTTTATTATTATTTAGGTTGTATTCAGTCAAATGCATTGCTTAGAATTGTTTCCTTTCTGCCTTACTGTCTGTTAGGGACTAAATGCACCCAGTATGTATGGTCCACATCATTTTGCAGAGGATGAGCACGGTATTAACTGTCTTCATTTGATACTACTAAGATGTTACTTTGACTCTTTATTTAAGGTGCTAAAATCCAAGTGTTTTGGATAGCAGGTCCTAATTGAACCATAATGGTTGATCTTGTGGAATACTTCAGTATCAAAAGTGGGAAATTGTGACTTACAGAGTACTTGTTAGCGACATCTTTTATTTTAGAACATTACTGTTTCACAGAGTAGTAAAACCTTTAAAGTAATTACACATTTAGTTAGGTATTTGGGAGACAAACTCATCTTTGGTTGCTGTACATAAGGACTAAATGATGTTGATGAAGGTGTCAGGTGACTGGGTTTATTTAATTGTATTTGTGTGAATTTAGGATTAAAGAAATCTTTTCAGCCACACTTCATTAAACAGGTCTGTGCCTGTTTGAGTGGAAGAATGAAAATCATGTGTTTCTTCAGGTTTAACTGTATTACTTTTACATTCTACTATTAATCTAAATGTGTAGCAGAGTTGAGAAGAGTCTGTAAACATTTGGATATTGCATTGCATTGAGAAGAGATATGCAGTCCCTTTCTTGTTTGTAATTAAATTTACCATTTTGTCAAATGTTCTAGGTTTGCACTTCCCTTTTTTTAAAAAATATTGCTTCTCATCTCAAGAGACAAACAGAGGTCAGACAAAACTTTTATTACAAAATAGTAATGAGGTTCATTCAGGTTTTTTTACAACTTAAATCTATGGTATGGAGATGACAATTCAGATTATGATCAGAAATGTGTGGAAATGCAGTTTCTGTAATTTTCCTGACATTGTGAAACATAAATATGATTTCTTTTTCGATCAAGTTGTGTTCTTCCTGAGCTAAATCAATAAGCAATGTGAAACAGTATACAGATAATCCAAAAGAAAATCAGCCAAAGAGGAGAAACAGTACTACGCTATAGCTATCTTTTTCCCTTAACAGTTAGAAAGAGGGGGGCAGCTTTGCTGAAATTCAGCCAGCTGGTTGTCCAGGCTGTTTTGTTTGGTTGTTTTGAGTCATTAAGTCGCCTATTCCAAGTGCAGGGATGTTTTGTGCCATCTAGCTTAGTTAGTGTTTGGGGTTTTTTTTAGGTTTTTAATAGGAGTAATGACATGATGATTGCTTTTTGACCTAAAGCCTTCAAGTAGCTTTCTTTGTCTTCTGGGTTTTTTTTTTCCTCCCTCTTTCATCCTTTATGCTCAACAAATAATTAAATCTGCTAGTAAGTATAATGTGGCAGTCTTTCCTGAAGATGGAACTTCTTCACCAGCCGTTCTCAGGTTTTGCAATTCATAACTCTACTCCAAAAGAACCAATGTTCCTTTTTCAAACTAGTAGGTCTTTCAGACCCTAGCACTCGTCCTGGTACAGTGTAACATAAGCAGATGTTATTTGGTAATCATTCAAGAGGCCTGAACACAGTATCACATACAGACATGCATATATAAAAATAAATATATTCAAACAGTTCCTTAAGGATATTAGTGTTCTCTAAGTGCCCCAGCAGATGCTGGATTGCATGTTCGAGTCTCATCAGACTTCCAATAACAGATTTTTGGTTCTATATACACAACATTTAGTTACCACCTTTAAAACTAATTTCAACAAGTAAGGTGGTAATTATTGCTCTTACTATATTCTTTTTTTATTCAGTGCTGTACAGAGGTACGTGGAAAACCATCTGCTTTCATGGCAGCTGAATGGCTGTTGCCTGTCTCTGCTCAGCTTAGTGGTTTCTCTGTTCTAGTGCCATAATTCAAGTTTCTAAGTTAACCAGCTGTCCTCAGAAAAAAAGTTTGTTAATGATACTACACGAGATGTGGTTGCACTTTGTGAAAAATTTCCAGTGGACAATCAACTTTTTATGTAATAAAATACTGGAACAAATATCTTGGGTTTGGTTTGGTTTTCTTTTAAAGATAATCCTAATGTATACTGCATGCCTTACCTGTTTTACTGAAAATTAAAAATTAATAAATTTTAAATTCCTACCCAGAAGAGGACAAGTGCATCTCCTTTTCTTGAGGGCTTAATTTCATCAAGCAGGTAGAAAATTTGGCATTTAAATTGCTAGGACCAAGGCCCAGAAGACCCGATAGAAGTACTATGTGCAGTAAGTGAATGAATTCTGGCAGTTGAATTTATAACAAAACATCATCACGCTACTAAAGCTTACTAATTAGGAGATCTGAGCAATGCCCATATGCATTTTAAAAAGATGAGAATTGCAGGTGCCGTCATTATGACGTTGCTAAGGTTGATCTGTGGTGGTGCAGTGATGTTTCCTGTAATCCTGTGCCTACTACCTGTCGTACCGTCTGTGGCCCAGCCTTCCTCTTTGTGCACACCAGTGCCAGCAGGGAAGGTCACGGGTCCCTTTTGCAACTTCTCTTAGTTGTCTTTAGCTTTGTTGCTGCCCTCATTCCTAGGTGAGGTACCCATTGTTAAAATTCTGTCCTTTAAGTCTGTTAAGACCCACAAACTACAAGAGGATTGCTAACCTTCCCTTGACGGGGGAAAGCATTTCTCTTCTGTGAACGGTCAGGTTAGTCTTGACTTCAGAAAGCCTCCACATGCCTGTCACTGTTTCCAAACTCTTTGCAATTTTCTCGTGAAAAGGAAATGGTCAATTACAATACCGTTTTGTTAAGATACAGAACAGCCTACTTCTGTCCGGTACTTGGCCACTGTTCTTCTGGGGTTTATAGTAAGGCTTGGAAATTATTTCCAGTCTTTATCTGTGCCTCATTTCCTTTTCTATTCAAGGAGTAACAGTGTTTGTCTTTTCCAGTTGGTTGGGGTTTTTGGTTGTTGGTTTTTTTTTTTTAACTGCACTGGATGTTTATAGAAATTGAATGAGCCAGTGCCTGAATAACAGGGATGCCTCTATTCACAAATGCCTGTTTCATTGGTACTTTCATGTTGCTCATTCTTAAGGTTGCCATCCTACTAGGTCTGTTGATACACCTTTATCATTCTTATTTTGGGATAAAATGAACTATTTTTGCCTGTTGCTGTTTTCCATCTTTCATACTGTGCCATTTTAATGGGGACAAACCCCACCTAATATAGGTGAATTGCCAGGAAGGTTAGAGCTGCTTGGATTCACGAAGGAAAAACACTCCACCTGGATTTTTTGGTGGTGGTGCTTTTTCTCCTCCAGCAGAAGCAGCAGGTAGTGCGAGGGGGCTGGTCACACCTCCCACCTCGAGCAGAAGAGGGCTGCGCAGTGTCGTTTCTGATTAGTATTTTAAAAGTCACTGTAATTCAGTATAACTAAGCGCTCGATGGCACACCAGCCTGCATCCAGGGGCAGCTGGTAAATGCTGTTTCTGTCCTGTGTGATGCTGTTTAATGGGCCAGTATGGTCACCGTCAGTCCTGGTGTCAGCTGGGTGAAGTTATCGGTGACAGCGTATCGATGGGTTTCTGTAATCTGAAAAACAGATCTGTTAACCATTATTAAATTAACAGTAATAATTGTAACATTAACCATTATTTAAATTAGCAGTAATAATTGTAATAAAGGATTTTTCAAGAACTTGGGGAGATATATATATATATTTAATCATTATTGGTATTTTGAGAGGTAGAAATGGGGCAGATAAAGGAACTTCAGCCTCTTCCCAGTTTTACTAGCAATGGGCAGCAAATAGGTGTTCCTGCAGCACAGGGTTTTGCTCTGCAGCTTCTGCTAAGAAGAGGGTGTCCTCGTGCCAGAGGCCCTCCCGCTCGCCCACTGACCTCTTGCACCTCTCACTGCGTGACGGCAGAGTCCTCCCATCTTGTGAAGTGCTGTAATTCATCCCGTTAGGATGCCTGCAGATGCCCTGGCTCCCAAACCGCAGCACGGAGGTGGCTCTGTCGGGGTTTCTGCTGTTCAGGTGGCTCAGTGCCTGCCGAGGCTGTCATAATAATCCTATTGGCAACGTCCTTGGCCTGAACACGGAATAAAATGGGAAAAGAACGTGTTACTTTTTGACACTTCTCTGAAACAGAAACTTTTTTTTTCTTATTCCAGAACTATTGTGCCTCTGCTCTGTTGCAGTTAGACAGGAGAGACCCTATTTTTTTTACAGAATGCTAACTAGAATGCTCTAAGTCCATGACACTTACAACCAAAACCTTTTTTTCCCCTGTTGTAATTTAATGGTACTCCAAAAAACCAACAACCCGTGGGCTCAGCTTTACTGCTTATTGCATCTGCTTTTAGAGATAATTTTCAGTAGTGTCTGAAAATAGGCTGGACTTCTGTGTTGGTGATGTCCCTGCTAATTCTGTGGAAGCCACCGAGCAGAGCACTGAGCACTCATGAAATCATTAATATTTAAATCAGTTCAGGTGCTCTCATTGATGGCAATGTTACACATTGGCAGGCCTCCGTGTGCTTTGGAAAGCGGTGAGCAGCGAGGTGCCTGCAAGGTGCAAGGTCATCAGCAATGAGCAGTAGCTGTTGATTGAGCAGCACCATGAAGTAACCTGCATCTTGCTGTAACTTCTGTTAAAGGCTTCTTTGTAACGAGGAGGGCTGGGATATACATGAATAATTGTATTGCAAGGTTGTACTGGGAAAAAAAATCATGGTTGAGCAATTGCTGAGTCAATAAACAAATAAATAAGATAAAGGTGTAATATGTGTATTCATGTGATCATTGCTCGTTATTTCCCAGACCCGTGGTTGCAAGCCATCCTGTGTGTTTTGGTTGTTTTGTTGTTTTTTTTTTAACTTGTCCTCAGTGCAGTTTTATTTCATTCAACTTCTTTTGCAAAAAAATAAGTTGAGTTTTTATACTCCCATCTAAAATGAAATCTCACGACTATCCAAAATAGTGCGTACTTCATACTTTTATTCATCCTGCCAATTGTATCCACAGCCATACCCTACAACTTCTCAACCTTGATAGTCAGCTGTTGTCCTTCTGAGCTGTAAAACATGCTAATAACTGTGTGAACTTTAGGTAACTGCAATTATACGAGGATGGAGTTGCCAGGGACCCTCATGGAAGCATAGGCAGGTGTTTGGGCACTTAACAGCTGATTTTGACAGAAGATTTTTGAAAAAACTTAACTTTTCTTTCATTTAAATGTGGGAGCCAGGTATTTTGTTGTGATCTAATGAGCTGTGTAAACTTACCAGGGAAAGGTCACTTTCCATCTTATCATTGCTCCTACCCAACCCCTGTCCCCACATAACATCACCATTTAAGCCATATTACTCAATTCTGAAATAACCCCAGGAAGGCCTGAAATATATTTCAGCCACGTTATTATTTCTGTCAGCAGTGATAAGCCAGGACAGCCTCACTTTCTGGGATGGGAAAATCAACTTTAGATTTGTAACAGGGGACGCTGTGCTCAGGAGATCCCCAAATGATGCAGCTGAATACTGGAGACAGACTACAGGAAAGCAGGAAAAAAAGTCAGATCAGCTGCATTAATTTCCTGAGGTGTTGCTATCAACTGACAGACCCTGGGGCTTTAGGTGAGACATCTGTGCTTTAAGAAACATTATCCCGTACTACTCATTCAACACTAACACAATAGAAGATGAGGTTACAGTTGTGCTGGGAATTTCATCGTGATCTCCCATTACACACTTTGCCAAAGGAGAAGAGATACTTACTTTGTGAGGGGCTTTCTCTGGCACAATTTCCCATTGCGTCCTGTCACTGCTTCCTCACCACAAGCCCCTCACCGTGTCCTGGTACTGCTCCCGACGGCTGAGATATTCCAGCTGAGATGCAAACGCAGAAATTGCAAATTATTCTATTTGCAAAGTGATGGAGCTGTCCCTTGGGTTTTGTTTTGGGGGCCATACAGTGGGTGTACAGGCTGCATCCAGCTCCATGGCTGAGGGATCACCGCAGGGAGGAGCTGCCGAAGGTGTTTTGTGAAGAAGCAATGCAAGAGGAAGGAAGGGTGTAGCTGCAGTGGTGGTTTCTACACATGCCTCCCGCATCCTTTGGTCAGGAAGAAGGTGGTGTGACAAAACAGCCTCTGAGCCAGCTGCCAAAATGGCCCTTTGGGGCTGAAAAGCCCTGGACACATCACAGTGGTTTCAGCTGCTGCTGGGGGTGATGGGCAGGCTGGTCGAAGACCTGCGAGGGCAGCGTACAGAGCACTTCATTCGGGGAACTGGACAGGCAGTGTTCCTTATTGCCCCGTGGAGCTGGGAGAATGGAAGCGCCGTGCAGCAGCGGCGGGAGCATCGCTGCACCTGGGAGCTGTGGGCAGGATCCGTGCCAGCTCAGCCGCTGCTGCCCGCGGGCGGCTAACAGGACTGGTCCTGGCCTGCTGGCATAAGGCGGCAGGTATGTAAGAGTCAAAAAACCCGCTGGGTTTTCCTTCATTTGCTGCCCATACCTTTTGTGTCCATTGTCCAAAGCAGCATCTAAAAGAAAAGAAAAACAAAAAAACCCCACCAAACCCACACACCCCCTCCCGACGGCTCTCACTGCACCCCCGCCTTTAAAAGGCAGGCGGTGCAGCCAGAAGGGCAATACTAAGTTTTAGAATTTTGCCCGTTAACCCGCAAACTCACGCGTTTGAAATCAGTTTTGCCGGGCATCCGCTGCGCGGAGAGCTGCGGTAAAAGGTGCGGGAGCTCCGCGGGCCCGCGGCGCTGCGCCGGGCGGCCGCCAGGGGGCGGGCGCGGACAGGCCACGGCAGCTGCTGCGCTCCGAGCGCTGCGCCGCGCCGCGCCGGGTCACTGCGGGGCCGCGGGCGGGCGGGGTCGGAGGGACCCCAAAGCCCGTCTGGTTCCCAGCCCCCGCCACGGGCAGGGACCCCTCCCGCCAGCCCAGGCTGCTCCCAGCCCCATCCAGCCTGGCCTTGGGCACTGCCAGGGCTGGGGCATCCACAGCTGCTCTGGGCAGCCTGGGCCAGCACCTCGCCACCCCCACAGTGAAGAATTTCCTCTTAATATCGAACCTAAAGCTGCCTTTTTTCAGCTTAATACCATTCCCCCCGTCCTGTCGCTACAGGCCCTACCAAAAAGCCTGTCCCCATCTTCCTCGAAGTCCCTTATGCTATGTTATAGTATACCCATTTAATAATTTACATTGTCTTTGTAATATATTATCTATATTACAGATATTAAAATGCTATCTTTTTAATAACAAATGTATATAACTTCTTAATATATAATTATTTATATATTTTATATATATATATAACTTTTTAATAACAAATCAATTTAATTTACTAACAAATTAATCATATTTTCCTACAGAAGATAATGTAGTTAATGTACAGTGTATTTTATATATTCATGGATAGAATCTATCTGGTCTATATTTAAATATAAACACATAACTAAAAATTATGTGGTAATTTTAGAACTAATGTAGTTAATTGTATATAGGTTATACAGAGTTTGTCGTTGAGTTAGTTCTAACAGCTGTATATACATATATAGAGAGACACCTACACAGAGACACACACATATAGACACACAAATATACACGCAGACACACACAAATACACTCACGTAAATATCCACACACAGGCACCCCAACCACACACAAATTCACACATATATACGCACATACACGTGCACACACACAAAGTGCACGCACTCCCCTTACACAGACCACACACAATATACATGTGTACAGACCTCATGTACAGACATACGCATGTATATATCCACCCTCCTGCTCCTTACACACACACGCAGAGCGACGCAGTGGTAACGGCTGCCCACATGCTGCGGCACGGCGAGGTGGGGGCACCTCTTCACACCTCCCTTTGACTCCATCAAAAAATCAATAATGTAATAATGTATGGGAGTCTGTGTGTAAGGGTGTGTGTGTAAGGGGTGTGTGTGTGTATACATATGAGATATGTGTATGGGTGTGCATACATGTGCCTGTGTATGTATGTGTACGTGTGTATACAGAAGAATGTATGCGTCTTTATAAGGTATGTACATATATTTGTGTGTGTGTGCGTGCACATAAGATTGTGTGCACACATATGAAAGCTGTGTGTACACGTGTATGTAAGAGATGTGTCTGTGTATGCACGTGCATGTATGAGCTGTGCATACGAGAGCATGTGCGATGAATCCTGGCTGCCCACCCTGGGGGTCTCCGCAGCTCCTGCCCCATGAGCAGGCTCCCGGCTGCCACGTGGCTTTCTGGAGGTGCCTGGGGGCTCCCTGTGCCCCCCACCCCCCCAACAATTTGCTGCGGTCAGAGGCTAAAGCCTAGCTCTGCCCCTGCTCCCACAACAGCCTCTGCAGCTCTCAACAGGGAAGGTTTTGATCTTATTGCTCTATTAAATAGATGCTTCATTTTTCCCTGACGCTGGTGTTGTGACGTGAGATTTCTGCCATGACTTTCAGCTTTTTTCTTCCTTTTCCCCATGCGGTTGATCTGCAAAAGCCCACATGTCAGTAACTTCAATCCAACACGAGTAGGCAGGGTGCATTTCTAGTTTCCTGGCCTGGAGCCATTAGGTGGTAGTTCTCTAACGTGCTAACTACTATTTTGATACTTGATTCAAAAATATGTGCTTGGATGCTGGAAACGTTGAGTGCTGCCACCAAAAAATCCCATTCCAGTTTTGGAGCCTCCAAAAAGTTTTACAGTGGAGTCTGCCCAGCTGGCACTGTCCCATGGTGGAAAATTTACAGTCTAAGTTGTACTTGACCTGACAGTGAGATTCTTACAAGCTGTAATAGTCGCCCACTACAAAAACTTTATATGTTTTATATATTATTTCCATATGTATTTTTACTCCGTGTTCACCCTATTCAATGAAGAAAAAGTTTTGTGAGCAAGGGAACAAGATTTTTGGTTTAATCTGCTAATAGTCCCCCACCTTTGGCTGCCCCAAATACAGCCCTTGCTTGCGTCTGCCCACTGTGACACCCCCTTTCCCGCTCCCATCTCCTTCCCTTCCCATCTCCCTGCCTCACAGCCTGCAAGGGTGACTGGGCAGGCAGGGAAATGTACTGTGGTTTGCCCAGACTGGCCAGCGAACGCACACAGGGGTGGTTTGGCCCCTTGGTCTCTGCCTTTTGAAGTAGGGAGCCATGTACCTTTCTCTCAGATGCTGTACTAAGGCTCATGTGTGTCCCCAGCAAATGCCAGCTCATTGCTACAGACACTGAAGAGACAAGAGACAAAAAAAATAAAATAAGAAATTTGCATTGAATATTTATTTCGATAAACATTGTGTACTCCAAACAACTACATGTTATCTCAGTTGTAAGCCACAATCTGTTGGGACCAATGTCCCAAGAGCTCTTGTCATCATAAACCAGTCGATGCATTACCACGGTCTGCGGACACAGAGAGCTTTCAAGTGCAAAGCAGATTATCTGAAAAGACATATCGCCAATCTCCTTAACAACCCCGACAACGCTAAACTCCAGTAAAAATGCTTCATATGTCTGCAATTTAGTTGTCTTAGTGCCATTGTAATAAATTAATAGAAAATATATCTTTTTTTTTTTTTTCATTGGAAAGTCTATAAGAAAATGTACAAACATCTAACTCCGAAAAAGGACCAGCTGTTTCGGCGACAGGTAAAACAAGCATTCGAACAGAGGCAAAAAAATCCAAACATCCAAACAAACAAACAGACAAACAAAATGCAATCAAAAACCCCCACTCTACCGATGGCAGTTGTATAGGCAAACGTGGAAACATTTGCAGTAATAAAACCTTACGAAGAGGGTAACTGCAGCTTGTGCAGGGACTGTGCAGGATGTACAAAGAACAAGCGGTCAGGTAAGTCACTAGTCAAAATGTGCATGAGGAATTTCTAGAATGGTCAAAGATAAAAAAGTGATCATATGGCACAAAACTATTGCTGACTGGTGATGGTACTAGGCTTCATTCTGCCTTCAGAGCAACACACTGACCATCCCATAAAGGTCAGTGGGAGCCCTTTGCATTTCACAGGCTTGGCTGTCCCGTTACGCTGCTGCGATGCTCTGTTATCCCTCAGGCTTACAGACTGCAGTGATCCCGTACTCGGAATTCACAGCGTGAGACCGACCCTCGCTCCAAAACCAGCCCCATGTGACAAGCTTTGCATGATAGAACAACCTACTTCAACATCTTCTTCTCTTAATAAGATGAGAGGTTTTAGGAAAGAAAGAAAAAAGCGTTTCCTAGAGCCAAGTCTTATGATTTCACCCTGAGAATTCCCAAAATAGCAAAATCAGAAGCCACGCTTTCGCACAAAGGCAGCACGCTATAGAAGCTGAACAAACCAGTGCAGGTGACAGGCCCAGCCGGCACGGTCCTTCCAGGCTTTTCCAGGAGGAGGGAGTGCGCTGGTGTCCCACTGTCCCACTGGAGCAGCACACTGCAGCGGGCAGCCCCTGCCCCAGCGTCACGCAAAACCACATCCCAAACCAGGTACATCCCGAGCCCAGCTTTCCTGCCCACCGTTGGTTAAGTGCTCATGAAAGACCTACTCCTGCTTTGGTCCACCTCTCGGAGGCAAGTGCGCCCCACTGACACGTGCAATGGTATCAGCAGGCTTGCCTCAGGCTGACAAAGAGGTTTAGGTAACCCAGACAAATGTACTCAAGAAATACAGAATGAAATAGTAGAATGTACTCAAGACTCTTTTTTTAGCCTATTTGCTCGACTCCAGGGATCTGGCTCTGTTTTGGCTATCAGAGAACACCAGATAAATGATGTTTAGATAATCATGGTTGAACCACAAGTGAGACTGACTGTTTCAAGGAATAGTTTCTGAAATCCCCAAACCATCAGAAGACACTGGGGGTAAAAACAACCCACCCCACTTGCCTTTCACGAGTGTTACCCATTCATTCTGGAAATGGCACAAATGCCTAAGAGCATTCATTGCCAGACTCTTGTTAAGAAGCGAGGGAGGGAAAGCTCGGCTCTTTTTTTTTTCTTTTTTTTTCTTTTTTTTTTTTTTAAATACAATACACAGGACATTCAGCAAGTTCAAAACAACTATATAACAAGACTGAAAAGAACATTTCCAGTTTCAAAACCCAGGAGAGGCTTGGGGGGAATGTAACCTACAGTACTATGTAAATTTTGCTCATGGTTGCTTTGACTTTGAGAGCAATTGATCTAAGCCAGTCTTATAGACTGCAACACTGGCCCAGCCTTTGGAATGACACACAAAATCCTTGCCCTTTTGTTCCAGCTACAAGATAGAGCTTTGGATATTCTGAGAAAAAAGCAACTTAACGACATGAACTTTAATTAAAAGAAAGTAAAATGAAGTAACCATCAGCAACTAGAATAATTTCTGGAGTAATGGGGACAAGCAGAGACAAAGTGGGGAAACAAACGCAGACATTATTGGCAAAATTTGCATTCTATGTACTTTGAAGAGCTCGTCATCCTATCATTTACCCCTTCCCCCTGCCCTTAGTGTCCTTAGCATAGCCACAGCCTCCAGAGACACCTTCACGGCATTTCTGAGCAACAGGCAGAAATATTACTGAGCACTAGCAGTGCTTACAATGTTTTACAATAATGTTTAACTTCCCAGCTTCAAGAGAAGCCCCTGTAGGAGTCCTGGTTGATGCTAAGCTGCCTTCATCACCCAGATATTGCTTTGAAGATGGGGGAAAGGAGGTACAAGGCATCCAAGTATTTGTATGGGGATTTCCACTATAATTCTTCAGCTACCTGGTATCACCTGTGTCACCTTCTATCCAGACGTCACGTAACTCTTCCAGGAGGACCAAGACACTCATGCCCTTAAGCCTGAGGACAGGATCAGAAAGCAGCACACAGCAGAGCAGTCTGATCCCATTCCCTCTGACCTCCCTGGAAAGGCAAGGACCGCTCACCCTATTTGAGGCTGAATAACGTAAGCCCCCGTATTCCCAGTTAAAAACTGGGAGCCTTGAACAGGATGGCTTTGACTGGCTACCATAAACCCTGCAGACTGACTCTGAACGTTATTGCGTGGTGGGACTGTATGGGAAAGGCTGTATATGTGCTAATCAGCATTGTTTTCCTTCTGGCCTACAGCTGCTTGTTGAAGGAAGACTTCTTATCTGAGCAACCACTGTTAAAACCCTTGATCCATAGGAGAAACGCAGTTTTCTCAGCAAGCAGAAAGATGTGGTTTCATCAGTCTCCACTGACACGTTTTAGCCTCTCCTTCTCTCATCTCCTCCCCAACTATGTGCCATGAGTTCGAGTGTACAACACAGATCCCAAAGAGCTTCATCAAACATCAGAGAAACACAGAATCATTTAGGTTGGAAAAAAACTTGAAGATTACCAAGTCCAACCCTAAACCTAACACTGCCAAGTCCACCACTAAACCATGTGCATAAGTGCCACATCTACACGTCTTTTAAATATCTCCAGCGGTGGGAAGCTTTAGGATAAATTCTTATTGTCCAGTTACACTTCCCAGCACCTAGCTAATCATTCAAATATCCTCTTTCTATCTCAGATTTTCAGCTGGTCTTTGAATTGGCATTCCATGTTTAAGCGAGCAGCTCATTACACTATGGAAAAAAAAAAAGAAAAAGAAAAAGAAAAGGTGTTTGGGCAACTTAGAGGCTCATAAAAGCAATAGTCCTCGATGGCCTTCAACCCTAGAACTCCCCTTTTGAGAGGCAGCCCTGTCACAGGGGTGCTGATAAAACCAGCAGCTCGTCAAACAGGTCAAACCTTGCTTAGTGACACAAGGGTCAACACGGCATCGGTGGGCAAGTCAGCCGGTGAGGAGCTGGTGATCACAGAACATACACTGATCACAGAGGAAGGCTTTTCTGTCACATGTGGCCACTCTAGCTACTTACAGTGAGATATCTTTGTGAACAGCAACAACAACAACAAAATGCTACACCTCTGGAGCAGGCTGGCGAGGCGCCTGCGGTGAGCAGTCAGTAGTCCGTCCCACGGGGGCAGTGCTGGCAGCCAGGAGGCAAAGCAGTGTGTCCTCATAATTTCATTTTCTTCACCACAGGAATCGGCAGTGCTTGATAGATTTTAGCTGAGTCCTCATTAGTGACCAGCTTCACCCAGACAGGGCGGAAGCTGCCTTTGAAGCCCACAAAAGCCATTTTTTCTGCAAACCAGAGCAGATATATATTAGGAGTGTGTCAGGGCTGCACCAGATACCCACCCACGTGTGTGGCTACACCCAGTGCCTGGATGGATGCAGGTGGACAACAGCACAGGTGCACACAATCTTTGCCCATTATGCATTCCCCAGGTAGTAAAGAAATACTTTTCTAATGAAGCTTAACTAAAATTTTATTTACATGTTGTATGCTTCCATTAATTAATAACGTGTGGTACGTAGCAGAGGAGAAAGAGAGAAGGAAAACCCCTTCCTAGCAGGCAAGGTTGAAGCTATCATTGTTGGCGTGGTGGTTATGCTCAAAAGCCTTTCCTGCTTGGGAAAGGTGGGGTGATGAGGAGGCACAGGACAACGAAGACCTTTGTTAGTATACATTAGTGTATAACACACACACACACAAGAGGAAAGCGTACCAAAAGCTCACCGTTAGAGCCGATCAGAGCACCATGCACACAGAGCAGTATTCTAGCGCAATAAGCGATGCTTTGAAATCACTATGCTTTGTGCCTGCAAGCTGGAATTCTGTTTCAGGAGAAAACCAGCTAAAAATAAGTTCAGACGAGTAAAAAAATCCTCTTTTGGGGCATTTAGTAGGAAAAAGTCCAATATTCCTATTGTTAAAATGCCTTTTTATTTAAAATTAAACCTGGAAAATCAAACCCCCTAAATTCTTCACTTCTAAGAACAACTGCCAGAGCACTTTTTCCATCTACAGGATTAAACTGAGCGCAGTGGATACAACCTTACCGAATAAATAAGTGACTGGTCCCAGGATGTTTGAGCACATGCTGATAGAAACAAGCAAGGCAAAGTTTAGAAGCAGAAAAAAGGTCCCTTTACTGGAACCATGGGAGGGGAATAGAAAAGCTGCTACCTTTTAACCTAAACCCGTCCTCTGCTCCAAGTTTCTCCAGTACTTTAGTCCATGGTCCTCTTGAAATGAATCTTCCTTTAGATGTCACCAGCACTATGGAGCTGGAGGAAACAGAGCCATTTACAGACAGTCAGAACACATTCCTCACTACCGGTAACTCCTGCCTGTGCAACTCAGCCACCCCACAAACAACAGTGGTTTCTCCTTTAATGGCTTTTATTGATACCTTCCAAGAGTTTAGCCATATATTCACTTTTCCAATCATGCAAAACCCATGAGAAAACAGACAGGATTCACCTTTTTTTTTTAAATGCTGTTTTCTAGGATCATTTAAATATTTCCAACCAGCAATTCCATCCTGCTTTGATCAGAAAAGAACATGCTCTCCCTGAGATGCTCTTAGCAAGTCTCAAGTAATTTCTTGTTCTTTCTTCATTACCAGATTAAACCTAAAGAAACTAACTTCTAGACTTTTGCTGGCCTGATGCTTTCGCTTCATTTTCAGTGTGCTTTTGCTTAAGAATTTGTTTAGTATTATCATTAGTAGTAGTACTACTACTGCCATACTTGCATGTAGTGTGTTTCACTCAAATTTCTTGGGGTACTCTACAAATGCCAAGTGAAAAACAAAAGACATGAGGTAATTGCTTGGGTAACACTCGATGGCTGCCTAGGCTTATTTCTAGATGGGTAGAATAAAAACCCAAGTCAAACATCAAGAGATAATCATGCAGTGAGCCTTTGCTGGGGAGAAGTGCAGGACACTCAGTGAAGTTAAGCTCGTGACGCCCTACAAGATGCACAAACACCTCCCATGGTTATCTCAAAGCCTATGGAGGAAGAGCTACTCTCCAGTGAGTTCCGCGGAAGTTTTGCCATTCAGTTCAACAGGGCTGGGATGTCATCTTTGTTCACCTCCTAATTAAAGCTGCACGACACTAAGTGAGTAAACACTTGCTTAGAGGAAATTATTTCATTCCACCTTGCAGGGTCTGCATGACGGAAACTTCCTTGACTCAGATGGCATTTGCAGTCTTGCAGAACGAGCGCCTTGCTGTGCCTGCTTTCCAGCATCACGGTGGACACAAGGCACTAAAATTAATTAGGCAACAGCTCCTGCAGAGCTCAAGCCCTGAGCAACTGCATGCAGCAGTTGTATCTTAACACCTCAGCTGGAACTCGAACTGTTCAGGGGAAAATAGCAACGGGTGGCAGCAGAGGAACAAGAGAAGCAGAAGAGTTAAGAGTTGTCAGGACTTTTCCTAGAATAAATCCAAGGTGTTAAAATGCTCTAGTGCTTACAAGAGTGGATTGAGCTGGCAGGCCGGTTTTGACTACTTTGCGGATGCTGAATCACCTCTTTTTTCTTCCTTCAGTTCACTAAAATCATTACTTGCTATTAAGCCTTTCCTGCTATAGAAGTTTAAAATAAATTCACCAGATGTTTTGTTTTCTCATCCCTGGGAAACTCATCAGAAAAATGGATTTATTAAAAAAAAAGGCATCTGGCCTGCAGAGTGTTGCTTAAATGAACAAAGAGGCTTGTCCTTGCTAGAAACACCTCTTTTTGCATCCTTAAATCCGTAAACCTAGAAGCTGCTTTAGCAGGCTTCTTCCCCGTCGCCAGCATCGTCCCTCTGCACAGCTCAAGCTCCGTATGGTGGTGGAGAGAGGTGACAAGCTGCTGGCTGTATGGTCCCACCAGCCGCACAGTGTCCCCAGCTGAATCTGAACAACAGGTTTGTCCAACAAATGGATGAAAGATGTTCCATGGCTATAGCTGAAGCCCATGCCTGATCAAATTGCAAAGGCCTGCAGGGACTGGGCTGGAAAAACCTCTGGTTAAAGAAGGATGATAATTTGGGGGTTCCATCCTTGCAAAGACACAGCTGAGTGAGACCTGAGAGGTGCTGACCATGCTGGGTTAACTTCCAGTCCTAACCCTAACCCTAACCCTAACCTTAATCCTGTTCCAACACTAATCCTGAGAAGACAATGAGGCCCAGAAAGATTTAAATACACCTGAAGTGTAGTTGCCATTCAATCTTCTAAAGTAAGAAAGAATCCAGGAGCCGGATTTAGCCAGGATTGAGATTGAATTTTTTGCAGAGGAGGATGGTCTCTCTGAAAAGCTTTCTTATTTTTGTGTGCAAGAAAAGTGAGCAACTACCATGCTTCTCTGCAGTAACTACTCAATGTGGGTTCTGCAACCTTCAGAATTATTTAAGACAGTAGAAACACATCTGCATCCACCTGCGTGACACTGCTGAAACTTCCCCTTCATCTCCAGAATAAATGCCAGCACAATATCCTGTTGATCTGCCCACAGCTATTTCAGATGATTCATCAACAAAGCAATCCTATTTGCATTAAATGTTACATATCAGGTTTCAAATCGACACAGATTTAATAACAATGAAATATATGCATTTCCCAATAGCACTCCACAGACTATACGGGCACAACCCCTTTGATTAAAGGGTTTCTGATTTTGTTCCCATTCTTATGCCAGAGGGCAAAGTCACTGTCATCCTGGAGGTAGGAACATGTGTTGGCTACTTACCACCTGCTTGCAGAACTCTGCGTTTCTGGCTGCCCATACTTGAAAAATAAAAGCATCCAGCCCTTAGGTCTGGGCAGGGAACATGTGCAAAGAGGAATGTATTTTATAGTGGAAATTTCTGCCATTTAAGAGAGTATGCAGACAATAGAAAAATGTAAACCGTGCACATCTGTACCGATAAGTGGTTTGTGAATTTAAGCCTGTGGTTCGTCTGTAACCCACAACATAAATGTAGATCTGCAGTTTATTAATCAAATGTAGCTCTGCAGTTTATCTGGGGCTTGATCAGTTCCTAAATCACAGAGTCTGCATCCTGCTGCTGCCTGCACATCCCACTCCCGTTTGGACTCTTTTGAAGCTGGTGGGTACAGAAGCACTTTGTCAGCCCGGTCAGCCTGGCCCACGTTGGGTGAAAAACCCCAGGAAACAGGTGAGTGTTGTACAGCATTCTTGTATGATGCACCTGAGTAACACCAGATTATTTACTCACTGGTCTTTGATGTTGCTGATGTAATTTTCTAACTGTGCTGGGATTCCTTGTAGAATTGAGTTTTTGAATGTTACTCTATCAACGACTTTTCCATGATGTCCATCAATCACAACCAGTTGGATACCCTCATCGGTAAGGAAAAACCTGACACCATCAACCTGTGCGGGGGGAAAAATATTCTTGATCTATCATAGTAATACAATTACAAACAGCCACCTGTAAGAAGTACTGATAGTCTTGTGTCACTGGACTGCTCTTTCTATCAAAGGGCAGAATTCCAGATCTCTGAGGCCAAGTTGTCCCACATTTTTACTAGTAAGGGGAAGCTACAGCCATTTGTTTGGGTTTTTTTTTTCCTGCAAAATAGAAAGCAGAAGTGATCTGAATCTAACTATCCGTGGTAATTCTGTAAGCAAATTTTCCATAAAAATGAGGCAAGTACTTGAGAATTTTGTCCCATCAAGTTCACTGAGAGGACCTACTCACCTCAATGTATGCAAAATCATCCTTTAGGTGGAAGTACTGTTTCTTATAAGTTTCTATTTTCACTTCTAGTAGGTGGTCCTTAGTCTTCTGTTTACAAAAAACAAACAAAAACAAAAAAAAAAAAAAAAAAAAAGGAGAGAAAAAGAGTTATTCTACTGAGGACATCCATTACCTGAATGCTGCATTTTTCAGAAAGCATTTTAAACCTTGAAATTCAATCAACAAGAAAGCTACATAATAAGCACTGACTTGCCAAATTACATCGCTAATGAGACTGGGCACTATGGTATCCTCTCTGCTCATCCTGTCAGCATTTAAATTGTTTCACCTAATGGCAGAGCATAACTGATTCTCACATTGCAGAGCTGACACATAATTCTCTGAGGCTTTGCTGTGGATTCCTGCTTCAAGGGTGATGAGTGAAAAAAACCCCACAAAATAAAACACAAAACCCCAGATAAATATCGCCCTCCCTCCTCCAGAACCAGACTAGATTTGATATAGGAGACAGTATTGTGCATTATATGAAGGAGAGAGACACTCAGCTATGTGGTCCCCTTTCTGACACTGCTGTTATAGCCCGGAGGAGCTGGAAGCCAGGCAAGGAACTTTGTGACTCTCCAGAACCATTCCCTGGACCAAGCTGTCTTCCAGCTCATCACTTTTCACCCTGTGCTTTTAAGCACGAGACATCACAACAGAGCCCCAAAAGACTTCAGTATCCAACTTCAACCGAAGTCTTGGGTGACTCTGTCCTTCAAGGACCTGCGCCCTCGGTGCATGCAAGAATCTGTTTGGTATTATTCCACACGCCTGAACCACTTCAGAAAACTCAACACAGGACGTACTGAACCTGGTATAAAACGCTTCTATGCCTGTGGACACAATATGTGCCAGAACTACAAGTTTACACTGGCAATAATTCTGTAATAAGAAATCAACTACTTTACCAGTTGTGCACTGGAAAGCTTCTTAGGCATGGGCACTTCTACTATCGGTGTCTCAATGTACTTGGGATAGGCCATGGCTTCACAGTCGCTGACGCCAGCCGTCTTTGGGATCACAGCTTTGATTCTTATTCGTTCACAGCCCTTGACAGAGCAGAAAGCAAACTTCTCCTTTTCATTTTGAGCTTTGAGTTTCAGAAACAGCAGCCTACAGGTAGGAGAGAAAAATGAGCGGCAGCCTTGAGACTTCCACGCAAACAATGACTGCCTCTCAGTTTGGGTGAACTCCTTCCTAATGCTGTGCAACAATGTGCATTGAGAGCCTCGGTGCCCACGTCTGCGTTTTATAGTGCTCAGCATACCACGTGCAAATAAAAGGGGACACAGAAATGCTTTGGGGAGGTCAGGAAACTTAAGACAGATAAATTAGATGACACCTGAACGCCCTTTCAGATCAATTTTATAATGATACATATATGTAGAAATACATGCTTTGTATTTTAGGTCTTTCTTTCCCATTATTAAAATTCTTTAAAAGAAAATAACAGGCTTTATACTCTTAGTTCCTGTGCATCCCTGTTGTGTTGTGTTAAAGTGGTTGCTGTTCAAAACAAGAAGGGCTGGGTGTGTCTCCAGTTTCATCATCTGCACTTTGCTTTTGTCTTTTTTTTTCTAATTTGTATTCACTTGGCAAAGTGTTTCCCAGAGTAACTGCAGCACAGCAGAGGCTATGAATGACTGGCAGCTGTGGGAGTCCCAGGAAAACCTCACACTGGTCACATTCCCAGAAAGAGTTTCTGGTTTTGTTGTGATCCTCGCTAATGGCATTAGCCAAATGGCTCACAATTCCAGCAGCTTTCCCAAAGCGGTGTCCGAATCGGCCAAGGCCTGCTTCCTTACCCAGTGTCCTCATCCCAGTAGTAGTATCCTTTACTAGGGTATCTGTGCTCCAGTTTCTCCATTTGAGAAGTTCTGTAGAAGGTTCCAGTTTTGTACGTTTTCTTCAAGAGACGATTGTGGATGTCTGAGAGAATGGAAAATGTCGTCCCTTTAGGATAGCAAAACCCTACTTGGATCCAGTCGTTCCTAAAAATAGCAAAGACTGACATTATAACGAGTTGATACATGACTATTATTTTCCTGGGCATGCTAGAAGCCAAACTAAATAATTCACTCTGAAATGTAACTTAATTTTTTCCTGGCTAGTTAAAATTTTAATGGTTTGGGATGAATCAATGCAACGTAATTTAGACATAACAACCATGGGTTAGTTAAGCAATGTGGGTCAGATCTGCTCCTGACTTCTACACCTGTGACTTCCATGCACCAGGAATGAATTAGCTCTAGCTTCTAAAAATGAACCGTGTTATCTTGCAGGGCTTCCCACGGGAGGAAACGGGAATCTGAGATGTCAAATGGAACGATGGTGAACTCCGTCGACTTCCTGGAACAAGCGTGTTCATTCTGGAAAACCTCACGAGGTGAAGACCTCACTCATTAAAAATGTGCAGTTAGTTACATTATTGAACTGGAATGTTGGAATTCAGTCGGATCACTCACTTGTTGAAGTTGATGAGCCATATGGCGAGCTCTTCGGGGGCTGTCTTGTCCCAGTGGATGGTGTAGCCTTTCCTCAGAGTTATGACTGGCTGATACTGCTGGTAATGAGTGCTTTTGCTCAAAGCGCCTTCCAAGTAGAGTGGGTGATTGTGGTAGTCATTTTTTATTATTTTCATTTTCAGGTTGGCTGGCTTGTAGGCTTGGATGTATATCTAGATGAGAAAAAGATCACCAAGGGTTTAATGAACTACAGTAGAACATTAAAGGCGCAGCTACTCAATAGACATGAACTGCTGCGAGGCCTGTGACTTCAGCAGCGACCTGTCCGCCGTACACTTATATTCAATTTCTTAGGCTTCTTTTTCAAAAAAAAGAGAAGGAACTTTTTCCTGTTTTCAGCAAAAAAGAAGGATAATTTCCTCATCCACCGAGTTCAAGAGCATGTGCTGGTCAAGGCTTCAAAGAGGTCTGCAGGGGAGCCGAAGTACTTCACAGCTCAGCAGTGGGACAATATCTACCTCAGGCATCTGACTCCTACTGAACAAGGACCCTTTTGTACGGATTTCAGAAGCATGAAAACCAGCTCAGTGGTTAGAAATTGGCTTTAGTGGCATTACACGGGAAAAAACCCCAACAGTCACAACACCCAAGATAAAACCAGGCGCTACTCATCAGAGGAAAGTGAGGACTCTCTCAAGGAGCGGCGCTCGGAGCTTGTGTGGTAGGAAGAATGGTTTGGTGGTTGCACAACAGGATGAAGGATCGTGAGAGCTGAAGTCTAATTTTGACTGCTCAGTACGTTTCCCATAACACTGTGGGCAACACTTCCCTCCATAAATCAAGGAAAAACAACTAACCGACAGCCCATAGATTTATGAATATTAATCTGTTCATGCCCATGGAGCTCTTAGGTGACTTCAGGCAGAAGCTGTCAGACCTGTGAGCAGTCGAGGTCAAAGTATCTAAAAATGTACCACAGTTTCTTCATGTTCAAAACCACCTGTGCAGACACGCAGATAAATAAACCTTGAACCCCCTGCAGAAAGTGCACTTCTAAAGGTCAAGCTTTACAGTGCCAAGAAAATTAAAACAAAGCGATAACAATAGCGCTTGGTAAGCAGCTTTACCTGTGCAAAGTGACCGCTGCAGATGGAACCTCTCCAGTCGGGCACGTCAATGCAGTCAGGGTGCTTGATTAACCAGTTATCTTCTTTTATCAGGTATGAGCCTGGATATTCTGACACAGAACCGTCTACATCATGAAAAACTGATGTTTTATCACCATCCATATCCAGACCATTGAACCAGGGGCCAGGTTCTCCAAAGAAGACCCTTGAGGTAATCTAAACAAAACAGTGAAAATATTTACATCTGCTCAAAGGAATCCATCACTTAGAGCACAGAGCAAGGGATGGCTATGGTCACTAGAGTGGCTCAAAGGACACATTTTCTGACTTTATTTGGGATTGGAATGTATCTTGGGCAAGAAGTAGGGTTGGGTTTGTGGCTCGATTTGTGCATGATGAAATCTATGTGTGCACTAACATCACCGTTCTTTAAATGGCCACAGACATTGGCTACTCATCTCAAGATGTTGCAAGCTATGTTACGTTCATAACATATATTTAATTATATTTTATTCAATAATTCAATAATATATATTGAATAATTTCGCTGGATCTGAGGCCCCACGGCTCCAGGTGAAATCTGGGGTTGCAGGTCCTCGGAGACAGCACTTATGTGGGAACAAAACTGAGCTTTTGAAACTGACCATCCAAAGGTGGAAGCACCAAAATTATTTTCAGCTGAGCCGGTCTTGTTAGCTGGCAGGAACGCTGTGCCGTTTGGTACAGGCATATGAGGATGGCCTCTGCCTGCACACTGCCTCTTCGGTCAGCCTGGAGCTGGGCGACACGCTTCGAAGGTGTGTTTGATTTGCCAGGCAGTGCAGACACAGACTTCCCTGCTGACTGTGGGGGAAAGGCTAAATCAACCCGAATTTCAGCCTCAGCTGTGAGAAGGTGGGTTTTTTTTAACTTTCTGGAGGAAGGTTCAGGATATGGGGCAATTTCACGACAGCCACTTCGCTTACTGTCTGCTAATGTATTTTTAAGGTTCCAAAGCCACATAAAGTCACACTGATGCTGGGAATAATCAGTGACCTCCCCTGGGAAATGGCTGCTCAGGCAACTTCTGACTGATATTTTTATCCAGCTTGCCCGTCACCCGCCTGCCTGGCGCAATGTGAGAAAGTAACCAACCAACGTTTTTAGGGGAATTTTGCCTTTCCCATCCCATTTGGCACAAGGATCACGAGTCAGCACTTTTCCCGACACGTGAGCAAGTCTGCTAATTTTTTGAAAGTTAAGCAACCCAAATCGTTTCAGTCTCAACCGCTTTATTTATTTATTTGTTTGTAATGTTTGGCAGTTGGATTTAACAGCTGCTAGAGGTGAACCTCAGCAAACCAGTTAGCACATATTTGGGCAAACAAATTCAAAAAATAACTCAAAAGCACAGACCCCAGGACAAGCTCAGGCCAGCACCCAGACGTCCACAGTGTAACTCAAAGTTTGGCAGATCCCTTTTGCTTGGACTCTGCTCTCATTTATGCCTGTAGAACTGGAGTCCGTGGAATTACCCTGCTGTGCGGGGCTGCAGAATTACCCTGCATCAGCTCAGTTTCACTGGCTTTTTCCCAAAATCAGTATTTTCTGCTTCTAGGTGAGTTAGACCTTCCACAACAGATTTCCTTCTGTTGTTGCTTTAATATTAAACTGCTGTTGAAAACAAAGGGGCAGATTCTTCTCCCTATTCCACAGTTCCTAAGACATACAGAAATGGGAATTATTTTCACTTGAATAACACTACTTTTTTCTTTTTTTTTTTTTACCTGATGCCCGCTTCTGGTTTGCTACAAACCTGTCAGAGAATTGGATTTTCTTGTTATTTTACCTGTCCAGTTTCCCCTTTCTCAGCTGCCATTCTCTTTGTTAAACTACTGGCAAAGACAAGGGGCAACCTCCTGAAGTTCCCGTGTTTTCTCTTAAAGGCTGCTTTACCCTTTTTGCCTCAAGCCCCTTTCCAAGCCGACTGGAAAAGGCCTTTTTGAGAAGGATAACTCACAGGGACATCTTCAAAATGAATGTCGGTGACATTGTTGTTGGGGCAGCTCTGCCAGGCGTTGTTGAGCCGGAAGGCCAGGGCGCTCGTGTGCCGGCCGACCAGGGCAGCGAACTTGCGGAAGGTGCAGTTCTGGATGTTGATCGGTCCATCGTAGAACTGAATCCCTCGAATGGGAAAATCCCTAAAACACATTGGGAGGAAACAGAGAGACTTGGTTATGACACATCAGCGTGGGGATGAGAATGTGTTCTAGACACCTACAGTCCCACAGCACTTGTTTCCCAGCTGCTTTCATTTTTCACAGGCCTTAGGATGACTCCTGAGTTCATGTTTTGGAAGAGAAGGGATTTCCCTCCTTTTTAGGTCTGTGAAGTCCTCTCAGCCTTGCAAGTTCAGCTCAAGTTCTCTTTGTGTCTGAACAGATCACCTTCATTTGGTCTGTGCTCCTCCAGGGAAGGAGCTTATAGCAATGCCAAAGCATTGACCTAAAAATGAATAAATTCGTGTTTGCCATCAGAAACGAGTTTTGCAGCCGCGAAACCTGAAACTCATCAGCCATGCAGACTCCTTGGGCTGAATAACAGCAGGGCTGAAAGCAGTCCCACCACATCTTTCAAAGGAACTTGGAGAGAAACAGTGCAACAATGCAACACTCTGCTGCAATAAAAAGAGGAGTTGAAAACAAGGAAAGGTCTTGCAATCTATAGGGTTGAAAAGAAGTGAAGAGGCAGACTAATGAACTTTTACTAACAGCCTTCTCTGATATCATCTGCAAGGTAAAGAGGACACCATTTTTCACACGGATTAAGTGAATGAAATGCTTAAACTCCTTAAGAGGCTAAGATGTTTTAAACGTCATTTATGAAAAATAAATCTGATCCCTTCCTCACGTGAATGGCTTTCCTTAGACAGCACTTGCCTGCTTCTGTGCATTTGTTCTGTCTCTCTCAGTTTCTGCACACAACACCCAAGATGAGATACACCCACATATATACATGTAAAGGACGTAAGAAGAAGAGTCATAGCAGACTGGACTTTCATGATTACTATAGTTAATAATAAACCTCCTGTATTGCTACCAACAAGCAAAGCTGAGGTGTATAATATGGCAGAAAAAAATCAGCTGAGCTGTTTGTTCACTGTAGGGCTACTGCTAGGATAACTATGGTTTTAGGAATAATATCAAAACATTATTGCACTTGCAAACCAATCTGTAGTCCTAAGGTCTAGGAAGAGGCCACACACAAAGTTCACTGGGCATTTCGAAACTGTTTAACAAAGGCATCAAATTCCTGTAGCACAGCAGCAACAGTAAGAGAAGTTCTGAGGACATCTACAACCACATCTGGGCCAGTTGAAACCCAGCTTCAATGCTTTCAAACAAGCTTCAATGAGCTTTCCCAGCTGCTGACCTGGATGGAGCAGGTCAGCATAGCTCAGCCACTGCTGACCACATACACAGAAGTGCCCAGCTAGCACACACTTGCTGTCTGCTCAACTCCGTTTGCAAAGGGGAGGGGGAAGCAAAGAGGAGTCTGATGCTGTCTTGGCAGCCTGCAAGTATGTACCTGCCAGCAGCAGCTGCACAGTGAAGAATGTTGGGATCGGGAGACATGAAACCAAATCCATTCAGTGTAACAGTTATTAAACTGAACAGTGCTGAAGAAACCACACTGGGCTGGAGTTTGCACTGAGTGGGAACAGCGAGTGCTTTGATGTGCTCAACTTACGGGCCGATGGGCAGGGTCCTTCCTCTGTGATCCAGACCTCCAGGTCCCCAGATCTCGTTGTCCATCGTCTCAGTGCCCAGGTTTCCACTCTCCCCAACGAACAGGCTGTTCTTGATTTCTTGTTTTGAGCCATCATCATGAGGGAATGTCCCACCACTAGGCAGGAAGGGCTGGAGGTGAGGGAGCTGCTCACGCCCGTCCCCCCCAGCTCTGCCCCAGGCTGCAGCACAGCCTGCACCACACTCACCTTGCCAAGGTCAGGCCAATGCCGTTGTCAGCAAACCTGCGGAGAGGAGAGAGATGCTTCAGAAGAGGTTTGGTTTTATCACATCAAACTAAAATAACCAAACCAATGAGGGAGGTGGAGGTCAGCAGGGTTTAGCTACTGAACAGTGCTCCAGGGAAGCTCCGGCTTTTCCAGGCTTGCTCCCTGCCCAGCTCTGGAGGGTCTCTTGGCACCCCTGGCCGTGTGTGCAGATCACATGGAGCAGCAGACATGCACCTGATTGCTCCAAGCTGAGGCTAAGCCTATGATTACTGGGCATGGTTTACTTGTCTGGTAAAGCTTTTTCCGTGTCTAATGACAACGCTCTTTCCTTTTTGTTAGCTAAAAAGATCATGCTTATTTCTTGCTCCAACAAGCTTTTATTATAGTGCTTCGCCTGACGCACACCTCTGTGCTACTCTGGATTTTTGAATCACATAATGC
The DNA here is from genome assembly GCF_017639655.2 of Falco naumanni. Lineage (NCBI taxonomy): Eukaryota > Metazoa > Chordata > Aves > Falconiformes > Falconidae > Falco > Falco naumanni. The sequence continues at coordinate 12,849,395 of NC_054060.1, read as the reverse complement.
TTTGTAAAATATCTTTACAATGGGAACTGTTACAAATACAGAGAAACTTGGCTTCTCTTTCACAAACAGGGAAATCCAGATCGAACTTCCTTATTTAAAGAAAAAAAAAAACAAACACAAACAACCAAACCATACACACAACAAAAAAACAAAACAAAAAAAAACCCACAAGAAACCAACCCACAAACAAATTAATATGTCTTTCCACGTCACTGAAATTCCAAGCTTTTAGATGAGGTAAATCACAGCTGTCGGTCCATGACCCCTGCTTATAGGAAGGCTACAATTAAAGTGGTCGCGATGGCATGGTCACGCCGGTGCCCGCACCGGGTCTGTCGCCGGCGGCCGGCGCGGGGGGGCTGAGCCGTGCGCGGCTCCGCCCGCAGGTGGCAGCGCTGCACCGGGGCGGCCGCTCGGTACGGTCCTGCCGGAGCCTTGTAGCTGCTGGGATGGAAATCACTGTGGCTGTAAGGACATGACAGGCTGATGGCCGTTTCCTCGAATTGACATCCACTCATATTTTGCTGTGGGAAAGGGATAAAGCGCTTGGTCCTTTAGCAGCCTCCCACTGCAGTTGCTCCGTAAGCTGCACAAATGTCTCAGTGACGCGAGTGTTACTGTGAAAGGCAACGCTCGCTGGCCAGGGAGCGGGCTAGGTACTTCTGGTTCAGAAGTTCAGAAGCACCACAAACCGTATTGCTCAATATTGGGTTTCTGACTGTTCTGCCACGATCTCATTCTTGCCCACCTGACCGGTGGCTAAAGCCAGCGCATACCACCAGTTCCTTTAAGAGGTCTGGGTCACTCGAAGGTAAGGCAGCTCTGGCCAGGAATTGGCCACCAAATAATGGTGTGACAGCTATTCCTACTAGGGTTATCACAATATGCCTCGTAAAGTAGCTTTTCCCCTTTTCTTCTCTTTTTTTCATTGAGATTGGTATTAAAGGGGCTGGCTCAGCAAAAAAACCTGTAGCAGATCATCTGTTCTCAAGGGCAAAACAAATATCTGCTCTGACCAGTGCAGGAAACAGCCTTCAAAGAACACAACACGCACCGGCCCAGTCTTTCTCCCTTGCTGCGGTGATGCATAGTTTTATGTCTGCTCCGTCAGTACTCGCTTATTCAGCGTAACAGCGAACCACATAAAACTGATCTGTGACCAGGCTTAGCCAGGGAAGGTGGTGGATTTTGCTGCTTTCTTTTCAAAGCACCTCATTTTTCATTTAAGAAATTAGGTTTTCTTTTTAGTTCTTTGCATCTGTATGTCTATGTCTGTGACCATTTTTGAATGCTGGTCAGCATCACACAGAGAAACAATGTGAGGGATCTTTGGTTCAGACAAAGCAGGTTTTGTTTGTGTTAAATAATGCCTGTGTTGACTTAACGTTCTGTCTTTAGTTCAATCTTGGCCATACAAAAGGTGCAAAGCAATATAAATAGTCTGAACCACAGCTATGCTCGCCATAAACACCAGACTGAACTCCGAGAGTTGAAATAAGGCAAAACTCACTGGCAGTTGTCCAGCCACACATCTCCACCCCGCAGCCAGGCCCCGTGATCCTGATTCTTGTAGGCAATAAAGCGTTCAATTATTGCAGGTTCCCTGGGCTTCAAAGGGTCAGCATCTTTGTGTGGGCTGTATCTGTAACCAGAAGGAGAGAAGAAAGGTTGGCGAGGGAAGGTAGCCTTGCTTGGCGCACAGCTCTGCTCAGCATCTGGTTTGTGCTAACTCAGGAACAGCTTTGGGACAACAGTCCATCCAAACAGTGTGTCTTGTCATGGAGCGATGGCCAGACCCAGCTGCCAATGGAAGGACAGCCCAGACAAGGCAGTTGTAAAGACCCGCTCCAATTTTCCTTTCACCTTTCCGTTATTGTATTGTTGATATATTGCTGAAAGCATGGAAAGTTTGTTATTGCTCCCAAAAGCCTGAGGTATTTTTTAATCCTTTACTGTTATCCTTTAGCATACTCCTGTTATTTAGATAAATATCCTTTTGTTTTCCCTTTTGAGTATTCTTATCTCCTAGCTTTGGCTATGCTGCGGCACTGAGTATCATGCCAAATTTTCCTTGCTGGAGAAAGGAATTAAAACATCTTGGAGAGGGACTGTGTGTATGTCCTTCACTATTCCCGCTACACGTTACCCAGGACACACGTACAAGATTTATTAACTCTGAAGTTCCCAAGTATGATGAAATATTGGCCTGATGCAGAAAAAAAAAGCAGACACAAGTGGAAACTGCAGCAACGTGTGCCCTCAGCTGCTGCCTGTCAGCCACCACTCCGGCCACAGAACCCGAGCAAGGACCTGGCTCGCTATGGTGATGCTGAGCTTGGCTGTCATTTACCCAGTCCTGAGGCACAGCTTTCCCTTTTGCTACTGAAGGAGCATCTTCCATTATGCTACACAGGTTAGAAAACCTGACAGATGAGTATCCAACTCAGTGCCAGCAACGGATGGTCCAGAGATTAAAATTCATGCCTCACCAATGGGTAGCGAGGCCAAGCTGTCAGATCACTAACAGCTATTCAATAGCACTTTGCTTTCCTTAATAAGCCATCATATCAATCTAAAACTGAGCATCAGGCTGATAGGGTTCCAGTAAATGAATATTGCTTTGGCAGCTTCATCACTGTGAATTTGCTTTCAGACAGAGATTTAGTATCAGCCCTTGTGAATTCCCCAGGCATTGTTAAATACGGATATTTGGAGACGGATTCCAGTTTCATTCACATCCATGTATAACCGGAGGAACACTACAGGATACAGAATTTGACTCAGACATTTAATGCTGTAACTGAATGCAGAATAATCTCTCCAACTCTGCAACTGTCCAGCCTACCCCAAAGTTTGCCCCAGCCAGTCCGACCATAAGCATTTATTTAGTCTTTCTGTCTTGATACATGAAAGGTAGAAAAAGGTATAAATAATCTGAGCTGCAGCCTGTGCTGGTGGGTAATCCCTGAGCATAAACATGACTGCATTATGAATTGCTTGGCTTCCAGGGGTCATTCCTGCCCTTGTATGGCAAGGGACAAATTGCCTTTTGTAATCCCTTCCTGCGCCTGTGGCAGCAGGCAGTTTCCCAAGGCATGTGTTCAGCTACATGGAAAAGCAGTATCAGACTCCCAAGAGAATTTGGAGGTACTTGCAGAGCAGGCTTCTCTTAATAACTCATTTTTTAGAAGTTACTTTTATCATTCAATTAATCATTCAATTAATTGAGCATTAAAATAATGTAAATAATATTCACTTTTGAACATCTTTTAACATCAGCTGCTAGGCAGAGCACTGGGGTGGTGTGGATCCCAGGATAACCGATATCTGAGCTGCTGGCTGGGTTCCCCTGTGGAGGAGGACCAATCCCACCCCTGCAGTGCTTGCCCAGCATGTGACTACAGCAATCTGGGTAAGCCATGCCCCACAAGATGGAAAGGAGAAAAGAAAGAAATTGTCATTCTCCCCTGCTGCACAGAGGTTTTCAGCAGATTTCTCTTCTCTGCGTGGTTTCTTCTGTCAAGAAACCCAGTCATGGGGGAATGCAGGTTGGGTGCAACAGCAGGCAATTCATCTAATAGGAGAGAAAACTATGAAACTTGAGAATATGCAAGTCATTCTCTCTCCCTGGGGTTGGTAACTAAGTTAAGAGCCAGACTCAATCTCTACCGAGATAAAAGGGTGCAAGTGCGGTCCTCAGGCTATTACATTTTGCCTGCAAGAAGCACTCTGCTTACACGAGCCTCCACGTGGAGTCCGCTTTGGGGAAAGAGAGGGGGTTCTCAGAAGCTATCAGACCATGGTAGGTCAGCCGATACCATGTGCTTTATAGAGAGGTTTCCAGTATTTCTCAATGACTCCGTTATGCCACACAGAGGCTGTGTGCAGCAGCAGGGATGAAGGGCAGCTTTGTGTATTTCATTGTAATTATTATTGCAGTCAGATCTGGAACTAGACAGAAATTTGAAATCAAAGTGTGAGCTCCATCACGTAAACACTCCTTGTGCAAGCAGGTCCTGAAGGATTGAAGAAAATCAAGAGCATTCCTAGGAAATACTTTGATTTCTTATTCCTGGGAAACTTTTGCAGCAAGTTCTGCCCAGCAGAGTTGTTGACCAGACAACATTTAATTTTCTTGTTTATCTAAAAAATATATATAATCAATGCAACACCCTAAAGCAGATGTAATATCCATGACAGCCCAGCTCAGAGCTAAAGAGCAAGGACAAAACCAGAAGAATGTGGGTGCTGGGGGTCCCTTAGGGTGAGGAATGGAGAAGATGAAGTTAGAGCGGTAAATCTAAGCAAAGACCTTTTTGCATTAAGAACCACCCCAAAGATATAGTGATGCTTCTTGTCACCTTCCTTGGTGAGTTTCATAGCTTTCATTCAGTGCTACAGAGAAGTCTTGTCCAAACCAAACCACACAAGACACTTTACCTCCCAGAAATCAGTGTCAGGATAGGTCTTTTGTCCTTGGCAGAAGCTGGAGTGGTTTTAACGCCATTATCAATGATCATTCCAGCCTAAAAGGAATGAGAAATGCAATATTACAGTGTATTTATATATTCTACAGTTCTTTCCATCTCCAGGCTCTGCCTTCAATTGTTCTAGGCCAAAGTCACTCGCACGATCCTAATAACTGCTTCTGTCAGTAGCAAGTGAAACAGAGGGCTAGCAGGACTGTCCAGACTTACACAGACCCCCCAAAAGTGCTGCAAATTTCTAGAAACTGCACCTCTCTTGTAAATGCATGTAACTCCACACACACACACATAAACACCCTGCTGCAGTCTAAAGCAGTCAGGAACACACAGCCCCACACCACGGCATGCTAAGGGTAAATAAGAGAAGGCGATTAGACAGCGGCCTGTATTTATCCCTCTAGAAGCTGTTCATTTAATTGCTAGCACTGGCAGTTGAAGTCTATAATTAGACAAGCTGCCAATAGATGCTCCCGGAGGCACTATTTCAGGCGAGCAGAGGAGCAGGCTGAGCAGAGGGAAGAGCATCTCTGAATGCCCAGGAGCCAAGCGAAGCGGGTGCTGGCTGACTGGGAGCTCCCACACCAGCACGCAGGCTGCTCCGTCTGCAGACACAAACAAGCTTGCAGTGACTCTCAGTGAAACAGAAAGCACAGGCAGTAATAGCTTGCAGACCCAAAGAGCTGGAGTGAGAAGATGATGGGGTTTTTGAGGGCAGCAGTCCCGTTGCGTGCAGACTCACCCGGTAGTTGGAATGTGCGCGGTTGTTGGAGAATTTCCCCATCGGCATGTGCTCCGAGTAGCCGGGGGAATACATGCCCGCTGAGGGCCCTGTCGGCACGTGGTGCAGAACAAACCAAAAGCCTGTTTCCTAAGAAAGAGAATGGACACCTGAGACTTTGCTTAAACTTCTTTGTTGATCCACTTTAGCCCAAGGATTTATCAGTAAAGCCACGAGACATAAGCCAGAATATTTTGGGACAAATCATAGCCATCAGCTTTGAGTTCTATAATTATACGCAGCAAAGAACTTAACACACACATACATTCATATTCACACTCCCGCATCTTCAATGTGCTTTAAGCTAGGTTTTGACATCTACATTGAAGCTATAAGCAAGGCTTTTGAAATCCATCACACACACACATACAGTGATGTCCTCAGATCTTAAAAATCAGATCATTCTTATTTAGTTGCCTAAAACTGTATCTAGGACCCCAAACCTAGGTACAAAGATTTGGAAACTTTGGAAAGACCACATCTCTTTGTTTAAGGCTTGCTTTGCTTGTTTATTTCTCTTAGTAGGAAAATAAAGGCTCCTGATGTGACCAAGAATTTCTGTGGAATTAGCATTAGTGCTGATTGAAATTTCAGAGCACCATTACTGTACTGCAACCAACAGAATCATTGCCAAGGACTTCACTGGGACTCCGCAGTCAGATTTATTTAATTTATTCAGGCTGCATGCTGTGCAAAGGCTGGGAATTTTTCTTAAAGCCATCCAGCTCTAGAAACAGCAAGTGACAAGAAGTGTGGAGCAAAAGGAAAAGCATAATTTTTTATTGGCAGCACTAGCCACATTAAGATATGTCTCGATCGAGCAGTTTCAAAAACGCCTGTGTAACAGAAGCAGGTTTTATTCCAGCAAGAGCCTCAGCCTTGCAGAGCTGCAGTTGTTACCAAATAAGAAACTTCTGCACTCACTTCAGATCCCGCAGCTGCACAGTTTATAAGGTTGTTGTGTGGGTTGGCTATCCAGAAGGTGGATACGGCACTACGGGTCAGGAAAACAAAGAATAACATGAAAATGACAGTTTGAGCACACACCGGTCACCAGTCAACTCCCCCCAGTACAGGCAGGGCTGATACCTCCCCAGATAAGGGGTCCTGCCTAGGGGGCAAAGGGAACAGTGGGGGTTTTTTTGTTGTTTTTCTTCTCATACCACACGTGTCCTTTGCAGTCTGACAGACAGCACGGCCTTATCTTTCAAAACACCAAGTATTAAATGAGGAATTTCAACTGCAATTCCAAGCCTGCTATGAAGCTGTAGGATGTCAGTCATGGTTTATGATAAGGTAAATATGTTGTTGCACAAGTCACAGAAAAGAACTTTGCCCCCAAATAAGCCCTCAGGTTCATTAGAGACTCATTTAGTCAAGGCACCCAACGAAATGCTTCTTAAGCACTTTCCAAGTGTACCCTGGTACCTGCCTTCTCCAAGAGCTGCCATGATTCAGAAACTTTATTCGCTCCCACCCTCCTATGCATTTCTTTTGGGACAAAAGAACTCCATTTGTTTAACGTGCATAAAAGACTCTTAATTGAAGGATTCTCATCAAGAAGAAAAGATCAATCCATCACTGTCCACCCTGTGACATACGGCGTTCATTAACCAACGGGCACATGAACTTTGGGAGGAAAAAATACAGCACGCACAACCAGCAGACTGGGTCCCCAAAACTGAGGGTGAGATTCACCCTCCTGAGGGGTGAACGTATAGAACACTTATGTCTGTTTAAATCTCACTGTGAAGGACTTCATGGGGGGCCTTTAGGCCAACTGGGTTTGCTGGCCTAAGATGGAGTTCTGTTTGTGTCCCTTTATTATGCAAACATAGCAAAATTTTTCTATTTTGGGCATGGGACTGGCCTAGAAAGAAACAATTTGAGATTATTTATGGGCTGTGCTCCAGTGTGTGGGCAAGGGCAAGGGCGTTCTATTTCCACAGTGACCTGTCTTTCATCCCAATCCCGTTCCTCAGAGCCATATGGATTGGGCAGGTTACTGTGTCATTTGGCACAATCCAATTGTCTTAATTTCTGGCAGCAGCTGCCTGCCTGCCTCTTCCAAGCTGACAGAGCCGCAGCCGGTGCTCATCCCTCATCCCTCATCCCGGCGCTGGGTGCCTTGGCTGCTGCCCCAGGGGTAGTGTCAGCAAACTCACGCACTTGTAGGCTGGATAAGCCCAGTGCAAACCAAGCTATTTTTCTGATCAGACCTTAAATTCTTTTATAAAGAAAGACATGGTAGATCAAAGCACCATAGGACCTTTTCATCAGACCTCCGCCTATCATTCCTAGCACTTTTTTCATATAACAGTCTTCAAAATGACACAGGATATGTCCTTCTGACTATTAAATGGATTATCAGTGGAAAATGAGCACAATGGCTTATTAACTCTTATTTTATGAATGGAGACATTAAGTGTAATTTATAAACAAACACAGATGTGAAAAAGAGCATTGCATGAATTCATCTCTTTCCCCTGCCAAACTAAAAAGCTAAAAATACGTTTCTTTGGACAAAACCCTAGTTTGTTCTGAGGACAGAATGGGTGATACTGATACAGCCTCAGAGTATTTCCAAATAAAAGAAATCCCCTGAAGAATTTTAGCTGTTAGGCATCAATCAGCCTCTGTCTGTCTCATTTTCAGGGTGGAAGTCTGGCTCAGAGACTTTCCCATTGACTTTTTGTGGGTCAGAAATTTATCTTTCTTTTTTAGTGTAGATTCTGCCCACCCCTCCAAGTACAGCAGAATAAATTCCTGGAGAAAAATCTGGACTACGGGCAGAAGTGTTCCTGTCTTCCAGCAGCTTCAACACAGCACCTATGCCCTGTGCTCTCAAGACAAACCTTCACTGTGGAAGACCTCCCATTCTGTTGCACGGGGGTCCTGTCCTCAAGATGATCCACCATCAGTTTTAAACTCTTAAATGCAAAGTTGACATCCAGCTTTTAATGGAAAACATTCTGTAAATGATGTGGTTCCACAGATCTGCTCCAGACCACTTGCTATGCTCCCTGGACTGCAGCCGGGGATCTACTTGCCTAGCTGCTAAGAACACAGGTTTTGCTTGAAGAGTTTAGTACTCTCTCAAGAAGAGTCGGGGGGATGGGGAGAGAAAAAGAAATCTAATCAGCCGCCTGATATGCATCAAAACGAGTAGGTTCCCTGAACAGCAGTAATTAGCAATAAAAACATATTCCTAGGTTGTGCACCTTGATTTTGGGGCAGAAAACCAGCTGGAAAATCATGGAAAGAAGGGCAAGAATGGCCTTCAGGAGCTCAGTGAGTTCACACCCTGCCTTACGACAGGGTCAACTACAACTACAGTATTTGTGACTTGCATTTCCCTAACCTGTGTTTAAAAGCTACTGCTAATGAAGAACCCATTAATTCCTCTAAGAAAATATTCTAATGTTTAACTGTGTGGCCAAGCTGGTTGTGTTTCTTTATACTTCATCTGATTTTTTTCTATAAGGCAACAAAACTGCAAAAAGAACTTGTAAAATCTCTTCTTTTTACAAAGGCTTCTATAATCCTCATCTAAACCTCAGCTGGGCAGATCTGCAAGGACACTTGGAGGACAAGATCTTGAAAAAAGGGTGAAAGGCATTTGGCATTTTTCAAGTTTAATACAGTGTTTGTGGCAAACAGAAGTTTTGAGAAGTTCTCATGGAAATGTTTTAATAAGCTTATGTACAGACAGGCTACTAGAGACCCAATGGGTGTATACAGTCTTTGATCTTTTATTGTCAAGTTCCAATTCTGTACTAAACTACGTTTATTATATCATTTTGGTTTTACTCCAATTTGGGCAGACTGTGCCAAATGAATGCATAAGGCCAATGCCGTACCATTAAACAGTATCCACTCTTCACAGATAATGACTTTTGAATTAATGGGAATATTTTCAAAATCAGCTACCATTTGAGATGAGCATGAATGTCAGAACACAGCCCATTCTGAACTCAGCAACTTTTTGTGGAGGCATTGGTATCAAGACTCCGTAAGACACAAGGCATCACTGTGTACTTTGAAAGAGAGATTTTAAACATCTGAGGTAGGAGCTATGTCGGTAGGCTTTATGCTAAAAATGAAAATTACATTGCAGGTGTGAAGGCATCTGAAAAGCACAAGTATAAAGATCCCAAGGAGACTGCTTTCCCAACCTTTGGGGCATGCAGCCCAGACCTCTACAGATGACTACATGATCATATACATGTAATGCTACCTTTTACAGCTAAATCCTGCAAAGAAAAGAAAGAGGAAAAGGAAAGCTCCCACTCACCTACAGTCCTGCCTGGGTTTCGGGATGTACCCCGGGTAAGCACCCTCTGTGATCAGCTTGCACATCCTGCTGTCTCGGTCTGAGGGGAGCAGAGTGCTAGGTTTAACAAGCAGTCCAAGGCAGTGATCAAATGTGTTACGCTCTTCTGGTCCATCCTCCGTAAAGAAGCAATGTCCCAGTGCATCGTATCCCACAGCATCCTTCACCTACATGTACAAAATGAAGGTCGGTGTTCAGGCGTCATGCATCAGCCACTGCATAATAAGAAGTAACTGTACTGCAATGATGCATAGGAACCTCAGTACCCTCTTGAACTCGGGGTGTATAAGCAAAACCAAAAGCAAGATCATTCTTTGCTCTTAAGAGCTCATAGTCTAAGCAATAACTCCAACACTTAAATTTAATTAGAATTTGTCATCATCTAGGAAAAGCTCATTCCATTCTTGTTGGCCTGTGAAATCAAAGACTGTCTTAGCATGAGGCTGGAAAAAACACGGAGTGGGGGATGAATGGAGGATGTTAGATGTTCACATCTGGGCTCATTCATCTTCACATGGAGTTACATGAGCAGCTACATAAAATGCATCTGAAAAATGCAGCTGAGCTGAAAAAATATTTTTTCAGGCTATCAGAGAGGCGGCAAGTTGTTTTCCAGACAGGCTGGCTTGTTTTAGGTTTGACCTGATCTTTTTTCCAAGTTGCTGACAGAAGCTTTACTTGACCCTGGGACAAATCAGCTGGTGTTAATCAGTGCTGTTCTGGTTTTGGTTTGACTGTTGTTAACACTGGGACACGGTTGTGGTGGACAGAACATTACCCATCACCCCACTGACAGATCTGAGGAAACTATTTCATGAGCAGATACGTAAATTCAAAGCCTAAGGCTAGGACTGGCTGGGGAACCACAGCCCCCAGACAGACCAGGTCCAGCAAGTCAGTTGTTGGTGGATATGTCTGGGATATGGAAAATTAATTTCATCTCCATTGGCCAGGTGAAGAGCTGGCTTTCCTGGGCTCTTTCTTTGCGCTTCCCATCAGCCATCACCCATCGACCACCTTGGACTTAGGAAACCTTCCTGGCAAAGGTTAGCCTGACACCAGCGCGTTCCTACAAATGCTTCAGATGAAACAGCAATTGCCAAGGGGAAAAAGACAATATTAAACTGGGTAGAAGACCTGTTCTTTATGGTGCTATTGAGACACCTGGACACTCCCGTGCCTGAATTACTTTTGTAAACAGGCCTGAGACTCATTCTTAAAGCAAGGAGCACCGATTTCAAATAAAATCCCAGGACTAGTGTTGAAATGATTACAAATATGTTTTCACATAAGAACACTTTGCTTGCCAAACCTATTACAAGCTTACATCTGCACACACATCTATTATGTATCATCCATGCTCTCCAGTGTAAATACTCAAATCTCCGAACACAAGTCACCACAGTAAATTAAACAGAGCCTAAATGACCTGCAAAGGGGTGCATTCCTTTGAGCTACCTTTACTGAAATTTACTGCTACCTTCCCTGATCTAATTAGATGATAGCTTTTGCAAGGTTTAGGCTTCTTTATTTAGGTGTAAAACATATGTCATTAGACTGAACTGTCTCCTCTTGGAAGAGGGGGGCAAATGTTTATGCCATATATTTCAGGAGAGTGAACTATCCTCAGAAGTTTTCCAACATGTGGAAGAAGTCTTTTAAATACAGAGATGTCAGAACTGCACAGAAACTGCCACTGAAACCCATTAACTTTCTTTCACCCAACAGTAATACTTAGAATACACATGAGCAATGGTGCTGTGACATTTAGACGACCAAAACAGTTTCCCTAGAGAAATGCTAGCCACTTGGTAGGGCCATTCATCTTTCCAGCCCGCACAGCACTGCACCAGGACTGAGACATCAACCCCTGTAGTGACCAGACTTCAGCCAGGGCAAAGCCCACCTCTGTGCATGGGGAGTAACATCGCAGGGGAACGCATCTCCCAGCACGGTGAGAAAGGAGTGAAGCAGAAAGAGCAGTGTGCACTGGCAGAGGGGTTCAGAGCCAGCAAATGCCCATCGTTCTAATTCATCCCTGAAAGCCCACAGAACAACGTGGAGTTACCAGCCAGGGACCTGGTCCCTAGTGCATTTGTCACCCTTTGCCTGATTAATTACTTTCCCTGTACCGCACCTCTCGGTCAGCTCTGTCTTGGTTTCCTGCACAAGCCCAGTACTGAAATACTTGGATAGCAAACAAGATGCTTGTTCCAAAATCACTTTTCCAATGGGTTTGATTTTTTTATTTGATAAAAACCTTCTCAATAGTTCATAATCTTACTGTAACCGTGACTAATCTATGGCCTTCATGGTAAAGCAGTCGCTATGTAGTGTATCTGTATTAGTAAAAGCAGATACCGCTGAAGCAGTTAGATAGCACAGCCTCTTACTCCATGAAGCAGACCTCTCCCCTGGATTCTGCCAAACTGTTTATTGACCTCCATTTAATTTCCCTCCCCAATGGCTGCTTCTATTTTAGCTTGCACACTGGGATCCAGTGGAGAGTGTGGGAATTGGAGCAAAGTTGCATCCCTGGGACTGCAGTGGCGTAACTAGGTGGTTTTATGGCCAATATATTAAAGCAAATATTGGGTAATTATTGCATTTTCAAACAATAATTATGGTGAGAAAAGAATTTCTACATATTTGTTTCCAGAAGGACCCTCTGTGCCTTGCAGTGAATATGAATTTGCAGATAAGCGCAGAACAGCCCATCAATGGAAATGAGCTAAGGCTGCGATAGTGACTTCCAGTACACTGACAGACCCACAGAAAAAACACTTCTGTCTTCAGGAATGACTGGACATTCTTTTCTCCTAGTGTTTTCAGTATGAGTATCTCTGAAGTGAGATGAAGTGACATGAGAAAAGTGATAGCAAAGCAAGCAAGGAAGCCTGTATGGAAATTACCAGCCTGCTTTAATGACAGTTAAAAATAACTGATATCCCTCTCCTACCTGTTAAAGCATTTGCCCAGGTACTCAACCACAGGCATGCAAGAGGTCCCTCTGAAATCAGTGGCTTAATGTTAAGGACATCACTAACTGCTGTGCTATGCTGAGGTTTAATAGCTCCACTAGATTTTTTGTATGACTTTCCGAAGTGTGGTTTGTAACACATCACCAAGGCAAATTCTCCCTCAGCAAAGTATGCTGTGGATCTACCTGATCTCAGAGGGAATGAATGGAGGAAGACGGAGCTCACCTCTGCGTGCACAAATGGTGTTCATGCATGTGGAAACAAGTAGTGTTGCCCAAGCGAGAAGATAATAGGAAACTAGGAAACGTATAGAGTAACTATTGCAATCACTGGAAACCATGTGGGTGTCTGTGAATATATCTGGGGCAGAAGTAAGAGGAGAGGAAGGAAATGAAGAGTCAGAAAGCAGATGAGGAGATTGTGGTGAGATCACCTGAGAATCAAGGCATGGACCTGCTGGTTGCAGATGTCTATCACACAACATTTAAGTGATGCAACCTGCAGAGCATGTTGTCTGTGATGCAACTGAACAAACTTGGTCAGATTGTGCTGTTTCACTGGGACTTTCTTTTCAGCTGTCAGCAACATTTATACAGTTAAAATAAAACAAAGGTAAAAGTGTTATGACTAGAGTGTAGTATTCACACATTTTGATAAACTATAATCAACAGGGATTAAATTTGTGACTAACGTTTCAGATTATACATCTTAATTTCTAAGATTTCTCTCGGGTGCCTTATGATGGAGGCAATGCACGGTCATTTAGGGAATTGTGGCTGTTGAGTAACAGCAAGAGACTCAAACTGCTTTCATCAGCTACATCATACTGTCTTGGCTGGAAAAACCTGAGCACATGCATCCCTGTGCCATGGATTCCCCACAACACAGTTACCATTTGGGGAAAGCACAAAAGCCAGAACTGTTTCCAAACGCTCTATATGAACCCATCTGTCTGACTTGTAAGAAAAATGCCAGGCTCTGGGTATGTGGTTTGGCAAGTATTAATCAATAGGGAATGAAGATCTCACGTTAGATCCAGAAGCAGAGCTTTAGCTGCTCTGCAGCTCACCCACAGCTGGGCAGCCCCTGTGCAGCCGGAGGATGTGTTTGTGGCACCACTGGTCCCAGCCCACAGTGGTGTGGGCAAATGAATCCTCAGCGCTGCCCTCCCACTCCCCACACCAACCGCAGGCTGCGACAGGCAGCTTCAAACTGGGAAGATGCCATATGACCCTGAATGCCTTAAATAATCTATATAGCAGAACATCTTTTTCCTTCAGAAGCTGCCTTCACTTGGTAGGTTTTTAGGATCATGTTATAAACTTAGATGCATAGAGGTCAACCCCCAAACCTCAGATTCATAAATAGCAGATAAAAGCCGCTCTGCTTCTGGAGCTGCAATTTCAATGCCCTCTCTTCAACTTCTGTGCGTTTTAATTATGCCTGTGACCTTCCCTTCCAAGGCTGCCAGTTTTGGGGGTTGTAGCCTGCAGTCTTTGCCCAAAGGAATACTGTAAGACCAAGGCTTCCATGAGCTAAAGTCAGTGAAGGAGGAAGCATTCATCAGCAAGTAAAGAAATACAGAAATAGAAAATAGAAATATACAGAAAATAAATTCTTACAGGCTCCTACAATGAGACGGTACAGTAACTTTACAACAGTGGTATGGATATGAACTCCTAACGCGCAGTGACCATCCAGATTACAACTGCCAATGATATGTCTTCTCTTAAAACTCTGTTATATATGGTAGCAGGGCTCTTGACTGTACAAATGCTCCTCTTCAGGGCTCTGAAACACATCTTTCCTTTTGGAATATGCTGCTGTCTCACTGAACGGGTATGAGTCCTTTGCCTACAGAAATCTTGTCATTTTAAGACTTCATATGTGAGCTGATGCTTGGGGAAAAGTTTGGTCAAACCTTACGTTTATTTCACACCTTTAGCGGCTCTGCTTTTGGGATAGGTTTCTGCCCATTTCCTGAATATGAGTAGGAAGAAGCTATCAAAGGTGGGATAAGAGTGAGGAAAGCCTTTTGGTGCTGTGTGCCAGTCTCCAGGATGCTCAGTAAGGTAGCATTGTTTTCCCTCTGCATCCTTACCCCAAAGAAGAAGGTGGCACCCCTACATCTGGAGAGAATCTGAATGTGTTCTTACCATCTCTGGTGTCCTGTAACTTGTCTGGCAAGCACAGGTCATTCTATAGAATTACCCTAAAAGATTTCTTCTTTCAGAGGGCAACTCCAACAAATGAGAGTTCTGTGAGTGCTTAACGTTGTGAATGGCACTGCAATCACAAACTTTTATTACATTACAGGAAAGATGAAGCACGCTTAAACCTTCTGATTATCCTCTTTAAATAGCAAGCTCTCCGTCTATAGATAGACTCAACTACTCATTAGAGATGGGCTGGCCCGCAGACGTTGCTGCACACAGACAGAAGCTCTGCCTGCTCTGAGTCAGCACAGCCTGCAGTGCCACACTGGCCTCCTCCGTTTTAATGTGGGTTGAAATACACCTGGAATATATATCCACGTCAGGAAAAGCCAGACGCTAGCTCTAACAATAAAACACATCGTCCTGCAATAATTAAGTTGTATTAATGCTATGAGGAAATTTTTTGACTGGTGCCTTGATTGCTGAGGTAGACTCCAGGGATTCTTACCAGCAAACCGTTGGATCCATGGACTGTGACACAGCGGGAGAAGGTATGGTGAATGGAGACATCCTTCACGTACGTTGGAGGGTTGTAGCCTCCTTTCTCATCCACATCTCCAGCCATATGGAAATGAATTGGGTAATGCCCCATTGTCTGCTGGCCCATATATTTCAGTTCTAGACCTTCAATGTGGGTAGCCTTAAAATCAAGACCAATCTGGAGAACAATAAAACATCAGTCAAGAAACACAAAAGACTGTCGAGGGTAAGAAGGAGGGGGGAATACAGGAATAGGAAGGGTTGCACTGTATCTGCTAGGGAGATTTACCACGTGGAAGGGAGTATATGGCTGCAGGGTGAGAGAAAGAGTGTCATGGTGGCTAAGGGGATTATCTTTGATGCCCCCACTGCTGCCATTGCTATATTTAACTTAATTTTAGAAGGAAAACTATTCGCATTTAATGTTTTCTGTAAGCTTCAGTCAGCTGAGCTCAAATCGAACTCCCTGGGCTGAGCACCACTAGAATCTGGGGAAAACTGGGATCGGAATGTGGGGACAATACCTTGGGTGGGTTAAGAACCAGCCTGGCTGGCTGAGCAATGTCTGCAGGGCCGTGAGGAGCACTTCAAAGGCAAGGGGCAGGCGGCAGCAGCGGGGTGGATCTGCTGTACTGCGGGGAGAGGCTGTTTGCTCAGTGGGTGACGTGAGGGGGTTTTCCCTTGTGCATCCTGGCTCCCTTGGTATGTGAAGGTGTGGCTGGGAGGAGGAAAGTGCAAGGAGAGGGCTCCAGCCCTACCTTGATGTGTCCCCCAAAGGTGTCGAAATCAAAGAAGGAGCATAACTTGCTGCTGTACTCATAGCACTGCCCTTCCATCTCACCCATCACCACAACGTTGCGGCTCAGCAGCCCCACTTCTGCCCGCATGTCAACGCCGTCAATGACTTCGCCAATGTGGAGGTATGTCGCTTTCCCTAAAAGAGCAAGATCCAGTTTCAGGGTTACTCTGCCAATGCTGCTGGTTTCCCCTTGTGCTTCCTGTGGTGGTGTTGGCATGATAATGGAGTTATTGAATCAGCAAAAACTGTTGGCTGACTCCTCAAAGGAGGGAAGGCTGGAGTACAGGTGTCACCCAAGGTCTTGCTGAGATATTTGCAACAGAGGAAGTGGGATTTTTGGTCTGAAGTTGCTTCATTGAGCCAGGGAGTTAAACCAACAGTCTGTTAGACAAAACATAGTTCCTGCCTTGAAAAGGGACCGTGATCTTTCAAGATCTTTTTACTTTGGATCACAGTCAGTCATGTATGAACATCCAATGTAAAGAAATCTGATGACGCAGCTACTGAACAGTCCAGATCCCCAAGGTTAGGGCAGCACTTCCTACAGTGAGGCACTGGGTGCTGCTTAGATCCCACAGCACTATTCAGGGGCGAGCATCAGCGTGATGCTGCTAGCGCTGTGGCTGTTAACCTAAGCAAGGAGAGGGCTGGGCAGAAAGCCTTGCGGCAATTGTGGCTTGGGACAATTGCAACCCCTCATCCAGCTTGTGGGATGCAAACCCTCCTGCTCCCTGCCCTCCCAAACCTCTCAATGTTAGATCCACCTGCATGTCTCCAATTTACTTTCAACACTTCCCTCTGCCCTGGTGTAGTCAGAGTCGATGGGAACTTCCATCTGCCCCAGGTCACATCTCCCTTTGCCAGGCCAAAGTTACTCGTAACATCCTCCTCACACACACCTGGCTCCACGGAGGGGTTAAAAGCACAAAAGGCTTTCCCATGCCTGAGCAGAAAGGGCTGAAGTTCAGGCAGTGCGGATGTCTAGAAAGCAAAATCATCTCTTTGCTGTAATCTCATTCAAACATATTCATATTCCCTCCTTCCTTCCGCAGCTTTCTGCAGAGAATGCAGTTGGGAAAAGGTTCATCTTACTGACTACATTCTGTATTATTCCAGTAAAAATAAGTAATAAACTCTTTAAGTAAACACTGAACTTTAAGGAATGCCACACTTGCCTGTATTTAATTTCAATGGAATCGTTCAAATCCGTAATTAGAAACAAATGGAAAGCCTGAAGCCTGGATATCGCTGCGAAGCACTTCATGCTTAAGCAGAGGTGCCAAGTTGAGGGGAGGATTTTGAACATTAAAACAGTCTTGTTTTTAATCAAAACATGATGCTCTGACTTTATAACAAAGATAAGCAAACACCATTCACTCCCTCTTCTGCAGCTGGGAGTAGTGTAGTTTGATGGTGATACTGGGATTTGGGAAGGGTGAGTGCTCCGCCTTGCTCCGAGACAGCTGTGCTTGCGGGGTGGGTTCGCACCACCACACGTGCCTTCTGCCCCAGCACCTCCGCCTTCAAAATAACATGATCACGTGAAAAAAAAACACCTCTCTATGAACTAGAGCAGCAATGATGGCAGAACAGGTGGACACAGCTTTTTGGCTGTGGTGGAAGATGAGGCTCCTCTGAGCTCCACACGCAGCCCTAGGAACTGGGGGCTGCAAGGGGCCACAGGTTTGCACCTCACCCACTTTTGCAGTTGCCTGCCTAGAAAGTCCTGGTCTTCCCTGTGTTGTTGCTCTGAAGCCAGTGAACCTCATCAGATGTGTGGTCAAAACTAGACCCAGCCCCTCCAAAAAGCAGCTTCGCTTCCCTTAGTCACATACATTTAAAAAGTTGCTGCGGTGAGTGTCCTCCACACGAGGGTACTCTGTGCTGGACCCTTGAGAGAGGCTGTTAAGGAGAACAGCCTGTCACACAAAACTGTTTTTAAGCTGTTATTTTTAAGTTTCCCCCAGAGCTGACCTTTCCTTGATTTACTGAAATGCAGGAAGAAGTTCAGATAACCATAAGAACATCCTATATGAAGCCACATCTCCAGGATTTGTGGCAGTGAAATTAGATAGGCAGTTTTGTTATTCATGTGCTGAGCTCTAGAATAATAAATGTCATGCTTGCACGTATTTAATTTAATTTAACACCAGTCCAGACATGCAAAATAGGGTAAGCACTGACAGAAATGTTAAATACAGACTAACCGGTTTCTAAATATAACTTCTTGGGTGCATGTTTTTCACTTTGTGCTTTTGCTGACTTGACTTGTTTGGAGATAAAAGGAGAGATGGAAAACAATTCCCTTCCAACGTAAAAGTGGATTTTGAATAATAGCTCCTTTAACAGAGTTTTGAAAAACAAACCTCTCCTAAGGCAGCTAGAAATTCAGGCTCCCCATGGCAATAGGGCTGTGCTCCTGAAACAGCTTGTGGCAGACAGACCCTGGCACGGGAGTCCTCAGGTGCTGTAAATACCTGCTGGGATCCAGCACTCTGGTACCGGCCACTTGCCATGGGGCTGGGAGCACCACGATGTGCATTTATAGACACGTGGCACTTCCAGGGAGCCGCTGGGGCATGTTTAGTGACAGACATGAAAAAACCCACAACAAAAGAGGCTGCTCGGTGGCGAGTTTAGGGAGTGCACACAGGGATGGGAGCATCTCACTCTGCAGAGCTACAAATTTGAAGTCAGGCTGCTGTTCACAGCCAGCACATGGAGCCTTCCCAGCGAGCAGCCACGATCCCTGAGACCCCGAGCACTGGCCATGGGCAACCCCCAGCCAGGGGTTTGCAAATTGGCACTGAAGTGGTTTGATACTACGAAGGCAACACTGCGCTTTGAATGTGGGAGGAATGTGTCTGCTGCTTCAGCATCAAAGCTGATGTCTGCGATTGCCCAACTGCTAGTAAACCCAGGGGTCACTGATTCACCGTTTCCTCCTTTGGGCTTGGTCCTGCCGCAGCCCTCACGGACAGATGTTGTCCCGCCAGCAAGCCAGGCTTGTGCCATGGTATAATCTAAACCAAACAAAGCCTTGCAGTGACACAGATTACATCTCCCCACAACGGGCCTGTGTGACAGGCTAGGAAAAACGCCCCGAGTTTGCTGCTGTATTTGTCATACCAGTGCCTCCAGTTAGCAAAATGTAAATTCACAGGGAACAGCTGTAATGTGTGGGCTTGCCTGGCAGAAGTTTTGATTCAACAAGATATGAGCATATTTCCATGCTTATTACTTGACAGTGATTATTAAAGTTGCCAGTTGTTGGTAAGGACAAGGTAATTATTAAAAGAAAGTATGCCTTAAAATAAACATAGATGATGCACTCATCAAGGGCATGCTTATGTCAACAAAGCAATTCAAAGGAGAGTCTCTCTAAACTGTACAAAGCTCCAGAAAAACCTGCCATACTTGAACCTAGCCATAAAACCTGGGTCTCAGGCCTTATCAGACCTAGGGAGGTGGAATTTTAAAACTATTTCAGCTGCTACAGATGTGGAAGAGTGCTCAGCTCTGGCGAGTTACACAGATGTCTCTGAAATCCCGCCCAGGTACACTCATGCATTCCTAGAAGTGTTGGCTCTAAACGACACAAAGTGCTAAATCTCGCTTTCAGAAGTGAAACAGGTACTTGAAGGTCTGGGTTTGGTGAAGGTAAAAGTGGAGCTAAGATGCTCCTGGAATTTTTTTTTTTTCTCTAAGGAGTCTTTTATTCTCCTTTGGGCTCTCTAAGGCTATGACCTTCTCTCTCATGGTCTTTTAAAGTTTCCTAAACAAGAGTTTTTAAAGGAAATGCTAAACACCAGCTTGTCTGTTCAACCCATGTAACCCAGTGACAGTCAATCCTTCAGGCAGTCTTTAAAATCAGTGCAACTCATTGTAGGTGCCAGCCCAGACCTCTGTCAGATTTAACATTTTTGCCAAATATTTGTCATCACTGGTGGTGATGCCCCTATTGCTTATATTTACTAACCAACAAATGTTCACACCAGCATCCTGTCAAATCCTCATTATTCTGAATTATCTCAATGGGGTTTGCTATTGCATCCCTAAGCCACAAGCCTGTAATGTAACACAGCATGGTTTGGGTGAGCTAACCAGCTTCTCGAGTCATACAGTACAACCTGATGTCTTAATGAATAAATATTCCTCAAATTCATAAGTTTTACGTGGAAAATTAAGTTGCCAGTAGAAAGACATACAGCAGAAGGGATGAAATTCTGTAAGGAGTTCAGAGCTAACTAAGCCTTCTTGGGACAGTTTCCTGCTGGGCAACTCATTCCTATTACAGCCTTTTGTTCCTTTTCTCCTTCAAGATCCTGCATGGTGTCCCACAAAAGTCAGAAATACACCCTCTATTGCAGGAGCATGAAAAGCCTTGAGTTCACGTGGACATTAGTAAGTGTATGCTCAAATTCCCTGTTGGACCAAAGCCCCTGTAGCTCTCTGGTTTCAAGGCTGAAATGAGCGGATTTTACTGTTGCCAACAGGGGTGACAGGAGGATTGATGTGGACCTAGGGCAGCGTATCTGCTCATGCTGGCTTTAACCAGGCACTGAGAGGTCTCTGCGAGGTCTGTTAGTGTTTTATCCCAACGGCAGGGTCCCACCTCATGCTCCCTTTCTGCAGCAGCTACTTGGCAATCTACTGACATACTTCTGCAAATGCCAGGTTTTCCCTCCCTGACCTTCCGGGTTTTCCCTCACCTTATCCTGACATGTAAGTTCTTGCAGCTGGGATGGGAAGATTAGGCAGGTCTG
Source organism: Falco naumanni (assembly GCF_017639655.2). Classification (NCBI taxonomy): domain Eukaryota; kingdom Metazoa; phylum Chordata; class Aves; order Falconiformes; family Falconidae; genus Falco; species Falco naumanni. The sequence goes on along the minus strand of NC_054060.1, from coordinate 12,828,555 downwards.
GTGGACAAACAGAGCAAAACGTTACTTAAATCAGACTCAGGCTCTTCTGAACCTCTGCGCAAGCCTGAATCTGTTTCTGGCAATTGTGCTTCCAGGCAATGCCCAGAGGCAGAAGAGCGAGCTCCCAAAGGCTGTTAGAACGGGCCATTTCTGAACATTTCCCACCCAGTCCTCAAAGTCCTCAAGCACCAAGGTGGCTGTAAGCTGCAGGGGTGGCTTCTGTGAGAAGCTGCCAGAAGGTTCGCCCAATGCCCGATGGAGCCACACCAGCTGGCTCCTCGATGGACCCGCTGCTGGCCACAGCTGAATGGTAATAAATTGCACTGATTTCCCCACGCTGAGCCTGTTTTGCCGGCGACGGTAACTGCCGAGCGATCTCCCTGTCCCCACCTCGGCCAGGAGCCCCTCGTCATGTTTTCTCTCCCCTGCCCGGTTGACGAGGAGAGATCGAGTGGCTCCGGTGGGCACTGGGCGTCCAGCCAGGGTCACCCCACCACACTTAAAAAAAGAGCTTCTGGCAAAATCCAGCCAGAATGATGCCAACTTCTAAACAGAACACCACAGATCTCTAAAAGTATCTGTATGTTGATAGTGGAGTGACTTCTGCCACCCTTACAGCACAAGATGAATGCTGACTGTGAAGTTGTTAGGCAACTACGTATTTACATTTTTAATTCAAAGTTCTCTGCATGAACAAGATCACAGTAAACTCCATATCTCTCTAGTATTTGCAACCCAATAAGCAGGATTTAAGATATGTGTGCTCGTAACCATAGATGCACCAGTATGTGGGATAACTGCAGTAATTATGCCAGGCACAAATAGTTTTTTCATGCTTTATCAAGAGCATATAGGAGCACAAAAGAGCATTTCATCATTTTTGTTCCATGGTGAAACTTATCAGCATTAGTAGCAACTTCAGACAGAGCAACCAAGATGCAGATAAGACTTGTTTCCCAGGGAAACTAGACAAAATACTTGATCTTTCCTACTATCCAGTTCTATCATAACACCACAACCCTTCCTTCCTTCCTTCCTTCCTCCTCCCTCCCTCTGCCCTGCACCATTGTCCCTCCCCAAACCTTGTGAAGTTGGAAGATCAAACAGTTTTAATCTGTTCCCACAGAGAAAATAATCCAGGCACTAAAATGACAATTGAAAAGAAAAGTTAAACAAAGGAGGCAAGTGGAGAAAAAAAGTTCCATTCGAGTGAGCGACCATTTGACTGGGAGCAGGACCTGCAGAGCTGAGCCTTCATGTGAACCACACTTACTCATGGGAGCCGCAGTTTTGACGTTAGTGTAATTATATCAATAAAGGAGTGCACAAGGTCAGTACCTGGGTTCCCTCCCTTGCCTTCTACACTGAGATCTGCAGTAGTCCACAGTTAAGATGACTAAATCCTACTAAAATCCAATGGGAATTGAGTTTTGATGCTCTTAAGCTGTTTTGAAAAGACCAGCCTCTAATCAATCCATTTCTAGCAAGTAAAGAAATATGAGGTTTCAGCAAGAAGTATCAAATATAAAGAGGACATGAGCTAACTAATGAGTTTGACTTATGTGGCACAACATGCTAAACCATGTTTATTAAAATATTATTAAATTACTAGAGCATCAATTATAATTAAACGTTAGTATGCCAAGCGGCTGCCACACCACAGTGTCTGTCCACAAAGCAGAGGTTTTCTGCCTCTTTTTTTAAGCAAAGAGGCTCTTAAGTAGTTCAGACCTGACATCTAGATTTCATTTAAAAAAAAAAACAAACAAAACAGAAAGGAAAAAAGTAAAGATTGAAAGGGAAACAAACCACCACAGGTAGGAATGGTTTTATCATTTGTCTTTCAAAGGGCAGACTTCTGGAGTTCTCAGCTGCTAACTAAACCTCTTAGGAAAATGAAGCCATTCCACTTATTACCAGTGACATCCCTCTGAGACCCTGCATAGAAATGTATCTGTGTGGAAGTGTTTTCTCAGGAGAAAAGCAATCTTGCCTATCTCACATAGCAAAAGGCAGGCAGACATTTATGATGAATGTCTTCTGCATGCAATTAAGAGCCTAATGTGGCCACAAGCACCGGCTGTGCAGGGGCCGCTCACCTGTGCTAAGGCTGGGGCCAGCCCGCTGCTCGCCAACTATTTTTATGTGCTTGCTCTCTGCTGGCCGCTCTCCCTCCACACAGTGTTTGATGAGCCGCTGGGACAAATAAAGCCCTATTTAACAGAAGCCTCACAGGTGAAATTAATTGAATCCCAGTAAGTTTCACCAAAGCCAGTGCCTGATCACGGGACGGTGGGTTTGTATGTACGTACCCGCGCACTGGCAGGTTTCAGTGCGAGGCGAGTGCCCACTGTGGTGGTGTTTGCCTCCACCAGCAATGGTCGCACCTCGAAGCCCACCGCTGCGGTGCTGCTGCCCCCCTGGCTGGCAGGAGTGTGCAGGCAGGGCTGCAGGCAGCTGCAGGCATGGTGGAGGGGAGGAGGCAGGGAGGGCACCCATCTCCTGGCTCATTAGTGCTCCTTATCCTGGCTAATTGCATGTCATGGCACAGGGCAATGGGTGAAGTTACACCTTGGCCAGGAATAGAGCAGATCAGGGACCACCTGGCTCCCAAAGGCAGGGGACATCTCAGCTATGCCCAGGTTTTATTTCATCTAGATTGAATTTAGAAACAGGCAGACAATTTCATTTTCTAGTGTGGATGTGCTTTCCTTACAAGAAAGTTGGATGTGATTTTTATTACTGGACTAGATTTTGCCTTGATTTATATAATCAGTGAAATCCCATTGACGTCAATGGAGTTGCCTGGATATAAGTAAGGGCAGATTTTGGCCTTGGTGTTCATCTCAATTGTGGTAATAAAAGGAATGTCCTAATTCTCCTAAAGAGTAATGGGAGACCAAGAGCACAATTACTTTAACAAGTGTTTCCACTGTTTCTTTATTTGAAATTTACATTAATGTTTTTTGTTGGTTTTAACTCTTTATTCATTTCCTTAAACTAACTTAGTTGCCATTGTTGTAGAAGATAAATGTAATTACATGAATTTCCCAGATCAATTAGATTATGGGAAACCTAAGAGAAATATTCCTACGTCATCTTTATTTTTACTGACTATCTTCCAAGATCATCTCTATGATGTGACTTGTTTCATACTAGTCTGGTACGGTTTTTTCCAATAGCTCAAAATTTTCTCAGGAAAAATATTCGCTTGGAAATGTGTCTTCTTTGAAAGTACTACTCATTTCAAGTCATAAGACTATGATACATTCAAACTGTGAATAACATTTTTCTTGGCTTGATGAGCATCTCTCTTTTGAGCCACCCAACAATGAATGGCTAGAGCTCTGTGAGGAAGCAGTTGCCAAAGGAAGAATATTCGTACCTTCCAGAAGATGTTGCATCAGAGATAATGGTGAAGTAGTTCATTTCACAGAACTGAGCTAACTCCCTGGTGCATTGGATGTTCCAAGTACTCTCATGGTTTCTGAGAAAGATCTTACTGTAAATGCAGGCGAAACCTCTGCCTAAAGCAATTGCCAATGTGTAAGGAGAAGGTAATGTAACGTGCTTGTTTACCACCAGGCATATGCTGCCTTGGAAATGCAGCCTCAGTTACTACATACTTTTTATTGTAAAATAACTTTGCTTTTGTAAACTATAAAAGTTAAGAAATCCTCATCTATTCACAGAAGAGGCAGTTCATGCAGTATTGCTCTGCTTATCAGTGTGCCAAAATACAGATCTAAAAGGGAAAGATTACTTCACAGACTCAAGTGGAGATGCAAATCTCCCACGCTGGATTTCATTTTTATGCTGGTATCAGTAATAATCTGTGCTTCATCACAGCTACGCTACTTAATTGGACTTAGTCTCTGAAGGCCACTTTACTATCATTGGACTGCAACATCTTTTCATCAAAAGCAATTTGGTTTGGATTCGAGCTAGTCATCTTCAAGAGACAAATGCTGTGGCTCTGCAAAGGTTCCTGCTCCTCCTGCTCAGACCAACCCATGCAGCACCCGACCAACCCCCATGCTGTGGCTCAGGACAGCTCACTGGCCACATGACTCCAGAAATGTTTGAAGAACACATCATCTCTACGCAATGCCGTCTAGAGACACAGTAAACGAGAAACAGTAGCTTCAGTGGCACAATACAGTGCTTCTAAAATGTGAAATTACAGTTCTTATTAAATAACTTCCTTAGGAAAATAGCCAGCTGGACATTACTTCCTAGCCTTATAGTCTCTCATGGTCTGCTCCTGCCCCAGCTCACTCTTCAGATCAGCTGTGTTCACCTCCTGCTTTCTAGGAGATGATGCATTTCCAAATACAGTTACACAAATTGAACATTTCAAATACACCACCTGTGTTTGTCTCTCTTAAATAAACACATCCACTCAGTATGTGACTCGGGGACAAAAAATGGTGTCAGCTACGAAAAGGGAAGGCAGAAAGGAACGAGAATCAAGTTAGCTGGCTTTCAAGCACAGAAGGCATACGTTTCCCAAAAACATCTGAAAACTAGCCGTCTGACTCTGGCGTCTTCCAGCTCTGCAATTCTTAATGGAGTCACCTCAGCACGAATGACAGAACTGGTGACCTGCAACACCAGCACAACAAGCTGAAGCACCTTACCTGCCACCTTGACCTGGGTGGGTCTGCAGGCTCTGCACGGCAGTACCTCGAACTCCTCCGCCTGGTACATGGAGTAGTCAGTGCTTGCAACCACCAGCCTGTCTCCAGGTTTCCATGAGCTCACATCATCCACCAGATTCAGGACCGTGCTGTTCACATTGGTGTCAATGGTTACCGTAAGCTTTGGTTTTACTGAAAAGCCAAAATGGAAGGGTGGAGAATTCAGTTAATCTTATCATAAAATGCATGCTATTTTTTAATATTTTTTTTTTGGTGCCTGGAACGCCATCAAAAATGATGATTTCCTCATGCAACAAAAAAACCCCCCAGTTAACTCTTCCAAGCATGCTTTTTACTGGCTTTGGCTTGGAAAGCGAGCAAACAAGAAAGTGTTTTCCTTTAGTTGCAGGCAGGTGGATTTTCCACTCACCCCAGGACTAAATTTAAACGTAGCTTTTTGTGGCTCATTTTCACCACACCCACTTAGCAGCAGCACTTGTGGGCGCTGGGCACTGGTATTTACAGCAGCTAAGTGGTCTTTAAGGCAATGATTGTTTGTCTGCCACCTTTTCCCGAAGAATCCTAATGCCCTGGGTCATGACCAGCTTAGGGACAGCCGTGTTGGAATTAATAGCCACAAAATGAAGTATTGCTTTCAAAACCTGTTGCCTCCACACACTCCGATGGTCTAATCCTGCTTCATCGCAAAATGCTTTAGCAAAAGACAAGGTGTTCACAGGAAGGGACTTGCCAAGTATTTGCCATAGCCTTGCTGGGGTTTTGAGGCACCACCCTGCTGCTTCTGTTAGTGCTCAGGAATTTTTTCCCGAGATAAACCTTCAGCCGCTTTATCTGTGTTCACGTCAATAGCCCGGCTCAAGTTTTAGCTTGGGAAATTGCTCAGGTTGTTCTTACGCTGCACAAGAGCCAGTCCACCAGCAGACAGCATTTCTGCCTTTCCCTGCTCTGGTTCTCAAACACGGGGCACGTACCGGCTCTGCCGCAGAGGAACCGCACTCTGTAGTTGTGGCAGCCCTCGCCCGTCTGGTCCTTGCCATGGCACAGGAACATGTAATCGTGGCCGCTCTTGTAGAAAACCTCAGTTGTTAAATTAGCTCCATCAAGCGTCATTGCCTGGAATGAGAATAGTAATAAAAAACAGGTGATACCTTGAGGTGAAGAGGTTCCACCAAAACATTGATGCAATCGGAAGAAGCCTTTGCTTCATTTTGGGTGATGCACACCAGTTGTATAACAAAATGTTGTGACTGGTACGTGTGCTATCCAGCTGGCTCTCCAGCTGGTGCTCAAGCACAGCTATTTTGTCCACAAGATGCACAGATTATTGCTAGGTGGCATGCCTTTCTCCTCTATCTATATTAAGACCATGTGCTTTTTTGGGAGGAGTATTCTGAGCTTCACTAACATCTGCCTCGGTGCCCTAGATTTTCTCTTGCCATTGATTTGCAGGCAGATGAAAACACAGAGCAGAAATGCTTGCGCCCAAATGAACTCATGGTTTCAAGCGTCTTCACTGCACTCATTTCATCGCTTGTGGCTAGACTGTGTCTGAGCCTCACAGAAGAAAGAGGTAGGAATGCTATTTCTTCTTTGCATGCAGCAGTCCCTCTATGAAAAAAAATGGTGCAACACCCATTGTGCCAAAAGGAACAAGAAGAGGTGGCCTTTTCTCACATAAAAGTACCAGCCTGTAGAGCTGCCTTGAGAAAAAAAGGCTGTATCATGCCAAGAAGCAGGGCGATGTGCTCCTGCTGGGGCAATGTCACCCCTCAGGGTCATGTTAAATTTCACAGTCCGGCTCCATAGGTTGCAGTTCTCTTGACCCTTTCACAAAAGTGTGATGCATTGCATTGGGCAATCCAAGTATCACGCTCATTTTAACAAGGCATCAGGAGATAAGCCATCTTTCAATGAAGGGTCTGATCCTGATTGTCTCACTTACGCAGACCCTTCTCATTAATGCATACACCTCACTGCCATGTATAGGATTAGCACCGTCAGCTGAAGGAATGTGCCTCTGGCTGTGCTGCACTTCTGTTATTATCATCATATCTTCAATTTTCTTGTTTGCAGCCCGGCTGGAGCAGGCCAGCTGCTGTAAATCAGTGTAACTTTATGAAAGCAACCAGCAACACCAGATTACACTACCTGAGGATTTGCCCTAAGATCTGCAGGATAAACTAAAAAATGTTGCCTTGCTTTTAATATACATGGAAAAAAAGTAACTGTCATTTAACAGAAGAGAAAAAAGGTTTGTTTCTTGAAGAGAAGAGTGTCTTTCCCCCCCCCCCCCCCTCTTTTAATATGCATGCTAGAGGGGGCTGTATCATAGCAAACATCTGACCCTTGTTTTGAACTAAATTGTCACTTCTAATACATGTATATGGAAGCAGAAATGAATGTGGATTTGCTAAGACCTGGCAAAAAATTATAGGGCAGTTTTTTCCTTTCTGTTCAAGAGGACATTCTTTATAACCTGTAGCCCTGGAAACTTTCACTCATACTGTCAGCATTGCCGTTTACTTCAATAGCCACATTCTTGTGAATAAAGACAGCTCTGCTGGTTCAGAGTATGCATGAACCTTAGGTTCAGCCTCCCGCAGATACGAAGTATTTTATTGCCTTTTGCTAGGCAATGCTTCTGCTATAGTTGTTTTACCAGGTAGACATGACATACGCAAAAAACAAATCTTAGGTTTTTTGTGTGTGTGTCTTTAAGGAGGCTTTTGCAGTCTCAGGAAGGGTATACAATTTCTTCTCAGCATGCTGGCCTATTGGCATAACTATCATGTTTAGCTCCAAACAGAATTCAAACGTCTTTCCACGGAGAAAAAACTATTGACTCCATGAAATGGCTGCAAGCTCACTGATATTTTTGACAACGTACTACAGCTGGTAGTTTTACCATCTCATTACATTTTGTGATCAATTTTTTAGGTAGGGTCCATTCCAGGACCATTTAAAAACTTTGAAATTTTCATGTGTTTTTTCCTTTTAATCTTCCAGCAGGGAATCACATATTTCATGACGGCATCTGTGCTGTCCATGGCCCCATCTGTACTCCTTTTCGTGCCAGAAGCCAGAATTCACTGGTAGGAGCTCAATTCTATAAACTTTTGTCTCAGAATGGTACAAGATTGGATACCAGAGCTTGCTGGTTATGTATTACAGCAGTGAAATAATAGGTGTCTTTTAGTTAGAAACAGAAATTACTGACAATTACTTTGAGGTTCAGTGTCAGTCCAAAGTGGATGTGCCCCTCTAAAGCAAGTGGTAAGCTAGCCTACCTGGATGTCAATGGGTTGCCTACAGATTTTATCAGGATGAGCAGCTTTGAAGTCAGAAAGCTTCTCCACGTCCTTAGATCTCGCTTTATCAGGCTTCTCAAACCACTCTGTCCATTCTACATCTGGAGACAAGTGCAAACAAGAAAAGTCATTTGACAAAGCTTAACAAATGCAGCAAAAATGCATGAAGCATAATATGATCTCAGATATCATTCACAAATTTCTTCACTGATGACCTGATTCCTGCCTCTTCCTGCCAGCCTGTCAGCCGCTTTTAATGATGCCATGAAGTGTAATCAGCCAAGGGAGGGCAGAGTTATTAAAAGCTACGTAACTGGAGTATGCACTATGAGCATTATTAATAGCTATGGATTTTGGATCGGTGTCCTCCTTAGCTGCCTTCTCTGATCTTCAGATCAAGTTACGACCAGTTACTGTATGTTGTCTGAAACATGGACATGATGACTATGTAGTCAAAAGAAGTAAGAGGTTGTGTGTGATCTCTTAGATCATAAGAGATGGAATTTCACACCCAGTGCAGTAAAGGAAGAAGGATCCCAGTATTCAGAGAGTCCTGGAGACAATTGGAGAAAGAATCTCTGCGTATTCTTTACTTGGGTGAGTGGCGACGTAAACAGCAGCTAGCAAGCCCCCTCATCCCAAATGGAAAAGTATTTCAGTAAAACGGATGATTCACCTTATGTGTCAGCTATCTACCACCAAGCTAAATGGCACAGAGACCTCTTACCTTGAACCCACTCGCTACTCAGAGAGACATTAAAGTGTTCCCCATTCTCAGCTTTGAATAGTTTGAATACTTTGGCCGCAGCTGACCCTTTGTGACCTGTAAAAAACCCAAACATTGGTAAAATCACTGAATGCAATCGACAAAAGTCAGAAGTGAAAAGGTAATGGTCCACATGTGTGTTTGTGTACTTTGGCGACATCATCCAGAATTAGTCCTGCACAGCTTCCAGAAAAATGTACTGATCTTGGAATGAGCCTTCAGGCACTTTTATAACTGCTTGGACAATCAGGAGGACAAATATTCAAAAATCAAGACAGGATAAAAAAACCCCAACGATTTGTAATATATTGCTATTTTTATTCTATGTTGTATCAAGCCATGTTATTAGCTGCTCTTGAATATGCCATGAAAAGACACAGACTCGGAAGTCTTCAGGTTGCAAGAAAATGGTTTCACAGGAGTATTTGAGGCTATCGATACAGGACACACTGATTACATTTTTGGCTGGTATGAACGGGGTTTGTTCCATAGCTTTGTGTCTACGAGAGGCAGTGTCTGAGCTCAGTGGAGTTACATGTATTTAAACTGCTGCAGGATCTCACCTTTGATCTCAGGGTTTGGATAACCTAGGTTATACCCCACTCAGCTGCCTCAGCTGCATGAATGGGAGGAAGCAATATATACAAGGAACATTCAATTAAATGCATCTAACCATCAATCGCTTCAATGTAATGCAGTGTCAAGTGAAAACATCATTGACTAAATTAATCTCGGCCATAACTCCAGCCACTTCCAGAGATAATGTCAAGCCAGCATTTTGTGCATGAATTACCTTGATATTCAATGTGGTCTTCAACAGAAGAGGAGGGATTTCCTTTAACGGTAATAAAGCTCCATGGGTGCCTGGAAAATGACAATGAGAAATGATCAAGTTATGTCATGTATAAGATGCATATGTTTTATAGCCCAATGTTTTCGCATTTCTCAGGGGCATCACACTCAAAACAGTCTGATCAGTGTGATGGGCAGCTTAGTTAAAATAAAAAATATCTTAACACACTGTATTTCTTTGGTAAATATATCAAAAGAGAAGGAATTTTGACGACAAATTCTGGCTTAATACACTCCCATAACGAGCGGTTTCTCTCTTAAATGAGTGTTTAAAGAGGCTTGTGTGTGACAGACCCAAGGGACACTGGCAACTCTTTGGGGAACCTGAAAATCTTTCATGTGTGTGTGTGTGCATACACTAAAGAATATGAAAAGAAGCCACTTCTACTTGTACGTATACATAAATAAATGTAAATGATGCTGAAACCCTGGATATCACAATTGTCTTTGGAATGACCTACGAGAATTTCTAATAGACAGACTGGCTGGTGAAGGAGAATAAAAATTACCTAGATAGCCTTCGCATATCTGCTTTCCTTATTTTGAACATTGAACAGGGACAAAGGTTTATGAGTCTGAATTGTCTGTTCAAATCTGATCCCATGGCAGAGGCAAGTTCATTACCGCCTGATCGTTACTGGTTGAATAGGTTCAATAGCTATCAGCATCGGTGGAGAATGACCACACGGATGAGTAAGCAGTGGAGACAGACCGAAGTGCCTCCCCACCTTGGTGGTGAACCCAATTAGTAGGGGTCAGGAGGGAGTTTCATCTTCGAAATAGAAGTTCAAGCATAGCTGCTTTTAATGACTAACAGAATAAAAAATATACATCTAGGGGTGTAGGGAGACTGTCATTCCTACCCTGCATTTGGCGAACAGTGCCACAGATTAAATCATGTCTCTATAAGTATAAATACCCAGTGATTTCAATTGCATCAAGATTCCCCCTTGAGTCTTGCCGGTCACCTTCCATTTACCATCTGCTGGTGTAAGTGAAGTTATAAACCACCCCGGGACTTCAGAAGAAAACATACACAGACATTGACAGATAGCCACTAAAACACGCACGGATCCCCACTGGCATGAGCTGGCTTTGCTGGGACTCATAGCCCCAGACCCTGGGGGCAGCAGGAGCAGTTCTGGGTGAGCACTGGTGCCCCCGGTGCTGTGCCAAGCTCCCCCGCAGGCACTGGCCACAGCTCCTCCAGGGAAGGCAGTCCCAGCAGCGTGTCCCCAGCCCGAGCACAGGGCAGGCTCAGCAGGAGCTGCCAGCACAACAGCCTCGGGAGCCTGCCTGCCAGCCAGATGCTTCTGCTGGAAAACTCGCCTGTGCACCAACTGCTGACGGCACTGCTGAGCTGTGATCTCCATCCAGGGAGAGACGGGGGATGAGGGCAGGAAGGACACTTTATCACTCAGCAGGCAAGACAGATTTTATTTTTTTTTGGTCCCCAAATTCAAAACAAATGACGGAAAAGATGATAATCTCAAAAATAATCTAAAGAATATGAAGCTATCTAGTTCTGCAGCTCAAGGTCTGGCCCCATTTCATACATTAAAATACTTGTTTCTCACAGTTATTTTATCATTAAAAATAGTTTTAAAGTCATTCAACCCTGACACATAAGGACACATGCAATCTATTTGGGCTATACGAAATGAAGGGACCAGTAAATCCAACTAGTGATACTTGGGTGGGATTCCAAAGAGAACAACTATATCATCAAGTGCAGAAAGGCTTTCTTTTAATTTATTAGTAGAAGGGGGCGGGAGCTTACACTTAAAGAGTAAACTGACTTTTCAAAACGACAATAGAGGAGGAATGCAGGATTTTCTTTTGATTCCTTATGTGCTGGACTCAGCAAACAGGCAACTGAATGCAATGCCAGGAGGATAAAAACATTTTTGGATAAATCGGCACTGCTCATCGGCTCTGCTACAGCAAGGGGGAGTTGCACAACTTCACAATCCGATTGAATATGGAGCAACTGGAGATAGACAGGAATTTGTCCACATAACTGCTGCCGCCTCCAGAGTCAGAAAACAACCCAGCCTACAGCTGAACAGCCCGATTCGAGTGGCACCTCACAACATGGGAAACAGAAATTTCCTGAGCCAAATTACTGCCTGAGGCTTACACTGTTGTCATCTCGGTGATGCCCATGGTCAGCCCCAGCCACCAGCAGGGAGCTGAGAAGACCTGACCACCAGGATTCAGCAGGACCAGCCAGCAAAGCCCAGGTGCTGGGCAGTGGTGAAGGGTGAGAACGCTTACAAGGGCGTGTTAGAAAGAAAAATCCATCCACTGTCCTCTGTCAGGGCCTTCCTTTGCCATGGATGTTCAAGTATGTACATGTGTGTATAATTTTCCCATCCTAAATATTTTTTTTAAGATACTCCAAAAAATTCCAAAAAGCACCTGTCAGGTATATACACCCTTATTCATAGTTATAGATGTGTCTGAAACATAAAGCAAGATGTCTAAATCTTGTTACATTAAAGTGAAGTGAAAGTTCAATTTGCATAAGGAGAAAAGCTTGGTTACATCTGACAAAGCTGCCTGTCTTCCACGCTGCCATCTAACTGCCTCTGTAAATCTGGTCCCAGCTGCCACCCAGACAATGGTTTTTTTTGAAACTTATGAACTTAAATGCTAAGGAGTCTCCTAAAAATACAGTCTTTTAAATAAGGCACCAAGATGCAGGTAATTTTCCACAAACCAGTATGACAGTGGAAGACAATATTTACCAACTACTGCTGTGTTACGGTACCCACAATGTCCCTAGTATTTGTATAGGGAAATATTGTGGTATTTCAGGTAACAGCATGATTACAGATAACAGCTATTAGCTTTTTGACTACAAACAATAGCAATGTGGAAAGTCACACTTCCATGGATGAATTGCTATGGTATTCCCATTATAAGCATTTACGGCAAAGAAGTGAGAAACTAGCATTAAAACACCACAGCAGCCTAAAAACATCAAGTGCAATTTACTTTTATAAACATATGCGAAACCCATCAATCTCTTCCTGTTGCACAACTGGAAAAAAAAGTATAATGTTCAAAAATCTTTTCCTGTTTCCCTAACTCTAGTTTTTGAAAAGAAACCCAGCAGACTACTGGGCTTTAAAATAGGGTCTGGGTATTTGAGAGCAAGCATTGCACTGATGGAGGTAGCCTGGTTTTGAAGACTATGTCTAGAGCCTTAGTCGATTCTTTGAAATGAATTATCTGGTGCACAGGAGTCCCTGTAATATTTGACACAACTTCTTCATCAACCACTCCAAATCTTATTCCATCTGCATGTGCCCAGCTGACACTTGTTTGTTCCCACAGGCTGCTGTATTGAACTGCTTCTCCCTACAAGGCAGATTTATTTGTGTGTGTGTTCTACAGTGACCTTCTTAGTGCCTCTTAAATAAAAAAAAAAAAAGAAAGCCTACATAAATTCAGATAAACATAAAAAATATAATGGCAGTTAGGTAAATAGCAAATATTCTCAACAGTATGTGTGCCAACACAGACACTGTATTGGCCACAGAAGTATTTACAGTCCACAGGATAAATTCATGCTTGCTAAACTTCTGTGCTGCACAAGTCCCTGAATATGTATTGGACAAGCTGAAGAATATGCTGGATGTATGTCTATATGTATTTAGCCAGGGCTACACAGCTATTATTCTACCCTCCATAATGTTCAGCCCACTGAATCCAATGTGTGCAGATATGCTATTTAAATCTTTGGGTGATGGCTTGAAAATAAATTGGAATAAGTAACTTATGGGAACAATATCTTGGAAAAACATCTTTTTTAATGTGAATCATATGCTCTTCCTCAATCTGCTAATAAAAATACTTAATATAGACACTGAGTGCATCTTGAAGTGTCTAATTAGCTGCTAAAACTTCACATTGAGAAGTTTCCCTCTTTTTTGGTTGTTTTTTTTTTTTTTTTTTTTCTCCATGTAAAATAACTTTGTGCCTTTGAGAGAGTGGAATTATTTGGACATCTCAGGAGCATAATAAAGCCTCTGTGCTGGAAGAACTGGCAGGACTGGTACATACCTAAACCCAAGGTGGAGGAAATGCTTGCTGCCCAGTTTGGTCATTGCTTTCCTGGCCGAGTCATCCAAGTTTCTAGATCCTTCATCGTTCACTGCAACTGACAGGATCATGCCATTCACAACTCTGCCCAAGTACTGGGAAAGACGTATGCTTTCCTCTTTTGCTCTGTAAGTATCAAACCTAAAGTGATAAAAACACGCAAAACCATTCACTTCAGTGAGCATCACAGCTTTATGTACTGAAAAGCAAGTGTTATAAAGAAATAACTCTTTTGTATTGTTTACAGTGATATTTTATCCCATTGCAAAAGCGCTTGTCTAATGGCATATTAAGGGCTTTTTCTTTAATCCGAATCTAGTTAACAGAACAGCACGATAGTAACACTACCCACTCTTTGGTTTTGGAGGTTACTGATTGAGAAAGAATTGTATATATATTCAAAAACACACATTTGAAGAAGATGCTAAAATGCAGGTTTCTGAGCTTGCTGAGATGCTGTCCCCCACCTGTTCCCAAAGATCCTCACATTTAGAAGTTGAGTAGTCACTCACCGATCTGAATGGACAACTGCCCCCGTCTTTGGGTCAATGACATGGACAATGACACCCCGATGGCCCCAGCTCCTTTCAAAGTAGTATCCACCTTCTTCCAGGCCACCGGGATGAAGAGTCTTGTTTAAGAAAGTCCAGGAGAGCTTTTTCTTTCCGTGGATCTCAAGAGTGCCACCCTTACTTACTCCAAGATACTTCTGCCCAAAGTAGGGATTTGGCTGGCTGCCGTCATCCGCTCTGCAGCAGGGAGGGAGGAAAGGAACCAGTTTGGGGTTTGTATCTGGCAGCCAAGGAGCCTCTCCCCTTGTTCAGCTGTGGCCCAGGGAGGGAAGTGTCATGACTTGCAATGCATTTCTTTCAACTGCTCTAAGGATCAGCAACTGCCCACATTCTACAGAAAATAAATTATTTGGAATTACACTAGCAGCTATTGAAGACCAGCAGATATCTGGAACGCAAATTATACATGTTATATTCATTATATCCAGGCCAGAGGAGGCCTGAAGCTCGGGCTAAATGACATGTTTGTGGTTTTGAATTCTGGAGGAAGGTAAGATCCTAACCAGGAGCTAGGAGCTCCAGCGGTTGTTAAATATGAGCTTGGCACCCTTGAAATTCTAAGAGATCCTGTAGCAATCTGCAGGACATAAATACATTACCCTTTGGCTCACCACTCTCATGCAGAAAGGATGTTTAGGGAGGAGAATTTTTCAGAATAAAAGAACTCCTCAGGTTTTAACCCTCTCCTGGAAAGTCAGCTTGAGTGGTGGCAAGGTGCATACTTGATTTTCTGGCATGTCCAAATACCCCAGTGCTCATCTCCCAGTAGGATTTGAAAACCAGGACCAAAACTGCATCTTTTTTTACAGCCCATTTAAATCGGTTAAAAAGCTACTGAACATTCCACAGAGCACTGATGATAAGGATATCTGAGAAAATGTAATTTTAAGGATGTGTGAAATTTTGTTCCCTGTTGTGGAAGAGAGATCCTAGAAAGCTCTAAGATAATATTTTACCATGCATACATACCGCCCATATAAGATGATAACCACATTGCTTTGGTAAGGGCACATCTCACTGCCAATATGCAACTCTCCATCATTTTCAATGAGTATATGTCTAGTACGCAAAATGATAGGCTTCACATCATCTTTAATGACGAGTTTTCCTAAGTAGAAAAGGTTATGACATTTGCTTTAACACACAGCAGCTCACAGGAGATTGTGGTACCATTGCACTAAACCCCAGTGCTGGGCTCTCATCAAAATTTGTGAAAAATTCTGCCCATCCTCCCCAAAACAGTTCTCAAGACAAATCCTAAAGAGATTAGATGGTTTTTATTCTGTCCAATTCATGAAGAATGCAATCAAGATTTGCACGGAAAAGGACACATTCAAAACTGAGACAGAAATTCAGAGTTAAGATGAATAAAACTATTCATATGAACAGGCACCAGCAACACTGTGTCTCTGTCCTTAGAGACAAAGAGGCACATATGTGTCTGCCCTGTCCTGAGACCCTGAGAACACTGCTATCATGGTATGATGTTATAGGGGCAATGATTTAGTAAAAAAATGTTTTTGAAGCAAATCACAGAAATAGAACTAAAGAGTATAATGAGCTACTTTTGTAAATTTTCTAGAAAGGACAGCAAATAAGTTGAACATAATGGCTAAACTGCCGATAGCATCTCAGTTACCACCCACCCCGCCATACTGAATCGAAGCTGTGTTTGTCCAGCAGCCACCCAGTTCTCAGGAAGAAGCAGGAGGCTCCCCCAGCATGAGGCAGGGTGATGTAACCAGCCCCAGTGGAAAGCACTCTTTGCCCAGCCTCGCCACCAGCACGTTTTACCTCCATCCGTGATGTGGATAGAGTGGACAGTCGCAGAAGAAGAGAGAAGGAGCTTCCTGCCATTACGGATTTCAACGTGGTTTTCTTCATTGTGACCTGGGTTCCAGTTTTCCAACTCAGGATCGTTATCAGGGCATGTGACAGCTGCTTCTGCTGGGCAGAGGTGGATAGTGAAGACAATTACCTTTTGTTGGATGCAAGGCAGAAAGCTCCATATCTGGGCATCTTTACAGTATCATTCTCAGTACCCCCTTTTGCTGACTCCCTGGAACACAGCGATATCTCAGTGCAGCAGAGTACATGTGGGTCATGACCAAAAGAAAACAAACAGCAGCTTAAGCTGTATGTTTTTCTGTTTTCTGGAAGCATGGAAAAACCCGCTAACCGATGCATAGGAGTCTTGCAAGGGATGCAGTTTCCAGAAAACTACCGAGGAGAGGTCACAGCTGAGCCATTCCTGCGTTCATACCATCCAGACACAAAGCCTTTCACAAGCCCAGGGAAGATGTTGATGAAAGGATAAAACAACCACTACTTTTACAGTGCCCCCAAAACACCTGTGAGGTTTGAAAAGCTTTGTTTAATGTAAAGATGTTAAAATATGTTTGCATACTGTGTTTTCACTGCAGGTGGAAAGTAAACGTGCTCAATCTAATGTGAAAACACCAAACACCAAGGAATTACCAGTCCACCCAGTAACAGAGAGCAACAGGAATCTCAGGAGAGACCCTGGGTTTGTGAGCTTTTCCAGGCAGAAGCAATAAGGATTCATTCACTTTGGGTTCACACATCACCAGTCTACACACACAAATTTGATTACGGACTGCCATGACATGTTAGTCTGAACAGCTTTTATACAAAATCCAAGTCTCATGTTGTAAGTATTTACTTAAGATAAAATATTTCCCCCCATACAATCTCACTTGATATGTGAGCCTCACATCTTACTCTAATCAACAAAACTGCGAGTGCGAGAGTCCCATATGTGATGTATATTTTCTAAGAGCAGAAGATTTTCTAATCCTAGGAAGCTGAGGTCAGTGGAAGTTGGAGCAATGAGCCCTTTGCCATCAGAAATGGTTGGGAGCTCTCACCAGCTCTCCAGTTTTTAGCCTTTAAAACAACAACAAAAAAAAACCCAACATAGGAAAACCATAGGATCCACAAATCAGTGATAACAGACATGGGATAAACACCTGGATTTCAGCAGAGTTGTGCCTCTGGCAACTAGTAAGTAAAGTTGGGTGGGTTTTACCCCACAGATACTAATGCCTCCCGTTAATGGAAAGGACAATGATGTGAATCCATTCAAGGACACATGTCCCGGTGCAGGTGTAGCTGACAGCGAGCAGGTTGCGCTGCCACTGGGAAGCCTGGGGGTCGCCTGCAATTAATTCCACAGCAACAGAAACAAAACCTGTCCATCTGCATCCAGCCTCCTCTCAGATTCCTCCACAAGTTTCGTGTCTTAAGAAAACCATAGCATTGGACCAGCCACTGCCTTAATGTCTCCGGAGACCCATTAAATACCAGCTTTTCAAGGTGAGAAGGGACATTCCCTGTGGGCAACATATGCCTCAGCTATTTGCAAACCTTTTCCGTATACATGAAGTGATCAAATCAAAGAGGTCTAGTAGGTAGCAAGTCAAATACTGATAAACACCCACGACCTGATTTTGATATCACTTGTGCCAAGTGTATCAGTGATGTCAGAGGCCCTTCTTCTGATCTACAGCAATTGAGGAAAATGGGGAGTTTCTGGGTTCCTACCAGAAGACACACAGAATTAATAAGGCTTGGAAAAGATAAATATATCAGGCAGGAAACAAGGGTCGCATTGTAAATAGATGGTTCAAATATAATTGTAATACACACTGACAGCAAATCTAGAAAAATGAGCTGTTATTCCCAGAGGAATAAGGATAATAGAAAAATTTGTTCATGATGAGAAACTAAATAAAACCAAAAGAATCGATTCAAATGCAGAGGTATAATTTATCAACTAGATTAAGTGGACAGGATAAAAGCTTGTTCATTTTACCAATTACTTGGCTATACTAGGGTCCAAAAGAGCATCCTGAGTCTTGAGAGATGACTTGTGCCCCCAGAATTCATTATTTAGAAACAGAGAGGTAGAGAGTGAAACCTAAGGGGAAATCAAGAGGAATTCACACTGGTGTTTGGGATGACATCAGCAAAAGCCGATACAATGCAGAGCAAAGAACCCAAATTCCCAGTTTCATAAACCAATTCATACCAGAGAGCAGAAGCCAGGCACATCACCCACACCCACTGTGCCAAGGACACTGGGGGGCTGAGCACCTTCTGCCAGCTGGTCCAGGTACCTTGCCAGCTTATTACTCTCACTGTCATTTTGAAAATAAGAGTGCAACTTCTACCCAGCACAAAGAATGAACTGGACATTCTGCTGCTTCACCAAAAGGGCCTGGGGGAGGCAGTGAAATGTGTTGCTTCGTGCAGCTGCAGCTTTTGGGGCAAGACATATGGTCTCTTTGTTTTAAACTAATACAACTGGCCAAATTAGCTGTATTTAGAATATGTATATCAATCTTCCCTTTTCCCCTTTCCTTAACTGCTTAGGGAAAGGGCAACTTGGAAGAGACAAAGCCCAAGGGGGCAGGGATGTCCCACCCCAGAGCTTTTTGCTATCCACATCTGGGCTTGGGCAATGCAGCAAAATGCTCGACTTCACAGCCCACAGCCACAGCTACTAGGACCTGAGGTTTCTTTTGTTATTTCTTCATGGCAGTGTGTCGGGTTTGGGTTTGTTTTAAGAATGTGTGGCAGAGTCTGACGGATTCCTGAGGGTACTTTCACCTGCTCAGAAATTTCAGTCTTTGTCACTCCAGCTGCCTTTGATCAGGAGTATGGGCACATCAGAAAACTGCTTTACTTCTCAGTTTTCTCACTCTGTCCTTGACTCATATGAAGAAGAGTAAAAAACTGCTCAATTTAAACCAGCAACGTCGTTATTTAAAAACAATGTTACAAACCATGCCCTCCTTTCCCATGGCAGGTAAAACTTACCTGTGCTTACAGAAGAGATTACAAACAGAAGAAAAATGAAATATTTAGCCAGATATTGAGAGGTAAGTAGAGCCATTCTTCAGGATTTTTAATTCTTTGGGTGGATACCTGTGAAGAAAGCGTATTAAACAAATGTTACTTCTTTTTCCCAGCTCATTGCAAAAACCATTCATTACACAAAAAAGGTCATAGCCAGCTTGTGCCAGACCGCTTCCACTCCCATGCAGCTCTATGGCTGAGAACACCTTCGTGCCACTTCGGGACCAGCATGAGCAGAGCAAGAATCCACGGGCAGTTCCTCACCCTTTGTTTGGTTTAGGATAAACCCACTTGGGAATCCAAATAGACACTCAGAAAGAAACCACCAGATGTAACCAAAACCACCTTAGGAACGCTGCATAAACACATCCCGTGTCAAGACTCTCTAGGGCCGCCTATTCACATGTGCAAGAAACTAATGAAACACAACAGAGAAGGTGTTTGCAGAGTGACAAGTTTTCACGAAGTAACCTTGCAATGGCACCTCTCTCCCCCTGTACTACCCACACATTTTTAGCAATGGTGTTTTGTGCATCCCCAAGATAAACTGTACTCACACTTCCAGGCTGAAGCATGCAGTTTCTTAGATTTCAGATCCAAGAAAACATTGTTTATTTAGTGTGCCAGCTCCTATTGCAAAGCCAAAAGCTGCTTTTGAAACCAGCCTACCTAATGTTGGTTTTGTTTCTTCAGCAGCCAACCCCCAGCAAAAACAAACAAGCAGTGTCATGAAAGTCAAAGTTAGAATTAACGTATTTCTCTCCAGTCTCCAGTGATTGATTTTGCAGCTTTGCCCCGTCCTCATGACAATTTATTGACACATGTATTCACACGGAGGCAAGGACACCCACTTCTTGTGTATTTGTAAGGCACTGTTTAAAATTCACGTGTAGTCCTTGGAGCCATTAGGTTTTACCATGTAAGCCAGTATCTGAGCAATATTGAAGAAATTTATTTGTAGGTGTCATATCACATCACAATGATGAAACGAGATAAGAGTATGCACCGCACAGCTTAGACAGACGCAAAAAAAAGCAATTGGAAAAAACTCCAGGGTGCCCCAATTTCTTTAGGGTAAAAAGCACATGTTATTTTTCATGTCACTTGTTAATACAAAGCAAACAAAAAACAGGAGAAAAAGATACGCAAGAAGCCAGGATTTATCCTGGAGCAAATTTCACAATGTATATATGCAAGACACATGCCTGTGCTTTTCATAAAGGTGATATAGCTCAAAGTACAATGATACATTTGAACTACATGTAATCCAATGATTGTATTAAAAATCGCATTAGAAGCAGATTTGTCAAGAAATATTCCAGCAGGAAAACGTTTGCTTGTTTTGGTATAGTGTATTTGACAGCCATGAGTTTTGGAAGCAGCATAGACTTAGAGTTTGGTACAGTCTATCAGGTGCTGAAATGCTGTTACAGAGCAGTAGAAGAGAGGAATGCACTTAATAACGCTATAACTTTGAATGATATACATTATCAGAGAGCAATACTGTCGCCGTGGAATTAGTGCCAGAACCAGGCTGCACGTGTCTGACATTTTAATAGCATCAACCACCACTGCTTGATAAGCCGGGGCTCTTTAAAAGGAACATTATTAGAGGTAGGCCCAAAGTACAGCAGTCACCATTAAAATGTCAAGATTTATTAGTGATGATTACACAGCCTAATCTGCAAACCCAATCGCTAGATTCTGCTCTAACAATAGAGGAAAAACTAAACAAGCGGTAATACCGCAGGATGGTCATTGCAGATAAACAGTGTTTCTTGTAGCGTGGACACAGCTGTATGTTAGTGTCACATAAAACCAGAGTCCAATAAGTTATTGGTCATAAAATACATTCAGATGATATCAGAGCTCACAGAAATAAAAGGGAGGAGCTGATTTTTTGGCAGGGCTGGCATGCATTTGCTCTCCTGTTGCTTCATAGGTAGCAAAGAAATTTCTTTGTTCTGGTTGATTAAAAACTCAGAGGATGGTCTCTGCTCGTGATCTTGTTTCTGACAGTAACCTGTAGCAAACTGGTAGGAAATACATTTAAGAAATGTCACAGACTTTGCTCTCTTTAGTGCCAAGAACTGCATAGTACTTACCATCAGGCTGTGCAAAATGGCTTCTGGTGTTACATCCCCGGTTGCTCACTGAGGACCGCTTCCCTGATTACATCCATCTTCATCAGCAGAGATCACAACAAGCGATCAGACACTGGAAAGCCATGCCATGTGTGGAGGCGTCAGCTGCCTGCCAGGCTTCAGTGTTTTTGTAGTGTCTGATCTGCCACAGTCCAAAGAATATCCTGCTTATTTTGTGGCTTTTTTTTTTTTTTTTTTTTTTTTTGGAGGTAAGGGGTTTGATTCGGCTCGTGGCAAGCCCGAGCTCCTTGCAGCGTTAGTACTAACTGGCACTTGGGTTGGAAAGGCTGAAAGCCGAGAGGGCCAAGAGGATCCGACTCCTCTGATTCAGCCCTGACTAACACACTCCTGGAAAAGCGCTGCTCGGAGGGTAATCTCAGGAATTTTCCTTTAAAGCTTTCAGTTAAGCATCTTTCCCAAACATCTGACACAAACGCTGACATGTTTGTTAAATGTAAGAAGAGGAAGAGGTAGCAACTTTTTTCATCAACATCTGCTGGAGAGGACTCCGCTACCTCCTGCCAGCCAGCTTGGGTCAGCTCAGCGCTCGGAGCTGCGTGGGGGTACAGCAACACACTGCATCTCCCTTGAACAGGCGCCACGTGGCTGCCTTCAGCTCTGACGTAACCGGCAATGTCAACAAATCTCCCTGCCGATCCAGGCACTCCGAGAGCATGATGGCTATACAAGTGTCCTCCTAAGCCTATCGTCTCCAGCATTTCTCAAATACCATCTGTGACTCCTCTCTTGGGTGAGAAAAGCTTTTTCATCCGGCCATTACAAGCTGCCTGGCAATGGCAAGTGGGACTTCTATCTCTGCATCTGGCAAGGCAGGCTTTCTGAAATGATTCCCAGCTGCTGGATCTTTCCAAAAAGTGAACAATAGCAGCAGACAATGCTAAAAGTAGATGCAGGAAACCATTAGTCCTCAGCTGGCTGCTACTGCAGGTGTCAGCAGCAACACAGTGCTAGAAAGCGCACCGCATGGTCAGGGATCCCTGTCCACTGCCCTCCCTGTGGTTCTTATGCTGGAGGCAATGCAAAGCAGACAATCCCGAGAGCTAAACAGCAAAGAAGTGCTCTGAGTGCTCTGGGGAAACTAGATGGTCACACGCATCATGCTGGGGTCACATGGACACCCTAAATCCCAGGGGCAGAGCAGAGCTCCCTGGGTGGCACAGCCGTTCAGAAAGACACGCCAGGCTCCAGCCTCAGCTTGCCACCTTGCGTGACTCTGGGCAACCCCCCAAGCCTGGCATCAAAATTTTAAAAACCTAACTCCCAATATTGTCTAGTTTAAAATGCTTTTTAAGACTTGCTTGACAGACCTCAGAGGACGCACCTTCAGCATCTGCTGAAGATGAGGCTCCTTTCTGGTATGTCGAGCAGGGCATAATGGGAGCATTAACCATCCTTCACAAACATGGCAAGGATGGGAGAAAAGCAGCAGCCACCTAGTCCCCCCGAAAAAGATGTCAAACAGGAGCAAGAAACCTGATGGCTGCTACTGCTGCTACTGCCCAGCAAGGGAGGCCATAGACCTGTGCAGAAGCAAAGCGGAGATCCAGAGCTGTCCCGAGAGAAGAATAGGAAAAGCTCACATGGAAAAGTGTCAGCCTGATGGGAGCAAATTCTCAGCAGACAATAATCTGCGCTGGTCCTTGAGATGACCTTTGAGTGAAATCTGTGTTCCCCAGGGAGCATCTTTGCCAGGTGAGATGCTCCAGGAGAGCCCCCCGGGTCAGTGCCATGGCTGTGGACACCCTGGGTGGCCAAACCCAGACCCTCCCACTGCCACAGCTGACGCTGAGGTTTTAACAGTTTGATGGCTAGCTCTGAACCCTTGTGCATGTTTCCTCATTCATATGCAAGAAAGCCAACATCAATTTGGAAGCTGATTCCGGAGAGAGAGAGGAGCTGTTTAATTAGCACCTCTGCTACCTTCTTGCTGATGTGGCATGGTGGCGACTCTCCTCACACACTCAGGGAATTTTGCATTTTAGTCCCAGCTAGGAAGATGGATTTGAGGACCACATTTGCCTTTATGACCCGAGGACACGCCAGCTCTTGCCCACAGTGGCACTCCCGTGCACACCCAGCCACAAGCACCGCTGAAGCCTTCAGACAGCCTCACAAATAAACAAACACGTTTCTAGAGAACACTAATGAAAATTTCCCAGTCCCAGCTCATGACAGCAGCGTAGCAGGCTCTGCTCTACATCTTGATCTTGTGCTTGTCACCCACCCTCTCGATGCTCTTTTTTACTAGCAGGTAGAGGAGGATCAAACTCAGGAACAGACTTTACTTCCCATGAAATCAATACTGGAGCCAAAAGCAGCACTCTGATTTTTTTCCCAATGAACCTTGGTTTCTGACAAATTTATCTAATAACTTTCCCTACAAGGAAGAAGGATCTGCTCACATATTTTGTACATAAACATCACTGCAAATTCCTTCATTCCTGATGTTCATAAAAACAGATTCTGAATGAGAAGCAGGAGTCAGAGGAAATTTTTACAATGAATACATTAAAGGAAACTAAGGTGTTTGTAAATGTGTTGTGATATTGGCAAACTATTTTGAAACAGAAATAAAAGGGGGGAAAAGTTATTTTAAAGCTATGTTGTTTCTTCAAAATTAACCTCTTTTTTTTTTTTTTTTTTAGAGTCTTAAAGACCTTGAAGAGGAAAGGAAGCATGTTTTGGCTCAGCTAAACAAAATCATTTGCAATTCAATCACTCCACCCATCTGAGGCTGACTGACTCCCAGTTTCACAGGCTTTCGAAGTATTCAGCATTTCACTGAATTAAACCTTCATCCACCGAATGAAGATTTCAAAGCACCAAAGCGGTGGGAAGCTGAGCCCCCTTTGCTGAGCTCCAGGGTGCGCTGGCTTTGCTGTGCCTGCTGGCAGTAACCCAGTGTATAGCCCAGCTAATGCTTTTGGGGAGCGCCAGTCCCACCACTCTGGGGGTAACAGCCCCCAGGACGGCCATGTATCCTGAATGCATCACACGTACCGAACGTGCCTGGATTAGCTGCAGGTCCATGTGGACACGCACACAGTCCATGCAGGCTCTAGCATGCGGATGGAGGTCCTCCTGCTCAGGAAATCCGCGGGAGGAATATGACAGCTTCCCGCAAGCACAACACCCACGCGACACTTACCCCCACAGCTTCAGTCACACAGGCTGCTGGTGCATGCCAAGTTAGTGGTGGCCTTTGAAAACATCATCTCGAATGTTCCAAGGGTCCGTGGAGGAACTGTACCCTCTACAGACCGTCCCTAATTTTGAATCCTTTTTTCCCTCCCAAGGTAAGGAAAATGCGTGCAGTGGCTGAAAAGGATCACAGCATCCTGAATCCTCTTCAAACTGCTGCTTTCAGCTACCCAAAGAACTGCATCAGGATGTAAATATTTTTCTTTTTGCTTTTGTGGTACTTCACTGTTTGCATCTGGCCTGCCACGGCTCCACGCCTTCCTCTCCAGGACATTTGCCATTTGCTCTCCTTCTGGGGCGGGAGGGGGAATAGAGATTTTTCAGAGGTTTAGGCACATTCCTCTCCTTCCTTCACCAGGCTCTTCCTTTGCCAATTGTTTAGTCTCAGCCCGGGGTTAGAGCTCTGCAAAGTTTTATTGGGATCCAGGGTCTGGACCTGTCAGAGATTATCAAATAAATCTCCAAAAAGCTAAAAGCTTGCTCTGTAAGTGCTTGTTCCAATGTTGGTCTTACGCTCATAAGCCAAAAACATCTTGCTTCTCTTCCCCTGCACAGCCTCAGAAATCATAACAATTAGGTATTAATAGGAGTTCAAAAGGACTTCAGGGAGCTCCTTAGAGGGTCAGTCCCAGCTGCTTGGCCTCTTGTACCACTTCTCCACCGAAGACGTCAGTCTCCATCGCTTTTTTACTAAGAGGCATCAGTGATTTCTTCACTTTTCTAGCAAACCAGCAGCTCTCTCCTGGCTAAAGCCGACTCGCACCTATCCTACCTGGTGTGGGTATGGAGTCAAGGTCTCCTTCTTTGCCTGTAAACCTCTCAGGTGTCCTCTCACCCCACATCCAAGGACCACCAGGCGGTATGTGCCTGATGGTGGCAAGCGTCCCAGCCGAGGAGTTCAGTCCCCACTCAGAGGCACAATATCAGCTGGCCGGTGTGCGGATGCCAGAGCGACTAACTCACTGGGGAGCAAAAGTCTGGCCAACAAAACACTAACCTTTTCCTGGAGCAACTTGTTTGGACATTTCTGAGAATTCCAAAGAAACAACAGGACATTAGTAACAAAACATTCACCTACCTCTTTGAGTAGCCCGTGTGGCAAAGACATGGACAGTCTGAAATTGCCTGCCCCCTCTGTCATGCCGTCACCAAGTAACATTGTGTTCAAACCAAAGAGAGCCTCTCATCATTTCAGGGTAACCTTGTACTTAAACTGCAGTCAGTGAGGTCATCGGTTGTTTCTCAGTTTGCATACAAAGCTCTATTTTTGTCTTTACTTCAAAAAAACAGCAGCATAAACAAAAAATCAAAGAGAATTAGCCACTAATACTGGCAGTATTTCAGTCCTCAATGGGAGCAGAAAGTCAATACAAGCATTGTCTGAAAGAAACGCAAGAATTTACCCTGTGCAACACATACTTTATCCTGGGGTTTATTCCTGTAGGTCTTTAATTAAATGTTCACATCAGTTGGACAAACATTGTTTCACCAGTCATTAGCTACAGACAGACACACATTTATAACTCTTTGTTGTTATAACACTGCATATATTCAGTTTGATTAGAAGATAGTGTCGCAAGATCATGGCATGCTTACCAGGCAGGTGTTACTGAGCTCACCTGAGACGCTACAGCAGATGGACACTTAGGTTTTTGAAAAGCAGGCATTAACAAAGGGAAAACTCTGCTGAAGTTCATCTGTTTCACTGGATGTTGCTAAAGTTTCCACGCCAAATTTCATTTCCAGTTCCTGTGATACCAGAGAGCAGGCTCTTGCCTTCAAAACTTACCTTTTGATATCAAACCACAGATACGTAAAAACCTTCTCTCCAGGAAGGGCAGCCCACAGGCTTCTCCTATTCTGCCCTGTGAAGCACCATTTGGAAAATAAAGCTCTACCACAGTGGGTGAGATGAGAATATATTTATTAGTTATAAAATACACAAGTGAACACCATCGGTTTGGTACAATCCCATGAAACAAGAGCAGGTTTTGGTGACGGCGGGGGGGCTTTGCCTGGCTGGTGCTGCCCCAGTGATGCTAACCCCCGGGGGCTGCAGCCCCCGCAGGGATGTGCTCCGAGTGGTTCTGAGAAAAAGCGAATTTTAGCAACTCGTTGGCATTAGCTGGGCATTGATACTCTTTCAGCTTCAAGGGAACATAATGTTGTAAAGAAGCAGCTTTCTGATAACCAGCATGATTAAGGACTTTAATCCAGGAGGGTTTGGCTTGTCCTTTATAGCCAAGCATGGCAAAACTCCCTGAAAAACAGACACAAAGAGAGTGACCCTCTGGGTAGCAGCGTGGCACAGACCCCCTCCACACATCATGGAAACTTCTTAGCCCTTCTTTTTCTCCTTGGATTAAAATAATAGAACATCTAGGAGAGAAAAAGAGTGATAAAAAAGGCAATGGGCCTTGCTGAAGCCGTAACCTCCCTGCATCACAGATCTGCAGGTATTTCAGTAAGCTAAGGTAGGTTCCCATACATCAGTTAGCAGGAACATTGTTTCACTCTTTATTTTTGAACGACTGATACTTTTTCATATTTGACTACATGAAAATGGTTAGGCGCTTGAATCCTTCTTTTATTAGTTTACATCAGTTTCTTCCTGTTATGCCTAAATATCCCCCATGTCAGCTCTGCTCTGGCCCTCTGCTGTCACAAAGTACAAAGGCATTATGTATTCTTCCATTTTAATAATAATGTCTTGTGTTTATATTATGCTTTTCATTGCAAAGACTCCCAAAGGCTATTTGCAGCTGGTTGGATCTAGACTATTCCTGTAAACACTTCTAATTTAAATAAGGTTTTGCGAAACCAGGCAACAAGACCCTAAATCCTGATCCTGCTGGGGTCAAGAGGGTCGGGGCTTTTTTGCATTATTCCTGGCGGAAGCAATATACACTCGGGAGCAAGGTTCCAGCCTGCCCTGAAATGCAGCCCCCCAGCGCGGAGCAGTCCTGCGTGCGATCGCTTTTGGAGCTGTGAAGTCAAATAGTGTGCATACTTGAATCAGCGGGAGAAAGCTCATGAAGCAGAACATAATTACCCAGACTGGAAATCAGGGCAGCCACGTGGGTGAGCACCCTTGCGCTTAGGGAAAGGAAAACAGGGGCAGCACATGATCGGCCAGCGGTGGCTTAGTCCCACTGCTGGACGCCAGCATCCCACCGAAGTGGCAGGGCAAGGAGATGGCCACCAACCACCGTGTCACCAGGCTGCTAGTGGCCCTGCTTGCTGCGTTGTGTGCCTCAGGAGTAGTTGGGGCTGGAGGCTGAGCTGAGCTAAAATAACCTGGAAACGCTGCACCCAAACAAGTGGCACAGGTGGTTCAGGGACAAATGTTTGACAAAACAAACAAAAAAGATTGCTTTTTAATCAAAAAATTCCTTTCAAAAGTATTCAGGCTTTGATGAAGGAATGAAGCAATGAAGTTTCAGGACAAAAAAACAAAAAAGAAAACCTCAAAAAAACAGTTTTTTGGGAATCAAACAGGCACCAAAGTGAAATCACTGTGTCTACTGTAAAGGCTGTGCTGTCCTCCCCTGGAATGGTCATAGCAATGAGCTTTGAAACTTGAACCAGAAATTGATGTAAACTTTAGTAAAGCAGTAGGGAACAAAAAAAAAATATCCCCAAATGCCCAAGAGAAAAAGGAAGCTGGAAATACAGCCAATTCTCCATCTGATCTCTGCTCGAGACACTGCATAAGAAATTTGAATCAAGCTGGCTTGTTGCTCTCTTGATTTCCTTATCACTCAAATTATTCCTGCAAACCTGGGCACAATAGCCCCCAGATTTCCAGTAGGAAACCCAGCATGGATTTCCTGGACCAATGAGACCAATGGATTTTTTGCAGCAATCCAAGGTAAAATTGTCATAAGAACTTTCCAAAACTGGTGATTGCTCTTTCCATTTATCCAGAAAATAAATAGCTCTTATTTAACTTCAGACTATTTTCTTTTTCATCAACTTTTCAGTTTATGATTGTTTTTCCTTGCAAAGCAGTTGAATTTTAAAGATGGAATCTTTATCAAATGATTTCTCTTTTGGGGGGGGGGGGGGGCAGTTAGAAAAACAAGCTGCCTTTAGAAGGAAAAATTTGCAGTGTGCAGCTTCTCACTGGCAGAGTAGGGTTAAAATCCCTAGGTAGCTCCCGTACTTTTCACCATTCCTAACCCGAGGCTTTCACTAGGTTATACTGGCATATTGTAGTAGGAAATAGGTTGATAAGCACTGTATTAGTATGTGTACATTTTTGATACGGAAACACACCGATAACTCTTAAGCAAAAGAAACATGGTAGAATAAATACATTTACCTTCCTTGGGGAAGACAATAGGCTTTGCTGAACCTAACCTGGTAAAAACAGACATTTCAGAGCTCCCCATCACATCTGCGATATCACTAGAGCACACGAGAACAACTGATCTGAAAAGAGAGACAGTAGTTACTGCATGGTTGCAAAATATTACTTCATCAAGAATCTGCAAAACCATTAAGCTCCTATTCAGAAAAGTACTTAAGAGCTTGTTTAACTTTAAGAATATGCTTAAATCCCTTTGAACTCACACATCAGCTTTCTGAAGTTTAAGCCTCCGTTTAAATGTTCCTAAATTAAATATGTGCTTCACATGGAACCAAAATGAGCACAAATGACTGCTTGCGAGTGCATCCCTTATGGGAGAGGGACAGAGGCACAGAAGAAATCCAGTTGCTGTGCCATCCTGGGACTCTGACACCACCTGTATCCTGGGTCTGATTTCCAGTCAAGCTTCAGTCTGGCTTTGGTCCTCACAGCTGTGCTTTCAGCCCCCAGTGAACTGTACCTGAAATGAATTACAGGCACAACTGGCTGCATTTAGCTGAATGCCTAGACTTGCAAAATATACATCCTACCAGAAAATCAAACTGAATGTACAGACATTGTATGGGTATACGTCACTTTATGCACGCTTGATACATGTACATACTCGTGCATTAATACAGATGTAATAACTCAGGAGTGTTCGAATCTTTGGTCATGAACTGCTCAGAAATGTCTTGGACTGAAAGTCTGTTTTCTGGTTATTTGACCTCTTCTGCCAGCAGCCAAGAATTTATCTATAAATCTCAGTTGTTCCGTGTTTATGTGGCGACACATAAAACCACAAGGAATGTGGGACAGACACAAACAGAGATGATCCAGACCATTGCCAGGACACATGCAAGGTAACAGAGCCTGCGGGCAGGCAGGTCTATTCATTGGCTCACCCAGGAAAAGTCCTATTGGAAAATCTGGCACACCTATGATTTTCATCTGTCACAAGAGGCAAAAACAATCAGTAAGTGTAAACAGAAACCAACCCGTTTCAGAAAAGGAAAACTGAATCATCAGCTGCCAGGAAACTGCTGGACACCAGGATAGGTGCGCGGGATTGCAAATGGCATTGCAAGGACCTTCTCTACTCCACGGTGGAAAAGCAATGGTTAGTTTTGAAGGAATTGCTAGTTTTCCAGAAAAAGTGTTTCTGTCTGCTCTAAGCTGTGCAATCCTGGGACAGACACACTGCTTCTCTCTTATTATCTGGGTGATATTTGGGTTTTCTACATGTTAAATCTGTGCCAGATTTCTCCAGAGCACAGGTTTGGTTACAGAAGTAGGCAATTTTCCTTTCTTTGTCTATCACCCACGGGTTGCTAAATGAACCAGGCTCTCAGCAGTTTGCTTACCTTTCTTTTATAAATGTTTGAACATAATCAGTTATTGCACTGGCAACTTTTTCACCAGTAACCATCCCAAAGTGCCGCCTACTCACGACTGCTCCTGAACATGCATCTAGCACCAGGAAGAATAGCCCACGGCTACTGAACAGGAAAACTGAGTCATTTATCTGCAAGAGAAAAGAGAGGTAAGTGTTATGGAGGCAGGCTGGGGAGCTTCCGACTCAGATCATTCTTCTCCATAAGGGAGTTACAAGCAAGGAAAATATCAAGGGTGTACACCCTATAATTTTAAATGCATTATTTGTACAGTTGAAGTGACATCACTGATAGATGGTCAGTGGTAGGAGGAAGCAAAACTCTTAGTTTTCTGTGGGGTACAAAACCATGAGAAATGAGGTCATTGGCATCTTTGGGGGATTAGGAAGATGCATTTGGGAAGCTGAGGACCCTGGGAGTAAAATGCTTAGTTCAGTCTTAATACAGT
Organism: Falco naumanni; assembly: GCF_017639655.2. Classification (NCBI taxonomy): domain Eukaryota; kingdom Metazoa; phylum Chordata; class Aves; order Falconiformes; family Falconidae; genus Falco; species Falco naumanni. The sequence continues at coordinate 12,797,846 of NC_054060.1, read as the reverse complement.
TTCTTTCCATGGGGGGAAAATTACTGTCATTTGGCAAAGCAGATTTGACCACGGAGCAAGGGAGAGGTGCTGAGGCAGCAGATGGGGGAATAGAAGTGACTCATTAACTTTTTTTGCTTTCCCTGGAAATGTAAGTATCAAAACCAAAAGACTTCTTGGTAGGGCTGTCTCAAGTGCTACAAAGAAGCTGTAGCACAAGTGGCTCCTACTCTTCTCCTTTCCTACAGCAAGGGCTCCTTCCTCACAGGATATGCCACCGTATTTGCTTTTAGAAAGGCAAAGGCTCTCTGAGGTGCCTGGCACTTGCGCATCCCTGGGGACAGCCGAGTCAGGGAGGACACAACCTCCACCAAGGAGATCATACCGAGGTGAGGCTGTCTGTCAGAAAGCTGAGCCCAGGGCACACAACATGCCACTGTAATCCACAGAGTTGTCCAAAGTCAGCAGGCACCATGGAGCTCTGATACATCCCATCAATGAGACCTGTATGCCTCCAGGCAGTGTAGGGCCAGATGGAACAAGGGAGCCAAGTGTTAAAAAGTGCCTTCTGCAAGATGTTGGAGGATGCTGAATGCAACAGTGAGCCAAGGGTAAGGGGAACATCAATGTGCAGGCCATGGGTGGACAGAGGGCAGTGAGGAGGAGCAAAGACAGGCTAAATCTTTTGCCTGGTCCTGGCTGTCTCACACTCCTAAGCTTGGTAAGTGTGTCAAAGTCTGGATGCACACAGAGCAGAGAGCAACCACCACTACAAACTGACCTAAACAAGAGCCATGGTCAAAAGAAACAGGCCTGCTGTGCGTCTCGCCCCTGCCCACCTGCTGAGGACCCGACGAGGAGCCAGCACAAGGGCTTGTGTGGCCCCACGGGGGCTGGAGCAGGACACTACTGCACCTGGTTCCCTCAGTCCTTGGAGAATCTTGGATTATAAATCAAAAACGTTTCTGACTTTTGCTCTTCATTCAGCAAAACAAGAACAAAACATGTGGTTTGGTAATGAGGACTCCTCTGCTTCACTTCTTTACTTCCAGATTTTCTGCATCTTTTAAGATTCAGGGTAAGAATCCTTCTTTAGACATTAATCCTTAACATGTGCCTAGCCTAGCCTTTATTTCAGCTAGGAGTACTTGTGTTGGAAATAAAACTTCCTTTGAAAAACAATACTTTGCATTAAAGCTTTAGAGAAGGCAAGGATGCTTTGAGGATGCTACACCCCTCCTGCAAGTATCTGCACTTCACTGCAGGTGAGGATGCTGCCTCCAGTAACACCTGCTTGCTAATAGCTTTGAATACATTTTTGATGATACAGCCAGTGCATGTGGCAAGAAATCTTGGCTGCTCAGACTCCTTAAGGATGCTGTACCAGCTTTGCTTGGCATTTGTTAGCATTAATTATAATTCAGTAGCCCACAGGCACATAAGCCTGGACAGTGTCCTTGCAAGCATGACTTCAGTCACCCTTCACCACCTGGACAGACATATAAGGCATGTGGAGGGACATCCTGACAACTCCAAACCCCTTCAATAGTGAAATACAGTTATTTTTAGCTTTTAGTGCAATGCAAGTAGAGAAAATCAGAAAAACAAACTTGGGTTTTTTCCCACATCCTTTGTAAACAATGATTTCTGGTGTGCTTCCCTCTACCCCCCTTCCTTTACATTAGTGTGGTGGTGTTAATTCTTCTTCTGAGGTGATAAAAGACCTTTTTTTTTTCCCCCCCAAGGGCTCAAATCCTCATCTGAATAGAATACGAACTCCCAGTGACTTTGATGGAGTTAATTGTAAGGGAGAACAATGCACTTGCCTCTTCCAGGGGAACTTCCCATTTCCTTCCAACAAGGCTCAGCAAGATTTTGCAGTAACCTTCCTTGGAGATAAAGTTTCCCCTGTTTCATCACCATTTCAAATGTGGTAAAACACAACATACCTTAATGAATGCAGATGTCAAGTGGTTTTGTACGTCCGCCCTGCCAAGAGACTGGATCTGGATCCTTACATACTTGACGGAGGGTGTGCTAGTGATAGCCAGCTGCAATTACACCAGAGACAGAAACTTAAAAACAAGCTCACTACCTGGCTTTCATCAACAAAATGACACTAGGTACCATTGCTCATATAGATACGATCGCAAAACTTTAAGAATTCTTTTTTCAAACTGTCATCCTGGTTCACAAGTAAGTGCTCGTTATGAAGACACCATTTATCACAGGATTGTGGCAATGCTGGTTGGAAGGACCTCTGATGGTCACTCTGCCACTGAGTTTAAAAGTCAAATACAAATTTCATATATTCTGCCTGGCTATAAACACAAGCGCAGATCTGCATGAGCCTGAAGTAATTCTACAGGATTTAGATTGGAGTGAATTTACAGTAAATGAGAAGAGAACTTGGCTCTGATTTTCCAGTTATTCCTATTAACCAGAATTACTTCCCAGTCTGAAATTCAGCAGCAATGTCATACTTAGGAATTCAAAGTTAATCCAATCCGAGCCCTCTCAAGAGTCCTTTTTTTTTCATGTTTAAAGGAAAAAAGTGGGGAAAAAAAGGTGCCATGAATGTGCATTCACATGCTTTCTGTTGGGCAATTTCTCTGAGCCTGCCTTTGAAGCATAGCACAAAACGCTGCCCAAATTCAGACCCAAACCCTTCCCGCTGCACAGGTTACATAGCGCTGGGCAGATTCCCCCGTGGGAATTCCTCACGGCTTTTCTTTACACACGCGGTACCTGTGGGGCCCCGCACACCCTGCACGGCCCTGCTGGGTGCTGGGACATGGGGTGCTGGGGAGCTGCTGGCCTCTCCGGGAAGGGGTTTGGGGCACAGCTCCAGGACCCCCCTGGGTACATATGCGCCGTGATTTTGATACGTTCGCAGCCTTGCTGAGAGCAGTAACTGTGTCCTTCCCGCGCTTCACGGGCTTGCAGGTGAACGAATAGGTACCTACAAATGAGAGCAGAGGGATCAGAGACGAGCTGAGCAGAGGCGGAATCTGCACTTGCCAAACTGCATCATCCTTCCCATTTCCCGACATCACCAACTGTCTTACAGCGGTGTGACGTCACACATTTATTGCAAAATGGGTCCTGCAAGGATGCAGGTCCAGCTCCCCTCTCATCCAGGCAATCTCATCCCCCTCCCCAGGCAAGCAGGGTGTGGGGCAGCCCCTCTCCAGCCCCAGGCACCCCGGCTTCTCCCCAGCGCGGTGGCATCCCACCAGAGAAGGAGCAGCAGCAGTGCTTGGGCTGTTCTGCAGGCTTGCCTGGAAATATCAGCATCTCCCTTTCAGCTCTGTGCCTTGCACGGTCATGGCCCGCAGGCAGAGCTTAGCCCTAGGCATGCCTGACAAAAGCCTGAAGGCAGCCAGGTCTTCTGGCCTTCGGAATTATATTTTTTTTTTTCCTAGCTGTTCTAAGTATGTTTTCAATCGTGTTCATTCTGCAGTTCAGGCTGAGGAAATTATATAAACAGCTCAGTTCAGCTCCAGGACCAAAAAGATACGTGAGCTTTAAAGGGATTTTTGATTCTATTTCTTTCAAAACTAAATACTTGTTTCTATTTGTCTGGAAGAAAGAATGAGTAAGCTTGGTTCCTTTCCAAGGATCCAGCATGTGGGGTTAAAAAAAGAAGGGGAAACATCCCACTCATTATGAAACAGTCTAAAAAACAGCAACAGGAAAAGAAAAAAAGCCAGTCCCGTAACTTCTGTACTCTAAAAGGCTAAAAAAAAATCACTGCTGAATTAAACAGAGAACCAAAAGGCTGGTAGTGCCAGGATTAAGTTAGGTTACCCCACCAATCTGCACGTACCAGGTCCAGACGGCTGCTGGCAGCCAGTGCCTCTTCCCCCACAGACCCACATGTGAAACCATTTTCCCAGCTATTCAGTGGTAAACAACCTGTTTACAGATTTTGGGTAACTCCCACCCCCCTCAAAAAAAAAAAAAGGCAGGCAGGATTAATTAGTAAATTGTTATTTCACAATTCCTACAATGAGAGAGATCTGGCCATCAGCAAGGAGCCTGGTTAGCAGGGAAGACATTCTGGGATTTGATTGCTCATGTGTTATGATCAAATGAATAAATATATCCCATTTTATTTCAAATCTGGTGTTTGTGGATTGGTTCCTGAAGTATCTACTTAGTCAGGTGAGGCATCATGGGACCCATGGTTAGACCACAAAACACTTTTTTCCTCCCTAACTATTTTAGCTGACTGAGAAACGCAATTTCGTAATGTGTTTTTTTTAACCGAAGGTGTCCTAGAGTCTTATAAAGATATTGCAAGATCTCTAGGACTCTCTTCATGCCTTCAAAATAAGAGATGTACTACGGTGCTGTCCTTTTCCCACAAAATCTGGGTTTTGGAAAGTGATAATTTTAGAAATCTCTCTTCATGGGAATATGAAGAAGTTGAACCCTCCCAAACGATCTCGGTGTTGAAGCTGCAGCAGTCATGAGAGGGCTCCTTCTCATGGCCCTTTGGGGTGCAGTGGGTTTGAACAAACATTTACACCGCACCCACACCTGTGGAAATCTGAGCAGGAGGGATGCCTAAAGGAGCTGAGCCCAGCCAAGAAATCAGCCATTCTCTTAACAGCAATGCAAATCCCTGCGCGGTGATGCAGGCACAGACCTACCCCAGGCACTCCAGCCTGTACATCCACTGTGAAATGCCATCGGTGAAAGGACCACGCAAGATGAATGGGCTTGAGGTTTAACTATGAGGAAGGGAAAGGACGTGCTGGGACTGGTAAGAGAAAGACCCTGAGGGTTTGCTGCCCGTGCGGGGGCAATGCAGGGCTCACCCTGATGCTCTGTCAAAGTAGAAGAGCCGCTCGCCGGACCCATTGAGAGCGCTGGCACGGGAAGGAGCAGCGAGGTAGTGCTTCACGCTGTGCACCGTCCCTGTCCGTCGCTGGTAGATATCTGCCACCACCTGAAACACGGCTTCTCTAGGATAGCAGAGGGCAACGCACAGCCAGTCTCCTCTGTTGGCAAAAAGAGGAGGCAGGGGGAAAGAGAGAAAATGCATTTAAGGGCTTGAGTGCAAGAGAGATGGTCTGCAGCCAAGAGTACAGTCTTCAGGGGAAAACAAAGAAATGTCCTTTGAGGTTCTCTTCCTCCTTTAAAAAAAGCATAACAAATCCTCAAAGCCAAAGAAAATCACATTTTTTTGCTTCGTCTGGAAACAATGGCTGCTTATTACGAAGGTCTGATCCAGAGACCCCAGCTGACCTCAGAGGACTTTGAGTCAGGTGCCAGGATGGCTTAAAACGAGAGATTTTCTCTTCCTTGCCCCATAAGGCTGAGATACAACCAGTCACATACCCACTTGTGTCTCCTGAGGCAGCCGGGGCTTGTTTCAGTTCATCCGGAGCTGCTGCGGGAGAGGGAACCGGCATCCAGCAGACATTTCACCGGGGGCACAGATTCAGGAATTAGAAAGTAATCTGCAGCTTGAACCAGAGCCATGGTCTAAAGAGACCTGCTTCCTCCACTTTACAGCAAAGTTTATTATTATGGTTTCCATTAAAATCTCCCTCTCCCCGTCTCCTTCTTCAGCATCAGTTAGAATAACGAAGGGTAAAGTTAAATCATCTTTTAACTCTTGTCTACCACACTTTCGGCACACTCATTTACCAGAAAGATTGTCCCCATGGCTTTCCTCTATCCTGTGATTTGCATTGCTGCCCTCATGGAGAGAAAAACCGGCTCCACACTAGAAACTCCAAACAAGACACAGAGCCAAAAGATGCAGTTTGGATACGGATGGAAAAGGATCCTCCACAAAAGATCCTGACACCCTTCCCTGTCTGTGGGATGCACTTGTACTGTGCAAAACAGAGAGCCACAAGAAGTTTACGCTTCAAAAGAAAACCTGAATGCCAAGATAATTAGCTTAATTTTATTTTTTCCTTTCCACCCTCTGAAGTGGCTCAGCATGCCACACCAAGGTGCCTGAACCAGTACTGTGGTTAGCTTTCCTTTATAATATCAAAACCATCCAGGCTTTAAAAGTATTCTTTTAACTACCTGGCTTCCTGGTTAAAACATGAGAATATAAATTTCGCTCACAGAAAGACAAATACCACCTTCACTGGCTGTCATTCTGGGTCCTACAAAGCTCTGGAAGACAAAGTTTCTCCAAAGGCTCCCCTGAAATGACCCGCCACCCATCCCTGCATTAAATGAGGGGACACTGCTTCGATTTGGAGAAATCTGGGAATCTGGATACCTAGACTTCTACTTTGTATTACACATGGAGAACACAAAAGCAAAGCTATTTCAGCCTTTTTCTGGTTTTCTCATTAAAACCAAACAAAACTATCTACAGGATGGAAGAGGGGACAGGCTGTTCTAGAATAATAAATCAAAGCTGCACAAAGACCCGTCAGCTTAAGCCAGATACTGCCCTCTAGATTTTAACCAACTCCAGCTGTGTCATAACACAGGACAGCTAGAAAACAGATATATTTTCAGATGATTTGGCCTCCGACTAGAGGAAATGAAAGAAATGCACCACAGCCATATTTGCGGAATATTTTTAGGATGGAGTCCCAAGACATTTGGCTGTTTCATAAGGGTGATTTGCATTGCGTTAGCACATTTCACCCCCTGAAGACACCGTCACAAAAAGGGCTTGTCATCTCCCTCGGATGCTGGGAACCAGCTTTGGTGCTGTGCTACACTGACTGCTGCCTCCCTGGGGAATGAGAAAAGCACTAGAAAAGGAAACTGGATGCTGAAAGAAAAAGAAAAAAAAAAAAAAAGTGTGAAAAAACCCACAGCTGCGACAGTCTTGAATTGCTGGGGCATTTGGGAATATAAGCGCTAGTGTGCACGTGAGCAGGCTGAGTGCAATGCTGAAATAAACTAAATCAAGATTGAAAAGATCAAATGAAAAGCACCTACTTTGGAGTTTGTGGAGCAAACAATGGAAATACGTACACTCCCACAACAAAGGGCTTGGGAGGAGGTGGGAGAAGGGGCAGTATTAGAAGTTATCCTTTAGGTACATATAGGAAAGAATAAGGTGGTTATTTTCTCTTTAATTTAGCGGTGTTTTAACAGTTTCCTATTTAGTTCTTTACTTCAATTCTGTTTCTTCAGCTTGTACAAGGTCCACCGTAAACCTGTCCAAATACCTGTCTGTGTGGCTGGACTGGGCTCCATCCTCTCCAGGAAAAGCAAAGCAAGAAACATCAGCACTGCTGCGGGATGGTCCGCAGGGCTCTGCCTGGCAGCTGGCCGGCGGAGGGGGGGTAGATGCCTGCTCTCCAGTCATTGCCAAAACCCAGGGAGAAATGCAACCTCAGGCAACAAGCAGTAATGAGGCATGGGACGCCTTGGACACTGCGTTCAAAGTCAAACAGATGTGCGTGTGCCTTTCTCAGCCACGGCGCTGGCCACCAAGGACCTCCCGGCTGGGCCACAAGTGCAGGAAGCCTTCCTCTCTCAGGGTGGTCAATAAGCTGGAGCTTCTGCTTTATGCCTCTGCTTAAACCTCGCCATTCTGTCTTATTTACAAGCTGCTCCTCTGGGGTGAATATTTGTAGGCACAATCGGAAAAATTTGAATCAGCCTAAATATCTTGCAGGGCATTTGGTCCTTGTTCTGCCACTCTGGGTACTGGCGTGTCAGCTGGGATCTGCCCAGGTGTGCCGGGGGCTCTGGGACACACACAGCACTAGCAAGAAGGGAAAACACTGAATTCATAACGGATCCCAAATTATGAATTCTGGGTAATTTCAGATCCCAGCCCGAATGCTGTGGGAACATCTGTAGCTTTAGACGCTCCTATGCTTAACTACCAGCACAAACTAAGGGGAGAGAAATCATTTAAAACACAAGGGGTAGAAGCCAGACTATAGATAAACAAAATGCTGTCCAATGTAGCAATACACAGGACATTTTTTTTTTTTTTTTTATTTTTATTCTTAGGAGTTTCTTACAAGAGAAACAAATAAAAATATTCTCAGGTGGAAAGTCTGACTTTAGAATTAGCTGTCAGTTTAAGGGAAAGTCATATTAATATGCGTAGGAAACTAACTTGAGCTATTTAAGATATTTTCACCCCAAAACTAAGTAACTGTTCACAATCTTTTTTAGTGATAAACTATAGTTCATTTTATAAGTAAGGAACATTCTTCTTTCTTTTTTTTTTTCATTCTTGCTCTTAATCAGGCCAATATTTTCCTATGTGTTTTTACCAAAAAAACCACCAAAACCTGGCATTTGAAGAAGAAAAGTGAAATACGCGCTAGCAAAAAGTCAGTGGTTAGTGGGTCCTAACAGTTTCAAATGCCACTTGGAAAATTTTTGAGAGTCTGGCAACACCAGCCTGTATAAAACTGACGCTTCTGCCCCTCTGTTACTGTCATTCAACAGTCCCCACAGGGTGTTTCATGCATTTTTATGAATGTATTTAGCCTGTTTATTTCCTTTTGGAAATGGCTGGATGAAACAAACCCGAGAAGCCTTTCTTTTTTCACCAGGATATTGGCATTTGCAGTTCTGGCATTTGCAGTTCTGGCTCTTTCAGGTGAAGCAAAAACATCAGACAAAGTGTTAAAAGAGTATTAGGTTTTGGCAATAAGCAGGCTTCCTGGGATAAGCAAAAACAAAAAAAAGGATGAGGGAAAGGCAAAAAAGCAGGCAAGAGGTTTTCTGTTCTCGGACATGTGGTAGATACAGATCTGCACGTACACACATACATACCTCATTTACAACCCTCAGAACACCCCCCCAGTTCAACCCCAAACTCCCAAAGGCAAAGCCACTCAAGGAAACGTGATCAAGCAGGCAAAGGAGGGGAGATTTTTGCAAGTGGTGGGATGTAAAGTGAGTCATGGAACTTGGAGATGAGATTTGGCTGGAGTAAACATAGAAGGAGTGCATATCTGGGGCTCTCACCTCCTGCGAGGGGACAAATAACACTTGTTCAACCCTGTGAACATGCCCCTTGACTACATCAGATGGAGCATCATTCCTGGGCAAATGGGTATGATCTGGCCGTGATTGCCGGTTATGCTGGATGTCAGTCCTGGCTGTATTTTAGCAAAGGGAACCTCTAAGCTGGTGATTATTCTAGCAAACAGCCCCACCATGTTTATTGACATGGTGTGTCACATAGCTGATGACCATGGAAGTACACGGTCCAAATCCTGATCTCACTGATGAAAATCTGGGGTAAACTGATGAGGGAATGCCATGGAATACAACTAAAAATTACTTACTTTTTCCTTGGGCTCAAAAAAAAAAAAAAAAAAAAAAAAAAAAAAAAAAAAGAGTTCCATCCAGTGAGTCAGTCTCCCCCAACTGTCATTTCTCCTATTTAAAAACAACCCCTCCAACATTTTGGTCAACATCTACATGAGCTGAACACCTCGAAAGGAAGTAAGACAACTGGGAATTTCAGACTTTCCCATGGCAGATATCCCCACATGCTGCTTTGGTAAGTTTCTCTCTCACAGGCTGAATTTTGAACTTCAAAAGACAAAAAAAAGCAAAGCCAGCATTCAGCCTCCAACCCATCCCACACACAAATCACAAGAGGTCGATGCTCCTCGCTGTCAGTCAGCATGAAGCTGGATTTTTTTCTCCCAAAGTGTCTCCCGGCCTCAGAACAACCTGCCCAGCACCAGGTTCAGTCTCCTCTGGCACAAAACCTGCTGTCAGCTCCTCTCCAGCTAGCATCACTGGTGGGGAGAACAGAGTGAGAAATACCCACACATCTCTCAGGTGCTGAGAAGAGTGGAGAAAGGGCTGCAAAGAACCTGGCTCACGTCCTGACCTCTTTCTCCCAGTTCAAGCTCCTTTCCTTGAACCCATGTTTCCCATCAGCTCCCTGCAGCTGTTGCTTGCTCCTTCTCTTTTTCTAGATTTCTTTTTCATTTTCTGCCTTCAACTCCAGTTCATTAAACACATCCAAACCCCCTGCGATGACAAACACAGCTACTGGGCAAACATCCTGCAATTTTTTTCAGGACCTTGTTATTAAGGATAGACTCCTCTGGAAGACCACTTTCTGTGGGAATACTAACAAGTCAGGTCTGTGTTTACCTAAGCAGAGTTGTGCGTATTCGGATTTAAATGCCTTTCCTAAATGTTGTCATTTAGGAAAAGCCATTAAAAATTCAAAGGCATAGGCCATCTCTTAATATAAATTATATTTTCTAGTTTTACCCACGTGCCTCCTTAGGCAAAAAGAATGTGACTTTTGCTTTTGAGAAGCTCAACCCATTATAGAAGGGATCCTGCCCTGAGGTACACGTGTGTCGATATTCATGAAACCAGGACATGACGCAGCCAGCATTTGGCTCAGAGACAACTGTATTCCAGCAAAAATAAGAACTTCCTGCATTTAAATACAGTACACCATCTTATCATCTTTTTTCCCACCCTATATGTTTTCATGAAGGAATCACATTCCAATTTTTTAATGTCCCCAGGTACCCTGTCGCTGACTATTGTGAATTTGGTGTATTCCTGCTGCTGTGCCGCAGAAGCACATCAGGTCAGGAGAAGCTGGTGGCCCGGAGGAGCCCCAGTGGACCAGGAGAAGGGTGAAAGCAAGGAAAAACCTTCAGTTTCATGTGGCAGGCTTTTAAGTGATGAGCAGCTTTGTTTGCCATGGCCACCTGGGGATTGTTTTATGCTCAGATGGCTCTAATTCATGCTGTAAAAGGATCATCTCAGGAAGGACAAGCCTCCTCAGAGTCACCTTGTTAATCCCAGCTGCTGCCACTGGGCCAGCTGCAAACACAAGCCACAGAAGACAGAGAGCAGCAAGGGATGCAGGGGGATAAGCAAAGATGGGGTTTTAGCATCACCTGAACACAGCCATGTCACCACCCGCTTTGGCCCAGCTGTACTAAAACGGTGCAATCTGCAATCTGGTGTTCTGGCAAACGGTTTTGTTTCTTTCCAATTTTTTCAAAAATATCTTGTGGCTTTCATCTATGGGTTGACCTGCGGGTAATTTAGGGGATTTAAATAGACAGAAGGGAATTGAAATATATCTGCTGACTTCTGTGTTGTGTGGACGATTAACTCTGAATCACAGATGTTATCAGGAGGGGCAGGCTATGAAACCCAAGTAGCACTTTACTTATTATTATTATTGGAAATAGCAGTGGTGTTACTTGTGTTACATCTAGGTCTGGGGGATCGAGGTCAGAACACATGTATGTACAAGAACAAGAAAGCAGTCACAGCTTTGAACTGTTAGCTCCACTTTGAAATACTAATTTTGCCTTCCTGTGCCTTTATCAGTCTGGGAAACAAGAGGAAAAGCTCACGTAGAACTAATCTGAAAAAGAAACAGTTTTGGAAATATCCATAAATTGGGCAAGTCTGCAACAAGTACATTCTAGCCTTGTCTTGTTATCTTTGTTTTCCTCCAGACCTTATCACCGCTACGGAATTTTATTGCAGAAATGACAAGTAGCTGGAAGTATGAATCAGGCTGGCATTGAATAAGAAGCTGTAGGAAAAACACCTGCCTACACAACACTGACAAATACAAATATAATGAGTCCCTCAGAGTCTCAGTACAGATACGGGCTGCAGAAGTTTGCTTGCACTGAAATCTCCACCTTTGGAGGGGTTGTAGCACCCTGGAGGCTTTATATCACTTGGCGTCCAAAGGCTCCACTATTTTTAATGAAGAATTTAGAAACAAGCTCATTCCAGGGTCTTGAATTTTCAGACAATTAAGATTATTCACTGGTGAATATGATAACAAGCTCTAGTGCAGAGCTCCAGCCTAGCAAACACAGGAGTATTTGCCACCGAGTACCTGTGCCCATCCCTGCACAAACACCGCAGCAGGGGAAAAACTGGACATGAGCCCAAGCACACACACGGACATCTGCCCTTGTGCTTGCTGTTGACAAGAAATTTGGCCCTGCCCTGCCAATTTTATTTTTTTTTTAAAGTTCTCAGAAAGATCTGGCTCCTGCAAGAAGGCACCAAAGAACACCAGTATTATGAGCCTCACTGTACCCCTCCAGGTGAGGGTAAGAGGGTGGCTGTGCAGAGAGCCTGGGGAAGGCTGCCCTGCACTGTCCTTGGAGCCAGCATCTCTCAGGAGAGGTGCAGTACTAGGAAACACCTCTGCTTGCAGGACTGTGACCATCTATCTACAAAAAAATACCCTCTGTATACCGCTAGCTGCTTAAGTTTCCCTGAATTCTCTGTCAAACCACAACAGAGAGCCCTAATAAGGGAAATCCCTTCCCTCTGAGCCTTGACAGACCACGTACAGAGATATTTGCCTGCGCTCATTAAAAACAAGGCATGTTTAATCTAATTGCCACTGCTTTTCAGGCTGCTTCAACAACACAACTTATTACACTATACTTCAGATATGTGCTTTAAGGAGATTTAATTCTTATCCTTAGATGAGCTGATAGCCCAAAGAAGCCTGGCTGACTTACTGAACGGCACTGTGCCTGTGGTAACAGTATTTGCCTTAGCTGCTTCTGCGATTAGAAAATTTGCACAGGCACAAAGCCTAGGTCATTAAACCGAAGGACTTAATTTATGACTGCTTACTGTATGAAGTGCCAATCTTTGTACTGTTTTCCAGCACCTGAAAAGAGGCACTTACTTGCAACCAAATAATGTTTTCCAGCCTCTCCTGGCTTACCAGCCTCTCCCCACTCTCGTAACAAGCTCGATGCTCTCTGCAGGCCATCATACTTCAGGATAGTGATTTTGTGGAAAGCCATTAACTCAGTCTTACAAATAATTCTCATACTTCTGTGAAGCAAAAGAAAAAAAAAAAAAGCAGCCAAGAAAACATACAAACAGCTCTTAGGGAGCAGAAACTGCTCCAACAAAGAGATGAAGCTCATGGAGAGGGCGTCTGAGATCTCTGTTTATGAAGATTTCACACAGGCTTTATGCCTGATGAGAGCAACCCTCAGCAGAATCTGGACTGGTTCTGGTGCACGCTTCATCCCTGGTCATTAAAATTCCAGCCAGCACTCTCCTTCTGTTCTCTTGCCAGAACATTCAGAAGTTACTTGTCCTGCATTACCTCTTTCCAGAAGCATCAATACCCAGCTGCCTTCCCATCCTCACAGGGAAACTCCCACCCATTATACAGACAACCCTATCTATAGCTTCAAAAGGCATTTCTGCCGAGACAGCTATGTTCCCCAGCAGCCTGAAAACACAGCCTGTGGGTCTCCACATGGCTTTATATTTGCCCATCAGTCAGCTAGTGACACAGCTACCCTGATGAATGCAAACATGTACGTTGCTCACTGGAAGGGGAGCTGGTGGGCGTTAAACCGCTCGTTGGTACCACGTGGCTGGAGACAGCAGCATGTGGAGGCACAGCAATTGTGTTTGGTTTAGCTACATATTTTGATGGAAGTGAAGAAGCTGTAGAATTACTCTAAACGTGGTTTGAATTGGTGCAAGGGAGGTACAAGTACTGCAGCAACCCTCCTGGTGCCCACCACAGAAAGAAAAAGGTCTGCTCGGTGACTATGCTCTGATGTCCTCCTCTGCTGAGTAAATCCACCTGAGCAGTGCCTCTGAACTCACTGGGCAAGATCTGCAGCTCACAGCACTGCCAGTTTCAGCTGAGTCATGTGAATTCATCCCAACCAGCTCCTGCCCACGCCAGGAATCTGGATGTTCCAGTCTTTTAATAGATGTCTGAACTGGCATGACTTCTACTGGGTCTTTCTACAGTGTTTCAGAGGCAGGGAAAGCGTTAATCATGCAACTACTCAACATCAGCACTATGCCTGACCTCCACAGAAATCCAAATCCTGGTACACATCTGCCTGTCAAATTCCTTATTTCCCCTCTGACCTTCCTTTAGCCAGCATAGAGCAAATCACTCCAGAAGCGTGAGGGCTGTCTAGCTGCAAAGGCAGCATCCTGGATACAGCTATCCATCATTTTACAATGTCACTAAAAATAGTTTAATTGTTCACTCAGGTTTTGTCTGAAATTACTAATCCTAAAATACCGACATGAAAGTTCATCAAACATTTTTTTGGTTTGCCAAAACATATTCACATATTCTGCACAGATGTTAATAGCTTATTTTTTGGCAGATTGCTCAGTATTTTGGATTAAAAAAGAATAAACAAAACATAAAGCCACTTGAGACAGGTGAAAGTTTTCCCCAGTTTTCTAACTGATTACTCTGGGCTCCACAATCTGAGATTTCTTCCATTCCAGAAAGGACTGGAATACAATGTTTAAAAAACATTATACATGGAACTGCTTAGGCAGGCACTTGTTTTCTTCCAGCCTCCTAAATCCTCTTTTTCACCTCAGTTCCTTAACCCTTCCACAGAAATGTCATTTCTCCATGTTTCTGCATGCAGTCTGGACATTTCACTATTGCCACTGCACCAGCCTTAAGTCTCGTGGTAGTTTGCATCCAGCATACTTGAGGTGTACACAGAGCAGCCACATATTTAATTCCCAATTACTCCTTAGCAAGATGCTCTAAATGAAATGAAGTAAAATTGTGGTTTTCCTTCATTACAGTATATTTCTTGTTTATAGTTCTTCAAAACACATACCTCGCCAACTGTTCCTGCATCAGAAAAATTTACAAACCTTTGCCCTGTTTAACACAAGACCAAGAGAACCACAACCACATTGTGGTTTTCAATAGTAAAACGTAGTGAAGTTGCTGCTTGAACAAGGGCTAAACTTCAAGCTGAGTTTTACCAAAGACCCGGAGTGCTGCCTTCAGATTTGAATTACTGTGCTTGAAAGACCGTGGGCCAAAGTTTTGGCAAGTATTAATTGGCACAGTGACAGAGTAACCACCAGTTACCCAGCAGAAGACTTGGCTCTGCAACCGCAAGGAAATAACTAATCATTTTAAGACAGATAATAATTGAAAAGCTCAGCTTCCCTGAGAGTGACTAATGGGTTTTCCTCTTCCTTAAAGTGCACCAAGATCTATTAATACAGAAAAGCAGCGATTTAATTCTAATAATTCCTCTGTGACAGGAGTGTCCAAATGCTGATCCTCCAGCAACTCGGTCACGGCCCCACAGCTACTACATCTTTAAATCAAGAGGACCAGGTATTTGTCACTCCCCACAACGGGCACTGCAGAAAGAGAAAACGCTGCCCTTCCCAGCTACATTCCCATGGGAATTCATAATGGGAACTAAGGACAGTATTTTTCCCCAAACTTCTTCAGGTCCAAAGTTCAGGGGAACCAAACACAGCTCAAGCTTTTGCCAAAACTGTCCTAAGCTAAAACCACCGCAGTGATGCTCTGCTGGAGGAGCAGCGCATGAGTGTGGGGTTTGGTGGATAATACTGGAGGGACTTAGGAACCCGCCAGATTTACCAGCAGCATGTGCTGCTTCACATCCTCGGTGCCTCTGACTTCTTTTACATCAAACTGTCTAAAATCTGCTTTGCAAGCCTGTGCCCGTGTCTGGCTGAGTTGTATGTACCCATGGAAGATTTCATTTGCATACCCGTGTCCTTTTATTGTATTGTGTTTTTATCAATAACCAAAGGAGTCACAAATTGCAGGACCCAAGGGGATGGCCAGGTTTTTTTGTGGTGCTCATCTCCTGCAGCATCTCCTCTGCACCAAGCACGGCAATGTCTGTCACTGCTAAGCTGGTAGGATTGCAGGACTCTCCTAACCAGTGCAAAGCACAAGTCATTTCACTAAAGTAAGAGGAATGGTACTAAAACCCATAAATGAATTAATGCAAAATGAAATAGACTGCAACGGAAAAAAAAGCAGCATCTACAATGGATATACCCTGCTTTTATATAACTCTAGAAGAAAACATGGGATATAAATACAGCATAGCCTACAATTTTGCTGTACTGAGTCCTAATGTTTTTAAACTTCATGTAAAAAGAAACAGTGATTACAGTGCTGTTTGGATTACCAAAGATGCAAAGCTCTGTGCACATTCTGATGTATTTCTGCACTTTATATATATAGGAGATAAATTATGTGTGCAGCAACTAGTACAAACAAATGAACAAGAGCCAGAGCTCTTCTGGAGACATTTCAGGGACAGCAGGCCAGGACTAACTTGGATTCTGTTTCAAAACTTTCTGGAAAGAGAAATGTCTCTGCACATCAAAAAAGCTGAAATAAAGTGAAAGCAGAGGCATCATCTCTTTGCATCCGTAAGTGCCAGCCATTAACACCTTGCTTCCATGCCCTCAGAAATTGCTGAGACATTTGAAAGGTCACTTGCGAATATCCTGGGAAATTGTTAAAGCACGAGACAGTTTGAAAAAAGAGCATTTTCTAGCAAAATAGGGCTGTACCTGTTGAAGTTGATCGGGTACAGGATAATATCCTCAGGTGCTCTGCCATCCCACTGGATGATATAAGCCTGCTCCAGCATGACAACAGGCTGGTACTGCTGGTATGGAGCTCCTCTGTTCACGCCTTGCAGCCGCAAGGGATGGGAATGGTATGCTGCTCTGGCAATGAGTAAGGTCAGATTCTCAGGGCGTCTGGCCTGAATATAAAGCTGAGGGTGAAAGGAAAATGACAAACATATCCATTAAACCAGCCAGGCGCAGCCATAACATGTGCATTTGATCATTGTTGCCTGCAAACGGTTTTTGCCAGTGAAGAGCTCAGAACATTTGGAAAGTCGCTGAAACATTTCCAGTTCAAATAAAAAGGTAAAACAGAAATAGCATCTGCAGCCATTCGTGGGGACACCGTGAAGTGAGATATGAATTGTACAGCACCATAAAAATGTTCACTATTCAGAATCTTAAGGGAGAAGGGTAATCAAGGAAATATTGCAAAGTAACTCTTTTTTATGAATTCAAATAACTGCACTTTAAAAACAGGCTTATTCCATTGAAAATACAGAAAACTTGAGTTATTTCAATAGGCTTTGGATTAGGTCCAGGTATCTAATGGAATCCACATCTTTTCTCTCAAGTAGCAGACTAGGCTGGAATTTTGGGGGCTAAAACTTGATGGCTTGACTGTATGACCTTACAGACTAAATACTGCGTTCCATAGGTTTCAGCGGAGAGCTCTTCTGTGCAGGGACCAACAGATGCCCTTGGCCTGTAGTTCAAAACAAACTACACCCCAGCTGTATGCTTTTTCTGTCCTGCCATCACTCAAATGAAGGCAAATTCATGTGGCAAATGTTCGTTTTAAGGCTGAACACATGATGTTCACCTGCGCCTGCCGGGGTGAAATTCCATTGCAAAAGGAGGATGCACAACCAGTCATATAATCTGTCTCGGCATGCAGGGTTGTGGCAGACAGCTTGTCATATACCTTGAAGGGTTTCAAAAGCAGCAAGGACAGGTGAGGACACCTATAATCCTGCTTCCTTCACTCTCCCGCAGTGCTCTTTACATCACAAACTTAAACCATCCAACATAAAAATCCACATTAGCTCAGAAATGTCTGAGCTTCTGAGCATCCATCCAGCACGATTGTTTTTAAACAGTTTCTGCCTTTGAGGTAGAGACTCCATCTATCAGGATATCTGCCTTCTAATGCAGGGCTATGAGACCTCAGCCCCTCATACCTCCATGCCTGTCTCTCCCCTTCTTGTCTACACAGACTGAAAGCTCTGCAAAACCAGACTCTCTCTCACTGGTTTATATACGGGCTTATTTTAGTTGAGGTTTCTAGCTAGTTCAGCCCCTAGTTCCAGTTTCACGCTCAGAAGGACTCTGCGCTTGCATCTGCTCCTGCTGCTGAGCTTGTGCTCCTCAGGACCTCCAAAAGACAGCCCACCTCCGCCTACCCCTCACCTCACCCCAAATTCAGCAGCCTCATGCTGAATGCTCAAGTTAAAAATTTGGGTCTCCTGTCAAAGAAATAATCCCAAAATGGTTGTAAATATTTCTTGGATATTCAGCCCACTCCTCCTTTTACACCATTGCACTTTAATGATGAAAACCTATCCTGAGTGGTATCTGCAGACCCTTGAAGTGGATCGCAGAATTGCATTAAACAGGATTTTTTCCTGATGGCTGAAACTATTGATCAAGTAATTCACTCCAGCCTCTGAGCAGCAGCCCATTTGCTCGTTCATGATGGATCAAGGAAGAATAACTGTTTTTACAGTCTGATAAAAGACCTCTTTTATCTACGAAACCAAGGAGGAAAACCTATTTTCCCTTCACATTCAGACCATGATTAGAAAGTCAGTAGCAGGGAATGTAACAAACCACATTTCAATCTCATTTGTCCCCACCCAGATGGGGAAGTGCTGAGGTTGGAGCAGGTAATCAGTAAGGTACCTTCAGACCTGAAATCCCATCGATGTATTAATTGTTCTCAATCAAAACAGCATTTTGTGACAAAAAAACGGTTGGAATGAACTCTGGTACTGCAAAATAATAGCCCACTTGTGTCTTTCTGAGTGAGAGGCAAGAGTTTCTGTTCCACCACCAGAAACTTTCACATTATTTCCTTCTGTGTCCTTCAAGCACAGAATGTTACGATGGTAGCTGCTGTGCATTTACCACAAAATTAAATGCACCAATAATAAAATAAATGAAGAAGGGAAGGAAATGCATTCAATGAGCTCCAAAAGTTCCTAAATTACAGACTACCAAGAAGAAATGTTTCCTATAGACTTTGAGGTATTTGGGTAAAAAGAAAAAAAGAGAGAGCGAGAGTGCTATGCATGGCCTAAGCTGCTCACTACAACGGTTGTTAATGAATTCAAGAAAGTGCTGGAAGAGTTTGCAGAGTGCTTCAGCAAGATGATGAGGAAAGCGTGTCAGAGATTTGCTGGTAGCGTTTTCCTCCAAGTGCCAAGGGAACAAGTCACAGGTCTGACACTCAGGATAACGGTGACAGCTGTTTTGAGAACAGTGATTACTAGAACAAGGGAAAATGCCACTTCTGTGTTGACAGAAATATCTGTGGACTGGCTTTGTCTCCAGCAATGACCAACAGTGGCCACTGAGAGAATGCCTTAGAATTGCAAGCCACCAAAGATGTGATTTTCAGTCCCACAGAAATACACATGTGTATCCAGTGGATCTTACAAAACATCTACCCCTAAAGGAGGCCACACATAGCTGATCAGGCAATGTAAACCCTACACGAAGAGGCTCTTGCCCAGGTGGAGCATCGCTAGTCAACAGGACTCCGACTGGGAGCAGGGAGGGACTAGCTGAGATGTTTCCTGCAGCAACTGGGCTCAGCTCTGGAATCAGTCCTGGTGGCCTGGTCCTTCTTGAACACACCAAGCTGCACAGAAAGCAGCACCCCACATTTTCCCATTCATCCCTTTCTCTGGGCCTCTCCCCTCAGAGAAGAAGGGACAAGAGGGGAATCCAATCCCTGTTCATGAAATCCCTGACCTCCCTTCTGTGATGCTGACTCACGTCAGCCCTAGTACTTGCGTTTTGTTACCCCTTTAGGACTGCAGTCAAGATGAATAGATTACTCGAGAAAAACCCCAGGAGATCCATCCACCAAAGGCTGCTTTTAATTCCTGAAGAGATGAACAAAGTAAAAAGAACCTTTTGAGCTCCACTGGCCCCAGGTCGGTGAAACATCAGCCACTGTCCCAGCATAGGCTCTCAGGATGTCACAGCATGGCCTCTTTCTTCCTAAGCCTTTACTCCGTGACACCTTTACTGGTTCAAAATGAACTTGGAAACCTTTATCACTTTTCTTCTGTGTATCTACCTTTGCAGGGCCAAAATGCTTGTGAGTAGGAGCAAAAAGGAGAGCAGCAAGATAATTTTTCTGGAATGAAAAATCCGTCTTCCTTAGCAACACCTCCACAATTTTTGGTTAGCTCTATCGAAATATATAAAAGAAGAAAGTGGGTCATAAAGATACTTCAAAATATGAGAAGTGGTGATAGCTTAATGTAGTAGGAGAAGAAAAGCTAGTTAACATGTTATAAAACGCAAGCCTTCTACTTGCCTGGAAGGTTTAATGGACATAGTTGTCATTTTAGCTGCTTAACACTTCACGCTAAAAGGATGTGTCAGATTTCCCTGTGCTTACATGGCAATTCTCCCAAGTAGGTTGTGAAACTGAGAAGATAAGTTCTTTTACAATTCATGGGGGATCTGCTATTCAACTGGAGAGCGAGTATGGAGATAAGCAACACACAAAGTACTGGAACAGTGAGAAAAGGTCTGCTTGCCTTCTGGTTTCTTTAACATTGCTTTTGTCCTGCTGTGCTGTCAGCTGTCAAGCTGGGGCAAAATACCTTAAAAATGAGATGTTCAAAACATACCTTCTCCCCATCAAAAAGGATACTTTCCCAGGGCAAAACATTTTCTGTACGAAACACCCAAGTGAAGACTTTAAAGCTCTTTTGAAAAGAAAAAGAAATGTATCTTTCTTTCTCTAAGACATGCTAGGACATGCTAAGGTGTCATTGATATCAGCAAGATAACTTTGGCTTTTCATCGGTATACATCAGAGATCAAAACTGGACCTCTTTGTTCAAATACGGACACCATCAGCTGAAGAATATCTTGCAGGCTTTTCCTTCTTCCCAGTCTGTGAGGTGCTGACAGTCGTCAAGAACTGCAGATACCTGGGTTTGAACGGTTAGGCCTGGGGTTAGAAAAGCACCGTTCGCTACATGCCGCCTCTCTTGCTTGCTTTACATTGAGAAGCATCAGTACCAAACCCAGCTACAGGTACTGAGGACACAATACCAGCTGGAGGTATGTAACCTGGGGATGCAGGACCGGTGCACTTGCAAACATTCGCTGCAGAAACAGAGGTAACAGGAGTGGAATAATTTCTGTTTTAGCTGCCTGTAGAAAGGTAGTGACTAAGCGAACTGGTGAAAAGTCAACAGCATTTTCTAAAGTATTTTATAATAGCAAGGCATTAATTTTTTGTTAATTTGAAACTGACACTAATCTAGTTACATGGCAGTTTCTTAGGAGAGCCACACCTTGTTAAGCTTATAAAAGGAAATAGCACATACTGCCAAAATCTCTGCTTGTTTTAACAAAGACTAATACCAAAAAGGAGAAATTTCACAGCATCTCCTGATGAGTTGCTGTAAAGTCTGCAAGAAAGTAGTAAGTGCACGGCTTCAGCTACCCAGTGGGAGCCAAGGCACTTGCCTTACAATTTATATAAAATTCAGAAATGGTTTAGGAATCTCATTTATATTTTAACCAGTAATGCAGGTGTTGAGGAGTCTCTGGCTCCGTGCTTTGGAAATCTCACCCAGCTATATGGAGAGAACTATGGGATGAGCCTCTCCCTACATTTTTCTTTCATTACTGGCTCTTGCACCAGCTGAAAGTCAGGTTGCTGGGACACCAAGGACCTCAGTGCCCTGCTGACAGAGTCTGAGTGACTCACAAAGATTACCAGATGTGGTGCTGCCAACTCTTGTGATTTCCCTGTGAGTCTCCCCCTATTTAGTGTTCTTCCTTAAAGCCTCACTTTACAACATGAGAGTTTCAGCTGTCGCTAAAAAGCATAGGGGCTGGTCTTGTTTGGACTACAACAACCCTACAAGCTCCAGAATCAACAGACCTGATAGTTCTTGCTTGGGTAAATTTCATTATTTTAAACTGGTCCCAGAACCCTTCTTTGGTAGCAAAAGGCAACACTGCAAGCAAAGCACAAGGCATTTCTTAGTGCTCTCTGCTGAAGGAAGGTCTTAGACACCATGCGGGAAAGGTGGCATGATGCTTCTTGGAGGTGGTGGAGAGTAGGGGCCACAAACCAAGCACAGGAAGGTGGGATGTCAACCTGAGCTGCTGGATTAAAACACCCTCAGGACCATCTGTCCCCAGGATTTTGTGGAGCTAGAAACACTGCCACAGGAACTGGTTTTCCCCAGTCGTTTTCTTTCCTTGGCAAATTACATCCAGGAGAGGAAAAGCATGAGAAGTGAATGAGAGAAACCAAGCAAAAAGAAATTAATCGAACTCTAGGTGCTTTGCTCAGAAAGAATCTGCCTGCAACGTTAGCTGAAGGACCTGGATCTCGTTTCTCCATGCCAAGTAGCCCATCCCTAGGCTGACTATCTTGGGCTCAGTTCAGCAGTACTGTAGGAGTCATTATTTCCTTGAACTGAGAGGACATTTTCACCTGCTTGCACTAGGGAAGGATGAAAGATGTTGCCTACCAGAGCTACATGAAAAGGAAAAGAAAAACAGATTTTGTAATAGAGTTGCTAAGATCAAAGCAAACCATCTTTCTCCATAACTAGATTCACTCTTTCAGGCTTTTGAGCTGAAGTATGACGCTCAGAGTGTAGCACGCACATGAATCACCAGTAGTCAAGGTGCTGAGAATCAGGGTTAAGCTGAAATACTCCAACAATTATACCCTCCAAATTAAACCAAACCCTGCTGCACGGGACCAATTTCTCCTACCCTGCACATACATATATTTCCCTACCCAAAACCCATGAAGTGAAGCATTTAATATGAACTTTACTCATCCTTCTGGATGCTGATTAGTTGAAAAACACTGGTAAGGAACAGATCCCAGAGAAGCAAATGTTTATGCTTGCCTAAACCTAGCCAAGGAAATTTTCTATGGTGGAAAAACTGCCTCACCGTGTAGAGTGCCATAACCGGGAGGATATTAATAGAAATAAAAATATAAATGCCTACTTGTTTACAATTCTGAATTTAACTGTTAGGTTGCCAGAGCAGAGAGGATCATTTCTCTAGAGACACAGAGCAAAACCAAGTGCCAAGGACAAAGCCCTAATTCAATGGGAGTGGTTCATAGGAGCCCAATCCTGTTCCATGCCTAGTCAATAGCAAACCAGGGGTCATAAACCCAGTGTCTAGACACTTAAATAGCTAGTCCTGGTCTCTGCTGTGCAGCTAAAGCAAATGCATATACATTTTTTAGCTTAGAGACATGCATAATCTGGAATTGGCTGTGCACTTATTACGTATAGAGGTCTCAAAGATAATTGCACTCCCAAAAGTGTCACGCAGAAAGTTCCTTGGGGAAAGGGGAGTAGAGAGCTGTGCCTGACTACCCGGAGTGCAGGCTCACACATTACTACACACCAGAGAAGCCACAGAGAAAGCACCTTCAGAAATCTCCCAATGTGGAAAGACCATGAGTCCAGGTTTGAAACCTATCCTGAGGTGCATCTGTAGGAAATCAGGCTCTGCTAATCCCCATGCTCACTAATCTGCATGCCAACAAGGGAAACCTGACAGCCTGCTCCTCTCCAGGCAATTTTAGCTCTGCCCGCTCTTCACTGACTTCAGGTAGACTTTCATCCTGTGCCACACCTGCTGATGTCTGGGCAATGTCTGCTGACTCCCAATGAGACAAGAGTTTGCAGCATGCTCTCAAGTGCACAGAAGATTCTTAATAATTAAATAAACAAACACACACCTGCTGTATCTCATGTATCTCAAGAACACTGATCTTATTTTAAGATCACTTCATAATCTACCCTTGCCTTTCATATCCAGCAGTGCGCCCCGCTGTAGTCTTTATTTGACAGCGCAGGGCTGTTCTCAGGGATCAAAAGAACATAATGGTCCTTCCAAAAGCCAGATCTGGTGTGAGGGTTCCCAGTACCCACACTCCAACCTCAAGCCACATGGCACTGTGCACACCCACCACAGTCTTAATCTTTGGCTTGTTCAGCACAAGGAAAGAGGAGACCTCGCAACATGTCCAAGTAACTGGAATTTAACAGGCCTAGATACCTTTTTGGTACATACATTATTATCCTTTAGAAGCAAAGGAGCAAGGAGAGCCATCTGCAGTCTCTTACGGGTGACTGTGAAAGCTGTGGTGAGTCATGTATTTATAGTATGCTCCATCCACAACAAAGGTCTTGGTGAAATTTGAGCAACATACAATGAACCAGGATCTGATTCTGAGGTCACATTTTCCCTCCATTTACAATTTCCTCTTCCTTTCTTTCCCTACTGAAAGGTTACTGGGGATTTGCAGCCCTTTCGACCAAGGTGTCAACATCTCAGTTAAAGTCTCTAACTCCAGCGGGCTGAAGAAAACCGCTGTGAAGGTTTAAGACCACCCTGGCCTAAGGCTGAACATACCTCAGACAGTGATTTCTGGATGGGAAATCAGAGGTAAGTGTGAGTTTGTCTCTCAGCCACCCGTTTCACCATCCTGAATGCAGTGGGATGTATCAGAGAAGTAACACCTTCCATTACTGAAACCTGATTTACAAGACTTATG
Source organism: Falco naumanni (assembly GCF_017639655.2). Classification (NCBI taxonomy): domain Eukaryota; kingdom Metazoa; phylum Chordata; class Aves; order Falconiformes; family Falconidae; genus Falco; species Falco naumanni. The sequence goes on along the minus strand of NC_054060.1, from coordinate 12,773,689 downwards.
CACGAGAGCCCCACGATAGATGGGACAAATGTCTGGAAACAGGAACGAGAAAACAGCAAACTCTCTCCCAGCTCAGTTTCAACTTGCAGCTGGTTGTGGACAATGGGAAGAGACAGGGCTCCTTGCAGCCATGGATGAACAGGAGCTTTACCGAGTCCTTGGAATTAGGCAGATAACACAGAGAGGAGTAAAATTATACGCAATTTATTATTCACCTGCTATCTTATGGAGTGTTGAGTAGGCTTCACTCCATGGCCCCTCAGCAGAGTACCTGAGGACACCCACCCCACCTGCCCAGCGACGCTGCTGCCACTGCCCCCCTTACCTGTGCGAACTTCCCAGTACACACCACCCCGTTCCAGCGTGGGACAGTCAAGCAGCCGGGGTGACGCAGCAAGTAGTTGTCTGCTCTACCTATGAAAGTGTCCGGATACCCTGTCACTGAGCCATCCAGATCATGGAAGACAGATGTTTTGTCACCGTCATTATCGTTGTTTCCAAACCACTGGCCCGATCTGCCAAAAAACACTTTCAGTCCAACCTAGCAGGAGAAAATAAGAAGGAAAATTACTGGTTAGCTCTAAGGATGGACTTGGGTTTGCAGTGTTTTAACAGCCAAAACAGTGATACAGTTAGAACTAGAAAGCTCTATTCTATGAGTAAAAAGTTTTGTTTTGCCTCCCCAAAGTTAGAAAGATTTCCAACTGTATTGGTTTTCCCCCTCATTTCTTAATCCCGGGAGATATTTTCACAAAAATGAGACTTTTTGAAATGCACCCACACAACCATGTATTCCTTGAAATCACACAGCAATAAACTGTGCGGTGACAAAAGGAAGAGGATGACTCAAAGGGCAGGGAAGTATTGGAAGATTATGAAATTTATTGAGGAATATCACAGCTGTGATCAAAGAAACAAAAATTATTAGACAGTGACATTTCTCGTATATTTTCAATGGCTGCTCTAAACGGTTCTGAGTGCCATTTTTTTTCAAATTGTTCCTCCTAAAATCTTAGAAACCCTGTAAAAGTGACAGCAATTCTGAGAACTGGCTCTTGTGCACATACAGACTCATAGAATCATTTAGGTTGGAAAAGACCTTTAAGTATGGCCCCTGAAGAATTTTTCTAGGAAAGAAAAATATCAGGAAGCAGCATTATCCTTATTATGCGTAGGCCTGTTTTCAAGATTTTTTGGTAGCTAAGTAAAAGAATTTGTCCTGATATGAAAGTCCAACAAAACAAGGAAACTGCAGATGTTCAGCTAAAAAGCATAGACTATTTTAATATCTGCAGAGAAAATTAATACAGTGTGTGATGATTAAGTTCTGAAGCAATCAAGAAAATAATTACTCCAGGTCAAGCACTCTGAATGAATCCTGCAGCAATGTGTATAAAAGCAGGCGGCATAAATAGCGACTGGATCACGCTGACCCAAAGGACTGTAATTTGTTTTATTTAGCCCAACTAATTTTAATTGGACTGTGCACATGAGTAAGAATTAGGGTCAGCACGCTTGGGCTGCAAGTTTACTAAGCGCTTTAAAGGCTTTATTTTAACAATAATAAACAGAACAGATTTGGAGAATAGGAAGGTTATTGTGATTCTGAGTTTGGTAGAAAGTCCCATTGGCTTAAAAAGAATGAACCACTGCAGCATGAGCTACTTGCAGAATAAAAGCCTTTATTCCTTTAAAATTAAATTAGAGCCTAGAACCATTTTTCTGCCACCTTCTTGTCTGAGTCTTATAAACAAACACCGGAAGCAGTCTTATTTAAAGAAGGCTCAAAGACATGGAAATTTAAAGTGTATATAAAGTATATATAGATATGTAAAGTGTAAATAAATTTTTTTAGTGTTTTAAAACCTTTTCTTACAGCAGAAAATCTTTGCCCAAAGGGGTACTTGGCAAAATAGGAGGAACCCAAAACTTGGGGTTTTTCCTTCATTTTAATTTATAAAAGAGGAGATATTAAAAAAACATAAACACTGTGCTCAAAGCTGCATCATTAGTACTTGGTGACAGTGCACTTGCGGAGATGAATCTTAAAACGGGCACTTCACTGGGGAGGAAAACAAAGTCTGTACTTCAAAACAAACCAAGGCACAGCCAGCACAGCTTACATTTGGTTAACACTCTCAGTGTTTCCATCCAGCAGCAGACAGTTTTGGTGCTAACGCTAATCTGATCTCTTAACATTCTCCTCCCGAAAGTCTGAAAGTCAGAAACAAAGTGGAAATGCCAACAAGTCATGTCACTTATTTTGTAAGTCTCAAGGTGACCTTACTTCTGTACAGTGCAGGACAGGGGCGCACTGAGTTTACAGCTACAGCTATGGCAACATGTATTTTTTTTCTAAGTGAACACACATGAGCCAAGACTCAGCTCCTCAGGTATGTCCATATGGAGCCAGGAATGAGCTAGAAGAGGGGGCAGAGACAGGTCGTGTCTAGCTACCACACCACTATTCAGACTCCCAGTTTCCATTAGGTGTGGACTACCTGTGACTGATACGGTATAAAGGTTACTTGAATTACCTGTCTGAAGCCTGACAGGGAGATCTAACAGGTGATGGTTATGTGAGTACGTAACCTCTTAGGAATATGCTAACTCAACCTGTCCAAAGGCAGCACACCTAACACACCTGCAGAGAAGTCCTGAAGACTGCATCGCAAAGCACTTGCTATATTAAATATTAATAATGTACTGGAAAACACCCTAATAACGTGTAACTTCTCCTAAAATTCAAGTGTTGGCACAAGCTGCCAACAAAAGCTGTATTGCTGTTATCACTGTTACCATTTTAAGGAAACTACTTTCAACTAGCGTTGCAAACCTTCCTCTATACCACCCAAAGCCTCTGCTCCTGTCAGCATGGCTTTTATTCTGCTGGAGTGATGCAAGCTCTTCCCCTGCCAAGTTCCCTTTGGTCAGGAGTCTCTTTAGGGTTGGGTGCGGCTTTTTCTGCCCTCTTTTTCAGGGGATAACAGGCTTGCACTTTAACTCAGTGTTTGCTTTTCTTTTTCCCATCACAAACTGTTTGCAAGCTTCTGCTTTGACACAGAAACCCAGCACTGAGACAACACAAGCTAAACATAGCAAAGGCAACATTAGGAAGCGCCCATCTATCTTAGCTAAGCAGGACTGCAATCCCATGGGAGTCGCTAAACCACAGCCAGGAGCCACTGCTGACCCCTCTGAGCTCTTCTGGGGGCCACAGATCCACCCAACACAGACCACTGGGATTTCTTTGTCACAGGGAGTTTCAGAGATGCCATAGTGTGGCACGGTGAGGAGTAGAATAGGCTTGAATCCTTCCTAAGCTCCTGGCTGCAGGGAAAAATAACCAGAGGGGCTACTAGCAACGGACGTGAATTGGAACAGTTTATGAGTCTTTTGCACCTGCTGGAGGTGGCCTTGTTCATGGGAGTCCAAAAGGTCACACGCAACCTCTTGTTCCTCACCTCACTCTTCCAGAGCTGTGCAACAAAAGGACAGAGGGATGAATGGGCTGCTATTTTATGACTAAAAAGAGATACACCAGGTTTTCTTAAGAAATTATGCACAAGTGTCCTGTTTGGGCATGGCTCTGTTCTGGACTGGGGCCATCTCCTTTGAGTGCTCAAAGTCCTACTGACTCACAGTAACCAGATCTACAGGAGACCACAATCATCAGTCATGCCCTCAGGTGGGTTAAGACCAACTACTGCTTCCACTGCTTTGAAATCACTTTTAAAAGGCACCCTTTCTAAAACAAACAAACAAGCCTAGCAAGAATGTTGCTATTGATAAATGCACAGTATCCTAATACGTGAGATTTGAGTTTGTCGGTGGAAAAGCACCTAGAATACTTTTTGTGGAGTGTACTATTTAGGTCTTCTGTTCTACTTGACTGTTATTTCATGCCAGAACTAAACAAGACCTGACTGGCTGTATTATTTTGTTGTCTAACCAATCTGCTGATTGGTCTGATTAATTATACAATTATTCCTTCAGCATGACTAATAGTTTTGTCATTACTATACAACTTGCAGTAATGTTTAATTTCTTCTCAAAAAACAACGGTAAAATGATTGTCCTTTAGGGAATTAGTACTTAGCTACCCTTTAAAGAGTAATAAAATGAAGCCTGGAGATGGAAAATTAATTAAAACTGTCTACAGGCTCTATCTTAACTAGTCAAAGACATATTGTCCCATATTAACAATTAGCGACAAAACAATAAACTAACCGTGGTCCTTCAAGTCTGAAATCAGATTTAGCACATCTGGGTTCAATCCAGATATAACAGAAAAGTGCTGGGATGCAGGTGGTGACAAACATAAATGTTTTTTAAGCTGGCAAAATACCAACTACAGAAATGGTATTTCTTGGAAATGGACATATAACAATTATTGGGATAATGTCATTAGGTTTTCTGTAATAGGCTGCCACTGACGCTGTACTATTTTCATTTGCTTTGCAGAAGTATTCAGCAAGTCTTCTGACCATTTTTACCTTGAAAGCCTCAGATCTTAAAGGCCCTGCAGTACTAAACTGCCTCTCAGTCAAAAAATGCTGGGATATTTAACAGGCTTATTGGCCTCAAATGGTGCAACTGTATTAAAAAGCTGCACTTTCAGCCAGTCAAGATGCAATCATCCCCTTGCTAATGTGTACAGATATCATCTGCCTGAAACCATTCTGTTGGACTGAGTCCTACAGCCATTACTGGAGGAAAGTTTCCACTCTCCCATCCCACCAACCGAACTTTTCATCATACACTTTTCTCTAAGCCCCTCTCCTTGGTTCCAGGTTGATTTTGTCATTCCTGTTCCCCTTGACCACCTTATAACCATTTCCCCAAGGGAGGACATAAAGAAGGTATTATTAGGTAAATTAGCCCTTCTTCTTGTTCCAAAGGTCCCTGAAGCATCTCAGGTAACTAAGACCTCTTTACTAAAATACACAGGAACTGTGTTTTCCTTAGAGGAGCTGTGACAGCAATCAACGTCAACCTTTCATGAAATACCCTCCTGTTGTTGGTCTGAAGTGTACCAGAGAGGGGACAGACAAACTAACTGCTTGCCAGAGGCAGTGGTATTAGTCAATCCCAGAGCAATGGAAATTTTCCTCAAGATAAAGCCAAACCTCAAGCCAAAGTTACTACAGTTCATGGACATCCTAACAAGCATGGACCTTGTTTGAAAAATGCTAAGGAGAGGTTATGATCCCTGGGAGCATGCCAGGTGGAATCTATCATTTCCTAAGCCAAGCGTGCAGGGCCATGATCCCTGCAGGAATCCAGAACAAGGACTGGAATTGCTCAGCATCCTACCGTTCCTGCCAAGGCAGAGATAGAGAGCCCCATTCTGCTGTCACTGCTCAAGGGAGGCTCCTGTGGTGCTCAACAGGAATTTCAGTGCTGACCCAGGAAGCTGGGTCATGGCTTTGCTTCTAAGTGCATTTGCTATTTCTGCACAAGACTTGTATTGCAGCTTACTGTCCCCTGACACTTCCTCCGTGTCCCCCAGACCTCCAAGGCCAGGTCCTCACCAGGTCCTCAGTATATACAAGCTGGTAATGCCACACCAGCTAAAAGTAGTGTTCTGGGTCTCCTGGTTACAAGGTGAAGCTTTCCTCTAATGCAGATTTTTTAATGTATGTCTGCCTAGGCATAAGATACTGTCACATTTTACTGGCTTATAAATAACTTTAATTTTAAAAAAAGAAAAAAATGAAATCGATGGTATGTACCAACACAACATGCACCACTGCCTGGAAATTCCTGCTCTAGGGTAGATCTTACACCACTTCTAAAAACTTCAAAAACTTGCACATCTAACAGCACACATTTCTGCTTTTCTTACTTACACTTTTCTCCATCAGGATCTGTGACAAATTATTCTGGGGGCTTATCTGCCAGGAGTTTTTCATGAAGAACCCGATGGCACTTGAGTGTCTATCAACAGTTGGGGTGAACTTCTTGAAAGTGCATTTTGCCATCCTGACAGGCCCATCATAAATCTGGAATCCACGAATAGGGAAGGTCCTGTAGGATTCAAAACAAAACACAGTCCTGTGTTAAAAGCCTGGGCAAACTCTGAGTCTGCTCTGGAAGGCACAGAAAAGTATTAACGAGTAGCTAAACCACCCTTCCCTTCCCAAAACTGAAATCTGGACACTCATCACACAGTTGACAAAAGATGAAACTCTGTTGAACATCCTTTACAGGATAAGGCTCAAGAGCCCAAAAAAAAAAAAAAAAAAAAAGACTCATCAGCTTGCCTAAGGCTTGTATGCTGGGGTAAAGCAGTTCAAAACCCTTGTCCTCAACCACCCAGGAGTTCATCGCCACAAGGAAGACCCAGAGGGCTGTGTGGCAGCATTGACATTAGGTTCCTTGTTCCAGGGCAGATGGGTTTCTCAGGAAAACATCAGTATGATTGAAAAAAAGGTATCAGTCACACTCCCTGGAGGCAAGTGCCTCCTTGGAAGCAAGTAGCAAGTGGCACAGCACAGTTTCACCTCTCCCTACAAGCCATGTCACACAAGATCCCTAAACACCTAGTTCACAGCATTTCATACAGAAAAGCAGTTTCTGCAGTATCAGTCCATGGACAGGTTGTCAAGACATCAGCATTGAAGGAGACACCACTGGAGAAGAAATAACTCTTCTCCAATTTCCAGACCTGTTGTTTTAGTAGTTGGGTCTGGTACAACCCCTACACCCTGTTTTGCACTATGGAACAATGAAAGGACAGATATCAGACGTTTTGGCATATTCCTTTCCAAGAGTAAATTGCTTAAAAATATGATTAGAGCTTGTCTGAACTGCAAAGGAACTTTTTTGCAACTGCAATTATAATAACAACATGGATAATAACTGAGGATAGCTCTGGTTATTCTTGTTGTCCTACACAGATCCCATTCCTGTGTTACTTATGGCTGAGACATATATAGTCAGAGCTGTGTGCGTGGCATGTCTGCTGAGTACTGCTTAATACTTAATTTTATACTCCTCATAGAGGGTTTAATAATTGGTGAGCATCACCAAAAACATACATTAGGGTAGAATTTAGGCTTGGGGAAGCACGTCTTGCCATGGGGATGTGGGCAGGTACTGTGGTTGCTAGACAGGAGGCTGTGCTGCTATCAAAATAGAAAATAGCATACAGCTATTGAGAAAGAAAGAAGATGCAATAATGAAAAATGGTTTCTTCTTTGTCAAACCGGCCACGTTTGCCCAGCAATGCTGGCAGGAAGGACAGTGGCATGGGGTATGGGAGCTGTGCCGGCAGCTTGATGCTGGGCTACCGAAGCACTACACAACAGCCATTTGGTATCTTTCCGATTCTCTAACCCATTCTCCAGTGACTAATAAATTAAGCAGAAAATTAAATCAAACACATTCAGTCGAGAATGCTCTCAAGCTGTTGGCCTGAAGAGTGAGTTTATTCGGATGCTTATTATTTCTGGCCTGTATAATAACTTAAACACCTGGTATAGATTACTTGTCAGTAGTCACATTCATTCCTGAGGCTTTTCCTCTAGCTTACACTAACACCAAGAAGAAATGGCAGAAGAATAACTCACTTGTTTCGGGGCAGTGTTCTGTATTCTCCGTTTGCCCCTTTTCCCCAGTAGCTGTTTTGGCCTCCCTGGGAGCCAGTGTTGCTGCTTTCTCCAACAAAAATGGAGCGCGTAACCTCCAGGCTGGAGCCTTCGTCTGTCGGGAAAGTCCCATCACTACAAGCAAAGAAACACCAGGTAACAACTATACAGCATGGCGCAAATGATTAATTAACACTTCTAATTTTATCACAGACACAGTAGAATTCCTTTCTTAATTTTGAAAAAAGTGCGTGCACTGTTATAACAGTCTGCTTTAAAATTTCTATAGGAACCAGCAAGTTAGTGCCGAGGTAGCTCAGTGCTCAGGCATCAGCAATACAGAGAACTCAGTCTGGGTAAAACTAGCTCTACCTTATATATATATATATATATATATATATATATATATATATATATATATATACACACATTTAATTGTTCTATACCGAGTAGCTTTATAAATTTTTAGCTACATTTCTGAAGCAGGAGCTAAATATCACTGATTCTCATTGACTGCAGTGGGCTTTGGATACAGCTTATTTTTGCAGGTCTTTGGCCAGAGGGGTTGAGATGAGAGCAGCAAGAGCACAGTAGACACCAGCAGAGGAGGCAGGAGACCTGCCGTGCCACCACCTGGGACCATCCCAGCCACCCCACCCTGGCAGCACACGAGTTACAGGCAATGCTGCTCCACCAGGCTACAGCAGAAGAAAAGTCTCCCCAAACTCAGAGCCAGATGTTTCCAGATGTTTAGTCTACTGGTTCAGGACCTACCATCCAAAAGGAAATATTCGGCAGTTACGATGTATTCCCCAGATGTGCTGAGGCAAAAAGAATGAGAGGCTAAATTGCCCCTTGTGTTAACGGCAGCCCAGGGAAGACTTGATGTGGTCTGGGAGGGAAATGTGAGGTTTTCTTGTGTCTTACAGTAATTACTAGGGGAGTGTCTCAGCTTCCATTCTTGAGCCTGTTACACTGGGGGAAAAAAGTGGGAAGAAGGTCCGTTTTAAGAAATTACCTTGCCAGAGTGAGTCCAATTCCGTTGTCTGAAAACCTGGGACAGAAGAAACACAATGGTGTAAATGATGAGGAATGTCTGCTGTGAGTTTGGCCTACAGGCCTATTCATGCCTGCCGTGAGGGGAATGATATAACACATAATTACAGTAACCTACCCCGAGTTGCGGAAAATAATGTCGCCGCCCCTGGCCCAAGCCCCATGGTCATTATTTTTAAAAGCAATAAGACCATCAATCACAGCAGGAACTCGCGGCTTTTCAGGATCAGCATCTTGATGTGGGTGAAACCTGAAGCAAGGAGCTCAGTTAATGTGGCACAGGAGACATAGGAACCGACCTCAGACAGAGGAGGTCGTGCCTGGCAGACCTCGTTTGGATTCCAAATATCGGCGTGATGGGCCTGGGAGGCGATACGCCCCGGATCAGTGTCAGGCCATTAGCTTGATTTCCTTTCTGTGCTTTGGTACAAAGCACAGAACAAGAAACACTCATAAGGGTGAAATTCTGCTCCCAGCAAAATCAACAGGCGATTTCTCACTAGACTTCAATGGATCCACAGCTACTCCTTAATTTGATTCCATGTGATTTAGAGGCATAGAGAATATTTTTCCCAAGTCACTTGGGTCCTTTTGCAGTTGTCCTTACAAGGCCCATTGAGAATCCCTGGGCTGATCCTAGAAAATCAATTAGGCACTTTCAAGAATCTCATTCAGCAAAGACAACAGGGTAATTGGAGCTGCTTTCCTCGCACGTACAGACCAGACCTCCATATGCTTCTGTGTCTGCTGAAAGACAAGCTATCATATAAAAGGATTTGCCCTGGGAACTGGACACTTCTTAACTTCTTGCAAGCTATTTCTTGCCACGCTGGGTCTTAATAGTATATTTGTGCCATGTTTGGAAAAGAATCACCATTGCTTTGTCTGAGTCTACCCTCCCCTTCTACTTTTTCCAGCTGATGTACTAAGGGATGTGCCTTCTCAGCGCCCAAGGGTGTGACCCTGGCAGGGAAATCTCACAAAGGGACACAAAGTCACCCTTTCAGTCATATGGGAGCATAATAACATGGCATCGATAGGGTATGATGGAGAAGGAAAAAAGCCCAGGCTTTACCAGGAGCGGCGGCTGATTTCTGCCACAGCCTCCTCACCCAGACCCATGGGGCTGCAGTGAGTGAGAAAATGACCTTAATTTACCAGCTTCCACCCTGCGAAAGGGGACTCGAAGATCCTAAAGCAGTTACAAAAAGCTTTGAGGCCACGCCATTGTCCTCATTAATGCTAGACCAGTCTCAGCAGCCTCTTACATCATCTGTAAGTTGATATAAGATGTAAGTTATTAAGTAATTAATAAGAATTGTTGGAGTTTACAAATGTGCCAATGGAGTAACGGGATCTGGATCCCCTTTCACGTGCTTCACTGCTTAGTCCTCATAACCCCAAGTGCACGCCTATCATTTTTGGTCAGCAATAACAGAAACGATTCAGTGCATAACTATGAAGTATTTGCCTCTGCACATCAGAGATAGCTTGTGTGGGTTTTTTTCAGATACTCCAGCCATAATGAGGCATTAATGATCTGCTAAATACAATCCAGAAGCCAAGAAGCAATACAATTATCCAAAAGGCTGAGCCATACAGCATATGCTTACCTGGCATTATCGACAGTGAGATACTCTCTGGGATCTTCAGCATTGGCTCTTGTTGTCTTTACTCCTTTTCCAATAAACAAACCAGCCTGAAAATGCACGTGACTTCTATTATTTTAACAGACCACCCAACAGTGACCAGAGAGCCCAGATTTTTATCAATGAACCTGGGCAGCCAGTGCCTGCAGGCTGGGCTTTCCCTTCCCTTTCGGTGTCACTTGGCACCACTCAGCATGACATTAGCACAGGATATAGCACACCAAAGTCAGGACAGAGCCTGCCCTGCCATATGTTATGCATCAGCATCTTGGGCTGTCTTCTGACCCAAAGCAAGGCACTGAACTCCCACTCTCTCTCTCTCCCTCACAGAAAGCAATAAAGGACTTTGCCAAGCTCTTGATAACTTTTTGGAAAAAGAGTGTTGTTAAGCAGTAAGGCTTTAAATAAAGAGTGACGAGTCCCCCGACAGTCAAAAGAGAACATGAGCTGCTGTAGCCAACTGAAAGGCTTTGGGCTAAGCAGCAGCTGTCATGGACCAAGATGTAAAATATACAAGGCACAGAGAACAGCACTGATTTCAATCTAGAATCCTGAGAAATAAGTTAAAAATGCTTTTTATAGCTTACATTTTCTTGTCAACACTGTATTTGGGGGGAAAGTGTTTTTCTTGGAATTACCCTTCAATTTTTGGTCTTATTTTTGAAAGGTGATGAGCAAGCCCTGGCACAAACAACTTTTGTTCATCCCTATATGTCCTTGCACCACTGTGGCCAACAGAAATGCCCAGTGTCCTGCCTGTCATTCCTTAAATCTCACTTAGTAGCAGGTGTACCTATGGGCTGGACATACCCCGTCTAACACAGGTAGCCCAGTGAAGTGCCTGAAATGGGACCCCTATTCTGCTTGGCTCCCTCTTCAATAATTAGAAAAAGCATCACCCCCAAAAGTCGATTGTGTCTCAATATAGTGTTAAAAGACATTTATCCAAGTGTAAGATACCCATAATCATCTGATTTCAGAGCACCACACAGGGTCAGCCCTATGCCGTACTGTTATATTGACAGAAACGTATGAAAATCATCCACATGCCTTGAAGTTGGAGTGGACTCTGTTGTTGTAAAATACTCCCAGCGGGGTATGTTCAGCCTGTCCCTCTGGATATTGCCCCTCAGACTGTCCAGTAGGAACCCGGTGGAAGATGTACCATATCCCTACATCCTAAAAGACAAAGGAAGGTCCAAGAAATGGGACACTACAATTAACAATACAGGTAATTCTGGGGACTTAGGGTTTCCCACTGCGCTGGCCAGATTTCTAACCTGAGCCTGCAAAACCTGCCAGTCCCGGGGGACACACACCAGCCCGTACTCTTACACCTCCCAACCTATCCTTTGCCACGTACAGTGGGTCCCTGGGGCGCACACACATGGGTTTTAAAAATGCATACAATGTGGGTGAAATTCAGGCGGATTGTAAGAAAACACAGGCTTTGCTATGCAGGCACATTAAACACAAATACGATTTGGGTAAACATCAGAGATAATAACAAGGAGAGAGGATATATTTATATATACACCTATAAAATTTTATTTAGCTATTAACTACTAATAAAAATCAACATCTGCTAAGAGACATCACACACTATTTCCAGCCACAGTTGTGAGAGAAATCACACAAACTGTAGGCAAATACTCGTTCTTAACAGGGACAAAGTTGCAGAAATACATATCCAAATTTTATGATGGCTTACTAAAAATTCATCGCCCTGACAGTTAATGACATCAATAAGAGCAGAATATATGGGAACTGGAGGCAAAACATAGCTCTTGCCATTAAATGACTTTACCTGAGCACCAGCTGCTGCATTCTCTATTAGGTTGTTGTTTGGATTTGCAATCCAGAATGTGCTGACAGCCCTGAAAAATCAAAATCAAAATGATCCTAAGCAGTTACCAAACAGGAAGGGATACATTTTCATAGCATTGCACTGGACTTGAGCCACCACTCTCCTGTTGACTTTAAAACTCCACACAACCTTTTAATGATACTCTTTAAGGAAAAGAAACTATCTAGTAATGTCAGACATGGTCATTTATGGAGCCACATGCTGAACCTATTGTAAATTATATGAGACTTAACACAAAATCCATGCTCTGTTAAATGCAGCTTAAGGAAACCCAATGTCTTTTTTTTTCTTTTTTTTTTTTTTAAGCTAAGCAGCTTGGAGAATGTCTGAAAAGTGAACTGGAACTTCAGGGGCAATGGCAGGAGGTAGGGGATTCACTATGGATTTATGAAGTTTCTAGGTGGAAAACAAAACAAATGTCCTTGCAGATTGCAAATGGCTTGTTCAGCAGGAGATTAAGGAGGTATCACTTTGAAGGTTGTTCAAATAAGGAGTTTTTGCTTCAGTGGGAAGATAACAGTGGCACAAACAGAAGCTGGGTATAGCTATGAAAACATTGTCATCTGTTGTCTTACTTCATTTGGTAACATCTTTTGCAGAAATAAAGACCACAGGTTAAAAAAAAACCCACTGTAAACCTTTTCTTATGACCATACCAATGAATCTGATCATTCTAAGTAGACTCAATCATTTTTTATTCACCTTAACTACTACATAATCAAGAATCCACACTTGTTTGGATTAAGAGAACCACTAAATAGGTGCAAAATTAATCTCCATTAACCATATAAGCAACCTTAGTATTTTGCAACAATAATTGCAATTAATTCGTTTAGATTATTTACACAAATCATAATAAGTAGAGTTTGGCCATTGCATCCTTTTTCAGAAAATATGAAAATACAAATTTCCTTGGTTTAACCGTGTTCGCAAACACCAGTCAGACCAGCACCTGTGTCCCTGAGTGGCCACATTACAGTTCATCAGTCTCCAAAACAGAAGTTAACTTTGGTCAGCTATATCAGGATATTGTTTATTGTTAAATGATGCTCACTGTAGTTTATGCTAATCTCTGCATTCTCACTAAACCTCCTGATGTACTGTAGGTATTCATATACTTGTGTACTATTGACCAATTCCCTCTAGATGCTCCAGCCCCAGTTCTGCCCTGGTGAAAAAAGGCAAAACCTCCCTTTGCAGTGAGTGGTATCTTTGCCTGCCTATACCAGGGCTAAGGAACTTGCATTTATCGGACAGATTCCATGGAGCCTTCAACATCTTACTAAAAAGACTTTTGAAAGGGGTTCAGAAACGAGCAAAGCGCTCTAACACATTTATGATGCTCAGGAAACACCGACAGGAATAACCAGCAGCAAATACTCCTTGCTTGGGACTCAGGCAGGTGTTAACAGATGTCTTCACAAGCAAAAGATGGTCAATCAGCTAAATTCTTTTAAAATGAGAAATGGTAGAAAAAGCCACAAATTTTCATTTAATATCAAATAGCACCTTTCAAAAGTTTCACCACAGCATTCTTTGGGACCCAGCTATAAAGCCCAAGGTAGGTGCAAATCCTGAGTACAGCTCCTGGAGCACTTACATGCAGTTGGTGCTGGGCACCGGAATGTAATTCCCATAGACATGGCTGCGGATGGCCAGGCACATCGCCTCATTGCGATCTGAAGGCAAGATGGTCCCTGACCTCGTGAGGAGACCCAAGTTGTGATAAAATGTATTGCGCTGCTCCGTCCCGTCTTCAAGGAAGAAACAGTGCCCCAGAGTGTCATAGCCAATGGTGTCTTTTACCTGGAAAAAAGCATACAGGCCATAGATCGCGATGCTAACAGCAGTAGGAACTATAACTGATGTGCTTTGCTTATCAATAAATTACCAAAGTATGCATGGAGTGGGTTGGCCACCCCTCTGCACAGCGAGCGGTGCCTCCACAGGCATCAGTCCTGGAGCTAACTTGAACTACACGCAGTTTGCATAACTGTGGACTGATCTTCTTATACAGTGAAACTGCTATTAAAATTACTCCGAGGAAGATCACAGGCATAATTAAAGGAAAATTGCAAGGTACTGGATTTAAAACCACCCTCAGCTCTAAGAGAGAATATTTGGTTCAGTGTCATGGACTAAATAGCTGTGCAAAGATAAATGTGTCTCATGTGATAAACCAACAAGTTGGAATGGTTAATCTAGAAATTTTCATGACTGCAACACTTCCCAAATAAAATAAGAAATTCTTTAAAATGCACCATGTGAAGTAATTTATATTAACGAGGTTTCTGTTCTTTCTCTTCCGCTCCCAGAAGGTGCAGGGCCACTTTATTCCTGTAATGATCAGCTTGGGCAGAGATAGTGTTTTACTCTTTTAGTCTATTTAATATTAATTGACATGCACAGGGATATTGCATTAAACCCTAATTTGACCAAGAGGACTTAGCACAAGCCTCCTTTGATGTACAGTCTTATGAAGATAAATTCACAAATCCTTCTTTTAAATGTAAATACTAAATCAGGCTAGCTAAAATACCAGCTATTTGTTACTAAACCTTACTGAAACCTTAACTTTGTACTCAAATGATCCCTGTCAGCATATTTATTCACTCTTCAGGCAGACAAAATTCCTGTTGACGTCAGAGGTATGTCTCTGTAAGGCTGCAAGATTAACTAATATTAACCTACATGGTTATTTTTGTATACAGAGGGATACTTGAACTAAATCCATTTCAGATTCATATCCTGTGATTTCCCCTTAATGGGCTGCAACTGTACATAACATCTGGAGTCACAAGCAGTATAGTCCCCATAGGTATATCTCTACTGGATTTCATTGTTTTCCTGGCAGTCAAACTTGTCATCTGCTGCTCTTGTCGCTGCCTCAATGAGGTGTTCAGGAAAGAGCCAGAAATCAGGCACAACACAACCAGGCACCCAGCTCCTAACTGATAGGGGTTTGGAAATCCACCGAGAGCCTGCACGCAGGTACAGGAGCTGGGACTGAGCTGCCAGGAGGGCAACAGAGAGCCCACATGCATGCAGTGGTGCTGAACGCGTCCCTACCAGCTGAGTCTCAGAAATACAAATAGGAAATGGATTTAGACAAAAAATGCAAGTGTCCTCGCCAGCCTGCTAAGAACAGTAAGCCTGGCTACTTCTGCCCTTCCAAATGATGGGCAGAAGCTGTGCTAAGCAGGCCACGGAAGGCTATTTTTGGAAGGAAACTGTAACGACAGGCTGCTCGCTGGTTTACAGCATCACAATTGCAGAGTTTCGTTATTCTCAATTTAGCTGAAGTTTGGCTAATCTGTGCTTCAGACAGCTGCATTAAAAACCAGCCTGGTATCTGAAACCAGATTTTAGTTTTAATTAATTCAATTAGTCACAGCTTCAAAGTCACATGGCAGCCCTGAAAACTTACATACACAAAACTATATTGATCACTCTCCTAGCCAGAAATAACATAATTTAAAGATCACTTACATTTGAGATAAGGGTCTGTGCCATTAGATTGAAACCCCAATAACTGATCAATCCTGGCATAATCACGGCTTGGAAACAAGCCCACCTGCAGCACTGTGACAGTAGCATGTGCCAGCAGGAAACGTTGCCCACAACACAGGCTACAGCCCCGCCGGTGTGCCCAACACCAGCTGATTAATACGGCTCTAGACACTGAATTATATATATATAGCTCAGCAACACAATATAAGTGACCTTTACGCACTGCAACACTAGACATGAAAGACTACAGTAGCCTGCGTACACCTGATGCGTGCCAGGGCAGCCAGAGGCATGTCGCAGCCTGCTGCCCAGCCGCCCCCAGTAACCCAACCGGGGGCACCGCTGCCGCGGGCTGGTGTAGTCACACAGCCCTGGCACACGGGAGCGGCAGGTGGGAGAAGGGGCTGGCAGACGGTGCTGCATGACCTATACACGGCATACAAACCACAGCGCTCCGTGAACGTACTTCTAAAATTACATCCTCTAAACGCTCAAGACAGGAGGGGGGAAAACCCACCTGTCTGGTTTACTCTGCCTCAAGGGGTGAAGTTTCATAGTCTGATGCTGAAACAGGTACCCGTCTACGTTATTTAACTGCTTTGCTCTGATACATGTGCTCTTCTCTGGAACTGCAAATTATTTTAATTTATTTTAAAGCCAGGCTTTTTATTCAATTTTAATTACTCTTTATCTTAATGACTGAAACTATTGAAACCACACGATTCTTCCACAGAATCGCATATTTAACCTACTAATCTATTCACTGATTTCTGGACTCAAAGCCCTCAGCAGTCACATGCGATGGAAATGGATCTCACGCTTGGATTCTTGATTTCACAACCATCGCATCCCAAACATCCAGATAAACCCCTGACAACCTCACTTCTGATAAAGAGCAAGACTATACACCATTCTTTACAGGGCCAATATTAGTATAAGGCTTATTTTTTCATCCCAGGCAGGTTCCTCCAATTCCAGAGGTTTAATACCAACAGGAGGAGAAAGTGAGTTAAACTACATCCACACATTGGGCAAGTCTCCTGCCACCTAAGGGCTCTGTACACAAAAGCAGGCTCTACAGCCAGAGTAAATCACGTACACGAGAAGGGTATCGATAATTTTGAGTGATCTGGACAATACAAATCCAGTTTAGGATACATGAAAAGTGCTCCCAGTTGTACAAGTCCAGCATTGCATTTCCATGAATACATCCTCTTGGGGGGACTCTTTCACACAAGGGTCCCACCAGAGTGCACCTATGTTATGTCTTACACAGCTTTATGTCCAGGGTTGAGAAAAAGTTGTCAGGAAGAACACGGGAGGTCGTAGATAGTTCAGGGAGTGTCTCTGCCTGAGTACACACCAGGTGAATGAGGAAATGCCCACAGACACCAAAACACCATTCCAGGTCCTGCAGAGCACACAGCAACTGCACGTGTCAGGACTGGAGCGGGAATCTGTCTTTTCCAGCTGGGACACGTATGTCTTTTTTGTGGTTGTTTTATTTTTCTTTTTTTTTTTTTTAAAGTTCCTCTGCACAATGCCCTTGTGAGGATCCAGGTCAAAGACAAGTTCCTGAGGGCTTTCCTGGCACTGACAAGCCGTTGGGATCTGTCCCTCTCATATTTCATTCTCTTTGTCATGTGAATATTGTTTGATATACTTCACAGTGCCCTGACTCAAACAATCCCTGTCTTTTTTACCTCCTTTGCAAATGAGAAGTCCGTTGCTTCACTCAGGTCCACTTAAAGTCCATCATTTTAATTCTGAATGAAAGTTCTTACTACCACAAACAGCCCAGAATAACCATGGCAAAGATTGCACTATATCTGATCACACCTTTAATAATACTAAGTAGGCAATACTAAGAACCTGAAATTTATTGCAAAGAGCAACAGCCCTAACCTGAACACCGCTCAAGTGAAGCTGACAAGTTGGGATGTTTCTCGGGGAAAAGATACCTCGTTTCAATATTCTGATTTCTCTTTGCAACACAATTGGCTTTTACTGTTTAGCAGTGCCTAAGCAAAGAAATGAACTTTGTACTAATAAAATATGTCTCCTACCAGAAGGCCATGAGTTCCATGTATGGCAACACACCTAGAGAAGCAGTGGTGGATAGCCAGGTTATCAAGGTACGTTGGGCGTTCATACCCTCCTCTCTCATCCACATCCTCGGCCAAGTGGAAATGCACAGGGTAACTGCCCAGGATTTGCTGCCCCATATTTTTTAATTCCACTCCTGACATGTGAACAGAGCTAAAATTCCTTAGGATCTGTTGAGACAAACGTAGATCCAAGTAAGGCATTACAATATAAACACACGCAAAAGGAAAACCACTTTTTTTTTACCCCCTTCTCTCTCATTAGGCAATATGTTTGCAGAACAAACCTGAGCCTGATCCCCGAAGGAGATGTCAGCTCCCTGCTCTGACTCAGAGCAGCACAGCACCTGCAGAGCAGTGTGCCAGCAGCTGCGCACCTCTGGGCATGAGGCTGCCAAGGAACAGCTGCCAGGCAGCATGCATAGTATTTAGCAACAGTAGTGTGTGACACAGCTACAGACAAGGTACAGACAGGGGTAGCATTTACCACCAGGGTCTATTTCCTGGTAACTATCTCTGTCAAGTGATTTTAGGTCAGACCCGCACAGCTTCTCGGATTCCACCAACAGGTAGAGGAGTAATTTCACACAAAGCCCCTGCAACAGAAAGACTTTGCACCTCCACCAGCAACACATGGAACAACCAAGAGGAGGCAAAGCGCAACAGGGCAAGATTCAGAGCTTCCCTGAGTCATGAAGGGAGCAGGTTTGCTCTGCAGGAAGCACATGTTCTTCAGTGACACCTCATGTACCATGCAACTTCCCATTGTTCCCACTGACAGCGATGCCGCTGAAGAATCCCCTCTAGCCCGAGGAAGGGTATGCTTTTGCATACACAGTGAAGAAAATGGGACAGACTTGTTGCAAATCTAGTTTTGCAAAACAGGCCAGTGAACTTTTCCTTTCTTCATAGACAAGTATACTTCACACACACACACACACCCGCTCACACCCCACCCAGGACACAACGGTAGTTTCATGCATTATATTTGCTTGTTTACAGACCAGGAGAGGAACTCTCTGAAACAACCCTCTGAACCACCTGCAGGCACATGCATTAAAACCAACTTACTTTAATATGTCCTCCAAATGTATCGAAGGAGAAAAACTGGCATTGATTTTGTCCATAACAGGAGTCTTCCATTTCTCCTTGAATAAGTATATTTCTAGTCGGAAGACCAACCTCTGCCCTCATATCGACACCATCTATGACTTCTCCAATGTGAAGATAAAGTGGGCTGCCTGTGAAAATCAGAAACCTTTTTAGTCAGGGTGAGCACAGCATCTTCATTATCACATTTTTCTAAGCAAGCGCACACCTTTCATTTAAGGCATCACCAAGCCTGGGGCCATGCCCAGTTGTTAGCATCTGGTCCCAGAGGAGACCAGCGCTTCCTCTGTCTTCTGAAGACAATTGCTGCCACTGCTTCCTCTGGTCAAACTTTCAAGTCCCAATATAATATTGGGGCTTTCAGCTCTCGTATGTGCCCATGTGTTTATGGGACAAAAACTAGCTAAAAAGACAAGTAGACGTAGAATGTAAAAGACAAGTCAATGTAAATATTTACCACAAAGGAGTAGCTCGATAAAAATATCTCATACCATCGATTTTCACTTGATTGCTTTTACATTCAGGGCAAGGAAGGAGATTAAACTCTTCAGCCTGGTGCATAGAGTAATCTGTGCTGGCAACGACGATCCGGTCGCCAGGTAACCAACTTGTAACCTCATCCACCAAATGAAGAATTATTCCTTTGGACACTTCCACTTTAAATCCATTATGAGGCACCCCTGGAAAATGAAGCAATCAATTATTTTGATAATTGTATGATATCTGTAAAAGAGCATACCAATTTAATTTTTATCTAGACGGCTCAGCGTGTGATAGAAGTGCTCTAGCTGTTAAATACGTCAGTGTCATCTCTTCATAGGCTACTAAAACGTGACTTTGTGGGAGCGTTGCTGTTAGCTGGGCCACCATCCACATGAGCAAGAGGCTGTGGCGTTATTACCATTGTTGGGATTCACGGCAGCCAGAGAAGAGCAAAGCAACAGAAGAGAAGTGATTGTCAGGGAAGACTAAACCTTTTATCCATCCACTGAAGGCGGTCACAGTAAAGCGGGTGCCATCGTAGGTGAGGAAATCCCGCTGGGCTACGGCTAAGCCCGTCGTCCCGCTCCCGCGGTACTCCCGTCTGTCCTCCGCGGTGGCGAGCTGGTCCCCGCCCAGGATGCCCACCAGCGCCCAGGGCTGCCTGCAGGAGAGCGGGACGGAGCAGACGAGTGACCCCGCGGACCCGCCATCCCCCGGAGCTGGGGCCGGCAGGGAGCCCGGGGTTCCCCCCCCCCATCCCCGCAGCCGCGGTCGCGCCCCTCGGGCGGGCCCAGCCGCGGGCAGCGGCGGCGCGGAGCTGTCCATGGTGGCCGGGCCGCCCCCCCGCCCGCCGCCCGCCTCACCTGTGGCCCAGGCGGGCGATGTGCCGGCTGCCCAGGCGGTCCCGCAGCAGCAGCCGCGTCGCCGGCGTGAGGCTGCGGGCGGCCGAGTCCCCCACGGCGGCCGCCACCACGCTGCCGGGGGCCTGCAGGGCCAGGAAGGCGCGCAGCCGCCGGCACTCGCCGGGGCGCAGGTGGGTGTCGAAGCGCCCCGCCGCCAGCACCCGCGCCGTGCCGCCGTCCAGGACGCGGAGGTTGAGCCCGCGGCTGCCCCACCGATTCTCGGAGGAGTAGGGGCCGTGGCGGAGCCCGCCGGGGTGCAGCGTTCTGTCCAGCAGGGTCCAGGAGCGGGGCCGCCGGCCGTGCAGCTCCAGGACGCCGCCGCGACCCACGCCCACGAACTTCTGCCCGAAGCCCTCCACGGCCGTCCCCTCGGCGGCTCGCCCGTACAGCGAGATGGTGGCCCGCGAGCCGTAGGGGCAGCGCTCCGAGCCGATGTGCAGCTCCCCGCCGTCGTGGATGAGGATGTAGCGGGCCCGCAGCGTGATGGGCGGCCCGTGGGGGCGGTCGGCGAACACCAGCCTCCCTGGTGGGCAAGGGGAGAGGAGCGGGGCTGGGGGCGCGCTCCGCCGGGGGCGGGTGGTGCCACCCGCCGGCAGGTCCAGCGCCCCCCCACTCCGGCCCCGCAGCGCCCGGGCTCCGGCAGCAGCCGGCAGGCCCGAGGGGGCGGGCAGCCCCGCTTACCTCCGTCGCGAATGACGAGAGAGTGGAAGGCGGCGGAGCTCTCGAGGCGCAGGGCCGCCCCCCGGCCCACCACGGCGGTGCGGCTGGTGTCGGAGCCGGGTCGCCACGGGGCGAGGTGCGGGTCGGCCTCCGGGCAGGGCCCTGCAAGAGACGGGCGGCGGCAGCGGCGGCGGCGGCGGGGGGGCGGGGGGGGCGGGAGGGGGCGCGGTACCGACCTGATGCGCTGCCGCCGCTCGCTGCTCCCCGACGCGTCCCGCGGAGGCACCGGGACCGGCGCCGGGTCCGGCGCGAAGGGCAGCAGGAGCTGTGGCCCCCCGGGGGCTCCCCGCGGCCGGCGCTCCCGCAGCCGGTACCTGCCGCCCGCAACACGTGCGCGGAGCCGGCTCCTTCGCCGCGGCTTTGCACGGAGCCGGCGCACAGGCACATTTTCCTTTAGATGTGTTTCGGCGCTTCTTTTCCTTCTAATTCCCCCCCCCCCCCCCCTTCACTTAACGTAGTCAGCCCGAGAACAGAAATTCCTCCCCCCTCCCCAGCTCCAT
This sequence comes from Falco naumanni, assembly GCF_017639655.2. NCBI lineage: Eukaryota > Metazoa > Chordata > Aves > Falconiformes > Falconidae > Falco > Falco naumanni. Next base: position 12,752,195 of record NC_054060.1, on the reverse strand, counting down.
ACAAGCCCGGACACGGCGAGGCAACCACAAACAACAGCAGTACGAACAGAGCCGGCGAGCCGAAAACCCCAGCGGCAGATGGACGAGAAGCACCGGCGGGTTCCCAACGCCGGCTGCAGACACCGCTTACTTACCCCGGCCGCGCCGAGCCGCAAACTTTGCGCACCGCCTCTCGGGACTGCCGGCCCGGGCTGCTGGGCACCCCGGCTGGGGCGGCAGGGCAGGGGCAGGCAGGCGCAGGCAGCTCCCGCTCCTCCGCTCCGGCTGCCTCCCCTCTGCCTCCCTATTTATATCCATCTCCCAACCGCTGGCGGTGCCCGCACTGTTTACAGCAGCGGAGCTGCTGGCTCCTCCCAGCCGGGGACGATCCCTCCAGCCTGGACGTATATCTGCGACGGCGCCCAGATGCCCGGGGCCGGGGCAGCCCCGCTACCCGCACGCAAAGCTCCGAGCTCCTGGGGGCTGCGGGCGCCCCGCAGGGCTCCCCGGGGAGCAGGGCGTCAGCCCGGGGGGGCTCTGTGCTGGCCCATCTGGGCTCCGTAGCCCCATGGAAAGCCTGCGGCTGGGGCACCAGCAGCCTCCCCCGGGAAGGGCAGGGGCGTGACCCGATGTGGTCACCGGGGCTTGGCTTGCCTTGGCCCTTCGTGGGAGGCAGCTGAGCCCTCGGGCACTTTCCCGTGGGGGTGTTTCGCCCCGTGCTTTCCTGCATCTGGCAGGTCTATGGAGAACACTGCAACCCGGCGGCTGCAAAAGTTCCCCTGACAGTGGGTCAGTGGAGAGATATCGGCCACTCTGCCTCCCATGACCAAATCAACCTGCAGTCAGAGCCTGCAGTGAAAGAGGAAAAGCCTTAGAAGGTGCTCTGACAAGATACAGCCTCAAAAGAAGCCACGTGCTTTTAGCCGTGTGGCCTGGGACTGTGTTCCCAGCTTTCACAGGTTCCTGTCTGGGCTCCTGTCTCAGTGCATGCAGCACTGCCTAGGGAAGCACCATCACACACTGGCTTGTTTCCCATGAACCAGAGCACCGTGTTATAGGCTCTAAAATGCAGCACAACTGAGCTTCATTTACACATACAGGCAGGTAACTGCTTACTGTGGCCACCACCTTCTCCCTCTCAGAGTCTACACATAATCCATTATCCCCTCTGCAGCACCCAACATCCAGAGAGGACAAGCCAAAAGCAGGCAGGCAACAGTGCCAACCACCGCTCCTGCCCAGGGCCAAAGCCAAAGAGGTGCAAAGCCACAGGTGCTGCCGATCTCAGAGACATTTGTGTACCATCATCTGGTCAAACTGTTCCAATCTGTCACCTCTGAAATTTATTCCAGTGCAGGATTTCTTCTGACGGAGGACACAAAGAGGCTATAGTCATGTTAATAAGGAGCAAGTGCTGTCAGACAAAATATGGGAACAGACTGGAAGCAGGGGGGTGGGTGAGGGGCACGGCCATGCCCCATGCTCCAGACAACAGCTCTGGAGAGGGAACCAGGCTCGCTTGTGTGAAACAAAACCCACCCGCTCTCTTACACCCCGTCCTGGGACCCAGAGAATTGCTGAATCTGAAGATAAACATCCAGCCTAGAGAAACAAATCCCAATATCATTCCTTCATTTCAATGCTCCATAAATACAGCGAAACATTAGAGCTGCCACCTTTGATACCAGCTGTTCATCTATCATTTAGTGCTGGCACTTCTATTCCTGTCTCAAATAGCTTTTGTCATTTTCCTTCCAAAAAAGCAGCATTAGTCAGCATTATGCCTCCTTCTTATCTGAATACAACATATATGAATGCAGGTCATGGGAAAGCAGAGCTATTATCAAAGGTATAGGAAACTATGCTCAAATATTTTTTGGAGAAAGATTTATCTGCCGGTGGAAGTTTCAGGCAAGACAAGACAAATATGAGTATTTTGTCTTAAAACACACCCAATTCTCTGAATTCAGTGACTCCAGAAGTGCAGAATTTCAGGTAGAAGAGGACTCCAACCTTAATTCTAAACCTGGTGGGGCCCTAGAAATCTCATACATAATTTTTTAAAATATTTGCTCGGTGCAAAAGATTTTGTGGACCTACAATCTAAATAAAAGGTAACAATGATTAATCTAACATAGTAATAGTGGAAACGAATATAAAACAGGCTTTGGTTAGCGCTAAGCTTTGTGCAGGCCTCATGAAATGACCAGCAAAGCCAAAGCCACTCCAGTTTAGGTGGGGGTTTTCCTGAACAAGAACCCCAAATTTTTACAGCACAAACACTGTTTAAATCCTTCAAAGCCATTTTCCCTCTGTAGCTTCAAAATCCACAGAAATAAACCAGCCTGATTCTTTTTCTGAAGGAATTCCTTTCTGGTAAATGATTTCAGCACCATTTCCCCCTGCATTAAGTTTTTAGTGGCCTGAGGAAGAAAATTTCAGAGTAAATGAGACTAGACACAGCATCCTGGCTTTCTAAAGATTCCTCTCTTTTTTAAGAAAAACACAGATGCGCCTATTGCTGCCTGCAGTTTGGTGCTCGGGAGCTAAACTGTTTAACTCTTTCCTAATTTCAAGACAATTTTGGTTTTGCAGCAGCAGCGGTGCAAAGCGCACACCCAGCGCTGTCACAGCACACAGCCCCGGGACCTTCCCCAGTGCCTTTACGCCTGCAAGCGGGCAATCACGAGGAACACTCCCTGCCTCAAGCATGCGGCCAGTGTAACTCCTCCTTGCAAAAACAAGCAACCCAAACCCTCCTCGGAGTGCTGCTGGTGTTACATAGGAAGTTTACCATTCTGACGAACAAAACCAGGCCATTTTCTGTAACGGGCTGCCAGGTATGGGCAACCTCGACCACATGGTGCCTCGGCACGTTGCCCCAACCGTGACGCTTTGCCTACAAATGCGACCATCGCATTCAGTAACAAGTATCGACGGCTGGCGAGGTTCCATTATAAGGCGATGGCGGAAAATAAAGCTGCACTGGGTGAGTCAGCGGTGGGCGAGCTGCCTGGCAGGGCGCACCCCCCTTCCCACGGATACAGATCTCGCACACCAGCCAGAGAGGATGGCTTCTGCTGGGTAAGCACCTTTCCCGGGCAGTTTCCCTCACTGGGCGGTTTCCCGTTTCCTTCTTACTACTTCGGGAGAGGAAGGAGAAGCGGAGTCAGCATCCCCTGAGTGACACCCCATTCCCACGGGGCCGGGAACCGGAGGCACCGCGGGGAAACCGGGGCCAGCTCAGCCCGGGCTGCCCCCGAAGCCCCGCGTCCGCTCCGCCGCTCCTCGACGGGGGAAACGGGCAGCGCCCGGCGGGGCCCGCCCTGCCCCTGCGGCACCGCGGCCGGCCGGGCGGCGTCGCCCTTGCACAGCCGCTGCCTGCCCTGCCCGCCCTGCGCTGCCCGCCCCGCCTGCCCTGCGCTGCCCGCCCTGCCCGCCCTGCCCGCCCCGCCTGCCCTGCCCTACCCTGCCCGCCCTGCGCTGCCTGCCCTGCCCGCCCTGCCCGCCCCGCCTGCCCTGCCCTACCCTGCCCACCCTGCGCTGCCTGCCCCGCCTGCCCCGCCTGCCCGCTCCGAGGCGTCTGCCCCACCTGCCCAGCCCGCCCACTGCCCACCCTGCCCGCTCGCTGCCAGCCCCGCGCTGCCCTGCCCTGCCTGCCCGCGCCATCCGCCCCCTCTCCCCGATCTGGGCAAACCTGTCTGCACCTCCCAGAAACAGGGACCGAGAGCCATTAGCTCCTACATTATACTAATTAATAATTTTTTTTATACACCTAATTTTTTTTCCTCTTCCCAGCCGCAGATCTTGTATGATTTTTTGTTTGATTGATTTTTTTGTTGTTGTTTTTCTTTAAAATTAATTTTTCTTTTTCAGTACAGCGTAGCTCTGTTTCCACAGGCAACCCGCAGCTGGAAGCACGGGAGCAGGGCACAGCAGCTCCTGGTGGGACCTGGAAGCGCTGGCACGGCCAGGCCCTGGGGAGCTCGCATTAGAGCTGCGCTCAGGGGGTGCTGTGGACCCCGCAGCCCCACCGAGCCATGCACCACACTACCACAACGCTGCTTTTAGTGCCTGCATTGACCCCTACAGCCTGCCTCCTCACAGTGGCCCATGTGCAGCTGCTGCCCTCCGCACACCATACCAGCCTTTGTCTAGCATCTCCTCTTCTGCAGACAGCGACCGTGTTCCACCTGTCTCATCACAGACCCCCTGCTTAGGGCTAAGCACCCTGAGCCACGGCTCTAGCTCAGCCTGAACGCTGAGTGCTGGCTCCTGGGGCGACACAGGACCACCACGTACCGGATTGCACCCAGAGATGGCCGCCCCTAGCCTTGGCAGCACGGAACCTGGCCCCACAGCTCCACTCAGCCAGCACCACAAAGCATTTGAGATACCAACGCCATACCTTCTTTTTACATACTTACCACTTAGTTCTTCTTCGGGCTTTAACAGTGTTGTCCTTGGTTTAAGTATTTGCTTCTTGAGCAGAGAGAAGGCCTTGGACTGCTGAACTTCAGACAAGACTCCCATATTCCTGAGAAGCCGAAGCACCCTGTGTAGCAAGAATGGCTTCACCTTATGCTGGGCCACCTTGAGAGGACTGAGAGGAATTTTGGGCAGGTTGACTTCCCGATCACAGTTATAAAACCGAAAGAGGTTCCAGGCCAAGCTAGGTCCAAAGGTATCCACTAAAATATATCTGGAAAGTGTAAGGAGCATGTCGCAGGACAACTGCTTTTCTTGTGGTTTCTGGCTCAGGTTCTGACTTAGCAAACTTCTCCTTCCCTGGTGACCCAGGAGAGAGCTGCTCCTGAACAGGCTGGAGGGTTTGTAAGAGCCCATGGTCCCGGAAAGGCTTTTCTTACTGTGCAACAACAGTCTTTCATAATCCGCATCCCACAAAGAACTGTTGGGATTCAGGCTATGTTCTGAAATAATCGTAAATACAGTAAAACGTATTAAACGGCAAAGAACCCCAGTGGGAACGTTTCTTTAAAACAACCGTAAATATATCTCTACATTTATCAGTGTTATAGCCCTGGATACAGTGCAGATTGCTACACCACTCTGACAAACAATGTTTTGACAGGCCAAATCAATAGATGTGCCATAGATAGGGTTTTAGGTACTATAACATAATAACTGTTATTTATAATTTTTTTATTTAAACTAATGTTACTGTAACGCTTATGAAAACTATCTTTGTTATTGGTACATATGCTCCAGAGTACACAGATTCCTAAAAAAAAGACCCCAATCACCAAAAGAGTATGTACTATTCCATATACATTTTCTGAAAAATGATAAGAAAAATAACAATTCCTATTAAAGACTATAAAAGCCTTTTTCATACATGACCAGGAAAGGAAACTTATATACTTCTGCTGGGCCATTTGCATTTTGGGTACAGTCTCAGGCCCTAGTAGGTTTCCAGTAGATATAGGTTGGGTTTAAATGAAAGGCTCGGTTTCACTTTCTAGGTGATCTTCCTGGTCTCTGCCTGTTGATTAAAGCCATTAGCCTGGTGTAACAGGGTTTAGCTTCATCCTGCACACAAGCTAGTACCAGTATGGAAGAACTGGGACTCTCTGGTGCTTAAATTTGCTTCTCAGGTAGTGCCCCTACCCAGCTCTCCTTCACCTAGGCTGAGCCCAAAGGTTCAATTTACACTAAGAACTGATCAATAAAACAATTAAATGCAACATAAGTAGGCTGGGACTTGATGATAAGTAGGGCTGCAAACACACAATAAAGCTCTAATAATTAAAAGGGACAAAGAACCCAAAACTTAATTGCATCTTGCCAAAAGTGTTTAAAATAGTGTTTTAACATAGCGGCACCCTGCTAAAGGCTGGAGGTCACGTCCTGGGAGCCCTGGGATGTGCCTGCAGCCTTCCCTTTCATTTCTAAGCAGAGAGCAAGATTTTTAAGAACGTTCTTCTGTTTCCTAGAGGTGGATCCCAGCCCAGCATGTTTGAGAAGCCTCAGCTATTTTTTTTTTCATTTGATTCAAGATTAAGGTTATCAACTTCAAGTACTTGTGACTTACAGTCCAGGGGATTGCTTGTATATTGTAATCCTATTAGTTTTCTACTATTATGTTGGAATTTTGCATACAAAGCCACATGTGTACTGTAATTCATCCCTGAAATATAACATCATATTACTCAAAACTGCAAAACTAGATGGCAGCGGGTAACTCGGGAACACGTTGTACTGAAGGCAGTGTTTTGCATCTTTACTGTGCCTTTCATTCAGAGCAATCAATAGCCACTGCAAGAACCGTGTTCACAAGGCCCCTGAGAGATCCATGAGCCAGTGCACCCCCTTAGGGATGGGCTGATGCAGAGGGGAGCAAATGGCTTGTGTGGGGTCCCTGGGGGGAATGGGGGGGAGAGGGACAGGGACCAGGCTCCAGGAGGACCCCAGCAACACGCAGAGAAGGGCTGCACACCCTGCTGCTGCTGGCCTGGGCCAGGGGGAAGGGGCCCCGGGGCAGCCCCTGGGGAAGGGGCTCAGGGCAGAGCATCCCTCCGTGCCCCTTATGGCACCTAGTGGCGCTGCTGTGGAGTGAGCGCAAACGGAAGCAATGCTACATCTAGGTCTGCAAGCTTTCTAGAACAAACCGTTGTGTAAAACGTTATTTAGAATAAGCAAAACGTTGGATCAATACCTTGTCTTCAAAGGCAGCCCATAAAAACTAAAAAAGGCCTGAGGAACTAAAGGATAAATTAAGAGCCGCTGCTTGCAGCCACCTCGGAAGCCACAGGGAAACCATGCCATCTGCTGCGCCTTGCAGCCAGACTGGCAGCCAGAGGCGCGTTCCCTTCGCTCCCTTCGCTGTTCCTGCAGACACAGCCGGGGGTGGCTGGAGCCACCTTCCTCCTCCTCCTCCTCCTGCCCCGGGACGCGGCAGCCCGGCCCCCCACCTCGCCGAGGTACAAGTAGCAGCGGCCGGGGCTGAGGCTGGCCCCCGGCCCGGCACCGCCTTCCCCTCCCCCCCGCCGCCCCCCACTCGCGGGACACCGTCACCCTGTCGCCACTGACTGTAGTCGCTCGTCGCCGGCAGCCCGGGCCGGGCGCCCACCAGCACCAGCAGCAGCGGGAGCAGCCGGGCGGCGCTGGGGCTCCTCGGGGCGCCACCTGCAACACAGACGGGGGGTTTGCCCGGCTGAGCCCCCTCCCCGCCCCCCGCCCCCCCGCGCAGCGGCTCCTTACCCGGCTGCACCCGGCGAGGCGGCATCGCTCCCCCGGCCCCCGGCGCGGGCAGCCCCGGCCCCGCCGGCCGCGCTCCCCGGCCGCGCACAAGGGCCGGTTACGGGAGGCGCTGCCCCGCGGCACGGCGGGGTGCCCCGGGCCCGTCCGGCGGGCAGGGCGGAGCGGCACGGCCGGGGCCCAGCGCCCCCGGGGCCGCAGGCGGGGGGAGCCGGGGCTGGGCCCTGGGGAGCACCGCGGGGGCCTGGAGCCCACAGCGCGCCTGGGTACCTGCTCGGGAGCCAGAAGCCAACTCACAACTAACGCGCTGTTTGTTTGGGGTTCTTTCGTTGGGTTTGTTTGTTTGTTTCTTTTTTTTTTTTGGTAAGTACAGCAGGTATATCAAGCTAACGTTTTTCCGCAAAATTACTTCGGCTACCGCTGGCACAAAGCTCTAAACCCTGTGTCAAAGCAGCACTGCTCCCTCTCCTGCTGTTAAGGACGCCCCTTGCAATTTTAACTATTGCAGCAAAGCTGTAAGACTCAAATATTGCACAGCTGAAACACCACCTCCCGCTTCAAAATTCACATGCCCATCTGGTCCAAGAATTACTGCCGGACTTTGAAAGTGATAAACACTACGCAGGTGGCTTCCGTGCTTGACCTCACTGCCAACAGCGGAGTGCCCACCACCAGAGCCACCCTGCCCTCCACCAGTGCTGGAGAACAGAGCAACCACATCTGCATCACAAGACGTTTCAGAGCTAAAATGGCCAACGAATTCCACAAAGAAGGATCTAGAAAATTAAGTTGAATGGACTTAAATCAGATCATTAATTGACATCACAAGGTTAGACCTAGGGAAGAAAACATTTTCCAAATGAGAACAATTTCAGGTTTACTGCTGAACAAAGAACCAGAGGAAGAAGGTACATTGATTCTCTACTTCTATGTTTGGCATCACTTAGAAAAAGCAAGATGCAGATTTTATAAAAGAGGTGCACAATATGAAATGTAAACACAGGAAAGCTAAAGGGTCACCACCCACAGCAAAGCTCCCACAATTTACAGGAATTACATGGAAGAATGAGGAAGAAAATGTGGTAGAGGCGACACAGGTAACAGGCCTCCATGTGAATACAAGTTATATTTGTAACAGTTACGTAAATCTAAAAAGGCTGCATAAACTCCTTCGAAAATGCTACCTTTTGAAGATGTAACAAATACTTTCTTCTGGCTTTTTCAAAGCCCAAATACTAGACAGCTACTGACAAAAACAGATATGCCACATTGTAACCCTCCTGAATAAAGTCATATATGGCTGCCCTATACTAACAAAGTCAGTCATCCAGGAAAAACGGACAGAGCACCCACATCAAGAAAAAAACGTTAGTGATCACTTACACCCTTGGAAGACCCATTGCAACATTTCTCCAGACACAGGCACCATCTTCACAGTGACACCTTGGTAGCTCTAAAATATGCATAACAAGCTCTTGTACAGGCCCACGTTACATGTTTAAATGAGAGAACGTTAGCAGTTTGCTTGAGCTGAAAACCAGTCTGCTCCAAGTTTCTCCTTCATTACCTCACATCATCACCTTTCCCATCATTTAAAAATTCTGTTCTAACCTTTTCTCTTTAAAGAGATGGGGACCTGAAATCTACTATCTTTAATATAGTTTCATGACTTGGACACAGGCTTTTTCAGCTAGTAATTCTAACGCTGACCAGCGGTAGCATTTTGAAATGCCTGAAATAGCGACGCAGGCAGGAATTTAGACAAATAAAAGACAGTAAGTTGAAATTCACATTCAGCAAGGATACTATGAACTTGGGCTGCATGTGCAGAGACCATGGGACATGTACAACAACACTGAATTCAAATTTGGGGCTTGCATAAACAGAGGAATACTGACAAAAAGCAAAGCAAACACAAAGACAAGTCACGAGATGACTGCAGGAGTTAGAAAAGTAGCAACTGAAAAAAAAAAAAATCAATTTATAGGGAAAAGACTTAAAAGTACCAGTAGAAGGGTAGCTATAAGATGTCACAAGGAAAAAAAAAAAACAAAACCCAGCATTGCAGGCTGAAGTTTTCAGAGCAACACAAAGTTCAATGTGGGTATCAAAAAACAATGCCTAATTACGTAAAAATTCCTCAAGTCACTACAAGGACAGGCTGACACTTTCAAATGTTATCTCAACAACCTATACCATAGACATCAGCTTTGTTTCCACAGACCTAGTCTCAGGAAGAACACATACAGGCAATAGAAGAAAATCCACTGTGGACTTACGAAGGTGCAAAATAAATTAAAAAAGACACTTATCTGAACATTTATTTAAAATACAGGAGGGAAATGGCAAGCTTGAGATGAGTGGGCAAAACCTGCCAGTTTTGGCTGAAAAAGTTACCAAGAGAACAGCTGGGGCCCTGCTGTTTGGGACATTTAAAACTCACAACTGTATGACAGATGCACAGATCCAGATTCTAAGGATCCAGACAACATTGAACAGGATGGGTGTCCTCATTTCCCCCCACTCCCAAGTGAAAACACCAGTTTTTCTCCTTTTACAGTAATGAGGCATAGTCAATAACCAAAAACAATAGACACTTGCAGTGCTGAAAACTGCAGGCCTGTTACAAGGACTCATGACAACTAAGTTCAAACATTTCTTCTAGGCAATGAATCATGATTTTACATTACTCAGAACCAGCTGAACACTATGTAAAAATAATCTCTTTACATTTGATTTACATACCAAGCTTCATGGAAATGTGGCTTTGTACTTTAGGACATTTTCCTTGAAGGGAAGGATTTAAATAATGAAATTCAAGTTACTCTATACAGCAATCTGTACTTTACACTTCCCTTGTATATGAAAATCATGCACCAAATAAGATTCAAAAATTCAGCAAGCTCTAATCCATGCATCCTTTATTCCATTACAATCACTGTGTTGCATTCTAGCAACAGGACACAAACTGCAATCAATCGCGATCAATTTATACAACAATCTGAGGCTTACAGTACATTTAAGGCCTTTAAATTTGGAAAAATTAGACCTATGCTAGTAGTGTAACAATTTTTAAGTGTCTTGCATTTCTGATGCATAATCTGTGCGATTCCAGTGTCAAAGAATCAAATTACTTCTAAACTAAAAAGATCAGCTCAATGAAAATTTAGTTACATAAATTCATCAAAACATAAATGTGTAAATTTTCTTTTTGTCCTGGAAACTTTATAAAACTTTAATAGCAAAATAATATAGGGATAAAAACATATTTTAACAAAATGTATTCAATCATATACAAACCAGAATTTTGCAGTTTATTGTAACTAGACTTAAATTAAAACTACCAATTAACAATCTATGCACAATGTAAATTCAAATATGTACAGTACTTTTAAAAAGTCTACAGGAATGCTTTACAGAAGGAAATGTCTGTTATGGCTATTATTCAGACCATCTGAATATTAAAATGAGTTTTCTAGTAGTAAATTTACACATTTATTTTTAAACAAAGCAATTTTGTCCCTAGTTCCTTTAAGAATATTCCAGTTATGTTTGTACAGGTAATGGAGAGGTCATTACAGAGTTTAGCCCCATACAGTAATTTATTTTCAGGAAAAAGTATATTTAAATAATTTACTCGGGAAGATCAGTAAGTTAACAAAAGAACACTAGAAGGGAGGAGAGGGGGAACTTCATCACAATAACTTTCCAGTTACAATACCACAGCTAGAAACTTTACAGAGTAAGCACTCCCTTAGATTGAACCCATGACTGATAGTTCAGAACAAGCTGTAGCTCATAACAGTCGTGTTCTCCACACTGAGAACACTGGGGGAAAAAACAAACCAGTCTTCGTATGACAGAACCATAAACAATCTGAAGTGGGACAGAGAAAACTGATCTTCGATTAATATAGCACTAGGTAAAAAGTGTCCCCATAAGCAGCTAGTATTCCCACTTCCTTCAGGGCAACAAAGCTAAAAATTGTCGAAATTACAGTAGTTGACCGTATTTGTGTGCATTAGTAGAGTAATTTCCAGATATAAAAGACAAATTTCATCAGATGTTTGATTAGAACACCCTAAAGACAGGGTATTTCTTCATAGTATAAAGCTATTACAGCTATCCAGTTAAAGCATGTGCAAAACCAGGTAATTTCTTCCGTTCACAGTAACTGAGGTAAGATCAGGTAGGCTTCTTCAGGAGTTGGGAAGTTCATGAGATATGAACTGTTTTAGTCTCTCTAAGTACTGTGCATAAAGCTCTATGTCATTATGCCCAGCCCCTTCCACCCAGAGGGGCTCTACCGCTCGTGGACATCGCTCGTACATGGCCAGGCCGTGAGAGAAATCAATCACCTCATCTTCGGTACCATGGATTACCAACACGGGAGAGGTTACTTTAGATATCTTGTCAATGCTGGGGGATGAAAAAGAAAAACATAGCTCAGTTTGGGGCTTTAATTTTCATACCATTAAAGAAAACAAGCTTAATTATCGACACACAGTCCAGTTACCACCGCACCTTTTTAAATAGCTGCGAAACATTGGAATTGTGCCCAGTCATACGGAACAAGGCTCACTCCCAAAACACACGTGTAAACAGGAGCCTGCACTGCCACTACCATCATCCCACCAGTTCTGACGACAAGAAGATTGAATAGGCAGCATCCAAATAAAGTTTGGCAAAAAGAAAAAAAAAAAATCCCCAAACAACAAGTCTATCACAAAACCCACCGAGAAGCAAATAAGATTCTACGGGACATGCTGCCAGTGCAGACTCCTCACATCACACATTATCACCTTCCAATTTAATAGATTAGGAGCTAATTAGCTACATTCTAGTCATAAGACTTCATTAAAAAAGCTTCAGCTTATGAGGTTTGAACCTGTCTTTGAACCCCCAAATTAGGCAGATTCAGCTAAAGAAAAACAATCTGTTCTTTGTCCTGATCGTTTTAGTTCAAATGAGGGAAGAGAAAACCGGGGGGAGAAGAACGTAGCACAAGGATATTTAACTGCACATCAAAAGAAACTCACACAGGATTTTACTTCACATAATCAACTTCTTCGCCAGCTCTGACTGCAGAGGGGCCTTAAATAAACTTTTTTTCCTTTTGTTCCAACTACACTCAGCAGACCATTGTAGCTGGTGACTGCCTCTCACAGGAAAATGGGTTCAGAGGAATGGGAAGAGTGACATGGCACCTTCACACCTGAGAGTTCAGCCCTGAAAAGCCTGGTTACGAAGTAGACTGGTAGCACATGAACGTCAAAGTGATAACCAGCAGTTTTCTCTGCCTGCCCTCATGCAGGCACCAGCTTCTACTTCCAGCCCTTTCATGTTGGTAGTCGCCAATAATTCCAGATCAGTACATAGACACCAAGTGCTAATGAACTCTCAGCTTCCTACCAGCTCCACTTACATCAAGAAATGGAGGAACTGGCTCAGGACATTGTGCAGAGTATGGGATGAAGTGGGTGGAAACATGAGTATCAGTAATATTTCATTCAACAGAAGGACAAGACTATTTCTTTATGCTACCTAATAAAAGGTGTTTGGATTTTCCTGCTCCTGAAGAACATGAAAGCATGCAATTTTGGTAAGACTAGAGATTTTACAAAGTGACCGACACTTCTTAAAATGATTAAAAAATACAGATGCCAACATATACTGACTTAACAGGTTTAAAGCTGCTTTATGAAAATATAAAGTTAATTAAAATTTAAGATGCAGACTGAAACACTAAACTTCATGCATATAAATCTCAGCATTTAGTATTCTGCAGTCATTGGTACTCCAGTAAACAGCTAAGTCTAAACACATTTCAGTCTCAATACCTCCCCCAAAAAACAAGCTTCATGTAATTTAAAGAGGAAAAGTATTATTTAAAATTAAAATGCAGCCTATTTCACTTTTCCTGTCTGGAATGAGCTGTGTGCAACTATACCGAATACAGAAAAATATCTCAAGTTGAAAGACATCAGAATAACCACATTTTTTTTCTGTAATTTCCACACCCAAATTAATATCATAGCCAAATGTAAATACTTTATAATCAACATGCTACGTAAACTGAAGTCTTAAGCCCATGAAGGGTCTGTCCCTGAGTTCCACAATGTAACAGACATGTCAGCTATGTACAGCTGCGGAGATGTTTATACATAATTTTAGTGGCTAGTTACTAAACTCCCATTTAGCGTAGGAAACCCCTTTCACTTCAGTCCTCAGATAATGAAACTTTTTTCCACGTATATTCACAGACCATTAAGCTAGATAATGTTTGTATTTTGCAGAAAATTGGAAAGTGTCCCACTGCCAACTCAGCGACTCATAAGGCAGTATTTGAACTGCACATTAGACTTAGTATTCTTAGCCATACCGCTCTGAGCTAGAAAAATCTACAGAGACCAAATTCTCATGGAGTCCCAACATAAAATGCACATAATAGTAATTCACTGTAGGTGCACACAGAACTATTTTGTTTCCCACTGTGAAGACAGACAGTTGAGCTGCACACATTCGTAACAGTGCACTGCTGTTTATTTTCGCTGCTTACAGTACAAGTGAAGTCAGGCTGACAGCAATGAACAGCTCAGTAGGGTAAGAACAAAATACTCATGTGCTACAGTACATCTGTTGTCACTGTTCCCCCCTCCCACTTCTTCTTTTTAAAACTGTTATTTGATACGACTTATATCAGCTAATCACTGTTACTTTTGTAATCAGAGCTATTCTTAAGGCTCTGTTTTTTCCCCTCTTGCAGAAGCATTTGTAAATAATGGTTTTCAAGTTTGAGGGTGATGAGTCTGAGTACGACTGTTTCAAATTCTGAGTGCACTTTCAACAATTTAATTAATTAATAATGTGTTTGGAAGAATTCTAAACATGGGGACTGGACACAGATACTGTGAAAGTCACTGTAACTCAGTCACTATTACTTTTAGCTTTTTGGCATACAGATTTATATCTAGAGCCTCCCCCACCTTCTAATTTTAATCTGTTGTAACCAAAATAAAATCAACATAACAAATGCTATGAAAATTCCCAACCACACTTATGGCAAACGTGACCTTCTGAAGCCAAGCCAAGCTTTGCACAGGAATTCGGTGAATCTGTTCTGTCTTCTCCCTTCCACAGACCACTTAGCTTCTTATCTGTGCCTGCCCTCACCATCCCTCAGGTCTATATATACTGCCCTATGGAGACTGGCTTCCCCTCTTCTCATACTCTCCCATAATTTAAACTGGGTCAAATGAGAAGTTTTAAAAGACTCCTAAAACACCTGCTATTCCCGGGACCCCTACTACTCCCAAATATCTGGATACTCTCACCTAGGTCTGTTGCAATTGCTTGCCAAATGAAGCACTAGGCTATAAAGGCAACTGTTTTACCTTGAAACCAGTTGCATATAGCTTTCTGTATGTAAAATATTCTACAGTTTCTTAAAGGAAGCTCAAAGTCTTCCAAATGAGGGACAGTAACTTACATTGTTTTGTTCACAGACATCAGGATCTTACCAAGATTTTTATTTGTTCTTCCCTAATGGAGAACATGTATCTTTAGTGGTTTTATATGGACACCATACCAAAGATGTAGAAGTGTTTTTACTTACAAGGACCAAAGGCAAAGAAAAATGAAATGCGTTTCCTTGAGATTATACATGAAATTCAGAACCAAGCTGAGAAGTGAACCACGGCAGTCTAACACTGTAGCCTCTGACCCTCTCTTGTCTTCTCACTTTAAAAGCAGCACCTATACCTTTTTCTCTGCTGATCTGGTAAAATTACAGTGATATTTTAATAAGCAGCTTGAAATCAGCACATCCATTTCATGACACCACATTGCCTCCTAAATCAAAGGTTGACTGAAATGTTAAGAGCATATAATTACTGTTTTGTTAGTCACTAGTCTGAAGGACTTAATAGCATATTATCAGCTGTTAAGCTACTACACCAAACTTGACAGCATAAGAATTCTGATATTAACAACCCATAACACAAAACTCAGAAAAAATTAGTTGTGGACACTTAGATTTATGTTCATTGAGCTGACTATCGTGTCAGTTTGAGACTGACAGCCTCTTTCTTACACGGTGATTCTCTGCTTGGATTCAGAAGGTGTGCTATCTGGGCTTTAAAATGCAGGTGAGAATTCAACAAAGTTCCCCGAAAAGTTAAGAGAACTAGTCCCTTTTAAACACATAAATAGCATGTTGAGTATATAACAACCCTCTTTGCAGCGTTTTTACGTACCTTGGAAAAGCATCAAAGCAATAGGTTTTCCTAGTGTCAGGAAAAGCTACCCGTAATCCAGACATCAAGGGAGAATGAAGGATTACTGCTGCACACTCGTACCGAGATGCCAGGTCTACTGTAGGGACAGTACCGATACTCTGACCATACAGAATAATGTTCTCAGGGCTAACACCATACCTGTAGAGAAAAAGAAACATCCCTTTAATAAAACCAACCAAACAAAACCACAACCCAACACACTTCACACCACAAAAGCAAAAAAAACCCCAAACTAAAGGAGAGGGAAATAAAACCAAAAGCATCCCTCCTACCCATCGGAGGCATCTATTTACTATCTATTTATAATTTACAAGTCTAAACTTTAAAGCAGACCAGTAAAGTAAATAATCAAAGTATTACCCAGCCTGAAGAGAGCTATCCTCAAAGACGCAACCTCAGTTTGTTAATCTTCACCATCTTCACGAACACCTCTTATCTTTCACTCCACAGCACAGCAAGTCATAAATTAGACTCCTCGCCTCTCTAGAGTCGCTCTCAGGAATTTCAATTAGATACTCCGGAGGCTAACAATCTGTCCACTACTAAACAAGATAGGTACTCCTCTGCCCACCTTTAATCCCACATAACTTGAACAGAAAGACCAAACTGCCTTATTAGCATAGCTAAAGACAACAAAGAGGATAAATATTTGACAGGATAGTTCTGTCCATTTTTCCATTTCTGATCAGTATAAATTATTCCTCATTTTTCTTTTCCAGTTTAAAATATTTCAAGCTTAATTTTTAACCATAAAGACACATCATTCCATAAAACTCAGGGTTTGTTGGAAGTCCTGATTGCTCTCCAGTATGCCCATCCATAAGACTGTCCTAGCTTGTGTGCTGTTTCACAGCTGAAAAAAAAGTTGAAGATGATGCTAATTAATTTTTCACTTAAAGTATGCAAAAATGTAAAGGGATTTGGAAGAAGCACGGGAGGAGGTGACAGTGGCTAGGAAGAAGTGAAAAGCGCAATAGTATTTGGTCACCACAGCTTGTTAGGAAAGCTGAAATCAAAGCTGTTACATAGTAATTTTCTGGGTAAATATTTTATAATTGAGTATAACTCCACTTCCTATAGTAAGCTGTATAAAGAATAATCAAGTGCACAAGAGAAGACATTTCTAGTAGAAAATTTGTGCAGAACATGTCTTTTTGCCAGTCTACACTGTCTACAGTCCTGCTGTCACTGCTACGACAATGAAAATCAAAACCTACAGTTTAGGCTATATTCAGTGTACACCCAGGCGGTTTCACCTTCCTTGCCAAGCTGATAGCAAGGCGTACGGCAGGCCTGGACGGTACTTGACGATCAAGCAGCTAAATGATTGGGTTTGTGCCAAAGAGAGAAAACTACAACGGAAGAATCATCAATTAATAATTAAAATTACAATGTAAGAATAATCCAGTACTAATCACCCAACTACAGGCTGTCAGGATCGCCAGTTCTTACAATGAAATAACGTTAGACTGGATTGTAGCTTCTGAGAAGCTGAAGTCTTCTTAATATTTCTCTGCTGCTGAGCATAAGGGTGCTTTTGGCATCTACTGTAATATGAATAAGCAACTGTATAAAAATATCTCCCTGGAGTAAAATTTTATCCTCCTGGTAACCAAGCAGCAGCTCACGTTGGTGGTCTATCACCACAGCCACGGCCTCATGTTTTTAAAGAGATGTTGTGAAGCTTTTGGGGATTTTTTTTCTCCCTTACTGTTAGAAATAGTCCAGCACACAGCAGAGCCTAGTTGATTTTGGTATGCGTGTTCACGAGATCTGGGAGCAATGTCTTGTCCTCACAGACTTCATTTCAGCTGCTGGGTGGGGAGGGCTGGAATATGTACCTTTGAAGGCAGAACATGCATCCAACCTGCTGATCTACCAGCTGTTGCACCGTATTAAAGATGGGCAGAAATGCATGACCACCAGGGAATACAAGGAAATGGGACTGGAACAAGATCCTCTAAGTGGCACTTAAACAGGAATGGAAGGATATTAATGCTGGTAGGTTTTGCAATACCATCCTGAACTCCAGTATCAAGATAAATATCAAGTCCCCTTTCCGAAAGGTTTACTATCTAAAGAGAATATGAAAACAGATGTTTGAATGAGAATCACAGGATTACAAGGCAGCATGGGATAGCAAGATAATTCCTTCAACACATACAATTGCCTTAGAATGGCAATTTTCTTCAACATTGATCTGCTTTGGATTCACATCTTTTGATGTTGTTTCTGAAAACAGCTCGCGTTGTAAGCTCACATTGCTGCTGCACAGCAAGAAAAAAATCTGGAAACAAAACATCTCAATTTCATAGCATGCCAGTTAAAGTCAGATACAATCTGTAGCATCATTAAAAAAAACAGAGATCTCTAAATTTTAAGTAGTCCTTCACCACTAAATAAATGCTACAAGTATTCAGTACCTAACTCCACAGAAAGGCAACGTGACAATTTTGACAAAAAAGAAATCACAGAAGGGTATTAGGAACCTGACTTAGTGCACTTGTAGCCTGCCATGAGGTCAAATGTCTTTCTACTTCGTATTCCTGCTGACTGACAACTAAAAGAATCTCTGGGACTGTTTTAGTTAGGGACAGTCCAACTTTCCAAGACGTAAATCTGTTACAGTAACTCTTCTCCTTTGAAGCCCTTTACCATAAGGCCATCAATCAGACAGTGAGACATCAAGCTTACCGCAAACATCAGCAGAAACAGCTATGTGTAAAATGTATTTATTGCAAGGCCAAAGGACATATGACAACTCATAAGCAAGGGCCATGAATAATTGACATGCACAAGCTTCTTGGAGCTGAAGGCCAGAGACTGGCTCCGTGATACTCTGCGTCTTTGCAAATGCTGGTGACTCAGCAAGCACTGTTCAACTGAGGTACAAAATGACCTGGGGATTTTATTTTTAAAATACAGTATCCTTTATGCAAAGGGACTGGGTCCCTTCCCCACTCTGCAAAATCCCTTGTGGTATCTGATTCTTGTGCAACAGGAACAGAGATACAGAAAGTGAAATGGGAAAAGAGCAGATATGGATAGGTGGCAATGAAAGAGAAACTAAGGGACATATTAAAAAGGAAAGAAGGTGATAGAAAAAGGCAAAAGACATTGTGAGCAAAGAGGAATACTGTTACAATCTGCTCTCCCTATTAAGGAAGAAAGTCATTCCACCAGCTAAACAGCAGCTCCTAAAAATATCTTCCTTGAAACACACAAGCTTTGGTCTCTGTGGCAACAGAGCTCCATCCGACAGAGCGGAGACCCAAGTGAAATTTCTGGGTGTGCTCCTGCACTTCTCCTATGGAGTCTATCACAGAGTTCAAAACTAGCAAGGCAACACTGCAACGGGGAAACCAGCCTTCAGCAAAAGCAAAGTAGGAGGCAATTCGAACAGTTACCGTGGGCATATGTGAAACGCTGATTTGACAAGGGGTGGGGGGAGAATTAGGGGGAAAAAGGCAGGTATGCTTTCCCCCCCCCCCCAAGGGAAGTCAATTATTGAGAAGTGCAAAGCTACTGCCGTTTAAAATGATGCAAGAATTTCTGCTCCCCCTTACCCACAAGCGCTTACCAGGTGGCAAAAGCCTCCAGTCTAGTCGATAACCCACGGGTAGATGGTGTGGATTACATTTCTTAGGGGTGCTGAAAAAACCAGCTATCCTCACAAGCACTATGGCTATCTGCATCTACAACTTCTCAGTTCAGGCCAGGCCTAGCTAAGGCACCCCCACGCTCCAGTTAATAGTAACACAGGATTTCCCCCCGCCACCCCCTGTGTTACTGCCTCAAGTTGCACAAACCAGGCTTACCAGCAATTCTGGTCTCCTCGCGCTAGCATGAACCACGTGCACAGAAGCTGGCTATTAAGAATCCACACCCCAGACTCTTCTACTTACTCCTGCACGGAGTAATAAGAGAACTCAGTGGGACAGAGCAGTTTATGGATATTGCTGACACCGAGTACAGCAGGGGAGGATGGGACACAATTACTTCAGTTCTGTCTGCTTAGCTGTATGGTTGTGGCTTGGGCCACGTCCCTCCTCAGTTGCCCCATACAACACAGAAGATGGTATCAATCACCTTCGTAAAGCACTTAAAGCTTTCTGGCTGACAGCACTATGTACAAACTATGTATTACCATGAAGCATCTTTAATTATAAGCATAAGATACAGATTCCCTCCCCCTCCCCTCCAGGGCTTCAGCTTTGAGTGATACAGACAGAAAGTTTACCATTCTATTTTTACTCTCTCCTTACTCAGTTGAAAGCACTAGTGGAATGTTGCTTCAGGGACTACAGACATGTCACACAGCTGAAGCCCTGCAATGTTCATGGCCAAAGTTACAGCATCTGTGCCAATCCTCAAAGGTGCTAAATACATATTCATTAATGAGGCCAGTTCTTTTTTCAGGCTTACTTAATCAGTGAAGTTAACCACACCTAGTATTTTCAGGTTTGAAGTTTTCTCATGTTTGCTGTCCCAATATACCTTACCTAAACTGGAACGCATATAGAACAGCATGGATATAGCAGCAGCAACAAATAAAGTTTTCAAAACCTGTCACAGTAACTATCTAGGCAGAGCATTTTGACTATTCTTAATCCCTTTGAGACCTACTGGTTTAACTGGTACTAAACTAAGGCAGCTACTGGTGGTCAAGTTCTTCCTTACGGCACACTACATAAAGGTAAGAGGCCAGGAAAACAACGTAACTAGCTTGTGCGTTCTTGCAGGGAAAGAGTTTGAAACTAGGCACTCTCCCCTAAAGGGAAACAACAATGAAGTAATTAATTTTCAAGACAAAGAAAATCCAGCATACATCAGGAACAACACACACCATGCCACATCTGGAGGAAATACTGATTTTTAGGGTATTCTTACTAGAACATACATGTCCTCAAGTTATAATAAGAACTTCATGGGCTATCATTCAAGTCTGTTTCTTCCTGTTTATACAAATCCATTTGTCACATTCCCTTTCCAAAATTATCTCTAAACGTTGTAATCCAGAGAAATTTAGGTTGCTTGTTGAGAAACATAGATAGGCTTTTTTTCTATAGCATCATTATATACTTCCACAACATATGCATCAACATTTTCAGAAATAAATGGCTATTTAATCTAATATGAATCTAAAAATCTGATTTTGGGGGTAGAAAACCAAAAATCCTCAATTAGGTAAAAATCCCACATGCAGATTGCATACCTTGAACAAGAGCTTATGTTGTAAGACCTTTATGTTAGAAAAGCTTAACAAGAAAAGTTCAGTCAATACAAATTATTACAAGTAATTTACAGTATCAGAAGAAAACACTGAACCTAATGTTGTGCTTCAGCAAGTACCACTCCAGCATGTCAGCCAAAATACCACAGAAATTACAGCAGATTCTCAGCCTAAATGCCAACACTAAATTGAGAGCAAGGCATTAGATTAAGGATTTTTGGTGTTAACCATAACAACAACTGTCAAATGAGAAAAATCAGAATTACTTCAAGATTCACAGGAAACCCTGGCACACAGCAAGAGCGTGTGTGCCAGTTTCTCACTCCAGTTTCCCTGAATTCACACAAATACAGGTCTAAAATTCTTCACTGTTTTACTGAGCAAAATAGACACTGATTCTTTTAAATCATGTGATGTCTCCTTCCCATCCAAGCCTACAAGCAGTATGTGATTCAAGTTCAGGTACAGCAGACTCCCCTTGACTTCACATTTGCACTGTAGCGAGAACCAAACAGTTTGCATAGTATTTTGGCTTATGAAGCCACAAAAAAGATAATTTTTTTGGCATATATCCCAGCACACTGTCACAGGAGCAGACAAGTAATTCCACAAATGTGTTCGCACTCAAAATAACTTCAATGGCTGCCAGAGAAATTTAATCAAGGAATCCGCCACAGTTTCACATCTCTATTATTTTACTGCCACACCAGGCAGTCATTTTGTTACGGTATGGAGAAATCCCAGTGCTAATCAATACAGGGTAACTAACACTGGAGTTACAGAACCAAAGGCTCTTGAAAATGTCCTCTTAAAGGCTGTTTTGGAAGTTCATCATTTGCAAATATTACACTACTACAGGCTTTCTGGACTACGTGACTGTAGTGCTAATCCAGCGATATACCAGCTCTTTTCATATAAATAAACGGATTACGTGGAAGCAACTTCTAGGCACTTCTTAGGATGACGATTTGCACTGCAGTAACTTAATTATACCAAAGCACGAATCACTACAACCGCTTCCTGATCACTGCCTTGTGATAATCAGCGATCTGTTATCAAATATTGATAACTGTGCTCAAAGTTCAACCAAGTCCTAACAAGGGTATTAACTATCACCGGTGAGCTCAAACAACCATGACAAAGGCGGGCGATCTACCCACTGCTGTGTAGTGAAGCCGCTGCAAGTTTCCCTGAACCACCAGGGTAAGTAAAGGAAGGCTATTCCATAGCATTCTCTGGTACAAATTGTAATGTGATTACATTTTAAATTCACTGAATTATACTAATCTACACTGAGTAGTTTTGGGGTGAAGGTTGGGTGGTTTGTTTTTCGTTTTTTTTTTTTTTTTTGTTAATAAAATCTAAATATATAAATACTAGTTCCTCTAAGATATTGCTCCTTTTTCAAATACAACCTTAAATTACCTTGTGTTCATCTGCCTTGAACATAGGTTCCTGAAGATGTCATATTTCAAAACGAGAAACACCTTCCTGAACCAAAGTAAATCTGCTCGGCAAAATCAAGCACTCAAACGGTGAACCTATTCCGCCTGCTTTTCCCTCCCTCAGCTTCACCACCACAAGCAGGTTCCTTCTCCCCCTTCAACTCCCACTTTGTCGGAGGATTTCATGCCACACCACGGCAGCAATTCCACTTGCTTGCCTTGCACCACATATTTTTAAGCCAACTTAGCACCACGCTACCGCCAGCCCAGCTGTGCCACTGTTAAGTAACCAGGCAGGCAGCGGGTCCAGCCTGCGGTCCGTCTTCTGTTACTCATAAATCAGGCTCTGTCCTCACAACCGTTTATATTAATGACCTCACAGCAGAGACAGTTTGACAACTGCAATCAGACTGTGTCCATCCATTCTAATTTTTCAAGCATTTTCCAGAAATAAGAGTCAAAAGAGAAGTGAAAGAAAGAGCATTAAAAAAAAAAAGAAGGTAGTATGCATCATCAGTCAGGAAAGAAAACTTTTGCAAACTTGCACTCTGGAAGAAATCTCTTCCAAGCTAGCTGAAGAGTGGCAAAATGCTGAGATACAAAAGCCAGAACGGGCAGAAAATATGCAATCTGTGCTTGTAGAGCAGATTTTTTTTTTTTTTTAATTTAAGGAGCTACAAAGTAAACATTCCTTTGTTTTCTCTTGTACTGAGAACTCAACTGTATTTATAACGTGACTTTTCACCACCACAATAACCCAGAATACTCAATTTTGGTGTTCGGTTTATGTTAGGTTGCTCATTTGTCTACCACATGAACTAGCAGTTGTATGTATAAACAACAAACAGATTTGGAACAGTTGCTTCTGCCTGACTGAGGGTTTTGTTTTTTTCCCTGGATAGCAGGGAATGAGCAAACAGTTTTCATTAAATGTGCATCGAAATTTAAGCAGGAATTTGTGCCATGGGCATGCTGATAGAAGACAACAACATAACTCTGCCTCTACAATCATTAACCCTTTCGTATTGAGCGCAAGTGAGCAAGGCGGCCACTAACAAGCAAAACCAGACTCCTGCAGGACATCCAACAAAACCAGTACTGGTGGCTGAGAATTCTGTTTGAACTCCAAACTTTATCATTCCACTATTTTATGGCAACAGGTGAATAACACTCCAATACTCAAGTCTGCATTCAGGCAACGAGAGGGAGCACTTTCCTAAATGAATGCTTAACTAAACCCCCCTAGATGCTGGGGGGTTTATCTTATTTCCCTGATCACAGGAGCAAGTGCAATCAGAAACCACTGTACATTGAAATACAAGAGGCTAGTAACAGTGGAAATAGGACTTAGACATATGAATATATTAAAGTGTAATTCCCACCCACCCCCAGCTTTCTTTGCTTCAGCAGCCTCAGAAATCAACTGGAGTTCTGCATCTCTGTCACAAGGTTATGGTTTTGAAGATACACACATCACCTCTACTCTTCAGTTTCCTGCATCTCCCAGAGTGCCTTCCTAGAGCAATCTTGTTTTACACCATTTAGTCCCAAGGCACAATGGGTACATGGCATACTAAAATGATCTCTCACTCCAGCTATTTTAAAACTAGAGCACTGGAGTTAATTAAATGCAAAATACCTTGTTAAAGTTAAGAAGCTCTGTAGCAAATAAACATGGGATACAGAAGTCTTAAGCTTTATTTATCAAAGACAGGAAACCTTTACTGTCCACTAAGAACTATCTTCATGACCACAGCATCAATAATTCACAAAAACTCAGTCAGCTACATTCTATTATATACTCTTTACTGTAACCAGTGTACAAAATCTATATGGCCAGTCTCTGAGCTACATTCAAATAACCTGAGACAGCAGAGAAAATTCTGCTACTTTCACAGAGCAGCTCAGTCTATAGAATTTCTTGCTCCAGAAGATACATTATCTTCACTCCCAGCTTCTATCTCATCTCTGTCCTGCTGTGGTATTTTTCTTTCAGTTGCACACATCATACTCTGTGTTTTATAACACAGCAGAGCTAAGACAGATGAGCATGCTCCTCACAACATGCAACAAACATGGTATTAAAACTCCAACAATCCTTTTACTGTTGCAAAAAGCCTGCATTTTCCACTTTGGATATCCTACACTCAAAAGCTGAAAAAGTGAGGTAAACTGCTCCCTAAAACTGCACTCCTATGAGGGTTGTTATGAAGAAAAAGAAAGATTTGATGATATCCATGTACCTAAACAGTATCTTTTAATATAAAGACTTCAGTTAAAACAAGTATGTGTCAACTAACACAGAAACTGATTCCTGAGGAAACGTTAAAAAAAAAAACCGAGTGCAAATATTAACGCCGGTTATGGTTCTCCACAAGTTTTGTGCTTTCATAGCCGTTTCTTAGATTTCAGTTACTGCCCAGCTGGAGAGCCTTGCCTTATTCCCAAGACTGAAAACTCTGGCTCAGCTCCTAAGCCCATCACGTAACCCCCCTCACCAGCCTTGGCTCAGCACT
Organism: Falco naumanni; assembly: GCF_017639655.2. NCBI lineage: Eukaryota > Metazoa > Chordata > Aves > Falconiformes > Falconidae > Falco > Falco naumanni. The sequence goes on along the minus strand of NC_054060.1, from coordinate 12,727,507 downwards.
GGGAGGCTGAGGCTTCACCAGCCTGGAGGAAACAATCTTGCTGCTCTCCAGCAGTTCTCAAAGCGTTTTTGTTCGGGAGCACTGTGTTACTCTTTTAGTACTCCAATCTGTTTGATGTGTCAGAGGTGCTCTGATCATCTTGAGCACAGCTCCTACCCTGACTCCTTTCCAAAAAACCCCACCAGCTTTCTGATATATTTTCCTTACCTCTACATACCTATAGCACCACGTGATAGTTGAGGGCCATCCCGCCACAACACTAATTGCCATGAGCTGCACCTATGCAAGACTTAAACCTCTGACTCACGACTTGGGGATTAGTTATCTGAGAAAGTGCACTGGCTTTTCCTGGAGCTGCTGCCGGCTCCACCCGTCTCCAACATTTCTGCCCTTCCACCAGGCACAGCTCAGCTGCTCACAAAGCAGGGAACAACTGCTGAGGTGTACAAAACAGAACAGTCAAGGCAAAAAGAAATGGAACCAGTTAAAAACCGAGTTCTTTACATGTATCAGGTTGTAGTTTCTGAAAATACAGTTATTACTGTATAAGCACATAATGAAACACGACTAAACCCTAAACTGTAATCAAACTGCAAAGCTCACCTAAAATCTCATACTTTTTTTTTTTTTTCAACACCTGGTTATACACACTGTAACTTAATAAAAAGGCATTCCCAGCCCAAAGATATTAAAATGAAAATAGACATAAATTCTGCTGAAGGCAATTGTTTAAATGCTCTAGAAAAATTAAGTGATTTGCTAAACTGGAATTAATCCTTTGGAGAATAATATTAGGAAGGCCAGATGAAAAAAACAAATCCAAAGCAGACCACTCAAATGTGGATACCTATAGCACTTGACCCTAGACCTACTCAGGTAACTAGTCCCACCACTGCTTTAATTCAACTAATTAGCTTTTTCTTTTGGAGGTATGGTTTCTGTTTTGTGATTTGTTTGGTTCTGCTGGTGTTTGGTTTTTTTTCCTATTCTTGCCTTCCTTCTGCATTCTCTTCTGCCTATTTCATGTAATTTCATTTACATTTCAGTCTCTAAGTAAAAGCTATTTCACCTACAGGTTTTACAAAGAACCTCACATTTTCAAAGATTAACAGCATTAAATGACTAGTTTTGGTACGATTCTTTGATATATCTTACAAGCCATTATATGTGAAATATGTGGCATTGATACAGCACCTTCCTTATGTCACTTACAGAGAATTTTAACTACATCCAGAAAATAGGCTGATAAAAAAAGATTCAAGGATTATCCCCATAATGCTAGCAGAGGAGAACAAAGAAAAAGTTGAACCTTCTCAACAAACAGCAGGTGCTTGCATCTGAAATCCTATTACAGCAGACCAAGTTAAAGCCATTTTCACAGTGTTTTTCAAAGATCCCTGGAAATCTGATTGCAGTCTCTCCCACAGAGCACCAGAGCCAGAGTCCAAGATGGGAGCTGGAATGGAAAAGGCCTTGCAAGTACACAAGCAAACTAGGTGCAGAATTTTACCCATCCAGAAGCATTACTATAGCTCTGGCAGCGACTTGAGAGTCTCCGATAGGAAAGGGATGAGAGGACAGAAAGGCAGAATGCAGTACAAGAATGACAGAAAGGTCCTGATACAAAAGGGATTAGTACCAATGAACTGGTCTAATATTCCTAAAAAGAACTGACTGCAGATGAATGCATCTGTCCCCAGTATATGAATATTTTATCAGCCAGCATTATATCAAGATGACTCAGCTGGCAGTAGGATTTCTCTTTCCTTTATAAACTTACATTAATATGCTCAAGCACTGTAGAAGAACAAAGTTATTTAATAAGAATGGGCTTCTCTCAAGGATATGCACTATCTCATAAACACTGAAGAGCTTATGCAGAAGTCAACTGAAGAAGCGTCATGGCCTGTGTTATCCAGGAGACCACACACCCTGCTTGGATAGTCCTTTTAATTCTCTGGAAGTATTTCACATATCTTCACATTACTCTAACCATTTCCACAGATTTAAAGAAAGGCAGTATCTTCTTTGGATTTAAAAATCAAAATAATAGGCATTTCCTCTGCACTGACTTGTCTTGTGAGCCATAAATAGGAATAAATCCTGCTTGGTTAAATGACACGTAACCTCTATTCTTCCCCCTCACCCCCTCAGATAAGTGAAGAAAACACATACCAATTTTGTAACTGCTCCAAACACTGCGCTTTACGCACTTAAGCATCTGCTGTCAAAGAACTGGCAAATTCACAGCCTCACAGAGATACACTACTCTCCCGATGAGTCTCTCCTGCCTTCACTCAATTATCCATTTTCAGCTAGATTTGTTAAATATTCCAACAAATACCAAGTGACAACTGTCAAACAGAAGACACTCGTTTCATGAAAGCAATCTATTACTAGAAAAGATTCTTCCAGCATCTTTGCAGAAAACAAGACAAGCTGAGTGTTCTTTCTTTCTCTGTGTCATTTTTGTACTGGCACTGACTTTTAAATCCGACTCATCAGTTCCTTTCTTCCTAAGCATCCTCAAGTTCTTCCATTCCTGTTGCTCAAATATGGGCTGACTTGACTCTACTAGGATTAAACATCTGTGACTCCACAAAATCTGTACGTTATCAAGCCAATATTTAAACCTGCACTGTTTTACACTTTGTTTTCCTCTTGCACATGCTCCTTTAATGAACTTTTAGCACAATGAGTGTTCAGGCCCAAGTAACAGTCAATACGAAGCTAAGATGATTAAAAAATATATAGCAATCACCAGGATTAACAGCACCAGATGTTCTAAACCAGCAAACCACAGACAACTAGTTCAGAGCTTAAAAATCAGATTTCCTAGCCAGAGTCTTGATCATCACAAACCCAGGGTCAAAATCCTTCCTCCCTTCTCCCAGTAAATACTACTTAGAATTACGAACAATAAACTTTAGCACAGAATCAAAGTTTCTCTCGTTTGGTGGATGTGCTCATGAAGCATGCCTTGTGCTCTCCAGGAACTTGAAAAGACCGCACCAAAAATAAATCATTACAGAAACAGTATCTGCATTTAATTTTACGTGAAACCATTAAGTATCAGTAAGTTTTATCTATTCTAAAGTAACAAATGTTAATCTAAGAAATGGGAACAGTACATCTGTACATTTAGAAAAGTACCGACTTTCTTGACTTTCTTAAACTCACATCAGAAAATTCAGTCCTGAAACCAGGTCATATATACTTGCTCAGCTTATTCAGCTATCTTATCTGGGATCATCCGAGCTTCTATGGAGTATAAGACATTTTGCCCAGATTGCACAAATAAAGAGGTTTTAATGATGGTCAAACAGCATACTTGCATGCTTTGTTTTCTGTCAACGTACCCAGTTAGCAAGGCAAATTGCTTTTGTAGGTTTTTTGGTGGTTAATTATTTTTCCCTCAAAAATTATGCTTACCAATTAACAGCCACAAGAAGCAGAAGTACCTAGCAGTGCACTGAGGACAACTGTTAATGCAATCACTTAAGTGCATTATTTCAGCTGATGCTAAAGGTAGAAACTGACCTGCAGATGCATCTTAGAAAATTAATAAATAAATAAGTTAAGAGAAGCAGCTTCCTGATGTTACTCAGCATCCTATTTGCCTCCAACTGTGATACAGTCCTCGTAAAGCAAGCAGGCTCCCTACTTGATTGCGGTATCACCAGGGAACAACTGGTTATGCAGGAAAAAAACCTTAGTAATTCCAGTACATGCCACACTGGCACTTAACTGCCTACCAATAAACCAGCATAGCATAAAGAAGTCTTGTACTGTTGGAGTTTCTATTTTTGCAATAACAGATAACAGTGTAGTACTTGGAAAAGTAGGTGTATTAACATCCACATTATGGCCAAATGCCAATTTGTAGTAACATTTTGGTTATGTAGATTTTCTCCATTCACCATTTCACCACACACGCACTTTTAGTTATTAGCAGTTCTCACGCAACACACATTTTTCATATTTAGCTCTGCACACAGTTTCATTTTACAAATTAATAGAGTTTCTTTTTCTCTTAGTACCACAAAGCTTCCAGGACAGAGGCAAAAACAGAACTATCTAATGAGAATTAAAAACAAAAAAAAACCCCAACACATTCCCCCCCCCCCCCAAAACAAACAAACAAACTTGAAGAGGAAGTCTGATCAGTTTTACAGTGAAGAGCAGGAAAGAACATAGTTCACATCAGACTGTCACCCTGAAGCACTGGGAATAGTGGAAGGAAGAAAACCAGAGTAACAAACGATAAAGAACGTCTGCTAAATCAAGTTCCTGCTCTCTCCTCAACATCTCAAGAATAAAATTAGCCAAGTTTAAGCTACATCGCTTCCTTTATTTCAAATCAACATTCACTTCATAATAATAAAAAAACCCCAACAAAACAGAAAATTGCAGCGAATGTCCAACCAAAGAGACTAACAATCTTTAGTTCAGTTTCTCCTGCTGCTGAAATACAACAAGTTTAGAACTGTATCCAGCTAAGAATCATCCAAGATCCTCAGGTTTAATGTTCCTCATCATGTGCATTAATTACTAAAGTGGATTTTGGAATGGAAAGAGTAATTTCCCGAAATAACTGGAAGATGCCAGATCTTATTTATCTCAATAGTGTCTGTCCAGTGCTCTAAGCAAAACAGTCTACAGATCTCAGATCAGCTCTGACAGAGGGGCATCCAGTTTGGAAGGGTGGTGTATCTGGCACCAGTTTGCTTAGTCTCAGGACAGAAAAGAACTCAGTAAACTAAGGAAACCTTACAACCCTCTACAAAACAGAGTGAACACTGAGGATTTATGACAATCTTATCTTTCACATCAAGAATTCAGATCCAAGTTACATTCAAGTACATTCTAACATCTTTGTTAGTCGTTAATGCAAATAAAAATCAAAAGAATTATTTTTTAAGACGACAACTATATTTGTGCCTGTATATCTTTGCAGATAGTATCTGCATTATCAGAATGATTTTTTGGTATACATTTCAAAAACAGGATAAAGAACTAGTACTGGTTTTATGCACAGGGGGCTTTAGAAGCGAACGTCACACTACAGGAATAATTAGCAAGAGCTCAAGGGAGAAGGCAGAGGGTTTTGTATCCAAGAAAGAGAAGTTTGGAAGCTGGCAGAGGTTCAGCAAAAGCCAAAACCTTCTAGGCATACTGGTCAGACTTAAGGTTTAACCACCACTTAATATCTTAAACTACAGTACTGGCTCCTCTGAAAGGGTACTTCTTGCATCAGAAAGAGATGCCTGCAATATATGCTAACTCACAGTGTACTTATTAATCAATCTGAGGCAAAGGTTACATGTTCACGAAATAGTATGCATATAAATAGCAAAACTGTAGCTGAAACTGCCCCACCTCTTTCTACAACACTGGTAGTTGGTTAAACTTGCCAAGATGCCAGTACTCAGACTGGAACACAAACTTTTTCTGTAGTATTTTTAAGACACATTAAAACCCATGCTTTACTAGAAAAATAGACGAGGTTTTCACAGTAGAGAACAACAAGAAATACTATGAAGAAAATGTGTAGTACAACTTAAGATGCGAGGTGAGGTACATTCCAGTCTTGGGGGAAGGAGGAGATAGGCTGGCTCTTGACCAGCTCCCTCAATGTAAGAATTCTCCAGGGAACACCTCCTAAATAAATATTATACCAAATCAGCTACTTCACTAAAAAAAAAAAAAACACAAACCAAAAAAACCCACAAACAAAAAAACCAACAAAACCAACACAACACACCAAAATATACACACACTTTTGTGAGAAATTAAGCTATAAAGAACAAATAGCACTTTGGAGAAGAGTTTTGTAAATTTATCCTGGAGAACATGCTTCAAAGACAAGGCCATTTTCTTGAAAGATGCCACTTTCCCCAAGCTGTCATACAGCCAACATCCTACTTAAATAAATTCATCAGATGTTGGGGAAGACTACACAGAAGTGGGACAAAGACCAAGATCTGTACAAACCAACCAGTCCAGTGCTCAAGGCAGCAAATTAACTACTCAAAATTTCCTTTAAAGTGTAGATGGTTCCGTACACCATTTTGGTTGCAAAAAAGCTTAACAGAAGCCTACCCCCATATTACAGCTGGTTTCTCTTATTTTGCATATAATTAAGGCTTGCAATTTATTGAATAGTGTATTAGTTAAATCGAAGTGGCTTGTTTAATTTCTATAAATAGCCATTAACATTCATGGAATAATGATAAAATAATCTGAACCTTATCCCAGTTTATCTGCACACTGGAAAAAAATATATAGCTGGTTTCGCTTCTTTGCTGATCTTAAACACTGTTTTTCAAGTTCTATGAGAACATCCAAAGCAAAGCTAACTAAATGTCAGCAAAGACAAGGAATGTCCAGAAAGATCCCATAATCTGAGCAAAACCCTTTCTAAACAATCTTATTAATAAGGGAAACATTTCAAGCCGTATTATTTAAAGGGTGCTTTCCTGAGAAACATGCTGAAGCTGCTCTCAGTTTTCAGGCTTGTTGGATCCCATTAACCATTACTCCATAGTTGTTCATTTGCTGCACGCAAAAAGAAACGGCCATGCCACTTCACAAAGTTAAAATTTCACTGGTTTAACATACTGGGATCTTAAGAAACTTGGCAGTGTCCTGTAGAAACAACATTTTTAAAAAATCTTTGAGCTCCCAGCCGACACTGCATGCCTTGAGGAGGGTTATTTGCCAGCCCCCAATGTATGCAGCTTGTTTCAGCAGCATGGCTTGGCTGATAAACAAGGCTCACAAGAGTCTTAAAGTAACTTTTCTATATGTAAGCGGGATTTTTTAATCAGGCATGGTAACACAGCTCTTCCTAAAAGCATACCCCAAACTGTCTAAACCAACAATTCATTTCAAATTAACAGTTAAAAAAAAGCATTTTCACCTTGAAAGGTGTACCTCGAAAGAATTTCAAGAGACTGTACCAACAAATATTACAGTCAGGAAAGCATACATGAAGTTTTTCTAATAAATTTGCAATACAAAAACCCCAGAGGTAATGCTTTGAGATTATCTCTAACTTAATTTTTTCCTTCTGAACTTTGAGGCAAGTATACTAACTTAAAAGCTCATCTTCCACATCAACATCACTCTTCATTTGTGAACCCACATGGAATTCCCCTTTTTGAAAGACGAGACATGGCAGGTTTATTTCACAATTGTAGGGATTTTTTCCAAAAACGTGCATGTGCTCAACAGGAGACATGAAACCAAGGGTGGGAAGGTGGGTGGGCAATGAGCCAGATCCTACTGTTCAGCACAATTTTGTGCCTTTGCGTTATTAGGTCTCAGTCAGCAAATCCAACCACAATGAGTAATGCCAATAGGAGAGGCTTTGTTCTATAAAGGTAACATAGTGGTTAAAAAATATAAAGATATGGATATAGATAATGCCAGTATAACACTGTCATTATACAACTGGCCTAAGTTTGCACCTTTCTGTGATTGTTTGCAGGCAGCATAGCTTAATGTGCAAACATGCTACAATAACCCATTTTTCTCAAATTGGCCTTCGGAATAAAGAATGCAATGATGTTCCTTAGACACCATGCACTATTCAACCCATTCTACATTCTTAGCCTCTATTAAAAGCACCTTTGTTCCTCTGCGTTCATACAGAGTTTCCTGGGTTTACAATCACACACCTCCATTGCTCACAGAACCCGACACATTAAAAGCCCCACACCAACAAAACACTCAGTTTGAGAAGCAAGAATGAAAATCAGCTTCCTCATCAGATGTCAGGCTGAGTATACAAGACCAATGTAAGTCATTCATCTAAAAAAATGGAAAGCAGGACAGTCAAGATGAAGCAGTAGTGCACGGGTCACTGAAACCCCTTATATTCAATTCACAAGTACTAGTCTCTAAGCAACATCAGTTATCCGCAGTTATCTGCTACCCACTGACTCGAGTGGACACAAGCAGTTTGTCCACCTATTTTATTTTAGGCCTTACAAACTCAGGATTTCAGAGTTAGGCAAAAAACAATACTTGTTTCAGATCAAGAGAAACAGTCAATGTATACTAAAATTAACACGAAGTGAGACTTAAGAGCCACCAGCATTCAAAAATCGTAAAGGTGTGCCTTTCCTAGATTCAAGAAAACACAAGGAATCCCTCATCTTGCACACAGATAAGTGCCTTCAATTACTCTCAAGTGCAGAGGCAACTGAAACTATCTCCTAATGGGAGGAAGATTTTCTGCTGGTTTTAAGGTCTAACTGGCAAAAGCAAGCCTGTATGTGTACAAGCATGTCAGGTACAACACATTCATAGCTTATTTCACCAATTATTTCAACTGCTTCCAATGCAGCCTTGTAATTGATTTGTAATTGGGAGGGATGGCAAAAGGAAATGTCAGTTATTAATTAAATTTATTACTGGCTTTAGGAAAAGAAAAAAAGCTGTTATTTGTTCATTTAATTTATTAGTGCTACATAATTTTAAAACTGTTGGCTTTAAAGCCAACAAAAAAATGCAACTGAGGAACTAATTTCTCAATATTTTGCTTAAAAGTGGTTTTGGGGCAAGGTTTGGAAGTTGCTATAATCCCATTGCCCTCTCCACCAGGCAAATGTCATATTAAAACAAGCCATGAAATGCATTCGGGCTCCAAACAGCTACTTGCTTGGCATTGCCTTTGTATTTGTCTATCTCCACATGAGGAAGCATCACAGGACCAAAAAAACCCTAGAAAACCAAAAAGAACCCGTTTTCTTCATTCAATATGGAAATACAAATATCCATTTCCTCCAGAAGCATCCATTTTCCCCACAAAACCAGTTGCTGGCAGACTTGCACAGCTTGAAAGGTTCTCCACCTATTATACACACAGGCATCTACAGTCCTGGGCAGCATTGCTAACTGTGCTTTGGGTTTTTTATTTATTCTTTGTTCATTTTACTGATGCTCACAAGGAACAAGCTAGTGTAAACCTAGCCCAGCACTTAGAAACACTCCAAAATAGCAGAGTAACAGAGGATAAAACCTGAATTTTGGACAGATTTTTAGTTTTGAGGTTGCAATGGACTGGAGATTGACCCTGGCTTCAGAGTAAAACCACTGAGGTTTACACGGTCCAGGTTACACCCCAGTTTAAGAGTTAAGAACAACCTGAACAAATCCACAGGTCAAACAGCCACTGTGTAACAACCATCAGCTCAGTCTCAAAAGGTGACACGCTTTGCTATCCTGAATGGGAGAAAGGCAAGCTTTTCCCCTTCCTTTCTTGCGCACTTCACGCAGGTTAGCGCTAAAAAGCAGACAGAAACCTTCAGTTACTTCAGCATGTAGGATTTAACAGTGTGCTCCTCTAGAAACCTTCTCGTTCAATGCTCTGACAATGTTGAGACCCAGGTTCTACAACCTTTGTACGGCAGCATAAGCGAACACCTCCAGTTCAGGCAGCTGAATTTCAGGACTATCTACACTCAGGATAACAAATATAGTTAGCCAAAGGCTCTTTGGCAGCTTATATTTATTCCCAAATAACACTAGTTGCAAAATATTCTTGACAGTGAAAAAAACAGATTTTTTTAAACAAGCTTTGATCTTGAAGTCCTGACAGAAATAGGAAAATACTTAACAAAACTACTTTTACTTTGGTGACTAAACTATGTAATATGATGCCAAAGCTCAGTAAACATTTTGCATAACTTTGAACATCAGAGCACCTGTTTTGAACAGTTGTTGGTATTTGTCCCTGCGATGCTCATCATCTGAATTAGTCTCTGCTCACTGCACAGACAAGAATGGGAGACTGTTCGGTGTGATTCTATTTCTGAACAAAGTTGTATGCGTTTTTTTGTGAAGTACTGACCATGGCAGGTAGAATAAGTTAAGTTTTACAGAATAGTCTCTTTAAATAATGCTTTGCACACATCATACCGATATTATGCAAAAACTGGAAGCGGAAAAAACCCTATTGAAGTCAATGACAGAATAATCTACTACGTGACGCACCATGAACAATGGAATCTCTGTTACTCCAGGACTAGTTATCATGACTCCACCAAGCACTGCCTTTGGCCGTGTCAGGAATTTAGTTGGTAACTTTTTATCAAAACCTTGAAGTATTGAATCTAAAGAACTCAGGTTAGATCACGCACAGAAACACAGTGCTAGTGAAAGAAGATTCTGCTGCAAAGAAAATTAAAGTTTAAATTAACTCTTTTGATAAATCAAGGTAAAAAACCCTGAAGCTATTATTCACCTAGAAAGCTGTAACGACTTCAGCAAATCCAAATGGAGACAAACTAAACTGACACAACCTCCGAAGATTAGCTATCACTCCAGGCTAATCCAATTAGGTGAGTTTCCTAATTTTATGCAAATGAAAAGTAACACTTTTCCACCAACTCCTGCAAAGGAAACAGCAATAAGGGGAGACTGACCATCAGCACTACAAATAACAAAATTCCCATATAATAAAAGGTTTTGGAGGTTGTTTTGGAGGATTTCTCTAAATTACATCGGGGGAAAAAGCTTTAAAAAAACCACTTTAAACTATCTGCTATGCACTGATCAAAAGCCCTTGCATTTTACTATACCATTTCACAATTCAATTCCTTCCATCATCCCATATTGACCAAGAAGCATAATGAAAAATGGAAGTGAACCGGCGCTCTCCTATGAACTGAAAGACAAGCTCAACTGTGCATGTGCTGAGAATGAAGGATTTAAACATTACAGTAACATCTGTCATTTAGCAAAAGCTTAAATAGAAACAAAGGACGCTAGTTTATACTGTGCACCATAAAAAAAAATGTCAAGATGTATTTTGTTAAATGCAACAAGAACAGCTTTTCTAAACTATTTATTAACTACTCCTTCTTCACCTCCTTTCAATATGTAAGAGATACACTAACAGGTTCTCCTCTTTAATTACTACAGCAGCAGAGAAAGGGGGAAAAAGTACCTTCTTTTATTGGACTGAGATTTTAAAACATTTCACAAATCTCCAAATTTTTAAAGAACATACAAATTGATTTTAATATAAATAGCAAGCAATCAACAAAGCAGTCATGGTTTTGTGCTTAAGCACTGTACCCAAACCCTAAGCGTGTATCCTGTTTTTAAGCACTGTACATTGTCTTAATGTAGAAGTGTTAGAAAGTTTAACCTTCCCATGTGGAATTCAGGAAAGGGGGGGGAGGAAGATGACAATCAAGTCCTTCTGTGCAGATGTTGTACTAAGTCACTCAGATATTAGGCTAAGAGTTAAGCACATCCAAATAAAAAGCAGTAACTTGAAACCATACGGACCACGAGAGAGGAGTCAGATAAGGCTTCTCTTCCATATGGTTCTGGAACAAACGGAACAGAAACAGACCAACTTGCCTACAATAAAACACTCAGAAAAAACGTCACCCGAAGCAATAAACAGAAGATTCTTTTTGAGAAATATTTAGATGCCAGATGGAAATACGTTAATCAAGTGGAAACAGATACACGTGAAAGGCCAAATTAATTACTGATTAATACTCAACATTGGACCTAGAGCAACCAATGCTACAGTCAGACCTCTGAAGGAACATCTGTAAGAACTCATTTCAAGGGAATGAAGTCAACACCTTTACCTGGGCTGAAAGACAGTTAGCATTCAAACTTACCAATTACTAAAATTATCACTTAAGAGTATACTTTATTCATGAGAAGATAGGCTCATTTAATTAGAGTTAAGGAAGATAAGTTAACCTTTATAAAGACTAAAAGAACAAAGAATAGTTGACACTGATTTTCCAAAGACAGGCTGATAACTGAAACCGAACAAAAAAATTTGATGACTCTTTCATCCACTGTTTACAAGATAGTTTTACAATTAAGTTATGTGAAGTTTGATACCTAAATATGCATGTAATAACAAGATCCACTATCAGTACCTTGAAAAAATATACAGTCAGACTTCGCAGCCATGTTTGCAACCACATCCAGCTCACCATCATTTCTAAAATTTGGCAGAAATCTGTTTCATCCAAGTGTAGGGTTAATTCTTTTAACTTTCAAAATACACAGAAAAATTTCTTTTTGCCAGGTATCAGTGGTACTTCAAAGGCACAATTTAAAGAGAAAAGAAAGAATCGATCTTCCAGCATTTTCATGATTCCTTTCTGCTGCCAGGTGGAACGCCTGCTGGATTCAGAAGAGCAGCAACTTCCCACAGAACTTAGCACAGATGACCAAATGCTTTCGATGGCATAGAGAACCTCTTATTTTAAGACTTCACTTTTAACTCTGCATTACAGTTCACTGCCATATGACTACAGGCCAAACGTCAGGAATTTGCATTAAGAATGAAAGCATACACAAACTCTTGAAAGCTACCAATGAACTGCTGCAGCAGAAATGGTATGATATGACACTTTCCCTCAAGGGGCAGACTTGTATTTTTACAGCAGAATATTTCACTTAATTGTGAGCCACTTGGACTTATTACAAGGGGCTAAGAAATGATCATTCTCCTAAAGTTCACACTACCGCTTCGAGAATCCATCAGCAGAAAGATTATTGCTTTGCCTCATATCTGACAGTCACCTGTCAATAGACAGAATCTTATTTTTTTTAAGCTTACACTTTTTTTACTGGGCACCTAAAATACTGCAGTATTTCCTGTGGCTCCCAAAAAAATCTAACGAATGGTAACACAACTACTCTAACAGTACTCTCAAGGTAGCACTAAGATGTGGGATTTTCAAACATGGCAAAGTAAGAGCTGGCAAATTTCAACCCCTTAATTTAAGGGGGAAAGCAGAACCTAGATCTTACATAAACCACAGAAAGGACTCTAATGGAAAACTATATACTTCTCCATTCACTGTTTATATAAAAGCACCCAATCCTCTCAGAGCAAGGTAGAGATATGTTGGCATCATCTACTTGGTCAGGCTTCTCAAAGACTGAAGTGTAGAACCCCTTGTTTCTCTATCTACGTAGATCTTAAACATGTACTAAATGCCTGTCAAGACAGGAGCACTTCCAGGCAGATGTGAAGCATTTTTTCAGAGCTCTAGAAGGCTTTAATGAAAAAATATCAACTAAGCATTTAGTGAAACAGAAAACACAGCAACTGAAGGACAAGCATTAACTAGGCTTGGCTTAGACATAGCACTTTCCATCCCTTAAACATTATTTAAGTCATCCATATGCAAAATAGTGGTACTTAATAATTTATTCTGCATACAGCATACCAAAATTATTTATTTATGTAAACCCATATTCTTTCTAGTCAAGTAAAACTTCTAGATTTTAGTTTTGGGAGGGGTGGTAGGGGGTGGTGTTTGTTTTGTTTTGGGGTTTTTTTGAAGGGCTGTTTTTGGGGGGTGGGGGTTTTTTTGTTTGTTTGGTTGTTTTTTTTGAGAGAGAGTCCTGGAAAATGAACCCAGAATCTTGGTTTGTTCACTTAACAGACAGAACACATGCTACAAAAGGGTAACTTCCCCCTACACCTTTCTCTCCCACGTTCTTAGCTTGACTTGGGCAGACCAATGTCAAAAGCCATTTGGACTCCATGACTGACCAATCCCCAGATCCTTGAAAAGCCAATTATCTAAATTAGTAACAACTCCTGTCACTATTTTTGAAGCTGGCACGTATCCCTAAGACACTAAATACTCATTTCACGTAAGCCAAGTTCATCTACACAATCCCTGGGCCAAGAAAAGAAAGTGTTCACCGTTCTTTTCTCTTGCCCTACTGCAAAATTTTAAGCTTTTTAAAGCTCTCTCTTTCAGGGTATGTTCTGCAAGGTCCTACTTTAAGAACTGCTTATGCAACAGCAAAAGCGGCTCACGGTTTCTGTAGACAGAAGCAACAGAGGCCCAGGGATGCCAATCAGCTGTGGGAAGCAGCCAGAAGCAACAGCCCTGCCCAGGATTTCCTAGAAGCCAAGGGCTCCCCATTCCTACTGGCCACGCCACCTTGCCAGTGCCTTCTCACTGCTGTTCCATCCTTTCGGATGCCACTTACTTCGGCATCTCCTCCTGGCAGGATCCCCAGCTCTACTTCCACCTGTCAACACTTCTTCCTTCCACCCCACTACCCTAACCCATTGGGTAACAGTTGTTCGGTTGCCAAAAGAGAAAAGAGAAGTCTCTGTCGCACGAGCTTGTGCGAAATCCCAGACACACCACAGAACACCAGTGGTTTCTTGGTAAGCACCAGCCCAGGCTACTGCCAAATCCAGTCAAGGCTTTGGCTCCCCTGGGTTACCCCTAAGCAGACAGCAGTGGGCAAGTCGCAAACAAAAGGGAGTTTGCACCTTGCAAGCTCAAACTGCAACCAGTGCGGTATCTCTTGCTCAAGATGAAGACTTTCAATGGTGAAGTGATGGCTAACACGTAATACAGCTGAATAAATCCCTAAATCTAGAAAAAACCCAAGGATGAAGGTGTGCACACTCTTAACAAATTAAGCCATCCAGAAAATCACATTGTGCTGTTGATGGAACATCTGGTGATGCCATCAAAATAACTCAAGCCATCCACAAACCCTTCCCCTCCACCTCTCAGCAGGCTAACCGCGCAGACGCTGTACTTATTCAGATTAAACTGAGATACAGAAACACCTTGTCCCCAATACCCATTTACCTTGTCCTGAGGGCCTGCCAGGCTGCATCAATGTCTGCGTACAGGTTTTTCTCGGAGGGCTTGCCGGTGCTCACCCCGTAGCCAGAGTAGTCATAAGAGAAGACGTTGCAGTTGATGCGGGAGCCAAGGCCAATGTAGAAGCTGCACATCTGGCCCAGGTCCACGGCATTACCATGCGAGAAGAGCAGCGTGTACCGGCCAGTGGGGGCACAACGTACGAACATGCAGCCCAGCCTGTTATCTCGAGCAGTGCGGGAGAAGAACACTTCCACGGCATCCAGTTCCCTCTGCGAATACTGCCAGTCCGCCCGCTCGCTCAGGTGCAGGCTGCAGGTGCCCGATCCCGTGGGGGTCCCTGCCCCGGCCGCCGCCCCCGCCTCCTGCTGCTGCTCAGGCTGCAGCACCGTGTAGGTGGGCTCGGGGGGCAGGAAGGCCAGCTTGGCGGCGATGCGGCTGGGGCAAGGCGGGCAGCAGAACAGCCAGCACAGCTCGCCCAGAGAGAAACCGTTCATTCTGGGGCCTTGTTCTGGCATCAGAGACACTGGAGAAAAACTGACCTACGCTTGGAAAGAAGTCACAGAGCCAAGCAGCCCGCAGCCCTGCTCCAAGGCAACCCCTTCCCGCAAGGCTGCCAGCTGCCCTCCCAGCACGCAACGGCGACAACCTTGGAGGAACCGCAGCTCAGCAAGAACGGTGCAGCTCTCCTAAGCCTGCAAACGCGCTTGGAAAAAATCAAATTAAATTAAAAACAAACAACAACAACAACAAAAAAAGCCAAGAAAACCCACAAGCCCAGAAACGTAAACGGAGTACAACCAGCCTTTAACCCCCCCACAACTAACGCTACGGTACCGGCAGCTCCCCAAAGCACCAGCGGAGACCCCCCAGCGGGAACAAGTCACACATCGACAAACCGCCCCCAGCCCCACGGCCCGGCGCCGCACAGGGAGGCGGCCGCCCCCCGCCGAGCCGCCCCCGCAGGGAGCGCGCACCGCGCCGGCGAGGGCCCTTCCCCGCCGCGCCGCCCCCGGCCCCGCCGCCCCGGCCCCCGCAAGAAGCGACAGGCTCCCGGCGGCGCCCCGCGGAGGAGGGGGAGGGGAGGGAAGGGGAAGGCAAGGTCGAGGCTCAGCCGCGCGTGGCGGCGGGCAGGGCCATGCCGGCTGCGGCGCGCAGGCAGGAGCAGGCAGCGGCCATGTCCCGGCGCTCTCCCCCCGGCGCAGCCGCACCGCTTCCGGGTTACGGGCGCGGAGCGGGGCCGCCCGCCGCAGGTGCCGGCGGGGCGAGGCGGGGGCCCGGCACTGCCCACAGCGCCCGCCGCGGCTCGCGGCTGCCCCCTAGGCCCCGCGCGGGGCGCCCAGCAGGTGCGCGGGAGGGGCGGGGCGAAGCGGGGAGGGGCGGGGAGCGGCGGCCCCGCCGAGCCCAGCCGGGACGCGGCCGCCCGCGCGGGGAGCGCGCCGCTGGCCCTTTAAGGGAGCCCCCCGCCGCTGCCGCGGTCACGTGCGGCAGGCGCGCTCGCGCCCCCTCCCCCGCCACAGCCGCCCACCTCCCGCGCATGCGCGGCGGGGCCGGGGGCCGCGGCTGAGGGGCGGGCTGGGGCGGCCCCCCTCCGACGTGCCGCGGCCGCGGGGCTCCCCCGGCGCTGCTGCCGAGCCCCGAGCTGCGGCGCGCCCGGTCGCCCTGAGGGGAGGGCTGTGGGCTCGGCCCTCCCGGCGCGGCGGGCCCGGGGCGCCGGTCAGGGGCGGCTGTCCCGGTCACGCCAGGCCGGCAGGCCGCGCCTCGGGCAGCCGGGGTGGGGGGCACCCGCTGGCCTCGGGCCTTGCTCACAGAGGGTGGCCGATGGCATCGCCGGGAGTGCCGAGGGCTGCTCCTCGGCCGGCAGCTTCCAGCGCGCCGCCCGCCAGGTGCCGAGCATGCGGCGGGTCCCAGGCTCGAAGGCAGTAGAGACCCCTGTACCTCCAAGCCGTGGCTGAAATGGGTCAGCAGTTTACCACAGAAAACTTAAGAGAGAAAATGGTGCGAATGCAGAAGCCTCATTTCCTCAGTAAATCAGGCTAATAACCAAAATACCCCAAATAATTCATTGAATAAATCAGCAAATCATTTAAGGCATGTGGCAGAACCCATGAATCAGAGGCTGTGGTACGGTGCCTTGCAACACATTCATCAACCCAGAGAGCAGAAAGCAAGACTGTGGGCAAAAGACAACTGGAGGTAACCTTGTTACTAACACGAGTTGTAAATATACCCTTAAGTTAACCAGCCCTGCCTGCTTGCTGAAAAAAACCTCACTGTAGCATAGCCCAAATGAAAACAAGGAAAATTATATCTGTGCAGCTGGGCTTGTCATGCAGTTCATGTACATCCAGCCAGTGCCCCGACTTCAGGCATGGCATGGATGTTCACTCCTTTCTGGTGCTCTTCTAATGTGTGTCCATTACCCAACTTGCTACCTATGGGTAAAAAAACTCTCAAGAACATTGAGCTGAAGTCATCTCATTAGTGACAAGACTGAGACCAACTCTTTCAGTCCTAACATTTGCCAGCTCTAAGGAAGTTAGTTCAAAACCTGTGTACAAAACAGTCAGTCATGTGTGATACTCCTTTGTCTTTGCAATGTCAAAAGTAAGACCAGACCCCATCCACGTACATCTTTAGTTTTGCTAACAGTGGGAATTTTAGAAATGCTAAATTCAACCAGCAATATTTGTGTCCACGCTAACTGTTAAGGGAGAAAATGAAGGCTGTGTATCTCCCACCACCTTGAAAATGTGGCTCTTTCTGCATACCCCATTTATTACCTGTGTCCCAGGCATGTCCCGCTGTCAGGGTGGCAGGGGATCAGGCAGGGCAACGAAGCATGTCCCACCTATGGATGCTGGGTTCCTTCAGGTGGCAGAGACAACCAATGTGCCCCGCATACAGGCTGTTTGGATGTCAGATGAAATGATGGAAAGGACTCCTACTCCATAGAACATGACAGAAAAATCTGGATAAAGAAAATACAGAATGGTTAAATGAAGAACCCTTTGAAATTCCTTGGGGATCACTAACAGCTTTAAGCTCCACCTATGCTGTTACACTGATATTCTGTGGGAAGACTGATACAACCCTGAGAAAAGCCTGGATATACCCTGAGAAGCGATTTGGCTGATGAGATGTGAGAAAAGCCTGTCTGGTGCTGCCGCTACGCGTTCCTCTCACTGCACGCATACTGAAACAAAGATAAGAGCTGGAATTTGGTCATTTAGCACCAACTGAAACTAACATTTCTCAGAACCCTTTCAAAGGCTGTATGACTCGCCTGGAGCCAGACAGCAGAGGCTGTTATATCATGAGTAGATTGCTACTCCAAAGAATGGACAATTTAAAGGACAATATTTCCCATGCTCCACCCTGCTCCTTCCTTAGGTCATGTTTATAGTAGTGAGATTAAAGTCTCCTCTTTGAATCCAAGGGGAAGTGTCATGAAATTTGCTCCTTGAGTGAACTGGGCTGTACAAACCTTATTAGTTCTTAGAGTTTCTCATTGTTCTCATCATATGCTCTCTGTAGCTGACATTAATCTCAGTCCATCTCTCATACAATAAAATAGTTCCTGCACAGTGGGTGCCTCCTCAAGAAAGATAACATTTGCTAAGGCTTGGAGAACGGGACAAAGAAAGGAGCAAGAGAGAGTGACTGAAATGGAAATTGTGCTAGATGAGAAGGACAGAGAAGTAAGAAAGAGGAGTTCCTGAATACCACTGCCATGGTGGCAAGCTGAAAACACAGTGTCCTTGAGTTTGTAGCTCAAGAAAGTAAAGCAATCAGGACTTACAACTGACACTCATTTGGTATGTGTCCTGTATCTCAAGTTGTCAAAAGAGACATGTAATGCACAAGTGCTTAAGAGAGTGAAAATTCAGATAATTTTTATCCCTCCATTTGTGTGCTGCATAAGTGGCAGCAACATCTCTAACCTTTCAGGATCCACAGTAGTCCTGGGGTGGGGAGTAGGGGCCGGGGTGAGGGGTGTTGCAGCTTGCTGGGCTGAAGGGGTGGCTGTGGAAATCTGGGCACAGCCAGCTTCATGCCTCTCACATGCACCCTGTCCCTGGCACTGCCCAGAGCTTGGTTTGTTCTTCCTAATGTTTTAGACAAGTCTCAGGGCTGTCCTAACTACAGTAGCCTGCCAAACAACCATGCTGGCTACTTCCACCACCATAGCTAGCTTTGGTACCTCATAGCTTGCTCCCTCCTTCCTTCAGCCACCTCTTTTACTAAAGATCTCACAGGTTCCCTGGGATGAGGGTGTTTCCAGGATGTGCAAATCTTCTGGCATCATTATGTGCAGGTATTCGGCTATGGTGGTCATGGAAAGACAACAGATAGCGAGTGTGCCGGTATTTCTCATGCTCAGCATCTGAAATTGACTTGAAGAATGGCTGTTTTGGATCTTTCCTCTGTGGGTTCCCCTCAATTCTACTGCTTCAGTCCAGCAGTCCCTCTTGTCTCAAATCTCCTCTCTTCCAACTCCGTACTTCCCTCTGCTCTTTCTTTGCCTTTTCATTTTGCAGCCAGCAGGCATCTGCATAGTTTTCACTTGACCAAATACTGTGAAAAAGCTCAAGAAAAACAAGTATTTTTGCTCATTCTGTTACCACAGAACTCATGTTTTTAATGATCTGTAAATAAACATGTCCCTACTGCTGTGCCTTGTAACTAACGTGACACTGAGACTCAGTGTCGTACCCTGCTTCTTCACTAAATGTTAATATATGGCCTACAAGGGTAAAATATGCAAGCATTTAATAATAAACAAGTTGTCAAGCCCCCTAAGAGATGGGAAGTAACCCCCAGGAAAACATGTTATCTAAGAGACTTGTTACTATCAGCCTTTAGTTAACTGTTGATGGACCTAGAAAGGTGCTTCAGGTGAGCAGGGAAAATCTTCAAATAACTACCAAAAAGGTAAATACAATAAATAGAGCACACAGTAGTTGGCTGTCTTGATTATTTCCACCATGTCCTGCCATCTCACCATGCCTGTTACAAGGGTAGAGCACTTTGCACTCCGCTTCCTTTTCCTGAACACTAGATAGACAAAAGCACGGGCAAGAAGACAGTGAGACTGAAGCCAAAGATGACACCTGGCAGCAGCCCTGTGAAGATTATGTATCTTAAATATTAACCATGCCTGACTTCCTGCTGCTGCTTGCCAACTGTGACTGTTACAGCTGGATAAACAGTCCACATCTAGTAGCTGCGCACATGCAGCCATCATCTGATTGCAGGACTGGTTACAAATGCCAAATTCAGACTAGGAAGTTCCTCAATGCATTTGTGCTTATTTCCTGAGCAAATAGTGCACGAAGACTGCAAGTATTATGCTTACCGCTCATGTAAGTTAGTATCTGTGTATCCCAGGCCTGTTCTAGAATGTTAAAGCAGTATGGACATTGAAAGGCAATGTCTCTATCAACTGAAGCACAAGGCAAGAGATCATACCAGTCTACCAAACCGAGGTGCAGGGAAAATAATGAAGCACTATATTAATCAGGTTAATTGGGTGTGTTCTCATCAGCCAAGTCCAAGTCATCAAGTTTTTTTGCAGTTTCTGGGCAAAGGTGTGCTTGAAGGAAGGATTTGAAAGAGAAAAATTAATTTCCTCTGGGGATGAAAGAGGACCCTCCCAAACACAAGAGAAGCAGATGTAGTGGGAAGTGGTGTGTCTGGAAAAGACAATGGACAGACAACAGATGGTGGCACCAAGAACTCACTGGAGGCATACATCACTCTGGTGCTAGTGAGAAGATGAAAGGTTGTATGAAGACGCACAGTGAAAACCTTGTCAATGAAGTCAAGAAGGCTATATGGGATATGCTACCAGCCCAGCATTAGCCAGTGGAGTTAATAAAAGAGGAATCATATGATGGGGGTGTGTTAGAGGGACCTCAAGAAAGAATCTGTGATGCGGCCAAAGCTGGCAGAGAATCTGAATTTGAAAGGGACACCTACATTATGCACTTTGATCAGAAGTGACTCATTGTTTCCATGTATTCTTCTATTTGCTTGTCCTTAGTTGTACATTTTAGCGTTTGATCTGTTTCTTCTTAGCTTCACAGCTAAAACTCTAGGCACTAATAAGGAGTAATAAAAAGGTATCAATAAATTTAAGTTTTTAAAGTGAACAACTCTTTAGAAACATAGAGCCAGTTTCAGCTTTCTCAGATAGGTATGTAAAATTAACTGTTGCTGCCCCCAGCAAACCCATGCCAGGCCAATGCTAAACCACTGCTGCAGAGGGAGCATAGAGTGGAAGGAAGGGATGGAACAAGGAGAGCCAGGCACCGAGCCCCTGAGGGCTGGCCTTGCTGCTCCTTCTGCTGCCAGGAGGAAGGGAGAGTCAGGGCAGTACCTGCTACTCCTGGGACATGACAGGTCCTCCGCCCCACAGAGACCAGCTTCCCAGTTGGCAGCAGCAAACTGTGTTCCTTTCCTAGATGCTGCCATAAACAAAGCAGGCACTGGGGCCAGGGCTCGCCATCCACCCTTGGCAGTCCAGCACAGCAGCCTCCTTTGCAGATAGCTTAAGCTGGTCCTCTTGCTTGAGAAGGGTCGTGGATGGTTCCGATCACACAAGCTGCCAGAGTGCCAGACCATGGTCTCCGTATAGTCAAGACTTGTAGATGTAACACTTAAATTAGTCACCCAGGGTAAGCAAGCTAAATATAGCCTTCGGTAGATGGCCCATACTTATGTTTTTTCTGTTGGGTGTATCCTTCCCTACATTGTACCGGTGGAAAGAACTTTCATTTCTTATTTCTCTTCCTGCAGCCAAGCAAGATCGTAGCAATTTCCTGCCATGTAAACCCATGTAGTATTAAACTTACAGGTCTCTATGGACAAAAGTGCCTCAATTACTTTGCTGGAATGAATAAAAAAAGGGAAAATAGTAGAGAAAACCCACAGAGCTTGAACGATCGATTTTTTCAGATGCATGAGTCTAAGATAAATGACACTATTCAGGGTTTAAAAAAGCTTTCTCTAAGGTTTGCAGGAGTTTAATCAAGACCCAGCTATCCTCAGATTTGCTGTGAATACACTATGAGAAGAATGTGGAAAGGAAAACAAAGATGTACAAACATCAAAACTTAGGGGAGGGATAGTGGCGGTGGTGGTGGGAAGTGGCAGCTATGTGATATACAATGAGGGTTTAGAGTCTTGATTTGCAATGACTGCATTTTATGCCTGTCACTGGCAAATTGACATTTTAAAGATATCTTCTTGACTGCTTTTTCATGTCAGTATCTTTGTTCAGGCTATATCTGGGTTGATGAAAGGAATTTCAATTAAGGATGAAATCCTTTCCTTACTGTATTGAAATGCACGGGGTGGGAGCAGCGGGAGAATGAGGCCATGAAAGCTCTATAGAGAGTTCTTAAGGCATCTTGCTGACACAGGACAAGATAGTTTGGGAATGCCTGGGGCAGTGCACTCTGTAGCAGGGTTTACTGTGTCTTTACAAAGAAGCAGTGTGCATTCACCTTAGTGCCTACTGCCTGAGGCCATATATCATTCAAACACGGGGGAGCTAAGGGTTTAATAAATCCCAATCTAGTTTAGTCCTCAAGGGAATAGCAGTCTAGAGTCATTCAGGAGTGGCAGGAGGATGGCTGCATAACCTGGCAAGAAAAGGCTGATTTTTTGTTCTGTGAATGTAAGCAGTGTCATGGGAAATGAAAGGAGTTGTAAATCTGCTCAGCTATATTGGGAAGAGCTAGGATGAAGCATACTGAAAGCCTTAGGGAAAAGAAGTGTGAAAAATAGTAAGACATGGATATGAAGACAGTGCATGAGAGAGAGAAAACACAGAGAAAACCAATAGAAAACCCATGGGGGGTAGGGATGGGGGGGTGGGGGGTGAGGGTGAGGAATACTGATTATAGAAAACCACATCAAAACCACTTTATCTATCTACCTTGCAATCACCTACTATTTGGTGTGAAAGGCAAATTAGTTCCCGCTGAGCATATTCACGTAGATGTATTTCTCTTTGCATGCATGTCTTTGTCCACCATCATTCCATCCTATCCTTTGGCAAAATTTTTTATTTATTCTGCTGATACATCCTGGATGCTCACTAGGAGCCCTGGCTTCCAGCTGAGCTCCCAGCAGCAGTGGTGACCTTCAGAGAGTAGCTGATCCACACTCCACTCCCATCCATGCATTCAGCGTGGGTCTAACAAGCGCACTGCAAAGACTCTTTAGGACCTCTATAAACCTTTGTTCAGGTTTGAAACTGGAGAAAGCACTAAGGCATTGCTACCAGACAAAATCTGGACAGAGCCAGAGCTCCATGTTGCTGTGGCTAGACCAAAAATCAAGCTATCAATTAAAAGCTAGTTTGTATATGTCTACACTATTACCAAGTCATTAATGTGATCGAGGTGTAGACATAAATTTCATTCATTACAATAATTCATCTATTAAGATGATCTGATTTCTCAGCAAGAGCCAGAATTACTGTTCATGTGGTTTACAGTCATGCAGACATTCGGGGAGAGGCTGTCATGTATGAAATCCTGATCTGAGTGTCTGCATACAACTGCCAAATCCCATGTATGTCACAGGAATTAAGTGGAGAACTTCCAAATTCTCCTGCAATAACATGGAAGCTCTGACGCTGTATCACATTGTTTTCTGAAAAAAAATCAAAACTAGAACAAGTGGTATTTTTGTTTCCTGATTTTCCAGAAATCACAAGAAAACATATGCTTCATTTCATCATAAACCTGCAGGGGATTTTCAAGGTCAGTGGAGATAAAGCTCGGGCTCCCATTCATGAGTACTGGTCATGTAATTAAAATAGAAAAGTACATTTAGGCTTATGCATGTAACTGTCTGTCAGAAATCAGCAATGCTTTTATTGAAGCATGGGTTCCCTTCCAACTGTCTGTCAAATGAAGACAATCTTCACATCCAAACTGAACCACATTCTCCAGCTGGAGTAAAGCTATTACAATGAGCTTGAATTCCATTTTTTAAAAGTACAAGCACAGAAGAGCCAAGGGTGGTTTTTTTATTTCTTATGAGAGCTGTATCAATTTTCTGTTCTCAACATCACTCAAACTTGGTTTTCTGAAATTATCCAAACAAAAAAATAATGCCATTTGTCTGAGACCATCCCTGG
This sequence comes from Falco naumanni, assembly GCF_017639655.2. NCBI lineage: Eukaryota > Metazoa > Chordata > Aves > Falconiformes > Falconidae > Falco > Falco naumanni. Next base: position 12,703,711 of record NC_054060.1, on the reverse strand, counting down.
ACTCACTGAAAGAGAAGTAAATCCGAAAAGCAGGTTACGTGTTTTCATCTGCAGCATGCACTTTGAGGCTGGAAATCAGATAGCCCAGCTCTCATGCATCACCTACTCCTCCCTTCCTTCTCTTTAAGCCATTATCTCCCGTATTCTCCCTAGAAAACTGGGCTAAAACCTGTTGTTCTGGTAACATGCTTTCATCCATGCATAAGGAAGCAGTGAACTGAACAGTGCAACTCTTCTCTGGCAGTGCTGCTGGGGGTTACTTTACCTGTTACTAAATGCTGGTGACACTCTTGCTTCCTGTGGCAACAACAGCAACACATGAAGAACTGCTGCCTGTCCTGACCCCACTCGTCATTTTTGTGATACTCATTTTGAATTCTCCACTCTGATGTTCTGGCAGCAAATAGGGGAAAACTTGGAGTGAACAGATAGCCTGGCAAAATGAATCTGGAGGGAAGAGGTGAGGCTACCCAAGGCTGCTGCGGTAAACCCAAGTATGCTCTGTATGCAGCGCTTGGCTGACTGGATTGGGCAGGGGGGACCAACGGAAAAGGCAACTGTTTAGGGTAGAAGCAGATGAGCAAAGATGCTCCTTTCTATGAGAAGAGCAATAGGAGGCAGCAGAAATGACACATTCTGGATTTGTTCTTCACCAACTCCCTATGACTGTTGCCATTACTTAAAACCAAATATTGCACCTTTTAGCTCAAGGACAAATTCTGAGAGAAGGATAGGGGTGCTGAGCTGAGAGCATCCCCTGCGCTGTCTCAGAGTCATTTTGCTGGCAAACGAAATTCCCACACATTGCCTTTTAGTCATTGTGGTTTCTGAAAGATCAAACCCTGCTGTTCATAGTCTAGGGGAAGTTTCCTAGAAAAGTTTTCTACACTTGGTCCCTAATGTCAAAAAAAGCAATACAATTACATCCAAGCACAGAAGCATAAACAATAGAATCAAGCGACCTTTTAGGAGGTCTCCCAGTCCTGCTTAGAGGCAAACCCGTGCCATGCCTAAGTAACAGGTTTTAGCCTGTTGTTAAATACTTCTAATGAAGCAACCTTGGGCTTCACTTCTATTCTACCATGTCTCCATTCTTCCCATTGGCAATTTTTTTTCTTAATTTCCAAGCTATGTGTTTCTATGATTTAAGTCCACCACTACCTTTCCTACAATCAACATTAAAGAACAGTCTCCTTTCCTATTCACAGCAGCTATTTACATATTTATCATTACCTCTATTCAGTCATTTCTTCAGATTAATGCAGTTCCTGCAACTTTTTTTTGTAACTTCTGTTTCTGAGTTATTCCTGTTCTTTCATACTCAGTCAGACCCTCAAGTGCCTAGCCAGCCCCAGGCTGGATATGGTACCCAGCTGTGGCCTTACTCATGCCGAGTAGAATAGTAGGATGATCTCACAGCTTATAGACTGCACTTTCACTGATTTATCCCAGTAGTTTGTTTTCTTTTTTTTCTTTTTTTTTCTTAATCTTTTTTTTTTATTTTTTTTTTTTTTTTTTTATTAAGAGCTGCATGACACTGCTGGCTCCCATTGAGCCTGCAGTCCCCTCTAACCCCCATACCTTTTCAGCCAACAGTGGCTCAACTCTGTTGGCTCTTTGCCCCATTTCTTTGCAATTGGTTGTTCCTACCGACATGCAGAACATCACAGTTGTCCTTATCAGGTTGCATTTATCCACTTCTAATACAATCGACACACTCGGCACCTGCAGAGTTGCAAACAAATACAGTGCTGAGTACAGGGGGGCTGTGCTCAGGTCAGCCCTGCCTTTTGAGGAAACACTTAATATTCTTATTTTCAGACCCCTTCTTGTCTATAGATGACATGCACTGCCACAGCTGTTGGCCAGCCAGGATGACTGAGAGGGTCTCTCTGAGAGTCCCTTATGCTGCCATGTGTGGGCAAGTGCACTGCTGCGTGGCAAAATGCCAACCCTATCCCAACTCATGGCCCACGAGTCAGCCCTCTACACCTGAACATTGAAAAATGACCAGTAGAAGCAAAATCTCACATTTCTCTAAAAAGAAGAGATGTTTATCTTCTTTTTGACTCGCATTGCCAGAAAAAAAAGAAAATTATTTACCATCCTATGAAAAAAATGACTTTTTTCCCCTTATTTTGCTGAACCTGCTGTGCAACATCTGCTGTTATATATGAGGTACTTTAGGGGAAATGTGCTTACTCAAAAGATAGGCTTTTTTTCTGAAGTATATAAAGCTTTTCACAGATTTGCCCCCCAGTCTTCCAAAATCTCATACTGTTTTATATATAATTACCAGACTCTACACATACGAACTGTCTGGCAACACAGAACTGAATGCAGCTACCCTAGTCATCCTTCATACCTTTGTCTGACAGGGGTGTTTAAGGAGACGTGCTGCTAATCACTTTGACTTCAGGAGTCTGCGTATATAAGTAAAAAGATGCTCATTATTTTCTACTGAGGTAGCAGTAATGAAACTCGGTGACAGTGACGTGGAAGCTAAACCCAGAAACAAAATAATCCAAGTTACTGTGATAGATTATTGTTAAGTATGCAATTAGTTAAAGCAAAATGAATGAAAAAGGAAACAGATGTAAACCAGCTTAATAGTTATTTTGTATCTTCTTGCCAAACCTATCTTATTAAGGGTCTGCTATTGCTGCTTTTAAATCTCTGCTAACCAAAGTCCATCAGATACAGAGAGAAATGACATTTTCCTTTAGAGGTTACAACCCTGAGGTTCTGCCAAGCTAAGCTCATTGTGATAATAAGCCAGGATGCTAAATAGTTAATGAGGTAACAACAACTACATTTATAAGAAAGAAAAATAGTAAATGGCCAGTTCTTTTTGGTTGAAGTCTTGAGGCTTTAAACATTAATGCCAAGGTACTGATAAACTACATGGTAATTTCCTGAGGGAAGATTAGAGGCTTGTGCAGAAGATAAAACCCAAAGCATATGTTTGCCTGCCTTGGCTTTCACATTAATTGTATATATAATGATGGTGTAATTGGAATTTTCTGTGATGGTCACAATTTGCTGAGCATCATCCTACAGCTGAGCACGCATTCCTTATACTCCCATGACCACAAGATTTTGAATATCTCACTGTTTTCACTTTGTTCAATAACAAAAGGGAGTTTGGTGCTTACGTCTGTCAGCAGGCAATAAAGACTGGATTCTACAGATCCCATAGGAGGTGATGCCTCACAATCCTTCAGAGTGCTAACCAGCCAGCCAGATCCTTGTGCACTGGTTATCAAGACACCCTGTCCCACCAGCTGTCAGGCTGATTCACACCGGCAAGCCTTTCAGTGACGATGTTAAATGCCAGAGCTGCATTCTGGACCAGGAGCTGGCTAGCTTCATATTGATGGTGAAGTTATTATATTCTGTAGCGAAGATGCTGCTGAATAGCTGGGCCAAGAATGGTACATAGCTCTGTGAATCTGCTGGACCACTTAGCCATCCCTTTTCAGTCAAACCACAGACATTGCCAGCTTGCAGGGCAAGTATTGCAGATTTGGAAAGCAGAGGAAGAAGCTCTGACAAGTTCAGGAAGATGCTAGAAAACTTCCCGTGTGAAACACATCGTTTTCCTCTTCCTGCACATCAGTCACGCAGGGGGAACAGAGGAAAAAACCCTTTTGGGCTGAGTCGGTCACACTACAGTAAGAAAACCACTTGCAACTGTACTCTAGGGAGCTGTTACACTAGAATATGGGAGTACCAGGGTGAAGTTGGGCTCCTTTGTTTTACAGCAAACGTCACTACCTGAATTCTGTTGTTCATTTCCAAGCATCATTGTGATTCAACCTGGGAGGTGTCTGTTTTCACAATTTGCTATTACTGTCTGTATTTCAAAAAGGAAACTGGTACAACAATTTTTTTTTAGTTGTACTGAAATGGGATGTTTTTTTTATTACAGAAATTGGATGAGTTTTGGCTCTGAACTGATTAAGTACTTAATCTGGTGCTTAACTTGAAAGAGTCCAGTACTTCCACTGAAATGAATAAAATTGTCCACATCCACTAAGTTACTTTCTTGTTTTTCTGGACTGCGCCTTTTTAGAGCTGATCATTTAGCTTAATAGGTACGACTCTAAGCATAATTTTAGCCTGTTCTAAAAAAGAAAATGGGTTTAAAGGGTAGATCCTGTAGCTTCTGTTGATTCTATTTTTAAAAAAAAAACAGAAAGATTTCTGCTTCCCACTTTGGGCCAAAATGCAGTTTTCTGAGGGATGGAAATTCCACTCTGTCACAGTTCAGATTTCAACAGTGATGGCAGCATTTGCAGTTTTGTTTGCAGTAATTTTTAACAGAAGGTTTATTTCTCCTCTTTGGCTACATTTGTTTCTTGTAAGAGCTTGATGCGGTGCATCCATTTGGCAATAACCCCCTGGCTGGGGAGTTACAATCTGCTGGTTTTGTTTTCTGTCTAAAGCTTCCCAGAGTTAAGTCCCAAGTTAAATTTATTCGAATCAATGTACACATGGCTTGCACAGATGTTAAGTCACAGACCCTCCTTTTCCTCACACCACTTCCCAAGCATTCTTCCTACGGAAGCCAGGCATAGTCTGGTGAAATAGAGGTGAAAACGCAGCTTCACATGTCAGCAAAAAGACTCCTCAGTTAAGAGAGAGTCAAGGCAAGTTCTCCGCGAAGCTTTGGTGTACATGATGCATGGTGACCCACTTCTCCAGCTTGGGAAGCTTGGCCCGTCTTCACAGAAATCAGTGAAACCAGGTCAAGCAACCGCAGTGACAGATCTGGCCAAAGGAACAAACAGGATGGAAAATGGGTGTAAGTGATAATGGAGCTAAACACGGCTCGAACTGAAGTGTTCACAGGGACCATAATTTGTATGGCAAGAGGATAAAGGTGAAGTTCAATGACAAAGTTCCCCTGGAGCCTCTTTTTCCCGTTACGCGCACTATTTAGTGTGACCCAGTTCCTCTTTTGGCTGTTGGCATTGGGGAAAAGCACGGTCCATTCTGATCCTGATTATATTTCTAACTCTGCTGGAGTGAAAGGAGGCTCCCAACTACAAAGAAACTTGGCCCTTGGGGTTAGATGGTGGCTTCACACCCCCTTCCCCTTCCCAGCAGTAGACAGCTCAGCAGGAAAATGTTAAAGCAAATGGCTGGGATGGCAGATGTTCAGTCTGACTTCAGATGATGAATGAAATCCTGACCTGCTAATGTTGTTAATTTTCTGATTAAAAACCGTCCATTGACATATAGACAGATAGATAGATAAAACATTTATATTTTTCTATAAAAAAATGGGGACCACAGCACACCCTTGATGCATGCTCAAAACTGGTCACCAGCTTTGATATACATTTCCTTCCCCAGCATCTCACTAAATGTGCAGAGTGGAGATCCAGCCTGTTCTCCACCATAAGGAAGTTCTCAGGATCTCATTGCAGCCTCTCAGTTTGGAGGCACGGGGCATTGCCTGTCATGTCTTACTGCTTCAGCTCTACCACAAGAATTGCATTGCTGAAATACAAAGATGATTGAAATGTTAATTGCTTCTAGGAGCATGTCAGCAGCAGCACTTGCTTGGCTGAAATAAAACCCCCAGGGCATTTACCTGAAGGTGGATAAGGATCCTCCTTATGCCAGGGTCAAAGCAGAGCAACTCCATTGATTTCAGCCCAGCTTGTGCTTTTTTCCCCCTGGAAGAGAGAGCTGAGAATCTGTTCTCTATTCATTAGTACAGCCTGACATGGAGAAACTAACTTAGCAAGATGGGAATTCAGCCATGAAATAAACTGTTAATATAAGTAAGCAAGCAATGACAGACATCAGAATTGCTGCTGCCATGCTCGTGTTTTGGGAGATGACCGAACTCCAGCAGATCATTAGCAGGGGGCAAATGCAGAAGTCCTTAGGCTAAATCTTGCCATTGCTCCCAGTAATTGCCTTTTACGCAACCGGGAGTTTTTAGGTGAAAGGTCTTGTACAATCAGAATGAGCATTTTGTGACAGTAAATTTTTCTGACTGTAAGTCAGAAGCATTGAGACCCTAAATATGCACGGCTTTGCTGATGCTAACAGAACAACACAGTCTTCTAGAGGCTGCTCTCCTTAATTTTGTTGTAGCTCATGCAACCAATAAACAGATCGTGCTAGCTTATTGCAAAGATATATTTTCTTTACACACAGATGGTATTAGAAAACATCTCTGTATATAAAATCTGTAAATATGCAATGAATTAGTTGTCTGATACACAGTGAGTAACTTTTCTGTGCAATATCCCCAACAGGAAGCGAAGCATGTGTAGGGACTAAAACCAATATTATTACTTGCTCAAGTAGAGCAATGCATCCTGTTGTTGTGAAGGGTAAGCTTTGACTGGAAAGGGCTGTTATTGCAGCTTCAAATCATTCAAAACACTTTTTTTATTTTTTTTTTTTTTTAAAAAAAGTTGTATTCATTTTTAAGCAACAACTGTTGGCATATATCCTTACAGAAGACACTGTTGTGTCCGGCTATTACTCAACCACTAACATTAGAGACATTAAAGTTGCAGGAAACACAGTTCATCTTTTGCGTAGTTAGAAAGGAGTTGGCTTCCCAATTACCCTGGAAACTGGACTTGCTGTTGGGCAGAAAACCACAATTCACAGTGGAAAATAATAGTTGATATATGAATATCTACCTAAAGACTAATCAGTAAAACAAACAACATCCAAGGAAGATGACCCCCATGACGTTGTTTGGAGGAAATTAGTCACCAGTATCCTCTTGCTTCCTTTTGGTTTATAATGTTAAACACTGCCCCTCGCCAATTTAGTTGAGAACGGGTTAATACGATCTGTTGTGAATAAGGAACCAAGCTGTTTTCAACAGACAGGCTGTATTTTACAAGCGCCTGATGTTGACCATGTGCCTGTTGACTTCCAAGGGTTAGTGCTTCAGGCTAGCCCTTAATTCCAGGTGTCATGCAGCGCTAAGGGTCCAAGCCACCATCAGTACCATGAAAGAAAAGCATGAGAAGCTGAGGGTAGCCGCAGGATCAAATTTGCTTTGTGCATGGCCCCAACATACCTTATGTGGTTTCCTGCCACACTCACTAGGTTGATAAGCACACCTTTAAAAGTTTTCCTTTCTCCCGCTACTGGCTTCATGGCATGCTGTTTAGGGAGGATAACCAGATAAATATTGCAGTGAGATAAGCCTCTCCGGATCTGAGGTAACTGCACTAACTCTGACTTCCAGCTTGGTTACACCAATATTCAACTAGGAGCAATGGTCCCTCTCATACCAACGGCGTGACGTATAAGCAAGAACTTTGAAAGTGTATGTTTTCTTCCTTCTCCATTGAGAAAGTATGTGTAAAACATTCTGGACACCAAGTACTACAGGACGTGTGTAACAAACAAACATAAAAGGCCACAAGATGAATCCAGGACCCATTGATGTCAATGGAGGTTTTTGCTGTTTGTTCCACCACGGCTGGTGGTTCTCCTGTGCCCAGTCCACAGGCGAGACAGAATAGAGTGAAGTTAGTGCTTGGGAGCTTGTGCGTGGTGTGACTTCTCCTCCAAGGTGGTTAACTGCTGTTTATTTTCAAAAATCCATCTCTTAGTTGTCAATGCATGCTGCACTGTGCGGGTGCTTAGCTCGGAGGCTGGCAGCCCCTTTCCTCCTTTGGATTTAATTAAACTCTAATCTCTAGCAAATTAGCTTGATTGCAGATGTCCACTTTTATTAATCAAAGATCTAAATAACACATTGTACTTACAGTTTTCTGGCAAAAGAAGATCCAGACTCACCACTGTTTCACACTAGGCTTCCCCACACCGACAGCATTTGCTAACACATAAGCTTTGGGGGCTATAGCCAGCTTTGCCCTGTGCTCACTACAGTGCAAAGGCATGTGGCTTACTGAACTGGAAACCACTGCCAAAACAGCCCGTTTTCATGTGTAAACCAGAAGAAAGGTCAGCATGCTGCGGAGCAGACAGGCACCAACACCAGTGACATGTGTAGGAGCTGGAAAAAGCATCAACCTCTGTGGGTGAGTCTGATGACAAGGCAGTCTGGTGCTTGGCTGCTTTGGCAGATCTCATCCCTCCCCCTGTTCACTGCTCTGGGCTACCCATTATGCTCACCCATTCCTGTGAGCAAAGAGCAACTCTGGCAGAAGTTTAGGGGCTGTCAACCTCTGGGTTTTGTTTTCATGCTTTTTTTTCAATGTAGCTGTTTCACTGAAAGAAAGGAAAGAAACAAAGAAAGAATCCTCAACCCAAACCCTAAAACACTGTTTTGAAGCTTTGAGAAAAATGTTATTTTCTTCCCACCCCCCAGGAAATGACTCAGTACTACAGAAACAACAAAATAAATAAATAGATCATCTTAATTGTCTGTTAGTATAAAAATCAATTAAAAAAAAACCCCAAACACACCATGAGATGTGCAGCTGGCTTGGCTGACTGAGTCTCCTAGCAGTGGTCTTCCCTCTTCTTGCCTCTTTCTCCTTTGGCCTCCTACCCCACAGCTGTGTCTGTTCTGTTCCCTCTCCTTCCAACTGCTACTTCTTCAAAGAAATCAGTGCTACTAAGAGTCGTGAAAAGGCCAAGCTCCAGCTCTTTCACCTCATCTCCTGGTGTCAGGAGCTCCTGCAGAACCACCCCTCCAAGCCTGCCTCCTCTTTCTTCAGCCACAGCCCCTGGGATTGGAGCCGCAGTCATCGCGGTCCTGCAGGAGTTCAGGACAGAGGCAGGGCTGCTGCCAGCAGACCTGCAGGGAACAGGATCCTCTCCCCTCTTTGCCCTGGGGCCACGATTTGGTTGTCCCAGCAGCAGGCTGCTTTAAGCAGCTACTTACTGGTTGTACTCAGTGGATATATCCTTTAAACCCCATGACTTTTCATGTCCTGATAAACAATGCAAATATTTTCTGTGATTGCTACCCACCCAACATTTTCAGCCTTGGCTGTCCGTCAGCCACCACGCAAGCCCAGGAAGGATCATACCGGTCCCTACAAATCACCATGCTTCGGCACTGCGCTATGGCTGGCCGTGCAGGGACATTTCTGTATTACTCCTTTAGCCACCACTGCTCCGCATGGAGCCCTGGGGAAAGGGCTGCCTTGTGCCTGAAATGGAGCTTCGGGAACTGGCCGGATCCTTGCCAGGTCTGGCAGCTCCCCCAGCAGCTGTAGCTGCAGATCGGGGCAGTGCATGGTCAGGGGGCAATGAGCTCCTAGAAAAGCGTGAATGTGCATCTGGTGTGGATCGCAGGGCTGACCTGATTTCCTTCCTCCTGGCTCCCTTGTCACACTCTGCCCAGCCATTTCACCCAAGCCTGGCTGCTATCCAGGCGGTACCTAGTTTCATCAGGGCAGGGCCACAGATCACACTGGCTTCCCAAGGTGCGGGGTAGCTAGTAATCACTCCAATGAGCCTTCGTGGGCATATTTTCTTTCCCAGGAGCCACGGTCTCCCCAGTAGCATCTGGAGAACATCCAGAGCTGATGGATCAGTGAACAGGCACTCCCCTGTTATACCTGCCTGAACTGAAGACCGCAACCAGTAAATCAGAGAGGAAGATTTCCATTCCCTTGGCCCACAAGGCTGTCTTAAAAGCTGGAGACAGGAAACATTATCTGTTAGGGACCGATCAGTATTTGTGCTGCAGCAGCTCTGGAGGCTCCCACTGACATCCTGCTCCTGTTATTCTGGGCACAGCCACCGGATTGAAAACAGTCTTGGCCTTAGACTTTGCAATTGAAACTTTGCAATTGAACCCACCTACATGAATAAATAGGGCCTGTCCCACCAACAGACCTACGGCTAAGGGGCTTGGCCCTTCCCATTTAGCCAGGGCCACCGGGGATCACTGTATCTGTGCAACCTGCCCAGCCCAGTCCAAGTCCAACATACCCATCCCCAACCATGGAGGATGCTGCTGAGTCAGTACCTGGAAAGACAGCAACAAAGCTGGAGGAAACCCAGCCACCTTCAGCCCTCCTTTCCTTCCTCAATAACTCTTCATTTGATTTGTGGTTTTAATGCTTAACCTCGCCATCTTTAGTAATTCCCACAGATAAGAAAGCTAGACAAACACCAGGACTGGGCGAGAGAGAAGAAGGACCTTAACTCAAGGTCACATGGTGCAGGTCCACAGCACAGCCAAAGGCTGAACCCAGGTCATCAGAAACTCAATCCTGACTCCAGTCCGCTGAGCAACACCACTTCTCACGCTCTACCAACCTGCAAGTTCCCTTCATGATTTATTTAGAAAAGGGTTCACTCAATTTTTCAATAAATACCTGTTGCTGGTAATGATAGCGTTGCAGTTATTTGACTGTAGCTGTGCTCCTAGCAGCTTCCTCAAACAAAGGCTTAGAAAACCCGTCACATTAAATCCAGGCATCTGCTCCAGTGACTCTCCTGGTAAGATACAAGGCAAAGAGAAGAGTTTTGATATAGGTTCTGCCAGATCTTCTCCCTCTTACTCATATCTTTTATACCTTCAAACCTGTACAAGGGTACAGAAGCCAGCGCTTGTCTTCCAGGAGAGGTTCAGTTGCATTTCATCTCTCTATCTAAAGCAGTACCTTAAGGTGGTACTTCATTTATGACAAAAATGGCAAAAAACTAGATATACAGAGAAGCTTTATCAGATAGCCATTGGTAGCCATTGATACCATCAATAAACCAATCCAACTTTTATTTAATTTCAAAGTCATCGGTACATGCTTAGCTGAGATGATACCAGGCTTGTGTTATATTTAGGAGGGAAAAGGGGGAATAAACTAACCAGTTACGGTATATTCCTGAAGTCTTTTCTTTTTCTTTGTGTTTAAATGGCAGGAAGAATATTCTTTCATAGTAAATTTCTGGGGTTTCAAAATTGGAATAAGAAGCTCCCAAACTCTGCAGACCTATCTGTCTGTGAAAGTGGTGCTTGTTGCTGAATGGGAAAGACCGAGTTAATTACCAGGCAGTGGAAACTGTGCTATAATATCTTGGCGAAAGTGTATATGGTGAAGAGCTTCTTGCTCTGCTGGACTTGCAATACCAATAACATACATGTGTCTACCAGACTAGATGCCATTTAGAAGTCAGCTGTAACTGGAGGACCTGCGTGGTGATGGAGTGGATCAATCATTCATGAAAATCTGGCAGCTGAGCCCAGGATGGTGCAGTGAGGAGTCAGCTAGGACGGGCAGAGGAATATGCAGAGGCTCTCCCCACGCCAAGTGCTGCCTCTGCTGATCCACCCCTGCAGGCAGCGTTAGTATGAGCCAGACCCAGAGCACGCACAGACTTGTGGCTGCCTGGATCTGGCATCCTCCTCTGGCCTGAACCAGGACACCAGGGCAGAAATATCTGACCTTGGGATCAGTCAAGCACACGCATTAAGTGGCTGTAACAGCGCTTATCAGGCTCTCATTACTAAAGACTATTCTCTGATGTCTGCACCACTTGCAAAGGCTGGAACTGGCTGGGTTTGTTCCTCTCCTGTTCCTTCCAGAAGGTATATGCACAGTCAGCACTATTTATCCATTCCCAGGAAGAGATGAGCTTTCCTGAGAGGAAATCAGTGTTTCATCTCCACCCAGAAAAATCAGCAGGACTGGCTGAAATCTGCAGTCTGAGGTCTGTACGTAAGCCCAGGGGCACGGCTGGTAAGCATGGCTTGTATGAGCTCTTTCTGTCCAGATGAAAAGTTCATGAAGAAAGACTTAAGCCCCTGAGTTTCCATATTTTCAGTGTGAAACAGAGGACACCCAGCCTGGTTTGGCTCCCCTGATCCTTTTCTTTCCCTTTGGCTTCCTGCCATTGTCTCTGGCAGGGCTGGGGTGACTGCGGGAGCCCAGGGAATAGGGGCACTTGCTTCTCTTGCCCACCATACCAATTACTGGTAGCCCTTTCAGGTATTTTCCAGCCTGTATATGGTTTGCTTGAGTGTCTATATACACATAGACACGTGTATACATTTACACACGCACACACACCTACTTCAAATACATATTCCTGCATATACACACACTTGCCTGGTGACCTTGGTCCTTCAGCAAGTGCGTCAGACTCATCCTGTGTGCTCATATATTTCCATCAACAAATATACAACTCCCACTTTTCCTGCAAAATGATGCAGAAGGGCAGGATGAACATATAGCCTGGTGCTGCCTTACACACCAGCGCCACAACATGAAAGTGGGGGGCAAAGGATGGCCAAACTGGGCTTGTCTTTGACGATTATGTAACAGCTCATCACAGCTCAGCTCCTAATTGCTGTCTCCATCCAGGAAGGAACCTAAACACCTACACAGCTTTTGCAACAATGAGCCTTCAGGCCTGGCTCGCAGGCTTCTTGGGGCTTTGTTTAGTGCATCGGAGCCCTGGGCACCCTGAAGCACCTTTCAGCATCTGCCCTCCCCTCCCAGCAAATCCTGGAAGCAGCCTAGCCCTTCCCCCTAGGGGGAAGCTCCTTGTTTGTGTCAGCAATACCTGTCCCCTCCACTGCCTGCACACGCTGTGTTTCAGTGTCGCAAACACATGCCCTTCCCGGATTCCTCTGTTGCTTGGGCGACCCCGGGTCCAGGAACAGTTCCTGTAACTGTAGATTTTCAGGCTGCTGAGGTTGGCTTTTCTTCCCTTTCCTGTTCCTGGGACAGGCCAAGGCATCTGGCTTTCATTAGTTTTTGGTGCTCTACTCTAGGAAGCATGTTCTAGTTTGAGAAGGACTTTTTGCTTTTCCACATCTTGCTTTGAAGAAACTACCGTTTAAAAAAAATAATGTTTTCTCATCCAATGTCATCACTGGTAACGCTGAAAGGCTGCTTTCAGCCTGCCGGAGCCTGGCCTCAGGGAGACCTCAACACCTGCTAGAATCCTGCCCTGAGCCGGAGCCTCTACAAAAACCTTCCACTGCAGTCCCCGTCAGCAAGATTCAGAGCCAGTCCATCACCGCGGACAGCTTGCGAGGCAGCTGGGTGCTCTTCCTCTGGCCTCGGTGTAATGGTGAGCGGAGGAGCCTCACGTGAGAAACACTGGTGCCCAGTTGGGATGGGGCTGGTGAACCAAGCGGCATCTCCTCGTGAGCCCAGCACAGATTTCCCAGCCCGCCCGCTGCACGGCCACGCTGTGCAAGGCTTCACACCCGTGTAAAGCATGTCGTTACTGCTGGTGTGACGTGCAGGAGAGGCCCAGACCTGCCCACCCAGGTGAGCTGAACAACTCCACCGATGTACCAAGGCCAGCTAAGAGCTTACACCACTGCATCGCTAACACTGGGGCCCAGCACATCCACAGTCAGCTCCAAATCACCGTACCCAGGCCGTATTCCACACTCAACATATCCAGAGGCATTTTCTCACCCGCTGGGGGGGGGGGGGGGTTACCCCCTAGGGACAAATCCAGACCATAAAGGGCTGGGGATGGGAAAAAGAAGGGCAAGGAAGAAGGGGAAAATTATGGAAGCAATGGTTCCAGCAGGAAACCCAGATAAGAAATAAGTCACAAAAAAACCCCTACCCACAATATGTTGGTAGAGAAATGGCAGCCCTCAGCCTTGCCAACATGGGCATTTTCTTTAGCATCCAACATTCCAACTTTCTTCCTGCTCGTACCGGGCATCCCTGCTTAATACACCCAGAATTTCCGAACCATCTTTCAATTATTTCACTGGGACAGAGACTGCCTGCTTATTTTTATTAGCCACTGCCTAACAAGATATCATGAGCGGGGCTTGTAGGCTCCAGCACAATCCCACTAAACAAAGAACGCAATAGTACATTATCAGTAATCAGCCGTAGCCTGAGCTGAGCTGTGCTGTTTGGCAGCGCTTGGCTCATTTCTTACTGCTGCCATTTGGGCTCCAGCGCCAGAGGACCTCTGTGGACCTTGAAGACCCTGTGGGATACGCTTGCTGCAAGTGACACAGAAGCTGAAGGTTTCTCAGGAACAGCACGTTGGATCGCCAGCCCTGCAGAGGTGGACCTCCCCGGGGAACCTAGCTCTGCGTGTAACTGCTGGGGAGAAACAGAGAAAATATTACTTGTAAACACTGCAGAACCAACATGATACATGCCCGAGAGCAAAGCTGAGAGCTGAAACACCCTGTCACAGTCTGCTCCTGTGGATAAAGCTTTCCATTGCTTTAGAGCAGAGGACGGAGCGGTGGGATCAGGGAAGTGCTGTCACTTAGCAACTGCATTAACACCAGAATCTGAACCAAACTGTTGAGAAGTGAGAAATTTCACTATTTTTTGATGCAGCTGTGCCCACACGCCGGAGCAAAGGGAAGTGATTTGAGCCCTGGAGAGCCTATGCCACCTCCACAGCCAAGAGGGCCCTCGACAGTGAGCTGCGGGGCAAGTACAAGTACAGTCCGGTAGCAGGGAAAAGGCTCACTGCTCAAGGGGAAATGAACTTGGTCATGTCACCCATAGTCCCAAACATCAATATTTTCTGCAATTATTTTGTTTTTCCTCATTTCCCTATTTTTTTGTTTGTAAAAATATCATTTTGGAGGAGGGATTTAGGATTTGTGCTTACAAATAAAATAGACTATAACTTGCATAATGGGAGCAGTTCAGTTTTACATGGTTGTCTCTTGACATGTTTACACAGCTGGCCAGATACCATTAAAACTTATTTTCTCAGGAGGCAGTGTGGTCTAGTGGAATGAGCGCGGGCCTAGGAGTCAGGAACTCCCACGTTGTAATTTTGGGTCCCCAGCGATTTGCTTTGGTGCACGGAGCGAGTCATTTAACCCCTGTGTATGTCAGCATCCCGGAAAGACACCTCCTCATCACAGCTTGATGTTGAGGACCAATGCGTTAGTCCCTGGGCAGGAGAGGCCTAGGGTCCTGATGTGGTACCCAGGGTCAGAAACATCCAAATAAAGACTGTGGAGGGATGCACTGGCTCTAACTTTCTCCTCTGTCTTCACCTCCGGTGGATTTGGGTTAGCCAGACTGAATCGGAAAAGATGCATCTGACGTGGTCTTGCACGTGCCTTTCTGCTCCAAATGAAATGCTTCATCCAGAAACACACCACAACAGTTTGTCACTTTTCCTAGCAGTAAAGGAACACAAGCCTTCATGGTAAAACCGCCACAGCTTTGCAGGTCCTTAGTGAAGTGAAAATGCAACAAAGTAGCAGTACTAACTTTTAGCCCAGGAATATTAACGATTAAAAAGCATCAATTTCCCAAAAGCTGATGAGCATATAAAATACTATATACGAGCAGGAGCTTGCATAATGATAGGATTGTAAGTACCATGAAATGACTGGCTCTAGTTCTAGCTCAGACAGTGAAAAGTCAAATAAAACCTAAACTGATATTGAACTAAGGTCTATACTGTGACACCATTTGGAATTACAGCCTTCCTTCTTAGATTCCTTCAATTCAGGGTCCTTTTGCCGTAGCATCAAGGTTACCGATTAGACACCACTTGACCTAGAAACTGCATGCACACCAATCCATATCGCTTCTGGGTGATGATGATGGAAATAATCCTACGGGAAGATATTTCAGCTGGTAGCTGAATCATGATCTATTTGTGATCATTAAATATCCTCATTGTTTACTTCTCCCACTGTTGTTACGTCTGGTAACTGCCGTGTTTGCGTTTCACTCTGCTGTTAATAAGGGTTTTATGTGACGGAATATTGGAGATCATCCAGCAAAAAATGTTCCAAATCAGGCAACAACTATTTTGTTGCTTCACTCTGGTTCCTTTCCTTCCCTCTCTCGGTTTCTCAGGGCCTGTAATAAAAAGGAAAAGTTGCTTGCAAAACTCGGGGGACTGGCCTTACTGATAGACTGTCTCTCTGGGGTTTTGTCAGCAGCTGAAGGGGATTTTTGTCAACAACTTGAATCATTTTAGAGAACTGGTCTGCTCTTTGTAAAGCAGATTTCTGCAAAGGAGGATGGGTGTGGGCACAGCTAGGCGGCACAGCATCTGACTGGCACTGTGCTACAAAGCACTTTCTCGGGGCTTCTGGATGTGGGGAAAGGATGCGTCAAGGCATGAAAGGAGGCAGAGCTGGAGGTGGCCGCAGCCCAGGAAAGTCTTGCTGCCGTGTACATCCAGTCCTGCGGCTGCTTTGACTTCCTGAGGAGGCTAGCTGGACTTTTTAACTGACTCAGGGTCAGTGACCACGTAAGGGTCTTGGTGCCTCCTTCGACTCCGCGGTTGTGCTGAGCACTGGAGCTGACCCCACCGAGTCCCAGAAACATGACCCATGGACCCACCTCCTCCACCTCCTGGGGAAGTGGGGCTCTTCCCAGCTTGACACCTGGTCAACCAAGGCTCTGTGCAGCCAAAGATGGAGACAGCAGGACCCCTTGGCCACCTGTTCGCGTGCTGCACAAGCTCTCTGAGTGAAGAAGTTTTTCCAAATGTCCAGACTGAACCTCCTGAGCCATAGGCTGTGGCTGCAAAGCTCCACTGCGACCTGCGGTTCAGGAATCTGACCTTCTCCTTCATTACTGCCAGGCTCTGAGTCTGGTGAGGAGCAGAGGAAGGTGGCAACTATTTCAGCAGCATTTCTGGACACCTTTGAGAAAAGTTCAGGTTTTTTAAACTCACTTTCACAGGTGATGGGGAAAGATTTTTAAAATCTGTCAAACACAGCATTTAGTGCCTGTTATCTTCATGAGAAACAACTGAAAGAACTGAAAGCCGCCTGGTTTTTTTTAGAGTCAGATTTTCTCTTCTGGATGGCAGACTTGAACAGCAAAGAAATTTCAGCCTTCAGTGTATCTTTAACCCAATTTTAGAACCTCATGGAAGTAGGAGTTATTAATGGACTTGTTGCTGGAAACTCAGCACCAATGTTTTAAATGGTTGTGAAACATACTCCTGATGGGAGAATGAGCACAAAACCAAGAGAAAAACAGGAATCTGTTATACGATATTCCCACAGCTGCTAATGAAGTTCTCTTTTTCGGTGCTGATGTCTTGGTTGGTTTTAAAACAGTCTTGTAAGATTGCCTTGACACCTTACTAACATTGGTACAAAAATCTACTCCCCCACCCTTCACTGACACAGCAGCGCAAGGGATAAAATGGGGGTTTTACAAACCTGTCAGAGGAAATCTGCTGCCTGAGCTCAGCGTGGGCATGCAGGCTGCGATGAAGTGTCATGCATATCTATAGCAATCTATAAATATAAAATATTACCACTTACTGAGTTAAGGCTTTTGTCTTTTAGTAGCCTTATTTATATAATTGACACTTGCTTCGGTGGGTTTGCTCCAGTATTTCATTACCAGGTGATATATCCAGGTCAGCGTCGGCAGGTTAGTGCAGAGCCCTACTCCCTCAGCAGGATCTGAAAATTTAGGTCAGTTCGTATAACTTTGATGAATCTTTAGAACTAAAATGATTAAAGTGACAATTCCATTGACTCCCTACTGAGGTCTCTGACCTTAAATCATGGAGGTCACAAAAAATATGTTAAGAATCTAAATAAACTCCAATTCAGAACTCTTTTAGATTAAGCATCTCTGTGCAATGGGGACATCGATATAGCTTTTAAAGAAAGTACACAACACTCTATAGTTTCTCAATAATTAAAACTTTTCATAGCAATTTCCCAAGTTTCAGTGCATGCCTCTTTTTTTCTCAACCCCACTAGAAGCATTTTTTAAAAAGACAATGGAAAAGATTAGCACTTCAAGTTAACAAGGCATCAGTTTGCAAATTCTTCACAAAGCTGTAACTCTTTGGTCTCAGGGTTGCATAGAGTAAAATCAAGACATTTTTCAGTTAAAGGGTTTGATATTTTTCCACACTGTATCAGGATAAATTTAAACATTCAGCGTTTGAACTTCATGGGTAAAATGAGAAAGATCTCTTCCTACGTCACTGAATAAACCATCAGGCAACAACTTTTCCTGACTACACAAGACAACCACAATGACACATGTGCTTGGTATTAAAGTAAGAGGCTGTGATTAGTTGGTGCTGTGTAAAATCTACGTCCAAACCCAGGTTTTCTTTTGCTATAGCATAATTTGTTTTGGAACCGGAGCCTTGCAGGAGCCTGGGGGGTTGAGGAGTCACTGAAGAGCACTGAGGGGAACAGGGAGGTACAGGGAGGGCTGTGAGTCCACCTCTGCAAGCTGGTGCCAAGGGGACACTGCGAGAGGGGTCAGGAGCGGTTTTTCCAGGTACCTCTTATGAAGGAAGGATGCTCCCTGCTCACTCATGTTTCCCACAGCAGACCATGCCGGGACAAGCAGACTGCATCTCTCCCTCATATCCAGAGACCAGCCTGGATTACCTCAAGCAGCCCTAAATTTTCAGAGAGTATTCTGTGCTCTCCTGGTGGGCTGGAGAAGGCAGCAGCAGGTAATGGAGGCAAGATGTGACATACTCATCTCGAGATTCCCATTTCAAAATAAAATTAATTCTTCATTCACCAGCACTGTGCAGTGTTGCCTCCTGGTGTCTTTTGCTCAGAATTATGTGAACCAGAAACAAAGTCATGACATTTATTTGAGTGAGTGTGATTTACACAAAGGAAGGAATCCCACAGCATTTAACTTCTCCTGTGAGTCATGTTCTGGTATCCCTCATCCTGGGCCTTCACACACGTTTTGCCCTGGACATGCTGAAATTCCATGCAACAAAGGAAACCAAGGGAGAGGAAGGCTGCTTTTGAGATAAATCTCACCGCACAAATTCCTTCATTAAGTGGAAAGTATTATGACCCAGCCTTTGCCTCCTGCTACACGCACTGAAGGTAGTGTGGGCTGTGTGTACGTGTGCCAGGGCAGCATTTTTTCTTGTGTGTGTATTTAGCAAAGTGGAGGTCTCAAAACTATAAAAAAAGCAACTTAGGCCTTCAGAATCCTTGCTCCTCTGTGACAATGGGTCTATCTGGCTAGTAATCCTAGTGTTAAGTGGAAAATAACTGTAACATGATTTTATTTTGCAGACCAAAGCTGCCTCCCGTCAGGGCCACACACAGAAGGTTCTGGGCTCCAGGAAAAGGGTCAACAGCCACAGAAACCAGGGATGGGCAGCGACGGCAGGGAGGCTCCGTGAGCCACCCAAAAGGTGTTCGGGATGATAGGGTGCACCGAAGTAGTTTGACCTTGCACTGCTTCTGTGTTTCAAGTTCTCCTGTTTTCAAAAACATTCCGAGTATTTAAAACCTTACCTTCTTGGCTCAGAAGAGGAACTTGCTATATGTAAGAGGCAGCAGCACACCGGAGCATTGGGTGACCTGGTCCTCTCTAACAGGGTGCATGCACTGGGGCAGGCTTCCAAGCTGCAGCTGGGGCTTTCTTCTGTTGCTCAGAGTTGTGCCTGTGTATTTCTAATTACAGCAATGTGTGTACAGCTGCTGTATTTTTGTCTGCAAAAGCCATGGTAATTGCACTTAAGCACTGCTGCATCTTCCACGTGTGAGCCTTGGGTTGAGAATTTTTTCAATTGAGTCCCAAATGGCACATTTTGTATATTAGTATTTAGTGCCAGTCTATAATTAGAAGATAATTTTTTCCAGAGCTAATGAAAAGATGCCCTAGCAACCTCTGGATTTGATCCCAAATCCATTAATACAGTTCAAGTGATTCCATTTTATTTTATGTGGGACAGACCAAGAAGTTTGACGAGAGATGCTGCCAAGTATTTCCAACCAGGAATATGCTGAAACTTAGTGAAAAACGATGGAAGAATTCATCCTGTATCTATCCCTCTTACATCCAACTTGGAGAGAAGTTGGGAAAATTAAATGAGTAACACTTCCTGAACTATGATGGTATATGGATGGAAATGTGGCTAAGAATTAGCTCCCATGGAAAAATTAAGAAAATTAAGAAAAGTATATTTCTACGATCATAATGAAGACTTGAGCTGTTATGAGTCATTAGTGCCAGTTTATAGAGCCAAAGATGCTAAGTGCTCATCTGCATTTCTTTCCTGTGAGCCAGCCTTTGTGTGTGGATCTCTACTACAGTGTCCTGCCATGCTGAGCTGCAGCGACTATTTGCCACCAAACATTTGGCTCCATTTCACATCCACCATCTCCACACCCAGATTTCACACCAAAAGTAATAGCTCCCAGCCCTTCCACACCCAGCTGTCACCCTGGTGCCCAGAAGTCCACTTGATTTAGCACGAGAGCCAGATTAATGATGATCAATCCCTAAGGAGTGCTAGGAGAGATCCTAAACCAGCCCAACCACACAACACTCTGCTTGGCATTGGTGCAACACCTATTCTGTGTGTGCTTTTCTGTTTGGATAACGTTATTCTAAAGCAACTAAAAGCCTATTAAAATGCACCAAAAAAAGCAAGAAACAGCTGTTGTGATGTAGGTATGCTGCATTCCCAAGCGGGGTTCATGATCCGGCACATATCCATTCATCAAAGATACTTACAAGCATCCGAGGAAATGCCAAAATAACATCACATTGTTGAAAACCCAATTTTCACAGCAAAACAGTGCAAAGGGAACATTTTCGCTGACCAGCCTCTTCCTGTGGGATGAGCACTTAGTGAGTGGGCCCGACAGAGCAGGTAGGGCTGGCGGCTGCTTCTGATTAAGCACATCCCAGTGCCCTGCTCTGATCATGGGTTTCCCATCAGGTTCCAGCATAGCCCATGCCTGTTCTCCACAGGCAGAGCCCTGAAAATGGAGTATGAGCTGTGGAAACGCCACCTACCCTGCACCAGGAACACGTGTCCTAGAGCACAGCATCTTCAGCTCCTGCTCGGTCCAGTCATCAGCTTTCTGGATTTATTAACAAGGTAAATCCCACTCACAAACTATCAAGTTGACAAAGAAATACAGTATAAATACAACAAAGAGCCACAGTGAAAGGCAAACACACTTTACATAAGAAAGTCTGGAAAGGCCACCAGAATGTTTGTGGGAAGGATGCAAGTGTTTTTTAACTTTGAACAATGAGACCAAAAGGTGGACAAAGAAACCACTGTGTTACCACCCCAGGGAGTAAATAAAAATTGCCACAGACTATGAATTAATTCTGAAACAACCAGGCTCTAATGAAACCCTCTACAATACAGATACCAATTCACCCACCTCAATGTCATCAGCAGAACAGGGCTGTTAATCAATGTTTTCCTGGAACTTCTTTTAAAAGTTGAGATCTCAAACTATCATTCCTCTGCTACTCCCTCTGGACAGCCTTTATACAAGACAGATAAAAGGGGAATGTCCCATTCACAACCACACAGCATAAGAGATTTCCAAGTCAAAGACCAATGCCTAATCTTATCTTTGGCATGAATCTTATAATTCAGGGTTATTTCTGACCTGATGATTCCCAACAGCCTATCTTATTTACAGAAAGACAGGAATTACCAACAGCTCATGACATTTTTATTTTAATGAAATTTAAAAAGGCAGTTATTAGTTATACATACACACAACTGATTCTGTACTTGTTAGTCATAAATATAGAACATTCAGAAGTACAAAATACACTTTATCCACAGCACAATTTCACATCAATATGAAGAGTTTAAACAGATACGTAACCAAGTGCCTAACAATGACAGAAGCCCATTTTTGGCGTTTTTTTCTTTTTTTTTTTTTGTCCTTTTTTTTTTTTTTTTTTTTTTTAAAAGACCATTGATCTACACAAAGTAATCAGTGCCCACAGTCATCAGTTCCATGAAATGCACTCCAGTTTAGATTAGGAAAAGACTGACCTTTTAAAGACAACTAGATGCCATCACCTTTTCTTTGCCCACATTCTCCACGTCTCACAGCTAACAACTATGATAAACGGGACTCTGGCAAAAATCACCTGAAGCCAAACTTGAGCACTGCCAGGAAAAGTGAAAATATCTGAACTAGAAATTAGTCCACTCGATACCTTGCAAACAAAGAGCAACAGCAGTATGACACTGATAAGGCATTAATGACAAAATGGCTGTATTATTCTCGAAAAAAGAGTACACCTATGTATAAAAATATATGTCATAGCAATCGGGTAAATCCAACACTATTTAACACTGTGCCAAAAGTAATTAACAGTTAAAAAGGCAGTACTGCAAGAAGTATTTACAGTTTCATACTGTACTTCAAACAAAAAAGAAAAAAAAAGGCAACAAAGCTACAAATGGAACTATCTGGTTAAAGCATCACTGTAGGTACTGCCAGTAGCACTTGTAACAAGTAATGTGATGGAGTCCCTCTTGTTAAACAGGATTGCTTGTCTGAATAAATGAATGTCAATACTTTAGTATCTAAAAAATCTTCTCAGTCTACATGCCTGCTCATTGAAATAACTCACCCAGACCACTACTATTTGCAGTTTCTTGCTCCATCAAGTTTAAAACCCAAAAGATTCAGTTTCAAGAAACACTGTGTTTGCCGCACAGTTTGATGAGAAATCACAGCTTTATTTCCAGCTTAAAAAACACAAAGGAAATGAGAAATCCACCACCTATGAAATTCTGGAAACCGGCAGCCAAAGTGCCAGCAAAGCTACACCAATGGCACGTAATAAAAACGTTAGCATTCCAAATGCATTTTATAACTTCAGCTATAGGATAAGTAAGTTGCTTTAGTAACCGAACACAGGACAAAAAGATACAGCACAGCCAACGCTACAACAGCTTCTTCGGCCACAAGTCCTGGGACGAGGCTGTTTCAGAGAGCAAGCCACTGACACGACGGCAGCACACGGCGAGGGCAGCAAATGCTGAACTTGCTCGATCGCTCGGTCAAAAGCACAAAGCTGCCAAACTCTTTAAGCTCATTAAGTGCTCCCTCCTCGCTGGCTTGGGAATGGCAATCCGATGCCTCCCACATGGGCGTGGGAAAGAGCTGTGGAGATGGGATGGCCAGGAATGGGAGGGGAGGTAAGGAAGGGTGGAAATGCCAAGAAGAAAGCACTGGCTCGGGACAGCAGAACAGAAATGGGGGACAATAATGGCTCACAGGGAAACCCCAAACTTGGCACTATCTGGTCTGCCCCTTAGCAGAGTAGCCATCCCCTTCCCCAACCAGAAAGGCAGGAGTGGTCTACAAGGTGAGAAGCAGCCTCAGGCATATTGGCTTCAAAAAAATAATACTGTATTTAAAAAAGAACAACAACAAAGAGAGATGTGCTTGAAATTCTGCTAACAGTGCGCTTCTAACTGCACAACCAAATTCTGTACATGAGAAGCCTTCTACAGTAGTATAAAATCCACGACACGCTGAGGAAGTTATCACTGATGTTAGGAGTAAATTTACTTTAAAAACCTTATTTTTAGATTGAATTCAGGAACAGAAGTAAACTATAAATATACTTAAAGCAGTTTTGGGGGTAAAATAACACAGAGGAACAGCATCTTTTCAATTCATTTTTCACTTTATGGAGAAATATTTTTTAAAAATGTTAGAAGAACTGACACTTACCGTGTCAAGCATCTTCTGTGCAGAGATGCAAACTGCTCATCTACTGCTCTCTCCCTCATGATTAGCCCCTTTTGAAAGCATGCCCTGCTGTACAGAGGCCAACCACCTCGCTTAGCCGGCACAGCATCTAGGCAGCTTTTACAGACATCAGTGAAATTCATTCGGGGACAGCAGAGCTTTGCCTAATTCGATGAGCAGTCATTCATTCAAGCAGCATGAGTGGAAAGGGAGAAGGCTCCAAGGGAATAAACATCCATGTGTTTAAAAGAATAGTGCATAAGTGCATGGCTTGCTCACCTAAGAAGGTATTTTCCCGATCCCTGGGAGAGAAGAGATAAGAGTTTTGTTTGTTCTCAGTGTGATTTTTGTGAGGCAAGTACAGACCAGGAGATCTGAGGCCTCTCCAGTACTGCATCTAGAGATATAAAAAAATTTCCTATAAAAAGAGTCCCTAGCCCCACTTGCACATAGGGTAAGAACTTGGTCCCAGACTTTGCAAGAGAAACAGCAGGAAGGACTCTTCCTGGATACCGAAAACTACATGCTGTCCTTGGAGGAGGCTGGGGAAGCAGTCAGATGGGAACACCAGCATATGGCTAACTGCTGGAGCCACGTCCCTGGGTCATGCTCGCCGCAGCCCAGCTGCCTGCTTTGCTTGTCAGCATGAAACCTGTGCGGCCAAAGCAGGCTGCGGGACAGGGGCCTGCCTGCTTTTCAAGACACTATCTCGACAAGATGGACTGCAGTGACGTGCACGGTGCCTCCTGTCAGTCAGAGGCACCCTAGAATTCAAGAGGAGCTACGAGGAAGCAGACCTGAGCGCTGTGAGGTCTAAGAATTGCTGTGGACAATGAGATCTTCTAGATGGGGGCTATGGCCTGGGGTTGCTGTTTCAAGGTCTGCGATGGCCCCTGAACATGCAAAGGCTGGGGGAAGCTGTCCCCTTCCTCCTCTGCAAAGGCTGGTTACCACTGTCCAACCTCAAAGGTTATGAGCAACCTGCACATCGGAACTCTGGGTTCCTTGTCCTTCATGAGTGATTTCTTGTCCTCACATCCCAGAAGAAATGATCTGGATAAAAATACTGAGCTTACAACCTCTGTAACTCATCATGCATGTGAAATACTGCATAAAAAACTTTCTACCACACTTCTGATGAAGACATAGGGTAGGTGACTCGCAGAAGAGGAAGGAGATTAACTCACCTCTGTGGAAAAGCATATAGCATTCAGAAGAGTCAAGAGTCCTCAGCATGCTTGGTAAGCTGAAAATCCCGTATCCAACAGAATGGGGTTAACAGGGTTTAACAGAAGCGATTGCTTGGGAATCCAAGCAAGAATTCAAGTTATCACTGTGTACGCAGTGGACAATAGTCCAATTGATATCTATTACCAACTCACTCTAAAAAAATTATACACTACAAAACCATCTCACTGCTTGCAGCAAATGAGCTTGAATGATTTCCTAGTAATAGGCCACCACCTTGCACTGTTAAAATGTGAGGTTTCACAGTATAAAAAAGTACTTCACAGAAAAGAAATGCAGCTAATATATAAAATGCAATCTTGATGTGTTTACAGTCATTTTTTATGAGGCAATATTTTTGGGAAAGCAAGAACAATAGAAATTAAAGCAGCCAGTGAGAAATGTGAAGAGTTATAGGCCTCAATTCAGTGCAAAAACAGACTAATAGCTTATGTAAGTAAATGTTTGTTCCGAATAGAGAACAACCTGAATTAAAAGTAAGAACACCTATGTGAAGTGATGGAGACTCCCATGATATCTAAATCCTTCACATATATTGTCAACCTTTTCAGTACACTCCAGAATGGACCCTTGGTAAAGGCAAAAGAAACCAGTACAGGAAATCACTTCATACAGCACAAGATATACATAAAGTACCGAAATGTACACACATTCAAGTTTAAGTTAGAAAAGGCAAAGCTGAATCTTCTGGTGAGAGAGGCCTACATTGTGTTGCTTAATCTCACATTTAAAGTGACCTAAACCCCACAAGAATCAAAGAAAACAGAATATTGTGTCTGCTTCCAGAAACTTAAGCTTAAAGCAAGGCATCGAAATTGAGCGGTAGGCACTGCAACAAGACATTACCTTACCTTTTCTCTGTTAGTCTTTGTTACTTCGTTATCTATTTAAAAATTACCATTCAAAGGAAATATTAAGTATCATTCACATTCAAATATTTAAGACTCAGAGATATTTTTTTTTTTAAATCAAGCAAAGTTTTTCATCTCTGAGGTAGATGACAATAAAATAAAGAAAAAAATAACGGAGCTGTCAATGAACACTAACAAGTGCTGGAGCTCCTCTGTTGGCACTGACGCACCCCAAGGAGGAGAGAGCAAGCCCTACATCACTATCTGAAACATGAGAAATGTGTCTCCTGGTTTAGTAGCTTCTACAGAAATGCAACACAGAAAAAGCAGAGCCCAAATTACACTGAAATGGCCTTGGAGAAGAACTTCCATTTCTGCTTCGCAAGCTACTCGGAAAATGGTGGAAACATGCCCAGGTCAGCAAAATCTTCAATGTTGTAATTGCCAGTACCCTGTGTCGGATCTCCTGGCATCGGCAGCATGTCCTGCGTGATAAGGAAAAAAATCAAAGTGAAGTGTCACTTGCTAGCGCATTATCCAGACACAAACTGTTTCCTGTTCCATCTTTTCAGTGTAAAACCAGAAAAGGCCAAAGTTTAGATAAATAAGGTGAAAACCAGACCTGTGCAGGGTGCTGGGCTAAGGTTTGTGTGCTGCTTATGTTTTGCTGGACCGTTTCTGAATAGGAGGTGGGACTTCGGCAGGTCAGAAGTTTGGGATTGCTCCTCTGAATGAGGCCCATTTGAGCTGTCCCATACTCCTCCCAGGCTGAAACAGCTCCCCTCGGGATGCGTAGCTACATATGGAGAGAAGCAAGCCCTCTGATTTCACTATATGGGAAGTATTCAATGCGTCACACACTCCCGCACCCTACAGAAAGGAGCTCCTGCTGTATAAGCATGGGTTTGGGGAGGGTCTCACCTCCTCACCAGCATTCTGTAAGTGAAAATATTCCTGCTCTTTGTTCTCTGAAGAACACTAAAGACTGTACATCCACCCCAGCTAACAAGATGCCCAAGCAGCCTTCGTCCATGTACAAAGGCAGAGGAAATAACAGGAACTTCTCAGGAGAAATGGGATGTCATAGTAATTGCTCCCACGTGTCTTAAGCCAAGTGAGGTCCCTGCAAGAGGCTTCAAAAAATACTCAACCTTTCCTCTCAGCCGGAGACTGAAGCCACAGGGAAAAGATATCCCTTGCTGGGAAAACCAAAGTTTATGCTTGCTTTTCCTGTCAGTCCTTACAATAATAAGCTCTTTTACTGCAAAGCCAAGTTGTGGCAGGGATGGCTCATTATCCTTATGGTAAAACAAAACCTAAAGAGCAAATAGAAAGCTCACAGGATCTGGTCTGTGAAGGAATAACTACGGCGAGCTGCTCTGTACTGAGAAGTCACCCCAAAATAAAGACCGATTAAAATCCGTCTGAGGTCTCTGAGCATCCCTGTCGATGGTGGTAAAGGCTGTGTGCCCAACTGGCCATTGTGCAGCTGCCAGGGTCAGCCTTCATTTTCTAACCAAAGCTTGCAGTTATTTTCTGTTTTCCCACATTCCTCCCCAGGCAAGGGGAAGTTGTAGCTGCCCCCACCTGTTTAAATTTCCATCTCTGAAGGTGTTTCTGCTGCTGGGGCCTCTGCGGCAGGGTCTCCTCAGGTACAGACCCATCAGGGTAGCCCCCCTCTTGAGTCTACCTCTCCTTATGTCCAACTAACCCAGGGCTGGCTTCAGGCACAAACAGTCCAAGCAACTTCTTGGAGGCCTCTGAACTGAGCTCTTCCAAGTTTCTCATCACATGCAGCTATTACTCTAACTCCCTCCACATGCAAAGTCACCTCCAGGAGCTCTGCAGGTGAGCCCACCTCTCCCCTTCTCCCTTGGTCTCCTTCCTGCTAATTTCATAAGACATTTTCTGGGACACAGCACGTGCCTGGACAAAAGCAAGATGCTGCTTGGAGCCCCAGTGGGCTGTCAATTCACGCTGCCATCGGCTCCACTGGCATCATCCTGAATATACTTTTGGGTTAAACTACGTGCGAAGCGATTAAACTTTGCTAACAGAGAGAGAGAGATGCAACAGATTAATCTTGCCTGGGCCCTGAGGTAAGAACACACAAGCAGGTAGTTATTTCAGATGTAGCGATGTTATTTGTTCCTGTGTGAAGCAACGGTTTGTTCACACAGGAATATTTTCAGGCTAACTTCTCTCCTGCCGTGTTCCTGTGAGCAACTGAGCATGAGCCTGGTCTTGCAGGTAAATTTACTTTCTAAAAGATAATGAGGTGTCCCACTTCCAAACCTTGCTTGGGGCTTGAACTGTCTTTCCTGCATTTATCTGTATTGTTTTGTTGCAAAATGTCTTCCTGATCTAATTTAAAAATAAGTTATACAAGGACAGAGACCTTATTAGTTAAAATTAGGAAGTCCTACTCCATCTGTAGTGAAGGCCCAAAATTATACTTAATATTGCAAAATTAGGTAGTTGAAAAGGATTTTTTTACCAGCGATCTGTTATCTGACTGGGTTTAACCTTAAGAAATTATCGGCCACTATCTTCTATGCAGTATCCTTTCCTGCTTGAACTATCAAAGAGAATTACACTGATGCCCAGTTGGACTTAACAGGGATTTTAGAGGCCAGGACCAGGACAGGAAAGACACTCTATTTGGGACTATTTAATGACTTCCCTTTCATACATAAGCCCTAAGTATAGAGTGCAAACAGAAGGGAAGACAGCATTTTTTTGTCACCAAAGATGATGCTGTTTGTCAGAAAACAAAACCACTTCAGTTGTAGCTGATGCCAGCTAACAGCAGTGCAAACCTACGGCAGCTCACAGTAATTGCTCCAAGCCCTGTTAGTACCCCGGTCATCGAGGGCCACGGTTCTTCAGCTCAGCAGTGACAAGTTGTCAGAGGGACTCTGGGCTCACTCGGCTCTCCTCACCTGGAAGACCTCAGTCTGACTGGGCTGCGGGTGCGAATGCTGGTCGCCGCTTTGCTGGTTGTGATGTTGGCTCTGCCACTGGGACCAGACTTCAGAAGGTCTCCCCTGGAACTGGCCGCTGCTCTGGCCACCTTCAGCTGGACAGGGGCAGAAAGGGTGGAAAAGTCAGAGAGCACCTCCTTCGAAACGCCTGCCTGCTTTTGAGGCTTCATCTATCAATGCCTGTGTTTACAAATGAGTCTTAGAAAAAAGACCCTGAGCTACACCTAGACCCTGAAGGGTGGAAACTGAGGGGAGTTTCATCCCTGACTGCAGGGTGGCAGCCAGGCTGAGAGCAAAGCTCATTGCTAAGGCTGCACAGACGTGGCAGGTGAACTGCTCACAGCAAAATGCACAGTGACATCACAAACCAGGTGCTGGAAGACAATTTTCAAGCATCCCACCACTGCTTTTTAATTACTAATAAGATTTGTCATTTCACTCAAAACCCAAACTACATAATCTAAATGCTCTTTTTCTTTAAAAGACTAATTCTTCCAGAGCAGCGGGTGCACAGCTACCTACTCAGCTAAGAAGCATGTCATTTTTGTAAGCAGATGTAAAACCAGCAAGATCAACAGACAACAGCCTTGCTGTATTAAATGTAGAGTGCTGTCTGCTGGCCCGTCTTGTCCTCCAATATTAAAGTTGCAACACGAGTTATTTAACCATATGAACATATGTTAGGTCTCCGGTATCCAGACTTGATCATGTCAAATCAGTTACTCTTCATAGTCATGGCTTCAGAAAATACAGAAACACGTCCTTAATCCAATCCTTTTGGCTACCAGCTAAAGTATGCAAAACAGATAAAGTGCACATTTTACAGGAAAGTAAACAGGCTGCAGTAATGTATTTCTATCACATCAGAAGAAGATAATTATAGCTCTTCCCTTACTGACATTACCACAATCAGTAATTCAGCTGAACTGAAAAACCCTGCAGCCATTTTATGAGCCGAAACAAAATTCATCTAAGTTACCCTTTAAAAGAAAGCTGCAACTTTGGTTTTTATTCTTTTTTTCTCAGAACAATACACTGAAAATAATTCAGTGAGGCAAATGATGCTTCTTTTCAGCAAAACAGTTACTGCCAGCCGGAGGTTCAAGACATTTGTCTCTGTGAAGGCTGTGTT
Organism: Falco naumanni; assembly: GCF_017639655.2. Taxonomy (NCBI): domain Eukaryota; kingdom Metazoa; phylum Chordata; class Aves; order Falconiformes; family Falconidae; genus Falco; species Falco naumanni. The sequence continues at coordinate 12,674,104 of NC_054060.1, read as the reverse complement.
ATTAATAGTATCCAAACTGATGTAGGTCAGGAAATGTTTCTCATTAGGTGAAAGGGTTCTTGCCAAGTAGCTTAGGCCTGAAATACAAGGCTGTCTCATAAACAAATGTACAAAGCCTGGTGAAAATGGAAATGGAGGCATGAATAAGCTCTGTGGGAAGAGCTCCATTTCAATGCACTTTTTCTAGGCAACGCAGCGCAGGTCTGCACTCTGGGAGGCTAATCTGCAACAGGTCTGCGCCAAAGAGAAAAACAGCACACATTAGCCCACTGCTACCTATGCTTTTTGGAATTGCACATTATTATCAGCCAGTAATATTTTTCATGGGCTCCACGTGTGCTTATCACTGATGGATTCATAATATTTTTTACTCATGAATATTATTCTGCTGGTGGAGCGCAGAAAACTTACCAAGGGATCACGCATTGGGTGACAGTCTGAAAGCCACTAAATTAGCATGTAATAGGAAAGGAAAACCATTTCAAAACATGGCACCTACTCTGATTGGGTTAGTAGCAGTGGAGGTACAAAAAAATCCTGTCCCCAGCCGAATTCCAACAAGCCATCTCTGGGCAAGAGGACACCGCCATACAGTCAGGGAAGTTGAAAAACAAAAAGAATGTAAGTTTGTGCCATTTACACATTCTCCTGAGAAATTAAAAGAAGTTGAACCTGCTGACCACAATTTGAGAGGATGTGTACTACTGATGTAAGCAACTTCTGAACATTTCATGACACTATTTACTGAAAAAGAAAAAAAACGTCCCTCATACCATAAAATACCACAATATTCTGAAGTGGTTTGGATGTGGAGGCGATGCAGCATGGAGGGGACAGGTCACCTCTGTCCACTGTGCTCAAGAGGAGAAAGCAAAAACCTTTCGCCACCTGAGCTTCCCAACCAACCCACCAACAGAACAGGCTGGAGGATTTTTAATCCAGTTAATGCTGGAGAGATTAATTCTTAACATGCGTTTCTGTTATGTCATTTAAAACTTACCAAACCCTGCACTTCGGTTTGCTAAGCTAGAGTAGGCATTCCCACTTGGAGAAGAGGTGGCTGGGCTGGAAAGGGGGCTGTATGATGATGGATCAGCTGGGTAGGTGTGACTTGTTCCAATCCCAAAGGGAGATGACTGAGCCTTGCCAGACTGAGATGGAATTTGCTGAGGAATAAAGGGCAAAAGAAGGAATGAGTTTTACTGTTAAGGAACAGCACAACAGACTCACTTTTTAACAATGTAAAGCAAAGACTAAATAATAAAGTCCACAGATATGAACAGGCACATTACTCCTGTCTCAGCCACATTTAATTTCTGTCAAAGCCAACTTACTGCTGCAGAAGGAACACGACAGACTATAGATCAACACTTACAGCTCTCCTGCTGAGTAACTCACACGTACTCAATATCAGAGCTATTTGAAAAAACATGATTTCCTTCATCTCTATTACAAGGATCCATCTCAAACTGAACAGGTATAAAGAATGCACCTTTATTTGCCAGGTGTTTTGATTTTGCAGTGCAACAGTAAAGTCACAGTTATCTGAATGTCTGGCAGAATATATGCAGTTCTCAGATGACCAGTCTCCAGTGCTTGGGAGTAAATGGTCGAAGAAGTTTCAAAGCTTTTGAGCTGCTTTCTCTCCCTGTAGAAGAACTACAGGCAGCAGGTATTTTGCCTTGTAAAAGGCTTGGGAGGGAGTCTGAATCACCAGTCCTGGGAGGAGGGAAGAAAAGAGTCTAACTTGGCTTTAACCAGGCAACTGAGTTCATTCAAGGGTATTAAAAATCAACTTGCTGGCATTTTCACCTACATAGTGGCTTTGTCACAGGGTCTTAAGACTGTCACACAAATGAGTAAACACTGCAGACTGCTTTGAGACATGTACCGCCTGTACACCGAGACCAAGGGAGGGGAAGTGTCTCATCCAAAGTCATGTGCTACAGAAACATACAATGCTACAGACAGAATCTGATTATAAACCATTTCCCGCATCACAGACAAATCCAGCAGTTCCAAGAAAAACTCGCTGCCTAACCAGTTCCACAAATAGAAATAAAGGTGATTACATCTCTGAATACTTCTAATGATGTGCACTGTTACTGGCAATCAATGCACTCAAGTGAAGCTATTCTCCCCTGGAAGACAGGGACGGGGAGCGGAATGAAGCCCCCATAACCCAAGGGGAAATGGTCAGCAACTGCTGCAGCACTCGGACACACACAGGTCTATGGGGCCAGACGGGATCCACCGCAGGGTGCTGAGGGATCTGGGGGAAGCGCTCCCCGAGCCGCTCTCCATCACTGACCAGCAGCCCTGGCTGCCTGGGGAGGTCCCAGCAGAGTTACCAGATGTGACGCCCATCCACAAGGAGGGACAGAAGGAAGATCCAGGGAACTGCCAGCCTGACCTGGTGCCGGGGGAGGCCGTGGAGCAGGTCACCCCGAGCGCCATCACCCAGCACCTGCGGGACAGCCGGGGATCGGGCCCAGGTCCTGCCTGACGGGCCTGATCTCCTCTGTGACGGGGTGACCCGCTGGGGGCTGAGGGAAGGGCTGTGGGTGGCGTCTGCCTGGGCCTGGGCAAAGCCTCCGGCAGCGTCTCCCACAGCCTCTCCCGGAGAGCCCGGCTGCTCCTGGCCGGGCCGGGGGCTCTGCCCGGGGTAAAACGCCGCCGGGCCCAGGGAGCGGCGGGACGGGGTCACATCCAGGGTGCAAAAGGGCCTGGGGGGCTGCCTGGGCGTGAGCCCCCTGTGTGCCCGGGTGGCCAAGGAGGCCAGCAGCGCCTGGCTTGTGTCAGACACAGCGTGGCCAGCGGGGCCGGGGCAGTGACCGTCCCCCTGCGCTGGGCACTGGTGCGGCCGCCCCTCGAATCCTGGGGTCAGCGCTGGGCCCTCACTGCAGGGGGGACACTGAGGGGCTGGCTGGGTACGTTGGGCATTAGGAAATACTTCTTCATCAGGAGTGTACTCAAGCACTGGAACAGGCTGCCCAGGGAGGTGGTGGAGTCACCATCCCTGGAAGTGCTTAAAAGACGTGTAGATGTGGTGCTCAGGGACACGGTTTAGTGGTGGACTTGGCAGTGCTGGGTTAATGGTTGGACTCTGTGATCTTAAAGGTCTGTTCCAATCTAAATGATTCTGTGATTCTTGGACCAATGCAGGGGAGCTGGGGGAGAAAAACAGATCCCAACAGGCCTATAACTTGATGAAGATGCTATTAAGTCTTCAGCTCAGTTCCAAGCTAAGAAATCGTACATTTCCAATGGCTTCCACAATGACAGTCAGAACATGACATGTTATTTCTGCAAGGCTTAGTTCTATTTTATTTTATTTACGATGGATGAATGAATTCCAGTTCCCCTACACTCAACATACAAACTCTGTTGACTTGGACAGAATTTGTACAGTAAAAGGGATGAGAAGGTTTTTTAGAGTAATTTTTAGCATCTTCCATATCATTTAAAAAAAAAACAAGTTACTGTTACAACTGAATTTCATTAAACAGGTGTGACAGAACAACCATGGCACACTGAGGGATGGGAAGAATCAGTGATTAATGTGGAAACAATTCAGTTACTGAAAAATTATTTAGTGCCTGCCTCAACATGCCATTCTAGCGTACCAAACAATGGAAAGTCAACAGTAATTAAGAGCAGCATTAATGATAGATCAAACATGATTATTTCCAATTATTTGCTTTTAACAGAGTTTCAAAACAGTTCTTCCATTGTTACACAGAACAAGAGGCCATTTCTGGGCTAACATTGTCAAGCACAGGGCATCCGATGGAGGGATGGGATGCTTCCTCCAGACAACACAGTGTGAGCTAATGCAGTGCTAATGGAGGGGCAACAGACTAAGCAGCCTCTGCTCTGAATTCATGCCTGGATCTGCATGTGCCCCTTTCTGACAACTCTGCTAACTGTAGGTAACTTTGCTTGGCACAAGTTACTGGTCCAAGAAACATTTAATTCACAGGCTTAATACTAAAGCGTAACGGCTGTCCTCTTTTACTTCACTCTGTGCACATATAAAAGTAAGCGCAGGACCAAGACCTTCCGGTGGGATTTATGTCAGTGTAGCAACTGCCACTATCACAAACTAAATGTAGTTATGCATAGGGCAGCTGTCTCAAATTACTATAACGTGCCAAAGAATAGAATCAGGGGAACTGATTTCTCTCCAACCACAAATGATAATGACAAACCATGTTTAATCACGTTATAAATGGAGTTCACTGATTCTTTCATAAAAAGCACACAGACTAGAAATCTTTAATGACCATGGAAATAAAACACCTTTAATCAATACCTGTCCTGGAAATGGTGGGCGATTTCCTGTCCAGGCAACCTGACTCTGATTTAGCTGGCGAGATATCTGTGTCAGATTCTGGCCTGTTGAAGAAGAAGACTGGATGTCGTTCACACCAGGCACATGTACCACAGATGAACTAAAGGAAAAGAAACAGTGCCTCATTTGTAGGATATATTTTCGATGCACAAGTAGTATTCCAGATATTAAAATTTTGATAATCAGACTAAAACTAATTGTTCAATCTATCTTAATAAAATGATGTGATGACTTACAACCATCACAAAACGATGAAACATACTGGCATTCTAAAATGTCAGCTCACATAAGACACAGAGGGCAAAATTATTCTGAATTATGACTTCTATAATCTCTTTGAAAGGGCTTGCAAGGATAAAAATCAGTCTAATGCACGGGTCATTAACATTTAGCTCCACACTAGTTTAATATTCAATGCATTTAAAAAAAACTGCTTGCAGAGACTATTCAAGCAGGTACTTAATTTGTGTTTAAAGTGAACAGTATATAAGTATTTGCTTAAATGCCATCCTAAATGAAAATGCACGAAAAGATGATACTTGTAAGTACTTCTTTATTTGTTTCCTGTCTGGGAAATGAAGAAGCATGTGTTATTTATTAAAAATTTGAGCTTTTAATTTCTTTTTTAACAAACTGATGCTAAAGAAGAGCATGCAGTTATGTACTCAGGCAAAAGAATAATCAAGACAGAAACTTAAACTAGTGTAATAGCTTTGGAACACACATATATACATACATATCTATATCTATATCTAAAAAAGAGTCTTTCCAAAGGAGCTTGTTTATATGTTAGCAGTTTCCTAATAACTGACTTTCACTACAGAGAAATTTCACAGAAATTCCTAATTAGAACAAAAATTCTGTGAAAACTGCTCCACTTTACCATTTTATTCTCATGGAAGTCTTGAACAACTGAATCTATAAACCACACATCATGAATATTCTTTTACATATTTTTACATATAAAAATACATATTTATTATTTTACATGCCATATATGAATATTTAAACAAAGACACAACACATAATATTGCTTTTGTGCATCAAATAAAACAGCTTGCTCTTTTCCCCAGTCCCTTCCCTATTGTCTGTTTTCACAATCTTACAGAGAAAGAAAAGAGCAGATTGGGAAAAGAAGTAAACAAGGCTGAGCAGAGAGGAAGCAGGACTTTGAATCCTCTGAGAAGCCTGACAATATCCCTCCCAGAGTGGTAAGCAAAACGTGGCAGGCATTTGAATGCAGGAGTTGTTATTCTGTCTTTCTTAAGCTGCCTAAAAGCAAAGTGCGTGTTTAGGAATTCTTTGCAGAGTTTGTTTTCAATTTTTTCAATTTTGTTTTTATTTTTTACTACCACAGAGTGTCCAAAGAGGAAAATGTGGACCAGAAAGTCCTCCTAAATCTGGCTGAACTTGGAAGCACACAACAGCTGCTGGGGAGGGCTGGCCCTACTGCCAACACCTTTCCAGCTGGACTGACAAGTCCCCTCATTTAAGGGACTCTGACTGTGTCTGGAATATGAACTTTGAAAACAGGAGTCTGCAAAATAGCGCCTAAAGGCTGCCTGGGCTTAGACCAGGCTGGAGAGCATTCAAAGAGGGCAGTTCACTGAGGGTGGAAATGCTGGCAGATGTGTCATTACTTGATGTAATAGAACAGCAGTAGGAAAAAAGCTATAGTTAAACATCGGGAATTAACAAAGGATACGAACAAAACACATGCCAAACCCCAAGATGGCAAGCCAACCATCCAGTAATATACACTATTCAATCAAAAGACATTTTAATTTACTGTCATATTCCCCCCAAGTTATTCTCGGTTTTAATTTGACAAAACACACGCACAGGGATTTTATTTCTCCCTACTGAGATTATCAGCAATTATAACTTTAAGAACACATTGGTTTAAATAACATTATAGTTTGCAGATGTTTTCTAATTCCTGGAACTGACAGCCTCTGAATGGTTTTTCCTTCACTTTCACAACTTTGGTTGGACTAAAACAGGAGAATGAAACTCCTGTATGACAGTCCCAGAACAGTGATATGAAAGGCAATAACGTAAATACAATCACTGTTGCCACACTTTCAAAAGGTCACCGGAAATACAGGCAAAGTCCTAAACTTCAGATTAGCCAAACCTGCATTGCCAGCTGGTAGGCAATGACAGGCACCTTGAATAACTCAAAAATGCCTCAGAAAATGCCAGGCCACCACCTTATGTGTTATGCCTTAGAAAGCCATTCATGCCCATGTCCCAGCCCTCACCAGAGGCTATGGATGAAGCATCCCCTTTTTCCCTTTAATAAGGTGTCCACACTGCTACCCTTCAAGGCAGCACCTTCCTAGCTTGGCTGAATGTTCCTCAGATCTCTAAGCCTGCCTCATCACCTCTTGGATTCACTTCCCTTCATGATTTGTTGCTGCTTCTTAGCTTTTTTCCAATTACATTATCACAGCAACAAGTATTTACTTACCAGGCACCACTTTTAACAGAAATATCCAAATCATCTCAGCTTATAAGCCTAGCCTAAGTGTCGAGACATGACACAGGAGTGAAGCGTATGTACACAAAGCAAAGTTCATTCACGTAAAGAAAGCCCTCGCACCTTCCGTCGGTTTTGCTTCCACCAGATCGAAGGGGAACGGTTCCCCACTCTCACACAGAAACCGATACGTTCAGGTTTGGACTACAGTACCTGAAAGTCTTTCCCGAATGTCCTGGCGGAAATGGGCTTCCCTGTGAGTAAAGTTGCTGGTTTCCTGCTGTGGATGCCGAGGCCATCATTTTTTTATCTGCTACAAAAGAAAAACAGATCACAGAAAAAGAAAAGTTTAAGGGATGAGAAAATGAAGGCAAAATTATTTAACGAGAATTGCAATGTATATATGCAGCAGGGATTTTTCTTTCCTCCTTAAAGCTTTATGAAGAAGCCCTGTGGAACACATTAAGAACGACACAAAAGGGCTATATGACAATTCAGTATGAAACGAGAGGCACAGCTGGTTTCTGTCTACTCCATACCCTCTTCGCAGGATGTACCTCATTAATGCTATTGTTTGCATGGAACATAACGCTAGTACGTGCCCTCTGGCCACACAGCCCAGACCCTCTCTGTGCCCACTGGAAGCTGCTCCTGATCACGCAGGCAGGAGTGGGAATGTGAGACAGGGAGCGGCTCTGGCTGAGGTGGGGAGCAATGGGGGTGTGGGTCCCAGCTGCAGGCTGGGAGGGGGAACACAGGTTTCCTGGAAGAAAGACGGGAGAGTCTGCCCAGTGGAATGGAGGAATGCCACATGAAACAAGCCTTGACTGAAGATGCACAAGCACTTCTGTGGCTGCCTCGGGGTGGGCTCGGGTGAGGGTATGTTTCTGGCGCCAGGAGAAGCCCTCCAGGGCTGCCACTGTTATCACAGCCTGGTCACACTGAGGTACGAGCTCAGGGCCCACACCCCTCTGGGTTAAATGCCCCAAGGAACGGTGTCAAAGAGCCCCTCTCCTAACCAGCTGACAAGTCGGCATCCCTCCAGGACAGCTGGAGAGGAGTACCCGACTCTCCTGGTGGCGTGCCTGCAGATCTCAGGGTGATCTGGGTGATCCCGCAGCCCTGCCTGTACTGCAGCCTCACAGGCGGCTGGAGGCTCTTTGCAGCTCAGTGTCTGCAAGACTCGCACACCTGAGCTGTGGCAAGGCAAAGCGCTGGTCCTTATGGATTTTGCTGTCCTATATGTGGCTTGAGGGAGCCATGAAATAGGATGCAAGCATCCCAGTGGGGTGTAAGACAGACTAGTGTAATGAATAGCACATACATGGAGATGCCATTAACTTTTATAGTCTACTCTTAATGTGGCGACTGGAGATCGATCTCTAACTGAATGAAATGAGATTGGGTGAACAGTGCCATTTGGTTCCTTAATTTAATTTTCTGGCACCGGATTATTCCAAAGCCCAGGGAAACCTCACTACTATTCTTAAAATAATTTAAAGGTCTGCTCCCAACCCTTTATTCACTTTCTCAATCTTACCTTACTACCTCCAAGCACAAAACACCCTGCAACTTGTTGATGGCTTGGCAACCATTTGTTGCTATGTGCCTCTGACAAGCCTAGAAGTCAAGTCTTCCCATTTTGCCCTTCTCTTTTCAGATTCGCACTCACTTTACAAGATGCTCTCTTGGACAAAAGGTCCACTCAACTCACAAGTAATAGAAATAGTTTTTAGTTGTCCCTAGCTTTTAGAGACCTTGCAAGTATGGCTCACCAAGGGCCTCCAACACACACCAGCTCTTCTCTGTTAACTTAAGTTCTTATGTTATGTTCCTAACAAGAATCTAAGCTTGCCTTCCAAAAGAAAGAAGTCACCTCACATCACCTCACAGGAACCTCAGAGAAGGAACACGTATGCCACTGATACAAGCTGTCATTGCTTTTCCTCTGCAATACAGAAATCTGTAGAAATTCCTCAGTGGCTACATACTGCCCAGCACAGACACCGAGTCTGGGCTGCAAACTTACACTCAAAAAACCAAGAAGTGGGGAAAAGGTCTGGAGAAGGCTGTGTATGTAGTAGAAAGAATTGAGAATGGGTTGGGATATCTCTGAGAAGGACAGGTAATTTTGCCTTTTTTTGCAGTAGTGTAATTCTTGTATAAAATGTCCCATTTTCTAAGGCCACCCTTTACAGGGATACCAAACTCTCAGGGTTGGAGGAAACTGAGCCAAAATCCTGCGGGTACTTCAGATATTTGAGAACAACTCATCAGCAAAATTGAGAGTGCCCTAAATGAACTGGAATTCCTCAAGTGGAGAAGAGTTGCCATGGCAGCTACCAGGGTCTGTGCCACAGGATGGGGCCAAGAAAAAGGGAACGGCTAAACTAATCACAAGCAGTTAATTTGGCTTTAAAATCTCCTTCCTGAGTTATGCTGAGTGCTCTGAATCTGGCCCACATTGCTCCACTCAGGACTTTATACACTACATCTCTGCTCTCACCTTTGGTACAGCACTGAAAACCTATTTTGTTTTGGTGTTTTACCTGAATCCTTAGACCTGTTTCTCTCTAAACCCCATCACTGTACTCATCAACGATATGCCCTTCTCCCAGCAAGACCAGTGCTTCTGCCCAGAGAACAAAGATCTCTGAAGAACCGCATCATCCCGTGCTTCAAGGCATTTGCATGAATTGGTGATGCCAGGCTTCTTCTCCCTACTTTTGTTTATTTAATTATGTGTGGCCACTGCATGCAATTATGGCAACAATCTCCCTATGTCAAACCTGTATTTTTACCAAATGTCGCACAGAATGAAATCGGGTATCAACATAATGCAAATGTCTTGCAGGCAGCATGCAGGTTTGTCAGTATTGGTTTTGGACAGCATATCTCATCTCTAACTGTGAACCATCTCTTTTTATCATTCAGAGAAGACCTTGATCACAGCTCCCATGAGAAATTCAGACAGGGTGAATGTCCCAAAAAAAGCATAGCCTGTAAATTGATAAGAATGAAAAGAGAAATGGCATTTCCAAGAACATAACCTCCCAGCTATCTCACAGCTTGCTAGACCCTTAACCCTAACCCCTCCCCACAAACAGTTTAGAGCTGCCTGAAAAAGAGCCAATAAGGCAGCCAGAAAGCAAGATGTTCTTGCTTGGAAAAACATACTCTGGTGTTTAGGGTTGGAGTCTTGCTACCTTCTAATGGACCCCTTTTATGGCCTCGGCTGTTGACTTCACTGTCAGAGTAGACAGACAAGGGTGAAGAGGAGTAACAGAGAAGTCCTAGCAACAGGAGGACAGAATATCAAGTCTATCCTGCAGTTACAATGCCTTCTGCATTTGAAAAGGCCAAGCCAGACATAAGAAACCAATGCAGTGAGGTCATCTCCCAACACCCCTGGAGTCAAACCCTGTGGGTCATTTCCTTCATGCACTGCGTGACACTTGCACATTGATTTATTTAAAACAAATGTAAAAACTTCTCTTTTTAAGTGAGGACAGTTAAGAACAATAAACAATTAACGAATTCTTCCACAAGCAGTGGAATTAATGAGCCTGGTTGCCTACACATATATTTCAGATGACCGCTTCAGCTGCCAGTTTTCCCAATGAATTCTGTCTGTTAGGGCACCAGGCAGCATTGGTTGGGGCTAGTTTGAATCAGCTACGCCTGTTCAACTGACAAGTTGGCTGCTACCTCTTAGAACAAGGCTGGGAAATCCTTTGGTGAGAGCACTCGGTAAGGACTCCCTCCTCACAGTAATTTTCATGAAATATAGAAGAGCGTACTATTTCTGAGACTCATATCACCCCCTATAAGAACTTGTCAACAAGTTCAAAAGTTGTGGGAAAAAGAGCAAGAACTCACTGACAGGTAATGTGATTGGAGATGCCTCAACTGACCAGAAAACAAGTGTATTGTTACACTTCAAGGCAACATATGCCTCTGAAAGCATCAATGCAAAAACTGGTGATTCGATAAAAAACTGCAGGCCTATCTTAAGACTACATGGTACCTTTCTTAATTCATGTCTATTTTGTGAGATGAACTCACACCTGCTGTTTAAGATAGAAAATATATATTGAGAAACGGTAAGTTTTGTTCAGTATGTTTAAAATCTACAAACAATGCTAAAGGTGCTGCTGTGAAATGAAGACTCAAAAATAGGTAGCTCTGGTGACAAGAAAGCTGTCCTCCTCTCCTTGAATTTACTCCTAGCTTTAGGGGAAATATCAACTAAAGGCAACTTCTAGGAAATGTCCTGAAGACTGATGTTGCCTGGAAATTTCTCTGCCATATTGTAGTTTCTCTTCATTCTCTCAAAGCTGTGCTCCACATCATGTAACCAAGCTTAACACAGTATTAAAAATTAAACATCAGAGACATTCACTTACAAGCAGTTATTCCAGCAAACATCTCAGCAAATCTAGGATCTCTCTCTTGGGAGAAGATAGCATCAGGCTTTTCCACAGACTTTCCACCCTCATGAACATTAGCTGGTATACTTGGAACAGGCACCTGTTGAGATACACAGAGGAAGGTAACTCCCTCCATCATATTTGATGAAAAGGAATTCAGGGACAGTCATAACGTATTTTTAGTTTTGCTGAAATCTGCCATTGCTTTACTTTTTCAAAGATTAGAGGCAAAAAAAAAAACAACAATCCAAAACCCTTGAGAAATTTCACCTGAGATAAGTCATATGATGACAGCCCATCTCTTTGATGTACTTCAAGTTCTGCTTGTTGTTGCTGAAGTTGTCTGCAAAAGAGACAAAACGACTTTGTTACAAAAAACAATTAAGATACAAAAAGGAACAGCCATGGTCTCTTATTTTATACTCAGTGAAACATCTCTCAGGTGATCCTTTCTGGTGAGATCCATCTGTTTTTAAAGCTTCCTTATGGAGAAAGCTTGCACCCCAGAAATGTAACAGGGCACATGAAGAATTCTGCTGAAGAATAGCACAGAAATGTAGATGGGCAAGTAATGGAGGATGGAATACAATCTCCTTATAAAAGATTTAAGAATTCACAATTAAGATACCAAAAATTCTTCCTCATGCCAACAACAAATATACCAGACCCCTTTCACTGATCCTACTGAAGTAAAGAGGAAATCCAGTAACATTAACACAGAATTATGCCTGTCAAAAAGAAAAAGTGATCAAAGCTCTGTCTGAAGCACATCAGACCAAATGGAACAACCTGTTGAGCTAGAAAGAACTGCATATAAATCCTTCGTTGTAAGATGCTTTGGCTTTATTCTCCTCAGGACCCAGGTCCAGATTCTTATTCAACTTTTGAAAGCTTTTAAGGTAATGAGTGTCCAGAAATAAATTGCTCGTGCTACTATATAAAATCAAGACATTATATAAAATCAGTTTGCGTTGACAAATGCTACAGAAAACAGAAAGCTCCTTTTCATGAGGAGAACATGAAAAAATATCCGTTGTTTAAATGACACAAAAATCACTAGAAGTAGTAGCCTTAATTATATGAATTTAGGAAAAATTAAATGTGCAGCAGCAATCAAAAAATACTTCAAAAGAAACTGCCAGACCAGATAAACGCTGGGGCTATATACCAGAATGAAGAACTTTACTGTTGAAAACTCTGCAAATTCTTGAAATGCACTTGATTTGTGTTTACTGTCAGGTGCTGCTACTTAACTAAAACAATTAGCCAGTATGAACAGATAAAATCATTGGAAGTCATGAGAATTAACTGATAGGTGACCTGTAGGGACAACTTGCAAGTGGTGGTAAGTAAGGTATATCCATGTTTTACATAGGTAAATATTGCCTATGTATAAAAATTTACAGATTTTTTTACATAGTTGTAATACATCTAGCACAGTGTTCTTCTGGATCCATTTCTTCACTTGCTTTTTTTTTTAATTCTGAAAGAACACAAATTCAAAGATTTAAAAAAAACCCAAACCCAGAGACAGTTATATTTATTATTGCTAGCAGAAATTTTGAAGTTAGTGTTAACAATTTCTACACAAAAAGCCGCTGTGCAGTACAGTTTATCAGAAATAAACCGAAATAAATCAGAAATAAATGAAAGGCAGGAGTGCTACTGATGCATTAAGACCAGAATTTTACCATTAAAATGTGAACATACAGTTTCTTGTTTGGACTCACACCACCCCCACGTCGGGTCATTAGGAACCCCACCTGTCTGAGCACAGGTTTGTGTGACTTTGCAGACAGACAGACCCAGCTTTGTCCCATTGCTGAGCTGGGATGGCAGAGCGCGAGAGCCACATGATCTTAGCAGCACAGCGCTGGGTTTGAGTTGTGCCCAGGCTGAAGCCTGATCAAGCAACAGCCCCGAACAGCATCGCCACAGCATCACCTTCGCTTCACAGCTTTGTCTTGAAAGCAGCTTGCAGCCCGGACAGGCAGGCGCAACAACTTGGGACTTCCCTGTGAAAAGGAAAGGCTCCACCGTGACCCTTGTCTGAAGAAGCATCATTGCCATGGAGAATAGAGAGTTCCTTGCTCTGGCATGGGCCAACACCACGAAGAGCACTGAACCAGTCCCTAGGGTGAAGCTGGGAGCTTGCTGGCATTGCAGCACCGCAAGGAAAACTGCCTGCGTAATGACAAAACCCCTCAGCAGCGGCAAAATTACCTAAAGGTTTTGCACCTTCCATTAACAGTTGCTTTCTGTCCTTTGGTCACAGTTAGGAAAACTGCTTCTAGCCTGAAGATGCACAGGTAGCGTGCTATCTCGGTGGGGCTCTTTGCTCAGCTAGCCGAGAAGATGTAAATCCCCCCAGATTGTGCTAAAGCTTAGAGATTAGGATAAGATTGGGGCTGGACTAACAAGAAAGTAAGCTTGATACTTGCAAATGATACTTGACAGTGGTCACAGTTTCTGCCTGCTTCTGAAGGAAAAAAATCACCTAACAGACAGGGATTACACACCGCAAGGGTTTTCCCCCAGAGAGACACTATAATGTGACAGGCAGTAATAGAGGAGATTTTGCAAAATAGCAAGATTGTGGATTTGAAACTCTGGAAAATTAGCATACATTTTTGGCCACCGGCTTGCATTTTAGATTTTTATCCAAATCTTTTAAATTTTGAACTAGATAGATTCAAATGTCAAGGGACTGAGAGACAAACTTGCAGACAGTCAAATGAACAAGTTAGGCACAAAGTGGTGGGAATGTGAGGGACCACTCAAACAAACTACTGAAGCAAGTAACAGATTTTTCCATCCCTTGATGCTTTTCTAGAAGACACTTTTTTCAGACACCAGTTACTAGGCTCCACGGCAAACTGGCCAAAAATCTGTGACCTGCAACAAAGGTTGGAGTAGAAGGCCAAAAGCCTCCTGCTAGTCTCATGGTGTAAGAACACCTAATACATGAATCACTTCTGTCCTGAGTAACATGCAAAAAAGGTCAGTCCTCCAGGTCACCAGAGCCATGGATTTTCCATATTATTTTAGCCAACACAAAATTCCTAAAAATTACCTCTGGAATGCAAAGAAATTCTTTGTTCACAAGCATAAAATGCATACTTTTCCAACAGAACCATGGGAGGTAATTTAATTATGTCAAATCTATGGGGAAGTTTTTCTAAATACCACTCTGTGGACAATAAACACTCATTAAATCCTGTTGTTAACGTGAAAGCTAATTATACTGTTCCATTTGTTTTTATTACCAATGACTTGGTGCGTGTGTCAATAAACAGCACATTAGGTCTCCTCTGTTCCGTATAAAGTATGTTTTCTTGATTCAGCCATATACATACAAATGAGCCAAACAAAACAGCATACTTAACAAGTTATTTGTTTTGTAGGCACTTCTCTAACTTAGTGCTCCTTCGCCCTTCTCTATATTTCATCTCCAATACTCATTAAGCTGGAGTACAATATAAATACCAATCGTGTTAACAGCACTGAACTTTGGGGACAACCTCCCCAATCCATTTCCTATAAAACCCAAATACTTTGGTGTATTTTCACTGCAGTCTGTACAAGCTATGCTGCACTTAATTAAATTGAAATACAAAGCCAGGTGAGTATCTTCTGCTGTTGTTTGCTGCCACTGTATAAATAGTTCGAACGATGCTTGAAACCTGACAGAAACTCATGGACCAGCTCATGGACCAGCCGACCAGGGAGAGCTGCACGCTGCTGTCGTGGTTGCTTCAGTCCCTGCCAACTAACCAGCCCTTTTGACTGACCAGTTAATACATGCAGGTCCCTTCCATCACCCAACTGCTAGATAGTTTTTGTAAAAATTATACAGGACGAGCGTTGATTATCAGTCTGGGCAAAACTCAAACAGACTTCTGACTTTGAAACCAAAATACAAACTCCAAAACCAAAACCAAAAAATTGGTTTCAATTTCAGTTTCACAGCTTCAAGGAATAAATGAAGGAGATATTTCCTGGCTCTACAGGATCCCTGCCATGGCAAGGAAGGTATCGTCTGGGCCAGCAGAGGACTCTGCCTGTACTGCAGGAACTCCTGGCTCACCCACGGGTTCGGCATGAAACTGGGAAAGCCCTTGGCTCGAACAAGGAATGGTTCAGCGCATCTGAAGGTTTTGATAGTTAATTCAAATTTAGTTCAGTACATGTATTTGGAGAAAAAGAGAAGATTCTGTGAAAGCTCCTTTGACAACGGGGAGGATTTCAGCCGAATTAATCTCTATGAACGCTGAAGTCACCTGTTCCTTTTCCAGGCATCAGAGTAACCAAAAAAGGATTTGAATTTTAACATTAAGTCTCTATGGTGGGAGAGAACCAATACTACTGTATCCCTACCAAGCTGTTTTTATGTAATACAGGTACATGTGCTTCCCCTGTCTAGTGTGGACAAAAAGGGAGTAATAAAAGCCTTGGGGCTGCCGTTGTAAAATCCTCTTTCAGAAACTCTCAAAATCTCCCTCTTTTAGCCTACAGCTTCAGTTCACCCCTGTGAAAGGGTCTATCTAACACTGGCCTTGAGGGATCAAATAGCCTGCTGATGGCACAGAGATCACGAGAAAGTAGGTCTCTAGCAGCGCTACCATAGACTGGAATTCTATCAGAATAGTTGATCTCTTCAGTATTTTGGCCCATGACAATCTGAAACAGAAAGCATCTCTCCCACAAGCACAGGCTGATTCATCCTGCAGGCTGCCTCCAGCACTGACCTGTGCCAGCTCACTCTAAGACAAAGTCTTGGGGCACAGGACAACTGCAGGATTCATAAATGCACGCAGTGCAACACAGGACTTGGGGGCTTACAAACACGATACACAAGAATTTCCATAAAGGTCACAAAAACATCTTTCTTCTGTCTATATATACACATATAATGACTTTTATATATTTTTATCTGTCACCATGACGGATTATTTTATTCAAACGCTGCTCTATCCGTATGTTAAATAAACGATGATCACAATTATTATTTCTTCTTTTGGAAATCAAACAGTCCCAACTACACAGGAAAATGCGGTCAAATGGGGGACTCTTCTTTTCAGCCGAACACAGCACAAATGCTAAACGTTAAATGCTTCATTTCTCCAGGAAGTTTCTCTTGGATGACTACACCCAAGAGAAACCGAGAGAAGTTTTCTTTTCTTTTTTTTGCAAGGAACTAAGTGAACATTTGAACCTAATGTTTCATTATCTTTCCGCATCAGAAGTTTGGGAAGTTGACTGTTTGAAGCTCCAAAGGAGTATCTTTATAAAAAAAAAGAAAAAGAGAAACAAACCAAACAAAACAAACCACCACCACCACCAAAAGAAAAAATCAATCAATCCCTCCACAACTGGAACCACCACTGCCCTCTACAGCCTTTTGGGAATTTGCTGTTACGCTGTTCACTGGCCAAGGCAAAAGCTGTTCTGATAACAGACACAGAGACGTATGTACTGCGGCTTCAAACTAACCTACGTTAAAAACTGATTTAAACCTAGATCTTTTGGCTACATTGTCTTTACGCTTTCATGCTGAACTGCCTCAAACCTGTATTATATGGAGCTGACTAGGCTATCACAGCGATGGACAATCCACATTTGTCCCTGTACAGAACTCACTACAACTGCACAGTGGCAGGCACCCCTGCCTGGTCTCCATGTGAAGCACTTTGCTGGACCCTGAGCATATGATCCTTCCACCGACACGTATAGATGCTCACGCACACTGGGATCAGTGCCAACCAACCATTCCCAGCAGGAGCTTAATGAGAAGGCGGAAATCAACAGTTACAATGACGTACAACTCCCCAAGGCATCTAGGAAATCAGAAGTCAAAACATGACCCCAAATGTGGAAAAAAAGCAGCAAAACAAAACTAACAAAAAAAATATCCAGGAACAGCAGCACATTACAGTAAGTCCTCTTTGGAAATCGGTCTGAGAAGTGGGAAGGAACAGAGGGAAAACCAGAAAACAGTTTGAATAATGCATTCTTTCTACTATTCAAAAGCAGACATATAATGGGCTGTATCTTGCCATAAGACTAGAACATTTTCAACATGTCAGGGAAGAGGGAACATCCTCTGTCAAAGTAGCAGCAGGCAGCTTCCATATTAGGTCAACATTTCTGGGTTGTTATTCAAACCTAGCAAGAGAGATATAACAAGAGCCAGAAGCTGGCACAGTCCTATTAATCGCAGTAAGTGCTGTGATGCCAAGCTGAACAGTATAGTGGAAGCTCAGAAAAAAAAACATTCCCAGAGTCAACACAACATAAGTTTACAGCCCCACACTTTGTGATCAGTGGACTCTTGGGAACAAAGCATAATTAAGCCAGCCTGGGACAGATTTCAGAAGTCACTTTTTATTTTGCAGGCCTGTTTTTGCGTATACAAATTATTTGGAAGAGAAATATGGGATAGCAGAAATGTGGAAATATCTATTTTGATGCACGATGCAGACAGGGAGATATTCAGCTGTCTGATTTCAAGACACATTGACTTGTTTTCGAGGACCTTAACTATTTATTTGTTTAAGCCTGACTTTTTGGGTATGCAGAAAAAAAAACGAGCAAAACAATTGTGATGATGGGTTTCAAGTGAGTGAAGGCACAGCCCTTCTAGTCCAGGTATGTGTCAGGTCCAAGGGAGCAAGCTGAGGAACACCCAGAGACACTTGATAGCTTTCTAACTTCAAATGCCAAAGCCCCAGGGGTTTGGTTTTGCAAGGGGAGATCTCAGCATGCATCTCCACGAGTAGACTGCTTGCTCAGCATTTCCATTATACAGTCCAACAGGTTGAGGTCTTAAAATCAATAATTTCTTCTGAGCTAAAAACCTGGCAAAAAATCTTTGGTCAGACCAGAAGCAGATTTTGCTTTAGAAACAGATTAAGTTTATATTGGAAAGAAGAAATATTTATTAAAAAAACCCCATGCTATAAAGCAATGTCTTTATCAAGGCCAGATTAGCTTCTGCAGTTACTGGCTCGTAACTCAGGAGGCTCCAAGAGCATCTCTGCTCAGTTACACAGTGATGAACCTCTGCTGTACTCCTACATTGACCTCCTCCTAAGAGGTCCAGTAATAGATTTTTGAAAATATTAATGCAGACAGGATGATTTAATTTCCCTCTTAAGCTAAGGGGCTGGATCTGTCCCCATACTTGGGGATATTCCACCAGCTTTTAACTGAGATAAGGACTCAGTTCCTTAAGGACCGAGTTCCTTAACTGAAGGAACCCTTCCCACTCAAGTCTACTAGGAAATAATTTTGTCAGCTTTCATAGGACGTAAGAGTAGACACAGCTGAAGGAGAAGATGCCCAGGACTGGTATGATCGCAATGAACACAGACAAGCTATTTTCTCTTTGGCTTAGGAGTCAGGCTAACCTTCCTCCAATATCGGGACAGCTGGTCTGCTGCTGGAAGCTCTGTGCTAGTTTAAGGCAGCCTGGACTGAGATCAATGGGCCTGTCTAATGATGTAACAGATAAGTGATGTTTCTCCCCCAGTGCAGCCAGGCCCTGGAAGCACCACAGGATAATAACACAAAGAAACAGCTACTCTGTGAGATCTCATGATGCAGAAAAACCCTGTTACAGACTAACAAACGTAGCTAGAAACAGGCTACCAAAAAAACCGGAATTTGCTTTACAGCAAAAAGCAATGCTTAAATTCTTTCAAAACCATGTAAACGAGCACCTGGAAAGGTACATACTTTACATTAGTGTTGGTGCAGATGATGTATTCAATCTCATCGGAATAAGGATTCTGAAATGTGAAGCTGCTGGTTCTGATCAGCATCCATTCCCGGTTTTTGGTGCGAAAACGATACATCACAGACAGGACTTGACCCTTCAGTTTCACAACCTGCAAAACCATTTGGAAAGGTGAATAAAAGGAAATTTCTACCTGCTGTGTAAATGAATAGTAAACAGCAGTAACTGGTATGTGTTAAACTTGAATTACAGAAAGCTATGGACACAGAAGGGAGATTCTTAATTTGAAGAGAATAAGGAAAATATGATTCATGTCTGTAGTTGTTTCCTTCAGAATGAAACCCTCATGCTTTTTTTTGTATAAAATGCCATTTTCCAGCCTGCTGTAAGAAGAACACAGATTCAGGAAAACCAACAGATTGTGCTGTTACCCAACAGGGAAGCTTTAAGAAGGTTTTAATGTGCAATGCTTACAGAGAATGACAGAAAGCAAATGGAAGATCTTTTAGAAGTTTGTATGTAAACTATGAATCAAATATTGCAGCTGAAAAAAAATTCCACAGGAAAAAACCATTCTGAGGTTGACTTATCTGCTCTTCTGCTTGGATACCTAGCTAGGCAATTCACATACTTGATATATCAAATCACCCATCAGATCAAAATACAGGATAACACTTAAACACGATGTTGGGTTTGGGTTTTTTAGAAACCATACATGGTTGTTGGTGGTTTTTTTCCCCCCACATGCATCATAAGACTCCCAGGGATGGCACAGTGCTAACAAGAAATGCTTGCTTCTGGCTTTCAAAAGAAGAAAGAGTGAGCCAGTGTTTGAATGGAGAGGACACCAATACGCCCCTGTCCATTTTAATAGTATTAAAAAAAAAAAAAAAAAGACTGCAAATTTTTTGCTTGGACAGCCTATTTGTTTATAGCTAAGAATTCAGATGTCTGGCAACGCTCAGTTCAAATTCTGGTTTTGGCACCTGAAGTTTTGTCAAAGTCAACAGCTGGGCACCAAGTTAGAACTAAGAAGCAACCAGTTAAAGAAGTACATTCAAAACAATACTTGCTCACTGGTACTGTAACTGCATTTTATGTGTTATCCGACAATCTTGGTTTCAGTCAGAAGAAAACTTACATGGTTTAAAGTCATTCAGCTGGCACTTAGCTGGGCTAGCTGTGTTTATTTTTTATTGCTTTTCCACCAAGCTATCTCAGGGGTGCCTCAGGGAAGGAAAGGGAAGGTCTACTGCAAATAAATGCCACATCTCTTTGTGGACTCTTAATCCTTATCCACTGGAATTTATTTTTTATTAGCTATCTGCAGCTTGTATTCTCTAGAAGTAGAACACCCAGTATTTACCCTGTCTTTACTGACAAGCAACTGGATTAAGAAAAATGCTCCAATCCTGTTTTTTCCAAGGTTTGCATTTCAAACTGATCAACTGGATATAGGATTAAATGGAACGAATGCAAACACAAGACACAAAAAGCTTTAGTGATGCCCAGGGATGTTCAAAATAATACTTTTGGGCCGGTGCTTTTTTTGTTGTGGTTTGTTTTTTTTTTTTTTTTCTAAATGCTTTTGTAGTTTGAGTTTGGTGAGTGACATTTTTATCGGCAATTTTCTACATCCACACCCAGGGTAAAAATCACAGCCTGTGTAAAAGTGTCCAATCTGAATAGCATCTTACTGGATATCCAATAGCTTTATTCTGGATCCTTTGATAGTAAACTCTATTTGTTGATCTTGGCTTTGAGACTATCTTATTCTGGCCTGATTTTCCCACCCTGATGAATGAATTTATCTTCCCAAGGAAGTAAAAGCTTTGAGATGGATACTGGCAATTGACCAAAAACTGCACAACCCTCCCTCCCTCCTCTGTTATGCACCAACCTGGTTCTGACACTGTCAGCAAATTAGAAATGTCAAGTTTTCTGGGGGTTTTAGAAAAAAAAAAAAAAAAGAGTTTATTGGAAATCAGTCACCTTTTAACGAAGAGATTTCTAAGGCCAAAGTAACAATAATAAAACAAACTGCAGTGATCTATCGTCCTGAAGTCTGAATTAAGCAAACATCAATTCTGTTATAATTGGTCTTAATATAATAACGGTCTTAAACCAGTGCACACAAACAAGATAGCACAAGATTTTAAAGCTGCTGTTTAACCTTCACCTTCTTACATTCTTTGGAAATAAAAACCACCTGGTGCATAGCTTAACTGTTTACTTCAGTCTTTTATTGCATAGTTGAAATAACAGCCCAAATCACACTGCTACTGTACTGAACAAAAATATACTGAAAAAAGAATTGCCTACTAAAGAAACAGCACAATATTTTCATAGGTTGGACACAGGTTGAGTGAACGGGATCTGCATTTTTCTCCTGCTGTCTTTTTGTATGACCTTAAGCAAATCATGTAGGTCCCTGATCCAGCAAATCGTTTAAGCACATGCCTCACAGTGAGTGGTGACAGTTTGGTCCCCAGCAGCTGAGTTCAGGGATACACTGGCAGCCTCCCACAGCCTGATCTCACTCTCAGTGAACACAGCGAGGACCAAGTCATTAACTTGTATGTTAGTTAGTCAGCCCTTCTGAGCCCCAGGCAATCACTTCAGAGAGGGATGTTTGATGTGTTATTCTCCAGCAGCTCTCTGTCATTGTCTCTTGGACAAATTAGTAGGATCAATCATCTGGGCATTAGTGAAAAACAGCAGACTCGCTCTGGCTGCTCTTCTTGTGCCACTGATGTGATCAGGCACAAGTTCAGGGAGCTGAACCAGCTGAAAGTTAGCCCCTTGCAAAGGCAATTAGTCCCTTAGCTAGCCTACATGGCAAGCCCATCTGCGCTAGCACCAGGACAGTAGGAAGGGTGGGGAGGAGGTCACGGAGGAGAGAAGAGGGGGAGTAGGACCTGGCTCCTGGTGACAGCTGCCCGTCAAGGTAGGTTCAGCTGCTCCATCACACCCCCATCCAGGGTGGGGCAGAGAAGGGTGTAGTGACCTGTTTCAGGCACCTAACTCTAACACAGGCTCCTGCCTGTGAATCAGCATCTTGAATCTAAAAAGCCTTTAGCTGCTGTTGGAACTCAAGTCCTTTCAAGGGACACTGAAGTGGAAGCAGAGTGCTCACACAGCCTTTTCTGCTAGCTCAGTGGTGGGGCTGGGAGTCTCCGCCTGAAGGAAGGGATGGTGAGAAATAGCCCAGGAGTACTGATGTCTTATATCTCGGACATTTCTGTAGAGACCATAACTTCAGTTTCACAATCTATTCTGCGGACACAGTACAGCATTTAGTTGTTCTCCCCAGAGAAGCTTCTCAAGCTCTGTTTTTGCATGATATGCTATACGGGTTATTTTAGAATTCACTTCATAGCAACACTTCACAGGTGAAAATACTCTCAGCATCCAAAGCAAGACAGATCAACAAAACTTGGTTGAGCTACAGGGTGTTGTCAGAAAATCTGGAACCGCTCGATCAACTGAAGCTCAGTAATTGGTTGAACATACTATGCCACGCTTTCTGGTGCAGCAGGGAAGTTGCTGAAAAGACCAGCAACAAGCATAAAGCTTGGGGAAAGCACTCCTACTGTATGTCCCAGACCAATCTTAATCAATAAGCTCTATAGTGGAATAAATGCCTTTGATATAGCTGATGTAAACGTGGCTTAACTGTAAAAATGAATCCAAATCAGTAATTCTTCCCATATGTTGCATTTCTTTTGCTACTTCTCTCTGCATTTCAGATCCTAATAGGGAAAAAGGCCAATATCTCTGTAAGTCCTGTTACAGAGTAAAAACTGGTGTAACTCCATCGAAGTATGTGAAGCATGACATAACTATGCTAACAGAGATTTTAGGTCACAAATGATGCAGCATTACAGAGGAGTGATAAATACTTTCAAATCAACAGCCCATCTCTAATGGTAAATACTTTTGGTTATCACTTAACATAGTGGGATCTATACAGGCATCTCCAAAAGAACTCTGTCCAGTGAACACTCATGTAATCTTTTGAGAAAAGAGAACAAAATGTGTAACTAGGTGACTTACTTCTGAAAATACAGCCAGCACATGCTGATTAACTGATTACTAATTAATCAACAAATGCTTTCATATCTTGCCACTCCTTCGTAACAGAAAAACCACCTTGAAATGTAAATACAAGCTGCTTTTCTGAACAAAATAATAAATAAATTGTGGAAGAAAAGGAGCAGGATCCAGCACCTGTTGGAAACTTTCTCTCAAATGGCTTTGATCTTCAGGATGGCAGAATTCTAAAATATCTTTCCCCAGAAGATCCTAGAATAAAACATAAAGCTGCGTAAAAAACCCGAACCACAACACAAGTCCACGTGCAGATGTGTAAGTAATCCTTGCAGATATTAGGCTTACCACTCTTAATGGTACTACTCAGTTAATCAGAGATGAATCATACAAACAAAGTTTGTAGGCATCATGTCCCACGTTGTATCTGTACTGTTGCACAGATACATGTATTTACAAATTTTAAGTGATCTTTTTAAAACCTGTGAAACGGTGTCTCAAAGAGACCGACATCCTCTATTACAGCTCGTGATTTTTGCAAAAACAATTACAAAGCTACCTGAAATCAAAATAAATGGGGGAAAAAATGAGCAAGAAATTATTTTTGCCTCTATGTTGCAACTGTTGAGAGTTAACCAAGGGAGAGCTGTGGTAGCCAGGAGTTTGTTCACTATTCTACTCAGTTCTGTGACCAGCCTCCTATTCACAGGAGCAGATGAAAGCCTAAAGGAAAAGCGATGCCAGAAGCAATGTTTGCTTACTGTTCAATAGATTGGCAGAAGTAAAGATCTACGGGACTAAAACTCCAAGCACTGTTAACTTTCTATCACAGAAATGTCTTCACTGGAAAGCTGTGCAAGGGGTTTAAAGCATCCTGCTGATAGAATTCTAATTAGATCTAAAAGGTATTAAAAAGATCCCCCACATAACAAAGGAGAAAAACGTAAATTTTACAGAAGCATAGACAGCAAAGAAAAATGCATTTAGCGCATGACATAGGAATTTTCAGCTACAAATATGTCATGGTTTTGCTGTTTGGTTTTTTTTTAATGCACAAATAGAATTTTCCTCATTAGCTCTAACCAGTCTCTGTGTTTCCAGTGACTCACTGACCTGGGGCTGGTAGCCAATGACACTGATGCACCTTGGGTCGACGAAGGTGATGACTCCATCAGAATTATGCCTAGACAAGAACTCAGTGGGGACTGACATGCCGTTCATGTCCATGCACACAGGAGAGCTGGTTACCTGGGACCAATAAAATCCACAGTATTTAGTCGGCAGAACAGTCACATTAAGTCAAATTTGATTACATAGCTGAAGAAAAAAATCTGGTGGCAGACTTCTAACTACTGAAGAGAGAGATAAATAAAAGAGCAGCACATAAATGACACAGAACTGCCTTTAGTCTGGTTCGTAGGGCAATCATCTCACCCCATGGCACCTACCTAGGCTTGACAGCACAGCAGGAAAACAAACACACTGGAAGTTCCCAAGAAGCAGGGATATAGTTAGGATACAAGTACAGCTGGATTAATCTCACTTTGTGGCACCACATTAAAGTTAGGCATCTTGGTTCCTACCTTTGTCAACCAAGAATGAGACACTTGCAGAGGACAATTCAGTCCACCCATTTTAGGATAACAAGGTCAATCTCTAGAAGAGGCCAACTCATTATCTGTAGACACACACAACAGACTAAACACTCAACTTTCCAGTGAGGTGAACCTCAGCTGAAACACCCAGACAAGCTGAACAAAGTTCTCCTGAAGTTGAGATAGGTGATACGAGGCCGGCAAGTGGCTGCTCATAATGAAAGCACAGCGTCTTATAAAAGCTCCTCAAATCTCATTAGAGAGAATGACACATTTCCAGCTCTGTCTGAAACCTGTGTATCAGGCCACTTCACATCCATTCATTCCTACTGAGGCTACAAGTGAGGCCACTGTTTTTCTTACAACTCCCAGAGCTATCTCTGTTAACAAGGTCCCAATGCAAAAGGAGCAAAATCTCCTGGTTTTGCTGTTTTGAAGATTAGCCCGTTCACTGTATGCAAGATTTCATCTGCTGTTATAGAACAGAGTTTAATTTGTACACCTTGACTCCTTTGTGATTAAACCCATCCACAGAGCCTCCTCTTGCCCTCCCTCACATGTCCTGCTGGTCTTCTAACATAACAGATGTTTTTACACGCCACATGTTACTAATGCAATTTCCTTGGAAATCATCGTTCTTTGGCAGCTGTAACACACGAATCCACGTAACTTCCTTCTCTCCATCAGTGGAATATATTACCCTTAATTATAAAAGCCAGATTAACTTCAAAAACATCATGCAATGCTCTTGTAGCTCTGCCAAAGCAATAGAGAAACACTCTGCAGAACTGCCAACACTTGCAGTAACACGCAGGCTGTTCAACTCAGGTAAGATGGGTTTGGCACCTGTGCTCTAACGAAAGGGTCATTCCACCTTGTCAGAAGGAGCGATGCCATCCTAGCAGATGGCAACGAGTGCAGGCCAACAGGAGATCATGCAAGAGGCTCACACACGTTCACCCAGGGCAGAATTCCCAGACCAGAAAGATAAGAACTGGCTTCCCTGCTGCGGTGAAGGAGATTCACCGCAACTGCTCTAGCTGCCACTCAGAACTCTCGTCAGCAATGGACAAAGAAGAAAATGTAACAAGTCGGTTGCAATCGGCTGGACAAAAAGGACATAAAGTTTTATTTCCACAGTTCCCTTGGCTGATATCACATCTGAATGCACAATACAATATACACAGAGAATACAGCTATTATCTGTGAAGTGCCTCTTGACTACCTTACCTTTACCGTTTTCAGAATGACTCCTGCAATCATAATTTTTCAAGTAGTTGATTAGTCAGAGAGAGAGAGCGAATGAAAGAGTAGCAGGAAGCATATCACTGGCTTTGGGAGCCACTTTACCTACCATCTGCAGCACTTAAGTACTCCCATGTTTCTCAGTATCTACAATATCCCAGCCCTACACATCCTACAGAATGGCAGGTCTGTCCGTGTTCATCTTCCAGGAGCATCTTTGCTGCTGTTATTGGATTAAGTACACATATGCACCAAAATCACATTTCCATTTTTGCTCTGGTGACATGTTCTAAAACAAGTCACCGGCTGCACACAGACATCAAAGTGCTTTATATTTTGGAAGCATATTAGAAGTTATAGTCCAGTACCAGAACTTTGTGCAAATCTTTTATAACTAAACCACAACAGTGATCATGCTTTCAGAAGTAGTTTATATAAGGAGAGACTGGCATTACCTGAAGCCTTCCTATTGCCACGAGGCAGTATTTACTACCTTGTCCCACATCAGCGTCTTCTTCTGGTATAGTCATTCCTAGAGTAAACAGTAACAAATACTGTTATAATTAGGAAACTGGGACGAGCAGAGGTGCTGCTGGCCTGGTTCTATACTATTCTAAATCATACAAAACATCCTTATTGTCTTCTCTAGGATCCAGGCATTATCTCTGGGATCAGATCAGATGAACTTTCTCAGTTGTGCTCGACCCTACATATCTCTCCTGCATATACAGTACCCACGTCAGCAATTTTGGCTGCTGAAGACAAAGCAGATACAAACATTCCATTATACACCGAGATGGACAGTAACACTGCCATGAGCACTGCTCCACAGCATGTTACTGGAACCATGTGGTGTCTTAACATAGTGGTGAATGCACGCCATGTTCAGTTTTCTTTGTGAATAATATAATGAGCTTTAAAAATGAGGCACAGCCTAGATTTTTCATTAACTTCGTGCTCATATTTAACAGCCGGTTTTACTTTTTTCTATAATGGACTAAATCTGGGTCGTTATGTTGAACAATTGAAAAAATGCTGATTCCTTGCTAACATTGCTTGTTTCAGCTGTGTAACAGGAGTAACTATAAACACAGGAATAATTTCAAAACATACAGGTACTGTTTTCCATCTCAGTGTTTCACAAATAGGAACATTCAGACAAGCACTGCCTACTTGCTAGTTGGCTAAGCCTTTAATTAAGGCTATTTCCCAACTCCAGTTTTCAGATACCAATTTCCTATGAAGCACTTGAAAAAACATCTTCCAAGAGTGACACTGCTGACTTATCTTAAGTGATTTGTAAACTCTTTCACAAGGCTTTTCAAGGAATTCAGTCGCAACAGGCACTGAATCATTCAAGAGGCACTTTAAAGAACTAATGAAATTAATTGTGCAGCAGTTACCAATAATGAAAAAACAGCCACTTTATTCTTAAAATCTGTAACTCCTGATGTACGTCAATCTTTGGACTGTGCAGGGGGTGACAGCATACAACTTTCTTAAATGACACAAATTCTTAAATTCTTAAATTTCTGAAAAATGACTATAAATGCTGCTGAATGAACTGAAGTAGTCTCTGAAGGAAATTACTTTGTATCAAAATAGATAAATCTTATCTGACAATCAGTTTCTAAATAGCATTCTACAGGTATTTTTCAGTTCTCATTGAGCAATATAATAGAATAAAATATATAAAGTATGAAAAAAAAACCCATTTTTTTTCCTATAATATATTCAAATTTTATTTGCCATGGAATTCACAATTTTGCAGGCATAACTTCATCTACAGCCCCCAACACATAATAGGATTTTACCAGGGGATCACAAGAGCTTTACAAAGGAGGAGCATTAGTGCCCCTTCTCAAGTGGGAAATTGAGGTACAGTATGAATTTCAGCGTCACACATTACAAGATCTGGGCAAACCCCTCCTTGCCTTCTACGCTACGGTCTTCCCATCCAGAGATACAAATTTGGCCCTAAATAACTCATTAGCTTCTAAACCCATGTGTTATCCCTCACCAAACGCCAAACTTCTAAGAAATGTTTTCTTAGAAGCTGTATGAGATCAAGGTGACAATATGTGACTGTAGGACTACATTTTAAGAAATTAATCATTAAACACATAAGCTAAAAAAAAACCCCAACAACATTGGGTGGAATCAATACATGTTATTTTGTAATTAAACGTTATTTTGTGCTTCTGATAAGGGTCCCTCTGTGGGTTACTAGGGACCCAAATTTTCACTTAAGAACCTTCACCTGATTTAGAACATCCTTGAAATGAAGACAATCTGCATTTACTCTCCTGCAGGAGTGTTCTGCGCTGCCTGCAGTTTATCAGGTCCTTCAAGCCATTAAAATTACAAAACCTTGTTTTGGTATTTCACACACCACTATTCCAATCTCTCCTCTGTTACACACTAGGGAAACCACAAACAAGATGCTGAACACAAATAAGTCCCATGCTCTGAGACACCAGCATCCCACAGGGAGCATCAACCACTGACATGAAACTACAGTTAAGAGACTCATATTGCAGAAGTATTTTGTCTTCCTTCTTTGCTGTGCTTACACACAGTTATTTCTTCAATACAAGACTTAGTAATTCGCTAAGGACAGCTGCAACAGGCAAAGGAACTGAATTTGGCAGCCTCTGGAGAAAAAGACAGTAAACTACCTTGAAAAAGCAGCAGCAAACTTACCTACTCAAAATTGTGTCCACTTACGACAAAATTTTGGCAGACACGTGGCTACTATCTACTCACATACCTGTGGAGCACAGGGATGGTCAAGCTTCCAAAACTAAACTTAGACTCCTCCACATCAGCAACTTTAATTTTCCATAGGTAGAAACCAGCTGAGAACTGTGTGCAGTTACACAATGAGAAAAGGCAGCCAGCAGTTTCACCCAACAAAGTTGTGACTGGAGGTGTGAACCGAGAACAGGATAAATTAAATGACGCAGCAGTTTAGGAAGGAGCATGAAGTCATTGACTCTGCTATGAAACAAACGCAGCAGTGTACTAAAACAACCAAGCGAGGAAAGAAAGCACTGAACCCAAGAGTTGACCTAACACACTTTGGCTGGAAGATGGCAGCAGGGACTGCATCCCTTCAGGGGATGGATGGGGGGTCTCTTGCTCCTCAGTCCTCAGCTCCACACAGCAGCAAACCTGCAAGTTCAATCATCAGCTGACAGAACAAACATTTTAAAAGTTGGTGCCTGAAGCTATCATGGTTCCATTCAGACATTCAGTATAGATGGTCTGACTCCGAAGACGGTGGGTGATTCCAGGCCCTGTCACCTTCAGAGGATTTTCTTGGTAGATGCCTGGTACTTCAGAGAATTAGACCACTTAACCACAGGGGCCCGTGTGCTGTTTTAAGGAAATATAGGCAGTCTAGTTGGAGAGCGTTAACCAAAAGATCCCCTTTAAATGGAGTTTTCCATTTGAGGACAATTTCAAAATATTTTCCCTTGACTTCAAAAGCTTTTTCAATCATTTCCTTAGCAGCACAGTGTACTGCAAAGGACAGCAAAGACACTCAGCTGGATGGCTTCCACTTTGCATAATCTTTTTTTCTGCAGCTTTCAACAACGCTTTCCTTTTTAGGAACTTGGTCCATGCTTTATACTGCCCAAATAAACTCAAGGCAACATAAACAATCTCCAAAATTAAACCTAGCTAAGCAACATCATTTCTGATGTCACTCTGTTGGCAAGGGAGGCTGTTCTAATTTTCACTTTTTTTTTTTTTTTTTTTTTTTCCCCCCCAAGGTGGATTATATTTGGTCTGTATAACACACTGGAAAATGTATTAGTTGGGCTATCCCACAAGACACCCTATGAATAAAAAACAATCTGGCTGGAATTAATCAATACACAACCCAGTGAATTGCAAACCCTTCCCTAAAAGTGCCTAGAGTGAAAATATGCCAGAATGATTGACTGCTCATCTTCAGGGTAGGTACTATTACTGACAGCATTCCACAGAGGGAAATTAGTTTCTTTATTCCTTTGCTGATACTTACAAAGATTCAACTGTGGGTGTACCTATAGGGGAGGATGCATTTGTAGAAGAGATTTACTTTTGCTTTAGCATTCTTGCTACTGAACATACTCCAATACAGACAGGTAAATAAAGATATGTGTGCTGCACTTAATACTGCTTTGTCCCGTTCCTAACATAATGTAACATTGCTCCTTAACATCACCAAGTACAATCAGTATCTCCAAAAAATGTTGTGAAAGCCTTAAGGAAAGCAGCCATGAACTGATCTTTAGGGGGCATCAACAAAATAAACATACATTAGTTGATCACATTCTTTACGTGCAACCCTGATATAGGCTTTATTTCTCAATCCCAAATATATGCTCCTCTCGAATAATAAACACAGTGCTACACTTGTTCAAGTTAATACCAACAATTTGCAAAGCTAAGCCTACAACTGAGCATCACAAATAGAATGCTGTGCCATTAGAGGTTATATTTAATTTCCAAATGTCCTTTATGCCAGCAAACAGTTTCCCACAGAGCAATGGCATGTGTTTGTGTGGACAGAAGGAACTTCTTTGTTTTCCCAGTGAGCTTCCAGTTGCCTCTAACAACAGAACAGCTTCATTTTCTGCCTTCTTTCTCTACCCTCCTGCCCCATTTTTTCTGTGAGACATAGAACAGTGTTAGTGGATTTGTGGTTTTACTTCTCTACACTCAAAAATAAATGATTTATGAGTCTTTAGAAGGATGCAATGTCAGTGTCCAGTGGCCACTAGCAATCCCCTGTTAGTGCTTGTATCTGTGAGAACCATTTCTGACAGTTACACGCCTGTGCACGAAACTGTGTGACTTTATCTCCCATACCCAACAATGGAAAAAGGCTTTCACAAAAAAAGGCTGTGGATGTTTACAGCATAACAAGGAAAAAATCTCATGAAAAATCCCAACAAAACCTGATTTTTTTGTTGTTGTTTGAAAAGCCTTAAAAATGACAGCACTGCAAAGAATATTCAAGCAACTATGTTGTTTTGTATTGGAAGAGGGAGCACTTTGCACAAATCCAGATTCTGGCCAAAACTTTAGAATAACCTAACAGCTTTGGCATGCTGTGGTTAAGACATTACCGTAAGTCTGACTTAGAAGACTAAAATGTTTCTTTTTTAACTAAGGAGAAAAAAAAAGATTTCCCCATTATTTGAATTTAACGTTATTCTGGGACTTTTTTTTAAGTTTCTGAAGTATGTATCTATCTAAGCCTTTTCATCACTATGTGTTTTTCTGCAGGTTCTGGCTTTGATTTACAGAAAACAACCAACATCCTGACAGACTGTCTCTTCTCTCCACCAAATATTTTCCATCAATTGTTATGGTATGAAAAAAAAAACAACCTATTAGGAAAATATCGTATAGACCACATAAGACTCATTTCCTTTCAGGAATGAGATGTTCAGATGAGAAAAAAAAACAGAAGAAAAGCAAATCTTGCTGAAGTTGAAAATTGAATGAGCAGGAGAAGGTCAGCATTTCTTAGTTTTGTGACTGGTTATGGAACGTGAAGAATTGCCTAGGCTAAGGATCACAAATTCTTCCAGCTGTGCTGCTTCGCCGGGAACAGTGGGACAAAAGCTGGAATTGGTGCTCAGCCAGTTTCAAACAAGGGGTCTTTTTACCTCATTCAAAATAATCCAACACTACACTGTCATTATTTAATCTAACATGCAATGTAGCTGGTTGGAATGTCGATCTGGAATATCTGACTCCTTTGACTTCTACAAAAGTTTACCCCAATTATTTGAGGCCAACATGTAATTTATAGGGATGTAAGTGTGTGGGTATCACGTGCCGAGCTTTGGACTTGAGCTTAGTTTTACCCTTCTCTTGCTGGCATAATGGAGGAAAATGAACAGACCATTAACAAACAGCCTGAACGGAGGATGAGGCATGATGCTTCCTGTGTTTCCTCTCCCATTTCTCAGTGAAAAAAGGGGCCAAAAAAAAGGCAAGCTACATGTGCAACAGTGTTTTCATGCTAACCACAGACCTGAGCCATAACAGAATTTGCCTTCTACTTTAGATCTCTGAAAAAACCACAATCCAGTCCTTAAAATATGCCACCATGCTGATACCAGCTGTCTATAGTTTGTTTTCACCTGTTTAAAGTCCTTAAATTACTGAAGAGATTTAGCATAGATGACTCACAGCAGCAGCGTTGTCAAACCCAATAGTCTATCACACTAATAATGATCAAAGAGCAGTGCTTGTCATGGTACTTCTGTATCAATACTGATTGTGTTATAATCAGCGTGGGGCTAAAAAAATGAACACATTGGCCACAGACAATGCAATACAACCCCAAAACAAAAAATACCACCTGTTAAGCAAATCACATTAGGTACAGATTAAGTGCATTTGCTAATTAATTGTTATTTCATTTATGAAAGCATGTTTTATATGTTGCATATAAGTTCTATAATGCACATGCCACAGTGCATGCTCTAAAAGGAAAGGATATGGAGTTTATATTAGAGTGTCCACTTGGCAACTGAAATATAAATGCAAATGATCTTTTCAATAGCTAAATTTTTAAACAGCTGTGATTTAGCACAAACCCATTTATTCCCAAGAACCCAGAGATGATGCAAAGGTCAGGGGCTTGCTCCTCTCTGATTTGAACAAAAGTAATTTTATTACAGGGTAGAAAAGCCTTAGCAAATTCAATTACTGCTGCAGTTATTCCATTTGCTTTGCAGATTATGGTTGAATATACCACTGGAAATGAGGAAAAAAAATGCAGCGATGTCGCCATTGACTTACCCAAATGTACTGGGGACTAATTCAGCCCACGGATATTCCCATTCAACTCCACAAGTCAATGGATACACAACAATCACCAACACAAAGTGGGGAAAACTGGGAGGGCAAATAAACACTCATAGAAGGGGCCCCAATTCAGTACTATCTGGCCTGAAAAAGGCACTCAGGCATGACTATTATGAGTAACAATTTGGATGGTAACAGAAAAGACTATTGAAATTCCACATAAGGCTGTCAAAATCAAAAATATCCCTTAGGATTACGCTATAGTTCGGAGGCATTAACCTTGTGGAGAAGCATTGGGATATCATAAGGGAGGGCCATATGGTTTTGAGGAGTGGAGTAACAGAAATGGGATGAAATTCAACATTACTAAATGCATAAGCATGCACTTGGGGACTAATAACAGTCACAAACTACAGCAAAAAAAAAAATGGGATGAAACTTCATATTACTAATTGAAAGATCACACCAATTCAAAGCTATTTTTGCTATGAACTGGAAGATCTGGAGTTGACAACTGAGAAAAAGGCAGCCTGGTATATATATCAGGCAATTTAGGATGTCAGCAGGATGCACTATACAAAAGAGAAGCATGCCATATCAGATGCTACCAGCCAAGATAGGAAATACCATTTTCATTATACATCACTACAATCTCATCTGGAACAAGAGTTTATAGTGCCAGTAACCCACATTTTGAAAAGTTAATGAAAACACAAACAAGTGCAGAGAAAAGACACAAGGATAAAGAAGAGAATGCATTGTAAGAATGGAGATTAGAGGAAAAGGGCTGGTTTAACCGTGCAAAGTCAAGGCTGACAGGATATGACACCCTTCTGGAAATGCACCAGAACACTGCAGAGCGACAGAGACACAAAGCAGGAAAACTCCTGTTCGATCTTCAGTGAAATAAAACCAAGAATACACTGGCATAAACTTCCCATAAACTAATGAGGATTGGAAATTAAAAAGTTTGTTAAGTGTGGAAGAGCAGTGGGGATTTGGAAGAGCTGGAGATGGGGAAAACACCTCGCTGACGTGAACTGGAACTCACAATATGATACCTGGCAAATGGGTACTCAAAGATCCAGAAAACCTTTTTCATCCCATGCTCCTGCACTGCCGTGCCTGCTCCCCTACAGAAATGGCAGCTGGAAGTTGTATACTGCTGACATTGTAACCTGGCACCGATACGAGTTCATGTTTTCGCAGCTCTGCATTAGCAACATACACCCCTGAAGCGTCCGATCTCTTTAAACATCCCACAACACGCAGCAAGCTTTTCATTCAAGCTAAGCAAGGAGCTGAAAGAAACCCCGTTTGACCTGCACCTTCCTGAAGAAACATCCCGTACATCAAGGCTGAATTCGACTACATTTGGAATTACTGATAGAAAAGTTAATCTCTTTGTGGAAGAAAAAAAAAACCCAAACCCTTTCATTTTCATAGAGCAATTTACACACTGTGCTCTCACTCTTTTGAGACAGAAATGACACTGAAACATTTTGACTCCTACAGCACACTGAAGACTACTAAATCCTATTAGCAACAAGAGGGGAGGTTTTCCTCCTCTTCTGAAACTGCAGTTCAGCAGGAAATCAAGAAGTAGTTCACATCGGCACACCACTGCACAGACTTGGTGCAAACCAGCTCTTAGCATTCATAATCCCCGGACAAATGTGATTTATGCTTGCGGTGTAAGACCACAAAAGGGCAGGACAACTCATGGTTTGATTCATGCCAGCAGGCGCTGTCATATTGCAAACAGCCTCTTCAACTACTGCAAGCGCCAAGGTCAACTAACCCAGTTCATGATGATGTCTGGATGAGCTCCACTGTCTCCTCTTTCAATTTTTCAAAGGTAAATATTCCCATATGTAATACTGAGTTACTGTAGGTAAATGTTTTCCTCTGTAGTTCAAAGAAACATGCCAAGAGTTGTTTCCCAGAAAAACACCCTCAAAACAGAATTTATCACAAACACTGAACATTCTCCACTAACGCCACCCACTGTGAAGACCTATGCACCTAAACAGAAATTACACATCTTCATACATAGGTGCTTGCAATTCAGCACCTAAATGTAAAAGCACTGTCCTATGTTTCTAAATGCTTTGTGTCTACCTTCTTAAAATTAGGCCATTTTTATGTTCATTCATCGGACTGAAAACTTTTGGTCCCAGTTGCTGGAATCCTGCATTACTGACAATTCCTACAGTTCCTCTGTGCCAATGAAACTGAGAAGGGTTTCACACGGAAAAATGGGGAGGCTCTGAGTGAGTAACAGCAGTTGCTTTCTTGATATCAAATCTTCTCAAGACGAGACTGAATTGGTTACCCCACTAAAATTCAGCCTGGTTTTGTACCAGCAAAGGAACCTGAGGCAGGTTTTCAATTGTCTTGAAGACAGTGTGGTACACACCACCTTCAACGAGATCAGACAGATACATACCTGCTGGTGGCCAGGCCTTGATATAGCCAGTGCAATGGACAACAGCATACTGTGCTTCGCCTTCTTTTACTGGGCCAAGGCCATTCCTAAATGGAAAGGAAACACAGAAGTATTATGTTGACTGACTTTCAGAAGAGCTTTATGCTTTTAAACTACAACTACTAATGATTTCCTGGTATTTGCAAGTTATGTTAGAAACAACCCACCATCAGCGTAGAGTTCTGTACGATGTCAGCTCCATTACAACGCTATTCAAGCCATACCTGTTTTCCATAATATTTCTCTGAGAAAGATACTGAAGCTTATTTCAGACATGGAGCTGGTTAAGACAAAGAAGTCGAGAGACTTGTGCAAGGTTTACAAAAAGATCCAGTGACTCCACCACAGCTGAATTTAGTGGCAAGTTCTCTCTTGAAACTCAGTGCTGTTTGACACCGTGTGCTAACACAGATGTTTGTCCAGTAGTACTCCTTGAGTGAGCTTAGCCCAGTGGAAAGTAAGAGTGCTTATGGCAACTAACTGTTGCGCTAAATTAAGTAAAAGTACCTGTATCTTTTTCTCATGGTGGTTATTCTGTTCAGAGGTAAATGATCCAGAGGAGCATTTCCACACCTAGAAGTAAATTAATATTTGAAAGGGCTCAAAAAAGAAATCTAAATACTCAAGATGAACATGCATTTTAAGGTGTTTATTAGCATATATAAGTAGACAATAATGGATACTTATTTCTGATAGAAAGTCACAGATTCATGTTTTCTTAGAACTCGAAGCTTTCACAGACTGAGCTTTTTGAGTGTGGTACAAATATTGTCTTTACTTTATAAAGAAAAATAGAAAAGACTACAAAAGGATTCCCTCCTGCACACCCCCAACCTAAAGACTATTTGAAATAGATATTCCAAGAATGGCTAAAGAATAGATACACTTCAAAATACTATAAAACAAGGGTGAAAACTAGAGAAGAATGTAAGTCAAGCCCCCAGATATCCACACAAATCAACCTCAGTGTTTCAGTAGCTCCCCGGGACAGAGCATTTTGACTGCCATACACCAGCTACTATGTTAGTAGATACTAATCTAATGTTTACAACCACAGACTATTTACACTGTCAAGTAACTTTGTTTAACACTTGTCCATGTATATTTTGTGATATTTCTAACTATGCTGAACTGCATGATTTTAACAATCCATTTGAAGCTGAGTAAATAGTTTGAAGGGTAAAACCAGTTCATTTTTAATGGAAAAAAAGAACAATAACAATGAAAGAAGTAATCACAAGGAAAGTTCACATTATTTGATGCTCATTCTTCCCACAAGTTTGTTGGTTTGGTTTTTTTTTTTCTACCAGTCACTGCCAAGGAGAAGGAATGAACAATTAAAATAAGATTTAGAATGACAAAAACAATGGAGCTACTGGCACGCATAAAATTACTCTCGTGCACTGGAGTTTACAGAATCAGGGTGCTAGGGAATAACTGCAATCTGAACTGTTGTTTTAAAA
Source organism: Falco naumanni (assembly GCF_017639655.2). Classification (NCBI taxonomy): domain Eukaryota; kingdom Metazoa; phylum Chordata; class Aves; order Falconiformes; family Falconidae; genus Falco; species Falco naumanni. Next base: position 12,637,440 of record NC_054060.1, on the reverse strand, counting down.
GCTGGGGCACAACTGTAAACAGGACATTTGGCCTTGTTCCCTTCGCACAAAGAAGTCCTCACATGATCACTGTGTGCAGCTTGGAGGAAGAGAAAGCAATGTTCCCAGCTCTGCCAGCCTGTGTTTCTTTCCCCCCAGTTAAGGGGGGGAAAGACGCTATATAGCTCTGAATTCTGATCTTGCAGGTATGAAGTATATAAACCCCTTACAAAGGCACCCAAGAGCCATACATTCAGCCTCCTCGCATGAATGGAAGAAAATCCACCACATAACCTAAGAACAGGCATCTGTTTTAATGTGTGAAATATTTTGCTTTGCATGTTTCATTCCATAACAAATTTGCATCATCTGTTTTCAGCATATATACTGGATATAGGCTGCAGATGCAATTGTGTACTTTCCCTCCCTAACCACACAGACAGAAATTTATTGCAATAGCAACAGGCATTTTATCCCATTAGCACTCGAACAACAGAAGTGCCCACAAGCCCCAATCAGAAGAACTGGGCTGGCAAATCTCTTTAAAGCAGCCCAAGCAATGCAGGAGAAGTTGGAAAATTGCAAAATAAAAACCCTCTAACAATTACTCATTTATCTAGCATCAACCAGCTGACATCTGGTTAATTCATACCAGGCTTAGGTTAATTCCTACATAGCTGGCAAGTTTGTAGCTGAATTCCTGTTTGTCTTCAAGATTCTTTTAGTATTATTGGTTTGCTGAAAAAATACACAAGAGTTGGTCTTTCGTTACACTTGTGAAAGCTTTGTTCCCAAAGTATTGATTTGAACAATTTGACTAGAAGAGACAATGGCTTACATTCCAGGGGTGAAGTTGTCATGAAGTTCTCTGGGGAAAGCATCCTACACCCCACACTGATAAAAATAACTGCAACACACAGATGAGGTGTTGTTTTGTCATTAAAGGAAGACAAGTTTCAGTTTTACTCCAGTTCCAAAAGGAAGATCTTTGGAAATGCTTAATGGGAGTGTGTCATTACAGCTTTGTTTCCTAAGCGAGGTAAAATTAGTGCAATAAGGTATCTGAAGTCTAATCTGAGACAGGACTGGAACCATCACAGGAATACAAGGTAAAGGATAATACCTCATCCTGCAAATGAAAGAGCGCCTTGATCCCATGCACATTCTCATTGAAGACTGCTGACCCTCTTTCTTTACTGTTCCAGTCTTCAAGTCCAGGATTCGTCCTAGAAAAGCCAGGGAGAGCAACTGATGTTCAGTACATAAGTTTAATTCCATTTACTACGAACTGAGACGACAGTAAGTTCATAAGCTAAATGTCATCAGCCCAGTTGGGGGGAAAAACACCAACAAAAAATCTTGACCATGGTCTCACACAGGTTATGTGCTGGCTTAACTAATGACTTCAGCGAAGCTGACTGAGTCACAACAGTGATGGCTCTTTTCTCGGTTGGCCCAAGACCAACTTCCAAGGCAGGGTCAAACGTCTGGAGGCAGAGAATGACAGCAAGCATTTTTGACTCGATCTGCTCGTTCCACTCTTTACCAGAACCGTGGATAAAGCAACATGCATCATTCCCCTGACAGCTGCCCCTCCTCCCCTCTGCCTTTATGCCTATCCAGAACGCTTCCACCATACCACCACCTCACATATTCAGAACTGCAGTGACGGTGAGGAACACAAAAGATCAAGATTTTCTCCTTGATGATAAGATACAGGTTATGTCACAACAGCACTTGTGGTGACGCACTTTCAGAGTGGATAAAAACCTGACATATCGGGCTATTTTTAAAGTTAATTTTCAGCCGGATCAGGGAGATGATCTGACTCACCACAAGCAACATGAGTCTATGCAAGGTCCGTGGCTGGACCCTGCTGACCAGCATAAGCTGACTACAAACCTCAGGATCTCAGCCCACTGACAAAGCATTGAAAAGGGATGACAGCTACCAAGTCATCTCAACAGAGCACTGAGCTGACACTACAGCAGTAAGCTGGGGGAGGTCTTTATTAAAAAACAAAGGTAGCAAGGTGGTAACAGAATAATCTTCCCATTCTCCTGAGACAAAGCACAAGGCAGTGATTACCACAGAGAGGTTCAGATCAGTGGTGATGCGGTACAGGGTATCACCTAGAATCCTACTGTTTCGCACCAAAGAACTAAGAATGGACTTTGGCATCTACAGCTCGGTTGCTAACAGATGACTATAAAATCTTGTGCCTTAGTAACACAGACTAAAAATGAATAACTGGCCCAGATCCACAGTGCTTCAGGGCTGGATACAGCCACAAATGTGACAGTGGGCAAGAGAAATGCAGTGGAACAGCTGCCGGACAATTAAATGACAGCTACCAGCGCTGATGACACAAGACCATGAGCAAACCTACATGTTTAAAGGTGAGTGTCTTTCAGTAACTGAAACTATATAAGCCAAGTCTTTACTATGATATAACTAGACAAGTCTACAGCAAAATATGATACTGTACTCTGTCTATACTAAACTGAAAAAATAACACAGAATACATTAAAGGCCTCCCTCACCAGATTTACTCACAACTTTCTGTCCAAAAATGAAGCATGAAATAATCCTACTGCCAAACGTTAATTTCAGAAGTACTTTAACTGAAAAATATTTACCTCCATCCATGAATGGGAATAAAATAACTTACAAAACAGTTTAAAGATTATTACTTTAGATAAGGAACTAGGCAGCAGCATTTTATTCTTAAGGTATACTCAAGATTACTTCTGGAGGAAAGCCATCCTTGTCAACAGAAGGTTAGATACCATTTGGTATAGCTCCAAGGTATAGATATATCTCAGATGGTTAAGTTGTTAGCAAGCCTGGGACCAATTCCTAAAGATGCTTCAATTCAAAGCACTGCGCTACCAGCACTCATACCACTGTATTTCCCAGCTCAGTTTATGCTGACCCTATGATGTAGGATGGATCTAAGCTTCAAATCCACCTCCCTCCCCTGCATCCAAGGGTCTCTCTCAGTCTCATTTTCTACAGGTAAAGCCACGGTCTATTTCCCCACCAATTTAGAGAAAGGGAATATCATTACACAGGAGGCAAACAGACTCACAAATGAAGGCAACACATGATGAAGCAAATAAAGACAGAATATATGTTCAGCACCCAATGGCTGTTCATATTGAGCGTCAAGACAAATCAAACTATTAAAGGCATTTTTCTCTTTGGACACAATAACTTTGTCATACACATCATCAAAAGAAAAGTCATTTTCTGTGCACTTTTATTTTTTTGCATCCCAATTTAAATTCTTGAAGTGACACAAACAATCCAAAAGCAGTGACAGTAAATGTAAGTCAAACAGCTCATAGAAATTTCTCATTTTTTATCATTCAAGAGCATCTATAAAAATAAGTATACTTCACAACTATGTGGTTGCTAAGCCTAAAACTGCTGACACATGTTCCTTTGGCATGTCTGGAACCCCCGACAACAAAAGTCATAGTTTTTAAATATAGCTTTTTGTTTGGCAATGTCTTAGAAATATGTACCAGATAACAAATAGTCTAAATTTTGCCCTGACTTACAAAATCACTGCAGGGGGTATGTGGGGGTATGAGTCAGAGAAACGTGTGGTGCACAGATATTATGACAAAGTGCTCTCAACAGCTTGTTTCAATAGTCAGTCATGTGTGTATTAACCTTGCAGAGCTCTAACAATATAGTGCAGATTTTGATAAAGAACAAGCAGCTTGTGTCTCATACTATTAAACACTTACAATCAAATTATATTAAAACGAGGAAGAATTATAGGTGACTAGACTAAGGATAAAGCTTTCAATTTATCTCAGACATTCTCATCTGTGCACTCCCTGGCGTAAGAGGGATCTCCTAAGACCCAGCATACCAGGGCTTGTTGGAGCTTTGAAGTTAATAATACTGGTGTTGCCAGGTGTGCAGAGCATATCTGGGAGAGTAAACTGGGAAGAAACCCACTGTGAGATCTGCACGCAACCAGTGCAGCCACGCAGCACAGGTAGAAGCTAGCTTTGGGAAAGGAACAGCATTATACTACATTCTTGCACCCTGTGTCTGCTGCAGTATTGCACACACCACCGAGAGCTTTCTCTTGCGCCCTGTGTCTGCCTGCGGTTACTGCACAGACACCACGAAGGGTTTTCTCTGCAGAGCTCTCCTATTTCATGATGGCCATCTGGATACAGTGTTACCGCGTTTTATTTCCACCCTAACTGCTCGAAAAATCCTCTTCATTTCTAGACCTAGACTTACAAGCACTTAGCTTTCACCAGATAATTCCAAAGAAGGCAAAGAGACAGGACACAGTGAAGTCAGGACATGCTGGAGTTGTACCCCAGTGTTTGTCGTGACTTCTTATCGCTGTGACAATCTGCAACGGTGACAATACAATGTCACCTGGTCTCAAGACAAAAGTCCCAGCCATTTCTCCTAGGCTCCCTGCCACTCCACAGCTGACTGAGAAGGGAATGGACCCACACCACTCTGCTTCTGCCAGCATGGAACTGCAAAATTATCTTTTACCTGCTTTGATACCAACTATAGTTCACTGCAGCTGCTCCTGCGATGGACCTTGGCAGGCCCCATGCTGCGGTCCAAGCAAACTGGCATAAATCACAACGTGTCCTATGGACAGCTCAGCTCAAGGCGGTGGCATGCTCTGATGAGAGCTCCATCACAGAACCATAAAATATTCATATCTCCATGTGTTCCTGCATCTTTTACACTGCTACTGCTACCTCGGTGATAAATGCTCAGTTAGGTTTCTCCACAGGAAACACATACAAAGTACATCCAATATTAAAGTTGGCAATTATGTTCTTATTAATAAGAAATATTCTAGGATGCTCTGACAAATTCTGTTAACTGAATAGCGTACATGTACATTTTTAAAATTTCTTCTAGTTTCTTCAGAAGAACAGTTTTAACAACCCAGTGCCACCGCTAGCTGGATCCCTTATGAGCTTCCCCATAAACTGGTAATTGCAAGTAGTCCACCTTCACGTTAAACTTTTCCCCTCTCCAGCTCCAGACACAACCTTCAGATACAGCAAGCGTAGGATGTGTATCTCCATCACAGCACTACTGTGACTGACACTGCTGTCTTATTACCATTTACAGCAGCTGCACAACTCAGAGGAAACCAGAATTTACTCTGCTGCAAAAGAGAAAGCAAATAAATGAGTACAATGCTTATTAAAACCAGCACACAAATCTCTCCGGTTGGTCCGGGTATAATTGATAATTTGTTGAAATCTACCCACTACAGTCCCCATCCAGAAGGCAGTATTGCTTAAAGCTGCAATAAACTAGTCCTCTGAGCAGGAATCAACCACATGACCCAGGAACCTGGGACCACAGAGGTGAGGACAGTGTGCAAGTGACTCATTATTTGGGTAACACTACAGAAGTCATATAAAGGTCTTCCCAGTAAAAAGATTAGTTAGCAACAGATTCCAGTACTGAGGATACAAGCCAGAAACATTCCCCTTGTGTTATGCTGCAGCATCTTTTCAAAGATGCTCTAAAAACTTTCTTATAATGATCAAGGGGACAAATGTTCGCATTGGCACAGATACACCCCTTGTGTGTGCAAATAGTGAATGGATTATGCACAAACCTTCCTGTTCTGGATCTCCAGTTCCTACCGTGAATGTTCAAATACCTTTTCTGTGCTTGCAATGTTTGAGATGAACGTAAGCCAAGGACTGGCCTGGGCCTACTGAAGTTCATGGGGTTTCAAATCTGGGAGTTTGGCTCAAATCCATCTTTACACAATAGCACCAGCCTGTTAGAAAATTCGTTCCTCCACGTTTAAGCACTGCATGCTAAGGTTTATAGTCTGGTAATCAAACACAGTCTGTTCATTGTTACTTTTTCAGGTTTTTTTTTGGTTTTGGGGGGTTTATTGGGGTTTTTTTTTGTTGTGGTTTTTTTTTTTTTTTTTGTGGATTCAAAACTTCATAAGCTTCAACACCTAATTTTACCACAAATGCTTTCTCTGCTGGATTTCAAGTTCCTAAGAATCCTACAGTCTCTAGTTAGAAAGGAGGGTTGTTACATAAGGGTATTCTGCAAAAATTTCAGTGTAAGTTGAAATGGCTGTCTCTAAAAACAATAATATGGTATTCACATCCAGTTTGCAGCATGAAAAATAACCTTTTAGAGCAACAAAAGACTACTACCTGCTTACAAAGATCAGAAGAAATCTGTTTTTGCCTCAAGCACACAAAAATACTGTTGGCAAAGTACATGACAGAATTTTCCACTTCCCTCTAACTTATCAGTAGATGGACTGCTATCTTGAACAGAATCTTGGACCTGATAAGGAAACAGTCTGCATTAATATATGGAGTGTCCCTTGCTCTCAATACCTTCAGCAACCCAGCAAACTTTGTGCTGTAGATGATAGAGTCTTGTCTTACAAAGGACTAGTCAGGTATTTCATAATCATTGTCAGCCACCGGATTGTCTACATATTTCTTTCCAGGCAAAATAAAATAGAGGATATACCAAGTTTGGTTTGGACAAGATAACAAAAGATGACTTTGTGCTCATTAAGTGTACTCCCCAGGCTACTCACGGAAGACAAACAGAACACAGGAATACAGCACCCAGAAATTCTTCTGAAAACTAAACACATCTTTATCTTACTATAAAAATGGAAAGAGCAAGAGAGGGATGCAGGAAAACAAGAGGAAATAATTAAAAATAAAAACAAAGTAACGATCAAGATACCGATGCTTCTGGACGCAGTTCCAAATGTAAGCTGACCCTCAAACTTACGGGTCAGAGAACAAAGGACTTCTTCTATGGTGATGCTTAGTCTTTATTAGTACATTAAGTCTTTAGAAATAAGCGGTAGAGATCAGCTTAAAGTTGTGTGTTCTCAACTAAAACTACTAGGTACCCATCCATCACACAGAAGCGCAACACTGCAAGCAAAATATTTATCATTTGTAAGGGGGCAGCACAGAGAAGTCTATCACTCATGAGTGCAGCATCAAAAACCCAACTCTGTTACTGTATCCTGGCATATGAAAGATGCGCATGAAGACAGCATTAGTGGTTGGACACTGACTCCACAACAGTTTGTACAGATAGAAGACACAGGCAGCTGCTTGGGATAAACAATCAACTTCCAGAAAACAAAGCAAAACATCTTTTTAAAAATTTTTCTTTTATCAGTTTACATATATACACACCAACTACAGCTGAACATTCAGCTTTACAGCACTAAGGTACTCAGCTAACAGAGTTCCTCTTGGAAACAATGGATGCATTATGAATACATAAACAAAATGTCTTTAATAAGAAGATTAAGTAGCCTGAATTTCATCAATTTATATGAAATTACTCTTGATAATCTCATGGCAGAGCAAAGCAATTATTCTGCATTAATTCGACAATTAAAAAAAAATAAAAACCTTTAAAAATTCATACCCTTGCAATTGTAAAGGTTACCATTTTCTCTCATGTTTAATGCAGCTCTGCAACTGCTGTAAGCTCTACTGCATTTAATAAATACACACATTCACCCTGTGGATCCCACCAAAAAAACTTACAGATGATCTAAGAACACATTAAGAATCAAAACTGTGATGCACACACAGTATTTGAAGGCTCTCTTTCCAGGAACTCACATTTACATAAACCAGAGGCAGCTTGCAATATACAAATAAACCATTATACACATTAAAAAAAAAAAAAAAAAAATCCTGGTCACACAGCGATTCTCTCAGCATTCTGGGGTTTATTATTTAGATGAAGGTAACGGTCATAAAAGCACTGACATATCTACCATGTACATACACATGTTAGAGTACACAGTCCCTGTCCTGAAAGCCCAAGCGCCTGCCCTCGAAATGACAAGGTATTTACCATGGGGCTCGGGGGACCGAGCACAACTACCACAGTGCAGAGATGTGCTGCTGGTCCTCCAGGTATCCTCTACAAACAGAGCATCTCTTCAGCATCACAACACAGAGGCAGGAACTGTGTGGAGTTAATGCACCAAAGACTACAATCGTAATAAAACTGTACCCACAAAAAATGCATCTCTCTGGCCTCTCACTGAGGGGAAAGCAAACACGGGAGCACTAAGAATAGCCTGGACACTCAAAACATAAGTGGACTTGAGACCATCCGAACTTCAGATTACAAAATGAGGGCAGAAACACATGACTGGCACCAGTTACACTGTGCACCCAAAATCAGCACTGAGTTTACAGCGTGCCTCTCCTGCTCACACCAGAGGTTACAGTGCAGCGCTCTCAGGCAACGCCCGCTAACCTGGTGTTTATTTTATCACCGCTAGTTCATATTTGCTGCGCAGTTAATGGCCTTTTAAATCTACAACAAAAAAAGACACCAATTCTTGATAACATTCAAAACACATTGAGAGGCCACGAAGAATGTACAGCTCTAGAAAGTACAAGCCTGATGAGGTTGTTTTTAGAGAACAGATTTGCTAACTCGTGATGCTTAACTCATTCACCAAAGAACCCTGCTCATTCACAAACAACCCCAGCGTGCAGGCGCTGGCACTCCTCGCACATTTGCCTTCCTCTGCATCAGACGCAGCACCGCCACGTGGGACTGCTGCCAGGGCTCGCAATGATGCAGAGCAGATGGGCTCATAGCAGGCAGCAGGCTTTCTCTTTCATACTTCGGATTCATGCAAAATAAGTACCATTGCTGCATTGTTAGGGGTGTACATATAGTTTTAATACACATGTGGAAAGTTTTAATTCACATGTGGAAAGGGTCTGATCTTCAGACCGTCTCCCCTGTGGGTGCAGGAGCCCCTGGGTTCTGCCTGGAAGGTGTCTGGTAGCACAGGTCATCGCTTACTGGTATCGTAGCCTTTATGGACCACAGTCACAGCTTCCACCCCCGGCTTACAGGAAGCTTAGGACATGGCAGGGGAGAACATGTTTGATTGTTTGTAGATGGTCAATGCAATCTAAATTTCCTGATATTAAAATCACAATCCTACTAAATCTTCCAAGGCATGGGTCAGTAGGACTTTGAGGGAGGTAGCACTGTGGGTGGGAGCAAGGTCTCCCCATGCACACCCAACCCTTCCTTCCCAGCTGGTCTGACTGTACAGAACAGGCTGGGACCTCCCCCCAGGAGCCCCACAAGGCTGTACAGCAAGCCAACATTTACACCTCTGTCCTCTGCCTTCTAGGGTTTTGTGCCCTGGCCCAGCTTCTCCAGAAGAGCAAAGCCACGGGGACACTGGTATACCAATACCCCTTGAGAATACAGTACAACTGTATAATCAGTCAGCCTCACACAACCTGGAACAAAATCAGGGACCACACAGGACTTCCCAGCTGTCACTATACTGCATACATATCAACCAAGAAGCTTGCGGAATGGCAGGGATAAAATGCAATCGCTCTCGCTCCAAAGTTGGCAGTGCCTTCCACCCGAATGTTACGAGACTGCTATAGCTCTCGCAGGCTGGGGCTTCACTGTGCTCGTGTGTTTGTTTTATCATGCAGCAGGAAACAGCACTGTATCCCTACCCCACCGTACACGCTACGTGACAAAGCATCGCTAATACACTGATAAATATATCAGTGAACAAAATAAATAACTGGCTCCGATCATGTACTTAGCCGCAGCTACTAAAGCGACGTTGAGAGGAGATCCACACCTTCACTCTTATTTTAAAGATGAGGGCACTAAAGCCCAAAGGAAAGACTTCTCTTGCCTGCGGTCAACCAGCAGCGGAGGTGCAGCCAGAACAGGGTCCACACGCTTGAATAAGCAATATGAGTTCTCAGCAGAGCAGAGCTGTAGATAAAAATTCTCGATAACATAATCCACAGTGATTCTCAGAAAGTCCATAAAGATCTCATGACAACTCTATGCTTATCAGGGCATAATCAGCTTAAAAGAGAAATAAACATGATTATGCTTCCAAAAGAAGACTATAGGCTAGGTTGCTGATTCATCTTTCTTTATATCCAGTGATAACCTCTTGATGTATCAGCGTAGAACCTGAAACAAATCAGTCCAAATAAGGAAAAGAAATCTCACTTGAATCAAATACTCCACTTTCACGATGCTACTTAGAACCAGGACATGCTCTCTATTGCTCATTTTCCCCTCTCCACTCATGAAAAACATTCCTGAACTACCTGTCCCATAACGATGACTAATGTTCCACTAATGTGGGTGTCCAAGTGGAGATGAGTGGTGTTCCTCAGGGGCTGGTATTGGGTCCAGCGCTGTTCACCATCTTTGTCAGTGACGTGGACAGTGGGACTGAGTGCACCCTCAGCAAGTTCGCTGATGACACCAAGCCATGCAGTGCAGTCAACACACTGGAGGGAGGGGACATTATCCAGAAGGACCTAGACAGCCTTGAGAGGTGGGCCCGTGTGAACCCCATGAAGTTCAGCAAGGCCAAGTGCAAGGTCCTGCATGTGGGTCAGGGCAATCCCAAGCACAAATACAGACTGGGTAGAGAATGGACTGAGAGCAGCCCTGAGGAGGAGGACTTGGGAGCGCTGGCTGACCCCACCATGGTCAACCCAACATGACCCAGCAATGTGCACCTGCAGCTCAGAAAGCCAACCATACCCTGGCCTGCATCAAAAAAGCACGACCAGCAGGGCAAGGGAGGCGATTCCCCCACTATCACCACCTCTGCTCTCATGACACCCCACCTGGAGTGCTGCATCCAGCTCGGGAGACCCCCAGCATAAAAAAAGACATGGACCTGTTTGAATCAGTCCAGAGGAGAGCCACAAAGATGATCAGAGCACCTTTCCCACGAAGACAGGCTGAGAGAGTTGGGCTTCTTCAGCCTGGAGAAGCGAAGGCTCTGGGGAGACCTTACATCACCTTCCAGTACCTAAAGGGGCCTGTAAGAGAGCTGGAGAGGGGCTTCTTACAAGGGCAGGTAGTGGCAGGACAGGAGGGAATGGCTTTAAACTGAAAGAGGGCAGATTTAGGTTAGCTCTTACAAAGAAATTCTTCACTGTGAGGGCGGCGAGGCGCTGGCCCAGGCTGCCCAGAGCAGCTGTGGATGCCCCATCCCTGGCAGTGCCCAAGGCCAGGCTGGACGGGGCTGGGAGCAACCTGGGCTGGTGGGAGGGGTCCCTGCCCGTGGTGGGGGGGTTAGAACTAGATGGTCTTTAAGGCCTCTTCCAACCCAAACCATTCTATGATTCTATGATTATAAATATAAACCATCAAAGCTCACTCTCCTCGCTAGCCTAGCTTCTCTGGGGGACTATTTGAACCTCTCTAAATATGTTAAGGTTTACATCATCTAATTGCAAAAGGCGTTGTATAAGCATTAGAGTCAAGTTATGACATTCTTACAATAGAATGAAGAGTCGATCCAATCAACAGCAAAGTTAAAAAAATAATAAAAGTAATGCAATTGAAATGTAGCTATTTTCCAAGCTATTTTTAAATATCTGTCTGTCCCGTACTTACCAACTGGAGACACTGACCCACAAAGGGATAATTGAAAAGCTTTCTCACCCCCTCTTGTTTTTCAATAAGAAACCCCTCACGTTACACAGCTGTTTGCTTAATACAACTTGTTCTTATAAAAGCTCATGAGGCCAAAAGGTCTCTGCTGTGCCTGCCTTCAAGTTTGACTAACCAGTCCGCATCAAGTAATTCTCCACAGTGTTGGGCAAATATGCATCTTTTTAATTAAATTAAAAAGGAAACTATGTGGGCTTTTGAACCTTGCTATTGAGTTAATTTTAAGGGACTATCTGAAGGGATAGCGTTACAGATCACATGCAGATCTCTCTGCTGATGGACCTGGAAAAACGGGACTTAAAACCCCAAGCGAATAATTCAAAGCACATGTTAAAACTTAAGTTATTAAAAAAAAAGAAAAAAAACAAAACATTTTAAGGACTAAATGTATTTTCAATTCTCCACAATAGTTATCTTATGTATGGGAAACATTCAGCATACTAAATAAAACAGCTTATAGAAACCCACACAGATGTGCAAGCTCTCCCCAGACATAAATACAACAGCATCTATCTCCATTTCCAGTTCCCTATCTGTAAAGCAGGATGATGATCCTGTTTTTTCATCCGTGCATCGCCCATTTAAACTTCAGCAGCAGCAGCTTTATCTTGCTATAGGTTTGTATAAGTCCTGACAGCCACATTCTGATCTCCGCAGGTTCGTTCAGGCTCAGTCACTAAACAAATAAATATCACCAAGTTCATGGTTCAATGAGCTGGTCAGTTGGGGTAGCACTTCTGTTACAATTATCAGATGTGTTGGAAGGCAAGCCTGAGCTGGAGAAAACTATACTAAGGCCTGCCAGTGATCCAAGACACAAAGAGCTCCTCAAAAGACAGAGCAGACTTTCTATAACTAGAAAAAGGATGGAAAACCCCAGAAACAGTTACTCGAAAGCACCATCAGCAGAGACTCCCATGACAGAACAGTTATCCAAAACAACTGAAATATGTAATTTATTCTTTTACCATTCACAGCTGCGTAATAAATCAATACACAAAGGTCGTAAGTAGCTTTTAAATTAACCTATTTGTTTCACTTGAATGCTCAGACAGGAAGCTTTACTGAAAAACACTTCGGCCAAAAAAGCTTCAGCTCCTGGCATTCTATATCACTTGTACTTCATTATCAAACTCAAATAACTGGGATACATGCTTTATTAGTAAATACTAGTATCATCTGGTTCTGAAATTTGGCTGTGGTCTGTTCCATATGAGCTGGTGACACACTACAGAGTAGTCCATTAGAGGAAATAAATAATGACTGCAAGATGACTTTGCAAGATATTTTGCTGGGGACAGAATTAAATTTAAACCCATGAGGAAGGAGAGAGAGGGAGGAGAACAAAAGGCCCAAGGATGCTATCTGGTTGTTTTTATAAGCTACTCTCTTAATTCAATTAAAATAAGGTGTGTGGGGCAAAACATTATTATAGGTTTTAATTCTCTTTTTGAAGACTCAAGATACTTACAAATTACATGCAAAAGTCTCCATGCTGTGAAAATGGAAGGAAGAAGGCTTGATGACCTAAGTTCAGATCTAAAGCACTACAGTAAAACAGACCAAACCACAGAAAACTGTGGGTTTGTGCTGCCATATGGGAGGCTTTTCCCTCCATGCAGCTCTGTGCAGGGTATCAGTGAGAAGCAAGCGGGTGCCACGGTCTCACCAAGCTGATGGAACGCTAGGGAAGGATCAGAGACTGTGGAAGTCCCGCCTTGGCTGTCCCAGTGTTATGAAATAGGAGAGCTTTAGCTAAGGAAAGAGAGATGGCAGCAGCATGGGATAAGTCAGTAATTCCCCTTTTGAAGCAAGCATAGACTCGGGTGGAATGCTATCAGCCCCAGGTACCACTCCTCACTCCGCTTCCCTAGCCTGTTGCTGCAACTCATCACATAACAGTAAAATATTTCAGTGCATTGTATTAAATTCATTGAGACAACACAACACTCAAATTAGGCGAAAGGAAAAGCTAGTTCTCAACAGGGCAGATGTCAAGGCTAATATTGCACCCTCCCAACATCTGTGGAGTTCTTATCAAAGCAGTGAATCCCCTGAGATTTAGAAAGGGTTGCAAGCAGGGCCAGTGCCAAAAGGCTCTAAGAGGCATGCTCGGACTGCTTTAGTGGCAATGTGTTAACCAAAGAAGTTGGTCAGGTATTTGTGAAACACTAGTATTTTTTAAAGGAGGAAAAAATCACTAACTCCATATATTTCATCGTGTTTAACAAAATAGAGCGGGTTGAATAAATATTGAACATTAAAAACACGCAGCACCCTTGAAACCCAGCAACTGAAAATGATCCAGTCAAAACATCTGTGATAACAGACCTAAGTATGCAGCAGTTTCCAAGTGAGAAACTCAAGGTGAAGACGGAAGAGAAATAATAACCGCAAAACCCACTTGCACATGCATGTCTAAACACCTGAAAATTCACCCTAAAAGCATTCCCTAATGCTAATCAGGTGTAATAAGTCTGTCTCAGAGTACTAGGCTAGAGTCGCTTCCTTATTTTAGCACAAACATGTACTGACCTCTTTAAACCACCATTATAATTACCGAAGTAATTTTTAAAAAATGCAGCTTATTATCACTTGTTTTCCTTCGAGTACTATCCACCCAAACGGAGCGTGTCAGCGGCAGGGAGACCACTGGGTCACTGTGTTTGTGTAGGAGTTGCTTTATGAACTGTTTTATACATGGCTGGCTTCTCCCAACATTTGGGATTTCCCCCCACTCCCTCAGAAACAGCCCTAGAGACAAAAGCAAAAAAAAAAAAATAAATTCTCTTGGAATAAGTTAGAGAGATTAAATGTACCACACATTTAAAATATGATCATTTCAAAATACCTATTTTTTGACAGCAGACTGCATTTTTCTTATTTCTGCGGTATTGTATAGTGTGTCAAAAGTACTGGAATGGTGCTCTAAGGCCTCAAGGTCCTCTTTCTCATGTAAACCACACAAAAAGCCAAATTCCACCGTCTGTGTTACCCCTGTACAATAACGGGACCACAGTTAGCGGTCACACAGCCAGACCTGAATGAAGGATTTGTTTCGTTCAACTGAAAAACAAGGCAATCCCCTTGCAAAGGAAGCGTTAAGTCCCGTACGTGTAATGTCATGCACAGAGTATTTAAAACTTTCCTCATCTTCCCTCTGGAAAGCCCAGCGCATTCAGACTCAGATAGCTCTCACTGACCCACTAAGCTTTCCTATTTTGCCACATGAAGTTCACAAACGGTGCTTGATCAACCCAAATGACGACAGAAGAGAAGCTGAAGACACAGAGGTTTTGTGCATCACCTCCAGGCACACGCTAGCGGGATAGCCAGGATGCAGGTGCCACACAGGCACAGCTTCCTTGTTGCCCGCTCCTAAGCATCTACTGCACCGATTCATTTGCTTGCAAACAGAATGGGGATGGAGGAAGCAAAATATTCACGTCCTCCATCCTACATGTAAAAAACGTGCCAGCTGAACAGACTAAAGCTTAAACCCCACAAATTCCTGTGCTTGGCACTGCTCGAGTTCAAAGGCTATCTCTAGCTGGCACCGTGACCTTCCTGCTACGAGAACAAACAGTCCACAAAAATGTGGGCAGATTATTTTTTTCATTGGAACAATGCAACAGGCTGGTGTGTATGGAAAGTCTTACAACTGGAACATTCTCTTCACTCTCCGCAATGCCGGTGGGACCACATAACTTTGCTGAAAAACAGGTATCACATGGTGATTTGGTAGTTGTCAGCAACGAGCCAAATCTTTTCTAAGATTTCACACTTTAAAATAGGAAAAGATGCCTTGCCAAAATTGGCTTTTTCTACAGTAAAACCAGACTGAAACCTGAAACACTGAGTTCACACGAATCACTCATATATTCTATACATGGCAGTGTGTTTCAAGAATTGTCCCCTCTTTTTCAGGACAACTTCAGTGTTGAAGCTTCTATTTTCAAAAATCTCCGTTCCCTTCCATTGCAGGTGCAATAACCCTGGCACAGCTGTCTCCAGCCTCCACCCTTCTGAGGAATAAAGTTGGGGGTGTTTGGGTATGTATGTGTGGGTGGGTGGAAAATCCCATAAAATATTAAAAGCCAAGTTTCAGACAGGCCTGCAGAGACACAAGATTTCAGGACATCTCATATCACGTATATGGAAACTTTACCTCCTCCCCACCTTGCCTGCTTTGTGTGTGCTGTTTACTGGATGCCTGCTCATCTTCACTCTAGAGGTTGTTACATTTCATGGACATACAGTGAAAACAGCTGACGATGAACCACTGTTGCTGGGATAAAAAGTACAGGTAGCTATTAAGTCTCTGTACAAACAAAAAATTATACAACTCGGTCCCCACCTGCCCAGAAGCTAACAGCCTTACTAGGTCAGCCATCCTGTCCCAAGATGCTAAAATCTAAAATACTAAGATCTGGTTTTAATTCTCTGTACTCTGCCTTCTAAGCTGCTGGGCTGGGCACTTTCAGAGACAGATGGTTCTTTAGTGTTCATGTACTTTAAAAAGTTTTCAGACAGAAGCAAAAAAAATAAATCAGATGTCAGTTGAAACAGCCCCTTACACACAGAGTACCTTTCCAATTCTGATAAACGTGCTCCTCAGAACCAAAGGCTAGAGAACAAAGTCCCAAAGGAGCTTTACTACATCTTTTGTCGACTGTCTTACCAAGGACACACTTCTATGAACAAAAGGATTTTTTTTCCCTTTTTTTTCTCCCCCCCCTTTTTTTTCTCCAAGGAAAGTTAAGAGCTCTTGGTAGAAAAACATGCATCTTTGGCAAGTATCTTAATTTCTACAAAAGACACAGGGAAGACACAGCATCTGATGATGTATTTTTGGTATACAATTTTTAGCACCAATACCCAAAATAGACATTTTACCTTTTTTTTTTTTTTTTTTTTTAAATAATAAATAGGCTGATCCAATTTTCAACTTGATGAGGAGAAGCTCCCTGGCTTGCTAATACATTGCAGAAGCCATACCGTTAATTAAATGTTCTGATAATACATTACTTTTTCATTAGACATCAGTTTTACTGTTAGTGACAATGACATTTAAGGCATAACAGAATTATATTTGCCAGGGCTGAGTTTCTGGTAATGCCTCAAGTTAGTCTTTAAATTTCTTCACAGAAATTTGCACATGGAACCAAACAGGAGTCTGATCCCATTCTCTGTACCAGCTAAATCTTTGCTGTAGTCAAGAGCTCAAAACAGAGACCATGAATAAGAGCCACGTTTGCGTTCACTTGGCTGGCTGGCTGTATGAGAAGAATCCCCTCTCTTCTAAGAAAGATTATGCAGAAATCAGAATTGGCAAACTGACGTGGAAGTGTAAGACAGCTCACAACACAAAAAATCCTGTGCTGATTTTCAGGAAGAGTATCTGTTGTAATGAGAACTTACTCCTAATCTTCTCTTTTACGTGGTTATTTACCGTTTGTTGAGCATCTCCCATCTGTTCAGTGTTGTGGAAAGCTTTTTTTTCACTTCTCCACTGGTCTCTGGCACTGCCCTCTTGAGTTGAACACTATTTTTCTCATTTTTACAGACAATTTGACTCTATCTACAGTATCTGGATTCTGTGGCTGTGAAATCTGCATATGTTGAAGCCATCACTGCAAGACAACATACTATTTGAAGGTTCTGAGACAGGTTCCCCAATCCAAATCCCTGCTCGTGTAACATGGAGTGATGTTTCCATAATATTCATGAACCACAGTGAATTCTCACTCAATGGTCTTTTCTTCTAAAAAGGTACCTATCAGCTCCACTTTTGCTGTGGTCACTCACCATTTCCATTATAAAATTCTACTTTTTTGCACTTAGAAAATAAGGCAATAAAATACCATGCCAAGATTAAACTTGGCATTCAAGTTCTGTCCAGAAGTAACCTCAATTAATCTTTTTCAGCTAGCAAATAAATTGACTTAGTCATTTTTAAAACACTTGAAAATTAAAGCTGTAGAGTTTCTCGTTCTCATCATTTTCTTGCAGTCACAGGTCTGCAGTTTCAGCGCCCCTTAACTGCTCAGCTAAAACAGTTTGCAAGGACACCTTCTGAACCTGCATGGCCTGAGGAGGTTTTATGCCACAGATGGGATTACACATGCTGCTCCCTGCCTCACCTTAGCTATAGAGAGTGAGGCTGAAGGAAGAAATAATAACTGGATTTACTGTGTGCTGCACTGCTTGGAGCTCAGAACTGAATATAATAAACTCGAGCGCTTCCCATTTGCACCACTGGAGATGCTGGCTGCAGGAACAGGGACCTCGCAGCCTTGACAAGTATATCTCGGACACATCATGGAACCACTTGGGGTACTAGGCAACCGTACAGAGGTACCTCTATTTCTCATTCTGCCTTTTCACAAACTGTTTACAGAGAAGTAGATTGGTAGAAATCAGTCTTGCAAAGTGCTCTGGAACACTGTATTTTAACAGAAGGGCAGTCTACTACAGTACTTGCTCAGTCATTTTTTGGAAAGTAAATGTAGCGGAGGTATTCTTCCAAAGTTTTTTCTTTGCACTTAAATCTTAAGTTCTGTCTGTTCCCTGCACCATTATACTGTCCACAGCTGTTTAGAGGCTCTCACATTAAGATTCCACTGTACTGTGTGTTATTCAGCCCTTCACCACTTCCAACCCTGAACCTGCACCTGAACCCAACATCTATCAAGTTTCATCAGTGCATCTAAGGGCAAAGAGGTCTTTCCTAATGGATCCTACTGTGGGATCCGATCTTCATCCATATTTGAACTGATCTTTTTCCCCATCTGCAGGTTTCCAAGAACAAAGAGGGAAAATAAATTATTACTCTGAATATCTGCCCCATTCCAATTAATCATGACCATGACGCATGTAAAGACTTCCTGGGAACACTATTTATTGCCATCAAGTCTCAGCTGCTGTCTTTTTTTTAGAGGATTTCAAACCATACATCACAGTTCAGCTTTCCTGTTGCTACAATGTGTTAGCAATTAACGTACAACAAACAAGCAGACAATTGTTCCATTTCCAGGGAATAAAATCTCCAAGGATATAAAATGGAAGAGAAACTATCCATCCTTCCCCATATCCTAAGAGTTAAAAATAGAGCAAGCAATTACCTCCCCAAACACACTACATGGTTCAGGCCACAGTAAACAGCCTATGCTTTTACTGTTCCTAAAGTTCTGTCCTCTCCTTACCCTTAAATATTCAGTCCCCACCTCTCCTTGGTGTCAGCACAAGAGTCCAAGCAACCCTATTGATACGGTGGGCCAACGAGCTGTCTCTACCAAAACCAAGGGGGTTTTTGCTTAGCTTAGCTTTCGGCTGGGTCAGCCCCCTTGATGTGACTCACTGTAGTACCACATGAATGCCAGAGGAGAGGGTGAGATGAGGTGAGGATTGCATAAGCTGGTGTGACTGCCAAAGAAACGCTCATGCAACCACAGCCCTAGTCTCAGTCTTATTCCTGGGGGCAGAAATGTGAGAGGGAGCCTGCTTTCTCCACTGGCTTGTTCTCTGTCGCTCCCCTTTGGCAGTGGCAGCCTCCCAAGTCCTCAGGGTCTGGAGCAGCTTCTCAGGGCAGCAGGATTGCTAAGAGGTGCTGGGAAAACCCCGGCAACGCAGCACTAATGATCAGCGCTTGTAACAGGAAAAACAAATACAATCAAAGGGCATTGCTGTGATCTGATGCAAGGCAAATGAAGTTTCTCCTTTGTCAAGATGCTGTCATTGCTTCCCCAGTTCAAGGGCTGAAGGAGGTTACATGGTTGAGAAAATGGACCCTGAGAAGGTGAGGAAGAGAGCAAAATTAAAAATCATAACATACCATTATACTTTCACCTGCAAATCTCTTCTTTACCCTAAGCAGATCCTGTGCCTAACAGCCAGAGGTCACTAAAAGATGAGGATTTTCCTGCTGCCTACAGTGACCTTCACTTTGAGCAGGAAAAACGTCAAGCACAGCTGACTGGCTTGCAGTGTGCACGTCTTTCAAACTCCACGTTGCTCTTTGTTCTATGCATGAAACTTAACTTTGGAAAGCCGAGAGAGTCTTGGGTGCTGCCCAAATGGTTTGATAAACACAGACTTAAAGGAAGTGCATTTGCCTACTTGACATTTTTCTAAATGTCACTAAAGGCACCCATTCTTTCTGTTCACTGCAGTATTTCATTTTATTCCTGTTACAAAGCTGCGACGCTGAATACAGCTTGTGTTACAGGAAGGAAAATGTAACTGGTTGAACAGACTCTAGAATCACTTTGCTTCCAGACAGGTACCTCAAGGTTGTGCTGCCGAAGTCCTGCTGCACGCTGTTTATAAGCAAAGTGATGCTGGACTGACAGTCCTTATAGAACACTGCTTCCCTTATTTAAATGGTACCTCACAGGGTCAAGGAAATGCAAGTTTAATATAACAAATCTAGAGCTTTCTGTTTATCTATGTGCTCCACAGACTGACAAAACTACTAGTATGTTAACTAAATGTACTTCACCAGTCACATCTTTAAAACAAAATCAGTAAAAAAGCAGGACTATATTATGACGTTACTTGCTTTACACTAACTTTATTAAAAAGCTAGAAAAATGCAGCAGACACCTTAAAAACCTGTTCTGTGATGATCTTATCAGAGATGATGTACATACAACTATATATATCTATGTTTGACTCAAAGCACACTGATGATTCTGTTTAAGCCTTGTGAAGATGTTCAGCTGGCCAAAACATTGCACTGCCCGTGTAACCATAATAACTTTATAAATGAAAATTCACACAATGTGCCCTATATAGTTAGGGCCAACTACGCACTGTTCTTACTCGCACTTGATTGGAACAGTTGCAACTACACACTCTCTCCCAGCCCATAAAAAGCACCCTTCTACATCCAGGCTGCCTCTGCACCTTAGGAATGCTACCCTGGCTCTAAACAGGCTGATGCTTTCTCACACTGGGAAAATGTTCAGCCGTGATTTACAGGCCTTCTGTGTCAATGTGACAACTCCCTAAGACTCAGGCAGCAAAAAGATTTAGCCCTACAAATACTATTATTTGAACTTCTCTTTCCACTGGCTACAGATGCATTTAGTGTAAAAAAAAACAACAAACCACATAGTTAAAATTGGAAAAAGCACAGAGCTGGGTTTTCAGAAGTGCTCTGTGTTTGTCTAGTCCCGCTCTAGTTTGACCAGGTTAAGCCCCGTAACTGAGAACTTTTAGAATTTGAAACGTGACTGTTCACTGAGGCTCTGGAGTAACTGCTTCTTGGAGGAAGATGGTATGTATGTTAAAATGTATTACATGCTACATAATAAAACCAGAAGTTGTGCTCTTTTGCGAGACTCGTGGTATTAAACTCAGCTGCTTTGCTCTGCACAGGTTCCCTCAACTGTTCACTTGATTTCGATCCATCTGGATTTTCACCACAGAATTTTGCTTGGAGTTTCCAATTTGAATACATGAAAGCTCTGCCAAAACCACATCACATTCAAACCACAGGAAATCATGAATTTGGCACTGTTTTGACATGGAAGCTGTAAACAGTGTGCAGGTTCACTCAAAACTGGATCACTGTCCTTGGAGTTATGAAACACAACAAAACTTCCAGCAAACCAGGTCAGAATTCTGAATTAGTAAAGCAAGGAGAAATTATGTGACTTTTGCATGGATCAGGATTTTGTTACAAAAATTTTCCCCCAGCTTTTTTCCTTTAGCTATAAACATACTATGTGGAAGAATAAAAACAGAAGTTGGGTATCCTCCTTTCCAAGTCTGAGTTAAAACGGGATTTAGCTAATTCTCATAGCTCTAACATACACGTATCCTATTAAAGACAAAGGTAGTTTCCTATTGGCAACTGTGAGCATGAATAACTGTAAAAGCCGGAATGATACTGAAGATATGAATATGGTTTAGTTTTATGTGCAAAATGATAAGTAGTTAACTTAGAGCTAAATTATATCACTGCTACAGGAGCAAGCCTCCCAGTTAAAATCCACTAGGTTTTCAGCTGCCAAACACTGGATTTTTTCCCCAGGATTCCCGTTAGCAAACCGCAAGGAACTTTTATGAAAATGGAAAAGTCTGAAGTATGATTTTTGCCTTCAAAATAAACACTGCCCTAAAGAAACACATATTTGTAAAGAAGTCACAAGTTCATTGAGGACAAAAGGAAAACAATCTACAATTCCAGACCAAGCCTGAAAATAATCCAGATTCCAAGCCTACCCAAGCCTGAAGTTTGAAGGCAGAGCTACATGAAGGTGATTTGACTGAAGTCAAACAAACAGAAAGCAAAATGTAGTTATGCAAAATAAGATTTATATTACTGTACCACCTGCAAGAAAATGCAGTTTAATCTTGCTGGATTTCATTTTTACCGGATTTTAAACCAGGCAATTTGAATGTCAGAAAAACTGCAGAAAAACGTACGTGTTAACTGTAACACACAGAACCATACATCAGACATATCTGACCTGTCATAGAGTTTTCAGATGTACATAGTTGCTCTCGCAGCTTTTCCACATCGTCCGGATGAACCTGTTCATACAAAGTGCTGCCAAACCATTCAGACTGTGGCTGGTTCAGCACAGGAGTCACAGAATCTGACACGTAGATCACTCTTCCCGTCTCAGCTGCAACTACAAACAGGAACCCATCTGCAGCCTCCAGGATAAGATGTTTCAGTTCCTTCCAAAGAAAGGACTTAATCAGAATGCCAGCAAGAAAAGGGAGTTAAATAACACATCTGTCACTGCCAAAAAATATTGTTTTCTTGTGATCTTAGTAGCTGATCACAACCTAGGCAGAAATTTTCACTGTAGTATTGATTTAACAACACAACCAAACTTGGGGCAAGCCATAAATTGCTGATCTTAATAACGTTTTTATTTATTGCCTTTCATCTGGTGATGTCAAGACACTTTAGGAAAATTAAGATACTAAAACTCACTGCATAGTGTGATAGGCATCTGACATGAAAAAAAATAAAAAGATATTTCAGAGTACAAACAGAGGAAGTGAACAGCTATAACTCAATGGCAAACTCATCCCTTAATTAAACGTCCTGAATAATTTAATTGGAAAGAAACCAACAAATCTTGTGGGCTCGGTTTTGGTTCACACACACACACACACAGAGCGCGCCCCACAGGATGAGCTCTGTTTGTAAATTAAACAGTCACCGGATAAAAGACAGAAAGTGTAATGAGAACAAGGACAGGAATTCCCAGCCTCTCCTCCCATCAGGGGCCTCAAGCCACTGCACAAGAAGGTTCTATCACTTCTTGCTTTCTTTTTCCAGCCTGTGAATATGAAACCTCAGAGATCCAAAGGATCTGAAACACCACTGCCTTTGGCCTTTTCTTTACACAGTCCCCTGCTCCTCATCCTGGGTACTTCTGTCCCGAGACACCCACACACCCACCTGAGATGCAGCACCCAGAGCTCCAACTCCACCTGGGGCTGGAAGGGGGACTGTAGGTCTTTAAAGCAAGGTACTTCTGTCCCTCACTTTCAGTCACTGTGTTTAGACGCCCAAGACCTTGAATTCCACATGCAAACAGCTCTTTGTACGCATCACACAGAAACGCTAACTTTGCTTAACAGAGCTTGAAAACCTCTCACAGGAAAGGAAAACTACCACTCCTGTTCCTGGGGAACAAGCTCAAACAGCCTTTGCTTGGTGGGTCCAGTGACCACCCGAGCTCGTTAAGATACTGCATCTGGAACTCGGACAGAGAGCTTTGGACAATCTCAGTCCCATGCCCGGTTAGACATCTCAGCACAGCTAGTGTGCAAGTGGCAGATACTAGTTGATAAGGTGAGGATCAAAATCTGGCAAATTCTACTAAAGACACGGATAACTCATCTCAACAAACACTTAACAGACTGTTAACCTCTGCCTCTTTATTGTACAGAAAGCACATCAGTTTTCAATCACTGACTATAAAACCCCTACTGCATAGCCATCTGCACTATACAGAGCATAATGAGACCTGTTTCGCATACGTTATTAACACAGAGAAAAATAAACCTTGTTGTTCTGCAAGGTTCCAAAAAATCCCAAAAGCTGCAATGAGAAGTGACTAGGGTGCCCTACCAACCGCCAGCTGAGCGGCACAGGCCCTCCAGAAAGACACCAGGAAAGCCAGAGTAAGTAGAGATGTGAACACAGAGAGGTCAGCAGCAGCTGCTGTTTCTCTAATAGAAAGAAGTATTGCCTCTAGCCATAACTTAACATGTGTAAGTGCTTAAATCGTTTCAGACCACAAAAATGCACACTACACCCATAGGACTTCAAAAACAATGAAGGTGGTAGGAATTTTCAGCGCGCTCAGTTAAACACAGTTTTCATTCGAGCACTGGGCGCATCTTCTTCCATCAAAAATGTAACCAAGGAAGTACCTCAGCCAGGACAGATGGGATTAATCTCTGCCCAGTTCAGCTGCTGGGAACTTAAGCATTAAGACTAAACAATGTTTTTAACCTTCCTCTAAACCCAGGAGGGAGAGTCAGGTCTTTCCAGATTCATTTTTACCTGTTTTAGAGAACCTTTGTTAGAATGGGAAGAACCTAGGTTTTGAGGCAAAAATTCCCATGACAAGAGGCAGCAAGCTATTTGCTTTTCAGATGGATGGATCTCAATGATAAGACCACCCATTTTGCTGCTTCAGAAAGATTTGTCATATAGTTAAGATCAAGTCCAAAGAGTCACAAAAAATTGTTTGATACTCACATCTTGGATATGTAGCTTGTACCAGTTACTACACAACAGCAAAGGATCATCAAGCTGACGCTCTACTCCTCTCAGCATTTCCTCACATCTTTTAAGACCACAAACCAAAGAAAACAGACAACTGCAAAATATCTACCTGTTCTGTAAGAAATGAGGGCTTGTAGGCTCCATCAGTAGATTTGTTTCCAGTGCCCCTCATGGATTTCATGTGTGAAACGGCCATCCGAAGAATTGTCAACTTGTCAGGCTTACGAGCCAATGCGCTACAAGTGGGTACCATATCAGACAGTTCGGTGATGTACTGTGTCATCTTATTTCTTCTGCGTCTCTCAATTTCACTATGATTCTCCCTGAACATTTAAAGAAACACCAAACCAACAGAAAAGCAGACATGATCAGCGTAAGAATTGCAACTGGAGGTAACAAATCCTAACACTTTGCACTGGTTTTACTGTTTTCACCCCAGGAGAGCAAAGTGCATTACAAAGCTAAGC
This sequence comes from Falco naumanni, assembly GCF_017639655.2. Classification (NCBI taxonomy): domain Eukaryota; kingdom Metazoa; phylum Chordata; class Aves; order Falconiformes; family Falconidae; genus Falco; species Falco naumanni. The sequence goes on along the minus strand of NC_054060.1, from coordinate 12,612,693 downwards.
ACTATTATCCCGCAGTTTATAGACAGAAAATCCAGGCCACAGAAGAATAAATATGATTTGCCCATAGCTGTGAAAAGAACCCGCATTTCTAGGTATTGGCTTGTGGCCTTAATCTCTTAACCAGTTTAACTTCCTTTGGTATAAGGACAAAAAATGAAGTTGAAATATGTGAGGAACTGACAATGGCCAACTCCAGCCAAATATCCAAATTTGCTGTGATGAACCTCACAGCTTCCAGTCCTTACTCAAGGTGTTGGATCTGCTTATAAAAGTTTTCTTTTAGAGGAAACCTCTCACTGACAGCTGGATCAGGTCAGCAGTAAGCACCAGAGCTGGCTTACAAAAACCCCCACTCAATGACAAGACAGATCTCCAGTCCTGGAACGCCGTGTGCAATGTCTCGCACCCCTGCGGGGAGACACTACATGCTTACAGGATCAGACTGCAGGACTGGAACCGTATATGGTATAACAGCACATACAAAAAAATCCCCAGTAAATAAAATGAGTATGAAAGACAGCAAGTAAACATCTGGCTTGTCAGACACAGATCAGAATTGATGTTCGAGAACAATCTAGCACAGCAGGGAAGTAACAATGACAGCACGTGATGTTGCCCCGCTTTGGGCTGAGCTCCAATGTTCTCACCCTTTATAGCAAACATATGACTGAGGCGGTGAGTCAAATTTGAGAATTCTCAAAATGGACAGTCACCAAAATCTTTCAGAACTGAAGATCTGAGAATTTCTTTTCCCATACTGTAAATCACCATTACTTGATTACTATTAAGGGATTACACCAATATATGCACCTGAAATGGTCCAAATGGACCTAGAATACTTCAGTGCCTAGCACTTATTTTGCTCATACTGTACCTGTCAGGTGGCAGCTAAATACAAGTACACAACAGGTACATGATGCTTCAGATGTCAAAGCAGCATCTTCCACTGATTTCAATGAGCTGCGCATGGCATTTTCTTGTGGGATCGCTGGCTGATCCAACAAGATGTGAAAGGTGATCACCTGGAGAGTCCACCAGCATTGACCGGTATGGCAACACAACATTAAAAGAAATCGCAACATTCTTTGGAGCTGACTGTTACAAAGACTGATCATGAAAGTAAAGCTAGGGTCGGCACGCTTTTTGGCTACTTTTAATAATGAAATCTTTTCTTAAAATGCAGAAAAGAATCTGAGTTGTAGCCTGCTGCTTCCTCAAGTAGAGGAAGGCATGGGCTTGACCTGCTTTACAATGTGCATCCTGACCCTGCACACATAGGTGTTACACACGAGGCATTGTCTCCAGAAATACCACTTGTAACGGCTGCATGCAAAGTTATTACTCCTACTGATGCCCGTGCTTACTGTCTGATAGGAAATCCATGCGTCCCTGCAATGATAGCTTATGGATGTTCAGTAAATTACAGCCAGTCCCTTGGTTAAGGTCACTATTTATTTAACTTATCTATCACACTGTAATAGTGAACCTTTCCATTTCAAATGGCTGATAAGCAGCCTTTGTGTGGGTCTGCACAGATGTATGAGAAAACAGTACCTGTGTGGGAACGGATCATATACACATACACAAGCAGAACAGCTTGTGCGACAGTGCACATGTACATAACAGCACACGTGTATACATGTCAGCATATACATGCAGATAAATACGGACAAGGGGAATAAAAATGCATGTTTACATGACAAAAGCTTGCTCTAAGTTCAGCATTTTCATGGAAGTGGTGACCGAGAAGGAAAGAGAGAGACAAAGAACACATATTTCAACATATATTTTACATTTATAAATACATATTACATTGCCTGCCACTAAAGTATTTTAATGCTCCTGAACATTGAAAATAACCATTATAAAGAGTAAACAAAGTGACTGCAAAACTTCCTGAGAAGAAAGAGAAGAATATCCAACAGTCCATTCATGATTATAAAAGCTAGAAAGTAATAGTATGTTAATCATCTGGCCATGAAAACATTCAAGCAAACAAAACCCTGAAACTTTCCTGAAACTAGGTCAAATTTAAACCCTTACAAGAAAAAAAAGAGAGGCTGTCTCCTCTTCCAAAAGCATCTGCCCCAGGAACCCTGGCATTCATAGACATGTATATAGAATGATGTCCTAATTCTGTCATTTCTAACTTCATTTTTGTATGGAAATTTTGGAGGGGTGTTAGACTTTGGGAAACTGCAGCAGCTGATCCAAACTCACTTAGATCCAAGGTTAGTATTTCTGATTTCAAGCATTTTTGAATCAGCCAACCCTGACTTTTGATCAGCCAGAACGGCATCATATAAAACTGGGGGCAAACCATATTTGATTTTCCTTTTTCCTACCTGGCCATTCTTTCTGTGTCAGCAGTACTTTGATCATCGTCCCACCTAGAAACAAAATAACCCGCTCTCTAAGCTAAGGCACACGTACTGAGATTTTTTTGGACACGAACATCGCCCTCTTTTGTCTCAGCAGAAGAGCTCTACAGAACACGCCTACCTTGCAAACTTTTCCTTATCACCAGAGATTTGATCACCATCATACCTAGAAACGAAAGATAGTAAGTAAATCCACAAGGGTTATGCATTGCATGATAGTCAACACAGCAGAAAGCAAAGAGGTTCACAACTGCAAACTATTACAAGTAACAGCAAGAAAAACGAAGGCATGAGAACGATAAAGCAAAGAAAACGTAGTCTGATGAAACTTCCAAGCCATGCCAATTCAAAAGCTTCATTTGTATATTTAAAAAAGTTGGGGACACATTTCAGTGGATTTACGCAAAGACTTTGACATACACTCATTGCTTGGGAAACTTAACAACCAGCACCATTACATAAAACACCACTGAGATTTTATCAACAGCAGTCCATGAAATATTCATTGCTGTGTTGGAAGTGAAAGAGTTGTATCTTTTCCAGATTGCAACCACAACTCACTCCATTCAGCAGAGGGCACTGATGGTCTACAGATAACATGAGAGGGCAGACACACGCTGAAGTGCAATGCATTGTATAAGGATGCCTTCAGAAAAAAGCTCCAGCAGGTACAGACACTGTACCGTCTGTTGGGAAGACTGGCAAAAGCCAGTCAGGCAGATGAAACTGCTGGGTAAATAGAAGTGAAATTAAAACTGGCTTAAATTCCTAGAAATAAACAGGTACCTCATTCCTACCCAAATCAACAGATTTTAGACGTCCAAACAACTACGTATGGTGTATCAGCACAACTTCATGGAGGAAATCCAGATCAATGGGACTCTTGTCCCATGGGATTAAAGCTTCACTGTTTCCTGAAGCATTGTCCCAGCCACAGGCAGCAACAAGACATTTGACTAAAAAAACCGACATGCTGCTCCTCCTTTCCCTTTCCTAAAAACATACTAAACATTTGAAATTAGATTTTGCTAGCAGATTAACAAAAAGATACATTTGTTTGAAAAATATCTTGCTTCTGGAGAAACCAAACTGCCTGCTCCTAAACAGAAAATGTAGGTTTTGAACATATAAAAATAAGGTTAATGGCTTTTCTAGAAGTGAAGAGTATTACTGCTCAAGAGTAGTCGTGAGATTTTGTATTCATTTATGCCTTCCAAAATGATGTAACTTATTAGAACAGAGTACCTATGAAGGTCCCATGTATTAGCTAACAAAGTCATACAGCATAATTAAGCATCTTTTCTCTTCTAAAAGACTAATAATGAACTTTTTCTTTTTTTCTTCTCAAATGAATTAAAACTAATTTTAAGTACCCCAGCTGTGCAAGCTCCTCTATAAGGTTTCGTATTTTCCTTCCTCACCAAGAGTCATTCAAATACTGAAGACAAAACTGAAGCAGGACTTGAGCTGTATTTCTTTCTATGTCATGTTTAACACCAGCACCCTCAAAACATTCAAGTGAAAATACCACTTTATTCCGCTTGACTCTGCCCAGAGAACAGCTAGGCCCAAACAATTTTAAACAAAAAGACAGATTCGATGAGGAATGGCCACATGCCGTTAGGTGACAAGTACATGCATACTCCTTGTGTGACAATGAGATGCCATGCAGAGATACCTGAGCTGGCTTGGAAGTCCCTGAGAAGCAAGATGTGTTAACTCACGTGGAGTACCGTACTAACACCACTACCTCCTCTGCTCCCACTACCCTGGGGCTTGTCTACTCATCCTTGTCTGGTTGGCTGGGCTGAAGATGTTATTGCCCCCAACTACTGTTTTCTCCCTTCCAGTCTCCCAGCTGACCTCTCTGTGTGTGCACGCTTCTTCAGGCACTTCAGTCAAAGCCAGCTGGGTTAGCTTAAACATCTACACAGCAGTTCTTTGCTGATAGAGTAATTTTGACTGAGACAAGCTAGGAATCGGTCATGTGAGCAATTTGCAGAAGGGAAAAGTCCTAAAATGAGGGTACAACTAGAAGAGGATGTCTGAACATGGCCCTGGGCACCTCTGCACTGTTTTTCTGTACTCTCTAACAGCACAACAGTCCAGGGTTTTTACAGCATTTAAGATTTAAATATCAGATTTTGACCTGACATCTAAAATCAACTGAGTCTAAGCACCGCACAGCATACCTCTGCCATAAAAATAATGGAATTATTTGCTCTCCCCACCACCAGACTTTGAAAGCCTGAAGCCAGGATGGAGATTGACCAGTGCACATGCACCAGTGTGCCTTGAAACCCTGACACTTACGCAGGCACAAACCAGGTCACATTCATCACAAATCTTGTTCCCTTAACGTATGTCTTCTAGCAAACATTAGAACTAGCCCTCAGATCACTAGTTTTAACACCTGAGACTGGAATATCCTTTCTGTAAATGACATCAGCTAAACAGGGGTGCTGCTGGTCTTGTCCAGTAGGTTATGGTACAGCATTACAACACATCTTCAGCGTACTTATCTTTCAGACTGACTAGGAAGATCTTGTTAAAACCCTATGGTGACAGCTGTGTTTCAATACGGTTGCTGCTACAGAGCTGCCGTTAAAATTTGGATAATCAGCGGTTATCTGTAGGCCTCAAAGTTATGTGCTCCTCACTGCAGCTGCTGGGGTTTCTAATGAAAAAAATGCAGTGTGACCAAAAAAAGGAAAAGTGAAAAAATGGCAACGATGCTTTAATGTTTGCTTTTATTTCTAGCCTAGCCTATTCCATGGTAATTAACATTTATTTTGGCAAGTTTCACTATTCAGTTACACCTAATGATACATAATGACCTTTAATCTTAAAAAAAACCCAACAATCCACACCTCTGTCATATTGTCTTAACAAGCAGTTAACATCTGAAATAAATTCAAAATGTAATTCATTTTCAGTGGCAGAAAGACAACTTCAGCAATGCCAAATAACCAAAGTTCATCTACAGCAGTTGAAATAAGCTACAAATCACAAATTTTCTCATTTGACATAGCTGCAGAGCAAAATTATGACACATACTGTTAGTTTTGTAAGCCAGTAACTACATTAGGCAGATTTCTGCCAGGATGCCTAATTTGCAGTGGAAGCTGATAAAAACAGTAACTAGAATTTGGGTCAGGTTGTTGGCAATCTCTTCAGCCATATTCATATTGACTTTAAAACATCAGTAGTGAGACAGCCGTCGTTCTCCACTGAAAGAAGCCAGTGATTCAGCCAACTCTTTGTAAATGCTCACCTTGAAAATTTGCTGGGTCCCTCCCCATCTTCATCATCAAAGTCCATTCTATAAAAGCAAGATTTCCATATCAGTAATTGTGACGTTGGCAATGGTGACACAAACATTCAAGCCAGCAGTTATCAACCTTGTTTGATTTATATTTTGACTGGAGGTGTTAACAACTGTAGATTCCAGTCTTGCTCATATTCTCCAGACCCCCTAAAAGTAGTTCATCAGCTTGCTAGGAATACAAGGAGTACAAGTTTTTTTAAAAAAATAATTAATCACTGTTCTCCACTGAAATCTGCACTGTTAAAATGAACAAATAAAAGGAAATACTAAACAAATGCAGTTCTTGTGAGATAGTCAGAAGTAATATCTCTTAGGCCTGATAGGAGTTTACAGAAATTAGTGGGGACTTTATGTTAGAGGACCGAAATTAAGGCTAAAGAAAATAAAGTTCTAATGCTGTACCTTATAATAAACATCAGGCCACTATTTTTGCCCCGGTCTAAAGAAAGCATGTTAGAGAAAGAGCAGAATAAACTCACAGCCTCTCTGCTAAGAGGATTATCTACGTCACCACTATTGACTGTAACCGGGGTACATTCTTTAGACTTGCCCTATATTACCGATCACTTCACACGAAGTACCAGCCAGTCTGCAGTTGGCAACTACTTCGTGGTATTCCTGTGGTCATTATTAAAATGACCGATGGGGCTACCATGCACCTGACTTACCTGGTTTATGTCCCAGACCTTCTTCTTAAGTCAGCGGAAGAGATGAGCTCTTCCTTGGGCCAAATCCCAGCCCTCCAGTTAGGCTCCTCCAGGGAGCCACAAAAACCAGGAATTTCTTTCTTCACATCATAAACAGAGAGAGTAGGAAGATTAACTTCCTAAATTAGCCACCTAAATTAGTTTCCTATGTTAGGCAGTGTGATTGTCTCCTTCCCACTGATATTAAGTCATTACAAAGTTATGCAATAGCATAATTTCCAAAGCATTTTATACACTTTTATACCTTTAAAAAGAGGTGGACAAATGTATACCCCAATTACAAGGGGGTGACTCTGCCATTAACGGAGACTAAGAACCAAGCTGATACAAAATTATCATACAAAATTATTGTATTAGTGTATTTATTTTAATGAGAAAATACACTGGTATGATATACAGACCTTGATCAGTCACTTAAATTTGAGTAGATAGGAAATCGTAGTTTTGTTACACAGTTTTGTCGGGGTTCTGTTACACTCAGCTTTCTTACATTTCAGTGTAATAAAATGTCATACAATTATGGATTCCATGTCTCCAACACTCTTCATATTAACAACAGATGTAAGTCATATTAAAAGCAAAAACCCTCCAAAGTGACACTAATATTTACCTCAGTAAAAAATTAATCCCTCCCAATTAAAAATTAATGATTTCCATGTTCAGAGTGTGGGAACAATGATGTAAAAAGGCACTCTAAAACTACATCAGCATAGAGAAGTATGAGTGCCATTCAGGCAGTACTGCCTTGCTTCCTAACTCTGATAACCAAGACAGACTGGTCCACAAAAGATGTGCCTGAATCACAGCAATCTATGTACAATCAGGACAAGGGCAGCAAATAAGCACAGGAATTGGAAGTGGTATTAGAAAAGTCACAACAACATTCTCCAGATGGTAAGAGTGTTTATTCATTTCTGGACGAAGCAGAAAGAAAACCATTTTCCCCCAAAAGCCTTACAAAAAGACATCTGTTTAATTTGGTTAAGTTTCACACAATCGTCATTTTCACTATAAATTTCATTTTTGCTCACCTAGTTACCACCAAATCCAGTTTGAAAATCAGCAATGTCTCAGGCACTTTGTGCAGAACGCCGCCACCCTCCAGCAGCCAGCACCCTCACTCGTGCCACGGGTCTGAGCTGACATGCCACTACCTGTCACCCCAAACATGGCCTTCAGCGCTGGCACCAGCAGCCTGGATTTCGCAAGACCTGCTGCATATACAATACTCCCAGCAATTCAACATTTACACATAACCATCTAGCTGAAGGTCTCCTCTTACCTACCTGCTTCTTCCCTACATATAGTAACGTGCCTATAGGTGCCATTCCAGAACAAACTTCTGAGTTATTTCAATTCCACTGTTCCTACCTACTGGGCTGGCTCCACTTGAAAACACTCACAAAAGCATCATGTCAAGCACATCCTTCACTGGATTCACTGCCAACCGAAATACAACTGAGAGAAACCTCCAGTTCCAAACTCGGGGAAAAGGGCCGCAGAAAAGATATATGCCTATGGGGAAGAGCCTTTTCTTCAGGCATTTAATAAGACACTGCTTTAATTTGGGAGTAGATTAATTTTGTTACTCCTTTCCTTCCCCTCCAATGCATTGAGATTCCATGCCTTGATAGATTTTCTTAGCTTCCAGCCAAATACTCCAACTGAGTGCTAAGAGATGGATTTTCCCCCCAAAATCAAATATTAGCTCTACTGCATTTAGTCTAGTCTGTCATTACTGGAATATAAGGCAGAGAATTACAGAGAAGCCGGTAACAGTTTAAGGCTTGATGCTGTTGCTCACACGGTATACGTACTTCCAAAGGAGTAAGCAGGACTACCACACCTATTTATCTAGATGGCTGGATATCAGCTTCTCATCTTATAAGTTCTTAATGGGTTAATATCCATAGGTGATACCTACCGCATTTATAGTGGGCTCATCACGGCAGAATCAGAGTGCCCAGGGTGCAATACCATACTATAGCAGACTAAATCTTTAAATAATGCCTTTGCTTTGTTAAAATGCCTAAAGACATTGCCTTTATTCCAAATGCAAGATTATTAAAAAAAAAGAAATTAAACATAAAGCTCATTAAAAATGTCAATACTTGTAAAAATACAACAGCAAGTGTATCTCTGTCCCATCTTTCTTAATAAACATGTTTCCTAATTTTACATTCCACTGTGAAAAATGAGAAAAACCCTTCAAAACATGAAAAAAAATCTCAGGTATAAAGCCATTGATTCCAATGTCCTGACTGAACTACTGTGTCTGCTTTATAGCAAAGCGGAATGAAAGATGGGGAATCAGTTGTAACGTTTAGCAAAACACAGCAGAACACATAAAATTAATATTCCAACAAACTTCTCATACCCTGACAGATAAGGTCTTCTCTTTAGATAGAATATATTGCACATTAGCTGAACAGTAGAAGCAGCCTCCAAGAAGACAAATTACATCATTTCAGAAGTTTCAGAAAGAGTATCTTTTATCTTAATTTAAAATTCCCATTAAAAAGAGACTTTAAAAAAGAGCTGCACTATGCTCTTTTGTTTTGAAGAGACAGCATAAATCTTGTTTTTCTCTTTCATACAGTTCACATCAATCGTAAAAAAACCCTGATGTATAAGGTACCTGTTAAAATAGATCTTCCTCAAAAGATGTGTGTGTACCATAAATACTGTGACAAAACTATATTTTAAAATTGCTTGGTTTTAATTAGAATCATTTTCATGCCAGAAAAACCCACAAAAACTCAACACCCTCCAGCAAGGTGGTCCTGCACAGGTTAAAAAAATTCGAGAGGGAGAAGATGCAAACACTGCAACAAAATTATTATGTAAAAATCCCAAGAAATGTCAAAAGGTGGCTTGCCATGATTATACAGCGTAGGAAGGGGGCAGGCAGGACTGATGAGAAGCAGATGCAGCTGAGAGGCAGACGGGGATCTGTACTACAGCCTTTTGTTCTGTACAATATTGGGGGGTACGACCAGGGAGGGAGGCTGGTGCACTGATATCCAGCAGATACATCTCCCCAGATCTTACATTCAGAGAAAAGACAAGACTATATATGCCAAACTGAAACAAAGCCAATGCAACTGTAAACCAACCAACCAAAGAAACCCCCCTAACCCTACCCTCCCCAAGCACAGATAACCTAGGAAGGTGAAAAAGCCCCATATCCTCTAATACAGCAAAGCCTAAAGAAAAACCGTCTTAAATAAAGAACTGATGTTACATTAATCTAAGGTAGTCATTGACCACTGCAGTGCCCTACCTTATGCTGTCACTTTTTTCTATAAAATATAGGTATAAATTATAGAAAGGAAAAATATTTTTCCAAGCTGTCAATGAAGCTGAATGCCTACACGGCAGGAACACCTTCTGGATAGCCAATGAGTTGCAACTGATCTACATTCAAGTCCATACAGCAATTATTCTGCCAGCTTGCCTCAGCAATTATGAGAAAAGAAACAATTTTCAGAGATAACCAGAGCTGGAAAAGATGGCTGTGTTCACTAGCTACATTCCTTTATGTTTGACACAAAGCATTCATTTCTAAAATGCCCAAGGATTTAGGTGTACAAAGATGTATCACCAGGACAGTAATGAAAGGACCAAGTGTTCATTGCAACTTTGTTCAAAGAGAAGCTAGGAGGAATTAGACACAGCAGGCATTCTTTCCCTCAAGGTCTGAATACATATACACTGAACAACAACAAAAAAACGCACCCTCAGCTCAGGCTTGGAGAAGGGCTATTAGTTCAGAGCTATGGTGCACAGATAAAATACCACCGTCTGGGTATAACAGCAAATCTATACTCACTTACTCACTGCATTTGCATGTTAAATACATTCAAAATAATTTGATTTTATGTTCCTCCCACCCTCGCCCCACTCCATTTTCTCACAAATAGATGATGATACTTAAAATGCAATGGTTAAAGCATAGCTTTCAATTAATACCAAGTCAGTATTTCATATAATCAAAAGATTTCACAGTCAGCAGCATCAACCCTTGGTAACGGTAATTTGTAATTTGCAAACTGGTATTTGCAGTCGACATGGTTTATGATCAAAAAAGAGATCAACTACCCTGCAAGTCAAAAGTACAAAGGCTTATATATGTTATGTAGCAACGAAAAGATGTTAATACTTTTTCTCTTTTGAGTGCAGATTTGAAAAGGCTTTTTCATTTAACAGTCATACAGCTAGCTCAGCCTATGAAGCTGAGTCAGTGGGGCTAAATCTCTTGATTGTCCTGTCTGAAGGACCCCCCCCTCAGAACAACCAACCTGACCATTCATTTCACACCAACTTAGCTCCACTCCAAAATGACATCCACGCTCTCCCTTTTTAATTCATTCCAGGACTGAGACTCCAGCAGACACCTAAAACTGGCAATGTATTTTGGTGAACAATCCCTAGAGTAGCTCTCACATGGAGTAAAATCTTTTCCTTAGGTGTCCATCAGAGAAGATTTTACTTACACTACCAATTCCCATTAAGCCCTACCACTGTCATATTTGGGGCTAAATATAAGACTAATCAATCTCTTTTGCAGGCACTCTCAGATCAGGTATCTCTGAGAACTTAAAGACCATTATTTGTGATCAACCTTTGATAAAAACAGGGTGGGTTGTTAATGCCGGAGAGTAGTTTTCTGCCCTCTGCAGCTCTTGCTATGCTGTTCTAACGCAGGATTAGTATGTGTTGCCACAGAGCAATCTGATGTGGAAAAACTATCCTTACACCACACCAACCTCTGAAGTTGGATAAAACAAATTTTCTTCTTTATCAGAGCCCTCAAGCTAGTGTGAGGGCTGAACTTGATTCAGGGCCTTTCTCCCAGAAGGAGACTATGCTGCATTTCCAGTGAGACCTAGAATATTGCAGACCACGGTCTCTGAAGAGTGACTGCTTGTGTTATTTCTGTACCTGGGACTATAAAGAACACTTTTTTAACAGAAGGCCTCTATTTGAGAGATTCCAAGTCCAAACTTCAGATGAAGTTGGATAAGTCTTCATGTGCAAGTAAAAACACATCTCACTACCTGCATTCACATGATAAACCCTTTTAAGGTTAAACAGATGTAGGCAATATGCATTCATTGCACGTACAACAGCCACGTGATCCAAACTCTGGTTCTTGATGCTTTGCCAAACCTGAAAGTCTTTTGAAGCATGCAAAACTACAAACAATACGCTTATCAGCAAGTTTGATCTTGCAGGAAGAGCAGATACATTGAAGAGAAGAAAAAAAAAAAAAGCCATAATGTAGTTCACATACATAAACATTACATAATAAACAGAAACGTTTTCAGTTTTTCAATACCAGTCATTTCCATTTTCAGACCTGAAAAAAAAAGAAATGGCTTACCCAGAGCGTCGCTTTCCCCCTCTGGAAGGCATGGATCCTGCCATTCTCACTTGTCCGCCTGCCATTGGTGCCACTGGCAAGGCCACCGAGCCAGGAATATCTGATGCCATTTCTGTAATGCAGAGGTTGGGAAAGAGGTGGGGAAAAAACTTTTAAGCCATTACCTTCAAGGAGAAACTTGCAATGACAACATCAGAGACAGGTCCTTTCAAAAATAAGCAGAGAAAGCCTTCCTTTTTATTTCTAAGAAAAACTAAAGCTCTCCATGAAAAGACCAGCAGATTCACAGCTCCCTTAAAAGAAGCCCAGTTCTGTCGACAGCCATTATGAGTGCCATACAGGTGCCTCTGTATTCCGATTTACCTAATAGTTCTAATTTTACTTCTCTGAGGGGCTGTCAGATGAAGGCCAACAACCTTTGACAACAGTTAAACTGTCCTGTAGAGAAATGCACAGCTGAACTCCCAAGACAAATGAAGCTGCGGATCATTGTACCTGGGTACCAAGAAAACTAAAACTTCAAAAGCTTCTCAGTTTGCTACCGGGGTCAAGAGTTTAGACCAGGGAAGAATTATCAGGTGACACTGGTTTTTGTATTTTGGTGGCATTCTGAAGACCAGACTGAACTTAGCAGAGCTCCAAGGCTTTCTGCATCTCTGCATGGTGCCTTGCCAAGCAGAACCCAACCTGAAATCCAGGCTGATACTGGTCCCTCTGCCACTGCTGTGGGTACAGCCACAGGTTAATGGATCTTCAAACCTCGAAACTTTGACTTGAGGAACAGCAAGAGCACACCTTAACCAACGTTTTTTAGACTGCTAATGGCAAGCACTTTTACAAACTATTAATAACAGCTCATTACACTTCAAAAGAAGTGGAATATAATGTATTCATACCCTTTCCTCCTGTCCCATGGGTTAAGCATGTTTTGCCTCTGTGCAACTCTTGTAAACTACGTAAGCAATTAAAACGTTTTTAATGCAGATATACTCACTCTGCAGGTAAAATCCACAGTCACAACATTGAATTATCTTGAAAGAAAATGCATTCTCCTTCCAGCTTTTCCTTTTTGTGTTTCTTGAATTGGCAGAGTATATGAAGCTACAGATAAATATATTTACTAATGGAAAGCAAATCTGTTTTAAAATCTTGCCATTTTTTTCCAACAGATAAGTACAAAAGAACTTAAATTATGGAAACAGGAATCCATGTTCTTTCATTATGTCTGGAGAGCACTTAATCTCTGCCACACTTTCTATAAATCCATTATGCAACATTATGCATTTCAAATAATAACATTTCATCTGTTCACTGATTTCATGAATTTCTTCTAGTACATTTACTTTTATTAACTCCTTTCCAACTAAAAAGCAACAGAGCAAAGTACTCATCTAATATTTTTCAACAAAGTGTGCAAGGACAAACAGTGAGACCTCTGCCTACATCAGCACACCATGGGAAGTCCCACTGTGTCTAAAGCTGCTGCTATGTGGAAACACTACATTAATGTATATTAGCATATTTCCATACAAATAAAAGCATGAGCTTCCAAACAACTGGTAAATTACTATTCCCAGAATAAGTACCCTTAGAGGTCTAATGCCAGTAATTCACTTGGAACATTCAAACTCACGTTTCATGGATAGAATCAAAGGTCATTTCGAAATGCTCTGCTCACTCATTTATTAAAGCGCATGGTAAAAACCGTAACAAATCTACCTGCAAAGCATCCCTGCCACTCAGAAACACATGCCAGTAGAGATCATCACAGAGAGAACTTTTTTTTTAAAGTAGTAATTGTAAAACAATTTCAGATCAACTCTGAGCAGTATTTTAAGAGAGTAAAAAAAAAAAAAAAAAGCATTTGCAATTGTGATGAGAAATCCTGGTAACCTCCTTTTCCTCAATCAAAGCTGATGAAAAACCAAGGCCATGGGGTGAATTCATCTACTTTTAACAGTCTAAAAGTCAAAGCTAATTATTTAAGGTAAATTTATAAGTCACTAAAAGGGAAACAAAGCACCATCCCCGCACTACTATGCATCCCATGCTCAGAGGTGCATCAGAACTGGTTGAGTAACTCTTTCTATAGGTCCCTTGCTCTCACCACTGATGACTCAGGGAGACCCTAGACAGTTTTGATCTGATGTCCTGTCCAATTTAGGTGGTTGTGGCTAGGCAGAATGAATTGGTTTTCTGCTCTTATGTTCAGCCTTTAATGTATGAAGACATGAGAGGTTAGGGTCATTAGCAAGTTTCAATTAGTAAGGAAAAACAGAAACTGTGTACTTTTTATAAGAAAAAAAGAAAACAAACAAAGGCTGAAAGAATGGCCAACCCACAGGCTCAGTTACATCAGTGTCCAGAAACACCTCAAAGGAAAAAAAGCATGTCTTCAATAGTTTTCATTGCCAAGATATAAGCACAAGAAGAAAAAAAAATAATCAGGGGATCCACACACATTAATCCACGTGAAAGCTCAATTAAGAGGGAGGAAAGCTTCAGGCCCTTCAAATCAGAAGACCTTCCATTATGCAACAGTCTAAAGGTGTGACAGACCTGCACACACATCAATGTCTCAGATGCCAAATTTACCCTTCCACTTCAGATTTTCCCATGCCAAAGAGACACCAGCCATTGTAGGACCTACTGCAGCTTTCATAGGACTCTCAAGGGTGGACATACACTGCTAACAAAAGCAGTCAGGTTTCCAAGATTCCGTTCCTGACTCAACAGATTTAGAGTTCCGCAGATGGAGAAACCAGGAGGGTTGGGTCTGTTTTCAAGCCACTTAGTAAATACAGCAAAGAAAGCAACTCCAAGGACAACACCACCAAGGAGCATGGAGCACCCAGAACCTGACCTGCCTCAGCGAGAGCAGCCAGAGCAGCAGTGAAGCACCTCACACAGACTCTCGGTGCACAAACAGTGACACCAGAGCACTACAGGAGGGCTTCGGGGATAGAGCTGACAAAGTGACCCCATGGCTCAGCTGCTGCCAACTGGGTGTTGGAAGCTGCATCAAAGCTGGACGGCTGTGCAGAAGTGTAAGCACTAGACTGTGGCTGTAAAAACTCTACTTACAAACAGAGCAACTCCCTGCTGCCGGCTGCAAGAACTTTTGGGGAGACGACAGAACAGATCTAAGCTGCTTCCAGAATTACTTGCACCTCTACTCATCTGCAAGCATCTAAAAGGATGAGGTCCTTGATGGTATTTTTACATTTATAAAGAAGTGCTGGTCACAAATGTAGAAACATGTTACCGCAAAAAATGAGGGCCAATCTGGGAAGTCCGAGCCACAAAAAAAATTTGATGGAATAGTCAGCTGCTTCTCTGACTAAGCACTTGAGAAGTTACCTGTCTGCGTGCTTCGGGAAGAAACAAGACAGAGGAGAAAAGACACTGATAGACTGGAATCTCAGATAGAAATACTGTGGCAGAGAGGTATTCCAGGGAGCTGGTAATTAAAAAAAAAAAAAAGAAGAGCGTGCATCAGACAGACCTACAGAAAAATAAATATATAAAAAAAAATCACAAAAGTAACCTGCAATCGCGTCAAGTTTCATCAACATAAATTTAGGGCAGCCCCTTGACAGTAAATGAAGCTATTCTGTTATAACATGAACTAGTACAAAAGCCAGCATGGCAGAAGTAGGCATCAAGCTGGTTATATATTTTTAAGAAGAAAAAAAAAAAAAGGCCATGCTGGGTCAACAATCATAAACATCATGTTTCCGGGCTCATCTACACCCACGTCCAGACACATGTTAACGCTGATGTTCACAGAGTGTTTCAGCAGCGACAAACATCAGGAAATAAGCTGTTCTCTTCCCAAGATTGGACTTTCCTTCTGCCAACAGAAATGAAAACAGGCATTGCTTACTTTACCCAAAATTAAAACATGAGCATAAGGGTATAATGTTCAGAAAGTAAAACAAGGTCAGGCTAACTGTTCATGAAAAGCATCTCTAACCATCAAGGCAGCGTTCTGAAAAAAAAAATAATTACAAGTTCCTTAGTGTTAAACAGAAATCACTTTTCTGCTGAAAAAAAAAAAAAAAAAAAGCAGTATTTCATTTCAAAGTTAGAAAATTACCTAGATATCTGCCAAAGAACACAGAAATGCTATTAAAATAAAACCAAGCACAACGCTCACAGTCTTCAGTGGATATTCTTCCAGTTTGATGACACCTAACTCTTGTCTTATCGCTGTCATGCCTGGGCCAGGCCTGATCCTGCTGCTAATATTCATGTTCATCTTGGGGATCCATGAGGAGCCATATTAATCCAGGGACAATGTCAGTGCTCAATGTAAAAGCAGCAGAATTAGTCCCTCCATTTCTGCCTGGATTTAATTTCACTGCTGAATGCTTCAAGCATAGATATTACACTTCCCTCTAGCACCACATGCAGGTCACCCCCAAAATATTCAGATATCTTTTTGAAATAAAAGACAATCTGCAAATGTATTTTAAAAATACAGGGATAAAATACAGGAATTTATTCCAAATGAACTCCACGTTCATTCCAAACTTTGTTATAGAGATCTGTACAGAAAACGGCTACTGTGCACTACACAAAACAAAACACGAAAGGCAAACTAGCTGCTGCATAAGGATACCTTGAAAGTGCACATGAACCACAGCCACATTAATGGACAGTGCAACACGCCAGGATGAACCCGGACTTCTTTATTTCAGGCAGAGAATTATTAAACCACAGCTTACTTAAAACCAAACTTTAAATCTTGAGCCCCACCCCAGATCCACCACCTGAAATGCAGCTCTAACTCATCTCTGACACAAATCTGTGACTTGCTGAGACACCCCCCGAGAGAAGCGCAGCTCTGACCAGGTATCTTCACAGACTGCATCACACAGCTCCACAGATGGTGCTTCCTCCTCTGCTCCTCTCCAGAAACCACAGACGTACATGGTGCTGTGAAGCTTTGAAATACAACCAGACACTGTACATGACAAGACTTTGTAAGTCCATCTCATAAAAGATCCTACCAGCCTCACTATTTTCAGCCACTGGGACGCCCCAGGCGATACTCCCCTCACCTATACACACCAGACACGGACAGGGCCAGGTTTAAATCTGAAGCCTACCAGAGAAATGCTTTCACAGACTTCAACGCACTTTCAATCCCCAGCATTAACTTTTAAAGACCAGTTCCAGGTTTGCTATTACATGTCATGTACCACTGAGCATGCTCTCCACAGGGCTCTTTTTATCCTTCAGTATCTACTGTAATAAACGGGATTAAAGTCAGGTATCAGCATCTGATTAAACAAACAAGATTCTACTTTTATCAATACAAATACGACAGATTTGCAACGGCTAATCCGCAGAATGACTGAGATGTCAATCACCTCCAAGTAAATGTGTATCTAAGGCTAAATACAGAATTACGAACGTGCCCTCTTCCATGAACAGCATCATACACAGAGATTTTAAATGTTCTAAAAAAGCAGATTTCAACAAATTCTTTGGAAAATGTATTTTTCCGTACCCTAAAGTCATATGGGGTTAGATGCATCTCAGCAAAAAGGCTTTGATTGCAGTCAATTGCAAAGGGGATTTTCTGCCTGCCACAGAGACATTTAAGAACAAACTAAATCATACCTCTTACTTTAGAATATGCCAATGAAAATATGAAGCCACCATGTAGCCAAAAATATTTCACAGAAACACCTATGCTAAAAATCTAGCTACATACTCAGTCATTGCTTTTATGTTAACTACAGAGATTACAAAACAGAGCTCACTCTCAGAGAATATAAAACATTTTCATTGTTCCTGGTAACTCTGTTAATACTATTTTACTTGCATTCCATTGCCAGATACTTTAAATAGACTCCACATCAGAAAGATCTACTGTACAGAGAGGTTATGCAGAAAAGCAGAAACATTCCTTTCCATGCTCTTAACAGAATTACAATAACAACAACAACAAAAAAAATCACGAAATATAATAAATCCCACCTTTAAGAAAGACTCTTACAAAGATGCTATTTCTTTGCTGTGAACAAAACCTTCCTGAAGAGAAATTTTATCCGCATATAAGAAGTGTCAGAAACCTCTGGGAAGAAATGTAGCAGCATTGGTATTCTGCTCAGAAAATGTCATCACAGATCTGTTTACCTTAACTGTGGACCATGATTCAGCCGGTGACAACCGTCTTGCATACTGATCAATTTATTTGCAGCAAAATTACTAACATTTTCTACTTTAACCATTTAGGTTCTGGAAACAGCTACTAAGATAGGGAAGGCTTTTATGAATAATATATAGATCTTACTTAATTAAAAACTTTCCTTTCCACCACAATGCCCCATACTTCGGGGTATAGGGGGGGACCCCCCTATATCTTGAACAAAAATTAGGGCATACAGTGAGTAGTTACTAGAGAAACACTCCCTTTTTTAAAATTAAAACCAGAGTTTCATCATCCATCTGCATCACAGGGAAATGTTAAGTATACACTAAGAGGAGGGGAGATGATGCAATTAAGCTGATCATCTTGGGGGAACAACCATTTAAGAGAGTGGCCTAATGGGTGGTCTAGAGGCCAGATCTAGTTATCTCACTCGCTGCCTTTTCTGCTGTCACTGAAGCAGATGCCCAAGTTACTGCAATGTGACAGATTTAAGAGATACCTACCATATGTCCCACCAGTAAACTGGGAGACCAAGTTTTGAAGCCAAAGAGGTGAAATCCTCTACAGTGCCTCCACACTTCACTGTTGTGTCCATACAACCCATTTGTGGAGCCCTGAAATCCCAGTACAAACCATACATTTTTGCATGCCCTGCAGTTCAACACCATGGAGATGTGCAAAAGAAGGGGGGATGCAGGCACAAGAGTTAGAAGTAGACCTTGACAAAGAGAGTTTTGGTTGACTTTAGGGGAATTCTTGCTTTAAGTGCTCAGCTTGAGAGACAATGTGAGACAGATCCCTGCAGGATAAGAAGCCAACACTGAAAATCGGGGTCCTCTAGAGCATCCAAAACTAGGCATGCAGAAAGCACGGCATCCAAAACCTCTTTAGTGGAAACATCAGTCTTACGATCTGTAACATCAAAAATTATTTCATACAGTACTCCCAAGTGCTTTTAAGTGCTACTTTACAATACTTATTATGTTTATTTCCAATTTTCATGCCAATAACTTTGTTCATTCCAGTGGTCTGTGGTCAGGGCACAATTTCCACAGACGTCAGGGCATAAGAAAAGGACGCAGACCGCATGAGTGCTCACTGCCTAGGTCTTCTCTGCCTGAATGACCAGCAACCCATATACAACTGAATAAACTCAGAATGGCCTTTAGTATGATCCAGAAGACCTGGAGTCACACCTCTGCCCCTACTGCAGATTGTTATAGAGTAAAAATTCAACTTGAAGTGCAGACATTACTGTCTAAGGTTAGGCTGGGAAGAAGGGAAAGGGTAACTGCTTCTTCATTCCTTCTATCTTTCTGACAAACAACATGGTACCAATTCACCTTCTCACACACACCCACGCATTTTTCCTTGGCTATTTTTCCACTTCTCATTCATACTTCCCTGTTATATCTTCACGATCTCTTCAGCCTCTGGCTTAGATTAACTATTTCTTGTACTCCCTCTAGTAAGCCAATATGTCTGACTGCTGACAAGTCCTGCCAAACCATGACCATTCCCTTCAAAAAAAAGAGGTTGTTGGAATTCAAAATAAGAAGAAAGGATTAAAAAACAGGCCTTAACGGGTCTTGTTCTGAAAGTGTGTCTCCAGCCTTTGCAAATAATAAACCCCTCAGAATTAAACCAAGGCTTGTATCTGCACTGTGGAATGAACTTGAAGACTGTCACCTGAACCTAAGCGCCCAGCTATCTCTAAAATATGAGAGATCTTTCTCACTGCAGAAGTGGGGGCTTTATCTCAAGCAGAACAGCACCTAGATCTCCACCATGATTACGACGGACAGACACATTAGAAGAAAAGCACTTCTCACATCCGAAGTCTAGAAGCACACTGAAAAGTGGGCTAGAAGCAAATCCAAGGACCTGGACTCTTGCGCCGAAAACAGCCTGAGCCTCCAACACTTTGCAAGTCTCACGGGTATAGTCACAAGTAGGAAAGTGCACATGCAAATTGGGCAGGGAAGTAAGGCACCTACAAGGCCAGTTTGCAGAGAGGATGAAAATCTGGCTTTGAAAGGCTGTTTCAGGATTGATGGAACCTTTATTAAAAGAAGATAGGCAGGTCCTTAGCTTACATGAAGCGTCACAGTGAAGCTGCAGTCAACTTGAAGCTGCAGGATCATTTATGCTGTCTGAATGTGACCCTACCTGGTTTTAAGCCATTATATACATGGCCATGCACTAATACAACACAGTTCTTCACTTTTTTCTGCCTTCATTTGCCCTGGTTTTATTGATGTTACTTCAGTTGATATTAGTGACATGTGGCAAAATTACTAAACAAATCACCAAAAAACTAAGCTACCCAAACTATGCATCATTTCCATTTGAAATGAATGGTGATCCTCCCTCCTTCTCTGACATTTTGTATTTGCCAAAAATAACTGCATAATTACAAGTTGTGTGCAAGAAACAGAAGGTAACATTCAAAGTTATTTTCCATAATTTTTACTTAGCATCAGAACTAGCAAATACCGTATATGGTTGTTCTGTTATGCAGAAGTGGCCAAAGCTAACCCATTAATGAACTCACAAAAAGTGTAGAAGCACACACCCAGCCTGGGCAAACAAACACGATGAAAAAATAATAAAGTGTAATGATTTTCCTTCAAGTTTCTCAGAGACAGATCACGCTCAGTCCGTTAACTCTTCATTTAACAAGTTTCCTTCATTTAGCTTGTTTTGGTTGGCATTCAATTAGAAATTCACGTACAGGACATTTTTTTCCCTTTTTAAAAACAGAACACTTGCTGTCTTTCATCCAGTAAAACACCAGGAGGTGAAGTGGAAGCTGCAAGACAAGCTACAGCCAGACACAATAACACTGAATTAAGCAAAATACCTGCACATGGCCCTGCCCCATAAGATTATCACTAATTGTTTACTAAAATGGCTTGGTTGCTCAGTAAAAAAGCAAAGAGCCAACGGGAAAATTCAATTTGTGCAAGTTAAAAAGACAACCCAGAACACCATACCATCAGCTCTGCTGTGATTCCAGCCACGGCCAAGCGCTGTTGCATTTGCCTCTGCATTGCTAAGACTTGCCGAGATTTGGCTTCTGTCTACACAGAAAGAAAAATCCTTTCACCCAACAATTTCGCATTTTCTGCCTTGCTCAACATCATGTCCCTTGCTGGCCGTCCTCGTGATACATGTACTTGTATAAACCAGAACAGTTAAACCTAGATCCCTTCTGCCATTGTGTCACTTGTCCCCTCCTGGGAGCTACACCAAGTCTGTCTACTCCTTAAAAGCAAGGTGAAATTATTTCAGCTACCATCAAACTGTCCCACAGCTTGCCCTTTTTCACCATTTTTATCTTCCTGCTCCCTCCCTACTTTTGCCAACCCTTCCTGACCAGCTACAACTACATCTGGATGCCCTAAACTCCCTGCAATGGGAAGCTGTGGATGGTAGAAGTTAATGGGTTTTAGTAGAGCCTGCTCAAAACCGCGAAAAAGAAATCCACTGAGTGCTACAAAATACAAATGTCATGCCTGGCTCAAGAAGCCTCCAGGTCACACATGGCTGGAGGGTGGGAAGGTACCCAGGGGAAGCACCGTACGTGCATGCTGTGATTTCATACTCCTCCAAGTACCTGCTTTTGGCCAGTGCGAGAAAAGGCATGCTGGGCTTGAAAAATCTTTCTTTTGGGATAGGACAGCCAGGTTTTATTTCATAAGCAGAGGGGACAACATTTCTCAAGTGTGCTTCTTCTACAAAGGTAAGAAATTAGCCAACTACCACTATTATTTCATTAACAATCAAATCGACCATTTTCCATAGTATGCCCTTGCTCTAGATCAACGATTACTAGTCTTATATCATTGCTATTTGTCCTTCCCCAAACTCCTCATCTTATTTCCCTGTTCTACAAGATAATTGTCAAAAGGCATTTACAAGCTAACATCCTTTTACAAATTCCTATGCATATTCCTATGTTTTATGATAAATAAATAGTAACCATGAGTGCAGATAGTTTAGCTCAGTAGTTTATCTCATCATTTGATACTTCATTTTTATTCATTCATCTTTGAATTACTTATTTTAAAATACTATTTCTATTACCTTCTATCGAGAAGTCTGGCTTTTTACTACCTATCTAGCAAATTTTTTTTCCAGCTATAGAAGCTAGTTTAGATTTCAAGCAAATATCACTGCCTGATCGCATATCTATTTTGTTCATGTACAAGTTCAACTGCCAATTTGCAGAAATTGTTTTGAAAGTGCTATTAAAACACTTGCAATTGTATACACAAGAAAAACCTCATGAGATCAATACTGTGTTCTTCAGAGTTTATATCGTAACAAGTTGACAGTGCTCTAACTCCTATCAGCTATATAAAACATACTGAATAGCTATAAATATGCAAATAAATACAGGTAATGGGCAATAAATCTGCCTACAACACTGACCAAAATTTATCTTAATCAAATGCAGATCAGAGGTAGCCTAGCTTTCCTAGGAATCCAAGCCTTCTCTCAACTATTTCACTTTTCCCCTCTACCCAGAAATGCACAGAATTCACATGAAAGTAATTTTAGTTGACTTGAAAGCCAACATAACTTGATTCTTGACCCTGTTTTCTGTTAACTACAATCGAAGCCAGCGATCAGATTTCATGAGCATGCAAGGCAGTATTTATGACTGCAACTTTTAGTTTAAGGTGGAAGAACTGTGACGAGATATTTCTTAAATAATGAGCAGAGATGTTTTTGCGAATTAACTCATTCCTGGTTCCCTCTTAGAATTGTTTCACATAAATATTCTTATAATCCGTTTTCATTGAGGTGGACAAGCACAGTAAGCATTAAGTTCATGGGTGCAAGTATTTATAAGATTTATCCTAAATTTAAAAATTTGAAAATCCAAGGAGCAAGACCAAGACAGAAGTGGTATATTGCACCTGACCTGCCTACTACAACAGACCAGGAGTCAATCACCAGGAGAAATCATCGCTGGTAGTTGTCTTATTGAGCCAAGTCGCAGAGGAGCTCATAAGCAGGACTATTTCTGAGCAAGTGGTGACTGCCAAACTACATGAGACTAAACCAACCACTGCTGCTGTGGTGGTGGCCCAGGAGCCACCCTGCAAGCCAGGGACCAAATTAAGGTCAAAGAGCTGTACAGAGACACCCACACCCCACCAGCCGCAGAAAGCTCAAGAAAAACAAAGTCCAGCTACGTGGATGTAAAATTTAGACCACTCTGACTTAAATCATTCATTGGAAATTACTTACTCATGCCCTTCAAATGCCTTTATTATTACAAAGATTTTTTTTAAGTGTGCCTCAGAAGGATATGTTAATTCTATATTTCATTCAGAACAGCAACTTGCATTACCAAATACTTAATTATCAGTATATTTACAGTGTCCTTGGGCACTGTTGGGTAATCAGAATGCTATTGTTTTCATTAAATACTTTATTGATAGCACTAATGACTTCAGTTCTGCTTGATCAACAAGCAAATGATGCTTATTTGATGTTACGATAATTAATTGGCCTTTCAGGTGTTTCCACATCCCAATTTATTACCAAGAATATCTGTGTGAAACACCCTAAAAAGAATATCACTACTCATCACAAAACATCTTCTAAAAATAGGGTGTGGCTTAGTACTGCTCCCTTTCCTCGTAATTTCTAATGCAACATTCTCTGTCTGAAAACTGCAGGGGGAAAAAAACACGTTTAACTCAATTTCAAAAACCCAGCCTAAGCCTCGCATGTTAAATGTTCAGTTCATTTTATCCTTTATTGAACTTCCAGTAAGTCAAAGGAGATTTTCTGATTAACATTTCTTTTAATTTTTTTTTCTCCAGAGATGGGAGAAAACAGCTAACCTCACTTTCCCATATCAGCAACAAGGATCAAAAACTCTGTAGGACTCAAACGAGATGTACAAGTGAACAGACTGCTTGTGTGATCTATTAACTCCAAACCATTATTTTTCCGAACTCCGGGCCTGGCCTATGAAGCATTATAGTCCAGCCTTCAGACCATGGAAAAGGGTTGTGGATAAGAAAATTCCAGATTCAAATCCAAATGGACCTCGAACAGCCACCTGAAAAGAGTACACCGGTCTTCCACAACATTCAACTGGCACCTGTCAGAGACCTGGATGTATTCAGTTTAACCTCCCGCAGAGGACAACCCTCAGAACATCTGAAGTCTTAACTGCTCTGACATACCAACCTATATTAGCAGCTAGCCTCATCTTTGAAGATGAGTTTCCCAAAACTTGAATTTTTCTGCAAGCAAAAAAAAGAAAAGTTAAAAATAAAGGTCTTACGATTCTTCTACCTTTCACTGTCCCAGGGTCTTTAATTATACTTCCTAGAACATTCTACCTTTTAGGTAATTTCTCATATTTGCAGACATACAAGAGAGAACACCACCAGCACCACCACCAAAAAAACCTCCACAGAAGTTCAAAGGTAGCTACATTTGTGTTTTTTGCATCCCTTTCTAGAATTCTTCATTCTCACAAATGCTCCAAATAGAACAAACACCCCAACATTACAGCATAAGGGAAAACCTCATAAGCATACAATAAATACAAAATACTGCTATGCTCTGCTGCAGAAGATTCCTTAGTGTTACTTTAGGTTTACTACACACTCAGGAATTTGTCATGAAGTTTGGAATGCTTTTTTCTGCTTTACTTCTTCACAGAGCTATTTCCCGAACAGCTTTTATAACACTGAATCTCATATTTTGCTTTTTTAAAATTATCAGTTTTAAAATAAGAGAGAAAATGATGTTTGCAGGTAAGCTCTGCTAGGCTTTCAAGAAGCGATCAGCTGTAATGGCCATGCTCTTACTGCTTTTTCAGAATTATTAAACACAAGAATCCACCGGATGTTCTACCAGTGAAGTACTAAACAAATGAAAATTTGTAACAACAAAACATTATTTTTCCATGTCCCCATATTCATATTAAACATCATTTGACATCCATTACAAGCCACTTGCTCCCAAAAGTATACAGACAGTTTTGTGGATACACCAAATACAGAAGTGAAGAACAATACTGAAAAAACCCTCACTATAAACAAACTGGATGTTTGTCAAAAAACAAGCTGAGTATTTGTCTGTAAATATTGACGAAACTAAGTTTTCGGCTTTGGTATTTGCTAACTGAAGAGCAGCACAGACAAGTACAAAGGACATACAAAATTAATCTGAATGCCAAACTTGGCGATCAGGTTCCAGCTACTACAGGGAATTACACAACAAAGCAAACTACTAGTGGGAGCCAAATGCACTTACCAAGAAATCATCACTACAAATACTTCATCACTACATTTCAACATTAGAAAGAATCATGATTTGATTTCTGAAAATGTATTTACTTCCAGTGACAGCTCATTAACTTGATTTAAAGAGCAGTTTGAGTTAACATGCTAACCAAATACCTCCATATAATGCATTTATAAATTTAACTCTCAAACACACAACACACACTTGACAACTATCTCATAATTTTCACTCTGTATAACTGTATTTTTCATATAGTTTGATCATTTCTTTTGTGTATGAAGCAATGAATATTTTGCTCTCAATCTTAATTCAAACAGTAACTGGCTGAGAACAAATTAATGTGTTTTCAAAGGCAAATTAAGTGACAAAAGCAACCATAAATCAAGACAGGGAGAAGTAAGTTGTAAAGCCTATATTAAGACTTTAAAGCTAGGTGGATCATTGGTAGTTCAGCACTGAAATAACTATCCATCTATGTTTATGTGTATATTTTGCCAAGATGCTTAAAAAGCACATTATCCCAACATCATACCTACTGGATAAAGAAAACACAAATTAATGGTTATTCATGTGCCTGGAATAAATAACTTCTTGTTTCCAAGGAGGAAGCAGCTGTATATTCTGCATTTTATCTCCTCTTCTTCCCAAAGGGTCAAAAAAATCTTTGCTAATCCAACACAAATATGGTTGCAATAAAAGTATGTTATTAAAAGTCTGTTATTAAACCATTATCAATTAGTACTTCACAATTTAAAAAAAAAAATATTCTCTGCTTGCTCCAGGATAGGACTCCACACTCTGCTACAAATATGTCATTTTATAATAGATGCATATGAAAAAAGTATCCCAGAATACATAGTCCTGTAAACATGACATGCAAACCGGAGGTGAAAGAAAAGAAAACAAAGACTCAGCTGTGGCACAGAGCTATTACTTGTTAAGAGTTTAAGCAGAAATTCTGTAGTAAATCTGAACCCTGTACAGTGCCTGTACCACCAGACCGCCTTCTTTCCCTAGTCAGTTCTCAGACATGAGATAGCCAGCCAGCAATAAAAGTGAAAAATGCAGGCAGCTTGTAACAGCCAAGAAATTTTCTGCACAGTGAGAATTTACTGGTCTCTGAAATTCTTACTCATAATTACCACAGTCATTTTAAATTTAGCAATGATGAAGGAACATTTTGTCCTTAAGACCGTCTTGAAAAACCAATACTAACAAAAGGGTTTAGTTGAAGACTCAATGAGCTCTGGAGCTGAACTCGGATACAACATTATTAACCTCCACACGTAACACTCTAGGGGACGGAGCCATGCCTCTGCGTACCCTGAAACATTTACCACATGTATGCCCTTCCTAGAGCAAAGGGAGGACTGGCATGCTGCCTATGTCTTATTCAGTTGTGCCAAGGGCAGAAAGGCTTTTGCACATCATCAGATGAGGCAGAACCAATTCCTTAATGTCATATCAACCTTTTCATCAAAGTAGTCAGATACTACTTTAGAGAAGGAATAAAAAGACATGTGCCAGCTATGAGACTAATGAATAGCTTTCCTCAAGCAAAACATAATTCAGCATGAACTTCATGTTAATGTTCTTTCCACCCACTCACACATCTCCAAGAGATTCTACTCAACCAAAATGCCAGTAAGTAAAACCACCCATCTTTTAATTCAGCTATTGTACCCCAGCACTAAGATTTTGTTTTACAGTGCCATCCTACAGCTGCCTAACCTCAAACATTACTTACTTATTATTTACATGGCCTCTCTTTTTTTAAAACAGGCATCAAACCTAGAGGGAGAAACACAAGTAATGAAAAGGAGAAATATGGTGATCAAAAGATATTCAGACTGGCAGCTTTCACTAAAATGTTAAAAACCACCATAGTCCTCAGTCCCATTTACAGTTCAGAACCAAAGGGCTTAAGAAGCAGAAAGAGGACACCACTAAAAAAATTAAAATTATGTCTTGAGCCAGAAAACAATTTGAAAATGTACGATGTTAGTTTGAAGAGTGAAAGAGTATCAAGATATATTTAACCAGAAGACTACTACATCTCAGAAAGGCACAGGTTCATTTGTTGTATCAGGAAGACATCAAAAAGTACAGCAAGTTCAGAAACACTCAGTCTAATTTAGAATTAAAAAAACCAACAGCTGTGACCACTCAAGAACCAAGTCTAAAGCCTGAATAAACTACAAGGAGCCCCAAAGACTTTTATAAACCTAAGTACTTCACAGTGACCATCAACAACAATGGAGGAAGAAAATTCTTTATTGCTGTCTTATTTTGTAAGTATCCATAATGGAAATTTTATACTTTATTCTAAAATGTCTGTGATGAGCCATTTTTGGATAAGAGTTCCACACAGCACAGTCTGATTTGGCGCGTTTTGTTCTTAGTGAGAATCCCGTCCAGCCTCATCTATGTGACAAAAAGAAACAGCTTCCCTTGGAACAATCTTAACTCATAGATGTTATGAGCGACTCAGAGAGCTGGTATCACAGAACCTAAAGAGACATTGTGCACCTGATAAAGACTTGTGTAGGAACTGTGAAATTTGGATTCTGCAGGGCTCAACATGGGGAAGATTGTTACGTTCACTCAAGACATTCCAGCAGTCCACTGTCCTCTTTGCCGGAGATCACCAGCGGGAGAGCAGCACGTCTTCTCAGTACCTCAGCTGCTGCCGGTTGTCACTCAGAGGTACAGCTCAAACCCACCCCAGCAGCCGCTGGTACCCCCGGGCAGTGGTGCGGGGCTGCTGGTACCCCCGGGCGGTGGCGCCCGGCCCCGCGCCCTTTCAGCACCATGGATGGCACCTGCAGGGACCCGGCCACTGTGGGGGGGGGGGGGGGGTCCGGCCACAGCTTGGGGGGGGGGGGGGGCTGCCCACCGGTGGGGGGCACCGCCCCTCCCGCCCTGCTCCTCCATCGAACCCACGCTTCACAGCCCATGCAAGTCTGGATACCCCCCAAGCTATTTTCACTGAAACTTTGGGCCGATAAGATAAAGTTGCTGACAGTTATTCAGGCTTTAGTCCACCCATTAAACATGCCCACGCATTCAGAAAGAAATCTGATTTTCCAGTCCTCATAAGAGAGCTTGAAAATGCTCCTGCATTTTTCTCAGTGATGGGTCATTTACTTTAATTTCAACAATGAAAATGCATACTTCAAACCTTCACTGGTAAGCAAAAACACAACACAGCTAAGATGCAAGTGCTGTTCCCACAAATGCGACAGCACGGCAAATGAAACTTTTTTCTTTCTTTTACATTAACCAGAAAAATTGGCTGTTTCACATGAAACCATCAACAAAACAAATTAACAGAGGAGCATTCATCCCAGAAATATTGAAACCTTCACATAGCTCCAATAATTTGCCATTGTATTCCTATGGCTGCTGAAATCTCACAAAAATAAAGGGAAGTTTTCATTATGCAGCCCCGTTTTCTACTGGTCAAACCACTACTCACATAAAGTGCAGAGCATTTTCAGGGTGACAGAGCTAGATGCAGAAGGCTAGGCAATTTCTTAAAAGATGATTTTAATAAATAAATAGAAAATCTGAGGAAACCATTGGTATCCCCATATACTATGACATGAACATGACTCACAGGAGTAGTCATCAGACTGACCTCGGTTTTCCCAAGCTTGCTCACAGGGCCAGCCGCCACAGACTGCTGTTAAATGAGCTGCCTCTCCGTGCTTGGGAACATTAAGAATTTAGCATTTCAAACCAAGCTTTTTTAGCTAATACTGCTTTAAGTCTTTAAAGTTGGACTCAAAATTGAGCTAGCAGCTTTGCCTGTTGGACAGGAAACAATGGAAATCCAGCTCGTCCATGGCCATGTTGGCTCTGCAGTACCAACAGCAATAAATTTTTTTGTCAATAAACAGATCAAACATGACTCAGAGGGCAGTGACACACAGTAGCCAGTGCCATTTTATAGCTAATTTTATTACTATAATCCACTTCCCACAGCTACTGTTACAATCAACACCTAATTGCAAGGGTTGACTTCTGCCATGTGTTGAGGGTCACCGTGCCTTGGACAGATTAACCATTTTCCATGTGACAGAAGCTTAGCAAATTAAAATACTAGCCTCATACTGACATCCCAGTCAGCCACAAAATTTTACCAGCCTGCCCCTCTTCAGGACATTACTGATTAAGTTAGAGAGACATACCAGATGCAGTCTGTTTTTACATATTGCAGTAGTATCTGGAGATGGGAGATGCACTCTACAAAACAGCATCCCAATAACAGAAGACTATCTGTAGTCTCAAAAGAGTTAAATTGTAAGTTAAAGAAGATCTGAGACTACTGACATGATCTATAAGAAGTTACTTTAATACTCCTTGCATTCAAAATTATCAACTTTATCCCAAGTCTTAAAAGCATTTCCAGTTCTGTCCAGGTATTACAGGCAATACAGTTTTAAAAATATATGCCTCGCAAGGTCATTTAACAGCACCCAGATGTCCACCTACCTTTACTAAGAGAAAGCCAGCTGTAACAAGTCCCTAAAAACATCTACTTGCATGAAATTGTGTTCTGGATTATTACTGGGAAAGTACTGGAGACCATTTTTCAAAATCAGACCTGTATATTCCACAGAAACAGGTTTTGCTTTTACCTCTGAGGAATACAAATACGCAGTGTTTTTGTTCTTTGCAGCTCGGAGATTTACTGGCATGCCTCTTCCCATAAAATATTTGCATATATCTGAGAGTCAAACTGTGCTGATACATTCTGTGTTTGCCAGGAAGTGAACGCTTCAGTTCAATGTAACTGAACATTTAAACAAGGACAGGCACCGGGACAAATGGCAGTGTAATTAACATACCAATGAAGAGCCAGTTGTTAATTACTATCCATTTCAGGCATTTTGTATGAGCAACTTACCTGAAAAGCCTTCCCATCTGCATGCTGGCAAAGCCAGTAATTAAACAATTCCACACCCCTTTTGCTTGATTAGAGAAAAAATTATAATTATTTTATATTATTCTATCTGTCACATGCAGTTGACATTTAGATGAAAAAAAACGCAGCAGCCCAAACCTAAACATTTGAAATGAATGTTATGAGCTGTCCTTGAACAGAACAGCAACATATATACATCTAGGGCAGATGTAAACTAATAGAGGCTCCTAATTTGAACCAACTGATTATACCTTCTAGTAGCTGCTGGGTTATATGGAAGGCAGCACAGTTGCTACTTAGAACAGAAAAAGTTCCACTTTTCTCCAAGGGGGATTTCAGATGCTACCTACAGAATGGCATCTGAATTTATAAGCAGTTGAAAGCTTTGGGAGTAGCTCCAGTACAATGCCAGGATTCATTTACATTTAAACAACAGTAACTGAGAAGTCAATATGTAGCTCAGCATAGCACCACAGTTAAAATATGGTAGTTACAGAAGTTGTAAGAAAGGTAGAGGCACATAAGCGGAAGGCAGGATTGAAACTGTAGGATAGAAACACTGAAGACGGGCAAAAGCGAAATAAAAGCTGACAAAAAAGGAAAGCAAGCAGAAAGTTTAGCAACATTCATCAATATGTAGAGTATCCAAAACAAAGGATTTCTCTTTCTCCCTGTGCAGATGGCTTTGCCCAAGGAAGACTAGCGTGCTTTGGGTACAAAAAAAGGAAATTACATCTATCTTGAAAACAGCTTCTAATTCATTACCCATTGCATGACTACAGCCATTAATCCATGTAAACAATAAAACCAAGACCCATGTGAGATTTTGACTATTCAGATGAAAGTTTCAATCAGCTCTTGTTAAAAAATTGGCATTCTATGTTTGGTACTGGAGTTTCAAACCACATAATTTATGCACTTTAAAGCCTAGATTTTCCTGAAATCCTGCAACATTTTGTGACAAAGTAGTTGCTTCTGGAGTAGCCAAAAAGTGGGTATTTGGTCCATGTGGGTTTATTCAATCAATTAATTTTCCTTTGGATTTTTTTTTTTAAATGGAATACAATAAATGATTAATTTTATGAAGGTTTTTCTTTGCTAACAATGTGCATCTATCTGATCTGGATTATAACCAGAAGCTAACGAAAATGTACAAATGCAGCCTTTCAAAATTTTTCTTTTCCTCATTTGACAGAATGATTGATACAGATGGAGTGACAGGAAATCTTTACACCTGAACAAAGGAAATACTGTTAGCAAGGAATAAACTGTACCAATCTTTCACACAGCAAATGCTCACCTATCTTTCTGAAATTTCAATTTTTTGGCCTGTATCGTCCAGCAAATCTATTTTTTTTTGCACAGATTATCTTACAGAAGTCTGAAGGAGCACCTCTATCTTCACAGATTTCTTTCCCACATAACCTTCATTGAGCACACTCTCACAGTCAAGAAAAAGAGCGTAGCTTGGGTTGGCATCCGCACACTTCTGCACCCAAGACAGTGTCTCTGCACTACACAGTGCTTGCTAGACAGAACAGCTCATCCACAGCCAATTCCTCTATCCCTAAATACTACTGGCCACCCAAAGACACTTTGCTACAGATAGACTGCAAAATCTGCCAGAGATCTACAACAAGACCCAAGATCTAAAGTCCCATGTCTTAAACTCAAAACCTCTCTTTCCCTTTTCTATTGCAGATTTTAATAACATTGTATTTTCTGCAGGTAGCACTGAATTAACGCATTTTCCATTCTTACTTGTCAGTTATGAAGCAGTAAGCCCCAAAAAAATTACCCTAAACGACACATATATCTGATTTTCACAAGCCATTTAGGCATAATCTCTGAATACATCTTCATAATGACAGCCCCATTTCTGTCCTCTTAATAACAATAATCACTACATCAACAGTGTTATTTTGCCTTGACTCTTTTGAAAAGGCTATTTTTTTTCTTGTGCTACCTAATCTCTATAGCAATTTTTCTTACTGGAAAGAAAACTCAGCAATACCATCTGGTTTTACAGAAATCAGCAGTATCTGTTTTGTTTTGCATTTTTATTAAGAGGCATGGGGAAACATTCTATTTGAAAAAATATTTGGAACTAACCACAAGCTACATATGCAAATTTTAAACAAATATTCTGTGATAGAAGAGATATCCCGAAATGAAATCTTTTGTATGCCCTATATATTAGAAATATCAAAACCTGACATTTCTTCAATGCAAGTTATTGTTCAGTACACAGTCCTGGAGGACAAAACATTATCACAGAACAATTCAAGAGGCACTATCAACTCATGCCACGGTTTGACTGAAATAAGGAGCGATTCTGCAGTAACAAAGATAGGGAAATACAAAAAGGAAAAGATCTGCAATTTAAGCTTCCCATTAGCTAACGAGTGTTCCATTTTTGAGACCTTTGTTTTAACATTATCTTAGACGACTACTTTTTTTGCATCCCAGAAATATCACAGCCCATTATAACCTCCATCACTAGAACACTCCATTTACTCCTCAGGATGCTGTTAAATTGATTTTGGAGTTTACTGGATAGTCTATAGTGTAACAAAGGGCAAAGCTGTAACTACTGTAGCAATAAACCACAACACCTTTTGGGCTCTGAGTGGAGCAGACAATTTTGAAATCTAAAACACTGAAGTGGATTTTTTTTCAATCATCAATTTCAAAGCTGTATGAGAACTAACGAAAAGAATGGCCAGATCATCACTTTCAGAAAGGCAATTCCTATTGGGAATATGGAATGGGCAGCATCAAGAAAATTCATCCAAAGCACTTAGTAACTTGAGAGCCAACGTAAGAATGGCTAACAGATGATTTGGTTCTCAGAATGTCCAGCTGAAACGGGAGAATGATCTACCTCCACTTAACTCCCAAGTCACACAAACACATACAAACAAAACCAGCTCCCAGAACTCAATATACCTGCCTAAATCAAGAGCCCAGATGCAGGGCTGAGTTACAAGTTTTCACTGATATGACATAAAATTTGCTGTTAACTCATTACAAACTGACAGTAAAGACAGTTTATTTAATCCTCTTTCTTCAAGGTTCAGCCCCATTTTTTTTTATATCTTGGATTAGCCATAGGCTAAAAGTACCCCTGGTCAGCTACTGTGGTTGTAATAGTAATGTCGTAAGCCTCAGCAACTCCCTTCTCTCATCACCCACCACCTCTCTCTCTCTCTCTCTCTCAACAAATCTCTAGTAGGTGTCCTGCTGGAGACATGTTGTTCTCCATACCTTTAGACTTTGGCTCTTTGCTTTGAAAGAGATCATTAAAGGAATCTTTGTGACTATATGAACAACCCAGTTCTTATTTTTTTCCAATTAAATATAAGAATACAATCCTAAGGATTCACAACATCTTAAAAACATAGCAAAAAATTCATCCTAAGGGATCTGTCCTCTAAGTGTAACTGGATAAAACCCTGAAATCTCATGATTTCTTCTGACTTGACTTACAAGTTCGTGTCATTTGGTAATACATTTGTGGGTACTACCCAGGGTGGCCCTTCCATCTAGGGATAACTCACCAGGAAGAACTGAAAGGATACAACCAGTTCATTTCACATCACCTAATCACAGGAGAAAGTTGCCACTCTGGGACCACCCATCAGACTAAGCCAGGTTGGAACTCATTACCCAAGACCAAGGAATGTCTCAGGACAAGAAAATGTTGAGTTCATTAAGCGTTTTATGTTTTCATCCCGACTTGGCTAATACAAGAATCACCACATCACGTACTGCACTCAAGTTAAGCAAAATTTGACCCCAAAGTAGCAACAATTATGGACAAGTTTGCATTCCAAAAATATATATTTAAAACAGACATGGCACTACGTTACTTTGCTGCAAGCAGTGATTTATGAAATGCTTGTTACACCTCCACAATTTTTTTGTTCTTAAATCCCATTTAATATGCCAATCTTACTTCAGGAGGAAATAAATTAACTCCGATGCTTTGTGCCGATGCAGATGAGCTTCCCACACACCTGTATTGTGTTTCATACTTCAGTTAGTCATACAGATTGCGACAAATGAACAAAGGACTTCTAACCAGAACCCATTCCCAAGGCTAAGCATGTGGGATGAGGAAGAAAGAAGACTATCACACAGAGCCCCCCCAGTTTTGTCAGTACAATGTCTAGTTGCAGTTATGGACAACTATCAGTTTAGATCTAACACAGCCCAGAAAGCCCACAGAGGTGGCCTTACTCCCACCACAATTTGGTCTCTGTCACTGCAATTCTCAGGAGCCTTAGCCAGGAAAGGCTGCAAACGGCTCCCACTCCCATGAACTTTCATAACTCAAACTCTGCATTAAAAAAGATCAGTGGGAAAATGGATAAATCTGCATTTAATGTGAGAGAGAAGATGCTGCTGCAGAGCAGTGCACGATTCTGTACCAAGAGATCCCACACTGGAAGATTTTCACATCCATAATTAGAGAACACACAGCTTTTCTGTCTCCTCAATCCCCACTCCACTATCTAGAATATGACTAAAATCACATGTATTTATATAGTGGTAGCTGCAAGTTAATGTCCTGCCTAAATTATCAACTGTTATTAGAACCCCAGACAATTGCTTAATAAAAATTTAATCATATTGTAATTTCTAATCATCATTAAAGATGCTTAACAAGTTAATCTCTCTATTGTGCTCCCCTAACATTGCAGATCAGAAAGTCAACTGGCGTAAGGCAGCACAGCTTCACCAATACTAATAGGGCTACTTTCACGTTACTCCAGCTGAGGATCTGGCCTGAAGAGAAAATAGTAGCATTAAAATCCTCTTGCTACACCTTTTGATTTTTTCTCTGCACTGCTCTGCATTTAATCCAAAAAATAACAAAATCAACAGATAGTGATTTAAAAAAAAACACACCAGAAATCAAGGTTTTTCATGCAGCTCTATCTTCTGCTGTCCGTGGTAGAGCAAACACAGCACTGCATAATAGATCAAAGGTCTCCTCTTCTTGCCTCTTTACAACTCAAAAATTCCTCATTTTGACTTCGTCCATGCACAGCTACATTTGTCTGACAGCAACGCTCACGCAAAGAAAACGTGGGAGGATCATTAACAGCCAGTGAGTTTGTCTTTCAGCTGAGATCTGTTCCAACTGCCTAGACGAGGAGTGAAACGATGCTCTGTAACCTCAGCCTTGCAGAAGTAGGTATTGGGTCACTTCAGGAAACCAACACGTCCCCTCATCCTTCTGGTGGACCAGCAATCTGTGCTTAAGAGAGTTTGAGGACCACACTGCAAGTCAATTTTAACTGTGTCAGATCATTGCACAGAGATGCATACAGAGTCAACACACTTGGCTCTCATTTCCCTCATTTTTTTTTTATGTTTCTTTGATAATCTCATAATGCTGTCGAAATTCAAAGTAGTCACGGGAGAACAACTATGAAGCCGTACCCTGAGGCTGCTCTGCGGTGTGTGCATACCATACCTCCTGCAACCACATCTTTTTTGTGGCTTCAGCTGCAGGCAGGTAAAAACAGAAAGCAGAAGTGGTTAGTGCAAAAGGGCCATGAGGCTCTGTACTATAATTCAGTGGTTTTAGCACAGACCTCTAAGTGGTCAGGGCTGTTCCTTAAGTGCAGAGCTTGGAGGAGCAGACAGGAGAATGGCAAACCCAACTTAAGTCAGAAAAGGCTGTATGTATCCTACTTTGTCTGCAAAACAGCTCACTGATTCTAGCTATGAGTGCACACAATGGAACTCTCCATTATCATGCACAGCCTGGTATCCTGGAGGCTAAACAATATTAATTTAATAACCTTCCATTAAATATTGATTTTCATTTAATAAGTAGAATTCTGATATTAAAACTTAATCTAATTGGCATTCTTACTTCATTGACACTTACTGAACCAAACTGTTTATTATTTGTCATATTCACTTTCAGTATGACAACTACATGACCAACTACAGCAGGTTGTAATATAAAGAACAACCTTTAAATGTTAGTTGGGGTTTACTCAAACAAACTGACCCTTAACTGTCAGAACCGAACCCAGCTCTACAAAAAAATGACAAAACGTGACCATGCACTAAAGCAACTAAAACTGGAATGCGCCTTTGATAAAAATATTCTTATTAGTATTGAGCCCAGTGCAAGATCCGTCGTCCCACTTACTTTTAGTGTCAGGCACTTGTTGATCCAAGTACACCTCCAAAATATGTACCATGGCATTGCATCTAGACCCACTTTATCACCCACTCAACAAAATAGATGCTGCATCTCAGACACCTAACACAGCATCAGGAAACATCCTCCCTCACAAAAATTTCAAAAAGAAAATTTTAGCAAGTTTCTTCTCTTAATAAATGTAATAAAGTAGTATTAACAAGAGCATTTCTTGGGTCCTTTGGCAAGAAACCAAGCGCATGGCAAAGACCCTGCACACCCTGAGGTGCCCCCACTCGGTTTCGGCACCCTGGTGTGTTTCCAAGCAGTGCTTCGCAAGCCGGTTTTGCTTCCCGACAACAAACCTGGCCAATGTAGAGGCAGGAAAACCAAATACTCCTACCAATTCCCAGGGCAGCCGTACGCCTGCACGGTGCAGCCGACACCCGCCGCCCCCGTCCCCGCCGGCTCGGGCAGGGGAACACAGACTCTCCGCTCCCTCCCCTGCCATATGACCGCGTATGCTTATGCAAAACTGTTCATTTCTGCAGTGCCTACACCCAACGGCAGCGACACGGCGGCAGCCGGACTCCTGCAGCCCGAGGAACCCGCCAAGGGCTCCCGGCTCCCTGGCTCGGTCCCGGGGCGGGCGGGCGGCTCCTCGCCCGGGGCAGCCCCGCTCTCCCCGCCGCCGGCGTCGCGCCCCCTCCGGGCCGCAGCCAGCGGCCGCCACCGCCCCGCGGGAGGAGCTCGGGGCACAGGGCAGAGCAGCGGGGGCTGCCCGCCCCGCTGCGGCGGGGACCGCGCCGTCCCGGGGCCGGGTGTGTGCCTACGGCGGGGAGGGCGTGTTGTGCGGCGGGGCCACATGGGGCGAGACGGACTCCCTGCAGCGCAGGGGGCGACGGCAGCAGCAGCTACTCACCGGGAGGGTTTACCGCCGCCGGCGTTGCCATCTTGTCTCTGAGAAGAATTAAGACAAATGCAAGAGGGGAGGAGGGATGCTCTAGGCAGCCCGGGGGAGGCGGGGGGAGGGGAAGGCAGCCGGCGCCAGGGCGGGCGGGGCCGGGAGGCGCGGGGGCGGCGGGCGGCTCCCGCCCCGGGGCCCGGCGGAGGCGCTCCCCACTCCGTGCGGGGCGGCCCAAGATGTCCGATGGCCCCCGCGCCGCGTCTGCTCATGCGCCGCTCGCAGTGAGCATGTGCCGGGCGGCCGCACATGTGCGCTGGGCCCGCGGCCGCCGGCGCCCGGGCGGGACCCCCCCGCGTCTCGCCCCGCAAAGAGCGGGGTGAACGTGCCCTGCGCCCCGCTCCCACACTGGCCGCCCCCCTCGGGACTCGAACCGGTGGCCCCTGTGCACACTGCTCCTCACGGGGCGCGAAGTCCCTAAGGGAGAGTGCTCTGGTGGAGGCCCGCGCGCGGGCGAAAGGGGCGGGGCGGGGTGGGGCAGTTGAAGGCTCCGCCCCCGCTCCCAAAACTGAGGGGAAGCGGTCAGGCGGCTGCCACTGCCGCCAAACAGACGGGGAGCGGTCAGAGGGCTACCTGCTGCCCCCAAAACTGAGGGGACGCAGTTGAAACGCTATCTGCAGACGCCAAAACTGAGGAGAAGCAACTGAAGGGCAGCCCGCCGCCCCGAAAACCGAGGGGAAGCGGTCAGAGGGCACCCCTCAGACCCCACAACTGACAGGAAGCAGTCAGAGGGCAGCCTTCTGCCCCCAAAACTGAGGGGAAGCAGTTGAAGAAGGGCTGTCTGCTGCCTCCAGATTTGAGACGAAGTGGGCAGAGGGCAGACTGCCGCCCTAAAACTGAGGGGAACCGGTTGAAGGGCTGCCCACCGCTCCCAAAACTGAGGGGAAGCAATTCAAGGATTGCCTGCTGCCCCCAAAACTGAGGGGAAGCAGTTGAAGGGGCTGCCTCCTACCCCTAAAATTGAGGGGAAAGCAGTCATAGGGCAGCCCACTACTCTAAAACTGAGAGGAAGCAGTTGAAGAGCTGCCCACTGCCTCCAAAACTGAGGGGAAGCAGCTTAAGGGCTACCTGCTGCATAAAAAAATGAGAGGAAGCAGTCAAAGGGGTGACTTCTGCCCCCAAAACTAAAGGAAAGCAGTTGAAGAAGGGCTGCCTGCTGCCCACAAAACTGAGAGGAAGCAGTTGTAAAGCTGCCCACTGCCCCCAAAATTGAGGGGAAGCAGTATGAGGGCAGCCGTCCACCATAAAATTGAGGGGATGCAGTTGAAGGGCTGCCCGCTGCCCGCGGAACTGAGGCGAATCAGTCAGAGTGCAGCCCGCTACCCTAAAACTGAGGGGAAGCAGTTGAAGGGCTGCCTACTGCCCCCAAAACTGAGGGGAAGCAGCTGAAGGGCTGCCTGCTGCCCCCAAAACTGAGGGGAAGCAGGGTCAAAGGGGTGACTCCTGCCCCCAAAACTAAAGGAAAGCAGTTGATGAAGGGCTGCCTACCCCCACAAAACTGAGAGGTACCAGTATGGGGGCAGCCCTCCACCCTAAAATTGAAGGGAA
This sequence comes from Falco naumanni, assembly GCF_017639655.2. Lineage (NCBI taxonomy): Eukaryota > Metazoa > Chordata > Aves > Falconiformes > Falconidae > Falco > Falco naumanni. The sequence goes on along the minus strand of NC_054060.1, from coordinate 12,573,833 downwards.
GCAGTTGAAGGGCTGCCCGATGCCCCCAAAACTGAGGGGAAGCAGTTGAAGGCCGGCCTCCCACTACCAAAATTGAGGGGAATCAGTTTAAATGCTGCCTGCCACCCCCTAACCTGAGGGGTATCAATTGAAGGGCTGCCTTCTGCCCCCAAAACTGAAGGGAAGCAGTGGAAGGGCTCCCTGCTGCCCCCATAACTGAGGGGAAGCAGTGGAAGGGCTGTCTGCTGCCCCCAAAATTGAGGTTAAGCAGTCAGAGGGCTTCCTCCTACCCCCAAAACTGAGGGGAAGCGGTCCCAGGGCGGCTCACTGCCACTGAAACTTAGGGGTTGGGTGGTGGTGTGGTCTGCCCAACATCCATGAAACGGGGGGGGGGGGGGGGGGGGGGGGGGGGGGGGGGGGCGGTTGGGGGGCTGTTTGGGGTTGGGGGGATCAAAGGGGTGACTTCTGCCCCCAAAACTAAAGGAAAGCAGTTGAAGAAGGGCTGCCTGCCGCCCACAAAACTGAGAGGAAGCAGTTGTAAAGCGGCCCGCTGCCCCCAAAACTGAGGAGAAGCAGTATGAGGGCAGCCGTCCACCATAAAATTGAGGGGAAGCAGTTGAAGGGCTGCCCGCTGCCCCCGGAACTGAGGGGAAGCAGTTGAAGGGCTGCCTGCCACCCCCAAAACTCAGAGGAAGCGTTCAGAGGGCTGCCTGCTGCCCCCAAAATTGAAGGGAAGCAGTTGAAGTGCTGCCCACCGCCCCCAAAACTGAGGGGACTCAGTCAAAGGGCTGCCGGCTGCCCCCAAAACTAAAGAAAAGCAGTTGAAGGGCTGCCTGCCAGCCCCAAAACAGAGGGGAATAATGAATGGTGCCCACTGCCCCAAAAACAGGGGAATCGGTCAGGGGGCTGCCTTCTGCTCCCAAAAGTGAGGGGAAGCAGTTGAAGGCCGGCCTCCCACTACCAAAATTGAGGGGAATCAGTTTAAATGCTGCCTGCCACCCCCTAACCTGAGGGGTATCAATTGAAGGGCTGCCTTCTGCCCCCAAAACTGAAGGGAAGCAGTGGAAGGGCTGCCTGCTGCCCCCATAACTGAGGGGAAGCAGTTAGACGGTGGTCTGCTACCCTCAAAACTGAGGGGAAGCAGTGGAAGGGCTGCCTGCTGCCCCCAAAATTGAGGTTAAGCAGTCAGAGGGCTTCCTCCTACCCCCAAAACTGAGGGGAAGCGGTCCCAGGGCGGCTCACTGCCACTGAAACTTAGGGGTTGGGTGGTGGTGTGGTCTGCCCAACATCCATGAAACTGGGGGGGGGGGGGGGGGGGGGGGGGGGGGGAGAGGGGGCGGTTGGGGGGCTGTTTGGGGTTGGGGGGATCAAAGGGGTGACTTCTGCCCCCAAAACTAAAGGAAAGCAGTTGAAGAAGGGCTGCCTGCCGCCCACAAAACTGAGAGGAAGCAGTTGTAAAGCTGCCCGCTGCCCCCAAAACTGAGGGGAAGCAGTATGAGGGCAGCCGTCCACCATAAAATTGAGGGGAAGCAGTTGAAGGGCTGCCCGCTGCCCCCGGAACTGAGGGGAAGCAGTTGAAGGGCTGCCTGCCACCCCCAAAACTCAGAGGAAGCGTTCAGAGGGCTGCCTGCTGCCCCCAAAATTGAAGGGAAGCAGTTGAAGTGCTGCCCACCGCCCCCAAAACTGAGGGGACTCAGTCAAAGGGCTGCCGGCTGCCCCCAAAACTAAAGAAAAGCAGTTGAAGGGCTGCCTGCCAGCCCCAAAACAGAGGGGAATAATGAATGGTGCCCACTGCCCCAAAAACAGGGGAATCGGTCAGGGGGCTGCCTTCTGCTCCCAAAAGTGAGGGGAAGCAGTTGAAGGCCGGCCTCCCACTACCAAAATTGAGGGGAATCAGTTTAAATGCTGCCTGCCACCCCCTAACCTGAGGGGTATCAATTGAAGGGCTGCCTTCTGCCCCCAAAACTGAAGGGAAGCAGTGGAAGGGCTGCCTGCTGCCCCCATAACTGAGGGGAAGCAGTTAGACGGTGGTCTGCTACCCTCAAAACTGAGGGGAAGCAGTGGAAGGGCTGCCTGCTGCCCCCAAAATTGAGGTTAAGCAGTCAGAGGGCTTCCTCCTACCCCCAAAACTGAGGGGAAGCGGTCCCAGGGCGGCTCACTGCCACTGAAACTTAGGGGTTGGGTGGTGGTGTGGTCTGCCCAACATCCATGAAACGGGGGGGGGGGGGGGGGGGGGGGGGGGGGAGAGGGGGCGGTTGGGGGGCTGTTTGGGGTTGGGGGGATCAAAGGGGTGACTTCTGCCCCCAAAACTAAAGGAAAGCAGTTGAAGAAGGGCTGCCTGCCGCCCACAAAACTGAGAGGAAGCAGTTGTAAAGCTGCCCGCTGCCCCCAAAACTGAGGGGAAGCAGTATGAGGGCAGCCGTCCACCATAAAATTGAAGGGAAGCAGTTGAAGTGCTGCCCACCGCCCCCAAAACTGAGGGGACTCAGTCAAAGGGCTGCCAGCTGCCCCCAAAACTAACGAAAAGCAGTTAAGGACTGCCTGCCACCCCCAAAAAAGAGGGGAATAATGAATGGTGCCCACTGCCCCAAAAACAGGGGAATCGGTCAGGGGGCTGCCTTCTGCTCCCAAAAGTGAGGGGAAGCAGTTGAAGGGCTGCCTGCTGCCCCCAAAACTGAGGGGAAGCAGTTGAAGGCCGGCCTCCCACTACCAAAATTGAGGAGAATCAGTTTAAATGCTGCCTGCCACCCCCTAACCTGAGGGGTATCAATTGAAGGGCTGCCTTCTGCCCCCAAAACTGAAGGGAAGCAGTGGAAGGGCTGCCTGCTGCCCCCAAAATTGAGGTTAAGCAGTCAGAGGGCTTCCTCCTACCCCCAAAACTGAGGGGAAGCGGTCCCAGGGCGGCTCACTGCCACTGAAACTTAGGGGTTGGGTGGTGGTGTGGTCTGCCCAACATCCATGAAACGGGGGTGGGTGGGGGGGTGAGGGGGGGTGGGGGTGGAGGGAGGGCTGTTGGGGTACTCTTTGGGGTTGGGGGGATCAAAGGGGTGACTTCTGCCCCCAAAACTAAAGGAAAGCAGTTGAAGAAGGGCTGCCTGCCGCCCACAAAACTGAGAGGAAGCAGTTGTAAAGCTGCCCGCTGCCCCCAAAACTGAGGAGAAGCAGTATGAGGGCAGCCGTCCACCATAAAATTGAGGGGAAGCAGTTGAAGGGCTGCCCGCTGCCCCCGGAACTGAGGGGAACAAGTTGAAGGGCTGCCTGCCACCCCCAAAACAGAGGGGAATAATGAATGGTGCCCACTGCCCCAAAAACGGGGGAATCGGTCAGGGGGCTGCCTTCTGCTCCCAAAACTGAGGGGAAGCAGTTGAAGGGCTGCCCGATGCCCCCAAAACTGAGGGGAAGCAGTTGAAGGCCGGCCTCCCACTACCAAAATTGAGGGGAATCAGTTTAAATGCTGCCTGCCACCCCCTAACCTGAGGGGTATCAACTGAAGGGCTGCCTTCTGCCCCCAAAACTGAAGGGAAGCAGTGGAAGGGCTGCCTGCTGCCCCCAAAATTGAGGTTAAGCAGTCAGAGGGCTTCCTCCTACCCCCAAAACTGAGGGGAAGCGGTCCCAGGGCGGCTCACTGCCACTGAAACTTAGGAGTTGGGTGGTGGTGTGGTCTGCCCAACATCCATGAAACGGGGGGGGGGGGTGGGGGGGTGGAGGGAGGGCTGTTGGGGTACTCTTTCGGGTTGGGGGGATCAAAGGGGTGACTTCTGCCCCCAAAACTAAAGGAAAGCAGTTGAAGAAGGGCTGCCTGCCGCCCACAAAACTGAGAGGAAGCAGTTGTAAAGCGGCCCGCTGCCCCCAAAACTGAGGGGAAGCAGTATGAGGGCAGCCATCCACCATAAAATTGAGGGGAAGCAGTTGAAGGGCTGCCCGCTGCCCCCGGAACTGAGGGGAACAAGTTGAAGTGCTGCCTGCCACCCCCAAAACTCAGAGGAAGCGTTCAGAGAGCTGCCTGCTGCCCCCAAAATTGAAGGGAAGCAGTTGAAGTGCTGCCCACCGCCCCCAAAACTGAGGGGAATCAGTCAAAGGGCTGCCGGCTGCCCCCAAAACTAAAGAAAAGCAGTTGAAGGGCTGCCTGCCAGCCCCAAAACAGAGGGGAATAATGAGTGGTGCCCACTGCCCCAAAAACGGGGGAATCGGTCCGGGGTCTGCCTTCTGCTCCCAAAAGTGAGGGGAAGCAGTTGAAGGGCTGCCCGATGCCCCCAAAACTGAGGGGAAGCAGTTGAAGGCCGGCCTCCCACTACCAAAATTGAGGGGAATCAGTTTAAATGCTGCCTGCCACCCCCTAACCTGAGGGGTATCAATTGAAGGGCTGCCTTCTGCCCCCAAAACTGAAGGGAAGCAGTGGAAGGGCTGCCTGCTGCCCCCATAACTGAGGGGAAGCAGTTAGACGGTGGTCTGCTACCCTCAAAACTGAGGGGAAGCAGTATGAGGGCAGCCGTCCACCATAAAATTGAGGGGAAGCAGTTGAAGTGCTGCCCACCGCCCCCAAAATTGAGGGGAATCAGTCAAAGGGCTGCCGGCTGCCCCCAAAACTAAAGAAAAGCAGTTGAAGGGCTGCCTGCCAGCCCCAAAACAGAGGGGAATAATGAATGGTGCCCACTGCCCCAAAAACAGGGGAATTGGTCAGGGGGCTGCCTTCTGCTCCCAAAACTGAGGGGAAGCAGTTGAAGGCCGGCCTCCCACTACCAAAATTGAGGGGAATCAGTTTAAATGCTGCCCGCCACCCCCTAACCTGAGGGGTATCAATTGAAGGGCTGCCTTCTGCCCCCAAAACTGAAGGGAAGCAGTGGAAGGGCTGCCTGCTGCCCCCATAACTGAGGGGAAGCAGTTAGACGGTGGTCTGCTACCCTCAAAACTGAGGGGAAGCAGTGGAAGGGCTGCCTGCTGCCCCCAAAATTGAGGTTAAGCAGTCAGAGGGCTTCCTCCTACCCCCAAAACTGAGGGGAAGCGGTCCCAGGGCGGCTCACTGCCACTGAAACTTAGGGGTTGGGTGGTTGGTGTGGTCTGCCCAACATCCATGAAACGGGGGTGGGTTGGGTGGAGGGGGGGGCGGTTGGGGGACTGTTTGGGGTTGGGGGGATCAAAGGGGTGACTTCTGCCCCCAAAACTAAAGGAAAGCAGTTGAAGAAGGGCTGCCTGCCGCCCACAAAACTGAGAGGAAGCAGTTGTAAAGCTGCCCGCTGCCCCCAAAACTGAGGGGAAGCAGTATGAGGGCAGCCGTCCACCATAAAATTGAGGGGAAGCAGTTGAAGGGCTGCCCGCTGCCCCCGGAACTGAGGGGAAGAAGTTGAAGGGCTGCCTGCCACCCTCAAAACAGAGGGGAATAATGAATGGTGCCCACTGCCCCAAAAATGGGGGAATCGGTCAGGGGGCTGCCTTCTGCTCCCAAAACTGAGGGGAAGCAGTTGAAGGGCTGCCCGATGCCCCCAAAACTGAGGGGAAGCAGTTGAAGGCCGGCCTCCCACTACCAAAATTGAGGGGAATCAGTTGAAGGGCTGCCCGCCACCCCCTAACCTGAGTGGTATCAATTGAAGGGCTGCCTTCTGCCCCCAAAACTGAAGGGAAGCAGTGGAAGGGCTCCCTGCTGCCCCCAAAACTGAGGGGAAGCAGTTAGACGGTGGTCTGCTACCCTCAAAATTGAGGGGAAGCAGTGGAAGGGCTGCCTGCTGCCCCCAAAATTGAGGTTAAGCAGTCAGAGGGCTTCCTCCTACCCCCAAAACTGAGGGGAAGCGGTCCCAGGGCGGCTCACTGCCACTGAAACTTAGGGGTTGGGTGGTGGTGTGGTCTGCCCAACATCCATGAAACGGGGCGGGGGGGGGGGGGAGAGGGGGCGGTTGAGGGGCTGTTGGGGTTGGGGGGATCAAAGGGGTGACTTCTGCCCCCAAAACTAAAGGAAAGCAGTTGAAGAAGGGCTGCCTGCTGCCCACAAAACTGAGAGGAAGCAGTTGTAAAGCTGCCCACTGCCCCCAAAATTGAGGGGAAGCAGTATGAGGGCAGCCGTCCACCATAAAATTGAGGGGAAGCAGTTGAAGGGCTGCCCGCTGCCCCCAGAACTTAGGCGAATCGGTCAGAGTGCAGCCCGCTACCCTAAAACTGAGGGGAAGCAGTTGAAGGGCTGCCTGCTGCCCCCCAAAACTGAGGGGAAGCAGTTGAAGGGCTGCCTGCTGCCCCCAAAACTGAGGGGAAGCAGGGTCAAAGGGGTGACTCCTGCCCCCAAAACTAAAGGAAAGCAGTTGATGAAGGGCTGCCTGCCCCTCACAAAACTGAGAGGTACCAGTATGGGGGCAGCCCTCCACCCTAAAATTGAAGGGAAGCAGTTGAAGGGCTGCCCGATGCCCCCAAAACTGAGGGGAAGCAGTTGAAGGCCGGCCTCCCACTACCAAAATTGAGGAGAATCAGTTTAAATGCTGCCTGCCACCCCCAAAACTGAGGGGAATCAGTCAGAGGGCTGCTGGCTGCTCCCAAAAGTAAAGAAAGGTAGTTGAAGACCTGCCTGCCACCCCCTAACTGAGAGGAAGCACTCAGAGGGCTGCCTTCTGCTCCCAAAAGTGAGGGGTAGCAACTGAAGGGCTGCCTGCCAGCCCCAAAACTGAGGGGAAGCAGTGGAAGGGCTGCCCATCACCCCCAAAACTGAGGTTAAGCAGTCAGAGGGCTTCCTCCTACCCCCAAAACTGAGGGGAAGCGGTCCCAGGGCGGCTCACTGCCACTGAAACTTAGGGGTTGGGTGGTGGTGTGGTCTGCCCAACATCCATGAAACGGGGGTGGGGGGGTGGGGGGGGCGGTTGGGGGGCAGGGGGGGCAGGGGGGGGCGGCCTGCCACCTCTGAAACTGAGGGCCCTGTTGAGAGGGTGCAGGGGGCGTGCCATTAGATAGCATCACCCCTACCCACACACACAGTGATGCGGGGCTGGCTGTCAGCTCGGGCAAGAGCAAAGTGAGCACTGTATCTTTTCGGGGGGAAAAGCCATGGTGTCACCTTCATGTTACAAATACATTAAGCGTATGTCTGTAAGATGGAGGACTTGGTGCTTCAACTGGATAGTACTACACAGAAACATCTTAGTCCTTTATTAATAATACTGATTTCCTGGAATTACAAAGGAAAATGTAATAACTCCTGGAATTCTTTTAAAAATATCCAGGAATTCAGTGACAGATCATTCTGTGCTCCTCCGGGTGGAGTTTTAGAATTGTATCACATCCCTCTCAAAGCCGTGGTTTACCTCATGCTACGCTCATGTTCAAGCTAAGCAGTGCAGCTGAACAAGTGATCCTTTGTAACTTGCTCAAGCTCGCATTTTAAGGCTTTCCATTAGGAACAAGGACTAAAAATACTCTTTCAATGAAATCTGAGATTTTTTCTCATAATCTCATAACTCAGGTCTTTAAGGTGGGGGGGGGGGGGGGGGGGGGGCGGAGAAAAAGAAAAAGCAAAAAAAGCAGTATCACAGCATTAACAAACTGCAAGATTTGTGGAAAGCCACCAGTGTGGTAACTGCAACAGTCACAGGTAGTATGTATGTAATACTGGGGAAAAAAAAAAAGTTTTTTTTAATTGCTTTTTCACACACCTGGAATGCTGTGAAGGGCTGTTAATCTTTAAATGCCTCCCCATGGCTGTGCTCAGTTGCCCTGAACAGCCCTGCAGAAGTTGATGGGAGCACTCAAAATAAAAAGCTGCAAATCAATCCCTTGCTTTGCTGAATAAGTAACCTGAAACAGTTTATCCATTAAGATGTAAATTGGCAGAAAGATGGAGAAAGCATGGAGGCTGTGTTTACTCATTTCCTGTAGATGAGTTTAATCAGAGTAGCATTAAATGCTCCTGCTTATCTAGAAAGTTTACTTTATCTTTGATTTATTGTGCTTTTGCCTATCAGATGTTGAGCTGTTTTCCTAAGCATCTTACTGCTTTAGTGCCTGCTGTGGAGTTTTGGGTGCTCAGCAGGCAAAATTTTTATCTTAAGGCATTTATCCTGCTAATACTAGAAGACTCTGTTAATATCAGCAATTTTGTAAATACAGCTTATTTCCATTCAGATAAAAGGTGTTTTCAGAGAACCTTGGTCACAGCATTTCTAGATTCTTACCTTTAATGAGTAAAGCAACGTTTGGAGTAGCTCACTCTGCTGCAGGAAATAGGTCATAGCTCAATTCCTTCAGGGTTCTATAAAGTCTCATGTTCAAATTGCACAGGTAATACCATTCATGAAAGCTTTTCCATGAGCCTTCATTACGTCAAGTTACATACATGCAGAAAGGTTAAAGGGCCAAACCCCTAATACTATAATGTTAGCAAAATACCTTATAAAACCATAATTTATAGTATTAGGTACTTCTGAAGTGTCCTCTGAAGGCATTTACAAGTATTCATGCGTTAAACCTTATCTCTCTCTTACCAGAAAAGCATTAATACTTCTTACTTCATTTATATAAAATATAAAAGAGATAGGGAAGCCACCCTGGAAGAAACAAACCCAAAGAGCTCTGACAGTGCGCTACCATAGCTTCCAATAGATGTGTGGAATAAACCATGCAACAATTGAGTATAAAACAATGAAACTAGTCAACTGTGTGTGCTGTCCTCTTGCGTAATACCCCATGAGACATTAGATTAGCCCAGAAAAAGCACATTACAGCCAGTATATTTGATAACTGTGCTCCGCCTAAATAAGACCTTAGGGCTTAGAATGGAACACATTCTATCAAATCTACTGTGATTCAGGCATAATTATGCAAAATAAAGCTTTTTGCTTTTTTCTTTGGTGTGACTTTGTTGACTTGCTCTGTTCAGTTTAATATGCAATCCTTTGTTCATTTAAATAGATTGAGAAATGAGACTGATTTTCTCTCCTCCCCATCTTCTCTATCTTAATAGGCAGCATTAGCACAGTCTTTCAGAATCCCTGAAACAATCCATAAATGAACAGAATTATTCTCTGTTGATCTGTAATAAAATACTTGCTATCTCATTCTGAGCCTTTCTGTATCTGTGATGAGATCTGTAACACTGGTAACTCAAGGGAGAAACCATCACTCCTCTTAAAACTGTGTTCTAGTAACAGTGGAAATGCATGCTGTGTTTTACTTTCACTGTAATACAAAGAACGCATACACAGTAAACCACAAAATCAACCTAGTTACTGAATCCATGTTTCTCCAAGTTCCTGCCAAGCTGTGTACTTGGAAACCTAATTCCTATGGAATGGGGCTCCTCAGAAATAAAGCAGAGACAGCACTGGACTCTACCCTTGCACTTGCCAAGAGATGAAGCAGTGCTGTATCAATACCAAGCACAAAATATAATGCATATGCAAGATAGCAATATGCAAAATTTTTACTGTTCATGTGACACAACAGGGAGTGCTTCACTTACCATATTAATATAATTACAAACAAGTGTTGACAAGATGTGTAGGAACAGGAAAGTAAACGAATTAAGAAAAGTGATTTTTATCTCAATCTTGTTATGTACCAGAGAATGTCTGTTAGGTGTCTTTACAGTGATTGTTTCCAATTTAGAGGTCTATTATCACTGATGGTAGTTCTCAGCATACATCTTGGCACTAAAAGTAGATCAGTTGAGCACTGCAGCATGCTGTAACTGCTTTTCATTAACACCTTGCCTTTGAAAGTTTGGCACAGGCCTGCAAATTGGAAGACCTGGACTTGCACCTATGTGTTTTCATCCTATGCCATGAACTAATAATTTCTAAAAGATTTTTGTTTCTTAAATAGAGGAAAGCGATTTTTTTTATTATTTCCTTTGAAAAACTGAAGTCTTTCCAGGATGGCTTACTCCATATGAATAAGTAAAGTCCAGAAACAAAAAAAAAACCACAAAAGAAAAAGGTAATAAATTGGAGCGAATGAGAATATGTGTTCAGTGAAAAAAATGGGTAAAGAAGGTCTTTGGCTTTTCTTACCAATTTGTGACAATTCCACTTTAACAGAATTGAAAAACAAGGTCTGAAACCTTGAACCTACAGTTCCCCAGTAAAACTTTCTTTTCTGGGGACAGGAAGCTAAGTGAAGTTTCAGACATTTTAATCCAGTATGATCAAAACCAGGGATGTTTTAATAAAGTCTGATATTTTAATAAGACCTTCCAGCTACATTCTTTGATCTGTGTTTCCATTGTAATTGAATTAATATATTGCACCAAATTCATCCAGAAGTCTCAGATAGTTTGGAATGAGTTTGATATGTGTATATTAAGCAAACCCATCCACCCAAGTACTTGGAACTGGAACATTACATGCCCCTTTTTAATTTGTTTCGTCACGTATGGATGACCACACTTGCCTAAATAAGCTATAGAAAAAATGATGAAATTGAAAACATGAACTATCATAGGAAGGTCTTAAAAACATTTGTTAAGGAAATTACAACCTTTTTCTTTATAAAGTATTCCATATAATTTAAGAGCAAATTGTATTGTCCCTATACAATGCAATAAAATACCTCGGTAAGAATGTGGAAGTTATATTAATCTCTATTTGGTCCTAGAGGTATAGAAATGTCATTTCTATGATGTTCTCTACAGTTATTGCTGTTAAATTCTGCAGTGGGTTTTCTTTAGGGAAAATGACATCGAGTATTAGTGAAACCCTCCTAAAGGTGAAATATCTGTGGCAATCTTACCTACAAAACGTAACTGAGATCGGACAAGTATTCCTATGCTAATAAAAGTATCACCTGCATCTTTTGTCTCTTAAGTTCAGCTCTAACATTTCAAGGTTCTTCCAAGTTTATATAAATTTAGCCATGTATTAATAACTGAAATTTAAACAGTTAAACTTGATTATAAAGCCTAAGAAAGGAATAGCTGGTGCAAACACATTAACACATGGCTAGTTTTCTTTACAATGTTTACTAAACAGATTTTATTTCCTGATATTAACATCACTGACTGGCAGAAGCACTGCCAACAACAGACATCATTAAGCTGATAGAGGCTGTTAGCGGTTACCTCAGGCAGAACTGACCACATAGCTTATGGGAATATAGCTTTCACAGTGCATACCTAATTATATGAATCATAGAATGGTTTGAGTTAGAAAGGACCTTAAAGACTATCTAGTTCCAACCCTCCCACCATGGGCAGGGACACCTTCCACAGACCAGGTTGCTGCAAGCCCCATCCAGCCTGGCCTTGAACACTTCCAGGGATGGAGCATCCACAGCTTCTCTGGACAACCTGTGCCAGTGCCTCGCCACCTTCACTGTGAAGAATTTATTCCTAATATCTAAATCTGCCCTCTTTCAGTTTAAAAGCATTTCCTGATGTCCTGTCACTACAGGCTCTACTAAAAAGTCTGTCCCCATCTTTCTTATAAGCCCCCCATAAGTACTGAGAGGCTGCTATAAGGTCCCCCTGGAGCCTTCTCTTCTCCAGGCTGAAGAACCCCAACTCTCCCAGCCTGTCTTCATGAGAGAGGTGCTCCAGCCCTCTGATCATCTTTGTGGCCCTCCTCTGGACCCACTCCAACAGGTCCATGTCCTTACATTGGGGACCCCAGAGCTGAGTGCAGCACTGCAGGTGGGGTGTCACAAGAGCAGAGTAGAGGAGGAGAATCACCTCCTTCAACCTGCTGGTCACTCTTGTGACCAGGCTCAACATGGCCTGACAACGTGTGCCTGCAGCCCAGAAACCCAACAGTATCCTGGGCTGCATCACACATTGCCAGGCCATGTCGAGCTTCTTGTCCACCAGCACTCCCAAGGCCTTCTCCTCAGGGCTGCTTTCAATCCATTCTCAGCCCAGCCTGTATTGATACTCGAGGTTGCCCCAGCCCAGGTGCAGGACCTTGCACTTGGCCTTGTTGAACTTCATGAGGTTTGCATGGGCTCACCTCTCAAGGCTGTCAAGGACCCTCTGGATGGCATCCCTGCCCTCCAGCGTGTCAGCTGCAGCACTCAGCTTGGTGTCATTGGCAGATTTGCTGAGGATGCACTTGATCCCACTGTCCATGTACCAACAAAGATGTTGAACAGCGCAGCCCCCAATACGGACCTGAAACCATTCTGTGAAGCGACAGACAAAAAGCTATAAACCATGCTGGTCTACCTACCAAAACCCAAGACATGAACACAGAGCTCGATCCCAGAAATGGCACTGGGGTCTGAATCAGCAAAGTGACACAGGGTTCAGAACTACGTGAGTCAAGCCTTTTTTCCCAAACTGCCACGTTTCCCACTTTGAAATAAAATAAAAACTGATTCAATTGAAAGGATGTGTTTCTGCTATATTTTAATTGGGATATTATGATTTAAAGAGTGAAGTGAGTGAGACCTGTTGGGTTGGAGACATAGAAACAGTTCCAAGTCAGTAGATAGTCCTGAATATCATTTGCCACCTTCAGAAATAAGGGCCTGAGCTAAATTCTGGAGAAACAAACATACCCATCACAATTAGCTCCAGCAAAGTGAAGGCTTTCTTTAACTATTCTGCCACCGCATGGCATCCCCCCAGCTCACTAGTCTTACAATACTAGCTGGAATAAAAAATTACTCAGTTTAATAAAAATGAACAATAAAACCAGAGCTGGTCTTTTGCATGGAAAAAGGGTCTTTTTTCATTCACTTCTCAGGGTGGGACCAAACTGCCAGTTTCCCAGATTCCTGCTGCCCCATCTGCTCTGTTACAGTCTGTGAATGCAATAAAAGATTCAAGTAATGTTAACATCCACATATCTTGACAAAAGTATTTCATTTCTTGGTTCATGATTTCTAGTTTTACAATATTTCTAGAACTGATCTGTCTGTAATTCACAAAAGATTGATGTGTTCTGACATACATTAAAACTAACGGTAGGACCAGGACACGTTTACATTTATGGCAATGCGGTTTGAAAAGTAGATTTTTAAGAACATAGTATGTTAGAAAAATACTTCTGCCAGCTTGGTGGAGGTTTTTGCCTTATTTGAAATTAGAATTTATGAAGATTATTTTTGGTTTTTGATTTTTATTCTATCCTCTTTACGGAGTTTTCTTTATCTCACCAGAGAGATTTACTGAGGATCATAAGCTGCAAAAAGACTAAAATGGCAGAAAATCTCTCACAGTTATATTGCAACCTTCTAAGTCCCATGAAACACAGAAGGTGATCTGTGTCCTAAGGAAAATAGGAAATTATGAGGAATCTGAAGCATCCTGTGCTATTTCAGTTGAGCACAGGACAGCTGGAAAAAACACCTATGTGAAGGAAGTGGCTGTCTGATATTTGCCCTCTATTCTAATGTTCACTTTCTCTGCTTTCTTTAGTCCCTCTTTCTCCAGCTACACAAGATAACAATTTCTAAGAACCATAAAAGAGAACAGAAACACATGCATTTAATTGTCTTATAAATTGAATTATGATTTATGACAGGTTTTACATTTCACAAGTAAGATATTATGCAAATTCTCAGCAGACCCTTTCATTTAAAAGCTTGCACAAAATATTTGTGGTAGCTTCCTACTTGATTTTATTTCTGAAATAGATAAACTGAACACATGTACCTGTGTCTCAAAGACCAGGCAGTACCTGCTTAATTATGTTCAAAAGTCTAATCCCTGAATTATGGAATGCAGCATAATTCATTTCTACATTAACAAAAGTGTGCTTTAAAAGTGATGGAGCATTCCTCACCATATGCTTTATGGTTCTTGCATTTGCATTAACAAAGAAGGAACAACCATCTTGAATATTTTAATAGCTGGATATATAGCCACAGATAATTTTTCTTTCTTAACCATCCTTCCAGACCACCTCAAATAAAATCTAACTCATTTACTGTATCTGCTAACATATAAAAATGGAAGTGTATTACTATACTTAGGTTAAAAACAGTTGCCAATACATACCAACTAATCAGACTGAAGATCCACCTGGACAAGCGTTTTGTTTCTGACAATGTCCACTAAACTCTGCTACGCTTGAGAAAGAGAGGAAAGACAAGGCAAATACTGAGTTATACTTCCCTCTACTGTACTCTTGCAGCTTCCAGCAAACTGGCTAAGGGAATTCATGTAGTAGGAGGTTTCATCTGCATAATTAAAACCCCTCTTAGCATTAGCCCACTGTTCTGAATTGGTTGTAAAATGTCACATCAATTAATTTCTATCCAGCTGGGCTGGATCATGTATTGATCCCCTCTAACAGGAGGCTGAGCATCAGGATTTGAAGCAGTGGAGTGATAGGAGTTGGCACACATATTCCTGTTTTGTAGCTGCATCTTCTGGGGTAGGAGATAATGGTACAGTGCAAATAGCACCGCAAGGCACACTGAGATGAATGCTTATAAGAAAAGGACTATGGAATAGCAATGCCTAAGGTGTGTGCTTTGAACTGGACAGAATAGTAGGGAAATCTGTCATAAAATATCCTGGGTACGGAGGGACTGAAATGCATTTTACTGCGTTCATCTCATCTAAATTCACTATGCCTGAGTGTTTCACATCCACAAAGTTTTGTTGAGGATAAGGCTTTTGGACAATATTAGGCAAATGCATTTTGGGGGTTTGGAAGCTGCAAAATAAGCATCTTCCTTTTCTCACTCATCTTTGTCTAAGAGAAAAAGAAGAAAAAGTAGTTAGCTGTTTAACAATTCAGTCACCATATTGCAAAATGCAATGTGAAGAGGGTTATGATGCTACTTTGGGGTTTTCCTGTTTGCCTAGCAGACAAATTCATACTTCTGTAAGAGTCACTTACTACCACTCCAGAGCAACACTTTTTCCCTGAGTGTGCATGGAATTCATTCCAGGGCAGCTGCTTACAACAAAATGTAAAAGGAAATACCTTTAAAACTTTGTCAGTGAGATGTAAGCAGGACACTGTTTTTTCAATACTGCCTCTTCCATGATGTGTTTTATCCTGTCCATTGGTGTGAAGCAGAAGGACAAATAAAGATAGAGAGACCAGAAGAAGAGTGGTGGATAGGTGACTGATTCTTCAGAGCCTGGGCTATCATTTTATAATGTGTTTACAGGTTTTGTCAGGGATTTCCCATTCTAAGCACGTTGTGCTTCACTTCAAAGTTACAATCTATCAATTAGAGTATTGAATGGTGATGGAAGGCAAAAATCAGAGAACAGGATTTTTGAGAAATGCCCTTGGTGCATTGGAGCTATAGAGGACTACAGAGATTATGCTAATTCCAAACCCCCAGTAGGGAGGATATTAAGGCTATGCAGCTGTATCTGTCTGGATAGGGCTACATGTGTTCCCCCATGCTACAATTACATTGCCAGCATCTGTGGCAGTGACTGTGCATGACGGAGACAGATCAGAGCACTGAGCAAGTTCAGGAGGGAGCTATGGTGAAATACAGGTAGCCAGAGCCGAAGTAGCAATATGGGATCACAGGAAAGTACTTCCCCCACTGCTTCCTGGAATGTAGCTGGACACAGCTGATCCTTGTCTAAATTTGCCTTTAATCATACTCAGCATTACCTTAATGTTTCCTCTGCTGCTTCTGTTGACTGAAACAGATGATTTGCATAGAGAAGAGTAAGATTTCCTAATTGTGATCAGGCTGCCCAAAAGCTGCTGGATGTTACAGAGGTGCATGGGTAGATGCCAAAATGAGGATTGGATAAGTTCTGCATCCCCTTTTTCAACCCTCATTTACCTCACTGAGTTTAGGATCTTCAAAAGGCCTGAGGAAACCAGGCCTTTGAGAATCTCATCTTGAAATGAAAGATGTTTTTTAAAAACAGGATTGAGTGCTCTGCATTTTCCCAGTGAAGAACATTGTCTTCTCCTCATTCCCCATGAACACATTCTTCGGTATGTGTTTAGGGTATTTGTTGTAACTCTTGCTGCCTTACCCCAGGAGCACCAGTGACCAAACACTAGGAATTTGTCCTGAAAACTAGCATCTGCAAAATACATCTTTTCCTGCAATATTTTTCATGGAAAAAATATTGACACAATATTTTCATACTATCATGACTAATATCAAATGCTCTTCTCAGACATTATTTGAATTGTTTGGGTTTTTTTTTAAAAAAAGAACTTCTATTAATACCATATGGAATCAGATTAGCCCTGCTGCTAAAATGTTCACAAAGAAGGCAAATCCTTCCATCTTCTCCTGCTCAAAGCAATAGCAAAATAGACATAAGCTGTGTGCTTACCAGTTTGCAGGTGATAGAATTCAAGGTCATGTTGAATTACTAATCATCTAACCATCGCTTGGCAGCACACAGCCATGCATGCAAAGCCCACTCCACTGGGCTGTGTTACAACAGAGTAGTGGTAATGGGGAAGAAAAATATTTTTTTTAAATACCGATAATTTTTCTGGAGCTCACACTGTATTTACCCCATAATTTTAAGTACAGATTAACTCTATAAATTTTCTGGGTTTCTGTACTGTGTCTTTAGAATCAAAACTCTGCCACAGTCAAATCAAAGTTTAAGTACCCACAATTAAATCATGTTATTCAATGTTTTCAAATTCTTAAGTGTGATGCGGTGGGGCATGTCTCAGGATTAAAACAGAAGAACTCAGCAGTAACTGCTCATTTATTCCTGTCTTCGCTGCCAGGCAGAAGAAATAATATGCAGTAAATCCATGGCTTTCCCTCACCACCAGATCACATGGGGTTAGAGCTTTGCTCCCAGATCGACTGACATCCATTGCACAGGTCATCAGCATCATCTTGTGCAGAGGAGCATAGGAACATGTTCTCTAGCCACCTGGGCTTTCTGTTAATGCATGGGGTTGCTAAAGTGTAAGATAAATGAACTCTTTAAGTTTATATTCTACCAGGATTTAGAAGTTAGGCATGTACCTCTTGCTAGTGAGGTGTGACCATTTGCAGGAACGGTTTTAAGGGACTTCTGTAGCATACAGTCCTGCAGAGAACTGCCCTGTTTTTATCACTTTTCAGGCATACATGCCCACAAAAGGGAGTAAGAATTTGAGTTCCAGTTAACGGCTTATATCAAGTACTTGGCCTGGTGCCACACACATCCCACAGTTCTACAGTTCTAATGTTTTCCAAAATTAATTTCCCTTTTAAAAAAAAGTATCTCTAGTCCTTCTTGATTATGAGGGGAGGGGGAAGTGTTAGCTTTTGTATTTATTAAATTGCCTGAATGAGCCCCAAGATAGAGGTTCCTGACATTTCTTGAATGAAACGGATTTTTTCTCCGAATCTGCAGTTTCAACAGTGTTCCTTCACAACATGCTTTTTTTGCTAAAAAATTTTTGGAAAAAATCTGGAGGCATTATTTACTTCCTAATTTTATCAGTCTTATCAAAATCATTAATTTAAACCAAAGAAAAACATAATTTTATCTACCATCCTTATGTATCTGGCTTAGCCTTTTGTAATATATTTTAATAATATTCTAGTATAAAACTCAAAATAGGATAAATTACAAAAGTCAGCATCAAATACTTCTGTCCTATTAAATGAAGGAAGTCATCACAGCTTTCTGGACTTGAATGCATTTTTGCCACATCAGCACCCGCCCCAAAAAAGTTAGGGGGTTTAAAACGATAACGAAGAAAGTCCTTGAGATGCTAGAATTCCCTAAGAAATTGCATTTTTTTTATGATCAGCTTTTTTCAAACAATATTTTGGCTGTATTTCCAAATACCTGTGCTTAGCATTGATGTTATTGGACTGTTGACAATATTGACATTTTTAATTAGTGCCATTAGGTTTAAGGGTAAACAATTAAATTGTTGTTATTTTCAACAAAGCTACCTGGCTTCTCTGCTTATCCTATGGTCCCAAGTGCCTCCCAGCTCTGTCTAATTGAAAAAAAAATGAGACATACCTAGGACAATAGCCAAATTATCTGCAGAAGTTCTCAATATAAAAACCTGCAAGATAATAAGATACTGAGGTTGTGGCTATAGCATTAAAGAAAAAAAAAAAAAGGTAAAATCAAAGTAAATGCAAGCGCAGTGCACATACTACATCATTCATCTGCATGCAGTAAGAGTCTCAGTTTTAAATATATATTAAGCTGCTACACAATTTCCTTTTTACCAAACCAGATTGTGAAAGTACATCTAAATTCTTCTGCAAAATTTATGTTTCATTCTGCTGCAAAGCACAAAGAGCCTTAATGCACAACAGAGAAATTGTCATGTTCTTGTCTGGGGAACAGTCTTGAAATCATTAGTCAGTTTGCCAGCATAAGGAACATAACACAGAATCTGTGAGATGCATATGGTAACAAGTTTAAGTCTTATGACCAATCTGGTTTTTATAACAGTTTGTGAATACCTTTAAAGTAAATTAGATCTATTAATCTATCTCTGATTTTGCATGGGGTTTTTATCTCATATCAATTGTTTCTTTGCAGATTTTGATGTTTTCTGTTTTAAACGTATGTGGTGTGATTAGAATACCAGAATAGATAGGGATCATTAAAATAACATTTATCATCTTAAACTGTTATTGTTGGGTTTGGAACATATCTGGTCCTTTTAATGTGTTCTCCTTAAAGAGAAATAAATGACTTCATTTTCCTGGGCAAGTCCAATCTGTTCTTGAGAAAGCCTTACTTTAAAGCTGCCTGTACTCTGTATTTGGTTCTCGTGATGCTTTCTGTTCTTGCGTTTTGTTTTGCCAGTGTCCATCTCCAGGAAGTCAATTTTGCCTGTGACAAGACTGACACGTGGCATACTGCAGGGAAATTTGCATCTTGTCAGAAAGGCCTAGTCCCACAAGAAAAATTGTTTGTCTAAAAGTGCGCAGCACAGCTTTCATTTGCTCTAATTAAAGCATAAATGTCATTGTTCCAAGGTTCTTTAAATTAGGTTTATTAAGCTATATGCCACATTTTGGAATGCAATTAATGTGTGGCTAAGCTTTCCATTTCCTTTAATGTCACAGGGGATGTATTTGATATAATGTTATTTAATATTTTAATAGAAACTACAGAAACTGAGATTAGGCAAGTTTTTTATACATTAAAAACTTAATAGAACTCAGTGAATCAACTTTTTTTCTGGCAAGAGTAATTTCTTACGCATGTTATATTCCTTCTGTATATAACTTACATTTCAAAATCCTGCTCCTTAACATCAAGGATTTATAGATAGTTCACCCGGTTTATGGGCAAGATCAATTTTGTTTGTAATTACACAAACAATAACATTCACACAAGTGTCGCGGGTGGTTATTTAAATTACACAAATGTCATACAGATGTAAACAAATGCCCAGATTCTGCTTTCACTGTGCAGATTGGACTGTTTATTAATCTATTAGCTGAGCCACTGGAATCAAGTATATTAGTCTGAACACAAGGTTTAACTGCATAAGTAGAAGAATCAGGTCCCAGAAAATTTAATGGATTTGTTTTTTTAAGAGACTGACTAAGATGACTTCATAGACCAGTTTTATAGGAGGTTAACAGAAGTGCTTGCAGGATCACATGCCATGAAATGTTTTCATTAAAAATAAAATGTAAGGAACAAAATGCCAAGCTGTAGCATTACAGGTTGGGGTATGGCTCTCCCAAAGTGGACACTCACCTATGGAGAGCAGCAGGATGCAGACTTAATAGCCAGAAATGCTAGACTCCAAGCCCTTCGCTCCTGTGAACGAGTAGGCCTGCAGGATCAGTTCCTTTGGGCCTCCAGAAGTTCTGAGGAAACCAGATCATCCCACAAATAATACTACACCAATTTCTTACTGTCCACAACAGTGCTCAATTACTTGCAAAGCTCAAAGTCAAAAGGAGGCAACAGGCAAGGTATGGGACCAATGCACCATGTAAAATCCCCTGCCATTCAAGCTTGCTTTTATTGAAAAACGGAATTTCACATCACATTTCTTAAAGTATCTTCTCACTTCATGTTAGTATTAAATGAAATTCTGCAGTTCTGGCATAATGAGCAAGTGCTCATTAGTGTGAGTGGTTTAAAGTATGCAGATGCAAGACCTTCTCATTGTAAGGAATAAGTATTAATGAACAGTAAAATGAGACTGAGGTACTGAATATAATTTAAATCACCAAGAGAGCAACCCAGCGTACAGGACTTGTGCTGTATGAGCCACAGAAAAAAGTACCAAAACTGAACGAAACATTTTTAAAAGCATAATGTTACTTAACTATTAAGAGCTCTTGCTTATTTGCTTCAGTAATTTTGCATCTCTATTACCACAATGTTAAGACACAGAGTGTATTTGGCTGGTGGCTGTGCGGCATTGAGATGTTCTGTCTGTCAAGACTTACACTTTGTGTTCTTCATTTCCATCAAGGACATTGCTAAGCTAAGAAGGCATTTGGGCTTGAAAGTATGATTCATACAAGTAACCATTACTTTCCCAAAGGATCCAAATCACAGAAACAGAAGCTGCAGAGAGAAATGAAGAGAGTTGCCCATCTTACCTCTAAGTTAATGAAGGAATAACATGTCTGTTAAAGTAGGCGCAGTGCTTAGGACAATGTAATTAACATTTTTTCTGAGTCTGTTCCATTGATGAGTAAAAGGCTGATGTAAGGTCAGAAACAAGATGCAGATTAGTTTATTAGCAATAATAATTTTTCAGTCCATTAATCCAGTTTCCCTGAGGAGAAGGCAGTATTTAGTAATATCTAGATAAATAAGAAGTTTAACTTTGGATCTACAGAAAAGCTCAAAACCAATTCATACAAGGGAAACTATCATTTGGATGGAAATAAAAAATCTGAGATGTTGAGGCAAATACACCCCCTGCGCAAAGGGTGAATACAAGGTAAATAAAAGATCTAAGATGCAAGGGTAAATACAGTCCCAGTGCAAAGATTTCTGACTCATCACTAATTGATATTTGTAATGAAAAAGACTTTAGGATCCACAAAACTAAATTCTTGCATTGGTTATGTCATCTCAGATATGCTTCTTAGAGACAAACAACAGTGTGTTAGTAAGAGCTTGCTAAACCAGTGATCCTTAAATATGAGGAATGCAGAGACAGTGATTTTGTTTTATCACTGTCTTATCTGGCAAAAATAAGAAATAATATCTACCCAGACATTAATTTGGCTTTGACACAAACCAGCAGAAAGTCAAAAAATATTTCTTTCAATCCAGTGGAATAACGTCTGACCAGCATTTCCAGAAATGCCTTTTCAAAATCCCCTAATAAACTCAGTGGGTTATGAAGTCATGTTGGATAGCAGACACAGAACAGCAAGAGGTAATAATGTATGTTGTTGGGTTTATTTACTTACTTATGACACAAGATTACTGTTGGAAAGCATGCTGAAAGAAGAAAATGCAGGGACAGATACACCATGTTTCTATCCTATGGAACACATTGGAACAATATGGGGAAAAAACAGGGAGCCATATTGTCAAAATGGTATAAGTGGATGAAAGTAATTTCTTTCTGTGGAGTACTGGTTTTGAGAATGGGTGTCAGAAGACAGAGCAAATACATTTTAACCTTGATATACAGTGAGTGTTAGGAGTGTTAGACAGCTGTGTAAAAATATATTTTAGAATTCTATTGGGGCTAGAACATCCTTCCCTCTATTCAGCAGTTACACTATGGATCAAAACGAAGAAACTTTTGTTTCATGCATATCAAGGTGCTATGTTCAGTGAGGTACTGTGAAAGAAACATAAAAGTAGGCCCTCCTGATTCTACTCATGTACTGTCTCCTGATAATAGTCAATATATTGTTCCTGTTGTCAAATAGAAAATTAAACTTAGATGTGGACTGAGAGTCTTAAATACCTCCAGCAAGCTGTAATGAAGTTCTTGATAATCCATCCTACCTATTTGAGCCTATCACCATTAACGTATCAATTCAGATATTTGTTTAGCCCTTATCTTTCTCTCCCACGTTCTATGTCACTTTTCAACAAGGCACAGATTGTAAAAAATTTATATCTTGATGTCCTTCATCCAGCTATAAATGACATCAGTGTTAGTGGGAAGATTCCAAATTACATCAGAGATCTGAGTGCTTTTGATCATTAAAAATGCTTCATTATTTATTTGTAATAATTTTTTCCCAGGGAAGAAGGCTTTGTTAGTGGTGAGATCAAACAATTCCTTACATTTGAAAACAAAACACAATGCTTGGTCCTGTTATGCTGAATAAGAGTACAAAAAAAGCAAGAGAATTCATGGGAAAAGGCCAAGATCTGTAGATGGAGCCAAAGCAAAAATGCATCAGAAATCCAGAAAATCTCTATTGATGGAACGTAGTGAACTTTCCCGAAACCAATGTGCTGCTCCCAGTTCTCACACCCTTGAACTGATATCCCCTGGTGTTGCAGAAGACATTGTTCCCATGTTTGTAGCCCCTACACAAACATCTCTGAATGCAGCATATTTTTATTTTCTTGCTAGGCCCAGATGTCTTCATGGGGAAAAGTCACTGAGGGTTATGGCTGGTTCAGGGCATTTGACTATTAAAATAACTATGCTCACAACCGACTCTGCAGTCCTACCCACCCACTGAACATACCTGGCAGTGTGTCAGAGTAGGCTGTCAGTACTGTGCAGAGCCAGAACCATTAATCTCATCCTTTTTTTCAATCACCCCTCAAGACTCACTTTTTCCAAGTCCACGTGTTTCTTCCAGCGAGGATGCTGTTGAGTAACAAATCGGAGCTGTAAATCTGTGACAGTTTAAGACCTGGCCTTCCCATGGATTTCACAAGGCTGTCAATGCCTCCTTTGTGGTGGCAGTTTCTTGGGAGCAGTCCTGAGCCTTCCTTTTCCCTGCCTTGGGCTGAGAACATGGTTGGCCCTTAGCCAAGATGCAGAGAGTTGCTTAGGTGGATGTTAATTTTGAAAAAGGCAGATGAACCAGGATAATATGTCACTCTGAAAACTGTGGCACAGTATTTCTGATAGACTTTATAATCCTCTGCTGCATGAGCTAGCATAGTTTTATCTTCAGTGGAAACATTAAGCTAGTTCTCTATGGGGATGGGAAAAAAATGAGCTGTTGCATTGCTCAATACTCCGTGCTAACATTAATCCGTGGGTGGACTTGGACATCTGAGCCTACACTGACACGAACTGGGGCAGATGTGTGCCTATAACACAACTGGCACACACTCATTTTGTTGAGGAGAGAGGGAATGGACTCAACTATACCATCAGGGTCTGTTGGCAACTGCGCAGCAAACTGAGTTATTGTTAAGGTCCACTGGGATAATGTTAAGCACCCATAAAAATGTAATATTTATTCCAATATCCACCAAGGATTCAGTCCAAAATGGTGATCATTCGCCACAGCTTAGAAGCATATTTAGGGCTTTGTGTTCCAACTGCACATACTCCAACATGGGAGTCACTAATGGATGATCTCTGTTCTGCTGTGGGCTATGGCTTTTATACTGCAGAGGGATTTTGTCTCAGAAAACTTAGTATTTTCCTGAAGATTTGAACAAGAAATTCCAAATTCAAAAGCAGTAATTCAATACTTAAATGAATTCCACTTGGATGAGCTGTTGTTATTATTTTGTAGCAAATATTTTTGTAGGATGTAGTGGCCAACTCATTGAGACATTAAGATAATGACAAACCTTGCCCCATGGGGACTGCAGCTTGACTGACAAGCCATAGCAGATAGACAAGACAAATCTATGGGATGGGGTGGGAGGCAGGCACAATAGGATTCCAAAAAATCCCAAACAAACCCCAGCCAGGGAATCAGCTTCCAAAATATTTATTAAGGTTTTCAGGGCTTCAAAGATAAAAGTAATTCCAAACATAAACTCTCATCCCACACAGACAATGCTTGTACTTACATGCTGTTGTCTCAGTGAGATTCTGTTTTCAGTAGAAAACCTTGTAGCTTTTGAAAGTAGTTGCTGGGAGTTGAGTTTGCAGATGCAATGTTGACTGCAAAGTAGTTCTGCATGTGGAATATCACAATTAATTTACCAAAGTGCTGACTATGGCTTGTCTTGGCCTGTAGGCTTAGTATCGTCATTAAAGAAAGAAGAAAAAAGAGGAAAAAAGGAAGGGAAAAGAGGAAAAAGGGAAAGGTAAAGATAAAATAAGGAAGGGAAAAGAAGAAAAATAGAAGGAGAAAGAAATATGTCACAATCATGTTCAAAAACAGTGTATTTTTTAGAGCAGTTTAACCTAAAGGACTTACTTTGCAGACAATTTCAATGCAATATATTCTTTTACTTAGAGTTTAAGCAAGCAGACCTTGAAGACTTTTCTTTTTCCACCTGCCAATAGTGGACAAAAGCACCAGCAATTACAGCAGCGTAGCCAGCATGCACTAGCTTGACGAATATTACTTCATGAACAATATTAATGGCCCTTTACAGATCCTTATAAGTAAAGGTGACAAGAAATTTCTCCACTGCATAAGAAAGAACAGTCTGGCAAATTCAGGAAATATTAGCACCAAAAAAGAAGAGGATGCATTCCCAACTATGAGGGAATTTCAGATCCAAAATCCAGTTTTAGAGTTTGACCTCTTCCTTGCCCACTGACAACCAAACCCCGTCAAAAGCCTGGGTATCAGATAAGTACCAAATCCGTATGGTCATCAGATATTTCTAGTTCACATATGCCCAGGTGCACTAGGATTTACTTCCACCTGCTGCTGAAATAAGCACTGTGCAGGAGTGAGGTTCAGCCCACGCTTTCCCAGTCTGTTCAGTTGTCTCCATCTTTGGGCTCAGCTGCATTCCCTTCCTTTTTCAGACTCTTCTCATCCCCAGGCAGCTGCTCACAACCCATTCCTTCCTTTCTTGTTCCAACGAAGTCCTTTTAAGATTCATATTCTTTTTGATCTCTGGGCTCTCAGACTTGGCAAACCAGCTGTGTAACTGCCTGAGGCCTGGAAAATAGCATTTTCCCAACTGGTTATTGAGTTATTGTTATTTTAACTCCCTTGAAGTTGTTCACCCCAGGTATCATGTCTCGATCACTGTTTTGTTGCCCATTGGTTTCCATCTTCTCCCAGACTAAACAGCTTTCTGGACTTAACTCTATAAATAATCTTCACATGCACAGGCTGAAGCATACAAACTCTTCATGAAAGCAGTATACTTAATTCCCCTGGTTCTCCAAACCACAGTAGTTAAGATCAGTTATCTAGAATGTTATACTAACAATTCACAGATTTATAGGTTAGATCATTGGTGGAAAAGGCTTCTGTGCCTCAGGGTCTCTGACTCTTGAATTTGCTTTGTAGGTTTTCTCAGCTCTCTGCTATTCACATGAGTAGAGGGGTGAGGGGGTAGGCAAGTCATCACCTGAGGTATTGCATAAGTAGGTATCTTCCTTCAAAAAAATCCTAGCAACCAGAGCTTTCATACTTTGTAAATTTACTTGCTAAATTTTCCCTTTGTTCAACATTTTCTATTTTTCCAACACTTCTGTTTCTTTATTTTCTCCTCCCCTCCAAATTACAGTATTTTCATACCACTTCTTTGTATAAACCATTTTAGACCAAGAATATTTTTCCAATGTAGCCTGAGGTTTCTTACTTTTTTGAATTTATTTTTAAAAGTGGGAGGAACTGAATACAAGAGAAAACTTCTAGCATAAAGTGGAAAATATTTTTCAAGACTTCTTAAAATATACTATATGTGGGTTGAGCGATGCACTCAAAACAGAAAACAGTGCATCCTACTTCTTTGCCTAACTCCCCACTTCTGCTACTTACAATTAAAATGAGATACACTTAAAACGTAAGAAGACAAGAATAAATACCCGGAAGAGGAAAAATAACTCGCAAATCCATTTCCAGTTTTCTGGGGAAATGTAGCTTAAATTAATATGCATGTCAGATGTAACAGCTGACATGTACAAACAGCTAAGTTATATGGTGAACGCCTCTGACATGATGCTAAAAAAAAAAAGCTGCAGTGGGAGCAAAAGAGGAGATAGTGCTGCAACAACTGCTATCAGTAACTCTATCCTGTTCATGTCCACATAACACTGTATTAAAACCTTTTGTGTCTTTTGAAATATTGAATATGCCTGTGTCCCCAGTCACTGCTAACAAGGTGACATGCTATAAGAGAAACAGTGAGAGAAAGCCCTCCTAAAGCAGCCTGGATCCATCTGGAGTTAACTTCTCCTCCTAACACCTGGTGCTCTCTTCACACTTAGTGCAAGGCTGAAGAGTTTTCTTCTAATTCAGCATCCAGGTGGAATTCCAACAGCAGGAGGTTTATGGTACTTTGTAAGAAACTGCTGGTGCCACTGCAAAATCCACCCAGACAAAGCATCTAACTGCTATATAAAATGTAGTATCTCATTGCAGAATTAGGAAAAGTTCCTTTGCAATGCGGGAGAAGTATTCAGCACACTGGTATTTATAAACAGCCACACATCACAGTCATGAGCTTCTGAAGAACACATTCTTTCCAAGAAGAATGTAAATGTTAATCCACTAAAGAGTGAGTGTGAGAGACAGTGTGAACGCATGAGTGCAGCGGTGCAGTGTGGCTGGCAGGAGCTATGGTAGAAGGAATGAAGCATGGCTCTCCGCTTAGCCGGCTGCCAGGGCTGGCTCACCTCCTGCCTCCAGTGAAGTCCATCAGCTGAACCCTCAAAACCATGGCACTGGTACAGCTGAAGGCCTTGTGAATTTGATGAACTTGCTATGTGGATATCTGAAACAGCTTCAGGTCCATAAATGTGTACTGATGCTATGGCAGGGAGAAGTCCTTTCCAGCCCTCGAAGGCTTTCTATTGAGCCACTTTTGGGGTAAGATATGGAAACAGATTTTGGGATGCCCTTGAGGAAAAGTCTGTACTATGTCTTCAGATTCTCCTAGACAATGGCACTCATTGAAAGGAATTAATTCTCTTTTCCCTGGCATGTGATTAAAAAAAATCCATCAGTGTGGTGTGAATAGCAGAAAGAAGTAAAAGTTGTTGTTGTCAATGTGTAAGGCTTCTCAGAAAAGGTTAGAACAAGCTCTGATTCCCTTCTTAGCTGCATAGTGAATGAGAAAGCCTGCAAGGGAATTCCCATGAAGATTTCCAACAGTCACATTGGGATGGTTACTCTGCTGCAAACAAGCTCACACTCATCAGTGATAGGAATCAGATTTTTTCTCATCTTCCTTATACTAAAATATCTAGCAAACCTTGCTCATATTTTCAATGTGCAGGTCACTAAAAAAATTGAAAGCTCAGAGCCCTAAAAAACATTATTTTACAATAACAAGGCCGAGGTCTAGAGGGAATTTCAATTTGTGGCAGAGATTTAAAAACTATTTTAGTAAAGAACAGATAATCCTAATATGAGCAAAAAATAAATTAGTTCAGTACTGGACCATTCACAGTCACTTGATCATAAAACAACAAACAACTCATCATTCCTAATGTTATTCTTCTCTAGGGAACTGAGCTTTTTGTTTGCTGTAATGAACTGCTGTCATTGAGCTCTAACTTTACTGGAGTAGAGCTTTTTTCTTAAACAGCTGAGAAATGGAGATTCTGATTAAAAAAGATGCTTGCACTGGAATAAATGTGCACATGGTATAACCAGGTCCTTCTATGTATGCAAAAAAATATATATTCTGTTACTTTTCTTTTATATTTTTCAAGGAAAGGCATTTAATTTTCATTGCTAATACACACTGAACATAGAAGATCAGATGGCAGATATTATAATGAAGTGTTCTTTGTTTACAAAAAAAATTGTGTTCATGATTTTTTAATAGTGTTTGACAGTTTCATCATAAAGAAATGGAAGTCTCAACCGGAATTGTTGTTCGTCATATGCCTGAGGCCTGAGGTTGATTTATTTTGTCACCAAGCTGAGCTGATTTTATTGGAACTACAACTGAAACTTTTCTTGCATCCTTTACTATGACAGTGCAATGAATGAAATCCTAATGCACCAGCTGTATCTCTCTCAGAAAACTCCTCATTATCTGAATGCAGACTTTTCCTCCATTGCCTGTTAATCTTTAAGGCTGTAATGTTTTATAAGGAGCTACATGTAGTGGGTAAATCAAGATATAGGGGTATATTTGCTCTTCTCTCTACATATAGGCTCTGGTCAGAGCTGATCATTTGTGCCAAATCAACCACTGACATAGAACAGACTAATATATAATAGGTACAAGAGCAAAATAAAAATCCTATTTGTGCATCTTCATCTCAGGACCATAGTGAGGTTTGTGGTGTAGCTAGATAATAAGCCCACAGGTGTAATTTAAGTACTGTCTTACCAAACACATCAGCCAGAAAACCTCAGAGATAATAGTTCTTGTCTAAATTGGGCTTGGCATGCTGTTTTACAGCACCCCTTGGAAATCACAGAGGATAAGCCTGGAAAATTATTTAATCTAATGAAAAAAATTGGGAGCACGTTAAGTGCTGTCTTTCATATAGCCAAAAAATGCTCTACAGAAGAAAAAGGACTATGACAGCAAAACAGAGACATGTCCCACGCAAAGCCCATCACCTGTCGGCTCACTAACTAAAGGCCAGCTCCTAGCTTAACTGCACTTCCAAATGAACATCAGCTCCACTGGCGTGGATTGCAAAACAACCAGTGAGTTTGGAGTCTATGATTTCTCCCCGTTTGGATCCTAGGTACTTTTACATCAGCAAAGGAAATCTGGGGACTTAGGGGCTGGTTATCATTTATACAGTGGTTGCTTCTAAGCACAAATCGAAACCTCAGGAGGAAACAGTGCAGGTGGGACTTTCTTCTCTCTAGTGCTAAAGACCAGGTGTAAAAGCCATGACATTTTTCCACTGAACACAGTTCTTTTTTGAAGATAAGTTTGAAGGGAGACAGAAGGATTTTTCCAATAGACATCAATTTATATGACTAATTTTGTATTTTCACCTCTGCTTAAGCAATATGAGGTTATCTTTGAAGAAAAGAGAATCATAACTTCTCTCAGGTGTTTTTAACCTTTTCTTAATTCACGTGCCATCGGATACTTTTTTCTCCCTTGCTTCATGCTAAGCTAAAGAGAAAAACAGTCTGACTTTTAGGGTTTTTTTCAGAAATGCCTTCAGACCATTTTTCAGCCCAACATGCCTATATATATTTCCTTTGGCAATGGGGCATACTGGAAGGTCTATGGGGTTTTTTAAGGTTTTCCTGGTGTTCTCTTAACTACAGCAAGATGCCTGCTTCTTGCACAGAAACCCCAAAGCATCCATGGCAGGAAGGCATGATTGGCTCTCTAGAAAAAAAAACAAAACAGCCTTCCACTTGGCATGCTGAACCATTTTTTGTTCCAAGTCCATATTTTCATTTTGGTTCTCCCAGTCATAAATGTCTTGTGATACTGAGTAACAACAACATAATCTGAAAATTATGCACAGATGAATGACATCGTTCATAGCTGTTATTCCTCATCTATGACTTACACATACCACATCTGATGCATTTTTTACCTGCATACTGTTCCAAGGGATACGTGTCGCATACAGTGGTAAATATTTGAGGGAAACCTGGTACAATGTATGACCCAATTAGCCACAGGTCTTATGATCTGTCCTGTAATAACCTATTTTTGTTTTGAGATGGTTTCCATCTCTTAAGAAGGTCTAACTTAAAATAATTATTTCTTGATTTAGTTTTGTTTCCTAGACATCTTAATTCACAAGTTTTTAGTTGTTGCTTAATACAAAACATTAAAAGCAGATTCACACCCAACTATTAACCACTTGATGTATCCAGACATTAGCTAATAAGCTAAAATTCATGTGTTGAAACAAGTCCTAATAGTCTGGCTCTGCCCTCAGAGGCCATCTGAAATGAACAGAAGAGTTTTTCCCATCTCTCTTACTTCAAGTCAGTTCCAGGTCACCAGCATCCCAGAGTAGGAACCACAGCCATTTTGACTTGGTCCCACTGAGAGACTGAGTACATCAGTTTCTGCAAAGGAACAAATCTGCTTTCAGGAGGGTTCATTAGCTCTTTGCTCAGTGCTCCCAGCCCCAGCATACAAAAACTGTAAAGCAATTCAATTCCCTCCTGGAGAAACACTGGGCTACAAAGATAACTCACAGGTGTTACTTGCTAACATTCGCTAGCAGGTTCTTTAAAGCACTGCTTGCACACCATTACCTGTGTCACACAGCCTCGGAAAGAATTATGGAACCTGAATTCCTCTCTCATTTCAGCTGCTCTAGATTAAGTCAGAAGAGCATTAATGGGACAGCATCGGCACTGCACTTGCCTTTCTCTTTGTAGAGGCTGGCTGCGTAAAAGACCCGTTTTACTAAATCCTTCATTTGCAGCCAGATTGCTTTCTCTGCTATTGCACTTCTTTTGACCCAGTCTTTTGAGTGTTTGACTTCAGCTCTGAAGAGAATGAGAATAAAGATGCACAGATCATCAGATCATACATTTTCCCAAAGACAAGGAAGAAAGAGAAGAAAACATTTCTCAGAAGAGCTCATTCAATTTTTATACTCTTGGAGGCTTTCAGGAACTGGCTACATAAAAATAATTTGTTTTATTACTCTGAATTTTTAATACCAAAAGAAGTTTGATAGGTAGGATTAACTCTGTTCAGATGGGGAAGGAACTTCATTATCTCTCACTGCTGTGTAATAAATAACTGTCACAGAAGAGCAGTAAGAGACTGGTCACTTGTCCTAGCTTCGTCCCATGACCTGTATGAGAGCTGTGAGTTCCCAGCCTCTGTCCTGGCACAGTGTGTGATAGCTGGGGCTCTGGTTTGTTCACAACCTTAAGTCTCACTTTCCCACTTTCCTTTTTCCTTCAGCATATCCAAGAGGCAGCTGCATCACTCTCCTCTGAAATGTCACTGCACTCTCCTCAGGTGCTGTTCAGGACTCTCAGTAGCTCCTGCCTCTTGCCACAGCCACCTCAAATTCTCATCCCCATGTTGGAAAAATCTAAACTGTACCACTTACTATCCTTCAGCCTATGATTATTACGGTCAAGTCAAAACCACCTCCAAAATGAACACATAAGCCTTCTGAGTTTAGGGTCAGTCAGTTCCCCAAAAAAATCCAGTGGCGAGATCCAAATGCAAAATGTGTTTGGGGAAAAGACGTTTTCTGATCTCATGGACAATCAGGGCTGCCTGCATACCTTTCAGTGCACATCATCAGCTTTCCTCAGTAACACTCTGCTGCTCTTTTCCTCTTGCTGAAATACAAAACCGTAGCTTCCCACATACTCTCATGGCACATGCCTTTGCCAAACTGAAGGATTTTTAGGGCTGAGCCTGCCTTTTCCATACCTATGAAGAGCCTAATGCAATTTTGGGCACAGGGAATACAATTTTTCTAAAGTGATCTTGAGTATTCTGTTAGACCAAGTTCCAGTCCCATCATCCCACTTTCAGTTTTACCAGGGACATACCTGGATTTTCCCATGCGACATGAGGGTTTTACCTCATTCTTGACCCGAGAGAGAACAATCATACAGGAAGGGTAAGGAAAGCAAAGTTGAACTTATGGCTTTAACTGGAAAAACATATTGGATTAAGAGTTGTGCATTAAATAACCCCTTTTATTTGTAGCAAGTCAATAAGAGCAATGGCACTAAGACTAAGCAAAAGGAGATAAGCTGAAACGGGCTATAGAAGAGTATGAAATCTGCTAATTTAAGAGAAAAATAAAAGCTAATTAATATATTGATCCCCAGAGTTCATTGCCCCATGAAATTAGAAAGCATTTCTCTAATTCAAGTGAGGTGCTTTACTGACTAAATACCCAGTTCCTTTTCATCCTCATCTTCACAAACTGTAGTACCTCAAATGGCATAAGATTAAATCAGTTTAAGAAAGATTTGGACGTGTCTTCCTGGAGGGGACAGGCATGACTCCTGTGCATTCACTTTTACAGGGTCTGCCTACGTAGGCATATTCAGGAAAATTCACCTGAAATAAGTGAAGATGTGTATTTAGAGCAGATTCCTAAAAAATGCCTTCCTGTTTATTTTTCAGTTATATGTTTATTTTGAAAATTAAGGTGTTGGTCATTCAATTATGTTAAATTATTCTGTAATAACAGCATACAGATTATCAGCTCTGTAATTATGAATGGGTGTCCATCTCACACATTAAGCATGTTTAACTGTGATAAGCTTCATTCAGTGTGAATGCAAATCTGATCTCACACATGAAACAAAGTAATATTGTCCTAACCCTTGATGTGCACATGGCTCATTTTTATAATAACTTTTATTCTAGGACACAATATCAGGCAGATCTTCCTCTAATTACTGTCACAAGATGATGTGCAGTAAGGAAGTCCTTTTTCCAGTGCTTGATTTCTATGGCTTGCAGTGAGCAGCTGACCACAAAGCCAGCTGAAACATGAAGCAAGAAAAATTTCATATTTCAAATTTGAATTACATAAGTTATTTGAATAACTAAGGAAAAGGGATGATCTTTTGCTAACTCTTTGGAATGAGGCAGCAAATATCCTTGTCTTTTTGTAACCTGAAGCTGTGCTCTCTGAATTCTCTGAAGACTCCAAGTGACTTGAGCAGGCTTTGCTCAGTCTCTTCCTCCCCATTTTTCTTTTCCCCATCTGAAACAGGAGTGAGAAGGTGATCTTCCTGCAGAAATTGGCCTCTAGCTCAGCTGCCCAACGTGCAGGCCATGTTCTTCACCTTGCTGTACAACAGCTACCACAAGTTATCCCGGGCTATTGCTGGGGCTGTTAAATGCAGCCACGATAAACCTGTCCTATAACACCGAGTTATTCAATAAAAGCATATCCAGGCTGCTCCCAAATTCTTTTAGGCTTATAGAGTCTGTTCTTGACACAACTGTATTGCTACTATGTAAATCTTTATATATTTATGACAAAGGAATAAATAAATTTACAACAAACATAAATTCATTTGTGAACTACTTAACTTTTCTCATGGACAAGCACTCTGCACTATATGGCTCTCTTCAATATTACAGGTCCAGAGTCAATAATAAGCCCTTTCTGTTTCCCTGGCAGGAAGGTTAAAATTCAATTCTTTTTTATTGCAGTTTGCAAATATAATATACTCTCCAGCTATCTTGGCAAAGCTCTTCAGTTAAATCATCCTGTGCAACACTGCTTCTTAGTCGCTGGTACCTCCCTACACAACAACAAACTGTGAACCCCATACTTCCAGGGTATTTATTGGTCTGTTCTGTAGATATGATAACTATTTTACATCATATTAGTTTTTCATTTAAATGATCACATAGACAGGTTTGGGGGTTTTGTTTTTGTTCTTTTGAGTGGGGACACAAGTGTGCTTTTATATTTAAAATGTCTCCTAAAGGCTTTGAGGGAGTGCTGTTGTCCTTTGTGCTTCTCCCCAGTAAATCAGTTGCTTGGGTTTGTGGTTTTTTTTTTTTGTTGTTTTCATGGTTTAAAATACTGTTACTAGCAGAAAGTCAAGTGAAGTGATGTGTTAGCATAGCAGAGTTTTGCTGTGTTATTGAGTTGAGGCAAGGAGCCCAGAAAACTAGAGGAAAATGATCCATTGAAATCTATAATCCTTCCCTCTGCCCTCACCACAGCTACAGAACATGAGATTATTATGCTTGTTAGAATAACTACTTATCTGCCTGTGGCCAGGGCTGGTGTCTGTTGGAATGTTAAAAAGGTCCACACCTAATTACTGTGCTGACTCAATTATTTTTGTCCAAATCATACTTCGGAGAAATCCATTATAGCTTATCCCCCAACCAAGGAAAGTAAATGGACTTATTGGAAGGATCAATATACTCCAAAAGGGTGAGAGAGGAATAAAGACAAGAATTTGAGTACCTTTCTACAGGGTCCTATAAAAGCTGAGATCCTTCAGTGTGAGTTAATTGTATCTGCTACCAATGCTGCAGCTCCCAAGTGCAGCCAAGTTTTCTTGCAATGAGGCCATCACCTGGCAATCCTGCTTGTTACATGTGTTCGTCATTTGGTCTGATCTTCACTGGATACTCCTTAGGACAGGGACTGTGGCTTTTCTGCATTTTAAAGTTTAAGACACATGCACCTGATACTTAATTACTATATACAACAAAATAAAAATTCAAGGCACCTTTGATGGTACTTTATTTCTATGACTCAACAAATTTGTTATCTTGAGGTGCTAAACAGCTGTGAGCACAAGAGAGGAAAAAAAAAAGGTCACTTTTTCTACTACACGAGTGTCTTCTCATTTCACAGAAACCAAATGACGCTGACACCGATATATTGTGTGCTTGTTTCCCTTCTCCTCCAAGATGTTATTTTTGTGAAAGTGCAAACCAGCACCTTTTCAGCAACATCTGTCAGCCAGGAAGACTGAATATCTTTGGCATTTTCACAGGCAGAAATTACAGCACTGATAACAATAATACAGTACCAATGATGCTGAGGGGTATCGTAGAAAGCTGCATTGATACAGAAATTCCAGAAAAAGCTGAAGTCCAGCTGATAAAACACTTTCCAAAGGAAGAATGTGGCATGCTCTGTCTAGACGCCTGTCCTTGACTGCCCTTTTTCCAAAGGATCCAATTAATATTCCCACAGAATTTATTAGCCACGCTGTTTTAGTGGCTGGGATTTCCCCACACTACCTGAAGTGATACTCAGCCTCTGAGGATGCTCAAAGCCATTAGCAAGGGAGTTAAAGTTAAAGCCTCCTCTCACTAACATGAAGCTGCTGCTATTCTCGTGAGGTCTCAGTGCCCCCACCAGTGGCAGAGAAAATCTCCCCTTCCCCAAGACACTTAGAGGGATGAGTGAATCAATGCCTAACACAAGCCTTAAGCCTAGTCTTAAGAAATCCTAATCATTGATTGCTGTGTATCTATTGGGGCACCTATGCGGAGGAAGCATCACATTTTTGTCTCCAGGACCGCCATATATTTCTTTTCACAAATTTGCCACATACAGTTGGGCACAATTAACACTAGCAGGTCACTGGAGGCCTGGGTGACAGGGAAGCACAGTGCCAGAATGGACCTTTTCTCCCAAGAGTCCCTTTGAAGGTCAGGGTTGGAGTGGGCAACAGTCCGGCTTCACAGCACCTCACTCGAGCTGGTTACAGGGAAAGCAAGTGCAATTACCCGACGGCTTCCCAAAGGCACAGAGTCAAACATGTCACCGTAATGAAAAACTTAGGATCCCTAATGAGAAATCATTTACTGTGGCTCTTTCTCTTGCTGCCTCTTTATTATTACTGCTTGTTATTTCTACCCCGCCAGCCTGCGGTAAGACCAGTCCCCCCACCATACAGTGACAGACACTCCACAGACAATGGACATGGGTGACAATCCCTCCTTCAAGACTAGAGCAGTGCTTGGAGCGTGTTCAATCTGGGATGTTAATCCGTGAAGTTTTAGGCTGCTACTTTTTGACTGTACCCTTTATGTAAGCAGGGCTGGCACAGTCTGTTTCAGAGCTAGGGAACCCCTCCCTTTCACTCGTACTTCTGAAAAATAGAAGATTAAGTTCAATTGAAAGTGTTTGCTCCTCGACATTTAAAAATGTATTGGCTTGAATTTGTAATGAAAACTCAACACCTCTCTGAAGTATAAAAAATAGCGTTTGGCTGCAA
This sequence comes from Falco naumanni, assembly GCF_017639655.2. Lineage (NCBI taxonomy): Eukaryota > Metazoa > Chordata > Aves > Falconiformes > Falconidae > Falco > Falco naumanni. The sequence goes on along the minus strand of NC_054060.1, from coordinate 12,538,367 downwards.
GTTACAGAATACAACAACTTGCACTATAAAGAACCATAAGGCAAGATGAAGGCATCCCCAGCCCCTTTGCCTTTAAAATGCCATGGAAGCACAGAGGCTTTCAGCAGAACACCTTATCTGCTCTTAAAAGCTGTGACTCTTCATCCTTTCGTTATGAAGACCCAGGGGATTGCTTACTTAGCATACACCAGAGGCAATGGGTAGGGTGAGCAGTCACTGCAGCCAGAAAACCCCAGTACAGAGCACAGGCAATTACCTTGCACATGCAGAGACTTTGAGGCTGAATTGCGCTGAATAGAGAACCCCTCCGGCTGAGCAAGCCATGTGTGCCCGGGAAGAGCAGCCACTTTCGCTACGCTGAAAAGCAATGCAGTAAGTGACTTGGATATTGCAGCAGGCGCCCGTTCCCTGGGTTAATCAGGAGCTGAAGCCTTGCAGCTTTTGCTCGGAGAGAGACAACCTCCAGTCTGGGAGCAGTGTCAGAGCTGCATGATTTTTTGTTGTTGTTGTTGTTTCTAAATCAAGTGAATCGAGCTGATATGCAGTGACACTAACTGTATCATTTTGCATTGTGTGGATGTGTGTGTATTGCAGGGGAGTGCTTGCTCTATGGTCCTGTGCTGAACTAGTGCTGCTCGCTTTGTAGCTTATTTCTGTAGTCATGTTTGACAGTGTTTAAATAGAGATGGGGCTTAATAACTTAATGTCAGCGTCCGTTCGTGTGCTCTTTCTTAATTATGCAGCATGCTCCCTATACTTAGGTGCAAACTATTTTCTGTACTATTACTGTAATGCTGGATTTATATGGACTGTGCCTTTGGATAATGATAAATTGTGGATTGCAACTATATGAATGAGTACCTTGACGATGAATAATACTTTCATTTGACTCCACCGGATATGGCTAATTTCTAGTTTGAGGTGAATTCTTCAGTGTGGTCTGAAATTGCAGATGCTTTTTTGTAGCTAAATGTTTATAAGCAGAGTACTTTATCATAGCATAGCTGTGGTTTTCTTCAGATTCAAATGTTCTGTTTCTGTACTCTGCAGTAAGAGCTTTGTATTTGTACTGGGTAGGAGAGAGAAAGCATGATTTAAAGTTTGATTTATAAGAATAGGGATTTTTACATAGTTTGAAAGTGTCTGCAAAATCAGAGTTTCGGCAATAATTGCAGGCCTTTGGAAGAACTCTGTGCAGCATTTAAAGCAAGTTTGACTATGCAGTTTTCACTCTGTTAATTTAGGGACTAATATTAAGCTGCATTCCTCCGGTTTCTTGATACAGCTTTCTCAGTGACTTATGAGGCTCTGGCTTTAGAATAACTGCCATTTTGGGCTTCAGGCATGTTTAACTCTTTAAGGCAACGCACGCTAAATTTTTAAGAGATCAGTACATGCAAGTGCCAAAAGTTAGGGATTCTTTTCTTGCTGTTCAGTCAAATATCAGTATTAAATAGCCATCAATCCCTTGTAAAGGAGCACTAATGAAAGCAGTCTTTAATTTTCCAACTCTATTTTTGTTTAAAAGTTGGGGATTGTTTAGTTATTGTAAACTATTGGGAAATGTTAGGAAGTCTTTACATAATGAAGAAAAATCTTCCTCTTTGATTTATCTGTCATTTTAGTTTTGAGCAAAATTTGTAACGTCACTTTATTAGGAGGGATAATTCTCAGAAATTAGATAAACGAAGTTCAGTTTCTGCTGCAAGAGTTTTTGCCGAGATGCTGCTAAAGATGTGTGTGATGTTTAGTTCTAGGCACAGCTAACAACACCAAGAAATACCCTGGAAGTTATCACATCTTTCCACTCATACGCAACATGCGTGTCTTAGAGACTTTTCTTCTTGAGATTAATACTCAGATGCTCATAAGAACTATTTTCTCTGACACTGCAGTCAAGAGAATTTTCTGCCTTTTGCCTAAGAGAACCCTTGTGACATATGGTGCTATTGAGTTGCAATCGTAAAGATAATGAGCAATTAATAAGTGATAATTATTCTTCATTAGCTGTACAACTTTGAAGGTGGACAAATCTATGAGGAGGATGAATCACATCTGTATCTGATCTGCTTCCCTCTGCCCTTTCTCTCCTAACCCAACTTCTCCTTTTCTGTTTATGTGCACTTGGTAGGTGTTATAATTGCAATCATTTAAGGACCTGAACCTAAGATCAGTGCAATTTTTCCAGTAATGGGTTTACGATCAGTATGTCATCTGTCCCCATTTTCTGCATCTAGATATCCAGCAAAGCCAGTAATGAATTTGGAACATAAAAGGATTTATTATAAGATATCTCTGAATGAATGTTATAAACCTAGTATTGATTTACCTATCATGAGAAAATAGCAGGGGTTTTACCTGTAACTAGAATGTACTCAGAACACGCAGTTTTGATGACATTATTGTCAGACATTTTCTGGTAATTTAACAAGCTACTGTTTTCAAATTATTTTTTCTGAGGAACAAAATGGAGGGGGGGGGGCAGTAAGAAATGCAAATAAGAGTTGATGTTGGAAACACACTGGATGAGATACACAATAGGAATCACAAGACGAAAAGAAAGATTATAGCTGGGTTTATGCCTTCACGCAATTCTGAGTCTCTAATCAAAATGTGTTTCATGGACTGGAACCTTAGAATTATTCGCCAGATATTATTGTTCATGTCAGATTAAAAACAGAGAAAATCAGGTATAAAATCTAATATCTCAACTGTCTAGAATATGTGTATTAGTAAACAAATGTTTTCCCTTCTTTGTCCTGTCTTTTAAGTAATCCTGGCAGGAGCCTTGCCTCATAAGTCAAGTTCACTTTGTGGCATTGCAATCTTAGAGAGATATATGCAAAGGGAAGTTTACTAATTTTATCCTACATTGCCAGTAATGAGTCGCAAGTCAATTTAATTAATTAGCAGTAGTTGTTCAACATTGTAGTCACCTAAACTACTTTAACTCACGCCACTATCTCTACCACTTTTTCACTTGTGGAAACACGGGCTTTTCTTTACAATATGAAATATGACTGCACTAGCTTGTCATTTAAGTACCAGGGACAAAACTTCCAGTACAAAACTATATAAAAGAACATACAGTGGGTAGATAAACATGCTCCGTAATTTCAAAGTACAGTAAAATGCGTGTCATAGTTGCACCAGGAACCAATGGTGCAGACAACATTACATTAAAAGATACGACATTCAGCACATTCTCAAAGAGATAAGCTTAGCTGTATTTGCACAAGAGTCAAGAATTTCTGTACCATGCTTAGTAGAGCTGTCATGTTTATAAAGAAAAGTATCTTACAGCTAGTGATGTCCAAAACACGCCACATGTATAGTCAATACTTTCTTTCTGACTACAAAAGAAGGGACATTTTCTTCCTTTCCTGTTATTCAAGGGTAGACTTTCTGATGGTGTCAACTACTTAGATATGCTGCATAATAATTATTTTATTCATATGTATGAAAGCAGATCTCTTAGCATCTTATCTGCTATGAGCATCAAGACTGAATTTAATTGGAATTTTCAGATATATGCTTAGACAATCCATTGTCAACAACAAAATGAATATGCTATTATTTGCTACTATCACTTCTTACCAAGGGCAATTGCTTAATACTCTGTAATAGCTACAGTTCAGAATACTTCCTTTGCCACTGTGTCTGTCTTTCACTCTACACACCCACACAAGCCCCAGAACCTACTGTGCGTAAAGCAGCAGTGCAGTAGTATTCAAGGAGGATTAAAGGACTAAGATTAAGTACTTCCTAAATACTGCTGCCGGAGCTGTTGTTTTAAACAGGAGTAAAAATAAAGTACTTGCCTTTTCCAAGTGCTGTTCGAAAGGTATAGATGTGCACCCAAAAAGCATCCAGAATTAGAAAGATCATGCTTGACATTTTGCAAAGTACCTTCAAAGTACACCTGTAAGGCAGGTTGACCTTCAGAAGATGCAGAAGAACTGGTCCATGATTCCTTCACCTTCTGTATGTGTTCCCTAAAACTTTAGGCAAGAATTTTGGCTTCTGGCATTTTGTAGGGTAATTCAATACACTGAACTTTAAAACAAGGCTTGAGAATATGTATCCTAATAAACTTCATCATCGGTGACAGACTGCAAATCAGATACCTGATATTCACTGAAAAATCTGAAGGAAACTCCAAATGCTGTGTGCTCATCTTTGAATATTCATGAGTTAGTTCATGGAATCTTTAATGATCTTTTCAACCCTTCAGAACATAAATACAAAGGAAACGGCATGTGAACTGAACAAGGGTTTGCTTGAACAGTGGCAGCAGAGACACATACCTTTTCCCAGCATTATTTCAGCATTTAAGTTTCAAACCTATTTCATCTAGCTCTGGCAAGACTAAGCCTCTGGGGGTCCTATCCACAGATACTCTGAATTCAGGGTAGTCAGCCAAAGAGATTCCTAGAGAGGAAAAACATTCTATCCCCAGTGTCAGTCAGTACTTTGTTCAGAGGGAAAGATGAGGAAATGAGACAGAAGGTTGCTGAAAACACAGATGCTCACATTTCTTCTGCTAGAAAGAGAGAAAGGATTTATTTCTTTTTATCCTAAGTCACAGGTTTTCTCTTATTGCTTTGCTTTAGACATTCAATCAGTGCTGATAGCTGTAAAGAACCACATGCTCAAGCAAATATAAATTATCTGGTGGAAAACCCTCCCCTTTCTTTCCCTGCCCTGCCTGATTGATTTCACAATTACTGGAGAATTTGCTGCATCACACATTTAGTTTATATTATCAACTGGTCCAAAGTAGCTGATGTCACCCATCTGATTTTTTGTTTCCATATTCAAATTCAAGCTCCCACTCCCTCTGTCAGCATCACCAATATATCTATGACTTCTTACCAAATAACCGTATCACACCATATGTTGCAGAATTGTTCTGGATTTTCACCAGCTTAGTTTAAAATTCAGCCCTCAGTCTGAGCATAGTTCAGCTAGGAGGGGATATAGTAACAGATCTTTTTTTCTACCTCACTTGGAGGCATTAACTCTTCATCAGATTGCGTCTTGGCATATTAATTCCTTTACCTCCACTACAAAAATGGAGCATCTAGTCAGTGGGGCTACCCAAGTGGTTTTGCAGTCCTTGTGCTTTCTTTACGGGGGAATCAGGGAAAGAATTTGTCATATCAGTATATCAAGAGGAGCTGAGCAGTGCTTGCTCGCTTTCAGCAGTGATTTTTAAAAAGCCTGGTGGGAGCCATGAGCCAGAAGCCCCATCAGAGAATATGAAAAATAGCAGGACTGAAAAGAAGAGGAAGCCTTAGCCCTCAAGAGGAGATGATTTTTGTCAGCAAGTTGGTTTTTTTTCCAGGAAAGTCTCTCCTGTTATTAGAAGTCCTAATGACAAATCATAATTGCTCGAAGTCATGAAACATAGGTAAACCAGACCAGAAAGACTGAACTCTGAAACAATAAGCATCAGTCTTTTTGTCTTCCATTTTTGAGGATTCTTTAGGATTCATGCTTCAAAATTTTCATCTACAAGCATATGAGAGCATTTCAGAAGAAAGAATTTGAGATCCTTGCACAGTAACCTCACCAGAGCTTCAAAAATATCACTGCATACCAAAATCATACAAGTTTAAAAGTTAGTGAACCCCTATACCATTGCAATTTTGCATGCCTTTGTGTCTTACAGCCAATGGAAATTTTTCCTAGGAAGGGAAACAGAAAGATTTTCTACTGTCTGCATCTGCAAACCACCAGAAAATACTGTTTTCTGGATTCTATTCTGCTACTGAGTTCACTGTATCATCACTGCAGTTTTGCAAGATGCAAACAAAAGGCAGCCAGAAAGAAAAATACTCAAATAAAGTTGATCCAATCCTAGTTCAGTTGCAGAAGTATTCAGAAAAATCTTTCTCTTTTCACGTGCTGTATTTGGTCAGCATGCCGTGGATGACTAGCGTTATGTTTTCTCCTGTTCAGACTCTGTCACACCACTGCAGCTTTCACAGCTGTCATCTTCATGTTCACTATGGTTATTTTCTGAAAAGAAACAGATTCTTCTGTTCAGAAAACACCTGCTCTTGCTTCATATCATTTTCCTTCTGCCAGATCTTAGTAATGAGCTCTTTTAAGAATTGCCTGGAGAATGGGAACAGGTTGGTAATAGCAAGTAAAAGAAAAATCAAACCCATAATTACATCTGTAAAGGAGTTTTTTCTCCAGCCGTCTTCTGCTTTGGGTCTCTGTCCTGGTTTTAGCTGAGATAGAGTTAATTTCCTTCTTAGGAGCTGGTACAGTGCTGTGATTTTGGTTTTAGTAGGAGAATAATGTTAACACCACACTGATGTTTCCGTTGTTGCTAAACAGTGCTTACTCTAAGTGAAGGACTTTCCAGTTTCCCATGCTGTGTCAGTGAGGAGCTGCATGAGGAGCTGGGAGGGAGCAGAGCCAGGACAGCTGATCCGAACTAGCCAAAGGGATATTCCGTGCCATAGAGCATCGTGCTCAGTGTGCAAACTGGGGGGAGCTGGCTGGGAGCGGCCGATCGCTGCTCGGGGACTGGCCGGGCATCGGGCAGTGAGCAACAGTATTGTGCATCACTTGTCTTTCCTGGGTTTTATTTATCTCTCTTTTTGTCATCTCCCTTTTTATTACTATCATTATGTTATTATATTTTATTTCAATTATTAAACTGTTCTTATCTCAACCCATCGGTTTTACCTTTTTGTCTTCTGACTCTCCTCCCCATCGCTCCAGGGGGGAGGCGGATGTGAGCAAGCAGCTGTGTGGTGCTTGTTGCTGGCTGGGGCTAAACCACGACAGACTTGATCCCAAATCCATGGAAGGCAATGAGGAGACTCCCACTGACTTTGGATCAGAACCTAAAAGACTTCTGCGAAAGGAATATCGATAATACTTTTGGCAATCCACAGCTACCTGCATTTGCAAAGGTTACTCTGCTTGTGGTGGGAAAAAAAAAGAAAAAAAAAAGAAAAAAAAAGTGCAAGAGATCTTGACCTTGCAAACATTCACCTTTGTGAGCAACCCTCTCCTGTGTAAATAGCCAGCCTTCCATCAGTGGCTTTATTTGCCTAAGTCCTTGCACATACATTAAAGATTTATAACATAATTGTTATAGACAATGAAGTTATGTGCCATCCTGTTGTTTTCGAATAGTGGTTTGATTTAAATTACATGTGGAACAAAGGAAATAATATTTTTTAAAAAAAGGAATGAGAGTAATACGAGCACAAATAAAATTTGGTTACCAATGGAATTGAAGTAGTTGGAATAACTTTTCTTATGAAGAAATAATGTGCCTAGGGAGACTGTTTTGTATAATGCTCCATAGCTTGGGATTTTATTTAAACCTCCCTTTAGACATCCTAGATCTCAAAATGTAGCCCAGTGGAAAAAGCCAGCAAGGGGATGTGTCTTTTTTTTTTTTTTTTTTTTTTTTAAATCCCCTCCTTTTGAGCATTTACTTAATAATCCTCATAAAACTGAGATTTTGCTAAGAAATAATAAGTGCATACAAATTAAGCAGTATCTCTGAAAGAAACTAAAACAAAAAAGCCCAATAAATCAAGATTTGGAAAGGAAATGAAAGCAGCATATATTCCACAGGAAAGTTTCCTTACACAGTATTTGGTACTAAAGCTTTTATTGACTTCAATCTAAGAGAAAAAAAGCAATGTGTCAGCTGAATGGGTCCCAGCTGGATACACCTGTCTCTTGACGAAGGCAGCTGACCGTTGCAGCAAGAAGCTGAGGGAAGGGGCATGTTTATACACTGCTTCATTTCAAGCTTACTGGACAAGACCCATACAGCAAACAGTCACAGGGATCGCTGATAGCAGTATTTGTTTCCAAAACTAACCTGTGACAGCACGACTGACCTACAGGGATGCTACCTAGCTGTTAGGAAGCACAATCCACGCAGAAAACATCACTGTCCATAAGAGCAAGAGGTTGGATAACAGGTAAAAAACAGAGAGGACATTTTATATACAATTGTGTACGTGTACACACGCAGAGATGCAAACCTGAGGGTTCGTCTTTGGGGTTTCTACCAGCTGCCCATGAAAAGGGCTGCTACGAAGGACCCAAGAGCCACTGGAGCCCACAAACAATGCAAAATTTTTCTAGCATTTATCCACAGTATGAAAGGAATAGACTAAGTCTGTTATGAAACAAAGAATGCTCAAAGCTTTTTTTTTTTTTTAATACTCATCTTACAGTTGTGGCACCTCTGAGCTTCCTTCCTTGAGCCTGCAGGCAGTGCTAGGTTAACGGTTGGACTCTGATTTTAAGGATGTTTTCCAACCTACAGATTCTGTGATAGCGTCTTACAAGCCTTGCTCCCTACCCCTGCCCACAGGTGAGGGAAGCACAGATTAAACACAACAGATTGAGCTAAACTGTGCAATGAGTCAACAGAACAGCTTTCTTTTGGTTCCCCTGCAGCTAGGATCTTGCTCTAAAAGTGATGTTATGTTTTCCGGTGATATTTAATCAAACGGTCACTTGTTCATAAGAAAACACCTGAAGTGACTGCTAGGCTTTTTTCCCCCTTTTGGCTAGTGCTAAAGTATAAATTTACTGAGCATAGAACAAAGTCTTCTGTGGTATTTCCAATGTCTGAATTTGCTGTATGTGTAGTGGTCAAAACCCATCAGCCTACACGTCACTCCAAATATGAAGGATCAGTCTCACTGTTTCGATGCAATAGAGTTACCGTTGCTATCGTAGCAATCCAGTCCCATGGAATCAAACTGTGTGTATGTAAACACGCTGCCCTCAGAACCATTTATATATCCTCCAGTGACTCCACTGAGCGGTTTGGTAAGAGAAAACCCTATTAAATCCTTTTTTTTTTTTTTTAATTCACATAAATTACAGTTTAAAACTAAATTTGAAAAACTGACTGGGGGCAATCAGCCTAGGCTGAGCTTTTTTATGAAATCTGTGATTTAGTGATTTAAACTTATTTGATTTTCTGAGATAGACTAAGAGCTCCTAGGCAGTCTATTACTCAGTCTCAGCTGACAAGAGGTAACTTCTAAAGATATGTTAACACAGCCACTTGCTATCTTGAAAACATAACCCTACCATATTGGAAGTAATATTCTAATAAAAAGTTCACCACCCTATCTACAGTTATTGCCGTGTTACGTGATAGTAATAACTGAGAGGCATCAACATGAACTTCGCTAGAAATAGCTCTAACAGCTTGGAAAGGCACTTCTTCAGGTGAATGGAGAAAAACTTTTCAGCTCCTGGAAACACGAGCCTTTCTACTGCACTTCAAAGCCTCGCCCAGATGGAAGCAAACACTGTAGGAAGCTGCTGTAGGGTCCATTTGGAAGCTGACTGTAGCACGGGAATTGAAAGAAAAAGAATTTGGCATCTAAAAGGAGGTTCTGTGGAGTCAACGCTTTCTAAGCAGAGGACAGAGAGAGATTTGGCAAGGTTAGTGCATATATTATTGATGTTTTAGGTCACAAAGGGGTAAACCCAGATCTAACTCTGAGGCAGCTGAACTTGCAGTGGTCTGGAAGCCCACCCTTCTCAGGTGTGACTGACGCGATGCTGCGTTGCTCAGGCCACAACCTCCGTGTGGGTACGTGAGTGTTAGAGATTGACAGAAAACATGCACATGCAAAGAAAACCCCACCATTTTTGCACTAACCTGGGATTTTCTGCATTGCCTACTGCCCACCCACCACAGGTAAAGCTTTTGTGTGGATAGTTGTCAGAGAATTAGCATAGAGTGTTGAGAAAAGGAATAATTACGCCTGCTTTAGATTGTTCGAACTGAAACACTTTTTTAAAGGAATCATTCCAAAATGGAAATCAATGATGGTTGGCATCAGACTCAGAACATTGCCTTGGGACATCAAAGTGCACAAATGCTTTGTTGATATTTTAGACACAGTGCAGGACAGTTTTCCAAGTGATTTTCCATCTCACAGCAAGAAAAATATTGCGTTTTCTTATTTACATGTGGACATTATTTGTAACTTAAGCAAGTATCTGCAACACACTAATGCCTACAGCATTTTTTAAAAATGAATAGCAGAGAAGGAAATAACACTGGCACTTTTAGTAGAATTTTATCTGTTGGATTTAGTAAGAATGGGATAGTCTGTATAAACAAAGTCTTGTTTCCTTATTTGCACAGGGATCAGAACTGCTGTCTCTAGCTTTCTTTTCTCCTGACAATTTGTTCCTGTAATCTCCTTATGCTCCTACATAAAAACCTTTGAGAGGTCATTTAACTGACAATTTAAGCTAGACGTCAGTAAATATAACAGGAGGAATGGAGCAAGTCACCCCATAAAGGAAGCAAAACAATAAAAAATGGGAATTTGTAGTACCACACCCACTACTTTTTATTCCTTTTAAAAAAAAATCAAACCAAAGCTTCCTTGTGATGTCTTCTTTTTTCCTCCACTTGCAAGTTACTTCTGCTTATACCGAGTTCATGATGTATAGAAAAGCTTACACCACAGTTAGGTCTGGTCTAAGAAGATGCTTGATATTTAACAGTGGCGAGCACACGAACTGAGTGACTGGAGGACACTGGAAGTCTGTGCCCATGTAGGGTAGGGAAGTAGCAAGGCAGAGATTTGAGATGGGCCAGGTGCCCTTGTTTTGGGATGCGTAGGATTCTTCATAATGGCTCAGCATCAGCTGAAAGTGTCTTTGCAAGTGCAAGGCGGATGGCATTACAAAAGCTTAACTGAAAAATCACACAATGGGTAATTCTAGGTAACTCCTCAGGAAGAAGGACACCACGCACAATACTAGCAGACTGCTGTTTAGAGTTGGCCAGAAATAACTGCAGCTGACAGCAGTGGCTCATCTGAAGCATGGACCAGAGCGTCCTGGGCACACTCAGACACTCAGCAAGCAGTAGTAGTTCCTGCCACAAGCTCACGTCTGGGCATAGGCAGCCCAACAGCTCTTAGAGGAAGGAATAACTGCAGGAAACCAGATTCAGCTACAGAGAAAACAGAATTTCAATCAATGATTTTTTCATGACAACTGGAGCAACGTAGTCCACAGAGTCCAGTGTATTAAATGGCATATTTTCACTCTGGGGAAGCTAACTGTGGAATCATTCCCCAAAGACTATCATGCAACATGAGTGGCTGATTATCTCAACGAAGTGTTGCAGAACTGTTCTCTCTCTCTTCTTACAAGTGATGTTCAGTATAAAACATCCTCCTATTGCATTACCACCACATCAAAAGAGAACCCCAAGGAAATAATGACCATCCCATATTCCTGTCTCAGTCAGAGCTGTGATCCTAGAAGCAGAGGATCCCTGGGAGGCTCTCAAAGGACTTTGCATCACTGTTCTCTGAGCAAAGATCATGGGCAATAACCAGTACGGTTTATACAGCATTCCAGATCTTTTTCCTGCAAGAACCTGATTTTGCCCCTAAACAGATCATCTTGGGGCAAAAAAAGTTTGTTTTTTTAAAAAATAAAAAGTTAAAAATATTTAGTATTTTTCCTTTTCCCGTGAACAAAATCTCTTTTTTTTTTTTTTTTTAGTAGATATCAATTGCTAGAGTTTTTCTTTGTGTAGGGCTTGTGTAAGCTGAAAAATGAGCAATTTAAATTCAATATTTCAACAGAATTGCAAAGTTTCTGACCATCAATAGGCAAGTCTTATTCTAGCAGAGCAAAACCAGGATTGTCTCACCCTTCACCTGGAGCAGTACGACCAAGGCTCCCTGTTCTTCAGAGAGGAAGGGGCCGTGCTGGATGGAATTCTTCTAAAGCATTAAACTAGAGCTGCGGCTCCTCTGTTACCACATTTTCCGTGCTATCTTTTTATCCTCTTCATCATACGATCCAACAAAGTGTGTCACCCAATGGAATGTCTGGAAAGTTTAGCAAGTTTGATCAGGAAAAGAAAATTTTGTCCACCAGCTCTATTAAATTCACTGCGTTTCCTGAGAGAAGAGGATCTTTGAAGAGCAGCAGGGTATATGATTGCAAGCAGACATTAATTTTATTGCACAACTACTCAATAGCACTTTTCTGAAATAGCTGGAAGTTCTACTGCACAGAGAAAGTCAGCATTTTTTAGAGCGGTTTAAACCATAAAACAGAGTAGTAACCATCAGGGGAAAATAAGAATAGCTCTTCCTTCAAAAATTTTTGAGTGATTAGACTAATTTTCAACCTTTCCTGTACATGATCTATTATCTATTATTATTATTAAATCTCCCACCTTACTTCATAGCAGCAAACGACATCTTTCTAGTCTAAACTTTTGTTTTTCTTCCATTATGGAAGCATTTCTTTCTAAAATGAGGGGGGTTTGCAAAGTGCTGCTAGAAGGGAGATCAGAGAGCAGGAGCAAACAAGGCTTCAGATGGCTGTGCCAGCTCTCCTGAGTGCAGTGCCGTGTCACTGCTGCTATTAAGCATATTCCTCACCTTGAAAACCAAATCAAAGACAATTTCAAAACAAGGAATAAAATTAGAAAACCAAACATGTAAGGGTGAGGAAAGCTAGATCTGATCCAGGACTTACTAGGGTAAGTGAAATCACAATTAGGCTTTCCTAATCAGGATCTCTATGTTCTTTCCCGTATTTGTATTATTATGAACTAAAAATCAGTAAGTGCTCTAACTACATCCACGTATCAGAGGGACAAGGAAGGGGACAGTCAAGTTTCTGCCAGTTTTTGTTTTTTCTCATATAACATATGGGTTAACTGTTGCTTCTTTTGTCCAATTGATGTCCTTGTAAGATTATCTTATTATCTTAATGCATTCCCCCCCTCCCGCCGCCGCCCCCCCCCCCCCGCCCCCCCCCCCCAAAGAACTAATTCTATTTCTAAATAGATTTTCTGGGCAAAATTTCCTGATTTCTATTCTTATCGTTTCTTCTGGTTGTATTAGCACTTTCTTTTCAAACAGCTCTGGCTAATACAAACTTGATTAACATGTCATTCAATGAGCCCATAAACAAATCGGCGGGCAGGATATTAAATAACAAGTAAAGTTCTTGTAATACACATTTAGCAAGTGAGAACACATTTAAATGAATAATAGCTGTGTCTTAAAAATAGCAAAGATAATTCTACACATCTCTTTTTTCGATTGTTAGACCTCAGTAACTTTCTGAGAAGTTAATGTTTAATAACATGACACTACTGTGGGCGCAGAATATGAAATCTGGGGTCATTTACTTCCAATCATTCTGAAAATCATGCTGCATTTGCTGTATGGCAGAACAACTACAGGGACTCTGAAAGGGCACTGCGAAAACCACTGCTCCATGAAGTCCTCACTGGTTAATGTTTAGAAAAGGAATTTGTGAAGGAATAAAAGCACTTTTTCACCAGATGACAAAGAAGGATGGAGAAAGTTTCCAGTTGCTGGAACCAAAAAAGAGGCAAGGAAGTACAAGTACATACGGGGGGTGTGGGGGGAAAATTCACAATTCTCCTTTGCAAAGAGAAAGGAATGATTAGCAGAAGGCACTCACAAAAATACTTCCACCCCAGCCCCGGGAAAGATTTGTATACAATCAACTTCTGTTTGCCGAATATCGGTTGCCGATTTATTTCCATGCAAGCTGATGTTGTTTTCCCTGCTTGAGTGGCATACCAGTAATAAATACATCTATTATTCATTAAATGGCATCAAAGTACTTTAATATGCCTCAGCATTTCTGAACGGCATTGAAATTGCAGCAATACAACACCCTTCTCACTGAATTTGCCATATTAACTGCTAAATATTATAGTTTGCAGCTTAAACTTTCTAAGTGTTGGAAGCAGGGTGGTGATTTTCTTCATTTTGTGTTACAGATCAGGTATGATGGGAGAGGTGGCGTTGGTGGGGCAGTGGGAGCTCATTTCGCTGAAGTATGGGACCAAGCACCAAAATACCCATGTTCTCTGTGACGACACTGCATGCTGACCTTGTGAGCGTAAGGCAAGAAATTAGGAAATTTAAGCCACTGCTGAAAATTTCAGCCAGCAGGTTTGCATATGGAGCTCAAGCCCATCAACACCCCTATTTTCCAGATAATTCTCCAGCAAAATAACCACAAATCCTTACAATTCTTAATTTTTGTTTTTAGACACTTTACACACCAGTGAACATTTCTAGACAGAATAGAGAATCACTTAACTATGTAGAAGTTAAACCCTTAAAAAAATTTTCTTAAGAAAAAAAAAAATTACCCACCAAAAAACCCTGGCCTTATACACAACTCAGTTCACCCACATTTTAAAATACAATAAACAAAATTCACCGGGCCTGAAGGGTGTAAAATGAGGAAAAGGATGTTTCTAAGGCAAAGACAGATCCACAGATAGATGCTCTAGTATGTGCATGCATTGTTTTGTGTGGTTTGTCGCATTTTGTTTTGTTTGTTGTATTTTGTTTTAAATACATAGGGAAAATAAGAAAAAAAGGAGAAATCAGGAAGGTTTACTCTTCTGGTTTTCTCTGCTTGCTGTTTGGAAGCAAGTATTCATGTTGCTGACTTAACTGGCTACAGGGTCCCAGCTTACATTTGCATGATGGAGAGCTCTGCATAGCATTTTCCTGAGTGCCACAGCATGCCAAAGTAGATGGAAGATGATTTATGGACTTCATTGTTTATGGGGATATATGAGGACAGAATTATGCCTAGTTCACCGTGTCCCAAATAATTCCTTGAGGTTATAAAGTTTTCACAGGAGTGTCTTACCATAGGTTTATGCCAGCATAAAATCAAAATAACGGCAAGTGAGCTACTGAAGCGGAATGCATAGGGAACGTACCAAAGCACATAGTGCTGTGGGAGATAAATCTATCTACAACTGAACCATATCAGCCACAGAAGAAGCAAGTTTTATCCCCAGTTAATGCTCAGTGCTTCTGGTGAAACACTTCCAGATTGTATTATTGTCACCAAGTGCAGCATTTGGCAAACGATATCTACAAATAGAGTCCTGCAAAAGTCAGGGTATAAGCAAATGAATCTGAAAGCTGAATAGTTTTGCTTCTTTAATGATTAGCACTTGAAACATCTAACAGCAGTTACCCGTGTTGTGTCCTATTAAATACAAAGAGAGAACTCACAGCGAACGATAAAAGTGGGATGCTCTTTAAACAACATGGAGATGACTGCTGCCACTCTTAAGAGTTCAGGGACATTACAGACATGATCTTACATGACTGAAGCTGGCAGTGACATCTCACCAAGATGCAAAGTAAGGCTGAAAATGAATACGCAAGTCCATCGGTACTGTTGTTATTTACTACATGTCTCCCAAAAAAGAATATGGAACTTTGGATGGCTAGAGGATGTTTCCCAGAGGTTTGCCTGTGCTGTCTTCTGAGTCCTGACAGTGACAGAACCACCATTCATGAATTTCAGCACATCCTAGGAGCTAAGGCTGGTTTTGTCGCTTATTAACATCACTGCAGCTTGAAACTTAAAATGGAACGTGAATCTACATTTGATAACTCTGGCCAAAGGCTTATTGCAAGAAGTTATCTTTCTGGTACTTTAACACTTGCTTTCATAGTAATAACATCAAGCATTGAAAAACTAGCTGTTGTTTGGGGCGAATGCTACTGAAGTGGTTGTATCAGGCTGTGCTTTCAGCAGGTGTGGGGTAGGTTTTACTATTCAGTTGCAAAATGGAAAAGTCCAGTACTTGTAAATGCTCTTGAAGAGGTCCTGCGTTAGAAATCTATTTTGGAAGGCTTTTCTTCCTATCTACTTGGGCAAAGTTCACAGTCTTTTAATGTTTCTGTAAGCTCTAATGGTTTTGTCCTGCAAGACAAATACCCATCGATTTGAGTTTCTAATGACTGCTAGGTCAGGCTTGCTATATATTTTCTTAATTAATGTATCTATCCTTCCTTCAATTTAATACTCACGATGACCAAACTTCCATTTTACCATCTGTGTGGATGTTAGTCTGAAGCACTTACAATGTCAAAGGCTTTGTATTAATTTCTAATTTATTTTGAGCCTTTTTTAAGAAATGTGACTGGTCAGCATAGATTTATGATTTGTTTTTTTCAGCTCAATCTGATATCATTTGTCACAGATTTAAATTAATGTATACGCATTGATCTACAGGAAGGAGACTGTTACTGTTTCTTGAGATATGAGGAAATAACCTGAACTCCAGAGAGGATTTCAGGTAAATTTGTTGAAGCTGGAAAGTTACTTCCTACTTGTAATTAGCAATGCTTCAATCTCCGGCCTTAACAGTCAATAGTAGAGGTAGAGATTGGAAAGAGAAGTATCACATCCAGTATAAAGACTGCAGCGTACAGGGTATCTAGGTGCCATCCAGCAAACCAAGCAGATGCTTTGAGCATGCATTTAACTCTGACAGCGTT
Organism: Falco naumanni; assembly: GCF_017639655.2. Classification (NCBI taxonomy): domain Eukaryota; kingdom Metazoa; phylum Chordata; class Aves; order Falconiformes; family Falconidae; genus Falco; species Falco naumanni. The sequence continues at coordinate 12,522,000 of NC_054060.1, read as the reverse complement.
AGCTGGACTTCAGTTAAGCCAAAGGCACAGGGATAGATTGGCTCCTGAATCCTACCTAGGAAGCCCTGCTTTCATTAAAGTCTATGAGAATTTAAGAACCTAAATACAATTAGGTATCTTGGCCTTACTGCTTTACTTCTCAGGGCTGCCCTACGTACATATTTAAAGTTAGGCATGTGCTTAAACCTTATGTGAAAATTGTAAGTGATCTAAAATTAAAATATCAGCCTGACTCTTGTATACTTGCAAATCAAATTTATTTTGACAACACGTTAATATAAGACACAGCTGAGAGGGAGCCTAGAGCTAGGTGGATTGTGTGATTTAATGCTCTGTAATTAAAAGACAAAGCCCAGGGATGCTGCCTTTCAAGTGTGTGTTGTCTGCATGCATGCCAGTAAACCAGAGCAGTTGCCATGCTACTTCATGGAAAGTTATTTATTAAGTCAATGATTTATTTAGTCTGTTTAAAGAAGGTGGGATGAAACACTGGGCTGGTATTGCCATGATGATTACGCTATTATTATTATTTTTTTAATATTGGGCAACCCACACTGCAGCCAACTCCAAGACACTTCAGAAGTGAACTTCTCATTTTCTGGCTGGAGAACTAAAACCTTCATTCTAGACAAGGATAGGATAAATAATATTTTCATTCTAGAACCCTACAGAAAACCCTCTAGAACCCTACTTTTCCTAGAATCTTTCATGTACTCACCACCCAGCCCACCATCTCTGAGAAATGAAATACAAGCCCAGACAGAATCCCAGGTCTGAAGATACCACAGAGGAGGAGAAACTCAATTCCTATCTCCATTCTTCTATAACTCAATGCATTATTTACCAGGACAGAGCCAGAAGCCAGACATAGTTGCTCTCACCCTACTGACCTGAAATAAACTATTATTTCCACCTGCTCATCCATAACTTCCCATCACTCTCCTCTACCTGGTAGACCCCTTGCCAGCCCAGCTCCCAGACCTGCTCTGGGTTATTAAGGGGGAAGTTCCTTAAGACTTTTGACAGAGGTGAAACAACAGATTTTTATAGCAGAGGTTTGGCATTGGGGTAGAGGGAAGGGAAAGAAAGGAAAGAGCAGCTGGGCATGATGCTCTCAATTCAGCATATCTGACCACTAACCTCTACGTCTTTCCAGCAGCTGAACTTTACATAACTACTGGAAAAGACTCCTTCAGCTCACATGGGAAACAGCGGGATTTTTGGGGTGCTAAAGGCCCCAGATTTATTGCTATTACCCTGCTATTGAGGTCAGTGGGACAGAGGCAGGTGACTGTCGGTGCCAGGTGATAGTATCTGAATTGTGGGAAAACCACATTAATTCAAAGCTGCCTACCCAGAGAAGAGAGTCATAGTTAACTGCAAACCCATCCTGGTGCAATAGTGTAACACTATGTTGTGTTAAATCCTGAATAGATACAATCCTCAGAAGCTATTTTAATCAATTAAGAACAGTTGGACCCTTCAGCACAAGGTTACTGTCATCTACTTGTTATGTACTTAAAATGCAATTATGGACAGGAAAATAATTTTCGTTTTCTATTGACCTCTTTCTTACTCAAGTGAATTAAGTCTACTTCTCACCTGCATTCAAAGTCCCAGCTGCTTCCTGACAAAATCAGATCCTGTAGGTTTTTTATATCCAGTAGCAATGCAGCAACGCCATATGTAAGCCCAGGGTGTGTGGGGGAGCTGGGATGTTTCCTGGCTCCTGAATTATCAGGCTGTTCCAACTTCCAGTGCAGAATCATTCCCAGGATGGTGATTCATGAGGTAGCAAAGAACCTAGATCCAGTTCCCAGGCTAAGTTTTCAGAGTTTGAAAAGCAATCTTCCTTCTCAAGCTTAAGAAAAGAAAAAGAAAAAAAAGAAAAAAAAAAAGAAAGAAAGAAAAAGGGAAAGGAAGATGGTTTTTAGAGTCACTACCTACAACAGAGCAGATCTCTGAGACTATCAGTTATATAGACAGGGGGTAGAGTAAAAAGGGTGAATGTATGGTGAAGGAATTTTCCTAAACATATATAAATAGCAAACCATCACACTTTTACTCAAAGAAGCAAAGCCTGCAAGAGGAAAAAGTTACTATGCTTTGAAACACATCTGACTTCAGTGACTGAAATGTCTTCACGCATAGTTTCAACAACCAACAAACCATATCTGAAATTCAGGGCAATGCACAAGAACTGAAAATGCAAATGCTCGTACTCCCTAAATGACATTGATGCAAGTTGCTTGCTACCATAATTAGCTCTGTCAGAAGATCTTAAATAAAAAGGAATGGCGGGGAGTCCCTGCAGCACAAACCAGTGGACACAGGTGTCAGAGCGGTGTGTAGTTAAGTTCTTAAAAGCAGATCTGCATTCATTCCTGACCACTGCACTTACATTGTCATTTGATGGACAGATATGCATAGGCTAGCTACATTTCACCATGAGATTGCTAATACAATTCCAAGGTCATATTTATAAGAAACCTGGCAAATCCTTTAATTGGTATCCACTGCAGTACATCACCAAGAAAAAAAACAACAAACTCCAGAGTAGCCTTCAGGAACCTTCTGCCTAAGCTGAGAGGAGGTTTAAGTCGCGACACAACAGTCTATCAGGACTTAAGACTTCTGGGAAGAATCGTTACTTTCAGCTGTACCTTTAGTAGATGCCAAAGGAATAATCTGAACACCATTCTTTGTGGTCAAGCTTCGGTTTCTATGCTGCTACTATAATATCTAAACTCTTCCTACTAAAAATTGCATATCAATAGAACTGCCCATATTGAGTGTCAGATAATTGCTGGCACTTATTTTTCAAAGTCAAAACTCTGCTTGGACTTCCCTTTGAGAAAATGAGGGGTTTATTATTTGGCAGAGGATTGGAGGTGATACCAAGGGGAATTTGGGTTGGGAATGCAGTGTTCCAGTTAGAGCATCCTTGCTGGCAGAAAGGCTTTCCTCAGAGACAAAGTTCAGCAGGGTTTCCTGAGGTGGCTTAGCTCTCAGACCTGGTTTTGGATGCCTCAGAAGATGTCAAGACGATGCCTTCAGACATACGGACCCACCCAGCAAGGCACAAAAGCCTCTGCCTTTCTCAGTGCAGAGTCAGTTATGAGTCGGTGTGTGGCACTTGCAAAAAGAACCGAGGGGGAGGAGGGATAGAGTTTGTGCTTGTCATATTACTGCATAATATGGGAAAACACTGATTTCATATCGGTGTCTCGGAAGCACAGACTTTACCCAGTCTGAATATCACGTTGGGTCTCCCTCTTCTCAGACCTGACCGACCAGATGTCCACGTGGGTAACGCTGCCCTTTATTTCCCTGCTCACGGGGACATTTGCCAGAAAGATGATGACATCTGTCAGGCATTCGTATTTTGGTTAGCCCAAAACCACTGGGTTAAAGTGAAGCAATCAGAAGTTTCTAGCTGCCCACAGTCTGCCTGGTTGAAGTTAATGCAGTTTTTATGAGGCATTTTATTATTAAAAGAATTTCTCTAGAAATCAACCCGCCCACTGCCTGTCCAAGGTTTACAAAACTAATTTAGTTCAAGGGTGCTCACAGTCAAGTAAATGCAAGCCAAACATTATTCTCTGCTAGGGAAGTGTCATTCAAAGAAAGGTACCTAGCAATGTGCAGACCGTATTTTAACATGCCCATAAAGTGCTATTTTCTAGCTTAGCGCTGCATATCTCTCTGCTTCTGAATGCTTTGCAGTTGCAATGTTCATTCAACCCAGGAAAGATGCTCTAGGCAGCTCTACTATACAAGCCCCGTTATTTACTCATGGTATCACTACAGGGCTGCTGACCTCACTGACATTACATGCATCAGGCTGTTTATTAGCAGGATCTCCAACCTCCTTCCCACACTCTGCCTCCTTTAGCAACCAGCCAATACATGTCTTTCTTCGAGGCTTGGTGTATCTTGCAAGAGCTAAATTTTACAGCAGTCTCGGGCTACTTTCCCTTGCTGCCCCCCCCCCGAAAAGCTGCGGGTGGAGTTTGGGGTAGTCACATAAATGGATAGAGATGTTTGGCTAAATCTCAATTTACAACATTCAATTTGCAGAGCAGGCTTAAACAGAAAGCACAGCGCTGTCGGGCACTGACCTGACTTACAGACTGCGGGGCGGCATTGGAGGTTTCTGTGATTAAAGGAGCTGCCTTGTATCTTTGCTTAATATATTAGTCTTGGTTAATAATTACTTTCAGCTTATTTAGAAAAATAGAACCAGTCATATGATTTCATTTGCCTGCCTTTAAGTGTTAACTCTTCAGCTCTGCTAGAATTGACGTCTGTGCTTCCCAGCAGAACAATCCTGCTCTAAACAAGCAGCCTGAAGCAAAACAAGGCTCCTTGCCTTGTCCTGCCGTAGAGGATCCCTGTGCCTTGTGTCAGCTCCCACCACAAAACCTGAGCATCTACAGCTTTGCACCCCAGGCTGTTCACAGACAGATGTCTCATTTTTGAGATGCAGAACAACAAAAAAACCCCAACAAATCACAAACAAAAAAAAAAACACACAGGAGAAAATGACAGGGGGTTTTAGTAAAGAGAAACACCCACACACCCACGCCACTGCAAACAGATAATTCTTCATGTTAATCTGCACGACAGGGGATAAGATCATGGGCTTTGTTATTTCTGTGGTTCATCTAACATCAGAAACACTGCAGAACTGATGAGAACCAGTTGCCCTCGCTCACCTTCTAAGAGAAGATCTACACCAAACCACACTGGAGTTGTAAAGGCTTGCTGCCACTTCACCCTCCCCCTCCTCAATCAAAACCCTGGTTTAAGAAAGCTGACTGCTGCTGGCATAAGAGCAGCGGTAGCTCCTGGACCCAGCCCTGATGGAATCACACCAAGCAGAACTGCAGCTGAGAGGCAGAAAAGCAAGTGCAGGTTTTGAGCTGAACATCTTGTCCTTCCAGATGCTCCCAGACTCAGCTGTGGCACATCAAACCTGTGGGAGATCTGGAATCATTCCTTACCATAACACACAGCACCAGGACCATCTAGAAGACCTTGCAGGGAAAACAATCCGATGGGAAGGAAAGAACACTTAAGTCTAAATAAACCAGTTTCAGACCTGCATTTGCATTTATATAAAAATTCACCTTAGAAAAAGACTAATTTTGCCACGAGGTATGACTGCAGTCCAGTTAGTTCCTGTCCTAACATAAATCTTAACAGAAATACATCAAACAAAGTAGGAAAATTTAGTTAACCCTAAAGGTATCATCACATCTTGCTCCTTGCATAGTTTTAAAGATCATTGGCTGGATGCTCTGTATGGAGTTGTGTCTGGAGAGATGATGTTCAAAGGTAATTCTATCTTTTCCAGGACGCACAGATTTGGGAATGTAATTTATATCTGTCAGATGTGTACTTCTTTCTGGCCCAAAGTCAAGTGTTCTGCAAGACAGCTAGCTTCCATTGCCTGCATTTGCAATCAACTACTAAACTTTCAAGAGCACAGACATAAAATGAGCCTGTGACAACAAATAAATACCAGTCAGGGGGCAGGCAGAGACCCACCGGGAGACATTTCACCTTATTATTCATAGGACTGAGCTGTTTGAGCTTAGTTTCCTTTCGTGCATGAAAAGCTTTTGAGGAATCTCATTATTGTACTGAATATGTAAACATAAAGAGACAGAGTTCTACTAGAAGCAAAGATCAGTGCCTGGTTTCAAAAGTGTTAGAGCTATATTACTTACAGATATGAATAGAGATTGAAGGTGAAATTGGATCAGGCCTTAAATATTTTCTCTTTTTAATGGGGACTTTCCAGGAGTCAGCCTGAAAGCATCAGTAATCAAAGAAGTAAGAACATAAGAAACCTGTTGCTGGGTCAGACCAGTGGTCCGTCCAGCCCCGTGCTCTGTCTCTGGTAGCTTCAAGGGGAGATGCCCATCAGGGGTATCGTGTAAGCCTGGCCACGGTTGGCAGGCCATCCTCCAGCATCCATCCCGTTGTATTCGGGAAGTTACAGGGAAGACGTCTGCTTAGTGTTTTCAGTGACTATTTATAGACCTATGTCCATCACTCATCCAACCCCTTTTTGAACCTGCTGGCACTGTCTCCGCTCTCCTGGGGCATCAAGTTTCAGGAAGTCACTGTCTGCTGAATAAAGTAGTACTTTTTTCTGTTTCAAGCTGATCTCCTACTAGTTCCGTTGGATGCCTCAAACTTTCCCTATTTTGGAAACTGGCAATTTTTTTTTTATTTAGGAGGAAACCGTTTTCCCACCCACCTGATCTGTGACTTTGTATAGCTCAAACATAATTATTCCTCAGCCACATTTTTCCCAAACTGGAAAGTCCCAGCTTCTTCAGGCATTTCAAAAGCAACTGACCATCCCTTTGACTATTTCAGTTGTTCTAAAGATTGCTCCCTAACAGGAGGTATCTGCTTCTCAGCACACCAACCTGCTTTCATATTGCCGTGATCCTAGTCCACCAGAAACCAAAATAATAACGGTGGCTAGAAGGGGAAAACAAGAATTTAGACTTGGGACATTTAAGCACATTTGGAAGTTAGCGTTATCCCTGCAAGGGAGAAAAGACCTTCCAAACTGCTGAGTCAGTTCAGGCAAACCCTCGTAGCTACCTGTACATTAGGTTCACTTAAAAATGTCCCCTGTGGCTAATGGCGCATTAATAAGGTGTTGGCTGTATAGGACTATCGGGTGCTGTGCCAGAAACACAGTCTTTTATAAATTGAACATGTACAAAGGTTCTGGCAGTCTGATTCGCAATGACCCGCTGACAAGCTACTGATCTAGCCGGAGATGTGGAGATGGAATGTAATTGCACACAACCTTTTTAATCAAGGACTACACTTCCAATAATCTGCTGCAATGACAAAGAAAACAACATCAGGCTGTAATACATGTCTGGAATCAAAGCTCCTTTCAGTACAGTCTTAATTAAAGAGTGGCTCTGACAAGTTTTATAGAATAGTCAATGAGCTTCCAGCTGAGGAAAGGACCTTTCTTGATGTGATGAAATGGCTGCACGCGTACTTAGAGCACAATCAGAAAAAAAAACAAACGAAACCATGTAGCAACGCAGGTAAAACTCAGGCCACTGACTGTACTTGGTACTACTGCCAATACAGATTGGGATGAGAGGGAAGAAGGGAATGAAAAGGCATTAATCACCCCCAAAACCCCAAGCACAAAGCAAGCTATGGCCAAAGCCATCACTAGCATAAGTCAGAGCTGCTTCAGGGATGCTGCAGTCGGAGCTGCTTCGGGGATGGCATTACAGCCTAGCTTGCAGCAGTCCCCCAGAGCTTGGGTGCCTCAGGACAGCAGACTTGGGATCATGCCCCAGAAACAGGAATGTCGGCAGGGTAGGAGCCATTGGCTGGCTTTTCACCACTTGGACAGTCTTCAATGTCAGGCTGTGCTGGTGATCACTAAACCCGTATTCTGCCCACCTGATGCCACCAAAGCCCATTCAGAAAGTGTCCAATTGCTTTACCATTCTCAGAGATCATTTTTGACTGTTCTCTGTCTTTGCTTATACACAAACTGTATTTTACACCCATCCATCTGGCACTTCTCCTATATTCTGCAACTAAAAGATAATTCAAAGTTCACAAGTTTATTTTGTCATCCCTCTATATAACCACATTGTAGTACAACGACCTGTTACAGAGGTCAAGCAAATTTAACAGTGTTTGCATGCGCTGCTCTTCGCCAGCCAGCCTCAATGCCAGAAAATAGCCTGGGACACACTTGATTTACTGGTACAGGTACAGTCCGCGTGTCCTGTGAAGGACAAGAGACAGAGACCCTGAACAGCTGGGACAGACTCAGGATCCTGAGTGATCCTCACTCTCCTGAGCAATGGGCCATTTATCCTTTCAACCAACCTCGCTCGGTGGCACACAGAATTTGGAGGCTGCTGCATTTGTTATCTACCTGCAGAGCTGGAGACTAGAGCTCAATTATCCTTAAATTCTTATCAGGATCCTTCACTCCTGCCGGTGCTGTCATGGAAATGTAATGCATGTCCTGCCTCAAGGTTTAGTTCATTTGTAATAAAAATCATCTGGCCTCTCTCTGAAGGAAAATACAATCCATCCCTACTGGGAGAGAGTTGAAAATATAGTTTATCTTCATGCCAAATGGATCCTCATCAGAAAGGAGCTTTTGTGCAGCATTCACGTGCAGAATTGTGCAGAAAGGGGTGGAGGGGGCCTGAAAACAGGAAGATTTTCTGTGATGTTAAATTGTTTGTCTGGTCGCACTGATTCCAGATGGTGCTCCAGGCACTCAGTGTCTCTGAAAATGGGCCAATTTTCATTCTCCCAGTTCTTATAATAGCAAGAGAAAAACTGTTCTCCTGAGAAAACAGGGAAAAGTCTAGTAATGATATTTCTACTTCTCCTGTTGGCAAATTATAACCAAAATTAGCTAACATGCTGCAACAATTCTGGCTCTCCAGCTGGAGAGGGTGAGGAGCAGCAAGCTTCTCTGGGTGTCTCATGCAGCACAAAGCACTGCTCCTGACACAGCCCTAGCCCAAACTCATTTCAGATCACCTGAGGCCCCTAACTTTTCATTTCAGATCTTCAATTATTTTTTTTCTCTAACGGCTCATACCAACTAAGAGAGATAAATCTGTTTAAGCGGGGCTGGTTTTGCCAACGATTTCTAAAGGGTTTTCATCCTTACCCAGAAACACCTCTGGGCTTTGGGGCTGTCCTTTCTGTAGGTCCATTTTTGCCCAGGGACCTGGTAGCAGATGCTGAACAGTCTGTAATGTCTTGTCCTGCTTTGCTGTCAAATCCATATTCCTGCATGGGAGCACTTCTGCATCCCATGGCTTATCCGTTCAGTCTTTAAGACTCCTTTGCAAAATTTTTTTCAGTTTAAGATACGATGTAGTGTAGCTGGCATCACGCCTCTGATTAGATCACCACAAAGAAACAGAGAAATAGCACAGTAAATTACATGCATGAGCACAAGCTACAAACTTCCATCCTTACTGTCCCCTGTGGACTAAACCGGTTCTGAAAAGGAACAGGCACAAGCAGCGTCTTTGACAGGAGCCCTGTGTAAAACATGTTATTTTGTTTTGAACTAAATGCAGTCTGGCCTTTGAGCTTGAATTTTGCTTATGTTTATTTTCTTATGTCCCTCTCCCCACAAATTTCTGAAGTATCCGAGAAAAGTCTGTGTTAAAAAAGCTTATGAATTAGTTATCAATATAGATCGATGAGTACCTGCATGCACAAAACCTGCATCTTTTACTATAGCAAAGCTACCCGTAGCTTTTTTTTTTTTTTTTTCCTGTTTTGCCTCTGACTTATTAATTTAATGCCTTCTTGACTAGGAGTTTCCTGCATTAGTGAGTATCTAACTTTTCATTTTAAATAAGCAATTCAAGATGAATCAAGGGCTACAAGATTTCTTCATGCCAATGTTTGTGGCAGTTCTATAGGTGTAACCCCACTATTTTCATAAGCATTCGTCCACAATACTTTTCCTCAAATGTAAAAAATGTTGATACAGCCTCAGTCTGATCCAGGTGTATGTAGGTTTTCAAGACAAAAGGGCAAAAGATGTGTCTCTGGGAGATATTCTGCAAGTTAGAGAATACTGGACATCACTACCACAAGGGAGACAATTCATGTAAAAAGGAGTTGCTGTTCTACCTCAAAGTGCACCTTTTGTTTTTGAAAAAAAAAAAAAAAAAAAAAAAAAAAAAGAAAAAAGAAAAAAGAAAAAAAGAAAAATTAAAATTAAAAAAAAAAAAGAAAAAATCTTCAGAGCAGGAGTGAAAAAAAAAAAGATGTTTTTCCTCCCTGTCAACTTTGCTGCGGTGAAAAATTTCTGCATAGCTTTGCTTATACTTCTCCTGGCCAACAGCCACAGTTTAATTTATAAAATAACTGACAGGACCAACAGGCATGTTTGTCTCCTTCCACGGGATTTAAACAGCAGAGTTTAAACAGCAGATACTCCATTAAAATGAATTCATATCCTATCTATTCAGACCTTAAAAGCCTTGGCTTAAAAACAAAATCCATTTGTTTCTCTAAGACTCCTTTATATTTGCCACTCACCGTGATGAAAGGGGACGTGCACCTTGTGCATCGTAGCACTGAGTGATAAGAAAAGCAGCAGCAGACCCCTTATCAAAACACATATTGAATGAAGGACGGTCCTGCTGCGGACAGGTGATCCTTTCCAAGCCCATCTAAACTTCACATATCGTAGGTATTGCTTTGCATTTTCCCAGCACCAACTATTAAAGGATTTCAGCACCTGATGAATCAATGATCCCAACAGCCCCGCGGATGGAAGCGAGTACCACAAGGAGGACTGGGCGAACCATGTCACAAAATCACTGCAGCTCTTACACCCGCAGCAGAAACGCAAATAGGGAACCGAACCAGTGTCCCCGCAGCATGCACAGGAGACACAGATCTTTTTTCCCATGTCTGAGCTGGGCTCTTGGCTCGCACATTGCTCAGAGCCTGGCCAACTGAGGGCAGTACCATGGAGATGTAGCAAAAACACCTGAACTGGTCTCTGAAGGAGCACTGGGTGTCCTTTCTTCTCTTGCTTCTCTATGGGTTGTAAAACAGCTGATACAAAGACAACATTACAGCTCAGGCCTGCCTCACCTGCCCTTGTTTAGCTAGCACATGTTGCTGAAGTCCTAGCACTTCCCACCGTTGTGCCTAGTAGCCAGAAACTCATAAGGTCTATCACTGATTCTACCCCACTTTTTTTACCTCTGAAGTACCATTTCCAGCTTCTGAAAAAGGTTCCTGGGTGCTCTCACAGGCTCTCACTCCAGCAAAGTTTAGTCAAGGATTACCCACCTAAGTTGAACTTTGGGAGACTGGAGGTGGTTTTCTCTCAAGAACCCAACCATCGGTTTGCTCAATAGCTCGAAACAGCAACTTGCTCCCAAGCACAACCATCTGTTTTTTAATCTTTTGTTAACAGGTAATACCACATGCTCCTCAAGTGAGTGAGAAGATTATTTGATTTAGGACACACTCAAATTATAAGCAGCGCACAGTTATTTTAGGAGCATGTTGCATCTTTTTTTCAATGAAGATTAATGTTACTTTTTCCATGGGGCTATGTAAAAAGGAAACATTTGTGCAGCAGCAATTTTTAACACTTTCCCCAGATTGATTTATATGTTTATTCATTTTCAACTTTTGGGGCACCCATAAATGATGCCTTGAGTCTTCTGAGGGAATACTGACATCCAGTAATTTATGGCTGGCTAAAGGCAAGTGTGTTGAGGGAAGATTATTTGTCTCTTGACCATAACTGAGTGGGCTGGACTGAATAAACTAGTTTGCGTAAACTAAGCTGAGCATAAAGATTGGAAGTCCATATGCAAAGCAAGCAAAAAATACCTGAACCAAAGAGCCAAATAATGGGTTAAAAACAAAGATTAAATCTGCCTGTGTGCTACAGGTACATAGGAGAAATCGTGCTCACAGGAAGCCAGAGTTACTGAAATAAAGTATTGATTTTCTTCTGGAAGAACTGTAAGTATTAAAGGACAATTAATTTTTAAATGAAGGTAACGGTCATATTATTGCTCTCTGGATATAGAAAGAAGACCATCTGTCTATATCTCTCTACAGCGTTTGACTCTGAGGCAGTGAGTTTTTAATCAAAACTAGTTTGTTAAGAATATTAGAGTATGATTAAATGTCCCAACTACTCTTTTATAGATTTGAACTTCAAATCAAAGGTGAGTTTGACACACACAATATATACCTGAAGCAGCAATTCACCTTCCTGCCTGGCCATTCACCTCTGCTCCTTTGCCTGAGCAACACCCTGTCCTTGTGAGTCTCCTCACCTGGGATCTGAGGTCATCTTTGGTTTCTTCTCTCCAGCCTTCACATCCTAAGCCTTAAAACACTTTTCCACACCAACATCCCAGAGTAACCATCTCCACAGGCATCCTGAAAACAACCAGGCAGGTTCTTACCACTTCTCAACTGCAATTACTATAACCTCCTCTCCTCTGGCTTTGACAAACATCTCTCCCTGCCACAGCTCCAAATAGCACTGCAGAGGTCAGCTCCTGCACCTTCCCTCAGAGCTTCCCCCAGACATGTGAGAGCCACCTCCCCTTCCAAGTGCCACAACAGCCTCTTCCCACCACCTCTCTTCATTACCGATCAAAGGCCGATCAATGCTTCCCTTTGGCCCTTGACCCAGCATCTGTCACTTGGTCAGCACCCAAATGCCCTTCAAAGATGGGAGAGAAGCTGTCTGCAAAGTAAACCTCACCATCCTACTGGTACTCAAGGTGTTGGGTCATTAGCATTGGGTCCCAGCCATTACCTGTCTCACCATGTGCTCTTCACGCCAAATATTGTCTGGTTTTTTACACTTAGACGGTAATTTCCCTGGAAGAGTTGCTGTCATTTTGGTCTATGCTCATAGAGATCCTAGCATGGCAGGTATGGCCCATGGCAAAGGCCAGATGCCATCACATCAATGAATAAAATCAAGGTTTTCAATGAATAAAACCAAGGTTTTGTGCCATCTCTCTGCGGGTTGGTGAGCGGTGCTGCTGGGCAGGAGTCCTGGGCTCTGGGCCATAAGACATTTCAGAGTTAACAAAATTGAGTGGGGCAATGGGTTTGTCATCCAGCAAGTTGTTAGAGTTTGTCTGGTTGAAATTGTTTTCTGTGCACATAAGAAAGAATATCATCTCAAATCAGACTGAAAAATATTCTAATAATTAATAGGTTTTAAATCCTGGTCTATCAGTTCAGAGTTATCGCTTAATTTTGTTTAAGAACTGCAACATTTTACTTCTATTCTGGACATTTTTGTAATAAAAGGTTTTTTAAAAACTAACTACAGATGCAGACTCCTGCACACTATCAATTCAGACCTGGCTGCTCTTTCATTATGAATTAAAAATGGGATTTTTTTCCTTGTTTAAGAAGAAATAAGGATAGGACTACTCCGGGCTCGAACACCACTCTTCGTATCATAAATGTTCTTCTAGGGAACATCTGACGAATCCGTCTTGTGTGTGACTGTATCCGATTGCCTCAGGCTGTCGCTGGAGCAATTCCCAACCGCCTAACAGAGCCGTAACGCCCACATCCTGCGCGATGAGCAATTGTGAATATTTTTTTTTTTTTTTTTTTTTCCAGAACACACCGGTGAGAACTGCTTCCAGGTCTGGGTGGACGTGAACCTGAGTGGAGCCTGAATGCCGTTAAAGCCACACTGACTAACAAAACTTTTAAAATATGACTACAGTAAGGATTTTAACTCCACAATGCTGCTATGCTGGGATGTGACAGGCTTCCTACCCAGGCCTGGAAGGTAGGCATCTGCTTGCATATATGAAATCACACAGTTCCCCTTCCCTGCACATCTGTTGTTTTGGGAAAGGAGTACAGAAGGAAAAAAAAAAGAATATGTTTTGAAATATATCCTATGGGTTGAGATGAGTGGAAATATGATTAACCAGTATAGGAACTGGTATGGTTTGATCAGCTCACTGTGATATAATATATGTGGTACGTTATTACCTAATATTTAAAGTGACAGTGCCAAGATTGTCAGATCTGGAAAAAACCCATGTCTTTTAAATTATTTTGCATGGGTAAGAATGATTGCAAAATTCAGCCACACCGATGAGCACAAGCGTTATATAGTCCGTAACAGTGCTGGTATACTAAAGAAGATGCCAACATGTCTTTGCCTGCCTGTGTACATAAGGTCATCAAAAATGAATATATCCTCTCTTCCGTGGCAATCCCTCATGAAAGGAGCACTGGGAAACAAAAAAAAAAAGTGGCAAAGACCAAATGCTCAGGACAGATTCTACACTGAGGTACCAAAGTTCTTTATCCCCAGGCCACGGTCCCTGACTGTTCTCACACACCTGCCAGGCTGCAGGGTCTCCTGACTGCAAGAACAGTCAGACAAGGTGAAGCTGGGGGGGGCAGGGCATCAAAACTAATGATGCCAACCCCTCTGAAGAGATACAGCTGCTGCCTGGCCCTGGCCCTCTGCGATCCACCAGGAGCCAAGTGCAGATGCACTTTTGGTACTGAGTTACACTGCCCAGCGCAGCCAGCCCAGCTCCGTCCCCGGGCCGATGGGTCCGCCTGCAGCACCCATCTATTCCCCCAGGAGTTAAAGGGGAGAGATCGCATTGAAACACCCAGGGATTTACAAAAGAGCATACACGCAAGACTGCTAAACTGCCGGATAGTTTGAACCAGGGATTGCCCTTCTCCATCTGTTGGTTTTGTTTAAACCAAATTATGTTTTCAACAAATCTGAAAAATGTAAAAAATAAATTCTCAGTTCAGTGCTGACAAGCTGGGGAAAAAAGTAATTCCCTGCAATTCAGCTATTCAGAGAAAAATTGATCATTCAAGTATAAAACTTTATAATTGTTTCTGCTGATCTTTTTGGTTTCACACACACACACACACGGTGTCAGCCTTGGCTGTGCTGGTAAATAAAAGCAAAGCATCCAGCCAACCAGTCTGTAGCTGGAGCAAGAATTAATTTCAATAGCACTGAAGGATTTCACAAGCCAGACCAGGATCTGCAAAACCATTCTGCTCACATACACAGCACATACCCCGTGGCAGAGATAGATGGTGGGACGTGCAGGCAGAGCCTCCTCTAGCATGGACTAACTGCGTCAACCTGTAAGATGCTTCTACCACCCCCTCCAAATCTGGCTGTACCGCTGGGCACCAAGAAAATGCAAGGGAAGGTTGAGGCATTTACCAGGAAAACAGAAAATAAGCAGGACAAGTTGTTCAGCTATTACAGAGATGTAAGACCACAAGTACCTGGCAGACAGTGAGGAGCAGCACGTAGCTGCGGTACCCTCCCTCGCTCATGTATGTAGGCACATCTTTGCCATGCAGCATGTCTGTGCTGGGAGAGATGGGGTGCACTGGATATTCCCATGGAAACAAGCCCGTTCCCTCCCTGTGCACTGGTGTATCCATAGGCAGATCCCTATCTGCAGCGGTGCTGAAGCTTTTTAGGAAATAATAATAAAACAGCATGTCAACGGTAAAACCAAAGAGCTGGCCTTCCTCAGGAGGAACCAGCCCTGGTGAACACGTGCAAATAACTCCTTTCCCATCCAAGGGAACATCTTCTGCTGGTGCCTAGATGCCTGATCTAGAACAGTGGTATATTCCAGCAATAATAAATTAATACGGAGATAACTGCCTCAGACACAGCCCCGTTCCAGCACCTAGGTCTGTTCAGTGCCAAGAACTGTCTCCACACTGCCAAGGCCACCAAAAGGCAGCTGCAGTACTGAACCACAGAACACCACCAAATGTCTTCCGACACCCGACCCACCTCGCCGCTCGGATGAGCACGAGCATCATGTTGCTGCGGCTCCGATGAGCTGGACCAGCAGAGGAGGTTTCCCTCTCTGACAATACTGGTGCACAGGGAGATTCAGGTGAGCAGTCAAGCTGTGAGAAGAGCAACTTGGAAAGCCAGGCCCTTCTGGCCAGCCCCAAGAAATATGTTCTCCATCAGTAATAACTTAATGCGGACCAGTAGTCGCAGCATAGAAACACTACACATTTATGGGGAAAGCAGAAGGAGGGAAGACATGTGATTTGTACCACCTCAAGAACACAATTTTTCGAAAAAAATATTTATATTCCCACCACAAATGCTGACTTTCTGGTAAAACAAATCAACCTAAACCTGAAACCACTGGATTCAAACTGTCACTGTAATTTCCTGTGCAAACTACAGCTCAGATGCAGTACACTTACACCCTGCCCTGGGTAAAGCTTTCTGCCTGGCATATCCTTTCCATAACATGTTTTTCCCTTCCAGTAGGAGAGGGGGCTTCACAACAGCTCAGGTATTTCATGGGAAACATCATCCAACCACACTCCTGGGGGCAGAGGCACGCAGAAGGATGCGGCACCTGAACCACAACTCCACTGAGATCGTGTGATGCCATTTTGAAGAGAAAAATCTCCAAGGGATGGATCTCTACTTGGAACCTCAGATCGTTTTCCACATAAATGATTCACTGTTTAGCAGAAAGTACATTTGATTGAAAATGCAGTTTTTCTTCAAAGATCAGGACTGATGGAAATTACCAGGTAGTTCTGACATTCTGCAGGAGGTAACTTGCTGTGAAATAACACCACATGGTGCCATAGCCAGAATATCAGGAGGGAAAAAACAAATCCATCTTTGTCAGACCTTCACAAGCATACTTCAGGAAAGACTGGGCTACATTAGTAGTTTTGATAACATTGTTTTCTTTAGCTTCACACACACACACAAAAAAAAAAAAAAAAAGGAAAAAGAAAAAAGGAAACAAGTATCCACACTTAATACTCAGCCTTGCTAACAAAGCCTTGACTCTTTTTCTCCAAATGAAGGTATAGACTGTAACATAAGATCCGTTGGCTGATGAAATAGTGGTAAGAGTGTCTTCTGGGAATAACAGACCTCTGATCAGACTAGGTGAGCATTACAAGTCTGATCCTACTCTCCTCAGTGATTCTCCATGAGCCCAAATGTGCTGGTCCATCCTAAGGATGTGACCGGTAAATACACATGATGTCTGCTTGGTTTCATTCACTATGTGTCATCAGCTTCTCTTTCTTCTCCCTGCTGCAGAACCAGCTGTCGCAGTAATTTCTGTGCTTTCAGGAAATTAAAAAAATCTGCCGTCCTTGTGCTTAAAATAGGCTGGAGGGCCCAGCTGATTTATGCTTGCCTTGTAGGATCTAGGAGGTGGTGAGATTGGAAAACAACTTGAAAAGGAGTAAATTGAGACAGAAAAGGAACTGTGAAATAAAAGGTCCTTATTTCACCCCAAGAAAAAAAACAAAAACACTGCAGGGCACAAGAGTTCAGGAGTCACTGGGACACCCGCTCACAGCTGGCACAGCACGATGCGGAAGAACATGATGCTTCAGCCAGATGTGAACTGCAACTGAAATAGCCCTGCCAGCAGCAGCAGCTCACTGGAAATGTAATCAGGCAAACATGGCTGTGTAGATGAAATCTGTACCTGGTATTTCCTAACTGTATTAATGTAGTTACAGCGAGCAATTGGACCACCTGATACCCAAGTGTCACCCAGTTCTCCCTAGGGATCGGCATCTTCTTTCCCACCTCTCTTCTCCAATTAAAGCAGGGATGAGTTCTTAGATTATTGCAGTTGATGTGAGCAATTTGTTGTTTTAAAGAGAGATTCATGTTCCTGCTCTTTTACAACAGTAACCCTCAACATTTCTACCTCCCACCTTGACCAAAGGTGGATGTCAGGAGAAGTTTCCCCCACCCCTGGGCAGTGACCCAATTCCACAAGCCAGGTCAGTTCCCCTTCTTCAGCATCTTCATGCAAAGCAACCTGTGTTAGCAGCTAATGAATTATCCAGAGGCAAACTTGCAGAGGCAGAAGGGAGTCAACCTCTACTGAAGACATTTTGGTTATGGATTCAGGTGATGAGGTCAGACGAGACCTTCAGCTACACAGGCATCTGCATCAAATAAGATAATCCTAGTACTAATCACATAATCACCTGTACTTCTCTGGGTGATAAAACATCCACTTCAAAATTATATTGCTCCTAAAAATCTTCTATTGCCTGGAGAACCTATGAGTACCAGAGATTAAATGTTATGGAAAATAAGTATGCATAATTCTCACTTCGCTTTGTGCCAGTGAGAGACAGGGAGTGTTTGGACAGAGAGGAAAATTGGGATAGAAACAGTCTGCTCTGCCATTTGTCTGCTCTTTTACACTAGCAGAGGGGAAATATTATTATGATTGGGAAATGCTGAGACAAGAAGAGTGTCTGTAGCTCTTTCAAGAGATGGTATTTCAAGGGGATAGTGTTCATTCACCACTGCTTCTCTTTCCTTTGTTAACATCTTTTAATTGTCTAATATTTTAGCAAGAAGCATTCATGGGCTAAATTAAGGTGGAGATGAGGTTTCTTCCTTTCACAGCTGTCAGTTACCTGAGCTATGACATTCCCAGCAGCTTCGTTTCCCTACAAGAACATATCACAGAGGTTTTCTCTTTTTATTTCCACCCCTGAGTTTCCCCATACTCCGGAGCAGCAATCACCTGTGTCTGATGCAGTCTTTTTTTTTTTTTTTTTGACAGGTGGTTGATGATGTTAGGAGCAAACATAAACCCAGATGAAGAGCGACATAAACAATGGAGGGACCAACCCCAGAGCCTGTGTACGTCGATGTGGACAAGGGACTGACATTAGCATGTTTCGTCTTCCTCTGTCTCTTCCTGATTGTGATGATTATTCGTTGTGCAAAAGTCATCATGGACCCTTACAGTGCCATCCCTACATCTACATGGGAAGAGCAGCATCTAGATGACTGAAAGGACTTCCCTAGACAGAGCCATAAAATGCTGCGATCCAGGAGGCCTTTTCCCACCAGGAAGGCTATCACACAAACAGCCATTTTCAGATATGCAAGGCAACGGCAATATCTCTAAGAGCACATAGTGTAAATGATTCTTGCTCAACAGGTCAGGATATCAGCAAGCCATTCTGGCAGCGCAGTTTAATACTATGCAGCAACCTTTATTTTACTGAAAACAGTTATCATTGTAACTCAAGTAGCACAAGACTCTCCAGACATTTCCTAATATAACTCTTGGTCTAGCACAGTCTGTTCTCCCTTCAGTATCTCCCACAAATCCAGGGTAACCATCACAATTTGGAAAAGCAACAGGAACATTTTGTCCTTCCTGGAAATAGATTGCTTCAAATATCTTCTTCAGTCATTATATTTGCGTTTCAAAAAAAAAAAGGCCCAGATTTTATAATTTTGTATCACAGAGTAGAACTGCTAAAGCATCCGTGCTTAGGTAGGGTTATATGAGTGAATTTAATCTCAGCTCACATGATTCTGCACATGCACTCCCGACCCCACTGCAACCCTATTTCCAGTGACCATGATACAGAAGCACTCAGACTACAGTTCCAAGGAGGTCATGGACTGCTGTGACCATGTAGCACCACCTCGCTCTAGCCTACTCATGCAAAAACCAGGCATATCATCGGGCACGGGTCCGTGGATTAGCCAGATGTGTCAGACCACTTACTATGGTAGCCACCAGAAGCCCACGGAGCAGAGTTTGGACACTACTGGTTTCAGCTACACAGAATTTGCTGTGATTTTCAGAGTGATTCCATATGTAGCTTCATCCATCCATCATGTTTTAGATGCACTTCACTGGGACGAGATATGACAATAAGCAGAAACATTGCTCCTAGTTTTGTCACTCAGACTCCTCAGCATAACTGTTAAAGTAACATACACTAATGTGCATTCTACCTCTGAGAAATTCAGCACTTTTAAAAGAAGAATTTCCCAACAAATTTGTAAGGTGAATAGCTGTACATTTCCTCCTCTTAATTCACCAAGACAACCATTATGCAAGAAGGCACAAGTGAATGTGAGAGCTTTGGAAATTTATTATTTATCTTTTGAAGAGTGGGGACTGAGGGATTCCCATGTCCTCTGATCCCCAAATTCCAAGGTTTGCTCGCAGGTGCCTTTTTTAGTGACTAGTGTTTGGTTTATGGGATTATAAGGAGTTGCTGAAGCAACATGGAGTAGGTACTGCAACCACAACAAGCATCATGAGCAGACAAGACTTGAAAGCACAAATCTGCAAGAAGGACATTTCACTATTTCTCCTCTTCCTTACCATCCTACCTGACCTCTAGGTTCTTGCCACAAGGCAACGCACAGTGGGTGACAGAGGTGGAACCGAAGGTTGCGGTGAGGAATATGAACATAGACTTTGTAGGTTACTGTTCTCAACTTTGACAGATTTGTTAGACCATCACGCAAGTCACTTCTTTATGTGCCTCTACCTACTCATTGGTGAGATGGGTACAACAATATTAACTTGTCTCACATTGTTTTGTCGGTCTCATAATACCAGAAAGCACTTGGAGAGTCTTAGGGACACAGAAATAAGGTATCGATTCACAATTCCTCATCATGAAACTAATGGGGAAGGTTTGAATCTTAGTATACAGCAAAGGAAGTTCTCCCCAGGCAGAGGACGTGTCCAAACCTCCGCTTACTCTCCCATTAAGATTGCAGTATTTTGAGCCATGCCAAATGGCACCTGCCTTTGCTATATATTCCACTGATTTCCGAGGACAGTCTGGATGCGAGGTGCTCAGCACTGTGATTGCAGAGGTCCCAAAATAGCAGGCTACGAGGCATGTGGAGATTTTTGCATGGATCTTTTGCACTGCAGTTTTTGCTAATCTCTGTTGTAGGAGGATCTGATTCAGGTGGCAGAATATTTGAGGACATCTTTAACATTGCTGTTCTCTAGCAAGAGACTTCCACTGCTTCAGTTACTTACTGCAGGTTGCTGTTATTTAGCCTCAGTTTCTGCTAGCCACTTAATCACCAGTAACTGAGGATTTTTTCAGTTGTGAATGCTAATGTTCACCGTACTTTGAGCAAACACGTTGGTCTGCCTTATTCATGAGTGTGTCTATCTGTACCATAGGAATGGATGCCCCAGCTCAAAGAAGGTTGCTTCTGTTCCCTGGGCTAAAGTTTAGAACCCATTTCTTGTCATTAAGTCTTGTATCCCACCTTGATACAAGTGGGGCTACTTACAGAATAAATAAATAAAAACAAAACACCAAATACATTTATTTCCAGGCTAAAGGAACGTTCAGTTTGGAGGTCACCTGGCTGTGTTCACAGCTGATGCAGAGCAAGAACAGAGCTTGTCATCACACCTCCCAGTGCCAACACTCCACTCAATGTTTATCTGCATGCAGAACTCTTTGGCTTTGTCATGCGTCACTGAGAAGCCCCTGTTCAGCTGAGGACTTCAGCACAGGCTTCAGTTTAAGCCTCCGAGCGGGCTGCCTGACTACACTGAGACCGGGGTTGGTCGTGTGCTGTGTCCTTGGTGTGGCAGGGACAGCAACACACGGCCCTTGCAGGAGCAAAGCCTGTGCAAGAGCAAAGCAAATTAACAAGTTTGCCTTGCAAGAACGTTTGCCACTTTTTTTTTTGTCCATCTTTCCAGCTGTACAAACCATTTTAGGGATTTTCCTGAAAATCCTAACAGAAAGACCCCTCTGGGTAGCTCTATTTTCTAATAAAAGGCACTTGTCCTCCTGGCATAGCCTGTCAAGTCCATCCTTTTGACAAAAAAGTTTCCATAAACATCTACGTATTCACGTCCAATCTTTTCACATGACTGCATAAGAGTCAATGTGATTGTTTTAATATAGATAATGTAAATGCATTCCGATTTCTGCCTTCCCCACTGGTTACAATCACACAACCCTACCACTCTTCAATCAAAAGCAATACTAAACATCATGCTGAAAGCAGAAATTTTATCCTCCTTGCATTTGGAGTCAGGACTTGCCCACCCGAGGTGCACCCTTGCAGCTCCCGCCCGAGGCCAGCACCATGAACCCCGCCAGCAAAGCTGCACTTGCAGCCAGTGGAAAGTCTGTTTCAGCAGGGGCTGCATCACTGGGCTTAGTTGCAATTTCAGCTGCATGCAACAAGTGCCTCTGCTACTTTTGGTTCTTTTTTTAATCATTATGCCATACTACCAGCAATTGCACTCAGAGGAAACAATTCAAACTTGTTGCAAATGTATTTATCTAACACAATAAACAGCTTCAACATGGAAAACCTTCTTGTCTCAGTTGTACTTCACTTCTAATTGCCAGGAGCTCTCAAACACATGGTTTTCAAGAAAGATATATATACTTGACAGCCCTCCTTGGAGGGTGAGAGCAGAGAACTGCTCCCTGTGTACCAACACCACTACAGACTCTCAGGAGCTCAGGATGGAGCCAGCTCCAAGTGTTCTGGTGGCTCTGCTGGAAGGTCAGCTCCTCCAGAGTGGCTATTTCAGGTTACTCTCACAGCAAGAGCCCTGGGCTGAACTTCAGTTCAGTGGGGGACTGCAACACACCGTATTTCAGCAGTTCACGATCAGTAACAAACAGCATAGCAAAAGAAACAGGGCCATCGAGACTGGAATCCCCCCTGCTAGCAGCTGAAAACGAGGAGTGTGGAGCATCTGTGGGGTCTCTTTGAAGAAGCCAGAGTATGTGATATGCTGAGTAAAAAGCACCCAAGGAACTCCTCCTCTTGAAAAAGATGAGGAGAGAAATTGCCAATTCTTTTATCTTATAAAAAGGACTCTATTGCCTGAAAGCTGGGTGCTTTATGTGTCTGCTTGCCCCTGCAGCGAGTCCTCTGGCAGAAGGACCTTTGTGCCACAAAGGCAAAACGGCACTGACAAATCATTAACTCCATCTTAGGCAGAAGCAGAGGCGGGATGGAGTCTTTGTGCTGTGTTCAGAGCAGCTCCTCTGGCTAATGTTAAAGTAGGCAGACCTGAACTGAAGCCAGCAGTGGCTGAATTTGGACAGACACCCTGGAGAACTGTGAGCATAAAGGTTTATCTGAAAGGAACGGGGACTGATGCTAGCCAGGGAACTGCATAAGCAATGCTGCTGCAGCCTGTGCTGTCCGAAGGTGTCCCCAGCTTGCTGGGTCATCACAGGTCTCAGCAGGTAACTTCAGCCCACGTTACTAGAGCTCAGAAGTCAACACAGGACTCATGGTCAGACTCCAGCAACCTCTATGGCACACACAGGGAGGGTGGTGAAAACCTCGGGTATTTAACTGGTTCACTTTAGAAGCTGGTGCTCTAGAAAACAGTGACTATATGAGAGATGAAGGCAGAGACTTTTCAAGATAACCCCAAAATTAAACTTCCATGGAGCAAGACTGATGCTGGTCCCCTGTGCCACCTGCAGCTTGCATGCAGTCCCCCACTAATACTCAGCAATAACTGAGCCTACGAAGAAAGCCTTGAGCTTTTCACCCAAAGACATCAAAGGACAGCAGTGACACCATCACCTGCGTGTGGACTGGGCATTACTGCTGGGGCAAGGAGTCATCCCAAAGGAGCAGCCACTCCTGCAGCTCTGCATCTTTGAGGTCAAGGTGGCAATGCAGGGAGTGACACCCATGCACCAGTTCCCTTGCTTCACATCCAGCTCTGTCCTGGTCCACAGTGGTGCTGGATCTGCACTAGCCATCGGCACAGCAGCACTATTGCTTTGGCTTCAGCCAAGCTGCCCATGGTGTGAAAATCCTGCTAAACACAGGCTGGAAAACTGAAACTAATCTTTTCCCCTTCCTTACATCTCCATCTCTGACCTCACCAACCCAGACTTGCCAGGCTTCAAACCTCCTGTCGTAGCAGCTCTCATGATTTTACATCTCAGGTGATTTTATTTAAATAAAGGATATTCAATTCCCAGTTTTAACCACGTCTTAATGCTGGAATGGGAATTCTTGATTTCAGTCAACATTTTTGCATTTGCACTTTTTTATTTTTTAAAAAACAGTTTTTGTTAAAATTGCTTGGTATGCTTTAGCCACTACTCCTTCTTGCTAACCAGGAGGAAAACACTGCTCACTCATACATTTTTAAATCAACACACAGTTTAAGATTCCTAGTTGAATTTATTTTTTAGGGTTCAATTCAATCCACAACGGCATTAGGAAATGTTGAATGATGCAAGTTCGTAGTTACAAAGCTCCACATTTTGTACTGGGACTTGCCCAGGCAACTCCAGGAGGGAAATAGCAAATCAATCAAAAGTGTATTACAATTGCAGTAAGTGTGCTGAAGCCATATGGAAAATTAAGTTTTTCAAAATGTATTTTATATTTAAGACTAATTGGATTTCTCTAGCAGCAGCTGCACTGCCTCTGCAGAGCAAATGAAGCACCTGGTAGGGGCAAGTGGGTAGCAGAGCTGGGCACCCCACCGGCCCCCGAGGCAACCCCCAGAGCCACCCCTGGAGCAGGGCCCTAGGACACAGCAGCTCCAGGGCACTGGCAGCACCAGTCCTGAGCCCTGAGCATGTCTGCCCTGTATCCAGCGCGCAGAGAGGAGAGGGGCAAGAAACCCTCCCTGCACTTGCTGGTCCCAACCAGTCCCTTAATATTCATTGACAAAGATGTTGATCCTGCAGGCTGCCCCAGCGGGTGCTCAGCGGCTGCCAGGGACCTCTGCTCCTGCAGCCATTCCCCGACGCACCAACTGCATCTACCCCAGCTCTCTTACAGCTGCCAGTTAGATAATATGGAACAAACGGAGTGAAAATTAGAAAGCACAGGTCTATAATAAAAACTTAATGGAAAACCGAACATAAGTGCAACAGAAAAAGTGTTGAGCTGAGGATTTTCTTGGGAATGAGGGGACATGAGAAAAAGGAGCAGCTCATAGCAGATATTTATGGGGCAGCATGGTGCTGGTACTTCAGCATGTCCCTCACGTACTTCCAAAGCCTTCTATCAATTTTAGAATTCCAGAAATGATCTCTTTCTTTCTCACAAAGCAGCAACTGTGTGGGCATCCTGAACAGAAGCAGCAATCAAGCCTGAGAAACTGCCTCCTGCCTTACTGCTTAAAGCCGAACCCAACGCGAATATTACCCATCAGCTCTGTCCCTCTTAACAAGCCACCACCCTGACCCTGAGCAGCTACTGAAAGAGCATTTTACTTTGAGTTATCGCTGCCTGGTTAATGAGGGAGTTATGAATATTGCTGACTCAAATGTTTTCATCAAAACTGATTTTTTTTCCATGATATCACATCCATTTCTAATTAGAATCTCTGCAGAAAACTATTTTTACTGAAGAATGCCAGCAGTTCACACAGAAAATCCATTGTTTCCTTTAAATTCTGAAATATGCTGTAGGGTTTTGTTCCATGCTTTTCTTTTGACAATTATACCAACAGTTCTACTATAAATTATACTCAGCTTTTTCATTACAAACCAACTAGGTGATGCTTTGATCTAGAAGAAAATGCATCTCAAACGGTATCAGAGGCTGCCCTTAATTTTCTTACCAGCAAAATAACAAAACCAGGCACAATGTTATGAGGCAGTAGGATTCGTTGCGTCAAGGACCACCCCTGATAAGGCAGCACAGCACAGCAGCACCTCCCGCATCCCTCCCAGACCTTTCACCCAACATCTCATCATTACTCACACGCAGGATTGCTGCGCCCCGGCACAGGTTGCTGGGAACTGCTGACCTCCACCGAGCATGGAGCATCCAGGCAGCAAGAGGGATGCTCCAAGCAAGCGGAGGAGCTGTGGTTTCCGTGCAGACACACACTTCCATTTCCTCTGGTCAGGAAGGCAGGGTCTCTCTTCCCACACAACATTGCACAGCTCTGAATGAAGCCTCCCAGGTAGCTGACACCACAGAAAAGCTTTCGTTTTCTTCCAGGCTTCTAAAGATCCAAGGAGGAATTCTCATCCTGCACCTACAAACCTGATGCTATGACAGGGCAGAGGAAAAGGAGCTCTGAATTTTTTTTTTCTTTTTAATTTTTACTGGAAGCCAAGTTATAAGCAGACTCAGGAGAACTGATCTAATCAAATTAAAACTGTTAGCCTCTAGAAGAGAGAGCCATGCTGAAACCTAATTGCAGCAGAAGCTTCCAGAAGTGAAGGGGAAGCTCTTTGCAGAGAGTTTCAACCCAATTGAAACAGCACTATTAAAAATAAACTTTTCTAAGCACCAGGCCTGCATGCTGAACTGAGCACCCAAGCCGAAGCCCCCTCCAGCTTGAGGAGCCTCACCTTTCCACCCACTCAGCCTTACCCTGCAGACACCTTCCCCCAAAACCAGAAGAGAGCTCCATGACCTTCCATTTAAAGGCCAAGGGTGCAAAGTGGTCGCAGCTGCCCCAGGGGAGGTGGAGCAAGTGGGATGTGCCCAGAACACCTGGGTCTTTCCCAAAGCTCCTGCTGGTGGCTGCTGCCCCCCTGGGCGGTGGGTGCTGCTCTGGCTGTTGTGCTGCTGGTCCCAGGCAAAGGCCGTGCTGCTTTCAGGACAGCACAGCACGCTGCAGCACGGGTACAGCCTTCACCTGCCCCGTGACAGTGTACCTTGGCAGGGGTGACAATCAGCAAGTGCTGGCGGCTCTGGGCTCGCTGTGGCAGGTGGGGGCAGCCCAGCTATGGAGCCCCCTTCCCCGCAGCGCCCACCTGGAGGGAGCCCACTACTTCCTCCTGTGGGTGAAAAGAAAGTGGCCTTGGAGATAAAAAATGTTTCTCTCCTTTTTTTAGCATCTTCTGGCTTTTTGGCCCCCATCCATGCAGCAGGCAGCAGATGTCTCTGAGCTCTGTCCTGAGCGAGGTTTTGGACTTCCTCCAGCTCACCTCTGAAACTTGTTCTCAGGACTGTATCCAAACTCCTTTCCAGAAAATCTCCACCTTTTGGGAACCTGGGACTTCTCCAGATGTCCCCAGGCTAGAAGAGCTCAGCTCAGTCACCTTGGGGTCACAGGGGGGACCTTACAACCTCCCACACATCCCCAGCATGGTGCAGGGGTGCTTGGCCAGACGCTGGTGCTGCGGCCACAGGATGGAAGCGTGGCTGCAGCAGATGCAGAGCTGCCCTCCTCCCCGGGGCCGCGGCCGGCAGCCCGGCTCTGGGTCTGGAGCCAGCCTGGGGGCATTTGTGCCTCCGTCCTGCCGGGGCTTGGTTCACAGCAGGGTGCTCAGCACCACTGACCTTCCTGTCTGCCCACGCAAGGAGCCCAGTTGTTGGCAGCACCTGCAGCATCAGTTTGGCTTTTTTGGGAGAGGAACTCATTGCCCCTGTACAGGACTTGCCTTCACCTTGCAGAAAGCTGGGGAAGAGCACTATGGATTTAACAGTTTCTCTAAGTATTCCTACACTCAGAAAGCATTGACAGCGTGGCCCTTCCTGGCTGCAAAAAGACTTGTATCAAGGTCAAAACCCATGGCTGATGATATGCTGCCCCACCATCAGCTCTTGCCTCTCTGTGTGTGCACCCCTCTCCTCAGACGTTGCATTTCCAACACGTCAGGTACAGTAAGGTGCAATGTGGATGTTGCTTCTGCAGAGAAATTTCTCCACCGAATAAATGCTTTCTGTACCCTCCTGGCACTGCCAGGAGTAAAACCAGGCTGTGCTCAGAGGAACCACGTGAGTTATTTCTAAGTCCAAGAGGGAAGATGTCAACTTGTGGTTGTCCTTGGAGGTCAAAAGAGAGCACAAGGCATCCAATAAATTGACAACCCAGGCAGAGTACATTAAATAAATATCTGCCTATTAGTTCAGCTCAGAATTTCCACAAGAGCCCGAAGGGGAAACAGCTTTTCCTTGATAAACAATGAGCCACTGTTTTCCTGGCCAGGTCATCCCTCCTGGTGATAGTGGAATGTCTTAGGCTAAAAATTTAAATTGATTTGGGGATGATCCTCCAAGTATAATTCTTTAAAGGGACTATTATTATTGCAGACTGGAAGAGAGCCCGTTTCAGAGAACGTGCCCCATTAGCAGTGATTTATCTGCACTGCCACATTTTTTCATTAATCTTCATTTCCATTTTATTTTTCTCTCCCATGTGGCCAAGAGCTTCACGTTCCCAGTCAGCACCGGGCGCTCCCCGGGATGACACCAAACACCCGCAGGGCCCACACCGGCGATGCTGCCCAGCAGACCTCGGGAGGAGCAAGGGGGCAGGCCGGGGGAAGCTGCAGCCTGCGCTCATCCTGCTGTCGCTGCACGAAGGCGGCAGCCTCATCAGGCTCTTCACTTTGAGGACCAAGCAAATATTTAACAAGTTCCCCTTGCACTGTACCAGAGTTCATTATCCGGTCTCCTGAGCTCCTTCAGTCAGTAACATCCTCTAATTGATGTGATTTGGCACTTGGCCACAGAGTTAAATTGATTTGTAGACCAGCGGGAGATGGCAGATGCCCTTTACACTTGAGGAAAGCGGCGTGCGGCTTTGTTTACTGCCTGCTGCAAGGGGATGGCGCGGCAAGAGATGCCTCGTAGGGGTGCGGGAAGGGGCTCTGCCGTCTTGTGTCCTCGTAGCACAGCCCCTGCTTGGTGCCAAGGTGTGACTGCCACCAGCGAGCACCCAGCAATCGCTCCAGCCGCGAAGTTCACCCTCCCTTCCCGACCTCGGGGAAGCCACGCAGGGCGAGGGGAATGGGGAATCGCCTTCCCTAAGCCCGGGGAGCGATGCACCAGGCACCCCCACGCTCTCTGAGCAGGGCTGCCCCGGCACGGGCTCCCCTCCCAGGGCTGGCACCCATCCTCCCTCTGGGGCAGGAGGAGCAGGGACGAGCCGCCTGCTCGGGGGGCGAGGGGGGGCAGCTGCAGCCTGCGGGGTGTATCGCCAGGATCGCGGTGCTGCAGCACAAGGGCTCAGCTCCAA
This sequence comes from Falco naumanni, assembly GCF_017639655.2. Lineage (NCBI taxonomy): Eukaryota > Metazoa > Chordata > Aves > Falconiformes > Falconidae > Falco > Falco naumanni. Next base: position 12,493,657 of record NC_054060.1, on the reverse strand, counting down.
AGCCTGCACAGATTTTATTTCTAAGATCCGGGAGTTTAGTGCTGAGGCTTCTTGGCCACCGTTACTTGTCTGGGGATGTTTTGTACAGTCCAATTTCTCATTTCGCTATTTAAAAGGTTGTTAGTCTGTCTAGTACTTTTTTCGGTTTGCTTTCCTGTTCCTTTCAGTTGTATTGATTATCACATTTGCAGATAGCTTTGTTACAAAGTACTTGAGTCACAGTCACGTAACTCTTTTCTGCTCAGGATGATCTACGAATTTTTAGCATCCATATGCAACTCACCTTCAAGATTTTGCCTCCAGCATATCAACACTGTAAGAAACGAAAGTCAGCGCACAATCCCAGCTGTCATCGTCAGCCTAGTACTCTCAATATTTCAGTTTACTTGAAAGTCTTTTTTTATAATTAAGAAAATATATTAATATAGTAAGAGTTCAGAATCTCACTTTCCATTTCAGTCATTCTGAGAACTTGAAGCTAGCATTGAAATTTTTTCTTGTCACACCAGAGAGCCACATTCATCTTTAAGATATTTATTGATAATTAAAAATAATAAGATTCCAATCACTCATATAAAAATAATGAATCTGAATAAAACAGTGTGACTGCTAGCGGTGGGGGGTGAGATCCTCCTCCCTGGATGTCACTTACTCCAGTCATCATGGATCTGACAGGGCTGGAAGGATTTTTCCTGAGCACTGGCCAAATCCCACGCGGAAGCCGTTGCCCTGACAGTAACCTAGGGCCAGAAAACAACAGACAGCTTGTTCCGTAAGGACAGCAGGATTTCATGAGGAATAGAAGTGAATAAAGGCATAAAGAGACCAAAACAGAGTGGAAACATTTCAGAAAAACAACGAGGGGTGACAAACAGAACACCTAGAAGAGGTCCAGTAGCCCAGGAATATTTAAAAAAAAAAAAAAAAAAGCACAAAATGTTAAATACAGCAATATGCAAGTTCGGTGAATTGATTAAAGAGCAAACAAGATGTGCAATATTTCTGTTTTCAAACCTGACCTGCAGCATCATCAATCTAACTGGCAAGATGATCCTCTGCCTGGCCCAGCCTTGCAATTAATCAAGTAAAGCTGGATTCTCTTTCTGCAGCGTTAGGGCTGCTCTTGGGATGTCGGGATGCTTACAGCCAGAAAGGTGATCATTAAACCTCCTCAAACAGCAGGACCTACCCTTGCAGAATCCATTTTTCTCGCTAAGATCAAGTGCTTTAGTTCCATGAGAAGCTCAGCATCTGCCTCAAAATATTAATTTCTCCTCTATTACATAAACAGGCAGTGAAGGTCTGCTGACTGCTGCTGAAGCTACCGGCCCGTGACAACATCGCTAGCTACAGGACAATTCAATCTCTCCCTGCTCCTGTGTGATGGGAGAGATGACATTAGGACGGAGATGCCGCAGTGCCTCTTGCTGCCACGGGCCAGCTGAGCTGCTCCAGAACAGCATCCATTCACAAAGCTGCAGATGAAGGAGGGCAGGGGACACAGCCAGGGGCTTCTGGCTCATCTGGGAAGACTATTCTGGGAAGAAGCAGCTGAGGAGACCTACTGTAGCTCTCTGCTACGACAGCTGATCAAAGGAAGGACAGAAGTAGCATATACGGTACTTTAAGGACTGATTTCATAATTAGAGATGGATTTTCCTACGACAATGGAATATCTCATTTTCCCTCCATGTGACAAGAACCAGCTGCCTCCAAGAAGCCAAGAGGGAGCCAAACAGAACAGACCTTAACCCTGTTTCCCACCCTTAGCATGGATCAGCGGGAATCTCCTCCAGGGAAGAGGAGGAGGATGCAGGGCAGCCCAAGTTGCTGCAGCAGGAGGACAGACCCGGCCAGCTCCAACCCACAGTGCAGCTCTCACAACCAGCCTGGAAGTTTTTCCCAGGACAGCAGTGCCTATAGGTGCTCGTGTAACAGCCTGCCCACAGACACCATCCCAGTATCTGCTGGGATCAGTCGTAAGCAATACTCGAGTAAGACACTTGCTTTAAGGCTCAGCTCAGTTTCTGTTTGTCTCATTAGGCTTCACTGCCAGCTTTCCTTTGAGCACCGGCTTATTATTTCAGTCCAGTTTAGTTATCCCTGCTGTCAACTAGGATTTAGAGCAGTACCAAGCGGCAGCACATTTAACAAAGCAAGCTCTGTGCTGCCAGCAGCACGGGCCTGAGCAGAGTGCCAAGGAGCTACGGAGAGAATTTTGCAGCCAGCTGCAGCGCGCCACCAGCAACCCTTCCCTTGCAGTGCTCCCTCCCTCAGCCGCGCTTCTTGGGAGAAACATATTTCTCTCATTTTTTATGTGTTAAGGCTCTGAAATAGCTCCCATAAGGGGAGAGAGAACATGAAGCTGAAATAGGAGACTAGGAATTATGGGTTGGGCGCTTGGCAAGAGCTAATGGCGCTGCCTCGGAAGAGGGTGCGATAGCACTAGCCCTGCCCCAGGGGTGCCACAAGGCGCTGGACCTGCCGTACATCACAAATAGCAGCGGACCCCCCACCGTCCCAGCAGGCAGCCCCAGCAGCACCTGGCTCTTGCAGATGGCGTGATGCCCTGATCGCTGCAATTACAAACTGTTGCTAGTGTCAAACAGCCCAGCAGAGTGTCTAACACCAGACCGTCCCGCTGGGTCAACCGCACCTTCACCCAGGTTAACGACAGTGCCATCGTGCCGTCTTTAAAGATAAAAGGCATTCACACTCACGATTTCAAGTATTTATCAAATTAACACAGCTTGCTCTGGGCACGGAGAACAGCATGGGTCATGGTCCAGTCCCTCTTGTCCCTCAGGTGGCCACCTTGGGCCAGCAGCTCCCAAACTGCAAGGTGCCCATTGCCAATAAGGATGTCAGTGTGTAACTCCAAAGAGACACTCATAATACCTAACTGTACCCTCATTAGGGCTCCTGGCATAGTTACTGGAGGTACATCTGCAACTGGGAAGGGCGACGTGGCACTCTGAATTGCTGGAGGAGCATCTTTTTGCACTGAATGTATAGGGAACCTATGGAGAGCAGCATCAGATGCCTTATACATTGCAGCATGAATAGTCACTGGGTGTTTGGGGGGCTGAAGGATGTCAGAGGTATGGGGGATGCCTCTGTTTCATTCATCTGGGGCTCTCTCCAGTACAGCTCAACCTCCAATTGTCTCAGCATCTTCCTCTGCAGAACTGGCAGCACCTCACAGACCCATGATTTCCAAAGCTATTGCACGGGAGGCACTGGGGCTCTGGCTGCAGCGCTACCAAAATTGCTCGTGGAGCCATCACTGGGAGACTGCAATATATCCATATGCTGGGGGGTAGGATGGTTCATCACACAAAATGCTTTCTGAAAAAATGAGAAATTTTAGACTATTTTGGCAAAAATCCTAAAAGTCCTGGTTGGATTAAGCAGGCACAGCTATGTGAACACATCCTAGCAACACACCATCATGTCCTTCGGGTAGCTGCATATGCATTAGTCGCATTTTCTCTGCCCCAAGTCACATCTGTAAGTGTTTTCTCATCACCTGAGCTGCTTCGTTCTCTGTGCAGCCTATCTCTGATCACACCAGTGTGATGGATTCGCTCAGAGCCAGGCATGGCACTGGCTGGGTCTCCTCTGATGATGCACAGCATTCGACACTATATTCTCTAAAAATTCAGTAGGCGATGTAGAAAAGACATAGACAGACTTGAACCAAAAGTTTCTCGTGGCTGATCTTGCCAAATATTTGCCACCTCAAATCCATAAAGTGGTTGATAAGGTGAGAGGAAAGGAAAAAATAGATCTATTTTGCACTAGTCTTTGGATTAAAAAGAAGTAGGAGTGGGATTTAGATCACAAAACACCATGGTGGATTTTAATTCATAAAATTCTTAATTTAACAAGATGAAAATCAAAACCATGACCCAGCATGAAACAGGTCTCTACCATAGCCCTTTTCAGCAGCAAGCTGGTCAGCTGTTCTGGCAGGCTTCCTGCTGTTTTCCACATATTTGATTTGCAGCACACTTCACTGAATATGCCTATGTTACAAATGAAATATTATTTGCAAAATAACTTTTTCCAGCATTTGTCAAGCTCTGCTCCACATGCAAATGTGGACTGTGGCGGCAACAATACATCAACTGCTTCTAGTCTCAGGATATTTTCGCCTTTAAAGGCAAACCTACCTCCATCGTCCCCTTAGCACTCACACACAGGCACAGCATGATCATGAAGTACTTAGCAAAGCAAATAATCTAATCCAAAAAGCATTTTTTGCAGGGAAATTTCTATCCACCTGTTTTGCCTCCTGTGACAGGCGGGATGGAAACAACTGTGCCTGCATGGCAGGTGTGTACAGAACAGCCCATCTCCCCGCCAGGGGCTTGCGCTACCGGGATCAATCGATGGAAACGTGTCCTTGGTGCAGTGTAAGAGCGTTTGTTCGGCCATTACCTGTCAAAATGATTTCATCTCCATCCTGCAGGAATTTACGAGACTGTCCACTGCCAAGAGGGATTTCTTTCGTTCCATTCCAGGACAGTTCCAGCATGGAGCCAAAGCTCTCCGGCTCCTGCAGCAAGAGTTCACCAACAAATAAACAACTTTTTAGTATCGGTCCTGCTGTTAAGCTACTTGCTGCTGGAAGCGGGCACACAAGTACATTAGCGCTATAGAAAAGAGTTTGGCTGTTGATTTAATTCATTGATATGTTGGCTTGTTTTCCTGCCGTTGCATTTTAATTGCTTGCTCGCTATAAGCAGTCATGCTTACCACCATTATCTGGTGTGTTTAACACAGTGCTGCACCCTGTAAAAGTAGTTTGGGTCTGCTACAGCAAGAACTGAACCAAATCAAGGGCACTTCTACAAATCCAGTGCTTCTGTGTAGTCACGTTTCAGATTTTTATTTATGTTTTGTACTTTGGAAGAGCAAAGCTGGTGAATGTGTGTAAGTCTTTAATGTCAATCTGCAGTAACAATAGTCTGAAGGAAAGAAAAAGGACTCCAGAAATGTTTAAAATGGAAATACAGGTATCCCACCTTGGAAACAACTTACCGAGGCTGTCTTGCAGACAGCACAAACAGGATGTATAACTGATGTTTCAGAAGGTGCAAATTACCTATATATTGCAACAGCTGCCCATATGGCAGTTCAAGGGGAAGAGTAGCTTGTGAAGTTAGCTCCAAACATGTAGTATTAGCGAAACTAGAAGTTATACACTGGCACCTTTTACATTCTTCTCAGAAATAAAGAAGCTGCATTTCAGAGAGTGCAAACAGGCCATATGGGTGTATTGTGTACAGAAATTAATTTGCATCCACAGTAAAGTAGTTCTTAGGGAAAGGAGTGCAGGACAGATTAAAAAACAATAACAGAAACCCCACCACTACTCAGTGTGTTTTTGGGGCTGCCAAAGCAGCAGCCCAAAGTGCCTAGGAAAGACCGGCAGTCGTTTTCATGGCTGCTCAAATCAAACAGGGCTTAGACCCAAGGCCCTGCTCAGTCGGTTTTGGCTTGCTGACCAGTTCTCAGTGACCGTCATTATCGAAACACTTACGGGTCCACTGATCGTGCCGGAGGCCAGGAGATCTCCAGGTCTGAGGTTGCACCCATTGATTGAATGATGAGCCAGCTGCTGTTTCATGGTCCAGTACATGTGCTGGAGGAAGGAGGAGGAGGACACTAAAGCAACGAAGGGCAAACATCTCTGGCATGCCACCAGGCTATGCAGAACGTATTGCATTTGCAAGATGTTGCTGGTAAGACTGTCCCTAAAGAAAAGTTTCCTTATATAATCAGAAACCTTCAGCAACCTAAAAGCAATCTCCGAGTTGCTTAGTGCTGCATGCTCAGTAGTTACTGTGTCCTGGCCTGTTACTTTCTAAATGATGACCAGGAGTTGCTATGTGCATATAAAACACATACTTTAACACACAATTTAGTCCCTCAAAATTGCTCTTCTTTCAGCTGGATGTCATTCTTCCTCTTCTTCCTCTTTAAGGCCAGTACTGTTGACTCAGGATCCATGATTAAGCCCAATGTTTTAATGGCTTTATAGAAAAGTCTCCTTATTACTGATTTGCTGACTGCTGATTTACTGATTAAGGTAATTACTATGCAAAGAACCAAATGTGAATATAAAGTTGGCTGAGAAATCCTGCAGCTGATACATATACCTCTTGCCTCCAAGCAGCTGGTAGTGGCCGAGCCACCGCGCTGCCCGCAGGGGGGCTGGGGCAGAGCTGGGCTAGGGGCATCGTTGCAGCACCGAATTGCGTCTAAATCAGCAGCTGCAGCTGTGAGGCTGTATTACACCTCAGAGTGGCAGGAGGTGATTCCCTTTGCTGCGAGTGAAGCATCCCTGCCAAATGAGCACACAGCTAACGATGCTCTGAGCACCCCAAACTGAACAGCAGCAAGAGCTTCCCCCCTCATCAGTGCCCAAGCATTGGGGTGCTTCCATCTCGGGGGGGGGGGGAGGCGGGGCGAACTCTCACCACCCTCCGCTCTCTTCCCTTTGTGTCTGTCTGTCCCCACCCTGTACCCAGCTCTGATCTTCAGCTGATGCAAAAACCAGTGTTTGAAATTGCCTAAGGATGGAGCTGATGGCATCAGCAAGATTTCAAAGAAATTAAAGACACTGGAGCCTTACCTTGAAATTGGATCTGCATATAGTAGTTGGCATGCTCATTCCTTCTCCTGCAGAAAACAGAAAATAAGAAACGGGGAAGTAATTTGTGTTGGATGAATGATGTCTTTTGATTTTACAGATGGATGGAGATTTCTTTTATCATTGTAGGCCCTAGCAAGAAACAGGTAATAACATTTTCTATTGCTACAAAGGCCAGCATTTCATAGAAAACCAGCGTGTGGGTGGCACCGGGGTAGAATCAAGCTGCCAGCGTCCTACTCTCTGCTCTACTACAGGAGCAGCACCTGGGTCCACTGGTCAGCAGGGCCATGAGCTGGGGGTCTGGGCCAGGTTAACACCTGAATCCCACATACAACTGCTCTCCCCATGCCCTGTGTACCCCTGCCCATGCAGGCAGCCCACACACGGACCCGCCTCACTGTAAACTGGTCATCTGGGCGGCATTCCCTCCTTGACGCCTTGCTGCCCGGCCAACGAGGAGCATGAAAGGCTTTGCCTCTTCTTCTGACAGAGGCAATCTGGGCAAAAATGCAAAAGGAGGACTGCAGAGCCAAGAGCAAATTGTCTGAAATACAGGGTGGTTCTGCATTCCTGAGTTGGCAACTTCAGCTTTATAACCCACTCAGCATTGCCGTACCTTTAATAGCAACGAAGAGCTTGATGTCGAAAGTGTAGGGTTCCTTATCCTGAAGGTAGGGCAGTGGCTTGGGATCCTAAAAGCATATAAATGGCACCACAGTCTAAACAAACAGAAAGGGAAAATTCCACAAGCCACCACAGTGCCTTTTTGTTTAACCAGCCTGTGCTGCACACCCCATTTACCTCACCCTTGTTACTGCTCAGATTATTGCTTTGCTTAGTCTCATGCAAACACTTTTAAAGATCTTTCTGAACAGATGTGATATCCATATAATGTGATTCCTTTTTCTGTACATGGGCTCCAAAGCCCTCTCCACCATTGTGGCATGGATGTTAACCCACAACACAGTGCTTACATGCCTTTGCTCTGTGCCTGCACTGGGAAGATTGGGAGCTCTCTGCAAGACTGCTTATTATCTTTTTCAATTTTAACTAGACATCTACATAATGCAGACAACTGGAAATGCTTGAACCAAGTATTTTGGCTTGAGCGTACTCTCTCTGCACTGCTTGCTGGATGCTACGTGCTACCAAACAAGAAGCTCTCTGATCAGTTTATTTTCCAGGTGTTTTAAAGGGGATGATTTTTCCACCCTGCTCAAGCAGGCAAGGTGACAGCTCAAGGCGTCATGTGCCAGCACCAGTGACATCAATGAGCATTTGAACTCAGAGGGCCCAGGGTGCCTCCGTATGTTTGGAAGCAGGATCACACTTGTAACCACTATGAAGAAAGGGCTTTGCATTGACACAGCTCAGCGATTTTTACTGATGGGACCTACCAGTTCTGCTGAGATTTTTCTAGCACTGCTTTTCCTTTATTTCAACCCTTTCTTTTGCTCACCTGTACAGGGTTTGGCAACACAAATGGCATGAGAGCTTCCATGGTGACAACCCAAGGAGAGATGGTTGTGCCAAAGCTCTTGCTCAGGAATGGACCCAGAGGAACATATTCCCATTTCTGGATGTCACGGGCTAGGAAAGGAAAATGCAAAGCAATGCTGTTAAACATATCCTAGGAGTTGCACGGCCATCACACCTATGAAAGAGTAACACAGATTTGAAATGTTATCACCACCCTTTTCTAGCTATTGTGCCCAAATCCTGATTTAAATCCATCCCTTTCAGAGCTTCAGACCAATTTTCTTAGACCAGCTAGTTTAGGAAGAAAAGTCAGCAATAATTAAAACAAGTCAGGCCATCCCCATAAAACCAGTATTTCCATCCCCAGTTTAGGTGATGCTTTTACACAAGCTAATGGTCCATGTCAGTTGTAGGGACAATTTCAGCCAGTTAAATCTATGCAGAGACAGAGGGATTTGTGATGGCCAAATACTTTTTCTACCTCGACCCAACACCGAAACCAATCCTCTGTTGGAATCACCATCCTTAGGGCTGCTCCATCCCTACCCACAAGAAACCAGACTGATATTAGCTCTTTCATAAGTAAATAAATCTTCATTAGGCAGCAATTTCTGGTTCTACTGATTGATCGAAGATGGATTGAGATAAAGCCTGAGAAATGCAGACAGCATTTCATTTTCATTCCTTTAAACTGTACCCAGTGGTTTCAATGATCACTGTTCTACTACTAAAACATATAATTCTTCCCTGTCTAAGGTTTCCCGTGACACTGTAACCCCCTCTCCAGGCAGACTGCTGCAGCATCCTTTACCGCTCCAGTCATTCATAAGGACCATCCCAAAGATGTGCTCCTGGGTTCTGCTGATAGGAATTGGCTCCCCATACTTGTTTCCAGGACCGACAAAGAACGCCTGAAATTGAAAAGCAAAATGTTGATTAAGGAAGCTTTTGAAGTTGAAAACCTTTACTTCGCAGAGGGTTACATGCACAAGCAAGAGAGGCTGGACCAGATGGGATTTTGCATATTTTTACACACAGTCAGACAAAACCTATGGCCTGCTCCCTCTTTCTTTCCCTCCATCAAGCTGATGGGCTTGAAATACTTAAGAGCACAGTGTTGCTAAGAGGCAGTCATTAAACAAGAGCCTGATGTTGTCAAAATGCAGGAGCAAAACTGGTCCCTCCTAATTACACTCCGGATGCTGAACAGATTTGCTGACTGAAGTGACTGCTGCAGACAGTGAACAGGACAGAGCTGGAAGTCATCCGAGGGGATGCTGAATGCAGCTGGAGCCTGTCATGACAGCAGGGAAGGGGAGGCAGGTGGAGAAATGTGCCCACGAAGTAAAAGAGGTCATGAACTGGGTGCCTGCGCTTGCTCCCTTAGAAAACACACAGCCTGAGCATGCAGCAGAGAATCCCACAGGGAATCTCAGTTGTCCCTTTCTGCCAACAGTATGGAAGGTTTTTTCTTCCAAAGCCTTCATCAGACTAAATCCTCTCTCACAGCAGACCCAGGCTGCCAAGCAGACGTATGGCAGCACTTTGCGTATCCCTCTCTGTGGGGCTGCCTCCCACTTCACAGCGCTGGTCTGCAAAGCACGCAGCATTCAATGAGGCTTCCACGTCATTTGTAGTACCTTTTCCCTTACTGTTAGACTTCTTCAACTTTTTTTTTTTTTTTTTAAGGGGAGATATGGGGAATAAATCATATAAAAATGATATAAATCATAATGAAGAATCCTATAAAACTCTCCCTTCTGGGCCACACTAAGCCACAAGATGAGGCACCTTCCAAGGATGTTTTGTTACAACACCCACAGCACAGGTTTCATCTTCCCAGCCAGAAGGCTGAGCAGTTTGAATTGCACTCCCAAGAACTCACGGCTTCCTCTCTCTAGACGCAAGGCACAGACAACTTGTACGTTTAAAACCCCCAGCAATCACTAAAAGGTCGTGGCTGCAGCGCAGAGGTAACTGCTAACCAGATAACAGGCTGTGGTGTCCGATAAAAAGAATGATGCCTGCTTGCTTCACGGTGCTGCACCAGCACTCAGATTTGGCCAGACGAGCTGTTTCCAGCCTGAAAGCTGTATTAGCAAACCCCTCGATGAGCTGATGCACCCTGCAACTCCTCAGAAGGGCAGGCTGCCTCCGCAGAAATCTTCATTGCCTGCTGCACAGACTCCTCAGAGGGAGGCACGGGAATGGGCCTGATGAGACGTTCATGCCAGAAGAAGCTAAACCTCCCTTATCTTCCCTGTTCCTATTTTAACGTTTGTCAAGTAGTAAGGGTAAAAAGCTCCATCTTACCATTTCTAACTCGATATCCAGACACTTACAAGCACCAAACACTGGAGGTTTATCTGTGGGTAGAAGAAGGAGTATTTTATGACAAGGAGGCAGGTAGAGAAATGAAAGGTACAGCCAGAAGAAAGAGAGCAGCTGATGCTCCCTGGCATGCAAACACAAGATGGACTTAACTCAGGGCTTCCTTTTGTCCTGACCCCAGGCTGGGCTTTAGACAAGACATCCCAGACCTTTCCTCTCCACTACTCTATGGCAAAACCAAAAAAAGGAAAAAAGAATCCACATTAAAAGCCTACCATGGACTCACCATTGTTGGGTCTCATTTGCCCCACGGGTCTCCGGATGGGTGTCCCTGACACCACAACAGACGATGCCCGGCCATGATAACCAACAGGTAAGTGCAACCTTGTGAAAAAGCAACACAGAGTATGGGTTAGCTGTGTAACCAGCACCATCCAGAGCCGCTTTCTGGGGTGGAAGCACCACAGGGGTGTGAGGTATGAGGAGAGAACTCTGCATAGATGGTCATGGACATTGGCACTTTACTTGCTTTGGTATACAGACGTAAGCAAACTATAATCCAAAGCCATGTATCAGTCTTAATGCTTCTGTGCCACTGCTCCACTTAATTCCTTGGAGCTTTAACCCTGCTTGCTTGCCACTCAGCAAAACCTGCTTTCTTAGGTAAATCTGTCTTCGAACCCGAGGGCTGCACTGCGATCGGTGCGGCTGCTGCAACGAGATGCAGTGCGGACTGGGCTGAGGCTGGCGACACGCGGTTTTCAGTTCTGCTATCGGACTCTTGGCAGTACAGGTTCTTCTCTGCCGCTATGAACTGAAATCAGTGTTTTGTTGAAAGAATACTCAGGTCTTTAAAAAAAAGTATATAAATGTACAGATAAGCGTGCAAAACAGTGCTGCACCAGAGAAAAACCTGGACCACCCACCAGTTAGGCATCAAAGCGTTCTCCTTCCCCCTGAACATGATCCCAATGTTCGTGGCGTGTTGGCGCGAGGAATAGAAGTCAGTGTAATCTCCTGCATGAAAAGAAACCGGTAACACGGGGATGAATGGCAGGAAAGTCCCTGGTGTGCCGGGGCCGAAGCACAAGGCGCGCCGCCGGCAGCGGGACAGGCAGAGAGCCGGGGCGCTGCGCAGAGGCATGTAGCAACATTTAACATTATTAGCACAGGGATGCAATTAATAGGATAAAGGTGGCGCTTAGCAGCTCGCCTACAAGTGGTGCGTGCGAGCCCGGCCGCCTGCGGGCGGGGGCGGGGGGAGCGCGGGGGGCGCAGGCAGCGCCGCAGCCCGCCCCGTCGGGGCACCGGCCGTACCGAGGGCATCTGCTGCCCTCTGCCGCCGCCACCGCGCACAGCCGGGACAGCGCGGACGGGGGGGGGGGGGGGGGGGACACACGGCACCGGGGAGGGGGCGCATCCAGCCCGGCGCGTTGCTCTGCGGGCTGGGTAAGCCCCCTGGCAGCCCCGAAGGCACAAGGCAGCGCCTGCTGCCAGGCGGGGCTCTGCTCCCAGCGCTCCCAGTGCTAGCAGCCAGCAGGTTTTTGGCAAGGTATATTCACCCCTGAAGCTATTTTTGGGAAGGCAGCGCATCCACCGAAACTCCTCGTGGCTCCTTCGGGCCAAGCTAACCTTGTCCCAAAGCCAAAAGCCCAGCGGGAACAGGGTTCGGCTGGGAAACGAGCAAGGTGACATCCCTGCTCCTGTGGCGGACACATCCCTCGAGTGATTTTGATCAAGTTGGTTTGGGGCCAAATATAAACTTCTGTTAAAACCAGGAAAATGTTCATATATCTATATGGATGCACCTACTCCAAAGCAGTTATCTCCAGTCCACAGCCTCATGGGAGCGGAGATAAGATTTGGGATGCAGAATAGTAGTCTGGGAGTGGAGACTGATGGTTGTTCATGAGGCTGTGCCAGAGTATCTGCCTTGCAAAACTTTGGAAAATCTGAATTATTTTCTGATGGCAAATGGGGAAAACGTTGGCAACTGAACAAATGTATCTTCCCTGGCTCCAGTCACAAAGGCTTTGGCGACGCCAATCTGATGACAAGAGTTACATGGCACCCAACAGCCCCGATTTAGTGAACATTGCATCCAGGAATTTTCTGGCTGCTATTGAGCTTCCCCAGCCCTTTTTTTTTTTTTTTCTTTTTTTTTTTTTCCCTCTTGTGCCACAGAGAGCACCTACCTTTCGTTAGGTACAATAATCTACTTCTGTCTCCTGCAAAACCCATTCCCTGTCACAGCTATGATCTGTCTGTCTGAACAAGCTGGAAATGAAGCAGCATCTCCAGGCAGGAGCGAAGGGCTGAGCAGCCCTGGGCTGCAGCGGACTCACCGATGTGGGCTGGCAGGTGCATCGTCGCAGAAGCTTGAGGTACAAATGCTCTGAAATGAAAAATGATGACTTCAGCTCTCAGAAAAGTTGCAGCTCTCACCATTTAGAAGCATGTCAGAGGCTGGCACTCTCTCCTAGGTCTTTCCTTAATTTATTTTTCAAAGCCTTGCAGCAAAAAAAAAAAAAAACAAACCAACCTTGCAGAAAAACTAAGACAACTGCACAAGCTGCTGGTGCTGGGGTGGGTATGGCAGAGAGGAGCATCCATCAGGGAGTGAGCAGGGGGAAAGCGCACTTGGGGCAACCCAGCTGGTTCCCCAAGGGGCACAGAGAAACACCCCGGGCCGTGCACACGGCCGAGTGGGTCTCTGCTGCGTGGGGAGGATGATTTTCTGGGATGTGGCTCCCAGGGTGCCCAATTTGAACTGCTGGGCCTGCTCAGGGAAACTCCCTGCATCGAGCAGCGGTTCAGCCCCTCTCCTGCAGGCATGTGCTTCAATCACCCCGGCAAGACCCCTGCTTGTGCCAGGGCAGGCGCTTGCAGCATTTGAAGCATCACCCCGGACCCAGGTGAAGGTGTGTGATTAATGGCCACATGTGTTTTCCATCAGTGCAGCAGGGAGCGGAGCAGGGCCCCCCCCCTCCCGCTCCAACACCACTGTGCTGCCCCGTACCCAAAGCCAAACAGCCACAACAGATCCATTTTAGCAGAGTCTGGCGGTTTCTGAGGAGCAACCGGAGGGGTGTCCCCACACCGGAAGATGCTCCAGGTGTGACAGGCAGGTCTGTGCTGGGGAAGGCGGGGGTGGGGGACCCTGGCAGCCCCATCGCCATTGCTGGCCATGGCAGAGGGGCTGTGCTCAGCGCAGCCTGGCCCCACGCCTGCCCCGGCACCCCCAGGGCAGCGCGCTCCTGTGCCCAGGCGGAGCGTGACCCCGCACCCGTGGGCAGCCGAAGGGTTCATCAGAGATCGAATTGCAAGAGGGAAGCTCTTGAGCACACTCAGACCCCATTTCACTCCCACGTAGGTGGCAGGCGGCCACATTCAGACCTCTGATTCGGGTGCCTTGGATTGCCAAGTGATGGGGCGATGCAGGGCACAGCAGAAAGGTCACCGCACCCCGCAGCGGCTGCACTCCCTCACCTGCTCCGCAGCTCCACATTGTCCCTCAGGGCCGGCTCGCCGGCTGACAGCAGCTTCTGGAGAACAGCCCTCGCCTCCGTCCACGCCGCCCGGCCCAGCCCCATGAAGGCGTTCAGGGTAGGCTGACAGGTGACACAGAGAGATGGGGGGGGCAGGTAAAAGGCCACGTTTTGCGCAACCCTCACACACATGGAGGATGCCCTGCGCTTTGAGCCCGGGGCTGAACGCCTGTGGGCCGGGGCTACGCAGCAGCGCAGTGCCCAGGTTGCCCACCCTGGGCTCACAGCCACTGCGCTCCCATCCACCCACCGCCAGCCTCTGAAGTGGGACCTGCTGTGTGTTGGCATCACACCCATCCCCACACGCTGCTTCAGGCCTTAGCAGCTTTGATATCTCAACTAGCTGTAACCAGAGGTCATTTGTGTTTATCTTTCCCCTTAACACAACCTCCCCATCACTAAAATCCCATCCAATCCCTTGCCATGGAGTGCTGAAGGTACAAGCAGGATTGAAGTGAAGTTTAGGCTTTGTGTCAGCCCTCTGCATTGCCAAAGTCTGATGAAACTTTCAGCAAAAATGTCCTTTGGACCCCTGGTGCCTCTGCTCTCCTTGCTATCACAGGTGCAATGAGTTTTCTCTGTAAGCAGAGCCTGCCTGATGACACATTTCCAGTTCACGTCCATTATCTCACCACGAGTTGCTAAAATCCCATACGTAGTATTTCTAAAATGTGCGTGGAAATCAGAACAAGAGACTAATAAATACCTGGTCAAAGACATGCTGATGCTTGGCAAGAGCCGGTCCATTGAATAGATGTTTAATGACGCTGAGATCCAAAATCTGGTCTCCAATTGCTACCCCGAGCCTGTGCCTAGGCTGCAAAGCCAGAGGAGAGGGGGAAGAGAAGAAGAGTTTATGCTTTGTACCCACAAATCTTCCAAAGAGGGCATGGGGGAAGGCAGAAGCCATGGAGAGTTTAATCCATCAGGGACAAGGGTCTGATATCACAGCAATTGACCATTTTAATTGAAAAAAAGAAAATTGAAAAAACCACATTTTAATTGCCCATTAAAAGCTCGTTGATGACTAGCTCCCTTTCCCCCAGAAGTATCTGCCCACCCCTTGTTAATGACAAGCACTGCACAATAAGCCAACACGTGCAACACGCTGTGAAGCACGATGCTTCCTACTTCGTGTAATTCAAATAATGCTATTCCTCCTCCTGCAGGCGGGGAACTGAAGCATAGACACGTTATGGGCAGGATTGATCCAATTGTAACCAGAGAGAGAAGTAGGCGTTTCTACACCACTGCTCCTCCCCAGAAGACCAAGGGCGCTCTGGGCTCCAGCGAGGATAGCGGGAACGCAGCGCGCCTTGCTCAGCCACGTTATTTCTGTACCCCCTCGAACGAGGCTGCCCCGCGTAACCCATCCTCACGCCGTGCAAACCCTCGCCGAGAGCCTCGCTGGGGGAACAGCTCTCCACACGCACGGTGCATTGCGGCTGCGTTCACCGACAGATGCAACCCACGACACAAAGACCCTGTTCATCCGCAGCAGCTCTGGCAGGGCTGCGCCAAGCGCGCGCGGAGCTGGCGGCGACGGCGGGGGAGCAGCACAGTCGACCCCACCACAGCTGTATGAGGGTTCTAAAAATGCTGCGGCGTTCAAAGACAAATTTCAATTATTTGTGTCTTTAGGCACATAAAGACAAACTAGTTACAGTCATCATGAAAACTAGCTTACCGAAAGGGAATAGCCATCTATGAAAATCCATGCTATTAAAACTATTTTTTAACCTTTAATTTCTAAACAAGATTCCAAATACGATAGTAAGTATTTATTCAGCAAACATTCCTGCAGAAAAAACTACAGGTCACGGCAGGTTAATTTGTAACCGGGGTAGTCAGGAATGACACCAACTGCTTTAGCTTGAAATCATTAAAATACTGGGCTACTTTTAGAACATTATTTTCCTAAATAATTTCCAGAAGTTCCTGCCTGTCTTTTCATAGGATTTGAGTGAAGATGCTTTCGTCAGAGAACAGTTACTGGAGAAGGCAGAAAAATAATCCAAACTTGCTAGATAACACACGCACACACCTAGGAAGAGATTAAACGAACCATCTCGGTTTTATCTTTAGAAAATACCACATCAGAAAACACAATCTTCTGGTTTAAATTCTATTTTTTTAAGCCTGCATGGATAAGCTGAGACAGCAGAAACCTACAGATAATGGTGAAGTTTCTGCGAGCAGTGATAAATAAATCTTCCTCTTTTTCCTTCTGTGATGCAGCTCTTGACTCCTGGAGGTCACATCTCCAGGGCTCCATCCCATCAGGCACCCGGAGGTGTGAGGTTCAGCCTAGCTGGGCTCAGTTCGTATGAAAATGGGAGTTGGGAGCTACCTCCTTGGAAGGATGGCTGAACCGTGTTTTCTTATTTGACCATAAAATATAAGGCCTGAAGCTGGCTCCGTCTGTAGCCTTTGGGCACAGCTTCAAACGTTAACACACTTTTACGTGTTTAATGTATGGTTGCATAAACATACGCCCAATAAAACACAACAGGTCTGCTTCAGATCTGAAACATGCACTTGGTGCCCTGGTTTAGAACTTTTCCAGCCACCAAACTCACCAAGAGCAGCTCTGAACAGACCAGGAGACAATACTCACTCAAACACAACGGTTTCTATTCAGGCTTCGCTATCGCCTTCTGCCAGCTGATGCTATTCAAGGGGGACTGGGTGCTACGGCATTAACGGTAGATTAAAATGCGGCTTCTTTAAGGGTGACGGTGTGATTACACTTAGTCACAACGAAAATGAGGAATTGAGTTAAAAAATAAAAAAGTCAGTGCAAACTGCGCTGAGCCTCTTGGTGTAAGGATCAAACGCAGATTTAGTGATTTCACAAAACCAGTCACACACACGCAAACCACAGCATGCATTAGCCGAAGTACTTCTTGTCAGTATTAACTTTTCGTTTCTTTTGTGCAATTTTAAAGAAGCTGTCATCAAATCAACCACATCAGGAAAAAAATAGACAATGCGGCAGCTACAGCTTTGCTGTCGAATCAGGAAGCCCATGCAAGTGTCCCAGGCTGGGAAGGTTTCCTTTATCCCAGGCTGCTGGGAATTTCTGCACTTGTTCATGGCCTCAGAAGAATGACAACACCCCAAGGACAAAGTCTGCTGTTACTCACCTGCTCCTTAGTGGAAAAAACCCCATAGGGCAGATTTTGGAGAGGAAAATCTGAGTCCTTGTCTACCTGGATGAAAGACATGCTAAACACGGAGCAGTCCCTCTTACGGAGCAGAGCCCTCAACTCGCGGGCTGCTAGGTGCCTTCCTAGCAGGAGGAAAATCCTCTCCAGATGTTGTAACCGAGAGCACAGAAGCACCAAATCCCACCCTCCGTCCTCAGCCCCAAACCAATCGCTGCTCCGTCCCCATCCCACCCCTCTGCCCGCTCCCCCGGCAGCCGTTAATCAGTGCCAGAGGTTTGTGAGTCAGCAGCTGTTTGCTGCGCCAGCAAGGCAGGGACCTGTGGAGAAACGGGCTCTGCCAGCTCCAGCTTCCAACAGGTGCATTACGGCGGGTGGGGGATCTCAGCAGGCAGCTCTACAACCAGGTGTGACTCTACTCACTTACCTTCTGAGGGTCATTTACATGCCGGAGCAACGATTATGCCCACACCAAGCGGTTCTTCCACCAGGCGCTCAGCAGCTCTTGGGAAGTTGCACACCTCACACCTGAAAATGCACCTTGTGTGCTTTTTAGTTTTGTGCTGCTGCACCCAACAGGGTGCTTCCGTTATCTCCAGGTGGTTCCAGCAGCTTAAAAACAGAAATATATGTGCTCCTTCTGCTCCCAGCCCCAGCTTTCTCCCATCTGCAGGAGAAAATTCACCCATATTCAGGAAAAGTAGAAAGCAATAAGGGAGTATCCTTGAAATTAGAACTAAATAGCAAAAACCACCCCTTTTCAATAAAGAAAAAGGTTAGATGCTTGTGATAGCCAAGCCAAAGAACTGGTTTCCAACTCAACTTTTTTTTTTTTTTGGCAGAGAAGACTCATTAGAAGGAATGCAGCAAACTGTACAGCCAGACATTTGAGTGTAAGATGACACAACAGCATCGATGACAGCCCATCTGTGACAGATCCTCACTAGTGGAGACGCAAGCTCACATGGTGCTGTTTGAAAGGGGGTCTTACTTAAATAACACAATGCCTAGCACAAACCGGTAAAATTCCCTACAAAATTCCTGTACCTACAGTACAACTCTGTTCCACTGACTGTTGGAAATGTTTCTAACACAGTGAAGATGTTTCATGGCAAGGTTACGGGACTTGGGTAGAGCCTGCTCATTCCAAAAATGAAACAAAAACATCTTGAAAGCATGTTGCAAATGCACACTGTGCATCTTGAGAAGACAGATTTACTCAAGTGTTTTGTAGTGCTGTGAACGTGCTGCTATTAATTAAAATGTTCATCTGCTAACCTCAAACTGAGGACACAAAATATAAAGCTTAACTAGTTACCCAGATTGAGAAGCAGATCAACCACTGTTACACAGCGCCAATGCCAAAGCAAACAAAGATGACACGCAGTTCTTAAGGGTCAGGGAAAGGGGCATCTCCAGTATAAATTAAAACGGACCTATCAGGATCATACACCCTTTCAATATTCTTAACTCTGAGGAGTCTGTACAAGCCAGGCCAAAGGAGGCTCGTCACATTGCTCCGAGACTGGCAGGTGCGGAAGGGTGCTGCCAAGGCACTGCAAGACAAGCTTCCCCTCTGCAAAATCACGTTTCCCACCACATAATCGAGGGCCAGGAGAGTTGTTGCTTCGTAACGGGTGCTGGTGAAGGGAGTATGCGAATTCCAAAGGCAGCTGCTCTTCTTACACCTTTTCTTCTTTCAGTCTCTCACGGACCAGAAAACACAAACACATGGGTTTCCCCCGTCACTGTGAAAATGACAGTGTCTCCTCTCTGCTCGGCCCAGAAGTATCACTGTTAGATGAAAAGCAGATTGGAGAGGGCATGTAGGGGAGAGAAAAGAACACTTCTAGGAAAAGGAAGAGAAAGACCAGAAATAGGGAAGAGGAAGGAGTCAGACTGAGAAGCAGAATAGGGAAGTAGCAGCAAAGAGGAAAGTAAACTGAGGAACACCCATAGAAGAGCTGCTGCTCTTCCACACTCCACTGTGCAAGAGGAAGTTTAGCAAATACTCTGAGGAAATACAGGATCTCTGACCCATAAAAAGGCAGACCATTACCAAAACTTATTGGAAAGAGTTATTTATTCCTTTCTTTGGTATTAAAAAAAACCCTCAACCACCAAACCATGTGCTTCACAGATTGTGGTTAAGTCACTCCTGCAAGCACAAGAGACTTCGTTTATTATGGGGTATTGCAGATTACTTTCTATAGCTATCAGAGAAAGCTCCTTCTGCTGCATAGTGTTTATATGCTAAATGTAGTGCTTTATCTACTAATTGCCAGCCATAGCTTTTAAAAAGCATTACATATTTTAAGAATGTAGCCAGCTTTGATTAAAAATTTAATGTTTTAAATAATGCCATGCAATCTCATTTATTTCACAAATGCTTCAAAGCAGCAAGTCACCAAGTGAAATTTCAACGGCAGATCAGTACCATCTGGAGAGGAGTTAGCTCTCCTTTAGTGTACTGTTAAGTTTGGTGGTAAGCAGCGCCGGCTGAAGTTACCATGGCACTCCATAAACCATGCGAGTTATACAGAAGACCAAGGCAGCTGAGCAGTTGAGGCACACTCTGATCCGTCAAGAGAGGCAGTCTTGAAGGAATAAACTTCCTTGAGCCCTGAGCACACTGTAAAGACAATGAAAGAACAATTCCTCCGACCCCATCCCCATTTTGGACTTACAAGCCTGTAAATCCACCGAACGAGCATGTGGGGTGTGGCTGGGGCAGGATGCAACATCAAAGTTTATAAAACTCAGCAGTAAGGACATCTCAGGGGTGACACTGTCCCATTTTCTCACCTAACTTCAAGGAAGTCGGTGCAGTGCCGTCTGTCAGCTAGTGGATCACAAACCCCACCGCCGTACTCCCTAGAATCACCATGCACAGACCCACAGCCCAGTACTGGCCACCTCTGTTTTAACCTGTAGGTCTGCCCTCAACTTAAGTATGTTGTCACAAACGACCCCAACTCCTGCACACAGCGTGACACACTGCACAGGAGCACAGAGAACCCCCTGGCCAGAATGTATCAACGCAGAAGGTAGAAAACTTACAAGAACTGCAGTCTGATAGATATAGATGAAAAAGTTAAAAAAAAAAAAATCACCAACAGAAGTTGGCCAGCATTGGGACATACATGGTCTCTGTGAATAACTACCCTGCAAGGAAAGGAACCAGCAGTGGAAGATCCTCATGAAAATAAAGCAAAAGAAATCCAAATTACATATGCCAGTGACAGCCACAGGGGCTCTGATTTTTTAGAATTTTATTTAATCAAAGTTAAGACGTGGATAAACATAAATACAGCACAGGTACTTCAGATCATTCTTCATATTTGTGTACAGACAGACTGATGGATGTAATCCCAATGAAACCTGCAGTCAGTGAAGTGCATACAGCCTTCCCCCCACACACACAAAAACAAAACCCAATAAAAAAAAAAACAAAACAAAAAACTCCACACAAACAATCTCAGCACACACTCTCATTACAAATGATTCATACATAAATAGGTAGAGGGTGCAAACAAGCTAATATGCGAACATGTATAACCTCTCGTTAATGGGAAAAAAAAAACAGAAGCAGCCATAATGATTAAAATACATTCAGTTACTGATAACTAGTTGTGCCATACAAGGCATTATCAAAAAAAAGGAAATTGTGCTGCAGAGAAAAGCTATATACAACAAGAAAATAAACTGCAAAATTAACGCATGCATGTTTTATCCTGGAAAAGCACAGCCCTCCAATATTTTCTCCACATTTGTTATAAAAGCCCTCTGCACTCAACTAAAATTAACATGATCTTAAAGGATAATACTTGTAAAGTTTACTTAAGTCTTCAGCCACAGAAAACTGCAATGAAAATAAATGTTCAGAGTCATTTTCAAAACAAAAAAAAACAAAAACAAAAAAATCTATTCATCTGATGACATGCATGATTAAAAGGTCTAGGCAAGATACACTGCTCTACGTTCCTGATGACTAAGGAAATAAGCTCAAGTCAATTTAATCTGCAGATGGTCAGAGTATTTTTGTATTCCAGCAGAAGTAGCAGTTCAGATCTTCTGGATCTTTTCCCCAACAACTACAGGATTCTCTTTTCTGATTTTCTCAGCAGCATCAGCTTTGTAATTGTAAGAGCAACTGTGTACATCTGAATAACGGTGCATACCACAGTAAACGTTTCCACACCGACATTCAAACCCTGTGGACAGAAACATTAGTTTAGACATTTCAACATTCTTAATTATACTGGTTTGTCTTAAATCCTGAATGTGTTCACTCACTAGCAATAAATCTCAGTCACCAGTGTCACCCAGCCAAAGAGCCTCTGCTGCAGAAAGCATAAGAATCACAAGTAATACATTTTTAAGCAATTACAGTAAGATTTGACTTCATCATTCCTTCCTATCACATAATACACTACCAGAAAACATATTCCTAGAGACCTCCTGAGCTCTTTTCCTTTGTTTATAAAAGTCTTCACCTTGCAGAACTCAAGTTTTCTTAGGCCCTTTCACTGGATCACTGCAAAGCTGGTTAGTGAAGAGCCGCAAACTGTCATCCAATTCCTCAGCAAGGCAGACTTCCAAAGGGAAGTATTTGGAATTATGAACTTTACTAAAAGACAGGAAGTCGAAAAACAAAATGATACATGAATAACAACCTAGTTAAGAGCCAGCTGAAAGCACCTTTGGCCAAGTTTTATTTCAAATCAGCAACACAGATGACCATGCCCATTTTCCCTTTAGAAGCACTGCCAAGGTCCAAAGCCTAAACAAGTCTAAGGGAAGTGAAATCAGGATTTCTTACCAGTAAGTCCAACCTTCTTCCTGCACATGAAACAACGATTCTTTTTCTGTTTTGGTTTGTCAAGCGACTTGTCTTGTTCTTCAGGTGTAGGCTCTGCGTTCTCTGACACTGAAGCTAGTATTAAAAAAGTTAATAAGAACAATGGAAAACACATTCCTGTCTCTCCCCTTCCTCTGTTTAAGTCATATAATTATCTAAAGCCCATGTTGTAAATTTAGGTTCTGGGATAGCCATTTTGCTGCAGCTTCTCTGTCTGAAGCGTAATGGGCTCAGCAGTGGCACTGGAACTCCCTCCTCCTAGACCTTCAATATTATTTAAGGAAAGAACTTACTGAATGCTCATACAAAGTTCACAATACAAAAATACCATAAAGAAAGAGTAATTAAAAATCAGGTTTAAGAGTAAGATTCGGTGCCATCAGATGTGGGAAGAGAATCCAACACCCAAATGTTTCCCCAGCAGTATTACTAGTCCAGTTCCATAAATCTGCTTGTAAGAAGCATTGTATTAGGATCAGTTGAGTAAAGCACCCCTTTTCAAATACCGCACCAACACTGTTCTTGCTGAAGGTTGCAATACTGAGGCCACACAAAATGCAGCATTTCAAACCAACCTCTACTACTTTGACACTGCCACTCTTACACACCTAAAAAAAGCCCACACAGCGGCTAGTTACTACCTGGGGTGAGATACCGTTAGCTGAAGATACACACACTTGCAGGGTGGAAGTACACTATCCTGAAACCCAGAAAGATGCGGGTAAACATCTCATTTTCAAGACACTTTTGCTAAGAGACAGGTTACAGGTTGTGTGGGAGAGTATTAACAAGCAGTGGTAGTATTTGCCTAACCCAGGTAAAAATAGAAATTGGCTGGTTTTCCTCATGTATTTGCACATTCCTTACATTACAAAACAGAAATAGAAACCAAAAAAACCCAACTTCATTTCAAGAAGGGCTAAGAGCCAATCTCTGCCTACCAGCCACTGCTAGATCACAGCAGGACAAGTCTCCAGTGAGTAAAGTACACAGAAGCTAGGAGTATTTGCAGCAAAGAACGAAAGCAAGCTCCAGCTGGGAGGAGTGCCAACGGAAGCTGAGCTAGAACCAATGCTGTAAAGAGGACACAACAGCAAGCCCAGACATTTACCAGGGAAAAAGCTGCACGCACCTCTGTGCAGCTGGACTTTTGCTAGGCAGACTGTCAGCTGCAGTTCTACACTAGTCGACTGCTATTCTGCATGACAACTCCTGTGGGTTTTCTTCCTGTGCTGCTATTCTGATGATTTATTTTTAAAGGAAAGGGCACTTTCCACTTTTGCAGTGTATCAAAACACTGCAGTCTGTACCAAGTAACATCAATGGGTAACAAAATACTTGCACCAGCAAAGACCTTGCTCAACAGTATATTCCAAAGGTTAATCTAGCAAAGACAGGTTGTTACATGGTTTATTAAACCCTTTAAACATCCCCCTCCATTAGGAGCAGAGCTTTTCTTGGTCTTGAATTTTTTAAGAGTTGACATTTTTGCAAAAAAGGTTCAATGGCTTTAAATGGCTGTTAAAGGGGACATTTCTGAGTGGACAGATAATATCCTAAGGTTTGCAAGAATCAAAAGCAGTAAGGATCAAAAGATGCAAGGTAAGTATCAGAAGTGTTAAGACAACCAAATGAACTCTTGCAGTGTTACACAGAATGGACATTACAGTGTTTATTAATTCATTAAGAAAACTTCATGCCATGAATTAGTGTTTAGCAGCTAACATTGCCAAGTTTGCATTTCCTGTTGTAGCAAAATCCAGTTACCTCAATGTAAGCTTTACTAAAAGTCTCTGTAACCATTAGTCAGGTAAGGAAAAACTGGCACTGTTCCCTGCAAAACAAGGCTCTCTAATACATACACACTTAACATTTGCGTTGTGCGCATGGCGCTCACACCAAAAAAGTTTGAAAATGTTTAAGGGCAGCTGCTCGCTGTAGAACTAAGCAGAAAGGTTCTTCTACTGCTGCCACGAGTCACTTCGTATCTAGTGTAGTAACCATAAATTTTAGATCTCAATTTGTTTTTGCACAGAAGCCAGAGATTTGACTCAAAATCCTCTATGATAATCATGAATATCCCAAACACTAAGTCACCTTTAGACAACCAAGTGCCAGTGTTAAGTGCTCCATCTATAAGCTAGCTGTGATGCACACAACAGAAAAAAACCACAGGTAAAATGCAATACCACCAGTTTGGAGCTCACAGGAAGCATGTTGCAGCCACTCCCACAGCTGCTGTACTTTGTCTGGATTCCAGGATGCTGCTGCCTGCTTTGCTTGAACTGATTCCCTCCCTTCCCGCAGTCCCAGCTCTGCCTTTAGCTGCAGAACAGCAGCACTGGCAGCACCAGTACAAGCAGCCAACTAACCAAAATGGAATAAAGCATGAACACACTCATTTTTCTGGAGCTGACAAGCTGGGCTGGCCACTAGGTGTTCCCTGTTTTACAGAGCATGTTCGCAGCTGATCAAGACAAGCAGAGCCTGGACTTCCGCCTAAACACAGAAGCTTTTACTACTGCTTCGCTTGTGCCAACCATGCTTGAACTTCAGTGTACTCCAACGGATCGTGAAAGCAGCACCTGCAAGATAAAGCACACTCCAGTGCTCACATCCCTGTGGACACAACACAGAACTCCATCCATTTGCTGCAAGACTCCTGATGCCTCATCTGGCGTCTCCTCTGTCCCTGCTCTGGATGCTTCACGTGTCACCCCCGTATTACTATGCAGAGCTTCTCAAAGGGTTCCTCATTCCCACGGGAAGAGTATAAACAGCTAACATTTACCTCTTGAGTGCATCTGAGCAGGCCTAAGGAGAACACCCGCTCCTCCAGAAGAATGAAATGTGAAGTTAATCCTAAACAGAAGATCAGCGCTTCCTAACATTTTAACACTAAGCTGAAGTAATCAGCCTAAAATACAGCTTCAGTGTTAGGAAGAGACAAATTAAATAAATAAGAGTACACTTTCCTACAGAATTTAGTTTTAAATCTTCCTCATGAATGTTTCTTCTCTCCCCAGAGCATTCATCCAGTAAATCAGGATATCCTACATTATTTCCTACTCTGTATCCTAATCATACTGTACCTCCAGGCTCCTGGTACAGTCACAGAAGTTGAAAGTATCTACCAATTCCTCCCCAGTACTGCCTTACTGAGCCAGCCCTGGAAGTCCACTGAAGTTGATGCAATTAGTTCAACAGCATTCACTTTGGGTCCGGGTTATCTCGTCATAAAATTCTGTAGCAACTTAATTGTTTTGATATCAAGTTTTTCAGATTTAGTCAGCAATGACTGAATTTAACTGTTCTACCTGACTAAAAGCCTAGATAAGCACAAAACCAGGTGACTTCATTCAGAAGAACTGCCACCTACCTTTTAACCAATTATTAAAATCTTGGCTCATATTTTGATTTTTCAAAATAGTAACCACACATACTGCACAACCGAGTGCATTTTGCATATGGTACATGTGGACCTCTCCAATTCGCAATGAGCTTGGAAACAGAGCAGCTGGTTTGGCTCTTAGAAGTTTTCAGCCTCAGAGACTGAAAGCCCACCCATTAATACAATTTGTACTTGTAGCACCGTGGCCTTCCGTTGTAAGAGCTCCAGAAAGCATGTGATGGACTGCTCCTGCCTTCCGAAAGTTTCATTTACCTTTAAAATCTTCTCTGAAATATAGAGCATGAATCCTAACTTGGATGGTTTTAAACTCATTAATCCTAGAGAAGTGCCTCTCTACCCGCTTGCAGGCTTGCCGGGAGGCAGCCCCATGAATCCCCTGGCTAACAAATAAGGAATCCTGACTGCCTAATCCGAACAGCCGTAACGTCCAGTAAAAGGTACAACAGCCCACAAGACAACCTAAAACGTGTTGGAGAGATGCTCAGAATAGAAGAAAGCTCCTAGAAAAGCTGGACTGTACCTTAATGAGTTTCATTTTAGGTCATCTTTAATGGTATGGTTCATGATATTTAAAAGCATTAAAGTAAAATAAAAATAAAATTCTATTAGCCTCTATCTGGCATCTGCACTTTTTGCAGTGTTCCATACCTACACAAGCATTATCACACAATCACTAAGTGCAAAACCTAGATTTATTAACATATTCTATAGTTTTTCTCTATTTAGTTTACAAAATAAACCCAATGAAGACAAACAAATCTGAACTGCTCTTTGGGATTTTTATCCCCTTGCAATTTTAGCTTGTCTGCAAACAGCAAGGACTGTGCACACAACTCAAACCCCATTTACCTGTCTGCTTCAAAAAACTAATAAAAGTAATGTAAGAAAGCTTAACCATTCACCCAATCTTTCATTCATGGGCTTTGTAGCCTAGTAACTTTTGTAAAGCAGCAAGTTAAGGGGACCTCAACTAAATACAACAGACTGACCTATTATACAAGTAGCATAGAACAATCTGCTTCAGAATAGACATCCCAACAAAGCAAAAATTTTATCCGAATAAATACGGGGGAAAATGGTCAAATCAGACAATTTCTTTTTTTCCTCCCCTGCATCAACAGAAGTAGCATTAGAAACTCTTCAGCCTGGGACCAACTACAGCATTTCTGTGACATTTTTTCCTTTTTAAGTGCTACAAAACCACACAACACTAAATAACTGACTTACACATTTCTATTACATTCTTGACAGCAGCCTAAAATTCAAATTCCAAATGATGTGGGAAAAAAAATACTCTATGATGCACAATTGTGACAACAATTCAGTGAAATCCACTTAGGACCCATTACAAGCTGCTTTCTTTCCAAACTTACACTTTCCAAGCAAATTACTTCAAAACTAGAAACACTACATTTCCTACGATCTTCGGTTAAAAGATAGCACAGAAGCAACTCTTCAGGAAACAAGGCTGACCCTGCCACAGCGAGTTATAAATAGGGACTGTAATTTAGAACTGCAATTACATGGTGGTGGTGTTCTTAGTTTAGAAATCACCACGGTACAAAGAAAAGGACACGGGACACAGCTGAGCACTCTAAACACCTGATAAAGGTGGATCCTTAAAAGACATACTGTAAAATGCAAATATTCCCCTGAAATAAAAGCTTCTGTTGAGCAACCTATGTTATCTTCTCATAGGGAGAACTAGTTTTAGAGATTGAGAATTAGAAGGAGCATAAATCTATCCAAATGGGTAAGAAGAGAGACACACCTCTGAGAACTTGCTGGGAAAAGTCTTTTCACAGGCCCAAGTCACCCCACAGTACAAGAAGCTGCAAACCTGGAGTTTCAATTTACAGCTAAGCCAACCAAGTAAGATAAATACTAATAAGGCATTAGACGGAAGGTGAAGAATCATGAGACAGACAGGGTAGTAGGAAGATCAGCTTACAGAAGTTGCCTTTATATTCTCTGATATATGCCACATCCGTATCTATATAAACCTGCAGTCTGTGCTGCGTGGGCTTGACAGAGGTGTTCTACTTCTGAGGTTCCCAGGAAGGGATGTACCTGCACAGGAGCTGGGTTACAGCTGGCATGCCATGCAGCACATCCCAGGTTCCCCATACTGCAGAACAGGGATGAAAGTAGAGCCGTATCTGTATTACTCGAGGTGTACCAACTAAAAATCTAGCTTGCAAACCTACCTCTGCTGTGCAAATATATAGAATTTAAGCAGCATAAGCCTTTACAGCACTTGCTTTTCTCTCAAGCTGGGTAAGGCTTGAGAGATCGGTATTTAGAGCATGCCTTTTGTGCGTTGTCAAAATCAAAGCAACAGAAGCTCTCAGCTCCAAGAAACAACCTAACTAGCAGGTATTAGAGCATATGTCTAGAACATATTTAAGAATAAGCATGTTTCTAATAATTGACATCTCAGAGGTATGATTACAAATACAAAATGTTATTAGCATTAAAACCTATTCTCCCAGTTTTACAGCTGCTGTTTGTGTGAACAAAGAAGTGACCTTACTCAGCACAGTAGCTGAATGACTCTATTCCACCCCACAAAAAAGGAAAGCTTAGGTTTAGAAAACTATCTGAAAAGCAGAACTTTATCAGAGGTACAATGAAAGAACTTCTATTTAGCACCTTGAAGTGGTATTATGCGTTGCATCTGTGCAAAACCCGAACTCCTATGCTTAGGCTAGTTTACAGAAACATAACTCTACCCACTAAAGCCTCAGCTGTCAGCAGAAGTAAGGCAGAATACTTACTAACACCTTTTGTAATGTCTATAAACTATAAGTCTGAGAAAATTTTGAATACTATTCAGCATTTTTGCCTTTTCCCAAAAAATACTATTAAAAATTCCTTAAACTCTGTAAGGCTACATATTAAAAAAAAACAAACCAAAAATCAAAGAAAAAACCCAAAACCATCTACATTGTACCAGCAACAAGATTTTAAGCCAATATAGCTAAAATCACCCATTCAGCCATTTTCCTTCAAGCAACCAGAGTTTGTGGGTTGGTAATTGTGTATCTGATAAAGTGAACTTCAAAATATTACACTGTTGCTGTCCATAGGTGAAAGGTTCTTTTATAGGTGTTTCACATTTATACAAGATACTAACACTGTTCTTGTATCAGCTGTGTTGTAACACCCTCAAACACAAACTTCTGTGCTGTTTGCTGCAAATGACTACTCTGAGAGGTAACAAGATACTCAGAACTCTACTTATATGTAAGAGCTGTAGCATAAAGACAGAACAGAAGATTGATTTACAATGTACATTTCCAAAGCCCAATTAACATACCTGTTACAGCAGATGCTGAAATCACTAGTTAAACATAACAGTTTCCAGTTTAAGACTTGCCTTTTAAGAAAATAAAGTTTATCTTTCTTTTGCCTTCTGATTTCACAGAAAATTGGGGTCTGAAAATAAGGCACCTCCTGAACAGGAGTGTATTAAGTACAGTCCACGTTTTACAAACATTCCTAAGTTCTGTCACTGGCATCTAGGCACCAACCTTGCAAATCTTCTGTCTCAGGTACTGTTTTGTCCACAGCTGTACTATCCGGTTGGGATGATGCTACAGATTCTGTTAGAAGTGACTGACTTGACACAGGGCTAGGGGACAAAAAGAAAAGTTACGTTTACGAGGTATGTCCATGCCCTATAGAGCATTCCTGAAAGAAATACATTAGGATATATCTGATGAAAGAGCATGCCAAAACATTTCACTCTGAAGTTGTTTCTGTAACCACTTATAAAATGCCACAGCGTCCAAGAATACTGGACAATGTGAATTGATGAGTTACCCGTTTTTCCATTCATACTGGATGCAATAAGCCAGATCAACTATAAAAGGGGGAAAAATTATTTTGGGATAGTTTGGCACACCATCCTTTCACAAAGACGCAATAATGCAACATTCAACATGCAAGGATTTTTCTAACCTAAGTCAGCAACATAATTGTAGAGGAGCTACTTTAGTGTGCAATGATATGAACAAGAAAATTGCAGCATGTCAATGTTTCCAGTAACAAAGCATCTGCAGCTGTAGACAGAACGCCTTACGCTTTTGCAGTGTGAAGTGGTGCTGGCCAAACTTCCCAACTCTGTCAGTCATACTGACGAAATCACAGCATGAAAATTCACAGGTGAATACCCTGGACAGTTATAGGAGAGGCATTCAATACTAGCGAGTCAAACTGCTCATCCAGCAGCTCTACTATGGAACAAGACACAGCTGAAGTCCCAAGCGAGAGGTAGCACTACCCCATTTGCCCAATTTGTTTCTCCCTTTCCACTTGGATTCAGAGTGAATCCCTAAGAAATTGGATTATCCAGCAGCCCACGAACCAGCAAAGTCCTACCAGTAGTCCATGACACAACCAGGACATTGGAGTTGCAATTTTAATTGCCAAGAATTGCATGTAGGTCTTGAACTGCAGGTTTGGTCACCTACAAAAGGGCATTGTCAATTTACTAGATATTTCCTCAGAGTATCATAATTCTGAGGTATTACCAAAGACTGAAGTTGAATCCTTGTTTTTAATTTGGGGGAAAAAGAACAAGTGACACTGATGATTTTATTTTTTTTTGAAGTGCAAGTTTAAGAGCAACCATCCGCTCATTTCTCATGTAACCAGTAATCAAGCTAGTGATCAAAGAGATACTTTATTTTCTCTTTCATGGTATTACAAAGGTTGTATAAGAAAACAAACCCAAGGCAATGTAATTGGTTCACCTCTGTGCATTTCTTTATTATTTTTTTTTTTTACCAAAAGAGTTGTATTAGCATAAGGTATCTATTTTTTACCCCAATTAGAAAGCCCAGAATGGAAAGACCAAATTCAGCACCAAGCATGGCACCTAGCTCTCAGTTCATATGCAGGATCCAAGAATGAGGTAACACCTCCTATAAAAAGCTGAGGAGCAGAAAACATAGCCTGCACAGTTATCAGCCAACAGCAGCTGATGAAGTCACCCTCAGCCTATGTTTTACTACATTCTGATTTGTAAAGGAAAGCTAGAATAAGTATTACTGCAAGTTAGTGTCTTGTACTATATGGAAGCTAACATTTTTTGCTCAAAAAACTTCCAGAGCACTTAAGTTGCTGTTGGTTGTGTCAGTCTAAACTGAAATGCAGCACTGAATATAAACAAATATTTAGCTTCTACAAATGGAGAGCACTTACTAAGTCTGAGTGATTTACAAGAGGTCATTACATCTCCTTGAATAATCCAGTTAGAAATTACTTGTTTTAATAAGAAATCAGTTCAGTAGCACAACTAAGATTTCAGATATTTTTCCGCTCTTCTAGTACACTCCACTTTTTGTGAAGCAACTGGTTTGTTAACACATTATCATACATTTATGAGCACTCTAGTAAACAGCTTTCTGCCATTTTACAAAATCTTTGAATTTCTAAGATGCAAAGAGCTCTCCTTTGGTAAATGTACAACCAACTGCACGTTGTGGAGTCAGACGACTGGCCAGCCAAATCTCTGTAGAGCAGCATGAAGCTGGCAATGCTCCTATTTGAGGCCAAATTCTAAAGACAAATTTGCATTTGAATGCAAGATGCAGCTAACAGATCAGCTACTATTTACCATGAAATCCCATGCTTTAAAGTTAGCAGCCAAATCTTACGTGTTTGCCTAATCCAGGTCCTAGCATTTAATTATGCAGTATCAGCACACTTCATTTTACATTAAAATGTGTATCAAGGTGACTAAAACACAGAACAGACAGAAACAGCTTACCTTGGCTGCATAGATGGAGTCGATGTAGAATCTAAAGTTGACTGAGTTTCCTGGGTGCTGCCTTCTGTGCACTGAACCGGTAAGGACTCAGTTATACTACTGACAGAAGTTGCTGGAAGGAAGACACTAATGTAAAATGTGTTACACTACTTCTTGGGATTACAAAAGTTATACCATGCAATTATTCCTCGACCCCCACGACATGAGCCAGGAACGTAATTGAATCTCAGCCTGTATCATAATGAAACATAATTTTACAAAAAGTAATTATGTTTGGCCATATTTTGATTACGTTCCAGCCCCAGGCCCCTAGAAGTTAGAGCACGAAATTCTGAAGCTGGAGCTTTAAAATAGTTACTATTTGCTGCTAATTAAAGCTTCTACAAACAGCTTTCTCAGCATAAACTGCGGTACTCTGACATCATAAGCTTGGGTTTTGTTTAAAAAACAGCACAGCGAGAAACAGCAGTGTAACAGCCTAATGCCAGCTCCTGATCCATTTTGAAGTTGTAAAGCCTGGATCCCCAGATTTCAATGGAAGCTATTACTGCAATTTTAAAAGTCAGGTTTTAATATTCAAGTCAAGGAGGGAAATCTTCAAGTGTGCCATGAGATTCCTTGCTGTCAGCATCTAGCCAAGTCAGAAGAGACATTTTAGCAGCTCCAGGGAAGCACTCCCTAGCCTGCTTTCCCCCAGCAGAACATGCTGAAGTTGAAAACACTGGGCTGAAAAGCACAGAGAAAGGGTTCCTCTTTCTGAGGACACTACCATTATTTTAAAGGGGGAAAAGCACTCTAGCTTTTTCTACAGAGTCAATGTAGAAAAACAGCACTTATTTCAATGGGCAATCTGCCTTGTAGGAAAGACCATCGTACAGGGGACACTGGGCCAAAAAACACAAAAAGTGTCTCTATCTGAAGTTAGGAGAAACTAACTTCAGCATCAGGCTGCAGAAATTAAATACCTGTATTTTAAATGCTTTCAACAAACATTCCTCAAGCTCAACGTTATCTCTACTGCCAATAATTTCAGGAAAAATATGTTGGTATGGTATTTTTTCCTGTATTTTTGTATCTTCAAATAGGAAACTCAGATTAATACAAACATATTAGCAAGAGTCTACTTCTGAGCAGATTAATCAGAACACAACTATATTATGAGCATTTCATCCAACCTCATTCAATAAGGTAAGACACTTGAATAAAACTGTTTGCCCCAACGCTCCGATACTTTTAGTATCTGGACACGACCAGAAAACAAGTCACTGCCTCCTATGTCATTGAGTTGTTCAAACCGATGTGTGTTACTTACCAGGAGGGCTAATTCTACCATTACTGTTCTGCCTTTGAAGATGTTCTTTGTAGCACACTGAACACATGCCATTTGTACGAGGATTCCCATAAAATCCGCAACCAGTGGAACAAAGCATAGGCACTTGGCTACGGTTAGTTTCTTGAGCCATTTTCCCTTCTTCTATAAACCTGAAATTGACACATGCAACCCAGTTTTTAGAGGCCCAAGAAAGCCCTTCTCTTACAGTTGACATTTGAAAATCTGGAGTTTCCTATAGCTCAGCAAAAAGATATTCTAGAAAAGATGCCTTGAGGGTAACTCAATGCCCTTTCCTAAAAGGTCTATGAAGTCTGCCCAATAATACATATACGGTCATAATTATGCTTTGCATAACCCATACATACAGACCCTTCCAGCCCCATCGTTTTATGGTCAATATATAGCCCACAAAGAAAAGACACTTTAGAAAATACTGGAAGCATTGCTGCTAGAAGCTGTAAGTTAAAGGGAGGGGGACACCTATGCTGAACTCTTCCTGAAACCTGAACTGCTGATACTGTGAATGAGAACTATAAAATGAAATACAAGCATGGTAACACATGCTTACTTACCGCATAGTAATTATAATTAGCAATAGTCACATGAATTTGCAAGTTACTGTTTAGTCACTGCATCGTTAGTGAAGGACAACACAACTACTTACCACAAAACTTGTATTACAATTTTTCACGTGCAAAAAGAAAATCACCCTTTCTGTCAAAAATATTAGTCTAGGTACATGTACCTCCTATATATCAATTTTGTGTGAAAATATACTAAAAATGAGAAATAAGTATCAAGGCAACTCATAACATCCTTAGACGTTACGTTTTCATCAACACTGTACAATCCATGGTTTCTGTCCCTGGCTCATAAGGATCTGTAAACCTTCTTAATACAAGAAAATTACAACAAATTACTATTTTCAATAGTGTTCTGAGCCTCCTAACTATTCTCAAATGGTCTTATAAAGCAGCTTTGACATCTGTCACTCAGGTAAAATTAATTTTCCATTTTTTCCCCCCACACACACTCCCAAATATATTCTTGACCTCTTTTGTATCAGTTTTACAAGAAAAGCCTTCCTATTAAGAAACTAAGTATCTCAAGGTATCACTTTTCTCATTCAAAATCAATTTAGCTATACCATTTTATACTTCCTGATTAAAACTTCAGCTGAAGCATGGATAATTTTAATTCTTGCAGGATAAGCAATATTACTGAAAATAATTTAAAAAATAATCAATCTTTCAAGTAACATCAGTATACATTTCAAAAGCAAAGCAAAGAAAATCCAGAGGGGAAGGGGTTTCAGGATACTTGAATACTTCGATTGCCAAGTTATAAAACTAGATCAAGCTACAGTAACAAGTACACCAGGGTAGAAAGATTTCCTTTTACCTAAGATGTATTTGAAGCCAACTACAAACAAGTTTCCCATTATTTTGTTTTTAGACAAATATCCTCATCTCCTCACACCCACATCTATTGCATTTTGGTTTTATTTCCCCAAAGGATGTGAAATTGACACCTCAAAAAGCAAACCTCTGGGTTGCAACGCTAACAGCAACAGAGAAGCAACAGTCGGGTTTTCTGTTCGCAGCAATAAGGTACTCTAAGGATGAGAAAATACTCAAGATGTAAGACAAGGAAGATGTACAGGCAGGAAGAAAAAAGTCTCCGATAATATCTTATTCAGCTTCAACCTGCAATTAAGCTTATTTCAGCTGTTTGACTGCACTCCCCCACCCCAATATAGAAGCATTTGCTTTCGGCATACAAAGCCCCCATTGACCTTAAACGACAGCTAAATTTGATTTTGCTGAAGTACGGTACTTGTAGCTGAAAGAGCACTTTCATTCCTGCCTTTCTCCAGACAGCCCTTTAGAATGAAACTGCAAGTAGCACATGTGGGAATTCAATTCTTATGCTGGGCCCAACGTTCAGTGAAGCCATTTCATGAAAGTGTAAATGAACGCAAGTTTTCTCTTTGGTAACTCAAACCAATTTAAAGATGAAGCCTTACGCAAGTCACTCTTGGCACAGAATGGTTAAGATTGAAAGACTAATTAAAAAACACTTTGGACAGAATATTTCAAGGACTATTAGAGATTCAATGTCATAATACAAGTATTAATCCTTTTAATTTTAGACAGCAGCATATTAAAGGAACCCTACCACCCTAACTTTCAAAATCTACCGTGATTGCCTTTGTGTTCAACAGTTAGCTTCAGGCAGCACACAGGAACTCAATAACAGCACCAGTTACTGCTAATTTTCTTATTCCCCAACACAACCACTGCTGAAGGGACCAGGTGCTAATGCAATCACAGCATAACAATTTCTAACATGGACTAAAAAAAAAAAAAAAAAACCAAACCAGTCTGCTTCAATTCAATAAACAAATTGTGAAAGGTGCACAAAGATGCCCAGAAGAAAAACAAGAAAAGCTGGACTGAGTTCCGGCTAAGCCAGTTCTCAAGTTCATTAACCAGTGGATCCTGCCACCAGCCAAAGCACAAGCCACTGGCATGAGGCTCCAGAACACTTAAATCTCCAAGGGGAAGTGCCAGGGATTCTTCTGAAGAGCTTTCATGAAAGCCACAGGAAGCGGACAATCCTTCATTGGTTGCTAATATTTAGGCAGTAAAATGGAGAAGAGATAGGATCAAACTGATGCAATGTTACAAAGTCAAACGAGAAAGAAGTTGAACCAACAGGACAGCTTGTTGCAATCATAAGGGGGAAATTACATATAATCACCCACACCAGCTCCAGTGCTCAGCTGGATCCTCACCCACCCAATTAGCTCCCTGAGCCATCAAAAAAAACACACAAGGAAAAAAGGGCCATCACCACCACAGAAAGTTTTCTGACAGTTCAGTAAGCTCAAATCAGTTCACACATAAAAAAAGAAAAAAACACAATGCAGGGGAAAAAAACTCTGGAACTGATGCAAGGGATGGCATGTGACCAGGAGGGACAATACACATTTTAGCAGCCTGTACACTGCTGAGATGGCTCGCTGATCTATCTGAACCCAAGAGCCAGAATGCCAAACCAGTATAATAAGCTCTTGCACCCTAGCTTTCTCACTCCCTCTCCCACGCTGATCCCCCTCCCTCTCAGCGCTCACATGGACCAAAATGAATCAAGGAAGTGATCAAACTTAGCCAACCACTCCATCTTTTGCCAATTAGTTTTAACATAGACTGGTTTCCGAGCTTGTGTTTGTCACGTGTGCTGTTCGGGCATAAGAGAGGATCTAGCTGAAGACACGTGTGGAACCACTTGTTTTAGCAGCACAGCAGGCTTAAAGCATTAGGAGAACCACCAGCCAAAAAACAGGCATTGAAAACGTAAGAGAATCAAGATCCAAGTGCTGGTGGTTCCTGCCACTGTACTTAGACATGCCTCTCCTGTACACATCCACTACTGGCCAAGGGCAAAGGCCAAGATGACACAGCATTGTGCCTCAGGGACTTTCTTCCTCACTGCTCCGGCAGGAGTCAAACAGCTGCAAGCAGAGCAGCCAGACTGTCCCCATCTCAGCAAACATGAACAGCAAGAGATCACTGAACAGATGTTTTGGGGGAGGGAAGACACCACCCCCCACCACCACCCCACCTCAGTTCTTGGCTCAGCTTCAGATGATTCGTTTCAAAACCGTCCGTAATTCCACACACAGGAAGATCCACAGAACCACTGCAACCAGCCATCACACAAGCCAGTAATGGTGGGCTGCCGCTGAAATTGCGGCCTTGGAAGCTCCGTGAAAGGGGC
This sequence comes from Falco naumanni, assembly GCF_017639655.2. Taxonomy (NCBI): domain Eukaryota; kingdom Metazoa; phylum Chordata; class Aves; order Falconiformes; family Falconidae; genus Falco; species Falco naumanni. The sequence goes on along the minus strand of NC_054060.1, from coordinate 12,457,303 downwards.
AAGTCTGCTCCCGCAGCCCCAGCCCCTGCTGTGCACCCCCTCCCCTTCCTCAGGTCAGATCGGTTCATATATCTCATGGGAAGAACAGGAATATTTATTCTGGTGAACTGGAGAGCTTGCTGATCTGACAGAAGATCAACTCCAGAGAACCGTATACGGTGCAAAGAACTGACAAGGCTAAAAATAGAACGACCCTTTTTCGGGGCAACTAGCCCTTGCTGAGCATCCAGCCTACTGTAAAATATATCCCAATGCATACTCTACCTGTGGTTTCAAAACTGGTCTCCTAGCTTGGCTTCAGTACAAAACTCGAAGCAGCTTCATGGCTGAAGTGATTGCAAGGTCTTGGGATCAACATGGTTACACCTGTGCCCCACTCGGTTTGAGGTGCCACAAAATGAACGTGGAGCTTGTAAAGCTGCTGGAAATACCTCTGGGCTCTGCCTGTCCCCCCGCCCCTGCTCCCCAAGCTGTGCTTGCACAACACTTGTAAGGTCATCCTGTTACTCCGAAGACAGGATTGATTCTCCTTCAAGAAAAAAAACAACCAAACTCCTTACAGTATCTTAAGCATGTTCCCTCCTTTGCTTTACAGCATAGTTGTATAACCAGTTGTATGAGCACTAGTAAGAAGGAAGCATACTAAAGGGAAGCAAACAGCCTTAAACAAACCCCCTCAACACAACTCCAGAACATCCACTTTGTTGAAGATTATGGAACAGCCTCTTTTTGTATTAGCTGAAAACTGCTAAACTTAAGTCAGTCAAAGTTACCTCTGATAATTTTCTTCTCAAAAATATTTACTGCCACTAGAAGCATGGTAGCACACAGCTCTGCAGGCTAAGTTTGTCGTTTTCCTGCAAACCTGGTGCTTCAAGTCTACCTATTCCTGTTACTCCTGACATAAACAACTTAATTCATCTGTAAGGCCTGATTGCTGCTGCTACAGGACCTACCATTCCCCCCTTACCAGTGCACATCTTAGACAGTAAGTTTTTCTCCGTACCAAGAAAAAACCACAACAAATCACATAAAGGACATTCCCAATTACAAAATGTAGTATTTCTACAGCTTCAGCTCTATAAAGTAGGGTAAGTCTTTTGAATATCAGGTTCTCTGGGAAACGAACCACCTCTTCCAATACTCTGCAAAGCAACTAAAAAAATATTTGTGGATATTCCTTCCCCATAGAGCTGGCACCACAATATTGGTCTTCCCCCCCCCCCCCTTTTAATTAAAATGTTTATATGCCACTACTTTCAAATAACTGATACCCTAGCTTTATAGGCTTCAAATGTTAATCAGTAAGATCAGAGAGAGCAGTATTTAGCAGGATTAAACACACAAGGTTTAGGAATAATCTCTCTCGTCCCCAGCAAGAAAAAAAATCCCACACAGAAACTAGACCTCTCTTCAGCTATCTTCCCCAAAGAAAAGGGCCTCTGGAATTCTAGTTGTCCTCATACTTCAAGGTGTGGTAGGGAAAGCAGGCAGATCCTCAAATCCACTGCCCCAGCCAAAGGACAGTCTTGTATTCTGCAAACACTCCTAAAATTTGTGACTGGTATGGGAAGGATCCCTCCCCAAATGCTAATGCTGAAGCAGAAGAGACTACCCAAACAGCACTCTCCTTCAGCTGCAGTACCAAACCAGACACAGCCTGAGCCATACCCATGCCAGCCTCAAAAATGCTTCTCAAGAAGAAAGCAGAGCATTTAGTGTTAAGCTACTCTTCACTGTCAGAGATCAACACACTGACAGATTTCAGCTGACACTCACCTCAAAGGATGAATCCAATTTTTAACAAGTGATAAAACACTCCTTCCTCCATCATAATCACCTTTATAATGAAGCAGTTCAGCACTGATTTAAGTAGCACCAATACTAATGGTCATTTTTCCTTTCTGCTAATGAAGCAAGGAAGAAACTGCAAAAATGGTAAATTGTGCTGGTTAAGCATATAAAGAAAGCCTCATACCAGGCACAAATAAAAAAAATGAAGTTGTGTAGACAAAAATGCATGTCATTTTAGAATATGTATTGGTACAGATACCCGATACCACCTGTATCACCATATGAAAAGGCATGCTGGTACAAAAACAAAAATGGGAAATGCATTCCTCCACAGGCTTATCAAAACAAATGGCAAATAAAGACCTAAGAGCAGAGCACCGTCGAATCTTGCTGAAAAAGTTAAAGCACTGGCTGTGTTTGGGGATACTGCTTCACAGCAGAATTTGCAGAGACACAGCAGCTCAGGTGTCCTGCTGAAAGCAAGACACTACTCACAGTGTAAAGCACTACACTCACAAATTAACAGCAAGTTGTAGAACTGTCCTGTTTTCTTTTTACTCCATCCATCTCTCCCAAAAGGCCCCAATTTACATTCACTGAGCAACCGTTGGTAGCTGCTTTAAGGCATTACCATGTCCCAGCAACTTGCTACGGAGCCAAGAACTGGCAGATCTGAATAGGGGCCTCAGTCATTACAGTTCAGCCCAGCTTGCTGGTTGCAGTCAGACATGTCATTTCATCTACAGCCTGCCCTGGCTACACACTACAGCTGGTTCAGATTTGCCAGCATAGCTACATGTGTAGTTACACTCTGCCCCAGTTTCATCAGAATGCTTTGAGTTAAAAAAGCGAGTATGGTTAAGGACCAACAATGCAAGCAGATCTGTAAGGGCAGCGACCTCTTTGTTCCTGTAGCAGCAGAATACACAGCTGCTGCATTTTTTCAAAACACTGAAGTTATCCAACTTCCTCAACACCAAGAGAATCCATGCATTTTAAAGCTTTCAATCCATTCCAGCAGGCATCCAGTTTTCTTCCTGCTCACAACTAAATATAGTTTTAAGTTGCAATTTGAACTACTTAAGTAGAATGTATAAAATGACTTAATAGTGAAAACAAAAGACCAAAGAAAAAGACCAAAGACTTAAATAAGATGTTCTCTCAACTTACTTGACAAGTCATCCAATACCTACTTATGTTCCAATCTATTCCTGTTGAACAGCTTTTTATTTTTGTTCCATGCATAGACATTTCAGGCTAAAATCAAGCACATACATTAGACAAGCCTAGCAGAAACTTTACAAAGACACAAAGAATTACAGAAGCCTTTTCTTCACTTCTAATTTTTAGTAATCAGCAACTTTACATCCTTCAATGCAAGACTTATAAGTAAAATCTGAACCCTCAAGAAGGCTACATTACCTGTACAGTGTAAATCCCGGATTTGAGATGGAAGGAGGACTGTGAAAGAATCGCTGGGGGGGGGGGGGGGGGGGGGAAGGGAGGAGAAGCCACACATATGAGAGAAAGTGCAAGTCTCACAAGTGGCAGATGGACAGAAGAGAGACAGTTCAGGTCTTAGGAAGAAAAGGCACGTTAGCAACTTTCAGAACTAATATGACCCAGAATATTATACTACTAATGTTACATCATTATACAACCCAGGAACACTTGGTATACACAAAGCCTCTAGTGTTAAAGCGTGCATATTGCTAACTACAGCTGTCTGCTCTTGTACTCAAGGTTACACAGGGAACAAGAGAACGTTTCACTACAACCTCTTCACTCTTACTAGGGAAGAACAAAGACGCACAGATTCTATACCGGTATCAAGAAGATCACTGATAATAAGGATTCAGCCTTCTATGCCTGTCTGCATACACTATTAATAGATGTTACTTTGAAACTGTAATTACCACTTGTGGCCACGCTCAGCCTTTGTAAAGTACGGATTACTAGGACCAAAGATTAACTGCTGTAAAACAGGGTACCTCAGAAACTCTCATTCACCTCATGCAAATGTACCAAATTACTTGCAGTGACCACTTAAAATCTACAGACAAAAACCAGAAGCATAAGCAATTTTTTTCTTACTTAATTTCCAACCTTTTCAGTATAGTATATACACAAATATATATATTTGGTATATATAAACTTCTATATACCAAATAAAGGGGCAACGCCATGAAGTTCACTAGTCTACTGAAGATTAATCTTAAAAAAACAACCAAGCAATTTAACAGGTACATTTTATTGATTAGGAGGAATCACATTTTATTCACACGGGATTTTTCTAAGAGGCAGAGTACAGACAACAGGAGTTTCATGAAAGTGTCGGAATTCCAGAATGCTGCCACACAGTGCTACCAGCTCTCACTACATGATGGTAGGGTTTTTGTGGGAATGGCCACTACTTTATGCTGGAACATCTGGTAACTGCTGCAGCACCTAAAAGAATAAACGCAGCACTCTGTATTAAGCCTTCAAGAATTTTCCTTCTATTTATCATGTATTTCAATTTGAGCCTAAAGCAGCAAAATACAACTCAAGATGCCAATGTTTATCATTGCTAGTACAGCTAGGCATGTACATTTGGCCTTAGTTGTTCAAGGCTAAGACTGCAGCACCACTAGAATTAGGCCCTTCCATATGACAGTATCCAAACTTTGTGAAATTCAAAGAAACTATTTTTTTCGCTGGCTTAGAAAACTTAAGTGTCTCCTATTTATTTCTTATTCCCCAGCAACATGATACATTTGTAGCCTACCCCAGTTAATCCAGGGAACTCCAGCCCCCAGAGAAGTACAGAGATTTCAGAAAGAGTGCCACCAGCATGTTCTAAGCTTCTATCGGCTATCTGAAAATCGAAACTGACAAAGCTGCCCTTTTGAGGAAGTCAACCCAAATGCAAGTGAAAAAAAAAAACCCAAAACAAAACCTGCACACAGCACAGAAGTCACTCCTTGGGCTCAAGAGAAAAAACAGCAAGTAACTCTTAGAACTTGCACTTGTTTACAGCAAGACACAACAAGGACCTTCAATAAAGATAACTACTTAAAACATTAAAAGCACTGAGAGCAACAGAGTAACTATAGTTGTTCTGTACAAAGTAAAGACAATTTCTGAGTGAATTACAGACCAAGACAAGTGAACACAAGAAAAGAACATGCCGTATGTTTTGGGGAGCTGTTTTTATACTGGTCTTTTGTCTGGTACTTTGTCACTGGGGGAGTCATGGTGGCAGAAGTCCAAGAGGCATATCTGAGGAATGCAGAGGACACTGGCTAGCCACCCCACTGGTCACACTGTCCTACCCAAAGGATGCTATGTCCATCCACAAGCCAGAGGAGAGACCAAAGCATTCTCCTCTCCAAATGTGAGGTTGTACTTACTCAGCTTAGCCTACTCAGATCATCCAAGATTTAAGGCTACAGGCAGACAGGCTTACCAGGTCCATCTCTGGAAGATGGCTTTCTCTATGACAAGACTGCCACAGAAACCTCACATGAAGTTACACTTCTGATGAAACATGCAACTATTAACAAAAGAGCATACTTTCAGGTAGTGCTTGCTCTGGCATCTCTTCTCAAGAAGAATAAAAATTCAGGAGTTACACCCATTAGAAAAATCAAACCATCTCAGGAATTGCTTATCAGCAGCCTGCTACATCAACTCACACAAACCAGAGTTTGCATCATGTGTACCTGAACCAGTGTTGAGCTGCACTAGCTGCAGATACTGCCTGAGGAGCCCTTTCCTTTCCTCTAGAGTTTGCGCTATATCATAGCTGTGCTTTGGCATTAAGGTGCCCAAGCCAACGACTGCAGGAATTCTCAAGATGCTCTCCATATTCCTACACAGCCCTATAAATTTAGGGTTTATTTGAAATCTGTCAGATTACAGGAATGCCTTCTTTTAAAATGGCCTACAAAAGGTAAGAAAGTTCCTCTGAAACAGACAACAAGGCTACATTCTGCTTTCTTTGGCATCATATATTGAAGTCAGCCATTTCCAAAATGAGAAGTTGTGTAAAATGAGGATCAGGAGAATCTAAAATTCTCTGCATTCCCTTAAGACACCAGACCACAGTTTAAAGGATGTGGAAGGAGGGCAACTCCTTAAACTATCTTTCATGCTGTATTTTAAAACAGGTTTGTTTTTACATTGATGAAAAATAATCTGTAAGAAGGATTCAAACACTTACAAGATTACCCATATAATTACTGAAAGAATAGATACAGATTCAGTAATCGCTTCTTTTGAGCTTCAGTAAGTAATCTTCTCTCAATACAGCATAAGTTTCACTTATTTTAAGCATATCAAACCCAGAAGAGATAAAAGCTGCTTTAACACAAGTTCCCAAAATAGCTTCTTGTTAACAAAACACCTGTTGCTCAGAACCGACAGTATGCACAAAACACTTTATAATTTGTTTTTGTAAACAGCACTATGTAGAATTTTAATTACCTTATAATGTTACAGTTTGACGTGGGCCAAATGCTAAGGGAGGTCCTGCTCTAATATCAGGGTTCCTAGCTGTTAATAAATAAAACTATCATCATTTCTGGCTAGGGCATCTTGAATTTAACTTAACTTCCAAGAACATTGTGATTATCATGCATGATGTGTTTTTCTATTCAGAATTATGCACTATGTCTAATTTAAGTGTTCAAAATTATACAATGCCCTTACTGTGGTTCGATGTGGAACTCAACCTAAAGCAAACGCCTGACCAAAGAGGTTATTCAAGGACAAGTTTTCAGCAGAAGAGGTATGATGTTCCCTGTGGCAAAGCTGCATTCTTCATCTTTTGCAATGCACTTAAATTTAGCCAAGCGACTCAAAGGTGCTATTTTGTTTTAACCCTAATGTTATTCTAGGGGGTTTTGTTGTTGGGTTTGCTTTTTTTTTTCCCCCCTTAATTATTTCAATCACTGGGGAGGCCAGGTTACCTGATCCCAAACAAGTTACTGGATGTCTAAATACTAAAATCTATCACACCACACAAAGCACAGGAAAATATTACACAGCTGATCAGCAGCCACTATGCTGGGCAACCCATCACTTTAGTGAAACTAAATATATATTATATATTTATATGTATTAAAGATATTAATATACCAGCTGGTAACACTATGAAGTTTTGCATCTCTCAGGTTTCCTCTCAACTGTCAACTTACACTGCCTGAAATACTGCAACGTGTAAATGTGCCCAAGTGCAATCAATATACATGCATCCAACACATATGTATATGAACTAATGCACAGTTTCATGATCTAGGTAATTTGGGGCTTTAGGTACTTCTGCCACAGTATTGCTGGGCCAGGAACTGATGAACCTTGAAGACTTCATTCTTCAAAAGCTTGGACTGGTTCTTCTATCTGGTTTATAGTGCAGCTCTACAGCTCTGTGCCAGAAGAGTCAAGGCTAACAGTGCACTGCAGGAGGATGGTGAAACTATCTATTTAGTTTCAGAACTGAACTCTAAGGCATAGCTTCACCCATAGTACAAGCCAAGGAAAAACGCATGCATCACCAAGAGGTCAAAGTGAAAATTAAGTAAGAGTTGCCTTGTTGTCAGCCTTGACTACCCAGGACAGTGTCAGATTAACAGATAAGGGGCTAAGGAATGATCTGAAATTTGCAGTGTGAGACACTCTCCTTTCTGAAGGTTTCCAAAACTACACTACTTCCTCAGAGGGAGAGGTCATTATGCTGTTTAGGAAAAGCTTAAAAACTACTGAAAGACATTTGACTTAGGACTGGCACTTTTTCCCACTGCCATCATGAAACAGAAAAGAGGGGGGTTTATATTCCTAAGCCTATACAGAACAGACTGCGTGTATTTCAGTTTCTCAACTGACAAGAAAGCCAGAGCTGACAGCTTTCGAGTAAAAATCTGCATTGTAAACACTGTGCTTTAATAGTCAGGGCATCCTTTTTACCTACTAATACTCCAGGTACAATTCCGTAAACTGCCTTTCTGATAATCAAGCTTGCTATTCATTCTGTTTTCAGACAAGATTCAGCTATGTGAGCATGCATTTCTAGTACAATGTCTCCCCCACTTACTGTCCAGAATACTTAGATCAGCAAGTTAAGAGCACAATAGCCTAAAAATAGCATGGCTGGATGCCACTGTATCCCTTTTTAATACGATGGTACCTTTGTACAGAGTTCTTTCCACAATTCTACATAGAAAAACACAGCCATAAATGGATTTAAGGGAGGGACTTGTATCCAAAAGGACCAAGCTGTTAAGTAGTGCCATGGGATTTCCCTTTTTCCTCAAGCCACATAAACAGAAATTTGCATTTTTAGAAGCATTTTGAACAATAACTTTTCAAGTACATCTGACTTCTCTTTTTATCCTCTTGCCATAGTGATTGTATTCTGCCAGAGAACAGACTGACACATGACAGAGTAACAGCACTTTCTAGAGAAAGGAAAATTCATGATATAAAGGAGCAGTAGACAAACATAGAAAATGCAAGCTACACCTCCCTTCAATTATTTTCCTTGACATATTAAAGCCTGTATCACACTTCAGAATGGATGAACAGGGAACAAAATCTGCTCACAAGATACTGAGCCACAACTGTCAGCGAGGTGTGGCTTTCTATCACGATGCTCGTTCCCTTCCATCCACAACACCGGCCAACTGAGCTTCTATCAGAAAACAATGGAGAAAGAGCACAATATATTCCCTTCCGTTATGCTATAACGTCAGAAACAAGAGGGTGATCAGCAAGACCAATGCCCTTCAGATTGGCCTACAGTGCATTCCCAGGCACCACAGCCTCAGCTGCTGCATTACGTTAGGCTAGTTCCAGAAGTACCAAGTCCTTGCTGTGGCTTGAAAAAACAAAAGCCCAGTGCCCTAACACCGTCTCCCGGAATTCTTGTCTCACGCTCCTTTTGCGAAGACAAAAAACCCCACACTACTATCAAAGTATATTTGTATCCCTTACATTAAAAAAAAACAATTTTAACCCCAAATCCTGGGTTTCAAGAGAAGACTTTCCATTTTAACAACTAACTTGACACTGCCTAAGTAAACCCAGCAACACCACAATGCACATTTTACACTGTATATGCCACCCTGTGTAAATTCACCAGATAGAACTATCAGGCCATACAAAGAAGTTTCAATAAATTCTTCATCTCGGGTCATGACAGTCTGAGAAATTAAGATGTCAGAGCTGCAGCAAGGACTCAGGTCTTCCTAAACAGAGCAGACTGATATTCCAAGCATTCTAATTGTGCAGCGGGGGATGTCAGCTAGAAGATATACGGATAAGTAGGTAGCAACTAATCAGGGATTTATTTATATACAGAATGACTAGGTATAAACCTAAGACCACAGGTCACAGTCACATTGTGACTTTGCAGAACAACAAGCTCATTCTCGCAATAAAGAGAGGCCATAGTAACAGTCAAAAGTTTTACAGATACCAAGTTAGAGAAAAGCAAATGCAGGAAGGCAACACAATCAACTAAGTGACCAGAATGTGAAATTAGATTTTTTTTGTTGTTTTCCAAAAAAATTTTTAAAGCCAGTCAATTACTGCACTGCTATGCATAGGAGTTTTAAACGTTTGACTAGACTTATTAAGAAGGCAAAAAATCCATGCACGGCTCCCAGGCCAGTCCACAACAAACCAAACACTCCTTGATCTTAGCCCCTGCATGGTTTGACATGCTCAGATGACGATTTGTTTGTTATGTAACTAATAACACACTTACCTATTGTTACTAAACACTGCCTTCCTCATCTCTCAGGATACTTTAAACAAACCTCATGAAGACACATCGATATCCAAAACAATCCTATTGAGAAATTCTCAAGTCTCTTCCTTAAAAATGTTCCAGGTAAGTCCTTCCATGTTGCCACAATTATTTTTTTTCTTTTTTTGCAAGTTAGCAATCAAATATGTTGGTATCATGAAACACTAAACAACATACTTTTGTAGTTACTTTTCACCGAGACTGCAACATTTGTTTGATAACTAACGTGGTGAATACCTACACTTCATTCAAGGATTTAACACCTACACTTCATTCAAGGATTTAACACCAATATCCAACAGTACATCATATTAGCATATTTCGATAGCATGATCCAAACTTAAGTCTGGTGAAGTTCACTTAAAACTCTTCTATATCACCAACAAAAGCTACCTTGTAAGCTTCTGGCCTAATTCTGAAGGAGCTAAGAAGAAAGAACAAACTCCAAAACATCTAATTTTAACATTCAAAACACAGCCACTTCTTTTGCCCCTGCCTTGATAATGGTGCACATTCCAATGCAAGGTCATTCTGTTGCACAGAGAACATACTGCTACATCAAATTACACTGCACTGAAGTGTTGTTTCTATATATGATTTAAAAAAATAGTAATCTTAAATTCATACAGGAGGTAGTAGAGAAACAATTTTATCCTTCTTTGCAGTCTCATATCTCCCCTGCCACTCCATCCTCAAAAACAACTCGTTAAATGTTTTCTTCTGACAATCATAACTCAGAGATAGCCTTTTGTACAAAAAGGCAAGAATATGCCAAATCTAGGTACAGACATTTTACATTTTTGCCTGCAGAACTGATTGTTCTCTCTGGCCTCTCACCTCCAAATACAGTTTAAAACCTTAAGTGGAAAATACCTACCTTCCCCATGCAATATTCTGCTTTCATCAGCCCAATTATAATCAGCAGCACACAACTGAGAACTATCTAGCCTCCTGCTTGTTCAAGGTAATGGCAAAAACTTTAAGCCCTTGTTTCAAGAAACCCACATCCAATGCAAAATGTTTAAACAAGCTGAAAGCACCTCACTTCTATCCTCAAAAATACTATTAAGTTCCCACTACAAATTGATTATTAAGTTTGTATTTGTTTCCCCAGTCCTTCATGCAGATAAAAATGCCTTCGCATCATGAATCACAGGACACACCAGTGAAGTGTTGTCTTAAACCCTGGGCTAGTTAAACTGTTCAGGTGGTTGCTGGGGCCTGCCAAGTCAGCCACACTGTTTATAGTTTAGTTTTCCAGATACAGGATTATTACATTTCAGACAGACAAATACCGTATCCTGAAGGTTAGACTCCCGTGATAAAAATACATCCTGACAGAGCAGAATGGCTGAGCAGGGGTGGTCTTCAGCACGGAGCCAGTTTCGGCTTCTGCAAGACTGCTGAACCATTAAGTTAAAGAAAAAGTTGTGTGTTTAATACAATCGCTGCTTAACAAGGAGCTATTTTTAGGAAATACTCAAACACAAGTGTTCATTTGTTTAAGTAATACTCAAAAGATTGTCTTAAGTTATCTAAATGGAGCAGAAGATGAAGCAGTTTATCTCTTAATGCATATTTGAATAGCCAAAAAAGTTACTTTCAAGTGAAAAAAACTCAGCTTCTGTCAACAACTGGAGAATGAGCATGAAAACACAACCTGATGGAGGAGAAATGATTTTTGCACTGTTAAAGCTTTGGTTTTGCTAATCTCCATTCAGCTCAAAAGCCCTATAAACACAGTTCGAAGAAGGGATCTGTTAAAAATATATCACCCCACCCCTTCAATTAAGGGCTGAGAAGCTTATGACACATCTGAGACATCCAACAAGAACAGGGAAGAAGGACTTAATGTTCCTGATATTTTAAAGGTAAAAAAAAAAAATAAGCAGGTTTAAAAATCCCAAATGTTTCATGCCTCTGTTAAATAGATTTTAAAGCAAGAACAGACCCAAGCTATTTTTATTCCTTTGTAGTTCATGTGTAATTAACTGCTTATTTTCACAAAACCTTATTACAGTGTAAACATCATTGGCCAGATCATCTGCCCCACCCAGACTGAGCTCCACACCACAGGAGGCCAACTATCTCTGTGAGGAGCCCAACTATCTCTGTGAGGAGCCCTTGTATCTGCAGGAGAGGGCTGGCCCTCCCGTACCAATCTTCCCCACAACAGCAGGGCTGTAATGATCAACAGCTCCCTGAGCTCTCACCCCTTCACCATGTCCTTCCTAAAAAAACTTCAAGTAAACTAGCCAGCAGGCCTACCCCTGCATCAAGGACCATGGGCAGACATCCCTTTCTGGATACAGCTAAAACTCTCTAAGATGACATTATTTCTCTCCCTCACTCCCTTCTGCCTTGGGCATGCAGCAATTAGCAGAAATAATCACTAAACCACTTGGGAAACAGGGGGAGGAAGAAGAGGGGAAACGCGCCAGTTGGGTTGGATCGAGCCACTAATTTAAAACAATTATAGCTAACTAGTTGACTTTGCCTCCAGTGCTCACAGGACCCCCTCTGCTGGAAGAGGGGCAGGAGGCTCTTGCAAGTAGCAGAGGGCACTCAACAAGCATGGATCTGAAGCCCAGGTCACCATTTGCAGGATGGATGTCTGCCCTCCCCAAGGCTCCAGGCATGTTTTCCAGATATCACCCCATGGCAGGCGTGCAGCCTTCTCTGTAAGTAGTATTACACAGAACCAGAGCACAGGATTATTATCCCAGCACATGGTGGGCCACCTACTTCATGACACTGGGACGTGCCACCAGCAGTCAGTGGACCATAAAACATAGATTACCTTTGCCTCATAAACAGGGGAGATAAAATTTGATCCCACATTTGGTACACAGGTTTACAATCTTTTAAGAATCTCTTATTTACAAGAGAGATGTATATTCCGTCCTGGCACAAGAAGCAGACACATAAATCCCACAGCACACAACACATTCACAGTGTTTAAGGTCTGCAGATGGAGCATGTGCAGGAGAAGGTTTTACGAACAAGAAGTGCTGGAACAACCAATCCTCATGCAGGGACAACACGGGTCCTGCCAGCAACGGCTCTGAATGCAGGCAAGAAACATTTGCTGTAGCCTGAATACAGAAGTTGTACAGCTGTGCCAGCAAAGTGGTATGTTTATCCTTTAGGGCAGATCTGCTTTCTACAAACAGCCTGCATTAGAGTTGTACATATGTGGCGAGAGAGCTGAGCATTTCACTTCTGTGTGGAATAAATCAGGAAAATTGGTCCCAGAAAAGACATCCTTCCTAAGTCGGGCAGCAGAGGGGACCCAAGAAGAATGGCTATCAGTCATCAAGCAATATGAACAAAGCAGCCTCATATATTCAGCTTTTTTCCTATTCGAAGTAAAACCAGCTTTTGGCTAAATGTAGTATTTAACAGCATAGAAATACCTACGTTTGCTTCCTTTTGTTTAAGCAAGTCAAACACAATACTCAGAAGTTTATAGAAATTACAGCGAACAACACTATTTTTCTCGCCCCCACCTCAGAAGTCTGATCTCTAGCCATTCAGTCTAGGCCTAGCATCACTTGTAAGTTACAAAATGACTCAAAATCCAGGTATTTAAGCACTTACATATCCTAGTCTTAACTATCTCCCCTGATACACGCGATCTAGCCCACCTCCCAGCTAGAAGACCGCATATAGTCATGGCTCATTCTAAAGTAGTATTTCCAGGGTTTAAATACAACCTAGAACATTTTAGAAGTGTTATAAAAAAAGATACAAACAGATAGCAAGAGTAAATTAGTAATTCAGACCTGTAAGCCACTGGAGCATAGCAAGATGCAAGCATGTAAAGACACTGACACACATAAAAGTAATTCATACCCAGTATTTTGGGAGAAAACAAAATGGCTCAATGCAAAACTGAAAGAGTGAGGTACACACTTTAATAATCGCAGTTGTTTACATTCAGTAAAATCTCTAGGCAATTGCTTCCCACTGTCATTTGGAAGACTGTTCCTCAATTTGCACATCCATTCTTCCATCACCTTTACTAATCATACAAAACCCATCAAAATCCTTAGACTCAACAAGTATTAGGGCCATGAGTATTTCCTTCTAATTCCCAAGAGCAGCTGTATAAAAACTTAAGTGTTTTCATAAAAACCAGGAAATATTTAGTGAGGTAAGAAAATATATTCCCCATTCTGAAAGCACTGTTCTGTATATGGCCTCATCTAACAGACTTGTTAAAGATACAGAAAGCATGACATTTAAAAGAAAGTCTTCGTTCCCACCAGAAACCCCCTGCTTCCCGACACTCCACTTCCTGCTCTCCTCCCTCTCACCCTATCCCATGCCACCCATGGCAAACCGTACTTTTCCTCTTCCTGAAGCCCTTTCAGATGCAGAAAGTGTCACTAAAAATACCGTATGATAAATCCGGTACAGAAACTGAAAATAATCTCCCATCGAAGAGGACACCTGCTATCATCCGGCAATACAGGATTCAAAACAGATTATAAGCGATTCCAACGACAAACCCACCCCCCTCGGGTTTCACTGGCTTTTTTTTTTTTTTCTTTTAGGGTAGTAGCTGTAACCGAGCAGTAACACTTCATTTTCCTGCCTATGTTTGTAATCAGAGCTCTGACAAATCCAAATACTCTGCCAAACTGATGAAAAAGAAGAAAAAAATCGCAGTGTTCTATGTAGTTTTTACATATCTTTGTTCTAAATACTAAAGACCTGCGAGACATTCATCTCATCAAGAACAAATATACAGACAACAGCACAGCAGTCTTCAGAGCTACAACAAAAGACAATCTGAGACAAATGACTTAAAGCAAATGCTATCACTGAATAATCCCCTAGCAGCTGTCATAATTAGTTAGCTCAAATCTCATCAGCATCAGAGAAGTTAAGAGTTAAAATCGAGCTCCCTTCCTGTAACATTGTGTAACTCCAAAACAGCAGCATTATCCTCGCTATTTTAGAATTCGCATTTCTCCATCGGATGAGGTGGAACGACTCGATCCCTCCACTCCAAAAAAAACCCGTGCAAGCCCAGATATGACAAAAGAAACTCGGTCAAGTTTGAGCCTCTCAACACCTTATTTCCTGTCTAAAGAGCCCTTTTGTTCTGCTTCCCTGCATAAATGTTAATATTCTGCCATCATTAGAAAACGAAACAATGAAGAAAAGCCCCACGCACATGAAATTCGCTGCCCCCGAGGGCGAAATAACGCCACACGACGCGATTAGAACCGGAAAATTCCTACCAACAAAATCTCCACAATTTTCTGTTTGCTTCACCCCAGATTAACTTCACTTGAAGCTGTACTTCGGCGCAACCTAGCCTGGACGTGGAGCCCCGCCTCCCCAGCTCCTATTGGTCGAGACGGGGGAGCCCCGCCCCGCCACCCAGGCTCCGCTCCCCCATTGGCGGAGCGGCGTATCCATTATTTAAAGAACTTTTTCCTTGCTAGCAGGTTAGGCTGGGCAGGTTAGAACACCCTGGGCAAGCTGCTTCTTAAAGGGACAGGACCCCGCTCCGGGCTGTGACAAACTAGACCCTCCGGCGACTCGTCGCCCCGAGCGAGCTCAGGCGAGTGCCCTTACAAGCGGCGGCGGGCGGCCAACCCCCCGGCGGCCCCTCCGCGTCCCCCGGCAGCAGCGCTCCCGGGGGGTCCCCAGCCTTGCCCCCACGCCGGGTGGGGGGGTGGGGGTGGGGGGGCGAGCACCCCAGCGGGCTGGCAACGCGCCTCCCGCTGCACTTACCCCCCTGCCGCTCGCTCTGCTTGGGGGGGGGGGGGGGGGGGGGGTGATGCCATGTGGGGCTGGAGCCCACCCGCGCCAAGAGTGGCTGGAGCTACCCCGGCAAGCCGGGCACGCTGTGCAATTACTAACCCCGGCTAAAAATGCGTTGGGTTGCCAGTTCCAGAGACTCCTCTGCCCACTTAAAGCATGAGTCAGCAGAAGAGGAGCTCCGCAGGAAGTGACTGTCTCCATCTCACAAGGTACCATGGCTCCTGCCAGAAACTTTTCGTGCTTATTCAGGCTTCGCTCAACTGAACAAATTTGCAAGATCCTGTTCACCTTCTGACAGCAGCGTTTCTCACAGCACAGCTTCCTCTTAACACCCGACAAAAGCCTGTCGCTTCGATTAAAAGTGTTTCTTTTCCCTCAGTGTAAACACCGATGCAGTTCCTTACCCATCTATCAAGTGAAAAGCCTGGAACACGCAACAGTAAAACCAAAACAAGGCTTAGTAAACATTTCACAAGTGCAGATATCACACCTCGTTGAGAAAAACCTTGCCCCATTCCGAACAAGCAACGCACGGGAGTGCCAGAACACAGTCGGTGTTCCCTCCTGCACCCACAAAGCACCACCAGTTACACCAGACTTACCTCATTAGCAAGGTTGCCTTAGATACAACATTTCCGTGTGTTTAGTGTAAAAATAACTAAAAATACTAAGCTAGAGGAAGATATAACACTTCTCAGCATAAGCACATTTGAGTTGGTTTTGTACTGCACAGGGGCAGAGAGGAAAAACTCCTCCTCGTTCCTGGTGCTCGCCACCTCTCCTCCAGCCAGCCTGCCCTTACTTCACCCACCGCCTGCGCCACAAAATGGGTACCTGCTTTAACTTTCCTACTGCAGATTAATCAAGTCCAAGACAGTTTAGCATTACTGCAAATACCACCCAACATCAGGAAAATATTTACAGCCAAGTACTCCCTTGAGCTGCGATACATACACCAAAAGAGCATAAAACCCACCTTCAGGAAGGACATTTAATTCCTCTGAAACGGTCAAATAGCACATTTTGTGTCACCTCCTATTTTACAGGAATCTATCACACCACAAATCCAAGTAGGACTGAAAGGCAGCAATTCATACAGTTTAAGTTAATAAGTATGAAACACTACAAGAACAGAATTAACAAGATTTACATAACTTCCCCTACAGAACCTAAAATACAAGCTGAAAGAACCAGACCTTAACCCCGGCACCTGATTTCAGTGCCCTGCAAGACTCTAGAAGTTAGTCGGGTCCCCTGAGGATAACTGTCAGGCCACTACTTCCACGACGCTTTTTTGACCAAATGTTATCTAAGCAATCAAAACCAAGAACATAGTTCATGCAAATAAAACATACCAGTAAATTGTCCTCTAAGTGTCTCTGTAACCAATCTTGGAAAGCTTCAATTTAGAGCATAATAAATTTAAGCCCATAAAAAACAATAGCAGAAGTCACAAATCTTACCAACGAAACTGCCTAGTGCTAGAGGAAGGCATGATGACCCTAAAGTCAGTGTTACTGTTTGAGTACTCTCAAAAGCAGGGGGGATGGGACACCCACAAACCAAATACATTACCCCAAAACTCCCCATCTCTATAAGCTGCCACAAAAGTCTAGCCACATCAGAACTGCAACAGTGATGAAAAGTAATTTTTATCATCAAACATTCCACACTTGAGCTCATGTTTCTCTTACACAGGCAACTAGCAGCTCCTTATCACTGCAACAGAGAAGTTTCATCCCTTTTTCTCCCCACCTTTCCCCTCCCAGTCATGCAGTCTGGCCAACTGCCTCAGCCCAGCTCTAGGGCTCATCAGACCCTTCCATCTGCCTCCAAGTCACTGATCTGGCAGAAGCTTGGCCAGCTTCTGATAAGCAAGAGTAGGGCTTATACCCAGAGCATAAGGGGAATGGCAAAGCAGATTCTCCTCCATTCAACACTGACAAGCTAGATTTGCTTACCTCATCTCATTTAAAACAAACAAAAAAACAAACCACACACACAAGACAAAACCATCATACTAAGAATGCCCTAAGGGTCATTTCCTACCCTCATAAAAGTTAAGAACCCCCACACAAAAAAAAAAATAACTGTGAAATATCCAAGCTAGGTTCATAGTTGACCCTACCTCACTGGGCAAGAAGTCATGGGTAAGCACATCTGCATCTAGAGGTTGGGAATCTGGACATTAAAAAATTGCTGTTCAAGTTATTCCATACTGAAGGAGACCTAGTGAAATCAGGCACTAAAAAGCCTGATTCACAAGCTCAGTTTCTGCACATAAGCCACCTATTTTCCCTGTAAATAGATACACATTTTTGAGAAAATGGAGAGGCACCATTTTAAGGTCCTGGCTCAAGTTATGGCTTTGCTACTCTTACAATATCTGTAGCAACGCAGAAAAAACAAAAATAGCAGATTGCAACTGGAAGTGCATTAAGCAGGGAAGCTTTGACAGCAGTGTAAAAAAGATTCAGTTTGCTGCCACTGAACTTTGCACTGAGGACAGTAACAAGGGAAAGCACCTGACTCTCATTTGACTATTGTAATCATGGAACAGCTAAAAGGCCATTTGTTCTGTAATCTTACATATACAGAAGACTGTAAGTTTGGAGAACTTGACAGCTCAAGAGATCAAGAGCAGAGCCTTTCATCTTTAAGTCACCAGTTCAAACAGAGACCAGAATAGTAGCGATCAAAAGCTACACGTGATGGCTGTTCAGGGATTAGATGAAGAGATGGTTGCTCACTGCCCAGTTCCCAACAGATCAATGTGAATCATGAGAGCTTTCTTCCCAGTTTTCACCTGTTTTTTGCAGTTATGAATACATTATACCTTCTGGATTCTGTACATGTTAATAAGTAGCAAAGCAACTGGAACTGCTGCGTACACACACTGAACTTGCATTGTAGAAAAGGACTTTACCCTCCGGTTGTCAATCATGTCAGCACTACAGCATGTGCTGAATTTTTTATTTATTATTTTTAAACAATAATAGCTCTGACTTTTAGCTTTTTCATTACTAGAGGTAGCTTTAAAAGTAATACTTAGCTTCCCATTCCTTTCACATCCTCAAATGCTGCAAGCCTGTTTATAAACAATAGTTCTCAAACTTGCTTGTCTAAGGTATTTTTTGGAAACGTAACAATTTTACAAGCACAACCCTGGCATTTGAGAAATGATTTTGAGACATTAGTAATTATTTTTTATCAAATCTAAGCAACATAAACTTCATAAGGGCCACGTCTACATAAGGACAGGGGAACAAAATTCCCTGTGTGATGAAAGAAACTTTCCTTTTCATATTCTTATACATTCTTCAACACAGTGCACAGTTCTTAGAAAGTCAGGTAGCAACAGCTCCTTTCCAACCTTAGTTTCAAAAGTCTGCAGAAGTACCTGGAATTTCCAGGCTGACAGGCTAGATGAAAAACAAGTTCAGAGTGTATGTTGACTGAAGGTTCTGGAGTGCAGGTTCACTGTCCTGCTACAAACACCAGTACCAAGAACAATCTTCTACACAACCCCAGCAATACAAAGTTCCATAGTTTTTAGTAGCGTATGACTTCTCAAGAATGAAGCTGCTGATGAAAAGCCAAGATCCTAGAAACTTCAGTATCCTTAGGAGTAACTAAGGAGGCCCTCGCATACAAAGAATTCAACTTGCTCTTCCAGGAGTCTAGAGAGAACAACATACCAGACTGATGAGATTTCAGTAATCTTGAAGAATTTTGAGATTTCTCTTGCTGCTTTCAATCCAAGATGTACTACTGCACTGCAGTCATCAAATCTGGAAACAACAAGAGGTGCATGTGGTAAATACTGAGTCTTCATCAGACAGGACTGGTTAGTTGTCTGGACAACAGTACAGATGCACCAGACAGAAACACATTCCCCTGGAAGTTTTAGCAGCTATCTCAAAGCGCCCAATGCTTAGCTACACTGAGAACTTAAAAGTTCATCCACATGTTAAATTCCAACTGCTTCCTTCTATATAGGAAATAAGTCATTAAAAGAATCACTTACTGGTTTTTTTCACCCCTCCTAGGTTATCTCCTGGCCTACAAAGCTGCACATCTGTAACAGGTCTCAATCACTCTCAGCAGTGAACATGTTGGTTTGGGTTTGTTTTTTTTTTGTTTGGTGGTGGTTAGGGGTTTTTGTCTGTTTTTTGTTTTATTTTTAAATCAGGACATGGAATTATCTCTTGTACAGCTGCACCATGAGGCCTCCAGTGATAGATGGCCATATCACTCGCTTTAGTCAGAGTCCTTGAGAAAGGATCTAGACATTGTAAAAGACTTTTCCTTTACGTGAGACATCTCTTGGGTGGGAAAAAAGTAGCATACTACAGTTTCCATTGAATTCAGCATGGTCCAGGTACATTTACATGTAATCCGTAATACTCTTTGTAGCTTAAATCAAGTATCTTGAATGCAATTCATAGCCCATTCAGCATTTTAAAAAAGGAAAATAATAGCTGCATAACTATTAGCTGCCAAGAAAACGAAGCCAGAAGTTTGTATACTTGTAATTGTCTCAGAAATCATTCTGATTAATATAGTTCTTAAAGCGACACACTTTCACAGAAACAGGGATTACCTTTATCTGTAACCATAGCAACTTTTCAGTAGTTTGTGTTAATGCTATTCTCCGTCTGATAATTTGCTACTATATCTTTCAAGCTATTTGTATAAGGTTTTGAATGTGCCACCTGAGACAAGTTGAAATGTAAACTTACATTCTTAGATCACACTCTTAAAAGTGCATAACTTAACATAAAATGCTGTTAATTTTTGCCATAAATTCATGATTAGTCAAGAAGTAAATTTATTTTAAACTGTTATTATTTTAACATGATTCACAGTTTTGTAAGACAAAGAAATATTTTAAGATGTATCCTATGAAATACATACAGTCAATAATTTCTTGAGCAGTGAAGGATTTCTTCTCCTCTATCTGGAAGGTAGTAAACCCAAGGAATTATGCCACTGATATGACACAGACTTTGATGTTCAGTATCGCAAGGAACAAAAATCCTCCCAAAACACGCTTATTTTGGCCTGAACAAATACACAACAGATGAGAAAAAGAGCTAGGCCCCTTGTTCTAGGTTAGGTGAATAATTAATATAAAGAACAGGTGTAGGTATCTCAGCACTAAATAAACAAATCAGGCAGAATTCAAAGAGCAAAGCTATAAAAGTTAAAGGAAAGACAGGAAGGAGACTAAGGAATTTACATGTTTGCTTCCTCAATTGTTACCATCATCCACAGTTCAGAAGAGGATTAGCACTGTGAAAGAAATTATTTAGGATGACATCAGACAAACAAAATCATTGGCTTGGAAGCAGGAGGAGGAAGAGAATAGTTTCTTTTTTTTTTTTTCCCCCGCTAAAGTTCATAGGGCAACTTACCAAGTGGCACACTTCTCTCTTCAGCATAGACAGACAGTTTGGCACAGTTAAGATACAAGCATAGATCCTTAGAAGAATGAAAGAAACTAAGCACGCTCTTTACTGCCCATAACTCTTATGCAATGACATCTATTATAGGACAAGTCTGGACAAACATCCAGGGAATGGACTTCAGAACACAACGGTGCACTTTAAGTCAGTCCACACAGGAGGAGAAGTAACCACCGTCAGTTCTGCCTAATGCCTCCACATTACATCAGCACATTTGGTGGAAGCTTCTATATTTCGTTGTTGTTGCTATTGGTGCTAGTAGTAAGATAATTAACGCTTGTTGTTTTAAGACTCCCCCATCCTAATATCCTCTGGAAGCAAGAGTGGATGTTCGCACCCCTTACCTATCACTCCAGGCTTTTTGCAGAGCCTAAAAGGAGGTAAGTTTGGGTAAATTCCGCAGGGCTCCTCGGTGGACACAAGAGCAACAAACTTTCGTACAGGATGACAGACCGCGAGGCTTAACCCCTTGGTTTAATGGGGGGGGGGGGGGGGGGGGGGGGGGGGGCGCGTGTGCCACAACGGCGTGTCGCTTCCTGAACGCTCCTGTCCCCAAACCAGCCAAAACCGCTGCGCTGAACTCACCGCGGAGCACAAACGCGCCCTGCCTGCCGCGGGCACCGCCGGCCCCGGCCCGGGGGCAGGCCCCACGCACCGCCGGGGAAGCCCTCCCGCTCGCTGGGCACCGCCGCCACTTCAAGCGCAACCCCCCCGGCAGCTGGCAGACCCGCCGCCCGGGGAGGCCGCCCCCCGGCTCTCCCCCCCCGGCCCTCCCCAGCCCAACCAAAATAGCTGCGGGGCCGGGCGGGAGGGGAGCGGCGGCGGGGGCCGGCGCAGGGCTGGCGGCGAGCCGCGGGCCGCCGGCCGCCTCTCCCCTTCCACCCAAGGACACGAGTACAAACACCTCTGCCCTGGGATGGCTCCTGCGCACGCAGCGCGGAGCTGCCGCCGGGGGGGTGCGGGGAGGAGGAAGGAACGACCAAAAAAGGCAGAAAAAGAGCCCCGGGGCCCTGGGCCCGGCCCGGTCCCGCCGCCGCCACGCAGCCCCGGGCCTGCGGGGTGAGGGGGTCGGGGGGACGGCGGGGGCGTGACCCTCCCCTCAGCGCCCCCACCCCGCTCCCCCGGAGCTAGCGGGCGGCCGCCGCTTCGCCTGCCCGCTACTGAGCGGAGCCGCCGGCCCCCAGCCCGCCCGCCGGCCCGGTCGCGCTCCCCTCACCTGCCGCCGGCCCCGCAGCGTCCCGCCGCCGCCCGCCCGGCCCCGCCTGGCCCCGCTCGCTCCTCACCAAACTTTTTTTTCCCTTTCTCCGTGTTTCGTTGCCCTCAGAGTGACGCGGGAGGGCGCTGATTGGCCGAGCCGAGAAAGGGAGGCTGCGAGGAGGAGGAGGCGGCGCTACGCCCCACGACTAATTATTACAAGAAGACGGCGGCGACGTGAACCACTGAATGCTATTTAAAGGGACAGCGGCCCGTCCCACGTCGTGTCTGTGCTCCCCCACCCCCCCGCGGGAGGGATCCGAGGCGAACGGAGGGGCGGGAGCACGGCCGGGGGCTGAGCGGGCAGCTGCCGCCCGCACCGGGCAGGTTGAGCGGGCGAACCGTGAGGCGGGCGGGGGGGCTGCACCCCTCAGGCTGGGGGCCGGGGCCTGCGGCGGGCGTTGCGGGGCGGTCTGTGAGGAGATCCCTCGGCACGTCGTCGTCCACCCTTCTTCCCCCTCCACAAATAAATTTATTTCTCTGCAAAAATCCCCTGTGGCCGCCTGCTGCCACCCCTCCGCCCGAGGGGCGCCTCACAGCCGTGCGGGGGAGGCTTCCCCTCAGGGAGCGGGGCTCGCTGGGGGCTCAGGCCGGCTCTGAGCGGGGCTGCCCGCCGCCCCCTGCCCTGCGACGTGTGGATCTTTTGTTATCTACAGTGTGTCACATGACTTGTTTCTGTTTCTTTTTTTTTTTTTTTTTTTTTCTTTTTAATTTATTTATTTATTTCACGTTGGGGCTCGGAGACAATACCCCGCAGCTTATTTTTACGCAGGACGTTTCCACGTTCCACCCACCGTACACAGTCTCGCCCCATGTCGCAGGCAGCAGTAAACTGTACCAGGAAGGTTTTAAAGGTGAGATTTAAGGGTGATGAGTGACTTGGTGGCTCAAAGCAGATAGGAAGGGAGTGCAGGGTTCTGGAGAGTTGAAACAAGACAAATGAAAGAGGAATTTATCTGTGGATAGTGGAGAGGAGCATGCCAAGGCTGGAGTAGCTGCCAGGAGATAAGCTGAGTTTGTGTAGAGTTTTGAAGGAGGAGAGAAAAAACGAGCAGTTGTCAAGCTCAGGAGAAGCCAGAGAAGCTGAAGGTGGGTAGAATATCTTTCCATTTCCAAGGGGAACAGTGAACAGATTTAAAAAATTGTTGCTCTGTTTTTGAGCAAAGGAACTAGAGACTATCCTAAGGAAGGCATTGCAAGAGGACACATAAGGAATTCAGCAAAGACAGAAGTCCAAGCAGAGATGTTCTGTCAGTAAGGGCTTGTTATTGCCAACACTGTGAGCCAACTAAGTCGATCCATAAGCCTGGCTGAAGCACTTAATGGGAAGAAGGCCCCTAATTTTTTTTGGTTTGAATATCCGAGCTTGGTTCAATAGCAGAAAATGCTGGTGCAACCAGCATGGAAGTGCTAACATAGCTTTACAGCTATTTTGGTACAGATTATTCACTCTTGGCTGTCTTTCCTGATGCAATAAGTCTTCCAAATGCCAGGTTGCATGAACAGAAGATGACCTGCATTGCATGTGGGTATCACAGCATTCACCACAACATTATTTGGAGCGCTTTCATGGTCTTGGCAGTCATCATAAGGAGCTGTGGGGAGTGATGATCACATTCCTCCAAGCCTCTCCATGATCATCCTTTTTTTTATACAATTTTTTAAAACCTTAAATTCCCTTTGGTTCATCATCAGACTGCCACCTTTGTGCCAGGTTTTATCTCATCATTAGAACTATAGATGCAGAATAGTAGCATGGAACATTCACAGTGTATGTTCAGAAAAAGGCCAACTAATTCTTTTGCAGTTGTGGGCAACCAGCACAACAGCTGGCAGTACAGCAGTGGGAATAAAAGGGAAATGCAAACAGTGAACAAGACGGACATCTCCTGTCAGGAGTTATTGACCAGCAACACATGGTGGAACAAATGTTAAGTTATGGCATCAAACGTCAAGGCGGGGGGGAGGGGGGGCAGCAGAATGTTCAGATGTGATCTTGCTCAAGTTGCATATGAAGCACGTTAGTTTTCTGATATGCCAAAATGAGAAAACTGAGTTACAGTAATGCTGGAGTAAGTAGATTCCTTGAGGCATTCAGAATTGGTATGTTTGGTATGGTCAGAAGCTGCCACAACTCAAAAGAAGCAAACAACTGGGAAATAGGGAACACGAAGTTTTATGTCATCTGCAGAAAAACAGCCAGTAGTCAAACTGTCTCTGAGGAAGAACATTCACAAACAAGCTGGCCAGGCTTATTCTTGGGGCAGAATAAAGGATGCAGTTAAAAATTAAATGTACATCTTGATCCACTGTGAATGGAAGACATAATAATGAAGAAATAGCATTAAATTTTCTCATTTGAGGACTGGTAGGCTAAACAAACCTTGCTGAGCTCAAGTAAGATATGGAAAGAGATAAGTGTATAATCAGAAAAATGACTAAGCTGTTAACCACCCAGAGAAGGCATCCTTGACTCTGAGAAAGGATCAGAAATCAGCTAAAGATGGGAAGTGAAAAGTGACCCTGAGCCAACAGATGAAAACAGAAGCCTGTTTTCTGAAAACTGCTGCAGAGGGAGTTAGAGGCTATTCCTCTGCCTTAAGTTGACAGGAATAGTATTGGTTTTTAAGAGTACACAAATGTTCAGCAGGACTAGGACCGACAGAAGCATGTGGAGCCTGGTATGCAATGGGACATTCATCTTCATGAAACAACTTCATTCTACCAGGCATAAATTTGCTTTGACAGAGCAGTCCACAAGAAGCTCCAGTTAGGTAGGGCATCCCAGCACAAGCTGAGACACCTGAGAGGGAGCTGAAAGTTTTCCCAGCCATGCAGGTGGTTTGGTGATGTATAGCAAAATGGAACAACTGATGAACGAACATTAGTTCCTCATTTATGTTGTCACAACTGAAACTGTGCTTATTCTCCTTGACCTGCATTACTTAGATCTGCCTGTAGTATTTTAAGGCTCCCATCATCTTGATATCTCAGCACAACCTATTTTCATGTTAAGGGCCATCTATTCATATACCTCTTTCAAACGTGTAGGCACAATTTTTCTGAAAGGAGTTCCTTCTAATTTTTACTCCCTTCTCCAAAATCCATATAATCTATCTGCTAACACAGAGGACCTTTTTATTTGGTTCCTTTTATGTGTTTTTCTGCTATAGTAGCTTGTTATTTCTTTTGCTAAAGCTTTACAAATCACTTGAGGAATTTTAGTAATGTATTCATTTTGAGGTAGCTGTATCTTCAGAGCTGGTAAACAGAAAGTCTCTTATCCACTTCAGTGGGCTTTGGATCAGGTGTTTAGTGCTAACGTCATTTCAGTTCTTCTAATCTAGTTGTTTGGGGCCCAGCATGCAGCTCCTGAGGCTGATGAGATTTTCACCATAGGCTTTAATGAGAGCAGAATCAGCCCCTAGTTCCTGAGAGACAACCAATAAAAATCCTAAAGAAATAAGTACAAGACTTTCTTGAACTGAGTCTTTGATTTGATTTGATTCTGAATCTCACTGGATTTTTTTTCCACAGCCACCTTGACCTCTGTTCTATGTCTTATCCTAACAGGATGAGCTGAAGTTTCCATTACCTAGGCCTACTGGAAATTGGGCCCAGCAGTCATTTGGCAGTGGCCTTGCAAGAGCAGCAATGCCAGCTCTCTATTGCAATGCCCACATTCAGAGATCTGTAGAATTAGAGTCCAAATTCTGCTTGTATTTGCAAGCCCAGAACACCACTGACTTCAAGGGGGTTGTAGGATTTTAGCCAAGAGCAGAAATTGGTCCAGGATCTTTTCAGATTCCCTCATGCTTCTGTTTATATGATGTTATCATCAAGAACTAACAGCATACTTCATGATTAATTTTACTTTTAAATTACATAAAGGATATTTACTGTGCTGATGCTACATAGTTTGCAAGAAAGATGCACATATGGAAATGAAAACACACTGATTACCATTAGGATTTCCAGCTTTCAGCATTCATTTTCCAAAACAACCCAGGGACTATTTCTCATCAAAAAATGCAGAAATGAAAATCTTCTTTCATGGCATTTATGTATGCCATTCAGGAGTCTTACTCATCAAGTCTGTTGTGAAAATGGTCAGAATAAAAAAGCCTCATAATGTACAAAAAGTTCAGTACTCTGCTTTTGTTTTCTGTATACTGGTTTCTCAGTCAGAGATACAGAATCATAGAATATCGAATTGGAAGAGACCCCTACAAGTAATTTATGTTCTTCTGCCTCTCAAGGGGTGGCAGAAGAGAGGAAGATCTGGGGAAAGCTGAGTGATCAGCAAGGACAACATGTGAAAACACAGATAAAGATTGAGAATGAATGGATCAAAACTGTAAAAACAGGTCAGCAGGATGCCAGGCAGAGCACGTTGGACAATGCCCACTGTTGCCTGAAAGCATCCAAGCAGCCAGTGAGCCAGGTCAGTGCTGCCCAGAGCGATGGCACCCGCTTCAGAGCCAGCAGCTCACTGATGCTCTTGGAACTGCAAAAGGAACCTGAGAGCAAAATAATTGCTCAGTGTCTGTCTTAAGTAGGAATCAGCATAGGACAGAGGTCCTCCACAGAACAGAGCTCGTCTGGTTGTAGTGGGAGCTACTGAACTGCATCATTCCAAATGAAGCAGATTGTTTTGCTGCATAGTTACAAATCTGGGAGCTTCCTTCTAGATAGCCTGCTTTAGAAATCTGGGCTGGGGCCTTTAAAACCCTTGTCGACTCCTCAGTTAAGCTTTTACTATCCATGTTAAATAGTTCATTGAGCATGGCCTGGTATTTAGTAGAACAGTGTGCCATTGTTGGCGATGAGTAACTTTAGGCAAAGAAATTATTTTGTACCTCTGTGTTTTTTCTTCTCCAGCATCTGCTTTGTTTATGTAGATAGTAAAGCCTTTCAGGGAAGGAGTGGCTCATGCTATGCATGTCTAGTCACCAACACAGCGAACTCCAGTCTTACTGAGAGCTTCTCTGTGCTCCTCAGTCTCACTTATTAACAGTAGCATCTTAACACATCTGTCTCTGTATATGCTTGCCTTTCACCCTACTGTAGAAACAGGGTTTTCATAATAATTACAACTTGAAACTAAAATCTGGAGTCCTAAATTCTGTAACATTACAGTATCTGTATATCATGCTTGCATAAACCCTTGCACAAATAGGTCACTGTACAGAAAGCCCAGAGGCTACCAACCACTCTGGTGACCAGGTGCTAAATTGTGAGTATAAAGGGACCAGAGATGGCTTAACAGAACAGCTTCAGTCACTGAAAAGTCTCCATGCACACAAAAAACCTGGCCCTGTCTGACTCTGCTCTAGTCTTTGCAGTTTAACGGGAGCAAAGGTCCTGCCATCAGGGCAGTACTGCTTGGCGCTGCCTTGATGGCAGCACTCCTTCCAAGGCCTTTAAAAGCCAGCAGAATTTAGTGCATCCCTGAGGGTGCTCTGGGCCAATTTTTGCTTTTTCAACTTTCTGTTGCCTCCACTGCATGTAGCAGAGCTCTTAACTTGTAGTGTTTCACTGGATTCTTGGATTTAGAGGGCTGTTCTGTGTAAATAATCATGGTGTCTGGGCACATCCTGGTGTCTAGAAAGCAAACAGTATGCTCAAAGCATCTGTCAGGGATCTAGATACAAATGTTCCAAATGACAAAAATGTCTGTTCATCCATTTACCTGCCTGCCTAGGAATGCCAAGAGCACCGGACTACTACAGGTTTGATGTTCTTGTTTGTTCTGTTACTGTCCATCTGACCTTGCTAGTTCAGACAGGCTATTTGTCAATGCCAGAGAAATCTGCTGCAGCAACAGAGGGAATATCTTGTGTCAGTATTCTCCAGCTCCTTGAGGGAACTACCTCATTAGAGAAGCTAAAACATCGCTTTGATTGCTTAGAAGCAAGCCATTTATTTTTCAAAAATCTCCAAGCAGTTATTCACTTCTTGTAAAATTATAATGCCTGAAGTCTTTTTTTCTGAAGCAGTCTTGGATACTGGAATGACTTGAAATTTGCAGCCAATAAAAAGTTTTACAGCAAAGCAGATATGATCAGTGTTTCCTTAAGTAAGACAATTAATCTTCTCTGTCAAAATGTCGTCAGATTTCAGTGGATTTGAAAACAATAAAATGTTTTACTGGAGAAAGTAATAAAACAGGACATTTCTATAGCTTCACAGATGTTCATAATGCATTTGAGGTTTGTATGCTTTCTTTAGGAAATCTGGAGCTGAGACTTTTAATATACCTGCAGTATTTTTGTCCCATAATACCCATAATATTTTGTCACAATCAGCTTTGAGCTCTCTCATAAACTTCGGCGGGGATATCAAGCTGAAATGGGATGACCGCAGTCCTGGTATTCTACCTTAGGGAAGAAGCCTATTGGAAGATTGATAGCTGTGTCTGCTTTTGGGTAGTACCTTTCATTCAAGGATCCTAAAGCAATCACAGAAATCCCTAAGTCTTCCTAGCCAGAAATATGACACAGCTTTACTGCTTTTCTGAAGCGTATTTAACCTCATCGTATCGCATCAGGAGGGACAGAGTCCATCCATCTCTCACCTCCGTGCTGGCGTTTTCCCAAGGAACTGCTAGTGAACACAGGTTACAGAACACGGTCCCTGCAATCTCTACACAGGGAGAAGGGGCAGAGAAAGAGGTATCGTGTTCCTGTTCTCCCTGTAACAGATGGAAATCCCTTGGGTACCACCAGATGTGAGCAGCTCCTGCTGCAGCCTATTTGAGGACCACAGTGACATAGAGAATTCTGGAAGAGCAGAGGCCTGTGCATCCTCATTCCCACCCTATCCCTGCTACATTTCATAAACCAGACCTGGTCCATTTTACATACTGTTTAGTTTAATCCGATCTGAAGAAAGTCTGGTGCCTGGTTCCCTATACTATCTTTTAATGTCCTGTGCCCTGAACAGGACATATTAAAAAGATATAGTAGCAACTTAGCAGAGTTACAGTAAATGCCCAGGGGACTTCCTGAGCAAAAGTACATGCAGAACAAGGGAACAAGGCTGGGGATTTGGATCATTGGCAGGCCTATGATTGAAAAGAGGTTTCGTATTAACATCACACGATCCTGCTGTAAATGGTTTAGCTAATATTTCTTAATGCACATCAGTTAACTTGGAACTTCAGAGGTCTCTGATTTCTCCTTTCTTCCCTGTGATCCTTTCCCCTCTTCATCCTTCTCCCTCTCTGCTCTTGACATTCCTCTCTTCTGCTGCCCTATGAAGTACTTACTACTGAGTAGTGGGATTATGACGTACTTGATAAACTGGGAGATTATGACATCAGAGCAATAAATCATACCTCCCTCCCGGCCTTCTTCTCTCTGCTTCTTTCTTCCTTTTCTACTTCTCCTCTCCTAAAAGAAAGGAAAATCATGACATTAGAAAGAAGCATCTTCTCCCGATCTCTCTGCTCCCCATCAGCCCTCTTGGAGGGGGGGATTCTATCCTTTTGTTTAAACATTTCTAGAATCTGTGATAATAAATTTGTGCCCTCAGTCTTCAGAATGCATGATACAGTCTTATTTTCACAGCAATGGCCATTTGACAATATTCTGACAACTGACAGGCTTGCAACATTTTCACATCTTTGGGAAATTGCTGATTATCATAGTTGCCACAGTAAACAAGTTCCGCAGAAAGAGAGCAACACACCAGAGTACAGAGCTCTGGACTGAAGCTGATTTTTTTTTTTTTCCCTTACCAATACCCTGGTATTTCTGAAGGTCACTCCTCCTAGGATATAATGTCCCACATATGAAGACATGATGGGTTCCTGTGCACTTCAGCCCTAAGAAAGTTGGAGGGTGTAATTCAATTTCTTAATAAATACTGTCTTAGAAAATCTACTTTACACCATGCTTTGCTCTTTTATGTAGCAGTCTCTAGAATCTGCTTGGGAAAATTCATTTTACCTAATTTCTTGTCCTTACTGGTACAAAATAATATTTACACATCCCACACCAAGCTCACTAGCTCTCACAAAGAATAGTGCTTATTATACTGCTGTTAATTTGCTGACATACCTAATTATATAGTTGAATACGTCAACATTGTTATATTTACATGACAGGCATTGATGTGGCTGTTACGTAACACAGATGTACACAAACCACCTTAAAACAAAGCTCAGGCACTGCAAAGCCAATCAGAGTAATATTTATTGAGTTAGAATCACTAGCCCATGCCAAACTCTGGTTTTAACAGCTAGACTACTACTGGTAATCCAGCCAGCTCATGACGACCTTGCCCAGTGTGTCTACCTACACAGCAGTGATCTCGGCCTTCCGTCAGGCTCTAGCAGATGAGCACTGGTGGCGTTGGCCACAGAAGGATAAGGTTCCATCGTCCCCCTCTGGGTCTTTCTCTGTGAGAAGCTTCCACCTTCGTGCTGGGGACCAGGGAAAGGGAGGGTAATCTAGTTTACAATTCAGCTGGCCAACCTCACCGCTTAAAGCGGAGGTGGGGAAGCACTGGTGCTAAAATGCTGGGTTATGAACGGTGGTATAGACACACAACCTTTTGTGCTACTTTTATGCTAGTGTCAATAACATCCAGCAGAAAATACTGGGAGAAGCGCTGATCATTCACGAAACTACTGCTAAATGTGCTGGAGCTGGTCTGCCAGAGCCCTTGCTCTGGGAAGAGAGGAACTGGGAGAAATACAAACCATAAACCAGCAGCTTTATCTACTAACAAAACATGCCAGTGTAGTTCAAAATCAATATTAAGTCTGGAGTAAATCAGAGAAAGTAAAGCAATAACTAAACCAGGGAAAATCATAAACATTAAAGACCAAAGTCCACATCTAACTCAAAAAAAGTTGCTTCTTCTCCAGTGCTACAACAGATTTTCTGCATGATCTTGGGCAAGATGCATAATTTCTCTCTGCCATGGTGTTAGGTAATACTTCCCTACCTTACAATAGCTCATGTTACAAGTTGCTGAGCATCAAAGAATACTTATTAGGCAGGAGTATACCAGGTCCTGAAGAAGTGAAAGGACTGCAAAAGGCAGATAAAAATGGGATGAGTTCAGTTGTCCTTGGAGCCAGTGGGAGCTGAAGGCATGGCAGATGCTCAGGCATTCTCAGGGTCAGTCTCTTGATAAGGAAGCATTTCCCTAACCAGCATACAGGGAGCAGGTTTAGCGTAGGCGCAAGTATTTACACTCTTAATATTCAGTGGGCAAACTGATTAATTGCAAAAAAATGTTGTTTGATTTCTCATTGGCACCACTTGTAGAAAACATTTCAGCGGAGTCAGGACTGATTCGTCTCCTGAGGAATGAGATCCTGGTAAAGGTCTTGGGAAACATTCGAGTAAACTTTCTAATGGGTCAGGACCTATGAACGATGACAAGGAACAACCCTGCACAAGGTTTGCTTGTTCACTAAAGCAGTAGTTCTCAGATGTGCGGGGCCTGCATCAGCATAGGGATCCTTGGTGGTGAAGAGTTGAAGTGCACAGTGACAAAGATGGAAGAAGACAGGGGTGAGCATCAGCAGATGGCTGGGCATGTTACTCCTTACAGCGTTATGTATATTAAACTGAATAAGACACGATGGGAAACGGTGAGAGTGCCAGCATTTGGGAAGACACCAGTGCTTTGAATTCATCTGACGGCTAAATCAAGTGACATTTTTTATGAGTGCGTTTTATACCCTTCAAAATTATTTCCACCCGCTAGCACTGTAAGAACTATGGGCAGATCAGAACAAACAACACTGACCATTTCTGTGTGGACAAGAATCTTCTACCAGCAGTTGAGTTCCCTTCCCTGGCTTTAACCTTTATTGCCTTACGTGTACCATAGAATCAACACCTCAGCTTTGCAGCACTCTTTTTCATGTCCAGGTAATTAAAAGTATGCCACTGCACCTGGTAGAACTATAAAAATGTCCTTATAAAAGTCTCAGCAGCATTTAATATTTTATTCATTGCTATGTTGTTGTGTTTTGCCTGCAGTAAAACAGCCTCATGGAATTGAGACACCACCACTGAGGGCTAACAAACATTCTCCCTTCAATGTATTGCGTTAGCTCCATGTCTTTTTTTTGTCCTTCCAGTTTTGGATCCTTGTATTTAATAACCTTTCTGCTTTCAAGAAAGGAAAAAACAACTTTCTTTTGCTAGAAGTAGGGAACAAGAACAGGCAATGTTTAAGCTTTCATCTCTTTTCCATATGTGAAAAAGATTGTCTGAAAACTTTATTTCCCAGGGAAATATATTCCATGTTTTAATCTTGTAATGCCTGAATAATTGCCTTGCATATAACATTATCTCTCTGGTTAGTAACTCAGGAACCAGAAGGAAAAATAAACCAAAGTCTAATATATACAAAATAACATTGATAGTTTTATTACAGAAGGTGTAGGAAGCCAAACTGCACAAGCACAGACATAGCTATTAAAGGAAAATTAGAAAGTTGCCGACACACGCTGTTCAGAAATAAATTTTCAGGTCCCCCAAAGCCATCTGATTGGCTTACAGACTTTTAGTTTTCAAAATACAGGTTCAGTGTGTTCTTATTTGTCTTCATTTTTTGATATGCTGGGGAATCACATGAAACTAGCATTATTTTACAAGCATGGAGGCTGATAACTCTTTGTTTAATAGAGAATCTTGAGTGCTAATATGACTCCAGAATTTAGAAATTTCAGAAAATCACCACTAAGGCCACATGGCCAGCAGTAGCGCCGTAAGATACAGCATCATTAGTCTGTTCAATTCTAGCAAACGAACTGGTGTTTCCCATACATGCAGTTCCCCGTAGGCATGCTGTATTTTCTCATCCAGCAACATTGTCTCAGAGAAAAAGGGCTCTGTCTAGGATTTACAGACACCTTGTCCCACAAAGAGAAGCAAAAGCAAATTGGGACATCACAAAATTTGTGTTGTGTTCTGTGTATGCTCAGACCATCCGTGAATGCATATGCAGTAAGTCTGACTCATCCCCAAATCCTGGATGTGAGTGTATAGGAGCCCCAGGTGGAGATCATGCCAACAGTGCAATAAGGAACATGACTAACACCTATCATATGCAGTTTGTTTTCTCGTCCTTTTTTTCCAAGGGAAGGACCGCATGTCTTGGCAGGTACTATTAGCGCTCTCTTTGTATCCAAGAATGAAAGCTCTAGGAATTGCTTCTAGCACAGGAAGGAGAAGGGGGTGATGCTTGTGATGGCCACCAGCCCCTGAGGGAATTCATTGCTTACTGTGGGATGGGGCTAGTCCCCTGCCCTGACAAGCTCCACTGTCATTTTGCAGAACTGCATTTATCCGAGGATGCGGCTGCCAGCTAGGTGTTTAGTGTGAAGGTCTGGATGATGGGGTATGCCAAGTCCAGCTGTTTGAACATCTTGCTGTAATGCTCAAAATTTATGTCAAGAAAAGAAAAAAGGAGAAGGCCAGGAAGAATGAAATTCAGAATGATATTCAGTCTACCTGTACCAAGCTATGTGAAGGTGAAGAGATTAAATGAATATGCCAAGCCCAAGCCTAGTCCGTGGCTATAGGCTGAAAGTGCAGTCTCAGGGGACAGTCCAGCCCAGTATGACTTTCATCCAGCACCAACCCATTGATAGACTTTTTAAAAAGTCTCAGCAAAAGCAATCTATACTTTCTCAAGTAGTTTGGTGTATCTGAGCACTAAGTCATTGTGCTGATGTGAAAAGCAAAACCCTCATTCTAGATGGAAAAGGAAGAATCACTCATTTAATTTCACTAAGTACATTCAGTGACAGCACCAGTATTGCCGATTCTGGTCATTAGGTCTTACAATATTCCCTGTTTTTCTGAAAACAATAAATTATGTGTAGCTCATGAAAAATGAATGCCTTACATTTCTAGCCTTAATGGTTGCAAAGAGGTTGAACACCTGAAATGGGTGTGCCTCACAACCTTAGAAAACCCAAAGGCAAATTGAAAATATGCATTTTATTGTTTTTGATCATCCTTGTGATTTTAAGTCATGCATGACATTTCTTGGAGGCCTGACTCACAGCTTTTAAATGTTTATGTGGGGCTGCAGCATCCCGTGAAGAATGAAATGCAACTGTAAGAGCTGTACCCAGGTGACAGGTATGGGGCAACCAAGCAAACATGAAGCATTTTGTATTTGCCAGCAATTTTTGTTTCATATTGGTAAACACAAGGAGTCTGATAGTCCTGGTGTTTTACAGGAGCAAAGAAAGCTGAAAAGCAGCAAAGCAAGGGGAGGAAGTATTCCTGCCCAACTTGAAAAATAGGTGAAAGTTGATCCTGAGGAAAAAAATAAACTGAATCTAACTGCTACCGCTGTGTTAATGAACGGTTGGGAAGACAGTGAGGGAAGGCCTATGTTTATATTGCAGAGCTGGTAATAAGGGATTCTTGTTCTCGCCCTGATTCTGCCACTGACTCATCCAGCAGGGTTAGGCCTACTTTGGTTCTCACTTCAGAGCAGATTAGACTTAACTATAGACCCAGCTGCTGTCACATTTACTCATGTTCAGTAACACTTTCTTCCCTGGCAACACTCTTTGTGAAGGAAGAAACTCCACAGTTCACAGAAGGTGAATGACTGAGCCCCGCTGTAGAAACAGAAAAGATAGTAAGCAGCCGCAGCACAGAGGTGCTCTATGGCTTAGCTGGTTAAGTCTATGCCTAATGCATCTCTTAATTAGTTGAGACATAGGTAGATACTGGGATCAGTTACTGATCTGCTTCTCTCCAGGCTTTCCTTTAGGAACAAACAAGCAGGAACTGAGGAAGCTTCGGGAGTTGAGATTTGCTCAGCTGGCAAGCCCACTGACTCATCTCGAGTAGCTGGCAAGGTGATGGAGGACCACCTAACCCCTCTTCCATGCTTAACTCCGAGTCAGCAACAGAGAGGGTAAAGAATTCACAATACATTTATGGAGATGCTTCTAAAAATCCTTGTACTTAAGATGCTCTGCTTCAGAACTGAGCTGGGTTTGGAGCCCAGTATGAACTGTTTGTGTAAGTTCTGCCAGCCTTGAGCACATACAGCGTACCAGCACCCCAGCTCATTAGCAATCACTGACGGCACGACAGCGTGATTCGGTAAAGCCTTCCAGGGAGTTTTACATGTTAAACAAATGTTTGATTGAAAAATAAAGTTTTAGAGTTTAACCAGTTGCACAGATCTCCAGACATCATTTGTTCAGGAAATTATTTGGTTATTGAGTATCATCAGCATTTTAGAGGTGATATATCTGCTTTTGTCAATGCCAGCTGACACTGCGCCATGCCTCCATTCCCCCTTGGAGGCAATCCTTTGTAAATCTGTTAATAAGACCTAGATTCAAAACTAAATCTCATAGAAACTACATTTGTTATAATTGTATTATCGTGGCTATGTTGTTTAAATAGAAGTGAACTTTTCCCTTGATACCTCCTCAAATTTCAAATAAACTACATGTGGCGTGAATTCAGGGTGATGCCTAATTTATGCTCTTACAGAGGCCCTTACGTTTTTACTTTTGATTTGAAATGTTTCACATTGTCTTTTCTCAGGGATCTCAAAGAAAACATTGTCTTGCTACACTTTCCAATTCCTAAATTATCCAGTTCACAATTATTGTTATTAGTCTGGTACACAAAAGTCAGGCTGGGCAGCTAAAGATTATCCAGTATTAAACGCACACTTCAGAACTTACAGCTGCCATAAAACCCTCACCTTTATGCTTACTCGCTGAAGAACTTCATGTCCCACTTTTATTGCGCATCCATAACTTACAGCAACATAAAAACACATCATTGTTTTTCTCAATAATTTTCCCATCCTGCTATTTTATGAGCCAGTTGGTTGGTCTGCAAGTACATGTACCAGGTTCTGTATCTTGATGAAGGAACTGGATTATTGCCAAATAAAACAGTCAGACTATTATTATGGCTAATATGCTAGAAGTGTTTGCAATGGGTTTTTAAATAATCCTCTACATTTATGTTGCACCATTCATCCTGAAGAGAACCAAGGTGCTATGGAAGCTGATAATGGCTTTTTTTGCTCATTGCTAAAATGTTAACTGCTGCTATGCTGGAGAAATAGTGACCGTCCTGCACAAACAGCATTAGCGAGTGCAGTAGGCAACGAAGCAAACAATAATATTGCCACTTGAAATTGCAGGCTAATTACTTGATTTGGAATTTGATGAGGACATAAGAGCTGATATGCTGCTGCTCGTAAAAATATGCCCCAAAGTATTTTTGGGTTGTTTCATCACTTGTGAGTGATGGTACTTCTACCAGCATTAGGTTCCCTGTCATCACGCTTGGCACAGTATTTCCAGCTGGGCTCAGGGACAAGACTCTGACTTGGGCAGTGAAAGCTTCATTTTTAGCAGCACACGAGTTTCTCTCAAATGTTTCCTAAGCAGTCCAGTGACTTGTGAAGCCCAGCTCCCTTTGGCTTAGAACCCAAGCATACGCAGCTTTACTCACTGCAGCCCAAACACATGATACACGTAGGAAGGTGCATGACAGGCAGCCTTCTGCCAGGGATGCGTAGGCACTTTGCTGATGTCTGAGTTGTAATGCAGATAATACCATACGATCTAGCAGACAGTGAATCTTTCCTAAACGCAGTAGGAGGATATGCAGCATTCTACTGGACTTGGAGAGATGGATCATTAGTGCATTCCCACAGTCTGCTCTCATTTCCGCTTTGGGGCTGGTTCTGCCTCATATACTTGGAGAAGATCAGAGTTGAATTCAGGGAAGGTGAGAAATTCTTCTATTATGTAATATTTAACATTTTTTGTGTTGCTATATGTAGTTATGAAAGGACTTTCTTATTATCTGAAATAGGAGATACAGCTCCTGACAGATTATCCATATCACGTTGTTTCTATAACCTATCATTATATGAATAGGACTGCACCACAAGGGAAGACAACTGATCAGACCTTCCCTTCAAAAACTGCTGCCAAAGGCAGATGGGAAGTACCAAACCAGCATACACTGAAGCTGAAATCTTGCTTACACGGAAGGTAGAGGAAAAATTCACTATAGAAGTAGTGGTTTGTGTCCAAATTGGGTCCAACGCCAAATTCATTGCAAATTAAAGATTACCTAGACCCTACAGCTGAGTGTCATTTTTGACGCCAGGAGCCCAACTCAGTCAAGAGTTGCCCAGCTGGACTCCTGAGACCTAAGGCAAGAAAGGTGCATTCCCAGTAGCAGGATAAAAGCTGGTTTCATGGTACAGACTTGTGACAGTGATGCCTTACAGCAAGCACTGATGTCCCAGGACATCTTTATCTTAATACCAGTCTCCTCCCCTCACAGTACTGGGAACAGACGAATTTGCATTGCAGCGCTTTGTTTTCTTGCTGGCTCCCATGCATCAAGCATAGTATGTCAAACAGTTTCAGGTGGTGCTTGTTTTCTGTGCTTAACCAAAATCATACAGAAAGTTATTTAGCAGGGTGCACAGGGATTTAGCAGTAGGATTCCCATTAATACAACCAGACATACATGGCTAAATCTCTGCAATAAAGTTTCCTTGCACAGAATTGCCTTAATAATCTTTTTAACTTAAATAGTTTGTTCTGTCTATATGGAGATGCTATAGACAAACTGAAGGTAAAGCTTCCCAGACTTTAATCGCTCAAAAGTCAATACTCCCTTTCTTCAGATTCCTCAAGACAGAAGAAACCCTGTGATGTTGCATGACAAAAGGACAATGTGCCAAATTAAAAGCACTGTAATAGCTGAAACCAATTGCTATCGATCAGTCCTTTGCAGGCTGATAACTCAACTACTGTCTGGAAATAAATTTCTACAAATTCTTTAGGAGTCAACACTGACTGATGCAATCATTTACCCACGATAACAAGGGATAGCCTGTGCTGACTCAGCGTTCTTCTTAATTTAAATATGCCAGCAGGTACCAAAATCTCAGACTTTAATGAAGGGGGTATGGGGACTAGAGACATCAACATTAGTTTGTGTAGTGTTAAAGATGACAGAATGTCTTGTCACCATATCCTAACTCATGGTCAGAAATACACCACCAGTGGAGGTGTTTAGCTGTAACAGTGAACTTTTTACCTATGATTTTGGTTGTTTGACCACTGAACTTGCTGCAAGACATACCAGTGATGCAGAACAAACTTTCACTGAATGTCAAACAGGTACCTCAGGGTAGAAAGACAGTTTACAACATTAGCGCAGCACCATTCCAATAGCTCCAGATTCATATGCAAGAATCATCTGCTGAAGGCTCTGATGGACAAGTGGGACTGATTTACAGTAAGGCAGCAAGAGAGATTTGCCTCTGCTATAGGGATGGCTCGGCTCTTACATCACAGCTACTGCAGTGCTCCAAACTGAGACCCAGGGTATCAAGGACCACTGAAACTGGTGTTTGTCCACCTTGATCTGCTGAGCACCAGGATGCAGCGGATCAGATTCTGCTTGATGAATAGTCGAGCCGTCTTTGCAGGAGGGGCAGAACAGGGGAAGGGAATGACTTCTGGGAGAGGGAACCCAACAGATGTTGCAAGGTAAGTCACCAGCACATGTGAATCAAAGCACTCACTTAGGATTGTTGGATCTCTGCAAAACTATTAAAAGAAATGAAAGGACAAAGCTGTGGGGGATTTGTCTGGCTAGGAGAGCCTCTCTTAGCTCAGAGTTACGAGTTACACACAAGAAAGGGCTAATTGAAATTCTGTGGTTTGTGTTATCAAAGAGGGCAGACTAGATGATCCGATTCAAATAGCCATACATTTATCAGAGGGAAGGAACCTGTTTTGACCTTATTCACATCCCATTGCAACCTGGCTAGTGTAAATATAAAGCAGAGGTAAAACACTACCAGGTCATGGCTGCAGCACCTACCTGGAGAAATGACTACATGGGCTACAGGGCAACTGACCTAGAGCACAACCCCTTTTTACGGCTGGTGGCTGAGAAATAACTATTCTATTTTTGCTTGTAAACTGAGCACATTTGGTCTGGACTCAGTGAGAGGCAATAATCCTGCGGCTTGGAAGTGATATTTTTACTGAGTCACTTTTCATAGCAGAACACCACTTTTGGTGTATTATTGGGGTTGTAAATGTTTGTCTCAGCACTCTTATCTTGTTAATATCACCAGGAATCAGGGAATATGTTTGCTAAAACTGAACCCTATTCCAGAGCATGAGCTTCTGGACGACACTCTGTTATCCAGCCCTGCTTCCTCAGAAGGTGACAGAAGTGTTCATAACTCTTTAGAATTGAGATGGCAGCTTTACAGGTTGGATCCTGCAGCTGCATGCTACCTCTGTCCACCCAGGAGGATGGAACTTACACATGTGCATGTGAGGCTGAAGGACAGGGCTTTAAACCTGCAGAAACGAAGAAAAAGGATTGGATCACATGGATGCCTTAAGAAGAAAACAATGTCTCAAAGAGATACAATAGCCAGAGACCCCCAATGCACCTGAAATGCCTCCAGATTTCACAAGAGGCCATGGTTAATGTAGAGAGCATTGTCTGGCAACAAATTACTACAATAAATCCCCAGTTATTTTCTTTGTTGGATATCCAGTTGGACACCACAAACAGAAAACCTGACTAAATCATGCCTATTGTGCTTTTACCTTTTAAGGGAGATTAGTTTCCATTAGATTACAAGTTAATTAACTATACATGTAGTTTGTCATTATTACAATTATTTCAAATTTTCCATTTCTAAAGTATTAAATACCGACAAAACTATTTCTTATTTTAAACATGAGTTTTTTACCCTTTTATGAAAACTATAATTTTAAAATATTTTGGATAGCTACACAACAAATTAATTCAGTACACTGAACACTAAAGTATCTGACCATGACTGAATAGGAATCTAGTCACAAATTGACTATCCAGAAAAAGTGATTGGCAAATAATAAAAAACAGACTACAAAAGAAATGTTGTTCTACACCAGTTTCTCAATTATACAAAATTAGCTTCTATCTAAGTGGTTAAGCAGAAAAAATGTTTTCAGGAGCAAGTACCTTGGATCAAAGATCAATGCACAGGAAAACAAATTGCCTCAGACGGTGGTAACAACAGTTTAATAGAATAATTTTAGAGCTAGCAAGCCATACTGGGAAAGAAAAGTGATTTGATAAGATCAACTTGATAAAACTGTCTTTCAGATTGCCTCACAAACACTAAATCTTTGGTGACTTAACCAAAACATATGTCCAAAGAATTATGAGCTCTACATCTTTGGCACCTCTAAGGCAGATCTATGTTAGGTACAGTGTCATGTGGGAGAAAAAAGGAATTCAAGAGGTATACACACACAGAGATACATAAAATGCCAAACCCAGTATCTCACTCTATAACATGCTACATTAGACTATGTGTTAAAACTGGCACCCAGGCCTGGCTGAGATCAAGGTCACAGCACGCTAGCTGCTGCACAAATAAACAGCTCCACTGACTTCCAACAAAGGATAGAAGAAAACAAATATTAGGGCTCTGACTCACACACAGATGGCAAATGACTGGAGCGATGCGCCTTTGAGTCAGCTCTTACCTGCTTCAGCTCCATTTGGCTTGTGGCCACAGACTTGTCACCATCAGTAGCCTGGGCTAAGACATCCCAGTACAACCTGGGCCAGCTGAGGCACACATGTAAACTCCCTATAACAAAGGGCTAAATACAGGCAAAACACACACACACCTGAATGTAATTTCCTCTATTTTACAAGTGGGGAACTGAGTCAGAGAGAGACCAGGAGTTTTCTCAAGGTCATACAGGAAAGCTGTGGTATAAGTAGAAAATGAAGTTGTGTTTGCTGAATCAGCAAATCTTTCGGGGAAACCCACCCAACAGATGGGGAAACCAAAACTCAGAGAATCGAAGGGGTCTGCCAAGCCATAGGACTACCACGTTTGATACTGAGCTCTATGGCTCTAGATGTTGTGGCTTGCCACCTTTTGTAGAGGGCACTGGTCCCTGCCATGCATCCAGCTAAAGGACTGAGCTGTACTCAAGTGAGACAGCATCTCTCAATCCCCTGCAGGCAGCCAGAAAAATGAACTCCCTCTGGAACTGCAGTGGCTATTTATTAGCTCGGGAGTGTGAGGGAGGGATGTAAAGCAAACTAATTATGTTTGGTGGGGGCTTTTGGGATCCGAGTTCTGAGTTGCAAAATAGATTGGGAATAGCTGTTTATTGTCAAGCCTCCAAAAGGAGATTAAGGGCAAAGGAGAAACAAGGATGTTGCTATTATTTACGTTGCTTGAGCACTGGCCATTGGAAGTGTGTTTCTCTTTGAGTGATTAACAGTTAGCCAGCACAAAGAGCAAATATAAACCTTGTCTAACTCAGTGAATCCCATTCTCTCTGGTCTTCCTGCATTAAATTATGTGAAACCAGCTGTTTTATTTACTGTTACTCCTTAATATCGTTAGTCTGCTGTGATGTCATGTTTCAAAATCAGGAATAGTGAAGAAAACATATGAGATGTTTAACTAAAGTTCGTTTCTCTTGAAAATCAATAACTTTAGGCTTCATTTAGCTCCCTGTAGATAGATTCACATCCCTGCACAGATGAAGTTACTAAAATCAATAGAGCTTCGCTGAGGCACTGGGGGTCAGTCTGTGCAGAGCTCCTCTGACTTCATGAGCAAAGCACTCGCTGCTGGGTCCAAGCTTCCATCTGCATTTGGGTTCAAAAAGGTTTCTCAGCTCTAGAATACACTCTGAAAGCCCTTGATTAAGTCATTATGATGCATAATTCCCTGGCATGCCAAGAATCTAGTCCCAAATTGATACAAAGGCAAGTCTGCTAAGGATGAATGGGTATTCTGGGGTTTTATTGTGAAAACTCAGAATTACATACACCCAACTGCTGGTACGGAGTTTGCTTGCTGTTGCTACTGATAGCCATTAAAATGCCTCACAGATTAAATGCAATCATCCTCACTGTTGCCCAATGAAAGACCATCACAGTCCCAGTCCTGCTGTTTTGTGAAGCCACTGGGCTTTGTGTCGGCTCAGCACTTCTCCCCACGCTCAATGAGCTGGGGCAGGAAACCTCCTGGCTTTAATGGGTGAAGCACCCAGCACAACACGCTCCCTACTCCTGACTGGGGCATTTAGGTGTTGTTTTATTACCTATACCAGTCAGCACAAATAACTAAATGCTCTCTGCATTGAGATTATTTGAAAGGGTCTAAAAGAATTCAGCTTTCTGAAAGGCACAGCATTTTAGTGCCTGAGCACGCACCCGTCTTAGCATCATTACTAACACGCTTACAGGCTTAATTCCCTAGATGAACCGGGGGCTCTATACACAGCCATTGCAATGAAGTGATGGGCAAATGTAATTCAAAGCACAGAGCACTGTAAAATTACATGATTAAAAAAGGAGCTCAAAAGCAAATTTCTTTCTGCTTAGGTTAAAGAATGGCAGTAGGTTTGGATAACTAGTATGGTAGCATCAGCTCCCTTCACACTTACTTAATGGGACATCATTTCACTGAAAAAGATTGAGGGGATAGTATGACATGCTCAGACAGCACAGCGACAAACGTGGTATAAATACCTGGGGAGACAGATTAGTTAGCTATTTCTGCTCACAGCCTTCTCCTAGGAGCACAGAAATGCCATCTCAGCATGCTTTTTTGGAGGAGCAGAATATCATAATAAACACAAGGATAAAAACATACCATGGGAGCTACAGCTAATTTCTTGCTATAATTTGCAGCAATTTGCACATAATCATTGTGGGTTTGAAAATTCTGCACAGTGCCAACAGCAGAGTGTCTGCTGAAATGGTGCAAATCAGAATAAGAAATGCAGTTTGGTTTATAAAACCCTCCAGAAGGGTGGTTTGGGATATTAGGCTCCCAAGTCCTTCCTTCCAGTTGGCTTATGCAGGAGATTTTATTCCACCACATGCAGTTCAGTTTCTTAGGCTATAGGCAGAATGAACGAGTTTCATACCAACTGCTTTTTTACTTCAGAAAAGTCCTACCAAACAGCAATGTAGTCTGTGTCTTCCTCATATATTAGATAAAGGGCTTTTTATTTAAAAAAAAAAAAAAAAAAGCTATGAATAGTAGACACTAGCACTGTGTATTTCATGCAAATACACATTTGAGAAGGTAATAAAATTGTAATTTTACTGAATTAGGGTTCAGAAATGTGTTTTAATATAAATATTTATTTCCAGCATATGAAAATTACTGAGATCACATTACAAATTAATTTCCTTAAACATATTTTCTGTTTAAAGATCTGGATTGATTATAACAGAGGAAACCATCTCTACACTATACATATGCATTTTTGTTCATTTTTATAACTTAAAATAATTCAAAGCAATTTGAAAGAGGAATAAAAACAAATGTGCCCCCAGACTGGAACCCTGCATATAAAACAAAATAAAGATGAGTTATGAACCTTCATATGAGTTATGAAGAGTGATTTATATTAGAAATACTAGTGTTGCTACAACCCTCTTTTATAGGGTCATCAACAGAGGGGATATTGTAAAAGCGGGGGGGGGGGGGGGGGGGGGTAAAATGATTTATTAAAAGAATACATTATATTCTATCAGAAAGTTATTTAATCTATGAATCACTACCACTTGACCCAGCGCAAGGGTTTCC
Source organism: Falco naumanni (assembly GCF_017639655.2). NCBI lineage: Eukaryota > Metazoa > Chordata > Aves > Falconiformes > Falconidae > Falco > Falco naumanni. Next base: position 12,413,569 of record NC_054060.1, on the reverse strand, counting down.
AGTAGTAACAGTAGCAGATGCAGGGCTGGATTAAATGAGGGAGAAGCACAGAAGGAAGCATGCTGCTGGGAGGGCTGGTGCTGAGGACTGCAAACCTCTAAGGCATCCAGGTAAATCATACCTGGTGAAGTGAGCTTGCATCTTGAAGCAATTTATTTTAAAAACATGAGATACGTAAGCTTCCCTTGGAAAATCCAATAGTGAAGAATATAAAAGCATGCCTGACTTTAAACTGCCCTATTGAATAGCTGCAATTTTTTTTTGAAGGTACCTAAAGGAACTAGGCACCTATATCCTATTTATGCTCAGTGGGAAATCTTCACCTAAATCCTGTTCATATTTTGAAACTCTCACCCAGTGGGACTCTGTACGCTAAATATGAAATGCTGTTTCGCAGATTTTGAGTATCACCACCACTTAAAGTAGCTTTAAAGAAATGGTGCAGCTGATGTTGAATGCCTGTCTCTCCTGATGGCATTATGTCTTCTGAAGACACAGATCTGAACCAAAGCTGTACATCAGTATACAAATGGGCTTTGCACATGTCCACGTTGCACCTGCCACAGCAGAATGAGCCCACAGTCAAGACCACCCTTGACCAGTGGGTGTGAGGGACACACAGTTTAGGTTATCATATTGAGGCAGGAGCTCCTGACTTCTTATATCATGAACACTCACAAAGACTTTTTTTTCTTTTTAACCTTCTCGAGCAAGTATTTTCAGCAACGAAGCTGGCTCCAGCAGACAGCGTTTCTGCTGGCATCTGCAAAATCTTGCAAAGCTTCTACCAAGGCTACTTGTTCATGCTGCATTGTCAGGGAAGCTTAGGGAGCCACACGTGTCTATGGCTCACTGCTGACAACTATGACTACTTGTTCAAATTCTCCTAATCCTAGATAAACACTTGGAAAGGCTTACAAGAATGTAGAACATGTGTCTACACACATGTATATGATGACACATGGCACATGCATAGTGGAGCAGTGTGTTTGGCTGCCCTCTTGGCTCATGATGATGAGAGGAGCTGGGATCCAGAAGAAGCCACGTTGAGATGAGTTACCAGAGGAAATGACAGGGCAGCAGCTGAACCCTGAGTAACACAGTAACCTGGCCCTTCCTATAGTCCCCTTATGTCACTGGAGTGCTATAAAGCAGTCACAAGGTGCGCAGAATGGCCTTTCAGAGAATTCTTCTCATGCCTGGGCCATGGACAGCCACGGTGTGCATCTTCATATGATCCATCCTCCCAGCCTTTGCTGTGTGGTATTTTGGGAGCAGGAGAGAGCTTATGCCATATTGCTCAGCCCCTGGTCATTCTGGACTGCAGCACAGCTCAACAGTAAGCTGGAGTAGCTACTCGCTTTAGTTTATGCTGGGGATCACTTTAGCTCTCCAACCGGCCCAGAATACCTCAGCTGGCACAGAAGATGCAAAAAGAGCGACACCTTCCTGTCCTTCCTGGAGATTGTCTTATGTGTCTCTGAGACACCCAGAATATACGTCTGAATATAGAGAATATGGCTCTAAGCCTCTCTTTCAATCGCCGCAGATTTTCAGACCCAGGATCCTGCTGTTTTGTCTCCATCCTAGAAACATTAGGAGTTGGGCTGAAGCGTTTCAGAACGAACTGCTCCCAAAACTTCTTATGGAGATGACCTTTCCAGGCTTTGGGCAGGAGACTTGGTGCTGATGGAATTCTTCGGGAAACACAATATCACGGTTGATTTAGCTCATTGCCGGGGCTGGGTCCTAAACCCTTTTGTATTTTAGCGCGCCCTCCGTGCTGCAGCGCGGCCGGCTGCGACTAGGTGGCAGCACTCCACTGGGCAAACCGAGCCTCTGCCGCGCCTCGGCTCCGGGAAGCCAGCTTGCATGTTCCAATTTATAGGAAAGCAGAGGGTAAATAAAAGTCACCAAAACCTCCTGAAGTCTTATATCAGGGCTGTGCAGGACAGATGGAAAGTTACAAGTGTACCGAGCCATTCTTTTGCAATGAAGACCAATACCACGCAAAAATAACCCTGGTTTGGACATCAAAACAGGAAGAAAACCAGAAAAAAAACATGCAGTAATTTTCTCAAGGCCTCAGACTGTTCCTCCAGACAAAGCTCACCGTTCCCACATTCACCTGGAACTGGAACAGCTCTGGCAAGGCAGATGCAGCATGAATAGCTCAACAAAGCTTTTGTCATTTTGGCTTAGTTTTGTCTCAAACACGGTGAGATAACATCGTCTCTCACAAGTCAATTTTATGAGGATCTGTCAACTCAGTTCCCATCTGTTCTGGAAAATAAGCCTTTTCATGTTAGGGTAGGATGTGGAGTCAAATCCACAGAGTAAAGATTTAAATTAAAGTATTTTAAGCCCCTTGCTATTGCCAGGTAGCCTGTTTCTGTTTCAAGCCTTTTATTAACACTTATAATTTAACAAAGACAAAGTATATACAGCAAAGAGGAAAATAAGGAAGAAGCAGGGCAGTGTATGAGAATGCAGTCTATGCAGCACTGAGGAGATAGAGCAAGTAGGAAGAAAAGTAGAGATTCATTAAGTTGTAAGTATTCATTTACAACAGCAAAATGTGAATAAAGTCTGGTAGGAGAAAGGAAGGTGCTGCCTAATGTAGGGAATGAGAATCAGAGTGTTAGAGTGGCACGACACAGGCAAGAGATCCCAAAGCTGATTTCTTACAGCGCTCAGAGTTGACCGTTCAAGCTTGGGAAGACCGGGCTGTGCACCCTGGGCTGACCCTTTATGTGTCTCTATAGACCAACAAACTGTCGTTGCTACTAGACATCCAACACTTGGTACCGCACCCCCCGACGCATGCCATTGAAAAGCAAATGTGTCTAACATTGAAGGAGATAGACCTGGGGCAGCTCCAAGAGCTATAATCCTGAGCTGTGGTCACCCGTGTCACGCCTTGCTGAGATGTCTACTCAGAGCTGCCACCCCCTTCTGGGAGCTGAGCACTGTGCTTCACCTTGCAGCCCTCTAAGAGATCAAGAGACTGTAAGTGGCAGCATTTGCACCAAAATTGCCATGGTATTAACATTGATTGCTTTCAATAATGGTGACATATTCATAGCCTTATTTCATCACTCTCCTCAGAAACCTAAACGCTCCACTAATGAAGAAATACCTGCTTCTGCCTGTGCTCTGCCACTGTAGATGGTGAAGAAAACAAAACTTGTCTCCTTAGGTATTGTTCACTGCTCTCGCATTCAACTATTACTTACATTCACAAAGACCACAACAAGCTTGTCATTTATCAGTGATTAAGGGAGTCAGGAGTGATCTGTAACTTCGCAGACTGTGCTATGTAGTGAAAGGATTCTTGTGATTTTCCTCGAGTACCTCTCTTAGCCCTGTTTGTAGCAAGCATCTGACAGGAGGGAAGCTGTCTGGATAGAGCAATGCCTTCCCTCTGCCCCAGAAATTTCTGCCCAGATTTAGCTGAGTTGGGAAGAGTTAAGGACTGTCACATGCTTTTTGTTTGTTTGTTTGTTTGCATTCCTCATAAAATGTTGGCAGTTTGCTGAAATCACTGAACATAACAAAGGCAAAGCCAGCCTAACAGCTCTGCCAGAGCAGCAGCTGCAGGTATTGGATAGAGGACACCTCTGAACTTTCAAAATGAGCTTTGGTGAGAATGTTGATGTGTGTGGAGGAGGGGAGAGCTAGCGTCCCACCCTCAGCCCATTTCCAGTTCTAGCACCGCGTCCCTCCCTGGAGGTAACCTCTAACATGAGAGCTTTTCCCAGTCAGCACTGCCCTCCTAAACCCATTCTCTCCCGAAGGTGAACACAGCACCAAGCCACCTCTTTCTTTGCTTCCAAGAGAAAGTGAGGGAAATAGTTCCCTGAATCACTGAAATGACTGAAGTCTGTGCAGCGCTGGTGATAGCTTGAGGTTTCAAACTCTGCTGTGCACGGACCAGTACTGTGTCATTCTGAGCCAGACTTACCACATACAGCAGAAAAAAACTGAGAAGGAAATGGAAACTACCCTGAGCTACTCAAAGGGTTTCTGCAAAACTGTGATGTCAGAGCAGCAGCATACACATGGGGGGGGGAGGCGGGGGGGGGAGGTGTGGGGGGGGTGTAGCTAGGATTAGCAATATGCTGACACCCGAGCTGTATCACACTCTACATATGTTTTGCTCCAGTACAATTAGGTGTCAGTGCTATCCTGACATTTCAAACTCAAGCCTGAAGCTTTGCTCGTCTTCCGTAGACCTGAGCATCAGGCAGCACCCGGGACTGGAAACAGGCTCGCTGCCATCCCTGGAGCAAAGAAGAGCTGTTGGTGTGTGGCGCTGGGGATGGCTTTTGCTTTCAGAGAAGGAAAAGGTCTGAATCAGAGGGGCTAAGAAGCACAGGGATGAAGAAAGCAGGATGGCGAAAGAAAGGGATCTCCAAACATCACATAACTTGCTGCTCTGACACATCCTGACCCTTTAGCAAGATCAGGTTGCCTCAGGAGAAGAGGTTTATAAGGGAAGACTGGGCTGGACACACCTGCCCCTTCTGCAAAAAAATAAATGCTTGACTGAAAATTTGAATCTAAGAGCAGTTGTGGTAGGTATCATGATACTTCGTTACCTGTCATGAAAGAGTCAGATGGTATCACACATCACTAGCTTGGCCCTGTATTTCCATCCCATGTTCTGACATGCTGACTGCATTAGCATTGTCTTTTATACTAATAATGTCTTTTTACCATAGAAGTCCCTGTGGGGGAAAGAAATCTTTGAAGCTACCCATTCAAATCTTCAAAGAAGGGCCTTGAGGAGCACTCACTGAGAGAGTGTGGGAAAGTCTGGAATAGGGATAATGCTACGAAGCTGGGTTTCCCCCTTTTCCATCCATATTTGTACCACTGTGTTCCCACTTTTTGCAGTTGTGCAAAGCTCCCTGCGTGCTGAAGAAAGTTTATCCATTCTTCCATCCCATTGGAAATGTCTACCAGTTTCTTCAAAGAGTTGTGTACCAGAAATAACCCATTAACCTGCAACACAGATTAGTCCCTGGCAATGAAGAGACTGGCGGGGGGCGGGGGGCTGCACGCTCCTATAGCATACACTTTTTGGGCACTTTTTTTAAGCCAAACACCTAACCTTTGCTAGCATACACCATCTGCAGCATTTTGCAAGCCAAATACCAAACCTTTGCTACTGTTACATAGCAAAAGTCCCTAGGAAATGCCAATTTATACTGGTAAAGAATGTGGTGAAAGCTGGTAGATTTTAGTTGTGGAACCATACTATTCAGAGAAATAATAAATCACTCAAGAAGTCATGTTTCCTCCCCTTGAGCAGACACTTTTTCTTTCATTTCCGCTGTGACATATTCCACAGCCCACACAATCATTAAGTTACTAGGTTTTTACAGGAACTTCTGTGGTAAAAGCAAAAAAATTCCATCAAAAGCAGATGATACAAAGCTGCGTGCATGTCCTGTGGCTGCTCATTACTGACCCCGATTAAGAGCAGTGCACTGACTGCTCTCCGCATTTTGTTCTAAATGGGAACTGCGGAGTTCTATTACGTTTATTACTTAGCTCAAGATTATCTGCAGTATGTGCTTCAAGAATCACATCTTGGACCAGCCCAAACCAGGGTTGCTCATGTCTTGCGAAATATTGCATCTTCGCTGCAAGATCAAACCGAGGAGGCTCTCAAACCATTCTTAGACAAGATTGATATTACCTCTGTAGCTGTTGCCAAGAGAATTTTCAATGGTGTCATGGAAGAAAAATTTGCTGATGGAAATACTAACTGGGGACGAATTATGACCATATTTACGTTTGGAGGTCTTCTCACTAAGAAGCTTCAAGAGCATGGAGTTCAGCTCACTGGAGAGGAGAAGGAGCAGATTTCTTATTTCATCACAGAGTACATAATAAACAACAAAGCTGAATGGATAGATGCGAACGGTGGCTGGGTAAGTTTCTCATTTTCCACCAAAGTCTAGATTAGGAGATTTTGTTTAAAGGAAACTATTGTTACAGACACTGTCAAAAACATTTTATTTGGGGTTTTATTTGGTGGATTAATATTTGACATCTGGAATGTCTCCTTGAGACTTACAGTGAAAGCTGTGCTTCTGCTTTAAATAGAACAATGCTAAAAAACAACTTTCTTTTTAAAAAGGCACTTTCTGTACCTGTAACAGACAAACCCCTAGAGTTAGTTTTGAATGATATGATCATAAAATAATTCAGGTTAAGAAAGACCTCAGGAAATCATCTGGTCCAGCCTCCTGCTCAAAGTACGTTAAACTGTGCATGCCATGACATTTCCCATTATTAAATCTAAAACTAAGTGACGCCCTAAGGTTAGTGCAGCAGTTTTGCTTCCATAGAGGAGCTGGTCCAAAAATACTGAAGTTCAAGGTAAGGGAAGAATACACAGCTGTGATCCTCACAGCTGAAGTCAGTAATTTTGCTGTGGATTTCAGCAAAGCCTTTATTTAATCCCCCAAACCAGTTTTACCTGAACAAATTTACAAGTAAATGCAATTGGGGTTAAATCTTTTGTTTGGACTGAGACAGTCCTAGAGCTTCGATCTATCAATGGTCAATGCTCAGAAAAGCATTTGTCAATATGTGGATTATTTTCCCAAGCTGTCAAAATCCCCTTCTGCCAGTGGGAGGGGAGGTCTCTTTTGCTTTGCGGAGTTTCATCACACAAGTATGTTTTTATTTTGTAGTTAGGGGAAGCTGAGAATCAATGACATTGGTGTCAGTTATTTCCCTGGTACTTTTCTCCTTTACCTATATGTAAATGTTACTTTCTTTTTCCACTCCCCCTCTCATCCCACTTCTCTTATATTTCCTATTTGCTATTACTTTTATTCCCTCATTTGTTTCCTAGTGTCTTGCTCTTCCTTTTTTCTTTTTGCTTGTGTTGATCCTTCTCTGGTAGCAGTAAAAAAAGGTGATGGTGAGTCATGGACCCTCGATGCATCAGATTTACTGTAAAGGCTTCTCTCTCCATCTCTTTCAAAGGGTCAATTTTATTTAAGAGAAGTATCAACTCCTGGCAACATCCTGTCATAATACCTGGCTCATCATAGTAGAATAAGGAGGCTTGAAGGAAGGTATTTCTATGTTAGTGCATCAGAAACATAGTACTTGTATCTTCCTTGAAGATGGGGGCTCAGATGATACAGTTCATTTTCTGTTTACACAGGGAGGGCACAGTCTTGACGTGGAGATAAAACATTCAGCAAGGTGCAGCTATGCTCAGCTACTGTTTTTAAAGCCCTATTCATCTCTTGGAGGTAGAGCTCTGAAAACCTGTCCCTCTATGCACAGTGATGCAGCACTGTTCATCTGATACTAGCAGAGTGGTGCATTTTTCCTAAACGTGCTATTTTTTAAGCCATTCCTAACTGTATGTTCTTTTCCATAGGAAAATGGCTTCCTAACGAAGTTTGAAAGAAGATCACTACTATCTTTCTCCAAAATTACAGCCATGTTCATAGCTGTTTTTAGCTTGTTCAGAGAGTACTACTAAAATAAATGGACCTGCCATTCATGTAGTATCTAGATACTGCCACAAGCTTCATTGCTAAGCTTTCCTCCAAGCAATATTGCTGAGAAAGTATTTTTCCTCCATAATTTGTTTTTAATTTATTTGTATTTATTTTTACTAAATACAATGTTTAACATGCTATCCAAACTGCCAAACCTGAAGGTAAGGTCCCTCCAAAGAGGAATCAACACAGCATCATGCAGCAATTCAAGTCAACCTTTCCAGGAAGGACTGCTTCAAGAGAGAGATCTTTCTCCACACCCAGACAGCTCTTGGAATCTCTGTTGCACCTCCATGAAAGGATGTTGTTTTACTGAAATACAATCCAATGGGTTAAGAAACAAGTTTTAATGTCATTTGTTTTGTAAATGAAATACTACTGTAATGCATGTTATTGCAATCTTTGTATAAGCAAGGGGTGATGGGGGTGGGGATTTCTGCAAAGAAAAAGGAAAAGCAAATTCCAACATAAAAGTGGGCACAAGTTACTGACACAGACTAATCAGTTTTTATGGGAAGAACAATTTGTGGAAGCTAGCAACTTAATAATGTGCACTCACTTACTGTTAATGCAATGGTACGTGTTTCTTTGTTGTATTTTTTTAATTGCTCATATCTACAGTGAATGTTCTTTCAGATTTGTGTCATGTAGTCATCTGGCTGAACTTCTTTTAAACTAGATGTTTTAAAATAGGCAAGCACAAAATATTTTTAAATGAGAAATTTGTGTAAATACACTAATATTTTTGAAAAATACATTAAAATATGTATTTTGAAGTGTTATGATTGGTCTCATTTCTTTCAGAAAAATTGGAAGATGGGAAAAGGTCTACCGGAGTAAGACAACTTTTAGAAAAGCTATCAGTGCTACTGCAGAATCCAAGCAGTATACAGGCTTGACCTGAAGTCCATGGATGTCAAGACTTTAATTTCCCGTTGTACATCTTAAGTATTACCTGGTAGTTTGTAGAAGAAACAGACAGCTTCTAACAAAATAAATTAACTGGATCAGATCTGATGACAGTAATTAGCGTTTTGGGATACACTGCAAAACAGCAAATTCACGAGTAGGACCTAGCAGACTTCCAGGATTTCATAGACTGGGCGACTACTGTTTTGACTCAAATTCCATTTGCTTTCAAAGGCTAAACAGTACTTCTTTGAGAATTCATTCTGGAAGGGTTTTCTTTAGCTGTAGTGACTCTCCTACATTAAGGAACTAAGGCTGGGTCTAACCATTCTTCTTTTGTAGATGTGCTGGGAGGTGAACCAAACTGAGGCAGCATTGCCTGTGGCACACAACAGCATTATTCTCCGAGACAAATCCTCCAGACAATCAAGGCTTTATGATACCAGCAGAATGAAGCTGCCTCCTTCTGGTAATGGGTTCTCCATCTTTCATCCTTCTAGTAATGGGTTCTCAGTCTTTCATTTTGACATAAGAGATTTTTTACAGTAAGAACAATCATTTACTGGAACAACCTCCACAGGGACTGCAGTAGAGCCCCTGTCACTGGAGGTTTTCAAGATGTGATTAAACAGAATGCAGGAGAGTTTCTAGGCTCCCTTTCCCAGGAAAGGCTGCACCAGATGATCGTTCAAGGTCCCTTCCAATCAGGTCTGTTCTGTGATTCTATGGTCTAATTTGGTGGGTTTAACTACAGAACACAGATGTTAACATTTGCTAGAACCTGCCGTGCACCTTCTCCCCCTCTCTGCACAGCCCCCCCCCCCCCCCCCCCCCCCCCCCCCCCCCGCAATAAAAACAAGAAAGATTATTTAGCATGTATAGCAGGACTTTTGAGATAAACTTTGTTGCTGTTGAGGAAGACATGGCAGCATCCTGAGGGCAAGGAGCAGCTAAAGGAAAATGCCCACCTCCAGAACATCTATGGAAGTGTCAGAAATACATTGCAAAACATATTTTGACATATATTTATTTATTTGCAAGGTCTTCATTATAAGAACGGTAATTCTCGGTTCCTTTTTGTGCACTACTGTCTGCACATATTGTAGTGGCTAACACCAGTCTATTAATACCACATTAACTTCCTTTTACACTAAGCTAGTAACCTATTTTACACTGGGGAGCACAATTTTTAAATTAAATATAAAAGGCTAACCTAGCCTTTTGAAATTCTAGGTGACGCAATAACTTTGGAACTTGCTTTCATGGTAAAGCCTGGGTTTAAACAAAAGAAGCCTTGATTAGTAAATGTCCAGTGGGCTCCAGTTTATCTTCCCCAGGACAAAACCTCCATTTGCTCTGCATCTATGAGCAAGAAAAGCAGTGATGAGATATATCACCCCAGTTCTAAACATAATAAAATACCCGAAAACAACAGGACTATTAGCTAAGTCTCATAAAGTAGTATAGATATGCTTTGTTGCCTGTCACGGAGTTATCTGTACATGACACTGAGTGGCATCCCAGGTCGCAGGACACAGCTGTTTAAGGGGTCCTTACAGCTGTAAGGTGATACACAGGACAGCATCATCTGCTTCTAGAACAAAATATGAGGTCAAAGAGCTGCGGAGGGGACAGCTGACGGCTTCATCAGTGCACACAGTAGCTAAATTGAGATGTCATCAAATGCCACGTAGAAGAGATTTATGAAACTCTTCTACAGAAACCTCCCTTTCTGCACTTAAAGGTGGGTTGGATCATTAAATGTGTCGAAAAGGAGCCTCAGTGTCTCCCTTCGAACGTGGCTATGCCCTGCCACAGGCCTTGCGCTCACAGCAGCTCCCTCACGGCCCAGGCCCACGGCTGAGGCCGCAGGGATGTGAAACCCTTCAGTAGACGGCGGTGAAATATCCCGCCGAAATGTAATTTCCCTTTCTACAGCAAAATTAGGAAAGGGGAAATTCCTTGTCATCCACGCCGGACAAAAATACCGCCACGGCTGGGCCTTGCCGTGGGGGCGGCTGGGCCCGGGCTGCCCCTCCGGCACCTCCGGCGGCCACCCGGGCCCGGCGGCAGCGACCACGCGGCCGGCCGTCCCCCGGCGAGCGCGGCCTGGCGCCGGGCCGCCCCGGGAGCCCTGCCCGCCAGCGCCGCCGCCGCCCCCGGGGCCCGCCCGGGCGAGACCGGCGGCGCGGCCCGGCTGGCTGGGCGCATGGAGCGGCCGGGGGAGGGCGGCGAGATGGCGGCGCTGCGGGCGGCCAAGCGGGCGCTGCGCGGGGAGCTGCGGCAGCGGCTGCGGGCGCTGGGCGCGGCGGAGAAGCGGCGGCAGTCCCGCCTGCTCAGTCGCAAGGTGGGTGCGGAGCGGGCCCGGCCGCCGCACGGCCGCTTCCAGGAAGCGCGGCCCGGGGGCGGCGGAGCGGCCCGGCGCGGGGAAGCCCGCCGGGGACTTCCCAGGCCGCGGAGGGGTCGAGGCGGTGACTCAGGGGACCCGCCGGCTCCTGGGCCGCAGCCACGGGCCCCGCGGGGGTGAGCCCGGCCGCCGCCCTCAGCGCCCCTCGCCGAGGCCGCGGGGGGGTGCCGGCGCGGGAGCCCCGGGCGGGGGGCGCAGGGCCCCGGGCGCGGCTCGGCGCTGCCAGCCGGGCTCGCCTATGGCCGGCTCCCGGGAACGCCTGTGGCAGTGTCGCGACTCTCTCGACTGAGCCTCTTGTCTAACTGCCTGTCGCTTCCCTTCCGCGTCTTTCCGTGCTGTTTCTTCCATGCAATCCCATTTCTAATGTAATTTTTGTACTCTAAAAAGAAATCAGGCAGGGTTTAGCTAACTGCTACGCTCACACAGCATGATACTGGCGTGCACTTCTGAAATGTCCTGTTTGCGTTTGGATTACAAAGTTTCTATATAGATGTATTTCATCATTTTAATAAACACTATAAAATTTTATTTTGCAGTCACTGCGTGTAATAGAGCACAGTCCTCGGTTTTTTTGCAGCACCAGCAGGTACTCCTGGATGATCTACATTTATATTGGTAGCTTCCTGCCAGAGGACCTCAAATCATTTTCCAGACCTCACTTAATGCTAATGTGTAGCCACTTCACCAGTGGGACCTGGTGGCACAGAAACTTCAGGTCACAAGGAGTTTAACTGGACCTCACATAACCTTTTTCTCACTGGGAATGCTTTTAAAAAATAATAATACGTGTCACGTCCTACTGTCATGGTAATGCATTATAGTAATCACACATCCCAGACTTAAATATCTCAGTTTTTAGAAAATACTGGCATGCATCCTCTTCAAAAATGCAGAGACCTCTGCCAACTTTATAAGCACCCAGCCTGCACGGTGCCGAATTTTTAGGAGCCCTCAGCCTTTGTCTGACTGCTGCTGACCAACGTGGCAACAGAGCGCTCCTTTCTGCTAGTGAGAGCACACTAAAAGATACAGCTTTTGTTTTGCTTAAAGGAAGGCATCAGGCAATATGACATATAAATCGATGTTATCTTGCCTTTTTAATAATCTGACACAAACTGAAAATCCTGAGTTTGTTTGAGACAGAGGCATTGCACAAGTGGCAGAAAGTAGAGTCAGCTTCCTTACAGGAGGGTAATACAGCAGACATGAAGAAATTTTTGAAAATGCTGAGAAAATTTTTGGAACAATATAAAGCCGAGAACGTAGCTTTATAACATACATCAGTGCTTGCAGCTAATAAAAGAGTAGGTTATTTTATAACACCTGAACAATATTTTTAGTCATAAAATCTCATCTCAAAATGGTCTTTAAATTCAAAGTGAAATAGCTTCACAGGCTGACCTAGCCACTAGCATTTAATTAGCTTCTGGATGATTATTCTTTTTTAATGTTTATGTTCATGATTAAAGTCATGCTGTTTGCATGCTCTGATTCTGCAAAAATAGCGATCAGCAGGTGAAGAGGGCAGATAATACTTGTTAGGCGTGGAAATTTTTTCGCTCTTCTCAGAAAGTGCTTCATCTTCACAGTTCTGAAAACATCTGAAATTCTGTCTTCCTGCTTGCATGTGGTTTTACATCTTTCAGCCTCATGTTTTTCTGTACAGCATAATCAATGTTTTATTGGACCTATTGGAGCAGATCGGACTTGTGTGGTGCCCACAGCACCACTTTGAAAGAGGAGAGTTCTGTGTCTTGGTCTCTCTCTTCTCCAAACCGATGAGATGATTTGGCTCTGGAGGCCCTCAATAACATGAATCACAGGCGTTGTCTGCAATTTGGCCAAATTGTCCATTCTTTCAAACAAAAGCTTCCGTGGAAAATCTGTTGTTTAAAAGCTGAATCACTTAATGGGGAAAAAAAATCCATGTGTAAGGTTGGGCAAATTACAAAAGGAAGTAAGATGTGGTTTTGAATTGTGAATACGGTCTCTGTGGCCAGGCAACACATTACACATTACCATAATTTGGTCCAGTGTGTTTCTTTTTTTTCTTCTTACAAAAATATATCCATCTTCTGAATATTTCACCTGGGCTTTTAGCTGCTGTACTGGAAAAAAAGAAAAAAAAAAAAGAGTGGAAACCGTATCTCAACTTAGATAGGGACATTTATCTGTCCAAACAGGGCCAGGGCAAAGGCTAAAGCTCAGAAGAGCAAGTTATGCAAACACAGATCAGAGGATTTGGTGCTCTCTGTTCCGTCGATAAGCTCAGTTTCTCAATTGCCTGGTACTTTTGACAGATTTCTGCAAGTGCGTAGAATAAGAATAAATCACTTTTAAGTGGGAAGGGACACATTTGTCTTTGTTTTGTCCAGGTGTAAGTAACAAAATAAGTAACATGCTAGACAACGAGAAGACAAGCTTTTAAAAACCCCCTCTCAAATCTTACAAGTGGAATTCAATTTGGAATGGGACAGAGACATGGTGAGATATGAATCTGCTAACACTTTTTCACCATATAAGCTTTTTTTTTATTATTTTCCTTCCTATATTCAGTCTTTTATAAGCCCAGCACAGAGAACCTCATGAAAATCAAAAAAATGGCAAGGCCATCTTTCCTTCAAGCTCTGAAAAATGTACAGTAATAAGATCACCTATTAGAAGCAGGTGATGTTTGAAGTCATATATTTAAACGCTGTAAGGAAGGCATTTCAGGTTAAAAAAAGGAAGAGGGACCTGGTCTTGGAAGACAGGTCTGCAGTTGTCTGCTCTGATGCTAATTTTCTTTTGAGTTATTATAATTTATGTGCTTTTCATTCTACCTAGGCCCAGATGAGAGATGCAGCATGTAAAAAGGGTGGTAGAAAAGGAAAGCAAAATCCTCATGTGTTGCATAAGCTGGCAGTTCTGACCTGCTATATCTCTCTACAGTGATGCTGGGCATTTGAGGATGTCTGCACTATATGGCGCAAATATTTAAAGGATCAGGAAACTGTCTCCAAAATTGTTTTTTGCTGGCCCAAACCCATGTTACAATGTTTTGTTCACTAGGTGAAAAAAATTCACCTATTTTATTTTTGTTGAGGGTAGAAATACTGGAGTAGGAAACAAAGTCAGTTTATTCTCTTTACGATGCATGATAGTTTGTATCTCTGCCCTTTAAAATGGCTATTTTGCTCCAGTTGTGTGTTCAATTAAAATAATGTAAGTCAATCTTTTCGTAAACTTTTCATAAACTGATTGCATCAATTTCCCGCGTAGGTGATTTGCCATCCCAAGTACCAAGAATCCAAAAGAATTGCAATCTTCCTGAGCATGCCAGATGAAATCCAAACAGAAGAAATCATTAAGGACATTTTTAAGCAAGGCAAAGAGTGTTTCATCCCACGTTACAAGCCTCACAGCAATCACATGGACATGCTGAAGTTATCATCACCTGAAGACATTTCTTCACTTACTTTGACATCCTGGAATATTCTTCAGCCTAGTGATGATGACAGTGCAAGAGAGGAGGCTCTTGCTGGTGGTGAGTATTTTCTTCCCACATTGTGGGGTTGTTGTGCAGGAGTAGCCTGGAGGCCAGCAGGAAATAATCTGACAGCAAGAGTGGAAATAAATGTTCCACTTTGGTTTTATGTGTTCTAGAGGTGCTTAAGTCAACGTAAGCAGATGCCTCTGCGTCTTGCCCGTTTTCCTCTACCCTGTGCCACCCCTCCAATACACCAGCGGGGCAGGAACAGGGCTGCACAGCTGATCCAGCTGAAGGAAACTCAACCCTCCAGATAAATCAGCTGCTTGGTCTGATTCATGGACATCCTCAGTGCAGTCTCAGCAAGAGTAACATAGAGGCTCGTGAAGGAGACAGGGGCTTGCCAGGAGTAGCTCAGGCTGCTGTTGGAAGTCGTGGGGATTCCCAGTTTCAGCATGCAACCTGAGAACTTCAGTTTGTGCTGCGTGAAAGGCAGGGAACTCCTCAGGTCAAGCCTGTAAGCTGACATGAGAATTTTCTGAAATCTTTGATCCTGCAAATGCTGTGGCATGGGTGAATCGCAGTGCTGATATGGAGCCTGCCCATGCGGAACAGCTCTCTGGACTGAGACTTGAGAATGAAAATAAAAGGACTTCCTTGTAGGCCTGGTTGGATATTGCAAAGTCTTTTCCATCATTGTTCTCTCACACTTTTATTTTGATCTTATAATACCATCTCAGACACTGGATTCTTCATAGGGCTGAACAGTTAAAAGTTCATTTAGATGAGCAGGTGCCGTGTGTGTTTTGGTCCCAAAATAACCTCTCTTTTTCTTAACCTAGAATTCCCCGACTTCTACAAACATGTAAACAAACTTACTTTTTTTGGTGTCTGCATTCATTATTTGCAATCTTCTTGTAAACACAGTATCTTCTGAAATATCTGCAGAAATGTTTAATGTTGTTAATGGAAAACTGATGTTGAACTCATGCTTGAAACCTCAGTTTGGCAGAGTTTTCTTTAGGTGGAAGTTCACCATGCAGACAGCTTCCATACCTCACGGACTTACTTACCCATTTTGTAATGGTTGATAAAGGAACGTAACACGTGTATGACTCTGTTTGGTTGAACTTGGGTTTGTATTTGCTTTGGGATGCCAATGTACTTTCCCAGAACACTTCACTGTGTTTGTTTCCCTTTTATATTTGATCTCTACCTCTACCTCTGTCCTAATTCAGAATCCTTTCTGTGTCCACATTTTAGCTAGCAAGGGATTTCACTGCTTCATACAACCATCTTCTTTACATTTAGTATTTAGCACTGTTAACTTGTTTTCCTAATTTTTGTCAAAGATTTGTGTATATTGGTGGGGGTTAGGGGCTTTTGAAGGTAACTGTTAAAATGTCCAGGGTTTTGTTGACCAAGCTTAGTTCAGGCACTTGGGACATGCTTTTGTACTACTG
The DNA here is from genome assembly GCF_017639655.2 of Falco naumanni. Classification (NCBI taxonomy): domain Eukaryota; kingdom Metazoa; phylum Chordata; class Aves; order Falconiformes; family Falconidae; genus Falco; species Falco naumanni. The sequence continues at coordinate 12,397,783 of NC_054060.1, read as the reverse complement.
ATGAGCTGCTGTTAATTGAACAATCACAAAGTAAACATGCGACTGGTTTGGGTATGATGGGAGCAAAGACTACCTGGTGTAGAGTGCACGGGGACATACCTGTTGGGGATGGCCCAGGTGCCAGGCAGTGAAGCTGGGGGGAGGCAGGAGCAAGCTTTGGTACCTGGCTAGTTCCAGAGCTCTGTTTCTATCTGTGCACCAGGGTGTGGTTAGGGGCAGAAAGCAATACCAAAAGACCTGCCGCAGTCTACAGAGAGATGCCAGGACAGCAGTTGTAACTGGTGTATGTCTGTGTCAGACTTGATCTGCCTGAAGTTCGATTTTAGTAACTTAGAAATAATTCAGTTTGACTTGGAAGTCAGACCTTGGTCCTTTATCCTTGGACAGTTTTGGTAGATTAGAGAGAATAATTTAAATATTTTTTATTTACCATTTACCATAATCAGACTCACCCTCACTACCCCACCCCAGTTTGTCCCCACAGAAACACACACTGCATCTCAATGTGTCTTTAAATTCCTTTTGCTGTATTTTTTGAGTCAGTTGTTGTATTTTTTGAACTTTGGTGCATTTGCAGGAATGCAGATTCCCTTGCTACTATATCAGTCCTCCATTGCTAGATTTATACATGGATGAAACATTTATCTCTGTGATGTTATCAAATACTGTGGTGATCTGAGGCATTTACATTGTTACAAGGAGATAACATGGTGTTCCACTAGTAATGTTCCCATTGCTGGCATAAGTTGCTATGTAATTTCCAAGAAATACCCTGCAGGTACATGAATAAGTCATGTCATTTCAGAGTGTATTCATTTTGCATGACAAAAAGCTTAAATTCACACTGTCCTTAAAACTTCAGGCATGGTTCCTTTGAAGAATAGCTCAAATGTAAGGGTAGGTGTAATTGTTGCACGGAGTTTCCTGGTCTTGGTGGCACTCACAGGCAGCATTGAGTAGACATGAACCCTGCCTTTTGGAACCCTGCCTTTTGGAGATGGTCCTTTTGTGTAGGGTCAGGGGTACGCATTTTCATCTTGGCAGTACACCTCATTGCACCTTGTTGGTGCAAACAAAGATCACTGCATTTTCAGTAGTAGAAAGTCTGTCATCTTCTCTACTGTGCATGGGTAACAGTGGTTGACATATGAAAGGTTGCTTTCTTTAGGCTAAATGGACACAGTAGCAGGAAGAACAAAGGTGGAAGAAGTCCAGATATTTTGTTTGGAGTAGGGGTGCACATAGGTGCATGGTTTGGCTCATTTCCAGCTGTATCTTCTGAAAGATTTAGGCAACTTCTGGAGCAAGGCAGTGGTACGTTTTCTTAATAAGTACCAATTCCCATTTGTATGCTTGTACATTGGAAGTATAAATGTGCACTGGTATCAGGTTTTGCCCAAGGTAATACTTCTGATGAAAGTTCAGGCAGGTTGCAGTAATTGTTTACAGGACCATAGATACTTTGCACAACTTTGGAAGGAGTAAATCAGATAAAACTGTGCTCCCTGTTTGCTTTTTAGCACGACTCCTACATAAATTTAAAGGACATTTCCCAGCAGCTCTAATTTTAATGTGGTTTAGGGAGGTGGTGTGATTCAGCTGGCTGGACATGGGGTTTCTTCACTTGTAGTGTTATTTATTATTACTTAAACCTGGTCTGAGAACTATGGGTGAAAAGCTAAGTTATTCCTCTGAAAAAATAGTTATTCTTACTGGGACTCAAAAAAACCCAAAACCAACACCCAAAAAACAACCAAAACCAAAAGAAATCCTAACAAAAAACACTGGGTTGAGCATCTCCATATGGTAAAAATCTTGGAGGTGGCTTCTTTGAAGGGAAGCAGGTGACCAGTTTTGAACTAAGGGATCCGGAAGTCTCTAACCTGAGCAAATACTATGCTTAAATGTTCATAACTGAACTGAACTACTAACTAGTACTTGAAGATTTACAGTAACTTCTGGAGAAGTTTTAAAACATTCACCTGGGGGGGAGTGGTGGTGGTGGGTTGCCCTAGATGCTTTTCTTTGGCTGAAAAAATGAAGAGTTATTAGAAATTGTGGCTCTAAATCTGCTTACTCTAATGGATTGTGAGGGGCTCTCCTAAGAAATGCCAGGAAGTGTTGTGTGTACAAGCTTTATTCAGCCTTTTTATCTGTGTAAATTCTGCTGTGGTCTTTAAGTACATTATTACATAGTCCTTGCCCATCAGATCTAGGCTCATTCAAAGATGAACCCAGATGCAATGATCTGGGCTCTTTCAAGGATGGAGAAGGCGAACACTGCTTGCTGTTAATGAGTGCTGCTAACAAGCGTGTGCTCAGTCGCTTGCTTTCCTTCTGTTCAAGTTGGAGCCGAAGGCCTTTTTACTGTGCGCTATTCAAACCTTTGTATGGAGATGGAGGTCTGTATGGCCTCTGCATCACTGCATTGTTCAGTGACTTAATGGTGTTAACTGGTATTTGCTGATGGAGAAGCAGCAGAGGCTCATGATCCTGGTTCCAGCCTGAGTTGTGCAGAGGAGCTGCCCCCAGTGAACACAGACTCTTCTGCTTGTTTTTCCAAACATTATGGCTTCTTCTCTGTTCCGTCCAAACTGATCATTTCCCAGACTTGTCTTGTCCTTGGGCTAGACCCTGTTTTGCAAGCTTTAATTTCTCTGCCACCATAATGCCCCTTTCCATCCTTCTGCTCTTTGCCCAGCCTATCTGAATCTCCACGTGTCCTTCTCTGGCCCTTCTCACCATATTCCCCATTTCCTCCTGCCCTCAGACCTAGCATGTCATTTCAGGGGCAGCTGGGCCAACAGAAATAGCTTGCCCCTGCCAAAAAGGAGGAGATCATGTGCTGTGTCTTCTTTCACTTGTCTGCTTCCAGACATACAAGATTCCCCACCCCGATTTACTCATTGCCTTCCCCACTGTGCTGGCTTCTTTCCCTTTTTCATTGGCTTAGAAAAACTCTTCTCTGTTAAAGACTACTTTTTGTACTAAACAGTATAAAATACATAGTTTTGTAATTGTTTCTTTTGGGCAGTGCCTGATTAAATAAGTCGCCGCCCTCTCTCCTCCTCTTGGTCCCCACCCCTCCTGTGCCCGCACAGATGCTCCTGCAGCCACATTGGGAGCTATACTGGGAAACCAGTCTTGGTTAGAAGTAACCCAGTACCAATAAAAGGCTCTTCTTCTCTCAAACTGGGCCACCACCCAGACTTGGGCTGATGCAGCTGAAGGGCTGGTAGGAAGCTGATGAGAGGTTGCGTAAACGGGTGGCATGCCAAAAAAAATCTTAGTGAAACTTCAGCCCTCATTTCCTTCCATGTTTCGGTTCCCAGTCTTGCCCCAGTCAGCGGGACTAGGAGCAGGCACTGAAATGAAAGTCCTTTGGAGTCCTCGCAGTTGGGAGTGGGGGTGGCAGGAGGAGCTGAGCCTGCAGCTCCATGTGCTCTGCCTTTGCAGCAATACTGGTGTAAGGAGTTTTCCCTCCTCATGTTTTCAGCGTATTCCTGCCTCTCCGTGGTAAACTGGATCACCTTGCAACTCTGGATGAAGGGTATTTTCCTCCTCTCCTCCACCCTGTTTTGGCTGTTTTGGTTTTTTTAACCCAGATTATTGGATCCAGTTTACCGTGCGGCTGTAGCAGTGAAGTGTGTTTGGGGTAGGAATGAGTAGCCAGGATGGAGGAAACATCCCCTGGAAACTGGCAGTGGCTGATAGTCACGGGGCCACCCATGCCACTGTGACTCCAGCAGTGGGATGGAGAGGTTGGCATCTTCAGCGAGGCCCAGTACTCGCCCAGACACATCTTTCTTAAGCCTGTGCAAATGGCAGATTTTCAAACATTTGCAGCATTGCATAAACCCAACTCAAATGAATTTGAATGGGGCTGAAGCCGCACTGTTGACACAGAGGGTACTACGAGCAGGATTACAAGTTCTTGCCTCAAAGCATGGAGCAACAGAGCTTTCTCCATCATTTTTTGCAAGCTTTTTCTTAGAAACCAGTGAACCATTTTGTCTGAAAAACGTAAGCCCTCCTCCCTCAGTTTGGGATAATTACCCAAGCTGAAAAATGTCAGCACTTGAAAATAAAGCGTCTTATGTGTAATGGGGATTGCTGAATAATCTGCTACTACTCTGCTAAAGCATAATGTATTTTTGCTCCCATAAGTGAATGTATTAAGAATTGGACTTGTATTTTGTAGTTTATGTTGGAGGCTTCCATCATTTTCAGTACTGGAAAATTTGGTGGTCTACCGATCACTATATTTGTGTTGTATCTTCAGGATAATTAGTGAAAAATTAAGTAGATATTCTGTGCTTTAAGTAACAGTATGTTTATAATTAATAATAATGGAAGATCCAGATTTCAAATGAAGTGAGGAAGCACTAACATATGTCTAGCAGCAACTTTTGCAGCTTCGTTTTCACATAACCTATTGAGTGTTGGCTTGTAAGGTTAGGGTCATTGTATCTTTCTGTCCTTACTGGTTTTAGACCACTTTGAGACTTGCTGTAGCATAAATTACAACATGCTGGCAGCAGAAACAGGCAGGGACAGCTTACCTGCGTGGATTCTGTTTGCTTCATAAGGACTGTTAATGCCGAGAAGTGTGAACCTCTTGCAAGGAAAATGCCAGCTACCCCTAGGCTACAGTTCCAAGCAACCTCAAGTAGTTTGAGATTGTTCCTGAGTGCACATTAGCCCTATTTTAAACTTGGCCATTGGGATTTGCCCTGCAGAAACATTTTAGTCCACAGCAGCTCTTTTTCACCTGTCCTTAAACTCCTGCTATTTAATCATATATTCAAAGAGGCTGCATTTCCTGCCAGGACTGATGGCCTTGTGATGCCATCAGTATTCTTAGTTATTCCAAATCTTACCACAGTTCTTTAGAAGTGTGACTGAAGTGGTGGCAATACAGTCTTAAGAGGACTAGGTTTAATTTACAGATGGAAAATAAAATGGGATGTAAAAAAATCGTAATGGGTTGCACACACCACCACCACCCCCCAAAAAGATGCACCAGAAATAGGAGGGTTTTGATCTATGAGGCACATCAGAGTTCAGAAATAAAAGAAGTGTGAGGAGAAAATGCTATGTCTTGAAGCACAGGGAAGGTCTCATATGCTACTTCAGCTGCATTAGATGTTGTATAGCTGTACATGAAGGCATCATGGGGCCATCCAAAATGATGCTAATCATTCTGAAAAAAGATGTGTAGTAAATAAGGCTCAGGGGTAACTGTGACTACTTAAATGAGATATATGCAGATTGGAATGTATCTGGAATAAATGAAATATGTGTATGTGAAAAGCAGAGATGTTAAATATTACTATTTAGGAAAAAACAAAAAAATACCCTAAACAAGATTGTAAAGTGATTGAAGATACTATTAGATTTTCTTTTCCTCTGGGAGACCTGATTAAAACTTACAGTATGAAATATGTCAAGGGATAGATTATAATTTAAAATCTTTTTACAGTGGTCATAAAAAAGAAAACCTGAGAGCATGGCACGAAACAAAATTGAAAATTGAGGCTTAGCTCTTAATGTAATTTATTTTTTAATGAAATGATTTAAAGTTTGGAATGAACTTCTGCTTGGAGACAATGAGCCATAGTATTTTGATATGCATAAGGAGAACAAATTCAGTGCAAGTAAGCATTAACATTCTGGTGATGAGTCTTCTTGTGGAGAGAGGACGCTCCCCCTCACACAGTGCTGGATCAGAGCACTGGACATACAGTCAGTCCAGCATCATGTATTTTACAAGAGCCAGGAAATCTCACAATTTTTAGCTATGTAGCAGTAACTGAAAATTTCTTCCTACCTCAGCAGCTGCATCCCTGGCTTATCCCCTTACAAACAGGTTCTGTTTTCTCTTACCTGTGGGCATTCAGAGCATTCCTCTAAGCATCTAATTTTATTTGTATTAAGCTCTTGGCTCCGCTGCCTTCTGACAGCTGTGAGTTGTACTGGTTAGTTAGTTATAATGTGAAATATTATGTTCCTTATTATGTTAATATTATATTATGTTCCTACAATGTGTGAAATATTATGTTGCTTGTATTCATTTTAAATTTGCTGCTTTCAGTTTAAGTGATACCTCATTCTTCTATGATGAGAAGTAAATAAGGATGTATAACCTACTTTCTTTTTATTATTCATTGTTTAGTTAAACCTGTATTATATCTATAGTATTTTTTTTATCAAACTTTATCTATTATCTTATTCTCGTATAGAAGCTTGTCTAGATCTCTAAGAGTTCCAGTCATTGCTCTTTCAACTTCTGCAGTCTCTCTGATGTTATTTTGAAGAAAAGATGCTTGAGAGAAAATTGTATGCCCAGGTAAAGAAATGCTGTGAAACATATGTAGTAGCACTGTAGACATTAATTCTTTCTGTTTATACCATAACACTGCTTTTCAAATCAGCTCACTGGGCAGATCTTTTTTACTGGTTTCCACACAGGTATTCCACAATGACACATCATTACAGAAATGCCTGTTCCAGTATTAGAGATCCATAACATAATTTTACTTTATTCTGTCCAACAGGTTCCGTAACAGGTAGAGCTAGGAAAATGCTTGCTTGGAGGTAAAATATTTCAGGTGTTGGACCCAGATGTGATAGCAACTGTTTCTGGCAGGGTTTTTCTGCATCCCAGCCTTCAACTGAAAGATGTGGGACTGTCCCCAGCACTGGGATTGCTTTCCCCTGCAAGCCGGTGTCTGCCCTTCCCCTTGAGGTCTGCACCAGCTTCCATAACTCTCTGAAACAGCTTAATAACAATCTGCATGCGATTTACTAGGCGAATGCAAGACACTTTTATCTGAGCTTCTCCTGGTGCTTCTGTTCAGAAACAGGTACAGCAGGATTACAAAGAGTCTCTTTCTTCAAAACACTTTTTCAAAAGTGCTCTGAAATGCAAAAGTTGATGTGTTTGTGTGGCCTCACTTTGTAATGTCCTTTGGTATCCTTATGTCCTGCATTTCCTTTGTGCAGACTAAACCCTGAACACTGTGTGGTTTAATTTTAATACTGCCTGTGCCAGTGTGTCCTGCAGTGAACCTGGAGGGCTGAGAACTCTGGAACTCTACAGCTTTTTGCTTTCATAAAGTTCATTAAGGCTTTAAAAGAGTGCTTTTCCTTAATCATCTTAAGTGTCACATCCATGTTTGCCTTCTTGCAGAAAATATTCTCCTTGCACTCAGCAAAACAACTAAAAAGATTACTTCTGCTGTAATCAATTAAAGTTTAAAGAGAAGTGAAAGTAACATATATAGGCAAGGGGTTTGAATTCACTGCAAGTGCCTCTGAAGTGTTTTGTTTCAAAGAGGGCTAATTTTGCTACAGTGAATGCGAACAGTAGCATTGTCATTTTCTTTGTATTGTTTCCTAGAGACAAGAGTCTCTCAAAAGCAAGTAAGAGGTTAGGTTCTTTGCTGGAGTGTGGCATGAGGAATACAGGGGAAATGCAAACATGCAAGTATCTGACTGTGGTAATTAATCCAGACATTTTTGTCTCCTTTTTTTTTTTTCATTTTTGGAAAGGAAAAGCCAGTACCAAGATCATCTCAGTGCCTTTGTGCACATAATCTGGACAGTCTGGAGGAGTGGAAGCTTTTTGCTGCTGCCCACCTGTGCAGGGTAACGCATACTGAAGATGCAGTTTGGTGAGGCAGCTGAGCCCTGCTAGCAGCTGGCTGCTGGTGCCAGAAGGGGCAATCCTGCTGCCTTTTTCTTGTATGCTTTCTCTGTGCTCCTCTTGTCCACCCAACCCGGGTGCCATCTCTGGTATTCACTGCTGAGCAGATTCAGCTCATGAATGTGGCAGAAAATTCAGCTCATGAATCTGGCAGAAAATGGCTACTTTATTTTTCTTTCTTTTTCCTAGGATTGGTTTTCTGCCAGCTTAGTGGGCTATTAAATCAGGTCAGCACTTTTCCAGCTACAAAAGATTTTTCTTCCTGGCACAGTTAATCCCCACTGTCTTTGCTGAGATTCAAAATACACTGTCATCTTCCCTGAACGGTGGGAAATTCCTTGGACTTGGCTGAGAGCCACTGGCTTTCAGGGAGCAGGATACTCCTGCTGCTGTTTTACAGTGTAAGGATAGCCCTTGGTCTTCACGTTTGGCATCATAACTGGATTCAGTTCCTGCTTTTTCTGGCTGCTGTGTATGGAGATGGGAATCAGCCTCTGGGGTGTTGATGGAGGGTGAATTCCTGCCCGGGAGTGACGTGAAGCGCTTTGCCGGCAGGTGTCAGTATTCCATACTGTTACCAGGGAGAATTGGTGTCATTAGGCTGTTTCCCTACAATTAAAATCTTATCCAAGCATTGTACACACAAAGGGAGACGAACAAGTGGTCCAGCCTGATGTCTCCAGAAAATCAGGAGTTGGAGTGAGGGTGATGAAGGATTACCAAGGAGAGTCAGTTTTTTTAAGCTGTGCAAGCTTAAAAGGATATAAAAAAAAATTATTGTGATGGAAGAAGCAGGATTTCTCAACTGTTTTCATGTTAACATGTTTGACACTAACAGTGAAGGTGCCATCGCCTCCAAACCAGCTGACTGTACATGTTCAATAAACCCTGCCTGTAAACATGCCTAATGTTCTCATCAGGTGGTGTCACTGCTTGCAGGAGTCAGGTTTATACACTGACAAAGAAGTTGATGTCTTAACCGTTTATATTTCACAAGCAATTCTGCATATTTTACAGTAGGTTATCTGCTGAGTGAGTCAAAGGGCATTGGAAATATTGCTAGTGATGCATGACATATTGAAAAAATCCCCAAATGATTCACTTCTGTCATATTTTGATTTAAAAATATCCAGACAGCAGCATGCAAAAGAGGACCAAGAGTAAAGAAATGAAGTAGCACACTTGCACGTGTTTTGAGTGGAAGTATTTAAATAAATGCTCAAATAAACACTATGGGAAGTGTAGCTGATAAGATCTTAAAGAATTTCGTGTAAAAACACATAAAGATACACAAAGATCCTTGTATTTTAGGCTAAAGTATGTTATGACAATCCTGACAAACAATTCAAGCACCAATGACTTGTTTCTCTAAAGAGGCAGATTTGCAGTCCTCATTTGCTGATTTAACAAGATGTGTTGATGTGCTGTAAAGTGGCTCTAATGCCATTTGTCCTCTCTTTGGAATTGCTCATGGTACATCTTGTTTCAGAGTATTTTTGTGGTTTAAAATCACAGGAGAACCCAGGTACAAGCCTTTGAACCAAACATTTTTCATTGCCCATGTTTTCCCCATCAGACTGTTCTCTGTTCACATATCTGAATATCAGGAGCAGATAAGTAATTTTTCACAGACTGATAACTAAAGCATTTCTAAACAATTATTTCCTCTACTCTGTATTTTCAAAACCAGACATTTTTGTAGATGGCATGAAGTGATTATGGTTTATTTATGGGTCTTATGCAGACCTGATGAATAATAGTGAAATAGAAAAGCACTTGTTCAAATTTTCTTTTAGGTAGACATTTGGCATGTTCTGAAAATGAGACACTAGACCTCAGCTGACTGTAAGTTAAACCTCAGGGGAAGTGAGTATGATGGTTGCAGTCTCGCACAGTCTTCCCACATTGTGAAAGCAGCTAGATTTGAACCCAAGTCTCAGCCTTACACATTAGCTTCCCTGATGACACATGAAAGGATATGTATTTGTGGAGCAGGATAGCTTCATTTGTGCAGGGCTGATGTACTACAGCTGACACTGTGCAGTCCACTTAGCCTTCCAAATGCATTGGCACCAAATGTATAAGATTTTGTTTTAAATGAATTCAAAGTAAGAGGGTGTTTACTTGATTGCAGCTAGCTAGCACAGGAGCTGATCAAACAGCCTCATTAGCGTGTTTTGGAGGTTTAATAATGGAACGGTGGCTGCCACTCGGTTGTTTTAAACCTGTATGACTGATGGCTATCATGTAGCTTCTCAGGGAGAAGTATAAATATTTTATTATGCTGTAGTTCAGAAGGGCAAATGTGAACTGTGGAGACCAATGTTTCATGCTGACACAAAGCATTGACATGGATGAGTAGACAGATAAACGCTGAGTTGCTCAGTGCTTGTTTGTAGATTCTGCTGATGGTTCTATTTTCCACAAAATATTTTATTGAAGTAATAACAGAAGCTGTCTCGGTCATGCTAGCGGACCAATTACCTGGGGTGCATGGATTGCAGAGGAGATGGTCTGCTTGGCATCTATGTGTACGTAAAAGGTAGATCGGTGAGTTATGGGTGTGCATGGATGTGGGTAAGAAGTTTTTTAGAAGACAAAAAGACACAAAACCTTCCTGGTGCCTGCAATTCCCATACACAAATAGGAATGAAAATAAAGTGATTGGCCCTGGTGTTAAAAGCATTTCTGCCTGGATGAGGTGAGCATTAGCCTTGAGGCACACTTACAGTGTGCGTCGTAGCAGGAGACCATGAATGGAGCCTGTGAGATTTGGAACTGGTACTTTGATTTGTGATTGCTCTGCCCGGCTAGTATGTGCTGAGTAAAAAGTGAGCATCTCTCTGGCTCTCCTCCTAAAGCAACAGATGTGTATGAGTAGTTAGAAAACACAAAGTCCTGCTGAAGTGGCGTGGTACTGCTCAATTAAAGGTGTTCACACGGGAAACACCTGGAGGAAAAGCTACTGACTGTCGTTTAAAATGAGCTGTTTTTTCAGTCTAATAGGACACAACTTATAGTTCTGTTAGGTGACTGACTGGATCATAAGGACGCTACAGGGTGAGGACTAGAAAATGATTGTTTATGAACAACTAACAACAAATATCTACAAGAGAAAAGAACTGATTTTTCTCAACTCATGTCAGCAACTCAGGTTGTTTATCATGTAGTTCCCAAGGCTGGTGCAGAGGGTAGTCAGTGGGGCAATGCTGATTTACAGTAACTGAGGATCTGATACCAAGTGCTGTAACTTAGGTTTCCAAGGAGGTGAGAATTCATGCTGAGCTTCTGATACTGATTTTCAAGGCTGTGTCATGTGAGCATATAGAAATCAAGAGTTTCCTTTCCATTTAGGGATTTTATTTGCATTTTAGCAGAGTGGCTGGGGTAAAGTTAAGCAATGTAACTGTTCATGCCTGTGATCCCCTGTGTTACCGAAAGAAGTCAGCAGCATTGGTTTTGGATGAACTACTTTTTTTCAAAAGCTTATCTATAGCAGCAAAGGGTAACATTTTTGTCTCCTTGCTCATTTGATTGGGAATGTAACAGTATCTGGCTTCTCCAGGGCTTAGTCTGGATAAGGAGCTGGTTTCCTCTGGAAGCAATCCCAGCCCTTCCAGGAACCACGCACCTCGGTAGGGTCTGGATCAGGCCTGTAGTGAACAGATCTGGCATTTCCCTTTTTGACCTTATACCGACGCAAGTGTATAATGGTAGAGAGGCTGCGACTGAAACCATGGGCAGTTTTTTTCCAAAGGGCAGAAAACTTGTATCTGGAAGGAAATACCAAACTGTTAGCAACCTTGGTAGTGGTGCGAGGGGCACCTGGGCATTCTGTGGAGAAGGCTTTGCACTAGCCATAAAGGGGATTTGTGTTGCTGCAGCATAATTGAAATATTTACTTCTGTGGAGTTGTTTTCCCCAAGGTCTGGTGATTAACCCAGACCACAGTGTTAGGCGCTATGTAAATACAGAACAAGATGATGATCTGTGCCCTATAGAGTATATGTTGAGAAGCTAACACCTACCCAAGAGGCCTAACTAACAAGAGGCTGATGCTGACAGTAATTAAAGTTACAGTAGCAACTCTGTCATTAGAATTTTCTGAGTTATTCCAACACATTGACTCATACCCTGCACGTCACCAAGACTGATACATAGGATCAAGTTACTGAATTATTTTTTTCCTCTGTGCCAGGGTAGCAGATACAGAAGCAGCAGGTAGTAAGGATTTCCTGCAAAAGGGTTTGTTTTTTTCTCCGTTGTGGTCCTTGCTAGATCAGAAAAGGACTAGAGTAAGCCTTCATTCCTTGTATATGAACAACTTTCAGATATTTGTTAGCTCCACAGAGTTTGTGCATAGACCGATCTGACATTGTTTTTGGTGTGCGTAACACCATGAACACTCCTTTCCTTTAAACAGAGAGTTGTTCTCATCCTGGTTCTTCTGGTCCTGCACCTTATGTGATCATTTACATTGAACAAAGCAGGGGGAGTCCCCAGCCACCACCGCAGAGTGAGCTGTGCGTGGAGGGAACCCAACTGCTGGAAAACTCATTCTTGCCCAAGGTACCAGGCTGGGAGAATCAAACCATCCTTGTGATGGAGTAAACGATGCACAAACTTCTGTGCTTCAGGGAGAAGCTCACGCTGCACAGCTGGTGCTGTGAGGAGCAGCAGCAGTGGCATACAGAGCTGATTGCTGTCAACCTCTTGTAGGCTTGAGCTCAGAAGGCGTCTGTGCAAGCGTGATTTTTATGAGCACGTTGCCGTTCTTTACAGGGACACAGGACTTGCTGCAGCTTGGCCTCTGCCTTATCCTCTTATAAGAGCTTTGGGGGCTAGGATCAAAAGATTCCTAGTTCCCACTTTGAGGTGTCCACAAAGTAAGTGGCAGCAAGGGATGAGAAGGTGGGATGACAGAGTATTTCAGTTTCATCTTCCATTAGGACCATCTAGCTGTGCAGGGGGAGATGAATGACCCCACACAGGAGGTGGTGGTGGGCTGCTGGAGCCTCCACAAACCTGGGAGGAGAGCAGCCATGCTGGCTGCTCCTTCTGAGGGTGGGAAAAGTCCCCAGCAGTCTTTACATGACCTGCATCTGTGTAGTTTGATGGACTCTTCTATAATTAACCATTGTCAAGAACACTTCTGAAAATGCCAGCTGGCATTTGAAACAGGAACATCAGATTAAGGAGAAGAGAGGTAATGAGGTGCAAGGAGAAAATCCTTCCCTCGGGAACAAATCAAACCTGATATCATCATGAAAGGTAATGAGAAATGCACTGCCGAACTGAGGAGGTTCACAGCAGCTGCCTAGAGGAAGCGAAACCATGTATTCCTATTTAAAACACCGGAGACGGGATGCTAATGTTTCGGTCTGCTGGTAAAGTCAGGGCACGCACAGCTTGCACACCTGCCTCTTGTGTGTAGTTTTGCCACAAATTTCCTGGGTCCTTGGGCAAGTCATTTCACTTCTCTGTGGCATAAGGAATGTCTAAATAGATGCGTACAAGTCGGTGCAGAGTGTGCCTGTACACCCACATGGCAGGTTCTGGAGCTATGGCTGTATCTACACTGCTAAATAACACAGGGCTAAGTGGCACAGGCTAGTCCTGTCTACACTGCACAGAACTTGGCCTGTCTCTTCTTTTTTGGTCTCTCTGTGATGCCTCTGTGGCCCTAAGGCAATACTGGGTGGGGTTTTTTTGTCTTTTCACCATTTCATAGTATCTTTAAAAATATGAGGCCTTATGGGAGACTATCACAGGAATATTTTCATAGTATCAGTCTGAGGATTTGTGTTGCATATTCTGGCATGTGACAGTAAAACCTGTGTCTGGAGGAGCAAAACCAGTTTTCTTGGTGTAGGAGGACTGCCCAGGGTGGAAGGAGCCAGACCTGTACTCTTCTGTCTTTACTGCCCATGAGAATCTTGTCTCCTGGAGCAGGCGTGGGTGTCACTTGGACTGGCAATGCCAGACAGTGTGCTGATAATTAAACAGTATTGACCACCTGTGATCCTGTAAATCAATTTGTTTTCTGGCTCTGCTGTATTTAGCACTAGAAATGAAACCTGTGTGGCTGTGTCAGCATGGCTGTATGCCCACGTTGATAGAGAAGTCAGGGTATTTTATTCCACGCATGGTGCTACACAGTCGAAGGAGCGTTGGCCACAAGAGCTCATGTCATAGATACAGCAAGGATTAGGTGACCATCATCATAATTGCTAACCTTACTGGGATAGCCAGTAGCTTAATTAAAGTGTGTAAGGAGTATTGATATTTCCTATGTAGAAGCTGGAGCAATATATTGTTGCCTGAGACAGTATTTTCAGCCTTTAGCAATTTGCAGACCACAAGCAAGTATTCCAGGAGAAGCACAGATTATCTGTAGCATTACCTACAGCACCTGTTAGCCTCTTCACTGTGAGTGTGCTTTCCTGGGCTCCTGGCATGTACTCACAGGACCCTCCGGGATCCAAGAACCACCAGTTAACAACTATGGACACACAGGGGACAGCGAACTTTACAAAGAGAGGGACAGAAGTAGGTGGTGAATGTGAGACCTCCCTTAGCATATTCTACAAGGCACTAAAAGCTGATGTAGTGTTTGATGCCCAAACACCTACTTTGTCTTCTCAGGGAGAAGGATGCCATTTCACACAGTGGTCTGTGGGAGCAAGGGGAGTGGGATGTGAGAACAGAATGAGCCTGCAGGGCATCTTGAGTGGCAACCAGTGGTCCTGTAGGGCTGGAAGGGCCTGGGAGCATGAAGACCCTGTGCCAAGAGGTTGTTCTTACCCTGAGCTATCATCCTGTTGATGTACTCTCATTGCTGATAGTAATCTTACGTGTCTGCAATCTTGGTCTCATCTGTGTCTGCAATCTTGGTCTCATCTGTGTGTCACCTCTCATCCTGAGACGGCTTTTTCCCCGTGCTGCCGCAGGCACCACAAGAGATTTTGTTGCTCCCCAAGTTACGTGACAGGGAAGCATTTTATCCGTGCAGATCTCTGCCATTCATTCTAGATCCTGGGGTAGGATTTGGGACTAATGCTGCTTGAACTGCCTTTGAGCTCCTTGCAGGGTAGCTACTGAAAGTCGTTTGGCATTTTACTTAAATCTTGTGCGGTGTGAGTTGCATGGATATCAGACGTGTTATTAGTCAGAGCAAAGTCGGTATCACAGTGCTCCAGTAGAAGAAAAATGTAAGAGTAACTATTACAGTATTTACAGCGTAATTTTTCATATTGAGATTTGAACAAGCTTGTTTGAGTTATTCGGCATGAAAAATCCATGATTATAGAAGAGCTGAGTCATTAAAACAGTCTCTGTTTCTCCAGAGGACCCAGAAGAAAACACAGTGCTTTAATACATTTAAATCTACTCAAGTGTGCCTGGTGCTCTTTCTTCACTTCACAGTTCCTGCCAATTCCCTGTTTCCTTAGTGCTTCCCCTGACTTGTCTTCTTCCTGTCTGTAATACAAATGTAAGGAGAAATGGCACCTTTTTACTCTGCAGGTTTGCCTTTTGTGTGTATTCCTACCTGCCCAGCAGTAGCAACTGCACTTATTTCCTGCTTTTTGCCGTGAGAGTCACAGGGAGTGAAAACAGCTAAACAAGCTGGGCAGAGTGTATTTCTTTCTGTGCATTGTTCATGTTTGGTACATACTGGCTTCTGAGCCACCTGAATACCTACACAAAACCAATGTGAGACAAATTATGGAGAGGATAACTAGTGAGCCCAGGAGTAATTCAGGGGGGAGTGGGGGGTGGGGTGTTGACCTGCAGAATCTATTACTAACCATGCTAACAGAGAGATGGTCAGCTGGTTTGTAGGTCCTAGCCCATAGTACTGACAGTTGGCCAATATGTATTTTTACTTGCAAACGGAGATGTAACATGCTACATCCAACTTGACATACATGGTGATACCATACCATCTCTTTCAGGTGAGGCCATACTTCTGCCCTTGTGCCTCTTTTCCTCTTTGTTTGCCATTTGTCTGTCCTATGAGTCAAAAGTTGACTGCGGCATGGTAGAACACGCAGACTCCTTTTATTTCAACCAGTCATATTCTGTGGTCTGCCCTTTGGCTCATTCTTACACCCCTGACCTCTTTAAAAAAGCCTTGCTTCTTAACTGTATGATGCCAGATTGGCAAGATTGATCTCCTCTAAGCATTTCACACTGTGTTGCCTTGCATATTTTGTATCAATGTTCTGATTAAGTCATCAGGTCACGATGGATGAGTATTCGCATCATTGACTTTTCTCTGAATGATGAACAGTGGAAGGAAGTCTCCAGGAGCTTGGGAAGTTGTGTGCAAATGAGATGGTTTTCTGTGAACTTTTGGCATACTTTTCCAGCTGAGTTCAGAGTTTATGTGTGATCTCTGATGGGATTCCCTGGAAACTGGGAAACTGCTTGGCTCTGGCTCTTCCAGTACATGCTCCCACACATCTCCTTGAATGCTGGACATCATTCCTCAGCTAAATGTAGTGAGAGCAGCTCAATCCAAAATGGGATGAGAAGGTGGGTTTGGACATAGGGAAAGTGAAAAAATATCTGACGCATCCTAGCCCTGGTGAAGGAGCAGAAGCTAGTTACAGAAAAGCTGTGCAAGGCTAAGTATGGTTCCTGTAAGAAGGAAGAAGCAGTGGACTGAGATGCAATATTTGCTTTCTTTCCACACTTGTGTCAGCTGTGTTTTAGTCTGCACTGGCTTTCCACTACTGTTCCTGCCCTTCTCTCCTTAAGTGTCTGCTACAGCAGCAAGTAATGAAAGACTTTCTTTGTATCGTGAAACTAGTAAGCAGGATGTTCCTGGGTTCAGCGGTCAGCACCAGGCCAGACAAGCTCATTTGTTTAGAGGATGTCCTTGCAGGACTTGCCACACTAAACGAACAAGCCTTGCATAAGTAATAGGAATCCGCACACTGGCTGCCTCCGTGCCTGGTGGTCGCTCAGAGTGGCAGCTGGTTTCTTTTGCCTGCCTGGTAGTGATGAGAATCAACTCCTGAAACAAGTGGGCAGCCGGGTGTAAATTATAGCTGGCTACCTGGCATGATGCCGATGCGCATCCATTCACAGAGTATGAACAAAGCGAGGAAAAAAGAGCTTAGCTGATCTTGCCTTTTTATCTGGAGCTGGTTGGTGGGATCTTTTGTCAGGGTTTAACCAACTGGTTAAATCTGTTTGTCCAGATGATTAGCAGCTTATGCAGCATGTTTGGTTTTTAACTGATTTTGAGTTCCAATCAAGTGCAATCTTAGAAGAGTTGGGGAGCCCATACGTCCCTCCAGAAGGAGGGATATTTAGGGCAGGCAAGCAGAATGCCTGTGTGTGCTGCTGGAGCAACTGTGAAAATTGCTGGAGGTTTCGCAAGAAAGTCCTTTTGGGAGAAGAGGAACCTGACATCAGAAAAAGTATTCAGATCTTGACACAAGAGGGCAAATACCCACTTTCAGAATATATTGTATTCAAGTCTCTTTGGTTTTGGGAGGGTGAGTAAAGATTCGTGAAATCTTACAGTTGCATCAGGAAGATGCTCTCTCTCTTATGCATCTTCTTTTAATTCTTTTTTCCTTTTCTATTTTTGTGTCTGAGGTTGAAATTAATTTGATTTTCTGAACCCTCTTGCATTTAATTTCCCTGAGTTCAGTCTCTGCCTGGTTTTAGTCATAAACATTAGTATTTGGAAGTGTGAGGTTAAAATGATAAAATAAATTTGTTATAATGTAGGTTTTTTTCCTTCTAGCTTTTCAAGGTCTAATTATTTTGAGGCTGATCTAGTATGAAATTGATAAGATGAAAATGTAAATGTACAGGTTCAGTATTCAAATTGTTTTTCATCTGATCAAAGAGAGGGAAGCATTTGCAAAACACAAAGCTTGTGTTTTTGCAAATGTCTGAAGTTATGTAGATGTTGTCAAGCCATCAGGAAATCCACAGTGCATCCACTAATGTTTATTTCATTTTTCTACAGGAGGTCTTGACCTTATCTTCATGCCAGGCCTTGGGTTTGACAAAAAAGGCAACAGATTGGGAAGAGGGAAAGGATATTATGATACCTATCTTGAAAGATGTATGAAACATCCCAGTGGAAAGCCTTACATGATTGCTTTGGCTTTTAGGGAACAGATTTGTGAATCAGTGCCTGTTGCAGAAAATGATGTCCAAGTAGATGAAATCCTTTATGAAGACTGCTGAAAGCATCTTGATACTAACCCACCTTCAGACTGACCAACCAAAGATGTCATATACATCAAACATGATTTAAGAGTCATATATGACTTTGGGAGCAATAAGATACACTATTTGTATTTGAACCAAAAAAACCCACAACAGTGTAAATGTGGTAATAGTAGTGACGATTGCATTGATTTGCTTCTAATTAGCAAATATCTGGTGTGAATTCTTATTCTAGAATCAATAGCAACAAGAATGTGTGACTGTTTATTACAGTAAGGACCATTTCTTGTCATCATGTGTTTGAGGAACAAGCTACTTGATACTTAACAGTTTTATTACTCCAGTTTAAAAGTAAACTGTCAACTAATGGCATTCTGGAATTAGACACTTGTTGTGGTAAAAGTTCTTAGTACTTAAATATTATTTGCATCCATGAGCAAAACAAGAAACTGCCAGTTAAGTCCTATAGTAAGCTGGGCAAAAAATGGTGATTGGAAAAAAGCCTTAATTGATTTTAGTGTATACAATAGTTTTGACTGTTTACTTGGCTCGTAAAATTGTTTTAAAATAAAGGGAGTATCTCTTAATAAAAACAGATTCCTGTCCATACCTTTGGTATATGGTTCTTTCCTTTATATGAATGCAGGATTATAATATAGTCTAAAACGTGGTCAGTGAGTTCTCCATCTGAAGAAAACCAGCTTTTTGTAAAGTACAATTCAAAATTACTTCAAGTTCTATAATTTTGTACATAGGCCATTCATAATGTCCCAAAATATTGTGTGAAGTATGGGTGCTATGTTAAAGGATAAAAAGGTGCTAAGAATTGCAGAGAATGGGTTTTATGGATTGAGTAAGTTCTCTTTTCTCAAGGACCATCTGTGGAGCAGAATGACCTTAAGACTTCCTCAACAACTTTTGTGAACAAAGCCATGCCTACGGTACATATGAACCTTTTCATCTCAGAATGCTTGTATTCAGTTTTATTTCCATTTTTCAAATATAGGAACTAATTAAACCCTCTTGCTTTGGGGTGAACATAAGCTTAGCAAGTTAGGTCTCTCTGGCCTGTGCTCCCTGGTGCTTCTCCATCCCGCATTAACAAAGATCCATCTGGCTAGAGTGAAAATACCTTCGGTATTGGACTTCTGGGCTTCCCACCAGGGTGTACAGAAAAGCTGCAACCTGAACAAGACAGCTGGTAGCAGTTTGCAGTATGGGCTGTTTAGTAAAATGATGGTGATCGGACTTGGCCTCAGCTCTTCATCAAGCTATTTCACTCTACCAAATGAAAGATGCAGAGTAAGATGTGTCCATGTGTTCACAAAAGGTTGTGCAAGCAGAAGTTAGGATGACAGTATCAGTGCAGGTGCACGTGGCCAAGCATCCTCCGGCTCCTCTCAGCTCTGCAGTGCTGCCAGCTGTACTGCCTTGCAGGAGGGAGGCAGAATCTTACAATTCAAGACCTTTGGGGAATAAAAGTGAGAAAACTGGACCCTTTTTTTTCTTTTTTTTCCCCACAATATCTATCCTGGTGGTATTTTAATCCCTTCTTAATTTCTGAACTTCTGTTAGCATATGGAAAGCATCATCAACAACAAAAAAGATGGGACAGGCTTTGCGTGTGGCAGACCTAGGTTTGTCTGCAAGGCTGTTTGAGCTCACCTATCACATTAGGCTCAGCACTGTGCCATATGGCACAGCCTGCCATGGACATCAACAAAGCTGCACAGAAGCCAGTATTTTTTACAGCCAAAACCTCGATCCCAAATCTGATAGATATTTTAAATACATATATTAAGTACAGTCCCATTCAGCAAGCTACCTGCTTCCACCCCAGCAAAACCAGTGGGTGGTTTTAGGGGTGTCCTGCCTCAAGGTTTAGCCATGGAAGTTTATCTGGGATCCTGAGACACAGTTACATGGTTTTGTTTAGTGTGACACTAGGTGTTAACTGCATGAATGCTGCTCCAGTTCTACTTTAGGCACAAAATGAAGAGGCCATGTCAGCACAACAGGACACAATCAGAGGCTAACAACCTCTCGCTGCTGCATTCAAGCTGAGGAGAAGCCATGATGTTTGGTTTTAAAGCTGAATCCTATTTTTTTTGAACTGTGTTTCATTAGGATGCCTTTGCCATATAAATCAAATGGCTGCCATGAAATCACAGTTTTTATCCAAAACCTCTGCACCTTGTGGCTTTGCTTTTCTGAGACATTCTTTATGGGGGGGGGGGGGGTATTATTATTATTTGCTCCATTAGATATGAGTTTAGTCACAACACTTTACAGCCCTTTGAATTAGTTTTTGATCTTGCTGTCTGAGCTTTGATTTATTCACTAGAATAAGGGCTAGCTTGACTCATGTGTATTTCACTGCAGGTGATACCAGGTGAACAACTGTGAACAGAAAGGCCAGCATATGATGAAGACACTTCAGAGCCAGCACTAACACTTGTACAAAGAGCTTGACTTAGTCATATGTTTTGTTGTGTAGGAGTTCAAAATAGGGGGGGAGTATAAAGTAGGAGTTTGAAAGCAAAATACAGGCTCCCATCCAGCACAACCACAGGTAGGCACCAAGCTTTATCCTCTGTGGGCTCGCTGGAGTTGCTGGAACTAATTGAAATAGGAAAAGCAAGTGATCTTTGAAGGCTTTCAGGACTTGAGGCAATGAGTGTCCCCAGACTTCTTATCTTGCAGATCACATTTCAATACATCATGGAGCCATTCTCTCCTGCCTTCACTCCAAACTGCCCTTTTGGCTACAGCTGCAGCGGGAAGGGATGAGGAAACTATTTAATATACTGTATCATTTGGAACAAGAGGAGATGGCACTTTGTTTCTTTCCAGCCTCTCCTGAGTCAGGAGGAGATCATCACAGGCTCACTGGCCAGACTGGGGGAGCTGCAGGACCCTGGCTGATGCAGATAGCTCTTAACATTTGGCTGGTGGGGATAGTAAAACAAAATTTATGTATATTGTCTTGAGAATCATGGAGCTAAATAAATGTGACAGCTTTCATTTGACATCCCCAACCTTGCTGCTGTCGCTCAGGGTTTTTCTTTTTGCCACATAACATGAAATCACTGTCAGTTTGATAGCATATAGCAGTGTTTCCGAAGCACAAAGGTTAGGAAGTCGGTAGGTGCGTCAGAATTATTTACGTTTGCTATGCATAAAATGGCACTGGGGAGCAAGGCAGGCTGCCAAGAAAGAGAGGAATCTGGGCTGTCTGGTTGCTCTCTTGTATCTATCTCTCCATGCTGGATTGTCAGGGTAGGATTTATAAAAATTGCTTCAAAACAGTATCATCTTTTCTCAAATGGACATGCCCCCATCTGTGGCAGTGAATGCCATTATTGCTATTCTCATGACAAAGCGTCTATCAATCTCTACTTTGTTTATAAACAAATCTGCCTGCCCTGCATAAGAAATGGATAGACTAAGGAAAAATACCATTACCAAAGGAATAAGTTAATTATATTTCAGGATCTCAGCAGGGAATGCTATCTCGGAGTATTTGGTAAGATCTGACCAGTGGAGTTGTAATTAAAAAATGTCCCCAGGGAGGAACTTGTAAATTATTTACTGTAAGGGGCTTTTCCAGGCTCTTTTAGTTTAATTACACACTCTGAAAGTGAAAGGCCTCAGAAACAAATTAACTAAGAGGTTGAAATGGCTTTGTTAAAATAATTTTCATGGCTAAGCAAGTGGAAGACTGAGCAAGGTTCAAAAATAGGACAAATCTTTGGAACCTGGCATTACTCATGCTTTAAAAATCATACGGAAAGCACCAAAATGTCCACGCATAGAAAACGCAATCACTGCTTTTGTCCAATATTCCCACTGGCCTCAGAAGACTTTGTATGTAGTCCAGATCTGACAGTGCCTCATGTCCTCATGGCCATTTGCTTTGTAGGGGAAGGAACTGATAGGGTACAGATGAAGTCCTAGCAAGGGGAGATGAAAAGTTAGAGGTCATGGAGAGGCAGAATAAGAGAATGCTGGGATGGTATGAATTTTCCATTGCTCTCACACCACCTGTGGCATTTGTAGCTCAAAACAGCCTGGTTAACCCTCACTGGAAGATGGGCTGAATGTAGCCCTTGGTGCTGTGAGACAGTCACCACGCTATAAGTGGCTCTCATCTTTTGAAATGCATGGGTGGAACCTGCCTTGCTTGCCCTCCCACGTGAAACATTTGCTACCGAAGGTGGTCCCTGGTGTTGCTGGCAGACAACTAGCATGATCTCTGGTCAGATATGGAGAACAGAAGTCAAGAGGTCAGAGCTTTCCCTTCATTTTGACCACTGACTCATTGCTTGGCCAAGAGGGAGGCATTATCTAATATGTTTGCTAAGGAATAAGGCAGCCAGTAATACTATATCTGCCTGCCTGTTGATGCCAAATTTTATGCATGAAATGGCCTTTCAGTGACGGTTGTCCTTGCATACATTTCTTTCTGAAAAAAAACACATCTGCTGTGGCACCCTTACCAAGGAGCCAACTGGCTGAGCAGAGGAGCCAGCCAGGCATGGCTGCTGGTGTATGCACACTTCTTAGCCCATATACAGGACTATAGCATTTCTCTATTCTTTGTGCCTCTCTTTAAAATTTATTGGACTTACATGTTTTGTTTAGATGGAAACTGTCCCAGAGTTAACAGTCTCTCTACCCCCTGCATGTGTACAGTCTTCAACACATGCCGTTTGATTATAGCCTGAGGGTATGGGTTACCACGTCCTAAACAATAAGTTCTCCACCTTCAGGCAAACTAGCTGAAAATCCACAGATGAAAGCTGCTTTAGTCATTCATCAGGCAGATGAGATCTCTGCTTTTATTTTGTTATAGCGTAAATCTGCTGCTCAGCTTTCTAGTCTCTCTGAAAACTACTGAATCATAAAAATGCTTGTAGCAAATGCCAGCTTGTCTGTCACCAGAATAATACATTAAATGGCTTATCAACTCCAAGAGAAGACTACAATACTTTTGAGGTGATTTGGATATATAGTTAGGGAATAAAATATGTTGACAACTTTAGAATTGTCTTGATCAGTAGATTTTATTTTGTATTTTACTATAGCATGTCTAGAAGTACTTGGGGAGGAAAAAGACAATATCCCTAAATTTCTGCAAATGTAGCTTATTGATGGGGAAAGCCACAGAAGAAGAGTGGAATAGAAAATGAATGTAAAATGAAGGATTGTTCTTGAAATGTTAGAACTATAAGGCTTGAATATTCTCAGCAGAAGTGTTGCCATTTAATTATTAGGAGTGGTGAGTTCATATTAACCTTCATGGAAGAGTACTATAGACTATAATAAAGCTGAATACTTTTCTATAGCCTTTTGTTATCACCTTGTCAAATTTAATAAAAAATTACTAATAAAGCAATTCTATTAGAATGGCAAAAAAAATTACTGGAAAGGATCATTTACTATTAAATAGCTAAGATTCTTAGGCTGATTGTTATTAGACCATAGGCTTTTTCATTCTGGATACAGCTGGAAAATGTGATTACAGATAAACTGTGCAGGGCCTTGACTGTTGTTGCTTTGCCCATGTGTGAGCTCCCCTAGCTGGCTTTCTGTCACTGCCATCCTGCATGCCTGGGGCAAGTCAGAGTGGAGCTAGGGACTGCCTGAGGCTGATCCAGGCGGGACAAGGCAGGGTTGAGATGGTCTCATGTATATACTTTGGCTGGAGTAAGATAACATGGGGTGTTAACAGGGGTAGAGGAGGCAGGCACAATCTCTGACCATGCTGGTAGAGGTAATCTGTGCAGAAGTCGCATCTGACAGAGGAAATTACCTTCAAGTCACACTAGCTAGTTGCAAACCTGCATGCCATGTGTGCAGACAGCAAAGGTGGCTGCCAGCCCCTACCAGCTGCGAGGGCTCAGCTTACCCAGGGCTGGCCCTGGAGGGCAGCTCGCTGCCTCCAGCCCTCACAGGGAGCAGTGGGAATCCCTTCTCTGGATGGCCCCTGAAACTCATGCAGCTCTGTCCAAGGTGGCACATCAGGCACAGATGGCAGGAAAAAAAGAAACTGCTCCATTTTATCTCTTTAAAGTCTGTAGTATGATCAGCTAACACCACCCTGCAGGCCCTTGCCCGCCAGGCTGCAGCGCTGTGTGGGGCTGGTGTGACCCATGGCCCCTGGGCCCGGCCGGACCCCACACAACCGGCCCCTGGGCCCGGCCGGACCCCACACAACCGGCCCCTGGGCCCGGCCGGACCCCACACAACCGGCCCCTGGGCCCGGCCGGACCCCACACAACCGGCCCCTGGGCCCGGCCCCTCTGCAGAGCCCCCTGCCCCCCAGCACGGCAGCGCTGCCCCAGCTCGGGAGCATCTGCAGTGTGCTGGGGGTGCGCACCATTCCCTCGGCCAGGTTGCCAGTGGAGATACTGAACAGAGCCAGCCCAGCCGCAATATGTGGGGGACATGGCCTGTGCCTGGCACCAGCGGGATGTGACCCCGTCCTGCCGCTCCCTGGGCCCACGGCGTTTTACCCCAGGCAGAGCCCCCCGGCCCAGCCAGGCTCTCCAGGAGAGGCTGTGGGAGACGCTGCTGGAGGCTTTGCCGAGGCCCAGGCAGACACCCCCAGTCACAGCACTATCCAAACTAGCCGGCTGCAACAAGGCTTTTACCGTCCCATACCAGGTTAACCTCAATAAGTAGTTCCCACACCTTGCCCCAGCACAGCCACTGATCCCCCCCAAGGTTTCAAAAGTTCATCTACTGTCTGTGCTGTTTCTCCATTCTCTTCAGGCCAGTCCAGCTGCTTCTTACCTCTGCTGTCTTCTTTTTTCCTCTGGGCTCCCCATCCAGGCCTCCTACTTCCCTCAGCTTCTCCCAGAGCCTCTCCTCATATCGCCTATATCCAGGGCTCACTCTCTCTTCTCCTTCTTCTAGGTCTCTCTTCAGCCAGAGCACCTCTTCATACAGTTGTTCACTTCCATACCCCTTAGAGCTATTTAACTACTTAGCAGGAAACAGCCACAGCTGTGCACTATCCACATCAGCCAACCCACCGCCCCTGAAGCAAGCCCACAGCTGTATATTATCAATGTTAATTAACCTGCCATCATTCCTCTGTAATTCCTCTACAGCCTTTCCCTCAGCCCCCAGCAGGTCACCCCGTCACAGAGGAGATCAGGCCCGTCAGGCAGGACCTGGGTCCGATCCCCGGCTGTCCCGCACGTGCTGGGTGATGGTGCTCGGGGTGACCTGCTCCACGGCCTCCCCCAGCACCAGGGCAGGCTGCCATTCTCTCAAAGGACGTAAACTCTCCTTTTCCCCCCAAGTTCCAGCCAAAGCTCTCTGCTCAGCCAGGCCGGTGGTCTTCCCACCACCTTTCGGCACGTGGGGCCGGCCTGCTCCGGCGCCTTTCACGTTCCCTTCCCGAAGAGCGCCCAGCCTGCCCGGAGCCCCCGGCCCCAGGGCTGCCTCCCCCGGGACTCTGCCCGCCCGGCTCCTCAACGGCCCGAAGCCGGCCCTCAGGGGCTCCGGGGCAGCTGTTCTGCTGACCCCCTCCTTACGTCTCCAAGAATCCCAAAGTCTATTGTTCCGTGATCATTACGCCCAAGACCTCCAAGCCTCACATCACCATTTACATAATTTCTGGTGTGGGGAAGGTCTGTGGCCCCCTGGGAACATCACCCTTGAAGCTCACCAGCTTTTTAATACAGTTTCGGGCAAGTGTAAAAAATGTATCAAGAGAAAGGAGGTAAATATAACAGGAAGCAGGAGCTGAGGTGGGAATTTGGGGAGGTTTAGATACAATCAAATCACACTGGAAAAAGGGAAAAAGAGATTACCCTCTGCGAGCTGAATTGCAATGACTTGGTTGGAGATGAAAGGGCTTAGCTCAGACTTCAGCAGTTTTGCAGCTTCCCCCGCTGGGGACAGCTTCTGAGAGTCAGCGGCCAGATGCAAACTACTCTTTTACAACCATGATAAACACTTCGCAAAGGCTAAAAAAGCCACTTCCACTTTACAAGGGCTAAAAAAGCAACTTTGCAGCTTGTTAGCTGGGAGGGACTTGCTTCCCCACAACTTTGGCTGCCTAAACTTGTAGGACTTTAATAGAATTCATCTGCTGTAATGCTACTGGGTGTGCTGCTGTCTCCCTGACACGAAACGCTCATGTATGAACACTGCTGTTATAATAAATTAAGAGTAGTGGGAAAGACCCTGGAAGTTAGCCATAAATCTGATGGTAAGCGCCAGCAAGCAGCAGGGGCTCAGCTGTACATCATTAATAAAGATGTTGAAGAGGTGCAGGCAGTACATTGCTGTGGATATTGTTGCTCAGGTCTCCACCACAGCAGAGCTGAGATTTGGTATGCACAGGACAATCAGTCAAAAACTCTCTGCTGTTGTAAAAATGATGCAGGTTACTGATGGCAAAAGCTGTTGCTGGCGGTGAGGTTATTGTTTTGTTTTTATTTAAAGAAAGAAAAAGAGTCCAGCGCCACTTTCCAACATAATACAAATTCCTGAAGAAATTCCCCAGCTTGCTGAACAGTGCCGCAAACACTTTGTTTTACATAATTTGCACCAAAATTAAAGTGAGGTTTAAAGCTCTTGAAGGCACTGGTCTTGGTTTTGTAAGCACAGTCTCCAGCACAACAGGCCTCTGGCTGGGATTAGTACCAGCACAAATGCAGATTATTAAAGAGGGAGGGAGGCAAGAGGAGGGTATTTTAGTGCAAGACGCTTAAATCTGGTTTTGCATAAGGGTTGTGGAGCAGCAGCAGGACCAGTCAGTCTAGTTTCTCACCACTTGAATAGTTCAAACACAGTCTGGATATCTAGTTTTATGGCTTTTCCTCTGTTTTTTTCTGATAAGTACCCACATTTTTGGAATAAAAGTGTCCTCCTTTAACATTTGTAGGATACTTTATGGTGCACAGACAGAAGCCATGAGGGGTACGGCAAGTGTCTTCCCCAGCGTGGCACCCAGAAATGAAATGTTTTTCTCTTAGGACAGCAGAGAGAGGACTGCAGTCATCTGAGGATCACAGCAGGGAACAAAGAGCCAAAAGGTTGAATGGTTGGGAGGAGGGAAGGGACCATCTCTGCATCAGGGGCTGTCACAGACTTATCTCCAGTCAGTCAGGAGACTTTATATACAGACCCGTGGGGACACAAGTATTTGTGGACTTTTGGGGGGAAACAGAATGTAAATTAGATTTTAAAGCAAGCATCTGGCTAAAATTAGAAGCCATGGGCCTGATGCGCTGTAGGCTGTGACAGGAGAAGTGGCTAATTGCAAGTGAGTTTCCACCCCACTTGATTATTGTTGTGACACACAGATCATTAACATGATGGTCTAAACATGAACAAATTGTTTAAATATTAACCTGTCAAATTCTTCCTCTGATCTCTAAATCACTACCTAAAGTAGGGGGGATGTGTGTGTAAAAAACGAGCTTTGGGCTCTGCCACTGTCTGATGCCATGTTGCTCCCCGTCAGCATGGCGACGGCTGCCAGGAGGCTGTGAAATGGCATTTTCAATCATCTGCTTTGTTTGCAGATGTATTTAATAACCGATCACATGTGCTTTTTCTGCAAGCTGTCACATGGTCATGGGGGCTGCTGCCTCCTGTGTGCCTCCCTCTCTGCCAGGTCTCCAGCACAACTGGCCATGCCAAGAGATTTGGGGCATTTTGGAGCAAGGAAGATGGGGAAGGAGAGAGGCCATTTGCCAAACTGCTGCTCCAGCCTCTTCTGCTGCTGCAGATCCAAGTGGGAACTGTTCAGCGGTGAACACCAACAGCGTCTGACCACTGTACTGACACAACAGGGTGGCCTGCGAGGAGCTCCTCATATTGCAGCAGGCTGTGCAGGAGCTAGTTGACCTGGAAAGAGCCTTTGGAGCAGCTGCAGAGAGCTTCTGTGCTTTCAGGTACAATGTCTCCTTTCCTTCTGGATCTGCAAGATCCGTGGGTTTGGGAAGATGCCCTAACTGCCAGTTCATGCTGTCTTCAGGTAGAGGAGGAGAAAGAGGAGGAGGAGGAGGCCACTGCAGACAGCCCCCCTTCTGATGCCAGGGGAGTGTTGGAAGGGTAAGCAAGCTCTATGCCATTTTCCCATTCTCTTAGCCCACAGAACAACACAAACATCCCCTTGGTGCTCAAAATACAGTTACGCATTTCCCAGAGGGGAAGAATTTGGCTGCAGCTGAGCATCCCGCTTCTTCGCAAGGTCTCTGCCATGCTGTCGCTCCATGAAATGACCTCTGTTCAATGTCACCTTAAAGATGGGACAAGAGCAGTGTAAGCACACTGAACTCCCATCATTTACAGTTCTGCCCTGTTGAATTTTATTTCTCAAATAGTCGTTGTGCCATACGAAAGGTGGCGGGCATAAGAAGACCCAGTGTAGAAACTGTTTTGCAAGAGAACGCTGTCAGGAGAAAAATATACGCATATTAATGACATTCAACCAGGGGATTATTAAAGGCAATGAGTCCAGGGAATTTATTTAGGAACCTGTTTGTTTAGTGTGGAGACTAATAGCTTTGGCTTTATGGTTTCCTTCCTGTGTAACACATAAGAGTGCAGGAAGCCATTCTTGAATTCATGGGTCATAACCCTATCTGCTGAAGAGCTTGAGTAGGATCGATTCAAAATGAGTCTTAGCACTGCTCTGCCTTTCCTCAAGAGCACAGCAAAATTAATCCATCACTAAAGTTTGTCTCTGTCTGGAGCTACAAAATACAAATAGAAAGTGAAATTTGTGCTGATAATTACTTTGACAGCTGTCACATGTGCATGTTGCAAAGGATCAGCACAGGCAGCTTCCAATATGACGATAGCCTGTGGTAATAGCTATGATTAAGAGGAAGGTAATTAGAATGCATTACACATTCAGTCCCCACAGTTCTTTAAGCAAATTTGCATTTGGGAAGAGAGCCTTATTTTTAATATACACCGATAGTGTTGCCTGCAGACTTCCACTGGTTTACACTGTAGCCATTTGTACCAAAGCAATTTCTCTGGTGGCTCACCAAATACAGCAGCTTTCTTTAACACAGCAACAAAACTGAGAAAAAGATTTGTCCTAGTTCTTAGAGATACGCAAGTACAAATACGCCAAGCAGTACTTAGCAGGAAGAGAGATTTTAAAGGTTATCTAAGGAATTTTGTCCAATGCTACTTTTTTAGAGTTGCCTTGAATGCTACCTGCTGTCAGTGTTATATGTAGAATAATGGAGTGAGGATAAGTGGATCTGTTTCTTACACACACATCCCAAAACCAGACTAAGAATGAGTTAGAAGCTTTTGAATAGCACTTTGATTTCTAAGTCACGTAAGTATTTGCAATTTTACTCAATATCAAGTTGCACATGCAGACTAGTTTAAAGCAGCATGAACATACTCAAACTTTTGTGCTGGAGGTATTAATCCACATATGGGTATTCGATTACTATCAGAACAAACTGTGCAATTGCACTAGAATCAGATAAAAATATGCAAAGCAAGTAGCTTGAGGCTCATTTATACAAAAATTCCTCTAGCTGTTTGGAGAGACTTCATAATGTCAGTATACTCCCACCTGAGTATATTCTTTATTGTGAGCATTGTAAAGTGGCCTTCCTGGATGCAAAAGCTGAATCTGAATCTATTCACTTCAAGGATGTAAGGTGTGTGTTTTTTTCTCTTAAGTTAAAGATGACCGAAGAGGAAAAGTAACCTAATGATTTTCTTTCATTCAAAAAATAATGGAATGTATAGAGTGGGAATTTGTGAAAAATAAATGAAAACCTGGATTATTCCTCTTATTTTGTCCTGCTCATCTTTTATCCTTTCTCGTCCTTGTGATCATTCCCCCCCTCTCCCCACCCACCCCCACGTTATCATCCTTGCTATTCTTATCAGCATTATTACTTTTGTTGGCATCCAATTCAAAATCCTGCCATCCCATAACAAGTTTATATTTTCAGATGCAGGGCAGAGGTTTTGGATAGAATCCCACCTTTTGGGGGCCCATGGAGATGCATGGGGGGAAAAAAGCAGATAAGAACAGTAAGTCTATAAATCTCCACGTCTATAAATCTTAAAATGGATTACTGATGACAGTGACTCTTTAATGGAAAGAGTGACAGTTCATGTAGGGGAAAGGCAGTGTAATTCATGGAGGCTATTAAATCTGAGAGGCCTTTTCATTCTCATTTGTCTTTCAATGTTATGTGTCGATTTCTGGGAGATTATTCTCTGGGGAGAGATGTGCCCTACTCATCAGGGCCTGAAAAGCAACTGTGTTTATTTGTCTGGCATTTGCTGTGGTGGTTAATATATTTGCTCCTCCTGCACTAGGGAGGGAAATCCACAGTGCTGGTAGGGCATGGAGAAGAGGGAGCCTTACCAGCTGCCCTGCTCGTGACTTGTGAGAGCCTCCTGGTTGCACCCACTGTGTTTTTAGGGTTAAAAGTGTCCAAAAATCTATCACATGGCAGTAGGATACTCATGGCCAAGTACTCCACATCAGTTGATCAGCTGGGATGTGGCTGTGCCCAGGCAACCCCTTCACAGCACAGCATGACTATCACAGGACAGGGGTCACCTTCACTGCATGGGATGCTACGGTGGGGCTGTTTTCTGGGAGCTTCTCTGCCGCAGCTCTGCAGTGCGACTGAGGTCTTGGCTGAGAGGTCAGGCCACTACAGAAATATACACCCAGCAAAAGCAGTTTGTAGTTTATAAATACTAATGCATCAGAGTAAAAGTGCAGACCAGCGAGCAGGCACTGGGGGAATTTACATCTAAAAGCACTCGCTTTGCCAAGGTTGCGTTCCTTCATTTTGATCATGGATTATGAAGTTACTGTGCAACGTGTTCCCATGGGAAACTAAAGGCCAGCTGATTTTCATCAAGAAGTGAGTTGCTTCTTGGACTCCGAAGAGGCCAGGAACAGGATGGTTTCACTTCATGGCGCAGGAGGATTTCCTATAACACAGTCATTTCATGCAGGTGATTGACTGTTACTGCTACCTGCGACAGCCTGAAATCTGTTGCGTTTGCGTCCTTGCTGTTAGTACAATTGTTCAGTCAGGGACTGAGACACTCGTGGTGCATCCAATTCCTCCCTGTGCAAGTGGATGCAATCCCCATCAAAATCAATTGACTGAAGTCAGACCCTGCATCTTCAGTTGCTAAGGAAAGAAAAATCAGTGTTGCTCATGAGAAGACCACTGGTGCAGAAAGTCACTTGGCACTAGCAGCTGCTTTATGGCAGCAGAGCCAGGCAGAAGAGATTCAGAGATGCGAGCAGAGCCTGGAGCAGGATCCTGTATTACGTAGGTGTCCTGGGGACATGCATGGGAGGAAACCTTGAGTAGAGGGTTGCTCCTTGACTGTGTGTGGAAAATTTGCATTCATTTCTGAAGGAAAATGCGTAAATGTAATTTATTTGTTTATTTATTTATACAGCTAAAAAGATCAAGGACATTGCTGTCAATCTACAGAGATCTGGATCCATATCCTCCAGCTGCAGCCAGGGAGCTGACCAGGGCTCCAATGCTCTAAATTACTTATTAGCTAATTAGCCAATTTCTATTACTTATTAGCCTATTACTATTAGCTAATTAGCTCCTGGCTGGCCATTGCAGCAGCCCCATCTTGCCTATGCCCTGCAGAGATGGAGACCTGCTCACTCCCAGGTCTGTGCTCAGCCCAGGTCAGTAGTAGCGACCTAAAATTGCTGTCCTTTCCTATAAGAAGTGGGTGGGTTGGTCTCACCCAGAATGCTGGCGCGTAGTATCTTTGTCACAACACCCCGCTCGCATTTTGGCAGCCTCGCTGTTGTTTTGGGGATGAGTCACAGGAGACTGCGCTATCTGGTTGGGTCTAGGAGAGGCTCAGTTTCGGTGCTGAGTCACTGGCAAGGTGGTGTAGGCAGCCTGGGGCTGTGTTTGTATTGTGCCTCCTGCTTTAAAAAGGACTTTTGCTTATTTTTGCCCACCTAAAAGGTCATGCATCCCTATACATCCCTTTGTGCATGTTTCTCCAGCACATCTAGCCAAGGATGGGTTTGCTGGTTCATGGTCCTTACTGTGTAACATGAAGGTTTCATCACGGTGCATAACCCTCATTCTCATTGGGGCTGCCGCCGGCTTGGCTCTGATACCAAGACAGATTCCGCTTTTTCCAAATAAAGCCAATATTGTTATGTATTATTTATACTGTGGAAAAATATTGAGAGGAAGAAGTGGGGAAAATTAGCTCATTCTTTCTAGAATCTGTGAGCAGCTGAAAGACAAAGAATGTAGATTTTTTTTTAAAAAAAAAAAAAAAAACAACCCAAAACAAAACTCAAAAAACAAACCCTCAGCTAATTTTGGAGTATGTTTCATCTTCACAAGAGCCACTCATTTTGTAGCTGATTCTTTGTAAACCTTTATTCCTTTTGTTATAAGTTTGGTATAATTTTACATTCTACCAAGTTCAATGGAAGAAAAAAAGGAAGTGATGGTTTGAATTATTCCCCATCCCCCAAGAAAAACTCGAGTTTGAAGATCACTTTTTTAATATGCACAGATCCAGCCAAGGACACCCTTCCTAATCTTTCAGAATGCAGCATAGTGCTCCTTCAAAGTATTAAAAGCTGCTTGGGTTTTGACTGAATGTGTAACTCTGTATTAAACTTCTAATTGCTAACGAGACAGAACTTGGTTATGAGGACTAAAATATAGAAAATATAAATCAGCAGCCTGGAATGAGCACTCATCCTCTTTTACTTTCATTAAATCCATTTTAAACTAACTTTACCATTTATCTTTCATGAGATTTCCATTACTTTCCCGTCCATTGAGGACAAGATGGAAAAGTCAGTTTTATTGTTCATTTCTCTAATCTTCTCTTCACTGTGGGTTATTCAGGCACTTGAGTGTGATATTTCACTGCCTGCCCAAGCCAGCGTTTCAGTCTGTGCTGTCCTTTCTCCTCCTTCTGTTGTCTGCCTTTCTTGCACTTGGAAGACCAAAATACACAAAAAACACCCAAACAAAAAAACAACCCTTGCAGTGTTCTTCTAAGCTGGAGCAAATAATGAAAACAATAAAAATGGCTTTTGTCAGTCCTACTTCCCTCTAGACATTTGCATCCTTAGTCCATATAGATTTTTCCTAACTTGGAGTGATCTACTGGTTCTCCTGTCCAAAGATGCGAAGCTACTGCTCTGGGTGTCCCTTAGGTTACTATTCGTGCACGGTCCATAGGAAAGCTGAAGCTGTGCCTGTCCAGTGGTGTTTCACCGGCTAAATCCTTCTTGCCTCATTTAGGCAAAAAGTTGCATAAGTCACATGGGGCTTATCTTGCATGAATAAAGCAGCAACTCTGATTCGGTAATGTCAATGAGATTTCTGACTTTGGCTAAACTATAAATCTTTAATTTTGTTAATGCATACCTATGAAATCCATCGCAATGACGGCTCCTGTTATCTAGGAAACATTTGAAGGACAATAATAGGGTTTATATAAGTCAATTGTATAGTTATTTGTGGGGACTGCACTGTAGCTCTGCTGGAAATAATGGCAATTCTGCAGTTATTCATGTCAATGGAGTGATGTTATTCCCCAATGGCTCTGCAATTAACTTGTGCCACTGCCGTAGCCCAGGAGTGGAGTGGGTAGGATACGTCATCAAAGAAAACTATGCATTTTTGAAGGGGTTCCCTTCCAGCCCCCAGCCCCCAAACAGTCGTTCTGGTTAAGCAAGAGCTGGCTAAGCATTAGCTGTGAGGATCCACAGCCTTTTTTTTTTTTTTTTTTTTAAAACAAAGCTCTGTGTTTGGCTCAGTGTTATTGATGGGGTCGTGTGTGAGGGAGGCTTATACCGAAGGGAAGAGTAATGGCATAAAGAGAGAGAATGGCAAATTGGCTGGCTGAGAAATTACCTGCATTCAGCCCCGCTGTGTGGAGCACTTATGGCTGGGTAACCCCTTCGTGCTCAGGGCTCGCTGGCAGGGTAAGGCACAGCTCACAGCCCTTCTGCAAAAATACTGAAAAAGCCATTTTTATTGAAAATATAAATACCAATAGTAGTTAAAAAGGGCAAATCAAGGGCCATAGGCTGTTCCTTATGAGGTGGGGGTGGACTGAGGGTAGAGGTTTGTTACGTGCAGCTTTAAGGGGTTTTATTAATTTTACTGGGGAACAGGCACCTGGGGTTGAAGCGCAGCTGTGAGAAAGGCACGCAGGTCAGGGGAGCCACTCTTCAACCTGAGCACTGGGGAGAATTTACAGGTGATCGATCCCTTTGTACGGAGCAGGTTTGGTTAAAACAAAGTGTGGCAAGAAGGCTAGATTTGCTGCAGACGTTATTACCGGCAATAATTCCCTCACCTTCACTCCTGTCAGCTCTCTCGGCAATACCCAGCTGCCAGAGCAGAGCAGAGGAGAGGGTGCTGAGCGGTGACATGTGGCAGGGACAGCACGTTAAGTCACAGGCCTGGGAGACAGAAACCGGGCAGGCAGCTCCCAGCAGGCGTCTTGGTGGCTTCTTAAAGCCATTTCTGGGTGCTGGAGTAGACAGAAATAGGGTCATATGGCTGCAAGGAAAACAGATGATGCTGCTTCTATGAAAACAGATGTGCATTCCCGATGCATGCTGTTGTTTCTGTCTCAACAGCTGGATTGTGTCCTTGTTCCTATCGCTCACTATTGCTGCACTGAGCTACTACACATTTAATATGAGGCTTTGAATTCTTTTTATGGGAAGTCTCCCCCAGTAATACATCTGCATGTGTCAGCATCGGGCTGGTTTCCGTACAGAGATCCAGCGCTAGATGCTGATGAAGGAACCTGAGATGAAAGGCTCGGTCCCCTCAGGGACACCACACAGGTGAATGGGCTGCAGCCTCTTCAGTCCTGTGGACCATTCACTGTATTTTCAAGCTTGGCAGCTTGTTTCTTATAATTCCTTGAAAGATAGAAATTAAATATCATCGCATTAGAACCAATATGTCCCAAGTAGAGAACAAACTCATAATTATGTAGCCATCATATTAAACAAATGAGCTGCTCATTAAAAATAGATGCAAAAGATTCAATTAGATCTAATGCTGTATTAAGGGTTTGATGACATGCTGGCTTTATTTCCATTGGTTCTAGGCAATAATGAAACAGCTTTTCATAGTGACCCAAGAGGAATATGTTTCTTTCTTAAATACCCATTTCCTTCTTAATCTTAAAACTATATTAAACACCTTTTCCTTTAAGTAAAGGGAAGGGGGAAAAAAAAGAAAAAAAGAGAGAGAAAAGGAGCTTTAGTTTTCTAGCATTCCAGCTGGGTTTAGAGGCATAAAAGAATGAGGGAGCCCAATCTTTATTCTGTGTGCTACCTCTAATATGATTCAGAAAGATGTAATAGGGAATCAAATGTCTGTAAGGACAATTACTGAATGTACAGAAAAGGATGATTATTGAACGTAGAGAATTTCTTCTAAGCATTATCTGCCTCTCCTATATGTGCACATCATAGCACCAGAAGAGCTTCGATCCATTTCTCCTGATGAAACCGTTGCCTTTGGTCCATCCTCTCTACCCAGCTGGACGCTGGCCGCAGCTTCAACTTACACTTAGCAATAGATCTTTCTCCACAAACTGATTTTATTTAAACCCTTGTCTGTGGCCCTGCCCCTTGTGTTTTGGAAGCACGTTACATTTTGCCAAGCGATCAGGATTACGCTTGTTCCATCACTGCTATCCTTTCTCCGGAAAGGCTGCCCAGGGGACAGAGCTGTAAATTGCATCCCAGCTCCATCTTAATCCATCACCTGGACAAAGCAGCAAAGTCCTAGCAAAGACTGAAACAAAATCAACTTTGCTTTTTCCCTGAATCTCTCACCTAGCTCTCAATACAGACACTGTCAACTTTTAATTATGTATGGGCAGATTATCCAGTTGCGGATTAACCGTGTTATACCAAAAATAAAACACTTTCATTCCCATTGTTGACCTTTTTCTACATCATCACTCCAGTTTTTGCTAAGATTAATATAGAAAATAAAACATTTATTCTCACAATCTGATTTACACTGGTTTTAGACTGTGCTTTACTTTATTCAGCTCCCTCCCCAAGTCTGGATAATCACAAGTTGACGGACTATAGCGAGGAAAGACATATTAAAATTTATAGTTATAAAATAGCCTGATGCAGCGTCTGCTGTAGATGGCAAAATAGATGGGATTGATTGGGCATTTATCTCTGAAACAGAGGGTGGTTTTGATGTATGTGCATAATTTGTAAGTGAATTTGCTTCTCCCTAGTACTGCTGTGGTTGATGCTGCATAATTAAGAATTCCATCTCCAATCTGAAAAGTGCCCTTTGGTTTAGAATGTAGTTTGATTTCACAGAGAAATCACCTTCTGGGCACAATGTATTTGGAAACCCAAGAATCCAAGATGCTCTGGGATACTTGCTATGCTGGAAATTTAAGGGCTGTATGCTTATGAGTGATATCATAACTACCAATTTCTTGGCTCCACCTTGTAAACCACTATATTCTATCAAAGGGTACAAGCCTGAAAAATTATACACATAATATGTTAATCTATAAGGAATATGAAAAAGGGAATATTTTAGGTAGCTTTTCAGTCCAATTTCAGCTCTTGTTACTGTGTCCAGTATATAGAGAGCTGTGAAATCTCTCTTGCTTTTCAAGGTGTATTGTAATGTGGGAAAAAACTTTGCAATGTCACCAGTGCAGAACAGGAGGTGGTGGTGGCAGAGGTGAGATTGCTTCACTAGCCTGGTGCTTGCTGTGTTTCTGCATTCTTGGGAAGATACAGACTCCTTCACAAGTGTAACAGATGCTGATTTAGTCTGTAGTGCACATCAACTTGTGTTTTCAGGTCAAAAACTGTGAACTGGAAAGAAGCAGACTGTCAGTCTCTGCTGAAACTTGAAGAATGAGAACGTATTTGTTTCCACTTTTGCCCACATACTTTTCCCTAGCTAGCTCATTTCCCTCTTAAAAGCTTTTTTTCTCTTTTTTTCTCCCCCTCCCCAATGAGTAACAATTCCTTATGTGCATTTCTCTGTCATCTCCAGGAAGGATTTGCCATGAAAGGAGTGGAAGAACTCTATCAGAACATTTCTTCTGATAAGAGGAAAATTGTGACCATCCTCAGCCAAGCCACTGTTGGCGTTTCCCTTCACACCACTCTCTGTTCTGAAAGCTCTTGACTGGAGGAAAAAATGTGCAAAAGGTTAGGTTTTCTTTACACTTATAGAGCCTTTCATCCCCCAATGACTGAATTTATTTCATCCATAAAACAAAAATCTCAAAGGATCACACCCTCTTGTACATGTGGTGGGTTGATTTGTATTCTGCTGCTGTTTTCTGTAAGATAACAAATACAGGAAGAGAACATCAATCCTGATTTCTTTTCTTTCTTTATCTCCCCTCCTGTTCTCTGTTGTGCCATGACTGCTAATAGCATTCTGGTTTAGTGGTGGATGTAATAAGATATGGATGCTGAATATTGTCTTTTTATACCTGTTGCACCTATACGAATGCTGACAGCAGGCTTCCCTCCGCCTCTCCTGCTTCTCTTGGAATTGAATTCGTTTACCTCAAAATTACAGAGCTGTAGTCACAAATCTGTTGGGTTAGAGAGATACTTAAAAAAAAGATACAGTCCACTCACCCCTCCTATATGCTCTTACATTGTTATCACTCCCTTGCCTCTTTTTTTTTTTTCCTGAAAAAGAGGGACAATACTCTATTTTTTCACGGAAATTTCAGATCATTCACTAATGCCATTGTGTGTAACCAAATTTAATTATTTATAAAGGTGAGACTTTCTGTACTTGTAATAAATATCTATACTCATAAAAAGCCAGGGATTCGTAACACCCAGAACTAAATTATTTATCCGTCAGAGAGATGGTTGGATCCACAGTACAGGGTGTTTATAAGGACCCCAGAAGGGTCATCTCCTTTGGGTTAAGAAGGGATTTGACCTTGATCTTTCTGTTCCCACGAGCTTTCCTGACAGAGGAAAGCAGCAGGCATTATTCAAGCACAGATTAGGTTTTAAAAAGTAAAATATAGGAAAAAATATAGCATGGAGACATGATGTGAAGGTTAGGAACTGGATGCCTGTCTCTCATTCATCGCACGGGAAGAGTGAAGGTGACCATCAGAGCCTCTCAAGGCTGGTGATGCAGGGCAGCACCTGCTGCTGCTGCTGACTATCCAAAACCACAGATTTTTTTGGTGCCGAGTCACCTGAGCTCACATGATGCAACCTGTCCGTGCCCACGGTAGGGCATGGCTGGGTGCATGTTGAAAAGCCAGCCCAGGGCCGCTGGATGTGGGCTTGAAAGTGTGGATTTGGAGAGGGAAGTGGTGTGGACTGGTCCCCACAGTCAACAACCTGGTGTCCCCAGTGGGCCCAGGCCCCTCGCCCACACCTGGTCTCACCCATCTCACCAGGCAGCTTCACAGAGACCTATCCCTGCTAGTGCTTCATCACCCCACATGTTTTCTACCCGTTGTGTACACTGGCCCAGAGTGCAACTGCCTTTGCAGCAGCAACATCAACTAGAGCTCCAACCCTGAGCCTCTGCCCATGCAAAACCTGTTTTTTTCATTTTATTGACGAAATTGCAAAATAAGATTTTCCACCTGTGCCCAGGAAAGCAGAATTGAGGGGAAAAAAAAAAAAGAGAGAAAAACAGACAGATGAAAAATAAAAAAAATTTCCACTTACCAGAGCTGTTAGATGAACCTCATCGCACATTCATAACTCTGCCTTCCACCAGCAGCTAGGCTTTGGGGGGAAAAAATCTCCACGGCAGAGAGCAACACAAGTGATCTACTGCAGAGAATCAAGGGCAGGAAGTTTTGCCCAGATTTGTATTTTTTTAAGTAAACAAGATTTTCAGTTTATTTTCATGATGAAAGAAGTTGAGCAGAAAAAAAAATCCCAGCTTCTTCCATCATGAAATACATATTGTGGCAGAATGCTGCATGCCTTGTGTCAAAGGATCCATAGTATTGATTTCTTGAAATGAAAAATAAGTTTAAGGTGGAGTGCTTGGAAAAAAAAAAATCAATAAAATTTCAAGTGACTGAATAGAACTATCAATTGTAATGACAGCAGTCAAAAAGCCTTATCCAGTTCCATAACATTTGGTGTCTGGACCTTTATTTTCATTAAATTTGTCATTGACAGAATGCTGACCTTAACTTACCAACCTGTCTGAAATTAGATTAAAAATTAGTGCTGCTCAAAAACGCCTGTTTTCGTTCCACAAAATGTTTGCAAGCAAAAAAAGGACATAATGGAGCAGAAGTATAAATGTCTGCAATGCAAACTGGAATGCCACAACCCAGTCAACTTGGATAAATATTTTCAAACATCTGAGATTTGAGAAACAGCCTCAGCCTCCACCAGCTATCACCAAAACCATCTCCCAGGCTGTTAGCAGGAAGGCCAGAACATGAGAAGCTGGGTATCTTCCAAACACTTTGTTTTTTTCATTGTTTTTCCCCTTCGGTCCCACAAGAGTTGAATTATCAACAGTCAATAAATAATCACCTCATGTGGGACTGAGGGCTGCAACTCCCTGGGGAAGTTCCTCCCAGTCTATATGACTCAAGGTGTGGAACCTGCAGCTGAGCCGTGCCCATCACCATCATCACTACCATCACAATGCTCCTTGGCAGCTGGCGAGAACTCAAAGCTTGTGCCATCCCTGGGGTCCTCAACATCCTGTGGGAAGGACCAGAGGGCAGTTTGCTCTGCTTGGCGTTTCCAAGTATCTCCCACTTGTCTCAGCCCATCCAGCCAAGCATCTGGGGAGCAGGGTCAGACTGATTTTGACCCCTTTGCAGCACCCAGCAAGTTGACAACATCCAGTAAATAAAAAACATCATTAAAATTACAGGAAGGAGGCTGCTAGGGTGCTTGCATGCCTTGCAGAACAAGATAAGTGGGGCGCAGGAGGCAGGGCTCACGATGGGCTGCTGCAGTGCACCGGGCACAGCCTGCTGCCCTGGCCCAACCAGTCTCCTGGTACCCTGTGCTGCATAAATATTAAACGTGAACAAAGGTGCTGACAGGGTGATGCTGGGTAAAGGTACACGGGGGGAGATGGGGTGGAAGCAAGTCCTTTGCTCTTAGAGGGTGTCGTGTTTGTGCTGCAGCTGCAGTTAACATGTGTAGGAATTCATTATTATAAATAATCTTACCTTGCTGTACATCATGTAAACAGCACCATCCTTTTCCACAGAGAATGCTCCCTGAATGATACATCGCCATAACCCATGTGTGGCTTTTCTGGGTGCCTCGGGGAAGAGCCACAGCCAGACAGGGACTGGTGGGTCTTCACCCCTGCTCGTTGCTTTAGAGCCTCACTCCTTCCTTCATGCTTCTCCCTGTTTGGCTGCTTTTCCCTCTTCGTTCAGTGAAACAAGGCTGCCGTGTGCTGCCAGCTCGGCAGCTCCCAGGAGACATGTGTGGCAGGTCCCCACAGCAAGATGAGCAGCCACAGCTCCCTCCCCACCACACTTTCCCCCCACATGCTCACCCCCCCGTCAGCCCTCCGGCTGCCCCACTCCCCTTCCCTCCCAGAGGAGCACAGACAAAGGCAGCTCATGCTTTGTTCTCATAGTCTGTGCCCTTTATTTTTGGTCTGGTTGCTTCAGATTTCTTTCTCTCCTCCCCCGCCCCCCCCCCCCCCCCCCCCCCCGGTCTTTTGGGAGTGCTGTTAAAGCTTCCCAAAGCCTTGCAGGGGCACCTCATCCTCTGGAGCCTCCAGAGCACCTCACCCAGCACAGCCCCAGCTACCCTCCCCATCTATTTCTTGGCCAGCTGTAGCCAGGTTCCTGTCCTGAGCTGGAGAAAGCACCTCTCCTGCCTCAAACAAGCTTCCCTGCTCTGCAGTGATCTGCGAAGCCACAGGCTAACCCAAATATCCTCACAGCAATGCCCATCCCTGCCTCCCAGGCAGTGGGGGCCGTGCTGGCCAGCCCCAAGGCCCCCGTGCTGCTCACAGCCGCAGAGGCAGTGCAGGGGTGGTGTCTGGCTGACCTTCTGGAGGCTGCAGGGGCTCTGTTGTTTAGATACTGCCTTGCACACCTACAGCAACCTGAAATGTTTTGAGAACCGAGGTGCCAATGAGGCTGTTTTGCACTCTTACCAACCCCCCATATTATTTATCATTTGTTTTGGTTTCCCTGCCTGTCAGTCCACGCTGACCTGCTATTGCTTCTCTTCCTCTGGCGCAGAGGAAGAGTTTTTCTGTTTGCTAGCAGTAAGGAGGACAGAAAGCTATCCTGGGAGGTCTGAGCCTGTGGTGTCCCCTGGGAGAGTCGCTCCCAGCAATGAGGGAGAGCAGCATCTGCAAACCTGGCATAGTCCCAGCCTGTCCATCCTTGCTTTTCCTGGCAAGGAGCTATTCCTAAAGTCTCCCTGGAAGTTCAGGGCGTGTATCTGTCACAGCACTATCCAAACTAACCAGCTGCAACAAGGCTTTTACTGTCCCATACCAGGTTAACTTCAATAAGTAGTTCCCACACCTTGCCCCAGCACAGCCACTGATCCCCCACAAGGTTTCAAAAGTTCATCTACTGTCCATGCTGTTTCTCCATCCTCTTCAGGCTAGTCCACTTGCTTCTCGCCTCTGCTGCATCTAGATTCTTCTTTCTCTGGCTCCTCTCCCAGCCAGCCTCTCCTCATCTGGGATCCCTGCTTCTCCTGGGTCCTCTCCTCATCTCTCCTACATTCAGGGCACACACTCTCCTCCCTCTGCTTCTTCCAGGCCTCTCTTAATCCAGCACTCCTCTTCATATGGTCCTTCTCTTCCATACCCCTTAGAGCTATTTAATTACTTAGCAGGAACCAGCCACAGCTGCACCTTATCCACATCAGCCAACCCACCGCCCCTGAAGCAATCCCACAGCTGTATAATAGCAATGTTAATTACCCCATCTTCATTCCTCTATAATTCCTCTATATGCATCTTGCAGCTGCTGGCCAACAGAAGGTGCATCTGTACATACCTTTCAGGATAAAGACGATTCTTATAAAGCATAACCACAAGGAGATACATGCTCAATGAGCATGGCAGCACCTCTGATATGGGATGCATCAAATGCTCTCCTCTTGGCTGTCATCAAAGGCTTCATGTCCTCCAGGATCTAGACATTCAGTCCTCCTCTCAGGTGAAGTTTGGCCTTCTCTTGTTCCAATGACACTGAGTTTGTAGCTGCTCCCTGGAAATATTTCTTTCTATTAAAAAAAAAAAAAACACAACACCAAACAACCAAAACCAAATAAAAGGCTTTAAATAAGAAGTTTAGTGGCAACTGATTTTATCTTCCTTAAAGCCTTCTGAACTTTTCAAAGCTCCAAGTGTTTGATTTACTTTGAGGTTCAGATGCCAGCTCAGGCTGATTATTTTCGAGACTTGCTCTCTTGTCCCGGGTCATTGAGTTTTGCACTTGATCTTCAAGAGCGCCTTGGCTTTCACTGTGGGGTTCCTTCGGGAATACATAGGTTTGCATTCAGCTGCAAGGAAAGCAACTACAACCCACCCCAAAGTACTGGAGTCAATTTACAGGAAAAGGGCCAATTTTTTCCTTTATTGCTTCTGCGGTTGCAGAGAGATGAATTCTCCATGGCATAATAGCAGAACAAAAATAGACTGCTTCTGTAATACACCATACAACAGGCTGGAATACATCAGCCTTTTTCCTCAACGGTTCTTTGACAAGTGAAACTTTATCTAACCAAGTTCCCTACATCATTCTCCTTCTCCTTTTTTGCTCCCTTTGTCAAAATTCCTGCAAGTGTCAAACTGGTGCTAGCGCAGTAACATGACTGTGCAGGTTGTGCATTGCCAAGACTGCTGTGATTCTGCTACAAGAGATATGCAGAGGGACTCAGTGAGATTGTGAACCCATAGTTGCTTGCTGGACGGGCAGAGGTTTCCATTTATGATACTGCTGATGAGCAGCAGCAGCTGGGCACTTGGGTTCTGCATCAGGTACCAGCCAGGTTTCACTTTATTTTGGGCTGTATCTGTTGTCATGGATAACTCTCAGCAGCTGTTGCACCAAGTTTCCCATTCTGTTTGGTCTTGATGCAAGAAAAGTATTACATGAATGTCCTTGTCTATAGGAAACCTAATTAAAACAACTGCTTGGCTCTGTGCTATTGAAAGCAAACAATTCTGAAGGGAGCATTTGTTGTATGTGGAGAAAAAGCAATAAGTGCTCACAATCTGGCTAAAAATAGGTGTCAAACCCCTGTTATCATGTCTACAACAAGTAAAGCCTTTTAAAAAAATTATGCTATTTGTCAAACATATTTCAGACTTGGGGGGAAAAGCCACTCCTTTTAATCCAGCCAATATGTTCCCTTCAACGTGAGGACTTTATGCTTCCCTCCTCCCCCAGCACCTCAGCCTAGTGTTTCTGTAGAAGTGGATATCAAATGAGACTGGTAGGAAAGCAGTTCCTCCATACAGTGGGATTTTGTATCAAATATGTGTGCTTTGACCACTTTTTCTTTAACATGACTTATCCTACTCTCTATTACACTTCCATGAGCCCTTATGGATGCTTTCAGGGCTGCATGCTGAAGGCTACCAGCCCATCCAGCCCCAAGAGAAAATGAAAATGCATCTGCTCCTGTCCCACTTCCTTTCTGCTACTGCCCCATGAACTTTGCATTCAAAGGAACTCCCTGTAACTGCAGCGTTATATAAATGTATTTGA
Organism: Falco naumanni; assembly: GCF_017639655.2. Lineage (NCBI taxonomy): Eukaryota > Metazoa > Chordata > Aves > Falconiformes > Falconidae > Falco > Falco naumanni. The sequence goes on along the minus strand of NC_054060.1, from coordinate 12,354,126 downwards.
AGAGACTAGGTGGAGGTTGGGGGACGTAGGGCGTGCTGCTCAGCATGACAGGCATTGCACTGCCATCACTCCTGCTGCCTGGAGCCAGCGCAGACCAAGGTAATGCAAACAACATGTTCTAGCAGGAAGATGGGTATTTTATAATGGGTGAGGCTGACAGTTGGGGTGGTACCTCGAATCTCAGCAGATTTCAAGATACTTCACGTAGAAAGAACAGGCAAAACTTTTCTGCCAGAGCCACCTCAAGCATACTTTCTTCTTGGAATAAGAGCTAGGAAGTGTCACAGGGCTGCATGCCCTGAGCAGTGGTTAAACTATTCCCTGCATCCCTTCATCATTGTCCCTGGGAGTATTGAAAACACATGCTCAGATATTTCACAGGCAAACCATAACGCACCTGCAGCCCACATGTGCATTCCCAGAGCACAGTGACAGTCCAGCTCTGCCCCCGTGATATGCCAGGGTCCCGGGATGACCCTGCCTGTGGGGTTTGCTGTGGCACAGGACCCACATTGTCCCAACCAGGGACAGATGTGCAAAGACTCTTCGGGAAACTGCTGGTTACATTCAAGACTGACAAGCTGCAAAAAAAATAAAGGAATAGTTTTGGCATCATTGCAGGGTAACCTACCCCCCGTCTCGTTCTGCCCAGCACCTCAGTGCCCAGTACGAGCAATGGCCTTGTCAGGCACTTGGGGTGAGGGCTGCCAGATTTTGGGTGAGGGCGGGTGGGATGCAGATGGCAGGCACCGTTTGTGAGCTTACTTTTCTACCCTAGGGCCTGCTGGGCAGGATTGATTACACCACTCAGAAAGCGGCATTAGCAGATGTTATTGATGTGGGACTGGCATTATCCACAGTGCATGCTGTCGATGTAGAGAAATACCACAGATGGCATCGTTTTTTAAAACCCCTCTGCCAAAATCTTTTAAAACAAAACTTGCCATTTCTGTTTGCATTGATCCTTCTTTCCTGCTATTGATTTTTGCTCTTTCCCATTACGGGTGCAAGGAACAGGGACTGGCCGTTGTCACGCTGGCACGTGGATGGAAGGAAATAATTTCCAGAAATCCTGTTAACTGTGGGGGGACCTTGTTTTGTTAAGGTTTTGATTTTTGTTTTTGCGCTACTCTCACTGCTCTATTTAACATCAAAATAACAGGGCTGTTAGACCAGCTACCAAGTCCCCAGATGGCCATAAGGAGAACTTGGTGCTGTATTTATGTGACGGCTGTACCATAAAAATGGATCAGTAAATGCTTCAAGCGGAGAGCTTGGCTTGAGCTGAGTCCCATGACCTGACATGAGCTGGAGCTGAGGAAGGATTTCAGAAGCTGAACGATGCATTTCCAGAAGGGCAAGGAGGAACAAGCCTTCTGGATAACGCAAAAGAAAACCTGAGACCTGCAAGGTGTCAGGAGCAAGGCTCAGTCCAGCTTTTCCTCCATGAAGGGGCCCAAGATAGGCTTGAAAAGTCGCAGTGGTTTTGAGCTTGCTTTTCATTTGCATGTTGCAACTTCAGTCCTCTGCTGTTCTCAGTCTTACTGATAACACACTGCAGAAAACAGGGCATGAGTTCACCTTACAGTTTCCAGGAAGACAGTTGGTGCTGAAAGGGTATCCCTAAGGCACAGGCCAACACACCGAGTCCTTCAGCAGCAGAGCTGGTCGGAGCCCATCTTCTCCTCTGTACCAGCTCACTGCCTTGTCTGGATGTCCCAGCGCAACCAAGGAGGCAGTCACTTGCCGCAGGGCAGGATTTAAGGAGTAAAGAGGGTGTAAACTACTGGACCCTGGCACTCATAGCCAGAGTCACCATTACAGAAGCTGTAATGTGAAACTGCACCTTTGGGTAGTACCAGGAGGAGGATCCAGGACCCCATGGCATCTTCCCGTGTGTAGCTAGGAAGAAGCCAGGCCAGAAAAGCAAAACCAGACCTTGATCCTTCCAGGCAAGTGTAGCAACTGTGAGTCCTGTCCCCTCACTGCAACCCAACAGCCTTTCCTGGCTCTGCAAGCAGTGGCAACACCATGTCAGAGTAGAGAGAAGAGCATGAGGTAGATCCATCCCTACTACGTCTGGTTTGGGCCTTTGGAACCTGTCTTTTATGTAAACCTGAATTACAGAAAACTGTCCTGTCTGTTGTACCAAGAAGATTAATTTGTGGTCAGTGCATTCCCTGCTGGCCAGGCACAGCCAGAAGAAAGGCCTGATGCACTTCTGTGGCTTATTACTGCCTTTAGCCTGCCAGCTCAGAAGACGCTCGTTCTTAACTAAACTAGTCAGTAATTGTGTACTACTTGGTCAAGGGCTGGGGTGGGACCCTCAGCAATGGAAAAGTTTGAATGTAGAGGGGGTGTTTTTCTCAGTGAGTCATTCTAAAAGAGGATCGTCTTTGAGGAAGACCTATAGATTGTGTACCCCCAGAGGTGGGACACAGGACCCCTCCTGGATACTCTTATCCCTCTAAAAAAATTTACAAAAGAATCCCTAGGCAAAAATCATGCACAGACATAGAGAGATCCACGCGTCATCTGCCTGGTGATGCTCAGCTCAGGAGAGCTGGAGAGAACACTAAAGAAAATCAATCTCTGATTTTATTCTTACTTGCTTCATTCATTCATTCATTCATTCATTCATTCATTCATTCATTCATTCATTCATATATATCAATAATAAAATATCTCAATTCATTTAGGGTGTAGACCTGATACTTCCAAATGAGGAGACAGTGGATCAAGCTGCTAAAAAAATTAAAGCTGTAACTGCACCAGAAGCATACAGTTTTGCTGAGGTCCCATATTTCAGTCCTCAGCTACCTGGACACTGCATCTGGAATCAGCCAAAAAGCCAAATTCCCCAGGTTTTTTTATGGGCAAAATTTACAGGACTGAAAAATAGCACAATTCAGGAAATACAGATGCTTGGAGGCCCCAGCACTAAACACACAGCATAAGGATTGTGTATGTTTTCAGCACTCTTACATTTGCAAGAACAGACCTTTTCTTGCAACATGTTCACATAAAGTTTTGTGTCAAACAGCAGATAATGGAAATCATCCTGGTTCCCATTACTTTGGTGGCAGCCTGCCTTGAATACAGCATTCAGTTCTGGGCCACCTCATTAGCAGGAAAAAAAAACAGACAAACTGGAGACAATTCAAAGAGCAGCTAAAATGATTTTGGGGTTGAAAAGATTGATTTATGAGAAAAGATGATGAACTAAATATATACAGCTTCACTGAGTAATGACTAGGGTTATGGGTACCATGTTCAGGCAGACAGAAAAGAATTATTTTGTGTGTACAAAAATGTAATGCTAAGGGGAGCACGATAAAAATGACAGAAAGGAAAGTCTGAACTAAGAAACAGGACAAAATCTCTGTGAAATATTCTCCTAAGAGGCATGGAAAAAACTCCCATCTTCTTATTGACATTTTAAAGAAGACAGGGAAAAATATAGATGATACAGTTATTCATCCAATTTATCCAATGGCTTTTTTTATCAGTCTATAACCCCAAAATAAATTAAAAAATAAAAAGGGATTAGTTTCTCCTATCCTCAGTATTCCTTAAAAATACCAACTGATACTTTCTTGGTAAAACTATGATGGAGGAGAAACTTGCTCAGTCTACGTAACTCCCTGTGGGAGGTCTGGGTTTTGTAACCTTGGCAGTTCTCAGAACCTAACAAATACTCCCTCACACAAGGGACAACATTTCTAACTTAATAAGTCTGTGGGTTTTGGGGATTTCTTTTGTTTATGGTCCACAGCAGGACCCAGAGTCCGGGGGTGATGTCCCTGTGCCTGCTCCTGTGCTCACAGCCACACATGGAGCTGAGCTGGTGCTGGAGCTGCCACCCACCAACTTCTTCTCACCAGGTCTCGGACCCTTGTAAGGGAATAGCCACGAAGAAACCCAAGTCCTGCCTCCAAGCTGCTCTTTCAATTTTGTCAGATGTCTCCAATCATCTGACAGCACTGCAGACCTGCTTGCCTAGCCCCGGTATATATGGAACATTTAGGCAGAGTGGAGACTGATAACTGGATGACATTGGCAAAATGGACAAAATCCTTTTATCTGCTGTCCACAGAGTTTGTTGGAAGCTGTGGAGGAAATGCATGGTGGGTGAGATGAAGTGTTTTCATCGCACCCATTTTCTGTACAGAAATGGTCTAGTTTGAGAAAAACTACTTTTGCCTGAACCATCTGAATTCATTATCACTGGCCCTGGAGTCATAGGCCCCTGTGCTTGGAGCTGCACAAAAGGCTGTTGTTGATGCTGTGTCCAGCGAGAATTTTGTGAACAAAATCTGCACTTTTAAAATTAGCTAATCAGCAGAATAGCTAAGGAAGCAGTTATTTGCTTTGGATCATAACAATGTCCGAGATGCAGAAAACGGTTAAGAGATTGGAAGTGATGCAGGAACAGAGAAGCACTGGATGACACAGGCTCCTATTCATGGAAGTGAGCTACAAAAAAGCTTAATGGAAAAGCAGTGGGAGCTGAAAACAAGCTTAAAATCACACAGACTGTCCCAAATAGAGAGGTTTGCCAAAATCTAGCCATCAGCAGGCTAGGAAAAAATTATGCCCCCTCTAAAGTCAACCCTTTTTGCCAAAGGGGAAAAATATCAGCCCAGTAATAATCAGTTATCTGCTACTGGTGCAGCACCACGGGGTTACCTCCTTCTGCAGAGCTCCCAATCAAGGGCAGTGTATGATACAGACAGTGAATCAACGTGCACTGATTAAATGATTTGACATACGGTACATATAGGGACTTGGCTTTATTTTGTTTGCTACCCTGCTTAGAGAGGGAACAAGTAAACCAAGCACATTTCCATCTATGGCTTTCCTTATGGAAGAGGCTAGGAGGGAGAAAATTTAAAAGAGGGCAGGAGAGACTGTAGAAAGCTTTGGGAAATAAAAACAAACAGGAACCAGCAAAAGGAGGGAACAGCATAGTGCAAAGGATCTAGAGATTTGCTTGATGCGTATGGTTGGAAAATTGCTTTCTTTTTCTCAACACTGAACAGATCCATGTTCTCTCCCTTCAAAAAAGAAAAAAGAAAAAGAAAAAGCATGGTTTACTAAGGGTCAATGGATTTATGGTTAGCTTTAAATCAGTGCAACTTCACCTGGAAGGTTTAGTTTTGGAGGTATTCAGGATGGGGAATAAACATATGAATTATTCTGGTACAGTGGTAGTAAATAGTCCAGCAGTCTCAGACCAATTTCTGTGGTGCCATATCTCATAAAGTCTGATAAATCCAGCATGTGCAGCTGCTGAGGACTTTTGGCAGTAGAAAAAGGCTTATATACCACTAAGTGTCTATATGCCAGAGACTCACTGACCATGTACCAGCCCTAGCAACCGGCTTTTGTGATGCTGAGATTTAGTTATGGCTTCAGTCTCCCGTGTTTTGGGTGAGGGATAAAAGCAGCGCTGGGGAGTGCAGAGCAACCACAGGTGAGCTCACTGGACTGTGTCATACCAAATTCCCCGGGCTGGCAGAAAAGTGTCGTGTGTCTGGATCTCTCATTTAGGAGTTCATCACATTTATAGCAGGTCCAGAGATTTTGCTGTTTGCTGTTCACTGATGTCTCAAAGTCTTCTTTCCTATCCAGATGCAGTGATTTGAATTCGCTGGATGAAAAGGGGGGACTACCCAAGAGGAAAATGATGTCCTATTCACTAGATTGGGGAAATTACAGATATCCCATACACATTTCTTTCCAGCCAAAAACCTCTCCACTCCATCACTCCCAAACATTAGTATAAGCATTTTAGCTAAACTCTCTTTTTATTCCTTACTATTTGTAAATGAGATTCAGCTCTACATGCAAAACACCCCACAACTTTTTACTATGAAACATAAATATGATACTTTTCGTACAAAGCTGAATTTTATCTCAGGATAAAAAGCCAAAAATCCTAATCATTTGCTGGTTCTTATTATTGGGGAAACTATTACATGTCAGATAATGAGAAAAGCTATCTATGCAGCTGAAAGAGCATCTCTTGTGCCCACTACTAGAAATTAAAACCAGAATTATAAAAATATTGTTGTGGATAATTTCAGCTCAGAAAGGCTGAGTGGCTCTTATCGATGATCATGTTTTCACTAATGCTTCCTGGCAGAGCTGCATCCTTATTCATGTAGAAATCACTGGGAGCTACTCACCAGGAAGAGGGTGGGTTAGCGTGTTTAGGAGGCTTGGAGAGCTGTCTGAGAGCAGTCAATCAGTGTGCACTCTGATAGTCTGGTTCTGACCGTATTTTGTTTAAAAAGCAGAGGTAAATGTCACCTGAGGAAACAGAAATATTTGAGAGAAAAATGTGACTGTGCAAGGCCAGCTGTCAATTATCCAAAACATATTAAAGCCCAGCAAACAAGTCTCCAAAATCACCTCCAACCAATTTCCTCCTTATTTTCTTTTGCTCTGGTCACACATAACTTTCATGCCATCAGGGCACCCACAGAGAGCTGAAGGTCTTGGTTCCCTGACCACCACCACCACCAGGCTGGATTGACCAGCTCCAACGTCAAACAAAAACGCACCAGGAGCACACCTTGTGTGGGACGTGGCGGGGGTGAAAACTGTGTGTCTTGGGTAGCACTGGCTACTGCACTATGCTGCAGCAAAGCAAAACCACAGCACATTCAGAAAACCAGCGCTGGAGACCTCCCTCCCAGTTATCCTGAATCATCCTGGACAGCAGGGAGGTGCGAGACCTGCACCAGTGTATAGCCACTTGCCTTTGAATTTACAAAGTAGAAAGCCGTGGAGAATTGCCCTCCAAATCCAAACCTGCCTTTCCTCAGATGGGTAGAATAGCAGGATTATCCTGTCTGCAGTTTCTTATCCAGCTGAGGCTTTACTTGCTGAGTGCATTTCTGTCATGCTCTCCTCTTCGGGGCTGCTGGTTGCTGTATATATGTATGTGGAGGTGGCTTTTTGCCAGAGCATTTCAGTTTCAGCAACAGAGGTTGTCAGTTCAGCACTTGCTTGATATTGCTCTTTGCTCAGGAGAACTCCCGTTTCCTTGTTTCCCTTGCAGCTATCACTGTGCCTCTCCACGGTGCTCTTAGTACCATTTAAACCATGCCAGCACATCCTATTTTTACACATTGAGAAATGGCAAACCTATAATGAAATATGGGCAAGGAGAGCAGTACAATAGGTGGTGCGCAATGCTTACCGTGCAGGTGAGTATATAAAGCAGCTCTGCGTATAACTCCCTGAGCCCTGCTATATTTTGGCAGCCTATTTTCTTCTGGTTACAATTCAGGCACTAGTGCAGTCTACAGACACTTGTACAGATTTGCTTTGGGGGTTGCTTGTCTGAAATACGTACCTCTGCATCTCTAGCCTTTCAGAGCAGTCAACATCAGATGGGATTTTTCAGGCATCTGATCTGGGAGAGAGCTCTCCGGAGCTGATGTCACTGTACTCCACATGATATATATGCTTATTTCCCTGGCAGTCGGTCCTAGCGGGTGTTTGATGGGCAAAAAGTTCTTTCAGGCTGCAGGCTTGATGAAGGTAACAGCCAAAGGACCAGGGGGCTCCTGGCCCTGGCCAGAGAAAATGACCATCCCGCATGGAGAATTGTGTGTTGGAGGAGGAATATGAGATGCCTGATTGCCTGCTAATGGGCATCATGTGCAGCTCCCTCTGAAATTATTGCACGTCAGCCATTAGAGGCAATGAGAAACCATCTCAGATTCATGGGCAACCAGCGATCTGACTGAGGATGTTCAGGCTGACATTTGTGAGGGCACCGCTGCTTTTCACCAGGGAGGCAAAGGGCACCTGATGAAGTATTAGGATTGGCCAGCTCGATTTAGCTGCTTTCATAGTGTCACTGCCACGTGTTGGGGTATAGAAATCCTTCTGGTTTTTGGGCTTGTTTTTATTCCCTGGTCCTGTCCTTTTTTCTCCTCAGTACTGTAAAACATCATTCTCCAAGAGCATCCAAGTTGTCTGAAACCTCAGACTGGCTGCATGTGAAGGTCTGAAAACCTGCATGAGACAAGTCCTTCAGGGAAGCAAGAAATGCCCATCCCACGGGCTTGTCTGCAGGATGAGGTCCCCCACTGCAACTGGGACAGTGCCAGGGAGCCATGGATATGTGCTACGTGGGCAGCAAGAGAAAAAGAAAATATTCTCTGGGAGGAGAAGGGTGGCAATATGGTACCTGTCCCTCTGTCCATTCCTGCAGATGCCCTTGTAGTTTGTGATACATCTGCTGTGCACCCAGAGAGATGTAGTCCTGGGAGGTCTAGGACGGGTGGCATTACAAGAAGGGTCACACTCATCTGTCAATGCTTTTACAACCAGGAGGCAACCAGTTTTATGTCACAGCTATTTTTTGCATGCCAGCATTTGGGGTTGCCCAGCTGGAGGTGCTGAGGTTGGTTCCCAGCACAGACCTGTGGCCACCACAGCGTAGTGACCCCAGGACCAGCAGCAGCATGAAGCCCTGAGCGAAAAGGGCCAAGCCCAGCTAGGTCTGGCCAAAGTCCATGGGATCCATGGAGGCACAACACCTGCGTAGATCAGCCCCAGGGGCTCTCAAGGGACAATAACAAAGTCAATTTTTCTTAAATTTATCCACTTCACACTTGCTCTTTCCCTGCCTGATGATGGGAACAGGCAGCAGTGACAGCGCCTATAATTTTCAACCTGAAATGTTGGCAAAACGTTGTTTTTCAGCCCAGACAGAGCAGCTGAGACCCCGGCACAGCGCGGTTCCCGTTTCTGCTTTTACGACCCAGCTTTGCCCACCCTGAAGGCTGGACCTTGCGCCGGCTTAGGGCTGGTGTGCGCCTTCGCCTTTCCTCATCAGTGCTCAACAGCCTGTGAAGAGGAAAGGCTTTGTTTTAGAGGGAGCAGGTGTTTGATTACCTCGCCTCTCTCTTTTTATATTAAACATATCCCCGGTTCACCTCTCTAGGAGGGATAAACTTGTGTTTGCAAAAGCGGCGAGGGAAATCACTTGAAAGGCGACATCAGAGGCAGGCTGTCTGCGCTGATAGTTTGATGAAACAAAAGAGCAAATGAATGAAAGCAAAGCCTTTAAAGTCTTTTCCGCTTGCAGAGCACAGCTCGCAGCGATGCTGCAGGCCAGCCCATCTCTGTGGCAGGGCTGCCAGCCTCACAGCAAGCCCCTTCCCTGGGGGGGCTGCCCAAGGCTGGACACTTGGAGATTTACCCAGAAAAGGGGAGAAACTCAGCCCTCTTCCCCATCCCCAGTGCTGTCTCCTGCTCAGAGGCTGCGCTGGTGGTGGGTGCTCTCCTACCCTGGACAGGGGAGTTGTAGCATACCCTTGCAGGACAGCATCCAAGGACAGCAAAGGCATCCCCCAAGGGAACATAAGACCCATTACTGTCCATGCCAGGCTGCAGTCAGGCAGCGGTGCCATGCCCAGGCACAGCAGCTGAGGACTTGGCACCTAAGCTGCCTTTGGCCCAAGTGCTGGGCTCAAAGTGCCAACACCAAAGGGATGGTGGGCTGGAAACAGAGAGTTCCTCAGGGTATGGACACATGGACCGACATTTTTGGATGTAGAAGAAGAACCGTTGGGCACCCTAACTGGTTTCAGTGCACCCCGTGTGGACATCCATCCCCTCGACTTGGGCCCAATTTAGTGAACAAGCCGAGAACTGTTATCCAGGTTACATCTTTGTTTCAAACAGAAATAGAAGGCGGCCATGCCTCAGTGAATAAAAGCCCATTGCTCCCCTCTAACCATCTGTCAGGCTCCTTGCCATGGTGTCTGTGTGTTTGCTCAGGCGTTGATAGGGAATTACCCACCTTATATCACAGCAGATTGTCTTTCGCCTTCTCACTACTCCATTTCCCTTGTGAATATTTTGGATCTTTGCCTCCAGTAGCTCAAATGCAGGTTGTGGATTATAGCCATGGAGAGCCAGGGACAGAGAATAAAGAAATTCTTGGGTCTCTTTGGATGAAGATGAGGTTGGAAGGAATTTGAGCTGGCTTTCCCAGAGTCTGCAGATACCAGGGCAGCACTGGAATCAAAAGAGCCATTGTTCCCCTTGGCACGATGCTGGAGGATGTTACCTAGAGACTGGTCCAGAGTACAGACTCATGGCCAAACTGGAAATGGTTGCCTGTTGGAATCATCGGCTATTCTCCTCTGCTTCTCATATGATTTGCCAAAACATACTTCTTGTACATTCCCAGCTCAGAACAGCTTGTTACGGGGTTTAAATTGTGATGTGTAATCTTGTGACACATTGCTGCCTGATGATGTAGGACATGGAGATGATGAAGGAGGATGACTGGACTGCAGTCCAGAAAGAGTGCGGTGCCCAACTTGGAATCTGTACAAAGCATTTTCATAAACATTAGCTAGCTTTGCTGTTATTAGTCCTAAGAGCCAGAGAGAGAGAGAGAAAGTTACTGCAGCCAAAGATAAAAGACCTTTCAACAAATGTGCCTCAGAATTGAATGCCCTGCTGAAATTTCCAAGGTTCCTCCAACCTCCTGATGTGATAAAGATGAATCTCCTACACTTGTAACTAAGCTCTTTACTCCACGTGTGGACATCTAGATATCCTCAGCCACTCTGTGCGCTAAGATGCCCCGTAAACCATGCTGCTCCCTTAAAAATTCCGCCCTGCATGGTGTGGTGTACCCCCCCTGCCCTGGCTAAATGCTACAGCTCCATCCAGCCCTTTAGTTTAAGCATATCCTAAAGTGCTTTCCTGAATTAGAGCAGGCCTTCAGTGTTGGGAACGGTGGGGATGCTCTCACCTCACCTCAGCTCTTTGGAGTCTTTCCAGGTTGGCCATCTCCAGAGTCAGAGAGTGATTTGACCCATTTGACCCATTTGACTGGCACCTGAAATAGATGGGTTCAATCTATTTTGCTCTGATAATGCAACAATCTCTCCTCTAACAGGAGAGGGAACACAGGAGAACAACTTGGCAAGACAAACTGTTTAGACAGAGAAAGTCCCCCCCCCATCCAGATGAGTCTGGGACTAGGTGCTGATGTTCAGCACTTTCAGCCAAAGAGATGTGAATGCCCCAAAAACTTGTTTCTTACTGATTTTTGAATTGGTTGAATTAAAAGGCCAAATACCAGACTTTAACATTACAGTCATGCTTTATATGAAATATGAGTATATAAATACTTTATAAATACCTTATAAAGGGCTAATGAACAATTCATAGTTATTTCAAGAAATGGATAATCAAATGTTATTTGTTATATGGATTGTTATACGGTCCAACAGGTCAATATATTGCTAGTGACCATAGCTGATTGTGACCAATAACACCTTGAGTGATGTGATAAGGACCAGCTTCAACACAAGATGTTTTTGTCTGTGCAACATCTATTAACCCTCTCTCCACTATTCTACAAATAGAAAGCTCCTGTAAAGGATGCCCAGGATTAATGGGTTATGATACAAACATAAGGCAGTGGGTTGTTGAGTAGCTCGTTTGTAGCTCAAGAACTTGATTATAGATGAGCAGAAAGAAGTAGAGACAGATGAATGCAGACTCCAAACAATGAACAACATCTGCTAACTGAACCGGGGAAGCTCCGAGTGCCAGAATCGAACATCCAGAAATCCATGAGCAATGGGGCTTTTTAGTGGGTGCTGGGGGGCTTTCAGGAGGTTTCCTTCTAGGTTCAGTTACATGCTTAGCTGTCCTACTGTTTTAAAATTACAGCTTACAGCAGGTCATCTAACTGCCCCAGATGGGTCTGTGCAAGCGAAATTGCTCCTTCATGATCTCAACCTCGCTATTGTACAACCAATTCTGCTTTTAAGTAGTAAAGAAGCTCACTGGAAGTTGCCAGTTCTAGTTACAGCATGAAATGTCTAACCTTGGTTTATAGCGACTAAAATTGCATTCCTTGCAGCCTGAAATTTACTTGATCTGAGATGGTGTTGGGTGAGGGAGGAAAAACAGCTGTGCTGAAACCTCCTGGAAGGCACAGACCGCTCACATAAGACAGAAAACGCAGCTGATGGAAGAGCAGCGAGGGCTTGCTCCGCAACTGGCCTCCTGAAATGCAGCTGCCAGCACCAAATGCTGCAAAAAGCATTAACGCAGATGCTGCTTATTTGTCCTTGGAGCTGCGTGGATCGCTTGAGTGACGGCTGAGGCATTTCACACATCAGTAAAAGCATTTTCCCCAGGTATTTCTGATCGCCATACATATTGTTTGCTGACAGGTTTGTGGCAATAAGCTCACTTCAGCTAAAAATTGCACACTGGCTAACAGAAGAACAGACCTAATTTTCCTCACTTTTACAGTGGTTTTGCAATCAGTGTAACTTCAATGACCCTCTACCTTTATATCAGAAATAGCACTAAGGAAATCAGATTTAACAGAGTAGAGAGCCGTTCAGAGTTGCTATTGTAGGAAGGCAAAGGTAGGCAGAGACGTTTTTCCACTCCTGATCCTGGCATGGGCCAAAGGCCAAATCCACCACTGGTAGAAAGCAGAGCAACCTTCAGGCTGCTTTAAATGGCCTCGATTTGTAAAAGCTGCTGAGAGTCTTATACTACCCAAGATTTCTGCATCATCATGTACATCCCCCTCCAAAACACAAGCAGAACTGCTAGGCCAGTGGTGTTACGAGCTGGTCGTGTTCCCTGCACAGCTGGTTTAAAGCCCATCCATGGCCAGCCCAGTTACAAAGAAACATTTACACAAGCCATACTCTGTCCCAAAGAACATCAAAGGAAAGATTCACTGTTTTGAGGTCTCTGAATCAATTTTTTCTGTCTTCTCTCATTTCTCCCATCTGCTGCGTGCTGGATTCTCCAGAAGTGCTGACAGCCACGTGTGGATCTTGCCAATGGGGGCAGCGAGCGAGAGGTGCCACTGAAACCTGTGCTCAGAGACTGTCCCGGGGAGCCAGCACAAGCCTCTCACATCTGTGACCTTCAGAGGCACACAGAAGAAAATGCTTTTCAGCAAATGAATACCCCTCAGGTGCTCGTGGAAAAAAAGCCCCATCCCTCCCTCAATACTTGTGTTGTTTTCAACACCAGTGGCCACATCATTATTGGCACTTTTTTTTTTTCTTCATTTTTTACAACAATCTCCTCCTTGCCTATTTTGCTGTGGATGTTTGGGACTTGTTCCCTTTTTTCACGTGAATGTAGCTAGGAATGGGCTAGGAAAGGAAAATTTTTCACTTGTGTGGTTTATACAGATGTGTCCACATCTCTGCCATGTCAGCATGCCCATGGGAAGCTTCTGGCTTCCTTACCCCTGCAGCTGTGTCTCAAGTCAAGGGTGGGTGGTCGCTGTGGGTTCCCACCCTCACTTCATTCCCAGGACATCTTTCTAACGGGGTGAAGCTTATCTAATGGGTGACAGTGAAAAATGAATCCTGCTGGTTTGCCTGCGCCTCCTGGATGGGATGTACAGCCTAGAGAGAGCAAGGTGTCTACCACACTTGTCCTGGACAACAGAAGGAATAAATTGATTCATGTCTGGAAGTGGGAACTTCCAAGTTGATGGATGGCACATGGTGAACATTAATCTTTTTTTTCTTTTTTCTTTTTTTTTTTTTTTTTTGTGGGATGGATGTTCTTCAGCCAGACGAATTTTGTCCTTTCACACTTCAGGTGAGAGCTGCAGTGAGCTATGGCAGTTGCTGAGGACTGGAAGAGAGAGCATCTGCCTGAAGCAAGTTTCTGTAGCCCTTCTAGAAGCAGCAATCTTTGTTTTAAAAGAAGCTTCAATACAGTTCAAGGCTGAAATCAGTAACTCTGAAAGATCTCAAAACAGCTGCATTCAGCAGGGATCTCACTATGGGGTTTTATTTAGCTACCCATTGAAATAAATAAAAAAGGGAATTACCTTAGTCTGTTGGATCCACCTGTCAAACAGCTCACTTGATGCAGGTTCTCATGTTTCCCAGGAGATCATGTTCCAGTCTTCCTCCTCTTTTCCCCTGACAGGTGATAATATTAGCTTTTATCTGTCAGTAAGATAGCATGGGAATTCTTGTACAATTTTTAAATAGAGATAAACATGTGATTTGTTTCACCCCCTCAGCTTACACTGTTTCCTCTTGGTTGTGAAGAGGACAGGTTCTTCTCCAGGGCAAGAAGAACCGTGTCTCTGCCTGGTCCGAAGGGCTGCAGGGCCACTTGTGCAGCACTGAGGGGTCCTGAAGAGACACAGGATCAGATAATTGTTTCTAAAAACTGGCATGGATGGAAAGCAGAAAACACAAAGCCACCACGACCAAGGCAAGAACAAAAAGGCAAACAATGGAAAGGAGGATGGGCCTCTTCAGAGGTCATCTAGTCCAACAGACTGCCCCATGGCAGAAGCAACCCTGCTGAAACTACTCCAACCAAAATTTCTCATGCCCTTTCCTAAAAATCTGCCTGGGTAACCAGTGCCAGCACATAGGTACCTGAAGGTCCATAAAGCTTTTACTGGTGTCTCACATCTGAGCTCATTGTATGGTCTTGCCTCCAGAAGTGGCAGGCATTAAAAGATTAGAGCCAAGGGCTCAGCCTTTTGAGTATAAAATTGAACAAAATCTTAAATATCAGCATATTATACACTCCACACAGCCGGTCTGAAAAGGCTCTGGGAAGGATGGAGCATTTATAGTTTTCACAGAAAGAACTTAAAGGAGATAAAGACAAGTATTACCTTCTAAAATAAGGGCTGTATTTCATCTAATAACTTTCATTATCTGGCACTGCTGGCCTGAGCTGTGTTAGTCAAGTGGATTTGTGGACTTCTAATCTGAATTGTTCTGCTTGTCATTACCCCGCTGCTACCAAAGGACTCTTCTGTCAGCTCTGAAATGGGAAAGGCTCACTCCTGTTGTTGCTTCCCTTCTGAGCCTTCAGGAGCCTGTGGGACCCCAGGGAACTCTGACAAGATGGAGTCCAAGGGAAGTTTTCCAGCAAAGAGAAAAACCCTGCGGATCAGACACCACAGCTTCACTTCCTTAATAGCAGCTGGTTTTGTGGCCGATGGTGACACAACTGGAGAACACCAAGACAGGGCTGGACTTTCAGTACTCAGAAACCATACTTGTCAACTTACTTCCACTTCTGTATATTTTCAGCACAGGAGAAGGTGCAGAGAGGAAAAAATGCTGTCCCAAACCCCCCAGTTTTCTAAATTTGCCTATTTATGTCACTCTTGGAAGAGAGGGACTTTTCTGGCCTGTGCGGAGCAGTGGGGACACTCACAAAGCTGCTAATTTTACCCCAGAACACTGTTTAAGTTTCGTTAGATATTATGGGCAAATGCTGCCACTTCACCATAGTCATGTCGGCCAGGGCACGGCCAGGTCCTCAGCCAGCTTCACCACAAAGACAGGGGATCATGACCTCTTACATTCATTACCTTCTTCCCAGGCAGTTCACAACACACCACGGACTGCACCTTTTGGTATACTTTGGGTTTTGTAATGCAATGAATTGTACCACAGTGCATTTTTCCAGAGGCTCCTTTTTAGCACTTACTCAAATGAGAGATTCTTCTACTAACGCGTTAGTAGCAGCACAAGATAAAAGAAATAGATTTCAGAGAGCACACTGTCTACTGCCTTGTTCTTCTTTCTCTCCTGAAAAGATGTGATAACATACAATAGCACAACAGCTAGCTTGCACATTTCAAAGTTTTTGCAGTGCAACAGATCTGCACTGAGTTTTTGCAAAGTTGCTTCTAAGTGGCCTTGTTGTTATGCTGTCTGAGTACCAAAGGTTGTTTTACAACCATGTGGAATTTGAGAAATCCTCAATATTTCATCTGTGGGGTTTTGTTGGGTTTTTTTTCCACTGATATCTGATTCTTTCTGTGGAGTAGCTTCGGCCTGCTTAAATTCCGCAGCTTTCTGTAAATTAAATATAGAGTTTCATAACTTAACCACGTGGTACTTGTAAGGATCTTATACAAAAAAAAAAAAAGAGCATTTCACTATGAATATAGTATAGCACTACAGAAAACATACAAAATACTGCCATGGAATAAAAATATGTATCTTTCAAATGAAATAATTTGGATTATTTCAATGGGCCCATGGCCTAGCTGGGTTACTTTATTTCTGTCTAGGATATCATCACTGGTGGTCTTTATATGATCTATTTGAAAGATACCTGTGTGCTCTCAAAAGTGTTGGCTTTATACTGTCAGTTGAGCATTACAACTACCTAATCCTAATCTACGTTACATCCATTGCTTCAAGAAAAAGAATATTTGGAGCTGGTGGTGTTTTGATTATTAGATTTTTACTGTCTGTTTAAAGAAGTCTTTCTGTTCCATCAACTTATTCCATCATTATAGTGCCTGAAGCCCTCAGGAATGCTAATGTACCTGTCAAGCCTGTGAGCTCAGGAATTCTGGGCTAGAAGAATCTTGCAGGTCACACAGGCGAGTTCACTTTTACTGCAATGGTCTCGTACAGCCCTTTCAATGAACTGTATCCGGGCACTTTGATTTCCTCAGCTGTAAAATGCAGATTATTACATAAAGAATGCTCAAGCACACACAATCTGCACCAGAGCCGCACAGTTAACCCCAGACACGCAGATACTTAGCCAGAAAGCAGGCTTTCCTCCACACATTTAGATATGGAGAACTAGTTTAGGTGCGTACCTGGTAAAAGATGAAGACAGTTCTAAGAACATTTTCTGATGTATTACTCTCTTGTTTAAAGGAAAATAGAAAACACTTCATTGTAAAAGTCTGCATGGTTCAGCTTCCCCTCTGCTGCCTTCCTTCTTAGCTTCAATGCAGAGGAGTATCTAAGAGGCATATGCTTTTTTATTAGCAGAAGAGATAGGCTAAATTGGGATATGATTCATGCTTCCAATTTATGCCTTCTCTTCCTTTATTGTCAATGGCTAATGAGAGGTAATTGCAAAAGCTCGCAGAGGGAGGCACTTTCAGGAGAGAGAAGAATTAGAGAAGGTGTGAGTGAGGTTGTTTTTACCATTCAGAGGCTTTTCATTCCACTTTTGGTCTGTTCATGACTTTCCAAAGTTGCTTCTGTCAGAGCTTGATATAATTTCCAGAAGTTAGAAATTGCTGGGGTGGATCAACACTTGTAACAGCACCCTGGCCGTTGCTCAGAACGAGTCAGGAAGGGCAGCCCACCTACACAATGAGCTGCTCTTGAGTCCTCATACCACCCTGATTTTCAGATGAACTCTCTGCTCTGAGGTGGGACCAACACATTTTGATGCTTCCTAAAGATTGTCCCAGTCAAATTACTTGAGCACAGTTCACCATAGGCACAGAATAGCAGCTATAGATGAAAGCCCTGCGCCTCCTGTTTTCACAGAAGGACGAGCAGGGCTGGGTACCCAAAAAAATCTTGAAAGTCAACAGACATTTCCCGTCATTAGGCTCTGCATTTCATTGTATAGCTCGTTTCCTGATTTGATAATATTTATTAACAAAAAGCCTTTGTTGAGAATGGAGGCTGGGTTCAGTACACGTCTATGAGGCAGACTGAGAATCACTTGCCAGGAGTTATTAGAGAAGACTGCTGACAGAGGTCATTTTTCATCCTTTATTACTTGTTGTACCCAGAGACCTCCCTAAGCGGGAGCTGAGGACCCCCACGCAGGGGTAGCCCCAGTGCACAACTTTTCCAGGTGACACAGCTTAAGTCTTCAGGCAGCTCACAGGAGCACTGGTCCATGAAATCTCAGTATTCATCAATTCCCAATTCCAGCATCACTCCTCTCACTCCTTGGCTGAGAAAGGAAGCAATAAGTGCTGAGGACAGGCTCAGATTCCCCAAATCCCTCACTGCAGTGCAATGTTGCATTCAGTTACGTAAAAGAACTGAGGTAAAGGATACTGCCATGCATCCTCGTTGTTTCTGGCAATTTAAATGATGAAACATCATCACTGCAGAAGAAAAAATTTATATGACCAGTCACAGTTAACTTGTAGCCTTGGACAGTTCATACGTCCGTGCTGTCATACCTCACCCTGTGAAAAGCTGCAGCTTTGCGTTGCGTTACAGCTGCACGAAGGGCCAGTGTCTCCTTTGACATGTGATGAGCCAGTCTTCAGCCTGCTAAGCCCTGGACAGCTAAACTGAGAGCAAAGCACTGTGAAGAACAACTACTGATCAGTGATAAAAATAACTCACTCTGAAATCAAATTCTCTGATTAAAATTATCTTTCTTAGTATCAAAGGTGATATTTTAGCATAGTATGTCACATGCATCTTAGAAGACTCTCCTTAAACACTCTTCTGCCACAATCCTTTGCTGCAGTGCTAGTGCATGAAGACCATGGCCAGTTGCATTGATGGATTTGGTCTAATTATCTCCTTGTACTTCTTTGTCTCCCTGGCTCCATCTGTCATCTCTCGTCTCAGGCTTAAATCGCCAGCTCTGGGACACAGACTGCCCATTGGGTCTATGCCTGATGCATCACGGCAGGAACTTCAGGCATTGGAGAGATGTGAATAATAAATAAACAGAAGGTGAAATACAACTTTGGTCCAGTATAATCCAGCATAGCAAGATCGGGTTCCCAGGGAATGGCAGTATATTAGTTTTCCAGATCGTTAGCCAATGCAAAGGAAAGCGAGAACATTTATTAGCCTCCCTCAGAATCACCTTTAACAAGAATGAATATTCACTACTATAAATAAGACTATTTCAATTAAGTCTGCACATAAAAGTGCTCCATGGTGTTACAGAAGGCTGTGCAATTCAAAAAGAAGCGCATAGCTAAAAGTATTTAAGGCTGTATTTGAGAACAAATTCACTTCTGAACACTCATTTCCAGTGTTTCACAGTTAATCACTGCAAGTTATGATGTTTTCACCTTATCTGAGTGTCAACCCACAAGCTGAGGTGCAGAAGAAACCTTGGGCTTTTTTTTTTTTTTTCTTCCACCTGTTAAAGGCAATCTGGTACCGTAATTGCTTTCTTGTTCAACCTCAGACAATATATTGTGCTGGCAATAGGTTCTATTTCCCTGAGTATCACTAACAAAGAGCAGTCACAGCACAGAACTGCCCATTACAGCCTCCAGAGGACATCACCTCTGACATGGGACAGTGACCCAGCCACCCTGTCCTGCCACACAGACTTGTCTTAGCACACCTCTTTTGCAAAAACACACCCATTTTCAATACTGCCTTCAAAAACCTTTATGAATCAACATTTTGCAGGATCAGGTCTCTTGCAACAACCCATCTAGATAAATTCAGGCAAGAAAATGTTTGAAAATATTGAAGACCACTAACTGGATCTCCAGCCCAGAAAGTCACTGGTCTTCTGACCACCAAGAGCTGGGAGAATATGTTGGGAAGGCACTGATATTTACTGCAGTGTCCTTGCCCTGTGCCTTGGGAGCCTGCTTTTGGTTGCTCCCAGTCAGCTAACGGGAACCACGGTCTGAACCAGTAAAAGCTGTTGACACGTTCTTCTGTAAATGGCATCATTTACTGAAAAGGAAGAGGAAAATGAAGAGAAAACAGTGGCTCTAAAGTAAAATGCTTGCCATAGGAAAACTAAGGATAGACAACAATTTCATAAATGGGAATAAGGTGGTGAACATTCTCTCCCAGCCAACCTTTCCTTTTCTGAGAGCTGTGATGTGCAACCAGTGTTCTTTAATGGACATTCACCCCTTGAAGGACAGATGCATAGATGCCCCTCTCTTCTTCACATATGTGAATTTATCCTTCGCTATTAAGAACTCTAGAGGAGTTTATTATATACCACTGAAAAACATGATGACAGAAATTATAGGGAATCAATGAAGATATTTGCTGAAGTCAATAATCTAAATTACCAGCAAAAAAGTAGCTGGTATAAGCAGTTCATCTGTACTTCTCTGGGATAAAAATCAGACCCGGCATCTAAATATGTTATCAGTGGCAACAATAAATGGTTCCAAAAAGGATTTAGCCTGTTACAAGCCTGCCATAATGCAGAAGAGTGGTAATCTACTCTGGAATTACAACTTAAATTGAATTCATTCAATTCAAATAACTTCAGAAAAACTGTTTAAAAACTGGAAGCCATGACAGCTGTGTCACCCCAAGTAACTAATACAATGAGGCTTTGAGATGAACACCTACTATTAAGTCAAAGAGAGTAATATATGGCCAGTCATGGTTCAGACATCCTGATTAGCCTTAATTAAAATTCTGATGATCAGGTGTTACAGAAGGGACAAAACTTTTAAGGAATTTAGGCAAGTGCAAAAGGCTAGAGATAGGGTAATAATTAGGACTAATATCTCTTGTTAAATTTAATTCCTTTAGCCTTGAAATTACCATGACAGATTTCAAATTTAGTGGCAGTTTTCCAGTCACTAAAAAGAGCTTAATTATATAGTTTAAGACTTTGGGAGAACTGATTCAGATAAAGCTGCATGGGCCCCATATCAGCTGTGTGGCATGCTTGAATGGTCTCAGATAAAGAAGGAACAGACATCAACTTGTTCATGAAGCCTGAGACATCACATACCTCAACGTTTTTTTCCACACCAAAAAAGTTTGGATAACTTTTTAACTTTCTCCTTTAATTAATAACAATCACTCTCATTCAATTTGCCTTTCTATTTCTTGATTTCAGCTGGGACTAAAAGCAAGACAGAGATAAAGCAGCCAAAACTCTGAATAATGCTGATACTAACAGAACTCCTTAATCACTGGAATTGGCCTATCTCTAGAGCCCAGGCAAGGCACCTAGAAAGACGAGCAAAGTTCAGATCTGCAAGCTATTCCTCTGAGTTACAGGACACCTTGTAAAAATCATCACTGTGTTTTATTAGCTGCTGTTAGTTTAGGAGAAAATATAAGATACTTAAGAAAATGTCAGATCCAGGAGTTCTGTCAGATCGAAGAAATATTTATTCTAATATGCAGGTCGTGGCAAAGCTCTTTTAGGTTTTCAGGGCCAGGGATCATCCTGAATGATGGATGGATCAGCAAGATGATTAATAACCTGAAATACAGATGCAGAGCAGTCTCTTATAGACTCAACCTCAAGAAGATAGATGTTAATATTATCTTAAAGCCACTTTCATGGGATTCTGCCATATCTATGTAATACACTTATATGATCTCATTGTCAGGTTAACTGAATACTTTACAGTTTTAAAGACATTTATTCTCCCAAGAACCCCACGAAGTAGGAAAATACAGTTGTCCCATTATATAGATTGGGAGCTGTGGCACAGAGGTGCAATGTCACACATGGTGAAGGAGGGAATTGAACACAGCTTTCCTAAACCCCAGGTTGTCACCCTAACTACTGTTCCTACATACTCTTTACATCAAAATGAATGGTTAAACCAGAGTCCCTGCACTGTTTCCTTCTGTCTACATTAATCTCTGAGCACCTTAGCAAACCTGCGAGAGTGCTACATCAAGAAGACAGAGTGGGTCAGTGAAGGAAGTGCCCCATTTATTACAGTTTCTCGTTCACAACTGAACTGACCATATGCCTTAGGATCCACTGGCAAATAGTAAACAGTTCCCAGAGATAATCTTTCAACTGATAAGAATGGGGTACAACACCTTACAAGAGTACAAATGAGCTCTCAGAAATTATAAAAGCAATTACAACCTGCCTTGATGAGCAGAGAAGGTTCATACTTCAGAAGTTAAATTCAAAAAGCATTCACATTTTTACAAAAAACAAACAAACAACCCAAGACCAGCTGTGTGCAATTGTCTTAGAACAGCAAGAAGCCCCAAAGTGCTTGTTCTGATGCTGCTGAGCATGGAGGAGCCCTGGGAACCTCACAGCCTTTGACCACTGCAAGGAGATCACAGACTCCCTCCGCCTGGTGGATCGTGTTCCACAGAAAGCAATTATTCAGGAATATTTGTTCCGACTGCCACCATCCCCTCAGGCTTTGAGCCTTGTGGGTTTCCATGCCTGTGGGCATTGGAAAGGGACAAACAGTGCCCTTAAATGACCTCTGGACCAAATGGTCTAATACGTGCCATTTATGTGCGTCTTTGTGTGCCTTAGAAAAACACAAATGGGAATATCTCAGAGGCTCTCATCCAGTCTCCAAGGTAAGACCAACCTTACAGCATTCCTGAAGGACCTTTGTCCTGCACTGTGTTGTTGCACATTCTCAGCTGATTTTTTTTCCTGTCTTTACAACAGCATCTGAACTATAGGGATGCGTGCTGCACTTCTTCAGTATTGAATTAGCACACGCAGTCGTGGTGCGATTGTTTTATAAAAGTTTCTATGCATGTTCTCTTCACCTTAGATTACCGCAAGACTCTCAGCTGTAGACTATTCTTAGCTCTGAGCTGTTTTAAACTTGTTTAAAAATTAACACCTCATTGGGGTCTAAACCTAATTTTTCCTAATACGGATGTGAATCCACCATCTGGAGCTTGGCAAAGCCACACACCCAACCATTTTTAGGGATTAGATCAAACGTGGAAGTATTGCCAGCATGCTGCTACCCAAATAGCTTTGTCTTTCCTCCTGGATGATACAAACATTTCACAAACACGTACTGCAACATAACCTCTCTTCGGGCTAGCTTTGCCAGGACAGACTCATTTCATCATGCATGGAAATTGAAGAATTATTGCAGTTACATGTTCCTAATTGCAACCCCCTTTCTCTCCTAGGCTTTCTCTCTTCTGTGACCTCATCTAAGTCACATTTGAATTTGAGGTTATAATGTCCTTGGAGAAACTTAAGATGGCTCAGCCATCTTATTTCCCAAGGCTGAATCTCCATGTCTTCATTAATCTCACAGCAATTTCTGACATGCGAGGCTGGAGGGGAAATGATGGGATGTTTTTGAGGTACGGTGACTGAAGGAAGACACAGTAGAAATAATGGTTTTCCACATCTCCTTTGACTGCAGTTAGAATAGGATTGCCAGATTTAAAGCCTTTAAGATGCGAAATAGATCAGTGATGAACACAACACCATGAGATCCAGGAAGGAGGAGAGAGACCCCAGGCAGGAGGGCACATGAGCCGAGGAGGAGGAGAGGTGGTGATGGGGAGCCCTACATGCCCTACATTCCAGTGAGGCTTTTAGAGAATAGCATTGCCTATTGTCGGCCATGTGTAGCAGACTGGGACTACTTCTGCACGTTGCTTTTGCTGAAACCTTTATCCAAGCAATACCGTTTTAATAAGGGGCACAGGATTTGTGAATGTACTACAGGAAATCCCACGTTATATGGGACAGCTGGTGTCGCAGCGTGTGAGAGACTGGAGCCAACATGCTGTTTTCCCACCTGGAAGTGTGTCCCATTTCCTTTTTGTAAGATGCCTGTGGCAAATTCACCCATAACAGGAGTCTTTCCTGCTCCCTGAAAGATGAAGGTTCCAGTCTGTGTTTTTATTTATTTTTAATAAAATTGCTGAGTTTTGTGCTTCTCTGCTTTTATTGCAGAGCTTAGCTTCCCTGTACCCCATATTTCTTCTCATGGTTAAACTAAAAAGTCTTCATTTTTCTGTTCTGATGCTTCCACTTTGTTAAGAAACCACAGTACCCAGCCTCTCATGTGTTGTTCTAGAAAAAAATATTCAGTCAGAAGTCAGTGGGTGTTACAGGATGCCAGGAGAGCAAGATCCCAGCCTGATCCCAGCCTTTTCATTACCACAGGGGTAAAAAGACCTTTGCCCAGTTCTGTGCCATCATTAGAAAATAAAAGTAAAGGCTGAACTAAGTTCTAATGAATATGCATGGGCTGGATCTCTGCAAAACTGAAACAATGTACTCTGGGTCCACAATTAATTATGGGCATACCAAGAGACTTTTTTCCTGCTAATATAAAAAATCTAAAGCAGTTTAATTCAGAGAAAGAGCTATAAGGATATGATGTAGCTTCATTAAATAAAGACGTTGATTCTTTTACTCTGCCATTGTTCACCACAACACAGAAACCTGAGCCTTTTTCCAGCGTGGATATACGTGTATGTGAGATAACAGTACAGCAAACAATGACACACATCCCTGAGAAACAGCTAATTCTAGCTTTCTTGCATGAATACGTCCACCTGGAAAAATTAGCTTATTGAAACATTTACATAAAGCTCACTTCGGTAGCCCCTGAATTTATTTTTCCATGTTGCTATGAATAGAGACAGACCATTGCTCTGCCTTGCCACCAAGCCAGCCCTGCACTCAGGACAAGCAGGGCTTGGGGTAGTTGCACAAATACTGAATATCAAAGGTGAGCAGCAGTTCCTAATTGTTATCACTTGCTTTCATGCCTCTGACTCACTCCTGAATTTTTGTTTTTAACAATATAGTTCATCTCTAGTGGAGTGGCAAAAGGGCTTACAGTAAAGACAAGCACTTTTGGCCATCCTTGAAGGCTTTGTGACTGGAACATGTTGACAAAAAACGGGCTAAATTGCCATTATGTAAACAGTTCAGGAGAGGAAGAAAAAACACGAAACAGAACTATTGACTCCCTTTGATGAAACAGGTCTTAGGTCCTTGCTTTCTGCTGAGCTAAAACTCAGCTATTCAAGACAGATGCTGGCGGAGTTATCCTACAGATTTAGAAGTATAATAACAGCATGATTTTAATATTGACATATTTATACCAGAGAGCACAAGCATGAGAGTTTTTCAGCATGAGCTTGTAAGTAATTAAAAAAAAAGGGGGGGGGGGGGGGGGGGGCGGGTTGTACCCCCTCACTGTTACACATTCTGGATGTGCAGCGGTTTGCGGACAGGCTGCTTTAGGGTGCTATTAAATGAATATTTCCAATCTATTCACCTTCCTCCCTTGCTGGTACAGAAAGCTCTGTCAAAGTCATGAATCCAGCTGCTCCAGCTTCAGAGAGAGTGCTAAATTCTCACTGACACATCACCAAATAAAACCCAAACCTATGAGAACTGAAAACAAGAGCATGATCCCACCAGAGAATAATTTGACTTTCTAGATGCCTAGAGGACTGAAGAACCTTAATGGTTCAAACACCCCTTACCCAGCACCCATCTGGTCCCAGTACAGCACACTTGCTTTTGCAGGAGGAAAAAGAGGAGACCAGCAGAGCCCAGAGAGGTGAAAGCAGGAGCCACCATCCCTACAGCAGGGTCTAAGCAAAGGCATCTCTGCCCAAAGCAGAGAGGTGCCAGTTTGGCCATAGCACCCTCCTGTGTGGACCTGACAAGCCTGAAAGTGCAGAAACAAAGTGTTGAAAGGTGTCAGAGCAGCACCATGTAGCATGACCCATCACCACCCTCTTCCCTCCCTACCCCACATCACCCCCTGGAGCAAACAGCTTACTTACCTCCCTTTCCTTTCCCTCCAAAGCCTTGAGCCTGAGCAGGCACAGCTTTGTCTTATTAGCTCTCAGCTGGTAGCATTTCCCTGAACTGTCTTTGAACCTTGACAAGGCATTAACCCCAGAAATCCTGGGCTTTGCCTGGCTCAGCAGGGTTGTTGAAGGACACCATGAGTGAGATAGGGAAGGCTGGACAGCAGGTAGGGTGCTGCAAATGCCCTGAATACAGGGAGAGCACGGAACATTCCTGGGATGGGATGCTTTCCTCTGTCTTCCCCCTTTCCTTGCTCCACAAATGGTAGAGAAATTGCTGGCAGAGGAAGACTGGTGCCCTATGGAGCACATTTGCACAGGTGGGGAGGCTGACAGCAGCCGGCTGCTGGCGTGCTGACCCAGCCCTCTGAGCTCGGCAGGACTGTGGCCACTGCCGTGCTCAGGGCAGAGAGCTGCACAAGTCTTTGTGCTCCTCAGAAAGGGGAACTCTAACTTCACCCGCCATATTATGGAGCTAGGCATTTAAGTGTTTGGCAATGTATGGGGTCTCTCCTGATGGGATGCATTTCATCCTTTAAAAATGTAGAAATTAAAAAAAATAAATGTACAAATTGAGTATGTCAGCTGCAGTATGAAACCGTAATCTATGTTCTTATTTGAGCTCTAATTTTATGCCTGCTGGTACTCACTTATACAGAACTTCAGCAAACATTTATATCTCTCTTAATTATCCTTTTCCCTATTAATTTCTCTTATGTTCGATAAATGATCCTTATGCCTGTTGGTTTAAGACTTCCTTGCAAAGTTGTTTTTCCCTGCTTTTCCATAAGCCAGATATTTCAATTTCTTGCACTATGCCTCATTTGCTAGTAACAATGATGTATTTTCCCTTTCCTCATGTATTTATTTTTACTGAGAGATGCAGCCGTTCATCACATTCAAATGAAGAATTATTACTTAGCTATTATTATTATTGCTAGTGATGGTATGTAAACAACTATAATGATGTGTGGGCTTGTGTAGGAGCAAAGACCACAATAAAGATGTTGCCTTAGGGGGGATGAATGGGGGAAACGTGCAAAGATTTAACCAGCGCACCCTCTCCTTGCTGGTTTTGCCTCCTTCAGCTGCTCACTTCAACTCCATGACCTATGTCCTTTGGTCTTGTTCTTCCACTAGATTGGATTGGGAGCAACTGGTTGCTGCGGAGCCCTCCCCAAAATACAACCAGCCATCACTGCCACGAGCAGGACACATGCGAAGGCACTTGAGAACATGAATGATGCGGGAAAAGAGGATCTGCTGATATTATTTTGATTATGGATGGGTGTATGTGATGAGGAAGGGGTGTTTTAAGTCTGGGAAAGAGAAAAAGAGGAGCAGCAGATGTATTACAGGGATGATGGCCTGAGCAAGGCTGCAGGACAGCCTGGAATGAAGCTTTCAGAGATGACTGCTGGGTCGGTTTGGGTGCTGTGCATAGGAACACACCCTTCTTACTTTCTTTTCCTTGTCTGGGAAATAAGTCTATTTCGCACACATTCCTATTACACGAACAGGGTTACTCCAAAGATATGAGGCTCTGATGTTCATTTCTCTCCTAACAGGAAAAAAACCAACAATAAATCATGCATTTACTCAGCTGCTCAATGGCTGCTACCAGGTGACAACAACTTTGTCTATAGTAAGTGGGTAGGTGACAGGGAGAAACAAGCCCTGCACTAATTTTTAAGGTCTTTAGTTATGTTTGCAGTCAAAGAAAAATCAGCAGAAAATGGGGAGGGAGCATGAAGAGCACCAGGACTGAACGGAAAAAAACCCCAGCTTTTTGGCAAGACCCATAAGGAATATTCAGGCTAATAAAGAAAGTTCAGTCTCTTTATTCTGTGCTGCCAGCAATTTACTGCCCTAAAATTGAAGGCAGTTGGCTTTAGGAGGATCAGCCTTGAAGACAGTAAAATTTCAGTATCATGTATTAATTAGCCTGGCTTCCCCTTTTCACAAGTAGGAGCGTGAGCACAAGAAAGAGGCATCAGCCTGGTCATCCCTCGTCCCACAGCTTCTGGCTGCTGCAGGTTCCACACCAGGAGACCAGCCTGACCTGACAAAGCTCTCTAGGGAAGGGATCTTTGTAAATATGGGACAAAGAAAGAGTATTTCTGCAGCAATAGACTTTCCTTGGAAATGGTCCACCTTGGTCATAGTCTTCCCAAGGCCATTGCAAAGGGCTTCCCTTCATCTCAGCTCATGACACCCAGCTCTGGGACAGACCCACCTGCACAGCTCCCAGAGCCACTGTGAGCTTTGCGAGAACTGGTTTCTCACCTGAAGATCCAGGCTTGCTGCTGTTGGAGCCTTGTTACATTTCTCAGTATATTCCTTAATGCTAACCCATTCCTGGTTCTGTCTGGGTTTCCTTTCTAAGCTTATCTTTCTAAAAGCTTGTGGGGTTTTTTTAACACCAATAATTTTCAACAATGAGCACTGTGAGCAAAGCAATGAGAGGAAAATCCACTTAAGATGTCCGAAGAGCTTACCGAGCAGTTTTACGAAGAGCTGACAAAAGTGAAGAAATAACTTCAATGTATTTTATGAATTCAGAAGCCTGTTTTGAGATAAATATTTTAGCCTTTCTTCTCCAAAAAGAGTGAAAGAAAGACAGAGAAATTAAAAAATCATCCATGTCAGGGATATGGCAGATATCACTGACCACACTATTTCAAGATTCAACATATACCAGAGCCCAAAAAGCATTCATATTTATTATAGCCATTTTGCATTCCTTACTGTATTTTGAAAGCGCTTCCATAGTTTAAAACACTATTCAGAACTTCTGTCACTTTTGTTACCACTTGCCTCTAACCAGCTAGAATAACGTATGCAAAATAATATATGCTCTACACAATTCCTCTGTGCCACCAAGACACAGACCAGGTACAATGTTTATAACGATGCTAATGGTGCTGCTCCTGGATGTCAGCTTCTGTCAGTCATCATTTGGCCAATGTGATCAGGGCAAAGGGACCAACCCATACATCAGGTCCTGCCTGACGGGCCTGATCTCCTCTGTGACGGGGTGACCCGCTGGGGGCTGAGGGAAAGGCTGTGGGTGGCGTCTGCCTGGGCCTGGGCAAAGCCTCCGGCAGCGTCTCCCACAGCCTCTCCCGGAGAGCCCGGCTGCTCCTGGCCGGGCCGGGGGCTCTGCCCGGGGTAAAACGCCGCCGGGCCCAGGGAGCGGCGGGACGGGGTCACATTCAGGGTGCAAAAGGGCCTGGGAGGCTGCCTGGGCATGAGCCCCCCGTGTGCCCGGGTGGCCGAGGAGGCCAGCAGCGCCCGGCTTGTGTCAGACACAGCGTGGCCAGCGTGGCCGGGGCAGTGACCGTCCCCCTGCGCTGGGCACTGGTGCGGCCGCCCCTCGAATCCTGGGGTCAGCGCTGGGCCCTCACTGCAGGGGGGACACTGAGGGGCTGCAGCGTGTCCAGAGCCGGGCAGGGGCTGGGGAAGGGGCTGGGGCACAAGAACCATGGGGAGCGGCTGGGGGGGTTCAGCCTGGAGAGGAGGGGGCTCAGGGGGGACCTCATCGCTCCCCACAGCTGCTGCAAGGGGCTGCAGCAAGGGGGGTCGGTCTCTTCTCCCAGGTCACAAGTGATAAGACAAGAAGAAATGGCCTCAAGTTGTGCCGGGGGAGGCTTAGATTGGGGATTAGGAAAAATGTCTTCACTGAAGGGGTGGTCAAGCACTGGGACAGGCTGCCCAGGGAGGTGGTGGAGTCACCATCCCTGGAAGTGCTTAAAAAACATGTAGATGCAGTACTCAAGGACATGGTTTTGTGATGGACTTGGCAGTGCCAGGTTAACAGTTGGACTCAATGATCTTAATAAGTCTTTTCCAACCTAAATGGTTCTGTGATTCTATGACCAGCATCACTTTGCATTCAGTTTGGATGTCTGACCCCATCAGCATGGGGTAACAAAGCCATTCGGATTAAAGTCCACCCATGGCTTTTCCCAGCCTGAACAACAGCTCTCACGTGCATTTAAATGGGAGACGGTACACCGTGGGAGCACACTGCAATTTTAGTTTGTGCTGGAAATGAGATTATGATCAATCTTCCACATCTTCCCATAGTTCCCCAGCTATAATTGTCCACCCAATGTGGAAGACTAATGGTATGTCCTTTGAAAAATTCACCAGCCCCATAAACAAGCAATTAAATTGCACTGGATGTAAGAGGAGGACGTTGCCAGCAAAGCCAGGTTGCACCCACTGATGTTAAGCCTCCGGGGCTGTCCTGGGCCAAGTGGCTGCTGCCTCCCACTGCAAAATCCAAGAGCAAACAGTAAAATGCAGATGAATTGGGAGAGAAAGATAGATTTGAGGGCTTCAGATGATGGGAGCTGCGGGACGCATCTGTTCTTCTCTGCTAATCATACAGCCAAAAATTGTCCTGATTTGGACATATTTAATATAATATTCCCCCCATTCTTCTGTTGTAGCTTTGCTGCTTTTATACAGCTTTTTGCCTTTGGTTCGTTGTTCTTAACTCTCCAGCCTTTCCTCCTAAATAGACCTTTTTCAGTTTGTTTGTTTGTTTGTTCCCTTCCACAAGATCCTTCAACAAAATCACAGTCTGCCAAAAGCAAGGTGCCTGCATTTCTGAGCCCGCGCTGCTTTCCTGGGTAATTTATGAAAATGGAAGAGCCTGTTTCAGGCGTAATCCAATTTGTTCTCTCTCAGCATCATAAGCACATTTGGAGCCAGATAAGACAATTATCACATGGATCTTTAATACCTGCAATTTATAGCTAAAAGGTTTATTCTGATAACTTTGTTTTCACGTGCCATGTTGCTAAAGCACAGCGACAGGGGCTCTGCAGCAATGAGACAGCAAAGCTGTTCCTGCGGCGGTTCACCCAGCACATCCATGCAACATCGGCGCAGGGCATATTTTTGGGGAGGAGACACACTCAGAGCAGCAATATAAGAGCACAGGTTGCATTGCTCCTCAGAGGCAAGGGGCACAGGGCAGGCAGAAGACGAGGCTCGACTGCTACTGCATGGTGGTATGTGGCAACCCCGTGAGATGGTACCGAGGTGCTTCAACACTTTCACCACCTTCAACATGGAGGAGGATTTCAGAAAGCACCTGGAGAGAGAGGGTTGCTACTGTAATACGTTTTCATAATCACTTAATTTTTCAGTTACCAAATGTGACTTGCACGTGTAACCTTCCGTGCCTTGCAGAGCAGGAGCCCACAGCCTAACAGCGACATTCAAGGCTGAGCACCAAAAAAATCAATATTTTCATGAGAGCTCAGTGAAGTGGCTAGCAAGCCTGCAAACGCTTACTTTTTAGCACAATGCATGAATATTAGTATCACAATGTATAGTTGTTCGTTAGGAAAAGAATCTGATTTCTAATCGAATTACTAGCTTTATATCATTCTTTCAACTCAGGGTGCAGGAATGGAATACTCTAACTACTTCATTATAAAAAATTAAGATAGGAACTTATGATTTCATCATGTCTGTGACAGTGTCCGTTTCCAAAAGATGAGGTCTGATCTGATAAAGAATTAACTTGTTTCACTCACATGAGCAGAACCAACAGATATTATAACAGGTAGCCAGGATTATTTTGAGAGTGCCGACACTAGGTGCTTTTTCATTCAATTTTACGTGCAACCTTTGAGAATTATTAGTTTTTATATTTGGCCAACAGTGAAAAATCAAGTATATTAAGACCTCGCACTGTAGATGTGCAAATTAGAGAGTGTTTTGCAAGGCAAAAATTAATTAATTTCAAAATGTTTATAATTCTATACAAATAAGACACCACCACAGTTTAAGAGCCACACTACTTCTCATAGCGATGCATCTAGGGCACTACCCTACTTTCTTATCAGTCCAAACAGAAGAATATATTATAACAATTAAGAGTCTTTGATGTTTATGTGTTGCTTTGGTGAATTTTACTAGGAAGATCTTACATCTAATGCTATTTTAGCTATCTCTTGATATATCCAAACCATCAGATTATCTCAGCTCAGAAGGTCTGTGGTGCATTTCTTTAGGGACTTCATTAGTGGAAGATATCCTGACTCAGGATACAGGCAACTTTTGATGCATCATTCATACATACAATATTCGACTCTACATCACAGGGTTGGGGGGGGGGATATTTTGTGTAGCAATTTATAATAATTACCCAAAGAGCGTTCAAAATTTGAAAGGTATTATTTGCATATGTATAACATTAACTAAAGACTATCAAACAATAAAAACCTTGCTATCAGCTCATGCCCACATGACAAATCAGATTTTTCTCTGTAGATACTTTGACCTGCAAGTTACCAAGGATGTTGCAGAGCAAACAGTCTGATCTGTACATTAATCCAGAGAACATGACTTGGGTGAGTACGGAAAGACAGGCTGCAGTAGTGCACAGGGGGATGAGAGAGGAGAGTGGGATGCTTCAAAGGAAGGAGGAACTGGTCAGATTTGGGATAACTCAGGCTGAGCTGTTCAGAGGATGGTGCTTCTCCCCTATGCCTTTGCCTTTTCAAAGGACTGCAACAGCTCAGAGTCAAATCAGATAAAGTCCTTGTGTTAGCCTGCTCATCCCAGGGGAAACTGCTCATATCTAGCCAGAAAGAAAAATTTCAATGAGTAAATGATGAAATGGGAATTTTACCTTTTCTAGAAGATGGTATTTAGCCCTAAGACAGGCAGAGATTATCCATTCTCTATGCTTCTTATTCATATGTTGAGGAGCTGACAGCTCTTCTAAAAGCAGACTGAGGGTTTTTAGACAGTCTGAGGTTTAAAATTAGGCACTGGAACTAATAGGCTGTTATTGTCTCATAATTATATTTGACATGATGCTCTTAACTCTTTTCTGAAACATCATTCTGCATCCCATGGAGTCAGGATGCCATAACTTTGTCTGCAGCACCAGACGTCACCCATGCCATGACAGGGGGGTGTCACAGCTGCTGCTCTTCCCAGCTCCCTCTGGACGATGTGCAGTGACCCCAGCTCAACAGAAACAACCCACCTGGGTGAGGTTATGTCTTTAGCTGCAAGCTTAAGTAAAGGGATGCTGCTGAGGAATGCTGCTTGGAGCCCTAGCTGATAGGCACGATTCCTGTCTTGCTTCTTCCTTGCACTGGGAGCAGGGGAAGCAATTTCTTGTTGGCCCATTCTAGAAGCTCCTTACACCACCTCCAGCAGCAAGTTCAGGTGTCCTGGCTGGTGCAGCACGCCACCAGAGCCGAGCCAAGCCAAGGAAGGGCTTGCTTTCCCCTGCTGCCCTCCCGGCAGTGTGGGAAGCTGTACAGACCATTTCTTCTTCCCTTGTCATGGCTCGGGGATCTAAGCAAGCACATTTCCATTGCAGAAGTCAGGCAGGCACCAGCCTTCTGTCAGCAGAAGGAAAAATAAAGGGTTGCAACTCAAGTCCCTTTAGTTACATGAGGTATTTAGGAGGTTCAGGTTTTAGGGGGTTTTGCCCAAGCTGCTGCAGCTGTGACCTTCAAGGTATTGCCTTGACAAGTTGTGCTTTTCAATAAAGCACAGTCTGGTGAAGGGAGTTAATTTACACAGGTTTTCATTCTTTGAGCTCTGTCATCAGTGCATCAGCCTCACTTATTGAATTCCCCTGTCGATAGAGCAACCAACTGCAGTACATTCACATCCAAGTGCCCAAATGAAGCACCTGTTCTCAGTTACTTGAGAATTAATTTCTCTTTTCCACTTAGTTCCCTTTCTTTCTCTGTTTTTGGCTTCTGGTCTTCCTGGCACAGATACAAATACTAGGAGCTCCAGATAGGGATGCAGCCACTTTAAATAACCCTTTTATTTGCTTAGCGGCTTTTCTTTATTTGCCTTGCTCTGCTCTTTCAGCTGCCTCTCTCTTATTGGAAACCAAGTTCAAACCAATCTGTGCAACCTAATGCAAGTCAACGTGATCTTTTTTGGTAGAGCTGTATAAAACCAATGAATGAAAAAGGAAACCAACCACATTTCAGGCAGGTATTGTCCAGGCAAAGCACTTGAGCATATGAGTATCTTAAAGAACCAAGCAGAGGTCTCAAAGCCACCCCTTCCCCTGGGCCATGTAGTCCCATAGGTCCTTAGTTACCTCCCAGATGAAGAGCGAAGGACTCCCCACAGCTTTCTGCAGCACCAAATGCACAGGTTGCAGTTTGACACAGAAACCATTATTTTGTTTCTCCAGCAGCTGTGCTGGGATAGAGGAATGAATGAGATCTTTTTGAGTGTCTAGGGATGGTTGTTATGGGTTAATTAATGTTTCAGCAGTGGTGATATATAAGGGGGAGTTATGCATGTTTAAGGTGATTCATGCC
Organism: Falco naumanni; assembly: GCF_017639655.2. Taxonomy (NCBI): domain Eukaryota; kingdom Metazoa; phylum Chordata; class Aves; order Falconiformes; family Falconidae; genus Falco; species Falco naumanni. Next base: position 12,320,498 of record NC_054060.1, on the reverse strand, counting down.
GCCTCACTGAATTTAAGTCTAATGGGAAACTTATTTCACTGTATTTATGGGTAACGTCCATCCATATCCTAGATATCTCTCCAGGGAGCCTTCTCTCCACGGCCATCCAACTCCTCTGAAGAAATATGGACTCCTCTGAACCCATCTTGGCTGTAAATCTGCAATTAAAAGAACGGTCCATTTACTTCTCTGCGATGCCAAGGCGTTGCTGACTCGTGGCTCCATCAGGCTGGCTCCTCCAGCCAACAAGCCCTTTCCCCACCTGCCCTGCTGCAGCCCCCCAGCCTTCTGCCCCCACCCAGAGCAGAAAGATGCTTTCACAGGGGAGCTGCGTTGCCCCAGGTCGACTTTTACTTTTCTCCCACTTCTCAGAGCCATTGGATGCATCGATGGGACAGATCTAAGCCTGGGTTTTGGCCAAATGAACTGCTCCCCCTCCCAGCACAGCCTGTGCTGCCCTCCCTGCCCCCATCACTGTTTTCCTTTTTCCTCCCCTGAGGTTTGATTCTCTCGTGCCCTCAAGGCAGAGCTATTTTTGCATTGGACCTTCAGGGCTAGCTTTTTTTACGTGACATTATGTGATTAATTTCCTGCTGAGATGGCAGGAATAGAACAGTGACATGACAATCTGTTTAAATTCCCTTTTCTATCTTCTTTTCCCCTCTTTCTTTTATTGTTTCCTGGCTTATGCTAAGCCTCAAGGAACTGCTGTCTAGTAACCCTCCACCATCTGCTGTGCTGCTAGCAGAGAGGAGCTATGGCCAGAGCCGTTATTTCTTCCTTCTTTTTGCCTTTCCCCTCTGCCAGGATTTTGCATGGTCACAGCTCCCTTTGGGCGTATTCTGCCTGCACCAATTCAAGGGCCACAAAGGCCTGGGTTGCTAAATTAAAGTGCAGAAATACTAACATCAAACTATTCAGAACCCAGCATTATCCTGGTGTATAGAGAAATATAGGAGTGCATGCAGGTAGCACTCTGTACACCTAACTCCTCCTGCAGCCACGTACAAGAGCAAGTAAACATCTGAGCACGTGTGTTTGGAGGCGGAGAGAGGCAGAGGGAAGGGAAAGAAGAAATACAAACTGCCCAACTCCCTTGCACAGTTCCTGGAGCAACCCTGAACCGGAGCCCTGATAACCAGCGTATCTGGATCCAGAATCAATACAGAACTTGCCAGCACAGAGACAGGAGGTAAGTGCCACTAGTTCAGGAGATCTCCTTGTCTGAAATGAAGCCTTCAAGAACAGAAGCTCAGAGAAAACTCAATTGTCTGTGTATCTGAACACTTCCACAAAGGGTTTTCATTGCATTAAGGAACACCTTCAGTACTCATTTTTCCCATTAGGCAAGTACTGGTGGCTGCAGTAACAGTCTGGAGGCATCAGTGATGCTTTCAAAATGTGCTGGAGACTGCGCATGTGAATATGTCTGTCTTTTACGTAGCACAATAGGTTCCTGACCTATTTGGATGCTAAGCATGATTATATAAATATTAAACAACTGTGAAACTGCTACATCGGTTCAGTGTCTTGATGGAAACCTTTGACTGAGGCTTTTTCAAACCAGAAAGATTTAGACTGTTTTCCCTTGGGACAGGTTTACCTAAGTGTATTGCCACGTTTACCCCATTAGAGCTCTTTGCTGAGTCGAGCTGGAACACACATTGAACAAAAGAAAGTGCAAAGATGTCTTAAGGCAACAAAGAGAAATCTTAGTGCAATTACATCTCTGTTACTGCTCAGCCGGAGCTGCAGGAGGTGGCTGGGGCTTGATTGCAGCATCCCAGCATCACCCACAGGTTAGTGGCCACCAGCCACCAGGCACGAGCAGGACTATAATCTGGCAGCCAAAGGCAAGTGGTTTTAGCAACAAGCTACGTCTGCCCTCCCTCCGTGTCAACAAGGGACCACAGCAGTGCAGACAGCTGAGAAAAGAGAAGGAAAAACAGCAAAGGAAGTCAACCAAATACACGTATGGAGAGAGGAGGGAAGGGTGACTGTACCCCACATCAGTGTGACTGCATGGGGCTTGGACCATAAAGGTGGGGTTTAGTGGAATGAAAAGGGCTGAACTTGGGGACGTGGATGAGGGCTTGCCACAGTATTTAAGCATTATTTGTCGCTACCGACTGTCTCAGTCCCTCAGGTATCCTAACCTGAGACTCCGTGTCTAAAACCGATACCCAGAATCGCCCATAGTTTGAAAACCCCACAGCTCACTGGTGGTAACAACTGGTGCTTCCCTCCTCCTTTTAATCCTGTGTTGGTGCAGTACAATTTATTAGGGTGCTGGAGAATGGGAGGAGGAGAGAGGAGGAGCGGTGCAGGAGGGCTTGTTTGCCTATGCCACCAGCTGTCACAGTGTGCACCCCTGCATCACGCGAGACAGTTCCCTGGCTGCAAAAACTCCCCTCACCCTTCCCCATCTGCTCTGGATGAAGCCCTGGGCCCGTTCTCCAGCACAGATTTGTGACTGGACCCAGAGGACATGGAGACACGGTGCCTCTGTGGGCACAGGGCTTTTGTCTTTCATCCTAATGCTTTGAAGACATACTGCTATTTAATCCTCTCGGGCCAGCCACTGCACATTGATCTCTGCATACAGTCTTTTCACAGGAATTACTTTGGGACACTATTTACAGCAAAAAGTTCTTTCAATGGCAGCAGCAAGAACCATGATTTTCAATAGCAATGAGCCAAACATTTTGAATCTCACACCAGGGCAAGGCATGTTGATGAATTTTCCAAGGCTGTGTGCACAATTAAACAGAACAATGACATTACCAGATCTTCTACCAGATTTTTCTGAATGAAAGACTTAGGGTCTTTGTTAAAAGATTCTTGTGAACTGAATTTTACGGAATATATCATCTTTCACAGATGTCTCCTATGTTCCAAATCCAAGACACACACCAGATCTTGGATCAAGCTGAGATAATACAAACCATAATAAAAGACAATTTGTATCCCAGAGAATCTAAATAAGTTTCCTGGGGTGGCAGAAGTGAGATCTCCCTTCCACAGCAATTCAGAGAGATTAAATGTCTCGCCCAAGGTCACATAGGAAGCCAAAGCCAAGATTTCAGTCCAGTTTTCCAGCAAATGCCTTAGCCCTTAAGTCTACCCTTTCCTCCTCAGCAGAGTGAGAAAAATTATTACAGAAATCTCAAGTTCAAACTACTTGCTACTTGGAGAGCAGCCCATGTCCTGGCTGCTTTATCAGTTTATGTGGAAAGACTCCAAGACATTACTTATATTGACTCAATATTAAATGGCAATAACCACCACGACAGATTTACTGTCTGGCGATGTCTTCCTGTCTGCTATAGTAACAGTAATGATGAATTTTTTCTTCATTAAAAGATGTAGGTATTTAATCCCTCTAGCAACATTTTGAATTTTCCTGTTCTTGGGAAGATCAAATCCTTATCCACAGTGTTTTATCAAAGAAAGATCACACCTGGTGCTACTCCACTGTGAGGCAGGTTTTGCCTGGGAGTGATGCTGTGTTTGAAGGCACCATTTGACTTTCATGCTGTCAGTGCCACGTGGCAGCAACCCATGGGCAGACCGGGGATGCTCTGGGAGGATGCAGTCAGCAAACATCTGCTGTTTTCTGGGGAAGGTTCAGCTCTGACGCTGAAAGAAGCATCTGACAGTCATGGTTAGAGGCAACAAGTGGCTCTGGCATCTCTGCTCTGGCTGAAAACAAGTGGGACATGTAACTAGAAAAAGTCTTAATTATGGACCTACAATAAAGTAACCCATTCTCTTTCTGCTGCCTTAGGGGAGGATCCAAAATGGAGAAAATTTTAGGAACCTGGGTTCAGGCATCCCTTTATTGCACCAAGACAGGGCTTTAAAGGTGTTACCTGTCAGAAACCTGCCTTAGCTAGTGCTCAGGGCTGAAGGAGCACTTCCCCATCCCAGCCTTCAGAAGCAGGGTGTTATGTGCCCGATGCTGCCTGGGGCTGTCATTAAGCAGACAGGTGGGCCTTATTTCCACAGAAATCCTGCACCTACTGAAGCTGGGCTCTTTGATACCAATTTAACCGGGGCCAGGCTTTCAAACCATGTTTACTTATTAATTTCTCCCACCTTTGCTTGTCCAAGTACAGCGTAGGTGACCAAAGTGATGAGACTGGTTTAGTTTCTCTGGTTTCTGAGCTGCGATTTGCTTTTGTCTACTGTCACCAAACCACACACACATTCATCCAGCCTGCCGCAAACAACAAAACCAGGCTAAACAGCCTTGGTGCACCACTGAAAATAGCAGGAGGCAACAAAGAAATAGCATTAAGGAAGGCCATACATGCAGCACTTGCTCCTTGTTTGTGCTGGCTCCATGTGTGCAGACGCTGGTGTGAAGACCTGTTCACAGCTGAGCCATGTGCTGGAGGAAGGGGGTGGGAAATGTGAGATGAATGATTTTTCTGACGCCTCCTGCACTTGGATGGGCTGTGCAAATCTCACTTTGCTCGTCCCTGCTGTTGCTCTCTCATTAGGAGCAATCACCCCAGGGGAGCATGGTGGCCTCTGCTCTGCATCACCAGGCTGTCCTTTAGCTGGGCTGCTCCTCTCCCTACTCACATCCCTTTAAATCTACATATATTTATTTAATTTTTTTCCACACACATCAAAGGAGAGAAATGTCAACAATTAATCTCCAGATTGGTGCTGAAGATCTGCTTTCCCATGCTAAATGTCAGAATCCATGTCCACCCCTTCAAGAGATAAATAAGGCTAATGAGCCTGTGGGGCAGGAGACATGGTTCTGCACTTGACCCTGGAGGGACAGAGGAACAGGCACTAGAGGAAATATTATAACTAAACACTTATTTGCAGAGCATCTCTGTTCCCTGCCCACTCTTTGATGATGGGGTGTCTTGTTATACTGTGCTAAGCAAGCACAGAACCGGTTCAGGATGGTGCTTCAGCGCATGCTTAATTTTAAGCTTTTGCCTCTGTTTTTGCAGGAGTTCAAACACATGCAGAAATGCTGTCCTGAAGAACGCTGCGTTGCCGGGCGGGCAGTGGAAAGACAGAAGCAGCTATGTTACATGACACAGAACCTCATTAAAGAGTATCTTCATCCAGGCTTTTCCTTCGTTGTGATTTCGATTACCCCATTTGGTACCATCAAAACTAACGGGTATTGCAGGTCATTAACACCTGCAGGCTTTCATGGAGAGAGGCTTTCCAAGTGAACAGGAGGGACACACGGGCTCAGACAGCGATCCCAACCCAGACACACAGAGGACACACTCCTGACGAGACCCTCCAGCCTTGGTCATGACCATAGGATATTTTTTGCCTCCATAGGATCACAAGGAAGCTTTCCCTCCTGTCACACACACCTGGCTATGTGCATGAAGCACTCCTGTTTCCCACTCAGACAGCAAGTCACCACAAAGCCCTCTACATACAAACACTATGAAAAATAGTAACTCTGGGTTAGGTGAGGGGCCGTGCACTGTGCATCACGCTGCAAGAATAACCCCGAGCAAAAGCCCAACATACGACTCCATAGTGGCAGCAGCAAGATGGGTACCATCACAAGCCTGGGCATGGGAAAGTGGAGTAAATATTTATATAGTTTTTTGAAAAGGTAAGGTAGGACTGTCTGAATTACTCATTCTAATTAAATTCTTCACAAATGTTTCCCCTTTCCTCTCATCTTAATTCATTTGTGAGTGAATTTGAATTTCATTTGATGCATTTCTTATAATTGACCAGATGCTGCTTGGGCACACAGTTTCCAAACAGCCCAGGCTGTCTCACAGGCAGTGCTGTCCGACTCTTCCCCCCGCCCTCGCTGTTCTTGATTATTATTCCAGCTATATGGCTGGCCATATGTATTCTTTCTGCTTCCTAATTACTCTGAAATTTTTCCAGGGGGAAACTGAACAAGCATACTCCTGTTTGATGGGTTTTTTTGGTAAGAGATCTGAGAATTATTCTGAATAGGAACAAAAATCCATTCACCCAAGGAGCTGTGAGTAATGAACAGCAACGGGTCAAAAAACAGACTGGACTGTTTTATTGGGCAGAGCAATTCATCTCTCCCCCTTTCTCATGTCTGCTCTCCTTGTCCTCCACCCTTGATTTTCACGTGTTCAGCCTTGTAAAAGTGAGACCATCACCAAGCTAAGGAAAGTGGAAGATCACGAGGTTTCCATGTAATTTTGGATTTGCACTGAAGTTTGTCAGTGTTGTTGGTGAGAAACGTGCAGCACCAGCCGCAAAGCAAGGTCAGGGAAGGCGAGTCATTGCTTGCATAAGCTGCAGTGTCCTTGTTGCAAAGTTTAACCTTCTTAATAAGCACCGGCAGTTGGATTTAACTAACGCTAAGTGATGCTGGCTGGATTTCACCTGGGGTCCCTGCTGTAGATATTCTGAAGCTTTGATGAGAATATTGCTATTAATCTACAATGAGGGCAGGATTTTGCTTGATGTTAATGATGCCAACGTTGCAAGCACTTGCTTGGGACTAGAGAACTTTTAACTGCTGACTGCGTCTATTCTTAGTTTCCTTTTCCAGCAGCAGGAAATAATGATCCATCAACTCCAGTGGAGCACTGCTGATTTACACCTGCTGAGCATCCAGCCTAAGGTGTTTCATTGATTCCACTGTTGAAAAAATAACAAAAAAAATTTAAAAAATTAAGTGGATAATTTTGGTTATGAAAATACATTCTTTCTGATGGAGCATCTGGGTAGCCCATTTAGAAGAGTTTCTCCTCTCTTGCATAGTACCAAGTACTGGCATTATTTTGTATCATGTGATGATTTTTAAAAATGTATTCAGCTTTTGCCTTCTATTATCTCGGATCATTAGCCAGCATCCTGTTATGCAATGTGATCAGCGAAGCTTGGTGCAGTATCTCACAATGTGATATCATTTCTCAAACAGAGGATGCAGTGGGGGAGAAATTAATTTCTCAAAGCTGTAGCATCATTACTGACATAGTAAAATCAGATGGCTTCCCTAGTTGTTTTAAAGGGTTTTAATGCTCGGGCTGAACACTGAGCTGAGAACATTGGAGAGTTATTTAATGTACCTATTTCCAGGACAAGAGGGCTTTTTTCTTTTAGGATGTGATTACATCAGGGAATGAAATCTTCCTGTGCTCTCCTGGGTTCCCTTTTGTTTGGAGCTGTGAGAGCAAACTCCAGCTTGTGGGCATAGCCCAGAGGCAAGGGAGATGAAGGCACAGGGAAGAGCAGAACTTCATTCTCAGGCTCTCTGATATTCTCCTGCAAAGCAATAGTGTAATGAAAGCCTCCAAGGCAGCTCCACTGTCCCCGGACAGAGTGCAAGCTGGGGATCTGACTAGCCATAGACTGCAACACGGTCCCAGAGCATCCCTTGCCACAGCACAGGTGAGAGATGCGGGGTGCAGCACCCCAGCCTGCCCATTCTGCAGGGCACAAGCTGCAGGTAGAGATGGTTTAATAGGTTTTTGCCCCAGAGGAGGATGAAAACGGTTGTTTGAATTTCTCCTGAATGGACACACTGACTGTCCATGGATAAGCCACTGGAAACAGAAGAAAAATGCTATACTTGTTTGTTCAAATGTCTGGACTCCTTTTGTACATCCGGAGTTTGGAAGTATGAATCACTCATGCAGAGGCATTCATGCAAATAAAGTGCTGTGCACCACTTGGAAAAGTTACGTGTAGAAATATGGTTCAAATGATGCAAGTCCAAGGGATGCAATATGGTGTTGAGGACTCATTAAAACTTTCGCTTTGGGAAGTTTCCTTTAAAAATTGGTGCCTGTGCTAGCAACAGGCACACAATCTGAGCTTGAAAGCAAAATTTGTTTGTTTCTTCCTTGGAAATGGAATAGCCAAAGTTCATTTCAGATACTTCCTTGCAATTTTTCATCCCTAAATTATTATCCATAAATAAATAAAGTAAATAAGATGTTTGTCCTTGCCCACCAAGCCCAAAAGCTGTGAGAGGACATCAACTTTTCTGCTCAAGCTGTGACCTGCTGTGCAAGTCATCAACTGATGAAATTGCCTCTCTGAGGCAGAGGACACCTCCCCATCTGCTTTGCATTTATTAGCCTTGACTTAAAAAAATCAAACACATGCTTTGCAGCAGTGCAGCTGGAAAAATTATTCTTTGCCAGGAGGCATGTCAAGCAACCTACAGGAACCCAAGTGAGTGACCCAATGCCATAATAGCCTCAAAACCTGAACACGGAATGAATGCACTGAACCAGCTCAGTGGCGATGCTCCTCAACCCTTACATACAAAAGCAGAGTCAAGCAGCTCCCACCAAGGTGATGTAGGAACAAAACACCTCATTCTTCTTCATCCAGCCAGAATCACAACAATCGCCCCTCTCTGCTCTGGGGACATAGGATTTCTGAGGTTTGCTCATGAGCAGAAGATGACAACGACACTTAAGGCTCCCCATGTCACTGCTGGGCTGAGCCCAGCTGGGTTCCTTTCCTCGGACAGCCTGGGCTCAGACCGCGTAGCAGCCAGCAAAGTTACCCAGCGGGTAGCAAAGCCCCAATGCTGGCCACGGCTCCAGCATGAGCATCCTCCAGCAGCCCAAAGCAGCTGCCCTGCAACCACCCCACCCACAAACTGTTAGTTTTGCAGTGTCCTTGAAACTTTCTCCAAAGGGCTCTGGAAACTCTTTCCTTCCCTTATTTGTTCTCTGCTCTTTTAGGAATATAGCATTTGTGAGCGTGTGCTTGCATCGGGCAGCCCTGCACGCTCTGAACAGCGGCTTCTGCAAAGAATTTTGCCTTTCTAATGCACTTCTTAGGAATGCAAATTTTTGCAAATGAGAAGTGTTCTCTAACATTACGGATACAGCTTATGTTTTTGTGGAGATCAGAGAATCTGGCAATGTTACACAGTGATGACATTATTCCAACTCTGAAAATGCAAAAAAAAATCATTGAAAAGCTGTCGGTCATGTATATAGGTTGGGTTTTTTTGTGGACTGCTGCTCCTATCAGCTGCCTGTGAGTACCAGTTGGTGAGAGGAAGGGCACAGATTACAGGTACACATTCCAAATGTTTGTCTTTTCCATGCATTTTTCAGAGGGAAGCAGCACGTTTCAAAGGGAAGCAGGAGATTTCTCTCTTTTTTCCCACAACATTCAAGGCCAGCTAGACCTTCAATTGCTTTAGGAAGAATTTCTAATGAAAGCAGCAAAACCCAAATTGCAGATATGCCAGACTTTTTGCTTTCCTTCCTCTCTCTCTCTCTCTGCTAATAATGGGCAAACTTTACAAATGGTACAGTTAGCAGGTGTCTAAGCAATATGACATTGCGACTTTATTCACCTTGTTGCCCAAAGCTATGCTTGATGGGACACATAACTCAGTGCTAAAGAGAGAGTGATACTGTTTGGGTCTTTGACTCATTTTTCTTAAAAATTGAACTCATTTCTATTGTTCTGTATAAAACCCCTGCAGCAGAGACTGTCAGGGAAGGTAGGTATTCATCCTGCAGCTTTACAAAAGAAGGAACCAGGGAAGGAAGGTTAAATGATGTGCCCAAGGCCACACAGCACAGGAGCATCAAAGTGTAGGTGGAAACTAGCAGCCAGTGGTCCCCCCGCTTTGCTTAACCAACACACTGTTGCCCAGCCGAAAGAGGCATTTCTCCCCCAAGCCAGGAAGGCTGGCATTGCATTGTGTGCAGCCTCTGCCACAAATACTAGTTTAAGTTTCAGTTACTGGTTTACAAAGAGAAACACTAATGGGAATGTTCGGAAGTGATTTTCTGAAGCAAGCATGTAAAGCAACGAAGATTTTACACTGGCATATTTCATGTCTGCATGAAGGACCTGGGGAGTGGCCTAATGAAGGGTGGCCATTCATTTCCATTCCTTTTACTTATTTTTGCCTGTTTACCCATAAATCTGTTCTTTGACATAAAAAAAAAAAAAAAAAAATTACAATGGCAGCCTTAGATATGAGAGATTGATGAGCTGATGGGGAGGCAGCTGAACATGCACTCCTTCGTTACCAAGGTGTAACTCACTGAGGAACTTGCATCTCTTCTGCATCTCAACAAGTGGGTTTGCAGTTTGTTACAGATTTTGGAGTACAATGTTGTTTCTTGTTTGCACACGCATCAAGCCTATGAATACCCTGTACATAGTTCAGGCTGGTTTTGCAGTAGTCAGGAGGACTTTTGGTAAGAACGGGGATACTGGCTTAGAGGTGAGATGCACAGGTATGAGGACACGTTGTTGTCATCGCATTAGAAAGGAGGCTTTTCATATTCCCCTGCTGGGAAACCTCCGGTGGCTTAATTTACCCAAAAGCATCAACACTTCTTCTGCAGGCATTGCAATGCACATCATGAGTGCCTAATGATCGGGGGTATGAATGATGAAACCTGTCTTGGAAGCACACAGGAGGATTCAGAGGAGTTCTCCATCCCTGAGTGCCCCTTAGTCGCATCTGCTGTCACGGCACAGGGATAACTCTTGTCACTAAAACTAGCTTGGCCGATAGAAAGTTTTTAGAATCTGTTTCAGAGTCAGGTAGAGGTTAGTAGATGAAATTCTGCTGATGTCATCAGCAGAAGTACCACTGATTTCAGGGGTGTTAGACTTCTTGTTCAGGTCCTGAACCGAAGTCCAACAAAATCCATTAAAGATCTTTCACTGTTTTTGATGCTGTGTTCCACTTCGTTGATATCAAAACTTCACAAACAAAACGCTTGTCAAGTCCCTGAAATTCATGACAAAATTCCTATGATTTGAAGTGATCTAGACTTTTGCACCAGCCATACCTAATGCTACTCTTTTCTTTCTCATGGCTTGCTTCTCTTCCTAGGGAGCTTGTGAACAACGTTGCTTTAGGAAAGAAATAGTGAAAGGAAAGTTTGCCACAAGCCTTATTTCTGTGCTCAGCATTCACAGATGGTCAAAGAAATAACCTCTGCCAGAAGGATGCACTAGAACAGCTTTAAAAACCAGATCCTGTGTATCCAATCTTCCGAGTTCATGAGCTTATTAAGTTTTTAAAACCAATTCTGTAATTCCCTTTAATTCCAGTAACCTTTGCATGGTCTGTTGACACTTCTATTGAAACTGCCAGATGCTGTTAACTGGAATTGCCAGTCAGTTTTACATGTGCAGGTGCTGCTGTTGTGAGTAGCTTTGTTCAATTAATTCAGCTGTCACGGAGACTTTGGGAGCCTGTTGTGGATCAGATTGTATCAGTCTATTTTAGAGTTGATCGAGAATCCTCCCCAGCCAAAGGTAATCCCTAGGTGGGTCACTTAAGCACTTAATTCCAGCCCACTTCCAAGCACAGGGACTGCTCCCTTCCTTCCCCAGGCACCGTGGCCAAGACAACTGGTTTGAGGGAAAGAAAGTAGCCACTCCAAAGGCTGGAGAAATAATTTGCTTTCCTAATCAGAGGCTGCGATAATACTGCCCCAGGGCAGTAGAGCTCTGCCTTACTCACAGGGTTACTTGAAGTTTACAACGCAGCATCATTAAGCACTTTGGCCTGGATTCATCTCACCTAACCTCTGCAAAACACCGCTCAAAGGCAGGCAACCAGGCGTGCAAAGATGCCGCTGGATACACCTTCCCGGGGAGCCAGACTACAACAGCTTAACATCCACCCTGTGCCAAGTACCCAAAACCTCTCTGCAGTAAATCTTCAGAGCTGGTTTGACACTCCTGAAGTTTCTGCCACTTTGTGCCACTCTGCTTTGGAAACAGATTGCCAGCCCAGTCCCTCTGTTTAGCTCTGCCAGACCTTCCCGGTCCAATGCCTGCATCCAATTAATGTGCTGCTCCACAGTAGTTTTACATCGAGATTATTGACCAAATGCTTTTTCACCCTGGTAAGTTACCAGATTGATACATGAGGGAAACTAATATCAATAACCACTAAAGCTCAGCACGGTGCTTCCCACCACGGACGTTACTGGATAAATGCTAAGTTATTATCATCATCACTATCTCTTGAGTTAAGCCATGCTCCACATTTCAGAGCCTTGGATAACTAGGTGGGAAGATAAAAATATGTAATAGAAAAGAAAGACCGTGGGTCTTAAGTGAACATCTAGCTGCAACCGGCAAGGTGGCTCCCAAGACTCAGTTGCTGACCTTGAATTATTCTTTGTCGCTCAGTGGCAGTGACTCACCCTCCCCGTGGGCAGATGTGCAGCGCCTTCCAAACATCATCTGCTCCTTGCAGCTCCCTGCAGTCCCTCAGGGGTCAGGTTGCCACTGAAACCCCCAGATGCAATGGCACCGACAGTCACCAAAGCTGAAAGCACGGACCACTCCCCACCTTAAGCTCCTTGCCTCAGACAACTTTATTAATCTCCTGTCATTAACTGCAAGGCAATTTATTCTGCTGTAATACACTTATCCAATATCATCAGCACTCCAGACCTGAAATGTCCAGAGCCAAGAAGAGACAGGGGTCTTACAGTTATTGTGAGAGTGCAATTCTAAAGTGGATTAATATGTTATCCTTTCCACTGCTGGCCCATTTTTAAAACATGGGTCACCTGGGATTTAGCTCTCAGGGCACTGCTATTTTTCCTCTGCAATGCAATGCAAATGAGAAATACAACAGCCTGGGGGAACAAGTCATGTAGTGGGGCAGACAAGAAGGGGCCCCTGTAAGATTATGGGCTCCTTATGTATTTGAGGAATTGGGGAGCACCCTCACTTTATCTCAGCAACCTGTGCTGAGGCCTGGGATCCAAGTTTGTTCTCGGTACCAGCCTACCCTACGGACCTTGGATTAAACACTTTCCTGTACCTCCAGTTCTTCCATTTGAGGATGATGGTGGGGATGATACAGATCTCCCTCAATAAGTCCCCCATATATGTCAAGAATTTTTATATCCTTTTGGATTTTGACCTGGCTGTGAACCAGATTTCATGGCTCCCAGACCAATTCCTGCCAGGTGAGGATCCAGGCCTGCTGCTGCCTCCAGCAGGCAGCTTCCCCCAGTCCCACCCTGCGGGGTGATGCTGAGCAGAGTGACAGGCAGGTGGGTGGTGGTACCCCTGTGCTGCAGTCAGGGGTGTTCTGTGTATCTCTCTCCTCCTCTTAATAATTACAGAATATTGTGAAACACAGTAAGATGTCTCATCTAATGTCTGTACTCCATAAAAGCGTGTTTAGACAGGCGCTTGATAGAAGAGAGGCGAGTACTTCTACCTTGCAACTTGAGGTTTAACCGCATAACTTAAACAATGACACTTATTCCTCAGTGAAACATCAGAAAACCATGAGCAATGGAGCTCTGACATAACATTTAGTCAGGCATAGCATGAGTTAGGCAGCAAACCAGCAGAATCAGCATATTTTCTTTTGTTTCTCTTACAAACTCTCATGTCAACAGTCTCAGCAGTTGTTCTTTGGAGGGCGTTTATACTGTTGCACATTGCATTACACTGCTATTTATTCTTCCCTGGCTTTGTGAGAGGAAAACAGAACAGCAGACAAAGGCATGTGGAATTAACACATCCAAGAGAGCAATTCAGGGAGTGAATATTAAAGCAGAAGAGGTATGCAACACATCATCACCCTGAAGCTGTAGGTTTTTCCACTGAGGTAAAAGTGCTGCTGCCTGCGCGGAATTCATGCATTGGCATTAACATGATGCTGGTGGCATGTTAATTTGATGAATGCTCAAGCAAAACTGGTGGTCTCCCTGGCTGTCTTAATTGCACAGCATAGAACAGAATCAAGACTGGCTTTATGAACACAGATCGTTGGCTGTGTTGGCACAGACCTACCATGTGCAACCACACTGAAAGGTTTCAGCTTGCACCGCCATCACATACCCTGTCTGGTACAGCTTCCACCCACCTGGTTAATAAAGTTTGTTTATACACGTTTGGCCTCCAGGACTGGCTTTCACACGAGCACAGCAAAGCTTGGAGGCTCCCTTTCTAGGGATTTTTGTTCTGGGGTTTTGTCACATCCACACCATACAAACCACACTGGTTTTGTCAGCTGCTGGCCCAGTATTCCCAGCTGGACCAGTACTGGCCAGCTTGGGATGCTCCTGTTTGGCTGACGGAGTAGGTAATTTCTTTCCAGCTCCCAACAAAGCTTCGGTGGCTGCCGCTACACAGTCAAGCACTGCACCGCTACTCCTGGTCACAAAAGCATGAGAAGCACCTTGCTGGAGCCCAGCTCCCACGCCAGCTCCTCCCTTGTGCTGCTGGATATAGTGAAAACCAGTTCCGAGTGCACTTCAGCCTCTGGATCTCTCAGTTGTATTCCCCGATACCCTCTCCTGTCCGAATGGGGAGACTCAGTCTTTTCTCATAAAGTGGCAGTTAATTCCCCTCAATTATTTTGGACTACCTGTTTTTCCCTGCTGATGGACTCCTTGGACACAGATTCACAATCGAGCCCAGTGGCCAGAAAACTACTGTTATTTCAGTCCCAAATCGGTGTTGCTGGCAGGCTAACACCTAACTAGATGTGATATATTCATGACGTACAGCAATGAGAAGATCTGCATGAGTAGTTTGTCAGTTTAAAGGAAAATTTGCAAAACACTATAAGATTTTCCAGCACACTACTGTCTTCAGAGCATTCCTTCTCCTCAGACCTATGAGCAACACAGATTTACCCAGAAAGTGCCATTCTCCAGGTGAAATAAGATCCAGATGCAAAGCAGTTGGCTCCAAATCAACAGAGACAAGAGAGCCATTGGTGAACAGCTGGGACCATGGCAAAATAATGCAAAAAAACCACCCAGTTACCTCACCCAGTGTTCACAGCAACTCCTCTCTTCAAGAAGATGGATGGTCTTGGGGGTCATATAAGCCTCATCTACCACAGTAACAGCTATGGCCAAAAACAAGTGCTGATTGCTAATTGAATTTCCACAGGCCCCTTTTTGTGCCAACTCCCTGAAAATAAACCACCTCATACATTCACGGGTAGGAGTGCTCAGTCAGTACAGAATCTGGGCCATCTATACTGCGGGGTGCATCATTATCCTGCCACCCACGCCTCGGATACTAGATTATGGAGGGAAATAACCACCTCCCCCCTGTTCAGGTAACTCCCCCCCTGCAAGAAGCAGAGGTTTTGCTCCTTCCCCCATGGGCAGCAGATGGACCAGCTCCCCTGGAGAGCTGGAGGGCATGTGCTGGGCCAGCTGCGGACTCTGCACTCCCAGAACAGGGAGACAGGCAGACACACTAAATAAACATCTCTGGTTACTCCTGATGCAGCCCAACCGGTTCCCCCTCTCCAGTTGTCCAGCCAGGAGCCATTTCTCCATGGTAATGTCAGAAATTTGTTTTATAGCATCAACACCATCATCAGTCTCAGAGTTCTTGGCCAGGCAAAGCACATGAACTGCTCATGCAAAGTACAAAGTGGGGCAGCTGCAGCCAGCAAGGTGCAAGCAGACCAAGGGGATGTGTGTAGAACTACTAACCAAAGCAGGGGTCTAAAAATGCAACGAGAAGCAAGAGGTAAATTCAGCAAATAATCAAATCACTGCCAACACTGTTTCCTAAAGATGGCTTTAGGCACCCCAGAAAGTTAAAACAACATCAGAAAAAGATATGCATGAACACAAAGATCTGAATCTGTGTCCCCTTTGAGTGCCCTATTGCCAGGTTTAGGACTGACACTCAGAAACCACAGCTGATCCAGCATGTAATGCCACAGCTGCTGAGTTGTACAGGCTGGGAAAGCATATTCTGTCTTGTTCTGTTCAGCTCACATTTCCTGGCACAGGTAATCCATATCCTGACTCTGCACCCTAGAGCAGAAGCATGAGCAGCAGAAGTGAAAGATTTTATTTATTATTTGTTTAGAAGGAATATTTTCTTGCCTACTTCATGGAAACAAAAAGCTGGAAAGAACCTTAGCATCTCGGCAACTTACTTTCTCTAGTCCCTTCCCCTGTGAAAGCTCAGCCATGGCTCTGTCACTCTTAATAAATATTTATCCAGCCTCTGCTTGAAGACCTCCAGCTGTGGAATCCCTACAACCTCCCCAGGAAACCCTCATCCTTGCTGTTAGAAGGTTTTGCCTCCTATTTAGTCTGAATCTTCCTTGTTGAAGTTTAAGCCATTACTTTATCCTGGAGAGAAGAAAAGATTATTCTCTTCCTCTTCACAGCAACCTTTATAAGTCTCTTATGTTAAGCACTAGATCAGGGAGACACAGCAAAGGCTGAAGCCCTGAAGCCGATTCCGCCCATTTTGGCAGTTCTCATTGAGGGTAATTAAGTGTGAGAAGGTACTTTCTCCCAGCGCAACAGGCATGTTGCTAACATGCAAGTAGGCTTTGTGCCATCGGAACAGATGCATATGCATGTAGGCAAGAAAAGGCCATGTTTGAGCATTAGGCATGAAAATGGAGTTGAAATTTAGACAGAAACAGGCTATTTCTAATACCACAGTTTTACCAGAGGTGAGCAGAAATAATGCATAGGTAGAACCTTATCAAACCATGATAGCTTCTTCTTTTTTTTTTCTTCCCCCCCCCCCTTCTACATTTTTCATCCTTTTGAAATCAGAGTTCAGTAAGTTGCTACTAGCACCCAGAAACCAGAGCCAGAGACACAGCATGGAGTGGCACCAATATTCCTGCAGCAGGTCAAAATGCCCATCTCCAGGCCCACCAGGCAGTGACAAAGCCCCCAAAACCTGAGTCACCAGCTGATGGGAACTTCTTCTAGTGCACCAAAGCACACGTGCCTAGAGCCATTTACCCCACATGCTGTAAGCTCACAAGCCACAGCCAGCCTGTAATACACGCTGGTGCAACCTTGAGCTCTTCTACCAACATGCGTCACTGCCCACATCGCTGGCTGCCATCCCCAGGAAGATGGCAACGGTCCCCAACTATAATCAGGTCCCTCCATCTTTTCTTGCTCCCAGAAGCAACTGCCCAGTCTAATGCCAAGAGCTGCATGGAGCTAACAAGAACCAAAGAGGCAGCAGGTGGTTCCAGCTGAGTTCATCACATTTTTGCCCAAAATAATCTGCTGGACAGCTGTGAGGAGGAGAATCTCATCTGGCTGTGAACTAGCGTAAGCAGAGGAGATTGGATGTGGAGTCAGGCAGAGAGGCTGTCGTGGATTATTTATGGTTCTTTAGCGGATGGACAACTTTCCTAAGTTAATAACCCTGCAGTCAGTGCCTTTTTTTTTTTTTTTTTTTTTTTGGTACTTCAAGAGCAACAAAGCACATCTGGTCTCACTTCTCAAGCTGGCAAGTATTGGATTGCTAGGGAGGTAGTGTCCTTGATGCTAAGAGGACTTTTTATCTTATTTTGCAGTATATACCAACATAATCAAGAGGCAGCACTGGGGAAAGTGAGTCCCGTGCAGTTTGTCTCTGCCAGAGACTGCTATATTATGGCACTTTGAGGATGCTCCTCTCTGCAGGGCTTTGCAAGAAGGAAATTGCCATCTTAGGCTGAGAGCACTGCAGGTTTGTGTCAGACCAGGACTACAGAGGGCAGAGAGCAACTCCAATTAAAAGGTTTTTACATGCTGTCATGCACACAGCTTTTAGGTCATCCCAGCTTTCAGGTCATCCCAGCTTTCAGGGATCGCCCACCTTTGGTGTTTTCCTTGCAAGTTTCTTCACAGAGTGGATCTTTAGCCTGAATCATTCCTGAAAATAGTTTTTATTCCTCAACTGCAGGAGGAGATAGAGAAGATTGCAAGTTTTAAAATCACTCCCAAGGGTCACAGCCAAAGTATTAAGGATTCCCAGAGAATGGTTTGTTGGTTGGATGGAGTGCCCAGCAATTATCCCGTGTGCTGGATAAGCTGTTCATATCACCTATCATTTCTGTGCATTAAGCTGATCTATGTTGACATGAGTGGGATGTTGAGGGGGTACGTACTGGAACTCCTGATACTTTACACAATGCAGACATGGATAATTGGAAAATATGTTCCCTTCCACAAAGCACTGCAGGCCACATCATCCTTCTCTTTCTGTTCCTCCTTTATGGGTAAATTAAAAGTGAGTATGCTGCTTGCCTCCCACTGCTCTTCTCACTGTCTCCCTTTCATGCTACTGGCAGCAGAGCTCAATGTTGCCGGATAATCCAATGGGAGATGCGCATTGTGCTTCTGCTGTCAGGCCACATCGTGGCGGTGGCCAGGAGGCAGGTGGTCAGTCAGGGCAAACCTGTCCCGAGACAAAACCCAAAGACCACTAGGAATCACATCTTGTTCCTGAAGGCAGTATCTGGATCCACCTTCCCTTCCTTCCAGCTTCTAAATGCTTCAGCGTTTGCATTTAGATAAAGCAGTTCTCATTGCACACAGCCACTGAAGAAAGCAATCCCCACAATCCCAGGCCAATGGTCAGGGATGCCAGATGAGAACAAGGACTTCAGTGCACTGGACCACCCACACACACACCCTTATTCCAGTTCTCTGCTCCGTGACCAGAGTAGCCATGCTAATACAGAAGGAAGGAAAAGCAGAAACACACTGCTCAGCACCAAGCTGCCCGTGCCCAGGCACAGGAATAACCAGGGCAGCAGCTGTGTTGTTTGCCACAGGAATTTCCCAGGGATGCTGCGAAGCTGGTACCATTTATGTGCCATAATCTACACCATCAGCCCAGCTCCGAACGATCTGTGGTCTGGTCTCAAGGGAGCTGCAGCTTTCTTCCAAGATGGTTTTGTGCTGCGTATTTTGACTGGAAGGTATGATTAACTCTGAATGTCAAAACGTACCGAGAGGTTGAGGAATAAGCTCAGGAGAGATGAATATAGTGAGACATGCTATTATTTAAAAATACCCTGGATGAGTTATGCAACCTCTACAGTCCTCATGCACCCCTTTGGTAACGCTTATGCATTTATGGACTTTAGTTTTCAGCTGGAAGTGAGGTGTTTCTGCCTTGAGGAGGAAATAAAGCTTTCTGACACTGAACAGAGGCACATAACCCACTATAAACCCAGTGCTGCATCTTCCTGGCCTTCTTCCACACTTAAGAACTAGAAGGTACCCAGTGAAATTATCAGGCCTCAAGTTTACAGCAAACAGGAATAAATAGTTTTCCCCTCCATGCATAATTGAGTGACACTCTGGCCTGGGATTATGGAGACTGAAAGGATAAGTAAGTTCATGGATAGGTTAGACAAACTTATGGAAGACAGGACCAAGTAATGGCTATTAAATGGGATGATTGAGATGCAGTTTCTGCTTAGGAAATCACCAGATTCTGATTGCTGTGTACTACAGCAAGAAGGGGAAGAGTAGCTGGTTGCTTAAGGAAGGACTGCTGCAGATGCTCCTCCAGTTCATACTCTTGTTTAAGCATCTGTTAATTGCAGGAGCTAGGGACAGAGGGATGACCAGTCTGATTCAGAACAGCTATATTTAAGTTCCTACTCCAGACTGGTCATCCCCCCCAAGGCACCCACATCACGATCCCGTCCCGACACTGACTCAGCCAAAAATGTGTGGCTTGAACCGCAGTGAAGTCACCCAGCATCGATATCAGGGTGTGCATCACTATCAGCGAGAGGCTGTTCAGCGGCAGTGAGCATTAACTTCCCAAGGAAAATAAATTATAGAACTCATTTTGGGGGGGTTATAAAACCCGTTCATTCTGCAGATATAAACATTATAAAATAAAACATAAAATAAATCATTAAAAATGGGAACACAGCAGGAGAAGAAAGGAAGCAAGGAGAAAGGAAAGGAGAGGTAATGAATCTGGAAGGACAGATAAGCAGTTGGAAGATGAAAGAGGAAAATAAAATTAGAAAACAGTCTCGCAGTGGAAGGAGAGTGTCACAGAAATACACATTTGAGGGGCAAGTTCATTTGGTGACTAAAGTCAGTGGATTTAATGTTGCCTGTGGATTTTCAGCTTAAACTTTCAAGGAAGTAAACTTCTCAGTGATTACAATGTCATCTAACCTTCCAGAAATATCACCAAGTGGCTAGCATTTATATATATGCACGGAAGTGTGTACATATACACTATACATAATTTTAATTATCTATACACACATGTATATATCATTTTTTAAGACTCCAGAAGAAAAAAAAACTTTTTGTGAAAGTATCAATGTTTGCTGTTGTTGAAGAGAGAAAGCTACATACATTTCATCTGCTGTTATTTTCTAGCTGTGCCAGAGGTATGTCGCCAACAAGATGTTACCCAACAAAGCTTGGGAATATGACAACTTTGAGTGAAAGCTTTGTGAAAACAGAGACTTGTTTGTAAATTAATCTGAAATGAGACAAGTATGTACAAAAAAATCCCCATCCAACAGCACAATAAATTTTAAACCTCAATGCGATGTCGCCAGGGATAGCAGTTTCTTGAAAGGTGCAATTGTGTGAGGAACGTGCCACAGCCCTGGTTCCCTGCCAGCAGGGCTGGTGCTCCGGGTGGGGAGAGGAAAGTCTCCCCCACACACACTCCATAAGTGCATAAGCCATTACTTTATAGCAGCGAGGCTTCTCTGACCTTTCGATACTGCATATCAGAAAACAGCACCTCATTATGCAGGAAGTTGAAGTGGTTTTCTTCCACTGTAAAAAGCAGAATAAAAATAAAACCCCAAAACCAAATAAACAAATGAATCCAATCCTGTCCTGCAGCCAAGATGTATTCAAGTTCTTTCTTCGGTCTAAAATCCTTCTCTGTGGAGTAATACAGTTCAGTGAATAAAAACATCCCCCTCCTTCCTAATTCACTCCAAAGTAGAGATGATTAAAACCAACCATTTGTCACGGTCTCCTCTGCACAGGGCCAACCGCTCTGAGCTGCGAGGAGAAGGTGTAGTATCACTTAGCAAGGAAATTCCAACAAGGACATGGCACAATTTCTTAGGACCAAATCTAATTAAAACATTTCCATTTTCATCTCCTGACCACCCAAAGTAAAGCAGAGTACATCTAGCGCCAGAGCACTTCAAAGCACTGTTTAATTGTATGAATATTTCAAATGTAACACCAGAGAGACAGATCCTCTGCTGCTCTCAATTAGCACAGCTTCACAAAGTCAGAACGATGCACACCCGTGAGGAGTCTGGCCCCAAATGGGGTTTAAGAAGGAAAAAAAAAAAAAAAAAAAAAGAAAAAAAAGCACAGTATAGAAATTCAGCTTTTGCAGAAGATTTAAATATTTCTAGTGTTGCTCCTCCAAGTGATGCTCTACATAATGCACAAATTTACAAAGGTCTGATTTTAGCTGCCAGCCCTTTCTGGCAGGGCTAACCTTGCTTGTACCTGGCGAGGATGCAGCCTGAACACCCGAGTCCTGCAGACTCGAGAACACCGAGAGCTCCTGCTGCTGAGTAGCCGTGTGCCCTGCCTTAGATTCCCTGGCTGTGCAGGAATCTGGATCCTCAGCGATATGAGATTAACCATTTCTGAAAGTCTTAATTCTCCAGGCTTTTGCAGAAAAGATAATTTAAATACCACTTGAAATGTGATACGGAGTGCTCGGTGTTGGAAGGCAGCCTCATCTACTGCATGTCATGTATTGCTCTGGGGCTCTGCAGAGTGTTTCTGGTCCAGTGGCTCTTGGAGTCGTCTCGTTGAAGGAGATAAAACAAAAAACACACTGAAAAATGCCTTCTGCTGCTGAGTCTGGCATTCAGAGCATTCTGAAAGGGCCAAACAGATTACGAAACAAATACTCATCTTTCCTTTTATGTGGAAAAGTGCAGAATTTCAGGATCTCTACAGGAAAAGATACACTTTGCAGGGAAACATTCAGTAGAGTTTAACAGATCACGTTACCGCAAGAGACCTATTTTGGATGGCTAAACCCCACCACAGACGGAGTCCAATTCTCTGGGTTTTTTCAAACCATTTCCATGGAAGCCCATTACATTTTTATAGAATCCTGGAAATTCCCTCTCTGGTGGATCCTCTGAGGTTTTGTCATTAAGGCAACTCCTGGAGGAGCGCTCTGCTGTTAGAGGAAGGAGGAGATAAAGCAAGCGTTGCATCCCTGAAGAGTCAAGATAGACACAGAGCATATTCACAGGGGCTACAACAAGCAACCTGAAACCATAAAAGCTGATGGCACAGTATTACTAAGTTGCTCTTCAGAGAACTTTGTGAAGTCTTACGCTTGTACCGGTGATAATGAAAGTGATTAGCACAGTATGATTGAATTCCCCATAGGATATCTTTTTAAAATAAAAGGTTGGAAGTGGAATTATCCTCTTCTATAATGAATTTTCAGTTTATATTGTCTGAGCTGCATGGTTTTAACTTGGTCTAAAAATATTAACCCATGAGACAAGCAGTAGAGGTTGGTGGTGTAATGAAGTCTCCAGTATCCGGTCTAAAAAGTTTCCTTCATGATCTTTTCTTTTTCCCCCCCCTCCTTATAGGTCTTTACAGTAAAAATAAATCCCAGTTCCACATGTTTCTTAGTCTCAAGATATTCAAAGCACTATGAAGTGCAACTGGCCTCGTCTCAGCCAGCTCCAGCTCCCTCGGCTTCAGAAAAAAGGTTGTTGAGTTAATCTGAGAATGGAAGGAAAAGAAGCTCATACTTTAAACAAAAAAAACCCAAACAAACAAAAAAAAGCCTCGCAAAACCCCAAATCCCCCCAAAAACCCATACACAACCACCTCATTCTCAATGTGAAAATAAAAATCATGACACTGGGACTGGCCACTTCACTGCACACGAGAGCGCTGGATGGGGGGGTTTGAAGCCCCATGCCACGTAGTTGAAGGGGGCTCTTGGGTTGGGCTTGGCAACTTCCAGCCCTTGTCCTTCCAGCAAGGAGGGTGTTGTACCCTAAACCCTCACAGCTAAGCTAAGGAAGGGGAAGGGTTTCTAGGACAAACCCTTCACCAGCATCAGGCTGGCAGTCCCTGAAGATCTGCAGGACCCCACAGGGCACTTTGCTCCCACCTAAGAGGGTTTCCACCCACACAGCCTTGCTGCCTCCCAAAGGAGCCGCTTGACAGCCACAGCTACAGAGTCTTGCTGCTATAGAGCTTTAACACATCCATCTTTCTAATAGTTTCACATGTCACTGACAGAGTAGCCTGTTTAGCTTCAAGGCTTTTGAAGAATTAGTGCACACCAGACCCACGGCATTAAACAGACTCTCTGAAAGTTAATGGGTGCAAAACTGCATCTATTAAGTGCTGGGAAAATTGATCTGATGTCAAGTGGCGGAAATTTTTCCATAAACCCTCTTTTTGGGAAACAGCTAGAAGGAAAGGTCTCAGGCACCTCCTATTTCAGATTTGGTGGATCTTCTCAATTCCTTTAGTATCCAAGTTCCGCTGCAGCAGTGTCCCAAGGACTCCTGCTGCCATCAGGCCAAAAGCAAAGCATCTTCCAGTCCCCACTCCTGTTCTGTCCCAGGATAGGAGGGACCATAAGTTCAGTTCTGAGCTCTCATGAAGCAGCAGCTTCACTATCCAGAGCAAAATTGGGGCTTCCACTACAGACCCAGATTGCACGAAGGAATTTTCTCACTGTCTGCTCAGTCCCAGGGCAGGATCCTATGCAGAAGACTTCCCTTCAAAGTGTTATCTTACATCCCAAAATTGTTTTTCTCCAGACAAGAAAAACAAGTAGACACAGAGTCCGTGTTTGTACTTCTCCAGACGCATTTCTGTGGCCAGGAGTGCCTTACCGATGCAATACTGGCCTTTTGCAAAAAAATTCCCCACAGCCTGAGGCAGCAGATGCTTTGCAACAGCCACCTGTGACCTCCTTGCCACCTCGTGCTGCCCTTAGCCTCCCTGCTGAATCCTTGGGCACATCACCAAACATAAAGAGATGGGGAAGGACGGTTTGTTATTCTGAGGTTGCCCTTTGCACGTCCTAGGACAGCATGTAAAATAACAGTAACTCAAACTTCCATAAGGAATTCTCCTGTCTGCTAAGGGATGGCAGGCCATGAGCAAAGCTCACTGTGCTGATGCGCGGGACGCTGCCCATTTCCCCCTGCCTGCACAGGGAGGGAGGGAAACTGCCGGGGTGCTGGAGCATCAGCGCTGTGACTTAGAAAGGAAAAAAAACCCAAACCCTAGGTAACGAATCAAAATAGGGTGTAAGACTGGAAGTACTTGACTTTAATGGCTTAATGACACAAAGGGTTTGGTTGTGCCGGGACAGACTGTGCAGGATTTCTAAATCCTCACAGCCTCAGTGCGGCTCAGTGCCCCAGAATGAAGCTGCAGCAGGCCAGAACACAGCTCCATCCCACCCGTATGTGCACAGTAAGTCTATGTTTCTTCCTATCCCAGACTAATTCACTATGTATTGTCCTCCAAGACATATAAATATGCTTTTTTTTTAGTATCCTGATCACAGTCTTATTTAATGTGAAATTAAATCTCTTCTGTATTTCAGGATAAAGCAGACTTTTTAAAATTAAAAAAAAAAAACCAACCCACAACTGCGTCCTATGTTGAGCTCCTCTCCCCTGTCTTTAATATTAAGATCTGGTCTACTCACCTGCCCACTGAATTCTAAGGCACAGAACCTGGGAAGGGCAGGGTCTAGTATTTGCTACTCAAGAAAGTGAGCAGTCTCTGTATCTTCCTGGATAAATGCTGCCTCTGAGTTTGAGAACAAGTGATTTAGTCCCTAAATATTTGTGTAAAGTTTTGCCAGCATGAAAACACTATTAGGCATCACGCTTTCATAATATTGTTTCTGAGAGCTCAGCTTTTCTTTACTGTTATTCATCAAATCTGCCACATTCTACTCTCTTGACTTCCACTGCACAAATGCCTCTCCTAGGAGGCAATTATATATGCTTTTTTAATATTCTTAAATGTTATCAGATGCTTCTGTAAAACACTTGTCAGATCTCTTACAAAAATCTAAGGGATTGCTGTTTTGCTTGGAGTGCCTTCGCTTATAATAAATCAGATTAACAAGACTAACTAAGTGCAGTTTAACTCTTCCCACTGTGACTTGAGACTTTCCTGAACTACATGCACTGCACTTTTCAAGCTGCGCCAGCTATTTTTACCCATTAACTGAAAATGAATTAGGGGAGAGGTTCTCCATAACATACTTTATTTCTCAAATCAGCATGAGGGATGAGCACAGTGGCTGGCAGTTGTCTTCTAACACACACCTCTTCCCTTGTTAGACCAAAGGCTACACCGACAAAAGGGATCGACAGCCCGGAGTGGTGGGAGGGGGCGGTTTGGGTGCTTGAGTTGAGAGTGACCATCCTCAAAACTGCCCTCAATAAACACACCTTCGCTAGTGAATTCCTTATGTACCCTGTGTTTTGCCCCTGTGTTAGTTGCAGGCTGGTAGCACCCCAGCAGGGCAGCTCAGAGCCTTCCTCCCATCTGAGATGCTCAGCCTGAGGCATCTCCCTTGTGGCCCCCCAGTCGCTGGCATGGAGGTGAACACCAGCAACCCCAAGACACCTTCACCAGACCACACCACAGTTACTAAAAAGTGAGACCAGAGGTCTCCATCGTCCAAAAAGGGGCTGGCATGAGTTACTTGGGAACTGGGAGCAGTGGGTTTGAACGCCCTCAGCCACACAGGGACTTGTCCCCTGCTCTTTGCCATCCTTGACTACGGTTCAGACTGTGGCAGCAAGTGGAGCGAAGAGGAGCATCCCTGCTCCTTCCTTTGGCACCAGCCAGGCTGCAGCGGGGTAGTGGCTCATCACCTGGGGACCTGGGACCAGAAGGAGAACACATACAGAGCAAGATAAGCACCCCAGATCAGGGTCCCGAGGTACCAGCAAACAAGGAGGCTGCAGAAATGCCCCTCCCCAGCAATCTAGGCAGGTCTCTGCCAGGCTGGGGACCCCTCTCGAGGGAATCCCTCCTTGACCATCCTTAGCCATGGGTAACAGGAGCTACACAGAGCACCATGGATCCCAGATTATCCACAGCAACCTCATTATCCCACCAATTCAGGCTAAATTTGACCATTCCTTTGCCAGGAAACCACCTGCACACAGTGCCTGGGGTATTTAACGTCCCTCAACCACTGCATAGCTCGGTTAACTTGCACCGCCGATTTCCTCAGTTTATAAAATATAATAATTAAATCAATATGCAACTATCACTTCTCATCTGCGACAATGAGCAGCGGCATCACCACACTTCATGTCCTGAGAAGGAAAAGAGCAGAGAAACAGATCCTGGAGAAGGTGCAATAACACATAACCATCTTACTGGCCTGGAGGGAGGCCAGTGGAAATAAAGTAAAATAGTTAACAGCAAGACTCTCATTTACTTGAGAGGTGTTAAGATTCCATCCTGCCTGTTTCAGAGCACAGACCTCAGACAAAGAAGCAAAATACCCGCAAGAACACCTCTCCAGAGAAGCACTGCCTTTTTAGACAAAAATGTGCATTCATAAGGAGGCAGATGTACAAAACTTAGACCTACTATTTTCCAAATAAGCCACTCTCCTTGAAATTCCTGATGGATTTGTGTTCCCAGGTATTCTCTCAAAAAACACGGCACTGTCACCAGGGAAGTGACTGGGAGGAGAATGCACAATCTATATCCTAAATCAGAAGGATGTCAGCAAATGAGCTGGCCAAGGAACAGCACAAGGGGCATATGATGAAAACACATAAATCCGTCCTCCAGCAACCTTGATGTCACAAATTCCAGACACCCTCTAAGAGGACCGGACCTCTGGTTTCCACTTCTTTTTCACAAGTAATTCAAATTCATGAAGTGGACTGAAAACTTCAGCCGAACTCGTATGACCACACACAGTCTTAAATATTTAAAGGGCTTTTGCATGAATCGCTGTGCTAACCGGTGTGTCCCCGGGGCAGCTCAGCCATCTCTGGCTGCCCTGGCTCCGGAGGTCAGCTCACGGGGATGCTCAGGTGATTCAGAAGTCTGTAAGTTACTCTGCAGAAACACTCTCTATTAACCCCTCTGACCAATGATATCCAAAACAGTAATTTTAAGACACGGCAATCCAAACGGCAGACACAGATATACTAGATCTGGACCACAAACAGATCCCGCCTCAACCTTCCCAAGGTCACAGCCCTGTGTTATCCCTGTGCCCAGGTGGGAGATGCTGCAGACCCCCAGGGCACTGCACCACACCACACCGGTGCCTGCAGTCCCCCCAGCCCCACATCCCACTCCTGAGGTGACACACAGCACTTGCACCGTCTTCATGTGAGCTGCCAGAGTCCCAGCAGGGATGGGAACCCATCACTCACCTCCTGAACTACCTGGCCCCAAGCATGAAAAATAAGGATGAGAACACAGCAAGAGCAACTTTTAAATTCACTTTTCCAAGATAAAACTCAGTGACTCATCTAAAATGTATCAAACTTACACCAGCTGCAAACTCTATTCCTTCAGGCACAGTAACCCAGTGAAAAGGTTAACTCAGAAAAATCTCACTAAATAAGCTTCCCAGGCTTTTCCTATGCTCCTTGTCTCTCACCTGGGCTATTTCCTACTAATTGTTTAATAACAGTTGAGCCACCAGTGCCATAACCGGTGCTATGCTTCCATAAATGCTCTGAGCTGAGCCTGCCCACGAGGAAGCTCACTGAGAACAGGAGTTAGACCAGCTGTTCATTTGACCTATATATTTATTTTAAAAAAAAATATGCAATTGCAAATCTTATCTTTTCTACACATATGGCTCCTCTACAGAAAATACTCTTTCTACTAATAGAACCTCCAGGGGCGTAGCATTAGCTGCAAGCAAGCAATGCAAATACTGAAATGTTTTATCACCATACAGAGTCCAAATGCAAAAGCAATGTCTGACCAAGAGCTATTTCTCAATTTATTTTAAAAAACCCAGATGACTAAAGGCTTTTGTAGGTACATCCAAATAACAAACAGTACAATTTAAATAGCAACTGCTTACTGACAAACTACAGCCGATGAGGCATGGTCTTCAAAAATTTAATCACAGGCTGTGGCAGTATTTTTACATTTTCCCTTTACCATGAGCCTTCAGATAACCTGCAGCCATAAGCGCACCAGGCAGAAATCAAAGACTGGGGAGAGCTGAGGCGGGTTTCCCTGAGACAGAGAAAAGATGCTGTAGAAAAGTGGCAGGAGGAGGCTTTTTGGGGGGGTCAACGTCCTGCTGCATGATTTGCACACATCAGTGCAGAGAAACAAGTGTTCAAGCAAAGGTAAGTTTTATACATGAACACAAGTCTACTCAAGTAACCTTCCTCAGGAGACTGAATTATTGCACTGCTTGGGAAAAAAAAGACGGATCAGGCTTAGTGCAGGCTCAGGGGCTCCACAGAGCAGTTTGGTGCAGGAAGCAATTACTGCATGCTGAAAGCTAGAGGCACGCACAGGGACAGGGGATGCGATAGCTGAATCACGTCAAAAGTACCACAAGATACTTAACACGTTCCTCTGGGCATCTGTACAAGATGCCACTTAAAGATTTCTTCTGACAATTTTTTTATTGGGTTTTGGACCGCAGTGTGAATTCCCAGTAGGTGTTCAATGAGAAGTTTCTGCGTTCATATATATGATGATTTGATTGAACCCAGAAACTCAGCTGGAACTGCTGAGCTTCATCCAATTATGAGGTAAACCAATGGAAAATCCAAACAGTGTCTGGGCAGCTGAGTCAAAGGTCAGAATTTATAACAGAGAGAAAACCCAAGGGAGTTTCCTGCAGTTTCAGGTTTCCCAATATTTCTGGCACTACAGAGAAAAGTTTTGATCTGCTCTTATGAATCCACAACTTGTTTTGTTTTTGGAGTTTCTTTAATATCCTTAAGAACCCTGAGCACTTTAGCACCTTGTTGTAGCTCCTATTACCCGTCTAGTTTTGCAGGAGACACTGCTGGGTCCTTCTGGAGTCTGTGTCCCATTGGATTTATGTGAACTTGGCCTCACAGCTGGTGAAGTCTGCCAGCTCAGTGGTCACCACCAGCACCGCTGCCCTCTCATTCTTGGCTGCTTTTGTCCAGCTGGAATATAGGACTTTCACTGTGTGCAGTTATTGAGAATTAACGATGTATTGATCATGCCACTTAGACACCCAGGATTAATCACAAAAAGGTGTTACCAGTTCACAGGTTAGCAAGCATACCACAAGCCTTTACGGAGTGAAACTTTTTGCTTCTACTGCACATACTCATTATTTACCCTCTCAATTTATCTTTTGTTTTCACTCCCCACCTGAAACACAACACTGTGGTCTTGCCAAGTCTTTCTAGAACTAACCCTGCTTATTGCACCACCTTTCCCAGGCACTGGGATTATTGCTGCTCACTTTCCAAGTGCTCTCCTTTCAGTGCAGCCATCATTATGCGTACAGGAGAAGTCCCTAAACCTCAGAAAGAATCATCTTATACTGAGGGCTCCCCATGTGGCTTAGGATACTGCCTAAGCAAACGTGTTCTCTTCAGTACATCTATATTTGTTTTTCTAAACCACTGAGGGAACTCCAACAAACTGAAAAACGCTCACAAGTGATTTTCTAAGACAAGCAAGTTGTCAGATTTGCTGCTAACATCAGTTTTGATGATCTCAGGTACAGGCTGAGCTTTTATTCTGCTTTTAGATTATTTCTGAAATCTATGAGCAGCCTGCCAGTGAGCTTGACTTTGAAAGGTACTGAGCCTGGGTCATCTTACCGGCAAGTTTCCACTTGGGCATCCTTTCTAGGATGAAATATCCCCATTTATCACACGAGATATGACATTCTTTTTTATCATTACAGTAATTGGCTGATTTGGTATGATCAGAGGAATGACTGAGAATACAAGCTACCACTCCTTTTAACTATGGGGTAGAGCAACAGAAAGATTCACACTCTCATCACATTTTTTTCTGATTTGCAGAAAGAATGCCTAGGTATTCACCAGGATGGGTATTGCAGAAATTCCGTTCCTCACAGTAAAGATTGCACCATCACTGATGATCACTAACGCTATAGCTTTATAATCAGCCATAACAGGTTACAGCAACTCTATGAAAATTACAGAAAGCAGGCTAAGAGGTGTTCATGCAAATCAGTTCAGCCAATCTTTTCCATTTTTGTATCCTAGTGCCACGGTGAATGTTCTGGGAAGGCACAGAAAAGTAGCACAGACCTAAAACTAGAGCCAGCTAAAAGTTGTGAAGAAGAGACTAGATTCGAGTTAGGGCAGGTCCATAGGCAGGAGGGGAAAAGGGCTTCCTATAGGCACAGGCAGGAGGGGAAAGGGTCTGCATACAGACATACTGAAAATCCAGAACTGCTCCAAGGCGTTACTAAATGTGTCAAGCAAATTCTAAGTCATATGTTTCTGCTCTCTAAAAATTAACAGGGCATCATCACTTTTTAAAGAGAGTTAATCTCTAATTTGAGATCAGTTAAGAAAATTAGGGTATGGAGCTATGTTCGTGTGTAAGCAGTCAGACCTCATCAAAATTAACACTGACAGTGAACTTCAACCAAATGTGAAAAAGAAAAACTGAACAGGGAAGCTGGGCTGGGTCAGGCTGGGAACCCAGACTGCCTTACCTTGTATGAGGCCAAAGAAAGATGTGTTCCTGCAATAATGTGGTTGTTCATGTGAGCATTTTTTTTTAATGGGTATTTGTGGATCTCCAGAGGCACCCAAGTCACAACGTTGTACGCTCCATAGTTGAATTTCAAGCAAAGCACATACAAGCATCAAAACTGCTGCACTTCGTTTTCCTGTACACACTCCCAGAGAGTTTGCCCTCCCTTCTACCCCCATATGCTCCAGCCACAAGACAGATACATAAATGATACACAAGATAAACATTCCCAGAAGTATTCATGTGAATTATGTGGGTTGTTTTGGTACTCCAGAAAACATTGTTCATCTTGAATTCAGCCTCTGCGTAAGACCCTTTAAAACAATCCTCAACTATTTTGTTCCTCACCTACTCTTTCTGTTTTGTAATGTTTTATTTTGACTGCGATCATCTGGGCACAATGAGGAATCCTTTAAATGCTTTGATGGGTTTCAGAAATCCACATGTTCTTTCTTTTCACAGCCCACTATTTATCCCAACCATTGGCGTTAACTCTCAGATCTTCACAGATACAGACAATGATTGCTCTGTTCTCTGAAAGCACACTAACCCGGGCTGCCTCTTGTAGTTGCCAGAGGACAGAAAAGTCCTCAGGCTTGATAAGGAGCACTTGGAGGCAGCACCAGAGAGGTTACGTTAGGGAAAAAAAACAAGGCAGCTGGAGAATTATCATTATTCTACCATTTTCACTCCACAGTACTGATTTACACAAAAGACCCCCCAAAATATGTATCTTTACAATCAAAGACACAGGGTATTTAGTTTAGCTGGAAGAAAAACCTACAGTGCTTCCACCCTGACATTACAGCTCAGGGAAAACATCTGAGCTGTATTTCAGGATTTTCTCTTGACCCTACCTGTTAAAAAGGACACCAGAGGCAAGAACCTCAGCAGAAAGGTCACATCTTCCCTTGGACAAAAATCCACAAATCAAAACCACCGAAGCCTCTGACCTGATCTGGTGGTTGTGCTGGCCACCAGCTGAAGGCTACGCAGCAGTGAGCATTCCTGCAAACCACCACACGCTTCTTTCTTTCTTTCTGTTGCACTTGCAAACCCAGCTGCACTTCCATGACACGGCAAGAAAGGTGAAGACAAACAAACCTCCTTATATCCACCAACTTGGGTCCTAACGGGAAAAGTTTCTACTCAGCTCCCTGACCAAACCACTGTCTCATGCCTGGAGGAGCAGCAAGAGAGCTGCAACCCACAAATAAGTCTGCGCAAACAGGAATAAGGGATCTGCTCATGTCTTTGTCTTTCTGGCAAGGAAAGAAAGACCTAAATCCCTGGCCAGAGCAGGGCCTTACCTTGCAGCCACAGCAGGAAGAGTCCCCAGGAGCGCTGCTGCCATCCACCTCCCACCTGGCAGGGGCCAGTAGGCTCAGCTGCTGCCCATGAGCACATCACAGAGGGCACAGCCCAGTGCTGCCTGCTGGGAAACGGGGCTTGCATGTTTTCACTTAAGAAACAGCATCTTGATTGGAATGCTCTGACCAAACCAGTGCCCTGCCCCAGCCCAGAGCAGTTTGCAACTCCCTGTCCTGAAATCTCTTCCAGCCCCAACATTCCCAATGTCTCACTCATCCCTTTCTTGTTACCCACCTTCCTGTTGGACCCTCCCATCAATCTGTGTGATCTCCCTTTTATGTCCTCCTATTCCACCAATTGCTCTCCCTCATCCCAGTTTGATGAACAGAAAAAACACAGCTGACCACATTAGTGGAAAGCATTTTGAACTTTATACCTTAAATAAAACTTCAGTTAAATGAGTGAAATAAAACTTCAGTTAAATGAGTGATTTCTTGTTTAAACCCCTCGTGGGAGCAGGGGGTGAGAACGTTGTTGATGTCGCCTCGCTCACAAGAGAAAAAAACCCTGGGCCATGTATGTGTGTTTGTTCAGACATGTGTGCATAGGGTAGAAAACAGCAACCAAATAAATAATGATGCTAATCCTTTTATTAGCATTTTAAAATTGGAAAAGCTGTGTGCATCTTCAGGGAATACTTAAAGCAAGATCTTACAGTATGATACATCTGGAGTCCAGCTGTAATACACAGTAACGGTGAGAGGTGCCAAAGGAAAAAAGCAACAGGTCTGAGCTGGGAGTCCCGAGCACAGCACCGGCTCTGCAGCATCTGCAACGCCTCGCTGGCATCAGGGAGCACGTCTATGCAAGGGCCTGCAGTCTGGATATTATCCATATTTTTCAGACTGAAGGTTATTCCCTCGGTGCACCCTGCTGCCCAGGTTCCTGCACCCACAGAGAGAGGGAGGAGGTGGCCTCTGCAGCAGCAATGCTCTCCCGCTGCCATGAGAAAGATGCGGCTGTTTCTCTTCTGGGTTACAAATCAAGTAAGCACTATCTGCTTGTCTAAGGTTTTCCAGGAAATCTCAAGGACTAAAACTGAATCTAAAGCCAAATGATTGATTTCAACCCTGAACTGAAGGTGCTGAGCAAAGCACAAGGTCTGCAGGACCCCGTCTTGCACTGCTGGAGAGGGTGGAGGGGCGATATCCTGAGTCTGCTGAAGTTATGGGTAAAAAGCCCTGGTGACTCCAGGATTTCACTTTCCAGGCTTTGCTGGGGGTTTCATGCCGACAAGCCGGGCTGTTGGCCCTGGTGCCATGCCGTGCGGCAACTTCTGTTTGAGGGAAAAGTCCTTGCCCTGTACCCGAGCTGCTCTGCAGCGCTGCCCTGCAAGGGGAGCACGCAACGGGGGTACTGCCCCCCTTCTGGCTTTGTGCAAGACTTCAGACAGTGAGATACCTCCTAGAAGAGCAAAATGAAATGCATTTAGCAAAAAAGAATAGCAGATGTGTGTATTGGCAAGCAATAGCTCTTAAAGTGCCTAGGTGATAACAGAGGACAGCAAATTAGATGTAAGCAATGCCAACGTGAGAAACAAAGGCGATTTTAGCTGTGCAAACACTCTTCCCCCACCTGAAGAGCAAAAAGTCAGCTGCTTCTCTCCAGGGAGATGCAGGTACAAACCCTCTGGGAATATGGAGATAATCCAAAACAGGCTCACTAGAAAAGCAGCAAGAGAAAGCAGCAGCTCCCCTGGCTGAGGATAAGAAATGTTTAAGGTAAGGAAAATAAAGCTGAATACACACATGAATGGCAGAATACCGAAGGAACCAGTATGTAGCAGCTATCCCCTTCTCCACCTTTCCTCTTCTGGTTGTCAATGGCATTGGCTGAAAACCAAACTCCTGGGCTTCGGGCAAAGCTCTTTGGGGTCTTTGGGTCTTAGAAATTCAATGAGAAATTTGGCCTGTTGCATTTGGTGAAAACCTAGTGTTTTATTGAAGAGGAGTCCTGTGGATTTTGGTAAGCTTTTCATCACCAACAGTGAAGGGCAGGACTTGCCTGTGCTTCCCAGGTGGGAAAGGAGGACCCTGAGGAAACTGTGTCGGGGGACAACAGATGGTCCCCATCACACTGCGGGATCTCCCTCCCTGCAGCGGGAACTGAGGTGGTTGTGAACAGCCACATAGAAATGAAACCCTGGGGTGGAGGAAGGAGAAGAGTGTGGGCAAACAGCTCTAGCACGGTGAAGATGGCCACAAACTCCCCCAGGTTGGTGCCCTGCCGCCCTGCACGGCCACGGGCAGTTTGCAGTGGGGGCACGGGGCAGGCCCGCTGCCCGTAACCGCTGCGTCTCTCTCATCTATAATCCCTTCCAGATGGGGTGGACTCACTTGCTGTGGACAGCGATGAAGCTGGAAGATGAAGCTGTTTCCAGCAGCCACCAACAGCACCGAGCACTCATTAGCGCTCCGCAAGCAGAAGCGGTCGATGCGGCGCCTGTTGATGAAGGTGGCCGTAAGCAGCAAGCAAAGCAAAGATAAAAATTATCAACGGAGGGAATTAGAGAAAGTTTCTCCATCTTCTGGCATGACAAAAGCAAGCACCTTCCACATCTAAAAAAAAGGCATTTTGTGACTGCAATCACACAAGTCAGAAGTTCATAAGCTTTTATTGATGGCTCAGACAAGAAAACCGAATGCAATTAGTGAACGCTACAGAGTCAAATCGGGAACGCCCTATCTTTCCAACAACGTGTAAGTACGTAAAGCTAAATCAACTGTTTTGTGATTTTGGAAGTACAGTGGGTTGAAACATATTTCAAAGGAATTAACACGGCCAAACTAATGCATTGTAATGTGTCAGGCCAATGAACCACATGGCTAGAGAGCGAAGAGTGAGAATTTAGCTCACGGGGAACCAGTGTCTCAGCTTTTCCTGCTGTGCTCCACAAATCCTCTTATTCAAACACAGGGGTAGTTAAGATTAGTATTTCTATTTTCTGTTCCTAGCTATTTGGGTTGGGGCACTTTTCCCTTCATAGTGCAGCATGGGAATCACACCGCATATTATAACACCACTGTAAAGAGAAAAAACGTAGTTATTCAGTGGTATGGTCATGACCATTGGAGAAAAAGGTTCACCCTCTTCTCTCTCTACTCCCTTTTAGCCTCCAGATATGGCCAGAAGGAAGATTCACTTGAAAAATGCAGCAGCTCTTTGTGTTGCGAACTGCTTGAAATAAAACTTACCTGCCTTTGCCTATGTTTGCAGTTTAAAATGGATCTGTATTTAAACTAAATGAAATATTTACCAAAATTATTATGAACATTTTTCATTTGCATAAGTCAATGAATTATATCTTTAATGCTGTTTCAAGGACTGGCACATTTTTTGCAATGAGAAGTCATGTTTAGGCAATACTAATTTTTCATATAGTTAAAAATCAGCTGGTTTTGGCAGAACAATTAGCATCAGACAAATATTCAAAGCAGTTCTGACAGTTTCTCATTATTGATAAATACTAGACTCTCAGTTTTTAAGACTTTTGCCAATTACTAAGAAACTCCAGCATTCAGCTCTGCATTGCTAAAGCTCAGACCTACCTTCTGATGCAGTGGGGAAAATAAATCCCTGAGAGAAACCTGTTGCTGTCAACAGAGACACCAGAAGAGAGGAAAAAGGGGAGAAGAACAAACACATTTAGAAATGGGAATATCCACAAGAAAGCCAAACTCGCAACTGGTATAATTTGCTCTCTGTCTCCAAAGCCCATGGAGCATCATCGTGTCCCAGCAGCTGAGAGTTTGCCCACACTGCCATGCTCAAAGCCACACAGCAGAATGCTGGATTCCCTGCTCTACACACAGTATTTCTTCTCTGGCAGCTACTCTGTCTGTTGTCATGCTACAGCATCTGAATTTGCTGGTGTGCTGCCAGAAAGGATGTTTTCTTCTCCGGTTGGAGAAACAGTTGTCTTCCAGCTGATCCTTGATCTACTGAGCATTAGCTGAGGTGTCCTCCAAAGATAGAAACCCCCCTAGGAAACAGTTTTTTGTCAGCCTTTGTCTGAAAAGGTGGTTCAAACTCTCTGATCCAGCTGTGGGCAGCAGCTTTTGGCCCCAAACCTTCTGTTCTTGTGCTCGTTTGAATGTGAGCCTCACAGGGAGACCTTATATATTTACATTGTCCCAGTGTTGTCCTTTGCTGTAGGAAATTATGGTGGTAATAGCACCAGAAATGCTTTTTTCCCAGCACCGTTTATTACATATTGTTGTCAGACTCCCTGCCTTAGCTTTCTAAAGGGAAGAGGTGCTTTAGAGTACAACAGCAGCATGGTAGCATTAGGGATGCTGGAATAATCTTTCTAATTGATCTTGGAAGAGGTGGGCAGTGATTTCCTTTGAGTGATTTTCATTAGCTGAGCTCTTTGTTATTGCTTGGGTGTGGGTTATGAATATAACAGTTTTCACATGAGTGTACCTTCAGTTCAAACACAGTTCAAACACAATATAATCTGCTTCAATAAAGAGGTGGAAGAATGCAGTTTTCAGTAGCATTTTTATTAAGTACTGGCAAACCCTTATGCATGTTAATGCTTGATAAAAATACAGCTGACCCAGATGCAAAACACTGTGGTGAGTTAAGGCATATGACAGGTGAAGCAAAATATATTCAGTACCACCTGACACCCACCATTCCCGCAAACTCAGTTCACACACACAGGGAAGTGGGAGGGGAGCCTGTGCTCCTCAACATGTTAAATTTTGACCATCCACTTTTCAAAAAATGTTATTTCACCGCAGAAAAGCTATCTAAAAAACTCCATAGAGTAACTGGATTAGACATCTGCACGAGGATTTATGTTGTACTGTTGTTGAAGTTATTTTGTGGGAACGCGTTGATAATGGATCATTTCATATCCACATTTACAAATACAGGCAGAAGAATGAAAAATTAGATGCTCTTATGGCCTGTATATGCTAAAACCACAACTGTGAGTTGGCAGTTACGGTTTCTTGCTATTTGACACACTAGTTTTCTTTATCCACTTTTGGTTATATATGTAACCTACACAAAGATGAGCTTAGGAAACCACTTGGTTAAGCAACCAGCTGTGTGTCCTTGACCATAAACAGTGGAGAACATGAGCAACCGCCCACCTTGCATGACAGTTCTGTGATCGCTTTAAATTGATGTAGGCTGGCCTTGCCACCGAAACAGCCGTTCCTGTCCTGCCCTGCTTCATCCTGTCACATCCATTTGTTTCAGCACAAGCACCTCTACAGCTGCGTAGCAAAGCAGAGCAAGGGATCTGATCCAGATTCAAACTAACCTGCTGAAAACCAACAACTCTGGCTTATGGTGATGGTGGCCCTAAGGGATTAGGAAAGGTGTTATTCCATCTTGTAAGAAAATCTCACAGGATCTTCCCAAATTTACTGTAGTGCAGCATTTTTCATGCCTGTAAAAGTAAGATATTTCTATTGAAGCAGTAAATAATAATCCTTCTGCAAAACCACCTCAGGTTCCCTGTTGTCATTGTACATTTTGTACGACAGTGCTCATTTCAGAGCGCTGGGGCAAACCTGAAATCTGATGTGGTGCGAACTAAGCGCAGCTTCCCCAGCTTCTCAGGGTTGGTGCCGATTTCACTGGGGACATGCAATCGTGCAGCGCCTGGCACGTGAACGTGAGACTACGCCCTTCGTCCAAGGCACTCACTTGTGACTGAAGCCACCCTGGGATAAAATCCATGGATTTCACAGGGTTACACCAACAAATGCCCTTCAGCCCAGGAGCTGGATGACAATACAAACAGCCTGAGTTGCAAAAGCAAACAGAATCAGTGAGCAGTTCAGAGATGCTCTTTCAAACAGTTGTTTTTGCTACATTACCTCATCGCCGTTTTTATTCTTTTTAGACTGTGCTGTTATGACGCTGTCATATAGGGTCATTTCAGGTTTGCAAGGAATAGCATTGGAAATGGGAGGAGGGAGATATTTTTAGGTCTACTGAGGAAGACATGAGTAAGCATGGGTGTTTACAGTAAGGCTAAAGAATGGTACAAGGAGGAAACATGAAAATAAAAAGATGTTGCTACACATCTTTCCCTGATCTTACCACCCATAATAGCAAATCCAGATCACTCTGGCAGGCAGAGCTGTGAGGGGAATGGAGTTGAATTTAACTCCACCACGTGTGACCCGCTCTGCTGGACCCAGCTACTTTTGGCTGTGGCAGAGAGCGATGCTTCCACCGGGGGTCCCAGAAGGGATCCATCAAATGAGGACTTTCTGGGAAAGATGGTGGAGCACCATGGTATTCCTCCTGCTGTGCTGAAACGAAGCCAACATTTGCCAGTTGACTTCAGCCTGTAGAAGAGAGAGGTACTGTGTGAGAACCACCGAAGCACAAAACACAACCTGCCCCCACATCCCTAACAGTCACTAACAATTAGTTACACAGGTTGGGAAATTATTCTGCCTCAAATTCATACCTTTGTGAAAACAACTAATTCTTATACCCTTGGTGGCAGACTTGTTAAAGTCACTCCTCCATACATCCACTTTCTCACCCATTTGCTCTTTCTCTTTCCACCCACAACCAATTACTCCCATGGCACCGACTGCACTGCGGAGAGCTGCCGTACACTGCACTAGATGGATAGGTCAAACAGCTAAAGGTCAGAAAAAACTCTCTGGGATTATTATTTTTTTGTGGGTGGGTAGGGGTGGGTGTTAATTCTAACATAATTCTAATCTTCAGAAATCTGGTTTTGAAAGCAGCCACAAAACCCCACCAACATCACTAAGTGGGGAAGTCTGGTAGGGCAGGACAGCCTGAAGTCAGCTCTGCAGCTGAGGCCAGTGTGGACCTGCCCCCTAAATTTCATCCAAACTCCCTCCCCAGCACAGTGAGTCCATAGAAAAACCAGTGCCAGTCAACATCGATCATAACACTACTACAAATAACACGCTCTGCCCACGATAGAGCAGGGGCAGGGGAGCACAGTGTTTTCTTGGGGGCAGTGGACAAGCCAGTACACGTAGTTTCTTGCTTGTGTCAAGTTTTCACTGTGCTGCTTAATCAGGACTGCTTTATATTGCTGCAAGCAGGGACTGTGGGAATGGGGGATGTGCTAGTGCTTTTGCTGCATTCCTGCTGCAGGGATACTGTACCGGTTACATGCAAAATTCTTTTCCCCACAATGACACCAAGAAACAGGGATTTTAATGCTTGACAGTATTTTTACTGTGCCACTGAGAGTACGTGCAAGGGCAAAAGCAGCTCAGTTCAATTTGTGTTATTTAGGAACTACTCGAAACGCTGTTATAGGACTATGCACTGTAATTAGGCATGAGATCAGAAGAGCTCCCAATACAATAAATATCTTATTTCTGAAAACATCTTTTCCTGTTCATTAGGAAAAGCAAGTGTTAAGCAAGTAATCTGTCTCTTCAGTGCAATTCCAACACAATATATGTCATGACTTGTCTTACAAAATGAATTACCGGGCTTGCTGATAAGGCTTCATTTTACTAATAGTAAAGTGGCTCCATACACCCAACAGGGCTTTGTTAAGATGGAAGCATATTGTAGCACTAATGAAGCATGAGTTCAGCGTAATTAACAGGATGGCAACAGCAATCATACAGCCTTTTCATTTACTTTTATACATTCTGTCAGAGTAACAAAGTTGTGTTTGACACTGCTGGAACCCTCTGGCTTTGCTCCCTATTTGCACGCCTGCTAATCCTGCTGCTTTGTTCAGACAGGCCGGGATCCAGCCCAACGCTAAGCCCGTATAATCATAGATAATAAGGCAGGGCCCCCGGGCAAGCGCACCGCTCATCCGCCCACCTGCCAGCTCCCACTCCTCACATTTAACTTCCAGCACGAGAGCCGATCCCTCGCAATCAGCAGGGCCGCTCACCAGTTTCCAGCTCAGTACATACTAAAGTGCTTTACTGGATTAGGGCCATTCTTCCATTGTAAGAGGAAGAGTCACAGGCAAAATTTACTTGTCTGAATAACCTATTTCGCCCATGTTGGAACACAATAGCATTTTCATTACCCACTTCGCAGCTCACCTGAATGAATGGGAAAGGCTCCCTGCCTCCAGCTGCTCTTTCATTTGGACTTGTAGGCTGAGCCTGTGAAGGGCAGTCCAGGGTACACCACTGGTGAGTTATTTGTGTCTGATGTGGGCATGACAGAAGAGATGTCCAGACAGAAACTAAGTTTGTTTCATTAATTTCAACGTGTTCTGTGCAATCTTTCATTTGAAGTGCTGAAAATAAGCCCGCAGATGGGGAGCCACAGATCCTCTGCCTTGGCCTGGCTCCAGCTAGGGTAATTACATGCCGTCTGGCTGAATCCCCTCACATGGCTTCAAATGGAAAAGTCATTCTCCACTTTTCCTCCTGAAATACTGCAATGTAGCGCAGCAGTCGCACAACGGCAGCTAAGCAGTACCTGCAGTTCAGCAGCGGTGGGAACCATCTCTTAGGGACTAAATAAAGGCTGAATTCCTTCAGTAACCACCACAGCTCCCCTAGAGAAGACTGTCCTACTTCAGGCTATGGCTCCTGGCCCGTAAGAGCTTCCAGATGGCTCAAAATGTAGGTGTGCAGACAAGGCTGGCGGGAGGGTTCGCGCAGAGATACCCATTATACCATACAGTTTGGGGGAAAGTTCATTTACAATTGTGAAATAAGGAGATCTGACTGCAGAAGGTCACCTTTCCACTTCGTTATAGTTGGTAACTAGCACAAGGATGTTCTCTGGTGCAGCCCTGCTGTCAGTCACTTGGCACATCCTCTCCACAGCAACTTCTCCAAAATCATTCAAGATCTACACACGACTCAAGCCCAGAGATTGGCCATCTCCCACCTTCAGAATGAGTTTGTTGTTCCTTGGTTGAAGTATATCGTACACTACATTTTTACATAGAGTAACTTCATAAGCAGCGGGAAAAGAGATGAAGGAAGTTGT
Organism: Falco naumanni; assembly: GCF_017639655.2. Taxonomy (NCBI): domain Eukaryota; kingdom Metazoa; phylum Chordata; class Aves; order Falconiformes; family Falconidae; genus Falco; species Falco naumanni. The sequence goes on along the minus strand of NC_054060.1, from coordinate 12,279,705 downwards.
GATCAAAGTCTTCAGTAAGACTACAGTCACTGAGGGCATCTAACAAGTTGCCAGATTTTGCTCGTGTTCAAAAGTGTTCTTCAGAAGCTGCATTTTTGTTTGATCACACATTTAAGTAAAACAGATCACAGCAGCAGAACTTATTCTTGAAGAATTGTATTCAGTTCTACCACTTAAAACCTATGGCAAACTGATAGGAGTAGAAAAGATAACCCACTGTTATTGGGGAAAACCCGAATAAAACGAAATTCAGGCAGGAAGGCCAGACAGCTGCATAGACTGACAACGTGTAGGGAAATATCTCTCTTGACTAATGCGTTTCAAGTCTCACAGTTACTACTGTTTTGACTTTTATTTGCATTTTATCTGCAACATTTCTGAAATACAAAGAGTTGATTCCTGCAGCCTTGGCACTTCATAGGCTTGGCAAGTCTTGGCAATATCACCTCAGCTTCCTGCAAATATCAACATCATAAACTCACCTCTTCCCACTGGTACCAGCAGACAAGCCCCATACTGAATAAAACCAGGCACTAGATTACCCTCTTACTGCTAAAGGTTTGTAGAGGAATTGTTCCAGATCAGAGATACATGATGATAAAGTAATACATTGCCATGCTGTCCTTTAAACTTGCCCTAAACATAGCTCTTCAGTTTCCAGGATGTTCTTTCCCTTCCATGATTACAATCCAACTAAAAAAGATACAATTCATTTGTACGTAGTGAAAAATAATTCTTGTGTACTACTTTGTCACAGAATAACAGGAAAACCTCATTCTCTGGTTAGTTTTTTTCATTACTTTCATGGTACAGCAGAAATGCCTGCAGTGAAAGCAAGATGAACAGCTCCAAAAATATTAGTCACTTAAAGGGTCAAAACCCCCATGAAGAACAATTGCTTTCCAAGTGCTTCAGTTCATACTAACCTTCCAGGAAAGGAGCATGACAAGTTTTTGCTAAGTATGGCACAAAAGCAGAGCTCAGGAACGCTCAGGACATTTTCAGCAGCAGGCCCTGACACAACATACATCTTTATTTGCAGGTATCTTCCCCCACATCTGGGCGACAAAGGAGTGCTGGGGAAGATCCTGAAAACAGAAGAAACTGATGTAGGAACAGAACGTACTAATATATTACAATGAAGCCTTTTACAAATGGATGTCAAACCATTTTTGTTGAGCTGAGAGAAATATTCAGGATAGGAAACCTCATTAGAAATGAAAAACTTTGAGGCAAAATGTGTGCAAGATCAAGACACAGAAAAATAGTGACAAAATGGCTTTATTAGCCCAGGGAACATAGCACCATCAGCAACAAATATGTTGCATGTCTATATTTATATTCCAAACAATGTTATTTCCCGTAAATCACTGGTTCTACATTTGGCTGGGTTTTCTTCTTTTTTCTGAAATAAATCATATCCATTAACATAACAGCATAGGACATGTTCCCATGCATCGGCAAAGTGTGCCTTTCAAATCCATCTAGATACCCCACTCCCTGGACATTTTGATTTATGTGGCAGTGACATTCTCACAGCGTCATTATCAAATCACATGCAAAATAACTGGTTTTCTCACCAAATGCTGCCTGTGCAGATGGAGCTAGCAGGTCCATGGCTGAGGGAAGAAGAAGAATATGAGCTATCGTGGATGCCATAAGAGCATGCAGGGCTGGCTGGATCCGAGGACAGTCCCCACGACACAGAGTGCAGGTGCCCCAGAGAGCATTTTGGGTGAAATACTGCCTCTTCAGAAGCCCTGGGAAGTTGGACTTCAGTGGCACCAGGATTCCACCCTTGTAACTGAAAAGGCACTGATTTTCCTGTTTTACCTATTTTTTCGAGAAAATAAAGCATTTGCTCGCTCTCGCTCTCTCCTTACCTTAGGGGGGGAAATAATAAGTAACACTGAAAATACTATTGGAAAAACATTGGAAGTAGAAGTGGGAAAGGTTAATCAATTAATGTTTTAATAAGAGCTCCTGCTCTAGACATTCATATACATTTCAGCACATGTTAAAATACTCTGCAGTTCATCAGTCCTCCTTTGGCCCAAAGTAACAACCATGCTGGGACAGGTAACCCAGGTCCCCCACGCCCAGGTGCTGGGAGCTGAGGTTTCCTCATCCCTTCTTCCAAGCAAGCAAGTCCCCTGCTGAGCTCCCCTCCTGCCTTACGCTGACCCAGCTCCACTGGAGTAGGTAGACCATCAGGAGAAACTGTTGGTTGTTATCTCAGCTCTTTCACTTTGAAACCAGATTTCAAGTGGGAAGCAGCCAGGGCAGAGAGAAATGGGGGACAGTTACTGCAAGGACAAAACCCTGCTGCAGTGGGTGCGATGGAGCAAGCTGACCCATCCCATCGCTCACCAGCAGCATCAACATGAACTCCTGCAAGGAAAACAATAGGGGAAAAGGCATTCAAGCTCTTTTTAGAAAAGATCTTCCCTTTTTCTGAATTTCACAGCCCTCTCTCTTTGCTCTCACTCTTTTTCAGGTAGTTGATAAAGGAGTTTTCCCCTTCACCCGCAGCTGGAAATGAGAAACCAACAGGAAAATCCTTGTTGCCAGCAAATGGCTCAAAGACTTCCCCAGCTAGGGACCAGCCAGGGTAGGGAGATTACAGTAGCCAGCATCAACAGATTTGCATATTCAAACACTGTAATTGAGGAATAAGCAGTAATGCCATTATGCAAATCCCCAGGCCCTGAGTGGCTGACGACAGAGATCAGCATACAGCATCCTTACTGACATAAGTACCCATGCTGACAATGAGGCAGCACAGGGGCAGGAGCAACCAAGGAGCAGGGAACTGCTGTATGGGAGGAAAAGGCACTATAATTCATGAGTAACTAACTGTGCTCAGCCCTGAACTCTGGCGGCTGGGGCACCTCCTTCCCACCTCAATAATAGATATATTTGAGCTCACAGTGCTCTTCTGGGTCCGTGGTGAGCTAGAGAAAAAATTATTGCCCGCAACTGAAGAAAGGCCATAGAAGTATATCAATAAAACAACATCCTTTCATGTGCTACCAGTGAGCTAAGCAGCCATCATCATGGATCCTTTCTTATTTTTTTCTTAACCCATCTCAACCTCCTCATCAGCAGAATTGAATTTGAGGAGGCGTATTTCATCCAACAGATTAATTCTTCATCAACTCTGCCTGTGAACTTATGTTTCAAGGTCAACAAAGGTTATGGAGAAATGAGGAGTTCAACTGGCGCATTTAAAAGCAATCAGTAATTATAGCAACATTTTTTGCTTAAAATATCTGAAATACAGCCATGCTTCCAGAGGGATTCTGTTCAAGTCTGTCACAGGTTATTTTCCACAATATATGGCTGACTCTGCACCAGCAACTCAGTTCACCTTGATTCATTAATAACTATCCCTCACTTCCTACTGTAAATACAATTCTAAACATATGGGAGAGAATTTATAGTGAATTAAGGTTGTACATTATCACCATGATTAGCTGCGTTTGTTACCCAGCAGATGTCTGGGTAGTAAAAAAACCCCATGAGTACAGTATCCTGGAGTTTCCCAATTTCTTAGTAGCTGGTCCAAGAATTTCTCATTCCTGCTGTGCTCTGATCCTGGTGGCCCAGAGCAGATGCTCGCTGTCTGCCTGTCTCCTGCAGCACTAATCCCACTCTCCCCACGCTGCAATCCCAGCAGAGCATCGCGCTTCCCCTGCTTTTCTCTCTCCTCTCAACCCCCACCCACCCCCAAAGCTTTCCTGGTGATGTTCATCATTCTCATAATACCAAAACACTTTGACCAGCTGAGCCAAATACCTCCCAGGCATTGTATCGCTGATTACCACCAGAGGTACAAATCTGATGATGGATCTGGTTATAACTAGCTGTGATACCTGTAATGCCATTGTAAGCATCAAGACGATGCCTGTAAGATATCCCAGCCTGTGTCTGGCCCCTCTTTTCCAGAGCACCTCATGACCACACAGCCAGGGAAAAGCTCTGTTCTAAGAAAAAGCCTGCAGAGAGACATGACGAATAGCTGGCACGAAACTAAAGCCCACAGAGATCAAATGACTTGTCCCAAAACATGGAAGACATGCAGTACTGCCTTGACAGCTTTCACAAGATTACCTTTCCCCCTGCACCGGTTCCTCCATCCCAGGGATACCTTGCTTTTGTCAGATCATGTCTTCCAGCAGAGAGAAAAAACGTGTCACTGCCCCCACAAAGGCTTTTGCTCCTAGAGGCTAAGGCACTGTAGATGCTCCCATACACAAACAGATATTTTTGTCCTCCATCAGATCTTTGCAGGCAGCCGTCACTGACCACTCTGCCCAGCTACTGCTCGATGTAAGCACTGGGTCTGTTGTGGTTGGAGCCCATTTTGTGGGACCAGTGGGCTCATGCATGGTGTAACTTGGACTGAGCCACCAGACGTTCACCTGCCCTGGAGCTCCAGTACATCTCAGCCCGTCAACACTTCATACTTTCAAGTCCCGAGGGGTTGGGTTTTTACCTCTAACAGCAACGATCTTGCACGTACCCCAAACACCAAGTTATTATACAAGACCACAAGCACTCTGTTTTCTTCTGGCTGTCAGACAAAATTTTGAAGAAGAAAACAAGCACTGTCAGACACCGTCCAAATTCCTCTCTCATCACCCTGAAAATATTCCTCTGATATCTTCTCTTCAACCAGCATAGTAAGAATAGATAATGTCATTAATTTACCATTTACTGAACCGTTATTGTTCACTCACTTCCAAATAGCACAGGGTATAAATCACAGGGTAGCACAAACTTCCAGTTCAGCCTCTCCAGACCACAGTCATGGTTAAGAGGCACAGTGCTAATGCGCGGCATTCGGAGACATCTGCTTCTGAACCTTAACTGAACTAAATGTCACGCAAAGGAGCCGATACCCAACTGAACCAACTCACAAGGCTAAGATTTTCAAGGCTCTAGTTGCATAAGTAAAAATACAGAAAAATATGTATCTGCATGTTGCGTGTGTACCCTTTTTTAACCATTACCTGGCAAACTCTTCAAGGCAGGGCTGTTTCTAGGAATTAAGTGCCATAAGGTGAGCAAAGTGTGAGCCCTGCTGTATCGAACAGCCATTAGCCATACTAGAAACTGCACCATAACATTAATTTTGCAGCTACAAGACGCTGGCCTTCAACAGAATTAATGCATGTGCACACATTTGCTACACAGTCATAAATTCTAGTAATGCAATTTTATGAGCCTCTTAAAAAGTAACCATTGGAAAAAAACAACAACAACAAAAAAATAGTAACAGGAAAGGCAGGGTAAAGTTCAACAGTAATATTTCTTTACCAAGACAAGGAAAGAAGACAAATGACTCGGCCTCCTTAGTTCCCCCCCTCTCCCCCACCATTACTTGGGGGAAAACACACAGCACAATACAGATTTGTTTTATTGTATTAAGTGTATCAGCCTGGCAGGACTGCAGCTCAGGAGGATTTTTCAGTACAAGTGGAGATCCGTCTGTCACTAAAGCAGAGGTTACAGCACAGCTTTTCAATAGGGACCAGACTCCCCAGTGTTTCCAGGGACAGGCAGAATAATTAGCATTTCTCTCGTCCCTCTCCCAGATCAGGCTGTTTTACCGTACGTAATCCCTTCTTTTCCCCTCTTCCAGGGGGGACACCTGCCGCTGTGGACACAGGCTGGAGCCCCCCCACCACGTGCTGGGGGACAACATGCAGACAGCACACCACGTACAGGCTCAAAATAAGCGTAGAGAGAGAAATAAGAGTAAAGAGAGAAATTTTGTTGTGGATAGCAGGATTTTACATTTTTAAGCACCAGCAATCAGAACTGCATGTCCTTACCTGAGCAGTTCACCCATTTATTTTCACCCTTAATAAACAAAATCAGTTTTCAGCCCTCTGGTTGCAGAGACTGGCCTGGAAATGCAACTCCCTCAAAGCCCAACATGAAAGCAAATGGGAATCATCTTCACAACCCTGCCATTTCCAGCGTGATCTCATGACGTCTGGTCTCATGATGGGGCTGGGTGAGATGGAGCACCAGGTCGCATTTCCTTAAGTGCTGCCAACCCCACCAGCTGGACAAGGAGAACTCAGACCTCAGGGGAGTGTTTTAACTGAGGCCAAAGCATCAACGTCTGGCAGAAAATTCCCTGTATTTACTGAGGAAATCTGGTTAGCTTTGAGAAAAGGCAGGATCTGAGCCTGCACTGTGTGTCCAGAGACCTGCTTGGTGTCTCCGAGGAGGCACTGTGGGAAGGCAGGGAGAAACAGGATCGGGGATGGGTAATTGCTGCCACAAAGCTCTTCATTTCTAAAAGCCTCCAGCTTCAGCAGCAACCGTCTCTCCAGACACCCACCATTTTCTCAGATCTACACTGCATTAAGCCTTGGGGACAGCTTCCCCGGTCTGGCAGTGAGTTCATAGAATTACAGAATCACAGAATCATTTAGGTTGGAAAAGATCATCAAGTCTAACTCTTGGCCCAGGACTGCCAAATCCACCGCTAAACCATGTCCCTAAGCACCGCATCTATAGGTCTTTTAAATGCTTCCAGGGATGGTGACTCCACCACCTCCCTGGGCAGCCTGTTCCACTGCTTGACTGCCTTTTCAGTGAAGAAATTTTTCCAATATAAACCTCCCCTGGGGCAACTTGAGGCCGTTTCCTCTGTCCTGTCACTTGTGACCTGGGAGAAGAGACCGTCCCACCCTTGCTGCAGCCCCTTGCAGCAGCTGTGGGGAGCGATAAGGTCCCCCCTGAGCCCCCTCCTCTCCAGGTTGAACACCCCCAGGTCCCTCAGCTGCTCCCCATGGGACTTCTTCTCTAGACCCTTCACCACTTTGTTGCACAAGAGTTTTGCACATCTCCCCGCATTCACTGCTGCTCCACCAGGACCAGCAGTGGCCAGTGTGGTACCGTCTATGGGCCAAGCACAGCTGCTTTCCTGTGCTGGACTCATCCAGGACTGTTAACTAGTCTAATGGTCTAATCTAACTAACTGCTGCTTTCAAAAGAGCTTATAACATTAGATCTGTAATTCCCCCCTCCAAGCAATGTCACAACACTCTCCTACATGTAGTTTGTGCTAAATTGCAGAAAACAAATCAAACCAAATGGAACTTACTTATGGGAGGAACTTGGCTGCTGACAGCCCACTTCTTTCTTTTTTGAAGATTTTGCTCCATTTTCTAGGAGAACATCGTAGATTTACATAACAGCCTGCAAGATATCCTGTGGTCCATGGTCTCAGAAGTCATCCAAAGTAACCAAGCTTGCTGGAGAACTACTAGCAGAACAGCATTTTACAAGATATAGTGCTCTTTCCTGAAACAATAGCAAAGGAAAAAATAAGATGAAAGTACATACCTAATTTGCATAATTACTTCCACAGTTGCTTGCCTTTTCCCAAAGTGCACACCAACCCATCTGACCTTTCCTTTCAATAGGACCACACTGCTATGGGCAGGCTGCTGGCTACTTTCCTTTCTTCCATGTGCAGATTCAATGGGATGGAGTCACAAGAGCCCCTCAGAGGGCAGAAAATGGCCTCGAGATCCAATATTTTGCTTGTGACTCTTCTGTGCATCAGGCAGAGCCATTCGTCAGAGCTAGATCTGAAATAAAGAACTTATTCAACCAGTACAATCGATTCCTGTGAGCAAGACATCCAAAGCAGCACAGAGATCACGGGGCTGGGTTTCGGTCACCAATACAGAGTTGCGTAGCGGAGCTTTCTTCTACCTTGAGACTCAGCAACTCTATCCAGCAGCTACTGTAGAAACCCGGCAGCTGCCCCATCTTCTAGCACAGTAATGACCCAGATGAGGTCTATATATCCTTACATACCCAGCGTCTTGACTGAGGCATGCTGTGCCAGAGTGCTTAAGATTTTTTGGCATGAGCCTGGTAACACTTAGCATTTTTGTGAAAGTTCCTGCTCCGGGATTCATGCTGTAATGTAAAAATCCAGAGGGCACTTCTATCTGTAAGCTTTTAGACTTGATGGATACAAGAGAAAAACATTAAATTCAGGCAAATCTATGCTACTATCTCCAAAACTGAAACCAACACTAAATTGTGAATCACACTCCCTCCTAAGGAGACCTGTGATGTTTTGCAGCCCGACTCACGGCACATGAGCACCTGAGGCTGGAGCTGGGGGCCTGGCCTTGCAGAGAGCACTCAGCACTCCCATCCTGACCAAGGCTGCTAAAGCAGTGCATTAAAGGTGTTTATGCAGTGGAGATGAGGAAATCAAGATCTTACATTACTATGCTTTCATGTCATTGTTCATTATTTATACATGTCCTCTTCTCGGCAGCTGCCCTTTGCAACCTCTGATGCTCTGTCTTTGGTTCAACAGCTGGAATTTTAAGACAAACTGGTTTTACAATTAACAAGTCAAAAGCAGCAAATTAAATTGATATAGAAAACCTAAGCAAACTGATTCCCTGTTGATAGGTGACTATAAATAGTTATCTATAGTACTGACTTAAAAGGGACAGTGGCTGTATAAACATGTAAGTGAAACATATCAAAATATTAGTTGTGACCTTATTAAAACTGTTGATACGGCAAAACCCAGTCATGAAATAACCTATAAAATGAAATATTATGATTAGTGTCAAGAGCTAATCTCCCAGAAGCCCAAAGAATGTAACGCAAAGGAGCTTTTAAAAGAAACCCAACAAACTCATTTTTCATTATCTTCTGCCATCTTATTATTTCACAAGTGAGAAATCCATTAGCAATTCTGCCAAGAACTAAGACAGGCTGCTTAGTTATCTAACACCGAGACACTCGCATCCCGTGGCTATCTTGATGTCCCTGGGAAAAAAAAAAAAAAAAAAAAAAAAAGGAAAAGCAATGAAGTAATAAATTATTATAACTGTTCCATTAAAACTTAGGACTCTGTAATTTTCAAGTTTATTTGGTATTATATTTAAATGAACCAAAAGGCAACATTGTACAGTAACTTTATAAAATAAAATTATTACATAGTACATTAAAGAAAGCCCCATTAAAAAAAAAATCCTAAAAAGTCATTTGGGGACAGATCCTGTTCTTGCTCATCTGCACACATGATTTATTGAGCTCATTTCAAGCAGCACTCTTGTTTTAGGAAAAGCAAATGGGATTTGCCCCCAAAATGGAGTATCTTTTTTATAATTCTTGCAGTTTCATTTTATCATGTGTAATATATCAAGTTTATAAGGCATAAATACGAAAAACAGTTCAATATGCTCATCATTATTTTAATTAAGTAATACAATCTAGGACACTTTTTTCAATCACACCAAGGATTACAATGTACCTATAGCTTTAATTTGTTTAATTTTTTTTTATACAAAAGTCTATCATATAGTATACAGTATATTCTAGTTGGTAACTGGTTCACAAGGTTGATCACAATATTCTCGCAGGTTAATATTGTCAGGATTTCACCTAGCTTGTATACTCTGCGCAGAAGAGTCTCTCCTGCCCAGACTGCTCTCCTGCAGCAGCAGCATCCCACCACTCCATCTCCTTACCTATTTTAACTGAAAAGAGTTCTGTGCCAGATGCAAAACCCACTGGGAATGGCTAGGGATGCGCATCCCGGTGGTGCCGAGGAGCTGCAGAGGAGACAGCAAGGCAGCAGCTCCTGGAGGTATTTGCAGAGGGGGAAGGCAGGGATACGGGCTCTGCTTTCCCCGCTCCCCTCGGGCTCCTGGCACCATGGAGATGATCCCAGAGATTGCAGGAGCCAAATGAAGCCCCAAGAGGGAGATCCATGACAAACCACAGTCTGGCGTGTAGCAAAACCACTGCCCCAATAACGATGGGTGCCAGTGGCAGCTTGTGCAAAGTAAGGATGGGCAAAAGCACCTTGATAAATTAGGAGTTGCATGGATGCTTGGGATGCTGAGTGCTTGGGTTGGGCCAGCTCCATGTCACCCACAGCACCAAAACCTGCCAAATCCTCCTCAGGATTTTGGGCATCTCTAATGCAAGGATTCACCCGGTGCCAGCTGGATGAGTCTTGCACAGACAAAAAAAAAAAAAAAATATTCCTGCACAGACAAAACAGGGGTTCTTACATCTCTTCTAACGCATCAGTGCAAGCACAGCCCCAGCCCGCCCCTGTGATCAATAACACCTCCTGCACCCTTCTCACATCTCCGCTGAGATATTGTCTAAAATCAGATTACTGAGATGCGATGGAGGCAGTGCTGCTGATGTCGGGCTGAGGGCAGCAGGGTCAGCCCACTCAGGCTAGCAGAGGGGGACTGGTGAATCTGGGGGGGGGGGGGGGGGGGGGGGGGTGTAAGTCTGCCCCATGTCCATCCCATACTCACCCTGCCCCTCCAAGGGACTTGTCACTGCCAGCGTGGGCAGGCAGGGGACTGACTGTGCCACCACAGGGCCACGCTGCTCTTTCCAGCAGCACCTGGTGCTTGCTATCACCAAGCCAAGGAGGGGTGTAAAAGGGCTTTCTGACATTACCCGGAACCAGGAATGGTTTTTTTTTTCACATATACAATCAACTTAAATTGTGCATAAAGTAAACTGCAGAGCAATGCCCTCCAGAGTGTATTCACATGTCTAATATTAGATATCTTGCTGGCAGCTCTGAATCGTCCCTGGAGGTTTCTCTACCTGTCTATATTTACTACATACGGATCCTGAGCTCCTAAACTCAGGTACTCTGAATCACACCATAACCAAAGGCAGCTTAAAATAGACAGTGTGAATTGCTCCCTCCCCACTGTGACTCCATCCTGCAGCATCTGGGAGGAAAGAGAAATAATCTTGGTATTAGGTATGGGCCAAAGCTACAGAATTTGGATCAGGATTCAGGCCAGGCAGGTGCAGATTTTGGTCTAGGGGCTTATCCTTGTTCTGTATTTGCTGATGGAACACCTGACCCTGTGCTTACAACTTGTTTTTCTGATAGATCAACAGTCCCAGGGATCATCTATCCCTAAATAAAATACAGCACACAAGCAGTGTGTAAACAGCTCTCCAGCTGCAGGAAAGAACTGACATACATCTAAAGTCACAACAAAGCCTTCGCCTCCCACACGCTCTTTCCCCACTACTTTTTTTAAACCACCCAGAAACAAACAGCAAGTGCGGCACATCCCAGAGAGCCGGAGGAATGAGCATCTGATGCTTTCCTAGCTGCTGTGTCATCATGTAGGGAGGCTGCTTCTGAGGAAACCAAATTACCCTACATAAAGAGCATTCACTAACAGAATCTCCTTTCCCTTAGAGGACCAGCAAGATCACATTATTTCCTGAATGACTTTTTTTTTATTATTTAAACTTTTTTTTTTTTAACTTTTTTTGTTTTTTTAGATCTATACTTGACAGAAGAGTAATACTGTCTGGGTATTTGCTTTCTCTAACCATGGCAGGTAATCTCTGTTATAGCTTGAGAATTCCTTTGAACCTGCTATTTGCATTTGGGATAAAGCATCAAATGGACATTTCCCATGGGACACAGACTGCTTGCTGTCCAGTAGAGTCAACTATAATTCTTAAGTACATCAGCAAGAGGGAAGCAAAAGGTCTCCCCATGCTGAATGCATTGCATTAACAGCAAGTTTCCACTAGTGTTGAAAAATTGTGCCCTTAATATAATGCTCAGTACCCACCAGCCCTGCAGAGTGAGGAACACTCTGAACTGTATAGAAAGCTTGCGGGAAAAAAAACCTCCATTAGTACCCATTATGCTGTGATTTATGTTATGGGCTTAAAATAACAAAATTAAACAGTTCTATTTAAGCTGCAGTCTAAAAAAAGGCACAAAGACTTTGTGAAAAAAAAAAATAATAACTGTTCAGATTACATTTCCAAGAACTTTAAGAGCGTTGCTTTGATTTGCCAGCTTTACTTGCTGGCAGGAGTGAAACTGAGACAATTTCACTGTCTGCGGAGGTAAAGAATACCCTTTTGGCAAGGCAAGTTTGCCAGCTTTATCCAAATGTTGTTCAACAGAAGCAACTAAAACCTCTTGTGATTGCTTTAAAACATAATCTTTTTGGTCTGCAGCACATTGCACTTATCTAAGTACTCAGTGATGATAATGGGTCTTAGGGCAAGACCAAATACAAAGAGCACTTTTTAATCTGAACATAGAAATGAACTCTGTTCATGGCTACACAGTCTGCTTTCAATCAAATGGTTATGAAATACATAAATACTATAAAAAAATACAATACATTCAAAGTTTTCTACATTGTAGAGAGCTTTAAGACTTTTCCTAGCTCCCCAGTGTAATGCATATAGAACATTCCCTTCTATACAGTGCTACCTCCATGTACCCATACCTCTGTTAAATGCAACATAGCTCAGACAACCTTCCTCTTTTGCCTGGATTCTCATCAGTCTCTGGTTCTGTAAAACATAGTTTCTTTAGGAAAAAAAAATTGCACTTTTAAAAATGCATAAAAATTGAACCAAGTTCCCATTAACTCCACCTCACAGTCTGTTATTTAAAATAATACTTTTTTTAAAAAAAAAAAAAAAAAAGTGTCTCTAGTTGTTTTGTGTTTTGCCTACATTTACAGCATTCTCCATCAGGTTATCCTCAGAACATTCTTCCTTAGCAAATCCCTTACAGTTTTGCCACCAGACGTTTGAAACACAGCATGAGCTATCTGAGATACACGCGGCCGGGAGTCACGGGTCTCCGCAGGTTCAGGATTTCATTGTACAAATGGGAACTACAATGACCAGAATAACCGTACAAGCTGCTGCTGCTATCAGGGCAGCTATCTTGCAAACCTTTGCTCTTCTGAACTCGGCTTCTTTGCGTTTTAATAAGGAATCATAGCCAGGAGTATAAATGTCTTCCATCCAGTACTCTAAGTTGTTTGGGTTTAAAGATTCTTGAGTCTAAAAATTAAAAGGAAACAGTTGTTAATTGTCTGGGATCTGTCATTAAGAAAATAAATAAAGCAAGCAGATATGCCTGAAGGCCTCCCAACTGCATCTGGCTCTGCTGTCAGGATAAATTGCCACTTCTCACATCCTTTCAACTCTTGGTCCCAGTTCCATAAGGCTAACAAAAGTGGCAACAAAATACAACAAAAATTAAACTCCTGCAATGTTATAATTCTGTTGCAAAATCCCTCACATACCTCTGATTTGCTGGAAACTTCATCATCTTGGATGGCATTTAAATAAAACCTCTTTAATCTGCTAGAGAGCAGAGATGACAGCAACTAACGGTCTGTTACTGCTTTTTAAATTATTAAAGCCCAGCTGATGGGAAGGGTTCTTACCACACACTCCTCATGCACTACATCTTATAAATCTAACCCTAATTTTGCTGCCATAACTTGCTTGCAGGGTGCGATTGCCCAGCTCCGGCCCCCAGCACCCAGCCCCTCTGGACAGGTGATCTGCAGACCCCCACCAGAAGGGCAATGCCTGGGGGCAGCGGCCCTGGCCCTTCACGCCAGCGGGAATGCACAGCCACAGGCAGCAGGTGCTGAGCACCCCGCACAGGCAGGTTGCAAGCGGATGTCCACGAAATCACCCAGGACAGAACGATCCTCAGATCTGGGCTCTCCTTCCAGCTCCATCTTCTGAAAGTCATCTGAATGCATGAGACTGTCTCAGTTTTAGGGGCAAGAGGAGAAAGGGAACTGGACACCTGGTTTAATATTTGCTACCACACATTCTTCTGGACCATCTCCACAGATGAGACCATTTAACCCCAATGGCACAATCTGTATTTCCACAGGAGGAAATACTCTGCTTGTTGCCAAAGTCTGAGTGTCTCCAGGTTGCAGGTGATTTCAAAAAACATGCTTAAGAAATGGACAACTTTGCCCTCATTTCACACAGGTGAGCAAAACAAAACAAAAAAACTTAAGGGAATGTGAATTGGTCACAGAATGAAAGCCAACCACCTGAATGTTTTTGTTTTGGGGCTTTTTTTATCTTTTAGTTTTTTCTTCCTAAGATTTTGAAACCTCTTCAAGCTTTGCATTTCCACTTTGCCTGGTTTTTTCCCTTCATCCTTTCTATTAGGGAAAATGGGGGGAAATAAAAAACTAGGCATTATATTGCACTTACCAGCAGAAAGGAATCAAGTAAAAAGAACATTCTGAAAAATGACAGCTTTTTCTCAAAGCTGCCTCCTGTGTCTGGGGCTCCAAAAGACCATTTATTTAAAAAAAAAAAAAAAAAAAAAAGAAAAAAAAATCCACGTACAATGTTCCAGTAAGTATACTCTAACACACACCATTTCTGTGCTCCTAACGGACCTGATCCAAAGCTTGTTGGACTCCGCACAAAGAAACTCCAGCTGACTTGAGAGGGATTTGGGTAAGCCTTTAATTGGCTAATTCAGATTTTGTGACCATGAGCTACTGGCTGAAACCTTGCTTTGCCTGAAAGCAGCATTTGCTTCACGTACAGAACTACTACAGGGAGTGATATTATAGCTACCCCAGAAACAAACAAGTAAAATTAAGCAATGGTTTTATCATTGTTTAACAGAGAGGTCTACAATAGCACTAGTATGCTGAAACAGTCTGAGATTGTACCGTTCGGGCTCTGAATGACCTGTCCCAGCTTTCTAAAAACAATCAGCAACATCGTCTCCAGAGGCATCCGAAAATGGCCTGACAATGCTTCATCCCAGTGGATCATCATACACAGAGCAAAGCAGTGACACCTCACACAGACCCCACACCTGGGACAAACTTTGGCCTGACTGGCTTTGCAGTTTCTCTTTTTGAAGAAAAAACCAGCAGACTTGTCAAGTTCCAGGAGAAATTTTCAATAAATAAAGGTAGAAAAACCCCAAAGATAGCCATGCTATGCTTCAAGGAAATTACACTTTTGGACCTCTCTGCCTTGGTATTGACCTTTTAACTACTTCAGAAGGAAGATACATTATTAAAAAGGCCCATTACTGTTAATCAGCTTCCTTTCCCATTTCGTTGCCATATGTAGGAATGTTCATTAAAGCGTAATGTATTTACTTTCAGTTCTAATAAACTTAATCACTGGGAAAAAAAACCCCACTCATCAGTCTGTGTCTATTTTTTAAGTTTGTCAGTAAGCTCTATTATAAAGTCTAGACATGGGCTTTGTGGAGTAGCTGCAATTCTGGCAGTCCTTTTGGAGGCAGAGAATCAAACCAGTAAAGTTTTATCACCTTTATCCTAAAGATAAATGATGGCAATAAGCCGATTTCTCTGGTTTGCTCACAGTCGCACAGAGCTGCTTACGGGGAACGAAACAGCCCTACGAGGAGCAGATGGAGAACACTTCTCCCAGGGGAGCTTTGCTCCCAAATATCACCTCCGTTGCTGCCTCTGCGCAGCAGGTAAGGGATGCTTTGTGACTGCCTGCTGCAGAGGAACCCCTTTCAGCCTTTTCCTACTCTGGCACAGAGTCTGCAATGCCAGTGTTAGGAATTCAGTAAGCCCTTTAACGCTGATGTGAAGCAGCAGGTCTCGGGCTCCTGCACACCACCTTCCCTGGCAGACAAGCTCTGGAGACAAGCAGACTGTTGGCTGGGGTAGGGTTGCACTAAGCAGACCGCTGGTCACAGAGCCAGGCTAGTGCCATGCTGATGCGCCCCGAGCTGTAGGTCTGTGTACCCCAACTGCTGCCGAGCCTGTAGCGAGCTGAGACAGCTTGCTGTGCTCTGGGGCACGCATCCACATGCAAGGAGCCAAAAACGCCTGTGGGCAGCACCAGTCCCCCGACTGATTCAGCATGCTGCTGGATAAATGCATGTAAATGATACACAGAGATCTGCACATCAGTGTGGATTTCATTATGTGGTGCGTTTTGGGTTTCATGACCAAATACTGCAACATTTGTTTGGTCTTTACACGTTTTGGATGTCACTTTTCATGCTTCCTCTTTAAACCTGTACTCAGACATCTTCCTTCCCAGAAGATATCTTGTGTTTATCAGGCTAGACATGCATCCAACATGGCACAGAGTATCCAACACGGGCACTCAGTCCCGGGTCCAGGCAGCCCATTATATATCAGGATTGTGATTTCAAATACACTACACTTTGGGAAAATTTAAATCAAATTTTGAATTTGTCTCCCAGCAACTTCCTCTGCTCTGCTTGTTGCAGAAGAACCTGCTCCCTTCCAAGCTGGACTAAAATGCAAACGAGACATGCCCATTAGCTGATCTGCTCTTCACATGATGTTGGTTTCCAACAGCCACTTCAAAGCTGCAACAGTGATGTGTTTCAAAAACAGTCATGGTATTGAATGCCATCTACAAGTATTTTGTGTCTCATGTTCCTAGCAACATGGAAAAAGACCTAACACTTAAATTCTCTATGAATAATTCAGGCAGAACAAGGATAGAAGAGAAAGCAGCAATGCCAGCTCCTGCACCATTCTGCCTTGCTGCAGTTTGGGACTGGTTCAACTCTGCATCCCTTTATCCCTCAACTCTTCTTTAGAGCTACCAACACCATGAAAGCTTAGCAGACATCTCTCCATTGCAGAATAAGCTGGGAGCACCAACCTGTCAAGGATCACCATTCAGCAATTAAACATCCACATTCTTCTTTGTCCCTGGCCAGGATGGATAGGGATCAGCAAGATTAGAGGCTCAACGCTGCATAGCTCCTTCCTGAGCTATCCAAATCCCTTCTTAAACACATATTCTGGCAACATCCATTTGCAATCAAGCCATTCACATTAAACAAATGGGACTCACTTGTAGATCCAATGCTGCAATCTTGCCTTTATCCCCTGAATTCCTTGTATATTCCTCTATGGTCCATGATGGCTGGGCGCGTTTCACTTCAGCCAGCTCTGTCAACCTCATGTCTGTGTAGAGCGGGTTGCTTTTCATGTGTGACTTGAGTGATGCGGGGTAGGGATGAGGACTAAAGACTTGCTCAATCAAGAAAGCATCTTTTGGCTGTTTAGAGAGTCTATGTGGCTGTGGGATTTCATATTGCCTGTCTGCCTGCAATAGGGTTCAAAAGAATTTGAGAGAAGAAACAGGACTATGAGGGGGTTAAACACAAAGGACAGAGATATTCCTTTCAGAATCACCATTTTATTAAAAAAGTACCACCTAGGACAAAAGTTTTGGATGGCCTTAATCCATTTGCCCACCTCCTCACAACCAGACCAAAGAGGTATTTTACAGCTCATGTTCACTATAATATGAACACAAAGCTGATGCAGCAGAAGAAATTTAGGTTTTGTACTGTTTACAGATTATAAAACAATCCTGAAAACGGCCCTGGCATCCAGAGAAGTCTAGCTGATCTGATCTGGAAAAGCTGAGACATCCATGCACACTTCTAGTTTTCTGTTTCCAGATCAATCTTAACATGAAGAAGTCTTGAGGAAAGGCCCCATGCAGCACGCCCTTGACACCATACCATCCGTGGTACCCATCCAGTGCCAGCCATGGCCTGCTGCAGGAGTGAGGACTTGCAAAGTCACCGTCTCATCCTGGGCAGTTCAGTTTACAGAAAAGCCAAGGTTTGGGCTTACTAAGGGTAACCTTCTTCCTCTTCTGCAACCTACTAACAACCCACGGTTTATAGTTTCGTGTTTACCCAGCTACACTTATTTCCACCAAACTTCTTCCTCTCCTTTCTCAACCCTTCTCTGCCCTCATTCCCCATCATAAGGACAGCACGCCCATCATGTGGTCCTGATTGACAAGAGAGCTGAAGGACCCCCAACCCTCTCCACTGTCCATGAAACAGAAACAACTGCCCACACCATGCACAGTTTCAACTGAGCAACAACCAGAGCCCAGCACAAGGATGGCCACAGTAGCTATGGGGTCTGTGAAGACAGTGGTGGGCAGCTGTTAGGAGGGATGGGCAGTTTTTCTGACCAACCGAAACGAGCCCACAGCTATGCTGCATTTCCACAATGGGAGGCTTAAGACTCATTTAAATGACCGTGAAAGTCAGATATAGAGAACATTACTACAGTTAGAGTCTCACGGTACACGTACAAGGACTCTTTTCTTGAGGGATTTGAATCCATGAATCTATTTGGTTGGCTTTTAAATATGCACATACTTCTCTGATAAAAGCCGTCACAATGCAATTTCAAAGTATCCCTTCTAAAACAACCACTAGAGAATTTCAATTTTCCCCACAACCTTTTCACCAAGTTAATTACCCAGCCCCCTTACACAGCCATTGATGATGAAGAATACCACCACCCTCCAAAGACGTCACTCACATGACCCCCCCACCCCCTTTTCAAAAGAGCAAAGCTTTTAGAGAACAATGTGACCATATTACAGCTACCAAGCCAGAACGTACAGGTACAAAATCGCTCAATTATGATAACAATAAAGACAAGCATAATATGGCAGGGCAAAATGTTGTCATACCCTGAGGCTTGTGATGACTATGGAAGACATTCATAACTAGATTATTTTTAAGTGCTTATTATGTGAGTTAAAGTTGAAATTACCTCTTTAGATTTCCTGTGCCAGTCCTTATTTTCTCCTCCATCTCTCTCTTTCATCTCCTCTTCTGTAATGCCAACTTGGTTGGTGTAAGTAATAGCTCTCCAGTCTCGGGGAGAGTTTGAAATACTTGCTATTTTGGATTCAGTTGCACTGTTTTCCTCTGTTAATGATCTCGATGACCTCCTAGTAAACAAACTTTTTTTTAAGGCTTTTACCCGAAGACTCTCACTATTACTTCCACTGGCATCCGAACAGCACCATTCTGGATTATTCTCCAATTTGCCTCCATGAGGAGTATTGTGGCACTGAAATATCTGTGGGGAGTTACTCTCATCTGATGCAGCCTCACTCGTCAACGAATTGAGATCTATTTGTACACTGACCTTCTCTGGCTGCTGAATTTTTTGATCCAACTTGCTTAATTTTCCCAGGACTTGGGAGATTTCTTCTCGGACGCCTGAGAGAGATTCCAGTTTCTTTTCTATTTCACCAATCCTCAAAACTAATTTGCAGACACTCGTTTTTAGTTCATCATCTGTGTTGCTGATATCTGCCCGGACCACTTTATCCAATTTGTTACAGGCATTCCCGTTGGAGATTTTAGTCAAATTGTGCTCAGGTGAGCTCTCACAGTCTGATTTATGCACCTGAGACAAGGAACCAGTGCTGTTGTAGCACGAAGACTGCATCACTCCTGTGGACCCACTGATACTCATGTCATCCAAAAACCGAAAAATGTCACTGATGTCATCACTCACAATTTCGGAGTCATCATCTGACTGCTTGAGAGAGTGCCGCTCTCCATACTTGGCCTGGCCCGCCGCACACAAATCCTTGCACTTCTTGTGGTCCAGACCTTGCTGCTCTGTTTGTGTCCCAACACTCGTGGTCCTGTCGATGCTTAAGATCTGAACAGAAGTACAATTGATACTTTTATCCTTAAACTTTTTGACTGGCTCGTGTTTCTCCACATCTAGAATGGAAGGGATTTCCTTGGGTTTATGCCCATTTGGTTTCACAGCATAGTTTGCTTGCATAATTGGTTGCTGCTCCTTCGTGTTCAGGTAGGACTGATGCCTGTCAGCTGAAGGGAAGCTTGGAGATGGATTGTTTGAACTCTGGTATCGTGGCTTCTCTTCAGACTGCTTCCTATTAAAAAATGACCGTTCAAAGTCAGGTACCTCCTCAGTATTTAAACTCCAGCTTTTAGCTGGCCAGGCAGTTTGCTTGGCTGGCTTTCCAGTCCACTTTTTGGTGTCCTGGGGCCCGAGAATGGTAGTTGGGCCAAAATACGTTGAAGCTTGAAGATCATCTAAACTTTCATGCTTCACTCGTCTTTTGTCTGGTATAGGAGAATAAACTGGATTCAAGTACTGGCTGCTGTATGGCATTTCAAAGCTGTGGTTGAAGAAAGCCTGCTTAGAGCTTTCTTTCCTGTTCTGAGGCTCTCTGTGTCCATCTTCTGACTTTTTGTTAGACGGTATTAAGTTGGGAGATATTGTAATCAGATTATGAAAATCTTCTTTGAATATATTTCTTTTCTGGACACATGACTGCATCACGAACGGCTCCTCATTCGAAATGAAAGTTTCTTTTATGCCTGCACTTATAGGCAAGGAGTCCTGGTCTGAAATAGATTCATTTTCAATGTTCATGGGGAAGTACGTACTCTGCATCTCACATGGTGGAGACGTGGCGATGGAGTAGGATGCCAACGCCTGCAGCCTGTCCAGAGAAGCAGCCCGACCCTTCATCTCCTTATTAACCCCCAGTAAAAAGTTGGGTTCTGATGAGGGGACAAACTGTTGGCAGTCTTTGCAGTCCATCTTTCTGCATTTTGAAGACCTTCTAACTGGAAAGCCCCGATTGAATTCCTGGTCATTCAGCTCGCAGTTGGGCACGCAGTCTGCCAAATTGCAGATTTCCGTGTCAGATCTACAGGACTCAAAGGATTCTTTCTTCTTCACTTTCTGCCTTGCAACTGGAAGTTTCTCCTTGGCCACTCCCCCATTCATTTGTATGAGGTTGAATATTGTTACTATATCTGCTGCAACCATGATTTTCTTTGATTGCTGATTGTTTACAGTGCATCTCATTTTGTCTTTGAACAAAGTTGCTGGGAAATTAGGATCCAGGCAAGCAGTGTAAAACAGCACACTTCTGAGCTTCGCCAACTGGGATAAATCAAACCTTGCACATAGGGACTTGCAGAGGTCCTGGTAAGAAACAGTATTCTGCTTTGTGTCCAGCTCCTCCAAGATCTTCACCAGGAAGAGCGAGGAATCCTGGTTGGACTCCATGCCTCTAAGCGTATTTTGTGGTTTAGTCTGGGAACTGCGTTCCACTTCTACAGCAACACACAACAGCAAACAAAAAAAGATTCTAAGTCACCCACAGATAATATCCAGAACCTTGTAATTCAGCCACAGATGGGACCTGACTCCCTAGCCATGCATTCGAGGGCTTGCCTGTACAACCCATCATTGTATTTCTGGACTCCAGGCGGTAATCCTAGCATCGATGAAATCAATACTTAAATGGAATCAGGATTTCATCCAAGGAGGCTCATTTATGTCAGCGTCTACTAAAGTGAGCAAGTGAATAAACAGCAGAAGCTTTGGAGGGGCTGCACTGATGGCAGATATACAGTCCCAGCCTGCTTGCTACAGGGCTTTTACAGAATTTCTTACCAACAGGCAAGAGGTTGAAAGTACACACACGTCAAATTGTTTGATAATAATTCTAGGCCTAGACTAACCAGAGATGATCTAGCACACCATGACAACCCCAGCTGTTTTCATATCTGACTGCAAATGGCTCTCAGGAAGATTCTTCTGACAATAAACTTCTGACATGCTTTCAGAAGTTATTTGAGCACATAAGTACCATCTTGCTTATTTTAAAACATTATTTTCTCCTCTGCTCTACCATGACACTATTTCCAGAAATATCTTTTCTTAAATTTATGATTCAGTAATGAAAAAGCTGCCTGATCCCATGTGAAAAATCTGTGAGCCCCATTTCAGCTATAAAGTGCAACATTTAGAAAAGAACAGAAAGAGTTAAAAAATTTCCCACTGAACCTTGAAACCAATCCGGCAGATGCTAGAGGGCTAGCTGCCAATCAGGGTAGCTTTGAAGACTGAGAAATATCAAGGACAGAGAACATCCTCTTCAGGGATGCGCTCCCAGAGAAACCCAGGAAGCGCAGCTCCATTCACCAGCCCAAAATGATAGGGCAGAGGTGGAGAGCAAAGGCTGCACATTTATGTGGATAACAAGAATAGCTCGGACAAGCACAGCTAATGCTAGCAAACATCTTGGGAAGGATATAAACCCCTGCACTTCCAGAGCTGAAACCAACCTCTAGGTATTACGGATTAGGAAAGGATGTTGATGGGGGGCAATTTATTTTTCATCTGCCTACTGTGAATATCCTTGTTGGTGTCTCTGTTGTTGGCTACTAGAAGAGACAGAGCATGGGATGATGCAGCCTGCCAATTCCTATGTTCGCTCACTTTGTCTTTGTTATTCTTACTGATAGGAATGACAAAAATATTTTCCCTTCCCCAAAAAGGTATGGTATCTTCCCCATTCACTGCCACCCTTAGATAACCCCTGGAACTAGTCTCTCCATCTTCATCAAATGCAGAATATCCACCCAAATGGCAAAGCGCAAGAGTCAGGCTTCCAAGGTTTCTTATGACTCATTTAAAACATCACCTCCCAGCCAAAAACCCAGGACTTCTGAGCACTGCTGCAAGAATACAGGGCTCCTGTTCCCCTGCTTGTAGCCTTTCACCTTGCCCTGATATCACATGCTGGTGATCACTATCTGTGTCAGAAGCCAGCGTACATCAGCTTTCATAGGAAATGCCACAGCAGCATCTTCAGGAGGTGAAAAAACCACTGGGTTGCCCATAAGAATATGAAACAAACCTCCATGCGGACTTGGCTGTTTATTTAAGTAGCATCTTTCCACTGCGTATGATCAGAAGTTGAGCAGCAGCAATGTGAATGTATGTCTGTGATTGTAAACACAACTCTCAGAAACCAAAGGCTACAGGGATTTTTCAACACCTTCGCTGTATGCATGTTTGCTTTTAAAGCTCCTCTGTTGTGCATAGCAGCACAACTCTCCTGCAAACTGACAAAAGAGAAAAAATGTTATATATTGCTCAGTGCTTGGCTCCAGAAAGTAATACTAAAAGCCGGAGGAGGATACTTGTATCCTTTTCTATCAACAGTGTGTGCCCAGAGGAACAGCCTTTTTAACAGCCTGCCTTTGTATTGCTCTGACATGTCAACGTTACACAATGAAGCTCCCAAGCTAGGTCCAAACTGTCCTGCCTGCCACCAAAGCCACCAAGCACTCCCAGAGTAAACTTCGTATGTGGGGCTCAGAGGCTTTCCCAGATGCCAGGGGACTGGCACTGCAAGTCAATTTTTTACATGTTATAAATCTGCCATTTGGGGCCTGAGTGGAAATCTGTCTTTTTGTTGCCTCCAGGCTGAATATCAGCAAAAGCAACTATCTTCTCCCATTTGTAACTCGGCAGCTCCCTGCAAAACCCTCACCTGGACATGCATCTTCACAGCCTGATATACGCTCTGTGCTGTCCGCACCCACCTGCCAGCACCCTGCTTTCTCCCCACTCACACTCCTGCTAAAATATGCAAGTAGTCAGTTTGCAATAACATATTTCTTAAAACTGTCAACCCATTTTGTTCCCTACCATTCTGCCTTTACTCTCTCATCCCAATGAGGATATCCTAGGTACAGTTTCTTGAACTTTTTTGTTTTGTACCAAGCCATTCTTAGCATACCCTTCCCATCAGAGGTTTTAACTTCAATTCAGGTTGCTAAGCCCTCTGGATCTTGTAAAACTTGGGTGCAGCCTGATTTTCAAAGGTGCTGAGTGCTGACAAGTTCAGTGGAAGCCCTGCATACCCCAAAATCTTTCATTGCTTTTATGTAGCATGGACAAGGAGCCTTGGTCTGGGGACTCCAATCCATACCCAAGCAGTAAGGCAGTGGCACTGAAGCACAGATCCCAAGCAGAGGAGCCCTGCTAGACCTGGTTTAGCTCAGCGTGGGACCCTGTGGTCCCAGACCCCAGCCTGGGAGGTGGCGGTCAGCTGTACAGCAGTGAGAGGACAGGGAGGTGACAGAGGCTTTAAAACAAGGGTGACCCGGAGAGAGCTGAGCCTGCTGACGTGGGAATTTGGCCAATTTGCTCAACTGAGGCTCACCTGCGGGAGGTGGGAATTGAAAAGGCAGGTTGCAAAATCATAGGTAGACCTTGAGCTAGGAGTTAGGAAATTTTCCTCTTCACTCCTTGGCTGTTGACAAACAGCTTTCTGGTGTGAGTGCACTTTAGGTGTGAAAGGTACCTGTCTGGACATGGAAATGGGTGCTCCCTTGTGCCAGCGCATCAGAAACATTGCTAGTGGAGCATGTGACAGATTCAGGCTGTGAAGAATAGGCTGTACTACCCCATAAGGATAATATATAAGGGCCTCGAAATCTTGTTGCCTGGGTCAAGGATGTAAAAACCCGGTGCCAAGGTTTTTAGTGGCACATTAAGCTCCTCTGTCTCTTGTCAAGCCTCCTAACAGCCTGCGACAGAGACAGGTACCTCTTGGCAAGTCACCCTGGGAGCTGCCACATCCCAGGTGCCAAGCACTTGGCCATGCACCATCTCAGCTGTTATGTCCATATTCATTCATTATCTCTCAAAGCAGGACCAGAATAGACCTGGACATGGCACATAAATGCAAGGCTCCGAAATAAGCACACGAAGGCCTTTTAAAGAGGGTACAGGGTCATGAATCAGACAAAAGCAGCAAAGCAAATGAAAGCACCCACAGCAAGAACAACAGCACGGGGTCTCCTCGGATGGCCTCAATTCCACCAACGTCCTCGTGCCTTACCTTCACTACCAGCAGCCATATGCACCCTTCAAATCACCCCCAAAATTACTTTGGTCCCCAGAGACATGGAGCTAATCAGACACAGGGACAGGATCTAGCTTATTTATCTTCAGCAAGACAGCCTCTGACCAAAGGAGCCACTTAACATTTCATCTTCAATGATTTTGTTATATTAACACTGGGAGGGTCGCTTTGACTCAGCCTCCTAAGATTCAACATTGGCTGCTCTAATAGCACAATTCCACCCCAGCATGGACTTGTACAGCATCATATTGCACGGCTATCGATGGGGTCTGACTCCCTTTGCACGCAGATGAGCTCCAGGCTTACCACAAATCAATGCCGCCTTTCCCTGCACCAAGAGCAACAAACTGAGCTCTCATCTTACCATTAACCCACTGTCTCAGCCTCTGGAGGAGAAGACCAAGAATATTAAGACTGCAACCTCCATCCCTAATGGTGCTTTCTGCTGCACAAAGCGAATATACTGTTCTATTTTCTGGTGTCTTCAGGAATCAAGCCTCCGTGAGACCTGTGGTCCTCCAGACCTGAGGAACCTGCGCACTCTTTCATGCAGCTCGCTTCCCCGCAGAAATGCCAGAATGCGCTTTCCCTCCTCAGCACCTCCCAAATCAGTGCTGGGGAAGGGGGGCCCCTCACCTCCTGACTACCCTAAAAATTCACATTCACAGGAATTCATTAAATTAGCACCGCTCCTCAGTTGCCCTGGCTGCTTTCCCTTCAGCCCAAACCCTGCCCCACTGCACAGGCTAAGGGCAGCATACACTGGGGCAGATAAATCCCAGCACAGGATTCAAGAGAAAGTCCCACCACTCGAGATCCCTGAGCAGCGGCTGGGTGGCAAGGTGCCTGCGTGAGCCTGAATCATGGCCACTGGCAGACAGACCACGTTATCTTCCTCCGTTATTTCCTCCTTCATTTCCTTCCCTGTTCTTTGTGTCTCTGACATTTGCTCTCCCCATTTCCCAATATCCACAGCAGGTGCAGCTAATACACAGATGCAGTTGCTGGAGTCATTATTTCCCCTCTCCCTTTGATTTGCCAGCCGAGAGGGAAACAGCATCCTTGTTTTGCTTCCCCCCATGGTGACTAACGGGCCACCCTATAATACCATTACGTTGCGACAGACAGAGCGAGTGATCCTTGCATAAATTCCCCCAGAAAGAGCCAGCTACTTGAGCGCTGGAGAACATTAATATAGAGTCTGTGAAATGCTGGTTTACTATTAACTTGAGCTCATAAATCTTTCAGCCTGTCTTCCCAACGCCAGATACTATAAAACAAGGCAGGCGATGCACGCCTCACATGGAACACGTAACACATCGAGATGGAATTTAGTTTTTGTTTTCTCCCACACTCACAACTCCATTTCTCTGTCAAAACATTAAGAAATTTCCGATGAACGAATGGGCACCTTGAGCCTTGTCTGGCTCCCGCCGCGCACACACATGGGAGCTGGCACTTGGGCAAACAACACCCGTTTCCGCACACCTTAATCCTCCTCCTCCCCCTGCCTTCTGCCACTCATTAAAAAGAAAACTAAAAAGCGCACTTTGGAGCCCTGCCTGTACAATGGCAATCGCTTCTCTCCACCTTTCATTGAAGAGAAAAGTCCTCCTGAACATCCCAACATGGGCAGTCTCCTTCAGACTGTTCCCTCGGCTGTGTGGCAGCGGGGTGGGCTCTGGTCCCTGGGGCAGGTAGCAGATGTGTGTTGGCTCCCTGCCTCGCTGGGGTGATTTTTATTCACGGACAAACGCCTGCAGCCAGGGAGCTCACACGGCTTGTGCTCCTGCTCTCACCAGCGGCTCGCTGCCGTTCTGCCCAGGAGCAACGCATGCTTCGCACCCTCCCGGGCATCCCACCGCTAACCTCACCCACAGTTCACTGGGGGGACTGGTGGGGACGGCACTGGAAGAAGTTACTATTTTATGGCTCTCATCTTGTGCGAGCAAGCCCTGGAAAACTACGCTTTACAAACCCAGCTCTTTAACAGAGGCAGGCTCTGCTGTAAAGGGACCCTGCACAACACTTCAGCACACACAAGCACCCCACCCCCCAAGAACTGAGCAGTTTTTAAAGGCTCCCAGCGCATAAATTAACTGTGAACTTGTGGATAAAGGCAGCGTACCCTCACAGCCGTGTCAGGGCTCAAGTCAAACAAGGGTTGCCATTGATTTTTCTTGCACAATAACATTAGGCTATTTGTGTTGCTCAGTTACGCAATCCAGGTTAAGATATCTATATGATCTGGGAAAGTGCAAACAATCATTCTAAAACTGCAATAAATTACTTGAATTATTACTGCATCATACGTTCATGGTTATTCTTTGCCAACTATTGGCCCATATAAACACACACAAATTCCGTCCTTTCAACGCATTATTAGAGTGCATCCAAGTCACATTTTTCCCCAAGAAATTCTGCATAAGGAGACACCATTGCAAACACTGACAAACCAACACAAAAAGGTCTAATCGAGTTAAACCCAAGTGATTTATTCCATCAATGGGCAACCTGGATTTCTCCACAGCAAACCTCTAACAACCCCACTGCCACCGGACCTCGCTCCGGTGGGTCTGGATTCTCCGGTCCCCATCCCTCCAGGCCTCCTGCTTGGGGTTCAGGGGTCCCGGGGCCCAGGCCAGGAGTCACCCGCTTGGTCCCCTCCAGCCGTGCAGGACTGAAGCGGAGCTGCCAAAGTCACAGATAAGAGTTTCAAGATTTTTGAGTCCCCCCCTTTCCCGGGGAGCCTGACAACGAGGTGGGACCCCGGGGCACCCGGCAGGGACCACAGGGGCTGGGGGTGGGGGGGTCTCTTACCTCCCCTTACCCCACCTGCCCTAACCCGGCGGGGGGGAAGCCTGTGCTGGAGCCCCCTCCCCGGCAGCCCCGGGAGATGGGGGGCGGGGGGCGCTCCTCCTGGGCGCCCCTTTCAGCCCCCCCAGCCCTTCGCACATCCGTGCCCCGCTCCCCGCACCTGGGGCTCACCTGGGGGCTCCGCCTGCCTCTGGCCCGGGGAGCGCGGCCGTCACGGCCGGCTCTGCCGCTGCACCAGCCGCTTCCCAGCCCGGAGGAAGAGGAGGAGGAAGAGCCCGAGCCCGAAGCCCCAGCAGGATGCCATAGCGCCGGGCTGCGCTGACAAAGGCGGCAGCAGGTTGGCATGGGAGGAGGGAGAGAGGGGAGGGGAGGGGGGAGGGGGCTGCACAGGCCGAGCCTCCCTGCGCCGCCCCCCCCCCCGCGCCCGCCGCTGCGGGAGGGGCTGCCCCGGCCGGCCCCGGGCGCTGCGGCAGCGGGCGGGTTGCGCTGCCCGCAGGGACGGTGCGCGGCGGGGGGCGGCGGATCCGCGCTCCGGCCGCTGGGAATTACCATTCTCATTATCTGTGTTATTAGTGCCTGGCCAGCTGGGGCGGGGGGGGCGGCTCGGCGCGGGGTCCCGGCGGCCCCAGGAGCCCCCCCGGCGCTGCCAGCCCCGCTGGTGTGTGTGTGTGTCCCGCTCCCCAAATCCGGGCAGAGGGTGCCAGCACGCCGCAGCCTGCTGCAAAGGCGTGATTGAGGGGAGGGGGCATGCCTCTGCCCACCTGGGGACATGGCACCCCGGTGCCACCCTGTGTGCCCACCGGCCCCCGGGTGGGTGCAAGGCCGGTGATGCACCGACCTGACCCCCGTTGGCCAGCGGTACCCTACACACACACCACCCCCCCACCCCCCCGAGACCTGCGGGTCACGGTATCCGCAGGGATGGGGACCGGTGGGGTGGGTGGCCAGCGCAAGATGCTGCGTGGGGTGCCCAGTATGGGGGTCCCCAGCCCGGGCGTGCTGCGACGGACATGCCAGTCCTGCCAGGCAAGAGCTTACCTTCTGTCAGAGCACTGCTGCTTTCCTCGTTGATGGTCGGCTTACCATGCCACCCAGGAAACATTGCAGAGAGTTTTTAATAGAGGTGTTTGTTGCTGGGGGAATAAAGCAGTCAGATGTCAAAGGCTTGACTTTTCCTCTCATTAGTACTGTTTGGGAAGTGGACTATCAGCTTGTCTTTCCTAGATGAACCAATTCGAAGGGCTGTATGCACAAACACGTCATGGCCATCAGACCTCTGTGGACAAGCTGGCATAAAACTATGTGGTTTACTTACTCTGACAGCTTTGGGAACAGACGTCTCTGCTTTCCGGGGAAAAAAACAAGGAATTGGGAGGGGGATTTTGTCTGCAGCCCACTGATGTGCAAGTTCTTCCACTGACTTTGAGGAATATTGTACGGGATTCAGTGTATATATAGTATCTGTAAAGACAACACACATAGCAGCTAAAGAGGAAAAGGTAAACATACAGCTTTGCAAAGGGAAGAAAAATGTGTTTATACTACATTTATTCTTACCACTACTTAACATCATTGAAAGCGGCAGCGTCCTTGGGCCCCATTTGCCATGCTTTTGTTAGGTTGTTTTATGCTATAACCAACCATTTACTTGCAGATTGCATGGCTGGATGATTTCAGCCCTATACCGCTTCCTATAGAACATGCCTTCAGGTCGTCAGAATAAGCAGAAAATCTCTCCATACCCTTCAGAACTGCAAACACCACAGAATAAGTAGGAAACATTTCTTACGGCTAGTCCAGGTCTAGCTGACCTTATTGTTTTCCTCCAGGTTCCAAGTTTTCCAGAGTTGGCTCCCATAGCAAAAGCCGGTCCAGCTAGAAATTAAGAAGCATAATAAAAATAATAATGAGATCAGTAATGCATTCCCTGCTTGTGGAAGAGGATGCCTGATTAATGATTCCCTGGTTGACAAGAAGTCCCCAACCACATAATCCTGAACTCCTCCTGGGAGGAAAAGGGACCATGCGGCTGAACTGGTCGTGTACCAGCCAGTGCTCCCTTGGCACGCAGTCCTAGTGTGTGCTCACTGGCCCAGGCTGTAGCTGTGACATGAAACTGCCTGCTATAAAAGCCTGGTGAGATTTTCCAGTGACTTAAAAGCTCAAGGTTTCAGCGGAAGGGTTGCTCTTCAACGCACATCCTTTGCTCCCCCATTGCATGCAGCATATTTTGCGCAGAGTGTTGTTCCCTCGGCTCCAGATCTCTCAGATCTAGGGCAACTGGGAGAAGTCATGCCCCAAAGCCAGGTTGCAGCCAGAGGAAAGTTTGGTGACTTTGCCTTCCTGGCTTCCCCCTCCACACACGGAAATTACATTTAATTGATGGCAAGGGTTTCATTAGCTTTATGAGGGCTGTGACTAGTAGCATATAATTAGGAATCACCTGCAAAAATTGATTTGAAACAGTTAAACATGGTGCAGATTCATAAACACAAGACATTGATTTTACAAAAAGACACTGGGTGGTGTGTCCCAGGCTGAAGTCGATGCTCAAGGGGCAGGGGGTGAAATAGTGCCTGTGGGCACCAGGGCTGACCCCCCTTGGGCTCAGGGAAAACATCTCTGAGCAGCTTGGGGTGTTGCAGGTCTGCATTGGCCCCCCCTCTTCCCGTGCTTTCCCATCTGGACTCTAACTCTCCCCTGTACACCTGACCAGGTCTGAAAGCAGCTTCAGTGGGAATTTCATCCGAGGGGAGAGCAACAGAGCAGCTCTCCCTGTCCCCGTTCTCCATCTAATTTTAGTACCATCATCTCTTATTTCCCCACCTTTCCTTGATGTCTCTGCTTTGTTCTCTGCTCTTCTTTTCCCTTTCATCTCCTCTTTCCTTCAGTGGCTGGCACATTTACCTTATCTGGCTCCCTCATAGCCTCCATCTTCCCCTCAGGCCCCCCATCTTCTCTCCCCTTCAACAACACCTTCCAAGTAGGTGACCCACTGGATGCAGGAGATGTCTCCTCAAGACAGGGGTGTCCAGGGCTGTGCACACCTGCCTTTCCCAGCTTGCCTGGCATCACAGTGCTGCAGAAACAGTGCCCAGCTCCTCACAGGGGCTACAGTCTCTTTCCTATGTAGCATAACCCTAATATAAAGATATTTCAACCCAATTTGCTTGCCAGGGCCAGAGCATGTTCCTCACTCATACATGATGATTCCCAGCTACAAAAAAAATGAACACATTGCCACTGTCTTGTCCGCTCTCACAGCAGCAGGAGTGTTCTTTGCACGCAGGGCTGGAAACCCTGAAGCTGATGGATGCTGAAAGAGAAGCTCACATTGAGGGCAAGGTCTAGGAAAGAAAATCTGACTTTCATCACTTCAACACTCACTAGCTATTTCTCTGAAACTTTGGAGCTCCCTCTCCATGTTGGTAACTTCCCACAGGGAGGCAGGTTTTTTTTCCACTTGTGTCTTGCACACGCTCTCTTGCAAAATTTTCTTTCAGCTGCAGCCCCTCTAGAGCAATGTGCCTCCAATGAACGGGTACAAACTGCAGCAGGCCTGGACTCAGGGCTCTCCCTTTGCCTTCTCTCAGGTGCCGTGGCTGTAGCACCACGCAGCTGTTAGGTGCTCTACCTTGCAAAGACTTACACAAGTGATTAACTTAAACCAAAATGCTTGTCCCACTGACAGCAAAGGGACTGACCCAAGGGCTCATTTCAAAGCACTAAGAAGTCTTTATGCAGCAAGCCTGTTCTTCACCTTTCTTATTGCAACCTCTGGGCAAATTTGTGCCATTAGAAAAACAAGAGCTCAACACACCAAAGCACCCTTCAACCAGCTCGGTGTTTTAGCTGCCCTCAGGAGCCCTCAAATCATTTCCTGATTAATCTCTTTTTCTGAGAGGTAAAAGAAAACAAATTTCATTTTAACTGGGCCATGACCATACCTGGCACCTTCTTCAGCACAGACATTTCTTAAACAGCTAGCAACAGTGAAATGGTATTAAAATGTAGAAAAAACAGCCCTTCACCAATATAACTTACAGTACAGAGATTGGTTTACATTGCCAGTGTGCCAACAGCAAGTCCATAGACTCTCCTGTGTTTGCTTTTAAGAGAAAGATAAAATCTAAAGTCCAAAGCATAACCCTATGCTGGGAGTACAAGTAGTTACGCCCCAGTTAGACAAGACTGTCTGAGCCTGTTGTGCTCCCTGAAGTGTTTAACCAGAATCTGGGGAGCAAGGCAACCTCGGGGGGGAATGGCTGGGTAACCCAAGGGGTGCTTTCTTCCCCTCTCTGTCACAGTCTGGATGAAACATTGGATTCCTTCCTAGGTGAAAGACAAATACCAAAACTTTCTGCATCATTAAATAGCACTTAGCAAAATGTAGCCTGCAGATTGCTATTTTTATCAAGTACTCTGTATTTGCACTTCCTCTGAAGTCTCAGTAGGGTATCAATATTGCTGAAGTTGGTTTCTGTGGCCAGCCTGCAGGCAGGCTATGCCTGGAAAGATGCATCTTTGAGTTGGCAGTGGTTATCAGCGAGTGATTGATAATGGGCAAACTTCTTGTTCAGCTAAATGGGGTTTGGCACAGGATCACTTGAAATATAACAACCACCAAAAAAAAATCAGCCTGTTGAATAGCATCCACCCATACCAGATGTGCTGACGGGAGAACATGCCAAATTCTTCAAAGCAGTACACTTGACAGCAGTCCTAGGCAGAAGTGATTTTTTTCCCCCAATATATTTACAAACAGAGAGAAAAGTAACTGTGGAGTGGGATGGATAAGATAAAATATTTTTGTGAATATTGGTCTAAATTTTTTAATGAGAATCCCTCTGCTATGTTGAATTTCTTTCCAGTGGGCGTGGGAACGACTGGCTTTTGCTGGCACAAACGCCTATGAGAAATAAACCCCCCATATTGCATGTCTGAGCTTTTGTAAAATGGACTTTTAAGACCAAGTACAAAAACACTGATGATTGAAGTGATCACAGGCTAATCCATCTGAGAGAAGAAACTTAAATATAAAGTTGGTTTAACCAACTGAAGCAAACTCAGAAAAAATTTATTATTTATATTCATGACCAATATTTTTATAAATGAGCCTTCACCTGGGCTTTTCAGTTTGTTTCTTTTTGAATGCATTGTTAACCACAAGCAAAAGGGATGAGATTGAGACACTTCTCAGGCAGTAGTATAGACAAGCTCCCTTTCTCAAGTGAACACGCACAGAAGCACAAGTGCAGCTGATTTTAGGTCAAAAGTGGTGGGAAAAAATAATCAGGGACTGCTTTTCGGCTGCAGCCCCTAGGAGGGAGAGAGCATCTTGCAGTGCTGGAAAGCTGTGCAGACGGAGTCAGAGCAGCTCACGTTTATCTGCACTCAGCCATTGCTCCGGCTGTTTAGGCACCAGTTCCTCTTGATCTGACAGGTGAAGGCAGCAGCAAGCATGACAGGTAACCACCTGTCTACTTCGCAAGGTTTCCTCGACCACAGCTCAACAACAGGCTGTGTAAGATCTCGGGTCGAGGCTGGAGACATATTTGTTCCATGCGAGCTCTTGGGAAGGTGTTACCTTCCATACCGAGTTCCAGAGAGGAGTAGGTATTTCCAAGCTGTTGAAAGTACGTGCCGCTTTCTTGCATGTTCAGGTGATATTCTATGCAATCTGTCTCTCTGTTGGTTACTGGCTCATCCCCAAGTCTTGCCCAACAAGGCTTTCTAAAGGAAAATCAAAATAACCTTCCCATGAGTGTTAAAACGTGAGGGAAGATATTTCACCTCCAGCAATGCTCTGAGATGGAAGCTGGCACAGCCCTGCCTCCGGGCTCTCTTTAGCCCTCACATCACTTCCACAACCACGACCTGACCAAATGCCCACTGAAACCAGAGGAGACTTACCAGTCATATGGGTGGATGTCAGATTGTGCTCACTGGCACTTAGGTAATACGTTAAACTCTCTTCAAATTTCTTGTGGTCACCAAGGAATTCACAAATGTCTTAGCTTTTACCGCCCTGAGTAATTATTTATTGGGATGGCCTTTTTATAGAATCCCCTTAAAAAGTCCACCCAGATTTTAAGACCAGCAGAGACGATTAGCTCATCAGTCTGCGGAATAACGTAGCCCATAGCATTTCACTCAATAACCACCATGTTTAGCTCAGCAGTTAGCATTGGATTAAAAAGTATCTTCCAGAAAAGCCTGCAGTCTCCACTGACGACATCAAGGAATGAAGAAATTACCATTGTTTTTAGTGGTTTGTCTAGTGTTTGGTCCCCTCTTGGGTTTAAAAGCGAAAAATATCCCCACACCTCTGAACAGCTCTGGACACTCAGCTGGGGAGCACCATACGTCTGAACCCCCTGTCCATGGTCAGCCTCCTTTCATGTTTGCATCCCCCGCAGCATCCACATAGGGTGTCTTGCAGAGGAATGCCTGGCACTGTTCTCCAGGATGGAGCTGTTCATCCTAATTTCAGCCTTGCAGTCTGGAAAATGAAGGAAGAATCTTTGCAAATCATTGCTGAGTGAAAGGACAAGTTCTCGAATCTGCCAGGTAGGCCCAAGGAAAGCAACCATCACCGTGATGGAGAGGTTTCATCCTAACTCTTCCTCCAGCAGATCAAAAGTTGCACCTTTTTGCCTTTTGCTCTCTCAGTATTCCTTTCTTGCTCATTCTAAGCTTTAGTTCCCCGTCTCCGCTGCCAGTTTTGCTCCAGGAAACAGTACGTCATTGTGGGACCAGTCCTAGGTCCAGCTTGTCCACGTCTGATGGTGGGCAGGAATGTACTTCCACTTAACCTTGGGCTTCATTGGCCCTGCTTTTATTTGTAACCGTTTCCTGGATCTTCAGCATGGGAATAAGGATCACGTATCAACCAGATGCTCCAAGGCTTTCGCAGATTAAGCAATATGTTCTGGCTGAGCCTGTGCGAAGCAGAGAGTCAAAAGGGAAGGCAGCTGCTGTGCAGGGGCCAAGGGCAGGTTCCCTGGGAGGGGACCTTCTCCTGACCCCCCACATACCAGGCCTGTGTGGGGTGATTTGTGGAAGCACTAAAGGAGCTCTTTCACATGTTTTGTCCCAAATCTCTAAATTGTTCACGGCTCCTAGTATCCTCTCCTCTGAGCTGCGTTTGTTTGCCTTAAAATCCTCTGAAGCAAGTACGTTTTGTGCTCCAAGAGTGGAGAGTAGGTCAGAACTTCTCTATGCATAAGTCATTCCTTGCTGGCTTCTTCAGGCCACCTTGTACCTCGATCTGGTGCAAAATTTGCTGACTGTGATCCAAAGATCCAGGCAGCAGCACACATCAGGTTTTGTCTGTGGTCTTGGCTGGGGTTAAATCACTCCATTTGAAATTGTCAGCAAAAAGCCTATCGATCTCAACAGCCCTGGGATTTCTCCAGTGGCAGTAAAGGCTGGGGGAGGCCGTGGGACACGGTCTCACTGCCGTTAGAGAATAAGAGAACAGTGCCTTCGCATATTCCCACTCTCTTGTTTTCCTTCCCCCTGCATCACAGCCCTGTTACAGGTCAGTGGATCATTCACATGAGGTATTGCATGATATAATAAGATGCATCATAACAAGATGTCTTTATCAGCCACGAACTCATGCTTCCCTTCCCCGTGCTAGAAAAAGCAGCAGATGAAAGACAGATGACCCATATGGATCACAATAACTTAAATTACATTATGAAGACAGTGAACTGCTTGTGACACGTCCTGTACAAGGCTCTTTAACCACAACAAATAGATTTAAACCTTTCTAGCGTTTAATCTTTTCTCCCTTTGACTATGGACAGGTTGTACAGAAAAAGAATCTCTCTTCCTTCTGTATCTCTATTAAATTTATTTACGTTTGCAAGGTTCATTCCCTGGGTGAGTTATTCTAAGTCCTTACACTTTCCCTGTGATGCCTGGGGGGTTATACGCACGCTGCAGCCTAGCTCTGCCATAACTGCTTTATCAATGGGGACAACGTAGAACCACGTTTCACATGGCAGTTTTGACACAATTTGTTTAGCACGTGGGAAAGATATAATACTTAAAGGGGTCACTTTTCTGCTCTGTACCAGGCAAAACCCATGAGGTGTGTTGTATCTGACCTGCTTGTGCGCATCAAACCCAGGAGGACTTGGGAAATTCTCACCAGGAGATACAGAGAGAAGTCCAAGGAGCAGCATCCCAGGGAAGGTGCAGCACCGCAGCACGTGCTTCAGGCCGAGAAGCTGTACCTATTTGCCGCTGGGCTGGAGCTGAGCAGGATTGCTCAGAGCAAAGAAGATAACAACAACCAGTCAAGCACAACTCCCGATGCCAGCTTCTGGGCAGTAAGTTTCAACGTCAGGGCTGTTCATGCTCTGTGGAGCAAAAGTCTACGCCTCACAGGCAAAGCTGCCATACACTGTGTTTTCAGCTCCCAGCTGAATCTGGGAAGGACAGAGATCAGCTACCACCTCCCACCTCTCTGCATAGGGAGGGAACAGGGCTCACACTGCTCTCCCCTCTCAGCCCTACCCGAGCTGCCCTTGAGATATTTTTGGAGAGGTTTTTTCCCATTGCCACCATGGAACATCTGCATATAGCCCAGCCAGAACTTACTCCTGAATTTGCAAGGCAAAATTTTAAAACATCTTCATTGCATTTAACACTTACTCAGAGAGCCAGAGAAGATGATATGGGAGACATTTTTTTCTTCCAACATCAGTACTGTAAAATTCATCGCCACCAAGTATTAACAAAGGTTGAAAGCTAAAAAGGATTGTTAATGTCTCTTGTAGACAATTATACTATCTAGACTTGGACTGATAAGCATCAGAAGCATAGATGAGTTTGGGGAGTTGTCCAAAGATAGAGAGGGGAGCAGAGATGTACAAAAGCAGTGATGAGACAAGTGTAATTTCTACCAGTAACTGGTTGGTCTGGTTTTGCTCTTTCATGGCTTACTCTGACCTCACTTTGGAAGCACTATTGATGGGGGGTTTCTTAGATGAAAATTAAGCCATGACAGTGCATTTCTGCAGTGCTCTCTAAAATATCTGTTGCTGGCCTTCTTGGTGACAAGATCTTGCATTGGAAGAATCCTTTTGCTCAAACTGTTATGGCAGTGCCCCTGCTGCTGTGCTCCAGCAGGGCATGCCAGCCTGCATCGAAGGATAAGAGCATAAGTGATCCCACAGAGGAAAAGAAAGCCTGAGGTGAGAGGCACGCACACAAACTGGAAGAATACAACATTTACGCTTTTACTTAAATTAGTGGTAACTGCAAGAAGATCTGGAGAGGGGTTTGGTGATTCTTGTGTGCAAGAAAGCACCCGAAAATTGTGCATGAAAGGAAGGGCAGCAAGGTGGAGAAAACCAAAGCCACCAGGAATTAGCTATGCTTACAAACAGGCACAAGGGATAGTGGGCAATCTTCCTGGACATGCCATTTTGGAGGTGTCGGTACATGGGCTGAGACTCATCAGCTCATTTCACACTAGACAGTAAACATACTTTGCGGGACAAGCTTTCCTGACCTAGGCAGGATTTGAGGAGGTAGATCAGACACCCACCAGTTCCCCGAGCACCCTGTCCACCTGGGGACCATTTGTTTTGGCTCCAGTGGCAAGTAGCAATATGTGAATTTATGATGGTCAGACAAACTCTAATAAAGTGTCCCAGGTTAAAGCAACAGTGATTTTTCTGTCAAACTGAATAAAAAATAAACAGCAAAATTTCATTTTCTGCTGTGGAGCTGGAAGGACCAAGGTGTAGAAACACAACACGAGCAAATAACGTGAATTCTTTGCAAATAACTTTCTCTCTTCTAAGTGCATTTCCCAACTAACCTCACTTTCGGTATGGCTTGTGGAGGTAACAGCTATTGATCTACAACTATTTTGACGAGGAGAGGTGCTGTAGAAACAGCAGAAATCTCATCAGGTCATTGTCAGCTAATCTGGCCACACAGTAAGGGAGCAAACAATTAACACCAAGCACTAGCTGCTGGGCTCATCATTATCCAGCAAGTATAAGGTCCTCTGAGGACGTGAATTCACATTTGGGTCCAGCTCATAATGTAAAAGCCACACCTGAGTAACATGTGTCTGCAGAGCTGATTTCACAGAGTGCAGAAACACCAGCACAGGAGCTGCAAACATGTTTTCCATTGACTGGAACGTACAACGTCTTATTTATCGTGAGTCAGTTGATGGCTAAACTCACCCAGCAAACTCATAAAAGCATTAGTTTGCATTTGTTGTTCACATTCAGAGACATTATACATCAAAAAGGTCAATGCTTCCTAACAAATTCAATTACAACGCAGCCATCTATCATACTAGTTCAGTTAATACCACATTAGCTTGCAGTTTTTGGAGAATGGTAAAAGTTGGAGTGTCCATATAGGATATTCCGCTTTAATGACAAACCTCTTTGTGATAAGAGATATTGCAAACCTTTCTGCAGCCGTTCTTTGCCAAACACTTTGTATAATATCTGAACTGCTGGTTTTTGCAGGTGCAGGGTGGTGAAATGCATTGAGAGACAGTGCTGCAGCCTGAAGCCATGCTACCTATACAGAGCTTGAAAAATGACGAATCCTCAAGGGTGTTTTATTTGCCTGCATTTGTTATTAAAGGCATGGTGACTGGGATTCATTTGTCAGTCTTTTTTCAATAGATTTCATCAAAGAACCAGCACCCTCCCTGCACTGGTTTGGAAATCTGGATGTAAGATAGCTACAAGGCAAGGATTTATTTAATAAATCTGTGCCATCAGATAGAATAAGAAAATATGATATTCCAATTTTTTTTGGAAGTATAGACAAGCAATCTGGACAATGACAGGCTCTTTAGTCTGATTTCACAAGTAAACAAGGATTTTTAATACACATTGAAGGAAAAGGCTCTGGAAGCAAAAGGTGGCAGGAGAAAATGCACCAAGATAAATCACATCCAGCTACATCATTATCTTTCTCTGATAAAAATCCTCATTTTTTTTTAAAGCAGCACATAGAACTTATCTGGACTTCAGCAAAACAGCTGACATGGAAAATGAAGTTCATTGGAAATTATTTGGATTAATTCACAACTGCTAGCTAGCTCCCCACCCACCCTGTAAGAGAAATGCTGACATGCTGCTTGGAAAGGAGGATGAGCAGGCTGGGTGGAGGTTACTAGAGGAATTCCTCCAGGACTGGGACCCACTGTGGTTACTGCTTTCATTAATTACCCCTGGAGAGAGCAGAAAGGCACTAGTGCCTTCAATGGCATTAGGCAGAAAGCTGGGAAGCGTTCTTAGAGAAAACCTGAATATTGCACAGAAAGGCAGCGGGATGGGTCTAACACTAACACAAAGAAACTCATGATTCTGTACTTAAGGACCGGCGAGAATATCAGCGAGCATCTGGAAGCTTATCAGTTGGGAGCAAGGGGAAAAGAGAAGTGTTAGTCTAGCACAGGATGTTTATGAGTGTTTGACACACTGTGGCCATAGAAAACCAAAGGTAATGTGATGAGTAGCTCTGCACACAGGTACTGCAGAGGGCTGTTGATATGTTTACAGGGCACAGACCAGGATGAGCATCACTGGGAAGGACAAGTACAACCTCGCTGGGAATACCCTGCCCCGTGAGGTCTCCTGTGCTCAGCAACGTCTGAATCAGAGCAAGAAGTAACTGGGATGAGCTGGTGTTGTAAGAGGA
Organism: Falco naumanni; assembly: GCF_017639655.2. Classification (NCBI taxonomy): domain Eukaryota; kingdom Metazoa; phylum Chordata; class Aves; order Falconiformes; family Falconidae; genus Falco; species Falco naumanni. The sequence goes on along the minus strand of NC_054060.1, from coordinate 12,240,792 downwards.
GACTGTACAAGCTGCTTCATTTAGCCTTGCAGAATGAAGCCTGAGAGGGGCTGTGATTATTTTCTATAAATACATCAAGGGGGTAAACACAAGGGAGAAAGAAGAGCTATTTAAGCTGAGGAAGAATATTGGCACAAGAACAAATAGATGTAAATTGATGAAGAATAAATTTAGACTGAAAAAAATTCTTCAGAGAAGCGAATTTTTGGAATGGCTACATAGTCAGGGAGCATAAACTTTCCTTCCTCCCTCCCAGCCTTGCTCAGGTACTGAGCAGGTTTGTCTGGCACGTTTGGGTGGGCTGACAGCACACTGCTCTCAAGCCATCCTCCCAGGTCTAGACTCTCATGCCAAGCAGACACAAGACACGCTAACTGGTATCTCTGATACCACAGAAGTCTCCAAGCCTCCATTCAACCCATAGTATCCACAAAGTTTCCGAGAGTTTCATACTTTCTTTTTTTAATCAATGAGGTTTCCACCAAGGCTGTGGTTTCCTGGTCATGGGCCAGTGGCCAGGAGGACCATGGAGCATCCTGCCCTGTACACTGGCATCTTGGTTGCCATGCTGGGCAGTGGCACAGATGCAACCAAAATCACACATGCCACAGACAGGGAGATACAGCTGATTTCTAGCCAGACCAGTCACCAGGTGCCCTTTTGCTGTTCAGGCTGATGGAAAAGCAAAGCTGATGGTGGGGAACACGCAGCACCTCCCTGGCAAAGCCTGCAGCTGGGCTGCTTTAAAGCAAATCAAAACATCACCCTTGGTAAGTGGGCAATGCGTTTCTCAGGAAGACTGGAAGCCTAGATGCGGCATGAAAGGAGTACCAGGAGGAGGCGAGAAGGACAATCACAGTAACAAGGTTGACACCACAAGGGAAAAGCCGCAGACCTCTCAGCAGGCATACCCTGCAGAGCTCGGTGGGGCTTGGCAGATCCTGCACTAGGGCAGAGCACGGTCAGGCCAGCTCAGTTTTGCTGCCCACAGCCTTGCTATGGGACCACAGATGGGACGTGGCCCAGTGCTGACTTGCAAGATGCTTGGATCCTCAGTGAAGACCAATGGAGCCACCTCCTCCTCTGCTTACACCCTCCTCTACTGAGGCTACCAAGATGCTGACGTCAGCACAGACACCTGGGTCCCCTCCGCCACTGCAGGACCAACCTGCTGGTTTCTGCCCCAGGCCTCTGCTGACAGGTGGGTACCCAAAGGCAGCAAGGCTTAACAAGAAAGGTTCATGCAAAGGAGAGCTCAGAATTACAGGATGTTTAACGTTAATGGGGATCAGAGACCATAATGCTAGGCTCAGTTCTTATGCTAGTGGTAAAGCAGGCTTTTAAATCACAGAAAAATAATTATCCATAGTTATACAGTAGCATTGTTATTAATAGACTCACAAAATATCATGCCTAATTGTAATGTACCACAATACTAAATGTATGTGGGAAACTGAGGCACAGAAAGTCAATGTCAGAACTCATCAGTACTTTGATCATCCCTTCTCTGTTGAATTATCGCGTTCTATCCTTGCAAGATGCCTAAAAGTCACTGCTGTCAAGGTCAGCGGGGTCAGCACCAATGTTAGGAATGGCGTTTCCCAGCTCTGTAGTGCCTTGCTCAAGCTGCAGCTGCGACCGCCCTCCCCACAGAGGTGCAACAGCCCAGGGAGTCATTTTGTCATGCTGAATCTTTCAATGTAGCACATTCACACTTGCTGGTTGGATGGTCTTCCTCCGTCAGGCAATTTATTTTAGCATCTTCTCTAAGCAGTTTTTTCTTAGAGCAAATACAGCATTTTTTCAAATATTTTTACATTATCGCAGCAGAGCTGATCTGATGATAGCCAACTAATATGGGACTTTACTTTTACATTTTGTGCAGTCTGCAATGAAATTAGATGGAGGGCTCCTGAGACATATGCATTTTAAGTCCTTGCATATTATACCAGATAGTGCCAACAGATATAGCAATGAACGAGTCAAATTCAGAAGTGGAGACTTAAGAGTATACTGCTGTTTCAATGAGTGGGGCAAAAGCACCATAATTTCTCATTACTCTTGCTCTGAGTCACGCATGAGAACTCTCCTGCAGACCCAAATGAGCTCATATACCCCTCAAGTGCAAATAGGAAATGCAGTCCTCTCCTCTGGACATCAACTACCAATTTGTGTGTTGCTTCTTACTATTCAGATCATATTGTGGGCTGATATCATCACTTTTGCCGTTAAGTTTATTGTTTTTATTTATACCAGCTGGAGTAATTCTTTTTAACAGAGGCTATCGCTGTTCTTTATAAATCTTATCACAAGGATAAATCAAGAGTAACATATATTTTTTGCCAGTCTACGAATCCATAATTGTCATTTACTCTCTGATGGTTTATGCAGATGAGGATCTTTCCCAATACATTTCTACACATACAAAAAAAAAAAAAACCAAAACATATGCTTCTCTAGAAAACCCAATGAATTTTAAATTGAAACCTTCCAGATTTTCTGTGCATGAGGGCTGATTTTATTTGCACATTGAACAAACTCCTGGAAGAGAAACACATTCATTTTAATACCTACTGCTGGATCTTAAACCACATTTTCTTCTATATAAAGAAAGTCTTCAGGAAAAACAAAATTAATAGAGTATTTGCTCAAAAGCCCTTCTGGCTCCGGGAACTTTCTCTCTGAAACACAACATGCTTAATGCAGCTGGGCATCTCTTACAGTTGTTGTGGGGGTGCAGGTGCCATTGAAGGATGCTGTGTGACATGGGTTACGGGGACCCAGGACCTCAGGCCCACACACCCCCCATCCCTTGCTTTTCCAAGCATCAACCCAGAAACTCCAGCTGGGCCACAGCTCAGTGATGGCTCCAGCTGGTGCAACGGTCACCGGGACTTGGGCAAAACGGCAGCAAAGGCAGCCTCACACACCCAAGCCCTTGCTTTTAGTCTGGTGCAATGTAAATCTTCCTAATGTACCAGTGCTTTAGGAGAACATAAAGGACCTTATTTTAATCTGAATCCATAGCAGAGAAAACAAGGTTTCATGAGCGTGGTACTGTTTGTGGGAATATTGTAGCTTCTTCTTTTTCCCCTAGTGTGATATAAAGGTTCTATTAAAAGAGAAAATATCAGTTTCTTAAAAAAAAAAAAAAAAAAAAAAAAAAGAGTAAAATTGATGCCCTTTCAAAATGAATAAATGTCAGTCCAAACTGATGGCTTAAGTTAAATATTAAAGATTAAAAAAAAATAATAAATCCCCTGAACTAGAGTTTGATTTATAAAGTACTGTTCCTTCAGAGAGGATTTGTGGAAGCAAGAACTCACTCTGTGTTGTTCTTTGTAAAAGAAAAAGAACAAAATCAATTTTTATAAAGCAAGATTATTTTAGGAGTCAAGTTATCAGAAACACCAGCTGTATCTGGGACATCTGTTTTTCTCTTCCCCATCTTTTCTCTCATAAGGCAGCGACTCCGGAAAAGACTGAAAAGGAGACCAGAGCCTGCCCAAAACTAGGTTATTACTGCTTTTCTTAGTGTGATTAGGCTCATATTTATTGAAACCTTACCCACTTTCAGCTAACCCGAGCAGCAGAAGCACAGCTCTCTTCCCCAGACCCACGTATGCTGCAGCCAGCAGCATCCCTGCTCCCACTGGCTCATCTTCTCATGCTGTCCTCATGCCAACAGCACCACACCATTGGGCACATGGGCATCCAGCACCCAAAAGTCACCTTTCTCCTAAGGGGGACCCTGCTGTGTACGGGAAGGCACTTGTTAAGAAAGCAAAAATACTTAATTATTTCTCCAGAAAACCCTGGACTCCTGAACAGTTAATTACAGGGTGATGTATGATAGCAGTTATGAACCTTGTGCCCCCTTTCCAAAACCAACACAGGCACAGACAATTCTTATTGGACTTTGAGCTCCTTAATCTCCCAGGCTCTTCTGGAAGAGATATTCACAGCATCTAACACTGTTACACAGGCTTTTGGAAAACATCCCCATCTTTCAGGAGCATGTATCAGGTCACAGCCCAGGAGACAGCGATTATTAAAAGCCCTTTATGCATGGCCAGTGGTTTACATCATATGGGTGGCCTGGTACCAAGCCTTCAACTGCCCAAAGCAACCCAGATCCACTGGATCTGATGAATCAGATCCGGATCTAAACTAGGTGAGGAGGTGACCCAGGTGCCTAGGAGCAGATAGGAAAAGATGAGTGAGGGGAGCTGTTGTGGGGCTGCAAAAGTCAGCATGGGGTACAGGAGAGCTTAAAAGATGTACCTTGCTCCTTCGTGATGGACACAAGCTGCCCATGGTAGTGGAAGGGTTAATCAAATGATAGCTCCCATGTGTGCATGTCTCACAAAGACTGTCTTTCACTGGTAGAAAAAAATGAGAAAACAGCTGCTAAAGAGAGAAAAAACATGCTATATGGAAGCAGCATTAGAGAACTCCTCTGGGCTTGCAATAAGTCACTGGAGCAAGTTTGTTCTTAAATGTGTCTGAAATGTCTCCAAAGCAAAACATGTTATTTTAGAGAAGGATGTTTTTATATGGAGCATAAAAGGTATTAGCTGCCAATAGAAGAGCATGGCAAAAGAAAATACTGAAGAACAACTGGAGTCTGTGTTAGTGGTTATCATGCATGTCAGCAATCAATATTAGAGTCTTGTTAATGCTGCCATGCATGAATTTAAAAGTATTAAAAACTCAAATGGACTAAGGGAACCCACACGAGCATAATGAAATCAGTTCGTTCACCTGCCCCCAGACAATTTAGAGAGCAAGTTTTCACTCCTTCCATCCTGAATCTGCAGCCACTTGTACAAGTGAGATCGCATCAGGATTTCAAACATCTGGCAAAAACCAGAAAAAAATTCAGATCAAGTTGGGCTTGGCTCTGTGGCTGCAAACACAAATCCTGTTACATGTTGCACACTGACAGCAGGATAGAAGCAGCACAAGGGAACTGCTGGGACCTTTGGTAAAGCAACCAGCACAAAACTTGGCCTGGCTTTCCACCAAATGCCCATGTTTTCTCTGAGCTCAGAAAGAGAGAGGCCAAAGGGCTGTCCTTGATTGTTACTGTTTTCTCCATGTTTATTTTCTCTCCAGAAAATGTTAAAATACTTATCCAACTGCTGCATTTTAGTGCTGTCTATGCCAAAGGGTCTGGGACTATTTTACAGCTCTTTCAGAAGTTTGGTTTTTTCTGGAGGAAAAAAAAAAGCTCAAACTGAAAGGAAATTGAGGATCTGAACAACTAGGTACACTTCAACTTGAACTTATCTGAAGTGCTGTTAGGCAAAACAAAGGGAGTTTATTAAAGCAGAGGTGTGCCTCTTGCCATGTGCCTTCCTGAATGCTCCCAGATGCAGATGCTAAGGCTGTGGGAAGTGTATCAAGGATCCAGCCTGATCCACGCTAATCAGCACTGGGCAAAATACCCCTTAAAAAGAAACAAAAACCCCAACAACAACAAGAAAATCACACTTGGAAACCTTGAATATTCCTAGGCAAACCAACCCAAAGTTTCATCCAGCTCTACCTCACCAAATGAGCCCAAAACCTTTAAATCTTACAGAAAACCATCAGCCTCCAGTCACAGACTTAGAAAGACAAAATCCACTTGCTTTTAAAGGTTAATTTCTAGCCATATTGGAAGATACTTTATGTGGATGGCTCAGTTGGCTCCATTATTAATTTAGCAAGTTACAAAACTGTTGGTACACCATGCTCTGCACTGGACATTCAGCTGTGCAAATTTTCCTCTCAACACTGGCATTTCATTATCTGCTTCTGTTGATTATTCAAATTGCATTAGATGTCAAGGCTTGCTAGATTCAAAGACCTCACTAAGATGAAGGCAGTTATATCCATCACAGACAATGCCAAGGAAATGAGTACAAAAGCTAAACCATCCCTCAGGATAACAAGTGAATAGTATGATGTAAAATATATCCATGCAATGCTTTATTTAAGTCTTTCAAAATGTCATGATACCTTAGATTTAATAGGGGGAGGTGGGGAGGAGGGGGAAATCCATCCAGTTTCAAGATCATGGTCTATAGCCAGAGCTCAGCGAACTGCACTGTTTTTTGGTTCTCACATATATAATTCATACCTAGCTCACCTCTGCAGTAATGGGAGGCATTTTTACAGTAGAGAAGCAAAGGAACTGAGAAATCACACTTCCATCTCCCTCTCCAAAGAGAGAGCCTGGTGCAAGTGTAGGTCCAGTCCCCAGCCGCCCTAGCAGCTTCAAATGTCCTCCCCGGACAAATAAGAGCTGAACCTGAAGATAAAGCAGCCCCATGGCTGCTCCAGCCCGTGCCCACCCAGCCTTCCCTCCTGCCTGGGTCTTCCCGAGGGAGCTCCCTTCCTGCCCAGGAGGTCTCCTGTGCCAAGGGCAGCCTTGCCCAGGGACCCTGCCAGCAGCACCTCAGTGCCCCCTCCCCTGCCAAGGCTCCCTCCTGCCTGCCGGCGTTTAGAGAGTCTCTCCAAAGCAGAGGTATTTGATCCCATGAACTCACTCCGGCACAAACAATGGGAAAGAGCCTGCACAGACAAAAAATTGAATTTGCTTTTGTTTAATTAAAAAAAAAAAAGGAAAGAAAGAAAGAAAAAGTGGAGATTGCCTAGTTACTCTCTCAGCTAACCATTTTAACCTCATTTTCCCCTACTAAGTAAATACCTTATGCAATTTCTGTGCTAAAAGCAGCTGAATGTCAGAGGCATTGATCTTGGCTCCAGCCTTTGTTTTTGTAGGCTTCATATCTACGCTGTTTTGGCACCACACTATTGGTTCCTATTAGTGTCAAAGTGCCACTTTCTGTTTTGGTTTTGCTTGGTCACAGAGCTCAGCCCCTTGGAGGGCAAGTGCCAGCCAAAGTACTTGGGGCGGCTAAACTGCCACGAGAGGAGACATTCCTCACGTCCCTAGAGCATCCTCCTTGTGCTTTCAGGGCACATAGAAGTACCAATGTGATGGGGAAATTATTCCACATTAATTCACTGCCTCATTTTGTACTGAAATTACTATGAACATCATTGCCATCAGGTGCCCATCCACCAGCTGGTGGTGAAGTAGCAGGAGTTACATCCCCACCGTCCTGGCTTGTAACCACAATTTCAGTTTGGAAGATGACAGTTCTGTCAAATGAGAGAGGGAAAAGCCTTTGCCCTGCACAAGCCCTAGGCTCATTAAAAGATCTTTTTTGTGATAAACTCCTTCTGTATTTAAGGCATCCCCATCGTTTTATTTCTGTTAACTTCTCCCAAAATACTGGATACAGTCTCCAGGTCCCTGCATGCTCTCTCAAAAAAATGTATAAAGCATTTTTTCCCCCTTCTATGATGATACACTGTGTAAAGGTACATTAATCACAGAGTTCATATTCATTTATTCATGCCATTACAGACAAGAAATATTCTTTGGGTTTGAAGGTTTCTTTCTTTAACAAATGAAGGTTGAGGTGCCAAAAAAGAAAAAGAAAGAAGAAAACTGAAAAAAAAAAACAACCCTACACCAAAATATTAAACATAGGAGAACACTGAGCCAATGCACTCATGGATTTCTTGCCAAAACCACTTGAAAGACTTTCACAACTGAAACCAGGATAGAATAAAAGAACTGTAAATGCTAAACGCACATGCTGAACAGTTAAAAACAAAATAAAAGGTGAACAGAAATGCTGACTGAAGAAACTTAGCTGTGATCCCAAGGCATTCCTGCTATCCACAAGAGCCCAAGCACTTCTCAGGGGCTGGAGTTACCCTTCCCTTGTCAGGCAGCGTGAAGACAGGGGTCCTCTTTGGGTCACAGACAGTGAATGACATGGACAAATCCTCTTCTCTGTCCTCTGCACTGTGACAGGGTGAGCAGACAGGGGAGAAGGCAGGAGTGAACTCAGATAACTTTTTCCCTACTCCCAAGACCATAGGACACCATGGGAAGGAAAAAAAAGGCACCTACTCTCAGCTTCTGAGCAAGGAGGGTTCTCCATAGGCTCTATATCTGGGCAGTGCAGGTTCCCCTAACAAGGAAACCACTGACCTCCCATCTGTCCCTTGCTGCTTTAACCAGACAGGGACATGTGTTTCTTCCCTCCGAGAAAGGTCAGCCAACGAAGGCCAACCCAAAGCATGCACTAACTTGGAAGGACGACAGTGCCCCAAGCCCACAGCTCCTACGCAGTCTGGCCGAAGAGGATTGCTGGCACTTACCCGTATCAAGGACAAGCAGGGAGTTAACAACTCAGACAAAACCACGTACCAGCATTTCTTGTAGCCTCCTGGCCATGCAGCTCCCCTTGGCCAGCTGAAGCAGAGGTAGGTGGTTTTAATCGAGATCTGGATTTGGGAGAGCAGAACACCCTCGCCCACAAGCTGCCAAGCCACAGTTAATTCACAACCTTTCCCACCACAAGGTCAGGTGCAAAGCACTGTCCTTCTGGGAGATATTTTGGGAAATTCCTACTCCTGAGCCATCACTCTCCTCACTGCCAAGAAGGATGTTTTTGCAGTTATTTATCCTTCTCATGGGAAGGGTCAAGTGTGGTGCTAGCTGGGAATTAAAACAAGCAAATGGAGATCAGTTCAGATTCAGGGCTCAGGGAACAGTCAGCAACTCCTTCCCAAGGAGCAAATGAGGTTGAGAAGTGTGAACAGAGCCAGCATTAGGTCCACACCATCTGCCAGCTCAGCCTGATTTGAAGATGACTCAACACCAAATTTTGACTCAAGAGCACCAAAGACAAGTAACCAGTGCAGGTTCGGAAGCAAACAGCAGACACAGCCAAGAAGGTGCAGTGAAACGCAAGAGCTTCTTCATAGAATGGTTTGCATCAGAAGGGATCTTAGAGAGTCCAACCCCCCACCATGGGCAGGGACCCCTCCCACCAGCCCAGGCTGCTCCCAGCCCCATCCAGCCTGGCCTTGGGCACTGCCAGGGATGGGGCATCCACAGCTGCTCTGGGCAGCCTGGGCCAGCGCCTCACCACCCCCACAGTGAAGAATTTATTCTTAGTATCTAAATCTACCCTCTTCTAATTTAAAGCCATTCCTCCTTGTCCTGTCACTACCTGCACTTGCAAAAAGTCCCTCTCCAGCTTTCTTAGGTACTGGAAGGCAGCCATATCTCCCTGGAGACTTCTCTTCTCCAGGCTGAAGAACCCCAACTCTCTCATCCTGCCTTCACAGGAGAGGTGCTTCAGCTCTCTGATTACCTTCATCACCCTCCCCTGGACTCAGTTCCAACAGGAACACGTCCTCTTGTTGTCCATACTAAGAGGCTAACAAGGCAGAGTGGTCTGTGAACACCTCTTGCAAGAAGATGTTACCCACAGGAATGGTGATCACTCTCAAAACCTAATTAGGTCTTGCCTACACCAAAATGTCAGAGTGAAATAAAGGTGTCTGATCCAAATTTGTCAAGTGCCTCCCAGCATTTCCAATAACAGACAGTGTGATTTTTGACAGAACTGTGATGTGTGAAGTTGAGATCTGTTTGCAAACTGCAGATGATGAAGACATGATTAAGGGAATAAGAATCACCCTTGGAGATGGTGGTCTTAATCTAATAGTTTCCATTCCTTGAATACTTGCCAATGTAAAGTCTGTACTACAGGCCATTTGCAAGTGACCAAGGAAACTTAAGTTGCCAGTAATTTCCTGTAACAGCCAGAAAACACAGTAACCAATAAAACAGAAGGAGAAAGCAAATTATTAAGTCTTCCAAAACTTCTTCAAATTCCAAGTTGGCCATTATTTTGTAGTTAATCTTCTGTCCGTTTGTGGTGATGAGGGAGGCAGATGTTTAATTAGTTTTAACAAAAAATTCCATTAAAAATTGTCTTGCTTCTACTGAACTAGATTTATAACCTGTGTAGACAGGGACAATTGAAAAGCCAGAGAAAAATATTCTGTGGGGAATCCAAGAAAATCTGTATCTCAGAACATTTTCTCCTGCACTCGGGGACCTTCAAGGTCTGTACAATCGAATCTACAAAACACGTGCATTTTTCAGCTGTCACCATCACTTATTCACTTAACAAAGGAAAAAGAAAAGCATAATTACTCATGGGTCCCTTTTTTAATTTGCAGGGTTAGCGATGTTTAAGAAAAAAAAAGAAAAAAAGAAAAACACACTGATGTATTACCCCTGCACTTACAACAGTAAGAAGATCGCAGTGGTTCCAGGCAGGCAGGTCCAGAGGGGAATGCTCAGGAAGCATTACAACCCACAGAGTTACCCCAGCCTAGTGCTAAGATCACAGGGTAGCATTCAGTTTGCAACACTCTGCAGTTTTTGTTTGCATGTTTTCAAGTAATACTTTGCACAGGGACTTGTTTCAATGTTATTCTGCCCAAACCACCTCATCAAGGCAATTTGTACACTCATCCTCCTCAAGTACAACTTCCCCAGCATCCTCAATTCAGCAGATGCAGCAAGCAGAAATGTTTCTTTTCTTTACTGTACCAAAAGTACTGTACTGTACTCAGCTACACTAGTGCCACTTTTTAATAAAAGTGTCTTTTCATCACAACCCCCCCAGCTGTAATAGGAAAACCCTCCACACACAGACAAACTGTTTTTAATAACTGCAAGCAGTTTCAAGCTAGTGTTTCAGAATCATTTATTTTACTATTATTCTGTTGAGCACAGAAAGACCTACTGTCCCAGTTATTTTGCATCTTCAGCCCTCCCAGTGCCCCACAAATACTGCTGTGGCTGAGAACAGATCCATTGCCAGGAGACTGGTAACATGATTTTCCACTTGTTGCAATTTTCTTTCCTCTTCTGCTAATTAACACTGCTATGAAACTCTGTGTTCTCCTCAACCTAAAAAATTTTAACATATGCAATAACATCAATAAACCTCACGATTAATTATTTGCAAATACCAATAAAAGCATATTTGGGGGCACTGAACAGCAACATCAATGTAAATTGGGCTTAGATATTAAGCAGATAGGGAGCTGAAAGGACTTTCTTTTGATCACAGAAAAAGCCTGTAAGCACAGTGAGACATGGGCCTCTTTCAGACTGCATTCTCATGTTTACCCATATGAAGGGGAAACAAAAAAAAAAAAAAAGGAGAAGAAGAATTACAAGCACATTTCTTTCAGGGTAGATTTCAGCCTCATACAAAATTGAAATTGTCTTCTTTAAATAACACTACCCTCTTTGCCACAGTAAACAGCAAACTACATTAGCCAAGACTATTATTTTAAAATGCTGTTAAGAAAAATAGGTTTTACTAGTAAACACAATCCTGTGCCTAGACTGGGCCTGAGAATCACAGAATTATTTAGGTTGGAAAAGACCTTTAAGATCACAGAGTCCAGCTGTTAACCCAGCACTGCCAAGTCCACCACTAAACCGTGTCCCTGAGCACCACATCTATGCATCTTTTAAATACCTCCAGGGATGGTGACTCCACCACCTCCCTGGGCAGCCTGTCCCAGTGCTTGAGTACACTCCTGATGAAGAAGTATTTCCTAATGCCCAATGTACCCAGCCAGCCCCTCAGTGTCCCCCCTGCAGTGAGGGCCCAGCGCTGACCCCAGGATTCGAGGGGCGGCCGCACCAGTGCCCAGCGCAGGGGGACGGTCACTGCCCCGGCCCCGCTGGCCACGCTGTGTCTGACACAAGCCGGGCGCTGCTGGCCTCCTTGGCCACCCGGGCACACGGGGGGCTCATGCCCAGGCAGCCCCCCAGGCCCTTTTGCACCCTGGATGTGACCCCGTCCCGCCGCTCCCTGGGCCCGGCGGCGTTTTACCCCGGGCAGAGCCCCCGGCCCGGCCAGGAGCAGCCGGGCTCTCCGGGAGAGGCTGTGGGAGACGCTAAACAATCCAAAAAAAAAAGCTGTGGCAACGGTAGAGCTTTCCTTCGTGCAGCTCTTACCTGGAGCTAAATTCTCCCCCCAGGCTCAGTCTCTTCAGCCCTTTCCCAGGGGGTTCAGATGCATCTAACTGGAGACTTTGGCCTCTCTTTCAGCTGGAGTCAGGCTTCTGTAGAGTTATTGCAACACCCAGCACACTGATCACTAATTGCATCGTTACAGGCTGCATCATTATGTGCCCACAACCAGTCCCCAGTACCGCCTTGCCCTTCACTAACAAACCTCACCTGGCTCTGGGAGGCAGCCTGCGAAGCCTCACACCTGACCAGGGGTAAAAGCCGTGAGTCAACATACACAGGAGCAAATCCTGCCAGAAAGGGGTCACTGCAAGGAAACACCGTGAAGATCTTTGCATTTCCACCAGAGCCAGGTTTCCCCTGGTCCTCAGGAAAGGGTGAGCATGGAGGTGGGCTGCAGCCACAGGGCTCAGCTCCAGCCCCCGGATCCTTACCACTCCCCATAGCTGGCCTGACCTGGCAAAACCTCCACTCACCTCAAGGCCATTCCCTGCTCAGAAATGCCTAGACAGTTTAGATTATCCTCCTTCCTTTCTGAAACGTGTCTTGTACTTGTGTCCTGGGCAGGAACAGTTTAGATAGCATAAATAGAAATAACAGATAACTATAAAGCAAATAGCAGCAGCATGGAGGGAACTGCATCTCCCAGAGCATGTTAAGGCAGTGTTAAGAAACAGGGAACAAGCTGCACTGAATATCAGATCAGGAAGGATGGCTTTTTTCTTCCTCCTCTTGTCCCTGGTGAAACCCCAAGGCATTTCTTGCTCAGTTCTCCAGCACACTGCCAGTGCCTCTTTTAACAGAAACTTGTTTTCAGGCCAAGCATGGGAATGGCAAACTCTGGTTAGTCAAGAAAACAACCTGCTCTCAATACTCCAACAGGTGCTGGGGTTTTCTAAACTTCTTTACTTTCCATGGCAGCAACCTACAGAAAGTCCTAGAAGGATGACTCTGTTTTCCCCTCCCTTTCCCTGATGACAGTCATCCCTCCCTCCCTCCCTCCCCATCAGCTCAGACACAGGTCCCCTTCCCCTGAGCACATCCCATTTGCCAGCCTTCCTCAAAGACACTCCCATCCTCTTCCTTTTCTGTATTTATCGCTCCCATCTAGTATCTCCCACTTCATCACTCAAGTAAAGGTTTATAGGAAGGAGTACAAAAGCACTTTGTGGGTATGGTATAATGGCCTAAGGAAGCTGCAAAGAACCACTCATCAGAAGAAAGAAAAAGTATTTTACTACACCATGTCACTTACATGTTTGGTCTAATCAGTGGGGATGGGTGGAGAGTGTTGTTTGCAGAGGTTTCAAGTGCCCTGCATGGGTTAATACAGCAGGACATCAAAATACAAGGGAGAAAACAAATGCAAGATGTACAGTGATACTAACGCCACAGCAGACCCAGGAATTTCCTGCATCTCAAACATCACTTTTCAAGGGGTGGGTAGATTCCCAGAGTGTTACTTTGCTCCACTCAAAGCAGAGTCCCTGAATACAGGGAGGGGAAGTGAAGAAAAACCCTGGGGATGTTGCAAAGAAGCATGTTCAAGGTGGTGATGGAGTTAACAAAAGTTCGGCCCATGGAGGAAATTGAATGGGGCCAGTGAGAAACAACAAGGAATCTTCATAATACAAAGATGCTGAGCAAGAACATTCAGGATCTAGATGACTTTGGCAGGATCTGAAGCCAGCCCTAGGGTAATAGAAACACTGCTGCCCAAACAAACTAGAGCAAGCACTGAGATGCTGTTGGGCATATAAAGCAGACAGCAAAAAAAGGGACAGGGATTATTGTGGCAGCAGACAGGTTCAAAGCAAATCACTAAAGACTGGAAAATTATGCCAGGAAAGAGTCACTGCATGCCCTGCTTCTCTGTAATCTTCTCTGCACAACCTCCGTGGGCCACCGTCTCAGGCTGAGGTCTCTTCCATGGGGGAACTTGTGCAAAGTGGGGATGGAATAAAAAAAAAAAAAACAACAAAAAAACACACCACACTTCACATGGTCCAAAAACAAAATGAACACTTAACTTCAATTTGCACTCAAAAAGGTGGACTTTGAGCTCTAAAACACAAATAGGGTGACTAATATGAATGAGTTAATAAAAATGGAAATCACCTCCATCTGAAGTGGAAGTAAAACTCAAAGCTTAACGCACTCAAGTTCAGGGGACTGGGTAATTCCTGAGGATAATGATAATTAAAAAAAATAAATCTATCAAGGCATAAATGGCAGTGTGCTAGGAAACAGCAAATGTAAAACTGTGTTTAAGAGAAGCCCATTAATCTGACTGCAATAGTGTGCAAGATTTCCTGAAGAAGTTATGAAGGAAACAATAATTAAAAGATATGGTGGTTAATGGAAAGCAGTATAAAATGTAGCATGGGTTTACAAAGGGAAGCTCATGCCAGACTGAATCCAATATCTTTCTTTAAAAAGATAACTGGTTTTCAACAAGGGAAATGTTGTAGTCTAATCTATTTGGATGTCTGTAAGGAGCTTGGCAATAAAACTGCATGAGAAATTGCTAGTCTGAACTAGAAAAAAAGAGGGGGTGCAACAAGAATTATTAGCAGGCGAGGAACTCACCAAGGAGGTGACCAGGATACATGCAGAGGGGTTATAGCTCCTGGAAGAGGCTTGGATCCCCTAGACTGAGCTTGAGGACAACCTTGTCCGGCACTTTTAGTGCCAGCACTGGCTCAGGCAGGTGTGAACTATGAAGGCAACTTGGGTGAGAGACCAGCACCAACAAGGCTGAGCTTTACTGCACAGGGGCCACAGAGTGATCTCCAGGACTGTATTAATAAAGTAGGTTTCTAAAAAAAGACAGATCTCTAAATTCACAGTCATGCATTTGGGTGTTAATGAACATCTGTGGTCTGACATGAGAGCTCATCAGCTGGAAAGGGAGGACATTAGCCTATCTCAGATTAGACAGGTGACACCAAATGAGAGGCAGCCATGAAAAAGAGAAACTCAGTCCTAAAATGTACTAAGTCTGGAATTTCTACTAGAAGTTACCCAAAGCCTTTGTGCAACATTACAGAAGAAAGCAGCAAGATGCCCATTGAGGATGTATGCACCATATTGTTGCTTGCATTTTGGAAAGTTTGAATGTCACACATCAGACACGCATGATGACCTTTCCAGCCATGGCTATAAAACCACCACCTTGAAGTGAGTAATACTATTCTTCAAAAAGCAAAAACCACCAACCAAAAACCTCCTCAGCTTGTGTTTGGCTGAAAACAAACAGCCAACAGATCCTTCCTGGTGCCACACACAAGTCTCAGCCCAGCATTCACCAGCTGATAGCTGCATCCCACCCGCCACAGACTGACTGCCAACAAAACTTTTTCTCCATGTTAAGTTCTTGCCCTCCCATCTTTTACCTTAGACAAACCTTAAAAAATAAATTAAGGCCATTGCTGGGTTTCTATGGTTGATGAAATTCAATTCTCACATCTCAGGTACTTAATAAACCTACACACAGAATGACCTTTATTCAGGGAATGTAACAATTTATTGTCCTTTGAAGTAGACAAGGACAGTGGTGTAAGTGTCCTTAGCTTTGGAAAAGTTCTGCAGAAGTTTTATGTCATAAAACATTCAGTTTCTGATGTTCCCCGAGTCTGCAGTTCTCTCCATAGCTGCAGAACAGCTTTGTTTCTTCACATGGCTTCAATCCATCCTCTGTCTGTTCTCTGCCATCTCAGTCACATCGCTGCAAGTGACAAGGTGTGAAGTTTGCTTCATACTGACAAAGAGGAGACCCAGATACTCTGTCCCCAGCTTTGAGCTATGGATACTGCTAGGGCACTGAAGATGGACATCAAGCATGTGGCAGACCATCTACCCTACAAGGATCAGCAGCATTGGCCCCCACCCACAGCTGGACTCACTTCAGTGATGTTTTGCAGCATTCAAGGCTGTTCTCCATAACTGAGAGGGAAACCCCTTGAAATCTGCTATGAGTGTAATTTAGAAAAAGACACCCGTTGGCAAAGGAAAGGATTTGGACCACTCCCTGCCATCAGACAGGGAAACAATGTTTGTTTATTTTATAGTGTATATTATTTGTGGCTGTTAATCAATACTGTACTGGCACCAGTCAAACCCAGCACCAATCTACTGTGGAAAAGCCCAACACAAAACTTCCCTGAGCCATGCCGGCCAAGTCCAATACCAAAGAGGAAAGACGTTGGTCTGGACCATAGCTAGCTGTGTTGCTGCTTTGGAGACTTTTCCACAAAGGCACCTTCTCCTTGCATTGGAGGAGCATGCTCCCACCGTGAGTTTTCCCCAGGCACAGTGGCTTTTCAGCTCCACAATCACAAGCCAGTGCCTAGAAGGCACAATTTTCCCTATATTAGCAAAGTGCTAGATACTTCGGCAGCATAAAAGTGTCTATATAGCTATTCAAGAAATAAAATCAGGAAAGGCTGCACACACGAGTGGTACTAAACTGCCATAAAATTGAAATCAGGCTGCATTACATTGCACAAACTTTCCCCCAAACCCACTCCAAGTAAGGTTATTAAATAGAAGTGACTCAAGTGCTGTAGAGGAAAAACAATATGAAAATTCCTGAGAAAGCCAATGTATAATTTTCCCATCTCAAGGCCATAATGTGGCAGTGCTAGGAAGGTTTCCTATTTTGGAAACATCAGGCAGGCACATTCTGTCTTCATCCCAGTATGCTCTAATCAAAACCATCCCAATCTCAGGTTCTGCAGCTATTTGCAGGAACAGCCAGCAGCATGCAAGCGATCAGAGAGATTACAGGAGAGATGAGTCCCAACCAAACAGCCTTAGCTGGGTCTCTTACCCTCCTGAAATGCATGTGCCTCTGCTTTAATATCTTTGTCCACCACTGCACAGACCAGATGGGAACAATACAGGCAAGCTGTGAGCAGTATGGCCGAACCAGGCTTTCCAGGCCATCAGTCTGGATGCTAAAGATAATGTGGTTTAACTGCACTTTCTGTGGCATGTGTTGCAGCTTCTGGTACAGTGAAGAAAGCAGGGAGGAGGCTGGGAGCAGGGTGGGAAGGTGCTCAACCAGCCTGGAAAGCACCTGCAAAGAGCAACAGAACTTAAAGTTAGAAGTTTGCTTTCCGACAGGAGACAGAAGAAAGTCCAGGCCTGATGTAATTTATGGTTTAAACTGTTTTAAAGAGGCTCAGCTATGCACCGACGCATGCCTGTGCCCTCCCTGAAACCAGAGGTTTAGACATTGTGAAATGGAAATCAATGCCAATGAGCCAGAGCTCACTTTTCATTACAGAAATAATGAATAAACAGCTACTCCTCACAAAGGGCAATAGAAAACTTTACAAGACCATCCACAATTTGAATCTTAACAAGCTTAAAATATATGAATACCATGAGCATTTTATCTTTTATGAGAGGGGGAAAAATATTAATTTACTGCTGAAGAATATTCTGATTTTTAACCTCCTGTGATGAATCTCTCAAAGAAAATCAAATCACTTTGCATTACTACATGTATATCATCATATCATACAGAGGTACCATTCAGAATATAATTGAATAAAGTTTTTAATCTTAGATTACATTCAAATATAAGTAAACAGTTTTCTCACTATTAAAAAATATCACTCTTACTTAACAGGTGGCAGATGCAATGACAGCTTTTAAAGAGATTGTAGTATTAAGCTGAACAAAATGACAAAGCTGATGGTATCTCTTCAGTGGTCTTTAGAAAACAAAGCTTGCTTGCAAACATTTAAGTCACTGTCTCAAAAGCTCTCTGGGAAAGACCAGCTATACACGGAGATGGTCAGAAATTTATAGAAGACAATTGAGTTTCATATGCAGAAAGTTAAATGTAAGGTTTCAAAAAGCCACAAGAAAATTGATATAGTTTATAAACCAATCTCTTACTATTTCTCTTAATTATTCTCTTACTCCTATTAGCTTTTTGAGGAGAATATGGGTGGTGGGAGTGTTGGACTGGACATTTAAAGGTCCCTTCCAACTCAAACTATTCTATGATTCATATGAGTAACTTGTCCTGAGAGCTGATATTTATCTGAAATGATTATTATGGGAAAAGGCAATATAAAACCTTGGTAATCAGTTTGGGGTGGGTTTTTTTAATTATTTCTGCTCATCTCTATAAAAGGATACCTTGAAATACTTCTCTTGAAAACCTGTGATAGCTTTCACCAAAAGCTTTCTTTTAAAGAGATGAAAGAAGTGCTTTGTTTCTGGCACAAGGGCAGCTTGCTCAGATGTCCCCAGTCCCGCAGTTGCCCTCTCCGGTGTCTGGTCCAGCTGGACCCTCACAGCCCTGCAGAGAGCACAGCCATAAGCCTCAGTGAAGCTTATGGAATAGCTAATAAAACACAATTAAAATGCCAGTTTTCTTCATATCCTGCCTGTAATCAGTGATTTGCTGCCCACGGGCCCCCATGCCCACCAAGCAGGGGGAGGATGGGCTGCAGTGCTGACACAGGGAGATGTGCCACTGAGCCACAGGGCAACACAGCCCCAGCACCCCCAGACTCACAGCAGCCATCACAAAAGCAGCACCAAAGAAAGCCTGCTTAAGGGTGTTTTTTCCTCTCTGGCTCTCGGTTGAACCCCCTTAGGACACAGCTCTCGCTTCATCCATGCCTGTCCTCTCACTAAGCTGAGCCCCGCAGAGACACTGGGGCAGCTCAGGTGCTGGTGTTCAGCACTGCCTCTTTTCATCACCTTTTTGGGCACATCTGCCCTTCCAAGGATTTAAGAAAATCAATATCCTCGGGTCTGTGAGTATAAGCAAGAAACAAGGTTCCTAGGAAGAAGCACTATATTTCATTAGAACAGTGATGATGTTAGGGAAAAAAAAAAAAAAAAAAAGGCAAAATGGAAAGGAACATACTTGCCTGGAAGCCTTCCTCACTGCTTCTTACCTTAATACAGATACTGCAAACCTCCTTCTCTAGACATACAAACATTTAAAGAGTTTGCAGAATTTGCTGAACACAGTGAAACTGGCTCCACCTCAACACAAGAGGTCCCACAGTACAACCATCCTGCAATAATATCCACCTGAAAAAGACATTGCTTTCAAAAACCAGCATGCCTGCTAAACTGAATGGTATTGCAGAGACCGTGAAATTCCCCCAAGATGGAGACAAAAATGCAATCGTCCACCGACAACCAGTGGCCTCCAGGTTAGTGCTGACTTCACCCAAGCCAAGATCCCCCAGGGATTTCTTTGGGTGTCTCTGCTCCAGCCCCCCACCTCACTGCCTGATCTATACATCAAAATATACCCTATGCTGCTGCCCTGCACCAGGCTTAGTCCTGCTTAATCTGCATGGTGCCCACTATGTCCCCGTGAGATTGGGAAACCCCTGCTGTCAGAATTGCTCTCTGTTGAGAATGGTTAACAATCCAATTAGCTGAAAATTAGCTGGTTTTAAGGTGCAAAGCAAGAAGATATTTAAGTCAGGAGGAATCCTCCTCTTAATTAACTTTGGTGGAAAATAAGTTTGTCGGATCAGGTATGGATGTTTGTTTTGGTTCACTAGGTTTCTTAATAAACACATTAGCCATAACATACTATGCTGAGCTTAATTGCACAGCTATAACAAAATTTAATAAAGGACATAGTTAACAATTGCTAAACTGCAGTTGCCTCTGTTATTGCTCCCAGAGTTATTACACACTGTAGTGGTCACCTCATTACCCTGGGGTCCGAGCAGAGCAGGGACTGCATCAACCCGTAAGAGGCAGAAAAGGGGAGAGACTAATATACACTTAAATAATTGTGTAGCAGAGTTTTATAAATTTCAATTTCTGTTAACACTGCTTCCTATAGAGAACAAACAACTTCAGCTGGCATAGCCCATGCTTCTCCCACCCAGGAGCCATTCTGTTCCCTCACCAAGAGCTGAGATCACTGTGAACTTAGCTGCAGAGATGCTCCAAGCACTGAGGACCAGTCCTGCTAAGCTCTTCAGCAACGCACCAGGATGGAGGATCACAGCATCAGTCGCTCCGGTAGGGCTCTCATAGGCCAGGGAGGAGTAATGAATCATTTCACTTCAATCAGTACATGCCTTCAAGCATTTCTGTTCACAAGCTGCTAAATTTTGGAGCCAAGAGCAGAAGGAAGAGGTACAACCACCACCTCCCTACCACCATGGGGCATGCCATCACTGCTGTAAGGATTATGAGGGTTTGCCCAGTTCACAGCCAGGGCACAGCCAAGCAAAACGCATGCTTTGTTGCTCAGTAGCAGCATTACTGGAGCCCTAGACAGTTTTTTGAGTAGTACTTGCCCATGTGCTGAACAGGGCTTGAATAATGAGGAGCACTCATTTAGCATAAGAGGAATTAATGCCTCCACAAGCATGATCTTCCTCTGGCAAGAGAAGAAATCCAGACTGGGGCTATTGGGGAGCCATCCCAGCATGGTACTAGCACAGAGAAACTGACGATGCAGGAGCATGGCAAGGGCAGAATGGGTGAGATTCTACAATCCCCTGTGCCAAGAGCAGCACGGAGCAGCTCTGCACACATGCTAGAGGAGACATGTCCCACCCCAGGGAACCCTCCAGGCACAGCCCCACCATGCACGTTCCACACTCAGTACAGGCTGACCCAGCCAAGGCAAGGAGCAGTAATGACAGAGACACAAATAATTCTGGTGCTGTCTGACACAGCTTCGACTTTCTGTTCCTCCTGATAAGCTGAGCAGCAGCAGTTGATCCCAACACATACATACAGATATATAGATAGTATATATGTACATATAAAAAACACATGTTCATGTGATTCATGAGATGGACATCTTCCTTCTCTATCCATATCCCTCAGTCAGCACACAAATTACCCACAGTCAATCAATCATTCTGCTATCAGCACCTATCACCATAGATTAACTCCAGCGATAAGATGAAGTTTAGATATAGGCCTCCAACCTCTGGCTGGTGCAAATGAGTTTACACAGCCCGTACTCTTGCAATCCCATGAGAAGCAATAATACCTACTACCTCTGGTTTAATGATGAGCACAGACTGCATATCCATACTTTTACGGATACCTTGGAGAAAGGTGAAGGGAAAATGTACTCCATAAGCATACTGATGAGTTATATAGAAGTGCTCCCAGTACCTATTAGACCGTCTAATATGATGTAGCCTATTAAGGGGAATGCAGGCTGGATGAATTACTGTACTCCGTTCATTTTATGAGCGGCAGGCAGAGGGGCTGTGGACAGAAGGAAGTTCTCTGACTAAAATTTAATCAGACAGAAGACAGTGCAGAGAGTTTTTGCTGCTGTTTCACCCATCACCCCTCAAGAGGAGATAAATGATCTTTGCTCAGCTGTGCTGGTGGAGAAGAATTACTGCCACACTGAGGGAGAGGGTTGAGGGCATTTTCTCCACAAAATAGACTCCAAGAGCTGTTCATTTGCTTTTGCCTCTTCCCAAAAGCCAGTCGTGTCCCAAGCCATCCATTGCACATGCCCTCAAAATGGTGCCATTTGTTCCACTCCTTGGTAAAGTCCATTTTGGTCTAAAACAGCAGCAATTTAACAAAGCAAAAATAAATTCAACTTTTGGTAGATGAAGCGTATTAGTCATGGAAAAGGTCTGCAGCTTTCCTCCCTCCACTTGGAATTGCAGCCTGTACTTGTCCTCAGGTGGTTCAAAGCATTTATGTTTGGAAATACTGGTTGTCTGCAAGTAAAATTATGCATTGCCATTCAAGGGAAAGGGCAAAAATTCTCCCCAAAGATTTTGCAAGGCATCTGATTCCTGGCTGACCATACACCTCTCCAGACCACACAGGCATCACTGATGACTCAGCTAGCATTTCCCCACTATTTACTGAATATTCTCTATTCAAAGGTGGTAACAAACAGCAGAAAGAAATAACCCATTTCAGTTGTGTCACAGTAGAAAGCCCGAAGAGCATCAATTAAGGTCAAGGGAAAGATTTAGGAGGACTAAGAGCACAGGTGCAGCCAGCAGCAAAATATTGCCAATTAACAAAAAAGTGCACAAGATGTTCATTCTATTTAACGTAGTTAAATATTGAGATTAAATGTTATGAACTATTAAACAAAATTAAAGCCAAAATTAACTGTCATGCATGCTACGCTTCTCCTTATAATGGTTTATTAACGGTGCTGGCTGAGGAGCACCACACACCACCGATGCTGCTCCCTCCCAGGGTCTGCCTGTTAGATCTCGTGCACTGGGCTCCCCAGCAAAGCTGCTAGGCAAGTGCTTGCGGTTCAGGAGCCCAGCCTTGTCCATCTGAGCTAGAAACAGCTGGCGATGCATAATAACCAGCAACCATCTCCAGAACATTTCAAGTGACAGCTCTTTTCAGAGCAGCCTTAAAATCCCCTCCTTCCACATGTTTGCTAATTAGTCACTCCTAAAAATACATCATTTGCCCTGGAGACCAAGAGGATTAAGTCAGATTATTTTTTTAAAAAAAGATTACATGATATTTTTATAGGAAGAAAATCTGGAAAATATATGGAAATGAACAAGCTCTCCAAAAAGGTTCTCTAATTTTAAGTGAAGACTGTTCTGCATCACCAGCTGTTTATATGCACTGACTGAAGGCTTAATTGACAAGGGATAATTGCTTATTCTTCCTAATATATGGTGGATTGCATTTTTCTGATTCAGCACATCGTGCTGATGAGAAGCCTGGCAAAACATTTGTGACAGAATCAGTTTGGAGAGCAGGAGCGATACACACTTTTCAACGGGAGCAGGTCACTTGGCTACATGATTGCATCTGCTTCGCCCCAAGCACTGGAGAGCCATGCTGAGTCTTGAAGGAAGCCCACGGCACCACCCTTGAGGGCTGGGTCTCCATGGTGCTACAGAATAGTTCAGCTGGTAGCGCTACAGATGTACCAGCAAATCGTCCCTGGTGCAAAATCTACCATCAAGGAAGCACAGATGTGTTCTGACTGTACAGCAGGACCAGAGGTCAAAACTGCAAAAGAGTTTTAATGTTAGGAGTATTCACTAGTCAGGTGAATGTATGATCTACTTAAGACTACAAGCATTTAATAATGCTGTTTAGCAAAGGCTGATAATTGCTTTGCAGAAAATATAGCACAAGGAATGAGTGGGAGGAGGATTTAAACCTCTGTAATACCTGAAAGGAAAAGATATTTGTCCTTAAAATGCTCCACAGCACTTTAAGCTGGGAAAAGGTTTTTCAGAAAGGCTCTTATGGATTTGAGAAGTGCATTTCAAAATCTTTCCAGAAGACTTGGAGATTAAGTTGGAAGAAGTTTTTGTTGGGTGCCCTCAAGTCCAACCGATTTCCCAGGCTCAGCCTGAGAGCAGCAAAACTCCTCCTCAGTTTAGCATCACTTCCAGGGTAGTACAAGGTCTTGTCAGCATTGACGGAGAGGTCCTGTACAAGACAAGAGGACAGAATTCTTCCTTGATCAAACACCAGTTTTGGTGCTCAAGCAATTGCTTCAGGCAAGTGAGGCAGACCATGGTAGTACTTTATGGATGTTCTCACAACCCACCCCAGCCCTACTGACTTCAAAGGTTTTGGATGAGGCTGTAGCACTTCAGGAGTATCTCCAGCTCTGTCTTACCAGCCGAGAAGCTTCTTTGAAATGTAAGGCAAGGAAGGATATTCTGAAGCTTGTCATTTTCTGCATGTTCAACTTGTTTCAGTGGGAAGATATTTACCTAATCCTTTTTAGCTCTGGCTACAGAGAATAATTGGCCAAGACTGGCAGATAAGCAGTTAAAATTCTCCGGTTCCTTTTTCAATTAAGGCTTTCTTGAAAGTAACCCATGTCACATTTAATGAACTTAAAATAATTAATGCTTATTCAGTAAGTTTCACTGGAATTAATTTTTGCTTTATATCCAAACAACACTTCTGATAGGTTGAAATACAGTATCTCTTAAAATCTGCTGTTGGGAGATGTAATCTATTTCCTTCAGATTAATGCCAACATTAGTGAAAACATTTTTTGAGCAATGTCACTGTTCAAAAAAACTTTTAAAGGATGGAAAGTAAGTTACATATGCAGAGGTCCAGGGTTCATCTTCTCTTGTGGGGCACACAAAGGTGTCTTCTTGCTAGCTGTCATCATCACATGTGCTTGGGATGGCTGCTGGGCACACACGGGTCGAGGTTCACCTTCCTGCCTCATGATGGGACAGGGCTCACTGCATGGCCACCAACTGACCGAGTCAAGGTCTTTTTGCTAAGTCTGCCTCCAGTGCATGCATCCCACATGATCACTTGTTGGGTTGCGCTTCACAGCTAGACGATTCCTGGCCACAGGCTGTGCCCAGATTTGCACAGGCACTTGAAAGCATCCCGATGGTCAATTCTTAAGAAACATCCTTCGCACAGACCTGTGTGGGAGTTAGTAATAGCATGCAGCAAAGGGCAATGGCAGTCTGTCAGCTAGTGTGATGTTTTGCCCTGGCATAGCTTCAAGTCAAAGCTGGACAAAGAGGAATCAAGGTTGGATGTCATCACCTAGATGTTAAGATTGAGTAATATTGTCCTAGCAAGTGACACTGAAGAATCTCAGCAAAAGGCAGAGAAGCACGAACAAGATGCAGATTAATAACCACTTTGGCTTATCTGTTCTTACCTAAGAGAAGGAAGAGTCTGTAACAGCAGAGGAAGTGGTCCCAAGCAGCAGCAGAAGCTTTAGGAAGCCTTCTAAACACCCACACCCCCAAACCTCTTTACCCATACTTTGGCAGTGTGTTTGTCTTGACGGAGAGGTGGGATACACCCGCTTCAGCACCCCAAGGACGGGCCCTTATTCAGCGCGACTCAACATGCAGCATTAAAGTCTTTGCAACACGACATGGGAGCACAACACATGTAAAACATCACCATTACAGGTTTCTGCTGCTCAAGTCAGGAAGACAAGAAGGGAATAGTGGAAAGCTGTGAGGCTGGATTGTGTCTTCGAGGCATTTTAGGGCTCCAGCAGTGATGCCAAATTAACACAAACAGCCAGTGCCAAGAGCACTCCCAAAGCACAAGGTACAGATTACTCTGCAAAATACAGACATCAGCTTACTATCTCCATGTGGTGTGTTTTCCAGAGGCCCTGCTGCATCTAAGTAGAGCTGTTTTCTTAACCTACTGCTGTAGGCTATGGGTTTAGAAGCAATACAACAGAAAAAAAGGGAAAGGAGAAAAAAAAAAAAGGGGGGATAATCCAAAGAAAATAAACCTGCACTTGCTCTCAAGAAAACTGCTGGCTCATTCATCAGCCAAGAATTGAATGGCAATGGCTGCTCAGCTTGGGTTTTGCTGTGCTGCCCCATGAAAAGAGGCACTTCCAGCCTGAATTCACTTGCTCTGCGCACTAAGGGGTCATTATAGATACACAGTTGACAGAAGGCAAATAGTTTGAGATCCATTGAGCACTCCTGCTGCACAGAGGCTATGCAAGCTGTCATTCACAAGACAGGGGTGTGATTGCAAGACACAGTGTCTCTCCCGCTAGCACAGATAAGATGACCAGCCAGGACACAGCCCGGAGTCCCTGTAGACATGTCCTAGCCTCCATCTGCACCAAGTCCATATTGCAAGGCATACTTCCCTGAACTCCAGCCTGGAGGTGGGCCCTCTGTGCCCATCGTGGCCTGTCATTATTGCTGTCATCGGAGCCCAGTGCTTGAAGCAGTGGCAACACCAGCATGGTTCTCCCAGCTTGTACTCAAGTTCATCCTCAAAGGTACAAATGAGAGCTGCAAGGTGAGGCACCTTCAAAATATACAGATCACACCAGCCCGTCAAGGTGAGGTGTCCAGAGTCAGCTGCTGTATGAAAACAGATTTCTCCATCAAACATTTACTTTGATCCTATCAGCCTACATTCAGCCAGTCCTGCTATCTGCCAGGGACAGTAAAAGAGGTACAAGAGACGTCAGGGCAAATAGGAAATCAAAGATGTTTCCTCTGCACTTCAGAATATAAGAATTGAGGTACATCCGTAACCTCAAGAGCTCTTCAAGTGATACTCAGAAAAATGAGTTACGATGCACATTTAATCCAAAGAAATTACTCATGGCTGCTGAACATGAGACACTGTTAAAGCCCAGTGGCACTGCTGAGCAGCTTTCCATCTCCCCCGTTGTAATGTCTCTTCATGCTGCAGTTAATGGGTCACGAGGATGGAGGCTCACACCTGTGGGTTAGTCAAGGGTTGGGTTTTGCTGTGCTGCCCCATGAAACACAGGTTGTGACATCAACCTGTGAGATGGAAACACAAGGGACAGGTGTTTGGGGGGCAGCTATGTTGATTGGCCTCAAATGTGTTTCTTATTTTGTACCTTACCGATGGAAACTAATTTCTGCAGTGATTTGGGTGATGGTAGCTGGCAGCTGAGGGACAAGGGAACTGGACTGGCTTGTCCACACTGGCCAGGATGAATATCTGCTGCAAGAGCATCAGGTGAGCTATTAGGGGATAGGGAGCAGGAAGGGTTAAAATTCAGGCATATTTGGCATTACAGTATGGTACCTCTAATTAGGATCACAGGAGACAAGAGAGGGACAGCCAGTTTAAGACCCAGCACAGCAAACAGCTCAAGTCAAGCTGTTCTAGTTTGCAGGCACTGCTGGTCTTACCCAGGGTTGCTGGGAATACGCAGAGCAAAAGGCTCAAAGAAAGCTGAGAAAATGAGTAAGGAAAGTAAGTGTGCTAGGGATGCAGACCATGTAATTACAGGCAGAGACACCTGGCTGGCTTAAAGACAGAGGTAATTGAACTTAAGTTCATTAAGGGTCTAACACAAGACACCCAATGAACTCAAGTGTCAGTACTAAATAGAGAGTAGGAAATTAGCTCTTCACATTCAATACCAGTTTGTTTTGCACATCAGGATCGCAACAGAGCGGCTTGGGCACAGCTGGGAATGGGAAGTGAGCAAGAACATTTTCCTGCAAGTTCATCTAGAAGGGACAACACAAGGGAGACCAGGGAAAACCAGGAGACCAGTCAAGGCACTCACAGCAGGGACTTGCAGTTACAAACCTCTGTCAGCTTTGCAGCAGCTGGGAGACGCCTCTCCATGCAGCAGCTCTGGCTTATTATGGCAGCTTTGCACGGTGCTACACCCTGCCTGAAGATGAGTCTTCCTCATATCTCCTGCCAACACTGCCCACAAGCTCACTGGCATGCCTTAGCCGGGGCAGCAAGGTCTCTGCTCTGCTTTGCAACAGCTGAGGAGTCATTCCTTTAGATACACCACTGATTTCCACCTTGGAAAATTTAACTCGTTTAAACCAGTGGTGGTTTTCCTTTGCTCTCCTGGGTTAAGTCTCTTCACTGTTCAGACTCTTCAAGCAACATCAGGATTAATAAAAGAGGGAAAGAAAGGAAGGACATATATTAAGGTTTAAAGGCAACTTTTATAGCTGGAGACTTTGGAAGAGAGTAGAAATCCCAAACACATTGCTTCATTCTTCTAGGACAATGGCTTTTGGATATTCAGATTGTACCTACTTTTTGGTCACCAAAAACATTTATTTAAGAACAAAGGGGACCCTTGTTAAGGGCATTCCTTGCCCTAAAAAAACAGGAGACACTCTGCCTCTTGCAACGAGCTCCACATTCAGACAGAAAATAGCTTTTTCAGCCCTAAGCTCACAGCATCCAAGAAGCCGCTGACTGTGCTGGCCAACCCCTACCTAATGGGTCAATGGGGACAGCACAAGGATCTTATTGGGGCAGAACAAAAGGGTTTGCAGAGGCACTAAGCTCCAGAAACACACTGGGTTTCTTGTACCTTCTTCACACTACAAAATTGCCCGGGGGGGGACACAACAAAGAAGACCCGCCATAGTCTACATAGATTGCAGCAGCGTGCTTTGGACCAACATTCAGTTTGTGCTGCCACCTTGCCTATACGAGTTCCTAAACAGAGAGAGTTTTCAATCCCAACCACCACCTAAAGCGAAGACACACTGCAAGAAGGTGGAGAGAAAGCCACTTCCCTAGGCTGTATCAAAGCTGTTGGCAAAGACAAAGGGAGAACCGGAGCCTCTTCATGCAGGAGGTGCTGAACAAACAGCAAGCTGTGCCCAGGAGCAAGGCCACTGAGGGCACCAGCTGCTTTGCAGAGCTAGACAGAGCCATGCGTGGCCATCCCACTCTTGGTGGCAGCTCATGTCCCAGACCACGGTTGGAGCCACCCTCAGTGTCACAGGTGCTGCCTCACAGCAGCATAAGGATGCACGTAGTGCTTCAGAAGAGAACAAGCTGCCTCAGACAAACAAGAAAACTTGAATTCCTGCCCAGCAAATCATCCCCTTGAAAGGGAACTTTCAGATCAGCATTTATTAATTCTGGAGTGTGATTTTGTTTCCAAGAAACTTTGTCGGCTGCAACAATAAAAAAAAAATTGCTGGTTTGGCAAAGTTTCTGATTGAGAATTCAAGTGACAGCATGAGTGTTTTGCTGATAACAAAATCATATACTTTTTTGTTTTATAGCCACTGCTATGTGCCGCACAGTATTTATGGGATGTGCAGACAAAAAAATCTATACACTCAGCACAGCTCCAACTTCTTTCCCCTGGACAGACCTTTTCCCTACCAGAAGTTTTATCTGATCAAAGTACAGATGTTACCTCCCAGAGGTCCAACAAACCGACAACTCTGCTGCACGCACGTGGGCCAGCTCGCCCCTTCTGCGTGGGACCAGGACAGCCAAGAGGCATGAGGCAATGCAGGTAAGAGCTGCACAAGGCGCATCCTCATCCGTGCCCATGAAATCCTGTTAGCTGGGGTGCAACAGCCCCTGAGGGCTGAAGCCAAGGAGGCAGAGGACCTTGCAAAGGGACATGAGCTAACAGGGCTACTGCTGCTTCAAAACCCCCAGGCTCCCCCCAGGTCCTCAGCTCAGCCACGGCAGCCCCAAGCCAGAGCCTCCCAGCCACAGCATTACTTTAACCAGCATACGACAAAGCCTTCACCAAACGAATCTCACTGGGGAAACTGATCTGAAATTTAGTTTAGCCAGGGAAACACACAGCTGTCTTGCTCCTATCACAAGGCACATAAAGACACACTTAACAGCTCAGTTTCCCTCCTATATTTTCATTTAAATCAAATCAACATTAGCCCAAATAGATGCTCTCATATAAGCTGTTTCTAGGCAGCCTAGCTTATGAGCATTGTTTTATCTGACTTGAAAGTTTTTTGTGGTTTGTTTTTTGGTGGTTTGTTTGGGTTTTTTTTAACACCTCTTGCAGTTAAGACTGGAAGCTTAAGGCAATTTCCAGCTCTAGCTCTTGCATTGCTCAGTTTGCCTAATAGATCTTTGGGCAATGCTGCCGATTACTTGATTGTTACTAGATCTCACGTTGCCACCTCTGAAAAAACAGTGTGTTGACAGACACCATTGACTGTAGGTCAGAGCAAACAGCTGGCAAATGGCTACTAGTGTTTCTGTGGAGGAAGCAAGACTATCAAGCCTGGAGTATTTGTCAGACTGCAGGAGAGCTGACTTGCCTGCTAAACAGGGTGGGTTGGGGATTTTTCCTCCATTCAGACAAGGAGGGAGTAGGAATCTCATACAGCAGCTTTCTGGAAAGGAACAGCTTTCCAGTATAGCAATAGCAGCTCTGCCTGAATTACCACTATCCTGACAGCCAGGATATATTGTCTTACTACCGTGAGAACAAAATTCATCGATTTGCAGCTACAACCCATACCATTAATCATCTAGGTCCAGAGATTTTACTTTTGTGCATCTCCAGCAGAACCCTTTGATATTTAAAAGATGTCTTTAGCCCCAGGTGATGGCTCTGACATGGAGGTTCAAGAGCACAAGCCAGGACCACATGTTTCCATTTAGGCAAATGACCATGGTATGACTGGGGGGCACGGTGAAGGGCCTCGACACCCTATTTGATACCTGCCTGCCTTAAGGACATGTACATGCTAGAAATGTAAAAGTCTTCAATTCAATTGAGAATTGCAGCCTACATACACGAGGTCAGGATACCCTGCTGAACTGTTCAGGTCCATATTTGCCAGGTAAAAGCATCCCAGGTACATACAGGCAGGGCACTGCTCAAAAGTTGTGATGTATCTGCAATCATTACTGAACACAGCTGGTTTCCTTCATTTCTCAGTTAAGCTCATCAATCCATAGAGAGGCTATTACTGTTATTGATGTGCCTCAGACCCCAGGGGTCCTCAGACTTCCAACCCCAAGAACTTTAAAGTCATGAATTAAGCCCTAAGAGTCATTATTAAAAGAGCTCCAACCATTGCATTATTTTCATCTGCCGTCTGTTTAAATGCTTCAGGCTATACTTAGCTCAAGGTTTCTCTCCACAAGAGCTAGAAATGTACTTGCTCTTAATGAAAAAAAGTCCAATCATCCTGGAGTTATGCAATGATTTGTATTAAAGTTTTCATTATTACGATACTCGCAGTGTAGGCAAAACGCTCCAGTGCTTCCAGCTTGCCCTTGAAAACATATTGCCTAAGGTGGGGAAGGATGAAAATCCAGGATCTGGCCACAGCTCATCTCACATAATTTGTTCCCACATACCTGTGGAAGACAGAAGTGAGACCATGCCACAGTTCACATCAAGACAGTGATTTTCTTAGGTGTTTGCCTGCACTCCTCATCTTTGATTTTAAATCACTAGATTGAGACAAACATTGTTTACTTAACTTTTCCACTTGGATTCATTTCCAAGCCACCAAAAGTGAACTGCAAAGTAGACCACAGCTTCAGTTTCCTAACCTGCTCCAATGGATCCACCCCACTCCTCACAGAAAACAGCCTTCATCCACCTGCTTTCAGCAAGAGCAACGTTAATGGCAACAAACACGCGGAAGAGATAATATCTGCCTTCAAGAATAAAACACTTTAAATTTTGCATTTTCCTCTTTATCAGACCTCATTTCCCCCAAGTCCTAAAGAGGAACAGAGCTAAACTACAGCTGATTAAAAGATGTTCCCTTCAGCGGTTACAGTATCTGAAGTCCATAGACTCCAGCCAGAAGGAGCCCCTTTAGATTTTAATTACTTCTTTAATTCGTGTAGTAGAAAGTTTGTGGTTACAAATTAGGACCCAGTACTCCTTGAAATCAGCAGAAAAATGGCACTAAGATCAGACTTGGCCTTGCAAGGAGCAGGGTGGTGGGGTGGGAGAATCTTTTTGAGAACAGCCTTAATTTCTATATTCAGTAGGAATTCAAGAAAAATCCAGTATATTTTTCAAGCCAGACAGCGCTAGTTTATTTTCTGCTTTATAAAATAATCCTATTGGAAACATCTCTGTGCATACATTCAGTAGCTCTATTTCAACAGAAAAAGAAGCCCTACCCAGTATTGTAGATAGCTTTAACAAATATTGAAAGGACTGCTATACAAATACCACGGCCCTGCACAGCACAAAAATCAAGAACAGCAGCTGGAAGGTGGATGCATCATCTCCATACATAAAGCACCCCACTCTCCTTCCACAATACCCTCACTAGTTCCCTCTATACTGGGACCAGCTTTAGTCAATGGCAATATAAAGCTGATTTATAAGCAAGACTTCCACAAAAAATTATGAGGAACTCACACATTCACATTTATGGTAAGATAATTGCTTCATTAAGGAATGACACCATTCACTAAAGTCAATAAAAATGGTCTTTATTTGTAAATGAAAGCCCACCAGAACAGCTGTGCCTCGTACTGTGCTCTGAGCAGCTCCATCTTGCATGGATTGACTCTGGAAATTATGGACTATGACACCTGGGGGTCTTCACATCACTGACAAGGACCAGGCACTTTGCACAGCGCCCACTGCATTTTTTTGGTGGCTAGACAGCAACACAAAAACCAAAAGCAATACATTTATCTTAAGACCATGAATAAACCCTGAGTTAAAGTAATTTGCAGATTCAAAACACACACGTCCTGGCTGAAATAGTATATCCTGCTGCTGATACCAAGGTCTCCCTTCTGAGCAGCACTGAATGCCCTAAAGCAGCTCTATCACTCACAAGGGCACTAACAATTCCTTTAATAAGTAATTTTCAAACCACCTACCACACTCAGCCATTCATGTCGCCAGTGATCGTCCCCTGCTTTACCCAGGCCCTTTGTTAAGGTGACTGACTGGAAGCTCTTTCGGGTGAGCCAGTTTTCACAGAATCTGGCTTCAACAAATTCTACATAGCCAACCGGAAAATTAAGAACTGCCTCTTTTTCTCTGGGATATATTAAGGCTGAAGTGGTCTTTATACTCAACATACCAGTGTTATCTAATCAATTGAAGATAAATTTAGAGTTTGAGAAGATTTTCTTTCCTAGGAATTGACCTGATAATTAAAGATGATGTCCTATGCGTTAATTCATCCAGTGCAAGAAAAAAAAAAAAACCAACTGTAGCTTGCTATGAGTGAATTTTGGGTGCTTGAGGCAACCTGACCTATTAAACACCACTCAGTACTACTGTTCACCAAGGATGACTATATAACATATTTGCTTTTCATTTGACTATGCGGGAGAACTGCCATAGTTATTATTTAAATACCTTTAAATTGTGTGAGCTTGAAGTGCAGAGGGGAAGACTGGACCATGCAAACTCCAACAGCTCCACATAGCTCCCTAAGGTCATGATGACGCCTCCTCTAATGTCTTCGGGACAAGAGACTGAAACACCTTTGGATTTTTCTTCTCAAAAAGACAACAGCACAGTCTCCAGGCAGTCAAAGGTAGTTAACAACAGTAGAACCAGATCCAACTACAGGCATTCAAATTCCTGTTTCAGGTAACCAGCCATTTCCTAAACCAGGTAGAACAAAAAAAAAAAAAAAAAAAAAAAAAAAAAAAAAAAAAAAAAGGCTGAGAAGCCCACGCCAACATTCCCTCCAGAAACCTGCAGGGCCTGTAGAAATACCCCCACAGGGACAGAAAAAGCATCTTCATGGAGGCATCTTCCCAGCATCTCCAGAGTAAGCCTTCAATCTCTCACTGTGCAAGGCAGCCAGAACTAACCTTAACACAGCTGCTTTGACATGCCAGTGAGGCATCAGAATTGCTGGGCAATACGGACAAATCTGGCCCGATATCCTTCACCCTCCTAGTTGCTAGAGTTGCTTCTCGGACACATGGTACTGATTGGCTGCAAGTCTCCCACCTGCCTGCAGAGATCCTGAAACAACCATGTATTCATTGAAATCATTGAATCATTGAAATAGGGACAGGAAAAATTATAGCCCACCAAAAAGACAGGTTTTATTTGAGCATAACAGATAGTCCCCCCCCAGGAAGATGACAACCTTTGCGTATTTGTTGATAGAACAAGGCGATGATATGACTGGGCCACAGGAGAGGCTAATGAGTTTATGCAATTATTACAGAAGGTCTGCTCAGGAGAAGCTGAAGATTAGTGTCATGCTCAGGCAGCAGGTAGGGGATCTGAAAAACACAACAAGCCCAGGCATCCCAATTCAGGAAAGATCTAATTCAGACTGGAACAGGTACAAAGAACCAGAGATGTTTAGTTAATCTCACAAAGGAGATTAAAACCAGCTCATTTTGGTTTGCAAATGAAAGACCAGGGGTACGATTACAGCTTTGAATAGATCAGGGAGATTACCAGCATCAGGCCCTGCCTGCTTGAGAGCTGGGGTGATCTCTGCCTCCAACAACAACGTGCAAGACAAAAAAAGCAGTTATGGCACAAGAGGAATTTTTGCACTTAATTTCCAGCACAAACTCACTGGTTAAATGTCTAAGTGTTAGATGAGGGCAACCCTGGAAAAGCTTCCCCATAGGAGGAGAGGGAGAAATAAGCATCTCCCATTAAAAGGCATCTTATCTTGTAGAGAAGCTGACACAGTGGCACAGGCAGTAGCAGCCTGATACGGACTTCAATTGCTCTTACTTCGACAGCAATATCTACATCAGCCTTGTTTTACCCCTTCACTGATGAGTGTCTTTCCCCCAGGAGGCTGTCTGAGCACATCCCAGCAGCAGCACCTGCTTGCAAGCTCCCTGAACAGGGGGGATTCTTCCTCAAACCCAGACACTCAAACTGCTTCCTTTTTTCCCTGACCCCACACAGCGATTTGTGTGAACACCAAAAGCCCCAGCAGCATCTGCAAAGCTGTTCATATTTTTCAGTCTTCTCATCACTGAATATTTCCATGAAGCAATTGCAAGTTTTTCAGAAGAGGAAGGGGGGAAGCAAGCTTTACATATTGAAAAATTAAAAATTTAGGGGCAGGATAAAACTAATTGAATCTTATGTTAAATTATACAACTGCAGGAACGCCAGTGCAATTTTATCATTCATACTTAGTCTAATAAAACCCTCAGGCCTTTAATTTATCTCCACTCCAGTACCATTCTGCATCACAAAAGGGTTTTGCCATGGAGCAGAGGTCAGACTCGCTGCAGAGCACCACGAGCTGTAAGTACAGCCAACTGGCTTCAGCTGCTTCCCCTGTGAGACTGACATCAGGATGCTCTTTTCTAAGGATAAATCAGAGAGAAACACAGCACCCGAGAGCTCATTTGCTTTCATGCTCTGTACAACTGCTTCGCTGTCGAAAGTGGGAACAAAACCATGCAAAGCTAGAATGAGCAAGTCTCAGCTGGGTTTGTAGTTCAGCACAGCATCCCCAGCACACAATGATAGTTCAGGGCTTGTGCAATTGCTGCTCATCAGCAGGACAGGAGGAACAGTTCTCCTTTTTCCAGTGCCCTGGTCCATCCCCTCACGTGTCTTTGCATGGCATTCATCCCAGCTGCTATGATGCCTTCCCTCCCTCTTTCAGCTCCCCCGTTACCATCTTGATTGCCTTCCCCAGCATACCCCAGGCTCTGGCCACACAACCCACACCCAGTGCCAGCACCCACCAGCATCGCCACCCCAGCCACCGCAAACCAGCCCATCGCCATAATTCAGCAGCTCCATCACCACCACTCGCTCTTGGAGGGATATCCTAACAGCACTAACTGCATTGCTATTTTACAGGATCTCCACTTTCTTTTTAAATTGCTCTGAATACAGCAAAGCTCAGCTAATCACCCCCCTTCATCCTTCGTCTCATCCAGATTACTTGGGGAGCAGGAGGTGGCACCATAGTACAGAGAAGAGCAGACAGCACAAGACAGGGAAGAGAAATTTTTGCCCATAAAATGCTTTAGCTATCATTATCCTCAAAGGCTAAAATCTTATAAGGCCCTGGAGACACAGATACCTTTAATTTCCAATGCACTGAAGCAGATGGCAGTAGGTAATGCAGAGGGAAACAGGAGCTCTCAGATCTCACTGAACATGGTTGGAGAGCAACGATATTACCATGATAGCTCTTACTGCCCTGTTTAAATCCAAGTTGTTACAGATATCATACATTTTCTGGGGCAGTAGTAAGCACAGCATAAAGGCAAGTCAAGCTTTGAGACAGTCAAGAATAATACACTAATTTTTCCTTTTGGTAACCTGCATTTAGAGGACCTCCTGTAGACAACAGGCAAACTCAAGCACTGCAAGGTGTTTAAGCCAGAGAAGCTGGCATCCTCTGGATTTACCCAGCTTCCTCAGCCTAGTCCAAAATTGCCTGTAAAAGGGCAGGGCTGCATACCAGACAGTTGTCAGCAGCACAAGAGAACAGCTAGCTTTGAAGCTTGCATAACCTGCAAGACCTGCTGTACTTCAGTCCCCAGACCTGTACAGATACAAGACAGATATTCTGTGCATCTTCTGGACTAGAGATTTATTCCATAGTTACTTGAGATCAGCATGCCAGCTGATCTTTGTTAGCCCCATGACCCTGTACACTTCAGAAGCCCTGTTTTGAGTTAATTGTCCCAAGATGGGAATTCAACATGTGGAAGATCCACATGGCTCCACCTTCTTGAAATCAGGGTGGATTTTGATTTTACACATCAAGTTGCTCAGTGAAACCTTTCTACCTCATATCTATTTCCCAGCAAGATTCACAGGACCTTGCACTTGAAGGATTACTGATCCCTGTCAGTCACTCACCCCACTCAGACCTCAAGCTCAGCCTGTGTACCACCAGTCTGCCAAAATTGGGCAGGGTATAAATTCCACATTGCATTTTAAGACAATTTCAACTATAAAAAACCAACGAGATATCAAAGAGTTGACTAAACTGTGGCAAAACTGACACGTTGCATGGTTTTGAGGAATTAAATAATTTCCCTTATTGATACAAGCTATGCATTCATAAGCAGCTCAGTGCCTCACCAGCCTCCTGCCAGACTGAATCATTTCAGCTGGATGATGAGAAACCACAAAAGTTCAAGGTTGCCACAAGAGCAATCAGGCTTTAGGTCTGGAAATACTGTAGACAAGTAAGCAAAATATCTCTCAGCCTCAGGACATTCGGGATTTAATTTCATCTAATAAAGCCAGCCGTGTGCGATCCATGGCAGCGTTTGGCAGAGTCACAGGCAGAGCGAGGCACATGCTGATGCTCGCTGGAGGTGGCAAATGCCCAGCAGGGTGGGTCCACGTGAGCTCTGCAGGGGCCACAGCCTCAAATGGCACAGGAGCACAGGGCTTCAGCACCCATGGGATGGAAAGACTCACCAGGTACCAAAGTGAAGTAATGAAGAGATCATTACTTTGCTGCAAAGATGCCCTTTAGGTAGTTCTTACCTAAAAAGTTTAGCCTATCCCAGGATGAAAAGAACCACCAGAGCATCTCCCCCAGACTGAGAAAGGCAATGTGACTGCACTGCCTTGCTGCCTCCGCAGGCACATCTCGGCCAGCAACTTGTAGAGCTGCACAAAGAAGGTACATATGGTCAGGGACCACCTTCAAAATTTAGCAGTTTTGATTATTTTTTGTTCCTGTGCCAGACATATGGCATTTTACCTTTTGTTTAAATGCCATCAGCTTCTATTCCCATATTGTTCCTATCCAAAACTTGTTCTCTCTCTCCCCCTTCAATACTTTAAGATGCAAAGGAACTAGATTTTTTCAAAGGAAAAGTTCATACACAAATAAATACGTCCATGTCATAAGATGAATGATTATACAGCTAAAGCAGTGATGTTTTCTGAATTAATCTTACCTAAATATTTCATTTCTTCATTTTGAATTATGAACCTCTTTTTACATAAATACTGTAGACTTTATAGATCATTCTTGAAAGCAAAGTTTGATTAAAAAAATGTAGAAAACCACTTGGAGAAGAGGACTTCAGTCTTTATCTAAAGGACAGGTTTTGCTATCTACTGAAGAACCCATGGCAAGATGACAGATAGGTCACTTATTTTTGATAGTGTTTTTATTTTGACGAAGAGGACTATCATAAGTCTTATGCTACTTTTGCCATTGTTAGATTAATATAATGAAACATTTACTTGAGTATAAACCCACTAGCATTGCCAGGGGCTATCTGGTACCTGCTGTTCTGGAAGGATTCAGCACTGCATGCACCTCCGGTATTGTGGAATTCATTGAGAGCTGTCAATACATATTTCCTTCAGAAAATCAGAAAGCATAAGATACCCTGTGGCAGACAAGATGCACAACTGATGAGCTGCAATCAGTATAAATTAGCACCTGCAAAGGATAAATCCAATACACAAGGAAAGAGAAAATATCAATTATGACTATCAGAAAAAAAAATCCAGGTGCAGCACAAAGTTGAGGAAGTCACAAGACTTGTTTACAGCAAAACCTGTTCAGCAACTGAAGCTTTGCAAAAAAACAAGACTCTGCTCATATCTACTGAGACACCACGAAGACGGGTGTACACCATTACAGCTAGGCAAACCCAGCTCCCTTGTGCACCACGCTAGCTTAATCTACATTTACAGGCTCTCTTCCTGGCAGAATCACTCATCCACAAAAGGTGGATGTATCAGAGTCCTGAGAAGCAGCAGCACCTACCCCAGCTGCTCAGAGCAGCAGCACCGTGCAGGCAGCAGAGGCTGTAAGGGTGGCACAGGGGCAGGCAGCCCCAGCACAACACTCCGTGCCCTCCATAAAGTAACGGGGTCCCCCTGCCTGAGCTGCAGCACCCACCGCAGCAGTCTCCTTGGGGCCAGCAGCTCTTCCAGAGCCAGGCGAGGTGGCTTCCCTGCTGGGGCAAGCTTTTTGAAAGCTTGGGAGGGTAGCAAACCTTCTGCTGCATCTTTCTTGCAGAGCCTGTCTCTCCAGCCACCTGCCGGTCAGGGCACCATCTTTCTCTGCTATTAGTTAACACGTAGGAGCTCCTGGAAAGCCCCCAGATAGCACGAGCTGCTGGAGAGCAGCCTGGGAGACTGCAAGGAGACCCTGAAGGCAAACCCTTTCCTCCAGTATGGGACACTTGTGATCTGCTTTTCCTGAGGTCCCTGATTTGGGATTCTCATCAATCTTCCCCACAACCAGCACTCTGTGTTGTCTGTGCACTGGCCCCTGCATCCCAGGTGTTTTCCATCTGTAGTCTCATATGCAACCTTGCTCCAGCCACCAGGCAGGACTGTCCATGCTCCAATGTCTCCCACCTGCTCTGAGGTCAGATCCTGCAATGACCTGGGATAGCTCTAGATCTTGGTGTCTTGCCTTAATAATCCAGCTAATATGGAAAAGCCTCTCCCACATGATGCTGGATGTATCTGGTCCCCAGGTCCTTTCCACTTTGCTTGGACCAAAGCCAGATGCTCAGCCTCCAGCTGAGCACCATCTCAGAGGCTGTTTCAGGGCTGGCTGGAAAGGAAGAAGTGTTAGATCTTCCAGAGGACTAGCTCTGCAGGAGGCTTCTGCATGTTGTACAGGTCCAACAAGGTCTATTTTTCTCCTGTGGGTTGCTGTATGGCCAGGACAGAGACCCAAACTGGGCTGGAAGTGCTCTAATAGACCATGCAGATGAAAAAAAGGAGATTGGCATCAGGAGAAGGACAAGCACAGCCACGTCACCAGGCATCCCAGCAAGTGACATAAACCATCTTAATTACAAAATTCATTTAGAGCTCTCTGTTCTTACTACATCTGCACGATCTGGGTAGCAATCTCATCCAACAGCTCTTGTTAACTAGGACATAAGTACTACTAATTACCAGCAGGCCTGAGGATATCTCCTTTCCCTACTACCCCACTTTCCCAGGCACTTTGATAAATACTGAATTTCCTCTTGCACGGGGAGGCATCATATTTGCAAACTGTTCATAGTCTAAGGCCACTTTCAAAATAGCTTGTACCACCTGATAAGTTTATCCTACACCTTGACACTTTAAAAACAGCAGCTTCAAACATGTTTTTTCCTGACCAGTTTATCAAGATTTATATCAGATTTGGGTTCTCTATTCCAGCTAGACTTCTGCAATTTTTCAGTATTCTGTTAATCAAACCCCAAGAGGCCCATGAGCCCTAGGCATGACATCTGAGATGCTCCTGTGTTATGAAGCAAAGAGGCAACTGTGTCAGGTAACAAGCGGGAAGAGAGTAGTTTGTGAATACAAAAGAAATAATTAGAACTCAGCAATTTATTGGGAACATGTATGTGCTTTTGTTCGCAGGAGAATGTCCCTGGCTTTTTTAATCTTGGGATGCGTTGATGTATTGTGACACTTTGTGCTTTTCGGTGCAGTGCATTTCCATCCATTTCATTCCCTCAAGTGGGGCAGGCTTTCCAATGGATTGTCACCATTTAGTAATTACAAATATAAATGTCACCGCTGTCAAATAATATAACGCACCTCACGCATCAGGACACAAGCTGTTTAAAATCAAGCTATTATAGTAAAGCTGCCGCCGTGTGAATATGTCCTGATTAAATTCACAGACATTAATCATCTTTAATAAAAACTGAATTTTGTCAAGGCAGCAATGAACTTTCCAGAAGATGTAGGAGCGAAATGATGTTTCCAGAAGGCACTGTTCCTCCAGGCATTGCTTTAGCACTGGAGAACAGCTTGAGTACATAATGTATAGCATTTTATGAAAAGTGACTTCCACACAGCAGTTCAATACTGCAAAAGCCCTGAAAGCTGCAACCCTCAACATATGGCAACTGCTCACCTGAGCACAAGCGGAGCCATCGCAATCCGTAGCGTTGTCTGCACAAGCACAGCCCTGGCAAGCTGAGGCCGGGGTCCACAGTAATTGGTTTTACCACGCTGTCAATCCCACCCCCCAGGAAGAGGTTTCCCTGCCAACCTGCTCAGCACCAAGACAGTTTCTA
Organism: Falco naumanni; assembly: GCF_017639655.2. NCBI lineage: Eukaryota > Metazoa > Chordata > Aves > Falconiformes > Falconidae > Falco > Falco naumanni. The sequence continues at coordinate 12,200,687 of NC_054060.1, read as the reverse complement.
TTTTCCACGCTGTCAGTCTCCAATCCTATCAGATTTCAGGCTGTAGAAGATAGATTATCTCGGCAGCATTACAACGGATGCACTGCTGAGGTTGTCCAGTTACGCAAAGAGAAAAGGGTAAATTTTCCCCTATGCCTTTCTATCCGTGTCAGACCCATCTGCCATCTACTGCTGTGTTCATCTTTGTCACGCCTGGGAACTGCAACTCTACCAAAGGGTCTGCAGCATGCATTAATTAAGCGGAAACATGGTTTGACAGAAGGATTTAGTTTATCTTTCCAGAGAAGGGATATCCTGGGAAAACAAGCTATGATTATTTCCCCTATATATTAAAGAAGTTATTCTACATCAGGATCAAATTGTAGTCACAGAGTGGAGCAGCCACTGGGCACGATGACAGATTGCTGTATCAGTTGTACCTGTGAACCTTATTTACAGAAGCACCACAAAAATATTTGAGCTGGCAGCCATTCCATTTTGAGAGGAAATAACAGCTAAAAATGTTTTCTATTCTGCAGAATATACAACTTCTTAAAAAAAAAAAAAAGCTTGTGCAAAACATGTCTTTCTCCTCACAGTCCTTCAGCTCCTGCCTGCCTTCATCAGTAAAGAGAAGAATCTTAAAAGCATGAAGTATTTTCTAAAATACAGACGACAAGTAGATTGAACAGTCACATCAACGTTATCAGAGTCTAATTCTGAGACCAAGAGCAGATGAAAGAGGATGGAAATCTCTTTCGGAGCCAGATGCTGCTCAGCCTCAGCTTGCTGCACATCCAGCCAAGTCAGAGGCTGCGTTCTGGGTGTACATCATTGGAGCTGGGTTACACCACCACTGAGCCAGCCTACTTGCACTTAAAACACTGATTTCCCAGGTGGGACTGAGCCTTCCCAGTTTCGGGTGAACAGAAACACTGGTGCCAGCCATGAGGACAGCAGAAAATCCCTAGTGATGTGGCAGAGCTGCAGCAGCTACCCAGGGTCAGACCAGCCCCAGAGGCTAAATTTATCACCCTTCCCCCCCACTTCAAACCCAAGATGAGCTCAGACCCCACACACAAACTGGGCACAGCCACAGGGACCTCCCTGCTGATCCCTACCCTGCCCTGTGCTGCTCCCTCCGCCACCCCAGTACAGCTGCACATGCAGCTGCCCAGCAAAACCAGACTGAGGAACTGATCTGAGCTAAAAATAGGGGCGACTCTTTGCAAAGAGTCTCAAATTTAGCTTCAGAAGATGCAGCAAAATTCTGCTTGAACGAGGCTGGTCCACTGGGACTGAGATGCCTGCTGACAGGAAGCGCCCACTGTGGCATGCTCGGCTGCTCCCAGGAGATGCGGGATTTCTCCGTGCTGCCCTCGTGCACATCAGCAGCACGCTGCAGAGCCTGTGGTCCCCAGCAACACCACGGTCCTCTCCTGAGCCACCCGCTCCCAGGCACAGCCAGCCTCAGCACAGACACAAAGCGCTGCAAGGCTGCAAAGCTCACCTGACCTGCCCCAAGGGCACCTGTTGGCTTCATCACATAGTCTTAGCCAACCGCAAAACCTCCTAGATTTTGGTGTTTGCTATTTTTTTATAATCTTTCCTGATCAGCTGAAACATGCATCCATACATTCCACAAAAGTCATCTCTCTGCAGCCAAACAGAAACAGACAGGTAAAACACAAAGAAGGCAGCTTTTGTTATAAATGTAACACCCAGAATCCACAGCCCTTCTGCTTCCAGCCCCCCTGCCCCAAGCAAAGCATATTAACAGCTCCACAGCTCAGCCATCTCTTCCTGCTATAAATGCAAATCAGAAGAGAAACTGTGCCAGGACACAGACTACATTGCCACCTACCAACAGAGTCAGGGCTGCACATGATACGTGATAATCTCTCTTGGGTGCTCATTACAAACTCAGGTCAACATTTGACTTCCCTGGCACCAATGGAGCAGCTCTACCAAAAGATGCTTGAACCACAAAAGTTCACACTGGCGCAGCCCCATCCCCCCAGGCACGCACCCTGAAAGACCAGAGAACTTCATCATATTTAAATAGGTTTGTTTTCTTGCTTGGTTTGCCCAAAGACAAGCCCTTTCCTGCTCCTCAGCTCCCCACAACAAGAGATTGAGCCCCAAAGCAAAGCAGCTGTTTCCAGCACAAACAAAACCAGAGCAGTCACCACTATAACCTACCATCCAGGCTCCCAGGCAGCTCCGTCTTCCCACAGCCATCCCCCTTCTTTGTAAAGGCTCTTCATCCTGAAAACCTCCAACCTGAGCTCCTCACCCCTCTGATGTGGGGAAAAGCCTTTTATGAACTCGTGGCCCTTTACAATTTTCAGGTGGCCTGGATTCAATGCACCAAACCAAGCCCATCTTCTCCACCTGAAAGCACTTACCCCAGTCTCCTGGATTGCCCAGGGAGGGAATGTGTGACTTTTATGACATATCATTTGTGTTCCTTCATGGGAGAAAGAGGAGAGGTCAACCCAGAGGCAAGGGCTGATAGAGTGTCCAAATGGAAATACTTCTGGTGTTTTGTTGTTTTTTTTTTTTTCTTTCTGGACAAAGAAACAAATTTTTCTGTATGGTAGGAATACAAAAACATTAGGGGTAGATTCAACAGCAAAGCACACATCTTCTGCCAAAAAATCCCCATGATATGTGGGTATAGATGTAATAAAAGCATCTGTATCTCACTCTGCACTTCAGCAGCAGGGTGTCACTGAAGCATATCTGCCTATGCCACCGATGACAAACCAGCACTGCTGCTCCATCTGTACAGCCAGGTCAGCAACCGAAGAACAACCCGGAGTCTACTCTGCCTCATAGATCACCTGCAAAACTGTCCCGTGCAGAAAGCCCCTGCTGCAGCCAGGGTGGGGGAGGCAGAAGGAGCAGAGCTCGGCATCGCCACCCGGCCACGGGGGCCTGCGGGGCTGGTTAGCAGCCACAACCCATCAGAATGTGATCTTCAAGCATGGTGTGCTGTCTTGCCCTTCACTTTCCAGCCCCTGTTTTTAATGTGCAGAGTTAAATTAGTTTGCATTACTTTCAGAAGAGAGAACAGGTCCTCAGCAGTCTCCAACACTACACACCTGTCGGCACTCGCTGCGGTGGTGTGACGAGGCATCCCCTACTCTTATCCATACATTATAAATGAAAGCCACAGTAACAGCCGTGCTTTACAATCAAAGGGAACCTTCTCGTGGACCACTGCAGTACAGATGCTCTGCAAACCATGTCTTTGCTCTGCACATGCAAAATGTGAGCTCACTGAGCTCACACGGGCATTACTTGCAGGACTGAAACCCCTGCATGTGGCCAGCTCGGGGCAGCTGCAGGGGCTGAGAGCAGCGTGTCCGCTACAGCATCCCCCAGGTGGTTCTAACTTACACCGGGGTGTATGTGCACCTGGATTCTCCCTCCCATGGCAATCCAGAGAGCACAGCATCCTCCTCATCTCCATAACCCCTGCACGAGAGCAGGAGTGGGCACTGCCACCTGTTTCTGTGGGGCTGGGAGAGGCACTCACCCTGCTGAGAGGGCTCCAGGAGGTAAAAGAGTAGTTTTGCCAAAGCAATGGCTGTACACGGTCCTTTAGTGATAACACAGCCACAGAACTGAGCTCTGATCTCCACAAATATCCTTCTGATCTGAATCTGAAAATCTTTTCAAAACCCTTTCACACACCTCAATTATTTTAACCACTTGGCCATCAGGTTATCGTATCGATTTGAACACATACCGATTATTTAAGTCAACTGCCTCTTAAAATTCATTTTCGGGGAAAGGTCAAACCTGCAAATTGAAACCAGAAGCAGCACATTATGCCTATCGGTATTGTGATCCGCACACAGGTTCATTGTTATGTTTCTGCAGAAGTAATTTCTCTTGTCAAATTTTGCTCTCTATGCCAGTGTCACTGTTACAAGCTCTATTAATTAAGCGGGCTTTTCATTATTATTAACAGAAAGCTTTAAATACCGCAGTCTCAAATAAAATTACATTAAAAGGCATTGGGGCTTACCTACCTATAGCACACTGCTCCTGATGTTCAGAGAGAAAGGAAAAGAATTAAGTTTGCAGCTGGATGTGCATTTTATTCAGCTACAGAAGTTCTGAGGAGCTTTCAGGCTCCCTATAGAGAATAACAGTGATAAGTGGTACCCTCCTCCAAAGCTGACAGCAACATCCCAGTCACACACGCAGGACTGCATCGCTTGCAAAGCGTGGTGGCGTCTGTGCAGCTGTGAATCCACTTGAAGCCCATCAAGAGAAAGAGGTCACAGGAATGGCCTCTCCATGTCACCTTGAAACTTCTGTCAACTCCTGATGAAAGGAAGCAGAAGTACGACAAACCTCAAAATAGCCTCAAAGCATTTACGCTGCTCTCTCCCTCAGCAGGCAGAGCTGGGAAATCCCACCTTGACTTGCTTGGGGTTGCCCTGGGGGTAGCATCTGATTTTAAGTTCCAAGACAATTAAAAGCCAGTTACTCATGGTTTGTTCTGCCACTGCTTGCACATGTCTTGCACACCCCAACACACCCACTGCCCTTTGCATCTTTCTTTTATGTAAAAGGATAAAAGTAGCTCATGCAGTAAGGGTGGTGTTGGCACACAGGGGGGAAACATGGCATTTCTCCCAGCGTCTCTGAAGTGTTTTTTTTTCCTGTGACACTGACCCTGTAACTGTCCCAAAAGAAAAATTATTTTATTCCTAACTAAAAATTATTTGAAAGGAAGTCAGCAGTTCAAGTGGGAAAATGCTGGCATTCCCCTCGGGAAAACTGGAAACAAGCCAAAATGGAAATTTTCATTTTAAAACACTAACTTGAAATAGGACATTTGCATTTATGCCCTCCAATAGCAGTAATAGTTTTCCTGTTAAGATGTTTTTAAAAAGGTTGTGTTTTGGTGGAAGGAGGGGGTGTTTGATACTTCTGATAAGAAAATCTGATCTCTGACCATCTCTGAACATCTGAAAGTGTTTTGAGCTCTTTGCAACACAGCCTATATTCTCATTTCAGGGTGCTACACGTTGCACAGATCAAGCCAACACATTTTAAGCATCTTACAAGTAATTCAGTTCATTATGCCTCTCCCAGCCCATTGCACGTTGCACCAACACAAACCAAGGCTGCACATTAATTACAGCTACTTCCATAGTTACACCAAGATTTCCTAATAGCTCTTTAAGACAATGCCAGCAAAAAGTAGAACAGAAAAGCCAAGAGAAGGCGAGGCACTGTCAGTGCCAAGCATAGTCGGTGGTTCAGCAGGCACCCACGGACAAATGATCTTTTCTTGCTAAAAAGTTTAACCTTTTCTTCTTAAAGTTCTCATTACTTTCTTGTAAAAGAAAAAAAAATCAGTGGCCATCTATAAAATCTTTTCAATTTTCTTACATTGTATTTGCTGAAGAAAGGAGCCTGCCAGTCCCCAGCGGGTCACGCCAGAAGCAAGTGGGAGTGTGAGGGTGTTGCAGGGAGGATTGGTGGGTGTCCTGGGAGGGTGTAGGTGTCACAGGGAGGGTGCGTGGGTGGGTGTGACCCTTACAGCTCCATCCCCAAATGTTCTTTGTCCTCTTATCTGTCACAACCAAATGCATTTTTGTCTGCTGTTAAGCACAGTTTGGTTTTCTTACTGCATTTGCAACAACAGTGGAATGGCCAAATTTACTCCACAGTCACCTCTCAGAAACATCTGCTGAGGGATTTAACACTTGCATCCTGAAGTCCATGTTCCCAGTCCCACAGAGGGGCTGGACATTGCTGCCTGGCTGACAGCGGGCGAGAGGCACTACGTGACTGCTCTGAGCAGCATCGCTTCAGGTCCCCAGTGTTGGCACAGGCTGGAGAAGGATCCCAAAGGTGCAGGAAGGGAGAAAGGGAATGGCAGGATGAGGACAACAATTTTAACAGCTTGCTGAAGCCATGCAGAAGAGGTCTGGGGATGCAGAGTGACATCCCTGGAGCTCCAGTCCGCAGCTTGTTGTTAGGTAGCAGAAATACACCTCGCTGGGGAAGACAGATGAGAAACTCCATCCAGCTCTATGACTGGCTCTAGGTGTATAGCCAGGAAAGAAAACTGACAGGGAAATGTTTGTTCCCTTGCACTCACCTTTCTGGTTAAAACTGAGACAAATGTCACTGAAATGAGAGGAAAAGTTTTCATCCTCAGCTAATGTTTGGAACAAGCAGAGCAGCCAACTTCCAGTTGGTTTCGCTTCCCAGCTACTCGTTTCCAGGAAGGTCTAAGATAGTGCCACTTGCATAACGCAAAGGGCATGGTTTTTCTTATTCCTGCAACACCTCCCTCGAAATTAAGCCCAGGGAAGACTATACTTCTTGTTACAGAAGAGTTGGTATCCTAAGTGGGAAGTGTTGGAAAGCTGCAGGTGAAGGGGCTGCACCCGTAGCAGATGTCTCTCTGCGGCGCATCTCGTGGGAAATGAGAAGGTCTCTCCTGACACCAGGAGCACGGTGCAAACAGCCACAGGAAAGGGGGTTCAGGATGGTGAAAGGCATCAAAAACCAAGAGTCCTGTTTGAAGGGATGCAGTGTTGGTCCTGCTTCTGGTTGGGTTGGGCTTAACTTGTCTCTCTTTAGAGTTATTTGAAATACCTCTGTAGACACTGCCTCCAGAAAGGGCCAGTGGAGGGGACGAAGTTGCTTTCTCAGTGCCCATCAGATTGCCGGTTCAGCTGCAGGGGTGGCTGCTCCAAAGGCAGGTCGGGGCCTCTCTTGCAGCAAGTTTTGTGATACAGGCACATACCTACCAGGAAGAGAGCGGTGTGACCAGGCCAGCAACACTAGCAGATGGTGAGGATCTTCCATCTCAGCACAAGCCACAGGGCCGTCGCAGGAGGAGGGGAGGCTCAGCACCTGCTCTTTGAGTCTCACATGGCTCCGTGCATGCAAAGGGATGATCCAGGAGCAGGAGACACACCACCTAGGGCATCGCCTCCCCCTACCATGGTCTCTGGAGGCCATCACAAGCTTTTGGAGGTCTTCACTGGGGATTGAAACTGCACCATTTGGGCAAAAAAATCCACAGGAAGGACTAGTGCCTTGGAGCTATCTAACCCAGTGGTCAAATTCCAAATTCCAATATCCCTTCTCCACCTCCTTTCCTTCCTTAAAACAAGAATAAGCAAGAACCCAGGCCTGGGCAGAACTTCACAGCCCGTGGCAGGCAACTGCTGCCTCTCTGTATGGGATTCGCAAAGGGGAGGCATCTCAGGGCCACTTCCAAATGACCAGCATCGATGAGTTACAACTATTTGGCTGAGCTCATCCCAGTGCCAGTGAGATGGTCCCTGGGCAGGGTACGCAGCTGATGCAAAACTGATGCTACACTTGATCTTAGCTGAAAGGCCATTAAAAAGAAATCAGAAGAGACTGGCTAAAAGCAATTTATGGGGTTACAAAATGATGTATTACATGCACCATGGCTCCAGGTTTGCAGTAATTTAGGCTGGTATTGATTGAGGAGAGACTGGGGCATATTCCACCACCTTTTTAATTTCAGTCTGATTTGGCCGCTGCTTGCAGGTCAGCAGGCAATTTGATGAGACAAAAACAAACCAAGCATTAGAGCAGCCTAAATCACCCGCTTTTAGAAGTACCTTGTAAATAACTTTTAAGGCTGAACAAGGAGAACAAAATGAAAGAACTGGCTATTAAGGAAATCGAGACTGAAGTTTCAGGCTGAGAAAAAATAGTTTCATGGCACAGTTAAGAAGGAATATCATTCACACATACCATCGTTGCCTGCCTTTATTTTCCCAAACAAATATGCTGTCTTTTTCCTCATATTACAGTGCTAATTCTGATTCAATGTGAACTGATTGGATACCAAAATAAAGCCAAAGTACACACAGTTTCTAACAAAGGCCTCTAATCATATCATTGCGGCAATGGGATGGATGACTTGGTGGGATTCCAGATTATTCAAACCATGTAATGGTGTAGGATTGTCTCTACATGCTGAGGAAAGGGATGGGCTGTAAATCTGAGTGTAAATCTCCTCTAAGGGTAAATCTGGGACCGTTTTTCCCCTGGAGGTAGTGATTATAGTCCTAGGTGTACTGGCACATGGGAGGTGTTAGTGAGTAGTGGAAACCCATCAGTACTTGAGGTGGGGAAATTGCCCATCAACTGACATCAGGGAAGAAAACTTGCCACGTACCAGGTGATATTCAGGAGATGAAGCATAGGCAGAGGAAGTGGGAGGAAAAGGTCTTTTAATTCTCCATTAAGTCCCTTTGATTCTGGGTTGAAGTGGTCCCCTCCTCACAAAGCTGCATTTACGTGCATGAAATCCCAGTCCCTTTCCCCTCTCCATGCTAGAAATCTGCCCCATGCGTTACCCCTACCTTCCCAAACACATCCCCAAACACTTCCACAGTCTCACAGGGTGAGAGGGTGGAGGAGGGATGTGGCAAAAGGGAAAACTGCTTCAAACCGACGAGTGTGCCTGACTGCAGACTGCCTCCAGTGTCAGCTATGGCCCCCGCTCACCTCTTCTGTGTTTGCATATTGACCCTGTGTGGGTCATAGGCAAAGGTCCAAGTAAAGATGGTCGATTATGTAGCTTATACCTGCCATAAGGTGTTGGATATAAATGGATTTCCCAAGTTTACCGTGACTATCAAAAGCTTGTGCTCTGACGTGCACAGGTGAAGAGACACAGAAAGCTCTGATCGGACTAATTAGCACTTTCCTGCAAGAAGGCTTCTCTGATGTCTAATCACATGCTCATTTCAGTCTTTTAAAATTGTGCTTGTGAGGCTCTTTTCTACTTTCTGCAGGTAAAGGGAGATGTGACCTCATATTCTGTCACACATGTTGAGAGAGTAGCAGATGTGATGTCCAGCTTTGCTGAAGCTCGGGAGGGAGCAGGAAAACTGCATTTATTTCAGACCAAGCAATGGCTGAGGACCCAGTTCTTTATTTCTGCCTAGTGGGGCGTTCAATCAAATAGCATCCCAGGCAAGATGAAGTCCCACAATTTTGACTCAAAATAAAATCGAGTGGAGTGAGGGAGGATAACATCTCCTTCCATAGACCTCTGGAAATGATAACCTGCTCCCAAATATACACATGTGTTGGAAAGGCCAGCCTAGCCAGGCTCTGATGGACCCTCACAGCTAGCATGGAAACTGTAGGCTCAGCTGCCAGTGAATCTGCTTCCACCCTTCTAATAATTAGTTGTACAATCAAATGAAACCACCTGAGCATCTTGTTCCTTTGCTTCAACTCCAGAAGTCAAAGACCTCAAAAGTTATTGGCAGTTTTAATTAAAACTAGCTTTGAGATATAGAGCAACCTGTAATGGTTATGGCTCATTCTAGATAATGCTGTAATAACCCTCGCACATATTAAATATAGCAGCAATATTGTCCACCAGAGATGTGGACATTAGCACAAATAATCAGCCTCTCTGTTGTGGGGAGGGCGCTGAACCCAAGAGTGGGTCTAAAACAATTGCATAAAAGGCATTTGCTCCTGAAAAATAGCTATCCTGCAGCTCCCTGCCCCCTTCAGCATCCTTCCCAGAAAGCCCCCCAGTCTCCAGCAGATTTAGTTCAACCCCTTCTTACTCCCCGAAGAACAGGCTGCCAGTGGGAGGCAATTTCCAGGTTCCTGCCCCTGCCCGGGCACTGCTGGACAATCTCATTCCCAGGAGCCACGTGCCACCGGCACAGCACTTTAGCAGGGAGGGCTGCAGGCACCACGGCAGGTGTGCCCACAAGTTCAGCCCTGCTCAGCTTTTCTGACTCGAGGCCCCTGGCTCTGCCCAAGGGGTTGCAGCGAATGCAGGGCTCAGCTCAGTTTACCCAGAACTTAATGTTCAAGCAGGCTGATAAATAAAAAAAGTGCCGGTTCGCCGCATTTCCGATCTGGGATGGCCATGCTGCTCCAGCAGAAGGGCTTTAGTTGGAAGCCCATGAGGCTCTGCCTTGGCCTGGAGATGCAGAGAGCCGCTGCAAATTAGCAGACCCTTGCTCTGAAGCAGCAAAGCCCAATGGCTCTGCAAACATACCCAGTGCAATGCCAGAGGGACATAGAGAGGGTACTTCAGGAACACCCACCTTCTGCTCACCTATAAATCTGCAGCGTGGCTGCAAGTAACTAAAGTTCCCTCCTGTTGGTTTAAAAATCGGAAATGTTTTTTTCCCTGGTGCAAATCCACTGAAGCCAACACATTCAAGGCAGCCACACAGGGAGTGAATTTGACCCAGGAAAGTTCATTGCACAGTCTCAGGTGGGCATTGCGATTGTCCAAGTCAAATGGCCCTTGCAGCATTAGTCTGGTGCAATTTTATAGGGCAATGGAAAATTTAGTTGTTCCCTCACATGAACAACAGCCAAACCTTCAGTGCATTTTCTAGGGAAATAACTTGTGTTCATCTGAAAAACCTTAGAAGACTGATTTGATTTGAAGCGCGCCTTTTGTGGACAATGAAAACAGTCCATTGGAAGGAACTCTAGTTGAGTATCACTAGTAAAGGCATCCAAGATCACTTATTTCTTTTGAAAACTACACCTCTTATTTCCCAAAATACTGAGCACATGCACAGAGCTCGCTGAAACAAGTTTTTGCTTAAAAGAACATTTCAGTGAAAAGAATTGTGTTGGGTTTGTTTGAGTTTTTTTAACTAATGAAACAAAATATGGCAACATTTCTCCTTTGAGAAAAATACAGAAATAAAACCTACTTCCTTAGAGTTATTATTCCTTCTTTGTCCTGTGCCTCTAATCACATAATAAAGACAAGTGAAAAAAATTTTTTTTTTTTACTCAAACTTTGAAAACATCTTCACAGGATTTTTTTCAAACTTTCTAGGGAAATGCTCAGCTTTCCAACAGATGATAGATACATACCTTACTTATAGAACTATAAGCTCCTACTAACTTGGAATCTCTCACATATGAAATGCACTTCACTGACCATTCTGTTCAGGAACAGTTCATCCTTGGGAAAATATTGCTGGAATGCTACACGAGTCCACAGCTTAGAGCTGGAAGATGCATTTCAATTCTCTGAAGAGGCTTTAGGAATTCATTACTTGATATACCTTTGGGGGAGGGAACACATCTTTTTTGTGCTACAACAGCTGAAAGGACTAATTGATTCTTTTCACCAACAATTCATTATATTTCATCATGTGTCTCTTCTGTTGCCCCACTGCCTTGGTAAATATTTCCTAGCTGCAGGATGGCATCTTTGAAAGAAAGAGAGGGGCTCTAGCCATTGCTCTGTTCCCAAAGAATGAAAGTAAAGTCAAAATTAAATGGGAAAACAACTGTCACCTCAATGACAATCAGACTGCAGAGTGTATTAGCATTTTTCCTCTGGAAGCTCTGGAATAAGGCAACAAGATGCATGCATTTCAAAAAAATAATTATAAGAAGACTGTCCTAATGTGAGCAGTAAGAGAAACTGTCATTACAACTGATTTACATGGAAGTGCACAAGCAAAACAGGTAGCCTAAATGACAGACTTTTTATTTCCTTCCCCAATCTGAAAGATTAGGATCAGTGTGCTCATAGCAAAATGCAAGTGTAAAATCCAGAGCTGGATTTCAGTTTTTCCCTCCAGAGGTGGAGAATATACAGAGGCAGGCTTTTGATTCAGATTCATTTTGTAAAGGAAATGTGTAAGTCTCTAGCTTTATCTGTTCACTCTGGTTCCAACAAGTAAATAACCTCAGCCTCTCTGATCCCTGAGGAATGATGATTTACAGCACTGGTAATGTGCACTGAAGAAAAATACAACTTGTTCCTGAAAACCACTGATTAAAGTGATCATAGCAAAGCCAAATATCCTTTTATCACTCCTACCTGCTTTACCCCTTGTTACTTTATCCAGCAGCACTGGCTCCGATTTAATCTGCAGGAAGGGTGCCTGTCTGCAATGCTGATCAACACCATTCAGCCTTTGCAAACATTTACCAGTGCCAAGAGACCTTCTGGTAATGCTTTTAGCAGAAATATTGTTTAAAAAATGAATTGCTAAAATATGAACTTCCATAGAGAAAGCACCAGGAGAAGAAAAAAAAGGGATGACAAAACCATAGTATCCACTGCCTACTCACTGTCAAGCGGCACTGCGAAGGGTAAGAGCTGTTGAAGCAGGAGGGAAGCACAGCCTGGCAGATCTGTTTAGTCCTGTCTCCTCCACCATCACTGCTGCAGTCCCTGCCAGGAGCCTGTCATGGCAGAGATCCATAAAGGGCAGAAGCCACTAGTAATGGAACTGAGCATTCAATTCCCATTTGGGCAATTGCAAATCTTTTTCCTGGTCTGTCTCCCCTCTCCTGTCGCAGCTCTGCGCTGCCCCATTTCACCTCTGGGTGAAATGTTTTTCTCATTTTCTCCCGTCACACTAGGAGTATAAATGTTATAGCCTTCATGGAGAGTAAGGCCATACAAAATGTATGGGGAAGACTTCAGGAACCCAGACCATTTCATTTCTAATAATTGAGAATGACAGGAAATTTGGGCTAGAACGAACTCAAGAGTTCCCCCTGTATTAGTGAATGTCCCTGGCCAGGATGAAGTCTATCTGATGTCACTCCTGGCAGGTGTTTGAGAAGGTTTCCATCAATGGACCCTACATGACTCCCCAGAAAAACTGCACTAATTCTGCCTCCACAGCCAGCACAAGTGTCCCCTCATATCTAACCCAAACCCACTACTTTGCTCCACCACGGACACTTGAGAACTCCGTAGTGTCCCTATGTCTGCTTTGAATGCAAGCATGGCTTGTAAGTCCCTCCGCGCAATCCACACCTTTGGCTAGCGGGGTCTTCTATCTCCCAGAGGTCCAGCAGGATCCAGTGGCTGGAAGCTGGAACTCGGATTAGAAACAGGGTGCAAATGCAAACAATCCAGGTAGTTTAACAGCTGGGACAATTTACCACAGGCTGTGCTGGCTTCTATGATGGGCAGTTTAAAATTAGGATACCGGATGTTTTTAAATGATCACTGTGCTTCACTAGGGAATTAATTCAGAAACAACCTCTTGTCATTTCTTAGCGTTTAGCCTACATTACTGTGCTATATTATCATATAATTGGTTGCTAGGTCAGGATTGCAACCTGGCAGGTTCCTCTTCCTTGCCTAATTAGTGTTTCTTCCTCATTGCTCAGTGTGGGACTTGGGGTTTTTTTTCCCCTATAGATCTCCATCTCCTGTGCACACCCCCTCACAACGCAAACTTATTCCCTTTCCCTCTGACAACGATCCAGCCCTCCACATGCAGAAGAGCGGCTGTTTGCTCACGCAGCCTTACATGAAGTTTCTAACAACATGAGCTGTTCAGTCTGATGAGCTTGAGGCAGTCAAAGTGTTTCAAACTTGGCAGCCCAGGCCAGCTCGCCACTCAAACACTGCACATTTCCCTCCTACCTCATCGGCAGCCCTCCAGTGACATTCGTATGGGTCCCTTCCAACTTGAGATATTCTGTGACGTGAGTCATTTGCCTTCCCTTCCTCTTAAAGCACAGACTTTCCTGGGGCCAAGCCAACACATGGCACTGCACAGAGGCGTGCCACATGAAGACCTAGCTCTTGCAATGACAAATCCTCCCCTATGGCATGACTAGTCTGCTGCACTACACCCCAGCCCCAGCCCTTGGCTTACTTAGGGTGTGAGTTCTTCATAGCGCAAGCCCTGCCTGTCTTCAGCTGTGTACAGTGCTTGTAAATCCATGGGGCGATAGCTAAAACAGCATCACCCTAGTCGTAATGCAAATCTCTTATTTCTCTAGCACCCTCAGCTAGGCTCAGCCAAATTCCTCCTGTATTTTGGCCTCAAAAACACAGCTTATTTCTCATCTCAGGCACTGGTCCTGCTTTTGCGAAATCAGGTATGAAGGCCAGCAGAAACTGGCTCCCTGTGCAAGACCACATGTGAATATTGTACCAGGTCCTAAACAGAGCAGCACCAGAAACACTGGACGACAACAAGCTGGAACAGAAACAGGGACAAACTCGAAGGGGTTTGCAGAAACCCCAAATTAAAGCAGACTGAGATGTCTGGCACGATACATTAGGGAAGATGAAAAGAGTTAATCTGCATAGCCTGGCTGAACAGCACAACTTGACAGCTATAGCCTGGACTCAAAGGAAGATGAAAAACTGTACCCTGGTACAGGGAACTGGTATTAGAGGTAATGAGGCGGCACTACTTTAGACAACGAGAGCTATTTGAGCAATTAGGAATGGTGTGCAGTACCTGGTTTACTTATACCTAGACATAAATTTGTAGAGAAGGGAACCTGACCTTGTGCTGCCCCTACGTCCAGAGCAAACAGAGCAAGCACTTGCTGGGACTGTGCTATCCTAGGCATCACTGCATGTCCCACAGTGTCTTGCAGGGACATTATTTGCCCCAAATAGGACACAGATGTCTTCACAGATTCCTCCTTAGGATGGCTTCAGGTTGTATGTGGTAAGGCATTACAGGATACATGGGGGTGTTGCATTAAAGCTGGCAACACAGGTGCAAGGAGTACAGCTCCTGGAGCACACAATTCAGCTCTTCTCGAGAACCACGCTCCTTCCAACAGCACAGATGTGGTGTACCCAAACAGCCCAAACTTTGCTGGCCCCGAGGAGTGGAGGAACCTTATCAGATCAGCCTCTGATTTCCTTTACTTCCACAGCACAAGAAAATATGCAAAATAAGATGACATTTGGCTTCTTGCAGAGAACAGCAGATAATTTAGTCAGATTAAAGTACAGCCTGGTCTCCCACAGAGACGGTCTCTGCATGGCTGGGCAGCAGCCTGGCTCCACTGGAACGACGCTGCTCGAGCGCCTCTCTGTGGATCTGGGCTCCTCTTCCTCCCTCTCACATGCCTTCTCAATCCACTAACTGATTTTTTTCATTTTCTTTTACTTTTTTAGAATAGAGAGCCATATTGCTCCCATTATCCCCTGGTTGCACCTCTGAGTTCACTGAACTTGGCACTGAGCTAGGAGTTGGCCCAGCCAGAGCTCCTACAGTTCCATCTTTTGATGGTGATATACATGATACCTCCCAAGGTCTTTCCATAGTTTCCAGCAGTAGAATAGCTCAAATTGTTTCAGGCCTGCAGCTGCCTAGTGCTCACGGAGTGACCGGGAATGGAAGAACAGCTGGCAAGGGCATCATCTCTGGAATAAGCAATGAGGTGCCTCTGGTGCTCTCCAGAACGTGCTGTGGAGCTCAGCACACAGCTCCATCACCAACGCGTGTGTCAACACACTGATCATACCAATTTTTCTGCATCCTTTCGAAGAAGCAGGAAACAAATGGTCCCCTGCTGAATTCATGAGTAAAAACAAAGGCTCTTCATCAGCCTCCTGCAGCTGCTTGTTGTTTTCCTTTCTCTGTGGAGCCTGCCAGCTCCTGGTTATCTTGGCCAAGCACATGATTAGAGTTTTAGAGCAAATTCAAACTGCAAACAAATAAGCACATCTTGAGACAAATACACACAAACTGGTGGATGCACATTACATCTAACTGCTTAGCAGATTCTGTCATGCCTCTTCTGATGCGAGGCAAGCCCTGCTCCTCTTCTGGATGGAAAACAGATGGGGTAGGATTAAGGACACAGATTCCCAAGCCCTTTACTTTTGCACAAAAAAGTAAGAGCTAGACCCAGTGCTGCTCAAGGGGCCACTATTAGTTGTGCTGGGTCTCTGCAGCATGGGAACCAATGTAGGAATAGGAATTCCTGCCCTGAGTAATCCCCTGTGCCCAATTATGGCAGAAGATCCATTGTTTCTTAAAATACCACAGAAACAAAATAATTAAGTTGTTACTGCCACCACAGAAAGAATAGAAGAAAGGATCAAGGATTGTTCCTTGTTCACTTCAGGGCTGAACCAGATGGCTCCGTTTAAACAGGCATTGAAGGTGGTTTGAGCTAACCCGCTTGACTTTGCACTGAAGCAGATGGCAAGTGCTCACACAACCCAGTATCAATATCTGTAACTATCAGCTGAGCTGTGAAGCTGTAATCTGTGGCAGATGGAAAATGACAGCACAAAAGGCTTTACTAGGGCCCTCAAAGCCTTCAAAAAGGTAGCAAATAGGAAGGTTTAATTCAAATAGCTTGTCCTTCTCCAGAGCAAACCAGGCATCTGAGACTGCAGAACAAGTGGAAGACTTCTCCCCTTTTCTACCTCCACAATGGACTGGCTGACTTTATTTCCAGCAGAAGAGTTAAGACCTGTCATCAAAACTCAATCCAAAACAAGACAACTTGCTACGAAAAAGTGAAATAGGACCTTGACATGACACAGTGTCTACACGGCACAGTCTGTGCTGAGTCCCTGCCACCCTGCATTGATGCTTTGCTGAGCCTTTGCGGGAGTCACTTGGGGGAGACCTGGAAAAAATACAGCTCACCCATGCACACAGATTGCAGTTGTTGCTGGCAGATTTGTCAGATTCTTTGTGGGTTAGGCAGTCATCCTGGAAGCATGATCAGCTGTAAGACGACTGAGGTTTTCTCATGGTTTTGATGCTCAAGAAAGCCTGTTTGCTGTGCTTGAGAATGGATATTTGGGGTCACCTCCCCTAAAGCTCCTCAGGTTCCAGGGGATCCCCCAATGCCTGAAGAGCGACAAAGATACCCAGTGCAAAATGCAGGTAGGCTGTCACCCTCCAAGTGGGTAATCAGACCCTGCAATTAACATCTAGCTGCCAGTCTCCCACAGGACTACAGACCTGAAAACACCAACAAGTGAAAGACTGACCAGGGAGCCTGCATACTTTTTTGCCCCATCTGTCAAATATACAGAGCAAGTTACTAATTTAACACTCTTCTGGAGTAAGAAACAAATACATGGATGCTTGGCCTTGTATCGTCCCTGCTAGTTCTTTGTCCTGTGTTGCCCATAGTAGGGATGCTTCAGCTTTTTACAGCCTTTGGCCAACATGCTGGCCATGCTCCTCACCCATCTCTGGCTCAGCACAGCCCTGACTTCTTCAGCGCCCCCCCCCCAGCTTCTGTCCTGCTTCTCTGCAACATCAGTTCTTGCCTCTAGCACCAGTTCTAGCCTGACCTTAACCCAGAGAGCTTGTCTGAACATTTCTAGGCTGCAATTCCTAAGCAGACTTATGCCACAACTGCCTGCTTTGAAGGCAAAAGAAACAACTAGGCTGCAGAACAGCCTAGGTCAGGCCTGACACACTCCGCAGTGTCACTGCTGGCTGGCACCGCTATGCTCTGGGGGATGCCACCTTCCTGGGTGATTTGCTGCCTGGTCTGAAAAGACCAGGTCTCTTGCTAAACACAAGGATGATGCTGCCTGCCCATCTGGGTCAGAGCAGAAAATGAGACAAAATGGTGAGCCCCCACAACAGAAAGACAGTACATTAGAGTCTCATACAACGCCAGTCCTATGAAGAGCAAGAGACTTTTACTAGAGAAAAGGCTTTATTAAGGAGGGACATTGTAACATACCATATATACTGCTCTGATGCTCCAAGTCTCTGGGAGGACTCAGACCCAGCGCAAATACTTAGCTGAACGACACAGGTGTTGGGCCTGCCACCTTGCTGAGCCACCTTTCCTACCTCAAGATTCTTCCATCAGTAGTGTTTGTCTCTGATGAGGAGGTGCTTAACCCTGCTGAAACAGGCTGAGAGTTAAGCAAGGAGAGAGGCAGGGTGCAGATACTTGTGGCTGAGCAGTGGCAGGCAAGCAGCTACTTCGGATGACAAATTGCCCCTGGCTGGAAAGCAGCAGGATAGATTGGAATAGAGTTGCTGTCAAAATATCAGTGCTGGATTTGGGGTCTGCAGGACTGTGGTAGCGCAGAGCCTGACCCTCAGGATGCAAGGCTGACTACAGCTTCTTCTGTCCCTTTACTTTCTCTCTCTCCTTGTCCATGAGAGCTGCTTGTGCCTGCAGTCGACTCCAGTACTCAGGCAACTGCTCCCCAAGTCCCAGCAGGCTCTGCTGCCTAATGAGGGAGAAAAGTGTGGTTAAAAGAGTCCCAGCCATTCTCCCGGTGCTCAGGCAACCTTAGCCTGGTTCCCCCAAGGGTCCCTGGGGCTCACTACAAATTAAGCAGTTCAGACTTCTTGTGTCCAAAGAAACTGAGATTCCCTCATGCCACTTAGCACTCAGGTTTACCGGTTTTGACAGCAGTGACCTCCATATTTCTCTTTGCCTGTTAGCCTCTGTAAACACAGGTCTCGCTGCAGCTGTATTTGGTCTGCTCTGCCTTCAGCTCTCAGTACCCAGGGAGCAAGGTATCCCTGGAAGTGATGTCTCCCCAGTTTTTCTCATCTGAGGCAGACAAGAATCTCCTCTCCAGCTTTATAAGAAGGCAGGACAGAACTGGTGGCTGGTAGCATAGGATGAAACCTTTCCACACCCAACTAACCAAACACCACCACAGGATTCACCCTGGAGCGAAGTCTTCCCTTAGGGGAAAGGCTACCAGGTGACATGTGCTGTAAGGTCATACCTGCACCCACTGTTCCAGTTCGAATTAGATAGTGAAGATGTAGTGAAAAGAACAAACAATACCGTTGACACAGATCTGGCTCCAGGTCCCCAAAAGACATAAAGGGACAGGGTCACCCAATAAGAGATGTCACATTGCCATCTAGTGACGCCGTGGTCACAATGCATCAGCCTAACCAACCTCGGCCGGAGCGTACCAGGGACCTTCTCAAACCGAGAAACCTCCAGCACAAACCCACTTAAACATCACATCAACCCCGGAAGGAGGGGAGGAGCAAGGTACAAGGAGATCCCAGCTCTGCCTGGCTATGAGATCAAAAGGAAGACACAGACACGTAAGTGAGGATCACATTCCCTGACAAGCTTGCAAAATGTGTTGCACAAAAACACATTAGAACTAGCAAGCCCTCTACCTGGAATGACAAGCCTGCCCCAGGCATTCCAACTTACAGTTGTTAAGGTGTTCTAGGAAGGACAGAAGGGAGAGGAGGAAGGGTTCTGGGTGGCTGTCAGGAATCCAGCTACCTGAACATCAACGTTACCCAGACGTAAATCTGTCACAGCACACAGAAGAACCCAGGAGCTCCAGGGTGAGACCTCACATGAACCTCAGCAACACCACAACTTACAATAATGCAGGTGCACTTACCTACCAGGCAGAAGGAAATCCTTACCTATCACGTAAGTAAATGTTACATCTCTCAGTCCATGGCAGGTTCTGCAAGGATTTGAGAGGCAAATCTGATTCCTTCGGGAAAGCCTCCTTCAGTGGGTAGGAGTTGAAGTCAAAAAGGAAGATAGTGCTGTGACTGTCTCTGCTCTGTGCCAATGCACCTGCCAGCTGCTGCTTATCTCCTAGACAGAAATAAGAACCATGAGCATCAGGAACCATCCAACAAGAAGAACAATCAAGGATCAGCGCACAGCTGAATGCACACAGTGACTATATATCTAAGACCACTCCAGGGTGCTACCTACCCACCTCGAAGCAGCAAGCAGCAACTCACACTATCCACTACAAACACTGGCTGCCAGGGAGATGCTACAACATGAGAAGGTGGAGTACTGAAGCAGTAAACAATCTGCGATGTGGCAGTGTTCATCAGGGAAACTGTGCCATCCCAGGAGAAAACAAGGGCCTGAAACAGCAAGCTGACACTTAGAAATAGACATAAAAGAAGTGAAAAGCATTTCCTGGAAAGAACATGGAACGACACTCAGTTTTGCACATTTTCTTTGCCTTCCCAGTAGTCATAGAGCCACAGCAGGTCAAGAACAGGCCATGCAGGGGACTCGGGCTGGACTTGCTGCAGGTTGGGATTGGAAAAGGGCAGCAAGGCAGGTTAGAAATGAACTAGATCCAGCCTTCTGCATGGCTGGCTCTGGCAAACGGCTTTCAGTCCTTTTCTCCCCATGCCTGAAATCTTTGAGGCCACTCGAAAGGTCTGCCTCAACTTGTGCTTGTAACTTCTCCTTACCATGATGCCCTCTCATGTCTGAGCCTGATGCCTGAAGCTTCATGGCTGAACCCTCTCATTGCAGTTGGACCCATCCATGTGCAGAGGGCCTCCAGTGCATGTCCCCCCGCAGCGGCCAATTAGAGGACATGGGTGCAAGGGGATACTAAGACCATGGAAGATAAATCCTTTGGGAGTGACCAGCTACATACAGACCTGCAACTGGTGCAGGAAGTTCCCATGCTAAAAATAGCTGGAGGCTGGGAAAGGATGTGAGGGCAGTACCATATGTGATTGCCCTGTTCTTTATCTTCTAGGCACCCAGTTACAGCCATCACTGCAAACAGGATGCTAGGCCAGAGGGACCCGTGTTCTCACCCCGTTCTTAAGAGAGCTGGCACTGATACTCACCGCACTGGGGTATGTCAGGACAGGCACCACTGCGCTGACAGCAAGATCCGGATCTTCAGGCCTGTAAAACAGAGCCAGGCTTATGCCACTGTTTCGTGGACGTGGCACGTACTGAGAGGCTGTGATAATGACAACAACATTTTGTGGCACACTGGCTAGCATAAGGTTCCAGACAACCCCCTTCCCTGTGGGGACAGAGCTTGCCTCCTCCTGGGCAGGAACTATGTTGGAGATACAAATCCCCTGTATGTCACAGAGGCATGAAACCATAGCCTTCAGACCAGCAGCTTCCCCAAAGTTGACCCTTATCCTCAAACCAAGGGGATAAACGAACATCAAATTGATAGAAAGATGGTAAGAAATACTTATTCTGACTTCTAGGGGGAAGTTATTCTGGCAAGGGCACAAGAGAGAAGAAGAAAATTCCCCCGGGTACCTGGCAGAGACCCAGCTAGTTGGACGTCAGTTCTGGAGTAGTGTTACAAGCGCTTGTGTTCTGGTGCATAGAAGAACCCAGAAACACCCTTAATTCTGGCATAACCATTGGACTGTAGCACTGGAACTGACTCATAGCAAAACCACATTTGCTGGTGACAGCAGCATGGCAGAGCTATCTGGGTAAAAGCCGCAGAAAGTTCTCTACTCCACAGAAATCTGGGGCTCTGTGCTGGACCTGACCACTACACCACATGGTTTCTTTGGCTGGACTGGTTTGTCAGAGCCTGCCTCACCTGTCTGCCAGGAGCGTGATGCTGGACTTCCCAGCCCTGGGTGCTTTCACCAAATAGAAAGAGCTGTCTGTACATAGCACTAGAAGCTGCACAATGGGACAGGCAGGATCTGTACCAGGACAAGGCATCTCATCACTGGCTGTTACGGAACTCCGCAGGAAGTGGATACTATGGGTGACACGTTCCTCTAGAATGGCAGTCACAGACAGCGGGTATCCTGGGGAAAGAGGAGGAGGGGGGGAAGGAAAAAAAGGAAAAAAAAAAAAAAGAAAAAAACCAAGGACACCAGTTTAGGGAAAAAAGGGAACCAGCAATTTATCCAAGAAAAGCTTAGCTTGGACTGCTCAGGGACAGCAGCCACCAGAACAATTCTGACAGCTGAAGATTCCTCTGCCAGAAGAATCCCTACATCATGGCAGGATAACACTAGCAACTGATGGCAGCCTGGACCACAATACCACAATAGCCTCAAAGATGACCTGAGGGCACAGTGGCAAAGCAGTGGTGACTGTCACTGTCTCACAGCCTCAGAGCAAGACTGTCATCAGCCCTCACTGCAGCAGGTCACAGCCCCTGCATTGCTGTGGATGGAAACGGTTCTGCAAGCGCTAGGGCAGTCCCGCTGTGTTGGCAACTTCTGGCCAAGCATCTGATAAACAAGCAAGTCCAAACTATTTTCAGACTTGCTTGTAAACTCACTGCTAGTCCCTTGTTCACACCAAACCAGAGCCTCAAACTCCTAAGGAAGGGAGCAATTTACCCACAGTGATCCCAATACACAATCCCAAAGGGCAAGCTCACCCAGGTGATTATCCCAAATAGTTATTGTTGCATCTTCACATGCCAGTGCCAGGTACCTGGAGCAGGAACTGACAGCTGAGCATGCAATTGGAGCTGCACAGGGCCACACAACATCAGGTTTCAGATCAGAGTCTAAAGAGAAGGACATGAAGAGACGCAACTGTAAGAAGGCGCAGAGCATTCTCTTTCTTGATACTAACATTCAGTTTCCCGATAAAACATGCACCATTCTGCGGTCCCCTTCCAGAGTGGCTTCACTAAAAATACTGCCAGCCTGTGCAACATGAATCCCCACAATCCAAATGCCAGCCTAACCCACAAGATATGAGGTAGCTCTCCTCCCCTTTCCTCATTTCCCTGAATAATGAAGCTCTGTGTGAATGACAGCCGCTGGCCACTGAATACTCCCACTCCCCACAGAGTGCTCTGCTAAAGCAAGCAAGGCTTTCTTACCCACTTTCTCCTTGAGTGGACGGTTAAGTAAGTACAAGCAGAGATTGTGGCTTCCATCCCAGTGCACACTGATGCCAGCTGGAACATCTGGAACAGAGAAGGGGACAACAAAAGAGAAGAGACTGAGAACAAAGAAAGGAACAATCCAGGACACAAAAAACACCATTAGAAAGCTCTCATTAGAGCTCTCACTGTTCCTTGATGGGGCTTACAGAAACTCTGTTCACACAGAAACTACACCAGAACAAACTCTCTCCTCGTTCGTTACTTTTATCTTTCCTATGTGCCCCCTCATCTCTTTCTGTGGTTTTGGGAGGTGGACGTTGTTGTTGGGTTTTTTTTTTAACTACGGAGCTAAGTTTGTTTGACTCCATGCTGGTAACTGACTTATAAGTCTTAGGGCTGGCATTTTTACCCAGGCTTATGTACTTGGAGGTGGAATTTATATAGTGAACCCAAGCCTCAGCCATTGAGCTCTAACTGGAGCTCAACGTCATGCTACAACATGCTTCATAGGTTAAAAGGGTTTTGCCCATTTGGATTACCTGGCTGTACTTTCATCTCAGGTCCCACCTGTAGGATCCGGCTAGGCAGGAGAAAATGAAAAGTAGCATGTCTGAAAAAAAGGAAGAAAAATATGTAAAAGGCAGGCTTTGGTAAGTAAGCAGCACTGTGGCAAGACATGCAACGGCTCTAGCCTCCTGCCCTAAAGCCCTGGGATGAAGGAGGCAAAGCTAAGACAGAAACTTCCATTTACACTCTAAAAGTGTATTGTTCTGATGCCTCATGGACTGAAATCCTGGTGGGTGCTCCCACTCACCTGGGGATCTCCTCCTTGCTCGCTGTCTCACCCTCAGCCTCCAGATACTCCCGATAAGTATTGCGAAAGACTGCTTCCTGCTGCTCCCACTGGGAATCCTTGATTAGGTGGTTGTACCCCAAGCCAAGCATGCTGCCATCATCCACTTTCTTCAAGGCATCCAAAGGGCTTTTGAAACTACTGCCTGCATTAGGAACACAAAGGGAGAAGGCAGAGCCCTGGAGGAGCAGACACCATGGAGTGCTCAGAGGCATTTTGAGCATCCCTCCTTCAGGGTGGCATTGTCTTGAAAAGGGACACACTGCATCTTGTGGTACTTTCCATATCACTAGCTCATTTTCCAATATTTGAAGGCAGGGACTAGAACAAATCATCTGAGGACTCGGCTGACCATGCCTTACTGTGCCATTCTCCCTAACAAGTGTCCCAGCATAAGGTCTGCTCCCTCCTCATCCTCAGCGTTTTCCTATAAATCACTCAGAGTGACAAATTAGGGGTGCTGTCAGGTTGCTAGGGTTTAGGAAACAACCTTCTCCCTCTCCAGTGACAGCGAAGCCACGTGTATACGACACCCACTTCAAGACACACTGAAGTATTTTGTGCTAACAAGGTGACATGCAAGACTGTCAGGTAAGAAGCAACTTCCACTACAGGGTTACATTTAACTATAAAGACAGGTCAGGAAGGGACCAGGGAGCACATTACTGGAATTTTCTGACCTGTTCTGTAGTCGTAAGGGCCACGATTCCTTTGCCACCTGAAGGAGGCTGCAGGTTGCAAGTACAGAACCAGTTCTGACCTGTAATGGGTTTGGGTGGCTTCACTTTCAGCAGCAGCACTGGGAGACTCAGCTTTGCATTAGCTTTGTTTGCAGACACGGGAGACTCCTGCAACAGTAAAATGTCAGCCCGAGAACTGTGTCGTACCCTACACTTTAAGTTTTTACCTGTTCATGGGAATCAAATGCTTCCTGAAGAATGCATATGCAAAGATTGGCGGACACTGCCTAGGAGATAATGGTTTTAGGCTCATTCTTCAGGCCAAAACACAGGAGTTTGAGGGAGGTCAGTACTTTTGCAGTATTACAAAGGAGGTCCTGCCTCCACACCTCCCGTCTTTGTGCCCTAAGTAACCTCCACTTCTGATTTTATCAACCTCTCTGAATTACTCTTGTTGCAGCACAGGGCTGGGTGCGGCACAGCAAGGCTCAGAATAATAAAAAAAAGGGGGGCGGGGGAGGAGGGGGAAAAAAAAGCAGGACTAGAGGCTGTAGAGTGCTGCTGCATACAAGAACCAGATTTTACTTCAGCAAGCCCAGGGAGGCAGGAAGTCACATATGTGCTTGGCTGGGAATAGAAAATCCTAACAGGAACCGGCACTGGTGTGTTCCCACCACCACCCCACTCCACACACATTGACACTTGCTAAACAGAAAAGGTCTGACTAAATAATCAACCCTGTCTAAGAAGGAAGAGTCAGGAACTTGGGTAGTTTACATGGAATCAGCAAAAAGGGAATGCCTGGGTGTTTGCTTTTGGCTTAGCTAAGTTAAGCGGGAAGTAGCTCCCTCTTAAATGGCCAGGAATGTATTTGCTGGAGGAAGAGGGAAGAGTTATAAGGCAGGTATCACAGAAGGTTAGCTGGAGGTACTGGGCAGAAGGTGTCTGTCTATCGAGAGGTGAAATATAGCAGGGTAAAAGCAATGGAGGAGAGGATTAAGCACTGACTTAGCATCTAAAACTCCTAAACACAGCTCAGGTTCATTGAGGCAAGTTACCATCTCTGCAGAACCATCTCCATGCAGCTCCAGACTTTTCTGCCAAAGAACCAGAGGTGACAGTGGTTAGTACAAACAGGCAGAGACCCTGCCCTGCCCAGGCAGGTTCAGCCATGACTCCACCAGGCTCCTCTTGTAGGTTATCTAAAACACAAACCCTCGTTCAGGACCAGACTCCTAAGTGGAGGTATCAGGCCTGATTCCCACTCATCTTCACCTTCCCCCAGTAACATAAGGGAGAAACCCTGTGGGAATAACCTTACACAGGGCCTCCACAGATGGGGCAATACTGCTTGGAAAGGAGCTGCCAGTTTCAGGGAGGGGCAGCAGGAACACTAGCCCTGGGATCAAGGGAACCTCACTGGAAGGCCTGTCTCAGGAGACTGAACATGTCCCAATAACACAAAGGCCTTATGAAATGTGGGATGGGCTGCTGTAGAGACACATACTCCATCCCCCTGAGCCGACAGACTTGTTCAGCCTGTATCTTGCTGCCACTGTCTGCAGGAGCAAGGCTTGGGGAAAGACCTGTAGGCAAAAGGACATTTTAAAAAAAAAAAAAAAGCACAGCGGGAGATGGAACTGTTTTGTACCGCAGATGTCCAGCTTGACCTCCTCTCCCTGCAAGCCAGCCCTGCTGCAGCTCCTGGGCTCTTTTCCATCTCCTTCAGCCAGGAATCCTTAGGCAATCGGTAGATCTCCAGCCAAGCTTTTGTGCTGTCTGCATTGGGAAACCATGTTGAGCAATTGGAAATGAGGAGAAAAGGTCTGTCAAGCAAGCAGCTTCTGTTATCTTATATTCTTAAAAGAAGATTTGGATAATTTTTGAGATGTAAAATCCCTGTGAACTCCATGCAGCCCACCTCTCCTCCCACTTAAGGCTTGACATGCTTGACTGAGACCAACATCTGAGCCTCCAGCTCAAGTCCTCAGGGTCCCACATCCACCAAAGGAATTCCATGAAGCGACTCAGTCAAAAATTTGACTTGTAGCCTCTGAGATAAAGTAGAAAGTGAGACATGGTCTCACACTGGTTCTCTGTGGATGCTACATATCTCATTCTCAGCGTATGTCCAGGCAGATAACACCAAACACAAGTCCAGAAAAACTGCTACCAGAAAATGGATTAATATAGACAGCTGCTATGAAACAGAAGAATGTTGTAGCAATGAGTTTGCTGCAGTGTTTATAGAGACTGTCTCTATGCTCTCTGGCTTATGTCTGCAGAGAAAACTCTTCAGGTCTACACATTTCCAATGTAAAAGTGAGCCTTAGCAAAGCAGAGGAAGAACTGAGTTTGGTACTTCTGGAGAGAAGTGGGAAACCTGCTTTTGCCAAGCCTTCTGGGAGCTGGGAACTACACTGACCAGTTCCCAAGAGCTCACTTTTAGAACCAGTCCTGATCCACACAAACCTTTTGGAGAGGACAGGAACTGGCAAGAGCAGATCTCTAAGCTGGAAAAAGGACTGGGAGGGTTAGGAATGAGATCTCAGGGAACACAGAACACTTGCAATATTTTAGAAGAATGGCTGCTGGCCCTTCTGCTAGAACACAACAGCCATCACCCAACACACCATGTTTCTGCACTTGCCTTGCAGCAGGACTCCCGTGTAATCACCTCCCGGGGACACCACCACCTCCACACAAGTACTTTGCTTGCTGATATCCTCCTACCAAAGAAAAACAGGCTGGCATCAAAGCAAGATCACCAAGTCAGAGAGCTCCATGGCCTTATGCAGCTATCAACATGGCAAAGGTCAGACAGATTTTTGGAAGAACAGGAATAAATATTGGTCAGCACCCTCAGAGCGCTGCTGCCCATGACAGAAATTCTTGAGGGCAGTTAGTACTCCTCATGATTGATTACTTACCAGCCTGTGCCCAGTGTCTATGGAATTAACTCAGTACATACCACTTCATTTAGGATTTTAACGAGTAGGAAGCTTTCCTTGTGAAAGCAGAAGAGCCAGACAAGCCCTGCAATAGAAACACAAAGTAGCAGGAGGAGGAGGAGAAAAGTGAGCAGATTGTAGCCATGCTCTAAGGAGATGGCTGTTAGAACACCTGCACGAGAATTAATGGGACTACATTTTTTCCTGGGCTCAGGGAAGAATATCCCATCGTTTCCAGCACTAAACTTTTGCTGGCTTCCTTATGCCAGCACCAGCAAACATTCAATTGTACATAGAGAAGGATAAGCCAGTTTGAAAGGTATCTCCACCAGAACTGATAGGTTTCTTATGAATCGACAAGCTAACCTATTTAACCACAGGGCTGTGCAACTACAGGTGCAGAAACAAAGCATGGGTAGGGGGTCTTAACAAGCAATGGTTCTTTCTATCCAGTCCAAGGTATTCCTAAAATTTACTGCACTTCACCCTCAGCTCTGCATCTGCTGTGCCAGAGAGGACATCAAGCCCACACCCTCTACTAATCACAAGGCCCTAGGGCTACCCTCTCACCCTACAACCTGTTATCTGACATCCTCTTTGCAGGGCTTTCTAGGAAAGCTCTCAGCCATTCTAATGTTCCTCCTGATTTAGCACTCTTCCATAACGCAGCTGCCATCTCTTCAGCTCCAGAGCACAGCTATCCCCAGCTAGGTCAAGGAAAGCCACATCACACTAACCCATTTCATCCACAGCAAGCAGGATGTGGCGCTCATTCCCCAAATCCGAGGCATGGATGGCACAAATCTCTGTCTTGACCGCATCCCAAGCACAAACTTCCTTACAGTCAGACATCTCGAAGGCAGCCAGACCCACGGACAGACCAACAAAGATGTATTTTCCAGACACTGCAAGGCAACTGGCTTTTCCTGTTACCTACCGAGAAAAGAAAAAGAGGAGTGTACCCCCAACTGCTCCCCCAGTAGGGATTACATCAGCCATACTAGCAACATACCCCTAGCCTTTTACTAGCAGGGAATTATTCTACAGGGGAAAAAATATTTGTATGAGCTTTCATCAGAAGAACAGGGGAGAGAGACTCATCTGTCACAGAGATTGCTCTGTGTTGGGAGTGAAAAAGGCTTCTCCCACCTTTTCCCTCCCGATAAACAGAAGGGGCTTTAAAGACCAAGAAGAACTCAGGGGCACTCAGCCCTCTCGCTGCTAACACAGAGCTGCAATGGGACACTGGGGTCCTCCAAGCAATGACAGAACACCAGCAAAAACCAGCACATCCTCCTGCATATCTCCATGTAACGATGGGGAAGGCAGTGCTGCCCTTCTGCTCCCAGTGCTCCCATTGTGGTATTCACCATTAACACAGAGCTGAGTTTGCCCATTTATATGCTACTGACTAATTAGCTTCTCCTTAGCAAACAAGGGTGGAGTTAGCGTGAGAAGCAGGTGAATTTAGTGCTGTTTAATATCTGCTTCTCTCTTTTCAGAGGTGTGATAGATGGGTGGGAATCAGAACCTGTCAGACAAGCTTAGAAGCTGCAGCCTTTTGAAGTGAAGCAGTGAGATGGTGGTGGATTCTGAGAAAGCTGATGAACAGAAGAGTGTAAAATCAACTGAATGGATATTCTCTAGAAAAACTGCTACAGTAATTAGTGCTATCTCTGCTGTGAGGGTCTTTGTACCTGGAACTCCGCTGTAGGAAAGCATTTTGTGGGCTGGACCTTTAGGTTTTGCGCTTCTTGGAGCATCTCCCTTTTTTCAATGATTGCCATAGCATTCTCAAACACCAGCATCACCAGTTTGTTCATCATCCTGAAGGGCTGAGGCAACACATCACGCTTTCGATCGGGATCCTGCAGGAAGAAATCTTCCTCATCATCCTTTGGCCAGTCCTTCTCAGATGGTGGAGGAATCTCCAGGGGATGCTTCGGGATGTACACAGCCATGGTTCTGCCCTGCCGGATACAAAACACACCACAGGTGCAGGAATCACTGTAGGTGCAGAATAACGAAGAACCGTGCAATATCTGCTGTAATGAGGTAATGGGCGGAAAGATGATTAATGACCTCTAAGAGGGAAGGGGGGTTCCTTTCAGCGTAGACAGACATATAGCTCGTTTGTGCTGGCTGCATTGCCCTCGTTACAGGCTGCCCCAGAAACGGAGTGTCAAAGCCTGAGCACCAGACTGTGTAACAATTATGACTGACCATTAGCCAGTTCCTCATTAAAAGACTTACTCGGCCTGGATAAAACCCCAACAATTAATTGGGAAAGCAGGTGGCGGCTCTGGAAGTTCTGAGCTTTATTCCCAAGCCACCGGGTGCTTTCGGGGTTCTCCCCTCTGCGCCGGGCCCGCACCGCTCCCACCCCGCACCGCAGCCGCGGGGCCAGGCCGCGCCGCTCCAGCCCCCGAGCGGAACCGCCGGCGGCCGTTACCGGTCAGCTGCGCCCGGGGGGCGCCTTTGGCGGGAACACCCGCCCCGCTGTTGACGGTCGCCGTGGCAACGGCGCGGCGCGGCCCGGGCGGAAGCGCGCACCGGAGCGGAGGGTTCCCCCGTGGGGCGGTACCGGGGCGGGGCGGCCCCTGCACGCCTCCCGCACGCCTCCCGCACGCCTCCCGCACACCTCCCGCGGCTGCTGCCCTTCCGCCGCCGCCATGGAGGGCTTCGTGGACTTCACCAACCGCAGCCAGGGCCGCGACCAGCTCTTCCGGTGAGTGCGGAGCCGGCCGCCGGCCCGGGGGCTCAGCCCGCCCGGCAGCGGCCCGGTGGGGCACCCCCGCGGGCCCAGCGGCGCCGTGGGCCGGAGCATCCCCGCGGCCCCTGCGGGTGCTGGGGCCCTCGGTCAGCCCCCGCCGCCGTCGAGCTGCCTGTCTCCGGCAGGAGAGCTGCCGGTCGTCCCGCCGCGGCGCACCCGGGCTCCGGGCGGGCCTCGGCCCCTCCTGGCCGCCCCCCCGCCGCCCCCTGCCCCCGCCGCCCCTGTCGTGGGGATCCTCGCCCCGGCACGGCCGGGGGACCAGAGGGGTGGCCTTCAGCTCGGGAACATGCGCTGCCCTTCTGCTGCCATTCCTGCCGATTGTCCGTGTTTCACCTGTGTGCCGTTTTCCTCGTTTTTTCCATTCCAGAGCCACTCAGTACACATGCATGTTGCTTAGCTATTTAATAGAGCATAAGGCTGGTAAAGAGAAGCTGGTAATGAAACTCAAGCAGTTGGAATCTAGCATGAGCTCTGGCCGGAAAAGTAAGTACCTGGTGTCTAGAGGGATAAGTCCTTCTTTACTTGCTCCTTCCAGCAAAACAGCTCCTGGCCTTGCGTTTTCTGTAGTTAACTTGCCTTGAGCCACAAACCCTCTTTTAAGTATATTCACCAAATTGTCAATAGACCTTATCCCTGCCTTGACTTGCCAGGCTAAACAGGGCCAAAGACGCCTTTATTACTTCCTCGGCCTCCTCTCCGGTCAGGCAACTTGAGTAATCAATGGGAGAACTAGAGAAATAAGTTAAGAGTCAGCTGTTGCTGCAGAGATCAAGTTGTCATCGCTGTTCAAGGACAGAGTTATATGACGCAAGGCTGGCTCACTGCACTCTCATTAGTCCTTCCAGCTAATGGGTTGAGATGGCCTAATGCTAAATATCATCATCCCAATAAAGTGACCTCTGAAGGACCATCCTTCAGTATGGCTTTTTATATCCTACTCTGCATATTAATTTTATTTAGCTTTTATACCATACTAAATCATACACCCTTCTGTACTTTTCTCCTAATCTAACCGTTTGCATCACTTCATCTGTGTCACAGTTGCATCCATTATTGTTACATGATTGCAGTGGTTGTGTTGCTTGCTTTCAGGTTGATCTTACACCTACTTATCAATTGCTTGATCCTGGAACAACTTCAATATATGAGGCAAATACTCTGGTTTAATGTATTACCATGGTTTTGTTCTATTACTCCAGTTAGCTCCAGAGTATGGTAATTTCTGGCAGAGAGGCCAGCTGGTTTATCAGCACAGTTGTAATTCTCTTGCTTTTGCTAAACAAATCACTAATAGACGTCAGGCCTAAATTCAGGACTCTTGCAGTTCCACTAAGCTCAGATGCTGCCAACATCTGTCACTGTGACAGTGCGGCAGGTTATGAAAAGTATTTTGCATAATATTGTATTAACATTCATGGAGCAAAACCTAAGCTGTGCAGCAGGTGAAATCAGGCTTGCCGTATATTATAGCTTGAAACAGAATACGCTGTTCCTGTTTGCAAGGAGCTGCATGTACCTCTGACAAATTCATGGCTGAGGAAGGACTTGGGTCTCAGTGTGCTTGGTGCATGAATCACCAGCTTTCACGGAAGCTTAGGAAAGTTGTAGCTCTTGGTTGCAACAGGGCTAGTGCAGCAACATCTCCTGTCCACAGGGTTAGGGGAAATCCAGTGAAGTATAGAGCTGAAATTAGAGGCTGTTTGTGTCACCCTTTGACGCTGGAATACCACACTCGTTCAGAGCCATGGGTGGTATTGGTCCAGAGGGCACCCAGGTGCTGAGGACAGAACAGCAGGAGAAGGCTGCAAGTCCTGGCTATTGACAAGATTTGTGTGTGTGTCATGGGCTGGTGCAGGACAGAACTGAGATGTTTATATGCCTTTCCTCACTGATACTAGCTTCTCACGAGAAGAAAATACTTAAGCATACAAATGCCCAAAGCTCGCCAAGATTTTTAAAAGTACACATGGACAGTGACATGCCAAGTTGCCCTGCGTAGGGCTGTGTCTCTTCTGTAAAGGCCAGGCTGTGCTAACCTTTGTGGGGTTTCTTGCAGTGTTCAGACTGGGCAACATGGTACATGCCTTGGTAGCAGCCAGGAGAACTACACAGCTGCCAGATGCGGTTCCTCGCTTCTGCCTTACAGCCTCCAACCTGACCCGTGCCATCTACTTCGTCTGCGATGCAGTCCTGTGGTTCAAGAGCGTTGGGCTTCAACCTGACATCGATAAGGCAAAGTGGCGGAATTGGGCTACCAAGTGTTACTACTTTTCACTCCTGATGAATCTAGCCAGGGACTGGTATGAGATCTCCTGGAGGCTGGAACAAGCTGTACAGGAAGAAAAGATAAAGGAGAATTCCTTCGGGGACAAACACAGTCAGGAACGAAACTGTGCAAAATGTGATAGTTTGCACGGTTTTCTCCTCCTGCTATTTCAGATACTGAAAAGACATCCTCCTTTGCTGCTAGACTTGGTGAAGAATCTCTGTGATCTCTCAGGTCCTTTGGATACGCTAGGGATTTACAAGACCAACCCAGGAGTGATTGGTTTCTGTGGCGTCATCTCCTCCCTTGTGGGGATCCTCATGTTAGCAAGCCCACATCTGAAGCTGAAACAATGACATAACAGGAGCTGCACAGTATGCAGCGAGCCAACAGCTTTGATCCTCTGATAGGTTTTTATCCTCCATATGGCACTTTCAAAATGAACATGTCTTACAGTAACCTCAAGATTAATTTTGTCCTCTGGATAAGTGAATTCTACCCTTTTTCCTTCCCTGTGTCTTCACAGATGAGTTTGGTGCTATGACACGCTCCCTGATGGAGTGCAGGTGGGAGAAGACAGAGTAGTATTCCACAAACAGGAACAGGACTTGGAACATGGCTGCTAGATAAGGAAATACTGACGTTCCTATATTTTAATACAGGGTTGTGAAATAGCTGCATAGAAAACTATAACAGGTATATGACTCATAAACAATCATGTTTACACTGGGAAGCTGGAATTCACCAATCCAAGGTTCCTACAGCCAGATTTTCTATAGTGGGCTCAGGCAACTTAGGAACTGCAGGTAAAATGGCCTGAAGCCAAGTACGAACGAGTATTCTGATGGGTTTGAGTTGATGACTCCTGTTATCTGTAGGCAGTGGTTTGAATGCAGTGTGATGGTAACCGAAGAGTGGTGTGAGCTGACCTCCCGATGACCTCTGTAGTGCACTGGTGATGCTGGATCTGTAATCTAGGGAGCACCAACTTGTGTCCCAGGAAATCAGCACTTTCTTCTTTTCCTTTAATAATGTGAGCCAAGGACTGTTGACCACCGGCTCTGACTTTTCCAGCGGGCTATGGCTGAGGAGTTCGGTGAAGGACAGTGTGTGGGAGAAGCTTGTCTGAGTGCTGATGATGCTGTGGAACTAGGTTTCCAAAGCTGTGAATCTGGAACCACTCACAAGCATTAAATTTCCCATTATACGTGCACCTTAACTCCCAAACCCCTGTGATTCCAAGTGCAACAGTTTTCCATTAATCATATGGTGATAAGGAGCTTGTTTTGCTGTTTTAATTTTACATTAAAAAATCCAGTATAATAAGAAGCTTTAGAACCTGCAGTTAAGGAGAGAAGCCTGGCTTAGAGCTCGTTGAGTCAGAAAAACTGCAAGGGTGTGTTTCTGGTTGTGTAAGCTCTGGGAAGGAAGGGAATGGAGTTGATCGTGATAATATCGGAATCCCCTGTGAGAAGAAAAGCTGGATTTGGGCATTCATGATTTATATTTTCCTCTCTGGTTCTCCCTATCCTCCCATCTCATGACCACAAGATTTTTTGCATGTTCCCTCACGGGCTGAATGAGTTCTGCTATTTGAAAATGCCTTATATTTGCCCTGCAACTGCATTATTGTTCATCGCTTATCTTGCTAGGAATGATTGCCTGGCAGTGTAATCTAAGTTAAAGGAGAAATGCTGCATCGAGCTGTCTAACATGTCATGCAGTTGCTCCTGACTTTGCGGAGTACCAGTTCTGACAACATCTGAGAAAAATTTGCACATTATACAGGAGATAAAATGACCAATTTTTCTCCATCGGAATTGGGCCTGTGTGTTCTGCTACTTTCTGGTGCAAGGGCTCCTTGTTTAATCTGTGAGTAGATGTGTACAGATACTACTCTAACCTTGACCGGGGTACTCATTATTTATGGTGCTGTCTGGAAACAGAAATTAAAAGGTGCTGATCTCCTTCATTAAAAGGCAAAGGCTATGGAATTGAGTAGGCATGGTAAGGCACTGCCACAGTTTATCTTAAGTCATTGTGGTCAGGCTTGAAATTACTTCCAGTTTGAATCTGAAGTGTTAGCCTGCCAATGAAGTGTTTAAACAAAAAAGAGGTTGCTGAGCAGGGTAATTAAGTGTGCTTGAAGACCAAGTGTGGCCTACAGCAGCTCGTCTTTTTAATATGGAAATAAATACCACTAAAAGTGTAGAGTGTACTGGCAATTCAGACCATAATGGAGCATTATATGGGATTGTTGTCTTCAAGAGCTTCCTCGACTTTTTAACAATGGAATTTTTTTGTTTCTTTACTCCATTTGTCTTTGAGCTCCTGGCAATGCGCAGCCCATCCCTCCCTTGGTCAGAGTTGATTAGTGTGTAGCAACCCCTGTAAGGAAAGAAGAGGAGCGCTGATGATCTGGCAGGGGAGGTTTAGCCATCTTTTCTCTACAGAATTTCATCTTGCAAAAACTATGTTTTGAATTCCTTTCAGGGATGCTCTCAGATACAAAATACTTCTTTCACTGGTTTGCAAAATGATTTCTCATTTTCTCTTATATGTTGTGGGTAAAGGGAAATGGGTTAATATAGTGATGTGGCCCCTAGTCAGCTACACCTCCCTGTGCCCTGAGGAGGGAGGAGGGTGGGTTTTCCCTTGTGCCAGGCAAACACTATGCAAGGCCATGAGCCAGGCTTTGATGTTTCTCCTGTAGGGACTAGTGTGGATTAGCAAGTACAGGCTTAATGCGGGAGGTGGGGCAGTGAATTTTCAGCCTGTCTCAGCCTTACCTGTCCCATTCTACATGATGTGTGTTGGAACATACAGGAGTAACTCTTCTTACTGGATGTTAAGCACTAATACTTGCCTTCTGCTCCCCAGCCGGAGGCTAGCAATTTAATGTATCTTAATGTAATGTGACTGAAGCCATAGAATCATAATCATATGGAGAAAATCCTTTTAGTGCCTTTTTTTTTATATATCTGTTTCTAATACAGCAGTTAGAATAAGGACAGCTGTTTGAACACAAGCAATAAACTGAGATAAGTGTGACACCGTGTCTGTGTGTGTAACTTGGAAGATGGTGTAAAGAAATGCTGAAGGAGGAATCCTCCCTCCCATCTCTGAATTTTATGAAGGATGATACTGTTAAAGAGACATTGTCTATAGTTGCATTTGGGTTATAGAACTTTCCTTTTGCAATAGCAAGGTGGCAGCCAGATTTGCCTATAGCTGCACTGGGGTTATGGAGCTTTCCTTTTGCAGTAGTAAGGTGGCAGCCAGATTCATCAGACTAATTAACAATCCCCATCTCAGCTGCAAAAACATGAAGTAACTATATGAGTACCAGATAAAATATATGAAATGCCCTGAAACGTAGTGACATTTTGAGAATTGCCATCGGTTGCCCTTGAGTACCAGTAGTGAGAGCTGGAGCCTTCTGCCCAGCATAGGCAAAGCTACAGTGCAAGGAACGGGTACACCAGCATTTTAGTATCTTATAAACAGCTTTTCATTTGGCTGGATCATGGTGTCATAGGGCGAATCGCTGCAGCTGTTTAAAAACAAGTGCCTGTTCAGGGCAGGGAGTGAAGGGTAACATCTCCAGCTGAGATGGTGAGGGATGGAGCCAGGGTAACCATTAAAAACAAGCTTACTGTTGGCTCCTATCCCCCAGAGTAGGAGCCTTGCAAACTTGGAAGCTCTAAAATGTCAGTTCCTGAACAATGTATAAAGCATTGCATTCAGCAATGTTTTAGCAAGAGTTTCTGAATTACTGGTCTGATACACATTTCATAATGGAAACAGTTAACAGGAGAGTGGTCTGTGTGAGATGTGCGAAGTAGTTTTCTATTATATTTACAGGCAAGGCCTTCCTGGTGTTAAAACCATGCTTGGCGTGATATTTCAAGAAATACGTGAGCCATTCAGGATTCGCAGGTGAGCAGCAAGAACAGTCAGAGATCTAAACACCAGCGTCTCCAGGGAGGGGCCAAATGAACCAGTTCTGTAGAGGAAAGGTGGCTGGGGGAGGGTATGAGAAGCCTTCAAGTGTTCAGAAGGTTGTCTGCCAAGAGGAAGGCAATAAATCAGTCTCTAAAACCATCCAGGAGGTAATACATTTATATTGCAGCAAAGGAGAATTAAATCACACTTTTTTTGAACTGTAAGTAAAATGAAAGACTAAATGGATTGCCCAGGAAGGGCAGTCCTTAAAAAGAAACCGGACAGAGATCTGCCGGCAGTGGTTTAGAGGGTGCTGATCCTCCCACAGAGCATGGAAATGAATTGGTTACCTTGCCAGCCCCCTTCCAGGCCTAAGTGCAAAGATTCCTTTCAGGTCTTTGGGGATCTGGCTCATCCCCTCACTGTGGTTTTTTGATGGATATGGAACAGACTGTGGAGACAAAGGTGTAAAACGGCTTCCAGCTCATCCAGTGAGCTCTAAATATTGCCTGGAGAAACACAGAAGGTATTTCTGGTGTGAGGTGAAGCGGAGGCGGGGTAGAAGCAATGGTACCTTTGCACTGCAGAGCCCAGGGCTGGCACAGCTTTTGCCTCAGAGGAAGGGGAGGGGATGAGCAAAGGCGTTAGTAGGGCAAAGGCTGTGTTGTCTGTTGATCCCAACTCTAGCCAAGGCAGAGAGAAGCTTGGCACGCACCCTGCACTTTTAGCAAGGCCAGTGGGGCTGGAAAAAGTGTCAATGCCAAGAGAGCAAACTTTTGGGCAAGCTGCTGCCCTTTGTCCCGTTGTCTGGATTGCAGTGACTCACCCCACCACCGAGCTGGAGACAGCCCAGGACACTCATATGCCTCTGTACCCAGCTAGCAAGGCAGGCCTGCAAGCTTTGCAGAGCTCTGGGGTGGAAGCAATCTCCAGGCTTTTTGGGGCGAAAGTGGGTATTTTCCTCCCACGCATGGCTTTCTCACATCCCTGGGCAGTCTCCCACCCCCATGTACAAGCAGCACAGCTGGGAGCCACAGAGTCGTGTTGGGTGCACACCTCTGTGTCCTGCACATGAGTGCCAGGCAGCTGCAGGTGTTCAAGGACTTGGCTCTGGTGCTTGGGCTTCCCGTGATGCCGAGATGCATGCCAAGGGTCTCCCTGCCTCGTGCCAGGTGGTCCATGACACACAGCAGCCTTGTGTCAGCAGGCTGCTTGGGTGGGTCGTCTGCACTGAGCCCCTTGGTTATTGCTGTGTCCTCTGGCATTTTTCTTTCCATCATGTTGTCCTTGTCTTATCAGTGTGGCTTGTCTGTGATCTCTGTAGTCAATAACCAGAACCTATCATGTCTCCATACAGGTGGTGTCTTCTTTCTTCTCAATCAATACTGCAAATGGATTTGTTAATTACGACGTGAGTTGGCAGAGTGCCTCCCGTGCACCAAGGCAGGCTGGCCACGAAACAGCTGCAGTAGTGAGAGCATTGCTAGCAGGTCAAGGGGAGTAGTTGTTCCTCTCTGTGAAGCACTTGTGAGGTCACATTTGGGGAGCCATGTCCTGTTTTGGCCCCACCAGCACGGGAGAGATCTTGACTAGAGTCCAGCAGAGGATCGTGGAGAGGGTAAGACATTTAGGCGCATGGAGCACGTGCCATACCAGCGCAGACGGGAGCACAGACCTTGCTCAGAGGAGCACAGAGCAAGGATAAGAGGTGGCAGGCACAAATTGCAACAGAGAAACTTCCAACTGGACATAAGGAAAAAAATAGTTTACTGTGAGTACGGTTAGCACAGGAATTTGGCTCCAGAGAGATGGGAATCTCACCCTTGGAGATTTTCAGGACTGGACATAACCTTGAACAGCCTGATCTAGCTTCAAGGGTAGTCCTGTTCTGAGCAAGAGTTGGATGAGGTGACTTACAGAGATTACTTCCAACCTGATTTTTTCCTCCATTTCTGTCTACTCCAGATGCCTAGAGCTTTCATAATGAAGTGTCTGCCCTGACCCTCAGCTAAAAGCCTCCTTACCAAAACCCTCCATGAATTCTCCTAGAAATTGTAGAGAAATCTGGCCAAACCAGATTGGTTTATGCAGGATGTGACACCCACATCTGCCTTCTGCTCCTTGTGCTTAGTAAACTCTCCTGGGGAGAAACTATGTTCTTAGTCTGTGTTGTGTTTCCCAGCATGATAGGGTCCTGTTCCACCACGGGGCATAACAGGCTACAGAAATACAGGAAGGTTTTAATTTCTTAGGAAATACTGCCTGACTCTTCACCTTCTCCCTGGCTGCTCATGATCTGTTGCTTTTGAAGTGGTGATGTCCAAGGGCACTTCTTTTCATCTTCTCTTCATGGAGGGGCGTTAAACCCTGGTGCATCCCAGCTGTGCTGCAGCTTCTGGGCTTTGAGGGGAGGACAACAAAGGGGATTTTCTGCCATCATCTGTTCCGAATTACGGTGGCTTCAGGGAGCTCTTTGGCCAGTTTCCACCACAACCCGCCAGCTCCCAAACCCGTGCAACTGGGAGGTGGGGCCTCGTGGTGGTAGGGGCCAGGGCACGGTGCATCACTCTCAGAGGACCCGGGTGAAGGGACCGTGCAGCCACCATCCTCTGCTCCTGCTCTGCTGGGGACGGGCTGCCCCTCGGTGAGTAGCCTGTCTCCACCGGGTGCTCGGGGGACAGCTTCAGCGGGACCGGCAGGGTGAGAGCAGGGATCACCCGCTCTCCCTAAATCTCCTGAATTTCATCTGCTGCTAAGAAAAGGGAGTCTGTGCTGGGAGCTAGGGTTGTGCTTTCAGCTGTTACCCAGCTGGGAGCAGTGGAGACGGGTGTTTTGCGGTGCTTTTGTCACCCGCATCAAGCTGGGGCTGTGCAGGGATGGGTGCTGGCATTGTGAGCAGCAGAGCTGCAGGACAGATGTGCAGGAGGGAGATGCTGACCGCAGCTGGGCAGCTCACCATGTCCCTGCCCGCAGCTCCTCTCTCTGCTCCTGTCCTATCGTCTTACCCCTCCCCTGCCTGCATCTCAGCCTGGCCCTCGCCCACGTCCATTAACATCCTGGTTGCTCTGAGTTTGCTTTACAGCTCTGTCGGTGCCCTTTATCCTGCCTTGTACGGTAGCTCCTCCAGACTAGATGCCTCAACTAATTTTGTGGATCTTTGGGTGTTAAGACACACTAGCAGAGGAGGGCTGTGTGGAGTCACTGGTTTTACAGCTTAACTGGTAAAAAGTCAAGCGTTAGGCACTGACACATCCGTTACACCCATGGGAGGTGCATGTCTCAGCCCAGCTCCCAGCCCCACTGTGCTTAGGGGGTGCAGGCGTGAGCTGGGGGAGGCCAAGCCCAGCTCTGCCTTTACAGCGGGGTCTGCAGCTCCCAGCTTTGCTTTACAGGTGGATGCATCACGATGACAGCGAAGAAGAATCAAACTGTGCAGAATGGAAGTAACAAGGTGGGTGTGGGAAGGGGGAGAGAGGGGAGGGCAGAGGTTTGCCAAGGGCGCCAGGTGGTGCATACCGACACTGCCAGATGAATACAAGCCACATCTCACACTGTCCCTCATGCTATATACAGCATATATAACCCCTGTTATCTTTATATGGATCTTTACCTGCAATAATATAGAGCATCATCAAAGGGAAAGGATAAAACCTTTCACTTGCTTGAAATTAAATAGTTCAGAATCAAGTTAACTCTGAGCTGATGCGAGACCTTGGTGAAACCAGCTGGCAGTGCCTGTCCTCCTGTCCTTTGTCTGTGTCCCTACAGTGGACCCCAGACCTCAAGCAGTCATGCTGCTTGGATGCAATGCTGCTCTGAACAGCTGGAGCCCCTGGGATTGCTGAACTGCGGGATTTGTGAGAGGGCTGGCTCCACGTCAAGCCAAAATTAGCACAGTGTAGCACAAAACAATACAGTTTTTCTCAAACATGCAAATTCACAGTCTGGTCATGGTTACAAGCGGGACATGAAGCCAAACTTGCCTCTCACCCACTGGTGATCAGAGGAAAGCTCAGCTTTGCCTTTTGTTCTGTCCTGTGCAGCCCTCATGGCTGCTGTGGTGAGACAATGCTCCCTTCGGTCCTCCCCTGGAGCTGCAACATCTCCCTCAGTTGTCCCATCTCACCAGCTGGGTACCAGGCAAGAGCAGCAGCTGGAGCACAGGCTCATCCTGCTTGCCCAGCTTTGAGGGACCTACCTCCAGCCATGCTCTGGCACTGGCAGTGCACACAGGTGTCGGCTGTGCTGGTTTATACTGGTATCCCACATTGCCTGTGCTAGCAGGGTGTGGGGGTGCGGTGCCTTGCTGCCTCGAAGAGCTCTGGTGCCCTTTTCTTACAGCAGTGGCTCCTACCAAAGCCCTGTGTGCCCTCAGGGACAGACTTGTTCCTCTCCCCCTCTTTTTGAGGTCCATATGCCTTATTTGCCACGGTGGTGACAAGACAGACAGGATGGAGGTGCCACATAGGCACTGGCCAGTGCTGGTCCAAGGATAGGAGCAAGGGCTGGGTCAGATAGAAGGAGCAGGGTAGAAAGCCAGAGGGACCACCTGGACAGTTGGGCTTGGGAGGCGGGGGGAGTGGGGACCATCACCGACACTGCCTGTGGTGTCCATGCTCCTTCTGCGGCAGCAGCCAGCGTGCTTGTCCATGGCTGTGCCATACACAACGTAACTGGGAGACCCTCAGTGAGGGTTGAGAAATGCCCTCCTCCTCCAACGTGAGCTGCGGTCCTCTGCCACCAAGATGTGGTCAAGAGGGCATTCTTCAGGGAAGAGCTGTTGGCTGACTGATGCCCATCTGCCATGCATAGGAGAATGTACTGCAGAGGGTCCTGCAGCTGCCGGTGGTGAGCTCGACCTGCGAAAGCCTCCAGCGGACCTACGCCAGCACCAAGGAGGCCCACCCGCTCGTGGCCTCAGTGTGTGAGGTCTATGAGCGGGGTGTGCAGGGTGCCAGCGCCTTGGCCATGTGGAGCGTGGAGCCCGTGGTGCGCAGGCTGGAGCCTCAGTGTGAGTCCATCCACGGGGGGGAACACGGCAGGGGGGAGCCCACCAGAGCCTCCCTTGGTGGGACAGCACTGGCACTAGCATGAGCCTAGCACAGCCCAGGTGCTTTTCTTACCAACCCACCCCCTGCTTTTGCCCAAGGCAGTCGCTGTGGCCAACAATCTGGCTTGCCGGGGCTTGGACCACCTGGAGGAGAAGATCCCTGCCCTCCAGTACCCCGTTGATAAGGTCAGTCACAGTCAGGACATTCTGAGACACCCCCCGACCCCTCTGCAGAGCCCACATCTCTGGTCTTGTTTCTGGATGGTGATGGGCTACTGGGGGAGAAACAAGGCAGCACCTCCAAGCAAGGGCTCTTCCAGGGTTCCTGCAGCCCAGGGGATGGTTGGGGTGCTCCCAAATATAGGTCAACAGTGTCCTATGTCCCATCCCTGCCAGCTACCTTCAGCCCAGGCTCAAGAGAGCTGTTATGCTCCTCCTGGGGCTGTCTACTTGCATAGCTGCCATGGGTTCCTGTGGTCCCTCTGGCTGTCCCATGCCACCCCAAGCACACCAGCAGGGCTGTTCTCTCTGCCCACAGCTCGCATCTGAACTAAAGGGCACCATCTCCTCCCCCCTCCAAAGTGCCAAAAGCACCATTGGCAACTCCATGGATAAGATCATGGAGCTGGCGGCCGAGGGCTACGAGGTCACCAAGAACACAGTGGAAACGACAGCAAGGTACACGAGGAGGAACTCAGTGAGCCAGATGGCAGCCGCAGGGGTCGACACGGCCCTGGGAGGGCTGGAGAAGCTGATGGAGTACCTGCTGCCAGAGGAGGATGAAGAAGCAGGTAGTCCTGGTACCCAAATCCCCTCATCTGGTAAGGGCTGGATGTACCTGGGGTGACACCTCACTCATGGGGTGCAAGTGGCAGGAGAAAAACACTGGATTTTGGTGTAGGGATGCCTAGAAGGGTCATCCTGCCAGGACATAAACCTTCCACTGCTCTCCTGCCTTTAGACCAGAAGCCCAAAGAGACACGTGAGTCAGCAGCAAAGGTCTCCCAGCAGCAGACCAGTGCTCCCAGTGCTCCCAGCACCCTGGGCCGGATCAGCGCCTTGGTTAGCACCGTCTCCCACCGTGCTTACCAGCAAACCACCCAAAGCCTCCAGCATGCCAAAGCCAAGGGGCAGGAGCTGGCCACCTGGATCCCTGTCTTGGTGAGTGCCAAACCCACCTGCCAGGTTCCTCCTCCCCCATACCCTTTTTGGGGCTGATTCTGCTTTCGGCTGAGACATTTCAAGCTCCTCGGAGCACGTCCGAGGGCAGGCTGGTGGGCACTGCTGTTTCCCCCACTCAGCAAGATGAGCCGAGGGCTGGTGTTCCCACAGCACGTTCACACACAACTTTCTACCATATTAGTGGGACAAGTTATTTTTAGCTGGCTCCCAATGTATACTGTTGATTTATGGCCTTGCCACAACATCCTTCCTAAAGCAAAAAGCGCCTGCAGAGGCTCAGAGAGGATGAGGAGAAGGAGGCACCTCTCCTCTTCCACCCAGCGCTGCGGCAGGAACCCCTTCCCTGGCCTATGCCAAAATCCTGGACCTCCCGGCTGCCCTCCGGATTTCTTCTGGCATGCATCAATGAACCCCTCTGCTCCCTGTGCACCCCAGGGACCCTGTGAAATCCTCAGGCTAAGCAGGATGGGGCGGATGGGACCTGCCAGCTCCCCCCAAACAGTGGCTTTTTGTTCCTCTTCCAGGGCAGCCTGGCCAAGCCGAGTGTACCTGCAGCGCCGCGGGTCCACGGTGATGGGCAGAGCACTGCGGGTGGCTGGCTGAGCCAGCGGCAGAGCAAGGTGCCAGAGCAGAAGCAGGAGAAGGTGGGGAAGAAAGATGACCACACCAAGGAGGTACAGAGAAAAGGGGAGCAGTGAGCCAGGGGTGCCCCAAAGCATCCTCCTGCCCATGGGCCACGTGGGGGATGTTCCCCCCATAGCTGTGGGGGTCAGGCCCTCATCCCCACTCAACCCTGAATTTCAACCTGGAGGAGGCAAGGG
Source organism: Falco naumanni (assembly GCF_017639655.2). NCBI lineage: Eukaryota > Metazoa > Chordata > Aves > Falconiformes > Falconidae > Falco > Falco naumanni. Next base: position 12,157,833 of record NC_054060.1, on the reverse strand, counting down.
GAAGTTGGCAGGGGGCATCCCCAGCAGCCCCCTTCCCTAATGCCCCAAAGCTGCAGGCTGTGGGCAGCCCCTGAGCTGGACAGGGTCACCCTGGCTTGTATATTCAAGACTCCTTTGCTGCTGTGGGGTGTCAGCACCGAGCTTCCTACCGAGCCCTTGAACACCCCCGAAAAATCTCCCTTCGCGGTCCCAGCAGCGAGGGGCAGTGTGAGCCGGGGGTCTGGGAACAGTCCCCAGCAGCAGCTCCGCTGGGACGTGGGGACGGGAAGCAGCAGGTTGGGGTCACTGCCCTTCGCCTCTGCCTGCAGCGGAAGCACAGCCCAGGGCAGAGGGTCTCCAGGGGCCTGGGCAGGGGGGGCAGTGGAAGCGACAAGGAGTGACTCTGCTGCAAAGGGCTGTGGTGGCTTTTGCAAAGCAGCGAGCTGAAAGCACTCTGGCTGTGAGCTGCAGGGGGGATGGGGAGCCCAGGTCCACCCATGTCCTACCTGGAGCAGCTGCTGGGGCCAGCGGCTGAGCTGGTTTCTCTTGACAGGCAGGGGACAACCCTGGGCTGGTGGGCAGCGTGGCTCACAACCTGCAAACCGCCTGTGCCTCCGGCATCTCCAGCGTGAAGAAGGTTCCAGCCGTGGCCTGGGATGCAGCAGAGGGGTTGATCCTTTTCACCCCCCGCAGGCTGTCCAAGGCCATGGAGACAGTGGATGCTCTCGGGGGGACCCTCGTCAGTGCCCCCAAGCATCTGCTGGGCACCCTGTACAGCTACGTGCCGGTGAGTTTATCCCCAGCCAGGTCCCGTCCATCTCCAGCGAGCCTCATTTTCTCCAATCATGAGCACCCCGTAGCTCCAGGCAGGAGGTACCAGAGCGGGGAAATGGGGTGCTTTCAGGACACCTCAGTCTCACCCTCCTCCTGAGCATCCCCCAAGCCATGACAGTGTGTTTCCCCCGACAGAACCAGCAGGTTGGCTGGTGATGGCACCTTCACACCGTTCATGCCCAAGCCAGGCTGTGACCACAAATTCCTGGGAAGGTGAAAGTTCAGGCTGAGACCATGTCCCCTCTCCTTTCCCCCACCCTGCTGCTCCCCTGGGACCATCTCTCCACTGCAGGTGCCTGGGCTGCACCCACCCACTCTCCTCCACTGTGGACCCTTCTGGGTGCAAATTTGCTTGTCCTGAGGTCCCCCCAGTTCTGAGGGGGCTGTGTGGCACAGGGAGAGCAGGGCTGGCAGGCAGGTTCAGCCTGGCTGGGTGCTCACCCGTCTCTCAGCTCCGCAGGCAGTCAGTGAAGGCAGAGGAGCCAGCCGTGGGCAGCAAGCCCAGCCCGGAGACAGAGCAGAAGGAGGAGGACACCAAGCCTGCCCCCCCCTCCGCTGAGGAGAAATCCCAGCTGAGGGGTGACTGGCGGCTGTACCGTGGCCATCACCCCCTCTCCTTCCTGGGGCTCGAGGACCCCCTGTTCCTGCGGCACAACCTCTACCGCAGCCCTGCCTTCGAGCCTGAGTGCCCCCTCCCACGGAAATCTGCCTTTGCCCCCTACAACAGGCGGGTGAGCGAGGGCTCCTACCGCTTCAGCCCCGAGGCCATGTACAGCCGGGCTTACTACACCAACCTCTACGCTCCTGCCTTCAAGAAGGACTGAACCGGTGGGGAGGACGATCGCAACCTGGCCCCACTGTAATCCCCCGCCCTCAGCACGCTTTGCCCAGCCCCCCCCCCCCCCCCCCCAGCTGCCCGCATGCACCCCTGTAGCGGGACAGGAGCTCAAAGTGGTAGACATGCCGTGGGATGTCATCTTCTGCAGTGTATTGGGGCTAGGATGGGGGAATAAAGGCAGCCAAAAGCCCTGTCGGTGGAAGGAGAAGGTAGGGGGAGGTGGGACCAGAGGGATGAAGGAGATCCGGAAAGTAGTGAGACCAGAAAAGAGAAAAAGGGACCAGCCAGGCCTGGCACTGGGCTACCCTGGTCCCTGTGGAGCATACGGTGCGGACCTTAGATGGACTATATGTGGAGAACAGCACTGAGACAAAGCAGGGAGGACAGCAAAGCCATCATGTTTGCATCACCACAGCAAGCCTAGTTCCCCAGTGGCAGGGCCCATCCCTGGCCACAGAATGTTCTTCTGTGAAGGAGCCAAAGGTCCCCACGGACCAGCAGGACACATGGGTAGGAAAGCCCCCTAGGCACCCACACCCAGCTGGTGGCGGGATGGATGGTGGGGTCAGGAAGACCAGTGAGAACAGGTGGAGCTCCTGGAGCCCCTCTCTCCCGCAGGACCGCCTCGCTTCCCACAACACCTTGTTGTATCTGCTGCAATAATAAACCTTCCCGAGCTGCTCTGCTCAGCTGCTTTATGAGAGCGAGCCACCAAAACGAGGGAGCGGAGTGGGGTGAGTCACCCAACCCAGGGCTGAGGGAGCAGGTACGGGAAACGCATCGCTGGGTCGCTGCTGCAGCAACGGTGGGTACTCGTGCCCAGCACAGTACATGTCTCTTCCCATGCCCCAAGTACAAATTCACAGCCCCAAGGAGCTGGGGGCCTCCTGCCAAATACAATTTATTGCATTTCCAGAAGAACACGGCAGAGAAATCAGTGTCCGTACTGCACACACAAGCCCTTTCCCAGGCATACAAGGGGGAGGGTTTGGGGAGAGGCAGGGAAAAACTTCCCAGCAGCAGCAGCAGAGTTCGGCTACGAGCCCGGCAGCCCCTTCCCCACCTCCTTTCCTCCCCGGGGACAGGCAGCCTTACAGATGGAGCGGCTTGGGAAGGCGCACGGTGCGATCCCTGTCCTGGGAATGAGCCACGCGTCTGTTTTTTCCCAGGCACAGTCTGTACGGTGCTTGCACAAGGGGAACGGCTGCAGTTGCTGGGAGGCTGTGGGAGAGAAGACCACAAGCAGGGGAGTTCAAAAGCAAAACGGGTGGGATGGGAAGCGTCAGCCCTCCCTGAGGTCCTCTGGGGTCGGCCAGTGCTCTGGGCTCTGGAACACCGACATGGTGATGCACAGTTGGGAACTGCCAGTGGCTCCCCAGTGGAGAAACTGCACCTTGCCAGTTCATGGGGGCTCCAGGGGTTATCAGAGGAAGACCCTGATGCGCGTTAATAAGGATCCCAGGGTAGAGGCAGGGGGACAGGGAGCCACGTGGCTGTGCAGCAGCGTGTCCTCACTGCTCACCAACAGCTCAGGCAGCTCCTGCTGAAGAAGCTGGGGATGATGCTGCCTGGAGCTGCAGCAAAATCACCTGGTGGTTTCCAGCATCAGAAGACGGAAGGAGAAAGCAGGAGGTACCTAAAAAGCTGGTACAGCAGAGTGGAAACTCTGCCCCATCACAGAGCCAAGAGGAAGGCACTACAGTCCTCAGCTGCACTGGCTGCACATGGCAGGACACCCAGACTGACATTAGGAGGACAGCAAGGAACCCATCATACTTATGGAAACACACCATCTCCATGGGCATCCGGGGGGAGGCTGGGTCCAGCTGGGTAGCACAGAGAGAAGCAACACTCACGCTGTAGCTCAGAGGGAGTCTGTTCGCTTACGGGCAAACACAGATGACACGGTCTTGACGATGCCGCGGATCCCTGTACCCTTTTTCAGTGCCAGTTTGGTGTCAGGGATGCGCTTGGCCAGTCCATGGAAGACCATGAGGGCCCCATGATAAGCCTCGGCTGCAGAGACCTCGTAGAAACCACAGTCTAAAGAGAGGGCCAGGAGCCGACCCTCCTCACTGGACACCACCCGTCGGTGGTGCAGGTCCCGTTTGTTGCCCACAATGATGATGGGCACCTTCTCCTGGCTCTGCCCCTCCTTGGTGGCCTTGATGAACTGGATTTTAGGGGACAGGATGTTGAAGCTGGCACGGTCACAGATGCTGTAGACCAGGACAAAGCTGTCTGCCCACTGGATTCGCTTCTCCTCTGAGGAGCCCTCCTCTGCCTGTTCCTGGGGTATGAGAAAAGGAAAGGTCTTTTATCCTACTCCCTCCCTCCCTCCCTCCCTCCCTCCCTCCATGCCTGCCTCCTAGCACAGGGTGCAGCAATCCGGAGCCCATTGGGACAGGGACAGATAGCAAGCAGCAAAAGGAAAGAAAGAGGAGTACTGAGGAAGGCAGCCCAACCTCACCTAAGAGACACAACTCAGGCTTCAGCATCATTGTCCTCACCTTATCACCCAGCCACTGTATCGTAGGTGATAACAACGTGGGGACCTCAGAGTGGCAAGTCCACTTCGTTAGCGCAGTCCTGTGCTCAGCCTGGGCTGGTAATGTTAGTGCTCCAGCTCTAATGTCCTCAGCCAGAGGACCGTGGGCTACGGTGACTATTGCTACCCTGCCAGTGACGCTGCTGCTCTGTGCTCTGCAGGCAAGAAGGGTTTGGTTGCCTACACACCATCTGACACGAGAACTCTGCTCAGCTGGAGCTCCCTGCCTGTGGTTCCTTATAGTCAACTTTTAGTAGAGGGTTTTTTTGTCCCTGGGGTGAAAGCAGGTGACAGGAGTGGAGCCCTCTCACCTGGGAATTAGGGACATCCCAGATGTGGAAGAGAATCTCTCGACCATCCACAGTCAGGTTGTGGCTGTAGATGAATTCTGGAAAAAAAAAAAAAAAAGAAAAAAAAAAGTAATCTTCATAGACCCAAGAGATAGCTCCCTCAACCCTGGTCTTCTCTTCATGGGGACAAGCCTGTCACATCCACCCTGGCAGACCATGCTCCTCAAGGCAAGGTCCAGCAACAACCACAGGGAGCATGGTGGCCCTCACAGTTGTGACTGCCCCAGCCTGCCTCCACCCCAGCCCCACCGGTGCCACCAGCTGCCACTCAGGACCTTCTGCACCCCAGAGAAGCAGTTGTGGAGCAAGAGATGGGTCGCTGAACAGATACACTCATCGAGCCCCTCAGGAGCTGGCAAAGGCTCTGGAGAAGAGCAGGAGTGGACGCGACGCAGTGAAACGCAGCGGGCAGGAGCAGGCGCGCCTCCTGCACCCGTCGCTCACGGAACTGGCCGGGCTCTGGCCTGGCACTCACTCACCCATGTCTCCGTACTCCCCGATAAAGCGCCGGGTCAGGAAACGCACGGTCAGAGCTGCAGAAGGAAGGATGGAGATCACCAGAATAGCCCTAAACCTGACGGATTTTTCTTTTTACGTGCAGAGCAGAGTCAGGCACCGTTACCCTGCACACTCGCACCAGCAGGAACGACCTCTGGTCTCTCCCCAGCCACAATGACAGCCCGTCTGCGGGCAGAGCTCGAACCGGGCCATCAGCAAACCGCAGCGTAGCAGAGCCCACCTTCCCGCACGGCTCGCCCGCTGCCTGCACGGCTGTGCCCGGCCTCCCACCCGACGGCTCGGCATCATCCCACCGGCTCGCTGCGGGGCAGCTCCCCGCATGCTGCTGCAGCGCCGGCTGCTCGGTTTGGTTCGGGGTTTTTTTTGCCGGGGAAAAGGACACAAACAGGTCTCCCCGCCCGGGGACCCCCCGCTCCCCGCCGGTTCTTACCCGATTTCCCCACGCTGTCCGCCCCCATCACCAGGACGTTCGCCTCCGCCCGGAGCGCGGCGGGGCCGGGCGGCTCGGCGAGGGCCGGGTGCCCGGGGGTGAAGCTGGCGCTGCGGCGCAACGGCAGCCGGAGCCCCATCGCAGCCGCGGTGCTGCCCCGCCGCCGGCGTGTGCGGCGCCTCCCGGCGCGGCCGAGGAGCCAGCGCTTCCCACGGCGCCCGGGGGACCGGCGGGGCCATGCCCCCCCCCCAGCCCCAGGGGCGGCGCAGCGGGAGCTGCGGGCGGCCGGATGAAGAACTTTTGTTATGGCTCAGACGCGGCTGCCTGCGCCAGCGCCGTCCCGGGGGGCTGCCCACGCCCGCACCCCCGGCGCGCTGGCCCTCGGGGGGGGACGCAGCCCCTCGCCCCGCTCTCCGCGGTGGCCGTGGGAGCGCCTGCGAGCGGCGGGGCGGCTGGAGCGCCCCACGCGTGGCGCAGCGGCTCAGGGGCGGCCGAGCATCCTCTGGCGGGCGACGGAGCGGTGTGCCCGGGCGACGGAGCGGTGTCCCGCGAGGGACGAAGCGCCCCCCAGGGACGGGGCGCCCCGCGAGCAGCCTACCCCTTGCCCCCGCACCGCCCACGCGTGTCACCCCCACGCCACCGCAGCCCCCCCCCGCCCGCTCCCCCGGGGCGGTGCGCACCGTCCCGCCCCGAGCCCGAGCCCGACCCCCGGGGGCGGCGGCGCCGGGCGGAGCCCCTGACGCCATCGCGGCGCGCCGGGCCGGGCCCATCCCGCTCCCCGCGGCGGCCCCGCCATGGCGGCGGAGGGGGCGGCCGTGCGGGTGGCGGTGCGGGTGCGGCCGCTGCTGCCCCGGGAGGCGCTGCGGGGGCACCGGCCCTGCCTGCGGGGCGACGCCGCCACCGGCGAGGTGGCGCTGGGCCGCCGCCGCCGCTTCCGCTTCGCCGCCGTGCTGCCCGAGGCGGCGGGGCAGGCGGCCGTCTACCGGGCCTGCGTCCAGCCGCTGCTGCGGGCCTTCTTCCGCGGCTTCAACGCCACCGTCTTCGCCTACGGGCAGACCGGCTCCGGCAAGACGTACACCATCGGGGAGGCCAGCGTCGGTGAGTGGCGGTGGGACCGGCAGCACCGTGCCCGCCCGACGGCGCTGTCCCCGACGGCACCGCCTCCTCCCCCCCCCCCCACGGCGCCCCACGGCCACCGGCCCCGCCGCCCCTCCCGGCCCCCCGCCCTCACCGGTGCCGCCGGCCCCGCTTTGCTCTCTGCGCCCACACCCGCCGGCATCACCGCCCGCCAGCCCCGCCGCCTCCCACCACCCGCTCGGAGCTCGCAGCGGGTGGCGTTGCCCCTCTGGCACCGCACGACGAGCCTGGCCAGGAGGTGGTGGCGACCTGCCTAGGGCACCGCTGCCTTCTGCTGCCTTGGATCTACCAGATCTGTCCTGAAATAAGCCCGAAGGGGGGCCGTGGGGGGTTGCGGGGGCACATCCTCTTAGTTTGTTTATTTGAAGGGGACTGGGAAGGAGGAGGCTTTTCCCTCCTTTAACTGCTGGTTTGATGGCGTTATGGTGTCTTACAGAGGGCATGCTCTAAATGTTTGGGGCAGCCTTCATTAATTGCATAGCTTGTAAGCACTAAATTGTTTCCATGCTTTCCATCTACCTCTGTATTCAGTTTCCCAGTTCGGCCTGGCATTGCCCCTTTGCACGACTGTTGGAGACAAAAACAAAACAATTTAAAATTTAGAAAGCAGAGTGCTGTGGCCAGGTACAAGCAGGCTGCAAAGACAATAAGAAAAAAGTACTTTTCGGAGCTTGGAAAGGTTGTGAAGCCACACTGCCTTTGACGGGCAGCACGCTGTAGCAGCAGGCAATGTGTTTGCTACCTGCTGAAACACTAATGTGCCTTTTCCTTCTTGAGGAAGGGCTGGAACCAAGCAGTGTCACTGGAGTCCAGCACAGCAATGGGACAGGATTTGCCCCAAGGTCCTGTGGTTTAGAAATACTCCCAGGGATATTTAATCCGGGCTGCAAGGGCTGAGCTGTGGGAGGGTTTGTGAGGCTGCTCCTTTCCAGCTGACGTGTGCTGCAGGCAGGCTCCTGCCCGTGGCTCTGACCCCAGCCAGCACAGGCTGCCCACGTGTTCCCTGCTCCCCGTGACCACGTGCATCTCTCTGCCAGCTTCCATCAATGAAGACGAGCAGGGCATCATCCCACGAGCCATGGCTGAGACTTTCAAGCTTATTGATGAGAATGACCTGATTGACTACACGGTCCGAGTGTCCTACCTGGAAGTGTACAAGGAGGAGTTTCGGGACTTACTGCAGGCAGATACAGCCAGCAAAGACATCCAGATCCGGGAGGATGACAAGGGGAATGTCGGTATGTATGGCTCTGTGTGGGCTCCCTTTTCTCCCATGCCTCAGGCCAGAGCTGGGTTATCTATCCCTGAAGGCAGGGCTAGTCCTCCATCCCTCTCCTGCAGCAGATTGCTGTTCTTAGTAGTCCAGTTTGGTTTTGGCGTGGAAACCAGAATGTGTGTGGCACGGGATGGTCAGGGCGGTGGCACCAGGCTGTGCAGAGGAGCTGCATCCTCAGGCAGCCTGTCCCTCCCAGTCACAGCTCCATTTGCTGTTGCAGTGCTCTGCGGTGTGAAGGAGTCAGAAGTGGAAGGGCTGGACGAGGTGCTGAGCCTGCTGGAGATGGGGAACACAGCCAAGCACACGGGAGCTACCCACGTCAACAGGCAGTCGAGCCGCTCGCACACCATCTTCACGGTGACCATGGAACAGCGGCGTGGGGCTGGCCGCCTCCCCCTGCACCACCACCCCTCCTCTGTCCCTGCCTCAGGCCAGGTCCTGGTTTCCAAGTTTCACTTTGTGGACCTGGCAGGCTCAGAACGAATTGTGAAGACGGGAAACACAGGGGAGAGGCTGAAGGAGAGTATCCAGATCAACAGTGGCCTCCTGGCCTTAGGCAATGTCATCAGCGCCTTGGGAGACCCTCGGAGGAAGAGCAGCCACATCCCCTACAGGGACTCCAAAATCACCAGGTACAGATTGGGATTGGGACCCCCAGGTCTCACGGGCTCGTGGCCCAGCAGGAGGGATGTGATGCTGCTCCCTGCCTTTCCCGCGCCCAGCCTGCCAGGTTTGGCGGCAGAGTCCCCCAGCTAGCTGAGAGGAGCCTGCAGGGCCGGGTGTCCCTTCTGCTCTCACACCAGGGCTCTCGGACCAACTGCTTGGTGGTACGGGGCCAGCTGACCCGCAGTGCCTCACGGCAGCTTGCAGGTCCGCCCGCTGTGCAGGTTTTCACGTAGGGAAGCTTGAGGAGCAATGAGGCCAGGACAGAAATGACGGTGCGGTGCTGCAGAAGGCGAGGCTTGCATAAGTCATGCTGCCGGAGCTGAGATGGGGTATTACCATGGGTTATCCTGCCCTTCCTGCCTGGCAGTGAATCAAAAAGGCTTCCAGTAGGCTGGTTTGATGGTCTGCAGTTAGTTTTTAGCTCGAGCAGGCAGTCTTGGCAATCTCCAGCAGGTTTCAGCACAGCACATGCCTAGCAGTGATGGCACAGTTGGGGGGCTCCCAGCCTCGGGAATTACTTGGATGGAAACTTGTCACAGTGCAGACTGGTATTCCTCTGCTTAATGATTCTGCTCACTAGTGAGTGACTCACCAGTGCCAAACCGGCCACAGAGCAAGAATATTGTTTTCCTTGGGCTTAGCCTCTGGAAAGGGTCGGAAGTTCCTGCATTATTTTGTATTTGAGCTATTTTAATCACTGTGCTCTTCCCTAGGATCCTGAAAGACTCTCTGGGAGGGAATGCCCAGACTGTGATGATAGCCTGTGTCAGCCCATCCTCCTCCGACTTCGATGAGAGCCTCAACACGCTGAATTATGCCAACCGGGCTCAAAACATCCAGAACAAGGCCGTGGTGAACTGCCGCAAGGAGACGGAGCACATTGAAGAGCTTCACCTGCAAATAAAGAAGCTGCAGAAGGCGCTGGAACAGCGGCACCGCTCCGAGACCCGTATCATCAACCGCTCAGCCACCACCAAACGATGCGTGCCGGAGCCCACGGCTCGGCTGCTGGCTGAGTGCGCGCATTACCGCACCTGCACCGATGCTGCGTACCGGCTGCTGATGGAGCTGCAGGAGGACAGCAACCTGACGGTGGAGCAGATCCTGCGGGTTAAGGAGTGGCTGTGCGCGGTGGAGAGCGAGAGGAGTGAGCTGACCTCGGCCGGGCTGGATAGCGGTATCGAGAGCACCTCCGCAGAGGAGCAGAGCCTCGAGGCACAAGGCTCAAAGCTGGCAAGAGCCCAGGTAATGGCTTGGGGTGTTGCAGCTCTGAGGTTGGGTTCATCTGATGGCCACTGAAGGCAGCAACCTCAGCACGGCGTGGTGGAAGGGGTCAGGAAAGGGAGAGGAGAAGCAACCTGGCCAAGAGGCCAAAGGGAGGCAGAAAGACATGGTCCTCCCAAGCAGGCAGGGGGAAGGTGGATTCAGCTGTGGCTGAGAGATTTATTTCACAGGAAAAATCTGGATCTGCAGAGCTGCTGTGCCCTTGCAGAGTCCAGCATGGGAAGGGAAGGACAAAGGTGGATGCTGATGCTGCCTGTCTTCTATTTTGGGGGGGACAGGTGAACACTGAGAAGAGGTGTGAGCCCATCAAAGATGAGCAGGTGGCTAAACTGCAGAGGCAAGTGGAGCGCCTGGAAGAGGAGAACCGTGATTTCCTGGCTGCCCTGGAGGATGCCATGGAGCAGTATAAGCTGCAGGTATTTTTGGGCTCTGCTCTCTTTGTAGGGACCTGCCCTACTCCTCTCCTTCCGCCCCCACAGAGCGCAGCCCAGCTTTTGGGTTCCTCTGCAGCACATCTGGGATCCACGTGTACATAACCACATTTTTCTCATTGCTTCCTAGAGCGACAAACTGCGGGAGCAGCAGGATAAGATCTCTGAGCTGCACGTGCGCCTTGAGATGGCAATGCCAAACCTGTGTGTGCCAGGGCTGCTGGAAAACCTTCACTTGGTGACTGCTGGCCAGAGACCTCACACAGCCCCGCTGGACGCTGCCCCGTCCCATGGCCTCAGTGGGGTTCCCTCGGGGCTCCTTCCCGCTGAGCAGAGTGGAAGAGCCCGTTGCAGGAAGGTGAGGGCACAAGGCTGTGTCATTGAGGAACTGCTGCCTTTTCACTTGGGTGCCCTCCGGCAGAGGAACTGCTTTTTCCCCGCTGTTGAACATGACCCTTGTCAGAGGTGTAGTCCACAGGAGTGTTCACTGTTCACAACCAAAGTGTTTCACAGCTCTGGCAAAAGCAGCCCAGCTTCAAAACTGAGGCTTTTACTTTGATGTTGTGGGCAGGTCCCAGATTTGCTCAGCAGCAGCAGCAGAAGGCAGGAGGGCAGGCAGCTGGGTCTAGCAATGCACCAGTTCTCCTGAAAATACACTCAACTCCATTTTGTTGCTTTTCTTTGTGTCTAGTAGCGATGCCCAGCTGAGAGCTGCTTTTTCTAACACCAGCTCTCATGCAGTATGTCTCCTCTCTTTCCAATTCTCTGCTCCAGCATCTTGACAGCAACCCCTCCTTCCAGGAGGAGGACCTGGCCAGCTGGCACCTGAACCATGCGCAGTGCCCGACTGGCAATCCAGAGGTCAGAGACACGGTGCTGAGGAGGGAGCTTAGCCAGGACTTGGAGAAGCCATCAGAGCTGTCCTCAGGAGAGGAGGAGGAGGAGTGGGAACAGAAACGGTCCCTGTTGCAGCGCCGGTGAGTTGAGGCTGTCCTAGCACTGTGCAGTGTCCCAGCAGTCACATGGCCTGGCTGTCCCACCTCCGCAGCTCAGCTCTTGCATAGGATGTAGAAGCAGATGCTGCCTTTGGGGTCAGCGATTCTGCCGAGACAGCTGCCTGCCCGCTGGGGAGCTAATTACCATCCTTCCTGACCACAGCTAACTGTTTCTGTCTCCTGAAGCCTGTGGATCGTGAGGGTCCTTATGGGAACAGCTCTAGCAGTGCCCAGACCCAACCAGACCTAACTGATTAATGTACTGCTCCTTCTAGAAATGGGATCCAAAGCTGGAGCAAGAAGGACATCTGCAAGTTGAAGGAGGAGCCGAGTGGAGACAATGCTCACTCGATTCAGGAGGAGCAACTGGAGCTGTCAAAAGGCAAGTGGCACCCATAGGTTGTCGGACAGTCTTCCTCGGGTTGGCAGTGCTTTGTTGGATGCTGTTGGTGTCCCATGTGGATGAGCCTGGAGGACAGAAGTGGAGCAGATAGCAGCCTAGCTGCTTCTGTTAAGGAGAGACTTGAACTGCTGGGGTCTGGCAAGAGCTGCCTGTTGTGGTAGAAGCTGCAGGTGACTGGGCAATGATGTGCCAGGTCTTGGCTACAGCTCTGATATCAGGTTATCCTGTCACCCAGCTGCTAAGACAGGACCTTCCTTCCCTGGGAATCTGTATTGCAGAGGTCTGTAGGAAGCGGGAGCCAGTGCTTGGTCCCTGGGAGCGCCTGCCAGGGAAGGACTCGGAGTGGAGGCTGGTGCAAGCACAGCAGAAGATCCGGGAGCTGGCGATCAACATCCGCATGAAGGAGGAGCTGATCACGGAGCTCATTAAGACAGGTGCGGAGCTGCTGGCAGGAATATGGACCCACTCCCCATGAAATCTCTTAGTCATGATGCTTGGTCTTTACTCCAGTCCTCACCTTCTCTCCCTGCATTGCTGGTGCTCGCCCCTTCTCCTGTAGGCAGCAGGGCCCTGTTTCTCCATCCCTCTGGCTGACCGAGACCCTTCCCATTGGTTTCTCCCTTCCCTGGAGTAGCCGAGGGAAAGGGAGCATACACTGTCTGTAGGCAAAAATACTTGGGGAGAGAGGAAAGTTCCGTCCCTCGGCAGGATCCTGGCTGCAAGGGAAGGGGGGCTGGAGGTCATGGTGCAGGGGGTGTGTTGCAGGCAAGGACGCCCAGGCTCTGAACAGGCAGTACTGCCAGAAGATCGGCGAGCTGGAGCAGGAGGCAGAGCAGGTGCGGGCAGAGCTGAGTGACAGCCAGAAGCAGCTCCAGGAGCTGGAGGGCAAAGAGACGTGGGACCCCGGGGAGAAGCACAAGCTGCAGGAGTACCGCACACGTGTGGCGGCTGCGCAGAGCAAGGCACGGGTGAGTGGGAAGGGCTCTGTCCACCCGGCGAGGTGGGAATGGGGCAGAGCTGGGGGCATCTCTGCAAGGGGCACAGGGGAAAGGCCGAGCCCAAGGGCAGCTTTCACCCTCTGGCAGGTTCTGTGCAAAAAGAAGCAGGCGACGGAGAGGCTGGTGTCCCTCTCAGCCCAGAGCGAGAAACGGGTGCAGGAGCTGGAGAGGAACATTCAGCTGATGCGGCGGCAGCAGGGCCAGCTGCAGCGCCGGCTGCGGGAGGAGAGTGAGCAGAAACGGCGGCTGGAGATGGAGGTGAATAAGCGGCAGCACCGAGTCAAGGTAGGAATGGGCAGGAGCAGCTGTGCTACTGCGGTGTTTGCAAGGGTGATGATGGGTGGGCTCTGCAAGCTGCTAGGCAGGCCAGGTAGCTCTGCTGGGGTCTGTGGTTGTCTCGGAGAGCATGGGGTGATGGAAAGAGGATTTTTTTAAGAGTATCCAAAGAGCTAGCAGAGAACATAACCTGTCCCTCAGCCTCTGGCTGCAGGGCAAACAGCTTCCACCCCTTCGATGCTCACAGCTGCTCTTTCCTATGCAGGAGCTGGAACTGAAGCATGAGCAGCACCAGAAAATCCTGCGCATCAAAACAGAGGAAATTGCAGCTTTCCAGAGGAAGCGGCGGAGTGGCAGCAACGGCTCCGTGATCAGCCTGGAGCAGCAGCAGGTACAGACAAAGCGAGCCTGCCTCTTTTCTGCTCAAAGGGGACTGCTTGGCAGGGGAGATCAGGAAGCAGGGACCTCAGCTGGGGATGGGACAGAGCCCATCCTGCCCTTGAGGAGGACAGTCCATAAAGTCACTTGTATCTAGTAGCTAGCCCAGGATCTTTTCTAAATCCTGGCATCAGTAAAGAAGCTATGAAACCTTGTCTGTTAGCAGAAGGGTGCTGGGAGTTGTGGCCCCCCAAGGACTCCTTGGCAGCTGGGAGTTAAGCTTAGCTCTGCCTGTTGGAGGAGCTGGAAGCATAAAACCGGTGAAGTCTGGGCTATAGGGCTTGGCAGAGATGGAATCGAGACTCTAGCTCTGGTCTGAACCCTACTGCTCTTTAGTCTAGCAGTGCTGGGCATTGCTGCTGCGATCTGCATGCGTGCACATACCCTTTGCCTCTCCCTCCATCAGAAAATTGAGGAACAGAAGAAGTGGCTGGACATGGAGATGGATAAAGTTCTCGAGCAACGCCGGGCCCTGGATGAGCTAGAAGATGAGCTGAGGAAGCGGGAAGCTATTGTGGCCAAAAAGGAAGCCCTGCTGCAGGAGAAGAACGGCCTGGAGAGCAAGCGACTGCGCTCCAGCCAGGTGGGACAGGAGTGTGACGCCTCACTCAAGCCCTTGCTTGATTTCCAGCAGAGGCCGGAGGCTGGAAGGCCTGGGTGCCATCCTGGGTCTGGCAGAGGGTTGCAGGCCAGAATGAGGTGGTGTTGGATAGGAAATCTGCCGGTACAGAAGAGCCTGCTTGTGCTGTGCCTCTGAGCTAGCTGGTTTGATAGCCCTCAGCTTATGGGGGGGGTTCACTTGACCTATGGAGGGGAGTAGAAGGGAGCTGAGGGCCTGGCTTGGCTTTAGAGCAGATCCCCTTGAGCATCTTCTGCTGCAGGCTCTGACAGATGACATAGTGCGTGTGTCCAGCCGCCTGGAGCACCTAGAAAAGGAGCTGACTGAGAAGAACGGGCAGTTGCGTCACGGCAGTGCCCATGACCAGCAGCAGATCCGCCACGAGATCAACAACCTGCGCCAGGAGAAGGACCAGCTGCTCAAACAGAGGTTGGAGCTCGACAACAAGCTGCGTCACGGCACCCTGCTGTCCCCAGAGGTACCTCTTCTCGGGCTGGGCTGCGCTGCTTGCAAGTGCATGAGGTAGTACGAAGTAAAGACCTGAGCATGGGGTCGTTAGTGGATGCTCCCCCACGCCCTCAGGCTGTGCGTAGCCCAACTTCTTGAGATGATGCTGAGATGACAAGGGGAGGTTAGGGCAGAGTGAGGCAGGGCGAACCGTTTGCTCCCTGGTAACTGCAGCTCTGCCCTGGCAGGAAGAACGGATCTTGTTCCAGCTGGACGAGGCAATCGAGGCCCTGGATGCAGCCATCGAGTACAAGAATGAGTCTATCACATGCAGGCAACGAGTCCTGCGGGCCTCAGCCAGCCTGCTGTCCCAGTGTGAGATGAACCTCATGGCCAAGCTCAGCTACCTCTCCTCCTCCGAGACCCGCGCTCTGCTCTGCAAATACTTTGACAAGGTGAGAGACAGCTGCCCTCTGTGCTGGTGGGAGCTGTAGTACCTGACCAACCTTGTCTTCCTCAGTTTCAAGCTTCCTCCCTGTCGCCTGCTGTACTTTTGCCCTGTAAAGTCAGGGCACAAAGCCACAGCACCCTGATCCCCACCTGCCCCAACACCTGGGAGAGGGGCTTAACTAGTCACAGGATGCGTGGATCCCCACAGTGGCTCTGCCACATCATTGCAGCCACAGTTTGCTCTTCCCTCCACGAGACAGCTGCGACATCCCAGAATACTAACCTCTGTACACTGTACCAAAAAACTAACTTGATCAGGCTCGGTGGGGCGGGAAATCTTCCTGGGCTCTGAAGTTGCTGAGGCGTTCCTTGCTTTTGGGGCCCTGGCCAGGTGGTGACACTGCGAGAGGATCAGCACAGGCAACACATTGCCTTCTCGGAGCTGGAGATGCAGCTGGAGGAGCAGCAGCAGCTGGTGTACTGGCTGGAGGCAGCCGTGGAACGTCAGCGCCTGGAGATGGACCGCCAGCTCACCCTGCAGCAGAAGGAGCATGAGCAGAACATGCAGTTACTGCTCCAGCAGAGCCGTGGTAACCCCCCCAGCTCCTGAAACGGGCACCAGTGGCACTGTGTTCGCCTTCCGCAGGCTTGCAGCTTGAAATGGCCTGGTTGTTTGGTTTTTTTTTTGCAGAGCACATGGATGAGGGGCTGGCCAGCAGCAAGCTGCAGTATGAGGCCAGGATTCAGGTGCTGGAAAAGGAGCTGAGCCATTATATGTGGGCAAACCAGGAGCTGAACCAGAGGCTGAGTAACATGAACCTCCATCCTGGACAGACCAAAGGTGAGAGGAAACTGCTGTTCCTACCAAATTAAAATGAAGGGAATTTAAATTCCTTTCCCTGGCAATGAGAGCTTGGAGCGGAGTCAGGAGCAGTGCGGGTGGAGGTCATTGCTAGCCTTCAGCAAGTGCTCTACGGGCACTGATTTTGATGAGAAAAGCAGAGATCCTGGTACTCATCTCCCTGTACCCCCAATCTTTCCTAGCAGGGATGGAGAGAGGCATTCACGGGGCTGGGGACAGAGCTGCCCCTGCCCTCGGGACCTGTGAGGAATCCAGCCTTGGGGAGCAGCCCATGCCTCAGGCCGTCCCTGAAGAAAGCCATCGGGTCAGGGATGAGAACAGGGACCTGGTGCATGCCCCTTTGCCATCGACATGGAGGCGTTCCTCCCTGCCCAACGACAGCCCCGGGGACCTTCGGCAGAGGGATCCGGAGCACTTGCTGAGAGCGGGGCAGCCTCACGAGGTGCACCCACCACGGAGCCTGGCTCCTGCCTCCAAGCCCCGCCGGGAGCTGCGCAGAGCCAGCCTGAACGTGACCGCCGTGCCTTACCACCCAGCGATGATAGATGTGAGGAAAAACCCACTCTAGACACAGGCTTAACGCTTAACCTGGCCGAGGGTGGGCAGGAGCAGATGTTACTGATGTGAGTTAAGAGCCTTCCTGCCCTTCAAGCCAGCCTGGATACAAACCTGTTACATTTCAGAGGCCTGAGGAAGGAAAAGACACTTTTCCTAAGGGCAGTAAACATGTAAGGTGTGGAACCACCAGCCCGTGTTCTCCACGTTGCTGCCAGTGCAGACAGCACTGACTAGACACCTTTCCTCCTGCACCATCAACAGATTAAACACTGGGAAGTGGGAGATACCTTCCACCCTGGCCTCTAACACTAAAAACTTGTTTACAGTTTGGAAACCTCTGCTTCAGGGCTTGCTCAGCCCTAGCACCTGCAAGGGAGATGCTCTGCAGTCCTGCAGAACTTGTACATAGATTTTTGAAATAACATTGTTTTTTTACATTTCTTATTGTAACTTTTCTAATAAAGAACAGTGAGTTTTACGAAGCAATCACTTGTCAGAGATCTAGTGGGCACTTGCTCTGGGTATGTAGTTTTACTTAAACCTCACTGCATGGGAAATCAGCTGCTGTCACAGCGTTGCCTTAATGTTTAAATATCTGCTTTTGAAGTGCTCACGGCTGGAGCTGGTAGGCTTCCTACATTATGCTGCTGCAGGAAAAGCATCTCCAGCCAGCAGCAGAATTGTCTGGAGCATCCAGGATAAAAGTAACTGGTTATATTTTTCTGTTGCAGCCTCTAAGCTGCTTTAAGCAGTGTTTTTTGTATTCTTGGGAAAACTTTGAGTCTGGATGTAAGGGAGATTAAATACAGTGCTGGAACTTAACACTGACACCATCCACCTCAGGAAGGGGGACACAATTTTAATGCTGACAGCAAGAAGCAAAAGCCGAGGTGCCTGCTTTAAAAAGGGCTGTGGGGGAAAACAGCAGCTTGGCTACCTGACCCCAAAAAGCAGAGCACTGCTTCAGCCTGAAGTCACAAGCATAGCTACAACAACCACCACTGGAGAACAACACACACCAAGTTAAAAGCCAGCATCTGAAGCAGGAACCACCTTCTGATCTTCCTCTTACATACTTGACCTTGCCTGTAGGGTTGTGGCTTTGAGGGGGTGACTTTACAGAGGGCTCTGGGGTGGCTGAGCTGCACAAATTTTTTTATGTTTTCAATAGCAGAAAATAAAGAAAAAAGGTCTTCACTAGGGAAAAGAAGAATCCATCCTACTTGGAAGTCAGTAGTAGTCTTGGAGCTCCATGCCTGTGTTTCAATCGACATCCCTGATGTAGGTACACCTCTCCAACAAAACCATCACTGGTAAGCATGCCATTCCTCCCCTCTTAGCAGAGGGAAACAGCTTTCCTGCAACAAGTAGTGTTTCCAGCAAACAAATTGCATTCAATACCATCCAGCCCCTCAAAGCCTCTAAGCCATGTAACAGGTTTCTGCATTGCCGTGCCTGGTTTTAGGGTGACGCTCTGCTTTCTGTGCATTCACTGGACACAGTGGGGTGGCTTCCCTAACATCCTGCCACGTGCAGATTGCTATCCTAAGGGAAAAAACTGTCCTTCCAAAACAATGCACAATTTTAGCTCCTTGCAGGCTACACCTCAGACACTGAATCACAGCTCCTGCTGCCTTCTTGTGGTCAGAATGCAAGCATGTGTGTCACAGGCAACTAAGTCACTGATCAGTGACTCAGTTTGGTAAAGAGTAGCCTTCAAACTGTCATCTCCAGTTATTCCATCAAAGTTCTGCCTCCAAGGAAGCTTCCACCACCAGTCCTCCCTGGCTCACTGCAAGCTTGCAGAAAAGGACAACGAAGCTACTCCATCAGCACCTGCTTACCCAGCAGTGGCCAGGAGCAGATACACCAAACTATTCGTGATCTACAAAGAGGGAGAATCAAACTCCTTCCCTGGTCCCAGCTAAGTTACCTTTCCCCTGCTCTGTACTCTTCTTGGCATTTGTCAAGTGGCTCTGTATATTAGGGAGGTTTTGACAGCCTAAAGCTTAATGATGGTAACCACAAGGTCAAATGTTTATGGGATCAAGGGAAGGCCAACGAGGTGGATATCCTGGTGGGAGTCTGTTACAGATCACCCAGCCAGGACGAAGAGACAGATGAAACATTCTACAAGCAGCTGGGAGAAGTCTCACAATTGCTAGTCCTTGTTCTCATGGGAGATTTCAACCTACCAGATGTCCGCTGGAAATAGAACACAGCAGACAGGAAAAAGTCTAGGAGGTTCCTGGAGTGTGTGGAAGATAACTTCCTGACACAGCTTGTCAGTGAGCCAACCAGTGGAGATGCCCTGGGAAGAACTGGTGGGTGTTGTAGTCGTCAGAGGACATCTTGAGCATAATGATCATGAGATAAGAGTTTTTCAGTTCTCTGAGAGTAAGGAAGGGGATTAGCAGAACCTTGGACTCCCTGAGGGCTGACTTGGGCCTGTTCAGGAGCCTGGTGGACAGAGTCTCTTGGGAGGCAACCCTGAAGGGGCGGCCAAGGGGTCCAGGAAGGCTGGGGAATTCTTCAAAAAGGAAATCCTAAAGGTACATGAGCAGGCCATCCTGACATGCTGAAAGATGAGCCAGAGGGGAAGAACAACAACCTGGCTGAGCAGAGAGCTGACTGGAACTCAGGGGAAAAAAGAGAGTTTATGACCTTTGGAAGAAGGGGCAGGCAACAAGGGAGGACTACAGGGATGTTGTTTGCAGGGCAAAGATCGGAGGTGAAAGCCCAGCTAGAACTCAGGCTGGCCACTGCTGTAAAATATAATCAAAAAATGTTTTTACAAATACATTAGAAAAAGAGGAGGAGCAAGGATAATCTGCATCCTTTATTGGATGCGGCAGAGAACATTGCCTTGAAGGACAATGAAAAGGTACTTAAATGGCTTCTTTACCTCAGTCTTTATACGACCAGTTGTTCTCTGGGATGCAGTCCTGGGTTACAGTTAGACTTGATGAGCTTAAAGGTCTTTTCCAGCCTAAATGATTCTGTAAGTATTTCTGAGTAATTTACTCTTTAGTCCAGAGTTAATCTGCTTATTATTTTTGGCACAGTTTAGCGGGGAACTGGATGCAACTAACCGAGGGATCTGGCTAGTATCAAAACAAGATCAACAGCAGAAGCACGCAGCTTGTTTCATACCCATTCACCCCCAGCTTCCTGCAGCCCCAACCCCTTGCCCCTCACTTGGGCTAAATACAGATTTCTGATTTCACTGTGACACAGTGAAAACTCACATCAGTTTATTTTACAAGAAAGCTGTAGAAAAGTGACAGCTCTCCCTCTTTACCTAGCAGAACTGAACCTTTGCTGCAGAACTCAGCTACCACATGCCGAAGTGCTAGGAAGACCAAGCTGGGCTTTGAACAGTTGGAGAGATGCTGCAACTGAGGGTATCAAAAAACCCAAACAAAACCCCACAAATTAGAGTGGTCCTCAATTCCACTGTCATGTGCTTGCATCCAGTCTCCTACCAACCAGCACAAGACAGGTCCAGTCCAACACCAAATATAAGGTCCTTATTAAAAAGGGTGTTGTACAGCTGGGATGATGCAAAGTTTTCCATACTGTTCTGGCTCCAAACTTCAGCTGAGCAGCTTTTTCCGTAGGTAAGTCCTGCTAATGGAATGCTTCCTGGAAGCCATGATGTGGAATGGAGACAGCTCCTGGTTGGCAGTAACTTGGAAGGCATCAGACTCCTCTTCTGCAAGACAGAAAGAATAAGTTAAAGCCACAGTTTGCCAAAGTTTACTAGTGACTCCAAGAAGCCAAATACCAACTGGAAACAAGCACTTCCTGCAGAGCTACTCTCTTTCTTCATTGCTACCTCCCCTCCCTTCCAAACTTCCCAATTCGTGCCAAGCTTCTTGGAAGCACATGGGATGGAGACACTGAATACAGAAGTGGCAGATACAGCCACAGGCTTTCTGCACAAAGGCCAGTCCCTAGGACAGTACAATTTTATTTTCATTTCATTGCAGACAAGCAGAGAGCACATCTAGTCCGGTCGAGCCCAGCCTTTCCTTCCAGCACAGGTGGCTTTACCTTGAGCACACTTTCTCCGAGATGGCGGTGTCTGTCCCTGGCACAGCAGTGGAGACTGGGTCAGTGCTAGAATGCTGCTAGCAGAGAGCACGTTCTTCACTGGTGGAGTTGAGCCTGGATAAGCACAGTGAGATGCTACAGCAAACTGGTAACTCAAGGGTGCTTTCAGGTAAATCTCATACACAGCCTTTACTCTACCTCAAAACTTCCATCAGCACAAGTGATACTTTGAGTTTATATGAAACAATTTTGGCTGGCACAGTGGCTTTCTGACATTAAGAAAAATAAACAGCAGTCTGAAATTAGCTCTTAGCGCATTTCATTTTCTTAGATTTAGTAGAAAAGTGCTTCGCTTGTATTAAACATAGTTACTCTACAGTTAACTCGTGTCTTGGAAGAAAACTGTTATAATCATGAAGATCTATAAATACAGAAACAAGGTCTTTAAGTACAGAAAGTCTCTTACAGGACCAGCCTAAGGCTAAATGCTGCTGTTGTTACATGTCCCAGATATGGACTAATGTTGCTTTAAAGTTTGTCTGTTTTTCTCAGTGATACCTGTTGAATGAGTAAGACATTGCCTCTGTATACAAACCCTTCTTACAAGAGGAAACAAGACGCTGAAGCTTAATGCTTCAGGGCATGCAATGACTGTAGAACATCTGCTATAGTCTGCCGCAACATGTAATTTCTAGAACAATACTGGATTAAGTGTTTGAAACTCACAAGGCCTTGTTTACACAGCTGAGAGCCTGTTTTACCAAGGTCAGCTGAATCATCTGTACCCACAGCAAAAGCAAAGAGGTAGTTTAAACTTCAATACCTACCAAAGCAACATTACTGCTAGCGAGGCAATTGTTCCCGATACCCACTCTGAATGGGCCTGCCACCACAGGCAGGCAGAAGAACTGGATCAGCAGTAAATACCAACATCCACAAGATTAACCCCACCAAGGGTCTAGTCTATACTGAAGCAGCCCAGCTTTAGACAGCTGGCTTCAGTGCTGGACAGTAGACAGAAACAGCTAGTGGCATCAAGACAAACAAGTTGCCAGTTTGGATGCAATTGGGATCTTCCCTCCCCTAGATCTCGAACTTTCCTTCCAATTCCTCCAGCCTCCTGCACTTTCATATTTCTCTGATCTCTCTCCCATCACTAGTATTCCATGGATGAACTCACTCCACACATCTAGCCTGCCTCTCCACATAATTAACTTCCATGTCATCTACAACCCGCTCTCCCCCTCCACCTCATTCTCCCTCAGACAGAAAACAAAGGCATTCTTGGTTTTGTCTACCCTACTTTAACCATCTCTGAATTTCAGTAGAGCATCACTTGTGCCACTTAATTACCTGACAAAAGGAAGACATCATCATCTACACAGCTGTGCTGCTCAAGAGTTATGAGAGCACATGCTCCTGGTTTCTCAGGAAGTACAGAGTCCATCCTTGATTTGCTCCTGTTCCCCTCATCTGTGGAAAAGCCAGCAGGATCCAAATCGCACCTGTCAGTGCAAGATCTCTTGACATCATGATTCTCCTTTTCTGGTGACAGATATGTAAATACCCGCTTTCGAGACTTCAAGCCAAAAGCTCCCATGGTAGAGTCCTCATCAGCCCTGGGTTCAGAGTCACTAGGAGATGCCTGATCCTGGAGCTTGCAAATCCCTTCCAGTTCAAAATCCCCAAGAATATTTGTTACTTTGCTGCTGCAATGCTCAGAGATCTTCACTTCTTCTCTATCTGTTGACACTCTCTTCTGTTCATCGCCATTCTTCTCACTTTGACCACAACTGGCATTAGCAGCACTGCCTGCTGCTCTCTTTCTCCGAGGCCAATCATTGATAGCATCAGGGGTAGTCTTGCCCTTCTGCTTTGGAGAAGGCGTCCAGGGAACTCCTGCTTCTAAGGGGGATGGGGAGGTGGCACTAGAGGCACAGCTTGTTGGAGTGTATGACTGGCATATGTAGGTCTGTCCTCCACCTTTCCCAGGTGTACTGTGGAAAGAGCGACAGCAGGAGGGTGAACCACAGGCAGCTGCTAGTTTTCCCGGGTGTTTGCTACACCAGGTCATAGCAAGATCACCAACAGGACCTTCTCCTCCATTGGGTTTGCTGGCAGTTGTTTCAGGCTGAGTTTCCAAAGATGAGCAAGAGTCAATCTTCTTAATGCGAAGTTTGGGCAGGCCTGAAGCCTGCATTTCAAGTTCAACTTTGTAAGTCGGTGGACTAGCAGAAGGCATTTTGCGACGACTCTTAGAGGTAGAGACCTTAGCTAGAATTTGAGGATTCCCCATCCGCGCTTCAGCCTCCCGCTGCCTCCTGTCTGCAGTGCAGCGTAAAGAATAGGGAGGAGCAGACTTTGGCATAGGAGGTGAAGTATTCAGGGCAAATTTGAAGAGTCTCTTCAGACCTGGAGCCTTCAAACCCGCATATTCTTCTCCCAGCAGGGTTCTTGGTTCCAAGTCATCACTAACTGTTTGAGAACCACTTAGGAAGGACTCACAGCTGTTTGCACTGGAGTTCCCCTCCTTAACCAATTGCTCAAACCCTAGCCCAGCATTCTGTGCATGTACTTGCCCTCCAGGAGAATGCTTTGGAGACAAATGCTTTTCCAAGTTTTCCAAGTCCTCTGTTGGAGAAGATTTTTGAGATGCTACATCCATCTGTGTATTTTTCTCCGATACAGGGGTATTTTCAGTAACTTGGGACTGACAAAGCTGAAAGCTTTCTACATAAGAGTTACCACCATTATCATGACAGTTGTCCTTATCTTCAAGAGGTGCTGCACATGCAAGTGTGAGGTTCTCTCCTCCAGAATGTGGTTCACATTTGGCCTGCTTTGATGTGTGAAGCAGGGACCTCAGTGAAGTGCCAGTAATACCTGGCGATTTTTGAGAAGATTGTTTAGATGCACTGAGTTCCCAGTCAGACTCCCCACCCTGTGCATGGGAAGCAGAGCAGATTGTCATGGAGTCTGTGGAACTTTCAGAGAGACCAGAATTGAAGGAAAGCTCTAGCCTCACGCCGAGCTCTGGTTTTTCTGCATGCAGTGGACTGGTACACAGTTTTGAACCTGGATCTTCAGATTTCCTGGGAGGGCTTTCAGTTGCTTGAGGTAACAGGTCTGACTGCGCCCAAATTTTGTTTGGAAGGATTTGCCTCTGAGTATCAACTGGAGATGCCAGTTTTGAGAGGTATCTCAAAGAACACCTT
The DNA here is from genome assembly GCF_017639655.2 of Falco naumanni. Classification (NCBI taxonomy): domain Eukaryota; kingdom Metazoa; phylum Chordata; class Aves; order Falconiformes; family Falconidae; genus Falco; species Falco naumanni. The sequence continues at coordinate 12,134,224 of NC_054060.1, read as the reverse complement.
TGGGTTTGCAGTTCTGTAAAACATCTTTCCTGGTCAGCAGAGGGGGAAGAAGCAGCTGGATTTGAATCTGTCAGAGGTAACAAGGCATTCAGCACTGCAAACCCTTCATGTTCTGGTATTTGTAAGTCAGCCTCTTCGTAAGGAGAGGAAAGTCTTTCTGTGGGAGAACAATCCTTAGAAGTCACTTGCAGTAAGCAAACCCTCTTACTTTCAGTCAATGCAGATGGTGACTTGACCCTTTGTACAGGATGAGAAAAGTACTTTCCCAAACACTTAGCTGCAGTCTGCTTAGCCGCTGGATTTTTGCCAGGAGTCTTCTCCAGCTTCTGTGGTGTCCTGTGGAGAAAGCGAGGTGATCTCCTTGGTAGTTTACTGGCAGAATTCTGTGGCTTCTGGGCAACTTTATGAGGTGTTTTTCTAGGAGTCTGCAGGGAAAGAAAAATAAAGAATCATGCTTGTTCTATCCCAGTAGTATTATCTACCACCTTGATATTTACTTCTCAATATTTAAACCACAAAACACATTTGATCAGGCTTAGCAGAAACACTAAATTTAAGATGTGTAGGTCTCACTAAACATGACTAGAAGAAGAGGAGAATGGGAAGAAAGAGAGAGGGGTAAGCATTTCTACCTGATCAGCAGTTGGCTCCTCTAAGTGTAAGAAATCTTTTCCTGTTCTCCTGCTTCCAGGTGAATGCTTCACTGCAGAACTGTATGTGTCAATGACCGCCCCAAAGAAAAATCTCTTGGGAGTCTGGACAGTGGGGCCCTCTGAATGATGCTTAATGCCTATAAAGTGGAACAGTACAACTCAGCTAACACCATGAAACGTGCCACAAGCGTCCATACATCTGAAGTGATCGAGACAAGTAGTGCATAAAGCCTATAGCCCTGGCATGTTCTTTTCTGGCCAAACATTAAAGCTTCACCAGAATTATTTCCCAATATGAAACTAATATCCATCTATAGGAAGAGTACGCTAGCTGGAAAAAAGTAGCAAATAGCTCAGCCTCTTGTTCTATGTATAGCTTGTAGCTTAAGAAAATTCTGGTTCATGACTAAATATTCTTGTAATATGTACAATATAAGGAACTACATGTCACCATTTATAGCTGTTAATCCCACTGAGAAAGCCAGCAAATAAGATCCCATCAGTCACTGCTTTATGCTGCCACAGAGCAGACTGAAAGTAAGCTTTAGGATTTCTGTCCCATATTTTACAGGGATTTCACTGTGTTTAAGGAATGCAGAGTGACAATCAGTGGTATTCCGTTAGATGGGCCCGACTGGTTTCTTAAGTTGGCAGTGTATTCATCACAGAAATAGCTGCCTTACTGTCCTCCAAATTCAGATTCCCAATTCAAAAATAATTACTGGGGATGAATTTCTGTCTACAGAAGATATTATATGATAGCTCTTAGCTTCTTACAGTCTCTTGTAAAGCAAAATCAAATCAAACTCAGTTATCCATGCCAGCTTTTCAGATCAGCAATATCAGCCTGCTCAAATCCCATTCAGTACCTTCTGCATCCTGCAGTGTACAGCTCTCCTCTTTCTGTCCCTGATGGACTTGCTGTGACTTTTGTGAGTTGGACTGTGTAGTGGAATAGAAAACACCAGAGCAGGTCCTATTCAAAGACAGCTGTTTGATGCGTGGGCTTCTTCTCAAACCTGCTTCTGAAAGGTAAGGATATTGGAGATTGAGCCTTCTTTCTGCCTCAGCAATGGGGACATTCAGGAACAGTTTGTAACTAAAAAGAACACTACACTCAAACTTTCATACAGCTAACTATCTCATGTAAGGAGGCAAGCACATGAAGAAAGCTTCAACTTTCTTGGAGATTTGGAATACTGACACATACAAAACCCCTTCCAAACCATGATGTCCTCTCCTCTAACTCATGATTATTCTCATCCCTCCTTTCCATATAATTTCTAGAGAATGCTAGAAGAGCCATCTTGAATTCAAGTTACATCCAAGTTAAATTATTAGTTAATCTCCTGTCTCTTTTTGCTAGTGATTTCATTTTCCTGATTACCCAACCATTCTGTTTTCTTCTTCCCTCCTGGGGATGAGAAACAGCAGTAGCCAACATAATATAAGACACTCCACAGAGCCAGGTGGCTATCTGTTACTGTAGAAATCAGAGCGGTATTAGGGTCACAGCACAATATGTTGAAGTTACATTAAAAAAAAAACCTGCGTGTTCTGGTTTGACAGTAATTATAGCAGATCAGAATCTTGTTCACCCTCAAAGCTTTTCATGTATTTTCATTTAAAAGAGTTAAGAAAGGTATAGTAACTTCTACTATACAAAGCTGTCAAAGCAGTGAGCAGCAAGGGGTTCTATCAGAGGAGGCTGTGCTCCACCAACAGAATAGTACAATGCTTTTGTACTGACTCTTCATGAATTGCCTAAATTGAACCATGCTCATCTTACAAGCTACAACACAACAAAACCACCTTTAATCAAGAATCAGTGCTTACCGTTTATGTCCTTATCTGGAGATTCTTCTACAACACCATTAACGCAACCTGGATCAGAAGACCTTGACAAAAAGCAGATATTTTGGACTTAGCATACTGTTCACATTTACAGAAACAGAATTTACCACACAGACTGAAAAGCAGTACTCTATTCTACAACAATATATTGCTTTGTGAGCTAGAGTGAGCAATTAATAAGCACTTTGCCTCCTATTAACATAAAATTGAGTATGGGTAACTGTCCGGCCGTATAGGTAACAGTTCTACATGGAAGTAAACACTAAGTTTCAGCTGCGAGTCCATAAAAGCACAGGCCTTTTCTTCAGAAGCCTTCAAAACAGCAACTGAACCTAAACAGAAATCAGATGAGGAAATTAAAGCACCCTGACTTACATAATGAAGCAAGCAGTATTTCTCCCCACTCAGACAATGGAACTTAGCCTCCACTGTTTCTCTTACTGCCTTAGCTGAAGATGACACTTTTGACCACAAAGAAAATACCTCATTCTTGTGCTCACAACCACTAGACATCCACTACTTATTGAAGAAATTCAGAAAGTTTACTCACCGGCCTTTGATCTGCTTATGTAGTAGTCTCCTGGACACCTGCTTATGTAGTGGCGTTTCTGCAACTCTCTTAGTCAATAAGATGTGATGATCTATAAAAATCAAGCAAGAATTGTAACATCACACAATTATAAAGCAGTTAGGATGAATAAATACAAAACTGTATTTATTTCTCCTACTGTATCAGCTTTGGTGTAAGAATCACTGTGCATCAGTCTCCCACCAGTCATAAGCTATCATGATTTTAGAGTCCAGTGTCTACACTTCCTTCCCACTCTCTCAATATTATTAATACTACCGACTGTGTCGGACATAATTAACCTACTGAGATCAATTTCACTCTTCACCTTTCATTCAGAGATCCTTTTTTCACCAAGCATTTTTAACAGTACTTTTCTTTATGAGATGTAGAGAGTTCAGTATAAAACCGGTTTTGGTTTCAATACCATCCTATTCACCCTCCAAACACCACAGCATGATCTAAAGTATTTTTTCCTTCACTAAAAACATAATAATTGTTGCATAGAACTAAGGACACAAGAATAGGAATTTTAACAAAATCTCTTCCACAACAATCCTACATGTGTTAAGTCATGTCCTATGTCCTACCTTTAGGGCTTTTATCACTACATTTGTATCTTAAGCCTTCCACAGCAGATACTGACTGGCTTCTAGGCATCTTTTTCATAGACCTTTTTGATGGTGAATGTATCTCTTCGTTGAAGAGGTTCCTCCTCACCTTTGTAACCTCTGTGAGGCAAGATAGAGAAAGAAATTATCAGATTAAAAAAAAAAAAAAAGAGGGGAAGGGGGGGAAAAAGTCATCACAGGAAGGTAATTTTGTCAGGCTACTAGAGATGGGAACATCACATACCAGCATAGAAAAAAAAAACTTTTTAGGGGCCACAAAGCATCGAAAAATTGTTTTTCTGCTACTGAAACATGTCCGGCTTTAAATCCATCCTGGACTTCTCTTACAAATCTGCATTATTCCAGCAATAGGCTACAAGCAGATGCCACAGCAGAAAAACCAACCAGTCAGTGTCCTAGATAGAACAACATTAAGTGAGCTGCAAAATCTCAACTGAAACACATGTTGGTTCAGAGAACCCATGTGGGATTTAATTCTATAAAGTATTTTGCAGAGATATATGCTGTTTCCAGATATAGAAGTTCACTCTTGTCCTCATTTTCCTTCCAGGACAGAGAAGATTAAAATAATTGCAAGATTCATGGAAGAATGGAAAGGTTTTCTTTTCAGGATACCTAATTTATGTTTTCCGCATGTGAGCGCACAGAATACAATGATTGTTTTTTCCTCAAAGTTTTTGCAGAATTCAGCAAAACTTCCTTCAGATTTCCAGCATGCTCACTAGAATTTCTAGTAAGAACGTGTGCTGAAGATGCATCGTTCCATGAAAAAGCTAGAAGTCAATATACCTTGCACTGCTTCTTTCTGCAACACTGGCATCTGTTGGGACTTCTCAGTGGCAAGGTAAGAACGCAAGTTCTCCTGAAACAAAAAAGAAGTTAGCCTCACTGGCAGTTTAACGTTATGTTTAACTATTATGAATAGTAACTGTAAGCTCTGAATCACACATTATTTCAGTTTCTCCTTCAAAACAATTCTGATCTCTCTACCACTGACACAGGGCATACTTAGCTACATGAATACAGAGCAGGAGTTTTTGCACTCATGTGTCGCTTCACCACGTTGCTGCACCCCTGCAGAAGCAGCCCACAGACAAAATTCTTTTGGAAGAGTTTTACCTTTCTGATGGGATTCTTGGCTATCTTGGGAATCTCAATTTGACGCAAGTTCTGTGGTGCTTCTGTCATGCTCCTGTGTCTGGCCAACACATTATTCCTTTAGAAAGTATACAAAGATTAAGTTAAAGTAAGATCAGAAGCATAGTTATCAATCTAATGACAATTAAACTTAGGTTTGACTCAAGAGATAGGAAGTCTACCTAAATTCAGATTGCCAGTTGCATTGGTACCTCACTTATGTTACAACACTGAAAGATGATTTGAAATATATAGTTATACCTAACTAAGGATTGTATTAAGACTCATTTAACAATTTGTTAAAATTCACACAGGATCCCCAACAGAGGCCTACAGTAAATCAGTTTTAACTTTAACAATATAGCATCACCTACTGCACAGTAGAACATCTTCCACTCATGGAAGATGCTCAGGAACTCTGCTTTTGTGTAAGATACACATACAGAATCGAGATTACACTTTCATATAGTCAACAATGGCAAGTTAAAATGAAAAATGGGAGCCCTTAATATTTGTCCCAGGCTTGCAGACCTATCAGCAGATGTCAGCTTGCCCCAACCAGCTATCCAGCAACAGAAACAAAAAACAACAGAGATGTAGTTTAGGCAACTCCTCAGCCACAGCCCAGGCTGAAACAAGTTGCCTCCTATTTGGAATTATTACCTTCTCTTTTTGGCAGATCTGGTGCGCAGCTCCTCCAGCTGATCGCTCTCGGTGCATAGGCTTACAGTGCTGGGAGTTAAGGCAGATGATAAAGACCGTGGAAGGCTTGGAGATTTGCTATCCACAATCACAGAGTCATCGCTGAAGAAGTCCGCAGGCAGAACAGATGTCAGCTTCGGGGGTATTTGTGTACCAAGACCATAATAAATATCTCCAAGGGTCTTTGGTATAGAATTCATATACCTAGAGCATCAGAGAGAACCCACGTCAAATACAATCCCCCACAAAAGCGTCCGTTTCAATCCCAATGTTTGAACTAAATCCTTGTCCTTATGTGTCAATTAAAAAAAAACCAACTGAAAATCAACTAGTCTTTTTCAACAGTTTCCTTGCTTATCAGCTACTTTTTCTTCAATCAAGTATAAGAAACAGAATGTGTCTAAACCCGAAAATTACAAAGATGCAGTAAAGCTGTAGATTGCTGTTTACTCAAAGAAAACATCCAACCAAAACCAGTCCCCAGTAACACTTAAGTCACACTGAAGAACTTACAATTCTAGTATTTCCTCCAGAAACTTTGTAAGATACCCTGGGTCTTCAGTCAGGCATAAAATGCGTAGCATATCCGTCATCTGGAAAAGAAAGTTGCAACAGTTGCAAAACCAGAATTTTTTAGCAATGACTATAAAATGTACAGTAAAATCAAGGGAAAACTACAGCTTCCATGTCTGCATTTCTAGTGCCATCCAGAAAGACAACTTGGCCTATAGTTTACTTACCTCTTCTAACAGCTGCTCCATTTCATCACTGTTGCTTTGCAGTGAAGGGCACTGAAGACATAATTCAAGGCGCAAAAATACCTGAAGTCGGCACCTAAGAAAACAAGTAATCATTCACTGCTGTTTTGGGGTTGGTTTTTTTTTCAAAACAGCATATTTACTGCAAAAGTTAAGTTCAAAAAAGCATTGGGAAGGAAACTGGCTCCTTTTGACACAGCATAATTTGGTTAGCATAGATCCCTTGTTTCAGATATAGACTGCAATGCTTACCACACAGTGTACGCATATTTGCATTTAATTAAATGTCTTTACTGTGACCAGAGATTCTCCTTGGAATGTTTACTCCATATGTATACTTTTTCACTAAAAGCCACCATTAAAAATTGCTAATCAACTCTACAGTATCTCAGAAGCTGAAGTAAATAGCGTCTCATACTCTCTGACTTTGGTCTCCTTCTGGGAGCCATGCTGTTGCCTGAGCATTTTACTGGTCTTCAGGAGATGGTTTCTGACTCTTTCCACACAGGCCACCTGCAGAGACACATAATTACAGCATAAACTTCAAGTCTGTTCTCTGCCTGCAAGGCAGGTTTTTTCTCCCCATCCCTCTTGACCCATTTTTTGGCAACTAGCTCAGTTTTTTTCTTCTCCTTCAAGGAAAGGAATTCTCTTTTTCTTTCAGTAACAAAGTCACAGTAACATGACACATAGAACAACATGTATCTTGAAATCACAGAGAAGGTTACTTGCAGCTTCAGGCCTTCTTCAGTAACTGTGGATTTGGCTTTCACAGTATTTTTTCAATTACTCACAAGTTTACCAATTTTGGTTTCAGTGAGTTGATTTAAGTCTATAAATAGTGTTAAAGATAGGAAGAAATACCTTGAGCTATGTCTCTTTCCTGGAGAAGCAGTAGGCTTAGATTTGCCAAGTAAAGCAAGAGTAGGAGAAGTTTTTAAAATATGGTTTGCAAGAATATATTTTTTAAAATACTGTCTTTGAATAAATGAAATTAGAATGAGGTCAATGTAAAGGAAAAAGACATTTGTTGCAATATTTAGCAAAAGTGTAAACTGATAACTGAACTGGATTTTCCTACATTCTTTACAACTACCTACAGTTTTCCCACCATTGAGTTGGTACAGAAAGATGTGGTTGTGGGTTTTGACTACGTGTAACTGTGCAGAGAAACTTCAGCTAAGAAGGAAAGGTAGCCTAAGTTAACAACCCTGACAACACGCTCTTACCTACCTCTTTCTCTTTGGCATCTTGTACTTTCAAAAACCTTTTAATGGCCATGATCATATTCTGGGCACACACAGATGAAAGAATTCCCTCAGTCACAGCCTTCTGGTAGCTTGCAATTAAATGGGACTGCAGTTCCTCCTCGGTTTTGAAGTCTGCAAGGAAAGTGATCTAAGTTAACAAAATGCCTGTTCAATACAGGCATTTACTAATAAAATACTTGTTCCGGCTGAGGAGGGGAACAGATGTGGTCATTATAAATATTTTCTCCAGCAAAGATGCAACCAGATCACAGAACACTAACAGAAGCAGTCCCAGGTCCAGACCCATGACAAATTAGTCTTAGTTCCAAGTAGATCAGCAACCTTTTTGGGCTACTGTAGCAGTCAAGAAATGCCCTTTATTTGTGCATAATTAGTAAATAAGACTACAATTCAAGTTACACCTTGATGGGTGCTTCCCTCTACTTTTGGTTGACAGAGAAAAAAGATAATTCCTTATTACTTTTTTCAGATGGAGACAAGGCAGGAAACTAACCCCAGGAGTAGTTGTAACACTACGTTGTAAACATTTATAGAAACTAAATTCCATAAAGATCCCATATGACCTCCTACAAATATCAGGACTGATAACTCAACACACACCTATCGTTATCTTAAGTGCTTTATCTTTTTCTTCCACCTTTTCATCCAATCTCCTTGCTGAAAGCTTCTGCGAAACCTTCTCATTCACTGTTGGTGGTGCACCCTCAGGTTGAAACTTCTGAGCTTTTACATTCAGTCTTGCTACATTGAGCATCTGCAGGGATCTTGACATAGTCTTCATCTTCTGCCTGACTGGAGTTCGGGGAACTACACCTGCAACACCACAACAAAAAAAAGAGTTCTACCATCAGACACACTGGGGCAGGAACTCCATAGCAGAGCATAATACTGAATTCTGTGTTACTGTCAAGTGAGCGTAGTAACCCTCTAGTGGAAACCATGGCCCAAAAGGTTTGTATTTCTCCAAGAAATAAGTGTAAGGCAGCACAGCAGGCAGCTACTTCTCTAAGTAAAAAGCTGTTGCTCTGTACAAGAATTTACTAACTATAATCAGAAGTTACATATATAGGAAGCAATCTTATGTCACAGAAATAGAAACAGCTGACAGAGCAAGACTTAGGGATACCTCAGGTTAGCCTATAATCAACTGTGTGTAGCAGACTGAAATGCAATGAATAAATTCTTCTTATTTGGAGAAATAAAACACTTCTAGAACAAAGTTGAGAGGCTGCAATAGTTAGTAGTAGCTGGAACGATCCCTACTTATAGGGACCTATAACAACTACCAAAACTGCAGAGCTCTGCATGCTGCTTTTGAACAGTTTTACCAGTCACTACACAGCCTTGAAAGAGTCATTTGGGTTGTACCAAAGAACAAACCTAATATTAATATGTAAATGATGCTGTCTCCAAATAAGAAAATCTAAAGCACGCCACTACTCAAGAGAGTACAGATCTCTACGGTTCCTGCATTAAAAAGGCCCGAGAAGTCTTTATCATTTTTAATTGACAACATAACATGCATATATAATCCCAAAGTATACATACGTCTCTTTTTGTTATTTCCTGATCCAGCTGCAGCAGATGTTTCACTGGATTTTCTCTGGTACAGCTCACATAGACTTTCTGAGAGTTCTCCTTCAGATTGGTCTGCATCATCCTTCCCATTAGCACAAGGAACCTGCAGGAGCCTATACATGGGAGAGCCATTCCATACAGTTATCAAGGAAAGATAGGAGTGGGAGGCACATCCCTCATTGCCAACAGACAGGAACCAGGTTTTTCTAGGTGCCAATGCACAGCAATATAGCGGAAGGAACACATGCTAGTACTCTTCCAATGCTTGCTTCCCAAAATTCTTTCTTAAGACTATAAAAAACCCCAAACCACCCTATTAAAAGGGTCACACCAAGTTGGAAACAAGCATAGTAAGAATTGCCTGACGAACAATGGATATGCCACTGACCCATGCCACAAAACTACATGAGCAGCTTTGTGTTATCTAAGCTATCCTGCATTAAGATTTTATTTTTTTTTAACATTTCACTCAGCAAGCTCTTTGAAGAAAGCAGGCTTATTCGTTCCTACTAAATACCAACTGTGATAACACAACTACTATCTTCAGCATCTTGCTAATGTATCTTACCATGCCACAAGAGCTGAAGTCTGACATTTCCCCAAGTAGCTCAGGTCATTTTAAGTCACCTCTATCACTCCTGAAACTGTCAAGATCTTAATCCACACAAACTGCTACCCAAACTTCCTGTTCCCAGTTCATTTTGTCTGTACACCAAGATATAATGAAGCAAAAGAACACAGTAAACTGAGCACAGAAATAAGAGCACCAAGAGGGGCAACTTAATTCTAGAACTCTCAGCAACACTACAGCTATACTCCCTTGACAGGAAGCAGAAATCCTTGATTATTATGCAGACGTTTCAGAAAAATACCTGAACGACTCCATCAGATCTGAGCTCGCCCCACAAGCATTTGACGCAGGATACCATGCTTCAAGCACTGAAGGATACCAGCTCTCTGTACGGGAAAGTTCCTGTTGGACCCACTCTGGCATAGCAGTTTCTTCTCCTGTGAGCAGACACATACAAAAAAAACCTAAACAAAGTGGCAGGAGGTCCCAGACTTCATAGAGGCTCTATAGCAGAGGTTTTCAAACTTTTGGCTCTGGAGGGGCAATTTAATAGCCAATACATCAGGCAGGGAAACTCACAAGAAGATTCACTCTAACACAAAACAGGTGAGCTAAAAGCCGCCTCCCTGCAGCCACAGCAAAGGCTCTACTGGCCAGGGATGGCCTATGTGACACATTTTAGGAAACCTCATTCTAAAAACTTGTCCCCAAGCACAAGTAGCTGTGCTTTATCTACAAGCAAAAGGCAACTAATACTTTGTCAATAAAACAGAAAGGCACACCAGTGCAGATTCCTGCGTCACATCATAAGGCCTGAGCCACAGAAGACAAGACTAAATAAACAAGTCCTAAAAATTGGAGGCTCCTCACTGAGGAAGTTAGCTTTAGATTTTTCCACTCCAAATCAGATCCAGAGATGATCAAAAAAGATGGTAACTTTTGCATTTCTTGACCTACCCATAGTGGCCACAGAATCTTCCACCACTGTGTCAGCTTCACTCAACACAGTATTCACAATATCTGGGAGGTTAAGAGTATGGTCTTGGGAAGAGTTCTCCACTACAGCTCCTTCAAGGTTGCATCGCTGAACTTCAGCGGTCTTCTCAGTACCAAGTATAGTCAGAACTGCAGTACTCTCAGAAAGCGGTGATAAAACAGCAGTGCAGGGGCACCAAGCTTTAGATAGAGATACTTCAGCAACCTACATTTAAAGAAAAAAAAACAACAACCAAAAGAGAACAGTTTACATTACCTAGAAATACAGAGACCTAAGAACTACAAATACTTTACAAAGAGGTTATAGACCTACATGATCTCCTAAAGAATGTTCTGAATTTAGCTCCAAATGGGCAATTTCCAGTGCAACAAATACTATCATTGTCTTTGAAACATAATACGCTGCCACCCCTTTTGTCACAGCTCATTTCAGAACAGCTATTAGTTTAAGGCAAAAATAAAGATTTACCATGTGTAGTTCTTCAGTCACTAAACTCCTTAAGAGCTGATGAAAGAGTGATCTGTTATGTTCTGCCTGCTTAGCCTGCGAGCACTGCAGTATCCAGCTCTCTGTGAGAAAGTGGCCAGCCTGCACCAAGCTCCAACCCGTCAAGCTACCTTTCAGGAGGATGTTGACTGGACAACACAGTTGCCTCTGACTCATGGTGAGTGGTTCCAGGATCACAGCACAACTTTCCTGCTTCTTTCCTCCTGTGCAAGGGTAAAATAAAGCAAGAGTCCTAAAGCAAGTAGAATAGGTTTTTCACCTAAGTGAAGGGACAACTTTTTTTTGCATTGAAGTTCAAGATTCAATTGGGAGTAGTTCTACAGTAAGAGCACTGCAGAACTAACCTACCCAAGCTCTCAAGGAGCTGAGTGCACAAAAGGACCACTAAAGAAAGAGCCAATGTACACTGCATGTTGCTTCAAAGCTAATTTGTTTTCTTTTGAAGTAACTTTTTGTGTTCTTAGTTTAGCTAAATTGAAGCAGAGACAAAGCATACCTAAGAAAAGGGTGTACACCCATATAAGGTAGGACCAGCAAAGAGCTCTTCATGCATCCAAACTTCTGGAAGCATGTAAACCTGAAGAAACTAAATCAGAAATACCAGCCAATAACTCTCATATCAGAGGAGCAAGAGCACACACAGGACTTTTTTTTTAACTTAGGCTCTTAAATATCTGAAGTTACTTCTACATACTGTGTACAAGAGAAGCTCAAAGACCCTACATGAGAGATCACAGTTACTACTATTTGCATTTATCTTTTACTACTTTTTTTTTTCTTACCAGGCATGCTGAGAAACAATGTTCCTTCTTGCTGGGGGAATACCGCTTGAAATAAAGAGCGCTTCGAGAACAAGCAGTTCAAAGTTGCATCCAAAGGCAGAAGTGTGGTCCAAGGCACAACCTGTGGCACTGGAGAACCCGAGTCTCCAAGAAAGCCATGAGCAAGATCTGCCCTGTGGTGATTCAGACAATGCACTAAGGTTTCAGCCGGCAAAATGGAGCCTCCCACCTGACAGATCAGGTCAAACATTGTCCAGTATCCAACATGATCTGGGGATTCAATCAGCTGAAATAAAGTAACAGAGAGGCCTCAAGTTAATGTTAGCAGAGACAGCCTTCATCTGAACAAATAATAATTGTGTGCTTTCAGAAAAACTAGCATACAAAATGTATACAAAACATCTAAATGCAGTGTTTTCCAAGTGTTTTTATGGACTCATTAGCCTTCACAGGAACCCAAGAAAGAAAACACTATTCCCACTGAATTAAGAGCTAGCCAACATTTTCAAGCTAAGGGTTTTAAATCTGGTATGTAGACACCTGACCTATCAGACGGCTTATTGGCAATTCTAAGGAGCTGTAACTCCCACCTAACTGGAAGCACAAGATAACCCATCAATAAACACCGTACAGTTCCTCAATTGCAGATACAGCTCAGTCTCCACCTGGACGACTACTATTCCAGCTTTCCATCTCGTGCTGAACAAGATCATGTGGCAGAAACTGAAGACCCCTCCCTTCCACTCTAAGACTACAACATACAACTACTCTCCCTTCTCATGCAGGGAAGCAGTATAGAAGATGGGCTGCTAGCACTCACAGCTGTGAGATACAGTGTCATTACCTGAGACCACTCGGCAGTGTCCACCCAGAACAGCGTGATCTTCTGCTCCGCAATCAACTCCCTGACACTCCTGGGCAGGAGTTTCTCGGCCAGCTCCTGAGCCGCGGGCGGCTCCCCAGGGGAGGAAGGGGCGTCGCTCCCCGACAGGAACCGCCGCAGCTCCCTCCGCGAGTGGGGACAGGGGGAGAAGAGGAAGACGGCGTTCACAAAGCCTTCGGAAGGTGCCTGGCTCTCCGGGGGCTCTCCGGCGGCCAGCTCCGTCCTCCGACTCCTGCGGAGCGGCTTGGTGGGGGACGCGATCTCGGGGCGGTCCCACTGGAAGTCGAGCAGCGTCTCCTTGAGACCCTGGTGGGTGAGGGCGGCGCGGGGCGCCGGCCCGGGCAGGACAGCGGCGGGTCTCCGCGCCCCGAACCGCTCCCCCAGCTCCTCCTCGAAACGGGCCCAGGCACCGGGCCCCGGCGGGCGGAAGCCGCCGCCCCACGAGGCCCGGCCGCGGCCCCCCAGCGAGTCGAAGAACCTGAAGGCCCAGCGGAGGCGGGGCAGGCCGAAGCGGCAGCCCAGGTAGTTGAGGAGCCGCAAGGCGCCACGCTGGAGCCGCTCCCGCCGCCCTGGGCTGGCCGTGTCCAGCAGGAACACCACGCTGTGGGAGCACGCCATGGCGCCCGCCGCTGCACCACGGCCACGGCCCCGCCGCCGCCCCCGTCAGAGCGCACCCGCCGCCATCGCCCGGTACAACTGCTGGCGCCCTCGCCGAGCGCGTCCCTATTGGTCACCGCCGAGCGCCCGACCCCTCCCTTCCTCGCTCCCCATTGGGCAGCAGCGGTGTGACGCGCCTGCGCAATACAGCGCCCGCGCTGGCAGTGCAGAGGGGCGGAAGGGCGGTGCGGCGACTGCCGCTCGAGCGTCACTCTGCTTTGATTGGCCGGCCGCGGAGCGTGACTGGGGAGCGCCGCGTTCCATTGGCCAGCGGCCGTGACGGCCGAGGAGGGCGGGACCGGCGCCCTCAGCCAGCCCATTGGTTGCGCCGCCAATTTAAAATTTAAAGCCGACAGGGCGCGCTCCGTGGTGACGCTGTTGTCTTCCTCTTCCTCTCGCGGGTGTGAGGGTGGTGATGCCACTGTGATGTCGCCACTGTGATGTTGGGGCCGTGACCTCACCAGGGCGGGAAGCGCGGCCGGTGGATCCCCGAGAGCACGGCGGGGGCGGGCAGCCCTGGGCTGAGCCGCAGGAGCGTCCCGTCCCTGCCCCACGGGCCCGCCCCGCCGGGAGTTGAGGCCTGCCCAAATGCTGCTGGCCACCGCAGGCTGAGCCTGGGGCGGATGGGCCAGGCAGGGTCCCTGCTGGTCGCCCAGAGGGCTTTGTGGACCCGGGGGAGGTGTCAGCCTAGGGCTTGTCCACCCTGAGCCTCCTCTGAGGACAGTGGTGACAACCCAGTGCCCGTGTGGGTGCAAAGGGGTAGGGTCAGGCACCTGCACATCTGGGCCTGGCATCTGGGGAGGTGGAGGATGAAGACCCTGGGCTGTCATCAACCACCTTACCCCCAAGAATCGTCTCCCTGCAGGTCCTGGAGCATGTCTTACCCTGTGGGTGTCAGCAGGCAATGCATGCTCCGTGTGTGGATGGATCGCAACGGGTAACAGGGAGGAGTGGGCCCTACAGACCAGAGCTGCCCAGATGTCCACACCATCCTTCATTCCAGAGCTTGAATGCCCCAGCCTAAACCAGAGTTACCAGCACCCAGTTATATTTATAAAGCAACAAAGATAAGTGGGCAATAATCCACCCATTCAGCTTTGCTGGTGACTATGAACACAAGCCAGTTTAATGAGCCGGAACGAAGAGCTGATCCACTTGGGTGCGCAGGAGTAACCTGCCACCAAGAGCAAGGGAAGGACACCAGGTCTCACTGGTTGAAAGAGTGGCAGGTAGCCTGGGTCTTGGTTATGTGAGCTCCCTGGGGAGCCATGGATCCCTTCTCCTCTTGACTAGGGGTTACTCTTGGTCCCATGAGATGTCTTATGCTGCTTGTCAATATATTGCTCTCCTGTATGAGCCCTGAAGAAGAGTCAACCCCGCCGTGCTGCCACTGCCAATGCCCAGCCACTGATGTCCATCCCAGCAGCCTGCTCTGCTGAGGACGCTTAGCAGAGTGTGACCAAAACCTGCCTTATCACAGTCCACCTGGACAAGAAACAAACTTGGGGCATGGAGGAGTTTCCTAGCAGAGCCTGACAGCTCGCAACACAGGAATTGCTGCTGGCTGCTCAAGCCCCTGCTCCTTTCCTGCCCACTCGTGTATTTGCTCTTGAAGTCCATCTAGCTCGAGGGAAAGCTGTCAGAGACTTTGGTTGAGCCCTGGTGACCTGCGTGTTTCCTATTGTGACAGCCAGAGTTGCTCACTCCTCTGCTTCTTGCGCTGTCCTGCGCTTGTGCTGCTCACAGAGATGTTCGCCCTCTCTGCCTGCTCTGCAAGGACACTAACTTCTCTCTCAAACAGAGCCCTTGGGTTCTTTCTGTATAATCATTTACTTGCCAATAAATGTGGTTTCTTGGAAGGAAGGAGAAGGCACAAGAAAAATCATTTGTAAATTGGGCTCACGTTTGGTTGGTACTTTGACCCAGATAGGATTTTTTTTAACTTTAGAAAGTCTTGCTTTATTTTGACCTTTGTCCAACATTTCTCTCTCTCTGGGTGATATTTAACAGTGAGGGCTGAGATAAGGGCTGAGAAAACCCAGATTTAAATGAACTGTTGATCTTCCACCACACCACTCTGTCCTGCCCCAGCAGAAAGTTTGCCTTTCTGCTGAGCCAGCCAAAAAATGTTTGGGTTTGGATTGACTCGGATCCTTTGCTTTCAGGACACTCCTCAAGGACCTGCACAAGCAACGAGTCATCTTTGAGGCTGGGCAATGCCCAGAGACTCATTTGTTCTGTGTAAAGGCTTCTGAGCCTCCTCACAGCATCATCCTCCAGTGCCCTCTCCACCCCAAGTACCCAAAGGGTACTGGTAGTGGCTGCTGCTGTTTTGCTCACTAATCCTGGAGCACAAGTCAAGCTGGACAAAGGGCTCCTTGGTGGATCTCCAGGCAGTCATCTGAGAAGGGAGGGAGGTGCAGAAAGGGAAGGGGGCAGCTGGGAGGGTTGGCTGTGCTTCTTGGGCATTAAAGTCCTCAGAGGTGGATTTGGCCTGGGTGTAGCATGATGTGGGAGGTCACTAGTGCCTCCAGGGGAGGCAACTTTTTCAGTTCTCTGTCTTGATGGAAGAGAATTTAATCTGCTTCCCTTCTGCTCACCAGGAAGCTAGGTGAGCCAGTGTGAGCTCTGGGGTAAATCCAGACAGGAGCAAGGATCGCTGCCTGCCATATGTGGGCAAGCCCAGCCTCACATCCCTCCCCTGGAGAAATTCTGGTATTACCTGGTTTTATCTGGTCCTCCTCACTCCAGTGAATCCTTGGAGCTGCCAGGAGATAAAAGGTGAGGGTAAGCAGGCAGGGACTGTCAGCCCAGCACTCACAGTGCTGCAGACAGTGGAGATGGTGCTTCCAGCTCTGCCCTCCCTTGAGTTCCTGCAGACCCCCAGGGTCCTCAGCTTTGTGATCACCTCTCAGAGCCAGCACAGTACCTTGATCCAGTGTTGGCTGCAATAAGATCTGCTGAAACAGTTTGCATTGATGCCTCCAGGCAAGAGGCAGGGCTTTCTGTGTGCTTTCAATTTTGCTTTTACATCTCTGAAATATTTTTAGTGCTCATAAAAGTGAGAAACTGGGAGAGACCCAGCTTGGACCAGTACTGTACAACCCTCACCCAGAGCCTTCCCAAGATAACAGACCTGACCACTGCCAGCCCTAGTCCCATGTTTCCAGACCAGAAGGGTAAACATACCTGCCTCTCTTCCTCCAGCATCATCCCGCTGATTTTTGGAGGAAACCTTGCCACTTTTCCAGGTGCTGGACATGATGGGCCAAACTCAGTGGTGGAGCAGGCAAGCATTGCCTCCAGTGGGCATGGACACTGGCTCACACTGGCATGGTGTTTCTGACGGGGCTTTTAAGCAATTTGATATTTTTGACTGGGGCATGGTGAAATCTGGTCCATGTGTCCTACCACACAGTGAGGTACCTTGTAGGATGGATGCAAAGGACTTGGTCTAACCCACCATAAGAAGCACTCCCCCAGCATTGCTGCAGGCACCTGTGCTGGCACAGCCTCATCAGCCTTTCCAGTGTTACCCTGGCCCTACAAAGGAGCCTGGAGAGAAGCTGATTCTTTAATGGGCTCTCACGGCATGGGCAGCTGGTGGAGCATGCCAGCTCTGATGGGACTGCAGCAGCAAAGTGCTGATCTGCAGGTCGATAAGGAGGGGCAGCGCAAGGCAGTGCAGCAAGGTGAGACTATCGGGCCAGCGGAAAAGCCATTAGCCTTTGTTCTCAGCCTCCAGACACAGGGAAGGGGGGCTGGGGACAGCAAGTGGGACAAAGCTGCTGCCTCCTGAGCTGTGCAAGGGCCTCGCAAGCTGCTTTTCTGGGGATGCTGCCATTTCAATGAGACCACGGATCAGAAAAGCTCGGCAGTTTGGTTTCTTCTGCTAAAGAGTAATCACAAAGCATAATTGCTGGTGGCTACGCTACCTTAGCAAGTTCCCTTGTGTTATAAAATGCTCCTCTGTGCCTCCATATTGCCTTTCTTAAGGTGTCTAAGAGCTGCTCTAAGGTAGGGCTGAAGACTGGTCCTACCACGTAGCTGGCAGGAGAACATGCAACTATCAACAGTGCTTCTAGCGATTAGGGCTCAGGTATTGTTTAGGGATTTCGGCTTCTTTCTATCTGAGATCTCTTCTTTCCTGGTGCATACAGCTGAGACTGCCCTGCACAAGCCATGTGTAATAGGAGACCCAAAAACGTAGCAGGCAGGCCATGAGCAGTATTGCTTGAGGGAGTGCCTGTCCTCAGGACAACAGCAACATCCACTTGCTTTAGGTGTACCCACCAAGTGATCCCAGTCCACCCAAAGCCAGCTAAAGCTTTGCTGGTGTAGGGTAAGGGCTAAGTAGATAGGGTTCTCTTTTCCATGGCCCCAGCATGGTCAGGAGAGGAGGGGTGCTGGTCTGGACCCTTGCTGAGACAAGCACAGCACTGGTTTGTGGCCCCAACCTCCCAGCGCTGCCCCAGGGCTGCAGGAAGGAGCCTGCACCCCAATGCTCTCCTGTGGTCTAGTGTTCACTTACTATCTGGGTTCACCCGCTATCTGACTCTCATCACTAGCTGGTTCCTCTGCCATACAGAAGTGCTCCTGAGCTGCACCTCCCCAGCTCTTCCCAAAGCTGCCTCTGCCCTGCTGCCTGCACCGGGCCCAAATGGAGTTGGAGAATGTTTTTGTGTGGCCATCAGTCTCTTCAAGACCATTGACAGCATTTTTCTACCATCTGTCATTCTGAGAAGAAAGCAAACAAGAAAAAATAATACATTCAAATTATTGCCTAATCAACACAGAAATCAGTGCTGCTTGCTCAGCCTGCGGGCTGCAATTAGATGCCATCAGCAAATTTGGGCAGCTTGCCTGGGCTGCAGTCTTTTATCTCTTGAAGACTGACAGGCATGTCAGGGATCTGCAGGCAGAGGTGGGAGCTGGGATCCATCTGAAGGACTTGCCCAGCTCTTTGGGGAAACAGCACATGGTTCAAAACCATGGGGGGGAGGGGGGAAAAGAGTATTGTGTTTATGTTGTTTATTAATTAAAGGAAGCCACATAGCAGAGGAGGGGGCGTTTAGGCTGCAGCACTTGAAGTCTCCAGCCCCATCGCTCTCCAGCACCATCTCAGAATACTGCCCTGGTTCATGCAGCCCCAGCCCAGCTTGTCTCGCTGGGAGGATGTGCTGGGTAAATCACTCCATGAAATTATGGGACACGTGTCACTTGAACATCCTTATACATATATGGCAGCCTTGGTAGGGCCATTGCATGTCTGTTCACACATGCAGGATCTTGGCATTTGGTTTGAAGCATCTATCTTCCTCCTGGGACTGCCCCACAGACTGCTTTTTCAAAAGCAAACAGCAGGATCCGCACCCAGCACAGTGACTCAGGCTGCCTTGGCAGGGATGTGGGGAAGCTCCTCAACTCATCTTCTCCTGGTCATTGGAAGGGAGCGTGGGCCCTGGGCTCAGTCCCATTTGCCCTTGGTCAATGACAGCCAGCTGCTCTGGTTAGGGGTTGGGCAGCCCCATGCAGACCCCTGCTACAGCAGGGTTGTGTCCCCCCACCTCTGCAGCCAGGACAGAGGCTCACGGGAGGAAATGGACCCCGGTGACAGTTTGGTGTTGCCCAAGAGGCTCTGGGAGTTGCCTTGTATGAGGTGGCAAACCTGTCCCTGCTCACCTCCACCCTGGCTCACAGCGTGCTGTTAACTGTCTGGATGCACCCTGCAAAGCAAGGAGCGGGACAGTCTTACCCGGGGACAAAGGGCCTCCTGGGGCTGCTGCGGTGTCCTGAAAGACAGGGGGGACAGCTGGGAGCAGGGAGCAAGAGGCACCCTGCCTTCGCCTTTGGTGCCAGTTGGGGAAGGGCGCTTGCGGAGCCGAGGGGGGATGTCGAGGGGAACACCTTGTGCAGGGAGGGACAGCACTGACGGCACTTGGGGTGGCAGGGGTCAGGGTGCTCCTGCAAGGGGAAGGGAAGGGGTGTGCAACCAGGCAGAGCAGGGGGCAGGACACTCGGGCTCCACTCCCTACTCCCACTGGCCTCCACATCTACTGGTCTCCAGGGGGGCAGGGCTCAGAGGTGCTCTGAGCAGCTTGGAGAAAAGGTGCTGAGACCTGTCCCTCCTCCCAGGGAGGAAGGAGGGCGAGAGGAGCAAGCCTGCCAAAGCTCCTGTGCTCTGAAATGTGATCCTGCCGCAGGCACCTCCCTGGGCCCCACCTCACCCTCTCCAACCTATATATGTTGCTGGCCTTGGCTGGGCACTGGGACGAGGGCTCACACGGTCTGCCTGGCCCCCGGGGATCCCTGTGGATGGAGCGGCCAAGGCACCAGGGGATGGCAAAGAACACGTACATGCGCTGGCGGCTCCCGCTTGTATGCCTCCTCTGGGAGGTGGCCATGATTGTCCTCTTTGGGGTCTTCGTGCGCTTTGGCCCCGAAGCCGATGCACACTGGGAGGAGGAGAAGAGAGAGATGAACCTGACCAGTGACATAGAGAACGATTTCTACTTCCGATACCCATGTAAGTATTTGGGAAGCCCAGTCCTGGTGCTGACTGGTCCCCATCCCATCCCATCCCATCCCATCCCATCCCATCCCATCCCATAGCAGAGCCTGTCAGAGGCCATGTCTCCACTGATTACTGGAAAGCCATTCTCTTGCCTTGAGGCTAGTTTGGGGTACACCAAAGAGCAAGAGAAAAGCCTTATGGCCCTCCAGTGCTCTTGGGGTCTGTCAGCAAATTACCATGACACCAGTGCATGATGTCTTTCTTCCAGGAATAGGGCTGACGTGTTCCCAGCACCCTGCAAGTCTCGGCTTGCTGCCCCCTCCCTCAGCTCTGGATCAGAGTAAGCTTTTCTGTGCATACGGAGGAACGGCTGTCGAGATCCTGTGACATCTTCCTCCCCTTCCTATGTCCTCCCCCTCACTAGTAAATTACCCTTTAGCTACTGGCATTTCGATGCCAGAGTCCTCCTAACCTGCCAGGTTCCCAGGGCTCTTGGGTCACTGCAAGTGTATTGCCATGGGGATTATTCAGGTGGTTAAAGACCTTCTGCCCAGGTGGTGCTTTGGCCGGCTTTGATCTCCAGGGCTGGTCATCTTTGTGAGCCGTTCAGAACAGGCTGCTTCTGCAGGCAATTGTTTCCAAGGAAGCAACAGGCCTGAGTCATGCATCTATTTAGAACATTTCCATTAAAAACACCTGCTAAATCAAAGGAGCTATAGAAACCTGTAGCTGCTGAGGATTAGCTAGTTCAGAAAAGGATTTGCTTACAGAAACCCACTGCTCAGCTGGCCTCCAGGTTCCTGTACGGCTGCGGCTGCCCTGGGCTCTCCCTTGATATCTGCCTTTGGGACTAACGCCACGCGGGTTGGCATGAAGCAGCAGCAGCGCCTGAGGGCTGCTCTTGTCACCGATGTGCTGGGCGAACATCAGGGGTCCAAGAAAGAGCTTTCAGGAGCTAAGGACATGACATTTCCTCTTATATCCCACCCCTGCTCTGTAGTGCCAAATATTCCCCCTCAAACAGCTGCATGGATTCACATAACCTAAGAGCAACTGCTTAGCTCAATTTAGCTTTGGATTATGTTTCTGTTTCAGACCTGAGGAAGGGCTCGGCTCGTGTGGCCAAAAGCACAGCTGGTTTTTCTCTATTATCTAATTAGAAGTGTTCTCTCTCTGCAAAGATGGACAAACATGACAAGGTGGCCAGGCCCTGGCATTTTGATCCCTGTGTCCATCCAGAGCTTCTCAGAAGAGTGTGATGGCTGAACATCCAAGGATCATTTGTATTAACGTATATAATGCAACTGCTGCTGTCCTGTCTGCAATGACAGTGGGATAGGAATGACAAACTGACAGGTCCTCCAAGCCCAGAGATGATTGAGAAAGCAGGCAGAGGGAAGCCTACGTGTGGTTGTGTCAGTGGTGCCCATTGCCATCCAGTCAGTGTGACAATTCCTTCTCATCTTGAATCACACATTGATATTCCCTAATGGGTGACTCATCTGCTCTCTAGGGAAAAGGAAGGATTCTTTGGCACAGGTAGCATTCCCAAAGCCCAAATACTTCCTTTTGATAGTGATGGCAATTGTCCTCCCACAAAAGCAGGGTCATAAAACCTTTAGTTTAAAACCAGCAGTGCCTGGTCTGCCTCTGAGTGATGCCAAGGGAAAAGAAGTGCAAGGGTTAGAAAAAGACTTTAGATTGGATGCAGTGTAAAGACAGACCTACTCTTCCTTCTGAGTTTGTATAGGATCTAACATACAGTGGGCATCCTCCGTATTTTCGGAGAGCGCACAGTTTGCAGCTTTAACTCTGACCTGACTGCTTCTGCTTTTAGCATGAAAGTGGGAATATATAATGCATATGGCAGCAGATAATTCCAGCTGTGTATTGTGTTGCTTACACTGGAGAAGAGAGGTGGGGGGAATAAATAGAGCTGCAGAGGGAAAGTCTATGGGATTGTATGGTAAAACCAGAGTTAGGACATGCAGAGAAGTGCACTTGAAGTGACCTCTGCTGAACAGTGCCAGCTGCAGATTTTGTCTCCTTCCTTCCTATTAGGAAAAATTCTACATTGCTGGAGCCTGTCCAAATGTTTGTCTTTAAACAAGTTGCAAGATCTTGTAAAGCACCAAAGGACAAAAGCCACGGCTTCTTCAGAACTCACCCAATCCTCACCCAGCCCTTAAGGGAAACAGCAGATAGAACCCCACTGTCCATGCAGGAGCAGATCTGGGGCTGCTGGATTTCAGCACAGGTTCAGGGTAGACCAGATTCTCAATCACTGAATTTCCTTTGCCCTGAGCTCACCGCTTCTTCGAGATGCACAGACATTGCTGGTTATAGTGGCTATAATGGTTTGTGCACTGCATAATGCAGAACTTGATGGTGTAGTTCCGTCAGTGCTGTATTTACCAGTGCGGGTTTGCTGGTGGGAGTCTCCCAGTGGGGGATCCCAGCCTTGGGTCTCCTACTTTTTTCATGGGCAGGGTGGCCTGCAGTGTGAGGATTTGCATAGTTCAGTTTGTAAGTATGCAGCATTTCAGCTCACTTAATTGCAAAGTGATGTTTATCTGATAGAAACATGCAGCATTAAAAAGTACAGCAGGTTTACTGCACTGAGAAAGTCTTTTAAGAGGCTTATGCAGGTTTGGTTTCCCCCGGGGAAGGGCATCTGTGGGGCTCGAGTTAGCAGGTTTGTGCATTTATGGGAAGAACTGGGTCTCTCTGGTTTAAGCACTCAAAATCTTACAAGGTGCAATCCTGGTCTCAAGGATATTTTCCCACTGGTTTCAGCAACGTTTAAAAATGTATTTGTAAACCTTCATTGTTCTTGTACTCTTCTTGCTTTGAGCCATCACCAGGACCCTGCATTGGCTGGACCTACCCAAAATGGCCATTCACGTGTTTTTAACAAAACTGCACTGTTCATTTCAAGTTATATTTTCTGAGTTTTTTACAAAAGGGGAAAAAAAGATCTGAATAGAATGTTTTCCTTTGTATACTCCATTAGTCTCCCGTCTTCTCTTGCGCACAGCTATTAATAAACAATTTTTACTTTCAAGAATGAGCCTTTTAACCAAAAGCCAGTTTCTGAAAGCTGAGCCATTTTCAGACTTAGAAATGTGGGGACATGGGACAAACACACGTTTTCTCTTTAATTTCCCCCCTACTGCCACTGATGTGGTTAGTTTCCTTTTACCACCAAATGCAAATGGCACTCGCAGCCCTGCAGTTCCTGCAGAGCTGACAGTCCTTTCCCTCTGCACAGCTTTCCAGGATGTCCATGTGATGATCTTTGTGGGCTTTGGCTTCCTCATGACATTCCTCAAGCGCTATGGATTCGGAGCCGTGGGTTTCAATTTTCTCCTTGCTGCCTTTGGGATCCAGTGGGCTCTCCTGATGCAAGGCTGGTTCCACTCATTCAAAAGTGGGAAGATCCTCATTGGAGTGGAGAAGTAAGGAGGAGATGAGTTCTGGAATGCTACCTCTTGACTGGCAAGCGGAAGAGCTGGGATAGGAGCCAAGCAGCTGGCAGCACCTGTCCCTCTGTAACATGAAAATGAGCCTCTAAAATGTTGTCTTCCCTCGGCAATTCTCCATTTCCTTTCCACATTTTAGACCAGAGGTACCTGCCATTATGGTGGTACTGTTCAAAGGGAAATGTGACATGAGCATCACCTCTTAGTCCCAATCCAAGCACCATGGATGCCAGTGCTGACAACACATACGATCTACATTATTTAAATAATTTGGGGGAAAGCACCTTTCCTGGACAGTATGTGAGGATGTGAAGAAGGTCGGGTAGAAAGCCAGGACTGTCTCCTAATCACCTATTTGTCTTCAGGTGGAATTTTGAGAGCTGGGGGTGGGTAAGGGTGAGTTACAGAAGAATATTTCCTTATTAAACCACAATTTTCCTTCCCTTTTTCCAGCCTGATCAATGCTGATTTCTGTGTGGGCTCTGTGTGCATTGCCTTTGGGGCCATCCTGGGCAAAACCAGCCCCATACAGCTCCTCATCATGACTTTGTTTCAAGTCACTCTCTTTGCAGTGAATGAGTACATCCTCCTCAACCTGCTTCACGTAAGGCTTTAGGCAGAACCTTCTTAGTTTTGCTCCTTCCTCTCCACATCTTTCCAAATTGCCTCCCTTTGCTACAGCTCCACCAAGCCACTGCATTCATAAACATTTGAAATGCAAGGATTTGGGCAGAAAAAGCAGACAGATTATGAAAGAGGGGGTCAGTGGGTGGTACTTCCCTGAGAAGAGCCATCTTCTGGGGTTTTACACACAAGCCTGGCAATTCACGAGCACTGGGTCCCTCTGCTGCAGCTCCCAAGGTGAACGAGCAGCCTTAGCACAAAGGACTAGTCACTCTCTTTGTGCCTGAGATTTCCCTCTCATCTGCTTTCCCTGCTAGAATATGGGTGTTGTAGAAAGGAATCAAGTGACAAAGAGAATGAGATGACTGCTGACAGAGGCAGGACTCCTGTCATCCAAGAGAGGGCTTGGAGGGCTGGGAAGCAAATGAGCTCCCAGAAGACCTGAGTGCACTTAGGAGCCAACCTGGCTATCGCTACAACCCACTTGCTATTGGGACAGGTTGGAAACTCCCCTCTGCCTCACCACCTTCCAAGGGGAGGCTAAGAGGAATGCCATGGCCACACACGGGACCAAGCGAGTGGGATAGGTAGCAGGCCCACAGCATTTCTGTCCACCTCTCCCCATGACTGAGTGCAGGCTGGGAGGACAAGTGGACAGCCAGGCTGGGTGTGATGCAAACAAGACCTCAGCTCCAGAATGAGTGGTGATTGCAGAAGCAAACCTCTTTTTTCCCATGGCTGCAGGTTAAGGATGCAGGTGGCTCTATGACCATTCACACCTTCGGAGCCTACTTTGGCCTCACAGTGACACGCATCCTGTACAGACCCAACCTGGAGCAGAGTAAGGACAAGCAGGGCTCCGTGTACCACTCTGACCTCTTCGCTATGATTGGTGAGTCAGCCCCCATCCAAGGGGTGCTGGAACATGCAGACCACTGGGCTGCAGAGGGCTGGTCCCTCCTATGTTTCTGGGAAAACCAAGCTGAGACCAGGATCTGGGGCTGAGAAGTTCTGTATCCAAGTCTTCCACCCCTCAGAGCTGCTCAGCTCCCTTTATCAGTGGTTGGGCTGAGATAGTGCCTGAGAAGATGTGGGTTTGTTTCCCTTCTTTGCCAGCTTCTCCTGGTACCGGTCCAGTCATGGGGGGTGCAGCTCTGGGGCAGCAGGACTATGGGGTATGACTTTCCCCTGTGCAGAAAGATCTTCTTTAGGTGTTTTTTCAGTCCCTGTATTCTCTTTTCCCTTTCTCTTCTTCACCCCCTCCTCCCCATCCCACCAGGTACCTTGTATCTATGGATGTACTGGCCCAGTTTTAACTCAGCAATTTCTGAGCACGGAGATGCCCAGCACCGGGCTGCCATTAACACATACTGCTCGCTGGCCGCTTGTGTCCTCACCACAGTGGCCTTCTCCAGCATGCTGCAGAAGAAAGGCAAGCTTGATATGGTAAGCTGGGAGCAGACAGCCCTGCACTGCCCAGGGGACTTATAATTAAGTTGATCGAGGGTCCAGGAAATGATTGGCACTTGCGCTTTGCTGAACAGATACTGGGTTTCAGGGCGTGATTGTAAAACCAGCATCCAGGCAGAAACCCAGGGGCTGTATTAAATAAGCAAGTGGAAAGTGAGTCTTGCAGTGCTTGAGGTGCAGGGTGATGCCTGGCACGTGGTGGACCTAAGTCACAGCAGGAACTGGACTTGCTCTGCCCAGAAAGCTACTGATGGGCATGTTGCAGAGCCATGTTTGGCAGCACTCTCTAGCAAGCTGAGCAGGGCCTGCATGGCAGCTCATGAGCAATCGGGGGGCTGACTTGTACGTGTTATGTGTGTGGGTGACATGTCTCTGTGACAGCAGAGCTTGCATGACACATGGGTGAGACAATTTCCATCTCATCACAACTCCTCACCCAGATTTGTGGATGCAAAGAATGTGTGTGGTACAGAGAGTGGGAGTCTATGTGCGCCTGTGCTATAGACAGAGGCTGCCTGTTCTTCTCTTGTTTTTCACCAACAAGCAAGAAAAAGGGCCCTGATATTTCCTTTGGAAACATTTTCAGAGCTGATTCTCCCGCTTTGCCATTTATACCCTCCCTGAGCAATCGCAATCTCCCTGAGATGCCAAGACAGGACAGTTACTTCTGCAGGTCCACATCCAGAACGCAACGCTGGCGGGTGGCGTGGCCGTGGGCACCAGTGCGGAGATGATGCTGACTCCATACGGCTCCCTTATTGTTGGGTTCATCTGTGGCATCGTGTCCACAGTGGGGTATGTCTACCTCACGGTGAGTGCTGCTCTAGGGGTCTGCAGCCCTGATCCTGCTAAGGAGATGTGAAGTGGATTCACTTCCCTTTGGGTGTTTCTACTTTCCACCATCCCTTATGTTGATGCACTTCTGACTCCATTTACTGCTCCAAAATGCTCAGGAAGACTCAGTCTCCCAACAGGAGTGTTTGGAGGATATGCTGTTATTTTATCTTGAGCTTGGCTCACATCTTTGTCTACAAGCCCTTAACCCTTTAATGGGACACAATATCATTCTTCCCTCTCTGCTTATCCTAGTCCTCCATGGAAGGAACTCATCCTTTCCAGGGCTGAGCTCACGTCCCTGATCTCTCTTTACCTCCCTTCCCCTCAGCCTTTTTTGGAGTCCAGGTTGCACATCCAGGACACATGTGGTATCCACAACCTACATGCCCTTCCAGGCCTTATTGGGGGCATTGTGGGGGCCATCACTGCAGCTGCAGCCACGGAGGATATTTATGGAAAGGAAGGGTAAGACAGCTTGAAAATCTGCTATGAGAATAGATTTTGCCTGGGGTTCCATAGGCTGGGAGCAAGGAGCAATGAACAGCCCTTTTTAATTCTCCAGAGTTGCCCCTTTTCCCTCAAAAACATGGGTTGCACTGACTGTGTCAGGCTTACTGAAGTGTAAGAGACTCATCTCTCACAGCTGACTTCTGGTGGCCTCAAAAAGTAAGCCACAAGCCCACTGCTTGGCATGATTCCGGGACACGGTGGGTGGGAAGGCGTTCATCTCTCCAGCCCTGCATTGTGTTGGGGGATCAGGTAAAGCTGCAGGTCTCAAAAACAAAAGAAATGTTTATAGTTCGGGCTCCTCCTGGGTAAAGCTTTGCCAGGGGCTAGAGGAGAAGGAAGCGAGCAGTGTTTTGTGTCATTGCGACACTCTCCGGGTCCATTGCAGAAAAGGGATGGCACTAGGGAGGAGTCCCTGAGGGAGCAGGGCAACAGGACTCCTCCAGAGCCAGGGAAGACCTCCTGCCAAGAGCAACCCTCACGCTTTCTGCCCTTGGCAGGTTCATCAAGGCGTTTGACTTCACCGGCACGTACCAGACGCGGACACCCAGTGTCCAAGGAGGGTTCCAGGCCGCTGGCATTGTGGTGTCTCTGGTGATGGCGCTTGCCGGGGGGGCCCTTGTGGGTAAGCCCGAGAGGAGCACAGAGACGGGAGGGCTGCCTCCAGCCTGCGGCTGAAACCGGCGCCCACGTTACCCCGGCCTGTGCTGCAGGCCTCCTTCCATGGCACAGGCCTCCTTCCCACCATGGCGGGGGCTGCAGCCCCCCGCTTGCTCACATTTGGACGCCCCGTAGCGGGACCACTCTGAAGCCCATAGGAGCGGGGGAAACCAGGCAGCCAAGTGGGGTGCCAGGTCAAATGGGTTTGGAGAAAAGGGGGGTGGGGGGCCCAGCACCATGCCAGGACTGCCTCTGCCCCCTTTGCTGCCGGGACGGGTGGGCTCCATCCGCCCGCAGCCTGCCTGCGTCCCACACGCCAGTAGGGCCCACTGCCCTGCCCGCCTGCTTCCAGGGGCCATCCTGAAGCTGCCGCTCTGGGGCGACGCCGCCGCCGAGAACTGCTTCGAGGACGGCGTGTACTGGGAGGTGAGGCGGGCGGCCGCGGGGCGGCGGGGGCGGGCGGCACAAGATGGCGCTGTCGCCCCGCGGCGTGAGGGGCCGCCGTGGCGCGGCGCTGAGGGGCTGTGCCGCCACGCAGGTGCCGGAGGACGAGGAGAGCGACGCGTACCACATGCACAACCCCGACAAGCCCGCCTCGCCCTGAGCCCCCGCCGGCCTTTTCCCCCAGCGCAGGACCCCGGAGCAGGGCCCGGGGGCGAAGACTCGTGGGTTTTCCCCATAAAGACGAGGCAGCCAGCTCTGCCCTGCTCTCCCGCTTTTCTAACGAGCTGTTGTGTATAAAATAAAAAGATGTTCTTTCCAGGCCTGTGCTCCCCGGGGTCTGTAGGGAAGCCGTGCAGAGCCCGTCTGTCTCACCGGCCGCACGGAGAAGCTGCTGGGAGAGCCCTTGGCTGCGGGGGGTAGAGTGGGGGGCACTGGGACGCTCCCCAGGGCCAGAGCGGGTGTGGGAGCGCTGGCAATGGGGGTAGCGCGGGCGGTGGAGAGACTTGGCTCAGGACCTGGCGCCTTAACGTGCAGCAGCTGGAGGCAGCAGGCAGAGCGCCTACGGCAGGGCTGAGCCCTGGAGGGAGGCACAGGCTGGGCTGGTGCTCTCTGGAGGGGGTGCTGGCAGCAGCTGTCCCCACACCCGCGCTGCCCCCCAGGCCTGGGTAAGGGCCAGCTTTGAGCTGGCCACGCTTTTACGTGCCTCTGCCATTGCCTTCTCTTGACCCGCTCTAAGGCCTCCACCAGCTCCTTGGGAGCCTGGTTTGCGGGGCCAGCACAGGCTGGCAGGACCCTTTCCTCTTCTTTAGTTTCAGCCGTTTCTTCCAGTGTCATCAGATCACTCGTTCCACTTACCAGTGCCATCCCGATGGGAAAAGCCCAAAGCCAGAGCACAACCCCCAGCTCTTTAACCAGACTGTCAGGCTTCAACCAGAGCTGGAGGAGACAGGAATGAAAATCAGGCCTAAAACCTGCATGTTTTTCCAAGGTGATATGATGTGAGGAGCAGGAGAGGAAAAGCGGGGGGGGGGGGGGGGGGGGGGGGGGAAGGAGGTAGGAGGGCTGATAGGTCTCTTCACTGCATCTAGCTGTAATTCTCACACCTGAGGGGGGGAGTCAAAAGTAGCTATTCACATCCCCTTGGGATATGACACCCTCATTTTCCATGCTGGGTAAAGACAAAAACCCTTTACAACATGTTTCTGGAATTTGTCAGCGGCTGCCAGCAGCAGCATGTTAATTAAATGTCGGCAAAGATGGAAGCAAGAGGCTCTGCTCTAATTGGACACTTTGCTTGGTGGAGCTGAAAAACATTGTGACAGAGGAGGAGGTGCCGAAACACTGTGTTCCCCCGCCATGGTGCGGGGACAGGGACAGCCAGGCACAGGAGATGCTCTCTTCTGAACAGGCGTTGCCTCTGTTTGGCCTGACACAACCTCATCGTTGGAAAAAGAAGAGTAAGAGAATAACAAAAGGCCTAAAATCCTCAGCAGGAATGGTCTCAAGCACAGCAGCGTTGTGGGATGCAGGCGAAGGGCTTGTTGGCTAAGGGGAAATTCAGAAATATTGTAGCTGGGCCATCAGGAGCTCTAGCCCTCTTGCCAGCTGGTGGTATATTGTATATTCTTTTATGATGGCAAAGGCAGGTCTGACGGGGATTAGAAGCGGTCTCCAGAGAATGATCTGTGCAGAGGCTGAGCATACATTGAGCTGCATCCTTTCCCCGGGGCAGAGATGGGAAAATGAAGGGCAATTCCTGATTTCCCTCCAGCCTCTTTGCACTGGGGAAAGGATGCAACAGCCATTTTCTGCTTGCAGCTTCATCCAGAGAGCCCGTCAGAAACCAC
Organism: Falco naumanni; assembly: GCF_017639655.2. NCBI lineage: Eukaryota > Metazoa > Chordata > Aves > Falconiformes > Falconidae > Falco > Falco naumanni. Next base: position 12,104,289 of record NC_054060.1, on the reverse strand, counting down.
CTCAGGGGCACTATAGACAATCTCATTTCAAGGGAGGCCTAAACTTTTTGCCCCAAGTCTGCAAAACCTGAAAGCAGAAGCAGACCTTTTGGCGTCAGCACTTCCCACTGCATCACTGGGCCAGTGGTCCTCTGTCTCACCCTATTTGAGATTGAGCTATGTCCCAGATGAGCCAGCATCCAGCCCCTGTGTCTCCAGTCTTTTCTCCCACCAGCTTGCAAGGGGCCGTGAGGATCAGTAACGGCAGACAGAGTGAACCCTCATTGCTTTAGCGAGGTGGCCAGCCCACATCTCTGGTGGGGCAGGTCTGTGACCACTGGGAGATGGTCCTGCCCCATGCACAGGTGCTAGCAAAAGCAGCCCCAACGCCCCTCCCTGTCCCTCCAGGTTCTGCCTCTTCCTTGTGGGAAGACACCTAAATTGCCCAGGCTACTGGGCAGTGAAGCGTTTTATTGCCCGTGCTCTCTCAGGGCTCAGTCTGGTCTCAGTACCTAAATCACTCACTGGAGCTGGCCTTGCAGTTTTAATTCCCTGGCAAACAATGCTGGGGTCGGGCTGGCGCGTTTGAAGTGCGGTCGTGGCCCCAGCGGTGGACGGAGGGTTTCTCAACAGGGGAGCGCGGGGAGCAGAGGATTGGGCTGCTCCGGCAGGCGGGAGGATGTGTGAGAAAGGGGCTGTCGATATCCTTGGGGATTAGGTGGTACAAATTGGCTGGGAAGCACCAGAGGCATTGACCAAAGTTGTCCTGGGGCAGGTTCCCATGGAGGGGGGTGGCTGAAACAACCTGCCTTCAAGGAGGCTGGAAGGCCCAGCCTGACTGCTAATCCCCTGGGATCTATAGGGCACAGAGCAGAAAAGAGGTTAAAAAAAAAAAACAAACTCGTCTAAAGGTAGTAGTTTCCCCAAGGGGATGATGTTAGAGAGCAGGAAGGGGGCGGGGGGAGGGGGGGAACAGCATCATTTAATCCCGCTTTTAATAGGCAGGTGGTGGGCTTTGCTTGCGCTCCCGCTCCTGCAAGCTGCTGCAAGGAATTTGAGAGAAGGCCCTTGCTCACCTCTTCTGTCCCCCACTTCTGGTGGGGATCCCCGTGCCTCTGCCGAGGGTCCCCATATGCAGGCCTGCCCGGGAGAAGGAGGATCGGATCGTGTGCTTACATCTGTGCCCACGTGTGTGTTGGTGTGGGTGCAGGTACATGGTGCAAGCCCCATACTTGGGCTGAAATGGGCTTGTTGCACACCCCATGTGCTGGCCACAGCAGCTCTTCTGCTGGCAGTGTGCCCACGTGTGTTCCCACAGACGTTCCTTCAACCTTCTTGACCATGCACAACCACCACACTGAAAACCATGTTGCCAGCGGCGTCAGCATGCCCTCGCACACGTGTGTCAGCCTGCTGGCCATGGTGCCGTGTGCGTGTCTACCCTTGCCACTCATGTCCGCCTACCTTTGCGCTGGTGCGAGCACGTGCATGTCGGACCCGACGTGTCCACGCCTGCATGAGTGCTGCTCCAGCCCCTTCTGAAGGAGCGCTGTAAATTGTAATCAGATTAGGGCAGCCGGTCGCTTAGGGCCCTTGAAAAGGGCATACGTCCCCTCATCAGTACCTAGCATTGAGTTGCACAAAGGGTCTAAGTAACTCGGCAGGGGTCGGGCCCTCTGGAGCGCAGGGGAGGGGGCTTGCCTTTCTTTTCTCTCTGTCCCTTGTAATTATGTCAATTTGCTAGCCAAATTGTTTGCTTGAGTGGACAGTGGGGGCTTGCCCCCCTTCCCGCCTCCCCCCCACCCCTAACCCCATTCATGTGCTAATATGGGAAGGAGCACGGCCTCCTGACTTCGGGAGGTGGCCGTCAAGGAGCAAAGCACAGGGGGGCACGGGCCAGGAGCCCCCCCGTTTACGTGCCCATGCATGCCTTGGCCTCGGAGCCCAGATAGATGGAGCGTTCCTGTTTGCTTTAGCCCATGGCAGGGCGTGCAATGCCCAACCAGCCCTGGCCAGCCCTCGTTATCTCCAGCCATGCCTCACCTGCACCACATCTCTTGGGCCACCACATCCCCAGGGCCAGAGCCGTGCCCTGCCACACGGCGGCTTTTCCAGCACACCTCCCCACCCGCGCACCTCCCAGCATTTGCATATATTCTGCCTGCAAATCCTTGTCAAGGGGAGCCTCTTTATTGCCTGTATAGATCACAGGGTGTTAGTTAAGGGGCTTCTTTGTATTGCCTCAGACAGCTGGGGTCATCAAAAGTCCTGCGGTGGGAAGGAGAGACAGGAGGAGGGGGGAAGCTCTGACAATACGGACTGAAGGATTAAAGGAGCATATAAAGTTCCTATTGAGTGAGACAAGAGGCTGTTCACTCCCAAGATTGACAGCGACCAGGAGGCGATTCCCAACACAATGTCCAATTAATTCTCTACCCTCTTCGCTGCCGTCTTCTCCCTCCCTCCTCTCCTGGGCTGGGGCATGAGCAGGGAAGGGCTGAAGCTAAGATCCTCAAGAAGGTAATTAATTATTCCTGACTAAGAGGAGCCTGCTGGGGTGCGGGCCAGTCCCCAGGCTCACTGGGCATCCATCCCCCTCTCACAGGCTCCCATCCCCTTGGGCCACTTCAGCATAGTTTTCCTTTCCATCACAGGCAGAGCTGTTCCACCAAAGGTCCATGGCCATGGCAGGTCCTGCACAACACCCATGGTTAGTGCTGAGCCCAGAAGAGGAAGATTTAGGGCTAAAGCCAGGCTGGCAGCAGCATGCAGCAGGGCAAGGCAGCAGCAGTATGAGAGCTAGGGAGCAGGGCAAGGGGCATGGGGAAGATGCATGGGCATGCCTATCTTTTGGGGAGAGGTAGAGCAGTGTGTGCCAGGCCTGGGGATCAGGTCTTGCCTGCGTGTGCAGTGGCAATGGTTAAAGCACTTCCATCTACCTTGGTTTTGTAGGGAGAATTGGTCTCCTGGCAGTAAGGGTGTATTGCCACCGTCCCCTGGGCTGGCTGCCCACACTTGGTCCCAGTGCTGGGCATAGCAGGACATGTAGAAGATACTTGTGAGCATGCTCCTACCTCTCCTGCTAGCTGCATCTCTTTGATGTACCCCCAGGTATAGGAGCAGAATCTGAGCCACCACATGAAATTCCTGCAAACCATTAATTATGAATTATTTGATTTATCTGGTCTATTTTTTCCCTTACAAACATCTCAGCCCAGAAGGAGGGAGTAACTAGGAAAACACCTTTCTCCAAGCTGGCCACATTTTTCTTGGTAATCTGCAGTGCCGAGGCTCCCAGACAGGGGTGACAAATGTCTTTCCACGGTGACAACCACCTCCAAACCACCTGGTTTGGGAGAAAAAGCCATGCAACCAGGAGGGCCCAGTTCTCACCACAGAGGACACTTTGGCCAGCCCATCTTCCTCCATTCCCACAGGTCAGCACTGACCCCTTCCCTTCCAGTGCCCCTGCCCGTGGCACAAAAGATGCCACTAGCCCTGGCCAGTGCAGGGTCAGGGACCTGTGCTGCCTGCCCTGCGCACCTCATGAGCAGGAGATGCCCTCAGGGTGCTGGCGTAGGGCTGCCAGTGGCTCAGCATCTCCTGCCTGCTCCCTCCCGCCGCACACGCTCCCAGTGAAGTTGTTTGAAAGTCTTCTGGCAGTTTTCGTGGTCAGGAATAACAGATTAGCCATGATCTGATCAGCCCAGTATCTAAGCTGTATTCTCCCCGCTGACAAGTATTTGAAAGAGGGGAGGGGCCACTTTCAGCCCAACGATGAATCTTTCACCGACAAGAAAAGACCCTTTTTTCTCCCCGCCAGCCGCAGGCTGCTCCATGCCCTGTTGCTAAGCGAGACCCGGGGCCACCACTTGCACGCGGCTGGCTCCAGCGGAGCCCTTGGGTTAGCAGTATCAGGAGATTCACACCAAACATCTTGTTTCTTGGTGGGGATGTTTCTTTCCTCACCCACCTTTGGCTGGCAGAGAACAGCCTGCTGCCAAGGCCTGGGGATGCCGCTGCCGAGGCAGCTCGCCCTGGGAGGAAAGGAAAGATGCAGAAGTCTTTGGAGGGAGGATTGGGGCATTGGGGTGGGGGGTTCAGCCCTAAATGTCTGGGGTTTGCTGCCACGCGGGGGGGTGTCCCTAGCCAGGCTGCAGAAGGACAGCCACCCCACACACCCACAGCCCGGTCTCCTGGTGGGTTGGGGTGCAGCAGGACTTTGGGGACATGGCCTTGGAGGATGCTCAGTGCTGGTGGCCAAGAAAAAAACTGGCTGGGCCTCATGCAGCGGTGGCTCTGGGCATGGGCTTGCAGAAGGACATGTGGCAGAGGAAAGAGGAGGATGATCTCCAAACTTGGCCCAGCTTTTTGGCCTCTGCAGTCTCACAGTGCTCTGGAGAGCCCTCTACCCCTGCCAGCACCAGCCAGGGCAAACCACCCTGCAAGAAAGAAGGGAAATCGCTAAAACAAAGGCTTTCCAGGCTATTTCTGGAGCTGCCAGCATGAGGTGCCCTCGCCTAAGACATGGTGCTCACATCTCCCTCCTCTCCTGCAAGGCAGCGGTGCAGGCAGGGCTGCAGGCTGCCCGGCCCTGGGCTGGCACCTTCCCAGAGCCCTGCCTGCCTTGCCTGCCCCCCCTCACAGGCAGGGTGGCGGAGGGGGGGGGGACAGAAGCTCTCCTTCGTGCGTGTACCCCTCCAGTGACTCTAGTGCCGCTGCCAAACCTCCCTCACCAGCCCTGAGCAAAGGCACCCCTGAGTATTACCAATACACGGCAGCTCAGGCTCTTTGTGCTCAGCCCTGTGTGGGAAATCCTCCCTCTCCGCTGCTGCAGGAAGCCTGGAGAAACCCCCTCGTCTGCACCTCAGCCTGGGAAGACTTTCTTGACCTCAGACTCTTGTGAGCCCTTGGACTCATGATAGAGGGAGGTGACCAGGGCTCATTGCACTGGCATGCAGGAGGACTGTGGAAGGGACCCGTGGGGAGTCTGTTTCCCTTTTCATGGGAAAGGGGAACCACTCTGTCATGGTACCAGAAGCTGCTCCTTCCCCATGGCCATGCCCTGCACCCAGTTAGTGCAAAAAGACCCAGAGAAAGATGCCAGAGGAGCTGCAAAAGGTACTGGTGCTTTGAGCAGCAGAAAAAGGAAAGAAACCCTGAGCTTCTGGGTTTGGGTTTGGATCCATGGCTATGATACAGCCCCCTTCTGTAGCTTTAGCAGCACAAAGCAGCTGAAAAACTGGCTTCTCTGGCGAGCTGAGCTCCCTTCCAGTTAAGGGGGGTCCCTCAGTGGCTGAAAAGGCCGTGCCAGTGCTGGTGCCATGGCCACCCCCAGCACCACGGGCAGCAGGACAGGATTCCCAGTGCCTCAGGGTTGTCCTAAGTCACACTGGAGGCATCACAACTTTCTCCAGTCTTCCTGGGAACAGGAGTACCTACGTTTGGCATTCTGGGGGAAGGTGGTGTTACATTGCAGGTGCTCCATCAGTTTGTGCTAGCCATGGATATCAGCAGTTGTGTGGGCTGCTTGGCAGTGAGCACCCTTCGCAGAAAAATCCCTCCCAGCCAGCAGCTTCTCAAGGACATGTTCAAGTTTCTCTAGGCTTAAGCCAGCAAAGCACAGGCAAGATCTGCTGACCTCTGAAACATCTCCTGCAGTCCCACCAGTCCAACTAACTCTGTCACTCTTTTTTCCTGGCTGTTGACCATCCCAGCAGGGGCAAGTTCCCAGCTTTGGGACCTTACCACTGCTCTGGTACTTCAGGCCAGATTTCTCACTCTTTTTGGGTGGCTCTGCCAGCCATGAGGCACGGCCTTCACTGCACAAACAGGTCTCCTGCTTTGGTACGCAGCCAGGAATCGCCTGTGCAGAGGAGCAGTAGGAATGCTGAGGGGCTGGAGCATACCCTTCATCCTCTCCTGGGGAGGCTGAAGGACTTTTGATGTACAGCTTACAGCTTCCTGGCCCACTGCTTGGTTAAGCCTGCAAATAGCCTCTGTTCTTCTTGGATAAACTGCCTGACTCACTGACTTTATTGTCTGTAATATGATGACCCAATGCTCACACCATGGACATGAAGACCCATGTTTGACTGTCCTCAGCCTTCACATCATCATGGCACTGACCAGGTTTCTAGGAGTTCCACGTGCTACAAGCAGCAAGTCCCCAGGATCGAAACAAATTGCTCCTGACTTTATTCCTTTTGTCTCAGTTTTTTCTCCTGGCTTTGCCTCCACACCTTGGCTTTGCCTTGACTTGTGCTTGGCAGGCTGGAAGGTGCTTTGTGGGTGAGAGCAGCAGCACCTCGTTTGGCTTCATTTTTCTCTGGGGAATCCTGAAGTGCTAAAACCAGTTTAGTCTTTAACTCTGGGTAGTCTCTACATTGAAAATGCTCTATAAACCCCTCCTCTGGAAAGGATGTGGTCTGCAGAGAGAGACCTGACTGTCCTCCTGATGGTCTGATCATCTGTGGGAGAGCACAGGGGCTCTTCCCCAACCAGGGGCTGGGCAGCATCACATCTTCTTGAGGAAGAAAGGAAAATTTGCCTTCAAGGACTAGTCAGTAAAACCTGATCTGAGAATTCATGTCCCGGTGCTGAAATAAACCATTGTGCAGCAAAGAATAGTACACAATGTAAGCACTCAGGAAAGAAGAAAATAATTTTATCCTGATTTCTAGTGTCTTCCTGACTTGTGAGCACCCTTCCATACTCACACATGTCAGCAGAACACTGCGGAGATATATTTATATGAAAATCTGGCTGTCTCCACAGCTATCTATAGTGTTTCTTTCTGTGCTCTTAGCTCCATCCTATCGCTATGGGTTTGGTTTGCTTCGATCTGGTTCCAGCGCCTGGAACATCCCTGTGCAAAGGGGTGGTATCAGCACCCTGTGTCGAAAGGGGACCAAAATAAAGAGCCAATTGGTGCGATCAAACCAGCAGCTTGGATGGGTTGCGGGGCACACGGGGAGCCTCAAGCATTGCAGCATGCCTTTCTGGGGCACTGCCAGGGGGGAAGGGGGTCCCCCCACGGGCCTCCCTGCAGACGAGGGCCCCCGCTCAGAAAGAAGTGGCAGCACATCAGTATGCAGAAGTGGTCGCCGCTCGCCAATAAATTAGCATAAACCACTCTAGGAGGTAAATAGACATACAAGGCGCCAATGTGTGTAGCGTGGGCTGCGGCTTTGTCTCAGCCCCACTATTGTCATGGCCCCTGCTGCACACTGACTGAGTGGGGCCGGTGTGGTGGGCTCTTACACTTTTGACTGCTGGATAAAAGGGGGGAACATAAAGAGAGGGGAGAACTTTTTTTCGGGTTTTTTTATAAGTCCAGACGAAGTTACAGACGTCTGTTAAACGTCAATTACAGCTGAATAAAGACGTCTGCTTGAGGCTTAGTTATGGCTCCTTTCAGCCACCGAGATTTTTCCAGGGCTGGCCCGGGATGCCTTCGGCAACCTAATTTGGAGATTGTAACTCTATAAACAGGTTCTGGCATTAATCAAGGCTGGTGAAAATGCAAATGATGGCATGGAGGGGGCTTGGGGACGGGCCAGGGTCCTGTGCCTTGCAACTCAGGGCAGGGAGTAAAAAGAGGAAAGCAAAGAAGAGGAAGAAAGGGACCGTGCAGAAGAGCGGGGATCCATAAACAGAGAGCTTGGTGGGGTTTGGTGACTTTCCTCCTGGTGCTCTGGGAACCTGGTCCCATCAGGACTCATCTGTACCTGACTCCACTTCCCGCTGGTTAACCCTTTACGGTGCTCCTGGCCACATGAGCCTGGTTCCATAGGTTTTTCCTAGCAAGACCAAAGCCAGAACACCAACAAATTAGGCATTTAATGCTTTAAATCCTGGAGGATCACTGGGTGTTTTGGAGCATCCAGACTATGTAAGAGGGGGTGTCAGAACAGCATGGAGACTGCAAGGAGTTCACTCCTTCAGTAGGGCAGCTCCTGCTCTACGTGGCACCCCACTGCTTATGATATGGCTTGTTGATAATGTCTCCATTTTGTCAGGGAGAAAAGGCCTCTGATCTCTAGCTGGCAAGTGGGGTGGAATGAAGTCCCAGGTCAGTGTTGTCCTCACCATTAAAAGCCATCCTGGTGACCATAAAGACCAAAGCACTCTTCAGCAAGGACAAGGTACCTAGGGACCTTCTTCCCTCTTGGATGCACCCACATCAAGAGGATGAGGGTGGAGGGCTGGAACTCCCCTTGGCCTCATCAGCAGTATTGCCTCGTGTCCTTGGTCAGGTCAGTACCTGGTGAGGAGAACCATGTCCTATCCTTTAGCTATGTCATATCCAGATGTTGCAACCCAGAATATAAGGAATAAGCTTGAAAATCAGAGTGGAAACTGCTGATGCTGAGGACTAACAGTGTCCTGCATGCACTATGGAGGAGGCTTACTTCTCACGCGAAGGGAGACCCCCCCCCACGAAGCATCTTTCCTGTGCTCTGCCCTGGTGCTCAGCACTGTGCCGGCCCAGTGAACCGTGCAGCCGCTGTGGGGTGGACAGTCCAGAGGACCTCCAGTGTCCCTCTCTTCCTCAGATCTTCTAGGAATCTTCTTCCCTGGGAACATTTGAGCATTTTAGAGATAATAGTAACACAGGAGCCCCCTTCCCATTCCTCTTCCTTGGGAAAGCATTTTCTCCTCTCATTTCCACTCCATGGGAAGCATCCTCTCCCCATCCCAGCCTATCTTTTTGACTTCCTTGTCATTCCCTTTCCCTCATGTCACATGGTTACATGGTTACTTTCCTGTCTCCTCTCTATTTCCATTTCATAAAAGTCAAACTGACAGAGCGACACAGAAACTCTGGAGACCCTCTTTCTGGTTCCTTGGATAAACTCTGTGTCTGTTGTACTGAACTCAATAGACCCAGAGTACCAGGTTCCTCCTCAACCCATGGGGATGGGGGTTGGAGTCTTGGCCACCTCACAGACCTGCCATGGGACTGGATTGAGGGGGTGACAGAAAGGGGGATTTATTGCAGAGCACTGAAACAGAAACACACATCCCAGGTCCTTCCCCTTCAGGTGGTGGTCAGGAGGGAGCCTGACCTTCCCAAGCCATCAGCCTGACACTGCTGGGGACTGAAACCAGATATATTTGCCCCTGGTTGGTCTCCGTCCACCCATACCTTCACCATGGTGGGCTGAAAAAAACAACTATGTGCTTCTAGAAAACACCTGAAGGACACCCTCCAACTTGAAGTGGGTCCACAGGAAGGATTTAGGCCAGAGGACCTTCTTTTGGTAATGGTTTCTACACAGCTGAGCAGGTTTCCTGCTGAAGCATCCTGAGAAACCCGTAGCTGGTCCCAGGGAAGTGTGAATGAGGGAGGTGATGTGCCGAGGTTGTGGGGAACCCCTCGCAGGGAAGTGGCACTTGTGCATGGGTGTCTTTTGCAGGATTTGATTTTTCACAATGGGATATGGTTCAGGGGGAAGCCAGGAGAAGAACAAGAGGTTGAGACCTTGGAGGGCTGCAAACACTGGCATAGGCAGAGACGCAGAGCAGCAGTCCCCAAGAAGGCAGTTGGTTGTTATGGGCTGGACTGGAATTGCTGGTTCCCCGTGGCCCCCAGCTGATGTTACTGTAACCCTGCATTCACATCCTTTCCCCTTTCACCTGGGAAGAGGGGAACAGGTGACTTTTTGGGGAGCTGAGAGCACTTCCAAGGAAAGGATGGTCAGACCTTGCAGTAAGAAAGTATCACTGAGCCCAGAGGCCAAGAGACAACAGAAAAAGAAGGGATGGAGGTGGGGAGGAGGGTGGAGATGAGACAATCAAAAAGGGGGATGTGGATCAGGGCACGGAGCCAGCCCCCATGGACAATGGCCAGGGCTTCCCGAAAAAAATGGAGGATACGGTGGACCAGCGACAGCTGGAAGATTTAATTGCTCCTCTCCACAGACCTGCTCGGCTCCCTCCCTCTCAGATCTGCATTTCAATATGAGAGCAGCAGTAAGTGGGATGCCGCTGGAAGGGGTTAGAATGATTAATCATTTAAAAAGCAAGATCTTAATTACAGGGTGCAATTTTTGCTATTTAAGGAGTCCATTAGTTTCCAGAAAGGAAAAAAAAATATATATATTGCAGGTTATTCTCCTTTTGAAGAAAATGGGGGGGGGGGGGGGGGGGGGGGGGGAAACACGACAACACCGAGGGGCCGCGGCGCCCAGGCTGGCATGGCCGCCCCTGCTGGGGCGAGGGCGTTGGTGTGTGAGGATGGCGAGGGGGAGGTGGTGTCATTTGTTCCCCGAGTGATATTTTTGAAGGGTGCTGGCTGTGAGCATTCGCCGCACTCAACCACGCGTTGGCACAATCTGTGCCGGAGCACACAGACGGCTTCGGCTCAGCCTCCCCCAGCACGGCTCCTCCTCCCCGGGGGCAAGAGGAGGATTTGGCCGCTGTCAGCACCACTGACCCCTCGGCCGAAATAGCTCCCAAAGGGCACATTTTGGGGGTAATTGCCGTGATAACAGCTTGTCTGCTGGGAGCCGGGCTGAGACCTTGCAGAGCTCCTCTCACCCATAGCTGGAGCATCTCCGGACCATACTGGGGGGCTGCAGAGCGAGCACCATGGGCCACAACGTTACCCCAGATCAGTGGCACAGGGCAGCGAGGCACAAGGGGATGTGGCTCAACTGGTGCCCGCGATGCCCCGGCCCCAGCGGCTGTGGGCTCGCCCCGTCTCACCCCGCGCCACAGCCTGGAGGGAGGTGACGGGGGTTAATCGCCCACCGCCTCCCCTCTGACCCCTCTGTGGGTTTTTCTCTTGTATGGTCATTTAGCCGTTCCCTGACACAAAAGGGAGCGATTAAACACAGCTCAGGCCCTTCATGCTTTAGTGGATTAATTTGCTGATCCCCCACGGATTAAAGGTCTCGACAGGATCAGCGGGAGCAGCGGGGCAGACCCCGGCGGGAGGAGGCCACTGATAGTCCCTGGCAAGCCCCAGCCCACAGCAATCCCCCTCTCCTGGGACCTCACGGTGTCACCGAGCCGTGTCAGGGTTCAAGGCATCGGAAGCTCGCCTAAATACCGTGTCCCCAAACCCTTCTGCTTGCTTTGCCGAACAGCCGAGGGACGAGAGTCCGTATCGCCCCACTCGCTCCACAGAGCATGGCTGGTCCCTGAAGCACCCAGCAAAGGCAATTGGGGCAAGTGTGACCGGCTGCTCCAGAGGAAAGGGGGGAACGGTGGTGACTTTGGGGGGCTGCACCCCAATGAGGGGGAGGGTGCGGTTGCCCTCCCCAGGCCTGCGGGAAGCGGAGATTGCATCTGCCTTTAATTACTCCCTCTCTGCATATCAGATGCTCGTGCACCTTCTGCACATGAATGCTGATTAATTGCAGGGTTAGGCTCCGAGGCAGGCCGGACCACATTATTTCTGATGTTTGCTCTTTTCACGAGGAGAATAAATGCCATGAATCCACAGTAATCAGTGGCTTTTAGCTTGTCACTCTTATGACACTCTTTACTTAGACCAGGAAATGGCAAATGTGGTGGAAATAAGAACTTTATTATCTTTTTTTTTTTTTGTCCCAAAAGGGAGGTGTGTGGTGAGGAGGGTGAGGAAGGTGGTGGGGGCGTCTCATGGGAGAGGGAGAAAGCGGCTTCATTTTCCCTGCACCTGAGGAGCCATGCTTCACCCTGTTCAGCAAGGGGAGGAAGAAAAGCAGCAGCATCTCCTTTGTGGAAGGAGGCCAGGGCGGTATGTCAAGCTGGGGATGTCCTGCAGCGGTGGCAGCACCTTGGGGATGGCAGAGCTGGAAAGCAGCAGGGTCTCTGCCACCCTCTATACTGCCTATGGTCTCGCCTGAAATATCAAGAGTGGGCATGCACTGTCAGCCACTTCTGGGGACAGACGTCCCTGTGGGCTGCATCCAACCTGGGAGACATCCCATAGCCTAACCAGAGAGGAAGAAGGCTGGAAGGGACACCCAGAAGGGTGCTGGGCCTCCCAGCAGGGACAAACACTGAGGGACGAACAGCAGCACCCACAGCATCTCCCATCCCTCATCCCTTGCCTTCCCTCGCCGGCAAGTCCCGCTCTCCTCCCGGCCGAGCCCCATCGGCTCAGGTGGGAAACCCTTTCACCGCCTCCCTCAATGCCCTGCTACCGATCTCATTGCCACCGCTTAGCTCAGTGCGAGGGCTGCCCTCTGCTTTTCAGCAGCGAACATCTGGCGTGCTGCGGGCGGCTGGCCACCGCCGCCGGCCCCCTCCCCGCCGCCGGGGATCCCGCAATTAGGCAGCCCGCAAGCCCCCGGCCTCAGCCCCGCTCAGGTGAGCGCCCGGTGCCCGGGGATGGAGGTGTAATTAAGGTTAATCAGAGGGCCGGGGGGTCAGGGCGGTGCTGGGGAGACCCGACGAGCCTAATGGCGGCCGTAATTAGGCAGCCGTGGAGAAGCGGTTAATGAAGACGGCAACCGTTAATAAAGCTCTTCCTGAGCAGCCTTCTGGCCCGGGTAATTGAGGGATTTGCAAGTGCCATCTCCCCCTTAACCCTGTAATGAGCAGACCCATGCGGCCCGCGTTAACCCTTCCAGGGACAGAGGCGGTGGCGGCAGGGCCATTGGCTCTGTGGGGACGTGGCAGCGGGGCTGGGGTCGTGGGAGGTGGGTTTGAGCCTCTTCCCTTCCACCAGGTACCCGGGGCTCCCTCTGCCCCGTGGCTTCCCCGGGAGCCCTTTGAGCCATGCTCAAAGCGGCTGGCAGAGACTTTTCTCGCAGATGCTGTGGTTTCCCACGCCTGCCTCAGCATTATGCAATCCCCCCCCCCCAGCCCTCGCCACCCCCCCCGGCCCCACCACCCACCAGCGCCGGGATGTCATCATCAGCCCAGGCCCTGGGAACCCACATTGTTAGCTTAGTAAATAGAGAAATCCCCACTCAAGCATTGCAAATGAGGGCAGAGGGGGAGTCGGGGAACTGCACCGGCCATGTCGGGCCGCAGGGTCTCTCCCCTCTCTCTCTCTCTTTGAGTTGTCAGATGAATTCAGTGGTTAACAAAGAGCAAGGGAGGGAGCTGAGCTTCTGTCACAGCTGGGCAGGGCAGTAAGAGGAAGCAGGACTGCAATGCCACCACTCCAGTGAGCAGCTTCGGCCCTGTGATACCTGCTGCAGGTGGGCAGGAGCCTGGCATACCCCCATCTCTGTGCCTGCTGCGCATCCGAACATCAGCAGCTCTGCACCCCGAGGCTCATACTGCAACAAGGGATGATGTTTCAGAGGGTGAGGCAGCCAGGGGAAAGGCTGAGAGGGGCTGGGGATGCATCCCATCCTCGCTCTGCTTCTCTGCTACTGGTTGTGCTTGCATGGCTGCAATTCCCCAGGGAGTCCTGGGAACCCTGCTAGGCTATGGGGACCCACCATACCCAAATGCTTGTGAGCATCCTGAAAGTGTCAGTAGGGAAGGGAGGCAGATCAAAAGACACAGCAATGCTTTTATTTTCATCTAAAATGGAAAACAAGAACAAAAAGACAGTTTTTACAGAGCAGTGGTTCTGCTACTCTGAATGGGGCATAAAAATCACCCAGCGAGTGGAGCACCCAGTACCAGCTCTGGCAGCAATGATGCTACTTTGGCTGTAACACAGCAAAGCCTCTCTTGGCCCTAGCAGGAGGCTGTCCTTCACCTCTTACCAGAGATCATCCTGTTTCCCTTAGCTCTGGGTTTCTGCACACCCAGGAAGGTGTTGGGAATGCCACACTCCCCTTTGCAAGGTGCACAAGGGCCGGAGGTGTTGTACAGGTACATCCAGCTTGGCACTAAGCGCCTGGAGCCAGACTCTACGCTGAACCCTCTGTATATCTGCCTCCGCAACAGTCTGCATCAGGCAGGGAAACTGGGGGGGCTTTGAAATCTTTATTAAGATACAGAGTTGTGGATGCCCTTCTTTCCCAGTTCCCTCAGCTTAGAGCCTGAGAAGGCCATGGCATTGTGTCAGGAGCTTCAAAGACTTTCTTCCCTGCCTGGTGCTGTGAGCAGTGATGCCATGCCTGATGCTGAGCAGTGCTCGAGGTCCCACTGCCGCAGTGCCCACAGAGCCGCTGTCCACAGGAATCCCATGGGTGGGCACAGCCAGAGGGTCAGGAGGAGCCCCCAGCCCCTGGCTGAAGGCAGGCACCCCGGGGGTGAGGGGGTTAGATGGAAGCACAGCTTCAGGGCAGCTCTCTCGCCTAATAAAAAGCTTTTGACATCTTCACTGGACAGTCAAGGAAATCTGCCTGGTGATGTTGGCTGGGAAAACCAAGGGCACGTTTTCCCAGGCCATGGTAATTTGTAAGGGGTTGAAAGATCTCAGTCTTGGTTTCTAATGTTAACCTGGCTTCACTGAACTGTTTTGTTAAACTCTTTGCACTGTGTGTTTCTATTATAGTAACGTACTGGTTTTAAAATAAACCAGACTTTTCCGAAGGTGATGGCAAAAGTGTTTCGCTCCAAGTCTCTGTCCCTGTCTTCTGCTGCTGCAGCAGGACTAGCATTGCATGGAGGAGGCTTGGGGAGCCCCTGAAGACCTGCCAGGAGGTTCAGTGGGGCACTGGCAGCTCAGTCACGCTGGTAACTTGTGTCATTGGGTGCTTGTTGGGGACCAAATCCTTACCCCAGCATAAGCAGGCACAATTGCTATTGCAATCAGGCAGCCAGAGACAGAGCAGCTCAGATCCTGTACTGAGAGTGAATCCCACACTCTACCCCATTTTGGGGGGGTACAACCAGCACCTGGCACTGCTGTGCCGTGGATGCCAACCCCTGTGCCTGTCCCAAGGCAGGGACAGCCTGGTGGGGAGTGCCAGACCTTATCTCCAGGGCTTTCCAGGGCAGCATTTGGTGCTGCAGTCTGAAGCGCACTTTCACTCCAACCTCTCCCCAAGTCTCTTGGACTGTCCTCAGGTCAACCCTCTCCCACCAGATTTACTGCTGGTTGTACTGGGGGGATTTGAATGAGCCAAAATCCGCCTTTCCGAGACAAACCCAAAGAGAGGATGGATGTTTGCCCTGCCCTGTACATTGGGGTGTGTGTGGAAGGGTGGGAAAGAAGATACTGGGAGAAGAGAGGAAAGCAGCTTGGAGCAGCGCTTGTATTTGGGAAGTATGATGAAGAAGAAACCTCTCCCTGCAGCCCCACGGTCTTAGGGCCCCCATGCTCCAGGTGCTTCACACCAATGCCAGGAGGGCCACTGTGCTGCAGGGTCAGGTGAGCTCCTGGGATCTTCTAGCCACACACCCACATGCCTCAGGAAATTGGTGGTGGCTCAGCCCACATCCCTCCACCCCTCCCCAGTTCCATGGGCTGACCCTGCAGGGACACCCCCAGCCCAGTGCTGCGATACCTCAGCTCCTATGGCACCTGCTCCCAGCATGGCACAACACGAGCTCACCAAGCCAGGAGCCAAAGCGAGCCATTATTTCCAAGTATTTTAGGGTGGCTTTCTCTTTTTCTCAAGAAGAGCAAATTCCTATTAAATCATAGGTAAATAAAAAGGAGAGAAGGCTCAGAGGGGACCAAGCAGCTTCCAATAGCTGGTGGTTGCTGGCACTGAGCATCACCAAAACAACCTGGTAACAAATGTATCCTCTCACTAATTATTTACCAGCAAACCTGCACTGGCAGATACCACATAGAATAAAATATGTAGATTTTCCATGAGAAGGTGGTGGTGGGTTGGTTTTTTTTTTGCTCCATGCTCCATAAAACACATTTACCCAGTCACATACAAAATACATTTATCCAGTTTCCTTAAAACAAACAAAATAACCTCTCCTCTCCATCTGGCCCCTCTCTCTGCTCCTTTCTAGCCTGGTCTGCTTCTCTATTCCTCGCAATATGGAACATGACAGGGTATTTTCAATGCTATTTTTGTCTGTTGTGTCATAGCTTATATTTAAAATAGCATTTAAATCTGCCAAGTAGTGCGGTGTTTTAAACTGCTGTCAGACTGAATTTCTCCTCCTACATACCACAGATTTCAGCTACGACTTAAAGACAGCTGAGGGAAGCTTTTGAGAAGGGGGAGAGGTGGAGGTGGTTGAAGACCAGATTGTCTGCAGGTGTGAGGACAGTCAAAGGATATTAATAGGGTAAAGGGATGCTAAAGGAGTTGGAACATGATACAACCGCAAAGACGACAAGGGAAGGTGTGCATGGGGGTGAAATTATCTTCCCAAAGGAAGCTTTTGCTCAGGACAAAGGGCTGCAGCGGTGGGACCAGGGATCTGCACCCAGCAGCTGTGGAAATGGGGATCCCTGGTCTGAAAGTGAAATCAGAGAAAAAGATCACATCAAGTGGCATTTACTTGACGTTTGGGGTTTACCTCACAGGTCCCCAAAATAGGGTCGATTGAGCCTTTACCAAGAGCGGCCCTAAGGCAGAGGAGGGGTTTGTGCTGCCTTGCATTGGGGTTTATTCTCCCTTTCTTCATCGTTTTTTTTTGGGGGGACATGGCTGAAATCTGGGAAGCCCTGTGACATAGTAGTAGTCATGGTCCATGCCTGGGAAAGGGCCTCTCTTTACGGTTGCGGGGATCTTAAAAATCTGCTGGTCACTTCCTTTGCCACCATTAATAAACATCGCAGCCGTCACCAGCAGAGCTGGCTTGGTGGCAATCAAGTTAGAAACATCAGCTGAACCCCTCCTAGCCAAACCCTTGGCCAGCTCAAACCTCCATGACCCCTCTGAAGACATCTCCCACTCAAGGAGGTGCTCTGGGAATGGGTTCTCTCTCCCATCTGAGCCCAAACCACCTTTGCTTCATAGGTTCAACCTTCAAGCCCTTACTCTAGGTGCTGGAGCAACTGTGTCCCCTGGGTGCCCAGCTGCCCCTTCACATGTCCCCCTCTAGCTGTGGGCACATCCTAGCAGCATGATGGGTCCTGAGTGGCATCTCCCCAGCCTCTCCCTCTTTGCTCTCCCCTTCCCCTGCGAGCAGAGGCAGGATGTCCCTTGCATGACTGTGTCGTAAGAAGATGCACCATGCCACCATGCTCCCAGTCACCGGCACATGAACAGCACAGGGACGCCCAGGCTGTGGTCCCTGTCACTGCAGCTGTTGCCTCCCTCCTTCCCTCTCTCCCTGGCTGCTCCCAGCTCCGCTCAGCTCAGCTGCTTGTGTGGGAATTGTTGGTGGCACAGGGAGGGCCAACGGAGGTGGGAGCATCCCCCTGCCAAGCCTGGCAGGCACGGGTCCCCACCCCACTGCGGAGGAGTTTGGTATCTTTTATCCCCGTATCATTTTTGGCTGCCGCTACGGTCTGGCACAGCCCCACCACAGCAGCTGCCATTCCGGGGAGGTTTCCTCCTGCACCCCTCTCTTCTGTAAGAGCTCCGAGCACGAGGGGTACGGGGTCTCTCCCAGCCCCTCACACAAGCCCTGCTCCTTCCCCAGAGCCGATGGGGCCCACACCAGGCCCTGACAGCCGCTGGATCCTCCCTGATGCTGGGAGGGGTGGGTGTTTCATGGGAAGCCCTCAGCCTGCAGGTGCCCCCCACTTTCCAAAGAGGATTTGAGTTTCTTTCCTGCAGCTGTCCAAAGCTCATTTCTTGCTCCATCTCCACTGGTGCTTCACCCTCTCCTGGGACACGTGTGCCTGCCATTGATATCTCCTACCCATCCTCTTCTGTCAACACCGCCTGAGGAAGGGACAGATTTAATTTTTAGCAATGTGTCCTCTGTGTCAATAACTCCCCCTCTTCCCCTCATGGGCGGCAGGGCTATCTGCTCACCCATCTCCTCCTCCCTGCTCAGAAAGGCGCTTTCCCCTGTCTCTCCACTCTCTTTTCTTCACCGTTTTCCCTTCTGCCTGGAGTTTTTTCCATTGCTCACCCTAGTTCCCAGAGGAAGAGGTAACCCTTCCCGCAACTCCTTGCTGTGTCACCCAGTGCCACAACCCTTGGCACATCCCCATGTCAGCCCTGGTGCCAGCTTTTCCACCCCTTGGTCAGGATAGCAGAGGCGTCCACATTACACCCCACAGTTTGCTGGGCTGAGACAGGACCGGCATTGGGATCTGTCCCTTTGGGATCACCACGTGCTTCCAGCTCTGTCCCATTCCCCAGCTCAGTTCGGGATGGGACAATGTACCATGGGTGGGGGTGCCTGGTTGAGTTTGGTTATTTATTCCTCAAAAAGACAAGGCTGGGGAAGAGGTATGGCTGGCTCCGCGATTGCATCGTGGCACGTTAATCAGTCGCATTAAAATTCCAAGACAGCTCCTGCCAAAGTGGCTGCGCGCCGTGCAAGGTGGCTGGGAAATGCCGGGAGCCGTGACAGGCAGGCGCGCAGGCAGACAAAGAGCTCGCTCCGTCACTCCGGGTCTGCTCCAGGAGGAGAAAACCAACACACACAGACACACACCCCCTGCTCCACGCCACCGCGCAGCCCCACGCTGCTTGGCCACGCGGATGCCACCGCAGAGCCCTAAGCGAGCAAGCGCAGCGCTTGGTGAGCTTGCCAGCATCCCAGCACTGGCCCAGTGGGATGTCTAGGCTTGTGGGGCATCCTGGCTGACCCCCTGGGCATCCACGGTGATGGGTGGTACCCACCACAGGGGACTGGGATGTCACAGTGATGGAGACCACTCACTGCTCAGCCTCCAACACCCCATGCCTGCACGGGGGGATGGGGGGGGTGTCCCCGTGGGTCCGCGAGCCCCCAGGGCGAGGGTCCCCCCAGACCCTGTGTCCCCCTCCAAAGCCCCTGCCAGCTGTAGTAATGCATTTTGCCACAGGGTGCCACTATGGCAAAGCTGTAAGGCCGGCCGGGCCCTGCAGCCGTGTTGTGTAAGCGATACCTGGTGTTACCCCCGTTAGTCGTGGTTTCCTTCCTCCCCTCCGCTCCCATCTCCCCCACACCCCCCGCAAGGCAACTGCGGCCAGAGCACCCCAAATATTCATCTGAAGGGGACAGTGCTGCCAGGTGACTCCTGTGCTGCATGGCAGAGGAGGGGATGCTGCAGTCCTCTCTGTGGTGTCCTGACAGTGACACAGGGGACAGTGGGGACCGACAGGTCACCCATGCGATGGCATTGCTGTGTCTCCACCAGACCCAGCAGGCAGGAGAGATCCTGGAGGCTCTGCAGGACTGTGCACCACACCAGCGAGCAAGGGGGATGATGCTTAACCCGGGTGTCCGGGAACAACATGCCAACCCTGCTCCTCTCCCGCATTTGGGGTACCTGGCTTCACCGCTGGAGGACAAGCAAAAGGCCTGGCGAGGCTACAGTCGCTCACCTGCTCCAGCCTTTCCTCAAGGATGGATCCAGCAAGTCCTGTCCTCCTGCAGCCTGTGAACTGCCTGTGGAAAAGGGGATGCTGCAGCTGGGGCACCCCAACTCATCCCATCCCACCGCAGGGAGACAGCGCTGTAGGAGTGAGCAGACTGGGTCCTGCACCCCGAGTTTCTCATCCCCCTGGCACGCTCCGGCTCCTTCCCAGCCTCTCCCCAAAGGGTGCTCTCCACAGCAGCAACCCAGCAGACCCATTCTGCACCCACGCAATAGGAGTGGCATAGCTCAGCCTAGGAAACCGAGCTGATGAAAGCTATGCGGGATCATGAGATTTTTTAGGGTGAAAAGTGCTCTGAAAATGGCAGGCGGTGGGATCCTGCATGCTGCTTCCGCTGCAGGCAGAGAGAAAAAGAAGATTCGCTTCTTCCCTCACTAATAAAGTCTGGCTGAAATGACACAGTATAATCAGTGTTTACCTGGGAGTTTACATATGGTTTGTTGTAATTATAGTTTCAATTCCTGCTTTTGCATTTTTTTTTATTTTTTTTTCCCAACATCTATTTTTCAATCAGTAAAAGTAAATACTATTTTCAGCCCAATGTAATTCTTCCACTCCCATGGCCACAAACACAGCGAGGAGAGCTATTCCATTTGCGCGCTGTGCAATTGAGCAGAGAGAGGAGCCTGGCGGCTGCAGGGCATCAGCAAAGCCACGGCTGAGCAGGGACCTGGGGACATGGGGACGAGCCTCCCCTCCCTGCCA
Source organism: Falco naumanni (assembly GCF_017639655.2). Taxonomy (NCBI): domain Eukaryota; kingdom Metazoa; phylum Chordata; class Aves; order Falconiformes; family Falconidae; genus Falco; species Falco naumanni. The sequence continues at coordinate 12,084,298 of NC_054060.1, read as the reverse complement.
TGAGTCCCCCAGGACCTCCACCCCACCTGGCAGGGCTACCTTTGTTGGTAAAAATCAGCGACAGGCCCAGACGCTGCTTCCCATCGTGTCAGCATCAAAAACCCTAAAGCCGCCTGGTCGAAGGCAGCGGAGAAGGGATAAGAGCCATTAGGTGCAGCATCATTTATTTCAGGGCTGGCAAAGCTTTGTTCCAGCTTGGGGATTGAGTTGGCACTAAAAGCACCTCAATCCCCTGGATTTAATTTCCCCCCCCCCCTGTTTTTACCGGTGTGATTTATAACAAATCAAGGATGCCGGTGTCAGGTCCCCTTCTTCACCCAACTATTGTCACACAAACACACATGCTGATTAAAACCACCCGTCCCCCGCCGGTTCCTCCTTGTCCATCCATCAGCTGCTCCGGGGACAAACTTAGACATGCCGCTTTCTAGCCCATACCTCCATCCATGCGTGTTCTGCTGCTGTGGGTTCCAAGCCAATATCGGCTATTAATTTTGTAGGCACATATGCACATTTGATGCATATGTATATACATATGTATACGTATAGGTATATTTATTTGTGTCATGCCCCTAAAACCTTGTAAAAATAACTGGGAGTTCTGTCTTAGGGAGGAATTAGGCGTTATTGGGATGCAGGATAAAAACGTTGCCCTAGAGACAGGCGGAGGGTTTTCGCCTCGGCCCCTCCAGTGGAACGTTTGCCGGTTACGGCCCCAAATCAGGCGCCATTTCAACCCGGTGCCAGGGCAGAGCTGCTGCCCGAGGCTGGTGGGCAGGGGTAGGAGGGAAGGCTGGGGGATGCTGTGGAGAAGGGGACCCTTCTCCTGCCCAGAGGGCCTGAGACCCTCCAGGGAATCAAGCAGAGGCCAGCAGCCCTGCCTGCACCCCATTATGCCCCAGCATCCTCATCATCCTCATTTTGGGGTTAAAAAATCAGTGATGAGGATGCTTTTCCCAGAGCTGGGTCCTTGGCCTCAGCTGTCTGACATGCCCTGCTCCCTGCCAGGGGAAATTATTTTTTTTTACTATCCACATCCCCCCAAAAAAGCTGTTTTCTCCCCGGATGCATGGGCTGCCCCTCTGAATATCTCAGGGGCCAAGGGGAAAATTTCAGCGAGTGTTTCGGGAGGGCCCCCTTGCCCCCCAGGCCCCAGCACAGCAGGCGGGAGCAGCCGGTGCGGGAGCGGAGGCAGCCGGGCAGCAGCCAGGTCTCCCCGAGCCTTGAAGTTTGGCTGCACCGATAAATGCCTGTCCCAAAGCACAGGCGGCTTTGGACGATGCATTCCCGGGGGGCTGGGTTTGGGTTTTCCTAAGACAGGAGGAGGGATGGTGAATGTTGGCTGGGTGGTGGGAAGCATCCCTCTCCCGCTGTTGCCTGACACCAAAAAAGAAAATTAAAAACCAAGTTGTAAACAAATAAAAGAAAATTGTGTTCTCTCTCGCTTTCACAAAAAAGCCAATTCCCACCAATCCCAAGCATGAATTTATTTTCTTACTACATTTCTTAAAAGCTTACCTCAATCAACCTTTTTCCCTCCAAATTAAGAATTAGCTGGTTTAAACTCTCACCCAAAATATTTATCGCAAGGAACAAAGGTACTGGAATCGTCTCTGGGGTTGGATTTCAATTCTCCCTTTCAGGCTTTTATCTTTTCAATCCAAATTTCAGTGACAATAATCCAATTTTGATTGACATTAAAATTATTTATTGTCATATTGTAGCTGTTTAATAAATTGTGCCTGCTTTATTTTTTGGCTTCTAAATACCGTATCTTTACTACCTTGGCTCTTAATTCAAGGGAAGGAGCCACTTGTGAAGGCAGGCAGCAATAGTCTTAGCCCGGAGAAGATGTAAAAATGCCTTTTTACACACATGACCCTGAGGAAAGAGCTGATTCCACCTTTTTACTAATTCATATATTTTAAATCTCTCTGGTTTATAAAATTTTGCCTTATTTTCTCATGATAAAATATGCTACTGCAAGCTGCATGTAAGACAAAGATGATTTTAATCTCAATCCAGATACAGAAAAATTAATTTGTCAGGAGTATTTAAAAAATCAGGAAAACAATTTAGGACAATTTCATGATCCAGATTTGAGATATTTTTCACCATTCTGGGAGCGAGTTCATTAAAAAAAAAAATTAAAAAAAAATCTCGGAGATATCCATTTCAGAGTGCCATTAAAATCTGGGTCGCGTTGCAATTTTTTTTTTTTAATTTCCACAAATTACTGAAAATTAAAAGAACAATCAGCCTGTTTTACTATTAAAAAAAAAAAAAAAAAAGCAAAAGAGAAAATTTAAAAATAACATAGAAAAATGTTGCTCTTTTAGAATAAACCAAAAACATTTCCTTGGCAGAAATATTTCCCTAGGTGAAAGATTTCAAGTCTGGGTCCCACAGATACCCTTTGCTGGGGGGGGGGAAGCTGTCTTTTCGCCCTGGATACCAGGAGGATGCAGAGGGGGTGCCAGAGGATGCCAATACCCCAGGGATGCTCCAGGGCCACAGCATCTCGCCCTCCTGCCTGCAGCGGGCAGAGGAGGCTGTTTGCCCACTGCCTAAATGCCCTGAAAACCCTTTTTAGGAGGAGCCCTCCGGCAGATAAAGGAGGTATCTGCCGGGGGAGAGCAGGTTTGTTCTCTGTGCCCATGGCCGTGCAAGCCAAGGTGGAGGTACCAGGACCCGGGTGGACTCGTGGGACCGGGCAGGGACACAGGGCAGGGTGGGGAGCAAGGATGCTCTGGTGGCGCTCAGACCCAGGCACCCCCTGCACCCACTCCCCCATGCACAGCCCCACTGCCAACCCTCCCACTGCCACACACACACCCCCAAAATTACCCCAAATCCACATCTTCTTACACCTACACAGGTTTGGCCCCTGCTCCGATATTCGTGCTGCTGTTTGGGGGTGGCATTACGGTTCTGTGGGAAAGCTGCTGGAGAACGGCAAGGCCTTTCCTGTGGGGACATAGGGTGGCCATAAGGACATAGGGACACAGTCCCTTGCAGCCCAGTGCCAGTGGGGACAGCGGGGCTGCCCTGGGTCTCCCCTGTAATCTCCTGCGCTGCCTCTCCCAGCGCCAGGCAGCCACAACGGCTCTGGCAGCCGCATTTGTTTACAGGCTGAATTTGTATTAAAACGGTTCATTATCTTCCTGACTGGCAGGTTTCCAGTGTCCGTGCTAGTTAATAATTGCAGCCAATTAAACCTTCGCAAAATATGCATTGTGGGGATGGGGATGGGGGGGACACAACACGCAAGGATTTCTCGCAAGCCCACGGGTGGCTCGTGCTGCTGCTGCGGAGCTCCATGGTGGAGTTGGGGACACAGCACAGCATCGCTGCCAGCCACAGGGTCCTCCCAGGGATGGGACAACGGAGTCCCCTGAGGTGGGGATGCTTGCGGAGCTGTCACTGCAAAGGGGTTTTGTCCCTTTATGGGGGTAAAATTTGCAGCTGGTGGAGGAAAGACCAGCAGGATCCATCCCAGCCTTGTGGACTTGCTGCTCCCTTGATGTTGCGGATACCAGCGCTGCCCACACCAAGCTCTGACCCACCAGCTCGCCCTGGGAATGGGTATCTGTGGGGTGGGCGGTAGGGCTTGGGCTCAGCTGGGACATTACCCATTGCATCCAAGTAGCTGCAAGATGGTTTCTTTTCAAAGCACAGCTCCCTCTTTTCCTGCCTTTCAGCTCATTCCCTTCCACCACTGGAACACCCCCCACCTCTGCAGGCCAGCAGAGCATCACCTCCAAATACCACCCCGATCTCACTCCAACCCCAGCCTCAGGTGCAACCTGGGAATAAAACATTTCTCAGGGATAAAATACAAGCAAACCTCCATGGTCCAAAACCCACCCGGGGCTGAGGCTGCCCAGCTCCTTCCACCTGTGACCTCAGGTGTCTTTTACAAGCCATAAGGATGTGAGCATGTGCCTCGACCACTGCTTGAAAAGCAGCCAAAGGACAGGAATAAAGAAACATTACACAGTGAACACTCTCTCCGCTCTTTGAAGCTGGGAAGCTCAGCAGAAAGGCTGGGTGTTCAGGCAGGCTGTGGCTATGGGAAGGCTTGGGCGGGGGGGGGGGGGGGGGGGGGGGGGGATGTTTCTCCGATGCTAAAATCACTCGAAAAGATGCAGAAGGAGTGCATTCGTGGGGAGGACAGCTGACGGCAAACCACCGCCTTTCAGAAAGGCAAATAATCGCAGCCTAGGTTAGCTCTTCTGTCGAGAGAATAATTGTGCTTCTAAAGGCCCTGATATGATCAGCAGCACTGCTTTGAAAACGAAATAAATACATAAATAAATCAGGGATCTTGGACTGATTAAGGCAATTGCTTCCCTTGCTTTTGCAACCCCTTTGGGTCCTGGTTCCCAGAGCCAATTACATATTTAAAAAGTTTCTCTCTGGAAAAAAAAAAGGACTTGCAACTCTAAAATAAAGTTTCTTTGTGGTTGCCTAATGAAGAGCGAGGGCTGGGGCAGTTTACAGTTATTAACTGGTTTTAAATGTCTCCAGCTCTGTCTCAGAACACCTTTACGAGCTGGCCACAATATGGCTGTGCCCTCCTGGCCGTCCCACATGGGGTCAGGGCACACCAGGCACCACCAGCCTGGGCCCCTTTGTGTGGGCAAACGGCCAGCCTGCCTTCCCCGTGGCCTCTCCTCCTCCTCCACCCCATGGTCAGCCCTACAAAAGCCCCCTGGGACCACCGAGCTCCCACCACCTTGGCCAGGGCATGGATGCAGTCAGTGGGGAGAGGAGCTGGGGAGATGCTCACGAATCTCAGCCATTACTTTTCCAAATATATTCATAATTTCTCCAGCTCCTTGCCCCCTCCTGTATGACTGTGGGGGAGATTTGCTTTGCCACCCACTCCCCATTTTGCCACCCACCTTGGCACACTGCAAAAACCACCTTGCCACCAGACTGTGGCTTATTTGTAGGCTCTGCCAGGCCATGCATGACACATGGGAGCTCGGCAGACAGCACAAGCTGGGGGGCTGCCTGAGCATCACTGGGCACATCACTCCAATCACCACTGTGCACCTCCAGGCACTGAGCAGGTGGACAAAAGGCTCTATTCCTCACCCAAAAAACACCCAGGGGGTTAATTCAACAAACAGTTTCCATGCCATGAGGATGGGGGGAAATAAATCTTTCACCCAGCCCAGGAGGGCACAGAAACCTCACCCTTAAGGGGAGGCAGGACTCGAGGCACGGGCCTCCTCAGATGCCTTCTCCCTGTAAACGTGTGTTATTGATAGCAGCAATGATGTTGGATCGGGTTTGGGATTTAAGGAAACGCTGGCGATTATTGATATTTTCCAGAGTTGCTTCCAGACCTATTCTTGGGCTTCAATGTGTGTGTCATCTCTGATGAACGGTTTTAAGCTTTAATTCAAAAAATAGCATTATGTTTATAATACTATATAAGGTTTTCTCCTGGCTGTATGCACGGGATTATATATGTATCTGTGTGTGGGTGTGGATGTGTGTGCAGGGATGTAATGAGACAAACAACTCAATCTGGAGCCGGTGGGGAGGAAGAGCCGTACACGCAGTCCCGACAAGCAGCTGGTTCCCTTTGGTACCAGTTTGGTTTCTTTTTTACCAGCCAGCAGAGTTGTCTGAATAAACACGTTACCATTTGGGCCAATCCATAGATAAACAGGAGGTGATGTTGTAGGTGCAGGTATACATCTGGGGGTGCGCAGGGGGGTGTATTCACCAGCTGTTGAATGCTGGAGATGGGCTGGCGCGTGACAAGATGCCAGACGCTTTTCAGCACATCAAATCTGTATCTCAGCACTTTTCACGGCACAGAAAGGAAACAGTAATTAAGCGACAGGACTTACACCGCTTCTGCGCCGGAGTTGCGCTGCATCCCTTTCAGCCCTCTGCACGTGTGTGCCGGCATGCCCCATCACGCCAAGTGAAGCCTCACCCCTTTTTAAACACAGTCCTGATTTTTTTTTAATGATAACAGATAAATTATTCAGCAGGAAAAGTGTTTCCCCCATTCTGGGATTTTTCTGGTAACATCTTACTGGTAATTTCTGTTGGTCCCTGCCCAGCCCTACTGGTTTTATAAAATGCTCTGGAATAATACTGGGAATAGCAGTGTGTGGGAAGGAGGAGGAAGGTTTTAACTGCATGGGGTCTTCCATCTCCAGCTCTGTTTCTATGGATATCTGAATGGAGTTTATATTTATCCCTCCTGTTTGAGCCATGTGTGCAACTTAGGAGGAGGAGGAGAAGGAGGAGGAGGAGGAGGCAGAGGAGGAGGAGGCCATGAGCAGAGCTGTTCCACTGCTGGCTCTGCTGAGCCCTGACCCCTTTGGGTCAGCAGCGAGAGCATCACCCCGACAGGCAACATCATCTTGGTCCTTTCTCCCAAGCTAAAATGTCACTGGAAGAGGGGGAAACTGCAGAAATACTTGGGCTAGAACTTAATGCATCGGCAAGCACCATGTCCAGCAGGGAAGTGGCCCTCTCTGTGACCCCCAGTCACCGGCCAGGGATGTCAGAGCAGGAGCATCACTCCCCATCACCAGTACCTGGCCCCTGCTCCCCAGTCCCTCCTACAGCTGCCCTATAAATGGCCAAATTTCCTGGGAGCAAGGGATTTTCCATCTGTCATGTTGTCCTTTGCTGTCAGGAGTCAGCACGGCCCCAGCACCAGGAGGAGTGTGCCAGGGCACCGGAGCAGGTAGGAGTGGGAAGGCAAGTGCGTGACTGGGCCTGGCCTCAGCACACCAGCTCCCAGAGCATTACCATGATGGCTCCATCATTAATTGATCAATCACAGGATGACAGTTAATTAAGTAGAAAATAAAGCTACTCTGCCCAGCCTGGCATTAGTAGGCAGCGGCGTTAAGGTTTCTGGAGTACAAGGGGGGAAATTAAAAAACAAAGGCACAGCTGGAGGAATAACCCCATTGCCAGTGGCCGGGGGTGGCAGCCTGGTACAATGGTCCCCAGGCGGGGATGTGCCGGCAGCCCCTGCACAGCAGCGAAGGCCGGTTCCTGGCTGCTTCTCCTCTTCCTGAGAAGCCGGATCCCACCCACCACCCTCCAGGCATAAGCCCCGTTATCTACGTATCCCTTTCCCTGCCAGCTCCAGCACTGCTGCCTCGGCATCAGCCACGGGACCCTCACCAGCCCCTGGAACCCAAAGGGGCTTTTCCTTTCAATCCCTTTTTCCCATCTCCCGGTCCTGCCCCGAGGGCTAACCCACAACCAGGGTGGGGAAAGACAGAAAGCCAGAAAGAAAGCATCCTTCTGTCCCTCACCTTCTGTGCCCAGGATTGTCTTGATATGAAAAATTATGGGTTTTGTTAAAAACTATTACTAATGAGGCATCTTTCCTGCCCTTAATTGTTGCCAAGGAGATGACCCCAGCCAGCCATCTTTAATTAACTTAGACTAGATCTCCTGAAATGAGTTCCTCGGGTAAATTGCTCACCACGGCTTTCAGGCACGGAGCCGTGTTTGCCAAGCCCACCTGCCCTCGCGCGCCGCCACAGCCACTGGCAGAGGTGATGGCACGGGCTGGCGTCCCCCCCCCCCACCTCCCCTTGCCACTGCCAGGCCAGGTAACCCCAAAGCCAACGGGTAGAAACACAAAGCAATATGGGGATGGGGATGAAGGAGCAATTGATGCCTGACCGCAGGGAATGGGACGAATGCAGATTTCTCCGTAAAATGGGAGTTCACCTTGGCTGCTGGCTTCTCCCTGGACCAGAGCATCGCGGTGGCCGTGCAACCGGCTGCACAGCGGCTGGCACCTCTCCAAGCAAAAATCACATTTCCTGCCTGACAGATAACACCGGACAAGAGAATGCCAGGACAATTCCTGAAAATGCCATAATTGTTTTAATCTGATGGCAGATAAAAGATAATGATGCTAACAATATTTAAACGTAATTATAGTTTCCTGCGGCTGTTGGGCTCTCTGAATCCTCTCCACTCAAGCGGCTTTGTTTACGAGCAGCTTCAATAAGGCAGGGCCTGTTTTTCCTTTTCTATTGCCTTCACACCTGCACCTCCATTGAGGCGGGGGGGGGTGGACGCATGCCAAGGGGCTGGGTCTCCTCAGGGACCGGCACTGGCCAGCTCTGTAGCCTGTCTGGGCTCTCCTGCCCTTTTGGCCCACCAACACCCATCCTCTGCCTCCTGGGATGGGATGCTTTCCTTGGGAAAAGGACTGGGATGATGTTGCTTGGACTGCGGCAACACCAAAAGAGTGGGGATCTGTTGGGGGGGAGTTTTAGGGACAGGTGGTAGGAGTAAATCCCCCGCTTTGGAGTGGGGTTAGGATATATGGTGGCCAGTTTATACTGGTTACCTGTGTCAGAGCTGTGACTCCCCCTGTAGCCCCCAAATCCCTGCTCCCCTCCAAGGGGAACTCCCCACCACCAATATAAAACAACAAAGCAGGACAAAGGGGTTTTTCAGGAATGGTTTGCTGATGGCAAACAAAAAGCACCAGAGGTGGATGATGTCTGGGGGCTTGGCATCTGCAGGAGAAGAAAATGGAGGAAGAAAATGGGGCGAATCCCCTACATTGGATACTGCTACCACAATCTTATAGAAATCCCCACAAAAGTAGCTTTCTTTCCGGGGAGCTGGATGCGCTGACAGCCCGGGTAGCAGTAGGAGAGGTTGCGAAACAGCTCGATCGAGTGCACAGAAACAAGTAGTGAGAAAAGACAGGATTTTGGGCAAGGCTTTTAGAAGAACTTAAATATGAAATGGCTATTTCAGTAGCTGGAGTTTAGCCTCCTGTGTGAATCGGTCTTTGTAAATAGGAATGGAGGATAGCCAACTTCCCCAAAAGGGCTCTACGGGGGGTCCGGAAAATCACAACGTCCTGAGTTTAATGGGGAAAACAGATAGAAATGGTAACAAAGAATGGAGAGAAACAGCAATAAACCTGATTGTTTGGTAAATAAGGCCGAGCCTGTTGCCGAGAAGTGAAGTTTGAAAAGCAGCTGGGGAATGAATAACCGGTTAAAAGTTAGGAGACAAAGTGGCGTAACAAACCAGGAGGGTTCCCAGCACGGAGGGGTCAGTGCCGGAGCCCCGCAGCAGGCGGGAGCGCGGGCCTTCGGAAGTGCCCAGGAGGAGGCAGGAAACAATGACAGGACAATATTCACTGCTGCTCCAACATCATAAAATCTGGCACAGGGGTCTGGGAGGGTCTCTCTGTGCTGATGAACTTGGCCTTCAAATGAAGGAGGGATTTGGTGTGGAGCACAGAGAAAACAAGTCCATTGCCTACATGGCAATGAAACAGCTACTTCCAGCAAGGAGGAGTGCTCCAAGGCATGGATGTGACTTTGAAAGGATCGGCTCGGTCACTGGCAGGGGGCAAGAGGCACATGGCATGTCATGGTAGACCAGAGGAGAGGGCAGGGATGGGTGAGGGAGTGCTCATCCCGTGCCACACTGGTTCCTGCCTCACCAGGGGGATCTTACGGAGACACAGAGGGAAAGGACGAGGAGGTGGGCTGGAGATGTGCAATAGCTGCCATCTGAGGAGGGATTAAATAGAAAAGGACTCCAGCCTGCAGAAAGAGAAGACTAAGGAGAAGAGAGAGGACTGTGAAAGCATAAATGGCAAGGAGGAGGTGAATGGGCACTTACTGCTCACTGCTTGTCTCTGCAGACAAGGCAGAGGGCATCGGAGCTGCCAGCTGAGTGCCCAGCACAGGGAGCTCCTTTGGCACTCACCTGGGGGGCTGCAGGGACCAAATGCTGGGGATGGGGCAGGGGGAAGTAACTGGGAAATCAAAAGCAGAGAGGTGCCCAGATGCTGGAAGGGCTGGGAGCTGGCTGAGGGCTCTGCAGGATGCTGGGCAAGAGTGGGCAAGAGAGTGCACACATGCCCTCCGCACACCCCGCCACTGTCCTGTGCCCTGTCCTAGTGTGGGACACCTCTGGGGAAGGGGTGGTTCATCCCCAGAGCTGCCATGGGTTCGGGGGTGATCTGGGGTCCTCTGCTCGTCCTCTGGGCATCGCTGACCCCCAGTGCCAAGGATGCACCTGGGGAGGGGACGTCTTTCCTAAGGCCGGACCTTCTCCCTCCCAAAATGCAGCTCCAGGTTTCCCGGCAGCTCGCCCCGACCCCGCCGAGAAGGGGTCTCACGAGTTACCCTGTGTCTCCGGGGAAATTCACGCGAGACGTGCTGGGACAGCTCTTTCCACAACACACATCACAATGGTGCTTGCCCACCCTGCTCGCCCATGCAGGACCGAGTCACCGGGGGGCGGGGGGGTTGTTACCGGCGAAGCTTGGCCCCTGCCCTCCCCAGCCCCGCAGCACACAGCCCCAGCGAGCAGCCCGCGGCGGTGGCCACGCGTGGCCGACGGGACGCGTCTCCACGGGCTCGGCGCAGCCCCGACGGGGCGCGTTGACATCTGTAACCAACACGCCGGCTCCGGCGAAGGCAGGGCTGCCCGGCCAGGCGGAAAATTAACACTGACATTGAGTTTAATTAAACAAAACAACCAGGCTGCGAGCTGGAGCGGGGACGTGGCGGCAGCTGGAGGAGCCGGGCTGGGCGCGGTTTGGGAGCGACACCCGCCGCCGCCCCGCCGGGACGAGCCCTCTGCGGCCGCCCGCAGCCCCGCCGGGGCCCGGAGGCCGAGGCCGGCGCGGGGGGGCCGGTTTCCCCGCGGACCCTGCCGTCCAGGGCCGGGAAACGCCATTTTCCTACCCCGTTTTACCCGTCTCTTTACAAAAAAACGCGCGAGGCGCAGCTCGGCGACGGAGGCCCACGCGTGTCCCTGCCCCGGCGTGGAGCGGCGGGGGTGCCCGGCGGGCTGTGGCGCGGGGAGGCGGAGAAGGGCGCTCCGGGGGGCGGATTTCGTTGAAGAGGGTTTGGGGAGATGCTGCTCCGGCGAGCCTGGGCGCCGGGATGGACCGGCTCACACCCGCCCCGGGACCGGTCCTGGCGCCGCTTCCCCCGACCCCGGCCGCGGGTAGAAGAGGTGGGAAGGGGCTGATCCAGGCGGGGAGAGCCGGGCAGCGCATCTCCCGGCCAGTTGCTCCCCGCCGGGCACCAGTAACACCAGTAGCACCGGTGGCGTTGGCGCTGCCCGGGAAGCGGAGCGGAGGGAAGCCCTGCCCGCCGGAGCTGCGGTTTGACGCCGCACCGCACGGGAACCGCTGGGCTCCGGGATCCCGCGGGCGAGGCACAGCCGCCCCGCCCGCCCCGCTCGCCGCTCTCACCGCAATTCCTCCGCGGAGGAGCTGAAGATACCGGGCAGCCCGTGCAAGTCGAGGCGGGGGGCATCCTCCTCCAGCCCCGGGGCAGCCAGCGCTGCTCCCCGGCATTTAGGGCCGGGCGGTTGCCGCTGTTTCTGTCTGCCCCCCTCAGCCCTCTGCCACCCCCACCACCCCCCAGGAAGACCCCTCCACCATCAAGAACCCCCCTTTTTCCGTCCAGCCTGCTGCGCCCCGGTCCTGGCGGCGAGGGGTGATCCCTCTGCCGCCAGACTCAACCTCCTCCTCCTCCTCCCTGTCCATAGCTTTGGGGCTTTTAGTCTGGTCATTTTTATTTTATTTTATTTCATTTTTTTGAGGGGGGGGGCGTGAAATGTCGGCTTTGAAGGATATTTGTAATAACATAACCAGCAAAATGAATGTCATATTTTTGCTCCAATGAATTGGATTTCCTGAAATACTGTCTCCGTAATGATGCCTTTAGGCTCCTCTGGATTAGATAACTCTCCAACCACATCAAGAAGGCTAATTATCCCAAAGCCACTTTCCCTGCGTTTCCACATCTATTTTATGTACCTATGTATGGCTATGTATATATACACGGTATTCTCCCGAAATACCAGGGGCTGCTGCTCTGCAGGGCCGGGCAGCGGGAGGGGAAGGCAGGGCTGCGGCCTCCCGCGCCCATCACCGTGGTGCCCTCCCCGCCCTGGCAGGCAGAGCCGCGCGCGGGGGAGCCCCGTCGAGCAGCCGTGACGCCATGAGCCCGACTCCTCTGCCAGCCAATCCGCAAGGCCCAGCCGCATCCCGTCAGCCCGCGCTGACCAATGAGGGTGGAGTGGCGCGGCGCTGGCGGGATCCCCTCGACGGCTCGAGGCGCACATGGGGCAGAACGGGACCACCACCACCACCCCCCGCGTCCCACCGGGCATCCCGCGGCCGCATCACTGGCGTGGGAGGGGTGACACCCCTGGGGCAGGGAGGGGTGGGGGGGTGGGGGCAGAGCCAGGCGCCGGGGCACCCGGGAGGGTTGGGTCAGGCTATCCCCGAGGTCACACGTGGGGGTGTGGGAGGGGGCAAGTCCCTCACAGGGGGGTAGAGGGGCACGGAGCAGAGCCCAGACAAGACACGAGGTTTTGGCTCGACCCCACCGAAACCCCAGCGCCCCGGGGACCAGGGGTGTGTGGGTAGTGTCACCCCTGCACACGTGTGGGCGGAGCCGCGGTGGCCCACGCGTGAGTGCCCCCCCCCATCCCCACACTCCACCCTGCGCGGCTTTCTGTCCCGGCTCTTTGCTTGGGCCGGGGAGTTTGTACTTCGGGATTATTCATCTCCTGCAAGTTTTTTGTTAGGCGGCCCTGAAAGGCCTCAAAGGCTGGGAACACCATTCTAATTACGGGGAAGCACAGCTTATTTAGGAGATAAAAAGAGACTTGTAGTCTCATAACAGCTTCTTATATCCGTCAAATAAGGATCTCTAATGACGGGGTGAGAGCCAGTGAATGCCTAAAACAAACTAAAAAAAAAGGAGCGAAAATAAAGCAGCCAGGGGCTTAAGATATATTAAATTACCCTGATTAGGAATTTAGGCCGTGGCTCGAGTCTGCTGGAGAGGCTGGCAAGGAGGGGGGGGACGGAAAGTGCTGCTATTCATTTCTGGGGAGAGGGGTCAGTAGGTCGGAGGAGTTCACAGGGCCTGGCTCTATTCTTATGCTAACAGAGAATACAAGCGCTGGCCTGGAAAATAGAAATGAATTTGCAATAATCCGAGCCCCTCTGTTTGCAAGGCGAGCGGCTCTATAGCTAATTGCAGCCCGGCCTCCCCCGCCTCATTGCGGACAGTTGTAACGATGCATGGGAGATTAGAGCCCGAGGGGTTGCGGGGGGGGAGAGGTGGATTTAAGCTGTCTCCCCCCCCCTCCTTTTCCCTCTGCCCGACGGTGAAATATTCCGGGGCAGGCGCTGGTGTTTGGGCTGGCTCTGCTCGCAGGGAGCGGGGCCAGCCAACTTCTTGAACTTCCCCGGAGCCGCGCAGGGGAGCGGGCGGCCAGGCAGCGCGGTGTGCCGGGGGGGCAAGGGGGGGCCGGCTCTGCGCTGCTCCGGGGCCGGCGGGGGGGGAGGGGGGAAGGCAGCGAAGGTCCCGGAGATGGGGGGACCCCCATTGAGCTGCCGGTGACAAGCAGTAAATCGGGGAAGAATAGCGCATGGAAACGCGCCGTCGGGGCCGCTCGCCGGCCCTACAGCTGCCGCCCCGTCTCGCCGCCATCCGAGCCACCGGCTCCCTGGCGAGATGCCCGGCTCCCGCTCCGCACCCCGACGGCTCCCGCCCCGCACTCTGAGAGTCCCTCTCCGCACCCGAGGGGTCCCTCCCCGCACCCTGAGGGCTCCCGCTCCGCACCCCGAGTGGTCCCGCCGCCTCCCGCCCCGTCGGCGGCTCGGCGGGCTCGGCGGCCGCGGTCGGTTTCAGGACCCTGGACAGGGGCGGGGCTGCCGTCGGGGCGCGGCTCTGCCGGGTCCCCGCGCGTCCCCCGGCCACGTCCCGCCGCGCCGGGGAGGGGTGCGCTCCCCCCGCGGGCGGGCCCGATCCTGGGCCCTCTGCCTTTTCCTTACGCTACCGGGCTGGGATCAAGCCCCGCAGGGGCCGCTGAACCCCGGGGCCGTGCTGTGAGCAAGGGCCACGATTTGGCAGCGCGTCGGAGCCCACCTCAACTCAAACGCACTCGCCTGTGCGCGGAAACCGGGTACAGGGGACGAAAATGGAGCCGAAGGGCCTTTTTAATGAATGTTGAGCGGCTCGGCCAGCCTCCGCCGCCCTCGCCGGCATGCAGGGCTGCTCCCGGTGCTGGGGACGGTGCGGACGCGCCGCCGTGTCTCGACGGCGAAACGGGGTGGTAAAGCCCCGGGGTCGCCCTGCCCGGTCCCAGCGACAAAGAGCCGGCCCTGCTGCCAGAAATACAGCCCCCTTTCGTTAACCGCCGCTTCCCGCTCCTCCGCCCCGCTGGTGGCTGGCTCCAAAGTTGGAGGCATTGATGCTCCGGGTGAGGGTCGCGCCTGGGGACGGCGGCACAAGGTAGTACCAGCCCTGGACCCAGAGATCAGGACCGGCTCCGCAGAGCGGGGCTGGATCCTGCGCCCCGTATCACCCTTGCAGTAATTCTGCCGAGCGCTGCAAACTTTGCCCTGCAGCCCAGGGCTGTCCCCGTCCCCCGATCCCACCGGCCGACCGGAGGAACCGGGCACAGGGGATTGGAGAGCAGGTCCAGGGACTGGTACGGGCCGGGGCCGGGGCTGCCGGGGCCGCCTCGGTGGCCTCAGGTCTCAAGGTTTCCATCAATCGCTTTTTCCGACTCTCTGAATTTTCCCACTCAAGACTGAAAATAAAAGGGTGATTCCCCTAAGTGGCACGCGCCGGACAGATTCATCCCCGCTCAGCATTGTTCGTGCCACGGTGCTTCTCCCGGAGCCTTCACCTAACACTTTTGTCGTTTTAAAAGGCAGAACCTCCGGATTTTATCCAGCGGGCTGTTCTGAAGCACTGCCTAAATTTAAGAAAATTATATTTCAGGTACACCAAAAAAAAAAAGCCCCCCCCCCCCAAACCAACAACCCAAAACCCAACAAACAAAAAAACCCCAAAACCACGCACATAAAAAATCCACAACAAAACAACGGTGTTTCTAATTTCCAATTGTATACTGAGTCGCTGAGAAAAGAGGCGGCATTATTTGTAATGATCATCTGTTAACTGGATTTGGGAGGAATTTTCAGCAGCAAAAAATCATTACGGGGCTGCTCTGTGAATTTTCACTCTCCCGAGGAAATACGGGGAAAAGATATACACGAGCTTTAAAAAATTGTTTTGGAAAACAAATTCGCTGGCGCTTTTCTCTCCCCTGCAGTGGGACACGGAGATGAGCCGGCAGGATTTTATTTCTCAACGCCCACCCGAGTTTGGGTTTCCCCCTCCACAAAATAACGCCCGGTCCGGCCCCGGCGCCCCCTCCCCGCCCTGTCCTTCCCGACCAGAAATAAACAGCCGAGGCGGAAGAAAAGCGGGTGGGATTTTTTGCTAGAGGAAAAATCGGCCTTATTTGCAAGAAAAAAAATATCGTGTTTATTTGCAAGAATAAAAAGTGTGTTTCTTTGCAAGAATAAAAATCGTGTTTATTTGCAAGACTAAAAAGCCGGTTTCTTTGCGAGAGCGGGGACCTGCTGCTTTGGGAGGTGTCGGACGGAGGGTCGTGTCGCGGCTCGGGCGGGCGCAGGGAAGAGGGGGTGATTCCCCCGCCGAGACCCCCTGGACGGGGCCGGGGTCCGCGCCCCAGCAGGTTCCCCCGGGCTGCGGAGCGGTCGTTGCGAGAGGCGCGGGGAGCCCGCACCCCGCACCCGGGGCTGCCCGGGCGCTTCCCCCCCCTCCCCCCGTCTCACCGCAGCCGTGCGGGGATTTTGGGGGAAAGAAAGTGCCCGCGGAGTGCTCGCCACGACCACCCGAGGACGGTGGATTTCCCCCTGGATGCTTTTTCCTCGCCCCGCGGCCCGTTGCAGGCTGCTTCGCCTTTCTCGCAGGGACGGGAGAGCTGTTCCCCCTTCAACGAAAACCCGGGGGGGCGATGGCAGGGCCCCCTGCGGTCCCCCCCTCACCGGACGGCGGGCGGCGCGGAGGGGAAGCCCGGCCGGGGGGGGGTCCCCCCGCCTGAGCTGCGAGCGGGGGGCGGCGGCCTTCCCCGCACCCCTCGGCCGTGGGTGCCGTGCTCAGCCCACGGCGGGCTGCACCCCACGGGTGTCCGGGGAGCAGGAACAGCCGCTGTGCGCTCACACACCCGCTCGGGGACACACACGCGTGTGGGAGGACACACACACCCCATACACCACACCCCACCCCGGTCGGATAGCCGCCGGGGTGGCACACCCACCCGAGTGGGTACGCGCGTATGGTGGGGGGGATGCGACACGCGCGTGCGGACACGCATGGCTCGGCACAGGCAGAGGTCGATGACACGCCCGTGTCCGTGTGTGGACATACACACGGGCCGTCTTGCAGACCTAGCCCCGCAGGCTGCACCCCTGCCGCCCCCCCCAGCTCCGGGAAGCGCGAGGACCCCCCAGCCCGGGCCGTGCTCCCCCCTGCACCTCCCTTCCCCAAATCCACCAGCTTTGTCGCTCCTTTTCCCCAATCCACCCACCCCACGCAATTAAAGGTGGCGGCGAAGCGGGGCTGCAAGAGGCGTCGGCTGAACGGTATAAGGACCCCCCCGCCCGCTCCCTTCCCCTGCACAAGGTGAAAGAATATACAGAAATAGGTGAAAACACAGAAATAGCCCCAAGAAAGCGCTGCCCGAGGTTTGGCTTTATTTGTTTCCTGCGTGTCCTTGTGCCCTGCAGCCCCGGGCCAGGTTGGAGGAGCCGGGTACCTGGTGGGGCAGCCCCGGTGGCGGCTCCGCGGGCGGGGGGGTGCAGGGGGGGTGATGAGGGTCCCACTGCCCGCGGCGGGGGGCCCGGCGAGCCGCAGGTGCTGCTGGCGGGAGACACCAGCAATGGCTGTTTGGGTGTTGGATTAAAGCACGCTGCAGTGCGCACACAGGCGGCCCCTCCCCCCCCCAATCTGCCTGTATGCTAATGACATGCAAAGAGACTCATTTGCATGTTTATCTCTGTCAATGGGCAAGCGTGGCGGGCGAGGTAATACGTTTCCCACCGTGGCATGGAGGCCTCCCTCCGCCCCGCGCCCCTCACCGCCCCACCGGGCCGGGGAGGGCAGGGCGCACCCCCGGCCCCACCGCCCAGCCCTGGCACGACGGCAGGCACTGCCACAAAATGGCTGCCGGGGGGGGCCCTGCGAGCCGCCCGAGCGCCCACCTCTGCCCCCCAGCAGCCCCCGGCCCATCCGCGCCCCCTCCCCGCAAACCCAGCGCCGGATTTTGTCCCGAAGCAGCCAATCGGGGGCGCGGCACCCTTCCCCCCTCCCTCCCTCCTTCTCCCCCTCCATCCCGTCTTCTCCCCCTCCATCCTTCCTTCTCTCATCGCCATCCCTCTCTATCGCACCTCTAGCCCTCCTTTTCTACCCTTCATTCCTCCTTTTCCACCCTCCATTTCTCCTTATCTACCCTTTATCCATCCCTCCTTCTCCCTCTCCACCCCTCCGTTCTTCCTTCCCCTCTTCCATGCCTCCACCCCCTGCTCCAACTCTCCTTCTCCCCGTCCATCCCTTTTTCACCTCCATCCCTCCTTCTCCCCCTCCATCCCGCCTTCCCCACGCCCAGAGCCAGATCCTCGCTGTTTCCACGACGAGGGTATTTCTGATTTCCCACCGCCCGAAGGAAAAGTCTCTTCCCTCCTTCCGAGGGGCTCCGACGCTGGCCCGGGTGCTGAGACCCAGGCCACTCGCGACAGCTGTGGGTCCGCCAGCACCACGCGTGGCCCCCGGTGGGCGCCGAGCCGCGGGTGGGCACCCTGGAGGGGCTCGGCCCTCGGTTCCTTTGCTGAGGGGGGCGAGGGGTGTCCACGGGCACAAGTGGAGAGAAGCAGCCGTGTGTACAGTCACGCGTGAGGGCCCACGGTTGGGGCGGACCGTGGAGGCATCGGCACGACTGTGGTGTTTTAAAATAGCCACCAACAAAAAAAAAAAGAAAAAAAAAAGAAAAGAAAATTAAAACCAGCGCAGCCTTTCCCACTGCCCCGAGGTGCGCCCACACCGCTATTTTCAAACACGCCCGCTGGAGCGCAGGGCTCTGTTTTGGGGAGCCGAGGGGGGTGTCCCCGCCGCCTGAGCGGGGATGCGGCGTCGCCACAGCACGGCACGGCACGGCACGGCACGGCACGGCACGGCACGGCACGGAGCACCACCCCTGCACGGGGCGTGGGGGCCGGCGGGGAGCCCTGGGGCCGGTGCACGGCTGTAATGCAGTACAGCGTGCTATACTCTCCATACTATATATCTCTCTATATAAAGGACGTATATTATATGTTACGCTGTAACTTATGATGCCGCGTTATAGCACACGACGCTGCGTGACGCGCGGGTGTGACAGCTCGGGACCCGAGGCACGGCCCCCCGCGCTGCCCCCGGCCCGCCCCGCCCCGCGGCACCGGCCAAGGGCGCCCCTCCCTGCGCCGTGCTTGGGGACGGGTTTCGGGGGAGCCCCTCCTGCCTCCCCACACGGCATCCCACCCCTTCCCGTCCCCTCTCAGCTTCTTGTCCCCCCTCCTCCCAAATCTTGCTCCCTTCCCCAGTGAAGGTGTGTTCGCTCCCTCAGTCCCTTATCTCTATTTTTACGGAGGGGGGCGGGGGTATTCCCCCTCCTTTCACCCGAAATTGTCTTAGAAAAAAATAAAAACATCCGAAAACCCAAATCTGCCTGTCTGTGCCCGAGGCCTCAGCGCAGACGCGGCCCTCTGGACCCGCCCTGCACCGACCAGTTTATCCCAGCCACAGATACTGGGAGAGGATTTACTTGGGGCATCAGTCAGCCCCCCGGGCACCCTATGGCCTCCCCTGCCCCATGTATCGCACCTATGGAGACGGAGGTGTGCCCCCCCGCAGAGATGCTGCCGCCGCCCACCCCCCCGGCGGGGAAGTTTGTCCCCGAAGCCCCATGCCCGCCCCGCCCCCCTCCCCCGGCAGCGGGCCCGGGAGTGTCGGTGCTCGGGAGCCCCGGGGGTGCCGGCCCGACGGGGTCCCCCCCAGGCCCTCGGCCCACTCCCGGGTGGGTGTTCCCCTCCCGAGGGGGGCGGAGAGAGGCAGGCCGGGGCAGAGGCAGGTTCGGGAAGGCCCCCTCCCCTGGCTGTCCGGCTGCCCCCGCCAGGCAGCGTGTCCCCCGCACCCCGGCCCGGGGCGGAGGGGGTGGGGTCCGCACCCCGGGGGGAGGCCGGCTCGGGGCTCCGCATCAGGATGCCCGAGGCTGGGCTGGTTTTGCGGGAGGATGCGGGACCTCCTGCAGAGACACCCCCTCATCACCCCCCAAAACCTGCCGTGCCATCGCGCCCCGCGGCAGAGGCAGCGCCCCGAAAGCAAATGGGGGAGTGTGTTCCCTTACCTGAGCGCTGGCCCGGGGGAGCCCCGGAGACGGGGGGTGCTGGATCCGGCTCGTTTTCTCCCGCCGTGTCCCGCAGCAGAAACTTCCTCCGGCCGGGGCCGGTGCGGGGGAGCCGGGCTGCGCCGGGGGGACCCCGCGGCCGGGAGAGCTGCACACCCCGGGCCGTGTTTATATGTAGAAAGAAGGGTAATTTGAGTGCTTATACCAAGAACCGGGGTTGTTAAGTTTGCAGGCAGGCAGCTAAACGGTGCCAAGTGCGGGCAGGGAGGGGGGGGTGCGGGGGGGAGGCTGGGGGTGTGTAAGAAATAAAGAGCAATTGTCAGAAGCGAACAAAAGGCGGAGGATGGAAAGGAGCTGGGAATCCCGGGGCAGAGCCCCTCGGCGTGGACTTGAACTTGGGCTTTGACACCGTCTGCCAGGCGGAGAGCGGCCCCGGGCCGGGCGAGCCGGGCTGCGGGGGGCGGGGGGGGGGTGTCGGGGTTGGGGGTGTGGGGAGGTGCGTGACAACAGCCTCGGTGGCGGAAGTGGGGGCATCACCCCCCCGAACACCCACCTTTGCGGGGGGTGGCACTTTGCTTCAGGATGCGAGTGATCTGGGGAATAACCCAGACGGGCTGAGACCCGACGGGCTCAGCGCACCTCCCGGGGCGGAGAGGGGGCGGCGGCGGGGGGACCCCGTCGGGGCTGGCCGGGGCCAGACGGTCGGGGGGGCTGCCCGGTTCTCACAGTCTGCGCCCGAGCCTGGATTCTCTGCACGTCCCGGCCGGTCCCCCCTTTGCTACTATTCAGCACTTAATTGAACATTAATGGCAGCTGGGGATGAGGTCACTGGAGCCGGCTTTTCTCACACATTTTTCATGCAAATCCGCTAAACTCTAAACAAATTTGAATAAAACCCCCTTTGTGCGGGCCCTCCATGGTGTTTTTCCACGGGCTGCTCTGCCTGTCTCCGCACACTTCATCCGGGGAGGGGGGAGCGGCGGGGAGATGAGGGGGTGTGGGGGGGTCCCCGCCTGGGCCTGGAGCACCAGGCAGAGCCGTGTGTAACACCCTGAGTCTGTCTCCTCTGCGGGGCTCCCAAACACAGACACACACACACACCCCCGCCAGGATCCACACTGCACAAGATCCACTGTGCCATCATCTCCCTCTGCACCACCCCCGCATAGCACTGGTCCCCCCAGTAATATCCATTAGCAACACCAGTTCCCCCTGTAACTCCTTGATAGCACCAGTCCGCCCCCAGTAGCATCAGTCCTCCTGCAAGTAACACCAATCCCCCCCACAGCAGTACCAACCCCCAAGTAGCACCAGCCCCCCAGCAACCCAAATCCCCCACTGCCTCTCCGTAAGGTGGTTTTTGGGTGCTTGCGGCTGCACAGGATAATGGCATGCAGAGCCCCCCACCCCCCTGCTCCACGCCTCCACAGCCCCCGCGCAGCCCCTGTTAGCATCCCTGTGCGCCCGGCCCCCTGCCCAGCCTTGAACTTGGCCATGCCGGGCTGCGCTCCTTCTGCCTGCCTGGGCTCGCACAATGCCGGCCTTGACCCATTGTTTGCTTTTTTCGGATTTCAGCTGGGAAAGCGGCCACCTCGCGCAGCCTGCCCCGAGCACGCCAGGAGCTGGGCACAATGGGGAACCCTGCTCTGCAGGCAGAAGGGCTCCAAATCATTTGAGAGACATATTCATTATATTCTTTCACGGGGGTCTGTTTGCATTGGGTTTAGCAGTTACTTCCCAGACGGGGTTCAAACCAAATAAAGATCATTTAGCGGCAAGGGATTCGCTTGGGCTTTCAGGGAAATGTGCCTGATGCAGGGCATGGTGCAGCCCAGCCGCTTGGCTCTCGGCTGCTCCCGCTTCCCTGTCGATTTGCTTGCATTTATTTTCTGCTCATTGCCTCCTCCATCCCAAAACTGCACCAAATCACACGGCTCACTTTTGCAAAAGGGAGAGTTTATTTCCAACAGTGCATGGGGTGGGGGGGATTTTAATGGGAGAGAATTACAGCCAGTAATGTTTCTCTTACAGGAACAGAGAGGGTGCAATAAAACAGCAGCCGGGCTGCTGGGCCTGGACAGACTCACGGTCCTCTGGGCCCTGAGCACAGCACTGTCAGGATGGCTGTGCTCCCGCAGCGCTGCACACCAGGGGGTGAAAAGCAGCAAGGGCCAAGTTCTGCTCCATGAGCAAAGCCCAGTATGAAAAGCTCCCTCCAACCATCACGCACCCAGTATTTTGGCAGGTGAGAGAGTGGCTCACTCGTATCTCTCTGCCTGAGCGCAGTGGTCATGCTCTGGGGTGTTTAGGGCACTGAAGACAACATACAGGAGTGATGTGGGATGATCCCTGGCTCCCCGTGTTGCCCTGGCTCCCTCCCCACGACTGGACCGGCGTGATTCGAAGTGATGCAGAAACCCTCTGTGTCCATAAGCCAAAGCTGCCTCTTCTCTGGGGCCATCGGAGAAGCAGGTCAGGGCCCTCCTGGAGAAACCCAGAGACAACAGACGGCAAGTCTGGGCAGGTGGCAGCCAACTGCAAGAAGGAGCTCACAGGATTGAAAAGTCCCTTCTCCACTTGCTGGGATCTAGAAAAGAAAGGAAAAAAATAGAGTGGTTATGATTTCTGGCAGGGAAACGGTCCAGCAGTGCTCGGCTGAGAACAGACAAACTTGGCTCAGTGATGAAGCGAAACTCCAACCCTCTTTCCCTCCTCACCGCACATTTGCCATGGCTCCAGGCTGCCTTAACCCCTTCCCAATGCGGAAAACTGTGGTCCCCGAGATGCCAAGTTCTCCCCGCACCCGCCTCATTCCTCTACCTCTGCCTGCCCTGCACACTGCCAGCCAGGGGAGGGCTTGCCGCTTTTCCTTCTTCCCTAGGCTTTGGGGCATGGGATTACTCTGCATGTCAGAGCCACTAAAGGCACAGCGCTCTGATGTTTTAATCTTCATGTTAACTTTCCCTGCCCTCGGCACCCTTGCCTGGCTGGAGAAAGTGATACCAAGCCACCAAGCTGGAGCCAAAGCTGTGATGCTCAGTGCAAGTCCCCTTCTCAGCTGTCCTCACACCTCCCAGGGTTTGCCCCACACATCTTGCACCTTGTAGCAGGTTCTCCCCACTTTTTCCTATTTTTTTTCTCTACTTCCTTTCCACTTTACCCACAGTGAGTATGGATCCTATGGATCCCCTAGCACAGCCCCTAGTCCCATCCCTCTGCCATCCTCCTTTTGCTTTGCCTATAAACTGTTATGCTGGAAGGAGTGCAGACTAATACAACTAGTTTTTGAATACACTTGGATCCAGAGTGAAAAAGGAACCATCAGCTGGCTAATTTATTCCTTTTATTGCACCAAATTGTAATTTTATAAAATATTGCAAATTTTATAAAATATTTGCAAGCCCATTTTAAGAGATAAATCTTCTGTGTGGCTCTCTAATGAGCCGCCCTGGGAGTAGCTGGCATGTGATCTGCTGTAGGTCGCACCACGACGTTCCTGGGCTGCGACTGGATGAACCACCGTAACTCTTTGAACTGTGCAAATACTCTACACTCTGGGGTCCAGGCTGCAATTTTCATGGGTATTTTTTCTCTCTCTTAAAAATAGATCTTCTGTAACCCCTTTATTGCAATATTCATAAAACACTTGATGGAAATCCAAGGAAAATCCCTTCCCTTTCGCAACTTTGAAGCAAGACTAAAGCTTCAGAGAGGCAGAAGCCAACCCCACCCCATGTGCATGGGTTTGGAGAAGCACCTGGAGACTCTCTGGAGAATTAGGGTGCTGACAGGACAGACCTCATGCTGGCCTATGTGTAGGGACACCCAGGCTGCAAGAAGCCAAGGTGCAGCACTGCTTTATCCTGTGTGGCATTAGGAGTCACCCCCAATGCCCCAAGTCTGGCAAGGATGTTCAGGTCAGGGCAGATGAGATCTGAATGGTGGCGGGTGCTTTCACAAGTCCAGGAGAGGAGGAGGTGGCTGAACCCTTGTGCTCACCAGGGAAAAACCCTTGCATGGCAAAGACCCCTGCCCTGGGCAGTGACAGCCCCTGCCCTCTGCCTGAGCAGGCTGAGCTTGCTGAGATCTACAGAGAAGCTCATCTGTGGTACAGAGAGATAGGATGTTTGTTGGTACGAGACATCAACCCACCCTGGAAATTATGCCCTGCCTGCCTGGTGGGTTTGCACCTTCTGATGCTTAGTAACTGGCGGCAGGAGGGGCTGGACTGACCCAACTGATTTGACATAAGCTTCAGGAAAGCCCAAACCTCCTGCACACACTTTCTCTGCAGGCAAAGCTCAGCCCAGCATTGAGGGTTTTTGCAAAAATAGTGCTCCACCAGGACTCGACTCCAGCCCAGCACTGCCTTCCCTCCCCAATGCCCTGTGCAGGGAAAGCGTCCCGCAAAGTAGCATGTGGATTCATTATCCCTCTCTTTTTTTAAAAAAGAGTGCATAAATAACTGCAAATGCAGCTCAGCCTCTGCCCCAGCACTTTGTCCTGTGCCTCCCTGTGTCCTTACAAAGCCAGTGCTGAGGTTTATATGCTGACAAATTTCTCTGCCACAGCAATTCTGGGCAGTGGGAAGGGCAAAAAAAATCCTCAAATAATGGCAAATGGATGCAGGACGCTCTGCCTAATCAGATTCCTATCCCCTATTGAGGCTGGGAAGGAGGGACCCCACTCCTCCCCTGCCCTCAGCCCAGCCTCCGCTTCACCGGCTCACACGGAGAAACTTTCTGGACAATTTAATCTCGCCAGGGTGTTACTTAGAAAAACCTTTTTCACTGTCAATTTTTTTCCCCCTCCCTTCCTCCTCCCCCCCCCTTTTTTTTTCTTCCCTCCAAGCCTTGATCGAATTTTGCAAGCCCCTGATATCTTTCTTTTTTGTAAGGATGCACGCTGCTTATGCAAATACCAGCCTTTCATACCGCCTCCCTGGCTCAAGCCCTCCAACTTGAATGTGACCAAAAGCTGTGCTCTCCCCTGCTAACTCCTTAGCACAATTACACCTCCATTCTGCTCCAGGGGCCCGGGGAGGGGGGAGAAAAAATAATTTTAAACTAATAACACGTGCTGTTTGCTTTGGATAATTACAAGGGAGCTTCGGTTTCTAAGAGCTCTGAAATATTCTGTTTGGTGGGGCGGGAGGGAAGCCCCGTGTTACACCTACGCTGCGAGTTTTATCTCCTGGTGGAGATGCTCGCATGGCCTCTCGAGGCTCCCTCCATCTCATGCTCATCCTGTGCACCTGGGCAAGCATTTACATTTCCTATGGAGGAACTTCTTGGTGCTTTGGGCTATGGGAGAGAGGAGAAGGCGGCTGACATTTCTCTTATCTCAAGTTACAATTTCCTGCAAGCATCAAGATAATAAAACATCGGTGATGGGCAAGATGAGCGAAATGAATGTGTCGGCTGGCTCTCCCGCAGCAGCACGGGGAGGACCAGGGAGAAAGGACACCCGGGGGATGAGGCTGCTCCGCCGGCTCTCGTTTGCATCATGGCCCTGCCGTTATTGTCCTCCTGCCTTGTCTGCTGGGGAAGTTTATGTGGAGGGCTTTTGCTGGGGCGAGGAGGAGGAGGAGGAGGGGAGTTTTCCCCAAAAGCACCCAGGAATCTGTCAAAAGAGGGACAGAAAAGAGAAGAAGAAGAAGAACGGAGACAGAGAGTGGGAACGTCAAGGACCCCTGACTAATGAATAGCAAGTTTGCCCTTGAACCTCCCTGGGCTTTGCCATTCCCAGGCTCCAAACAAGGGCTGATGCATGCTTGGGCCCAGCTGCAGGGGGACCGGGCTATGGTTCATCTCAGACACTTTGACAGCCCAGGCCTTTTCCCTGCATAGCTCAGACTCGCCTAACTACTCCCCTGGCAACAGCTCAGTGCAGGAACCTGCGCTGAGGCCCTGCCTGCTGCATACAGAAGTATGAGGAGGAGGGGAGCCGCTGGGAGAAATTAGCTGGAGACCAGCTTAACCCATCAAATGCTGGGCAGGCGCTGCCAGCCCCGGCACCCTTCACTCCAGCCCTGGCTTGGCTGGCTGGGTGCTCACTGGCCAGTGTCTGTGGTGGAGCAGGAGAGGGGCAGTGGTGGGTTAGACATGCCGAGTCGCTGTGTATTGCAAACCTGCTGCTTCCCCAAGCCCCAGCACCTTGGACCTGGTGGGGCCAAAGGTCCTCGTGGTGTCAGGGATGTAGGAGGGAACCGAAATAGTCGGCTGGAAAAGACCACTGGACAGTGAGCAGGAGGGTATCCCTCTCTGCCAGCTGAAACGAGGGCTCGGTCCAAACTAGAGTGGTCGAAACTTGCCCCGCCACTCTTTCTGCATTGCAGATCAAAGGCAGGGGACGAGCTGGCCTTAGGGGTCTGCGCTGAATGGCTGGAGAGAACAGGCGCGGGCACCCGGCGGCTCAAAAGCGCGACCCAGAAACGTTCCCACATCCAGCCCCATATAAATCAAGGGGGGAAAAGGGGGGGCTCCATCCCAGCCTCTGTTTTTACAGAGCATCTTTCATGTGAAGCCCCTGAGAGAGAGGGCTTTGCCGAGCTTGTTAAGGACGGCTCCTGCGCCAGGCAGAGAGGGGGACGCACCATATGGAGAGAAGAAAAAGAAAAGGGGACACTGAAAATGGAAAATTATGCAAAGCAGGAGGAGAGGCGCTGGGGGAAAGGGGGGAGGGAGGCAGCGAGATGGTGGGGGATGGGGAGAAGGAAGGCTGGGAAGGGAGCCCTGACTTGGGGAACACCAGTGAACTGGCACGGGTGCAGCAGGAGGGACAGAATTTTCCTGTGACCGGGTGCAGAACAGCCCTTGGCACCCTTGGGTGCTGTCACCGGAGGGCAACTTTCCAGCCTGGCTTTTCCCCAGGCAGGTCTAGGCTGTGCCAGGGTGATGTCTGGCTAGACCACGGTAGGTATACCCTGTTTCTGGAGCTGTGCCATGGTGGGAGATGCAGCAAAATGGGGCCCGCGCTGACCTACTTCAGAGGTGTCCTCAGGACCTCTGTTACTATGGCAATGAGGTTGCAAGCAAACATTATGGGGTTTTTGGTCAAGGATTTTGCTTTTAATCAACCAGAGAAACTGGACTCATGTACTAAGGTGTCAGGGGCCTTGCAAGAAACAGCCCTGAACAGCAGCAATGATAGCAAGGGTCTCAATCACCTCTGGGTCTCAGCTGCCCACACAGTGATGGTGGACACTGCAGGTCAGGTGAGTTAAGGAGAATCCAAACGCAGCTGGCAGAGCTCTTCCCTTCCGCTCGGTCTCCAGAGGGACCCCTTGGTCCCTGAAGGGTCCTGGTTCTGCAGGACAGGCTGCAGCACTGGCGTGGCTCAAGGATGCTGTGCAGACACAGGAGGAAGAATGAACTTTCCAGTCTCTTGCATGTGTTACTGCCCAGCTTGTGCTCAAACCCCAGCATCTGGCCTAATGTGCTGTTTATAGAGAAATGACTCGGCTCTTCCCAACCCCACTGTGGAGCTCCTTCTCTCTCTCCTGGAAATCTTGGTCACATCTCACCTTCTGAGCTCAGCTCACCTTTGGGAAACCACCCGCCCTGGCACCATGACAGCTCCTCCATCCTAAAGGCACCTTGCGACTGTGACTTGTGAGACTCGGTGCTGGTTCCCTGTCCATGGGCCAGAACCACCTTGCACATCCTCACTGGGTGCCATCCCCCTTCTCCAGCCCATCCTTCACTCCAGCATGAAAAACCACCCACTTGGTCCTCCAAAAACCCCTGAGCTTGGTGCTCGTTGCTCTGTGGCTCCTGCTTAGTCCCCTCTATCCCATTCCCATCTCCCCACTTGATGGCTTTTGTTCAGAGCAGCCGGTGCTTTTCCCTCACTCTCAGCATCACCCAACACTTAGGAACACAAACTGCTCCTGGCTGCCACCTTTCCTTCTTCTTGGCCCTGGCACAGCCTTTGAACTCACACCTTTTTCTAACATGCTGCTCCCTTTTTTAGCTCCTTCTCCTGTGTGTTGCAACAGGAAACCTTTCCTTGCTGCATCTCAGATGGATCTCTCCATTAATTCCTTCTACCATGCTTCCCTCCATCTACCATCAGTAAATTTACCATCAGCCCTCGCAGTCACCCCATGCCCCCAAGCCCACGTTTCGGTCAGATCCACATGGGGTGAGTGCACAGAGACGGGCTGGTGTGTGGGCAGCGTGGGACTGTGCCTGCAGAGACGGGCACGCTTGTCCCAGTGTACACGTGTTCCTGCCTGCACATGCCAACACCTACATGTTCCTGCCCACGTTCCCGCTGCCGGATCCAAGGCTGTGGGATCCTGAGGGGAGCTCTTGTTCTCCCCTGGAGCATGGGCGTTATCTCCACAACATGGCTGTAGGCTGGGATTTGGGCTGTTTGGTCTTACAGTCACTAGATGAAAAAGACGCTGTGTCCATCTTCTAGTTTCTTCAAGAGCCATGCCCTGAAGTAAGGCTACATGTGCTGGCCAGATCCTCAGCAAAGCCCTGAAATAAGCCGTAGGCACTGAAGAGTATTCATCTCTTCATACAAAAAGAAACAGCAAAAAATAAAGTTCACGGGGGTACAAGGAAAACAGAACTTCCACCCACAGAGCAGCTGTGTAGGGCTCTGGGGGAGTGTAGGCAACGTGGGAGATGTTTCAGAGCTTGCTCTCAAGATGATGCATTTGCAACTGCTTCCCTTCTGCAACTAGTGGAGGTAAACTGAGCTACCTGCCCTGCAGACACATGTTTTAATCTGTGTATCTTTGAGCACAGGTACATGTCCCGTGGTGCTTTAAGGCTGGCTAGGCACCGTGGCAGAATGATGCAAAAATTAGATGTGCCTTCATGGGAGAAGAAGAGGGATGTTTCTTTCCCTTGGCATTCTAATGCAGGCAAGCAACTGCCCCTCCATTAACAAACCCAGGTGAAGGGGTTGTTTGGTGTTCTCACTGCATATTTTTAGCTGCTAAAAATGGGTGGTGGGGCATGTAGGAGGAGCGTATGGGATTCAGGGTATCCTTTGAATCAGGCTGGCCTCAGCTGCCACGATGGGATCTGAACCATTTCCAAGAAGGATACAGCAAGAACAGCAAGTCCTGCCCAAGTGACGGTCCAAAGCGTTGGCACTTTGTCCTGATTCAACCTCGCCCCAGATTCTCGCCCCTGGTGTGCATCCAGGTTTCTTTCTCCTTGACCCATCTCCATCAAAAGAAGCGCTGTTACAAGTCTCTGCTCTGAGTTTCTAGTCTACAAATAGAAGCAGTGCCTGCTCCAGAGCTGAACATTTCCACTAAACCCTGTTTTGTTGCCTGTCCTGGTGAAAGAAACCTTCAGGGACCATGCCCTTTGCATGAGATGTTAAATATTTCAGCCTCCAGCAATATAAGACAGTGATAGGATATTAAACTATACAATTGCTCTATGTCCCTGTCTTCCCACCCCGGCTGCAGAGATGCCCAACAAGGGCCCATCTCTAGCAAATATTCCTCCGGATGGGGACGGGGAGCTGCTTTGAGCGCTGGGGCATGATGTCTTTATCGGGCAGCAAAGCTGGCTCTGCCATCTCGCCTAGGGAAGCTGTGCCACGGGAGCTGCTAAAGCAGCATTTCATTTCCAAACAGGGCCCCAGAGACCTCTTGTGTGAGGGGCTCAACAGAGCAAGCCGGGGGAGCGCAGAACAAGAAGACATGACCCCAGGCTAAAAATAAGCCAGACCCCAGGCTTGTTGGACTTTATTGCTCTACACCAGGGTTCAGGCTGGCCTATTCTCCTTGGATCAGTGCATCCCTCCTATGCCACCACCGATGGGGAAACGGCAAATTGGGAATTTTTCACCTCCCTCTTCCCCCTGTTTCCCTCCCTTAACTCCTTTTCCGCATCATAAGCAAAGTCCTAATAAAGCTCCTATCCCCACTGCCAGCCCTGCACCATGCTCCCAGCAGAAAAGAGATGCAAAGCCACGCTTGGAATCTGATTCCCCGGCTTTAAACGCTGCTCTGCCAGCAAAGTGCGACTTGAAAGCTCCCCTGTCACAGTTACAAAGCTCCGAACAGCCCTTCCTCGGATAATCACGCTTATCTCCAGATTAAGAAAGAGAGACCTGCAGCTGAGGCTGGTCACATGGGCTGGGATGTGGGCAAATCTCTTTTAAACAATCCCCATATAGCTGTGACCTCCACCGCAGCCCAAATACACCGTCCCTCGGTCCCACTCGAAAACCAGCTCTGGAGACATGACAGAGCATGTGAGGAGACAGCGCTAGAGAAAGGGGGGCAGGAGGGAAAGTGACGGGGGGAGGAGTGAGAAAGCAATGGAGAAGAGGAGGATGAGGAAGATGGAAGAAGAAATAAGTAAAGGGAGGATGTGGGAGAGGAATAGGATGTGGTGGAGACATAGGAAGAGTGTGTGGATGGAGGGGGAGGATGATGAAGGACAGGAAGGTCTCTGCTACTCTTCCTGCTGGGGATTAGTTGTCCCTGCACTGTCCTCAGTTTAACTCTTCCCGCTCTGTTCCCGGCTGGCAGCCTAGCCCGATTACGTGACTCCAGCTGTGCCAAGCAGCCTTGGCAGGGCGAGCGTGTTACCTACTTTGCTGCCACGGATTCATTAAGAGGCTTTGCTTGTGTGGGAATAGTCATCCCAATGGGGAAAGAAAAAAAAAACAACCTTCTGCAGATCAACCTGGCAAGAAGCTCTGACAAAGCGGTTTCCATGGCCATACCCAGAGCTTGGGAGCAGAATTAAGGAGGCAGGGATGCGCAAACAGGAGAGGAGAGAGATCAACTGGAAGGGGTCCCCAACAAGGCCCCTGCTCAGGGACGAGGCACTGGCCAGGGAGGGAATTGCCAGCCTTTTGCAGGATGCTGGTGCGTGGCTCTCCTTTGTGATCAAAGGCCACCTTACATCTGGGTTAGGCATGGATAACACGTTCACCCTATGAGCAAATGAAAGGTTCAAGCAACGACAGAGTGACTCTTTCCAACGGCAGGTTCCTCTCTTACATCCATGTGGAATTAACACAATTACTTTGCAGTGCAGGAGCCCAGACAACTCTGAAATGGGCACAGATGCAGAGCACTGGGGCTGGACCTCTCCGAGGATACCCACGATCTGCTAGCACCGACTCAGGGTTTCCAGACGTGGGGCTCAGCCACCGTCTGCAGCTTGCCAGGAGGGACCGCAGTGCTGCCTCCCTGGCTGCTCATTATTCACCCTGTGCAATTAGGCACTGCTAAGTCACACAAAATTGCCTTTGTTCTCCAACTGGATGACTTGCGTTTCACAGGAGTCCCTTTTTCCTGCACATTACTCATGAGTTGCCCACTGTACCTACTGCTGGAACAGCAGTGAGGATTTTGGGGAACTCTTGAGGCCGCCCATGACTGCTCCCTTGCAGATGCCCAGTGCAGGTTGATGGGGAGGCAGCCTGGCCCTGCCTGCCTTCCTGGACTTCTCTGAGCACAAAGGACAGCTTCTCCTGCAGCCCATTCTGCCCTGCCAGGGATGTGTCAGCTCACCCTCAGGCAGGTGGCTTTGCCACTCCCTGGCTATTCTACATCTCTTCATATCGCCTCCTAGCTCTCCTCCCGGCACAGAGGAAAGCCTAGTGCAGCTGCAGAGCCAGTGAGGGAAGAGGCATCATCCCTTGTCCAACCCAAACCCTGCAGATGCCAATGGCCACCTTCCCTTGTTCATCAAGAACTTCCCTTTCCTCCCCAGCCAGCACATCAGGAGTCGAACCCACACTCTGCTACTTTTACCAAGCCATCTCCCATCCCGGCTCCCTGCAGGACCAGCCCTGCACGATGGTGTATCCGCTGTTGCTCTCCATCCCTTCACCGTCAGCACCAGGACCCAAGTATGGAAGAGAGGGCAAAGTGGATGGGAGCTAGCATGAAGCTGGGTGCCACCAGACTCCACAGCAGACAAGCCCGGCTGCACCAAAACTTTCCAAAATTACCTCTGCTTCAGAGCAGCCTTGCACCATGTAATTCCCTGTTCTTTCAGCATCTGGCAACTGCTCAGAAGCAGGCAGGAGCATGGGGAGAAAAGACATCTTGGCCCATTCTAGAGCTTCTTCCCAGTCTGCTCAAGGAATGTATGTGGGCTCTTAAGCCTTGTTGATTTAAGGGAAAGGATGCAAAATTAATTAAGACAGGAAATTAATTAGATGTGAACTGGTGTTTACATCCCTAAATGTACAATGAATTCTTGTGTGAATCTACAGAATACAGATGGATGGATGGATGGGTGGATGATAACAGCACTCTAGGAATGACATTATGTGCTGGTCCATACGCTGGGGATGTAGAAAGACTCTTCTCTGCATTGATAATTAATAACTCTATCCTGAGCAAATGTTGATAAATCCTTTATAGAGCACGTTATCTCTGTCTCTCCAACTCCTGTTCTGCATTTCCATTTGCCTGTTTCCACTGCTCCACCCCTGGCACCCACACGCTTCACTTCCTTCCCATATTTTGTAACTGGTAGCAGATTTGACTCCCTTTCTGGAGAAGCAGGTGGAGGTTTTGTTGCTGGGGCTTTGTGTGAGTGATCGCATGTGTATGTGTATATACAAAGATGGATACAAATCCATTGGAAATAAACACCTTTTAAGGGACTTGAGAGAGAGACACAGGGCAGAGGAGAAGAAAGAGCCTACAGACCCTCAGCCAGACAATCAGCAAAGATGAAGAGAAAGACCCAGTGAAGCAAAAAAAGCTTCAGTTCTCTTTTAAACTCTCCATGATTTGCAACAAAAGCAGCAGATCCCATCGCTGGGAAGTCCAGCTCCACTGATGCACCAAGTAGCAGCAACCCTCGCCCCTTCTCCTGGATCTGCACAGCTCAATTACCCCAGGCTGCCAGGCTGCACTGAGCACACCCCTGCTGCCCCACATCTCCCCCGCCGCCGAGACAGCTTTCGCCAATGGAAGGAGTACAAATATATTCATTGGCACCTTATCAGACATGCATGCAAAACTAATTAACATGGGGAGACATGCAAGCTGCCACCCAGCCACAAATACACACCCACGAGCATGCACACACACACGCACGCATGCACAAGGCAACCCTTGTCTAGGGGGGACATTCAAAAGGCTTTGTCACTAATTTAGGCATCTGTCTCAGTCTGGTCTGGTCCTCCTGGCTAGGCTGGAGTTGTGGTTTTTTTCCCACTCTGTTTGACAATGCTGGGAACATGCCCAGAGACCCCTCATTCAAATCACCCCTTGACAATGGTCTCATTGTGTGAGCATATAGAAAAGGGAAAGGATGGGGGAGAAGATGTGGAAGGGGGGTAAGGAATTAAAATGTGAACCCAAGGAAGTGTTTACTAACACAAGCCTCGCAGCTGCCCTGTTTCTCCTCCACCCCCTTCTTCCGCCCCTGGCCGCTCCAGTGGCTCAGCTTGTCCCCAGCGCAAGGCGGGTAGTGGGACAGCAGGACAGAGGGACAGTGGAGCTGGAGCGGGAGCAGGAGCAGGGCTGCACAGAGGTGCACAGAGAGATGGCAGGCTGGAGGGATGAAGCCTCCAAGCATTCAAGTCTTCTGCAGTGGGGGGGCGGGGGGCAGATAAGGGTATGGGAAGAGAAGATGGAGCCAGAGATGCCTTGGAGAGGATTAGTGACTTAAAATGTCCTGGGAAGGATATCTTCATGGAGGAGCAAGGGATTTATTAATATAACTATTCCAAGGCTTTCCAGGCAGGGACAAAAAGTGTTTAAACCTGGCCTTGTAGATTAGAGCAAGCAAGCAGACTTGCCGTGCAGTTTGGACTGCTCTCTTTGGTGCTGCTGCCAGACACGCTACAGTGTAAGAAGAAAGGGAGGGAGCAGCAGGGTGTCAGGGCTGGGGACTCAGGGAATGGACCAGACTCCCTTCAGGACCCAACTGCCTAATGCTAGTTATTAAATATCAGGAGGGAAAAGGAAAAAAAAAAAAAAAAAAAAGGAAAAAGGAAAAAAATGCCCCCAGTGCCACTCCTGGGGAAGGAAATAGCAAAGGTGTAGATGGGGGGTGTCAGCCCCCAGCCCCACCATGCTTGGCTGGCCTCAGCAGACACCATTCAGCTGGAAAAGCCCACGAGTCAGGAGAGCGAAAGGAACAGGAGCTGGGGAGGGGGAGAAGATGATGACAACGTTTTCCATATATGCAAATGCATCCACACAAGATACCCAGAGGGAGACAAAACAAAGAGACCTCGAAGAGGCTGGCTCTGAGACCCACACAAAGCCAGATACCTCCGTACACCTATGGTGTTTGCACATGAAGACCTGCACAACACAAGATGCGATGCTGTCCAGAGGTTTCTCTTATCTGAGAAGATATCAGCCCAAAGAAAGCCTGGTTGAGGAGCCCAGTAAAAGCTGCAAACACAAATGCCACAATCCCACATACTCCTACACAAACAGATGCACCTTAGGAGTATGAAACTATTCCTGTCCATCAGCTTAGTCAGAGAAGAGGAAATCTGTGATGCAAACGCAAAAGAGCCCTGCCTCAGTGTGGCAGAGGTAGCCCAGCTCCCCTGACACTGCTCTTGCAGCCAGATCCACACCCTGGACCTTTGTTTGGCTTCCGTAAGAGGAAAGCTAAGAGATTTCTGGACATCGCTATAAACGAGGCAGGACAAAACGTCACACAGAAACCCAAGAATATGCATGACAGCAAAACATTTCCTTCCCTGAACCACTGCGACAAAACGAAAGTCACCTGTGCAAACATTTTTGCTTTAAAAAAGGGAAGCTACTGCCAAGTAAGCAAATCTCTGCTTTCTATCCAAACAAGTAGTTGTGAGCAGTTTTATTGCCACATACCTCTGTCCCAATACACAGGGATAAGCACTCGACATACAGTGACATGCAGGGACTCAGGGACAGAGATGTGGTTTTAATAGGGCAATGCAGACACCGAATGAAATAAAACCCTACAGAGATCAGCTTGCCAGGACTCAAGGCTGAGAAAAGCTATTTGATGGTAAAGAGAAACAAGGACACTCATTCTGCTCTCATTTCCATGCTGTAAATTTGGGCAGCTTTTACTGAATGCAATTAAATCCTCACTTAGGATTTAACCCAGTGAAGCTGAGGACAGACCTCAGTCTAAGACCCGCGTCTGGGCTCTTCCCCACAAGTTGCTCTGCAGAGGTCAGCAGCAGTTGTGAAAAAGTTGAGTGAAAAAGCAGGGGGATTCGTAGCTCCCAACCAATGTGGCCACTTCAAAGCCCCCTCCAGCTCCACCTCGGGTGTTCCTTCCTTCATTGGCGATTGGCTGCTTTGCTCACAAAGCCTTGACTGCAGGGGAGCAGCCTCATAAGCACAGAGACTCAAAGGTATTTGGGCATCTTTTTCCCCTTACCTCTAATAGGAGCTGAAGACCTCAGCAATCCTTCAACACACATATTCCCTGGCTCTGGGGGCTGATCCTTCCTTTCTGATACCCCAAGGATCCCGGTGTGGATCCCATGCAAGACCCTTGCAAGAAACCATCCAAGACCCTCTGTAATTAACACCTATTTGACTATTATTTAAATTTTACTTTATTCTAAACCAGTGCATTTCAAAGGCTCTTTTGCTCACCAACACAGTTTAATGCTCTGGGTTTCACAGGCAACAGGTGATAAAACTCCTCACCTACTTGCACCACATAGGTAAGGTCACCTCCGGGCTGTGACCTTAAATTTATTCACGCTTTTCCCCTCAGACGCTGAGAGGTGTAAATCTCAACATTGTATTAAACAGCTCTGCGGATCACTCAGAACAGATTGCTTCACAACATAACTTTTCGGCTGGTCACTACCCATGAACAGATGATTTTACATGACATTTATTCATGCAAATTGCAGAGGCTCTAGTCTGGTTACCCAGCAAGAGCGTAAAAAATTACAGTTTAGATGCATAAATGCTGGCACCATCATAGAAAGCACGATGAGACTGGAAACACATCCCTGGGTTTCAAATGCAGCGCAGCAAAACTTACAGTGAGCTCTCACCAGCCGGGGGTTTATCAGGAACAACCCCCCCAAGTGACCCAGGGAAGGCAATGAAGGGCACGTGCAAGGCTGCAGAGGCTACAGAGAAATGAACTTCTCCTGCTGCATGTGCAGGAACCTGCCATGGGGAGAGCACACGCGACATTTTACGTCACTCACAAAGCCTACTCTGTCCAATAAAGTGGGGAAGTAAAACAAAGCATGAAATCCAGGCATAAATTAGCATCCCTCTAGTCTAGCTTTATTTGTGCTGCTGCTGCTGCTGTGGATTAGCATCTAGCTGGCTGACAGGCTGATAGGCAGACAGAAACAGGGAGAAATTAAAAAAAAAAAAATACCGGTGGGTGTCTTTTATTCCCTATGGTTTCTGGGATGTCTGCCGTCAAAGTGTAGACAGTGTTCATCCCTTTAGGACCAGAATTTTTCCATCTTCCTGGGAGAGCAATAGGCTCTGCAGGAAAGCAAATCCCCCTGAGATATTTGTGCCCGCACCCTGCAAAGCTGGCACCCGTCATCTGACTGCAAGCCCAGCGCGAACCTGTCACATCCTCAGCCGACATCCCTCCGGCATCCACAGTATCACTCTGGCAGCACTTACAGAAAGCCACAGAGCCCCAGGAGCAGTTATGGTGCAGGGTTGGAAGACCTGGAGGATGGGACCTCACTGCAGGCATGTGCAGGGAGCAGATGCCCCGGGATTAGCTCCGGATCATGTTCAGCAGTGCTCAGGGCACCTGCTTCCTTCACTGCCTGCAGCCACAGCTGGGTTTGGTACCTGATCCCAGATGACATGACCGGGATCTGACGCCAGCATCTCCTCTCAGTTCCTGTCAGAAATGTGTCACTGCCAGCTCCTCGGGCAAGAGGACCTGCAGAGAGCTTCCATTGGGCTGTCACACAGCCTCCCACTCCTCAGGGCTGTGTGGCAAAATGAGTGGTCATCACCAGAGACATCCATTCTCCCCAGGCTCAGTGGCCTCATGCCCACCCACCCTTTCCACACACAGCCATGAAGGCACAACGATAAAGAGGTGCCAGTCCTGATGACCACCGCCCCAGCCCCTCCCAAACCAGACAGCCCTGCCGAAGGACACATTGCTGCCCTACCAACTTCAGGCAGCAAAGAGGAGCTGGGATGATCAGGGAGGATGGCACCTCTGTGGCACTGCTGCCCAGACTGGGGGAACAACAACAGCAAACTTGACTGTGTTCAAAACAAACTGCAAACCCCGTTTCCACCCTCACTGAGCCACTCACAGCTTGGCTGGGCTTTCAGGTCACAGGAGACCTCTAGTCCCTGCCTGTCACTTAAGGAGCCAAACACAGAGCTTAGTTTTTAGGCTATGGGAAAGCAAATTTTCAGTCGTTTTCAAAGGTGGCCTAGAAAACAGACTAATTCTGCATAGCCATAAAGCAAGTCCCTCAGGCACACAGCACGCAGTGTCCCTCTGCCTGCCAGCGTTAAACTTACTGAGTGGGTCTGATGAGGGGAGGCAGGTGTGAAAATTTCCCAGGATGTAAAGAATCCCTCCTTGGCAGAGCCCACGCAGCTCCTAGCCCCACTGCCAAGTGTGCTGGCCCCATGGAACACTGGTGCCAGCAATCCTGGGCTGACCCCAGCAGCAGGGCTCTGCCTCTGCAGTGTAGAGCAGGCAAAGCCCTGCCTGCAGCAGGCATCTGTGGCCAGCTCTGCACGCCCCACACCCAAATGGGACAATGCAGGCAGCTCTTCCCCAAAGGAGGCACAAGAGCACTCTGCAGAGCTTTGAGACAGCTGCAGCTGGGAATAGCTCAAGCAGAGGGGATGTACCTCTGCTCCTCCAGCCACGCCTCCCCCAGTGTGCATGACCCAAAGCTGGAATAAGGCACATCATCATCACCCTCATCCCACTGCACCCAGCAAGACATTCCCCTCCGCATCCACGCACCCACAGAGGCATCTATGGAAACATCCCATGGTATCAGCAGGGTGGCTTCTCCTAGGGGCTAGGAAGGAAGAGAAGAAAGATGACGACAGTGCAGAAACCTGAGCCTTTGAATCCCAGCATTCAGCCATGTTGCATGCTGTCCATTAGGCAGCAGAGATCAGCCACTTCCTACCATATTCTCAAGCTCTTGCAGCAATAGCAGGCACTCCTTTAACCTCTGGCATTTGGGGGTGGGAAGGATGCAGAAGTCAGTCAGAGCCTACAGAAATGCAATGAGCTGTAAGAAAGATCTTCCCTTTGCAAGTAAACAGTCCCCTAATGGGCTCCCCAGCCAGCACTTATCTACATGAACCATTTGTTTCCTCCACAAGCTCTCAGCTTTCTCTGCCACATCACCCATCTGCCCGATTGCAAGCAAAATGAGTACGACGGGTCCCAGCCTGGCACCCACTTGTGAGTCTTCTGTATTGCCACCCTGCTCCTCAGTGCCACACTGGGAAGCCTAGCCTGGGGATGGCGCAGGACTACAGCTGCTTTAAATGCTTGCACAAGTCCAGACTCATGCATGCAGTTTGCCCTTCATTTTGGAGAGCTCCAGTACGCTTCTGCATAAGAAACATTAAAACTTGCACATTCAGGCAAGTGGCCACTGGGGCCTGGGTGATACCTATGAAAAGTATCACAGATGGACTGAAGGACCACATTCCCCTGAGACACTGGTCCAAATGGCAGCTTGGGACATGGCTGCAGCAGCCTGGGGAGATCCTGCATGGTCCTATAAGGACACCACAGAGATAGCATCACCTCCTCTGGCTCTTAAGCAGAGTCTCCCACAGCACTGCCCACAGTATATGATCTCTCAGTTAAAGCAAGGACCAAATACATTTTAAAAGGGTTTTTTTTTTTTCCCTGAGTCCTGGCAATGGGGAAGTCAAATGCCATTTTGCAAGCTGTCCCTGGGGCGAGACAGACCCATGTATGCCCACAGGCACAGCCAGGCTGCATCTGTACAGCATTGTCCCTGCTGCCTCCACAAGCATGTACACAGATGTGCATCCCTCGGTTGGTCTCTGACAAAATAGAGTGCCAGGGACCAACATCACCAATTATTACCTTCGAGAGGCCGAAGCACACACCACAGACCTTTGCTTACAAGTTTCTCTGTGCCCAGGGCCACATGACTGGCTGGAAGCACTCTTGAAAATCATCAGTAGATCTAGTGGCTTAAATGGGACCCAAGCCAGCCACCACCCAAACCAATGAAATCGATGATACTTTGAGCTGTCAGGCTCTTCTTCACTCCCTGTTCGGTGTTACGCAGCACCCTAGACTGTCAGCCTTGATCTCTGAACATGCGGAGTCTGGATCCCCATAATTGCTAAGCCAGACTCCAAAAAAAGAAGTATTTGGAGGGATTTTTTTCAGGCCAGTAACGCCTAAGTCCTACAAGGTCTTTGACTTGTTTCTAGAGTTTTCCATGCATTGATGATGTATGTCCCTAAAAACATTTTTGTTACCATCATTTTATTACTTTTAAGTGAGAACTGAAACTTGCAAACAGCCCTTGATTACAGTTGCTGGGGGTTTGCAACAGACAACCCAAGTCTCGAGCTTTGCACTAAAACCCTTGTGAATCATTCTAGTCCAGCCTTGTCAGCTTCTCTTCTACCCAAAAGGTGCCTGTCCTTGAGATCAGGATAGTAGGAGAAGGGAGGAAAGCTGGAAACCAGCTATTTCTGGGACTACAAATGAAATCAGGAGGAACAGCCCCGAAAGCCTCTCCTAGTCTTGGTCACCAGCAGCAGCTAGTCGTGAAGCTCCCACCAATTTTTTCCCAGTGAGAGCCAGAGGAAGAGACACATTGCACATGCCTTGCTAGACTTTCTGCCAAGCTTGTCAGCAAGGCACACTCAGCTGTTGCCACCCAGTATATGCAAACCTGGCCTGACACCCTCTCCTTTGCGTGGCTTTCTGGACCCTCTGCCTCCCACAGACCTCCCTAAATCACAAAGCCAGAAGCATCACTTGCAAGGTACACGCCATGCCAGAGGCAGCAAAGTCGTGCTCCTCGCAGCCTCCTGGCCCCAGGCCTTCTGCCAACACTGTCCCAACATGGGGTATGCAGGCAAAATTGCTGCTGGAGGAATCCACACCAAGTGGTGCTGAGCACGACCTTTCTGCTTTACAATAGTAACCTGAATCTTAAATACTGGATTTCTAGGCATGCATTAAAGCCATGAGACAATGGAGACAGCAAGGCTGGGGCTGGCTGCAAGCCAGCTCCGCGCTGGCCCTGCCAGCACCCAATGTTTCCCATTTCCTTCTTTTTTTACCCTGGCAGATAAATGAAGTCCCCCTGAGCCAGGAGGCAGGTGCACACGCAAGCTCACCCATGACCTGGGGACTGTGCATGGCTCACCCCCCATGCAAGGTGGATACCCAAGAAGACCCAGAGAGGTGGCTGTCTTCCTCTCTCACTCACTCTCATAGGAGCATTGCTTCTCCCTTTAATTGGTTTCATTCATGGTAGCCCTTTGCTAAATGTAATTATGCCAGGCTCTCTCCATCTGTCTGCATTCAGGAAGAGCCATTGCTCCCAGTGTTTTATTTTCAATCTTTATTTCTGCATTAATCCCCTTTCTGCAGCTGACATGCACAACCATGCCCAGGACCTCCTGAGGACATACAGGCACCAAGTGCAGGATTTGTTCCTGGGTCTCTCCTGGCTGGAGGACATTTTTTCACAGGAAAAGCCCCATACCTCAGGTTGCCCTCTGTAACTACCTCCACCTCTCAAGGATACCTGCATAAGCCAGTCCTTTTGCAGACACTCAAGAGCTGTCTGGGAACCCAGGCTAAGAGCAGGTAGCTTTATTTTGTCTACATCCACAGGTATAGGCATCCCAACATGGGGCATGCTAAGACACAGAGATGTCTCTGCCCTGTCTTCCCAAGCTCAGTACATAAAGGTAGCAAGATATCCACTCAAGGTGATGTGGACTGCTTTTCACATGAAGACAGCATTCAATCCTATGCTAGCATGCTAACTTTCCTACCCAGGTACACGGATGGGGCGAACATGGCTGAGCACGTGTATTAACAAACCTCGGCTCTGCAAGGGCAGCTCATAGCTGCATGGCTGAGGCTGCAAAGTGCCCAACGCACCCAGAAGCATGTTGTCCCTTGAGGTACGTTACTCGAGGTCCTTACACTTTCCTCAGCCAGGGTAGGTAGATCTTGGGGGGAAACACAATGCTAAAGGAGCGACACAGACCCTGGGCAATGAAGCACCATCTGGTGACCGCTGGCTCCCAACACAATAGCCCACATTGGCAAGTTTATGATAGAGACCAGAGGCAGATTCCCATTCTCCCCATCAGATCCTGTGATGTGGTTTCAGGAGAGGGACCATGAGAAGCAGATGAGATGGCAAAAGAGAAAAGAACGCAGTGAGACAGACAGAAAGAGAGATTTATATGAAGCTAAAGTGCATACCCATAAACATGGGATAAGTAAATAGCCTGTAAGTATGAAATTAAATGCAGGGAATCCATGGCATTCAGTAATCAGTCAAATAACTCCTCCACCTTTTTTTTTTAGTTTATCATCAGCATTTTAAAATGAGGCATTTATGCCAATAAGTAACCCAGTTGTATATCGTAACCCTGTAAATATTGGCTGGGATCTGAGAGATTCGTCCCGACAGACAATTCATTTTTACAGTTATTTTTGGACTCCCAGCTTTCGTGGAACACTGGCTCTCTGTGTTGGATTTTATGCCCCTGAAATGTATTTACAATGCATGGCATCTGCATTGTGCATTACACACTTAAATCATTGCTTTTCATTCATCGCTTATAAAAAAAAAAATTGCAATATCCTGAAGCTCGAAATACTCAAATTCAAAATATTACTACTGCGTTTTTGGAGTATTACTATAAAATAATGTTGTGGGTTTTGATAAAGAAGGAAAAATTGATCATGAGGAACATGGATTCCCAAGATCTGGGAAGAAGGGGAGTTTGGATTTCACATCATGATAAATGAAAAAAATAAAAATAAAAGCTGAAAACCCCAGAAAGATTTATTTTCTAAACAAGAACATGGAAACATTTTGTCACTTAAACAAAGGGAGGAGGGTGGGGGAGGCTCCACATCCCTAGCTTGCTCTCTGCAACGGACAAATACTATCAGAAACAAAAAGCATGGCATAGTTAGCAGGAGTGGAGCTCAGTGCTTTAGATTTAATGATATGTATTAAGTTCCTTTTAGGGGACGCCTTCTGCAATCGTTGCGGGGAGGGGTGTGTGTGTGGAAAAAAATCATGGTTTTAAAGGCTTCTGTCATTGTTGCCTACGAGCCAAAGAGAAAAGCGCTTTCTTTGTCATCCGGGGGTTTATGGAAACACCTTAATGTGTCCTTTTCATAGGTGAAGCAAGGCGCACAAAGCAGCCGCGTGCCAACGCGTCCCCCCCCGCCACCGGCAAAATAAATAAATGGAGGAACGTGGGGACAGCAGCCGTCGTAATCCCCCAGCAAAGCGGCAGCAAGGATGGTCTGGCGGGGTAAATATCGCATGTCTCCTGCCAAACCCCGCGTGGGCTATTGTCCCGCCACCCTTTTTAGATGTCATTAAGGATTTTTCGCATACAACCAAATGAGCGGAGAGAACGAACGCACTCGCTCCTTCCCCACCAGTTGGAGAAGCCATGATGAGGCGGCTGGGAGACAGCGCAGGGAAAACACAGGGCAAATTAGGAAGTATGTTAATTCAGTTAATATCACAGAGGGGCTGGCGGGTGGGGGGGGGGAGGTGTGCACGCAGATTTTCCGCCCGAGGAAGGAGGTGGCAGAGAAAGAACTGGGGCATGCCAGCTCCCGTTATTGTTCTGCCTTCATCAGTAATTAGCAAGATAAGGAGGGGACGGCGTGAGGGAGGCAGCGTGGCGAGGACAAGGCAGTGCTGTACCCCACCTCATGCCCATGCGGCCATCTTACAGGCGGCGCTTGCCTCCCGCAAAATGGCCGCCAGGGCCCACACTGCCTCAGGCCTGCGGCCAGCCTGCCCTGCCAGGCTCCCCCCCAGCCCAGCCTGAGGCGGCTGGCACACAGCAGCTGGCAGCAGTGGCAGCCATCCTGCAGGCCCACAGGGAAAGGGGGCCCTGGGAGTGAGGGAGTCGCTATGGTGGGCCAGAGTGTGCTCTCCAGGCTTGGCGAGCGGCCATCTTAGCCCGGGCCCTACTCACAGTGCCAAGGCGCTGGGCATGCAGCACTTCCACAGCTTTTACCCCAGCCGTCTTGACTGGAAAAATCACAAATAACACTTCTTCACAAGGCAGCACACATTGCCAGGGGCCTGCTCGTGGCCACGGCGGCAGCTGTGTCTTTGCCGAGGCTTTCCCCTCAGACACAAGCGGTGCAGGATCAAAGGCAGGGTTAGCCCCACGTGGGCAGCCACTTTTGGGGTGCAGCTGCCTGCCCAAATGTGCCCCAGTGACTCCCATGAGCTGCTGGGCACTGGGCTGGCACTGGAAGATGCAGCCTGAACAGGTATAGCAATACAGGTCAGTGGTTAAAGAGCTACGAGGGAAAACGTCACCTGACCAGCCATCAGAGAGCGAGCTATGGGCAAATTCTACCTTTCTCCTGGCCAAAACAAAATAAATTCCAAACTGAAACTGCAGAGATAGCAGTAAAGAAGATGTGAGCTTCCTAAATCTTAATTTAACATACATTTAAAATAAGGTCAGTTATAGCAGGAAAAGACACAGTAACACAGACAAAGCTACATCTGCATTTCCTGCTCCATGGGAGCTTTACAGCGGAAACATCAGTGTTGTTCAGTTCTCCAAACGAGCAGTACCAAATACCAACAAAGGAACCCTCATCCTTGGTCCCGGGCTGTCCTCAGGACAGCTACAGCAATTACTGACATTAAAGCAGTCTTTGGGAAGTGTTTCATGTGTCTTTAGCCACGATAGGGCTATTAAACATGGTGCGATAGGCACACGACGCACACTGAAAATTTGGCATCTGCTCCGGTACTCTGTGGAAAACTAGAGCACGAGGGTGATTGCAACCGCACGCAGACAGGGCCATGTTATACATCTCTGTTAGACAGTGAAACATAAGGGATGGCAGGCTAGCTGCTCCACTCCGGGGTTGTCTACACTGAAAACCACACCATTATAATGACAGCACTATAGGTCAACTGCTACTGCTCCTCGCCACGCTGGTGCACATCTCCACTCTTAAACTGGCTTTCTCCAGTTTAGCTTAAACTGCTTCCAGCATGACATAACTGGTATACAGGAGTCCTGCCTTCTGCTAAAGTAAATAACCACGGAGGTTGTACGTGTACAGCTCCTTGCTTTAAAATCCACCACCCCCCCCACCCGTACGTCTGTAGCTAGACCTGCCCTTCGGCTAACCCTTCTGTACTCCGCACACTTCTGGGCTGTTCACAGTGCCCGTGAAACACTATTACACCCTGCTTCCCTTGGGTGCTAATCCTGCTTGTCAACCCAAAGGCAGAAGCAGACGGTGGCTTGGCATTTTGATTACGTTATGATCTGTTTGAACCTTCCAGACTCTTTTGATGTCTGTGCAAATTTGAAAGGGGGAGCCTTCGTCCTGCACAATGAAACTCGGCTATCACACGGTGAAACATCTCGGGACTCCTACATCCGTAGCCATCGCTAGATTTGAATTGGGGAGGGGAGTTATGGTTCCTCCAGGAAGAGTCTGAAATTCAGACTAACCAGTTCTGGCCCTGAGCAGAGAACACCATGGGGACAGCGTGTTGCTCTTCAAACAAATGCATGCGTAAGGGAGTGTGCGCATGCACAGAGACACCAGATTTATACAAATAGATGCATTCATAGGAAAATGCAAATAGCATCCTCTTCCGTCCCAGGCTCCCTTCGAGCTCCTGACATCCCAAGGTTTCAGAGGAGTACAACCGAGCTTCAGATCAAACATTAGCCCTGCGGGGGTTCCCTCAGGGAAGCAGCCATGCACCGGGGTCTTTTCCCCGCTTCCATGCGAGGTTTCCCGACCCGGCC
The DNA here is from genome assembly GCF_017639655.2 of Falco naumanni. Classification (NCBI taxonomy): domain Eukaryota; kingdom Metazoa; phylum Chordata; class Aves; order Falconiformes; family Falconidae; genus Falco; species Falco naumanni. The sequence goes on along the minus strand of NC_054060.1, from coordinate 12,040,041 downwards.
TTCCTTGGGTGCTCTGTTCTGACACGCATACGACACACGCGCGCGCATGCAGAGCCTTTCTAAAAGGCGCTCTGGGAATTGAGCTCCGCTTCCTCCTTCTTCTAAATCAATTGTCATAAACCAGCTTTTGTTTTATTTTTAACAAAGCGACAGAAATAATCTCCACACACAGCCCTTGCTGCTCCCACAGCCCCATCCTTTGGCACAACAAGCTGCCCAGGGCCCCCCGAGGACACGGGCATAGGAAGACAGCGGGAATAAAAAACAAGGGGGCAAGGGTGCTTTCTGGTGCACAGAAATATGCTCCCCCTCTCCTAGGCCCACTACCTGGCAGGCGGCAAGGCAGCACGATGTGAAAGGGGCTTGAGGGCGGGTAAGGCACTCGCAACTTCCCCATCCCAGTCTCCAGCGGGCCCCTTCATCCCCAGCCCACTGAGGTGCCCACTTTTGACCTGCATTTTACCTCGTGCACTGCAAACCGTTGCTTCTCTCACTGTTTGATACCAGCAAGAGGTGACCCCCGCAGCACCACCGCAGCAATTGATGGGCTGACATGCAACTTGTGACAGCCCAAGCTCTGCCTGCCTGTGGTACATCCCTCTCTCCAGCATAGCCAAGGACCCATCCCTCCTCCTTGTCCCATCCCACTCGCCCAGGTCCAGGACTCAGACGTATGGAGAAATTTCTTGATGAAACCTATCAGTGGGTGAGTGGCAGCTGAGCAGGTACCGAGCAAGACATGGGGCCAGACAGCAGCCAGGGGGGAAGGCAGCGGGTGGAGGGAACGTGCCTCAGGAGGAATACTCACAAAGGGCTGCTTTCATTAATAAAACATTCCCCCCTCAGTTGTCTTTTGATTTGGGTGTAAGAATTAACCCCATCTGCCCAACAGCACACTACCTACCAAGTCATCTCTGCTGAGGAAGGCCGTCCACTCAATTGCTACGCTTCCCCCTGCCCAAGCTCCTCGGCTCTCCAGACCCCCTCCAAACAGTTCACCAGCTTCGCTGGGTCTGCCCTATTGAAGAGATCCTCTTCCCACAACGTAGATTAGACCCAGTGAAAATAGGCTTAGTGAAAGTACTGTTTCACTATTAATGCCCCCCCTGCCCCCCCCCGCCTTCACACCCTCTCACACCCAGAAAGATTATAACAAATCCCAATCACCTTTTGCCCCTGCTAACTACTGCTCCAGTCTTTGCACTGCATGCCTTGTAGCTTGAGCAGAGAGCCGGGCACAGGGTAGTACTTATATATATACACACACACATCTAGTCAGCACTGGAAGTGTTCAGCTGCAGAACACAGATCTCCCTGCACGGCATCTCGCCTTGTCACGACACCCCAACCAGTCCCTCTCTGCTGTAATTGCAACGCCTCATTGTCCTTGGGCATCAGCAGAAAGTTACAGCAAATCCTGCATTGGTTTAAGCATGATCTGTCCGTTCAAAATTGGTGGGGGGTTGCTTTTACATGACTGAGTCATTTCTATGGTCTCTCTGTTTCAAGTAAAACTGAGATGCAGAGATGCCTTCGAACAGACAGCCCCTTCATTTTTCCAGAGGTGTGTTTTAATGAGTGACTCGCCTTCCAAAAAGGGGCCGGCGGAGGGGAAGGACAGCAGATTCTCCACACAAATTCAATAGCTGGTAGGTTGCCATGGGCTAAAGCATTTCTTTGCACACATGAAGGGAAGGGACTCCAGAGCACTAAGGGTTTTGCCTCCCATGAGTTATAGCTCTACCCTTCAAGAGCGGAATAAATGCTTTATCCCATTGCAGGCTGCGATGTATTCTACATAGATGGATTGATTTCCCCTATTGTTCTTAATAAATCCTGGCGCATGAAGAAACTCGCTGCACAGCCATTTTTCCTGCCTTGTTCTACCTTGCAGAAGTAATAAGGGTCAGATGTGACTGCAGTGGGAAGCAAAGGCCGTACGCAAGGCGGTACTTTGCTGGATGCAGTGGGTGTGCTGGCAGGGGCTCAGTGGGTGCAGCCAAGCAACCCCTTTTCTCTGTTCATTCCCCCTTTTAGCCTCAGCTGAGGAAAAGGGGAACCATGGCTGGGTACTGCAGCACCGGCGTGGCCCTGAGGGGAGCAGCCGCTCTACAAGCTGAGCCTGCACAAGCCCCCCCTTCTCTGCACAGGGAAGGGCAAGGCTCTGGCCCTCTCTGACCAGAGCTCTCACAGTGTCTGATAAAAACAGGGCCGAGTCCTGCACTGATGTAGAGCCTCCCCGAGCACTCCCTGTTCCTTGACATGCCCTGTCCATCAGACCTGCCCCTGCCCACGTCCTAGCTGACAGGAGCACATACCACCAGACCAGGGGCTCCTCTAGTTTTTAAAAACAAAAAAACCACCCTCGAAACGCCAACCCAACCCCCCCTTTCAATGACTCCCAACTGCAAACTCAGACCCCCAGGTTGTTGTTGAAAGGCTCTCTCCCTCCCTACCACCTTTTCTACTCACAAGGTTGACACCCATCCTCTCTTCCTCCTCCAGGAGGGTGTTTGCTGGCCACAGCTTTGTTGGTGCCCAGCAAGGGGGCACTGCTGGGCTCTGGGAAGCAGGTGGCTTTGCATGGACCTGCCTTGGCCACCTGCCTCCAGCTCTATCCAGGCTCCCTGGATTATCGCTGCTGGCCTTCTCTAGCAGCAGCTAACAACTGGCCCCGTTTCAAAAGCTTGGCTGTGAAATTTGGCTGTGGGAGGGAGGGAGGGATCAGGTAAAAGAGCTGGTCTCCCATGCATGAGTTGAACTCAATCCTTCGGCAAAACTCCCAGGGACTCACCTCTCCTTGCTCAGGTGGAGACGTCCCAGCCCTTCTCAAGGCATCCCACTCCACGAACTTGCAGTCATGTCTGATTAAGGAAAAGAGAATTTGTCTCAATTAGAAAGAGGCTCCCATATGCATGGACGAATGTCAAGTAATTACCGCATGCCACTCATGGCTGAAAAAAAAGACTTTAAATTTGGGACCTTGCAAACTCGCATACACAATTGTGAGTGAGTTACAGACCTTGGCATGCTTCAGAGCATACCTTGTGCAGATGCTTTCAAGCCCGTCCCCTCGGCTGAAATACACCCAGCCACATAAAATACAGCTAGGCACGACCCTGTTCTCTAATAAGGAAATAAAGCCAAGTGGACCTGCGTTGCCAGAGCCCAGAGAGCAACACTGTCTCTTTAATTTTCTCCCTGGCTATCTCATCCTTTGCACAAACTCTTTCCTCCCCGTGGCTTCTTCCAGCCTGGTGGGCAAAGTGGGAAAACATCATTAGGGAGGAAAAATAATTTAGTTTGTTAATCAGTATCCAGTGGTGGGAAACAAGAAAGACAGAGAGCAGGGCTGGCGGTTAGGGCTTAGGAAGGGCCAGCACAAAGCCCACCATTCATGACATCTGGGGCTGGGATTCTCATTGAATTAAACAGACACAAAGAGCAGAGGCATTTCATGCTCTCTTCACAAGAATTATCATATCTCCCTGGCACTAGGAAACCTTCAGCACGGGAGAGGGGGAGAGAGAGAGAGAGAGAGAGTGAGAGAGAGAGAGGGGAAAGCGGGCAGGCTGGGTAGAAATATGGGGCAGGGTAGAGGAGGCTTTGTTCCAGGGTTGGATTTATGGATGGGATGCGGCGCATTGCTTTGCAGGGAGAGACAGGGCCCTGGCGCGCTGGGTCTAATAAGAATCAGCAAATGTGAAACAGGGGGCCCCTGTGTACCATGAAGCAGGGAAACCCGCGTTTGACAAGCCAACAGAATAACTGCTCGCGTCTCAAGGCTGTGGAAGGATGCTGACGTTCGTACGAGAGGTGTCGTCTTGTGTGTGTGTCAGCGAGGAGGGGGGAGAAGGGGAGAGGCGAGGAATATAAACAAGAGACCAGGCAGCATCGTTCAGTCATGAAAATTAATTAGCTAATGTGCAAACCATGGCTGCCTCTTCCCACTGCCCTGCAAGCATTCCCCATAAAGCTATGGTGTGTGCAGAACCTGTGACTGGGAATGACAGGGGCAGATTAGGCAGCTCCTTGGGACACAAGCCTGGCAGCGAGAAACCCACAGCCCATGCGAAAAAAAAAGTGAGAAGGGGACAATTAGGGTCCTTGGGGAAGGGGGAGAACCCAGGGACCAGGAAAAAGAGAAACAGGAGAGACCTAGCACCAAGCTGAACCAGGCATCACGTTGCCACAGCAGCGTAAATTGGGGTGGAGCTCAAAACCTAGCCACTAATGGGGTCTGGTGGACAGCAAAAATCATTTAGGGTTTAGACTGCAAGCTCTCTGGGGCAGGCTCACACCACAGAGGCCCGTTCTACTTGGTCTCTGGGCATCACCAGAGGATCTGCTTTAAATACTAATTGCTCCGTGACCAAGACCTGTGAGCTGCTAGGAGCCTCCCTACAGCATCACCTGCAGGAAGAGGGGACAGATCTCTGACCTCATGTCCCCAGGGTAATTTGACCCTGTGCACCAGTGCCACAACTGAACATTGCTACCCGGTGATGAAGACAAGAAACTCCTAAACAACTTTATGTGCCCCACCCCCGAGCTTTCAGATCCTACTACAATATCATACTACTTCTTTTCTGGGAACAACCACAAAAGAATGAGGGTGCAGGTAGCAATTACCCAGGGGAAAAGGGCACAAAAAGGGAATGAGGAGATGCAGAAACCAATTGGTAGAGCAAAAATAAAGAGAGAAGCCTCTTCGATATGGGATGTGTGCGGTGAACAAGGAACGTGCTGGAGACAAAGGGATGCAAGGAAAGAGGAGAGGCTGGGATGGGCATCTCAGCAGACATGTAGGTAAAAGTTGAAAAGGAAGCACTAATTAGCACCCAGACCATCACTTTCCATTAATAGCTTGTCACCGTTTCCTTGATGTTGCTGAGAGCAGGAAAGTTGGTATGTGTGATGCTTACCTGTCTCTATCTCATTAACAGAAGTCAGGGTGAGAACAGATGTTTATTGCCTGCATCCAGATAGACAGGCCCTTTGCTGAACTGAGATGCAGGAGAGAGGGGGAAAGTTATGAAACAGATGCTTGTGAAACACAGGCCCATACCCACACGATGGAAGCCTAAATGTAGGACACTTCGATACCTGTACCAATGCAGGAACAGCCCCAGGCAGGTATCAGGCTCCAGGAGATCACAACACAAAAACGCTAGGTCAAATAATTATAACCCAGGGCAAATACACGGCTGGCTGGGGGAAAATACTCCAGTGTCAGCACAAGGTATGTGCAAGGGGCCATGACTGCATTACGCCCAGGAAAGTAAAACAAAAGACTGCTTAATCCCCCAGACAAATTTGCTCAACCAGAGTCTACTCCGCTAGAAAACAGACAGCCAAAAGTCTTATCGAAGGCCAGAATGGAGAAACCCCGCAGTAAACAAAGAAAAAAGAAAACAAAAAAAAAGCCATTTCAAGCAAAGATATATCTGCATTGCATGTAATCACCTCCGAAGTAATTCTTCCAGCAGTTAAAAAAAGAGATTAGACCTCCTGGTAATACACAAAGGCCTCTCCTTTCCCTCCAACACATGCAATGGCTCCTGTTAGTGACACTGGGAAGGGGGAGTGTGCAAGGCAAGGCAAGGATGCCAGTCAGCAGGTATCTGTGAGCTGGTAGCACACACCTGCTGGTGCAATGATGGGAACGTGTGTGAGTGTGCACATTCCTAGGGGAACCCTTGCTTTCACAAGCACACAAATACACAAGCCAAAGGTTCCTCAAGAGCAGGAGCCCAAACTTCCCTAGGAGTGAACGAGGCAAAGCTAAAGGCAAAGAAAACATCAAGGCTGGGGCTGAAGGAACAAAGGCTTCCCCCTCTCAGCTTGGAGACATCTTCTTGGCCATTTAGCTCAGATCAAGTGTAGGCTCTGTTGACTCCCCCATCTATTCAAACAAGCACTTTCAATAGTCTGATAAGTCTTTTCTGTTCTATGGCTTCTCTACCCCTGTATTTGCCACCCCTGACCAATGCAGCTAATACCACATGCAGAAATACTGCCCTGAAGAGCCCTCGTTTAGATTGCGTGGTCAAGCACTTCAAAGTTAGGAAGTGTCCAATTTATGGCTGTCTGCACAACCTTAATTCCACCTCACTGTGCAGCCACCCTGGCCAGGGAAAGAGGGAGCGAGCTAAAAATAGGCTGTGACCGTGTCATTACAGCCACGTAAGGGCAACGGCAGGGAGAGGCTGAATTAACGTCTCATGGTCAAACTGAAATCGGGTACCCCCCGACTTGCCAGCGCTTGCTTTGGTGCCTTCAACCATGTACATTTTTAATATACAGAAATCACGTGCATTCCAAACATACAGAAAAATGCATTATTTATAGCTAATAAATAATAGATTGTTTATATAAGCAAAAAGAAAAACAATTGTAGGCAAGTGTAACAAATTCCTCTCCCTCCACCCCGCACCCACCCCTGCCTTCGTCCTGCACGGGCAGAGCGATTTCAAGCCCCGAGCCTCGGCACAGATTTCTGCCACTATGAAATACAGGACTAATGTTATCTGGCAGCGGCAGAAGGCTGCTCTCCCGGGGCCGGTGGGGAAGGGGGACTGCTGGGGCTGGCAGTGCCCAGGCCAACATACCCACACCTATCTACGCTTTTTCCTTCTGGCGCCAGGACCCGGAGGAGTTTTCTCCCAGGAGATGGGGCCGTGCTGGAAGAATATGAGCTAGAGGTGGAAGGGGGTCATGGAGTTGCCCGTGACTGTCCTCCCACCTTCCCTGGCTGGTCCAGAGCTCCGCAATACAGTGGTGGGAGACCAGGGTTTCACCCTGCTCATGGTCTGTTATTATTATTATTCCAGGGAAACAACAATTTTTCTTTTTCTCCCAAGAGGCAACTGAAGGGAAATCGTGATTCCAAACAATTCATAATTCAGCTAAACCTGAAAGGAATTAAAGGGACAAAGAATAGGCATTTCTCAAGCTGAAGAGTTTCCCCCGGCCGAATTTCAAGGGCCTGCAGCAAACAATGGGAGTGTCAGAGGTGCTCAAAAAGAAAAAAAAGTTCAAGAATCTTTACAATAAAAAGTGTTAGGCAACACAGAGGTCAGAGCCAGCCCCTCCTATAATAAATAGCACGACCATCCTACATTAACTATAGGAGACATTTTAATGCAGTGCCTCAGCTTCGTGCTAATTATACTTTTTCACCATATTTTGAACCTAAGAAAAAATGTCATCAGTTAATTATAACAGATGAGAGAGTGTGAAGACTTCCTCAATAAATAATGCCTTGATATCTCATATCCAACAAGCTGCGTGCTCTGCTCTGAAGGTGCCCAGAAATATGTCCTCTCAGGAAATATATCAAGAAATGATGGTCCCATAAGCTGGCTTTGTTTCCAAGCCTTGATTTTCGGCCCAATAATTAAGTGATTTTTATGGATCAGGGAGAGTAAAGGTCGTGGGACTGTTGGAACAGTGCCAGAGAGTCAGTGTTTAAAAATAAATAAATTCCTAAATCAAAATGAGATACAAGAGACCTTAGCAAATTCCCCCCACGGCTGCACAGGCAAGCACACAGAAGCGGTTTGGGTTTTGGACTCAAGTCCCATGCTTCCTTCACTCCCGGCGTCTCCACGGGAGTCTGGCATGCACAGAAAAAGCCTGGTTTTAATGAAACCAGGCCACCGCTGCCAGCATGCCACCGGGAGCCAGTCACCGCCATCCACCTGCCCTGAGGAGGAGGGACCCCATCCCCCGGCTGCCGTGCCACCCTGGGTGCAGCCCCCCGCTGCATCCATCCCTGCAGAGGCTGGTGGGCATCTAGGTCATTAGGAAGGTTCCTCAACTAAACCATCATTCTTTCAAGCTCCCTTCCCCACCCGGCACCCCTTACTTCCCCCTCTGAAGAGCTGGGATTTGGCGTGGGAAAGATGTCTTTGGGCTTTTCACAAATCCAGTATCCCCTTGAACCAAAACCAATTAGCCTGGCCCAAGGTCCTGCCATTGAAGGACTGTCCCTTCTTTTCAAACCCCCGCGGGCTCAATTGCTCTAAGGAGCCTGGATGTGAATGAGCAAAGCCCACTTAAAGTGGTACTTAAGGCCAGACCAGGGTGAAGGAAAAGAGAAAGCCTCTATAGGAACAGCAAGCTGAGTTTCCAAGAGACAGCTAACTGCCAGAGATTGTGTTCTTTTGCTCCCCCCCATTTTCTTTTTTTTTACTCCTACTCCTGAGCTTTCAAGGCAAATGCTCCTAACCAAACCTGGGCCCCTGAATAAATATTAGATGGCACCTGAAAACGTGAAAGCCAGAGCCCTGGCTATGTGTGGATGCTGGGAGCCCGTCAGCATGATGGCTGAGCCTCGTACCGGCACAAGCTCTGGTCCCAGACACGTGTGCCTGGAGGGATGAAGGCAGGGAAGGAGGGTAAGAAGCCCGAGATGATGCTTTTCCAGCTGGGCTTTTGGCAAACACCTTCCCGAGGTGAGTGGGCTCGTGGGCATGAAAAACCAAAATCCTAAACCTAAAAAGGGTGACTCCCAGCATCATGTGGTGGGGAAGCCAGCGTGGGCAGCCACGCGGCCATCTTGTACTCATGACTCCTGAGGACTTCCAGGGGCTTAGGTTGACCGAGGGGCTGTGATGCAGCAGCACCGGTGGCAGAGGTGACACGTGGTACCCACATCATGAATGGCATGTGTGCATTGCCACATACCAGGCACCAGCACCTTGACACTTGCAGCTGGGAGAGACTCCTATCACCTGCACAGATGCCAAATTAGCACCTTCCTTCCACCAAGACACGAGGAAGCATGCTTCCAGCACACAGCCATGATCCCTCCCTGGTGCATGAGCAGCACCCATCCACAGCCACAAGTGTGTTCAACCTTCCAAGCCCCTGAGCTCTGCCCCTTCTCCAGCAGCATGGACAAAGCCAGGGCAGAGCAGCAGGTAAAGGGAGGCACCGCCCGCCCGCATCAAGGGTGCAGGGAGGGGGTGGGAGCAGAGAGACACAAAAGAAATGGCCGAGGCCAGCCTCAAGCGTCAAACCTGCCATTGCCAGGCAATTCTGCAAAAATGCCCATTGATGGGATTTCATCCATAACCAAGCAGGAGGGCTCACACGGCCCAGCTCCCGAGGCAGCTCCTTTGAATGGCTGGGACCAAAGAGCCCCTTCTCCACCTACCCCTGAGCCTGGGTGGGTTTGGCTTCCCTAGGTATCTGGTAACAACTCCCCATCACCTCGTGCCTCAAGCCAAATGCAAGGCATGACAGACAAGTTTCAGGAAAAGATGGGAAATAATGAGTTGGAGCACACAATGTCCCAGGGCATCATTTCCCTGGGGTGAAACCCACAAACGGTATTTTCCATTTACCCCCCAATGGCACACACTGATTCTTCCCTTTCTGGCTCCCTCTGCCCATCTCCAGCTCTGCCTGAAGAACAAAGACATCACGGCCCAGCTCCAGAAACCTCACCCACATCTGGCCTACGCTGCATCCTATCACTTTGCCAGCAGAGTCCCACAGAGAAGAGAAAGCCGCCAGCAAGGGCCAGGAATACCGGGACCTGGGGTCTTGTCCCAGCACAGCCAAAAAAAAGACACCTTCCCTTCCGGGTTTGGGCTGCGCAGGGGAAAAGATCCATCCAAAGCCAACAGCCACGCAAACAGGGCAAAGGGTGAAGCCACAAAGGGACCCGTGTGTAGCCAAAATCCACCCCTGGCCCAAAGATGGACTCTTGGAGAACCTCCTTCTGCCGTGGCACTTCAAAAGGACAGAAAACAGAGACCTGACAGTGGGCTGCCAGGGGCTCTCTAAATGCAGCGGGTATTTCACAAGCAGGGATTTACTGGGGGGCTTTATCCACCTCCTTTCCCCCCACCCATGTGCACACGAGCTGGGGATGCTCATACCACCATCCCCCATCGTTCACTGCCACCTCCCTCATTAATTGAGGGGGGGGGTCACCTCCACGCCTCCCCAAAACACCCGTGGGCTCATGCCGACAACAGGGGTGAAAATGAAGAATTTAAACGCAAGTAAAAATTCAACCACGATTTTTCTCTCCTGGAAACTAAAGGCCAAATTACTCAGTCCCTGTCTCAATCCCCTCTGGGGCGAACTGCTCTGGGATAAGCAAACCAAAACCACGGCCTGAAAAAATACTTGAAAAATCAGTTCAGAACAGACAATTTTGAGGAGAAAAATAATTTAGGAGTCAAGGGTGGTTTCTGACCAGCTGATAGAACAGCAAGGTGAAAAAGCTTGCCTCAATCCTTTGTAAGAGTTCACATGTAGACACGGATTTCCACACTTCCATTTTATTTCATGAATTTTTTATATATATATGTATTTATATATACACACACAAAGACATTTATTATATGTGTATATATTTTTTTTTTCCTCAGATCCTCTTTTTATATTTTCACCTTTTGCAATTACAAAAGCCAGGAACAGAAATACCTCCTGGGTTCTGCCAGTGCAGAAACACTCCCACCAAACAGATTTTCTTTAACACGCTGGTCGAATGATTCCTCCTGAATTATATTCATTAGGAATTTGAATGTTTCTTTCCTCCATCCCCCATCAAATCATTACTCCGGAATAAATGCATTCATCAACCACCTTGCTCAGTTGCCTCCTGCTTTGTTCAGTCTAGTTTTAAAGCATCTCCACTGAAACCGTTTGCACCTGACTCGATGCTAGTGTAGGGAGGGGAGAAAAAAAAAAAAAGAATAGGAGAAGAATTGAGTGCCACTCACAATATTGTGGAAATAATTGGAAAATTATTTCTTAAAAATAACCAACATAATAAAGGGGGGAAATGACTACATTCTCTCCTCCCCACCTCCGATCTCTTCCACAATTTCTGGGATTGCATCGAGCATACATATTCCAGATGGGCTGGAGAGAAGGAGGTTGGTTCTTAATGACACGTCTTTCGTTGCCTTTGGAATGAATGATTCATTCGGATCTCGCCGAGACTCGGTGCCACAGTTGAGTTACATTTCTAGAAAATCCGTATCTTTAATTCTGGCGCTGCGTGTGGGACCCAGCAAATCATGGAATTACTGCTGTAACTTCGGATTAGTAACGCTTTCTAAATGATAGTCTAATTCCAGGCCTTCATGCTTTTCAGCGTTCACACTCACACAGCCTTTTCCCTGGGAGGCTTCCTGCGGAATTAGTGCTGGCATCTTCGTCTTTCTCTGCCCTTTTTAATTTCTCCAATGACTTCTCATTAGAATACATAATAACAACAGCTCCTCAGAACTTTTCTTTCTCCCGGTATAGCCAAATTCAGGCTGAGATCCTTTTTCCTTACTGTGGTTATGGCGGTGCTTTGCTGGCCCTGGAAGGGTGCACAGGCATATTTAGCTTTGTGGGCCTACGTGGCATCTGACGCCATTACCCCGTGCAAGGGAAGGTGGAAAACCTGCCTCCGAGGTGCGCGGGGCTCCCACCTCTCGCCGTGCCCGCACACCGGTGGGCACAGCCAGGCTGCCCTCTCCCCCCAGCCGGGGAAGAGGCACAGGGCAAGTACCCTCGCTCCGAGCGGTGGGAGCTGGCAGCATCTTCCCACCGCTCCTCACCTCCCGCAGCGCCTCCCGGGGGGGCAGAGCGCCAGCAAACAGCCCACTCACAATCCCAGCCACCCCGGGAAGCTTTTCCTCTGCAGCCTCCCCGGCGCTGTCACGGCCCGCGTGGGTCCGTGGCGGCGCGGGGATCATCCCCGCAGGATGCAAACGGCCAGCGCCGGGCGAGGGGCTGGCGGCGATGCCCCACGTCCGGCCCCTGGGTGCCGGGGGGGCGCGGGGGAGCCCGGCCCGGGCCAGGGGCGCTCGCCCCACGCCAGCTGGGGAAACGTGCCGGGGCGGCTCGGCAGAGCGCGCGGTGCTTTGTGTCGCCATGGGAACGGAATGCAGATTTGCCAATTGCTTTTTTTTCTTTCTTTCTTTCCTTTTTTTTTTTTTATTATTATTTGCCAGACATTGTAATACATATTATGTTTCAACTTCTGGGGCTTGCAGCGGAGGTGAGGGAGGCTTTGTGCCTTGCTCGGCTCCCACAGAAGCCCCAGGGCCGGGGTGGCTGCACGCCAAAGGGGTGCACCCAGCCGCAGGACCCCTTCCCTGGGCACCCCCCTCCCCGGAGACACACACACACACACACCCCAGCTACGGACAAAAGCAACAGCCACCGCACAAGCAAAGTAGATCACATTATCACCAACTTGACCTTCCAAAGGGAGGCCAGGATCAAACCCAAAGCCGAAAAAATAAAGAGAGGAAAAGAGGAGAAAAGGGAAAACATCCAAAAGCCGGGGTTTTTCGAGGTCTGACCCACAGGCTGGGGAAGGGGGGGGAAGGAATTTATTCGGGGAGGGCGCTCGCTCCCTCCACCCTCCCAGAGCCTTAGAGCCCACAGCCTAAGAGAAAATTTCGAGGTGCGTTTAACCGAGTGTTAAACCCCAGATTTCTTTGGCAATGGAAGCATTCGTGCAGGGCTCGCCTCCCTTTCCCCGGCCCTCCCGCCTGCTGCCGCGGAGCCCCGGGCTGCCGCTGCCCGGAGCGGCCCGATGGGGAAGGCGCGGAGCCGCAGCCCTTACCTGGAGCCCCGAGGGCGGCGGGTCGGGCCGTCTCTGCACCGCCGGTCCTGGTGCGGCCGCTTCCCCCGGGCGAGCAGGTCTGGAAGTCATTTCTACTTTCGGTTATCTAGCTTTATGATGGCTCCACAACACTCATACAGCTAGATAACCAAAGACAGAAACATCCCTCCGTCGGGGATGCCGGCCATCCATCCGTCCGGCCATCCATCCATCTGTCCGTCCGTCCGCTCCAGGGTGCGGTCAGGGCCGGGGCAGGGCGGCCGGGAGCTGCCACCGGGAACCACACACACGCACATTAAAAAAAAAAAAAAAAAAAAAAAAAAGAAATAGAGAAAAAGATAAATACAGGACGGAGAGAACGAGCCGGGGCAAAGCCACGGGCGCTCGGCAGGCAGGCGGCACCGCCGGCTGCGGGGCTGCCACGGGGGCTCGGGGCGGGCTGCGGAGAGGCGAACAGAGCCGAACAGAGCCATACCGAGCCGAACAGAGCCGAGCCATGCAGTGCCGTGACGAGCCGTGCCCAGCCCGTCGCGGTACCGGCCCGGGCGCACGGCACTCGCGCTCCCGCCCCGCTGCCCAACTTCTACTCCCCTCGCATGGTAATCGCCCCCTTTGGGAAGTGACGTCACGCCACGCACAGCCAATCCCCGGGCCCGCATTTAAATCAGCGCCCCCTTTCCCGCGCTTTCTAGCCCCGGCCCGACCGGGAGAGCGGCGGGTAGCGCCGCGCCCCCGCGGCGGGACGGGGCGGCACGGCACGGCACGGCACGGCACGGCACCGTACCGGGCGGGATCGGCCCCCCCTGCGGCTCCCCGGCACCGGCCTCCCTCCGCCCGCTTCGCCTCCCGGCCTGTGCTAGAGGGTCGTTCTGTCGTCCCCCGCCTCCTCCCGCTCCGCCGTGCCCCCGCGGCAGCTCCGCCGGGCCGGCAGAGACGGGGGAGAGGCGGACAGCACCCCTGCACGGCCGGGCGCGGGGGGACGCACCTGCGACTAACTTGCCTCTCCCTGCCCTCGGCATTCCCCTCTCTCCCTTTCCCCTTTCTCTTTTCCTTCTGCCTTTTCCCTCTCCCCTTCCTCTCTTCACTTTCCTCTTTCCCTTTCCCCGGCCTTTCCTTTTTCCCTTCCTTTTCCATTTCCGTCCATTTCCCTTCCCCTTTCCCCACCCCTTTCCTTCTGCGTTTCCCTGGTCCCCCCCACGCCATGCCCCCCCCTCCTATCCAACGCACCCCTCTCACACCTTCTCCTCCTCCAGCAGCGCTCGCCCCGTCCGGCCTCTGTACCCGGGGGCAGCCCGGAGGGCCCCTTTCCCCGCAGCCAGACGCGGGGCCCGCCCGTCCCGAGCCGCACCCGGGGGCTGGGCGCACACCCGCGATCCCGCATCGATCCTCTCTGCTCCCCTTTCCCCCCTCGTTTTAATTATCTCTCCTCCAGATTCTGCTGTTTCCCGCACAGGTTCCTAACGCCGTATGCCTGTAGCGGCGAATCCAGCACATACAAATGATAACAACAACAACAATAATAATAATAAAATGCCAGGAGGCAAATATGATTATCTGGGGTGCCTATCTGACCTACTCCTCATTAAAAAAATATTTTAAAAATTAAAGATAAAAATTGTAACCCCTCGCTGCTTGAAATATCGCCTTCCTTTAAATCCGAGGCGAGGGTACAATGTGACCTGCTGCAAAACGAGGGATCTGCGAAACGAAGCGATCGCGGCGGGAGCAGCCGCGGCTGAACGCAGCCTGCCGGTCCCGCCGGCTCCGGCTCTTGGCGAGCGCCGCTCGGGTTATTTATTCCTTCCTCTCCTCGCCTCCCCCCTCCCTGCTATCCCCTTAAAATAAAATATGAAAAAAAATTAAAAATGAAATAAATAAAACCTACGAGCTCAATTAGGCTAAAAGCTACAGGATCAGCGCTGCCAGCCCCGCTGCGAGCCGGCTCTGCTCCCGGCGCCCAGGCGAGCCCGGCCGCCCGGCCCGGTTCCCGGGAACCGCCGGCTGCCTGCCGCCTCCCGCCTAACGAGAAACGGGCCCTGGGGTGCCTCGGCCGCCCCGACGGGTCTGCGGAAGGTGAGGAGAAATCTTTGCTCCGTCCCCAGCCCCTCGGCGTCTTCCCCGCGGCCAGGAGCCGCTCGGGAGGAGACTCGGCCGAGGTTTATTTTGCTCTGCCCCAGAGCGCGGAGGGGGGGTAAATTGCCACGAATCGGATCTCCTTAATTTTCCAGCTCTGGATTTTCTCCTCATCTATGGCTGCCGCCGTCAGGGTGATCGCTGCCCGTGTGCTCCCTGGCTGGGGCGGGAGAAGGCGGCCGCCCGCCCCACCGCCTCCGAGGGGCAGCCGGGGCGTGCGGGGATGGCGATGCCGAGCGGACATGGGGACACGGGGGGCTCGTCTGGGCCACGGCCCGGCCTCAGTTTCCCCCCACTGGGGGTGGCCCCGTTACTCACCGCGGGGGCCCGGCGGCGGGGAGCGGCGCGGGGCGCCTCCGGCAGCCTCCCCCCAGCTCCCGGGGCCGTTCCGGCGGCGATGTGGCCCCGCTCCGGCCCCGCTGTCCCTGCGGCAGCGGCGAAGGGGACCGGGAGGGCAGAGCCAGCCCCGCCAAGACGCAGCTGTGCCCGGCTGCCGCCGTGCGAGGTCTCTCGCCCGCCGTGCCTTACCCCGGGGCCGCCGGGTCGCTCGGGCGAGGATGCAGTGGGTAAAACACCGCACGTCGCCGGGCTGCTCGGGGCTGTGGACGGGGTCCCCCCTCTCTGTCGCTCAAAGAAGGCGATTTTCTCGGCAGAAATATATATAATATATTTTTTCCCCCTGCTCCTTTTTGGCAATGCCTTGCTCTGCTCAGAGCTCTCGCCTCGCCCTGCTCTGTACAGAGGCAGAGCCCCAGCACCTGGGAGAAAACTGCACCTTGTGCTTTGGGTATTTTGGTATATTTTAGGCTTTGGTGATTTTGTGTTATTTTATTTTGGGGAAGGGTTGGGTTGGGGTTGGTTTTGTCTGGTTGTTTGTTTTTGGGTTTTTTTTGGGTGGGGGGTGTTTGGAGCAATTTTAGGAGGATACGTACAAAATGGCTCCTTGGCACAGCTCAAAGCACCAGCGAGCAGCCTGGGGAGGAACCGGCGGGAGCTGCCTGGGCTCCGGAGCTCCGGCGGTCGCAGCGGGCAGCGCCGGGAGGTAACCCGCGTCCTGCCTCACCTGGGCCGCCCTCGGGGGCCGCGGGGACCGTGGGACGGTCCTTTTTCCCTGCCCGCACCCGCAAGAGAAAACAACCCGGGGCTGCGGGCGGCCCGACGGGGCGGGGAGGGGCGGCGGTGCCGGCGCGGCTCTGGCCATGGTGCTGCACCGCCCCGGCCCCGGCGCGACCACGGCCCTTCCGCGCCCACCGCGGGTGGCACGGTCCCCGCCGCCCGCTCCCTCCCCGGGTGACCCCGGAGCCCAGCAGGGCGGGCGGCCCGGCCGGCCGCACCTCGGAAGAGCCCCGCTGCCCAGCGCCCGCCCGGTCACCGGGCCGTCCCTGAATTATTTAACGTGATCGCCCAGTAACGAGTCCGCTGCCTTCCCCTCTTCTACGTCCTGCACGTCTGACGTCACTTTTCTTTAATTAGGAGAAGTTATTTTTAGCCAACCTGGAGTAACCCCCCGCGCCTCGCAGCCTCGAGCTGCATCTTTTCTTAATTGTTGTGAGTTTGGTTCGGTTGGGTTTGGTTTGGTTGGTTTTTTAAAAAATATATTATCCTTCTACAATCGGGGCTTCGCCGGCTTCGCACACAAGCGGCAGCTCTCGACGGGCGTGAAGGAAACGCGTCGCTTTGTTTAGCAATTAAAAGCCTCCTCTGAGCAAGCCCCGGCGCAGAAAAGGCAAAGCGGCAGCGTCCCAGCCCACGGCTGCTCTTTTTTCTCTCCGGCCGTCGGGGGCCGGGACTCAGGTGGGGACAGTCCCGGAGCCTCCTCGCTCGGTGGGGCGAGGTGCTGCCCGGCCGGGGGCCGGGGGTGGAAGCACGTCGAGGGGATCCGGCCAGGTGCAGGCTTTCAGGCCACCTGCACTGCTATGATTCGGGTTTCCTTAAGGCTGAGGCCTAAAATGCATTTTGCTTCCAGGAAGACACAGGGGGGGAGGAAAAAAACAAAACACCAACCACAAACCCCAAGGAAATAAGCGTTCGCGGGGAGGGAGCAGAAGGGAAGCATGAATGGGAGAAAAAAAAAGGGGGAAAGAAAAAAAGAAAACAAACAAAAAAGAAAGAGAGAAAAGTAGCAAAAAAGGATGAAATGAAATAAAATAAAATATTAAAAAAAAAAGCAAAGAAAAGAGACACAGCAAATGAAGAATAAAATATCCTCCTGCACCAGAAGCCAGTGGCGGAACAGGGCACGGGCAGCGGTGGCCCCGCTGCTGCTCCTCGGCGGTAAATCCGAGAAGGGAAGCGGGTCGCCTCCGTGCCCCCCCCCCTCCCCCCCCCCCGCTAAATGGGGCCCCGCAGCAGCACCCGCTGCGCCGGGAGGAAGAACTTCCCCAGGAGCCCGGGATTTCTCCCGCGGCCTAAAGCCTGGGTGCCCCGGAAGGCTCGGCCTCGTCCAGGCGTTTTGTCCGGTGCCGCCTCTCCGGCGGCGAGCGGGGACGTTTAGTGGCACCTTGGCAGCCCCCCGGCAGCGCTCGGCCTCGGCTCCCCGCCGACCCGTCGGGGCTCAGCCCGCCCCAGGTCCCACTGCCGAGCTGCACCGTCCCGGGCAGCCTGGGAGAGGCTGCAGGAGCAAACACGTCCCCGGCAGCAAAAGGTCCCTCGTGTCTCCCGGGCCGCCCCGGTGTTGGTCCCGGTCCCGCGTGGTGCCGGTACCCGGGAGGCACCCAACTTCCCGGCGGGAACCGGCCCGACTTCGTCTCCCCGCTCTCTCCCGCCCCACCGACAGCTGGTCTGTCGTGTCCTCCCGCCCAGGGGCAAAAGTCCTCCCGCGCCCTCCCGCCTCCCCGGGGCCGCCCCGCCGAGCCGGCGATGCCCGGCCGCGACACTCACTCTGGCTGCCGTGCCGAGGGCAGGACGGCGGTCCCCGGGAGAAGCGGGCGGCGGGGGGCCACCCCCCCCGCTGGCGGGCGGGCGGGCAGAGGGGCGGGCAGGGCTGCCCCCGGCCGAGCAGCGGCCGCCGAGGCCCCCAGCCCCGGATGCGGGCCGGCGGGGGCGGCGGGGGTGGCTCTGCCCGGGCTCCTTGCGTCTTCCCGGCTGCTGCCGGTGCCGGCTCTGGTTGCTGGCCAGGAGCTGCCGCCGCCGGCAAGCTCTGCCCGCACTGACGTCAGCCCGGCAGCCTCCTATTCACTCCAACCATGGCGGAGAGGAGGAGGAGGAGGGAGAGGGGGAGGGGAGGAGGCGGGGGGAGGGAGGGGGAGAGGGGGAGGACGGGAGGAAGGCGGCGGTGGCGGCGGGGGTTGGTGGCTGGCAGGCATCGCGGAGCAGAAAGCACAGCCGCTCCGCCTCACCCCTGAATTACCCTCCGAGGATGGGGCTGCTCGGGGGAGGGGGGCCCTGTCATGTCCGTCCGCCCCCCCCCCCCCTCCCCGGTGAGACCCGGTGCCGCCCGCTCCCTCGGGGCCACCGCCGCTCACCTGGCGGGCCCGCCGGGCATCCCGTGCTGCCCGCGGCCCCGGGCAGCCCTTTCTCCGAGGGGACAGCCGTGGCCAGGCCCCCCCGCTGCAGCCCGGGAACCCCTTCGGCGCTGTGCCCGTTCCCTCAAGGACCCCCCGACCCCCGCCACGGAGAGCAGGGAAAGGAGCTACAGCCGCCCCCTGCTCTCCGCTGCCCGGGGCAGCTCCCCACCGCCCCCGGCCGCCGCCCCCGCTGCCCCGGCCCGGCCCGGCGCGGCCCCGCACCGCTGTCCAACTGCTGAAAGGCCCCGCCGCCCGGCCCGGCCCGGCCCGCCCGCAGCCGTCGGCCAGAGCCGGGGCACCACCTGCCCCCGGGCTGAGGCCACGGCCCTGGAGGTAGGGGTCCCTTCTGGAGCCGTGCCGGGCTGTGCCGTGCCGTGCCGGGCCATCCCCGCCCCGACGGTCAGGCCGAGCCCCGGAGACCGCTTCTCCCCGACAGCCGCAGCGCAGCTCCCGGCGGCCGCAGCGAGCTGGAACCGGGGCGCGGGCACGCAGGTACCGCCTGCGCATCCCTCCTCTGCTCCCCCTCCATTTCTATCTTCCTTATCTTCTTCACAGAATTAGACATACACTGCATCGCCTGCAGCCTTTGCAGTAAGGCAAAAAAAGCCCCCCAAAGCCCCCCCCCCCCCCCCCGAGCCCCTACTGGCACACCTTTGCTTCGCTTACGACCTCTCCTCCTCTTCCTTCCTGCGTTTAACCTGGCTCATATTTTTTATCTCCGATTCACTCCACCGATGCCCCGAAGCGGCTCTGGGGAGTCTCTCGGCGCCCCGATGAATACCCAGGTATCCCCAGACAGGTTTTCTATGTAGGAACAAATAAACCGATCGAGCCCCAGAGATCTGCAACAGCCGAACACGCCGCCTCGCCTTTACATTCGTGTTTTTAAATTCCCCCGTTATTTTCCTTTTTGCATCTGCGAGTTGCCACGAAAGGAAATATAACCCCAAATGCCACTGCCAGCAGAAACCGGAGGTCGTTGCCAAATTCCGTAGTATTTTATTTTAAAAGCAATTAACACCATTAAAAAAAAAAAAAAAAAAAAAAAAGCGTCTTCTCCTCTTCCCGGGGAGTGTAAGAAATCCTTTTGCTCACCCAGACTCGAAAACCTAATGGTATTGTCGTTAAACACGGAAAGGAGAATATTAAGAAATAGCAACACTCCCTCCCGAGCGCCCCCCCCCCCCCCCAGTTTATTTGCCCTAATAATTAATTCACAAGAGCTTAACTTCGGTGTAACCCTGGCGGTCTTTTCATTAAAAAATCCCCGCGTTTCCTATTGAATTAGCTCTGCTCCATTGTCGCTGAAATGAAGACGCCAAACCAACTTTTACCCCGAGCATTTTCTCACCAGCCCAAAGAAAAGTCTCTCTCCTTTTTCTTTTCTCCGATTTTTTCTTTCTTTCTTTCTTTCTTTTTTTTTTTTTTTTTTTTTTTTTTTTTTTTTTTAAATTTCAAGCACCCGGGCGATGGACGTGTCCTGCAATTTAACTACTTTCAAATTCTTTGTTCGGGTCCCACCGGGGCTCTATTGTCACCCTATTGAGAGAGCTTATTGCCAAGTCAAGCCTGAGAGAATTGAGACACACACGGGAGGAGCCCCGGGGGCTGGGAGCGGGCTCCGTGGGCTGCTCGGCACGGGGGGACCCCGGCCCAGCCCCGAGGGAGCGGGCAGGGCGCTGGGCAGGGGCTGCCTGCAGCCCCCGGCCCGGGGTAACCGGCACCGATCTCCCCGGGGCCTCAGCCGCCAAAGCAGCCCCGGCCCCGTAGGGCCCGCAGGAGCCCGGCCCGGGGGTGAGGATGGGGCAGCCCCGGCCTGGGTACCCCCCAGGATCGGGCTCCTTCGTACCCCCGAACTCCCCCTCCCTCAGCCCCCGCAGCGCCGGCACCGTCCGTGCCAGCAGCGCCCGGGCTCCGGTACAACCGCTGCGGGCAGGAGCGGGACTTACCTCGGATGCCCGCGGTGCCGCCAGCCTCCCTCCCTCGCCGGTTCTCCCTTAATCCCGAAAAGGAGGGTCCTCCCCCCTTCCTCCATCCCACCCCCGACCCCTCCACCTTGGAGCCGGCTCCCGCCTGCCTCCCCTCGCCCTCTCCATCGCTCACTTTGGGAGCTCTGGGACTCGTCTCCCGAGCAGGAAAACAGCGGGATGTGGGGGACTGCTTTTCTTTTCCCTTTCCCTTCCTTTCCCCCCGCCCGCCCCAAGATGTAAAAGGGGGTGCGAGCTGGAAAAGGGGGGTACGCGCCCCAGGGAAGGGTTATTTCAGGAGAAAAAAGCAGAAAGAGCGGTGCTGGGCACGGATTCCCACGTAAGCCCGTACGTCACCTATAAAATTTGCCCGTTTCTCCCGTTTCTTGGCTCCCGGGGGGGCGGCTGAGATACTTCTGCCTGCTGAGGGAGGGGGTGTTAAAACCCCGTTAAAAACGTCTTGCTCCAGCTGGGAGGGGAAGGCAAAGCCGGGGGATGCTGGAGGGCAGGGGCCGCTTCTCCGCTTCCCCCCCTGCCCCGGGGTGATGTTTGGCTGCCCCCTGCTCCCCCAAAACACCCACTCGCAGCCCACCTCAGCCCCTCGATGCCAAGGAGCGATGCAGGTTTACGGGGTCCCACGCCGTTCGCACTGGCAGGACCGCGGCGGGGAGGGGGGGGACGGCGGCCGTCTCTCCTCCGCTCCCCGCCGCGACCGGCGGCCTCTCCGCCGTGCCCCGGGGGAAGAGGAAGCCCTTGACCCCTGGCCCCGGGGGCAACGGGGTTAAACAAAGTCCCACCGCCCCATTATCCGACCGACAGCATCGAGCCCCCGGCGGGGAGCAGGGTCTCCAAGGGGGGGGAGGGGCGGGGGGAGATTCGCATCTCTCACCGCCTGTACCTGACCCCGACGGGGCACACCGGGATGGGGATGCTTTCCCGACAGAGAGACAAAAAGCCTAGGGGGTTAAAAATAAGAGGGACCCTACACACCCCATCCCGACTTCTGCGTTGCCATCAGCCCTGCTGAAACAGTGGATTTTGGGGTTTATTTCTTGTTTTTGGTTTTGTTTTTTTTTTTTTTACGGTGGTGATTTTTTTTTTTATAGTGGTGCCGCGCACTGCCGAACCTCCCTGCCCGCAGCCGGGTGAGGTACAGGCAGCCCCGGCCCAGTCCTGCCTGCGGGCACGGCTGCGGGGCTCGTTGTCAGCCCTGCAGAGCGCTGCCGCCAGAATAATTTCGGAGAGAATTAATTTTTTCTGTTGTTTAGGGGGGGGGGGGGAGATTTTTTTGGCCAGGCGGGTTTAGATTTTTATTTTATTTTTATTTATTTTGCGACCACGATAAAAGTAGGTAGATCAAAGACCCCAGATAAGAGGACATCGGCGTTAACACAATGCATCGGAGGGGAGAGCAAGTCACCCGCACCCAGGTCCTCCCCCAGAGCCGCTCCGTAGCAGGGGGGGTCCCCAAACTCTCCCGCTCAGAGCACCCCGAGCCCCGGAGCATCCCTCCCCGGCGGCTCGGCACCCCGCGCCCCCCCAGCTCCCCGCCGTGGCTGTGAAAGGATCGGGAAATCTCAAACCCCCGGTATGGCTGCGGGGTCTGAGCACGGGCCGTGGGGCTGGATCCTGCCCGGCTCAGGCAGCGGGGCCCTCCGCTGCTGGGTGAAACGCTGAAGCCCTGCCCCTGCATGGAGCCCCAGGCTGGGGAGCGGTGGGTATTTTGGGGACACCGGAGGGCTGTGAAATGCATTCAGAGCGGCAGAAAACAGCATCTCGGCGTGTGTGTGTGCCTTTCCCCCCGCCCCACCCCCCCGCATGCTGGTGCTACCTTTTCGGAGAGGAGGGGGCATAGGTGACCTCCCCCGCTCTGGTCCTGCACACTCGAGGGGAGGGAGCTGTGCGGCCGGAGGATTGGGAAGGGGGGGCACACATCGGGTTTGGAGCTGCGCGGGGACCAGGAGGGGCGAAGGGGCGAGTCACAGTGCACGGTGCCCCCGCGGGAGCGCAGGGCGGGACGGGGCCGCGGCAGTACCCGCGCCCCGACGGCCCCGGACCCGTGGGAACCGGCCCGACCCGGCCGGCAGCGGCGGGGCCGCAGCGCCACCTGGCGGCTCGGCGCGGCACGGCATGGTGCGGTCTGGCATGGCTCGGCGCGGCACGGCACCCTACAATGCCAAGGCCACGTTGGCCTCTGTCAGGAGCCACCTTCCCGGCCAGAAGAGCCTCTGCGGTGGCCAGGGGCCCTACACCCACCTGCCCGGACCGCGGCACCTCCTGATCCCTTTCCCCGCACCCTACAGCCCCTTCCCTGCACCCTGTGGCACCCCACATCCCCTGTCCTGCACCCCATGGCAGCCCACATCTCCTCCCCCGGCCCCTACAGCCCCTTCCCTGCACCCTATCGCACCCTAAATCCCCTTGCCCACACCGTTACCCGGCTCCTTTTGTCCCACGCCCCCGCCGTACCCAGCTGCCCCGGCCGCGGTGAGCCGCCCCCGCCGCCCTGGGGCTTCGCGCTGGGGGTCCCTGGGCCCCGAAGGCGGGCGGAGCGACTGCACCCCGCACCCGGCTGGCACCCCCCCGGTGCGGGTCGGGTCACCGCCGCCGTGCCCCAGGGCCGCCCGGCCCCACGCGTGTCACAGGCGCGGTCGATCCTAGGCTCCGCGCACGCAGCCGCCCGCCGCCTGTTTCCCCGCCTCCCGCGAAAGGCACGAGCAAAACGCGAACGGTGCGCGCGGTGACCCGGTACCGGTCCGGCAGCAGCGCCGGGGCCGACGCCAGTTTCCGCCCACAGACCACGGGGCGGGCGGAGGGAGCAAAACAGGCAGTGCCGAGCGCGGCGCTCCACGCCGACCGCGGCAGGACTCGAACCTGCAATCTTCTGATCCGAAGTCAGACGCCTTATCCATTAGGCCACGCGGCCGCCGCTGCTCCTGCTTTCCCGCGCGGCCTACTGAGCCAACCGCCGGTGGACCGTACCATGACCGCCGGGGGGGGTGGTGGCGGGGCGGGATGGGACGTCAGCGCGGCCGGAAGCTCCCCCGGGCGCCCCTGTTCGGAGCCGCCCCCCGGCCCAGGCCCGGGCTGCGCGCGCCGGCAGCAGGTGGGTGCCCGGGGCGAGTTGGTGTGGGGGTGGGGGTGCACGGGGGTGCACGGCTGCCTGCCTTGCACAGCTGCGAGGGTGCGTGTACGTGGCTGCAGGGGTGTTGCACGACTGCGGAGGGTGTTGCACGGCCGCGGGGGGGGTTGTTGCATGGCCGGGGGGGCGTGTTGCACGGCCGCGAGGGGGGCGGGTGTTGCACGGCCGCGGGGGGGATGTTGTACGGCCGCGAAGGGGGGGGGTGTTGCACGGCCGGGGGGGCGGGTGTTGCACGGCCGCGGGGGGGGGTGTTGCACGGCCGCGAAGGGGGGGGCGTTGCACGGCCGGGGGGGCGGGTGTTGCACGGCCGCGGGGGGGGGGTGTTGCACGGCCGCGGGGGGGGATGTTGTACGGCCGCGAAGGGGGGGGTGTTGCACGGCCGGGGGGGGCGGGTGTTGCACGGCCGCGGGGGGGGTGTTGCACGGCCGCGAAGGGGGGGGCGTTGCACGGCCGCGGGGGGCTTGCACGGCTGGGCAGCCCGGCCTCCCCCGCCGTGCGGTGCCGCGGGCCCCGGCTGTGCCCAGCCCGCCCCACGCTGTTACTCTCTCCGTGCAGCTCCGTGCTGGCAGCGCATCCCGGGGCGGGCAGGGATGAGGCGCTTGCTCTGGAGGAGGCCAGTGGCCACCAAGCCCCAGCGATGCACCTCCAGCTCCTCCGCCAGCCTCCCGCAGCCGGAGAGCCCGAGCCAGGAGCCCGCCGAGGGCCAGCGGCGCGTGAACCCCCTCAACATCCAGATGCTGTCCAGGACCCTCCACGAGCAGATCTTCCGGGGGGCCCAGGTCCACCACTCGGAGGCGGAGATCCAGAGGAGCGTGGAGCACCTGCAGCGCCATGACCTGTGGGGCAAGGAGACCTCCATGCTGCCCGACGTGGACCTGCAGCTGCCCCACATGTACGGGGATAACATCGATGAGCACTTTCGCCTTCTGGCACAGAAGCAGAGCTTGCCCTACCTGGAGGCGGCTCATGAGCTGCTGCAGTGCACGCTGCCCCCCATGCCCGCCCAGTGGGCCTGGCAGCTGGGCTGGACCCGCTACAGCCCCGACGGCCGGGCAGAAGCTGTTGACTTCCCCAAGGAGCGAGCGATGGTGCTGGATGTGGAGGTGTGCGTGGCTGATGGCCACTGCCCGACGCTGGCCGTGGCGGTCTCGCCGCATGCCTGGTGAGATGCAATGCCAGCAGTGACGCAGGCGGGGGGTCGTGGCAGCGGGGGGACAGCTTTGGGAAGGATGGGGATGCTTCTGAGTGGAGCCTTTTCCAGCAAACCGCTGCTGGCTTGGGGGGAGAACAGCGGAGCTCTAAAGCATGGCTGTGGGATGTGTGTCCTGGTTAGCCAGCACAGTGCTCCCCGGGGTCGATCGCCTCCCTCAGAGGGGCTCCTGCTCGACACCCCATGGCACAGCAGGGGCTTTTGGTGCTGGGAACCCATACTTTGATTTTTACAGCTGTGGGATCCCACATGTCCCTCTGCAGGTACTCATGGTGCAGCAAGCGGCTGCTGGAGCAGCGGTATTCCTGGTCCAGCCACCTCACCCTGGCCGACCTCATTCCTCTGGAGAGCCCGGCAGGTGCTGGCTGTGCTGGCAAGCAGGACTGGCTGGAGAGAGTGGTGGTGGGACACAACGTGGCCTTCGATCGGGCATTCATCAAGGAGCAGTACCTCATCCAGGTAATCCACAGTGCCATTGCTTCATGCCAGCAGCTGCAGTTTGTTACTCAGATGATAATTTGCATTGGTTCTTCGGGCTCATTTCGGCAGATGCTGTTGTCCACAGAAACACCAGGGCTGTGCTCGCCTTGTCTTGCGGAACAGGTTGAGGTTGGATCCCTTTAGAGGGAGATATTCTTGCAGCCCGTAAGGTTGCTGGAGCTTGCAGGGTTGCAGCTGGGGATGTGGCAGTAGCCTTTAAGCAGCTGACAGCCTGTGCTGGGGGTGCTCTTGGCTCTCAAAGGAGGGCTGCCGGGAGGCAAAGCTTTGCCTTGACAAAAGCAGTCTGAGCAGAGGACTTGCAGCTCTGTAACACAGGGCAGTGCTTGCTGGCAGCTACAGGAGATTTGGCAGCACATTTCTCTTCCAGCATATCCCAAACCATCTCTTTTCTCTCTCTTGGCCTGTCCCAGGGCTCCCGGTTACGTTTCCTGGACACCATGAGCATGCACATGGCCATCTCGGGGCTGACGGGCTTCCAGCGCAGCCTCTGGATGGCTGCCAAGCATGGCAAGAGGAAGGGGCTGCAGGAGGTCAAGCAACACATGAAGAAAACACGCAGCAAGATGGAGGGGCCAGCTGTGAGTAAGGGAGCTGAGCCGCTGCCAGTGGCGTGGGTGGCAGGGGACCATTTGATTCTGTAACAGGACTGCTTGATTCTTTAATGGAACTGTTTGCTCCTGTACTGGGACCACCTGCTGCTCTACTGGCAGAGTAGGAGCTGTTGGAGCAGCTCTGCTGGGTGAAGCTCTCCCAGTACCTTGCAGATGAGGTGGCGCTGGTTTAAAACGGGGCAGCAGCATCGTTTACCTCTCCTGATCTCGGCCGTGGCCTGTCCTTGTCCCACGCTGTCTGACCCTGTGTTGTTCGCAGATTACTTCCTGGGACTGGGTGCACGTCAGCAGCATCAACAACCTGGCAGACGTGCACGCGCTGTATGTCGGGGGGGAGCCGCTGGAGAAGGAGGCGCGGCAGCTCTTTGTGAAGGGGACCATGGCCGACGTCAGGAGTCACTTCCAGGTGTGTATGGCCATCCCAGCATCCTGACGGGCAGTGGGAGTGGGGTGGGAGTAGCTGCTGGTGTGGTTTCCATTTTGCTGCCTTTTCTTGCGAGGGCTTCGGGTGTGTGTGGGGCTGTGGTGTCCCCCATCCTCCCGCAGCCCCAGTGCCTTGCCCTGCGCTGGCAGAGGGGTGGCTGCTTTGCCTGCTCTCACCTCCCTCTGCTCCCAGGACCTGATGTCGTACTGTGCCCACGATGTCCAGGCCACCCACGAGGTGTTTCAGGAGCAGCTGCCACTCTTCATGGAGAGGTGAGAGACGCCGAGCTGGCTGGTGTTGGCCAAGGGGGCTGCAAGCTTGGCCAGCAGCAGGGAAGCTCCTGGTCCCTCTGGGGATGGGATGTGGCTCCTCTTGTCCTTAGGCTGGTGGTGGGAAGTTGGGGGGCCCTGAACACCTTTTCAGGAGAGACTTCAGACACCACCACCACCACCCTGCCCCTGTAGCTGAGAAGGAATAGACAGCACAGCGTGGCTGGAGGAGGCGAGCAGACTTAGAGGCAGATCAGTGATACAACTTAGGGGTTATTGCACAGGGTTTTAGGGCAGCAGCTTTTGTGCAGGGCAGGCAGAAGGTACAGGGATCCTCACGGGTTTAGGGGAAGAGCATCGAGGGTTGAATGAGTCTGGGAAACCATAGGTAAAGATACATTGATGTCGTAGTCTGGTGCTTCTAGGGCAAATCCCCTCCAGTAGACCTCTAATTCCTTGCTGCTTTGGGCCCTAGGTGTCCCCACCCTGTGACGTTTGCAGGGATGCTGGAGATGGGGGTGTCCTACCTGCCAGTCAATGGGAACTGGAAGAGGTACCTGGATGATGCTCAGGGAGTCTATGAGGAGCTGCAGAAGGAAATGAAGAAGTCCCTGATGAACCTGGCCAACGATGCCTGCCAGCTGCTACATGAGGACAGGTACCCATGGGCTGGAAGTGCCGGTCCAGCTGCTTGCAGGACAGAGACCAGACACTGGGTGGTCCTTGGGGGTCTGTGGGTGGGTGCTGGGGATGGGAGCACATCACAAAGCTGTGGTGTGACAACAGTGTATTGGTAGGTACAAGGATGACCCTTGGCTCTGGGATCTTGAGTGGGACACGCAGGAGTTTAAGCAGAAGAAGAATCCGAAGAAGAAGAAGAAGAAGGATCAGGATGGGAACAGCAAAGCCCCCCTGGCAGCAACAGGCACAGATGGGTCCACGCAGGAGTGGCAGGAAGGTGAGTGCAGCTGGTCCCCAGGGATGAGGGATGCTTGAGGGATGCCCTCCCGTGGGCACCCAGGTGAAGGGATGTGCTGGCAGGGTGAAGCATCTCTGACCTGTGTCCCTCTGCTGGGGCATACAGTGGGGTGGCACGGAGGGCTCTTTGACAGCCCATCTTCCTTGCCTCACCAGATCCTGGTCCCCCCAGCGAGGATGAGGAGCTGAAAGCCCCAGCAAGCCAGGTCTGCTTGGAGCATCTGAAGGAGACGGTCGCGCTGCAGCCCAAGAGACTCCAGCACCTGCCAGGCCATCCGGGGTGAGTTGGGGACCCTGGGTGTCCCCGGGGCTTGCCCTGCCCTCTCTAACCCGTCCCTGCTGCTCCCCAGCTGGTACCGCAAGCTGTGCCCGCGCCTGGAGGAGTCAGGGTGGGTGCCAGGACCCAGCCTCATCAGCCTGCAGATGAGGGTGACCCCAAAGCTGATGCGCCTGGCCTGGGATGGCTTCCCCCTTCATTACTCAGAGAAGCATGGCTGGGGCTACCTGGTGCCAGGGCGGCAGGACAATTTGCTGGCAGCCTCCTCGGAGACAGAGGGCTCCCCCTGCCCACACAGGTGAGAGGAATATAGTGGAGTGCCCCACTGGGGGCTGCCCCGCGGTGGGGTTTGGGAGCTCCCTGGGACCTTGCCCAGGTGGTGACACACAGAGCCCTCTCCTCTCCCCTGCCAGGGTGATCGAGTACCTGTACAGGCAGCACTGCCTGGAGAAAGGCAAGGAGCAGCCCCCAGTGCTGGAGGCTGCTGTGGAGGACGAGCTGCTGGTGATGGACAGCAGCACAATGTGGCAGAAGGTGAAGAAAGGGATGGAGGGTCTCTCGGTGGGAGAGAGAGATATGGGCTGCACTTCTTCCCATGTGCATGTGAAAACCAGCCCCATGTGTGGCTCCAGGGGCTGGAAGTAAGAAATTTCCTGTAATAAGTGTTAAAGTGCTGGAGAATTAGCGTTTGACCTGGCTTCCTCCGCTGTCCCTCTCTGCTGCAGGTGGAGGAGCTAGGCCAGCTGGAGGGGGACGTGGAGGACAAAATAGGCAGAGCAGAGCCGAGCCTGGCACAGGTAAAAGGGGTTTCCTGCGGGATGGAGTGGTGGGTTGGTCACTCTTCCCGTAACTTCCCTCTCCCACCATGCCCAGGGTGTTCCTGGCATCACCTCGCATGGCTGGTCACAAGAAGGGATGGAGGAGCTGCATAAGCTGCCAGAAGTGAGGAGCCAGCCCTCATACCACCACGGCAATGGTCCCTACAATGATGTCAACATCCCTGGGTGCTGGTTCTTCAAGCTGCCCCACAAGGCGAGTTGGGTGCTCCTGGGGCTCTTCCTGAGGGCTTCCCAGTCACCCTGCATCCCAGCTCCCCTGGTCCTGCTGCACAGCTGTGTTACCTTGCCTGTCACCCGAGTGCTGCAGCACTCCTGGGACCCCTGGGATCTTGTTCCATGGGACCGGGTGGTGGAGATGCATCACTAGCTGGGGCAGGAGGCACAGAGCTTTACTGATATTTAGTGGTGGCACACTGAGCTCTGGCACCTCTTTTGCTGCTAAAGGACGGGAACGATAACAATGTGGGAAGCCCTTTTGCCAAGGATTTCCTGCCTCAGATGGAGGATGGCACCCTGCGGGCTGCCGTGGGCCGCACCCACGGGACCAGAGCCCTTGAGATTAACAAAATGATCTCATTTTGGAGGAATGCTCACAAGCGGATCAGGTGAGCAGCTGCTTTCAGCTGAATCATGACATCCTGCAGGTAGAGGCTGCGTTGCAGCTGGGGGAGGTTGTGCAGATGTCGGGGGCTCAGCATCTCACCTGCTGCATGTTCCCCCCAGTTCCCAGATGGTGGTGTGGCTGAAGAAGGGGGAGCTGCCTCGTGTGGTGACCAGGTATGGCGGGGAATGGCCCCAGCTGGGACTGTGGTCCCCTCTGTGCCGCACCGGGAGGGCTCTCGCAGGATGATGCTCTCACGCTCACCTCTGTCCCAGGCACCCTGACTACAATGAGGAGGATGATTACGGAGCCATCCTGCCGCAGGTGGTGACCGCAGGCACCATCACCCGGCGGGCGGTGGAGCCCACATGGCTGACGGCCAGCAACGCCCGGGTATGGCCACCCTTGGGTCCCTGTGGGGGTGTTTGGGGGCACCCTCTGTGTGCTTTGGACTTGTGGGAGCAGGCTGGGTTGGAAGTAGGAGTTGAGGCTGGGTGCTGGGTTTGAGGGGGCAGGGCTGGTGCTGGGGCCCTTCTCTTGCTGATGTGCTTGGGAGAAGGGAAGGAGTCAGCAGAGGCTCCTGAGCTTCAAAATTTGGTGAAAGGAGAAAACATGGAAGCACTGGTTTCTGACCTTCCCTAAGCTCCCCATCTTCCACGCTGGAGGAGCCCAGGGGGCGTAACCAAGTGGGTGATGCCCCATGTATACGTTAAACCTGGTTTTGACTTTCGGAGCAAAATTTAGGGGCATAGGGAGCGCCATGCTGGCAAGCCACAGCTGCGGGAGGAAGGCTGCTCCTCTGCCGCTGAAGAGGTGAGGCGCGGGCTGAGCTGGGAGTTGTGTCCCACAGGCCGACCGGGTGGGCAGTGAGCTGAAAGCCATGGTCCAGGTTCCACCCGGCTACTCCCTGGTGGGCGCGGATGTGGATTCCCAGGAGCTCTGGATAGCTGCTGTCCTTGGCGAGGCGCACTTTGCTGGCATGCACGGTGAGCTGGGGCTGCGCTGCGGGGGAATGGCTTTAGTGGGTAGTGGGGTGATCCCCTGAGCCTGGTCCCGTTTGGTGTCTGACCCCTGATGCTCTCCCGCAGGCTGTACGGCCTTCGGCTGGATGACTCTGCAGGGGAAGAAGAGCAACGCGACAGACCTGCACAGCAAGACGGCCACCACAGTGGGCATCAGCCGGGAGCACGCCAAAATCTTCAACTACGGGCGCATCTACGGGGCTGGGCAGCCCTTCGCTGAGCGGCTGCTGATGCAGTTCAACCATCGGCTGACACAGGAGCAGGCTCGTGAGAAGGCTCAGCGGATGTATGCGGTCACCAAGGGTGTCCGGAGGTAGGCGGTGCCTGGGGAGGTGGAGGGTGAGCGGGGACAGGGATGGTGGCAGTGTCCCACGGGACCTTGGCATGGGTCACTCTCCCCTCCAGGTTTCATCTCTCTGAGGAGGGAGAGTGGCTGGTGAGGGAGCTGGACCTGACTGTGGACAGGGCGGAGGATGGATCAGTGTCAGCCCAGGATGTCCAGCAGCTCCAGAGAGAAGCCATGAAATGGTGAGATGCTCCAACCCCACATGTCTCTGGTGGCATCAGGATGTGAGGTGGAGGGAGCTGCAGCCCCACATGCAGTGGGCAGAGAAGGGAGATGGGGCTGGGTAGTTCAGTCCCTTCCAGCTCCCTCCCCCAGGGCTGAGTAGGTTTGATCCGGGGGCTCTTGGTCTCTCCCAGTGAGCAGTTACCAGTAGAAGGCTACAGGGGCTCATCCAGCTGCCCCAAAACCAGGAGAGGGTGTTTGAGATTCTCAAACGGGGCCAGCAGCCTCCTCCCCCACTTCTAGCAAACCTCCCCTCTGCCCCACCAGCTCCCGGAGGAAGAAGAAGTGGAACGTGGTGGAGCACCGTGTGTGGTCTGGAGGCACTGAGTCTGAGATGTTCAACAAGCTGGAGAGCATTGCCTTATCCCCCTCCCCACAGACACCGGTGCTGGGCTGCCACATCAGCAGGGCCCTGGAGCCCGCCGTGGCCAAGGGGGAGGTAAGGACATGGCTCTGTGCTGCTGCGCTTGTCTTCTCCAAAACGGCAACCCCATGTTCAGCCCTTATAGGCTGGAGACCCAGTAGGCTCTTGGAGCCATGCAAGAAGCCCGTTGCCCCTTTTCTCGATCTGCATGCCATCAAGAAAACCCAACCGCCCTGAGCCTAACACTTCTTCCAGGAGCTCTCCTGTCCTGGGACCAGGCCCTGGACCCCAGTGCTCTCTCAGCGTCCGTCCGTGTTTCCTTTCCCCAGTTTCTGACCAGCAGAGTGAACTGGGTGGTGCAGAGCTCGGCCGTTGACTATCTGCACCTCATGCTCGTTGCCATGAAGTGGCTCTTCGAGGAGTTTGACATCAATGGGCGCTTCTGCATCAGCATCCACGATGAGGTGCGCTACCTGGTCCAGCAGCAAGATCGTTACCGGGCAGCCCTGGCCCTGCAGATCACCAACCTCCTCACACGGTGAGATGTGACTCCTGGGGACAAACACCAGTGCCTCTGGGGTGGGACAGGGCAGGCTCAAGCGACTGGGGTGACAGCAGAGGTGTTAGCTTTGCCCGCAGCAGGCTGGTGCAGAGCCGTTTTCTGCTCAAGGGCAGTTGGCAGTGCTGGAGGTTGCAGTTCCTTCAGGTGTGACCTGGGTGGCTATAAATGGAGCTGGGCTTTGGCTTCCAGGGATAATGTGCTGGCAAGAGGGGGATCTCATCAGCTTTTGGCTCCTGCAGCGCTGGTCCCAATCGTTCAGCTCTGCTGAGATGCCAGCGCGTTGCGTCCTGCTCCCTTCGGGTCTGCAGCCGTGGCGTGGCAGCAGCCCTTGGGCTCGATGGAGCAGCCGGGAGCCTGCAACTGTCCCCATCCCTTGTCTCCCCCCCGCCCTCAGGGGACAGCAAAGGGGCATGGCTCCTGCTGCTGCGAGCACCAGCGCAGCTGCCCCTCCCGCAGCAGGGGCTGTTCTTGCTGCTTCCCTGCCCCAGCAAAGTGAAGCTCAGCCTAGAAAGCTCCTGACCTCACGGGGTCCCTTCGCTCCGGCTGTGGCACAGCCAGCTTTGCCAGGTCCCCTTCCCGCACTGTGGGGCGTTCGGTTATCTGGGAGCTGGCTGAAGTGGAGGTTTTCTGCTGCGCTGAGGCAGGGATACAGCAAACAGCCTCTCTGTGCTGGTTTGTGGCTTTGTGCCGGCTCCTGCAAGCACAGGGCTTCCTGCTGGGAAAATCCAGCACCTGCTCTGCCATTAGCCAGCTGCGAGGGGCTGGGTTCTTCCTTTCTTCCGAGGAGGCTCAGTGTACCCGTACGCTGTTCCTCCCACATCCACTTTGGCAATACCTGACCCTTGTGCCACGTGGTACTTAAAAAGCACCTTGTCTCCCAGCTGCTGAGTGACGTGGGTGCGAGGTGACCTGTCATCGATGGCTGGCCAGTGCTTTGTGAGGCTGCGGCTGATCACACCCAGGTGTGACAAGGCTAAGGGTGATGTAGCACCTTCCCACCTGGTCTTTTGTTCTTCCAGGTGCATGTTTGCCTACAAACTCGGCCTCCAGGATCTGCCGCAGTCGGTGGCTTTCTTCAGCGCAGTGGATGTTGACCAGTGCTTAAGGAAAGAGGTGACCATGAACTGCGTGACGCCATCAAACCCAACCGGGATGGAGAAGAAGTACGGCATCCCTCAAGGTGAGCGACGCCGGCGCGAGCTAACCCCGCCGCAATCCCTGCTGCACAGGGCTCCCCAGCTTAGGTGGAACATGTGGCCTGAGCAGTCGTTCCCCGAGGGCAGAGGTACCTCGAGAGCCCCTTGCTTCTGACCCATCGCAGCCGCTCCCCTGGTGCCAGCCCCTCCCTACCCTCTTCCCTTTCTTGATCCTCTGAGTTTGTGCTGCAGCTTCCACATACCTGAGTGACGAGCTGGGCCTGGCTCGGTTACCCCCCCGCACCTTTGCTTTGAGCCCTCCTGTGCACCAGGTCGCATTGCTGCCTTTCCGACATGAGGCACCTCAACAACTTTGTATATATTGCCCACCCTTAAGGAACTTTTATTAGGAGGTTACAGACAAAGGGTGCTTTTAGAAACAGGACTTTTGTTCTGCGGGCAAAAAAGGCACTTCTGTTTTCACCAAGAACAAGGCAAATTAAACAAGTGCATTGCATCAAGGTCAGCAAAAACACAACAGCAAAACCAGCCTCGCCCCAGGAAGCTGTTGCCTCTCTGCTTCTCAGGAGCTGCCCCCAGCAGGCAGCTTCGACTCCAAGGCAGAACAGCTCCTGTTTCCAGCTTCCTACTGGTGCTGGCTGTTGTGTTCACACCACCGCACAAAGCAGAACTTTGAATAAATTTAGGGCTTTTTGTGCTATGCGCTCTGAACTAAAGCAAATCATGACCGTCACTCTCTTATGTTACGCAGTCTCTGTACTGCAGAATGCAGGGAACTGATTGTCCCATTGTCTTCCAGGAGAAGCTCTGGATATATACCAGCTAATTGAAATAACCAAAGGTTCACTGGAGAAGAAATAATGACGCTAGAGTGCCAGAATGACAATTGTCCAGATTGCGTGCCAGGGCCTGGCTGTCCTTTCAGAAGGTGATATTTTGGCAAGGACTGATCCCGGTCACTCAGTTTCCTTTTTGCTGTAAGAAGGGATGTTGGTGGGGAAGAAGATTTTGATAGCAGCACCTTCGAAGAGCAGAGGTGCTTCTGAGGGCAGCAGCCAGCTGTAAAACCCAAGACGGGGCCAGAAGCGCTGCTTGCGCACCCGTGGGCACAAAGGAGGAAGTCATACGAGTACTTGGCTGGTTGTTTCTCTTGCCATCAGCTCTGTACACGCAGTTGTCCCAAGACCAAGGCGAGTCTGCCACAGGCGCTGTGGGAGGAGGCGGCAGCAGCAACCCCAGCTTTACTTTTTTCGCTGTCTCTTCTTTTTGGGTTCCTGGTTCTCATCTGTCTGCTCCGCTGTGCTGCTCTGGAGGGGGTGGGAGACAGCAGCAGTACACAATGTGATTGGTTTTGTGTGATTAGTCTAAGCAATGTTTACGTAAAGCAAGAAACCAGATGTACAGAACAGGATTTGACTCTCTTCCTCCCTAACAAAATGACCTGCCTATGCAACTCATCTCACCCACTGAGACTTTCCCTATAGAACCCCCACCCCACCCCAATTAATACTGGAACTTAGACCACAGATTATCAATGGCACAGGAGAGGGACCGTTTGTGCTGGGGTTTGGGTTGTTGAAACACTCAGGAAAATATGGACAGAAGCACCAATAAAAACCTGGACAATCAGCAAAGTAAATTGTTTATTTTTTTTATCCAGCACAGGTTGCGCTACTTTCGCCAGCACTATCTGGTAGAGGAGGTGGGTCTGAGGAGAATTATACCCTGCAGAGTTTGCTCTGCCAGGTGTTGATTTACAAAAGTCAGCCTGGATGCAAAACCACTTTCCATGGTGCAAAACACCACCACGCTGCAAAGGTCTGGTCCCGGCAAGCCAGTAGGTCCTCAGAGGTAACGCTGATAGACCACTCTGCTTGCTAAGGCAAACAACAAGGTGTTAAGAGCAGTCTCACTTCCCTAAGACCAGAGATACAGACAACTGGTGCATGGAAATAGAGGTTACTCAAGGCAAGGGGGTGTTAGCCAGACTAACTGTTTACTCCTTTGTATCAGGTTAGGTGTTAGAGCTAATCCAGGGAAGACAAACTGTCCTAACTTCACATTTGCCTGCACAGCTGACAAACACAGCTGGCCTCAGAAGAGGAGGAAATCTATCAGTAAAAGCAGCTAAATGAGTTCTAACCTGGTCGTTGTCTGGCTCGTTTTCAGCATCCCTTGTGTTACGCTCTCGTAACGCGCTGTCTAGCATGGATGCGTTGATGCGGAAGTCCCGGGAGGTGCTTAGCTTCATGTATTGCATCAAGTTCACCTGCAGCAACCAGCGGGAGAGGACATTATGCTATTAGCATCTTAGTTTTCTACACTGCCTAGTCCTTTGCACAGCACTGGAACAGAACCCATCACAGTAATAATGCAGGACTGAAGCAAAAGGTAGGTGACAAAGCACCTGCCTCCACACAATCCTGTGGCCCATTTTTGTTTTCCTAAAAGCCAAGTGATTGCCCGTGTCTCTCAGTCTCATGATGTACCTCATCATGGTACATGTCTCTAGGCAGCTGGCGTTAAGTGGGCAAGTTTTTGCTCAGCCAGAAACCACACGATGTTAGGTCACCGGCAGTACTGCCATTGGCACCTGCTGGCATCAGCATGGCAGTAATTCAGTAGTGTTGGGCCATGAGCTTGGGCAAAGGCCGACAGAGGTGCAAGGTCCTTACACCTTCTTAATCTGAACATTAACAGAAACTTTGAAAGGTGGACCAGCAATAGCCCCCCACCATGCCATTGATCCCACTGTTCCACTGAGTTTAGGTCACAGAAGAGCTCTGCTTTATGTTACCTTTGTTTTCTTGGAGAGATGGATAAGGAACTTCTCATACTGCTCTATTGCAAAAATCAGGTTTGGGATTGGCTTGGTGTCCCGAAGCACCTTAGCCTGGAACGCAGAAGGAAGTGTGACAGAGCAGATTTGGAAGTGAACAATGACACTGTAGCATGACATGAAGACCACAACACTCCCAGTTTAGAAAAGTGTCTTCAGTAGCCTTGCTCCATACCAGTCCTGTCCCAGCAAGCCCTGCCAGTGTTGTTACTGGTTCTAAAATTGGCTCTCACGATGGTTCTGCAGCAAGGCTCTCCCATCTATTCTTTTGTACTTTGCCTGCAGTCCACAGCCCTGATATGCCTGACAGCCATCAGGGCAAGAGTTCTCTGCTCCAGCTCTGCAAAGGCGTCACAAGCATATACCTTCCATGCAATGAGCACGTTGATGTTTCACCATATTTTTGTCCTGTTTATTTACCACCACTAATGTTTGTTTCCCATGGCGACAGTGGTAAAAAAAAGTACATGCAGCATTTCAGCCCATTTCTACACACTCAGGAAATTACTGGGAAGATCATGCTTGTGGCTTTTAAACCCTTAAGATCACAGGAATGTCTGGGACAACTGATGAGACAGAGGAAACGCTGGCTGGGAGCACAAAGGACGTAAAAGACCCGGAACCTACCAGCTGGCTCAATTGTTCCCAACCAAATCATCCAGTTATTCTCAACTGCCTTGCTTTAGCAGAATCCACTACTTCATCTTTAAATGTACTAAGAAAATTAAGAAACACTGAAACAGAGTGCACTATTGGTTCCAGTAAGTTAGCCCATTTCTGTAATTTCATAGCTTACCCCAAATGATAAAATACCAGGCAAGACAGACTATCCAGACTTGACCTTTATTTCATGTCTGTGGCTTTTAGGCTGCATTTAGCGAAGGTGGCATTTTTCTTGGCTTTTTCTGGTTGTTTTTTATTTGTTTGTTTGAGGTTTTTTATACTTCTCTCTGAAGTTAAGGCAGATTAAATTTGATTTTTACTTAAGGGCCCAAATGACAATTTGTCATTGGTGATTTGTAAGAAGCCACCAGGTAACACAAGCCTTGAGGTAGGATCCCAAGTTCAAATACAGCCCATATTCTAATAGAGAGCGAGTCAATCTTACCATGACTGTGGAGATTGCAGCAGCTTCATCCTCTTTCTTCCTTTTCTTCTCTTCTGCAAAGCTTAAGCTCTCACTGTGGATGTTCTGGAGGAGGATGCCAAAAGATGTGGTATTAGAGGATAAGCAGGGAAGAAAAGCCAGAGAAGTCTTTGCTCTGGCCAGCTAACAGCATTACCAGCTAGATGACAGAAAGGTAGTGATACAAGAAGGATGGAACTGGAAGTAATCTCAAAAAAAGAAGGAAAATAAAATGAACGTCATAATTTATACATTCAGAAATGTGTGAGAAGTCGCCAGGAATGCTAGCTCTGCACACCCCTCCACCCTCCCCAATATGCTACCCCTCTTGTACAGTTCTTGTGGTCCTCACTCCAGCATCCGATTCCTCTCCAAGCAGCTAAATCCCCATCTCTGGCACTGCAGTCTTTGGCACCCACATTATTTTACACTGTGGTGACTGCAGTGTTGTTGACCTTTATTTGCCATTGTGGTTAACAGCAGTACTAACGTCATCCAAAAAAACGCCACATGAACAGAGGGGGGAAAAAAAACCAACTAAAAACCAGCTCCTCAAACACTCTTCCTTCCCTGCTCAAGCAGAAAGCAGCACGCTCGGTCCCAATGGTGCTCAAATGTCTTATGCTATTATTTGACATGGTAAAGCTTGAACGGTAGGAAACTCAAGTCATGTCAAGAGGATTAATAATCCCCAAAGGTGCCCATATCCTGCAGTTGATAACAGCACTCAGCTTCAGATTGACTGTGATTTTGCCAGTTAATGTAGGCCTTACCTGTACATATGTAATGAATGAGTAACACTGTGGGGTCAAATGGGAACCCGAGAGCTTCACCTGCGAAGAAGCAGAGAGGTTGGCGTTACTCCTAACTTAAGGCAATGAGCCATTCCCTCCAGCAATTTGCTCACACTCACCAGTTTTTCCAGCCTTCCGGGAATCGTATTGGAGGTACTGCGACAAGCTTGGATATACTGCAAGGAAAACATGACAGAGTCTCTTCTAGGTACACTGTTCCCATCCTGCAACATGTACTTCCAGGCAGGGCTCAAAGCAGCTTATCCAATGGCACAGTGGCAAGGGCAGAATTTGCGAGAATTATCCTCCCCAGTGGCCTGCTACATCCCAGATGCCATGTCTGCATTCCTAGAGCTGAGAGCCCTCTGGGGTATTCACCACCTTGTCTAAAACGAGCTCCCAGTGGCCAGGTCTGATGCTTCCAGCCTTAGATAGGAATGAGTGGCTAGGGCAGGACTGCGGAGCACTGCGAGAACCCTGCTAGTGCTGTCCATCATGGCACACTGCTGCATACAGGGGAACCGACAAGGTACACTGGAAAGAGCCAGTCCAAGACACGCACAGCCAAATTCAGCTGGAGAGCAGCTTTCCTTTACCTCCACTGGCACAACTATCACTGCTCAGAAAGGTCACAAAATTGAGGGCACGAAAGCTAAAGGAATGACTCAACTCCTGCAAGAGATCAACAGCCAGTCCTGAGCATAGCTGCTGCCAGGGGTCACTGTGAGCTTGCTGTAGCAGATGGGGGAAAAGTTTTTAGATCCTAGCCAGTCCCCTGTCAGCACAGCAGCACTCACATGTTTGATGAGGGAGGTGAGAATTGCGTATGTCTTGCTGAGGCTTCTCAGCAGCGTGTCCACACAGCTCCCTGCAGGGAGTGCTGTCTGTACCAGCTCATGATAAACTGTCAGCAGAGTTCCCAGCTGCAGAATTACACCTTTCTCCAGAGCCTGAGTTTGGTTTGATGCTTGAGAAGAGTCTTCTAGAAGAGATTAATACCTGGTGAATGTATGTCTAATTAATCCAATTATGCAGGTGGGAGGCACGAAAGACCACCTTTGTCTGGTGCACAAAGCACCAGCATGGCACAGGGAAAATAATCGCCGGAGGGATTTTGTGACAACACACTCTGTCTTACATTGTTCGCGTGGAACCAGCTCAAGGGAGGGTTTAACCTGCCCTCAGATGATGCTACCCCAAAATCCCAAAAGATCTTTTTGCTCTCTGTCTTCATCTGTTTTTGACAAAGGTGTAACAGTAAGAAGTGGACCACTTTTATTACCTGATGTGTCTGATCCCAGACTGGTGAGTTTCTTGATAAGCCAATCCACCTCTTCAAGGACCTTATCCGCCTGACTCAGAACCAGCAGCTAAGACAGAAATATCAATAACAAAAGAGGTCTTTGGAGTTTGACAGAACAGGAACCTACAAGCCACTCGTGGCAGAGTAGCCCTGGACACTACAGGTTTTTCCATACACAATATTTTGACTCACACAGACAGTAGGGGCTGCAGTCTTGGCATTCACTATGGCAAAATGGGACTGACTCTCCACTTCTATGTCCTGGTCAGAGGAGAGAAAACAAATTCTGATGAGTAAAACTTCAGCTGCTGTCACATAGTTTGTGCTGGAGATGTGCTCAATTCTGCCCTGACAGCACTAAATGATGAAGAATTAGGCTGCTTCTGCATCATACCTGATCTATGTCTCCCAGGCAAGCATGGATGTCTTGCGCGAGTTCACGCAGCAGACTGACAGGACTCTTGTATAGAACATGGAGACTGAAGAGCAGAGACAGCAAACCCTTACAGCAAGCGATATCCTCTGTGGGGATGGGAAAAGAAAACAACACATTACTAGGTGCACAGCTCCCCTAGCTATTTAGGAACATCAGGCATCCAGTGAGGGAAAGACTCAGATTCAATACGAATTTAACAGGCTGCATTCCCAGAAATGATACACAGTAGGTGAAAATCCTATCAAAATACCACAGCCACAAAAGCTGAGTTTACAACATCGGGCATCCCATATAATACTGCAAGAGGAAGTATGGCTCACTGGAGCCCTCAGGTCATAGAAAAATGATGACCAGAAGCACTGAGGAAGCGCAATACAAACTCTTCCCACAGTGCTCTCTTTCCAGAGTGTAAATCCAGATCTGAGCAACAGATGTGCTAAATAACAAGGGAGAAAAGTCAAGTAAGTAAGTGGCTTCTCTTTCTTCAGCAACACTAATATTTAGAGAGATGAAGTTTCTTCCCTAATACTTGTGCTAATAACCACAGTGTCATGGCGTTCTGCCACAGAACAGGGCCTGGTATCTGTAACGAAAAGGTAAAACCAGGACAGACAAGAGCAGAGCATCTCAGATTCTAATATCAGACCTGACACACCACATCTAAACATGCTCCCCAAAGCTTACTTACCGAGAGCATTTTCTTTGCAAACTTTGGCTGTCCAAGTCAGGAATTGAAGGAACTGTATAAGGGGAGAAAAGATATCATGGTTTTGAAACAGAATTTGAAGCACAAAACTAATAATAAAAATAAATAAAATTCAAGACAATGAATCACAGCAAAGGAAGATGGGCAGAGTCCCCTTCTGGCAGAAAGGCACCCAGCCATGCTCTGCGAAGTTCCACAAGGGACACTTAACTTACTAAGAAGTGAAAAGCTGAGATCCAGGACAGGGGAACACCTATACATTCCCTTGGAC
Organism: Falco naumanni; assembly: GCF_017639655.2. Lineage (NCBI taxonomy): Eukaryota > Metazoa > Chordata > Aves > Falconiformes > Falconidae > Falco > Falco naumanni. The sequence continues at coordinate 11,999,843 of NC_054060.1, read as the reverse complement.
AGAATAACAGCTCCATTTAATTTAAGATAAATGATGACTCCAGACTTCTGGCACACTCTTAGTGCAGTCCCTAGCTTGTAAAATCGGGACAGTTGAGAAAATGCCTCCTTGCACGGAAGGAATTAGGCACTCAGCTAGTTTGGGCTGGTCACGAGTCTGCTGGCTTTTTTTGCCTCTACTCCCATGTGGAAGCCATACCATAGCTCAGGTGAACAAGCCATTCAGACTCCAGGTGCCCTAAGGCAGGCCAGAATGTGCAGAAGTAGGGTGCAAAGACAACTTGTTCTTAACTGTCCTTGCGGGTGTGTGACAGGAGAATGCTTGACAATGTAACAAACCTGTCCCTTTGACATGGTGTGGTCTGCAGAAGGCAGAACATGCACACATGTCAGAGGCCTCAGATGTCAACCGAATCTGGTAATCTTCCCACACCTATGGCCATGACACCCATTCCTGCCACTCCATAAAGGTCGTGAAGTACCTGCTGAGAAGCCGGATCCAGGAGTTTGGACAAAGTGGAGAGAACTGTGATGAGTGACTGTGCTTCCTTGGAGTTAAAGTCATCTTCAGGACTGCTGAACTGGTTCACCAGGGACCTCTGATCATGAGAAGGAAAGACAGAGTCCCTGAGCATGCATGCTTGTTGCAGGGCCATTTTAAGAAGCAAATAACTACAAGCTGCAGCAGATAAAGGAATTGGCAACAAGGAGAATGACAAAGAATACAAAAAGGGGACTTTTCTAAAAAGCAAATGCTGGGTTTTGTGATGAGTGCTTACACAGAAGCCCAGGTATGTGCCTTTCATAATACTCGGGTACGTTTATGCGGCACTGGAGGACCGTATAGCTCTGTAAATACATGCACACTTTGATCCAGTTCTGCACAGCACCCTGAAAGAGCTTTCTTTAGGGATCAGAAACTTTTCTGAACTGTCAGTGAATCAGTGTCACAGCTGCTACCACATACTCATGCTGTGGTCAAGCAACAGAGAGCTAGCAGCATTTTCTGCCAGAATTATCAGCGCTTTGGAACACTTGCAGCACACAGTGGTACCTACCTGAAACTGTCGGATCTGGAAGGCAGCTTTCTCTGTGACATTAATATCCGTTTCTTCTGCGTCACCATCAGTAATATCTGGCAGAGACAGAGAGGTGCAGAAAAAAGCTAAATGCCAAGAGCAGAATACAGGATTTATTTCCAAAAGTGGGAAAGATTGCAACTGCTCACAGCTAGAGGAGGAATACAGAGTGCAAAACCATGGTGAGCACAAAAATCCGTTAAAGGCAAACTTCAAATAGACAAATGCTATACCCTCTGCTGACAGACTGAGGGGTCTATAAAAGCAGGTAAAGATAACTCTGAAACTTGCCTCGGGTGTGCAAATCAATGCTGTTAAGCCCACCTTGTTACTGAGAAACAAGGACCAGACCCCCACCTCTCCCTAGTTATGGATAGAGGGCACCGGGTCCATAACTGCGCCCATGTGGACAGGAACATGAAGGCTAGAAACCAGACCAGAATTGTACCGTGTGCCTACCCAGTGCTTGTAGAAACTGGGGGATCCTGGCAGTGTACAGCTGCTGCACTGTGTTGAAGATCCGCAGCAAACCTTCCAAGCACAGAAGTGAAATGCTTTTGCCCTTCTTCTTCCCTGGTTCTTCAAAAACAGTAGGAATTGTAGTGTACTTCCAAAGCAGAACCCTATGGGATGGGAGATAAGTTAACATCACATGCTCCAGTTAAGCTGGCTGCACAGTGCAAGAACTAGAACAGGGCTAATCACAGATTCTACTCTTAGGATTGTATTTTTAATGTAACTAAATTGGAAGGGTTTTTCCTATAGGAAAGTGGAGGGAGAAAAGATTTATTTTTAAGAAGATTTTGTTTCCGTGTCAGCAAAACAGCTACTGCATTCTTCCTGCACAGCTAAATAATTTAATTCTTTCCAGGTGCCAAGGGACCTTCCAATCCCATTTCAAGTCTGTCTTTATACACTCTTTTCTTCCACCCGGCTTTCCTTTTGTCTCAGACTACCCAAACACTGACCACTGGTGTCAAATCCGTCAGTGACAAAAACAGCTTTTATTTTGGCAGTTTGAATCTGTGAAATGTCAGATTATCACTATAGAGCTTTACATAAATAAAATCAGAAAGGTAAAGGCAGGCAAAGCAAAGTGAAAAGCTTTGAAGAAAGCAAAATTGTTTGGCCCAAAAGAGACACTTCTATTTGTAGGCAAACATCTTTCTCCTGCTCCCCTAAGCCCACTCCTTCCCTTTTTTGTTCCCTCTCCTTTCTTCTCATTAGTTCTGTCGCCTGCACAGATGATCTTATTCTACTTCAGTGTCCAATCACGCAAAACATGTAGCTCACATGTAGTCCTAATGACTGCAACAAAAATAGCCACTATTATTTGGGGCGAGACACAAAACAGGCATTATTCATGGCAGGGGTAATTTGCATTTTGTGCTCTCTACTGACTGGGATCTGAAAAGACCCCATGCAGATATGACCTAGATCCCAAAAGACATTTACGTGGTTAACATTCTTGGATTTCCAAAGAATTAGATGCATGAATGTCTTCAAGCATCTTGCAAAAGTCCTAAACAAACGTTTTCTAAGGCTTGTTTCCCTCTTATCTGTTTTATACTGTAGCTAGAAGTGAATTTTAACTTCATTGTATCCCAGAGGCCTCAAGAATCCAGCCTGTAACTATCCTACCTCCTCTGTGACAATAAGCAATGAACCAAAAGTCAGAAAGAGGCTGAAAATGAGAGTTTGATGGTGTTTGATTCTTCCAGGCCAAGTACCATTATTAGAGCTGTATCACTCACTCCGGCACAGAAACTGTAGTGCCTCCACTTGATTTCTCAGGAGCAAAGAAAGGCAATGATCTCAACCCAGTAATAATAACTGTTTGGAACAGTTATAGACAGCATTCTTCTTTCAAAACCCTAGCTGAGAATCCAAAATCCCCAAAATGCATTGCTGCTTTTTAGGGCTGATGTGTTCACGTGCCACAGTGACCCACCGTGTGATTTTGCAGAGGTTCTGAAAAATCTTCTCAGGATTTTGTCCATCTGGTCCATCAGTTTGTCCTGTCTCCTCCAGCTGCTGCACCTTCTGCAGAGCTACACTGACAGCATAGCGCAGGAACTCTGTGCTGGAGCGCAGAACTGCCAGGCTCTCCTCATGGCTTTGGGCATTGTCCCTGAAGAATCAAGAGCACTGTCACAGAATTAAGGATGCACTGATAAAATGCAGCGATGGCCTATAAGATTCAAAATCTAAATACACATTTACAACTAAAATAATTACCTGAATGCAGGGTGGAAAAGACCCTTTGTTTTGGTAGCTTGTAGTGACCACTCAGAGGATAAAGTTCCACCAGCCTTTCCAAATACACTAACAAACATGGCTTGGATTGATGTCTGGCTCTGTTCCATAGAGGACTGGAGCTCAAACACTGGAGTTTGTTGTCTGGGGAACAGCCCAGGACTAGAAGAGCAGAGACTCTCTGAGGTCTTACAAGTCATAAGCAAGGTCCAGAAAAGCTGCTTTGTCAGTACCAGGAGTTGCACAGCTCTGTTTCCTGCTTGGACTATGATGCTTTCTAGACAACAAGTGCTGTTACCACACATGCTTTGTACAGAAATGAAAATGCCTGTGTACTGTGTACGCAGTGCACAAGACAGCCAGCATTCAGACACCACAAAAGCAGCTTGTGAATAGGCCTTAAAGCTACTCCAGATGTGACAGCTTCTCACCTGAACAGAGCTGTGAGCAGAGTAGATACAAAACCCATGGACAGGAAGCTCCGTGCAGTTTTGTTGCCCAAGGTAGATTTGTTCTTTCCAGCTTTCTCCTTCAGGATTTCAGAGAGTTTGTTGTAACATGTAAACAGGCCTAGGACATCCTCAAACTTGTTCTTACTGCAAGAAAGTAGTAGAAAGCATTAATGGAGAAAATCCAGTCTTACAGTTTCCCGTTTGAAGCTTCAGTTGCCAAATTACACAATGGCGCTTTCTAAATGGTAAAACTGTGACCTATGACATCTCCCCACCTTCCTAACAGTAACACTCCTCTTTGACCTGATCTTCTACAGAATGTCACATCCCATCTCCCACAATACAAAACATTGAAAAGGAAGACACTCCTCAAGGTTCTGTGAATGCCTCTGCCACAAGGCACTCACACTCAGAAAACATCGTTCTGATTCTGTGTTGGCACTATTATCCTGTGCTTGCAATGAGGCTGCACTCGGAAGAGCTAGGCACAGTATAGCACAGCTAAGGCTGGAGGGTAAGTTTTGGTGTTTTACCTGAAATTCCCTATGCTGAAATTGTACTCAATCAGGACCTCACAAATTCCCATCACCTGAATGGCATAGATGTTATTCTTCACGCCGACACCAGAAGACAGAGAAAAATCTGCCGATTTATCCTAGGTGGTAAAGGAAACAAGTGAAAAATCTTTTCAAAACCTGACAAGAACTCAGTGTCTTCTTCCACTGAGTCAAAATGAAAATCTGATTTACCAGTTCAAAGTCTTCCAACTCGCTCTTGATCATTCGTCGTGTGACAGATTCTAGCATATCTTCAAAGTTTTGCTCAAATCCCACATCCTCCTTCTCCTCCTCGTCATCTTCAGCTCCTTGGCATAGATGCACAGTGCTCTTATACCAGGCAAGACAGTGTTGGATACAGCAGAGCAGATGGGCCTGAAAAAAGCAGCCACACAGTCACACTCAGCCTTCTAGTTGCATGTTGCTGGCAGAAGTGGACACAGGCCATACTACTACAGTTGGATGCAAAGAGCCATAGCTGCCTTTGGAGGTTCGTGTGAGTCTCAAGAATATGCCTCACTCCCGGAATGAGGGGATCTGTAATCCTATACACAGCGACCCACTTCTAGCTTCAGACAACACTGTTTGCCTCAGCTCATCTATATGGGATGTAAAAACGTAACTCCCACTGCTCCCTCAACCCAGCTACCTCAGCTGCTGAAGGAGACGGAAAGGGAATTTCCAAAAGGGTTCTCACTCTAGCTGAATGAAGTGTCTGCTCTCTTTCTGGGAAGAGGGACATGTTTCCTACTGCAGGACAGCATGGAAGCTTCCTTAGGGGAAAACAAAGTGATTAATTTGAATTTGTTCCCTCAGAAATGCAATTAATCGTTGAGGTCTCATCTCCAACAATTTCAAAGGAGCAAAACCAAAGGGCAGATTCTTCCCCGTGCTACACACACACACTGCAAGACTATTTTATGTGGAATTAAGTTGAAGGAGAGAAAAAAGACACCCAGGGTGAGCTCAACAGAGGATAACAGAACTATACTATTCCTAGAGCAATTTTCACACAGGTCCCCCTAAACCACTATGCTAGTAGAGCTCTAATAGACAGCCTGAGGCAGGGGTGAGATGCCCAGCTCTACTGTCATTAAAAGAATTGCTCCAGGCTAGAAAAGGCTGAAGAAACACAAGGTATTCAGTTCATAGCAGCACAACCAAAATGCTATGTAACAGACAAGCTTGCAGCTGTGGCCAGCCAGTATAGCTCTCACCAGTGGTTCTTGCAGAAAGATTTGATCTCCTTGAGCCATAATACATCCCTCAAGTTTCAGTGGAGGCAGGAGGTCTGGCTGGGGCAAGTAATATTGCTTTAGCTGTCACAAAAAACCAAGAAATAAAAATAACCAGTTACTTGGTAACTGAGCCTCTTAGGTTGTTTGAAAACGGAATACGATAATCTTTGTACTCCATTCTACAGAGCGAAAATTGGCACTATAATAATGGCGCTGTACATGTACATTAGCCACATCATCTGCTCTATTAGCGATTAAAATCCCCTCTTGAGTTGCTGATGTACCTCACAGCCAGGACATGTCCCTGCCCTAAAAAAAGTTTATCTGACTACTTGCTGCTGTCTTGCCTCCACATGCAGCATCACTTGCACTTCACCTGCAGTGTTACACATCCTTTAAATGGTGAGAAAAATGGCTTCTGCTACCCGTCACCTGTACTGAGCGCTAGGTCCTGTTATGGCACCCAGCCTCCTGGCCTAAGGATGCAGGCAGTTATGGAGGCTACACTTGGCACTAAAACAAATGCATGAGAGACCATGCTTGCACCAATTCCTGGCTGTTCGCCACATCACAGGAAGGAGATATGCTCCAAGTACTGATATAGGATCAGAACCAAAGGAAAGTGATATATATATATATATAATGATGCTATAAAAATTTATACATTTACACCAAGTTCCCATTAAGTGCCCTCTGCTACCCAAAAGCTGTCTTGGCTCTGTTCGTGTTCCTTTCTCAGACCCTATACTGTCATGGGAAAGCTGGAATTAGTCAGCATGAACTCTACAGATGATTAAAGGGAAGAAAATTACTTGTCTCAAAGAAAGCACTGCCTGTCCAATGGATTGAAGAAATGTGATTGTCTTGTTGCCATGAGCAACAGTGTTGGGGGATGAGTTAATCCTCCCAGATCCTACATGGACTTGGGTATTCTCCTGATGGGAGGACAGCAATAATAATTACTGTGTCAGCACACATCCTTGGGGAAGCATGGGAGGGTAACTGCTGTGCACTGCTAAGGAACAGGGAGTGCACAAAGCACTTTTCTGGGCTCACACTTCTCACAACATCTCAGAACTGAAGGGTTGGAAAGGGCTCCAAGAGATTCTTTCTCTTCCACCCTGTGATAGGATATGAACCTGTCTCCAGATGTTTACCTAGTCTGCTCTCTCAACATAGCAGGGATCTGAACACCTTGGAGAGGTGCCACAGTGCTTAAACATATTTCCAGTGTAAGGGAGAACTATTTCCCCAATATTTAAACTGAATTGCTTGCTATACTGGTTGCAGTGCAGAATTCTTAGTCTCTGCAGCCATGCCACATAGCATTTACCTGGGACAAGAGCGTTTCCATTATAGAGCTGGCCAGCTGGGAGTTCCTCCGAAGGACGTCATAAAAACCCTGAAGACAGGAAGGAAGGACGGACAAGTTGGCTTACACAACAAAGAAAACGAACCACATGCATAATAAGTTGGTCTCGTAAGACAGCAATGACCCTTTGGCACTGCAAGGAACCATGAGGAAGTAACAATGTGCTCAGTGTAAACCCCCATACCTGGCAAAGCAAAGGCACCACAGAAAGAAGGTATGAATCAGAAAGCGTATGAATTTCCTCACAGGGGCCCTCTCACAAGCTGTATCTCCCTAGCAGCGGTGGCATCAGGCCCAGAGTGACTTTCACTGCTATTTAACACTAACACTAGATCCAACTTCAAACTGTGAAATCCTGCTTCAAAGGCAAAACAAGCCAGTGGGGAAACTGTAGGAGGCAAAAAAATCCTTCAAACTGAGAAAACTCAGTGGACGGATAAAGCAAGCACAAGTCTTATAGCAACAGTGACGAGCATACCCAAAACTTGCAGTTCACCAAAGGTCAAGTCCAACCAAGTCAATAAGGAAACAAAATCTCTCTGACCTCAGCTGGTGTTTTTTCTCGAGGTGGCACCCCACAGTTACCTCAGGACCTAAGATACGCACCCAGAAATGGCTCTTTATATTAGGCCATTTGTCACACGAAATCTAAGGGACAGACAAGCCTTTATAGAAACTTGCAAAAGGAAGAGGAGAAAAGCCAGATTCCTGATGCAGTCTCTAAGGAAGTTTCCCCATACTACCCGGTCAAGGTTTTCTCTGTAGCCCATCATTAACTCCCAGCAACTCTGCATCTGTCCAATGCCTGTCATAACACTCACAGGGCACCAAACACACTTCCCATTTCCTAGGCCACTGCGGGAAGAAAGACCTTGACACATTTTTGTTCTTAAGCAACATATGAGATGAGGAAGATACATCGACGTGTCTTTGGGCTTATAGTGGTCCAAAATAAAAAGAAGCAGAAGGATTGAAAAAACCTCAACACATAGTCCTTGGTACATGTGTCCCATGAAGAACATAACTGACATGATAGGTTGTTTTCCACAATAATGTGATCATTATTTACCTGGGGCTACAGTAGAACCAGACTGCAGAAGAGCTAGTGGCTGTTTAAAAGGAGATTGAAGAAACTGTGTTTACCTCATATAACATGAGACGAACATCCGCTTGCTGGCTCAAACATCGCCTCAGGCTGCCCAGGATTTCAAGGCAGAAGGCCTCATTAGCTGCAGAATTATAGCAGGCATGGACATCTGCCTGGACCTGAGAAGGAATGTTAGTCACATTACGATTCTCAAATATCACAACACAGAAGCGAGATGATAAGGGTCCTGTCCCCTAAACCACCACTGAAATAGTCCTTAGTGTGCTGCCAGGCTCTTTATCATCATCACGGAGCAGTGTGAACGCTCCCCACAATATCGGTGCTGTAAGAGAAAATGACTCTGAGAAGCAACATCCCTAGGCCAGCTTCTCACACACTGTATTTTCCAAACTTTTCCTTCCAGGACTAATCCTTACTGAAGTTTTATTTCCATTTTGGGGAAGCACTCCACTCCTGAGTTGTTGCAAACAGTGCATATAAGACACAAGACTGCCTCATACGTGCACACCAGGGACTGCAGAACAGCACTTACCTGAGAGGCACCAATGGCCTGGCTGCACTGGGAAGAGGACAAGCTGCCCAGAACCTTAAAATTTCTTAACAGAAGCAAAAAGCCAGCAACCGCAGCTTTACGAGCATCGAGCTGCCTGCAAGTCAGAAGGAGAAAAGAGAAGCTTAAGGAAAAATGGAAGCAAGAAGCTCAGAAATAAATACAAGATCAACTCAGCAATGAAAAAGGGTCCACAAATACAGTGACTGGGCCCAGTGGAACTGTATTCCCCAAGAGGGCAGCGCAGTCCCAAGTAGTTAAGTTTGACAGTTTGCTGGGAACTCCCTTGCTCAATACTCTTACAACATTTGATTTCCTTTCTATCCTTGCAATGCTCACACTGAGGGAGAACCCCAGCCCAAGATCCAAGCATTAAATGTCCCCTGAAAACTGGAATGGGAGAGTCTCACGGAGTTCGGAGTTGGAAAGTTCCTCGCAAAAAGCTGGTGTTTTGCTTTGCTCGCTGAAACCCTGGGTCTTTCCCAGGACCACATCCCTTGCCTTGAATAATAATCCTAAATTATGAATTCCGTATTCATAGCCAGGCAGCCACTGCCCAACAAAATCCAGCCTACGATCACAACATTATGAAGACAGAAGGATGGTTTGCTCAAAGCATTACCAAGACAACAAGCCTGCTTCTCTACCACCTTGTAAGGGATCAGAGGGAAGGTGGCAGCTCAGCATTCTGATCAGTGGTTCCTTCCTAGCATCTGGAGGTACTCAGCTGTGTAGACACATGTTGGAATTGGTTTTAATTTTGCCTGCTTATTTGGAGTTCCCAACAGCTTTCTGAATTTCCAAAGCTCATTCAGCTGGGGGTTGGAATTTGTGTCTCAGTTCAGTAGAGCTATGACTGTATTCCAGTCCTATGCTAAAGGGGTAGGAGACATCACCACCTTGTTACGGGAAGAACATAGTAAGATGACAGCCAAAATAAACAAAAAATATTTCTGCTCCAAAAACATAAATGATTTGTAGAAATCTTTTCAAAGAATCCCCTTCCCAGCTTACCTGGAAAAGATAGCTTTTTGGAGAACAAGTATCAGGGAGTCCCTCACTGACATGCTGACTTTCAGCAGAGGCTGGAAAGGAAGGTAACAGTTTGGAGAGAAAAGCACTAAGGCATGCCAAGCCCTTGGGGCATATGAGCTCATCTTCCTCAGGCCCATCTGGCCCTGCATTTCTAATACTGTCATCAGTACAGTAGGAGAACCAAAACATGTTAAAACAATACAAAATTAAACCAAGAGAGCTGTAGCAGCGAGACACCTTAGCAGGTTAGTGAGGACACAGTGCAAAGGTTTGGGGAAAGAACTGTTATCTCCAGATTGGACAAAGCAGGCAAAAGTTTATCGCCAGGCTCAATATCTCAGCCCAGGCAAAGAGAAATACTGACTTGTAGCTTGGAAGAAGAAAAATCATCATGACAGCTACAGCTGTTCAGCTAAACCCTGTATACTTAGTTTTCTACAGTGTGCAGCATCTGGGCATCTTCCAGATGAAAGGTCAGCACGGAACAGTTTTGGTACTATTCCAGACCACACCATATGCTTTCTGCTAGAGGGCACATGCAAATCCATGCTTGAAGAACAGTCCCACGCTACACTGAACAACCTACAGCAGAGTATGAAGGTTTATTTTACAAGGAGGGTTATTAGATCATGCATATAATTGTGGCCTAGAGCTGTCACTGGAACTAAACTAGCAAGGATATTCATGGAGAAATGCAAAGCTTTACCTGTACTGCCCGGAGGAGCCCTTGCACTGTATCAATGGGCAGAAAGGACAAATTGTCAAAGGTCTCTGTGACTTTGGAGGATGAAGTCTGAAGCACAAGAGGAGCAGACACAACGATATTGGACAGCAAGTCTGTAAAATAAAAGGACAAAAAGAACAGCCGCTGCCAAGGGGCCAGAAAATTCTGAGCAAGAGATGTCTTATAGAGATAACAATTACAGAATAATCAAAGCACTTCCATTACACAGAGAGGTCGCGGTAGGATGAGCATCGCAAACCTACTTCTGCTGCAGGCAAAATGCTCACAACCCTGCTGAAGGGCCTCACCCCACCAGAGGGCACTGAGGTGTAAAAGAAGAGGTGGCAGCACAGGCATCTTAGCAGCCCCAGTGACTCTCAAGCGCCTACCCAAGGATGAGGAGGACAAGGCTAGAAGTGCAAGAAGTTACTGACTGACAGATACCAACTTTCTGCGTGTCAGCTGTTCCATGGCAACTGCCTGCAAACATATTTTTCACCTGCAATGAATCACTGCAGCAGACATCTCAGTAAGAGGGGAAGGAACAACTGATTTTTTTGGCTTCAGGTCACTTCAGCAGGAACTTCAGAAAGCGAACCATACCCTGGGTGGTATCAAAAGCATGACCAGCAGGTCAAGGGAGGTGATTCTGTCCCTCCACTCTGCTCTGGTGACACCCCACCTGGAGTACTGCATCCAGCTCTGGGATCCTCAGCACAGAAAAAAACATGGACCTGTTGGAGTGGGTCCAGAGGAGGGCCACAAAAATGATCAGAGGGATGGAGCACCTTTCCTATGAAGACAGGCTGAGAGAGTTAGGGTTGTTCAGTCTGGAGAAGAGAAGGTTCCTGGGAGACCTTATGACCTTTCCATACTTCAAGGAGGTTATTTATAAGAAAGATGGGGACAAACCTTTTCAGCAGGGTGTTGCAACAGGACAAGAGACAAAGGTTTTAAACTAAAAGAAGGTAGATTTAGACTAGACGTAAAGAAGAAATATTTTACAATGAGGGTGGTGAAACACTGGAACGGGTTTGCCCAGAGAGGTGGTAGATTCCCCAATCCTGGAAACATTCAAGGTCAGCCTGGATAGGGCTCTGAGCAACCTGATGTAGTGAAGATGTCCCTGCTCACTGCAGGGGGGTTGGACTAGATGACCTTTAAAGGTCCCTTCCAACCCAAACTATTCTATGATTCTATAACTTGTTCCGAGAAGCTACGTTCTGAGTGTCCACAGAGCAGGACACATGTCTTTCTCTTTCTTGTTACCTATGTAGTGGCTGACAGGAGATGCTGCTTTTGTGAGGACTCTGTTCAAGACCTGCTCAAGAATATCACTTCTGATGGGCTCATGAACCTGAAATGAGAAAGAACAATAAAAAAAAAAAAATCAAAACCTGCATATATTTAAAATATTCCTGTACCTCACAGCACAGGTATCATGCAGTACAAAGCAAATCCAGATCTGACAGGTTAGCTGGGAGTGGTTGCTAGAAGTCCCCTTTCAGCTGAATTCACACAGGTTGATTCAGATTTTATCCCAGGCCAGTCAGAACCAGCACATCAGAGAGGCACACACAATACACTTGGAACATAATGGGTCAAATTGTCTGCGGGATGCAAATTTACCACTTCAGTGCAGATGCTGGTTTCAATCCCACCTCTGAGATTTTCTTTGTACCTCTGAATTTCTCTACCCTACCTTCTCTGCAGTTTCTTGGAAACTGTAATAGGGATTACACAAGTATTGTGGTGACTGGAACAGATCAGGGTTAGGTCTTTATGAGGATCACCTCTTCCATCTGGACAGGGGCAAACAGGAGACTAAATCTAGTATTGTTTGTGAAACACTCATGATGGATACAGCAGGCAAGATTTTGAAATCATTTACCAAGAGAGAATAAGAATGGAGTTCCCTCCCCACCCAAGAAAAACTCTCCAAAACATACACTACCTTAAATGTTTCCAGCAGGATACTTGCTCCTAGTCTGCCAGCCTGCTGGGCTGGCATTTTTGAAAGGCCATAACTGGTATCAGCAGCTTTTCCTCCAAAGAGCTTTTTTGGTTCATATGATTCCATTAGGCTGAAGCCAAGATCCACCAGGCCCTGAGTAACATGGTCCCAGCCAAATGCACTAAGGAAAACATTAAACAGACCAGGAAAGAAACAACTTAAGTCACGGAACAGGTTTAGATCAGAGCAATCTAAAGTAAGATCTTCTGCAGTCATTCCAGGGTCCAAAGCAGCAATGAGGAATGCTTGATCATGTCAGGGAAGATGACATCCCTCACAACCCCATGACTGCCTTTAAGCTGACGGACAGGTGCTCAGCACAATACATCTCGTAGTCCTGGTTCTCCAACCATCAGACTTCCTTTCCAGTCCAAAGGTTTCCTTGCTATAGAAAATGACGTGCTCTCAAGTCTGATCTGAACATGACAGCAGGCTACAGTCAGATGCACAAATATCCTACTGATCCTGAGATCTTCAAGTCAGAGAGGAAGGCAGAAGAGGAATGCCTCTCATCAAGCTGAAGGACAACTGGTGACAGATCACACAGCTATCCCACAGGATGTTAAAAGGACTCACCATGTTGGGGAAGAAAACAGTGAGCCTATCACTCAACCTATCACTTGATCAGAACATAAACTACAGCAGCAGCATGGCTCATACCATCAGCTGCTCCACCGGTAAGATAGGATTCTGACCAATTTAGTCCTTTGTACCACCAGATGCTGAGATCTGGGGTAGAGGGGACAGATTTATACAGCTGCATTTTGTTGCTTTTTTAATTCACCAATATGAAACTGAGATAAAAACTTTGGATTTTGACGCTGTTCTCTGTCGGCACCTGGTCAGCAGTATTTAGCATCCCAGGGCATTCCCCCCGGCAAAGCCCATTGAGTGTTCTGCAGCACATGGCAACAACTCACCTATTTTTCACCACTTCCAGAATTACAGTGGTTACATCATATTGTTGAGGAAACAAATCCTGCAGAAACTTGGAGGCCTGAAGGAACTGCAGGTCCTTGCAGCTTCTTGTGATTGATGTTTTCAAGAAATTAAATATCTGGAACATAAAATAATTGAGTGTGAGGAAATGATCTTTGAAATGGGTCCTGCACAGTGTTGGGTATGCTCCAGTAAGAGGACCAGCCAGACCACAAGTTCCAGTATAGCCTGCCAAAAATCTTAACTCACTTCTTTCTCAGGACAAATATACCAACCTCATTAAGTGCTTCACGGAGCGTAACTTGCTGCCAGATGCTCTTCAGGTGGCCACCACATAGCCAAAACTTTAGAAAAAGAAGACATTGCTTTTCTCCAATCCTACAATACCAACCCATAGGGATCACAACTCTGGAAAATCCTGATATTGCTCTGGGATCTTTATAGTCTTCAGTAAACTACAGTGTACAATGATCTAACTGCCTCCCCACAAGCATCCTGAAACCATTTTAAGTCTCATTCCGATGGGACTATGAACTAACCATGCTCTATTTCCTTCAGAAGGAGCGCAGTGTACATCCCCATGGAAATTCTCTGCAAGCTTATCACCTACATACCTGCTCTTGCAGTCTGTGTTTTACTGCAACTGATAGCAAAAGAGCCACGCTGAAGGGACACAGGGCTCTAGCAGGGTCCTTCTGTTGCTCAGCCTAGAAAACGGCAAGCAACAGTCAGAAAGCTTGTTATCTTCAACTGCAGCATCCTGCAAGTTCAGGGAAGCTATCAGTCACATGCCTTTTCAAACATACCATAGCATTTATTAAAGAGAACATGACTGGAATCATAAAAATTATTAAATCCCTTCTACAGATAGCCAATTCAGTTTTAAAAACCCTGCTACAGCATCTTCAAGAACAGTGCCTGCTCCATCTCTGTCCTACCTTTAGGTGTCTGATTAGTTCCTCTCCTAGGTCCTGATCCAGGTTCATAACAGAGACAATATGGAGAATAACGGTGCCTTCCACATGGCGGAGTTGGTCTAGGGACATTGTGGTGACCTCAAGGTCCACTGATCTGTAAGTTTTATCAGGAAAAAAAAGCCATGCAAAGCCATAAATAATTTATTATGTATCAAGAAGGACATACGTGTACAAGGTTTAACAATTCAAACTCAAGGAACCCTGGGCAGGACCAAGGTAACTACAAATACCCCGGTAGTAAAGAAAGGGGATGACAGAGAAAGAACTTACTGTGGAACCCTCTGTTCTTCCTTTTGTCTCTTATCCAACTGATCGAAAAAACTGATGATTCCTTCTAAAACAGTCTTCTTACTGCCCTGCAAGGCAGGACATTACATTAAGCCACTACACTCTATTCCCACACCAATTACAAATGTTATGGTATCCTTCATTTCCCTTCATAAATCACCGAGGTGGGAGAGAGCTCCTGTGTGGCTCATTTCCAGATGAAGTGACTCTAGTCTAGTTTGCATATTTCTTTTGACCGCACTTATTGAAAAGCTGGAAGGAGCTGAAGCTCTCAGATGTTCTGGGTTTTTTTGAAGTTGTTATCAATTAGAAAGGATCCTTTATGTTATAATCAATTGGGAAGGCTTTCAAACTCCTAACCTTAAATCTAACAATACATTTTGGCCAGTGTACCCAAATGACCTCCTGTAACACACATACAATTTGTCTTTGGCTGGATCATTCTGGCATTGTCTCAGTCACAAATGAAGCAAGCAAGAGCCAGATCACCCTGTCAAAGGTGATTGGCAGACTGCTTGCAGGAAGAGCACAGGAGCTGACACATTTCTAGTACAAGTCAGACTACGACCCTGAAGACAGTCATACTGCATGAGCTATTATCACAGCGTGTAGACCAGAGAGTAAGCAAACTCACACTTCAGAACACTGAAAAAAACAATCCTCTCTGCTGTCTGTTAGGTCTGTGCTCATCCCTTATTTCCCAAAGGTTTCCTTCTTTCCTCACAATGAAGGTCAAGATTGTACCTTTCTCTCAGCAGTCAGCTTCAGGATTTAGAGAAAAAAAACCCTGCAGATGTCCTGTTGTGTCCTGCTCCCCACAGCACAGTTTAGGAACAACCAGAATCCCTGCTAAAATTCATCCTATACATGTTTTTTTCTCATGGTATATCCTTGGGGGGAGGCCAGCTCCTGTAAGCTTTTACCTTTGCAGAAAGCAGCAACAGCTGATAGACCAGAGGGGGAATTTCCTGCAGGTCTAACTTGGAGAACATCCTGAGGATCTTTTCCACCACAAACTGCAGCTCCTCTCCTGATAATGGAATATCCCTGTTGAAACAAAGATGCAGCCTAATCACTTTTACTGATTTCCTTCAGAATCCCACAGCAGGTTCAACCCATAACTAGACAGAGGGTCCTAGTGCAGACAGGCAGCGAGCGCTCCCAAATTCCTCACCAGAAGTGGTTGCCACAGATCCCTCAATACCCTACCACTGTCCCAGGATATTCTTCAACTTTCGGTGCTTAGACATTCTCCACATTATGCTTGCTCATTAATGTATTGTTGATTTGCTAAAGCTCACCCACACAGGGAATAAAAAACATGATGCCATGCTCAGTCTTTGGGGAACGCCTGCTCAGCTGTGTTTTGTATCCCAGTGGATCCAATGTGGTGTTCACTGACCAGCCATCCATGGGGCTGTGCCTGGTATGGTCAGACCTTCTATTCATACCTGCCCCAAACTACATGTGAGACAGGACATGACCACAGCACAAGAAAGTGTTGACGTTGAAGGGAAAAAGAATTACCTGAACATGTTGGCAAGATGTATTACGCTCCGAGGATCCCACCTAGTAATACAAAAATGTCAGAAAATTGAAAGTGAGCAGAATTATCGCTTAGCCCTTCCTTCCTCCTACAAAATCATTCAATGTCACCATTTCCGTTATGTTCTGATATTAAGACTAGAAGCCAGATTTCCACCAGAAATCACCACTGCCACCCTAACCACCCAGACTTACAATGGTTCTGAACTGTCCCAGCCCCCACAAAACCTAAGAAACGAGTACAAATAGGCACTTCCTGAGACCAGTTCATGCAACTCTTACACAAGATCTGGGAACAGGGTGTTGCCTTGCCTTCCCAGCCAGAGAAGACACTGTCACAGAGGGCACAGGTTCAAAGATGATAGAACAGGACACAGACAGTGACATCCAGCTCATCATCATGTCTTTTTCAAAGCATAGCATGAAGCACACTGTTTTGCCATGCAACGTACGTACTTGCTGGAGCAGAGGGTATTTATCAGCTGTTTCTTAAAGTCTTCCCCATTCAGTTCACCTGAAAAAGCAACAGTCTTTTAGGACCTGATTCCAGAGGAAGGAAGGTCAGGCTATGAAGAAACTGAGAGGTGTTACCTTTCCCATAAGCTAGGCTCTCATTCGAACTGGCCAACGCAGTGAGAACAGTGGAAAACAACTCCAAGGATTTCCCGTTAGACAGGCTGCCGCCTTTAATAACATCAACAAACAGGGTGGCAAGCTCAGCCAATGCATGGCCTGGCAGCTGGCGAGACTGGGAGAAGATATAAAAATGTGAAAGAGCCTGAGGCAGTGCACAGAATTACACACACATGTTCAAACCATTACCAACAAATAGCAAAGGACAACATTTCTTAAAGTTAAATGTGCCCTTAAAAGGGAAATTCAGCCCTGAGGTCTCTATTTTATACTGTCCTTTATAGAACAGAGCAATAAATAAAGATAATGTAATTACAGGTTTGGAGTTTCGAGTCCAAGTGTAAATATCCAAAGATAATCATATTTACACACACCACAAATTCCAACACGAGCTAACTTAGTCCAGGGCAGATCCAGGGAAAGGACACAACCCATTTTCCTCAGTGGCCTAGTTCTGAAGCATCTCAATCTACATATTAAATGATACCCAGCAGAGCCCAGGAAAGCCAGCCCAAAGGAGCTTCTACCTCCAGCATCAGAAGTCCTATGATTTCAGACACCTTGCCCAAATGCAGGTCCCCTGACTCCACTAGTGGGATGCAGTGCTTGTAAACCTGAAGCCTCCTGAGAACACCATTTTGCTGGGAACAGGGGGAGCCTTATAACAAGAAAATAAGGAAAACAAAGAATGGAAAAAAAGTTAATCAAGTAACAACGTGTTGCGAAACAGCAGGGAATTAGCAGGGCTAAACTGTCACCTGACTACAACTCCCTATGTTATCTGGCAAAACAGATAAAATAAACAGCACAGAAATTAAGAATCTCTTGGATAGAATAGCAGAAGCACTCAACTCTTATCACACCCTACGGTTCACTCGGCCTGCTGCTGGAGATCAGGAAGTGTCACAATGTTAAGCAGAATCAGTTTGGCAATTAAGTCTCAGCTGACCGGCTCAGTCCTACTTCAAGGCACCTAAAGGCTCCCAAAATTAAAGCCCACTCACAGCAGGTTCATTAAAAATACATTAGTCCCATTTCCTGTTTCCCCACGTCTATTTTTGGCTGTCATGTTTCCCTGTGACAGCCCTGACTAGCTGGTTTTTACCAAAAGTGACTCTTCCTTGTGCTGCTGACAACCCCCCTCACCCAGCCGGCCTGTAACCCACCGGCCCATCGGCAACCAGCCGGGCTGGGGCCACAGCCCTCCTCGGAGATCACCCACCTTTGAAGATCCCTCTTAGCAAAGCTGCCGTCTCCCTCCCCTTCAGGGCCTGCTTTGTCACCATGTCGCCCAGCTGCAAAGAGAAGGGGACGCCGTGAGCTGCACTTCACCTGAGAAGCCGCCTCCGCCAGCCCGACAGGCCCGGCGGCGCGCCCCCGCCGCACACAGGGCCCACCCGCGGGACACCCGCGCACCTCGCCCTCCCCCAGGCTCTGCAGGGCCTCCTGCAGCCGCTCGGGGACCTCCTCGGCCGCCAGCGCCAGGATACGCTGGGCCATGGGGCCGCGGAGCACCCGGCCCGGGACGCGCTGCCGGCTGCCGCCGCCCCCCGGGTCTCAGCTCCGTCTCCCCGAAATTCCCGCCCGGAAGTGCCCGCCCGTCACCTGGGCAACAGCTCCCGCCCCCAGCGTTCACTTCCCTTCCGCGCCGCCGGCTGCTCCGGCCGCCCGGGGGTTTCCGGTTCGAGTCCCGCGGGGTGCGGAGAGCGTGGGGTGCAGGGCGGCGCGGGGTGCAGTGCAGGGCGGCGTGGGGTGCCGGGCGTTATCTAGTGCAAAGCAGCGTGGGGTGCAGGCACGTGGGACGCAGGACAGCGTGGGGTGCAGGCACGTGGGGTGCAGGCATGTGGGACGCAGGCACGTGGGGCAGGCAGCCGGGGGTGGGGGTGGGGTGGCACTGGGGTGCCTGGCACAAAGTGCCCATTCAGGGCCACCCTACAGCAGCAGCACCCGGCCCCCGCGCGTGCCACCCACGTGGGGTGCGGATACCTTCGAGTAAACCCCTTACGTCCGGGGGCAGGAGGGGTGGCCCGGGGCGCACCAGGCGGTTTAGCCCGCCGTAAGCAGCCGGATTTAGCCGGAGGAGCCGGTGCCAGCGCGGCCTGGGGGCTTTCGCAAGCCCCGTGCTCCCGGGGAGCTGGAGCTGATGCTGCGGGGCTGGGGGGAGTGTGTTCGCCCAGGGCCAGGGGCCGTGGGGAGGGGGGGTTCACCTGGCCTGGCCACGAGATCCCTGAGGGCTCTGGCCACAGCTCCTGGGGGTGGGTTCCCCCTTGAGGTGGGTCCCCCTTGGGACTGCCACCCCTCCCAGGACTAATTTTCCCAGGAAAAACCACCCACTTGGTGATGCCATGGGTTGTGCATGAGTCTGCAAAACTTTCATCTGCAATAGGCACGATGCCCAGGTGGCCTGGGGAGCACAGGTCCCCTCTGCCATCCCCATACGGGGCTCTTGGGGCTGTTTGGGAACCCCCATGCTGACGGTGTCCCCCCGTCACACACTGTCTTGCTCACTGGGCTGCAGGCAAAGGTCCAACAAGCTCTAGTAAGAAGCTGAGCCTTGCACCAGGGCTGGCGTGGGAAGGGGAGGAGGAGGAGGAGGCGGGGGGTCTCCCATGAAAACCAGCATGCAGTGCCCCTGGACATGGTGGCATCACTTGGGGTCTTGGCACAGGACCGAGCTTTCCCTCCTGGCTCCTCCCTGCCCTTCATCTGGAATCTCGTGCCTCCCTCCTCCTCCCTCCCTCACAGCGGGGTCTCAGCTCCATTTGCAGGGCAGCCCTGTGGAAACCAAATCCGTAAATCCCGATGGCATTACAAAACATGCCTTGTGTAAGCCCCTTCAGTCCTGCGCCGGTACTTAGCCCAGCCCCACCACCTCCCCAAAATCCCTGTTGTGGTATGAGCCTGCCCGAGCTCTTCTCCTGGGCTTGGGGAAAGAGCCGTGCACAGCCTTATCCTCACCGCGTTCTCACCCGGCTCCCACTACTCTGGGCTCAAAAAAGGTTAAGGCTGCAGGGGCTCCCCTGCCCCATCTGGCCTCAGCATGCTTGAATGTTCCAAAAAACCCATTTTTCCATCCCAGTGCACCCACACGCAGGCTTAGTGCAGTCCTTGCTGCAACCGGGGGCTCCCCTCCCTCACGGGTCCAGGGCATTGCCCCAGGGGTGGACTGGTGTCCAGTTCCAAAAGCTCCCAAGCAGGCAATCATCACTTGGGGGCATTGTAAAATAAATAATCTGCCCGTGGTTTTTTTATTTTAAAAGCTGAAAGGGGCCCCATAGGGATGCTGGTTCGGGTGGCCTCATTGGGGAAGAGTTGGAGAGATCAGCTGTGGGAGCATCCTCTGCTGTGGACCCATCCCTGCAACCATGCGGCCAAGTCAAAGTAGGACCTTGCCAGGCTTTTGGGGGCAGAAGCTGGGGAAGAGACCTGGCCCGCTCACCCTGGGGGAGCAGGCCAGGATGGCAGGCTGCCCACCCCCTGCCTCTGCCCCTGCCCCGTGCTAATGAGCAAGTTACACAACTAGAAGCTTTTATACTTCATTAATCGGGTCCGGCATCCCAGCCTGCCCCTCCACGCACGCTCCGGCTGGCTGGCGGAGCCCTGACTCCCTCCTTCCCTCTCCTCAGCTGCCTTTTGTAATGTTTTAATGGGGTTTCTTGCCTGGGTTTTGCTGACTTAATTACAAAGCTGCAGTGAGTTGATGCCTTGTGACGGTCTAATCCCAACCCGGTGACTCTACAAAGCTTTTGCACGGTGATCGTGCTGCTCCACTCCGGCCTCAGCGTTCGTGCATCCATCTCAGCCCCAGGCACTGACCCTCTGTGGACGGTTCAGCTTTTCCTCTCCCTGGTGAGTATCCAGGACTTTTTCCACCTGAAATAACTGTGTTGGAGACCATCATCCAGTCTTCCCTTAACCTGGCACCTCCGGGACTGGGACTGGTTTTAGTGCCTGGAAAAGGGGGATGCCCATCCCTTCCCCTGGAGCTGTTGGGGAAGAGGATGCCCCTGGGAAGTGGCTGAGCTGGAGCCAAGCATCCCTCGCACAGCCTGGGCTTGGAACCGGTGCTACAGCTGGGTAGGGTCAGGTGCTGGAGGTAGGATGAAGGCAGCCCTCTTCCTCCTTCCCATGCATGGGAACAAGGTGTTTCACCCAAACTGTGTTGGAAGGATGCCGAGAAGCTCACGGTGCAGCCCTGCAGCCATCAATGGGCTCTGGGCTGGAGCAGCAGGGCTTGATGATTCCGGAAAAACTTTGGGAATAACAGGGTAGTGGAAATTAAAGGCAATAAAAGCACAAGCTGGCTGGCTGCCTGGCCGAGGCTGGGTGCTTAGCCTCTGCCTGTATGAAGGTGGTCTGAGACAAAACAGCACTGGATGAGCTCATGGGGTCAGGGGTCCCCAGGAGATGCTCCCAACCTCCAGCGGAAAGGCAGAGCCAGCAAAAAAGGACGAAGGGGTCAGACGATCAATACTTAGATTTTTAAGCTGCTTTTGTGAACACCCCTAGTGTTTCTCAAGGCTGCTCAGCCTCTGGCAGGTAGGCAGAGATGCAGGCATTGCATGATGGCACTGAGGAGGGTTGGGGGTGTCCTCTGGGCACCCACCTCCGCCCCTGCCCGAGCAAGAGGGGCAGGTGATGGGGCATAGGAGTCCTGCAGAAGCCACCAGGATCCCACTGCTGCTGATCCCTCTTTCCCTCTCCCAGTGTCCTGCAGCCAACGGAGGACAGAGGACAACATGTCTGCGGTTGTGAGTACTGCCCCCATGCCACCCTTCCCCTGCGCTCCGAGCATCCTGTCCCTGCAGTGTCGGGATGGGGTGCACCCCGCACACTCCTTGCCTCTCTGGCTGCTCTCAGCCTGTTGCGGGGAGCCTGGGCAGCACACAGCCCACCCCCATCCCATTGCACCCCCTTGGGTGCATGCGTGGAGGCTCTGCCCTTCCCCACAGACCCCTATCCCAGGAGACCTGCAGGGAGTTGGGGGGCTGCCTGGGGAGATCCCACATCCTCTCCTCACCCCCAGACGGGCACCTTCCGCATCGTTTCGGAGGAGGAGCAGGCCCTGCGCACCAAGCTGGAGCGCCTCACCACCAAGGACCACGGCCCCGTCTTCGGGAAGTGTGAGAAGATCCCCCCGCACACCCTGCAGAAGGTGAGGGCGGCCATGGGGAGTGGTGGGGCAGGCACAGCCCAGGGATTCTGCTCCTTCCCAGGGGCCAGAGGAGACCATCACTGAGCTCCTGTGTTGGAGGCATGTACTTTACCGCAAAGGGTCTCCAAGCAGGGGACGTGGGTGACACTCCCCTCCCTGTGCTGGGATGCTGCAAGGAGCATCACTGCACTCCCCCAGCACCCAGGGTGCCTAAATGAACCCCGGGGTGTTTTGGGGTGTGTGTGGGGCATCACTGAGCTGGGTCCCCTCTCTGCTTGCCCCGCCCAGGCGAAGGATGAGCTGAACGAGACAGAGGAGCAGAGGGAGGTGGCGGTGAAGGCGCTGCGGGAGCTGGTGCAGGAGCGGGCGGGCGGCGAGGAGGTGTGCAAGGCGGTGGCTGAGAAGGTGCAGGGGAAGGACGACTCTTTCTTCCTCCGCTTCATTCGTGCCCGCAAGTTTGACGTCCACAGGGCGTATGACCTGCTGAAAGGTGGGGAGGGGTCCCAGGCTGTGATGCTGGGTGAGGACAGGGGTACACATCCACCAGCAGCTCCCAGTCCTGTGCTGGGGCCTCCTCATCCCCTAATCCGCGTGGTGCTGGCACAGCAGGACCCTGGCATGGGAAGGGGATGAGGAGAGGAGATAAATAGAAACAGGCAGGGCTGGGGGGCTTGGGATGTAGGGGAAAGAGTTGGGATGGGGAAGGAAATGAATGAGGGTGATGCCAGGCATCCAGCAACACCAGGACAATCCCATTCCTTGCTAATCTACTGGGAAAAATGGGAAAAAAGTGCATTTAGTGGTGGCAGGCTGTTTCATTTGTACAGCAAACCCAGCTGGTTTGGGCTGCACTCCCTCAAGAGCCCCATGTCCTATACATGCCCTATACATGCCCCTTTGTAATCCTGTAAAGAGCCAGCCCTGCATCCACCCTGATGCTTCTGTGCATGATGCCTGGTGGGCTCAGCGCTCCTGGGACCCCTTGAGGGCTGGGGGCTAGGTTGGGGGGTTTGTGGCACCCCCTCCCCACACCGAGAGTGATCCTTAGGGATGGAGGGGGAGTGGGAGGGCAGCCTGGGGGGCAGCCGCTGGTGAGGACCTGCCTGGCTCCTGCTCCACTCTTCTTTGTGTCAGCTTCGGGCATAATGAGTTGTAATTATCAGTGCTGGCTCCCAGGCGAGCTGTTTTGTTTGCCTGCATTTTCCCAGGACAAGGTTCCTTATTTCATGCCTGCAGGGTGCCAAGGCAGGGGAGCTAGAGGGTGTCACCCAAACAGGGAGGAAGGGGAGAAGGGAAATGAGGGGGAAAATTACTTTATCTGCTTGTTGGGGTTTTGGAAAGGCAGCAGGCATGGGAAGCCCCCAGCATGGGGTGGGTAACACAACATGCTGGGGCTGGGGCTGGAGCTGATCTGGTGCTGAGCTCCTTTCTCCCTGCTTTGCTGGAGGAGACCTGACCCATGTTGAGCTCAGGCACAGCTGTTCCGTAGCTCTTGGGCTCAGGACCCTCTTACCATTGCCAGTCCATCCTGGCTCTGGTGGCTCGCCCAGCTTCCCGAGGCCAGGCAAGCAGCCATTGCCCGTGATTTCTGCCTCCCTCCAGGCTATGTGAACTTCCGCCAGCAGTACCCCGAGCTCTTCGACAACCTGACCCCCGAGGCTGTGCGCAGCACCATCGAAGCTGGCTACCCTGGCATCCTGGCCAGCAGAGACAAGTACGGCCGGGTGGTGATGCTCTTCAACATCGAGAACTGGGATTATGAAGAGATCACCTTTGATGAGGTCAGCCCAGCTCAGCTGTTGCTCCCGGAGCAGAGCGGTCCTGCTCTTGGGCTTGTCCTGCTCAGCACGTCTGAGCGCAGCATCCCTTAACACATCAACATATGTCCACACACAGCCTCCAGCCACCCAGGCTGAAGCAAAACTGCAGCCCTTTGAGTTTATCTTTCGAGGGAGTGTGGGAGAGTGTGGTCCATCCCAAAGGGTCCCCCCCTTCCTTCCCCCTGATGTGGTGCAAAGTGCAGGCCGAATCTGGGGTGTGCATCCCCCTGCCCAGGTAAGACGGGGTGAAAAAAGGCACCACGCCATTAAAGGAAGGCACTTCAGAAAGGAGGGACGTGCAGGGCAGAGGAGAAAACTGAGGCACAGGGCACAGAAAGGGCTTCTTGGCAATGAAGTTTCCAGGCATGTAACTCACAGCTTCTCCTAGCTCCATTTTCTGCTCAGCTCTGAATTTGGTCGCAACGTAACACTGATCCAGATCTGAGATGTACCTGACTTGAAAGGGGAATGTGGTGGTTGTTGAGCATCCCCAGAAATGCCCTCCCTGCTCTGAAGTCCTGGGGTTGCCTGTGACAAGCAGGCTGAAGTCAAGCAGACCCTGCCCTGGCTAATGGTCCATGGGACTCTTCCTGGGACCCTCCTGGGGTCTATGGAAAGTAAAACCTAATACCAAACCCTGCTGTCTCTCCTCTCCATCAGATCCTTCGTGCCTATTGCATTATCTTGGAGAAGCTGCTGGAAAATGAAGAGACCCAGATCAATGGGTTCTGCATCATTGAGAACTTCAAGGGCTTCACCATGCAGCAGGCATCAGGGATCAAACCCTCCGAGCTCAAGAAGATGGTGGACATGCTGCAGGTGAGGTAGCAGAGAGGGCCCTGGGGGAGCCGAGAGCCCAGGGAAGGAATGCAGCAGGACTAGCAGGGTTTGGGATTGCCACCACACTGATACAGTGAGAAAGTATTGTGGAGAGGCTGTTCCCCATCACATGCTCCTTGCCTTGCTCGTGAATCGGCTTCATCCTGCAAAATGGATCCTATTTTCCCCGCCCCATCTCCCTGCCCTCTCAAAAGCTGGACCAGAAGCAGTAGCACCATTCCTTGCAGCATCCTATGGCATGGCATGGCATGGTGGCCTTTCCTCACTAACATCTCAGCTCAGCTTGGTCCATGCTGGACAGACACCCACAGGCACTCCAAGATTTCTGCTCTTGGACCAGAGGCCAAAGGCTCTCGGCTTCCCTCAGGGAAGGACAGCAGAGATGTGGTCCTTCTCATGGAGTGGGAGCAATGAGCCATCTGGGAGGCTCTTCAGCTTCCCTGGTGCTAGGACATCCAATTCTCTGGGTCAGGACAGAAAGGGGCAATCAAAGAAATAAGGGGAGATTGGGTGAGGAGAGCTGAGGCAGCGCTGGGGTGTTCATTGCTGCTTGCCCAGCTCCACACGGACAGCAACATCTGTAACCATCTGTGTCTGGCTTTGGGATCCTAGGACTCCTTCCCAGCACGTTTCAAAGCTGTCCACTTCATCCACCAGCCTTGGTACTTCACCACCACCTACAACGTGGTCAAACCGTTCCTGAAGAGCAAACTGCTGGAGAGGGTGAGTTTGGGAAAGGGACCCGGAGGCAAAGGCACTTCCCTGGGTGAAAGAGCAGCTGGGAAGAGTCGCCTCAGGCCACTGCTGAGGGTTGCTCCCATGTCCCTCCAGGTCTTTGTGCATGGGGAGGAGCTGGAGTCTTTCTACCAGGAGATTGATGCTGACATCTTGCCAGCAGACTTTGGTGGCAACCTGCCCAAGTATGATGGCAAAGCAACAGCAGAGAAACTCTTTGGGCCCCGCATCGAGGCTGAAGACACGGCTCTCTAAACCAGGGTCTGATCCCCCTCTCCCCTGTACAATAGGATCAGAGGTGGCCTTCTAACCCCAGCCACCTCCTTACTGTAGCACTGGTTTAATGACTGCTTGTGATGAGGCATTCTGGCCCTATTGCTCCATGCCTGTCCCTCCTCTCCCCAAATGAGGCAGCGGGCTGCCCAGCAGCTCTGCCCCTCCCAGGCAGAGCATCCTTCCCTCGGGAGCCAGCAGAGGAAGGAGGCCACCAGCCCTCTCCCACAGCATGCCCTGGCACTGCGGGGGGGGAGGACAGGAGAGTGTCTGCTCTGGGAAGGGAGGGCTACAGCAAGGGAGAAATAAAGCGTTTAACAGCAGAGCTCCAAGGTCCCTCGTGGCATGTGGCAAGGAACAGGGATGCAGCTTTTTGGTCACAGGCACTGGTTGCGCTGCTGGTTCTAAGGAGTGTCAGTGCTTGGTGGGAGATCCCTGTGTCCCCGTTACAGACTGCCCTTTGGCATAGGGGCCAAGGAACCAGCCGTCTCCATCCTCCCTGCGTCCCAGGAGTGCCACCCCTGCTCAAGCAGAGACCCTATCCTCAGCCAACTGCTCTAACCAGGAAAAACAGCCCAAAAGATGCAAACAAGAACCCGACCAGGGGCCCGGGCGGAGCTGGCTCTGCCTAATTCCTGCTCAGCCAGGCAGGCAGGGAGGAGGAACGGAGGCTGTAGCAACCACTAAGACCAGGAAAAGGATTTTAACCACAGGACAGTGAAAGACAAGCAAAATATACTCTCCTAAATCCTTCACAAGTGTCAGCAGTGCAGCTGTTTCCCCCAGCACTGCACTGGGAGAGGGAGCTCAGTCAGGGAAGTCCCACCAAAAGCCACTATGGAGGGCAGAGAAGGGTCCTTGCCCAGCAAACCGTGCCCGATGATAATGCTAATTAGTCCTTGCTGATGTAGAGTCAGCAAGACCTGGGTGGGGAGGAGGAGGCAGAAGTAGCCGTGTCCCAGGCGAGGCACTCCGTTCTGGCCCACGAACCAGGCATCTCCAAAGAGCTGATCAGTACCCATTTCCAGACCATCTTCTCCTCCCTCGGCCAGCAGTAAGGCTTGGAGAGGAGCAAGTTGCTGGTCTCTGCCCAAGTTACCTTCTTCTCTGTCAACCTGGTCCTGCAGCGTGCCCTGTCCCCCCCCCCCCCCCCTTCCCTCTCAGCTCCACACGGGTGCCCTTCATCAGCCAGAAGACCAGACTCCCACCCGAAGCCGGCCGAGGTGGAGGGCACTGACAAGAGCCGCATTCATCAGGGCGCTGGCTCAGGCTCAAACCAAACAGGACATCGGCTCCAAAGCTGCGGGAAGGATGGGGCCTGTCTGGGCAGAGGCGACTGGGGTTAGATCTGTTTTCTCCAGCCTCAGCCGCACAGCTAGCCCACATATGGCCAGTCCCAGCCCACGCCTGCGCCAGCCTTGCGTGACAGCCCAGAGGGAGAGCGAAAGGCACCTCTCTGCTGCGTTTGGCTCCTTACTGTGCAGTACTCTCCAAGGGTCCGGGAAGCATCTGGAGCTGTCCCAGGGAAACCACATACAACAGCCCTACAACCAGTGCACACAACAGCACAGCTTGCTTGGGAGACAGAGCAATTGCAGCTCTCTTGTAAAAAAAACAAAACAAAACAAAAAAGACAAACACCCCCCACCCCCCATACAGACACGGGAGCCCCACACTGCTGCCCTCTGGGATTTGGACTGGGACAGTCACAGCTCTCGGGAGGTCCCTGTGGCTGATCAGCACTGCTGGGACAAATTGTCAGCCAGTAGCTTGTTTTGATGGGGAGGCACAGAACAGCACAGCAAATGGAGCACGGAGCACGGTCCATGCTGGCCTGTTTCCCCCCAGAGTGACTCTGACCAAGCCAGGAAGGAATTCTGAAGTAGATAAAACAGCAAATTGCAATGGCCAATAAACTAGAAACGGAGCCCAAAACACTGCCTCCCACAGTGCAATTCTTATTACACGGGAAAAGCAGCAACAGTCCTGGTCCAGCCCAGTCACCCTGATGGCTCACCAGTCCCAGTTACCGTCTGCATGCCTCACTTGGTCTGTAGTTAAACCCCCCACACACACACACTAGTGAGCTCTTAGCATCAGTCAGGTAGTGCTCTTCTGTGCCCTAGGCTCAAAGATGTCAGTGTCCTGGCCAGAGATGCTGTTATGTGGTTTTTTCTGCCAGCAGCTGAAAGATTAAGAAACCCACTCACTCTTAAATAGGGAAGAATAACAGATGATGATGCTGCAGAAACACGAGCCAAAAGCTTTGCGCACCCTCCAGGGAAGCTCTTGTCCCAGAGGAGAGTTCTGTCATGCTGCAGGAAGGGCCACAGTTAAACCCTGTCTGTATCCTGCTTCAGCTTAGTCCTGGCACAGCTGCAGGTCTGCCTCTGGAGGATTCCTCCAGCTAGCAACCTCATAATCCCAGGAGAACGCAGCAGCTGACACAGGACTGTCACAACCTGCTCTCTCATCCAGTAGCAAAAATAGCCCTTCTTCAGTATCTTCAGGGCAGGCATTAAGCTTTTTAAGCTGATACCAACTCCACTCTCCAACAGAGCAGTACTGAATACCTTTTGGCCAGAAACAAAGCAACTACAAAAGGCTCAAGCACCACTCATGCTGCAAGGGAAAAAGGGGAGAAGATAA
The DNA here is from genome assembly GCF_017639655.2 of Falco naumanni. Classification (NCBI taxonomy): domain Eukaryota; kingdom Metazoa; phylum Chordata; class Aves; order Falconiformes; family Falconidae; genus Falco; species Falco naumanni. Next base: position 11,971,605 of record NC_054060.1, on the reverse strand, counting down.
AGTCAGCCCCCAGCTAGCTCCCAAAGTTGGGCCTCAGGGAAGGCCTCTGCCAACTGCCAAGAAAGCCATGTGCTCCTCCACTCAAGAACCTGCTAGACACCCCATGCTTAGCCACCAAGCCCAGCCCCATCAGATTCAAGAGCCAGGGCAACTATTGGATGCTCCTACATATCGCAGGAATTGCTAAGACTGCCTTCTCTCTAGAGCCTTTTTGTAGCAGCTCTGTCCTTGTTCTGCTCTCTGAAACACAACAGAGGCAAAGGAAGGCTCCAGCTGAAGATGACAGTGGTGGCAGGGGCTGGCACACCACCCATGTGTTGCTGCATAAGGCCCCTGTGCAGTCTTCCCATTTATCTACTTGACACTTGCTTCAGCTTTCAGTGGGCAGCAGAGCCAGGTCTTTGAGAGGTGGGCACAGAAGGCTGCAACAAGCGAAAGGTGAAGATACTCCCAACTGTCACTCTTCCCATCCTCCCCACCTCAGAAGTGCAGAAGGAGTACAAACTTGAGCCTTCTCCCTCGAAGGAGAGGTTCATTCACATTTCCTAGAACAATCCGAGTTCTTACATTTACCGCTAGAACAGCAAACTAGTGCATCAAAGTGTAAAGGCAACACTAGAAACAGGAGTTACTTGCAAAAGTTGTCTTGTCAACAAGCTAATTGCTGTCTTGATGTAACACTGCAGAGATGTAGGGATAACCTTCCTCTTAAGGCAGTCCTGCTTTAGGCAGCACTAGTGAACAGAAACTAACATCTTTTGCATGTGTAAAGGCTGGGTCTAAATGATTCCTTGTGTTCCCCTCTTAGCTAATCCGAATCTCGTAACCGAGGGAACATGTTCTGATACCCAGTTGCATTTTAATCAATATTACCTTGTTGGCCCAATGTATTCCCATATCAAATTATCCTCTCCCGGTTGCAGAGGAACTGAATAAGAAGGCATGGCTGCTGTGCCTGCCAAGTGACAGCTGGTCTTCACCACCCAACAACACTGCACACACTACACATTATCACTGACTTCAATAAGTCCTTTATTTTTAAATAAAGAAATCTCACTGAATCAAAGATAACAAAATTACATTTTGTTTTGCAATGACCTCCATTTTACACCACACAAAAACAAAAATTAAAAGAAAAGATCAGACATTGTTTTATATATATATAATTTCAAAGGTAAACATCAGCAGATATAGAAAAATTGCATTGCTAGTTGCAAATCATCTTCCCTGCAGCTCTCAGCTCCAGAGAATCCGACTCAGAACATGGCAGCAGGGAGAGTGTCTCAGTATACAAGCTTTTTGCAGGGCAGCATTTAGAGATGGTTGCAAAGTATAATTTTGCCAATTTGAAAACATTTTCATAGTTAACTACTCACCAAGATCACTAGAAGTCACTCAGCCTGTTCTAGCACAGCTGCATGGGCAAAACAAGGGCACAGGTCTGTTCTTCCTAGGCTCCCTGCACACCTCCTCAGCTTGGGATTGTCAGAGAAAGAGGTTACGTTTTCTCAAGAAGAATATTTAGTGATAATGTCACTAGACATTACGATCAAGCTGTCAAATAACACAATGAGAAATCATACTTCTTTGGAAAGCTGCTGACTTGGGCTAAGCAGTAGACTTTGGTTATATAACTACAACTGGGTTTTGTTTGGCTTTTTTTTTTTTAAAAAAAGGACTTCCCAGTTAGCAGGAGCCATGAGGGTCAACATCCCAACAGAACTATAGTATAGATCCTAGAAGGAAGTTCTGTACCTAATCAAAGCTCTTGCATGACCAGAGATAGACAATGCAAGCTTGTCATTCAGACAGAAGCAAAAAGGCTTTGTGTAGAGCCACTTTGCAGGATCAGGCTCCTTACTGCATTAAAACTACCTGGGTTAGGCAAGGCCATTGGGTGGGAAAGAAAGAAAAGCCTTTACCCACAAACGATGGGTTGGAGCTTTTAGTGGGTTATCAGATAGACGTGAAAAAGGCTGTTCAATACTAGCAGAGCCAACCTGATAAATGCTGCCCTGGACTGCAGTGTTTGTGTTCATTGATTAACCAGCAAAACCAAGAATACAGATATTCAGAATGCAACAGTTTAGGATAACCCTAGAAACCCTTCTACCACAGTGTGGAAAGCTGGCAACTGCTTTAACTCATTGATGGCACTTATGCCTAAGCTACTCCAGCAGCTGAAAAGGTCCAGGTGATAAAAGGGGTACAGTTACAAGGCACCCTCCCCTCGGGCTGGTGTTGCTCTGAGGCATTCTAAGCTTGGAGAAAACTCAGGAAGTCCTCATGCCAAGAAGGGCTGTTTGCTTTTCAGCTAGAAGCCATGAAGGAGACACTGCTTTGAGTCACTGTGGCTCCACGACCTACTCAACCAACAGACCTACCTAAGGAGTAAGGACATATGGAGCATGACAAGCCAGAAACAAGATGCTCTTCACAAAAGTGACTTATACATGCAGCACAAGGCTAGGGTCTTTTCTGATCTCCTGGAAGAAGACTGAAGAATTTCAATGAGCTCCAGACAGGCATAATATTTCTAGAAAAACCTGGAAGCAATCCAGGTCACTAAACTGGCAATTAAATCCTGAAGTTGCTACTCTCTGCACTGTCTTTTAAGATGTAGTCAGTTAGGCAATCCACCTCCAGCTATGCTGCTGGAGCATTAACAGACACAAGAGCCCTGGGATTCTAAGTTAACAAGTCACATATTAAGCAAAGCAAACCCTCCTTCTATGACTCAATCCCTGCTAGAGGAGCAGAGAGCTGAAAGTGATCTCCACTGCTTATGTACATTGTTATTTTAAGCCTCAAAAATAGACTGTAGCTAGTTGTAGGCTGCCCACAGAGGTCCTTTAAGTCAGCACACGCTTCTACAGTATGCGTTGCCAGAACTGTCTCACTACCTAGCGTCTGAAAATTAATTTACTAAAAAGCAAAGCCTCAAAAGCTCTGGCAGAGCTGTTAACTGAAGTCTCTAGATATGCTGATGTCGAGGGAGGAGAAGGGCAAGGCACCACGTGTCAAAGGGCTGTGGTCTAGGAAATTGTGACAGACCCAGAACAGATGACACACAGATAACTTGGCTAAATTCAGTACTGGAGCTAACAGTTCCCAACATCTTTGATTAATGCCCTGTCTTTGTAACCTATATTTTCATATACAGCAACTGCAGAAAAACACTCAGGAAAGACTGCAGGGAAGTTCAAACTTCAGTCTTCATAGTGCAACTACAACACTGCCAGACCCATCTGAAAGCACCTCCAATTTAGAAGCTAACCAAGGGACATTACAAATGCTGGCAGATCTGATGTAGTGGAACCCACAAGTTCCTTTTATTCAGTAAGAGCAATTCCCAGCTGCCCACCTTCAATCTTCAGGTCTCTCCAGACACTAGCAAAGGTGATGGTTGGACCAGCCTAACCAAAGAGTAATAGCTTTGTAACCTGCTATCCGATTGAGAGTCCTTGGGGTTTATGTTCAAGTGCAGTGACAGGAAAGAGGGGTGTATACCACATGAGACTACCTGTGGAAGAGCTCTGCTAATGCTTTTTCTAAGCCCAGTTTGAAACTAAACAGAGCATGACAGATTCATCACGCTGTAATCTTGACCTGCACTATCAGACTATACTGTAATGATCTACAAGTGTACACTTCAGCCTCACGTGTCTTGACAAAAGATGAAAAAAAAGACAGCTTGACCTCTGAGACTTAAAAATTCAGAATCCATTTAAGGTCTAGTTCACTGGGCAGATGAAAGCCACTTGCCCATGTCACAAGACTAGTATTTTTTGAGAGAAGAGTATTTCTGATTGGACAAAGTCCCACACATCTTGGGGTTGCCCATCACTCTTAGCAGCAAGATTTAATATAGAATTCTTTTATTTGAAGGTCTTTAGAGCACTGCAGCTTAACTTTCTCCTCTCCCTCATCCTTAAGGTCTCTTTAAGTTACTGCTGCAAGTCTGACACCCACTAGTCTTGCTTTGAAAGCAGCACCACATTGGGTGAGATGGAATGTTTTTCCTCCTAACTGCTTCCATCTACAAGAAGCTTGGTTAAGATGAACCTCAGGCTCCAGAAACCTTGCACAAATAAGCTATAACAAAAGCTTCTCTTCTCCAAACAGGCTAGAATTGGTTTGTCAAGCCACAAGTGGTCTGAACAGCTGTAGATGCAAGTGCAGAAACAGTTCAAATGAGCAAGAAACCCCTATTACTTCTGTAGTTAAGAGTTTCAGAAAGTCCACAGCATCAGCACTTCCGAAGTATGAAGGCTTGGGTTGTGGGGCAGGAAGGAGATTCTTTAAAGTCTTTTCAAGGGAGGGGAAAAAAAAAAAAAAATCTCTATTTGATCAGACAAAGCTACAGCTCCTGCTGCTTTGAGAACTGCCTAGTTGCTCACCTCATTTTAGAAGACTTGCTCAAAAACCAGTCATTGACTGGCCACCTGCTGTGGTGAAATTTGTTTGAAACAAGGGTACATTGGACAAGGTGGTAGCTTCCTCATACCTCAGAAATGGAAAAAAACCATTTGAAAGTCTGGTCCGCCAAGAATAGTTTTCTTCATTCCATTTTGTAAAGAAGATTTTTTTTTTTCCAAGGAAAAGCTTCCCAGGACAAAGCTATGCATTCAGGAGCAACTGGCATGATGTGGTCAAAAAGCAGAGCTAAAACACTTGCTTAGCCTCAGCACTAACCTCCCCAGGCAGCACCCAGCCAGTTCTCACCCTCCTGACTCTCATGTTCTGGGCCAGTCAACCACTGAACTGCTCTGCCAGCCTGGAGTCCTGGGGAAGATGACAGAGCTTCAGCCACTTGGGGAGCTGGCCAGAGTGCCTCTGCTTTTGATAAGGCTCTCCAGCTGAGGAAGGCAGACACTTTACTCTCAAAAGGAGGTCAGATGCACACTGACCTTTTTCATTCATAGGTAACCACATGTTGGGTCATATGGCTGGCTCTTCACCTCAACAGTAGTATTGGTACCAAGGACAACCTCTGCTCCTCTAGAGCCATCTGAAGTTGATACTCACCTCAGCATAGTAAAGGTCGATTGAGGAATGACACTCAAAGCACACGAAGGGCAGTTTTGTTTCCTCAAGGCAGACAGCCATGACCTGTGTAAGCTACAGCTGTAGTATACTGTGAAATCTGAAACACTTCTAAAGTTGTAACCCATTGGAGATAAAAACCATATACCTCTATGTGTCTAAATTTATCCTGTATCTATTTGATGCTTACAAGTGTTGTTTACACTCCACTTCTGTTAAAGTGAGAAGGTATTTAAGTCATATCCAATGAATATTACATGAACAGCTACTTAAGCAAAAATCTGAAGTGTCTTTTATGACAGATTTTAGTGATATACAGATGCAGTATGAATAAGACTATAACAACATAGAGACAAGATATCCATCAGCCAAGAATATCCTTGCTAACTGATGCCCTAAAATAGTTCTAAAGGAACAGCCACAACCATGGCCAAGTCTTGCTATAGCTTTACTTGGTCACATCTTTTCTTCGAAGGAAAAAAGGAAACCTGTATTTACTAATAAGGAGAATGTGTAGATACCCACAGTTTGTTGTAACAGGCCAAGGTGTCTGGCCTAAGGCAAATGAAAGGAATTTCCTGATACGATAATGCACCTTTGCTACAATAGTTAATTATTGCTTTATTAAAACAAAAACCCACCTCTCCAACCTACTGAAGGTTTAGGGACAGGACAGTCCAGAAGGCTTGTTCCCCTGTATTACCAGACTGAAGTCTTGCTGCTTGTTTCACCCTTAAGCTATAAACTGAAGTGCCTGGAACACAGACCAAGGCTGAAGCAGTAAAGTGCTAATAGATGTGGGAAGTGTGACAGGAAAAGAACTTCACTGACACTGATAGAGAAGTCCTAAGGATGGATTAGTGAGACAACACCACTGACAGAACAAACTAAAAGATTTGACCTCAAAGTTTCAGTCTCCAGATTGCCATGGGACTGCTTTTCTTCCAGGGGGTAGATTATGGTCTTCAATAACCATCTCTGCACAGACCATAACAGCCACTTGAGGGAAAAGCACAAGTGAGTAGGCATCTTTCCTGCCAACAGCTTTCAGACTTCACTTTGCACATTAAAACTAGAAGAGGATGTCTGGGTGTGGAAAAGCAATTCAAGTGAGGAAGAGCCCAGTGTCTTACTGGAGCCAGTAATCCTACAACATTTACATCGATATGGGAGTAGATAGCCATGCAAAGATATCACTGTAGTTGCACAGGGCTAGAGACATCCAGTTCCCCACCAAATATAAGGCAACTCATGTGTCTGAAAACCATTTGATGCTTTGAAAGCTAAGGGGAAGAATTCTTGTGTTATTTACCCTAATATTAGGGGAATAAATCTAAATACCCTACCCCACCACCAAAACCAAATTAACCCTTAACAGTACCTAATTCTTTACAAAATATTCTTTAAAGCAGATCAATGTCACAAAGATCCTGCAGATTCTGAATCCCTGGTTTCCATTTGGAAGCCACAGCCAGCTTTAAAAAGCCCTGGGTCAAACAAAAAAAATAATCTAGTACTAAGAAGATGACTACATTTAAAAAGAGGCAAAGAATCATGAGAAGGTGACTGATCTGGTCTTGGTGCAAGAACATGTTCAGACAGAAACTTTAACTGTTATTACCAGCCTGCAGCTTTTCTCTACTTGGACTCCCAGCATAAAGACACCTCAATCCACAGACAGCTGAAGCATGGAAAAGTTAAGTATTTTTAAACTGATTCACTTATGTAAGTGCATTCCTAGGAACTAAAAGGCTTCCCTTGAGATGGTGCAAGGCTGGAACTCCATTTGTAGTCAAGCATCTGTTTTTCCAGCCCACATTTCAGTGGCCTGGACTGAACTGCTCACTGGCTTGTGGCTTGGTACAGGATTTTTCCAGCACCAGGTCAGCTGAAAACAGTCAACTGTTACCCTGTCATCTACACCTAAACAAACACTGCAAATCAAGTTTTTGACTCACAGGTGAAGAGATTGTGACATTTGAAACTTCTGCTATATTAAAGCAAGCAGTCTTTAGCTCAGTAATCCTGTAGCAAGTCACAGTCAGCAACCTAACTCTTCAAGCAGAGCAGTAAATTACAAACCCAAGTGACTATATATGCAAAGATGCTCTGACCAGATACTAATCTCTGCTTTAACTCCACTTTGGAAGAAAACATTGTGATCAGACCCCAGCCATAGGATACCAAAGAGAATGGAAACCTGAAGCAGCAGGTGAGGGAACAATATGTTCCCAAAGGGGGAGATACACTAAAGTGATCCAGAGTCTTTGGGTCAATTACTCCTGGCCAGATACAGCCTGCTCTGTGTCCGAGCACTGAGACTTTGTCTTTTCCCACTGGCAGATGGCATTGGCATACTGTACCACAAGCTTATCCATCCAGGTAAGAGGTTCTGGGAATAGTACAGACCCTTCAAAAAATCCCAGATGGCCTCCATGAAGGGGCAGCACATGCATGACATTCTCCTTTTTCTCTGTAAAACAAAAGGAGGCAGAAAGTTCCAGGTTAACATCTTCAAGCTGAGAATGAAACCATCTTAAGCTGTGATAATTAAACTCAACCTCTGGCATAGCATCTGAACCAAAGGAGCAATCATGTGTAGGAAGCAGAAGTGCACTGACAAAAGGTCACAGCTACTTTGAAGTCCAAAGCACAAACTTGTTGCTTCACAGATCAGGACAGTCCATGAGAACCAGCCCCAGCCAGTACGAGAAGGCTACTGAAAGAAATGCTGCTGGCTGGGCCCTTACAGCAATATCTGTATCGCCACAAGAACACTCATTCATTAAGGAGTGAACATCTTTAACACACATACACTGGAATTGGAACTGTTAAGCATCATGTTGAGTTGTCCTAAGCTCTGACAGTAGATCAGCCACCTTGTTCCACATATAGTGAGAACGTCCCCATGCTTGCTTCTGTCTGTAAGCAGCTGTAGACAAATAGTCTGCTCACAGCTTTGAACTAGGAAAAGAACGAACCCTGCTTTCCCGCCCTATGCACCTGCTATCTGTGTGATGAAGAAGCAGCCAGCTCTCTCTTGTGAGCTTCTAGAGGTCATCTGCCCTTTTTCTTAGTTCAAGATAGCTCGCAGGACTTCTTTCAAGGGAGAAATCCTAGTTCAGTGCCAAATGACACAGCTATGCATGTGCTCCCTGCCTTCATCAGCAAAGGGGGCCACTCAGGTGTACTTGATGAAGGCCATCAATATAACAACCCACTTTTCTACTAAATCCCAATGAGGAATGAAGACACAAGGAAGCATTTTTTCATCCAAGAACATAATCTGCTGGCTATCAACACAAGCCAAAACAGCAGAACGTGCCTGAAAGGACTCAAGTTCTCCCTGCTCAAGGTTAGCCTTGCTAGTTCTAGTAACTGATGATTTAAAAGAGGCCTAGTACACCTCCCACAGGTTTACAGGTGTAAGGAAGCAAGTCAACCTGCTCTGAAATCACAGATCATGATGTGATAAGGAAGCTGCAGGTATACAAGCATACACAGCTGAGGAGACTGCTTCAACATACCTGAAAGAGCTCTTGGAATTGATAGAAGACTCTCATGCACAAGAGGATCATCAGCAGCATTAACCAACAGAAGAGGAACATAGATCTGCATCAAGAAACATGGCAGAAAATGAAAAAGTCACCAGTAAGAGGCATTTGAATTTCAATCTACAAATGGTAAAAGCATCTTAGCTTCACTCAATTATGACATCTTTTTTCAGAGTTTCTCCAGGTACATGGCAGCATGAAAAGCATCAGAAAAGCAGAGTCAGAAATTAAGACTGGTGGTTTTCCTACCAATGGGCTACTCTGCAGTACTTTACTTTTTGTGTTACACACACTGCCCCCCCCCCCCAACTCAATTGTATGAAAGGGCCAGAGGTGCATGACAGCAAATACAGACTGAGTCACAGATCTTACCCATTCTCAGAATTCAGATAGCTACACCCTTTTTTGCTCTGCATTGCTTTGCACATCAGGCAGTTAGTGCCAGCTCTGTTATGGACACCTTGGGTAAAGTCCAGGAAACTCCCTTGGAACGTCTCCATCCTCTGGCTCGGTACATCAAGGAGGAATTCGTCTTCCAGTTCCATTTCTGCAAAACTTTGGTCTGCTAAGTATCTTGCCTGCCAGATAACATCCTAAGGCTCTTTCACAGTATCTAGCAAACCTTTCTTCCTTAAAACTGCAGGCTCTACGTCACCATACCTTTCTCACCTTATCTTCATACATTCAAGTGCAGTTCAGCTGAATGCACGGCTTTATCTAGATCACTTGCATGTTACTACTTGTCAGTTGTAAGCTCTTTATAGTCTAGAGCATTTAGCCCCAGTATTAGAGGTAGCAGGAATTGAAATCCCACTCCAATATACTGTGCTCAATTATATCTGAAAATCCCAGCTAAGACAGCTATGTCAAGGTATCAACAAAAGAAACCACAGAGTGTTTGCTCTCCAATAGGAAAATGAAGGTAGAAGAGCAATCACTATCGCAATAGCTTACCCTGTGCAAGTAATGCAGGCAGCTTTCTTCTTCATAGTATTCCTTCAAGGAACTGTAGCCATGGAACTTCCTGAAATAGAGAAGACTCATTGCAATCGTCTGCTTCTAGTACCCATGAGGACACGTACGCAGCGATAGGAATGATGCCTCAATTTTCACTGACAACACTTTTTTTTTCTACCCAGTGTCTCTGCAAACTCACCTTTGGCAGCACATGCCTTTATGCTTTCTGCACTTAAACCCATGACAGCACGGGCAAGTTAAATATGCAAGCTGAAGTCTACAGCAGCCTTCAGGGCATTTTCTTAAGTATTCCACTCCAGTTAATTGTACATATGAAACAAAGTTATAATGTTGTTCATCTTTACCTGAAAGCCTTTTCAAATACAAGACCACCACAGTTTACGAATGTCAAACATACTAGTAACAGGGTCTGCCTACAAGCCACCTAGAATTCACTCTCATTCCAGCGCCTTGCCAAAGCATTTGTACTCCAACCCAAACTAAGAATTCAGTAAACCCATACTCAAGTGTCTTGTTTGTTTGTAAAAAAACACAACAAAAACCATGAGAGATGACATAGCTGTTGGCCCAAATTAGGAAAGCCTCAGGGATGAGGGACAAGTAGGAAGGTTTCTCTTCCATGGCTTTTAAAAAAAAAAAAACCAAAGCAGCTAGCAATACTCCCAGTCTGCCAGAAGCGTTACAGGTATATAACTGACAGTTTACAGGTTCATCTTGGGAAGGTGTCAATGCCTGATACAGAACATGCCATGGTATGAACACTGCCACTGAAAAAAGTGCTATGTGTTTTCAAGGGCACAGGCAGTAACAGGCTTAGTAAAGCCGAAAGCTTAATTTAGGTGTTAGCACAACAAGTAAAAAAGGTTACGTTGTCAGCCAATCCTAATGTTTATTGAGAAGTGTTTTTTGGGGAGAAGGTTTTTTTGAAAATTCAAGCAGGGCTAAGGACATCCATGAGCAGTTCTGAGCTGTTTTCCACATTCCTCACTTTTTTTGCTAGAGCTTGCAGGCAGAGTTGGCCTCTTCCCACATTATTGAAGGCTACAGGTTCAGATGTTACTGATAAAATCACCCAGGAGGCATTTACGTACAGAAGCTGTGACTGTCAATAGCAAGTTTTTTTCCTGGTACATTTTGTTCAATGTGAAGGCAAGGAAGAATTTGAGGTTGTCAGCACTGTATTTCAGATTCCTACAGGCACAGCAAGGGGCACAGAAGAGCAACACTTGAAAGAGAAGGTACTTTCAGACTTCTGCAAAGGATCAGAGAATTGCCCTTCATACCTCATAACGTTGTCATCAATCTGCATAAGGGATGTTGCTGTATAGAGTTTGCTCAGATCAGCATCTGACAGGCTTTGTGGCTTCTTCACGTGATCTCCAAAAAGAACTTGCCTGAAAGAGTAACATCAAGAAAAACATCCAACTAACAAGGGCAGCAAAGCCATGACCTATTCAAGGACAACTGAGTTCACCAGGTCTGTCAAGTTAAGACCAGAAGTGGCCTACAATATACACGAGGCTTTCTTGGGAACAAGCACAGTTTATTAATCCACTTCCCTCTGCAGCAAGGCATAACAGAAACCCTAGCAGGCCCTTTACAGAAAAAAAGATGTTTTCCTGTTGTACTAGAAACTGCATGAGGGGCCTCTAAAGAATCTTCCCAGAACAGACAGCAGTAAAATTATTTAGAACAGAGGCTGCATGTTAGAGGGAGGGTCCTTTGGCTTCAGACCAAACCTGTGGGTGGCTTGGGTGAGAGTACTAGCAGTCCTGGGCATAGCATCTCCTTTACCATCTGGTCCTAAAGTCTCCCCGGCACAGATATGAGGTTGGCTCACACAGCAGAAGTTACTTGGGGCATTACCTTAGCAGAAAGCTATTTACCATGGACACTTGTCATAATTGGTTATTGCCCTCAGGAGAAGATGTGTTTCTTTACCAGAACAAACTGCTCCCCTAACAAACATAACAAAAGCCACAAGTTGGAAAGGGGTCTTTATTCCTTTTCAGAGGCAGCTGCAGGAGAGAGTAGGAAGGAGGCTAGATTTGATTTGGGGGAGTTACCTTAGAGCACAAGTGATTATGGAAAAAAGTTTACTTAAACAGACTTGCCTTCAAGCCAGCACTGGCTTTTTCTGGGTTATGAATTTAAGTACCTTTTAATGGGGGCCTACCTAACTTCACGTTAAATTTTGTCAAGTTGTCTAAATATTTGTCAGTCTGGAATGAATTACGTGGATCACCCTACATGTCAGCTGCCCTAATTCCTTCTACAAGTGTTTCGTACTACACAGGAATGTAAACAATGAACCAGAAGTTTGCAGATGACATATGCTCTTAATCGGAACAGGTCGTAGATACTCCCCTCCTTTTCCCTTGAGTCAGACAGCTTCAAATATACACAGATGAGGTACTTGCATGTTTACCGCCCTAGAAAAAAGCACCCTGAAAACTTTGATGAAGTAAGCAACACTGAGTATGTAACCCGTTTAACACACACATTCCTTTATTTTGCAAGAACTATGGACCACAACAGCAGCACAGGGATCCTACAAGTACACTTGCACTCCAGGAACAGCAACATTAAGTATTTTGCTGGCTACAGGGTCTTTCTAGAGGAACAGCTAGAAGCCAGAGCTACAGCTTGACTATTTGCTTATTTGATAAGCAGCAGCCCCGTACAGCAGATCTTGAAGATTAGTCCTACCTCAGATAGATGGCAGAACAAGAGGCTTCTTGAGTATGGAATTCTTTGGCTAGAAGTGAAACAGATGCAGAATACTCCACTTTGAAGTCTAATTGCAATGTTTTCCTGTGAACATCTAGTTTATTTGTTAAGCAAGTTTTCTCAAAAGGCAAAAAGAAAACAAAGCCTGCTTTCTTCTAACAAGATCACCAAAGCTTATTTGTATATCTTACAGTACATGAATGAGATTGACATGTGCTCCCCTTCTCTGTTGGTTCACCTAAAGACCACCAAGCAAGGAACTGGCGCATCATCTTTCAGGAGTCCTATTTTAAAGGACCATGATGACATATCCAATATAGCAATTGACTGAATCAGTACTATCAGTGTAAGTGATGTACTGCAGTACCTGTGAGAAAGGATGATCTTCTTCATGTTGTCTGCCATGAGGAAGTTATAAAATCTTCTACATTGATCCCACTGCATAAAGGTTTCCTGTGCCCTAGAAAAACCACAGTGCAGAACAATCAAAGCTGTTAACGGAGATCTTGAAAGATCAGATTTAATACAGTGTAACACCTTATGGCAGCCTAGAGGCTATGAAAACAAATCTCCAGGCCCTCCTTGCCACAGCTTAACCTTTTCCAGGAAATTACTTCCCCTTTGATGAAGTTTGTTAGTATCAGAAAACAGATCTGCAGTCTCATTTTGCACAATGCAATTAGCAGTTTTGATCAGAGCATTTAAGAGCTATCAATCAAGATCTGCAACACTGACAAGAGTTTTAGTATCCCTTTGTGTAAGTTGAGTGCAATTTACCTAAATGGGACTACCAAGGAAAGGAATAAAACCTGTTGCTGAACAAACTGTTGTCTATTGTGTATATAGCTCTGCAGAGGAGATAATTTGTGCAGATGTTTCCAATATGTATAGATACCATTACTGTTTCAGCTTCATTGGCAGGAGCTATAGGAATAAATACTAGCTGCAGCTGCAAGTGGCATCTGAGTTGAAGTCTTTACCTATTCTCAAAGCAGAACAGCACTTTAGAGCTTATCTGTTGTTAAAATAGAATTAAAGTCATCCAGACTTCTGTGAGCTCTGCCAGATACCAGCGCTCCTTTGCTATGCAAGGGTCATGGGCAGGTTATAGCTTTACTCTTTGCAGGGTTTGCTGTTACTGAGGAAACAAACTATCATTTACTGAGCAACTTAAGAATGCTGGGAGCAGTTTCAGCTACTGAAGTACTCCTACCATTTAAACATTAACATACCGTAAGAACTGCAGCAGATTTAGCATGACCTCCCAGGCCACAACCTGCAAGTCCCCTATCAGAGCAGATGCAAGCTATGTTTTCTCATAGTAAGCAATGCTGGACTACAGAATTAAAAACAAAAAAGCATGAAAGTCTTTCCATATCTTCTTGCCTAGCTGGCTACTACACCTACCATGTTTATGTCAGGGCAGGGGAATGAAGACAGGAAAATGCGTATTTCTTTCCTCACAAAATATTTTCTAAGCAAACCTACTAAGTTACTACAAGACATGTGAAAACTACTATATTTCCCTGCAGTTTCTGTGGTGTACAGTAGTACTCCTAAAATGAAGGGGTGCAACACTAGAAGAGGCTGCTTCCATTGAGGACTGCAGAGGTTTCAAAGCTGAGGCCTCTCCCCAAAGCCTGTAGCTATGGTGTAGATGCATTCCACAAGATCAAGCAGCAGAATCAAGCCTGTGCAGGCAGAGATTAAGGAATACAGAAACATGTCCCCATCTAGCCTCAGGGAACACATTCCCCAGACTCCGTGTTAATTCATTAAATTAAGAGTCTCATTTTCTTCTGGCAGATCCTAGTATTACTGCTACTTTATTATGCCCATCTATGGGATTCATGCTTAATGCTCTGGAAAGGCTTTCGTATTTCAGCTCCCTGCTTCACCTTGCTCACCACCACTCTTTTCCCCCACATCTCCTAAAGTTATTTGGGGTATAAAGGCTGTACAAGCTAATATAAAAATAAAATGGAATTGTAAACTAACTGGTCATGCCTACCAAGGTAATCCACTTTCATGTAGCCCAGAGGGATGAGGCCAGTTATTTTAACCTACCAGACCAAGCCCAGGAAGGCTAAGGCTTAACCATTCTACCTGGAGGGGCTTTGTACCCCATCCCTCCTCCTTTTAAAATGAGGGCACAATGCCCTCCTTACTTTCTCTTTTGCTTAGAAGATATTTACTGATGTTGCTTTCCCCTAGCTCTTCAGCTAATTAGCATTTAAAGCAGAAGTAGATATTAGGTAGGGAGACAAGCTCTGAAAAGCCTTCCTGCTGATTGCCCAGTAAGGCATAGCAGATGTTTTGTGACTGAGGAGACCGAAGATTTGCTAGTAGATGTTTACCCAGCAGGTGGAGTCAAGAGCTCAGTAATCTACATAACCCACTGAAGACTTGAATTAACTCAGACAAGCAGCTGTTATTTTTCCACACGGATATTCAAGTGTGGTATTGTTAAACAGGTTGTCTGTTCCCTGCTGTTCTGCATCATGACATACTACTACAGAAATCAGCTTAGAGAACAGCATTACTCGCACCATCACTTTGGAGACCAGAAAAACAATATTGCGTAACTGCAGATGAACCAAGTGCACCACAGCCAGATGTGACCCTTGCAAACCTTGTCTGACAGCTGCAATTGAGGAGCTGGCTTCAAAAGGATGCTCTGTGCTCCACGCCAGAACCTTAATACAACTAAGAACATTTTACTTGAAAAACAGGAAAAAACCTGCTCCTGAAAGCATCTGTTCAGATTTTAAGGGTGTGAACTCATGGGGACCTAGCAGTAGATTACACACGCTTTTAGCAGTAGTCACATCTGATCTCAGAAGGGATTAGGTATGACAATATTATTGACATGCACATCAAACTTTTAGTCACATCCTAATGCTTCCAGAAAAGCTTTTCTTCCACCTGTAAGAGTTAACTCATTAAATGTGTCTTTAAACTGCTAAATATCAAACTGGTCCCTATACAGGCAGAGCATCATCAGCATCAAGAGAGTTCCTCCTACCTTGACCACACTGGGAAGCCAAATTCCATTGCAAACCCCTCACAGGGCTGTCATAATTTCACCATTTTTACCTGCCCAAAGGATCTTAACCCAAATTACTCTCGTCTCAACAGCTTCTTTTGCCTTGCAGATAGTCTCAGGGCTCAAAAGTGCCGTTATGTTACCGTAAAGTCATGGACAGCTACTGAGATGTAGCTATGTACCAACAGTAAAAACTGAAAGCAGTAGCTTAGCCAGTTACACCGTCTTAATCTTCATTACCTATGTGCTCATGGAAAGTTACTGCACATTAGTTAAGCCACCAGTACTGTACCTAGATCCTCCATCAGTGAAGTGGAAGTGTTAGCACTAGGTGGAGCCGTTACAGCTCTTGACAGCCTTGGCTTTTAGGTGGGGAACCACAGGTCAACGTTTTAGACTTCAGGGCTGTAAGCCTCCTCACCCTCCAAATTGTGTAACATAGTTGCAAGTGCCTGTCCATCTTCTCATCAGCCCACAGCACTGTTTCAGTGACATGCACCAACAGGGGAGCATGGACTGACAGCATATGAGCTGTGTCTCTTTCTGGTCTCCCCAGGTAAGAGCTGCCAGATGAAACTGCACACTGAAGGCAGACAAGCTATTAGGAACCAAGGGATACTTCTCAGACTGGAGACAGCATAAACTATTGCTTGCAAACCTGGCATCATCTCAGCCATCTGTCATGCTGCCCAGCCTGCCTGGTTAATTAGACCAGCACGGTATGAGGAATGCCTCCTCTTAGGATGCTGTAGCAATGACACAGGCCAGCTCACACGCACAGACCAGAAGCTGCCAACATGCACCTGGCCAGGTACAGAAAACTTATTTGTATTACTGACAGAAAGCTTATTTGTACTTCCAAATCAACATAGCTTTGGCTGCTCCTTCAGGAAGGTGGCATCCCACACACTGCAGTCTGACTGAGCAGTCAGACCAGTTCAATGCAAGAAAAACATTGCACCCTTCACCTTGCCCTTCCACGCACGTACCCTGCCAAAGATCTGCCCCCTCCTGCACTCCCAGAAGAGACCAGCACAGAGAAGTTTTAGACCTACCTCAGTGCACTGTACCCCTGGCACACGCTGACACAGCACAGGACTCGCTCCTGGTTGGCCTGGCTCTCTCCCAGGTATTTGCACACTATGTTTCCACCCAGGCTGAAGCCCACAACAACGAGCTGGGTCTGAGGGTAGGTCTTCTTGATGTAATTAACCATGGCACCAAATTCCCAGGTGCAGCCTAAAATAAAGACAAAAGTCAAAAATCATCTTCTAACGTACCTAGATTACCACTTCACACTTCAGTTGCGTGCCTGAAGTCCAGCTTCTTACCCTTTCTGGCTTTTCAATAACCTTACGGTTTTAAGAGCTGATTCACATATGTTCGTGTATCTGTTTTATGAGTCCTGTGGACCTTAGCTCATGCTTAGTTCTGACAGAGTGCCAAAGTAAGATGAAATCAACTTGCTTAAAAATCATGGCAACAGCTACTCTGACAATCTGAACTCTTCCTTTCTAAAGCAGCTTAAGAAAAGTCCAACAACTCTGGGCTTGACATTATCTAAGAACAGCACACATCACTACATTCCTGAGGCAGTTTGCCACTTCTAAACTCCAGTGGGGTGTCTGGAAAGCAGCTTGCTCCTTCGCTTTTAGCAAGGCTGTTATGGATCCTTAAGTCCGTGCTGATGTAGGGAAGGGATGGAAATGCAGAGCTGGCTTGTCAGGACAGAGCTCTCAGTGGACTGTTGCAGAGCCTGACTAAGCAGGTGCTCTCTGGAATCAGAGGGAAGCATTCAAGCAGAGGCAGCTAGCCCTTTTTAACCACCAGAGAGGTAAAGGTACTGCAGCTTCCTAGAAGACATATAGGTATCCCCTCTTCAAGAGACAAGTGCCTCTATACAGATCTGTTCTGCTCTCAGCTAACCCTGACTTGCACCCACAGGCTGCAGGCACCAAGGGGTCCAGTTTCTGGCAGTACTGGAGTCCTCAGAACATTTGACAGACTTGAAGGCCTCCACACATGCAGTATCTGAGTACCTACAGCTATTTCTCCTGCCTCTGACTTTGGGAAAAGGAAACATCAAGAGAAGCAGCTGCAAAACTGATGGCATTAGTACACTGCTATTGACTGTCTATGCACTTTGTTAACCCTCCCATTGAATTTAAGACTGCAAACCACACAGGAGGCATCCCATGAACAAAAGAAATAGATCTCCAGCTGTTTATTCCTGTCTAAAGTCAGAAACTCAGCTCTATCCTGTGGAACTTGTCCAGGGAGATAAGTCCTAAGAGTTAGGTTGGCACAGGGTAGAACCCCAGCACTGCTCCAGTGTGCCCCCCCCCCCCCCCCCAACTGTATCATCCTTGCTAGACAGACTGTGGTTTTAGCAACCCTCGTGCTCAGTCTACTCCAGAGGTAGCTATTTACTTCAGTGAAACAGCAAGCTTCTGGCTGAGCATTTCAGCACAGTTTGGGCACTAACTTGTGAGCATTCTTAATGAGCAACTCTCCTCAAGATAGCCAGTACTGCATTGCTCTAGTTCCCTCTAGAAAAACCCAGCAGTCCGAATATTTTAGTGTTTGACCCTAATGATTTGAGGTCAGCTGGTACTTATTTCAGAAATCTGGAACTAGAGTAGCTACAGGTCAAGCCTGATTTAAAGGCGGGAGGATTTGGCAAATCCCACATTTAGGCTTCTTGCTCCTCAACAAATATGTCAGGAATCCAGCAAAAGCTGAAAGGACACTGGGATATTTGGGTTGGAGGCAGAGTAAAGTCTGCTCATGGTTTGCTGGCACTCCACTTAATAAGCAACTCTGCCAAGTGATTTACTGTCTTACTCAAAGTGCTAGGCATTCCTTGCCCTTTCCAAGGCTATAAAAGACTCAGAAAGGTATGTCTCAAGAGATGCACTACAGGCTAACTCCCTAAGGTCTAAAGTAAAACTCCATGGAAGAAAGCCTTCAACTTTTATAAAAAAACCCAAATCCTTTAAGGAGGACAAGCTTAATTCCCAAGATACAGAGGCCTAAATCCATTAACAGCCTAGGGCCTTAATACAAACTGAGGTACTTGGTATTGCTGAAATGTTTTCCACCAAGGAGTGGATTTAATAACTATAAAACAAGCAACATAACATTACAACCCATTTGCCTGCCAGACTCAGAATCTCAAAGCACAGTATTTCTGTTTTGGCAATTCAGCTGTTCAAGATAAACACTCAAACTGTTAATCCAAACTTTTAGCAGTATCTTAGTTATCTTTTAAAAAGAAACCTAATACCAGTCTGCTAAACCCACAATCGACTCCAACATAATGTACCTATAGACATTTGCAGTGATGAGGGACATGAAGGCTCAAGAGAGCTCAAGAAGCAGATCAGGTCACAGGCAAGGCAGTCACATTCTACAAATATCATGTTACTCACTAGCAGAGCAGTTCAGAATAGCTGGAGTCACCCTTAACAGTTCCAAATCCTTTATTCCTTTTAATTTCTAGGTTAAGAAAGACTTCCTTATACTCAAGGTGGAAGCTCAAAGTCACAACAGTTAAGCACTAGCACTTCAGAGGCCAATCTTCACTTGTCCCTCCTAGGACAGAAACGTACTTTCTGCATAGGCTGGTAAAAACTCCTCTCTCATTACATTTTACAAAGCCTCAGAAGTAGTGTTTATCCTTCAGAGCCAGGTTTGTTTCACACTCCACTAAACTGACATTTCAGCATCTCTAAAAATCATCTGAGCAGGCCTTTAGTAGCCACCAGAGATTTTTTCCCCAGTAGTTCTTTCCAGAAAACTGCCTCCTTTATTAGGATACACGTGTAAGAAGAGAGAAGTGAATCCCAGTATTAGCCTCCCCTCTTCCTCACATGTAAGTTCAGTTTAGTTCCTAAGAAACAGTACAAACTTGTTATCCACATTCAGATACAGCAGTTGTGTTATGCTGAAGGAGACTGATCAAGCCCTAGAAATTCCACAAGACAAGCTTGAAAATAAGTCCCCAGCTGCCATAAAGTACCTACCGTATGTGAACATTCGTGGAGAAGTGAGCTCAATATTTGGTAAGGCTCCCAAGTGATTCAGGACAGCACATCTGTACCCATTTTTTTGCGCATAGTCAACAAAAGTGCGGATATACTGCTTTTCACTGTGGTTAGCAATCCCAGGGCAGATTACCATTGTGACATCCTCTGTGCACAGAAAGAGAGGAAAGTTAAGTAAATGTCACTTTATGCAAATTAAGAGATTCAGAAGGTTTCCATTTCAGATCCATGGGAAACCATCTACCAGAAGCAAGCTAAAAATCCTACTACTCTGCCAAAAATCCAGTATGGGACAGAAGACTAGTGGCTCTGGTGCTACAGATGTAAAAAAGTAATTCATGTTACAGGAGACTAACAGTTTTCTAACTTCAGGGAAAGCTGCCCAAACAGTTCTGCAGGCACTGCCTAGAGACCAAGAGTAAATTCTTCCCTTTGAAGGATGTTTTTGACATTACACATGTTCTGCCTTCTGACAGCCTGTTGTGACTGCTAAATGTATGTAAGCTCTGGAGCCCACTGCTTGTTCATGCACCAAGTGTACTGGCTGCGCTGTTTTCCCCTCATTTCCCATCCAGAGCTGGGTGTAATAGATTTTTGAAATGAAGCTTTGCTAAACACAGATATTCTCATCAGCTGACATTAGTGAACAGTGTCAGCAGATCAAATGTCATTAGATTAGCCACAAAGCAGATGACTGCTAGTTTAACAAGATATTTCATCAACTTAGAAAGTAATTGTTGTATTCAAGTAAGCACAGTAAATTAAATTTAGGATTAGCATATGTGCTTCAAATTAGCTATCAGACTCCTACGTGCAAAGCTCCAACATTAGCAGCTCTATCTACTGAGTTTTCCCTCATTAGGAAAGCACTGCTCAGATTCTCTTCAGCAATAAAGATAACAGTAACTGTTCTCATGCAGCATTATACCATGAGGACCTCACTGACAGTTAGGAAAAAACCTCTGCTTTTTCTGAGGGCCTAAGTACTAGTCATGGGCTTACCCCTGCAGTAGCTGATTTTATTGTAAGTTGTAATTGTGAAGTTAAGCTACAGTAACTAATTTTTAAGCATTGCTGATACTAGCAGTAACAGTGAGTTTGAAAGCTGACATTCACTCTGAATACATAAGGAATCACCATGGTATTCTACTATTTCCACAGAATTCTCTTCATGTCTGGACTCCTTCATACACTGTGCACAGAGTCTGTTTTCATGCAGACCTTCAAACATCTATTGTTAGTAAAGTCTACCAAGAATCTGTTTCTAAAGGGGAGAGAAAGCTGAGTTTCTTTTCCGTTCGCACCAGGCCATGAAGAACATCATACAGTTAGCTTCAGGTCTATGATCTCACAGTCTTAACAGGCAAAGGACGCTCCAAACAAGGCTTACCAACACATTCTCTTTGCCAGCCTCTCACCTGAGGCACAAGTTAAGGAACAGAAGAAACATTCCATAACTCCCTGCCCCGTGCCACAAACAGTTACTTAATCCAATAGGGTCTCTCCTGCTGTCAGAGATAAGCATACAGCAAGATGGCCTCATAACTTCCACATATTGGTTAGTATTGCTTAACAGCCCCCTTCCATCATCAGATTTAACATCTAACCTTGCTGACAAATCAGGAAGCAGTGTCCTCACCCATCCCCCAGAGCAGAGAATCAAGGTTAGCAGCTAGCTGCAGCCAGCAGCTGTTTGACTGACCTCCAATGCAGTGTTCAGACTGTGGCTCAAAGAGATCAAAGGTGGCTGTTGCTCCATCTGGCATTGTGAGGTACTTGCGATGTCCATACGGATGTGGCGATCTCACTCTCCCCATTTTTCCATAAAGGGCAGTCTGAATATGTCCACTCTTTCCCCAGATCAGGGGTGGAATGTACCTGGAAGAGGCAGTAATTTAATTGCTTACCCCTGCTGCGTTAACAAGCCTTTGCAAACAGATAAGCACTCCCATAACAAATCTTCCCTTCACTACCAACTATAGTAACAAATAAATTGTTTTTGCTTTGACTGAACTGGCAACACTGACCTTTGCAGCCTTACCCAAGAGGAGAGACTGATTAAGTTCTCAAAGCTGAGAAATCAGCACTGATAACAGCAGCAGAAGTCAGAAACCAGACATTCCTCTATATGTTTAACACCAAATACACAGAAGCCTTGTGCCTCAGATTGGGACAGCGTGTTGCTAGCCAACCAAACTGACCTCCAGAACCTGTAAAGCATTGTAAATCTGTTTTAATTGAAACACTGAAGCCTGCTGGGTTGAACCACAGGAACTTGTGTTAAGCACTTGACTGTACAAGCCAGTGGCAGGAATGATAGGATCCATAGCAAGTTTTGGAAGACCAAAAGCCCCAAGACTTGCTAGCAAGTACACACTTACACAGAACTGTTTTTCTCAGTTAAGCAAAGGCATGGTACAGAGTGATATTGCCTCACAAGCAGAGTTAGGTAAAGCTGGGACAGTTTTAAAAGGATTTGTTGGAACTGGCTAAACTCCACTGAATAATAAATCCCTCTCAACATAAGAGGGGAGTCTAGCAGTTATCTTTACCAAGGGCACATTAAAACTAAGTGACAAAGCAGACTGTCTTTTTTCCCTGGCTTCCTGGCCCTCAAAAAAAAGGACATAGGGGAAACACAGCTATGGGCCCAAACACATTAAAGGCTTAGCTACTGGGGTTTTTTCAGTACAAGAAGAGCTGCAAGTGGTTTAACAGGAAGCATACTGTTGCATACACAGTGGTGGCAGGGCAGTCACCTGGCCACTCCACAAAGGAGAGTGAGCTGATGCCTTGAAAAAAGATAGTTACTTCAGCTCTCAACAGGAAAGCACAACTGACTTCTTGTCTAGGAGAAGACCAGTCCCAGGGGGCATGTTTCCAATTAAGGAGCTGCAGTCTCTGTTGCACAGAGCAGGATACCCAGAAGAAGCCTGAGAGCTGCTTACACCACCTTGGATCCCAAGAGATTAGCAGCTCCCTCCCTATTGCAATTTTTAGGGCTTCCTGCAGTTATTCCCTTTGACTGCTTGAGACCACATGAAGTAGAGATCACGTTCTTCCCTGTTCACAGAAAACTAGGCAGCTCAGGACTCAGATTTCCTACTTAAGCCCATAATCCACTAGAATGTGACAGAAACCTTGCCTTTGTGCTCTGACACTACCTACCCACACAGCTGGACCTCCTTCCCCATGCCAGCTCTCACGTGTCATGGCCACAACTTCCTTTTACCCCCTACACACTTCTGAAAGACTTCCTACAAAAATAAGAACTATCTATGCTTGTTTAGCAAGACAAAGGCAGCAGTATGCGCTTTCTCCCTGTTCTGTTCTCTCATCTATGAGGGAGACTTCTTACAGTCAAAGTAACACAGCAGTTCATTGTACAGTTTCACTCAGTTTCTGCAAATGTACTTCCCAAAGACCCAAAACAGATTCCCGTAGAAGAAGATACCACTTCAATAAAGGCTGCAAAAGCTGCCAACTCATCCTTGCAGCCTTGTTAATTAGCCCTCAGGGCATCCTGGATTTGATCACTCAACTGTAAAACTTTTCAAAGAATCTGTGTCAGACTAATAGCACTATTTATCACCAGCCCAGCATCTGCACTGGAAGATATGCACTGCACATGGGTCTTGCCAGATGCAAGGTGCAGCACGCCAGCTGTGCCAAGATCCCCAGCAATGATGGGGACTGTACAAACTCATCCTCTGCAATTGCTGGTAGAGATGGAAAGTTGTCAGAGCAGATTACGTTCTCACAATTCAAAGTAGGTATCCATCAGGATTGTGCAGTCAATTTAAACGAGGCTGCACAAGAAGAGCTACAGATGGTCCTGCTCAAGTCACATACAGCTCACTGCAGAGGGTTTTGAACAGCAACTATCATGCCAGATGGAAGAGACACTGCTCTTCTAGCACAAAAAGAAACAGCTAGGTTCACCCCAGTCATTTACTACCAGTCCAGGTCAGCAGCCATCCCCACACTAGACTATGCTTGACTGCCTCTTTGCCTTCTTTCACGCCAAGTCCTTTGCGGAGGTTTTGCTAGCAGCTTTTGAGGAGAGCTGTCAAATACAACATGAAAGATCTGCAAATGCCTATTATAGAAGACACTCAAGGCATCAATAATGCTGCATGGTTTCTAATCTTAGGCTAAGCACATGCATTGGAAAGTTTTGGTGATTCTGCTTCTATACAGTGCTTTTCAAAGACGTAACCAAAGTCTTACCCAAAAGGGCTAACAGGAAAGCAATTTCTCCAGCTACAGCAACCAAGTTATACAGCTGTGACTGATTACCACTACCATGTTGATAAAAAAAAAATCAGGAATCTCTGCAAGCACCAAGCCTCTCCTTGTATCTGGGCACCGAATTGTAGGTAAACATAAGTCACAGTCATCCGGCAGAATAGATGCAGCAGCATATACCACAGGATGTTGTTAGGAAATTAGAAGAGTCTTCAAAGCCTCACCACTACTGCTGGCATTTAAATGAAGATAAATGGCTTCAAGCATATTGCTTACCAAGTGTACTGCTTACCACAGCCTACCTCCTCAGGTCACAGCTGGTTCCTCTGGGGAAACCCTCCCCCCCAGCCTGCCTTCAGATAACTCATCTGGAAGTCACCTGAAGTACTGATCTTCAGTAAGTCAAACCTTTACACTACACATAGCCAAAGAGCATATACAGTTTCATTGGTATGCTCTTCATTAAAGGAAATAGTAAAACCAAGGCAGGAATCCCCTGTGATTCCATCCATACTGATGGACAAATTATACCTGTAGGATCCACATTTCCCTCAAAGCTAAAACTGTGTGAAGCCTTACAGACATGGGTGCATTCACTGCTTGCTCCCTTCAGAGTGCAGAACCTTGTGTTTCTGAGCAGCCTATAGACCAAGCAAATAAATGCTCAGTTTATTTTCTATATTAACTCCAGTAAGTTGTTTAGGCGTCACACTGCCTGCAAAGACACATTAGCGTTAGTCAGTCTACATGTAACTACACTCCTCTAGAAAAATATTCAAAGGTCGTTCCAGCATGAGTAATGTGCATAGGACAGTACTCTGATGCAGAGATTTGTTACTCCCAGTTAGTCATACTTAAACATGTTATGTTTGCATTTAAAAATAAAACAGTTCACAAGCTGCTGCTCTAACACTTGCATGTATTTCAGGGCTTTATTCTCACTTTTATTTTACTACTGCACATCAGCCTTCAAGCAATAGGCTTGTGGTGACATATATACCCTAAAATTCTTTAAGTATCCAGACTCTGGGAGACTAAACATCACAAGACCTCAACAGGGAAGGATAAAGAAGTTGGTCAGATTGCATACATCCTGCATGATCAGTGAAAAGCTAAGACAGATAACTCACTTTACCAGACTGATGCAAAAGCAAGCAGCTATTAAAAATATTAGACCTTCATTTACCATGACAAGTTGCCAACCTAAACTACTACAAAACCCTATAAAGCCTTGACAGTAACAAAGTGATGCCTCTGCATCATTGCATTCCAGTAAAAGCTGTCCTCAGCTGAGGGCCAAGTTTGACTTTGCAAGGCATCCTTATAATCTATAGCACAATCAGGCATATGATCTGCCTGTCAGACTATTGCTGCTGACACTATTTCAGCAATGCACAAATTTTTTTTGAAACTCTTCCTATAAGTGACTTCTATCTGCATATTTCAGTGAGACAAAGTGTATAAGACCAAGTACTGAGCATAACAGTGCAAGACTGTACAGTTTTGAAGGACAAGACATCTGGACTTTCAGCTTGCTTTTAGTAAAACTATTCAAAGAAGAGAGCACAAAGAACTCTTCAATCATGAAGGTGCATGACACCACACTGGTGAGGGAAAAAAGCTTGCCAGGAATTGTGCAAGACTTCACCCTCTTAAAGCGCAAATCTGATAACCTAGATTTTATTTAACCCTATTATGTAAAAAAACGTTTGAGACATTTTCATCCTCAACTCAGCTGGAAAAAAACCTAGCTGTCCAGTGCTGATAGTAATAGCCAGCACAGACTGTTTTGTAGCTAAGCCAACATTCCTCATGGCAAACAGCTGAAAAGAGATGCTCCTTTAAAACAATCATCCTTGTAGGCAGGAGAACATGTACTCAGGGTATTTTTCTTATGGCTTACCTTAAGAAAACAAGCTCAGCAGGGTGTAACACATGGAAACACAAGCTAGATATCATACAGACTGAACAACTAAGTAGTATTCAGTTTAAGGAGCATTCAAGCATTGCCCTTCAGATTTCTGCTAAAACTATCACTACTGCTAAATTTAACCATGTCTGCCAAACAAGGGGCCCTCACTCCTAAAGCAGATGGCTTCCCTCTGGCATTGATATTAAGTAGAAACAGTGAAAGTGTTCAAGGACATGACAGACTTGAGCTTCTCTATAACGCCTGCTATAAACCAAAGCGGTATACTGTAAAAACTACCCCAGCACCGCAAATGTCACTGTACTGAGATGAGTCACTACGTATTCCTCTGTGTACCCTGTTCCAGAACAGCTGTCACAGATGTATGAGCGCCCAGGCACAGACACCATGTCTATAAGCAGCATTTCCACTGTAGCAGTTTACAAATGACAGGAGCTGAGCAGTCATCAGGAAGACCTCTTACTAAAAATGTATATACATGTCCACATGAGGACAAGAATGATGTACTACAATACCACAGACAAGCATGTACTGATAACTTAGGAGGTAAAAAAAGCTTCCTAGTTTGCTCCAGACCCAAAGGCTTTTAGCTGACTCACTTTCCTGTTTTGATTTGGTCAGCTGCACCACAGATACCAAGCACTAAGTAAAGATAAATATTTGACACAGTTAGTTATGGCTTCCAGTAGCCAGTCCTATAACTTCCAGTTACAGGATTCTGCAACAGAAGGCAGACGAGAACAGATCTGGGGATGACAGTCACTATGGAAGCTGACTTACAATGGCACAACAAGTACAGAGCTCATCAGCCTTAACTGGCTAAATGAATTCACAGCCAGTTACATAAATCTGCTCACAAATGCTAATGTTTTAGCTCCAAATGCTGTGTTTCAGCTGTGCAGCACAGCCCGAGATCCTGATAGGTCCACAACAGTGCCCAAGAGCAAGAGAATTCCTAAGCATTTCACAAACATCCTCCTAGCATTTTAATACTTAAAAGACTTCCAACACATGATTGTAGATTGTTTTAGTGGGTCTTAGGTAGCAGATTATAATTTTAGAACATGTACATGCCCAGTATGCAGGAATTTAGGAAAGCAGCAGCTGTATAAGCAGCTCACACAAAACACATGAAAACTGTGCTATTTTTATTAGCAAGCATCAGCATTCAGGTCCTCAAAGAACTGCAATGGAAGTTCAGCAACAGGCTTATTTCTGGAGCATTACTTCATTTCATCTGAGGAGATTAACACTTTAAAGATTAACTCTTACATCACTTTGATGTGCACTGGATACTGATGGCAAGAAAGCAGAGCCTACAATTTGTCTGTGTCAGGGGACACCCCAAGAACAGCCACCTGTATTACAGCAGGCGACAGGTTATTTTCCCCCCTTTACAGAGCAGTTTGAAGGTACTTAAAGGATGCTTTGCAAACCAAACCTTGACCCTTGTTTGATTCTAGAGAATGCAATTTTAATTGCAATCAAGAAAGCACCTCCAAGTCTGCAGGGTTCAGCCCCCTCCCCAAATATGTAGAAAGCAGGTTTTTCTGCATCAGCTCAGACTGTTCTATGTGATGAAGACACAAATATGTAAGAGCAAAAATTTAAAGCAGCTTACAAGAGCTTCCATGTCCCATGAGTCTCTGAAAAAGAGGCTAACGTAAGTGGAGAAGTATCTGCTGCCCCTGGAAACTGTGTGAAGTCAGAATTACTTAGAAGTACAGACTGGCCTCCTGGGTTAAACTACCTCCTTCCCAATTTAGGCAGCTTTTATTTAGTAAAGTGCCCATCACACCCTTCCTCAGCCTTCAGTGTCTACAAGAAGTCTTCTAGTCAAAACAGGGCACAAGTATTACAGTACATCTTCCCTGCTGGGAACAGCTGGAGAACAGCAGGCTGCTGCCAATGCCCCAGCAGAGCACCCAGCAAGGACTAATACCTGCCGAGGGGGCTTCTCCCCCCAGGGTCAATGTTCCAGCTTACCAGTAGGGAGCTGCCATTCTTCTCTACCTCTCAACATGTTCACCTGCCAAAGCTTCAGGAGTAATACTGCTCTTCTAGTTTATTATTCTCCTGGAAGTGTTCCTCCCAGGGTAAAACACCAAGGAGTTGACAGGAATCAAACACTGTTTGCTATTAGGTGGAAGAAAAGGAACACTGAAAAGCTTGAAGACAGTTTTTCTGACTACTTGTCTCCTTGCATCTAGGAGAACAGCAATGACAGTGCAAAAGAGTCTTCTGGTACCAGGCAGCCTGCTTATCCAGTATAGGTTACCGTTCAAACAAAGGATAAGAAGGATCTAGGCTGGATCTTTGACAGTATTTACTAACAGGCCTGACAGTCATTTGCCTCAGTCTTTGCAAAACTTGCCTTTACTAATAGATAAAAGCATGCAGACGGCAAGGGTAATTATTTTCAATAAGGATGACACTTGTGCCTTGCCTCTACATAAAGATACACACTCTTGATGGTAGAAGAAATTGGCATCAGTCAAAAAAAAGTCCAGTCCAGTACCACAAGCACTCGCCAAAAATCTGTCCCCATGAATCAAAGAGCCAATGCTGCATTTCTACAGGAATAAGAGCAAATGGCAGACTTTCTGTACCAATCTGAAAGACAGGAAAAAGAGACAGCTGCAGCCAGGGGCTAGGCCCGAGTGCTTGAGGGCACCAACAGCTGTGCTGATCTGCAAGAACTTCTATGCAATAAGCAGTTCTTTGAATGAAAAATGGCCTGATTATGCTACTCCACTTGGTAAACCTAAGTACAGAGCTGGCCACAGGGTAGTAGAGGAAGGGAAATAGAAGTAAGACAGAAAAAGAAGACTAGGAAGACAGTCTCTTGCTTACCAGTGTTTAACAGGTACATAGAAAGCTTCTAGCAGCTTAGAGAACTGTAAAAAGCAGTGCTAACATCTGCAAGTACAAGGTACCTGGCACACAGCCATCTCAGGCAATTTTATATCCAAAGTTCTTAAATAATTCATCCACCACCACTTGGCTTACAGAATGACGCTATGGTTACAATATATTGATTAAGTCCATAGGTGAAGATGGTGCCACAAAGGGGAAAAAATCCAAAAGTGTTTTTTCCAAGTATTTTTGAACAGCTGCACAGATAAAGTAACTTTGCTTGTTTCTGCTTTCTGCCTGCCACCTTGGTTTTTCCAGCAATACCCTCTCACCCCTTCCTCCCTTAAGCATAAGGGAGCTGAACAAACCAGCTCTGAAAGCCAGTTCTCAATGGTACAGAAGAACTGGTCTTATAGCAGATCTTGCAACAAACCTAGTACTGATATAGCAGGAGGGATTGCTGGGCTACTTATTTTGCTTTCATGGTAGAATTTGAAAAGAGCTGCTTAATCAGCTTTCCTAACACTCAGAATAATTAGCAAGTAATCAAAGCCTTGCAAGATTTTTTCCAGTGGAGTACGGCACAATCTGTTTTCACATAGGTTTTTGCTAATTAATCCTACAAACTGTTTCATGCATAATTGCAGGAATTGAAATATATTTGTTCCCCTTCAGCCTCCAGGTGACTTTCATGCCTAAAGACAGGATTTATTTGATTTTTAAAATTTCTGTATTAAAAAAGGGTCTGTGATAACATCACTAGTATAGAAAAAAATAACCACATACACATTGACTTACCTCTTTTCAGTCCCTGACAGCAATTATATTCCTGTCTTCCCTAGCATAGGTATAGAGCTAACAAGACTGAACTACCACCTATTGACACTTTTTTTCTAGTTTGTTTCAGCTGAGTGTATTTCCTGGGGTCACACAAGCCTTTCAGACAGTGTTCTACCCAAGAACCATGTGTTGGTAATCACTGCTACAGCTCTCAGAGAAGTTGGCAAGCCTGAGCTCAGCCGATCCAGAGAAAGCAAATAACCCAAGACTACACATAACACTAGGATTCCACAAGAAGCTCTTCACTCCTGCAATTAATGCACAACAGATGTACTGCAATTTAGACATGTTCTGTGTTTTCATTCCTTGGGGAATGCTATGTTCTCCAGCTGAGTCAAAGTCAAAAACATGGCTCTAATACAGTAGCCCTAGGAGCTTGTGCTATAAGAACAGAGCTGAAACAGGAGCAAAACCAACTTTGAATTGACTTACAATCTCTTTCAAAGACTAGCCTGATACTAATATGCCTTCAAGACTGGTAATCAGCACAGCTTCACGCTTGCTCTTTCAGCAACTAGGGACATGTCAATCTGGAGCGCCAACACTGAGATGACAAGGCACCAAGTAACTAGAACCTCATTAGTGTATTTTTTACGGAAGCAACTGCTTTGCAGTTAAGGCACTAGACATAATCAAGAATCCAATTTCATTGCTCAGCTTTAACACACACACACTTATGTTACTACCAAACTCAGAGGGCAGCAGGGAACCCTCTCGGGGCTCCAATTTTAAATGGATAATGCTTTGCTTCCTCTAGGAGTTTACAGATCCTATGGCTAAGATCTTACATCTTATGTAATCAAGGCACCTAACAGCACTGCTAAAAGCTTCACATCTTCCCTAGAATGACTATCATTAAGCCAGCTTGACTTTTGAGATCCAAAAGGAAGGTTCATGCAGCTGCACTCAGCACTTACTAGATAATTGATGTATTTAGGGCTCCTAAATAGGACTTGCAAGTTTTCAAAATGATTGCAGAAGAGAAATACCATAATCAAAGTCCTTGTCCCTCCAAAGCCTCATGGAATTGTAGCAAATGCTTCATATTATTGGTGAAAGTAAGGGCAGCTGCACTAACTCTGGAGGTCCTAGAATGGAAGGTAAAGGATCAACCCGCTCAAATACATAGTTGACATAAGGTCAATTTGAAAGTGGATTCAACAGACTTAGAGTTCTCCAGTATGTCATTACTTTATTAAACTAGTTATGATGACGTGCTTTACCCAGTAATAAATTTCATTAGTCTTCAATCAAGTTAAGGCACTTCAGATAAGAGTAGGCACGCTAAAGCTGCCATCCCTGTGTTCACTGTAAGTACACAGCCACACCACGACAGTGTTTCCTTCTTGTGAGCCCAAAGAGATTTCTTCCCTAACAGAAAGGGGAGTACATGAAGAGGAACAAGTGCTGACTGCATCCACCCCCACCCCCCCATTCCCAGAAACAGTGGGCTACACAGTACAGTATCAGCATACAGCGGAGGGACAAGGATGGCTTTTTCTATATGACCATGAAGAGCCCTGCACAAGGCTCGGTCCTAAACCCAGGTACCCAAGACACCAACAATAGTGAAATGCTTAATAAAATAAACCTGCTTCAAGTTAAGACAATACCCTGACATTTATTTGCACCCAGGTTTAAGAAACACACTAGGCAGAAGAATGGTTAAGCGCAGCTCTTCTCCCTGTAACACAGGTCAAGAGGAAAAGACACACTACTTACTCTTTGGTCAAAAGTGGGCAGGATTTGAGTAGAAAGCGGGCCAAAGCAGAGTCCTGGTAAATGAGTTCAGGAGGGGCAGTTGGGCTTTTTAAATTCAAGCAGCGAACAATGACATACAGAACAGCAGCAACTGCAGCTAGCTTCACCCCATCAAACACTGCTGGCAGCTCAGGGGTTTCCAACATCGCACTCATTTTGAGCCTGGAGATTAAAAAAAAACAGTAAAGCTTTTGCAGTATAGCATTGGATACAAATATCAACTGCCACGTTAAGACTGTGCTAACCACCTAAATTTGCCACACTGCTACAAAAGTCCTAGCATATCAACTCAGACTAGCAACTTCTAAGATGAAAGGAAGTTTATTTTGATCAACCACCCTAACCACCACAAGAAATAGAAGCTGGATGATCAACTAAGAAGGAAATTTATTCCTGATCAGTGCTGCACTAGAACTGCAACAGTGTCTCAGGTGTCAAACCCTACAGTCTGCAGCCAGTCAATACTTTCAGGATCTTGGCAAGGACTATCCAGCTCAAATGGAAGCTGAATGAAGAGCCACGCTATAAAGGCACATCAGCAGCTTTGGGTGGGTGTTTCTGAAAGAACTACTGTGTTAGTTCCTTAGCCTGAATTTTGCAACTCCATGAGAACACTAGTACTAACTCCATGTATTCAAGGTGGTCACTATGTACCAGTGACTCCAGCATTTCTTTAAATTCACTGTAGTTCTGCAGCTGAAGGAGCACTAGATTAACATCTAGTCTTTCAAGGGCTTTACAGTAAAGGAAATGGGGGAGAGAATTAAAAATCTCAAGATATAGCAGTATCCTTCATTCTTGAAATCAGATTCTTAAACTGACCCAGCTTCATTTGAAGATACATTTCTAACAGCTGGCTGCAGTTACAGGGACATATCATTCATGCTGAAGGGGCAGATTTTTCCCTGCATTTTTCCTCAGTCACATGGTTAACCCCAGTAAGTTAACCCCAACTAACAAGTCTTACCAATTTCACTTTTTATCCAAGCTAGAAATAATTGCCAGTCCACAGCAGAATTGTCACCACCTGGATCCACGTGCTACCCGAGTTACCCTGTGAGGAGAGGAAAAGCAAATTGATTATTACTTGATAAGGCTGCATCTCCCAGCTGCCAGGGAAGAGCACAAACTTATGCAAAGGTCCCATCACAGATATTGCAGTTTTGTGTATTCAGTCACAACCGCTTCAACTGTGATCCATTTGCATCAGAAATCTTTTGCTTGTGGACAGTTTCCAGACTAGATCAGTTGCCTAGAGCATATTAATTCATCTGCAGTATGGAAATACACCTTCATGAGCAGAGAGAAACAGAAGCAATAATGAGAACTAGCACAACTTCAGAGGAAAGCCAAGCTATGAACTTCCAGAAGATCACAGTCACTATCTTTGCAAGACATTGGAATTGCCCCCAGTTACAAAAGCTACCCAAACCCCTTCACGTTTAAAAGGCTAGAGGGAACACTGTTACTGAAGTGTGAAGCCAGTCTGAAAGAAGTTTCCTGCTACTTCTACAAGGCTTAGCAAGGCAGCTCACTCCTACAGACGGAAGCTTGTAAACAAGTCTCTGCTCATTCCCACACTTGCTTTTTGAGACATTACAACATACCACACTTCAACAAGACAGAGCCACCAGGAGGCTTAGATACAGCCACCTAATTAACATTAGTGCACATGCACAAGGCTTGTTGCAAGAATTTGATGATGGCACTAGAAGAGAGATAGCATTCAGCCTGTAACCATAAAAACGTTAAATGGCATTTACAATTAGAACTGGATTCCCTACAGACACAGCAAACCACTGGGGAATTGGAGCTTCCAGGAAAAAGTCCCAGAACAGTCTACTCTCTACCATGGCTGTTGCTTCTACCTTTGAAAAGACCCCAACAGGACAGGCCATACCAAAGCCTTACTCTTCTTCCTAGCAGGAAGGCAAAACTGCAGAAGTACTTTCTGTACTCAATGCAGTTGCACCAAAACCCCTTGGAAGAAAACAAGTCTGACAGCTACTGATCAACAGCTGGAAAGCTGCAAGTTTTTGCCACCATAATCATGTGCATTGCAGGAGAGCAGACTTTTGATACTGGACTACTTTGAAGCTTCTATTTTCTAATTCTGAGCTTCACAGTAGAAGGGAAAGGAGTGGGTTACAAAAAGCCATTTATTCTTCTAATCAGAAGATTACATTGGTATTATGTGTCTCAGTGAAGAGTTTGAGTACAGTGCCAAGTTGTAATATGTTACCTCACTTCCATACTTAGTAGACTTTCACCAACACCACTGCCAGCTGTGTAGGAGACAACAGGCAAGCTACAGCAATTGCTTCTTCAGGGAAGGTACAACTGGCAGAAGAGTAGACCAAATTCCTGAACTCCAAGACAACCAAGTGCTTGCTTGAGCAAATCTTCCCCAGCTGGAAATCCCAGAAATTATGCTGGCATCTCTGTTTCATTGTTTTGTTTAGAAAATACAGATACTAATAGAGAAGTTACCCAAGGCCTTCCTGCCACTGGGATTTGAAGCTAGTTTGTTTACAGCTTTCACATTATTAGTGAATTAGCAAGAAAAGAAAACTGGGCACAGTTAGTCATTAGCATTTTGTACTCATGACTCAATATAACTGATCCAACTAAGCTTTATCTCCGAGAGAGAGCTTCTCTCCTCTCCTACATAATCTTCAGATTACAGACACACCACATCTTTTCTGATACTTCTATATCTCATTTTAGCCTGTCACTACCTTAAAAGAAAGTACACTAACTTGGAGTTACTTTCAGAAAAGTCAGCTGTTGGTAGGCAGGATTATGCTTGTAACAACTGTGAACTAGTGTTTTTCCATTTTACACAGTCTAAATACACATTCAATGAATTTACACACTTCAGATGTGCTAGAGGTTCATGGTTTTGTCAGAACCTTTATGTAAAAGCTCAGATCAGTCTGTGCATAGCTAACAAAGTTGGCACTGTTGCTGCAGTTGCACAGCTGTCTGATCTGCAGTGATTAACTAAGTAATGATCTAGTACATGAAGACTAGATTGATAAACTCCATGCCCTATGGATCCAGCTGTGGCACTTCAGGTACTTCCTCTAGAATATGTTATTTCTGAAGACCTAAGCAGACCTGATCTCAGCCAAAGCAGATTTGCAGGGGCTGAGCCAAAGCACTGTGCTCTAAGATTTTAAGGGTTTAGTTTACTGAAATGTATTTGAGAGCTCTGCCTCTAATCACATAGGACAAATGCCTCCCTATTTAAAAGCAGGGATGAGGTCACCTTGCTTCTGTTTTGTTAAACCCTTTTTGTAATGACCCAATAAACTTGTCTGTTTACGAAAAAGGACAGACAACCACAGTGTTGAGCCAGTCAAATTTTAATCTAGTATCTCCTCTAAATGGGTCAGCATTAATATAAACAGACAAACATTTGGCCTTTTCTGCACACAGAACACAAGATTAACTTTTAGCAGGCTAGACAAAATTAGCAAAAGGCAGTAAGTATATCAGTGGAAGCAATCAGGGCTGCCTTTTCATCCATCACAAGGTTTGAGAACCACATTGAGGAACACAAAGAAGCTGAAGCTCTTAGAGCCAAGGATGTTGTTTGAAGCACCTTAAGTGTACAATTCTTTTTTAAAATAATTAAAGCCATGACAGCCCCAAAGATTGACAGTCTTTTCAAGCAATGTTCTTGCATCCCATTTGTGACTAACTAAAATCAACCACTAGAAAGCAAGTGCTGGATTTGTAAAGCCTTTTTATTTGCCCTTTCATCACAAAATAGAGAGATGAAAATCCTGTTACAGGAAACACTTCAGCATTACTGTTAAGAGCGTACCTCACCTGTGCAAGTATGAGACACACACACATACCCCCCATGTTTCCCCTTTCCAGACAGGAATGAAAGATACAAACACACACCAGTAGAGTTACAGCAAATTTCTTATGTACCCTTTCAAAGGCACTGGGTTTTGGGAAAACTATCATCAAGATATTGACTTGTATAGTAACCGATTTCACAATTGACAACAAACCTGAGACCTGTATACATTTCTGTTCCAGGTTTCCCAGGGAGAGGAGACTTCCAGGGACAGAAGTCACTTCACCCTGTGACTCAATGGGGCACACACAGGATTTGCTAAGTACCAGGTATTACAGCTCCCCACCCATGCCGAGGCTGGGCCTGACTCAGCATACTGGAAAGCCAACATTAAAAAAAGCAAAGGCATTAAAGGAAGCCACTCCCATAGGACCCTTCCCTCAGGCCTTTTAATGAGCAACTGAAAGCCTGGCAGACTCATTTCACTGAAGTATTATGAAATGCTTTGGGCTAAAGCAAAGATGCAGCTGTGTGCAACTGCCCAGACATCAGTAAAAGCAGCCTCTTTAATAGCAGCTCCACTAGCAAGAAATTTTATGCCCCATTACATTCACTGAAGAATCTTGAAGGAATCACATTTCCAGAAACCTTAAGTTTGATAGAAAATCCTCCCAGATGCCCTCCCACCAGTCAGCGTTTGGCACACTAGTGCTGTGAGAGCTCAGCTGGACACCACAACGCTGGAGCATGCCTGACCAGCACTGAAAGCCTTTAAAAGTCCCCTTTCCTGTCCTTTCACAGCTTCTACCAAGTCGCATAGTACTCTCTTCCCCACTAAGATTCAGAAGAGCCACAGGCTGTTTCTAGACACATTAAGCAGACAGACTTTGTTAACTTACCAGACGTTTCTTGGACTGGTTTTATTTATCTGTGGTGCCTGCTTGAGGAACAAAACTGACGCAATTCTGCTAGACAAGAGGAAAGCAAGACATCCTACTTTAAAGAGTTGTGCCCAGCCAGATTCAGATCAGAAATAAGTTCCTCCCACACACACACCTCTTTGAAGGGGGAAGAAAGAAGGCTATTCCACTGAAATTAGTTCTTTAGGGAGTGTTTCCAGGAAATTAAACACTTTTAATATCAACCAAAGCTAATGCCTCTTCTGAAAGTTACACCGCAAAACCAGAAGTTACAGGCCTGTCACTACCAGGTAAGATATTTAGAACCACATCGTGGAGAAGGGAACTTTATTAAGGAAAGGGCAGAAAGTCAGAGCACTACAAAGGTTTTTAAA
Organism: Falco naumanni; assembly: GCF_017639655.2. Lineage (NCBI taxonomy): Eukaryota > Metazoa > Chordata > Aves > Falconiformes > Falconidae > Falco > Falco naumanni. Next base: position 11,935,462 of record NC_054060.1, on the reverse strand, counting down.
CAAAGCCAGGTTTTATGCCAGCATATTATTCAAATCTCACTCCAAGAAATGTACAGAAATGTGTCACACTGCTGAGCTTCCAATGGTTTAAAGGCAGAGAAAGATTGTTTAGACACCATCCAGATGAAAATGTACATAGGGAACGTATACACCTGGGAAAGGCTCTGAAGCAAGGTGTGTGAATGGGAAAGGCTGCCAGATCAAGTTTTTGTAAAGCACTGAAGGACAGTCTGAGGTCACACAAGCTACATGAGTACAGGAACCTGTGCAAAAGGAATCATGAAGAAAACCACAAGATTTATTGCGCAGTCCTGTATCCTGCCTTTTACCAGGCACTTTCATAAAAGGAGATTTTATTTTTACAGAAAAGCGTTAAGCTTAAACTGGTACTTTAAGATCTCCAAAAAGTTATAGTTATATTTTAGGGCCACACCAGTACTATGCCTCAGCTTAACACAGAAAGCAAGGCATTACACCACTTATCTTGAGACTGGCATCTAACCAGCCCAAGCTTACCCCATGCAGAACCTCCTATTATCTTCAGTGGTAGCTCAGAAGAGAACACGTCAGAAGCAAATGCTGAGATCATCTTGATGTATCACTCAGTACTTCTGGCTGTTTAAGAGCCAACTAAGTCTCAGACCTCAAAGCACAGAGGGTATAATTAAGAATTAGCTGAGCACTTCAAGCTCTTAAGGTTCAGTTTAGATGTGGCCATGAGAAGTGCAGTCCTCCACCAGAGTCGTCAGGAGTCTGGCAAAGCCCATCGCAGTTTTGTTGTCAGACATCTGACATTTTATCTCCAAATAGAGGGCACACTGACACATCCGATCACAATGATGTTTAAAAGAACATTACTTGGACAGCACATGGAAGTCCTTGATGCAAATCCCTCCACCTTGTGCGAGAACCAGCACCCAGGCCAGGGTTCGGCTGGCTGGCGAGTATACAAAGCAGCACGTACTGTTTACACCATGTTCTAACAAGAATTTCTTGGCTGCTGCCTTTAATGGAATTTGACCTTTTCATCAGATACAATACTTGGCTCATACACTAAATTTAGAGGTACTGTGAGGTTACAGGGACAAAGTTCACAGCACAAGGCACCATCAGTACAGCCAGAAAGACAGGTGCCTTTAACTAGAGCTTTTTTCTTTTTTTGTCTTTGAGAAAGTCCTACACCTTCAGAGCACAAGCCACACGCCTAGGAGGGCTGGGTATACACACCAAGGCAGCTTGCTTAAGAAAGCACCCAAGAATAAGTCTATAGCCAACAGGGCCAAAGACTCACAAGTCTTTCACTTCCCCAAGAAGGTTAATTGACAGTCAAATGAGCCTTGAATTTCTCTTCCTTCCAACTACATGAACTGCTTTTGTTTCTTCATAGTATCATTTTAACTGATCAAAATGGTTCCACTGCATGACAGGCAGCTTTTGTACATTATCTAATAAGGCTGCTACATAGACTCCCTGTATGTCACCTTACCTGGTTCCTGCTTGTCTCTGATGGAAAAAACACTGCACTAGCTTTTATCACACACACCTGATGTACAAGATTAAACTAAGACATGGCTCTGATGACTCCAGAGATCAATTAATCACATCTTATCTTAAATGAAAGGCTCATGTTATTTAAACAAGCAATTATTCAATTACTGCAGAGACAGGACTTTGTCACACCCTAACCTCTGCCCTAAGGAACTACAGGGCAGAGCTTCAGCTACTCCTAGAAGAGGTCAAGTGTACTTTTAGGCACTGAGAGAGAAGAAATACGGGCTGACACCTTTCCAGTCTTACAGCATTAGCAGATGTCACTTGCTTACTGTCAGCAGGCAGCATTAAGCTCAAGGGAAGAAGCAGAATAAACATATTGCAGAAAACTCCACAATCCGTGATCAGCAGCTGAGGGAATGCTACTAACATGAAGCCACAGATAACAAAATGAGGTAATAAAAACTGCATTACGGACTAAACCCCCCTGAAGGAGTCTGCTCTATTCCTTTACTATATTTTGAAATGTAGCATCATATTGTTAAAGCCTCATTTACCTTTAGACTCCGACCCCTCTATCCCCACAGTATCACTAAGTCCAAAGTCCAAGCACCTCAGAGCTGTTTGCTCAGCTACAGGGTGCACACCCTAATACATGGGAAGCATGCTCCACACCAGACTAGCTGCCCAGCAGGGAAAGTCGATCTATCACCAAAGCCCAAGTTAAGAAAGCTAAGTGAACTTTGTTCAAGACTGGTCCAGTTCAAGCAGTCTGAAAACACCTATATCTGAACATGATCAAAAGCTGAGGTGCCACTTCACTCTTAGGTCTTTAAAGGCCTTGTTTATTCCTGCTCCCACTGCCCCCCTGATGAGCAGCTCTGTTCCACAGCAGTACAGAAGATTTGCAGAGTCATTCCCTTAGAGTATGTCCATGAAGATAAAAGGCTCATGCTAGAGAAGTTTAATTCACAAAATTATATTAAAATGAAGCAGCAACACTTCAGGACAAAAGAACAAAATACAAAGAGACAGGACGTGACCAACACACAGCTACCACTACTGCAGAATACTCAAGTTTTACCAGAATGACAATTAAAACAGAGGTTTTGGAGCACTAGAGCAGTCACCAGCAACTGAAAGTCCAAGGAGCTACACTGCCCACTCTCCTGCTGAATCTGAGTGGGAGGTTAGGGATATTACAGGCACATGTGTCAGAATCTTTTCTCCTTACTTCTTCCAAGGGTGTCCCCCCCTGTAAGTGACTGTGCGTCTGTTTATCTCACTTTGTACAATCTTTCATATTCACATATGCACAAGCAACACTCCACAGAACTGGGTGTTCCAGTTAAGAGACAGCCAGCTTGAACACCCTCAGCACAACATTTCTGGAACCTGCATCTCTACACAAAAGCATCTTCAAAGAGATATAAATAAGTTTAGAAGCAGGACACTGTGGAACAGTGAACTCCTCACTACTAGGCAGTCACTTGTCCTAGCTGACCCTTTCCATGAGGAGCCCATATTATGCTATTGGAGTACTCGATACCCTGAACAGGGCTGTGGCTCAAGGATTAGTAACTAGTACATCAGAAGTCTCAGAAGGATTTTGTGTCTGCAGAAGCTCAATCCATATTAGAGGAAGTTGCCATTGCCATTTATTTTAGCCAGACAACCCATGATGATGGGAAACTCAAGTATTTTTCAACAGTAGAGTAAGTGCTAGGCAACTACACTTCTTGGTCAACCTACAAATACAGATGAAAGTCTGTACATTGCCAAGTATGATGCTTCCTTCCACTGCCATTACCTCTAACAGAGCACAGGCACAAAGATGTTTCAAGGACCTGGTTTGTACAGAACTGCTTTGCAAAGCATTTTGAACTACTGCTGGCTGATGCTGGCAGGGTAAGGCTGGCAGTATGAGACAATCTTTATTATCAAGTCAACTGATGTACCTGGAGAAAAGACAAACCCTCAGGCACACAAGCCTTCCCAGAGCTAGGAGAGGCTAAGATAGCTGCCTGAGTATTAGCATCACCGCCACCCACATGTTGGGCAAGTGGAATTTTGCTTCTCCATAAGATCAGACTGCCCTAGCACACTAAAATTAAATCAATTGTTTGGTACTGAACTCAATCAACTGAGTTTGATCAGATTTTTTTAACTGTATCTAAGCTTAATCTTTGCAAGCTATTTAGGGTGAAGGGCAAATACTTGCCCAGAAGTTCAGTTAATCTATAGTGCACATTAAGAATAGCAATTCAGAGGTTTAACACCTCATGAAATACGGTCTTCCAGAGAAACTCAAAAGTGTAGATGAAGTCTCCAACACACTAGCAGAACTATGATGATTTAGGCTTTAGCTGAGAAGTCAAAAACACCAGTTTCAGGCTGATGCCTGCACCTTTCAACAGGAATTAGCAGCACAGACCCTGGCATGTACACCCCTACTACAAACTTTGCTAAATCCTCTTTGTTAACCTAAGTTCTGGCACTGCCAGAGCTGGTGGCATTAAAGTGAGAATGAAGAGGCCAGAGATACAGAGCAAGAAAGGGGAGTAACAGAGCAATGTGAATCCAGCAGTGCCCACAACATTTCCATTATCAAGCGAGGTCAAACTACAACTACAGACTGTTTGAATCACTGCCCTAAAGCCACCATTTTCTATAGTACATCAAGTTACATCTAGATGTACGGTTGGAACTGAGTAGATTTGGATAACCTCTCCATATGTCTTTGTCAAGGACAAATGATGGTATTTTGTCATCTCTCCTTCCTAGTACCACATCTCAGAACAGTGACTATTTCAGCATGTTAATCTCTGGGCTTTCACATGACAAGTTTAATAATGCAGCTTTATGAAACACTAAGAGCCTAAGCTGCTATTCATTCCTTGAATAGAAAAAAGGCTTTTACAAGAAGAACAAATTATTTTTTTAAGTTTAACTTCTTCAGAAACAGTTTTGCAAGATGGTAGGTTTTATCCCAAACCTCCACATCTCTTCCACCCCTAGAGAAGATAGTCTGGCACAATCTTAGGTGAGCCTCATCCTCTATGCAAGTAAATCACTCAGTAACACAGAGGACCTCCCATGAAAAACCTGAAATAAAAGCATTCTTAAAAAATAAGACAGAAGAATAGAATCCCCCAAACATTAACTCTTAAGTTCTTTAAGATCTTTCCTGTTTACTCTTGACTTTGAGACTGAAATAAATGATGGCTAGGATAATAAGAAACACTGCATACCCACTAATCCAAGAAGAGACAAGAGAATTTATGCAACTTCTTTGATATGGGAACTAAGCAAGCATCTAGGAAAGAAGGTGAAATAGACACACCAACAGAACAATCAGAGCCTAGCTGTCAATAACAAGACTCCCTGCACAGGAAATGCACATTATCAAAGGTCTGGAAATGAGATGACAAACACAAATGGCTGAACTGTGTTCTACAAACACCCTATCAGTGGAAGACTACAACTTGTCAACCCAAGCATTATAAACATGGCTGAGCATGATCATCATTGACAAGGCATGTTAAGATGAGCACACTGTACCAGTTAGCTGTTTAATAAGCCACAAACATTTGTTACAGAAGGAGGCACCAGTGTTGCAGAAGCCAAACAGCAATCTATAAGAGGCAGACAGGAATTTTTATTACTTGCCACACCAGTGACAACGGTACATCAACAGTAAGAGGGAACTGTTATGAATTCTCTGAAAAGACCTGTGTAAGAATGCAACCCCTCCAGCCGTAACTGTAGGAATAAAGCTGCTGCTAACATACCTCCTTAAAGAGGTTAAGCATCAGGTAAGGGCTTTACCAGCTGTAAAACATCAACTGCGATAGACTGTTATATATGAATCTGCAGAACGGAGCAGAGTCCTGTCACACAGGCTGACAAGCAGGTGTATATAGCACTCACCAACCAAAGGAAGTCTAAAATTGTTATAAAATGTTAGCAGCAGTGTCAGGACCTTGGAGCAGGAGTAACAGAGGAGAAAAGCATCATTTAGGGGGAGCAGTGTGACCTGATGGACATCTCAGCTAGAACCCACCCGGCTCTAACTCACACAGCTATCGCCCTCAGGACCGCTGCTCCGCGCTCAGCTCCCGATTGCTTCCCACCTCAGCCGTCTCTCCCTGCCGGCACAGGCTGCCGGCACCACCGCTTTCCTTGCCCTGCACAACCTCACACCGCCACAAAGCGACGGGGAGGCCGCCACCACGCCGCCCGGCCCCGGCGGGAGAGGCACCGCAGCCAGACCACCACAACCAGGCCAAACCCCACCGCAGGGCCACCCCCACCCCAGGGAATACACACATCGGACATGCCTGCCGCAGAAAATAAACAGAAAGGAGGCGGCGGGGCAGGCACGGAGGAGCCTAAGACCGGAGAGAGAGGAGCAGCTCAGACCGCCCAGCGCCTGACAGAGCCGGCCGCGGCGGAACGGCCAGCGGACGCCCCACGCCCCCTCGGGCCCCGTACCGCTGAGAGGCTGAGAGGCAGGGACGCCTGGCCGTCGCTCCCTCAGCCATGCGGGGAAGGGGCTCCCGAGCCACCGCCTCACCTGCAGGCCCGGCTCAGCCCCGGGACCACCAACAGCTCCGACCACCGCTCCGAACCGTCTGCACCAGCCCCGCTACCTGCGGCCGCCTAGTAACCGCCCTCGCCCTCCCATTGGCAGCCCGCCGTGCCGCTTCCGCCAGAGCCTGCGCGCCGATTGGCTGAAAGACGAGATGAGGGTGGAAGGGAGCTCCAGCCGGCCTTCACTGGTGCCATTGGATGGTGGAGACGCAGCGGGGCTGGACTCTGGGGTTCTGTTGGCCTGGACACCTGTCAGTCAGGTGGGGGGCGGTGATTGGCGTCCGCGGGCGGGGCGGGGCTCCCGGCGCCTGTGGGGAGCCGCGGTTGCCGCCGCCATGAGAGAGCGCGGCCGGGGCAGGGCGGAGGCGTGAGGTGACGCGAGGGTGAAGCATCAGCCTCGCCGCTGGCCCCTCCTGCTGCGGGAGCCGACACCCCTGCCGCGGGGTGGGGGGGGGGGCAGCCTGCGGAGCTGCTCCAGCTGAGGTGCGCCTCGGTGCCCTGGAGCTTGGTGATCGTGAGGGACAGATGGGCTAAAACCCCTCCAGTGCGGCACAGGCTGCTGCTGATCCATCTGAGCGTTCCCAGGTGCTGCATGCTGGTCACACAGCGTTACACTGCGGTACCAAATGGCGTAGGAACGGTGTCTTAAGAGCCTTAACAATGGTGGCTGGGCCTTCAGCATGCTGGTTTTGCTTCCCGTGGCCCCCAGGCCACCTCCGTGTGGCAGACCTGGCACTGGGGTGGCCTCCTGGGCCTGGCCCGCAGCAGCAAAGGGCCCTTCCCCAGCCCCGCAGGGGTACAGCAGTGCCCCCCAGGTGTTTTCCCACCAAGTGGGTTGTGTGACAGGGACAGCAAAATCTGGAGGTCGATGGAGCCTGCCACATCTGGAAGGCACTGGAGGAAAATGAATAATCAAATAAAAAATGTCTGCAATGCGATGTTTATAAACTTGCTTTTCTTGTAGCCTCCCAGAAGAGCCACGTGTTGCATTGCTAGTGACATCAACTGTTCCTAGCTATGTTAATGGCTGCTTTATATAACTGGATGGAAAAATCCTTTCCCTGATTTCAGACATTTTGTTTCCTCTGTTTACTGGGAGCTGGAGCTTCCTACGTAGAGAAAGCTCTCAAGGAGCAAGTCACATTTTCCGGAGAGTTATGTATCTGGAGAGATGACTAACTGCTATAGACTAAGTCACGATGCAGAAGAGAGCTCTGAGGAAGGGCAGAGAGGGAGCTGCTGGAATGATGCTGGTGGAACAGAAACAGCGGCAGCCCCACAGTGAGCGGTCCTCCTCACTTGCTACAGATGTGATCCCACACCACTCAAACATGAGAGCCGTATTCCTTATCTTCAGCTTTTAATTAACCTTGTGAAAATACCCAGGGCTTATGGTGGTTGCTAAACTTGTCAGTGACTCAGATGGGCTGAGGTTTGGTATGTCTGAAGGCAGCTGAGTTATGCCTGTGATCAAGCTACGAGATAGGCTTAGTAGATAAACTTCCGGTATCAACCTCTTAACTAACTATTTGAAGAATGTGTTTGAATTTGATTACAGAAAATTGCAGTCCAGTTGATTCCAGGTGTACCTTGGTTCCTTACCATCGATCCAGGCAGGAAAACAGATCCAGGCAAGAAAACACACCACGAACTGGAGCTGAGCCTCCAGGCAAGGCTTTTATTTTAAATCCCGAGGCTGTTGGATACTTCCCAGACCTGAGAGAAGCTCAGCTATTAGGAGAGAGCTTTTTTAAGCACACCATCACAAAACAAAGCAAAGCAAACCAAACTCTTAGCTGCCCCCTTCTTGCTGAGGAGAAGTGAAACGCAGGGTGCTCTTTCGCACCAGGGGTGCTCAGATACATCTGTGAGGAATGAGAGCCGAGGACCAGAGGGGACTAATACTGAAGAGGTGGTGGCACAAATTCACAGATGGCTGTGGCAACGGGAGCCAAACTCCTGAGCTGTGCTTATTTCAAGAAGAAAGGATGTGATGGAAAAGGTGCTGTGTCTCCAGAAAGGGCAGGAGGAACCAGTGCAAGTTAGTTTCAGTTGGCATTTTACTCTGGACAATGTTGGGGGGTTTCAGCCACACCTACTGGTGTGGGAGCAAAGATGGCCGGAGGAAGCAAGCGTGTTTTGTGAATCCAAACCCACCTTTGGGCTATCAAAACAGCTTGCGCGCTGTGGCTTGTAAAGGAAATTGCCCTCCCTCTGAGTGTGTGTGAAGCTGACGCTTCTACCGGTGTGACGATGAGCACCACAGGGTTGGTTGGTGTTGGGAGCGGTGGTGTGTGCAGTAGGTGGAGTGCTCTGGCCCAGAGCCAGAAGCGACACTGTACCGCTCGCAGCAAACAGCTCACACTCAGGAAATGTCATCTGAGCAGTAGCCCAAACCATCCCATAAAGGAAGGGTGCTGGGAAGAACTAAGCTTCATTCGCAGCCTTGTAGGGAGGGATTTGGCAACTCGAGCCCAGTGGATGTTTCGGTCTGAGGTTACTGCAGAGAAGTGGGATGGGGGTGTCCAGGAACACCCTAATGCCTTGGAGACAGGAGGATCCCTCTTTGAGTAGCATGACTACTGCAAAAGAAGTCAAATATATGTGCTGGAAACTGTAGGCACAGGAAAAACACAGCTTTGCCTTGTGCTTTGGGCAGGCACTTACCTCTGTACAATGAAGCCAAAAAAAGGCTGATGATAATTTTACCTTTTTAAACCCAGCAACTGGAAAGGTAGCAGGCAGAGAGAACTCGATATGGTGCTGAGCCAGCCTGAGACACCCCCATGCAACACCATGGTGATAGTCACCTTTTCTTCACATCTCTGTCTCTTCTGGCTGTTGCTGCCACAAAAAACTGAAACTCTTTTCTGCTTCATTTCCCCTGGCCCAGCTTTCCTCATGCTCAGCAAACTCACCGTGCCCTGAAGGACTGGTGGGGACTTTGAACCTCTGAGGTAACCTTTTTGCTGCAGGAAGCATCAGGGTGTTGATCTCTGCTAGTGTAGCAGGACCAAAAAGGAAAACATCTTTTATGACAGGGTCTGATTGCCAGCTGAAAACAAGTGAAGTGCCTGTCAGTGACATGTGAGCACAAAAAAGCTTTGCAGATGGAAATAAAGGCAATGCTTTTTCCTCTTTGCCTGCTCTGCCTTCCCTGCAGTGCCAGTAGGCACTGGCTTGCAGGCTGCAGAGCCGTGCTCTTTGGGAGCCTGTTGGATCTGGATGCACAGTGCTCTTTGGACTCTTACGTATTTTCTGAAAATGGTGTCTAAAAGCATAATGAGCACTTTGCAGATCTCTAAATAGACCAGCCTCTGTCCTGAGGAGCTGACGATGAAGGAGACAAGTGCCAGGGATGGGAGAACGGCTGCATCATACAAACCAGCCGGGGAGGTGGCACGTGGCCCACCTGCTCAGTATTTTTCCATCTCATTCAGCTGTTCCTTGCCAACTTCCAGCTCTGTCACCCTCCTTAAAAGCTTCTGCTCTGGGTTTATTTAGCATGCTATTTATTTCCTAATTATAGAACTTAACTGACTAACCTCAGCCCTGCTGAGTTACTGCTGTTCACCTTTTTCTGCCCTGTAGACGAGAGGCCCTGGTCTCATTGCTGAAGGCAATTGCTAGAGACTTCCTGACTCTTGTTTTTCTACCAAACCCGAGGGCTCTGACTGCTAATATAGGGAGCTTCACTGATTATTTCAGAGCAGATGGGCTATTGCATTCCCGAATTCTTTAGGTCAAAAGAGAAATGCCACTGAGCTGAGCACTTTACCAGGCTGTGCTCCACCACTTCTGTCCATGGATTCCCAACAGCCAGCTCACTCCTTTTACCACATGTCCAGCCACAGCTGCTGGCTAGAGGAAGAGGCTTTGAAAACTACTCCCTGGCATCATCAGTGCTGCTGGTCCTGCCTCTGGATGCTCCATGGCACTTGGACACTGCCTTGCTCCACAAGCAGGCTCAGTACTCTAGGGGAAGGATCCGTCTGTATCTCCCTGAGATGAATCTGTGCCGCCACACTCCTGAATTTTTCAGGGAGTTCAGTTATGTGAAATTCCTACCTCCTGCACCAAAAGCTGTCAGGCTGAGCAGACCTGTTGCCTGAAGCTACCTCAAATCCCACCTCTTGTTTACTCACAGTCATTTCTGCCCCTTTATCACACATTTTAGTAAATCAAGACACAGCTGCAGGAGCCAAGTGGTGCTTTGGTGTGGCACCTGTCCCTAAAGCCATCTGCACTAGCAGGGCAGTTATGTGCAGGGGAGGCTGCATGAGAGCAGCAGGTATCTGGCAGGCAGCAAGAGTAGGGAGAGGAGGTACCTCTGGTGGAAAGCAGGATGGATTGGAACAATGAATGTAGTAAAGCCAGAAGGATGTATGAGCTTCTGGAGCATTTTCAAGGTCATATGGAATAAAGGAAACTGTTTGTCTTGTGTTTAATTCTGAGTGGTATGTCTGACATTTGCCATTATACTGTGTTCCTGAGGCTGTAGTTTGGAAAGACTATGATTATCCAGCCCCAGAAAGCCAGCCAGGGAGACTGCTAAAGCCACGTTTTTTTCAGTAGCTGCTTGTGAAATACTTCCTCTGGAAAATTTGCCATAGAAGTAGTGATGCATGAGGAGAACGAATGGTTGCAATCCTGCAAACTGAAATGCTTAGTGAACTGAACAGTGGGATTATCAACCACCTTTAAAAATCCAAATTTTAGTATCACCTAAGGAATGGGGAGGAGAGTCTTCCTAGAGAGCAATATTTATGGAAATAAAGTGAATGGAGGTGAAAGCTACTACCTTGTGCCAAAATAGTGGGAATTGGGGTGGGTCTGGGAGGTAGGGAGCACACAACTGTTTGGATGAGAGTGAATACAAAGGAGATGGTTATGTTGTGCTTTGGGGGAAAGGGTGATGGTGTTAGGGTGCAGACAGCCAGAGCTCTGTTTCCTGAAGGTGTAGAAGGAAAGCAGGGGTGTAACAGGCTTGATGCTGGTGTGGGGAGGTGAGTGGGTTGTGATGAGGCTGGTGGGGACCGCAGGAGTGTGGTCAGGGGGTAGGCAGGTGGGGAGGAGGCAGCAAGGAGCAGTGGATGGCCGGGATGAAAGGCTAATCCAGAGTATCCCCATCTGCCAGATGCTTTCCTGGAGATGCACTGGCAATCACAGCCAAGCAGGGAAGGTCTGCTGCCACGTCCAGAGGTGAGCTGGAGGTGATCACCCTCTTCCACGCACAAGGACCTGGCAGGCTGCAGATCAGCCTCCCGGGAGAACACAGCAACTGCAGATCTATTGCCGTCACTGACCCCATGCCACTCCTCCAGCTGACCTAACCGGGCTTTGCAGCACTACCCCTTTGAAAACTCTGCCTGTACCACCACCGAGGCAAATTATTGCATGGGCTGAGGAAATAAACAGGGCTGCTGACGTGTCTAATGATCGCTTCTCCAGGCTGACAATACCTTGGCTCACCGCAGGCTCCACCTTGCAAAGCTGGTGTCTCAGCCTTTTGGAAATGCCACCTGATTTATCACAACTGCTCAGAACAGACTAGCTTTACGATCCTGGTCCCCGAAGTTCCCATGAAATCCATCCTTGGGTTTGGCAGTAACGCTGCAGGAGGATTCTGCTGGAGTTACTCAGGGCTGGACGTGTATGGAGTGTTACAGGACTGGGAGGATGCAGGGCTGAATGATGGTGGTGAAGGTCCTCCTTCCAGATCAGCAAAGAGCTGCTGCCCCGGCGGAGGCTAGAGGGTGCTGTGCTGCAGGGAATGGGTGTCCTCCTCCCTCCCTGCTCAGCATCCCTTCAAAGGCAGGTAAAAAAATTCAGGAAACGCTGCCTTTGAGCTGAAGACTAAGGTGCTGGCTGTAGTTGCTAACAACCTCCAAGGCTTTTTCAGACTAAAATAGCAGCCCCGTCTAGCTCATTAGTTAGCACCCAGAAAGTGACATGCAGAAAGGATGTTTTTTCTCAGATGGGTGAGAAAGCAAAAAGGAGGGGACAGAGACAGGAGTGGGGAAAAGGAATGAGAAAATGAGGAACAGATCAGAAGATAAGGAAGCTGAGTGGAATAAAAGCAGAGAAGAATAAAGAAAAAAACCAGAAGATGAAACTAGTGCAGAGGATCACATCAGCTGCTGTGTCCAATTAAGGGCTTCAGACCTGCTGAATGATGAAAAGGGAGATTTGCTTTGGGGAAAATCAAGGAGCACCTCTTGCTTACAGTGGCTGAGGCTGAAAAGCCCTTGGCTAATGGGGCAAGATCAGCTCCTGTTTACCCAGCTGAGGTGTGGCTAATCCTGGGCCCAGCAGGAGCAGAGCTGTGGACAGGCAGAACAGGCAAGCTGGGAGACAGGACTGTGTTTGTACAGTAGCTGACAGGCAGCTGCAAGACCAGGCAAAAACACAACATGCTCCCAAACAAGCAGCTCTCTGAGCAGATCACTATTCCCTGGAAAGCTTGCCAGCTAACCACAGGCAGCCAGAGTGAACGTGCCTCCCGGGTGGGGCTGCACGTGCTCTGCAAAACACAGCCCTGCCACCCCAAAGCTGCGGTGGTGGGGTCACTGTCCTCACTGCTGCCAAATCTGCTGTGTCTGGCTGCGAGCAGCAGGTGAGGCAAATGTGCAGGCATAGCTAGAAGAGGAGGAGCATAGGCAGAAGTTTTCTTACATTCCTAGGTCTTGCAGAAGACAACCTACCAAAAATGAGAAGATGCAGACATGACAAAGGAGGAGGAAGACTACAAAGGAGCCCCATTTCACATCTACCCTAAAGGGACCGTACCTATCTCTGGGTCATGGGGAGGTTCTGGTGTTCTTTTGGGTGAGCAGCATCCATACAGGATGTTGTGCCTGTGAAGCCAACCCTGCTCACAGAAATGACCCACGGTCCTGATGTAAGTGACCTCCTGCTTTCCACCTCGAGCCTGAGATGGGATAGCAAGGACTGGAAGGGAGCATCCTAAACTGGACACAGGTTACCACACAAGCCCACAGTAACTGCCCTGGACCCACCATGTGTGCCAAAGGGGGTTGCTGGGGGCTGCGTCAGCAGGTCCCTGAGGAACATGTCCAGGAGGCACAAACAAGTCTGGACTAGAACATGGACCAAAGGAAATGCTCTGGGAGGATGCAAAGCCCACGTGTTCTCACTCACTGTATCTACTCTGCATGTCTCCAGCAAGGGCCACTGGTTTTACTGCTACTGGATCCTACGGGGCAGGGGCTGTCAGGGCAGCAGCTCATTGTCCCCTGGGGACAACTGGAGGCTCAGCACTGGAGCTGAGGCTGTTTAACTCTCCAGGAGCCCCTGGGAAGATGCAGAATAGGTGGGATTTGCATCTAGTATCGACAGGGCTGTGGGGCAGGGCAAGGAGGTGAGAGGGAACAGTGAAACGTGAAATGCCTGGTGGGGGTTTGGTGGCAGAAGACAAATTGGCTCATGCTGTAATAAAGGCTCTGGCAGAGGCTGGACAAGGTAATTGGTGTGATGGGAGATCCCACTGAGAAGGAGGAGTGAATGCAGAGGACATATGGGGTATGACTAACAGAATGGATGTCTTAAAAACCCATTAATGTAAACTTCCTGGCAGGGAGGGAAAAACACTTGGAAGACTTTACAAGGGTTTGATACAAAACTAAGCTGTAGGAAATTTCCTTTGGAGGAAATTTGTGAAGCAGCCAGGGGACGGGTGGATACCCCTGTCCCTCAGGACACTCCTGTTCCTGCTAAGGAGGTCTTCACCACTCCAAATGGTGTGTATGGAAACTGCATGGAGACGTCAGTGGGTGTGCAGAGCTATCAGCTGGCTTCTTGCCTGGGAGTTGTTGCTGCTGAGACAGGAGGTAGTGCAGCCCCAGGCAGAGTGCTCGGGGAGGACACAGCCACGCTGGCAGTCCCACGGCATCCCCTGCTCCAGCCTTGTGGCCCCTTAGGTGCATGCTGCCTATGGGGCTGGCTACGTGCACTCCTCCGTGGTGGGTCTGGACACCTGACCAGGCAACAGCCCCAGTTGTGCTGTGTCAATGGCTCTCACAGATGGTGACACATCTGGTTGGGAGCTTGTTTTCATTTCCTTTTGAGGAAAGGAGGACTCATGGGGAGAGGAGTAACTGAGCAGCTGAGCCTCTCTCCTGGACACGGACTGTGGTGCCCAACAAGCTCCTGCTGCGGTTTCTGCTGCGGCTCTGGAGGCTGCAGCCCAAGGGGCAGGAAGCGGTGGAGGAGCTTCAACCAGTATGCCAGCGGTGCAGGATCTGCCCAGGATGAGAGAGAAACTGAATCACTAGGGGGGAGGCTCTGACGGGTCTCAGGGTGGGCGGGATGTGTGGCTCTGCCAGCAGAGGAGCTCCTGCAGCAGCTGCCCCTGAAGGCACTGGGCACCAGGACCTTTCTCCCAGAGCAGAGGTCCCTCAGGAGCCAATGAACTGCATCGGTGGTCCCCAGCCACCCCACACAGTGGTACAACTGGCTCCAGGTGGCCTCCAAGAGCCGCTTTAGGCTGCAGGAACCAAGGGAATAAGGAACTGTCTCTGAGGTGTGATCACCCTGGATGCCCCCACAGGATCACGAGAGAGAGAGGGAGGTGTGCAGGGACCTGTGCCTTCCTGCTACAACCAGCCATAGATGTGGCTACTGACGTGTGCCTTAAAAGGCCCCAAATATGCTTCTCTTCAGGAAGAAACAAATCCCAGAGCTGTGTGCAGATCTCCGCTTGCTTGCCAGGCTCTGGGGGATCAGAGCACGTGGGAGGCACGGAGGGGGAGGGACAGGAAGAGTTCAAATCTTCTCATTATGCTTTGAGATACAGAGATCAAAAGGCAACTTCACAAATTAGTAGGGCCCCCACCTGGGCAGAGCCTCTCCCTGGCACGGATGGGTGGGAGGGGAGCCTGCCGTAATGAGCAAACTGCCTCTTCTTCACCAGCCGGTAAGACAGGTTCTGGGCTCCTTGCAAAGCCCCGTAGCCCAGCTCGTTAGAGTTCATTAGTGTTGTTACATATTCATATAGCATTAGTGCCATCAGGCCCCTGATGTTTAATCAGGCTGCAAGCTTGCCTTCGAGCCCTACAAGTCGTGGAGGACCTTCCACCAAGCATATGCCAGAAACACACATGCCAAATTGATGGCTTGAGTAAGGAGGGGTCTTGTGAGCTTGATAACATGACAAGGGTCTGTCCTTTGCCACAGAAACCTGGGTTATCAGAGGAACCTCGACGATAAAGTTATCAAGTACACAATTTAGTGCTTTGTGTCAAGGCAGGAGCTTGCCAAGAGCTTCCTGAAAAAGAACAAAAGAGCCACAGCTTATCTGCCTACAGCATCTGCTCAGTGCTGGGGCATGGTCAGGCTGCTCGCTGCTGCTAATCCGTGAGTGGTTTCGATCTGCATCACAGCGTACCACGGGGTGTCAGCTCCTGTTACCGGATGGGTGCCTCCAACCCACAGGCTAGAGAGGGGCAAAGGCAAGCCTGGGAAGGGGGCTCTGCTCCATCCGTCCTGGGCAGCCCTTGGAGATGGGCACTGCGGGGAACCACCACAACGCAGCGGTTTAGTCCTGGCCCGTGGTCAGTGCTGATCCACTGTCAGTGGGGAGACAGCTATTTCCCAGGGTGATTCCTCCTGCAGTAGATGTGAATGACCTTTGGAAATCTTGCTGTTACTGCTGGCTGCTGAGGAGGTGTGTGTAAGAGGCCAGGCCTGCGTGTCTACCTTTTAGATGGACAAAATAAAGGGACACATGTCCTTCCCTCAAGCCCCTCCAGCCCTTGGTTTCCCATCTGTCAAACGAAGATGAAGGCAACACCTTTTCTGTTGGAGATATGCCTAGATAAATTCCTAAAGACTGCAAAGCATTCCAGTTCAGAGAAGGGGGTTATATAAAGGTGCTTACATTAAGCACCTTACACAGACACAACAGCTTTAAGCTGGATATAATCTTGTTTATTGAGGTTAGAGCAAAGGACTTGAAGTTAAACTGAATGGAATCTCATCTGAGCTCTTGACATGATCAGCAGTGGGAATGGAGCAAAACTGGGGGCTGGTGCTGCCCTTTGCAGCCTTCTTTTAAATTACAAAGTTTTACATACCCTGAAGGGCACTCGGTAGCTGTATGAGGTTTCCATGCCCTGAGGATATTCAATATCTAGGTTTCTTCAGATAGTCCTAAAGTTCCTGGTACCTAAACATTAGCATCCCTAAACGTAAAGCCTGAGTTTAAAGAAACTGTCGCCCTTTTGGTGGAAAGGGCAGAGAGTGTGGAAAGCTTTTTTTTTCTCTAGAAAATAAACAGAGAAGCCCAGCTGCGTGCAAGGATTGTCCTGGCCAGTGGATGTGTTCTGCAGCCGTTAGAAACCACGAGCTGGCACACAGCAGGCAGTGACGCTGGCCAGGGCTGCAGGAGGTGAGAGATGCTGGCACCGAGCACTTGGTTATCCTGTTAGAGGGATTAGGAGCAGACTGGGGCTTAATCTGTGGCTGTGCTGCAGATCGCTTCTCCTTCCCACTCAGAGTGGTTGGCACGTGTGGCAGGACGGGAGGCTTGATCCTACAGGGCAGGAAACCTTCCCAGTGCTGTGGCCTAAATCACAACTTTGGGCTCTAGGAAAGAGCCGTGCCTGTGAGGAATGGGGCTGGCTGCCTCTGCCAGGGTTGGTTTTTTGGGGGTTGTCAGTGCTGGGGTGAGGGAGGAAAACCATGTTTCAGAGAGGGTTGTGGGAGGGTTTCGGGTGGGGAATCCCTCTGGAGTGTAAAGGCTGCCTTTCTTTTGAGATAAACCTTAAAGCATGTGAGCTCCTTTGTAGAACAGATAGCTGAAACAATAGCGGCTACCACCAAAAAAAATCCATGCAGGGGCTGAGCGGGACTTTGCTGGGTGTGAGGGGGTGTCATTGCTACCTGGTGGTGGAGGGAGAGATCCCGTGGGTCAGAGGTGAGTGTCTTGAGAGGGAGTGAAGGAGCACGAAACCATCATGATACCCGAGCCATCACTGCAAAATCATCCGCCATGAGACACACCCTGGCCAGTTTTATGGCAGATGGGGGCTTTATGCTTGAGCAAGGGGCAGGCTGTGTATTGTTCACCTCCCTTGTTCACAGGAAAACACCTTTGTATGAGCTTGGAAATAAAGGGGATTTCGTCAGAGATTGCGCAGCCCCACTTCAGCTATGGAAACCAGGATATCAGCTATCTGCACGGCTCAGAAAGGGTTACGGCACAGCAAAGCCTGCAGATCTCTGTGCAGAAGAAACCAAACCCAGTGGTAAATCCTGCTATAACAAGGCCTAAGTAGTCCCTGCAGAAGGGAGTGAAATTATGCCTGACCTTCGACCTACCCAACTCTTTCAAGTAGAGCCATCCCTTGTGAAAACTTGGCGGCTGTATGAACCCGGGGTGTGGTGTTCGCCTGGGTGGGGGCTGTCTCCTTTCCTCGCTGCTTTCCTGTCCTTGACAGGTTGCTCCTCTCTCTTCTGTGTCTCCCATAGCCAGATCTTCCCTCTTCCAGCTGGGACTGCACAGGCTTTTCCCAACTCCAGTTTCTCATTCTGCTCCATCCCAGGTCTCCATTCAAAGAGCCACTGATGCCTCCAGGAAGTGCTGTCCCTATGGAAAGCACAGCTCCGCCTGGCTTCCACCAGTTGCTTTTTAATATCCTTTCCCATGCACGTTCCTCGGGACATCGGCATTCATGCCCCTGGGGACAGAAGAAAAACATTTTGCTTTCTGTTTTTAGAGAGGCTGATGATTTTTCTGCTGCTCCCTCTGGGTCTTGTATCCTCTCCGAGACCAGTCCAGGCAGCAGCCCCTCGAAGAGGCTGAACAAACACCCGTGTCCTAGTTGCTTGTGCACAGGCCTGGGAATCTTGCCCTGTTCTTTCTTCCTCCTGACCTTGTTTTCCTCTGAACACCACAGCAGTAATTACTCTGAGGTTGAAGGGTTATTCGAAAGCAAGTACTGCGTCTTGTCTGCTCCCGCCTTTCCAGCTGCTGTTTCTTGCTACACTGGAGTTAAACTCTGCCTGGAGTTTCCTTTATGCTGCTATTAATCTAAGGAAACACCACCAGCGAGGGTGGTGGATCTGGGTGGAAATCCATGTCCTGCTCCCTGTGTTCCTCATGCCCTGGTGCTCTGGCAATACCACCACCACCAAGCAAATTGCCGGCACACTGGGACAGCTGGACCTGCCAGTGAGTCTTTCCCTGGGGTGCTCTCAACCAGTTGGGGCACTGGTTGACCATGTCCAAGAAAAGCATTAGCAGGATGCTGGAGTGGAGGTGGAAAAGGAGGTGGAAAGCCTGGTCAAAGTGCATGGCACTAGGCTGGGCTGCCCAGCTTGCTGTTGGCTGAGGTGGCCGCATTGCCAAAGCCAGAAATGTAGCAACACTCAGGCAGAGTCAACATGTAAACATGAGCAGCTAAAGTGTCTGAGGTGGGTTTGTTAATGCTGAAATCAAGGGTTTTGCAAGAAGAGATAAAATCAGCTTCATGTTTAGGAGGAGGGCTTGGGAGCAGATTTCCAGCATGAGGTCAAATGATCCAGCATTCCCATGCTGTGCATTTCTCTTTTCCAAAGCTTTTGCTGCTGAATATGAATTTAGCCTGAATATGATTTAGCCTGATGGTTTCTGCCTTCCAGGGCAGAGCTCCCCACATGACACCAGCTCCTTTTGAGAGCATGGCTAGGCCTTTCCAGCCCTTGCTGGCCGGGCACAACTCAAAGTGGCGCTTGTTTGTGGCCGAACAAACAGACCTGTGGTGTGGTGCTTCGGGCAGAGAGCCGGTGTCACCCCAAATCCCTTTCCCTCCCATGCACGCCTGACCTGGCTGCAAGCTGTTTTCCCTGATGCTGGTTAGGAGGAGCCTGGGAAAACCCCACGCTGCTGGCACGCTGGGTGCCCAGGGTGGCACAAGGCACTCATGCATGCCAGGTCCCCGTGGAGGGGAAGCCCTCTCCAGCTTTCTCTCCACCCAGGGAGAGAAAAGTGGGGTTTACGCTGCAAGACAGCTTTTCCTCCTACCAAGTGCTGGCAGCCCCCTGTGCATCCCGGTCCAGCCCTGCACCCCTCTGCCTGCCACCCAGGGCTGGGCACTGCCAGGCTCAAGAAGTCCCCAGCGGCCACCCGAGGGCCAGGGGCTGAGCCAGCGGCCCCCCCGCACCCGGAGCATCACCAGCGTGCCGCGGTGGCTCTCGCTTCCCGGCCGCTAATGAAGCACCTTTGGCTGAGGCCAGTCTCCCAGCCCTGCCTCTCGCCCCCCCGCCCCTGCCTACACCTTGCACCCGGGGCGGGGGTACCCCCCTTGCTGCTGCAGCCCCCAGCCGCTCACCCCCCCCTCCCCGCCCCCGCAGGCACCCCCTTTGCCGCCTGCACCCCGCTTGCTGCCTGCCCCCCCGCTCTCCCAGCCGGCAGCCGCCCCCCGCTCCCCGGCGGGGGCTCTCGGGGGGGCCGCCCCGCGGGTCAGCCTCTGCCCGGCGCGGCGGGGCCGGGCCCGCCCCGGGGGCGGGCGGCGGAGCACGTGGGGCCGCGCCGGGCCGGGCTGAGTCACTCCCCGCCCCGAGCCCCGCGGCGGAGCGGCGCGGGTCGGTGCGGCTCGGCTCGGCTCGGCTCGGCTCGGCGCGGCTCGGCTCGGCGCGGCTCGGCTCGGCGCGGCTCGGCTCGGCTCGGCGCGGCTCGGCTCGGCTCGGCTCGGCTCGGCGCGTCTCGGCTCGGCTCGGCTCGGCTCGGCTCGGCTCGGCTCGGCTCGGCGCGGCTCGGCTCGGCGCGGCTCGGCTCGGCTCGGCGCGTCTCGGCTCGGCGCGTCTCGGCTCGGCTCGGCTCGGCTCGGCTCGGCTCGGCTCGGCTCGGCTCGGCGCGGCTCGGCTCGGCTCGGCGCGGCTCGGCGCGTCTCGGCTCGGCGCGGCTCGGCTCGGCTCGGCTCGGCTCGGCTCGGCGCGGCTCGGCTCGGCGCGGCTCGGCTCGGCTCGGCGCGGCGCGGCGCGGCTCGGTGCGGCTCGGCTCGGCGCGGCGCGGCGCGGCGCGGCGCGGCTCGGGACGCAGCATGAGGGCGGTGAGGCAGTGGCAGGCGCTGCTCGCCCTGGGGCTGGGGCTCTCGCTGCTGCTGGTCGTGGTCGGTGAGTGCCGGGGTGCCGGGCCGCTGTGGGGTGTCGGGGAGCCGGGGTGCCGCGGTGCAGGGGTGCAGAGGATCCAGGGTGCCAGGGAGCCCGGGGTTCAGAGGAGCCGGGGTGCAGGGGATCAGGGGTGCCGGGGATCAGGGGTGCCAGGGAGTCCAGGGTGCCAGGGGAGCCCGGGGTTCAGGGGAGCTGGGGTGCAGGGGAGCTGGGGTGCAGGGGATCCAGGGTGCCAGGGACCCCGGGGTGCAGGGGATCAGGGGTGCCAGGGAATCAGGGTGCAGGGTTGTCTGGTGTGCAGGGGATCTAGGGGAACAGGGGGAGCCTGAGGTCCTGGGGATCTGGAGTGCTGGGGATCCAGGGTGCAGAGTGAGAGCATCTGGGGTGCAGGGTGCGAGCGTGCGGGCTGCCCTGTGTGGGGTGCAGGGGGGGCAAGGGGGTGTGCGGCACTCAAGGCTGCAGCAGCAGAGGAGCCCAGGGCCATGTCCCTGTCCCTGTCCCTGCTCCCCAGTCCCGAGCAGCCCAGCCGGGCTGTCCCATGCTTTCAGGCTTAGATAACCGCGCCTGCCATGTAAACAGCTTCCCTGGGACTGCCTGGCACAGCGCACCTGGCTGGTCCGGCCAGGGGAATCCCGGGGAGAAGCTGCTCCATCAGCACTCTGTGGATCATCCCTGGGGTCGTTGACTCCCAAAGGGATGAGACCAGGGAAAAGGGCAGCAAAGACCAACTGTGGGCTCCAGGCCAGGGGACGAAGGTGGTGGAAAGTGTGCTGGGGGGGACGACCCTGTTTGTGCTCCCTCTCCTTGGGCAGAGGTGCCCATTTTGCCCTCGCGAGACAGGCTTGACCTAACCTCCCCCAGCTCTGCTGGGATGAGCCATCCCAGTTTTTGGAGGATGTTATTTTTGCCTTCCAGCCAGCCTGTGGGTTCATATAAGCAAACATTTCCAAAAGCGGTGGCTGATCTTTGTTGCCTTGGTTCCTGATTGTCCAGCCTGTGACAGCTCTGTCTCTGATGGGAGAAAAATGTGTGTGAGGAGGATGGAGATGCTGAATGGCTCCAAAACCAGGCCTGAAACAGCTAAGAAATAGGAGCATCCAAAACTATTTTCCTGCAGTGGAAAATGTGACCTGTTTGTCTTGTTGTTAGCCAGGGGGCTGGCTAGTAGGACCCACCACGTAACAGATTATTCCTGGGAGGGGATAAAAGGGAGCCCAGTTACTTGGGATAATTGGAGTCCAAAACTGGGACCCCTCCTGTCCTGGCCCTGGGAGGAGCCCTAGCTCCTTTGCTGCTGTGTCCCACCCCAGAAACTCCTGCATCGGAGGCAGCGCGGATGCTGGGGAGCACACGTTCGTTGGCGCTCCGTGCCTGGGGAAGCAGCCGGCCCCCGTGGCCGAACAGAAGCAGCTCTGTTTGTGTGGCCTCGGCCGGCTGCCGGGAGAGATCCTTGGGATGGGGCGGCTGGATGTGCCCGAGACCTGCGGAGGGGCGTGAGGCAGAGGCATCCCCACTATCAGCACTAGCTCTCCTCCCGTGCTGTAGCTCATGGCAGCACATTGATGGAGCATGAGGTCATGCAGAACAGGCTGGGCAGTGCAGGCAGTGACTTGAACCAGTGCCCAAGTTTTTCTGCCTCCTGAGGCTGGGCTAAGGGAGCTACAGCATCTTTTCAGAAGCCTTCACGTAATGCAGGCCTGTCTGCCACCAGTGTGTACCCTACAGATGTGGAGTGTCAGGAAGAGTGGGATTAACTCAATGGAGCCCTGCTATTAAAAGACTAATGAGTAAGAGCTCACTGTGTAGTGGCTTAGGCTAATGAGAGCCGTGCTGTTTGGTGTGGGTCTGGGCGGCGAAGCCACAGCTCATTAACTTCCACCTTCTTCAGGGCATGCAGGTAGTGGGGGGTTATTCCTGGGTCTCCACCTGAGTTCAGCCCTTCCTCTGACCGCTGCAGCGTGGCAGAGAAGAGTCTGGCATCAAGGTGTGTGCCATTCCAGTGCTTGGTGAGGAGCTGTTGAGGCTTTCAGCCAGATCTGTGGGAATCTGGTCCAGGTTTACAGAGAGCGTTACTATCTTGCAGCTCTTGAGTCAGAACAAATTGGGGGCGGGAGGAATTTCAGCTTGGCTCTTGCAGTCTAATTCAGCACTGTAATGGGGAGCAGAAGGTTGATGAGTACAGTGGGTTGGCCTCGGCTGGCTGCCAGGTGCCCACCCAACCGCTCCCTCACTCCCCCTCGTCAGCAGGACAGAGGGGAGAACAGATGAAAAAGCTCCAACGTAGGTCCTTCCCGTGGGCTGCAGTTCTTCATGAACTGCTCCAGTGTGGGTCCTTTCCATGGGGCACAGCTCATCAGAACAGACTGCTCTGCGTGGAGTCCTCCACAGGCTGCAGGGAGACAACCTGCTTCACTGTGGTATTCACCACAGCTTACAGGGGGACAACTTGTTTCCCTGTGGTATTCACCACAGCTTACCGGGGATTCCCTGCTCTGGCACCTGGAGCACCTCCTGCCCTCCTTCTCTGACTGGGGTTTCTGCAGGGCTGCTTCTCTCACATTTTTTCACTCCTGTCACATAGCTGCTGTGCAGCATTTCTTACCTTATCTTACATATATTATCACAGAAGCAAATGAGTGTTGGTGATGGGCTCAGCTTTGGGCAGCAGTGGGTCTGTCTCGGAGTTGTTTGGGACTGGTGCTCTCCAACATGGGGACAGCTCCTCGTGTCTTCTGGCAGAAGCCACCCTTGTAGCACGCCTCCTTCCCCCCCGCCCCCACTCAATGCCATGGGGGGATGCTGGAGGTGGATGAACAGGGAGGGAAGATGGTACAGCCCCGTCAGTTCCCTGGGGGAACCAGCCTCGTGGGAGCTGCTGGGAGAGCGATGGAGGTCTGGCAGGCGTCATGCAGGGATGGACACTGTGCTCCCTCCTCGCATGAACTGAGGCATGCGGGCTCCCCCTACAATAAGTTTTTTTTTTGTGTGTATCTTATGAATGCTAACTTTCATTAGCAAAACCAAGCAATAGGACCAGCCTCGTTCCCTTTAATAATCCTGTCCTGCTCGTGCCTGAGCAAGCCCCAGCTTGGCTGCCCCTACTTCCCCGCTGAGCAGCAGAAACATCTGACGTACAAAACCCCTGGGTTTCCTCTGGCTTTGGTTTGATATGCAGGTTCTGTTAAACCCCTTTTAAACCAGGGCAGGGCAGATCCTGGCCGCTCTCTCGTGTTCCTGGTCTCAGCCATTGCTCTTGAATGCCGATGATCCCGTGCAGGATCCAGCAACTGGTCCATGCCAGGTGCTCCTCTTCCCACAGCATCTGCAGGGGAGCAATTCCTACTGTTGAGCTGGGATGCTTCTGTGTGGATCCGTGGGGCTCTACTGGATGCTTGCAGTGACACATGGCTTTACTTCTAGGGGACTTCTGTGATGTGAACCACTGTCAGAATGGGGGCACCTGCCTGACCGGGATTAATGAGACCCCCTTCTTCTGCATTTGCCCTGAGGGCTACGTTGGGATTGACTGCAATGAGACAGAGAAAGGTGAGGGGCTGACCCCCTCATGGATGCTCCATGAAGGCCAGGAGCCCTGCAGCGTGACAGCATGCTCTCGTTGTGGCTCTGCACCACTGGGCCTGGGATCTGGTTCTGGGGTCCAGCCTTGCTGATGGGCACATAGAGTGGAGATCCAAGAAGGGATGCGGTGACCTCCATTACTTGGGGGGAATGCAATGTCTTTGGGGAGCAGTAGCCCACTAGATGCTCTTATTTTCTACCTGTGCCCGTGTTACAGTCATTTTCCCCCCTTTTCCAGGCCCCTGCCACCCCAATCCTTGCCACAACAACGGTGAATGCCAGCTGGTCCCAAACCGGGGGGATGTCTTCACTGACTACATCTGCAAGTGCCCTGCAGGGTACGATGGGGTGCACTGCCAGAACAGTGAGTACAGTGGGGGGGGGACGGACTGAGGGGGGCTGCTCTGCCGCTAAGGGCTTGGGGACCCCCTGGGCAGCACCAGGGGGACATCTGGTGTCTTGCAGCTGTGGCTGCATTGGCTGCTAGGCTCTGTCGGGGACCACGGGCTGGTTTGGACCTTGCAGGGTGGAGGGACACGGGGTCACGGCTGTGTCTGAGTCTTGCTCTGCATCTCTGGAGGGACATGGTACCTCGAGTAATGGGGCAATGGGTGCCTTAAGGCTCAACCTGCTCCACGCAGGCTCCCAGCCTTGCTGTGGCTACATGTCCTGATGCACCCATGTGGCTGCAGTCAGCAGGGACGTGATTTAGGCAGCTCCATGGGTCAGAGCTTCAACCTGTGCCACTGTATCAGCAGGGACCCTGCCATGGCCCTTGCTTAGGGGATGCCTCCCCCTCTTCCCGCTGCCCTGAATGAGGGGCCTCCTCCCCAGGGCTGGCTCTGGGGTCACCTCTGAGCTCCTGCACTCTGTCTCCTAGACAAGAACGAGTGCTACTCCCAGCCTTGCAAAAATGGAGGCACCTGCCTGGACCTGGATGGCGACTACACCTGCAAATGTCCTTCTCCGTTCTTGGGGAAGACCTGCCATGTCCGTAAGTTCCTGGCACCAACTGTACAGAATTCCCTTTCGCTTCCTGTTCCCCACTGCTCTGTTGCCCATTGCCATCATGCCCAGGAGAGATCTCACCAGGTGGTTTGGGGGATCTGGAGGGCAGCTGTGGGTGCTTGTGTGCCAGCTGCCCTTGATGCCAGCAGGCCTGGTCTTGATGGAGGTAGCATCCCCAGGAAAGTGCTGTCTGTGGGGAGTCCAGAGCAGCCCTTTCCTCCCAGACCTCCATGCTTTGAGAGGGGCTGATGGGTGGTGCTGTTTTGGCTGAAGACTGGTAGGGATGGGGGGACACCTTGGGGACAGCCTGGTCCTAGGGCTGGCCTCCATCTCCTGCCCTGGCTCCAGACAACAGGTAAATGACCCCCTGGTTTTGCTCCCTGGTCATCATCTCTTTCTGGTGCTGATGACCCCACTGCTCGCAGGCTGTGCAGTTCTCCTGGGCATGGAAGGAGGAGCCATCTCTGATGCTCAGCTTTCAGCATCTTCTGTCCACTACGGCTTCCTTGGCCTCCAGCGCTGGGGTCCAGAGCTCGCCCGCCTCAACAACCACGGCATCGTCAATGCCTGGACCTCCAGCAACTATGACAAGAACCCCTGGATCCAGGTACCTGCAGCAGGACTGGGAACACCAGGATAGCAGGCAGCCCTGGTAGCCATGGCTGGTCTTACAGGGCTGCTGTCATGGGATTTCTCTGCTCCTGGTGGCAAATGTGGGGCTAAACTGCTGCAGCAAGGTGCCACCCAGGGGCATCTTGTGATGTGCCTGGAGAAGGCAAGGTTCCTGCAGGGAAGATGGGGACCTGGGGTGGTGGTCCCCCCTTCTCTGCTCGCCCTGGCATGGAATGCTGGAGGGAAGGAGGGCTTTTGCCCTGAGGAGGTCAAAGTGCCCTGAGCAGCCCCTTCTCCTGGTCCCAGTGCTGAGACTGAGCCCACCCTCCCATCCAGGCTTGGCGGTGCTGGTGGGCACAGGGGCTGTGCACCCCATCCACACTGTCCTGCTCATGCTTTTCTCCCCTCCCCAGGCCAACCTGCTGCGGAAGATGCGGCTGAGTGGGATCATCACGCAAGGCGCTCGCCGCGTGGGCCAGCCAGAGTACGTCCGTGCCTACAAAGTTGCCTACAGCCTGGATGGGCGGGAGTTTACCTTCTGCAAGGACGAGAAGAAGGACACAGAGAAGGTGGGCTGCGATGCTCCATGTGGGGGCTGTGGCGGCTCTCCCTACTCAGCGGTGCTGTGGGCGCTGGGGTGGCTGTGAGCTGCACCCCAAACTGTCCCCATGTTTGGGAAGGTGCTTTTGACCTGGGTCAAAGCCATGCTGGGAACTGGTCCTAGCAGTGTGACGACACAGGCGGTTCCAGCAGCAGGCAGCGCTCTCTGGCTCTGTTTAATTGACCATAATAAGCATAACCAAAGATGTAGCGCTGACTTATTCAGGTCATTCAGATAATATCTTTATTGCTGACACACTGTGGGAACTGGGCATGGTCTGGAAGTGCGAGTGAATGGCTTACACAGCTCGGTGCTGTGTTTGCAGCAAGCATGAGCTGACAGTGTGTGTCGCTCTCAAAGCAGGAGTACTTGTTGATAGCAGCACTCCCCACTCAGTTTTTTTATGGCAAGCATCTCCTGGATGGTTTTTGAGTATCCAGGGGATGGCTGGGAGTATCTGCCTCTCTTGAAAAAAAAGAGGAAGGTTTCTCTTGTTTCTGCAGCAGTGGAAAAAATGCGTGAAAACACAACCTGACTCTGTTTATTGTGTTAAAAAGAAAGAAGTGAGCCACCTCTCCACTTCTTGTGATTTGAGGAGTATTGCCATAGTGGGAGGGAGTGCATGTTGCTGCATGTCTAGCTCCATGGGGCAAGGATGGAGCAGGGAGTGTTGCAACGTTCTCTTGTGAGTGGAGCTGCTGCAAGGTCATGCACTGCTCAAGGGCACAAAAGCAGAGCCCAGCTTCCCCTGCTTTTGCTGCCGGCAGTGCCGAGGCCTGTGCATCTGCTGGGCCAAGGGATTTCATGCATGAGGCTGTGGGAGAGCTGGGGCACTCAGTCCTGCTCGCCATTACAGGTTTTCCAGGGGAACGTGGACTATGGTACCATGCAGACCAACATGTTTAACCCTCCCATCGTCGCCCAGTTCATCCGCATCTACCCCGTGATGTGCCGCCGTGCCTGCACGCTGCGCTTTGAACTTATCGGCTGTGAGATGAATGGTAAATATGGGTGGCTGTTCCCTTTCAAGGGACCACAGGGCAGGGGGTGACATCGGGCAGGGCATCGCCCCTCGTACTGCTTCTCATCACCTGGGGCAGGGGATTTGTTAGTGCTTGTTTTTCCTCGTGCCGGCTATGTGATGCCTGGAAATACCCACGGGTGCCTTTGGGGAGCACAAGCCACTAATCCCACCAGCTCAGCCAGGTTCGAGCTGCATTCTCATGCTGCTAACACCTTCCCAAGCTGGGATTTTTATTGTGTCCCCTCCCTGTGTGAGCTGTGAACTGGATGCTTTTTCTTGCTGGAGAACTTGTGAAGCACTGGAGGATCAAAGTCCTCTGGGAAACATGAGGGATGATTAGCCAGAGCCCTTTCCCTGCGCCTCCCACATTCCTGCCCTGCAGCACATCCCCAGCAGCTGAGCGGGAGGGACCCAGTGCCCGTGTGGGAGTGGGGTGCTGTGGGGTCTTGGGTCCTGTCCTGCCACTGCATGGGTGCAGTGCCAGCCGTGCTTTCAGATGGGGGTGTCTTTGCATTGCTCTCTTCACCCGTGAAAGCATCCTCCTCTGCCTCCTGCCGAAGCCATCTGTATTTTGGGACTGTGCTGTGGGGATGTCCTTGCGTTCCTGCAGCAGGAGGCACTGTGAGCCAGGGAATAGCTGGGAGACAAAAATCCTGGGAAAAGGCGAGCTGGCTGTGACCCTGTGCCTCTGCTGAGCCTTTCCCTGCCTGGCCCTGCCTGCTGCTATGGGCAGTGGGAATGTGGGAATTTGGGGATGGCATCTGCCAGGGCTGTGGGGTTTTGCTCAGGATGGTGCTGTGGACTCTTTCCTTTTCACTGTCTGTGTAAACTGTTGTGTTACAGTTTATTTCAACACGGCAGGTTGCTCGGAGCCTCTGGGCATGAAGTCCCGCCTGATCTCCGACCAGCAGATCACAGCCTCCAGTGTCTACAAGACCTGGGGCATCGACGCCTTTACCTGGCACCCACATTACGCTCGCCTGGACAAGACGGGCAAAACCAACGCCTGGACAGCACTCCACAACGGCCAGTCTGAGTGGCTGCAGGTGGGTCTTGGTGCCCTTCCTCTGTAACCTCTTTTCTCTTCCCTAGCTCCTGCAGCTGTGCCCTGGGCCACTCCTGTGCTTCCGCAGGACGTGCACGGTGGGAGAGGCTGGCCAGAGCCACTGGGACGGCGCAGCTGGAGCCTTGGTGTGGGGCACACAGCCCAGCAGTGCCCTCCCCAAGCTGGGATCGCAGGGGCATGCCCAGATGGGGCTGTGGCCAGCAGTTTTAACTGCGGTGCTGGAGCTCTGGGTCAGAAACATCAGTGCCCGTAGGGACAGGGTGGTGCTGCCTCCACAGACCTTCTTGTAGGGTACACTGAGCCCACAGCACCCCAGTTCTGCATCATCCCCTTGGGAAGTGCCGTTGCAGCCCGGGATGACTGCCCTATAACCCTCCAGCTGCCCAGAACACCGTGTTTCTGTTTTGCAGGAAAAAATCAGGTTTGCTTTTCTATTCCCAGTCTGGAATGGGAACAAATAGTTTTGAAATTTCCTTCTCAGTTTTCTTTCCTCCACTGTTTTTGTACTTTTCACATGATTTCATGACATAATAGGACAAAGCAGTTTAGATATTTGTCCCGCTTTTTATTTGGGAAATGATTAAAAGCAGCTGCTTCATGGCCCTAAATAAACCAGCTTATCAAGATGTCTGCTGATGGGGTCAGGATGACCAAGTTGGGCTGTTGCACCACAGGCTGCCTGTTTGTGTACATGTATACAGATTTACATGCACAGTCATATATATACACATATACATGTGTATGTATAGCTAGTACTGCCCTCAACGAACATAAAATGGGAACTAAATTAAGGAGACAGCTCAGCTCATTTGCTGGTTTACCCTGTGGCGTGCCAGCAGCAGTAGCAGTGTGGCAGAGTAAAGAGAACAGAAACCATCTCACTACCCAAATGTCAGACTGTACTGAACTGCATATTTTCTCAGCCAGAATCACTTTCCAGTGGAAATGCATTTCCTCCGGGAATCCTTTATTTCTTTTTGAATTGAGATTTTTTGCTGTCATTCCCACATTGAATTCCCTTTTCAGCAAAAGATGTCAGGGGGGTAGGGGTGGGAAAGAGTGCTGAGGCAGTGGGGTTTGCATCCCGCTTTGGGTTGCTTTGAGGGATGCTACAAGTGTTCATGGGTCAAATATTTCACAGCAGTTCTTTGTTAGTTGCTCTGGCATTGGGCAGGGGTCGAGTGGTGTCTTCTCCATTCTTGACTTGCGAGGGCCAGCATGTCCCAGCTACCTCTGGGACGCGCAGGATGCTCTGGGGTGGGAGCACCGCTCCTGCGAGGAGCCTCAGCAAGCCTTGTCTCCATGCCAGATTGACCTCCGGGACCAGAAGAAGGTGACGGGCATCATCACACAAGGAGCCCGTGACTTTGGGCACATCCAATATGTGGCAGCCTACAAGGTGGCCTACAGTGACAATGGCACAACCTGGACCCTCTACCAGGATGGCCAGAAGAACAGCACCAAGGTGTGTGGGGCAGGGCAAGGTGGGCAGCGACCTCCCGGGCCTCAGGGATGCCGCTGTGGGGAGGGATGGGATGGTGGTGGGGAGGTCCTGGCAGTGTTGGCACCCACCTTTTTCCCCTTAGATCTTCCACGGTAACAGCGACAACTACTCACACAAGAAGAATGTGTTCGACGTGCCCTTCTACGCCCGCTTCATCCGCATCCTGCCTGTGGCCTGGCACAACCGCATCACTCTGCGTGTGGAGCTGCTGGGCTGCGATGAGTAGGCACGTGGGGAGGAAGGACGGGGCTGCTCTTCCCTGCCACCCGGCCCGCACCCTGCCTGCCCCTGCCCACTCCTTCTCCAACCTCACACCCCCCTCTCCATGTCCCCAAACTTGGGAGGTGGCTAGGAGGGCTCCCCTGCCCCCCATTGGTGCTGGGGCCACAGCACTGCATTTTACAGGGCCCTTGCAAGTGGGATGCAGGGATGGCTCCTGCCCTTTTGCCCCAGCAGCCAGGGGTGAGACCCCCTCCTGCGACTGAGTCTTGGCTGGATGACCCTCTTCTGCAACTGGGGCTTCCTTGGAGGACCCCATCCTGCAAATGGGGCTTTGCTGCGGGACCCTGTCGTGCAACCAGGGCTTGGCTGCATTCTCCTGACTAAGCCTGGAGACAAATTTTCTCCCCCTTTTTGCTTCTGCTTCCAGCAGAGAGGCTGCAGCCAGCAGCAGTCCCCTACCTGCACTGGGGCTCTGGGCTCAGGAGTTTTGGGGGGGGCCTAGGGCAGGCACCCCGGCCTGCAGCCTCTGATGTGCCTCGTGCTGCCTGCATGTCTACAAGCAGGGGCTCTGAAAAACCTACTTGGCTGTTGTCCCCTGCCCATTTTGCCAGGCCCTGGGTCTCCTTGCCTGCGTTGTCAGCACCGCATAGTGCGAGCGGAGTGATGAGATGGCTCTTATCAAGAGACACCAAGTCCCCATTGCTGGTGGCTCTACCCGCTGCATACTCCTGGCCAGCACTGTGGCTGGCATTTTGGCAGGCACTGCCCATTCCACTTCCAAAGGTGCCGGTTCCAGCATCCTCCAAGTCTCAGCATTGCTGCCGTCCCCACCTTACTGCAGTTTGGGATGCCAGGAGGTCCCTTGTCCCCAGGGCCAAGTGGTGACCAGGGAGGCTGCAATCTGGTAGTGGGGGACGGATGGTTTGTAGCCACAAGGGTGTGGAGAAAAGATGAGAAAGGTGGTGGTCAAACCACCAAAATGTAGTAGGCAGAGAGCTGTGCCATGACCCATTTTGTAACCTGAGTTTTGCCCCTTCTGGGGGGTGGTGGGGAGCCTTTTGTGATGCTCAAGCCCTCGGGATTAGCAGCAGGTGATGAGCAAGACCTGGCACCGGCAAGCAGGGGTGCAGGGAGGGCATCTGGGCAGCAGTGCTGGCGCGATCCTTCCCCCGCCTGCCGGGTTGCAAAGCGGCCATGTGGCCGGGCTGGCCGCAGGTTCACTTTGGCAAGCACCAAGGGAGCCCGGGTGGGATGGCAGCGGAGGCCCCCCTCCGGGGTGTTTTTGACAGTATTAAAACCAGCTGAAACTTTGGGACTGTTGGCTGCTCTGTGCCTCCCCAAGAGCCATCTCCCAAAGCCCGGGAGGTCTGGCAGTCCCCCAGGATCCACTCTGAGTCTGCTGCCTCCACCATCCTGGGGGGCTGCTGGCTGCTGTGCTGACCCCACAACTCTCTTGCTTTCACAGGCCCTTCTAGCTCCCTTCCCTGCCTGAAAAACAAGGTACCAGGGCTTTGTGCATCTTCCCTGCTGCCTCCACCCGTCGCAGCTGTTGGAGCCTGTGCTCACAGCTGGCCAGGCGCAGCAGAATGGGACTTGGGGAGGGGAAGCCACTATCAGCACCCCACGCCCTGCGTCTCCTCCTTTGGCTTTGATCCTGGAGCAAATCTCAGTTTGGAGCAAAACCGACTTACACTCCAGCACACTCCCAGGGCTGGAGGGAGCTATGAGTTTCATCAGGGCTGCCCGTGGGGATGCTCCCAGCAGACCACCCATGGGCAGGACGGGGAGACAGGTCCTGCTGGAGCAGGATCCCCCGACACTGAGGGGTCCGTGGTAAGGAAGGAGCGCTGGGGTGAACAGGACAGAGGAGCTTTGCTCTTCTCCCTGCCACACTAAGCAGGAACCCCTGAGGTTGGCATGAATGGTGCAGGACCACCTGCATCCCACTGCAGCTCCACATCCCTGCAGCTCCAGACAACCTCCATGCACCTTCCCGCTGCCAGCGGTGCTGTGCTCGGCTGTGCATCCCCTCCCTGGGCCCTGCCTGCAGGTGGGCTCCTGCCAGCCCTGGGCACCAGAGGGGCTGGGGGTTGGTGCTTGCAGAGACCAGGCTGAATTCATTGTGGATGTGGCTGCTTGGTGACATATAGCAGCCACAGCTAGAGCTGGGGATGGGGGGGGACAGTCAGCCTGGTTCACCTCCGGACATGCCACCCTTATCGCTGGGAAGCTGGGGCAGAGATAAGTGCAGCTTGCTCCGAGTCCAGCCAAGACAGCCCCGAGCCAGGGGCACAGCAGAGGCTCCATGGGGAGGGTGATGGGAGCAGGTGCTGTGTGTCAGCGCAGGGGACATATCCTCAGTGCCCGCCGCTGCTTCCCCCTGCCTTTTGCTACCCCGCAGCGTGATCCTCTGACGGATGCTGAGCCCCATCCCAGCTCTATGGCATTTCCTTCCCCCTCCAGAGCCCCAGGATGGGGGGGTTGGTGAGGGCCGGGGCACCCTCCACACCATGCACAGCCCCTCATGGCTTGTTCCTGTCTCTCGGATGCTCTTCCTGGACATGGCTGGGTTGCTGGGGCAGCAGGAAGGCCAGGAGGGCCGGCATGCTGTGGCCACAGCACTCCGCTGCCTGCTGACTCGGCTGCCGGTGCTGCCCGCTGCCCGCAAGCTGGTTCCTCAGGAAGCAGCTGTTGGGGAGAGCATCCTCTTGCCTTCATCCAGAAAGCCCAGGATCACAGCCTCTTCCATCCCACCAGGAACATAGGTTTTCCTCCCCGGTTTGAGCCTTGGGCAACAGGTTCCCACTGGAATTTCAGGAAGAAGTCGCTCCAGTGGGGCCACTGCGGAGCTGTCAGCTGCTGCGTTTGAGGCAGGGAAGACAGGGATGACATTTTTATGGCTCCTGTTCAAGCAAAAGCTCAGCCAGCCCTAAACACATGCCCTAAACACGTGCTCCTGGGTCAGAGCTACCCTGACTGCGCAGCCGCGCTCACCCTGAAACCCATGGTCCCACCCTGTGTCCCCCTTGGGAAGCAGAAAACAAACCTGGGATCATTCCTGAAGCCAAAAAGAGGGTGAGATCCAGGAGGGAGTGAGGGGGATTCCTCCTTCCTTGGGAGGCTGCTGGTGGCCAGATCCTTCCCTGTGCCACCTGCTCCCCAGGAGGAGGTGGAGGGCATTGTCAGCCATATCCAGACAAGAACTGTGGCTGAATGTGGGCCATGAACTGTTGATGTGAAAAGATGCACAAAAGCATCCCTCTCCCCTTCCGCCCGCACTGCTCTCCTCCTTAGGCCGGACAGAGGATGGCTCCTGGCAGGTGCTGTGGTGCAGGCAGTGCAGGCAGCACAGGGCACTGGTGGCTTGTTCCTGGGCTTTGAAACAATGGCACGGCCATGCCAGGAGCAGCGTGCCCCTGTGGGGCTGTCCGTCTGTGGGGGTCGGTGGAGGGAACCATCCCAGTTGCCAGCTCGTGGGGACGTGGGTAACTTGGGCAAGCAACTGCAGAGGGGTACGGGTGGCTGGGATGCAGCTGGGATGCAGCAGGGGGACGCCATCCATCCCACCACCTCCTCCGGCCATGTGGCAGGGCTGGGGGAACTGGGGACCCTTGGCCGGGATGTAGGCAGCACAGCAGCCTCGTGCTGCTGCACCGGGAGATTTAATCGCCCCTTCATTGTGGGCTGCGGAGCAGCCTGCTCCAAGCAGGCAAGCGGGCAGTGTGCCCGGCCGTCACACTCCTGCGTCCCTGGGCAGCCCGGCGCTGCTGTGTCCCTCCTCCGGGAGGGCTGGCAGGCCCTGATGTGCAGGGAAAAGGAGAGCAAGGAAGGGCAGTGCCTCCAGAACCTGGGTCCCACAGCCATTCCCGGTTTGGGCTTCCCATGGGGGACGGGGGCTGCCAGGCTGGCGCTGGTGGCAGATAACACCATTTCCATGCTGGCTGCTCCCTATCAGCATGGGGGCGGCTGGCAGACAAGATTGCACCCCAAATGCACCCTGCTGGGGGCCTGTCGGGAGGGGGTCCCGTCCCCCTTCACCCCACAGCCAGCCCTGGGTCAGTTTATTTTTTTACACGAGTTGTTTTCTTTCCGGCTTGACGCCGTTCCACGCGGCAAGAGCCGGACCGGGGCCCCCATGCCTCATTTCCTTGCCATAAAACAACAAAGCGGGGGGCGAAGCGGCGGGCTGGGCCGGGGTGGTGGGTCGCCAGGTCAGGGCACACGCTGGTCTGTGGTTCCTTCGTGTGCTCGGCCACCCCCAGACCGGCATCCCCGGCTGTGCTGCTGCTGTGCTGCCCTTCCTCAGGGCTGGACCTGCATGGGTGTGTGCCAGGGGGAGCTGGCATGGAAGGCATCACCCAAGCCTAGGAGCGACGCCTTCTCAGATGGGTGCTACTGGGCACCCCAAAGCTTTTGCCCTGGTTTCTGTGCCTCTGCTTTGCCCCCACAGCCACACGTGGACCCTGAAGAGGCTGAACTCCGCAGCTCAGCTGCCTTCCCTGGCCCCCAGAGCAGGCAGACGCTGCCTGCACATCCTGGGCACAGCCCACCCCCGGCCATAGCCCACCCATCCCCATCCGCTCCTGCCCGTGGTGCTCCTGCCCTGCGTGTTTAACACCACCATTGCCTGGGGACTGCAGGCAGTGCCCCTGCTGGGACATGGGATGAAGGATGGCTCTTCTCCCCCGGCACTGTGGCTTCACCAGGGCTTTGCATGCGGTCCCACCAGCCCCACTGGGGCACCCCACTCCCTGCTGCTGGGGGCAATGCTGGCAGCTGGCACATCACAGACGAGGCGTGCGGGCAGCATGTGGGTAGCATGCAGGCAGCATGCAGGCCCACGGTGAGGTGGTTGCCCAGGCATGGAGGGCAGGCGGGGGGCCGGGGGCACCCACCCCAGCTCCAGGCTGTGAGCAGGGGGTTGGGAAAGGCGTGTGTTTCCCTTTAAGAGGCAGGCCCTGGAGCTGCTTCCTCTCAGCCCTGCAAGAGCCCTAAACACAGTGCATCTGCCTGCAGCCTGCCAGCACGCCTGCCTGCAGCCTGCCTGAAACTCAGCGTGAGTAGGGCTTGGCCCCGGAGTCAGGGCTGGAGAGGGCTGGCACCCCGGGGTGGCGGGCACCCTGCATGCCGTGGAGGGCAGGGAGGGATGGCATCACCACGGAGGGTGCCGGGCATCGCCACGGAATGTGCCAGGCATGACCACGGTGGGTGCTGCAGCACGATGCTCACTAGCACTGCTGAGGATGCTGCCCCCCCCCAGCACATCAGCGCAATGCTGGGCTCTGCGGGGTGGCTAGGCGCTGGGGGCACAGGGGGTCCGGGGCTGCTGCCCCCCAAACCGAGGTGCGAGGCTGTGGGTGCCTCGAGCCCAGCCCGCTGCGGCGGGCAGCACGTGGCGGCGTGCCGCCCAGGCTCCGGTGCCTGCAGTGCCGCACGCCGCTGCCGCTGGCTCCCGGGGCTGTGCTGGCGTCGGGTGGGTGCACCCCGCGCCCTCCAGCACCGCCTCCGCACACAGCCGCGGGTGACAAGCGTGGGCTGCACCCCACAGGAAGGTGAGCAGCGGCACCGACTGCGGGGGAGAGCCCAGGAGTGAGCAACCCATGGTGAGAGCAGCCGGTTGCACACCCCAGTCCCTGGACACCACCACGGTACCCCATGTTGGACCCTACTGGGGGAGAGCACCCACACTCCCCCAGCCCCGCTGGCCTGGGGCACCTCTGCAGGCACTCCTAAACCTTGTCTGAGCAGGGGGCACGTATGTCAGATCCATCTCAAGCCTGGAGGGGGGCTGCCGGAGGCTTGCCGGGCGCCGGGCCCCCTCTGCCGGCTCTGGGAAAGCTCACAAGCTGGCAAATAACTGCTGTGAGCTGCCCTGGGTGAGCCCCGTGCAGCGCACCCTTGGGTGCCTGGGGCACCCAGAGCTTGGGGCAGTGTGGATCTCCAGTGCCGTGGAGCAGCCGGGCGGCCTCTCATCCAGGGGACATAGCACGAGAGCAAAAAGTCTTGCACGGAGTCGGTGCCAGCTGTGTCTGTGGCACAAAGCGGCAGCCCTGGGTCAGAGCCGGGGGTCCTCGGCCAGGCCAGCTGGGTGCTGCTGGGCTTCGTCCGGTGGCAGGGCAGCGGAGGCAGCCCCGAGCTCTCTCCTTCCCTCCTTGGCTGGGCTGCACGCTTGACTGCCTCTGTAAACCGAGCCTGCGGCTTGCAGCAGGGCTCAGCCACTTCTGCTGCACCCCCTATGTGATGTTTTCCCAGTGCTCCCTCTTCAAAGGATGCCCTGAGATCCTGTTTCCCCTGTCTGTCCCATCCCCAGCTTAGTCGCAGCTCCACAAGCCCCAGTGGGCCACAGCAGCAAACGTGGTGGTGCGTGGTGTGACCCAGGCGGGAGGAGGAGGATGGAGGGGACTGGGAGTCCTGGCTGTGGGACAGGCCTGGGGTCATGGCTTAGGTTGCCTGCACCCTCCCCTGCAGGCAATCTCCTCTGCCAGCTCTTCCCACCCCTCTCCTTGCACCCCTGTGATGGGGTCTGCCTGGCACCACATGCGCTGGGGCGCTCCTGGTTATTTTGGGGTGTTACGGCAGCCCTTTCCCCCTCCGCAGCCCGGGCTCAGGGTTTGGCCTCGCTCCCCAGCCATGCTGCTGCTCCCGCTGCTCCTGGAGGCCACCCTGCTGCGGCTGGGCAGCAGCTCCCACCACCCCTTCTACAACGGCTTCTACTACAACCACATCATGAACGACAAGGGCAGTGGGCAGGAGAAAGGTATATTGGGGATTGGCAGGGCTGGGGGAAAAGGGGACCGGCAGGTTGGCTGCCTCTGGATGGGGCTGGGACCCATCTCTTGGGGGGGATGTGGGGCCCAGAGGAGTAGGCGGGGACGCTCCATGGATGCTTGGGGGATGCTTATGGGATGCACAGGCAGAAAAGGATGTGGCTGGATGGAGGGAACAGAGTGGCTGCAGGGAGGTTTGGGGACGCTGCCTGGCCCTGGATCCTGACCTGCTCATCATGCTTTCCCTCCCTGTCCCCAGTGGTTTACTTCAATGGAGCCAAACTGATAGTGGACACCCCCAAAGACCCTGTCTACAGCTCCAGTGGCACCAATGTCACCCTGCCTTGCCAGTACCACTACGAGCCTGACCAGGAAGCCAAGCGCAAGATCCGCATCAAGTGGTCCAAGCTGCGGGATGACTACACTAAGGAGCAGGATGTGCTGGTGGCCATCGGGAAGACCTACGTGGCCTTCGGGAGCTTCCAGGGCCGTGCTCACCTCCGTCAGGCTGGGCGACATGAGGCCTCACTGGTCATCAGTGATGTGCGCTTGCAGGATGATGGCAAATACCGCTGTGAGGTCATTGATGGGCTGGAGGATGAGAGCGATGTGGTGGACCTCCGGCTGCAAGGTAGGGGCATGTTGGGGACCACATGATATCCTGCACCAAGCCAGTGAGCCTGGCCTTCCTGTGGCACCCCCTCCTCGAGGGAGGTAGTGATGTGGGGGGTCAGGGAGCCCAGTCATGGGAAGAAAGAGTCTGGGATGCTTGGTGTGATGGGGTGGTGGCTTGGGGCTGTCTGACTGTGGGGTCTCAGCAGCAAGTGAGCACAGAGCAGACTGCCCAGTTGGGATGCTGGGAATACTACTGTGGAGTCAGAGTTGGGGGTGACCCCGTGGCTGCAACATTTCCTGCTTTTATCCACCCATCTTCCCACTGTGCTGCATCATGTGCAGCCACCCCCTTGCCTCCCAGCTCTGAGTATCCCCACGCATCTTGTGATGAACCTTGGTGACTGGTCCAACCCCTCTTGCTCACTTGTCATGAGGGAACTGACTCAGCCCTGGCTCCACAGGCAAGCTCAGAGCTGTGGAAACATCCCCCTTGTGCCCTGTCCACACCTGCCTGTGGGCCCTGCCTGCCATGGTGGCTTGTCCCCACCAGTCCCTGTGACTGTGGTCTATGGTGGTGGTGCACATGTTCCTGTGGTCCATCCATCCCCATGACAGCAGTGCATCCACCCCACGTTGGTGGTCCATGTGTCCCTGGGATTGCGGCCCATACATCCCCGTGATGTGGGTCCTTGTGTCCCTGTTCCTGTAGCCTGTGCATCCCCATGACAACGGTGTCTCCATCCCCAAAGCGGTGGTACATGCCTCCCTTGGGACCACTGTCTGTGTGTCCCCAGGGCTGTGGTCCATACAACGTAGTGATGGTCCCTGCACCCCCATTATCATAGTCTGTGCATCCCTGTATGTGCAGGTGCTGCCCCACAAGGGTGGTCCATGTATCCCCAGGACCGAGCCCCCATGTCCCTGTGCCACCAGATGTCGCTGGCAACTCGCCGATGGTGCCTGCATGCCCAGAGCAGCACCATCCCCGCATGCCTGTGCCTTGGCCTGTGCCACCCTGCCGTAGTCCCTGTCCCAGAGCCTGAATTTGGGATGGGATGGGGACCCCTTTGGGGGTCGACTCGGGGGGGGCGGGGGGGGGGGCGCTGCCCATGGAGCCGCCTGAGCACCCACCCTGTCTGCCCCCAGGTGTGGTGTTCCCTTACCAGCCTCCCCGCGGGCAGTACAGGCTCAACTTCCATGAAGCTGAGCGAGCATGCCAGGAGCAAGGTGCCATCCTCGCCACCTTCAACCAGCTCTTCCAGGCCTGGAGCGAGGGGCTGGACTGGTGCAATGCGGGCTGGCTGGCCGATGGCACTGTGCAGTACCCCATCCGTCTGCCCCGCAAGCCCTGTGGTGGGCTGCACCTTGCCCCAGGCATCCGCAGCTACGGCCCGCGCCACCGGCACCTGCACCGCTTCGATGCCTTCTGCTTCTCCTCTGCGCTCAGAGGTGGGTGCTGGGCCATGGGCTGGGGGTGGCATCCTGGGGAAGATGCTATGTCCTGTTGGTGGAATCCCTCCCTCTTAGGGCACAGCCTGGGTGGGGATGTTCTAGGCAGGGATGCTCCGGAGGATGCTGAGCACTGACGCTCCCTTTTCTTGCTCCCCTCTCCCTCTAGGAGAGATTTTCTACTTGGACCGCCTGGCTGGAATGACGCTGGAAGAGGCCAAGCAGAGCTGCCAGGACACAGGGGCTGAGATTGCCCGAGTGGGGCACCTCTACTCTGCCTGGAAGTTCCTGGGGCTGGACCGCTGCGATGCTGGCTGGCTGGCAGACGGCAGCGTCCGCTACCCCATTGCCAAGCCCCGAGCCAACTGCGGCCCCGAGGAGCCCGGTGTCCGCAGCTTCGGCTTCCCCAGCCAGGGCAGGTTTGGGGTCTTCTGCTACAAGGAAAGATAAGGAGCTGGAGGGTTCCTTCTTGGCCGGAGGATGTTTCCAGCCTGACGGTGCCTGGTGTTTGGCATTTCCCAGGGCTGTTTTGGGGGTGACTAGGGGGCGGTGGGATGGCGGGGGGAGGCTTCTTTTTGTTTTATTTTGTTTCCTTCCTTTATATTTTCCACATCTTGCTCAGCAGCTGGCACATGCAGCTGCTCGGGGTGGCTGCCAGCTGGGGCAGTGCTGGACTGTCCCTGGCATGGGGTCGGTGCAAGAATGATCCCCATGGGCTGCTGCCACCCCAATTGGTCTCTGCCACCCTGTGGGTGGTGGCCCCTTCCCATGGTGGCAGCATGTCACTGACACCCGCCTGCCCTTCCAGGCTACTCCTGCTCATGGGGTGGGAGTGAGGCGAGGCTGGATTTGGCCAGAGGCAGAGAGCAGGTGTCTCCGTTGCATCCTGGTCCCTCTTCCAGCCCCCCCTCCCCATCCTGCTGAAGGATGACGTTGTGCCTGTCCCTGTGGGAGTGCCAGTGCCTTATCTCCGTGTGCCCCTCACTCGGACTCCACTTGAACTCTGGTGCCTTCTTCTTCAAGCATTTGGTTATGAAAAGATGTATTTTGCTGGACCTCTTCTAATAAATTGGTGGAGAATGCCCTGGAGGGATGTGGCTGTGTCCCATCTCTGTCCCAGCACAAGAGAGGAGTCTGCCACAGCGAGAGGATTTGGGGATCCCTGGCTGGGCACCGGGGACTGTCTCATCCTTGGCTGAGCACCGTCTCATGTCTTTGTCCACCTGAGCTCCTGCAAGGGCTTGGTGCTCCCTCGTTAATGAGTGTTAATTAACCCCCTGGGTGTCAGGACTGAAAGCTGGAGGGTGAGGCAGCTCCTGCTGGGGATAGTTTTAGGTATGTGTGTTAATCCCCTCCTGGGGCGAGAGCCGAACAGGGGGGTGTTGTTTTGTTCCAGGATCCTTCTTTGGTTGGAGCTTGGGAATTCCCCCGGACCTCCATTGTCCCCAGGGCAGGACCCTTTGGTACTGGCTCGGGCTGAGCTGGTCCCACGTAGCCTGGAGCACCCTGTTTGCTCACCCCTTCCCTGCTGCCTTGCCATGGGAGACCTCCCCCTGCCCAGACAGACACCCGCCCTGCCTAACAAAAACAACACTGACAAAGTGCCCATTCCGATCTCACTCTCTTTATTATTTATCGTTCTTTCAAAATAGGATATGTTCAAAAATATAAATAGGTGCAGGGAACGCTGGTGCCCCGCACGGTCCCCTGGAAAGAGCACGTTGTCCCGGGATGGGTGCTGCGCTGCAGGGGGCGGTGAGGAAGTAGAGAGGGGCCACAGTCCCCAGCACCCTGGTCCTGGGTCTCAGCATCCCCTCGCCTCCCTCCTCCCACAGCTCCTTCCACCGCAGCCCCCCGGCCCTCCCCACCCGCCCTGACGTGCTGCAGCAGTAGGAGGATTCTGGAAAAAAAACAAACACAAAACCCCAAAAGGTGCTGTTCACCCTGGAGATTAAATAACAGAAATAATTACATTGTTCGTGGATAAAATCAGGAAAAAATAATCATCTTTATTATTTAACTTAACCCCCTGCCCTCTGCAAACCCACCCCCCCCTCCCTGTCCCCGAAGGCATGAAGATAATTGGAACCGGACGGTTAGTAAAAATGCTGAGATCTAATTCGCTTTGCTTTGGTGCTTGGAAAACATTAATTTTTTTTTTATATATATACACAAAGGTGGGTTTGTTTTTAATATAATTTTTTTTCCTTATATGACAAAAAAGCAACAAGAAGAAGAAGAAATTGACTCTGTTAATATAACTGTTCCGTTAAAAATCTCTTTTTCTCACTTTCCCCCTTGGTCTCTCTCGCCCCGCTCTAATGGGTGGGTCTGTGCATGGCTCTACCACTGGGTCTTGACTGGCTCCTGGGGCTCCTCTTGTATAGCCTGCGTTGGTAGTTGGAGGCTGTGGAAGAGGGAGCAGAAGAAAAGACACCTTGTTAGCAGGAGCCAGGACAGGGATGCTGCTTGTCCCGCACTGGCTGCCCCAGCCCCTGGCTCCCTGGAGAAACACGGACAGGCGCAGGCAGCGCTGCTGGACAGGTGGCTGTGTGTGCCCTGGCACCAGCCTGCTTGCCCCTGCACAGCCCGCCCTCCTCTCGCCCCTGTGGCTGGGGTTTGCTTCACCCAGGGGTGAAGGTGGCCGGTGCTTTCCAAAAGGCTGGCCAGGAGCATCCTCCCTGCGGATGCCTGTCCGATCCCTTCCCCATGCCCTGCCGGGAGGGCAACTCTGCCAACAGGGTGAGTATGGGGACCACTTCCCCATCTCTCCCACTGTCCCACCAGTCAATCCCCAGTCCGCTGGGACAGGGAGGGAAATAGCCATCAGAGGTGGGATGTGCTCGGGGCTCAGGAGGGGAAACAGACCTGTCTGGCTGACAGGGACAAGGTTTCTGCCTGATCTTTGCTGCTAGTCTCCCTCAAGGCTGGCACCACTCCAGAGCGTGATGATTGCAGGAGGATTTTCATGGAAACAGCAAAAGCTGGTTGGGAACAGCCTAGGTCTCCTGA
This sequence comes from Falco naumanni, assembly GCF_017639655.2. Lineage (NCBI taxonomy): Eukaryota > Metazoa > Chordata > Aves > Falconiformes > Falconidae > Falco > Falco naumanni. The sequence continues at coordinate 11,893,807 of NC_054060.1, read as the reverse complement.
TTGCTGGCAGACCATGGTGGGAGCAGCCTGCAGCTCTCTGAGTCTGCAGCAGAGCCAAGGGAATCAGCGGTCTGCACCACACAGACGCCCTTGGACACCTCCTCCATCCCTCCTCCTTCCGTCTCCTCCCTGGGGCAGAGGTTTGTCCCTTAAGCTCATATCAACTTTTCCTGGCTGTGGGACCGTTGCTTTAGCTGGAATTGCCCAGCTGGACCAGGACCTGGCAAGGAGGCCACTGGTCAGATGTGATTTAGCTGAGACCGACGAAATTGTTGGGAAGCTGCAGGCGAGCAGGGATGGGATGCGGGTGTAGGCAGCCGTGGGAGTGGTCTGGGACACCAGTGGGAGAGGGATGGCTGCTGTCAGCTGGAGGCCTGACAGGAGAAGGGTCGGGATCCCTGTCCCTTGGCTTAGCTTTGCCACAGGGCTCCCGTCTGCTCCCAGGGCAGGGGGATGCCAGGGAAGGGCTGAGGGGGACCACAGCTCCCTGCCTCTATTCTCTCTGCTGATGCAGGTGATGCCAAAACTCACCCTTTCAGGAACTGTTTCTTTTCCTCTCCTTCCTTTAAGCAGCCTGGGCCCTTGGTAAGCTCCTTGTTGCCTGGGCTGTCCCTCTGGCCAGCCCCCGTGGTGCACACCTGCCCAGAAGATGCCAGCTCCCACTGCCCCATCACAGGGGATCTTTCAACAAGCAAAGGGGACTATGATGTCCCTTTCTGCCTGGCTCGGAGCTGAAGTGCACCCCAAGACAATGTCCCTCTCGTTCCCAGCTCCTCCTTCCAGCTGCAGGGATGCATCAGCCCTAACCCAAAGGGAAAGTGACTGAGACGTACGGTTTGTGCAGGATATCCGTGGCTCCTCCCACTGCCCGTTGGGCTGGCACCGAATCGTGGGCACGTGGCGCTGGATGTAGCCTTGGTTGCACTGGTACCGCACCATGGAGTTTATTTCATAGCGATCTTTCTTCCGACCGAAGGTCCTGGCGTTCTCCACCACGGGGGGGTCCCCACAGGCCACTGCAGGAGATGGGCAGAGACATGGAGAGCTCGAGGGGTCCTGCCTGGCTGAGCGAGCAGCTCGCACCCGGGCAGCTCCTGCCTGCCTAGCACAGGCTGGGCATGCACAGCCTTGACACTCCCACGCGTAAAACTTTAAATCCCTCTGAGATTGCCTCTGTCCACAAACAAGTAGGGGCAGGGGTATATGGAAATCCTGTGGCCTTGAAATTAAGCAGTGGTCTGCCTCTGGGTTCCATTCCTGCCTCTCGGAGAAAGCAGCAAGGGCCAGGCATTACAGCAGCCACTTGCCTCTGTGGGAGGGCATGGAGCTGGTGTGCAGGAGTGATGCTGCAGCCAGGGTACGGCTCTGCCTGGGGGTGCGAAACCCCATCCTTGGTGGCTCATCTTACTTGTTTTCAAGCTCTTGGGAAACTTTCTTCTAAAGCCTTGGCCAACTTCTATTGCTATTGCCTTCAGCCTCTTTGACCACCCTTTGCAGTGACAAAACCCACATTCATGTGCACTGGGGGGTCCCACTCCAGCCCCGCAGCCACTGCCTGAGCCCCCCATCCTTGCTGGCGCAGCACAGCATACTGACCTGTTCCTTTCTTGCAAGTGAAAGGGAGGTGATAGTTGCAGGGAACGTCATTCCATTCGCCTTGCTCATGCCAGATCATCACAACGCAGTCCTCACCCGCCGCAAAGAAGTTATCGGGTTGGTTGGGCCGCCAGTTCTCAAATTGCTGCAGAGAGAGGAAAGCCCTTCGCCTAAGGTTGAGCTCTTCCCTCTCCTGCTCCCTCCTTCATCCTTGCTGCTGCCTTCCCCATGCATCTCACCAGCAAAGACCATGGGTTGCCAGCGCTGCTACTGCAGCGGTTATTTCTATTGTGATGGTGCCCAGGAGCTTAGCTGAGCAGCTTTACTAGAGGCTTGGAAAAACCATGAGCCATACAAAGTTTAGGGCTGCCTCCACTCAATGCTCAACCAAAGCGCTCAGCACGTAACTCACAGGGCTCTTCCCACCCAAGGGGAACCTCTTCCCCCACCGAAAGCCAGCGCCTGCCCGCACCGCGGGCCGTGGGCTCACCAGGGGGTGTCCGTCGGACCAGCGGAAGTCGTTCTCGACAGTTCTGTCACTGAGGCCGATCCACTGGTAGTCCTGTGCGTGGCCTGGAAGAGCCGGAGGGGGAGAGGAGAGTGGGTCATGGTTCCCCTACACCTTATGTTTCTTTGCCATCTCAGCTGTCCCTGTCGCCTCTGAGTCATTCAGTTCCTTCCCAGTCACTAGCCCCTGGTGTCCCTTTTGCCCTGCATCATGCTTGTCCATCTCCCTCCCCACTCAGCATGCCATGAGTGTGAATCCACCCACGCTGACATGGGTCACCGTACTTGTTGCATCAAGTGAACACGTTGTGAACAAGCCACATCAGCAATGTGGTCAGAGCAAAGATCTCGCCTAGCCAAGAAAGGGCCCTCTTCTGTCTCATGGCTCAGGGTTCTTCCTTTCCCACGCAAGGGTGAGGCCTCATTAGGAAATATGTACACACCAGTGGGGGAAACTGTGGTTTTTATGTCATTTTGGACAAATCTGCCCATAGACTCGGAGTCTAATGGAAGGACCCTGCCCAGCCTCAGGCTGCCCTCAGCACTCACTGTTCACAAATTCTTGCTCCTCTGGGGTGATGATACTGCTCAGGTGGGCTTGATGTTGTCTGCATCTGGTCTCTGCATCCATCCAAGTCTCCCTCTCTTCAAAGTGCCTGTAGCAGTGGCCCTGGAACTTGATCCAGCCTTCCTCACAGTTTTCCAGGTCTGAAACACACAAAGGAGGGATGAAAAGGAGTTGGTGCGTGGGTCTGGAAGTCTTCCAACTCACCTCTTAGAAGCTCATGCTCTTATGGCATGGGACAACACATGGTCACTTCCACTAAAAAGCAAACCCTTATGGGAAATCCCAGGGGAAATTATCAGAAGGCATCCAAGACACACACACACACAGAGGGGAACCTGTGTTGAAGACCCCGTGTTTGCAGTAACATGGCCAGTGCTACGAGAAAACTTCAGGGGTACAAACTTATTCCTGAGCAATTCAATCCCTGTGTCATGGACTCTGTTCTTGAGGAACAGACCAAGCAGGAACACCTCTCTTCCCACTTGTGCTGGCCTGCAGAGTTTTCTTGCTTTGGAAAGAAACTCCAAAATCTGAATCCAGATGTCCACGGTCAACACACATGTGTTGAAAATGAAAGAGGGGAGGACAGCCCAGGTTTGGATGGTTGGATCACGTGGTGCTGGGGCTCTGGAGGAGAAGCAAGCCTACCAAGATGGGAGAAAAGAGATGGAGGCAGGAACTTAGCATGGTGGAGAGAGAAAATGAAATCTCAAGGAAAAGCTTGGAAGCGGCTAGGGAAGTACAGAAATTCCTCAACTTTTCAGAACATCTTTTACCATCTGAGAGACACTGGAGAGCAGAATCCATTAATTAAAAAAAGCAAAACCACAGGTGGGGAGAGCAGAAGCCAATGGAGAAACCACCAGAAAACACCATCAGCAGCTTCCATGCAATGCAACACCACACATCTGCTCCATGTGACTGAAGGAAACAGAAAATGAAGTGTGTTTAGTCTCAGCCTTTTAGATACCTGTCTACCATCCTTTCTCAGGCACTTGCTGATCTTGGAGTGATAGGCTTTCATGAGTCCTCATGCCTCTCTCCCTTTCCAGTAAGGTTTTCTGTACTTAATTTCTTCCTTCTTTGTTAAACTTGGTAGGTCAAAGCACTTCTCACCTTCAGTCACAGTAATTCGTCCTAATCTACCCTTCTGGTGTTCTTTGAACTGAAGATTGCAGATCCTTCATAGATGTTGGAAGGGTTGATAGTTTGCTGAGGCACTAAAAACATTTTCTTGCCTTCTTCAACAGGTCACATGGATTATCTGGAAGCAGCTGAAGCTGTAAGGTTTCTTGGCCTTTGCAGGCAGATTGCTTGCACAAGGTGAGCAGAGAACATGCTCCGTCTTTTGAGATTTAAGACTCTTTTCCAGCAGCTTGAATGCCACCTCTTGTCATCACAGCTTTGGGGATGGGACAGCACATGGCACAGATCCTCAGCAGGACATTTCCTAGGAGAAAGGCCACGCTTTCCTACATAGCTGTTACTTATGGGGAAATGAGACAGCAATCATCTTGGAAAATAATGGCAAAAATCTTGTTCCCTGGTAGGGACACTGTCATGGTGACAAAGATTGGCTGTGTGCACAGACAGCAGAGCCCACCTACGGTGTCCTGCTGTTCTTGGAGACTGACAGAAAGGATGGTCTGCCTCGCGGGAATAACAAACACTTATACTCCCCACTGAATTCGGGGCACTGGCTTCCTCTTACATCTCCCGGGCTATAGCCCCCAGGCATCATGAGCCCATAAATCAGAGGAAACTAAGTCTGGCTCGGGCCAAACAAGATTGTAAGCAGCTGCAGGGTAGAACCTCTTGTTGAATTACAGGGATCTTCAACAACAGGTAGCAAGGATGGGTAAATACGGGCCTGATTAGGTTGCATTAGGAAACTGATGTTAAGGCAGCACAATTCCTGCCCAGATGGTCCAATGATCGTGAGCTGCCTTCTTATGGTCTGCTCCCAATGTTTGTATGGGAAGCAGAAAAAGAGATGAAGAGGAAGAGGAGGAGAAAAATCCAATATATACTATCATTACTTGTGCCAAGGTGAAGAAGACACTACAACCTTATTTCTCTTTTGTTTGAGCAAGGCAGGAGAGCTTCCCCTCAGCTAAGCTGATAAAAGTTTGGACTTTCACCAGCTTTAAGAAAAAAAAAAAAGCTCAACTCTTTTTATTTCCTTGTAGAAACAAAAAGAAGTATTAGTGCAGATCAGAGTACCTAATTTTGATGGAAAAATAGGTCACTTCACATTCTCTCAAAGATGTGTATTCCCTGCTGATTTTGCCACAGGAAGCTACGTTGAAGATGACAAAAATGTCATGCTGTGTCAAATTGGTGGAGATTCCTGGAGTGAATGAGGCTTCTCTCAGCTGCATCTTCACAGAGAGAAACACAATCATTTTTCATGGCTCAGTTGAAATATCCTTCTATGAAATTCCAGTCTAGCAGAGAAAGTTTGCCTGGGGTGAGGATGTACTCAGATGTTTCCTTACTGTTACAGATGAACAGAAAGACCCTTGACCCAGAGAGACAGTGACTTGTGTGATCAACATTGTTATGATGTGTATGGAACTTCACTAGAGAAACTTAAAAAAGAGTAAGTTGAAGAAGACACCAGAAGCTCCTGCTTAGGTGTCTTAAAAGACATGGTGTCATGACGAACAAACTAATTAAAATATATAAGGAAAAGTCTCAAAGCTTTTCCCTAGTGTACTTCACGCTGCTGTTAGAGGTTAGCTTACTGAGATGAGGGCAGGACTAATGGGACCACTTGGGATCAGCTTTTTTTTGGGGTAGGGTGGCAACAAGGTCGTGCAGCAGTTAGTAAGATTAGCTGAAGCCAGGTAGGCCGTACCGATCTCACACAGGTCCCCTCCGTAGCTGGGAAGGCATAAGCATTTGAAAGAGTCGATGCCATCAACGCAGGTAGCTCCATTCAGACAGGGGCTTGAGTGGCACTCATCAGTGTCTGCAAGAAATCAAGGGCTTCCATTAGGGCTCTGGGCAGACAACTCAACTACCAGGAGAACTTGTTTCCTTGCTTGTTTAGGATGGAATATCAGTTGTTTTGGGGAAACTTGGGAGTTTCTAGGGTCTTATTTTAAAACGTACTGCCACTGCTGCTGCTGGAAGAATGAAGGCAAGAGACCCAACCCACCCTACAAGGAAGACATTGGCTTTCTGTCACTTGATGGTTGAACACCACTCTGAAGACAGCAGTACCAGCTCAGCAAGATGTATCCAATACACAGCACTCAGTGTCTTTGACAGCTGTGGTAACTCTTCCTTGTCCGCTGTCTCTGACTGATGCATCAAGTGTGTGAACTTGTGTCTGTGTCTTCACCAGTTATGGGTCTATGAGGAAGAAAATGTGGAATGCTCATAAGTGATGGAAACATCCTGAAATAGATCTCTGTCTCCTAACTGGTCTTCCTTGCTGCCAGTGATCACTACTAGTCTTTTCCTAACCATAATTTAGATGACGTTCTGGGGCAAGACATCTCTTCTCAGTGAAGTTGAAGAAAGTGCAGAGAAGAAAAGAACCGGGTTCAAAGGTGTTCAGAGGCCCTAATTTTTTTCTCTTTGAGGATCTTAAGCCTAACTATAGGTGCCTCTTCCTTGGTGAAGAATACTGGAATGCAGTGCCATTTTCTCCAGACCTGTCCCCACTATGCGCCTTCTTGCTTGTGATGGGGGTGGAAGAAGATGATAAGTCTTTTCCAGCTGTAGACTCCATCTTGGTGGAGGAAACTACTTCTAGTTTGCCATCTAGATAGAACAGCCCTTAAAATCCTTTTAGCTTTTCTGGAGGCAAAAAGAGAAGTTGGTATGGAAAGAGTTTGACTCCCCAACACTCCAATGTTTCTCAACTTGCTAATTAGCACAAGCCTGGGTAGTAGATGCCACCATTTGGTAGCACTTCCACCCCCTGTCATCTTGGGGCAGAAGGAAAGAAGGAAGAATAGATGCTCTGAAGAAGGCCACAGGTAGCCAGTTTGTATCTATATACTGCAAAATCTAGCTTGTGCTCTTCTCCCAGTGTCACTCTAGACTGATCCTCAATCCTATTTATTGATCTTTGGAATCAGAGGAAGAGTCATTCAAATTGGAGAGATTTCAGAGATGTTCAGAAACAAGGAGGAGGACTGAGGACAAAAGGGGGAGCACATCCACGCAAGTTAGGCTAAATGGTGACAGGTTAGATCCTCATGCAAGACGTTTCTCTCTTTCACGCTCAGAAGAAATGTAAGGCTTTAGAGGTGCTGACTAACTCTCCGTGCTCTTCTTGTGGATGAGAGGGGTTAGTGAGGAAACATTCAAAGATGATAGACATGCTGGCTATAGAAATACCAGAGCAGAGCAGTGACTCCGCAAGGTCTCTGTTCATCTTCTGGTTGGGGTATATTCAGTCAGATATTGTCTCCTTGAAGATCAGTGGCCCAGCTGCTCAGTGTCCCTAGACACGTGTGAGCAGATGCATGTTATACCCTATGTTGCTGCATGGTCACTCAGTGGCTAATGTCTGATATGTTAACTAAAAGTTGACAAGTTCCGTAACGTGCCTAAGTGATGGAAAAAAATCCTTCTGACCTTGGATGGTAAATCCATTTGTGCTTTGGAACAAGAAGATTGTCATTTATATTTCAGGCTGTATCACTGCAAGCAATGCAATTATTCCTCAGATGGCTGATGAACTTCTTACTCCAGTTTCGCAGTTTTCCTCTGAGAGAAGGTATTTTTTTCTCTGGATTGCCCTTCTAAATACTCATGAATGCTTTCTGGATTTCTTTGTTCACTGCAACAGGAAGAGAATTCCTGTTTCCATGACACTAATAAATACTTTGAGACTTTCCGGAACAAAATGGGGGTCACAGGCCTAAACAGAAGAGAGGAGCTGAACTTGGCTGAGTATGGCTTGTTAGTCACACTTGGAGTTCCTAGAAGATAGAGAGCATAAAGGAAAGTGAGGTATCCTGAGGGATGATTACAACTCTAGAGGCCCCTTGGGCTTCCCAACAGCAGTGGCAGCAGAAGTTTGTGTTGACTCCAGTGGGCTCCAGCTGAACAAGTAAGGAAAGGCTCTCGTTTGTCCGTTAGGCTCCATGAAGTGGACAGCAGGCTGCAGGAGCGAGAACGAAGCACGTACAAAAGCTAAAGCGGAACATTTAGCAGGGAATCATGAGTCTTCAGCTGTCTTTGGCCATGTGGGCTAGAAACCGGCACATCCGAGATCTCTTCTGAGATGCAGGAGACCTGCTGCGAGTTGCCATCCCTGGTCTTAGAGGAGGGAGCAGGCACACAAGTGCAAAGTCATTGCCACAAATTTCCAGCTGGAAAATAACACTGGAACAGAATTTCCTTTTACAGATATTGTACATAATATGATTGCACATATTATATATGCTGTAAAAACAAATCTCTGCATATAATATATGTTATATCTATCTCTGTACTTATACACATATATTTTTACATATCACACATAGAAAAAGGGTGTGTACTTGTAGGTAGTGATGGAAAAACAGACAACAAATACAAGTGAGACACAGGCAAGTTTTCTTCCCAGAAGGATGCTGCAAATGGCTGAAGAGAAGATGTTTTTAACACACGATGATCATAAATACCAAACTCTCCCTTCAACTCATTGGGCTGTTGGAGCACTGACCCTGTCTCTATCTAGATGCAGAATCACCTCACCAAGCTGATATCAAGAAACTGAAACACATCTGGTGGGCTGGAGGAAGTGTCGCTGGTCCTCCCAGAAAATCTGCGTCTTGGAGGTCTTTTAGAAAAGTAAGTTCTAAATCGCAAAATTGGCAGGGATGTTGTCTTTGTATACCATGGCAAGTCAGTTTGTGGGTGTTTCTAGCATATCACATCTAAGTGATATTTATGGGAGGTGAGAACTCTAGTTAAAAAAAAAAATAATCCCATCTATCATGCAACAAAGCTGTTTTCTTCATAACCTTTTATATACCATAAATGTGTCCACTTCCATATTGTTTAGAGCTAGATGAGGCTAGTAAATCACTGTACACATCTTCAGCCAGCTGAAAAGCCCACTGCACGCTAGGTGTGCCAGCTCTGCGCAGCATGGAGCAAGCTCCCGATTCCACAGCACCGGCTGCTGGGTAGCTTGACACTCAAGGATCTTATGCAGACATGAGCTATTTATTTGCTTGGGTGAGCAGTCATTCAAAAAGTCTGCTTTGAGATGCAGCTCAAATGCTTATCAACCGACAAGACAAGACTACTTCTATTATTACCCAGCCCTAACAAAGGACAAGTGATGTGGCATGGAATGCAGAACAGAGGCAGCCTTGCTTTCCAGAGCTTCAGCTCTGAAACAAAGATAGGGGAGAAGATGCCTTGCAGTGCCAAGCATAGGAAGCCCATTTAGAACATATTATTAACTCACTTTTTGAGGATAATGCAAAATTAGCAGCACTTTAGAAGACGATTCGTACTGCAGTTAATATTGCCCAGAAGTTGCAAAAGATTATTCAAATCTATTTTCTCAACAGTTTCTATTTTTTGCTACTAACAGGACCCAAGGTCTAACTTCTAGATTAGAACAACCCAACAAAACAATTAAAACAAAATATCCAATGTTAACAGGGTCTCACATCTGGAAGATGTAAACTGTTGGCTGGAGAAAGCAAGGGCAGTTACATAGCTACAATGCAAACTTTGAATTTGTTTCACCATTTTCTTACTAAGATTCCTTTTACATTGCAGCTACATACTATATTTAGTCAGAACTATTTTCTTCTGGTGCAACTAAACACAATGTAAGTATTCTCCCAGTGCCTTTGAAAACAATTTTCTGTACTAGATCATGGAAATTGGAAAGAGAAATCCTTTAGAAATGAAAGAGAAATAGATTGGTGCTGGTTTTGCTCAGAAGGTAAATGGCATGCAAAAGTGAACACGCAGCATCAGTGGTGAGAAGGAAATGCTTTTAAAATCCTTCTTCCCAAGTTAAGAAGACAATACTAGAATCAGTGCTAACACTTTTAAAACAGTACAGTCTGGGCATTTCTCTCAATGGCAGCCTGTATGGAAGGCGAGCAAAAATACCCATTAAAAAAGGTCAGCTTTGTGCTTAAAACATCTACTAAGAAAAAGCAGCTTGTGAACGGCAAGGATGCCATTACCCCAAACCTGAACAAACTGTATAGTTTTCCTGAAGCTGCAATTGGTTTAGAAACATACACTCGGGTTTAAACTCCTATTTTTGTTTCATAGAGAGGAAAAGGTAAGACAGAAGGACAAGGCATTTTCGGGACAGCCAACAGTCCCTTTTGAGCCCTTCACCCTTTCTTTATAAGCTTCTTGTAAGTGCAATTATCTAAACAGGGAATCAGACCAGCTAGGTAATTACCTTCTAGAGACTGAGGGAAAAATAAAGTCATCCAGGTACAAATAAAATTTGCTTTTCAGAGGCTCCTGGGAGGCGGGGAAACAGTTCTCACACATTTTAAGTGAAATGTTGGCATCAAACATCAGATAGCCAGCTAGTGACTTAATTAATTAATTAGCAATTAAGTCACTGAAATGATTAAGTACAACAGTTAAACCAAAGTCTCCATGCTGCAGAAGGGGCAGATATTGCTACAGCCTTAAAAAGTTACGTTCATCCAGGGAACAGCAAGTTTCCAGGAGAACCTGTTGATTTGTCCAACACTCTCACGGAAGGAGAACTCAGGACATCTCTGCCTCCAAAATATGATGTGTGGAAGTCAACTGACTTATATATAATGCTAGTTATGGACGTTAGGTTGCCTCTTCAGAGAAAGGTTTTAATTAAGCTAATAAACTTCTGATGCAAAATAGACAGTATATCCAGGAGACATCAAAACACCCGGTCAGCCACAAGTGGTTTGTGCTTTTGCTTGCCCTCACAGCCAGGACTGGTACCTCCAACTCCTTCCTGAGAGCACAGTCTTCATTCCACGTCAGGTCAAACATTATGAATCAGGTAAATATTTTCTGGACTTTTTCTTCTGGGTTGATCTTCTCTGGACCAACAAAACTCTATCCCTCGGACTTCCAGGGTGTGAAGAACAAGGAAAGCCCACCAAGACCTTTCCTTGTTTGCCTTCTAACCTTCATCTCTGTTGGGGCCATAGGCAGCAGACTTCATGAACTTGTTTCAGCAGAGACAAGCAAAACTTAACATAAATATCTGCCTTTTCAGCACATTTCTCTTTTTTTCCCCCAACTTGAGCGAAGTTTTTAAGTCATTCACTGGTCAGAGTGCTCCAAACCACAGTCTTTCATTGAAGTGCCAGCTATTTTTTCAGCTAATAATTATTTGTCTTCAAATCTTACCAGAAGCAAAAAGACCCGCTGAGTTGGCACAACTCTGGATGAAGAAGCCAAGCTTATGGACAATTCTTCAAGCTTGTGGAGTTCCTGTCCTCGTGGAAGAATCAAACTGCTGACTAAAGACACGTGCATGCATAGCCTTCAGTTTGGTTAAATACTGAAAAAAACTGGCACTCCAAGTGTTAACCTTCGATCTTCTTGTGCTTCTGGCTCTGAGTTTGAGAGAGAAGTAGAGGGTAGAGCATAAAAATACCACTCTACTTAAATCATCCTACTAAAAAGACTGCTGGATCCAACTGGAACCCGTCGATGACAGGACAAGAGGGCAGTGGCCACATGCCTCCGTGCTCCTTGCTCTAAGCTCCTTCTGTAAGCTGAACTAGCTTCACCTGTGCTTTCATGTTAATCAAAATTAATTGCACTCAGTGGTCATCAACTACATCCTGCAAACTCTAAGCACAGCACAACACACAGATATCAGAACTGATCTTCTTGTAAGATCAGTTAATTTCCAGACTAGGAAGCTTCAGGTAAAAAGGCAGACGCAACACGGGAAATAGATTTTGGGTTCCAGCCTATGGTTCTTCCATGTAGACTTTCCATGGTCACAATCCCCAGAGCACTGTAAAGAGTAACGACCCAAAAAAGGAAATCTGTGATTTTTCTCCTATTTTTTTTCTTCTTCTTTTGTCATCACTTTGCTCTAATTCTTTAGAAGAATTTCTCCTTGTTGCAGGGGTGTTGCAAGTTCAAGGTCAACAAGCTTTTTTGCCATCTAGATGACCTGCCCTGACCAGGACTGTATTTAACCCTATAGGGACACTGTAGTAAAGAGGCTTACCAATAAAAAGGGAAATTTTACCCTAGAATATCTTCCCTAGTGGGAGCACCAGCCATGCACATGTACTCAAGCCTGTCTCTAGTTTATAAAGATTGTATGGTTAAACTTCATGCAGTCGTCACTACCTCTCTCTGTCACCTGCTAAAAAAACCCAGCTGCTACATCGTCATCTCTGTGACTTGCAAATACACAACATGTTCCAATTTCAGAACATTTTTCAAACTTCTTCACACATGAGCTGCTGAACACATGGTTTTCTTTCAAAATTCTTTGCAAGAATGTTGGCTAACAAACGCTTCGAAGAATCTGGCAATCGCCTTGTGGGTAATTTAGAAAAAGAAAAAGCAGTGAAATAAAACCATTCTGTGGGGCCAATATTTTTTAATTTTTTTTTTTTTGGCTGAGCCTCACTGGCTACTTTGCTTCCTTCCCCTCAGCCCTGCCTTTGGTGGTTTGTTTTGTGGCTTGGACATGGCAGTGGGCATGGTCCAAAAGCAGAGCCCATTAGGTCTGCAAGGAGGGTTTTTGGGCGTATCACTCCTGCAGCACCCCGCCAAGCCCCAGACGTCATGCCAGGCTGGACCAGCGTGGTGGCAATGAGCTCGCTGACTTCCCCTCACCCACTCCTGCTGCATCCTCTATGCAGCTGCTCAGCAGAGACACACAGGACCTCAAATGTGTTATGAGCAGGACTGAACAAAGGTTTGTGATTACCTGTTTTCTCAGAGGGAGAGAAGTGATGCAGGGGAAAATGCAGTGACTCATTCAAAACACTTTGGGGGTGGAAATGATGTTAGAAACCAGGCTGAGCTTCACAAAGCCCTGCACTTACAGACCCTTACTGAGTCCAGAGCTACCCGTGTTGAATGGTGTAAATTAACCAAAGAGAAGTGGTTCAGGAAGTAGTGGGGGAAAGGGGTGGAATTAATATTACTTTTGCTAGAAGGAACTGAACATACATTTTGTACCGTACTTAGGCAACATGTCCTACCTGAATGTATGGCCCATTGAGAACTGAGCATATGTAGGACCTTCATACAACAGCACAAGCATCAATGGTTTTCAAATGGGGCTTGTCCCCAGGAGCCTGCTCCTGGCTGCAGCAAAGTGAAACTAAGCTGTGGCTAAGGATGTTGCAGGACACCTTGTGTTACCAGACTTGGGCTCTTCCCTCGGCCAAGAAGCAGCCACCAGTGGGCCCAACAACGTCCTATCCCATTTTCTTCTAATTGTAGGATCCTAATTCCACCATGGCATGTGAGCACTGTTTTGAGGATGCTTGTCAGAAAGCTAGCAGAGTGCTTTCACCATAAATGATTACCTAGATTTAAATATTGTGTCTGTTTATACTTGGCAGCAAGGGATCCTACCAAGACAGAGCACTAGAATGCCAAAAAGGGGCAGGGTGGAAGGAAGGACATTTATCAGCAGAGCTGACAAAAGGGAGTGGTGCTTTGAGCAGTCTCACTCATTTAGCTTGTTCTAGCTGCAGAAAACAGCGTAAGACACAGACCAGAGGCTGGCCACACTCTGTGCGGAAGGGATAGAGCAGTTTGCCTGATACAAACACTGTACTCAGTGCAGACGATGCCGAGAGCAGTGATTTTTGTCCCCAGCTGGCTTGCTTTGCTTCTTACCCCTTGGCACTTCAAAGCTGTTAGTGGCCAGCCTCCCACTCTGGGGCAAGCGCTATGAAACGCTTGGGGATGCAGGCAGCAAGTCAACACACCACAGAAAGAGAAACAAAACAAGAGAGAGACTTGCAACCTGTCTTATCCAACTTCTCAGCTGCGCTCCCTGGCCAGGGTGGGAGTCTCTGTGGGTGGAGCTGTCTCTGCTCTTGTTTCCAAAAGAGAAGAAAAAAATTGTTGTTTTCTCTAGATTATAGCAACAGTTTAGAGCAATTTCAGAGGGGGCGTGAATGCCCTAGTGCTTTCCCCAGCTATATCACACCCAGGGACCTGCTCACGCTGGCTCTCAATGACCATTCACAGAATACTCTTTTTTTGAGCCCCCACCTCTGGCAGCACTGAGAGGAAAGCTTGCCTGTGCCCCAGTGATGACCTGGGTATACTGGGAGACACAAGCAGGCGATGCCTCCATCATGTTCCTGGCAGGTGCCAGCTCCATCAGGCTGCTCATCATGGCTGGGGTGCAGCCGTGCCTGCCAGGAACGGTGGTTCAGAGGAGTGACTGACGCCTGCTGCTGTGGTGCAGGGGAGGAAAGCCAGATATGCATCCCCTGGTGCTTCCCTTGAAGTCCTGGGGCGTGTAATTGCCATGGGCAGGCAGGAGAGAGGCCCCGGAGGCTTCTGGGGATGCAGTTATGGTGGCTGGATAATTGCACTACCTGCCCAAACACAGGCTATCGTTTGTTAAGACAGAAGCTATTAAACTTGGCTTGTGTCAGACACAGCGTGGCCAGCGGGGCCGGGGCAGTGACCGTCCCCCTGCGCTGGGCACTGGTGCGGCCGTCCCTCGAATCCTGGGGTCAGCGCTGGGCCCTCACTGCAGGGGGGACACTGAGGGGCTGCAGCGTGTCCAGAGCCAGGCAGGGGCTGGGGAAGGGGCTGGGGCACAAGAACCATGGGGAGCGGCTGGGGGAGTTCAGCCTGGAGAGGAGGGGGCTCAGGGGGGACCTCATCACTCCCCACAGCTGCTGCAAGGGGCTGCAGCGAGGGGGGTCGGTCTCTTCTCCCAGGTCACAAGTGATAAGACAAGAAGAAATGGCCTCAAGTTGTGCCGGGGGAGGCTTAGATTGGGGATTAGGAAAAATGTCTTCACTGAAGGGGTGGTCAAGCACTGGGACAGGCTGCCCAGGGAGGTGGCACTTAAGGACATGGCTTAATGGTGGGCTTGGCAGTGCTGGGTTAAAGGTTGGACTCGATGATCTTAAAGGTCTTTTCTGACCTACATGATTCTATGTTTCTATGAACACAACCTACGGAAAACCCCACATTTATGGCTTCCCACCACAATAATATTCTGCTCAGGTCTGCTTCAGTCCTAATGTTCTCTGCTGTAGAAGAAGGAAAAAAAGTGACAGCTATGCCCCCTCCCTCCCTTCCCTTCCACAACACGCTCCCTTCCATATGAGAAGAAGACACGGTACCTTCTGTAGTGGGTCCTAATGCATCTATTGCTTCTTGTGAGACTTGAGGCAGGGCAGCAGTAGCAGTGGCCAGCAGATGGGGATTGTCTAGAATGACAGCTGTCTCCGTCTCCTGTCCTGACACTGCGGGAGGGGAGGGCTCTGTTTCCAGCTGAGCCTCTTCAAGGTTCCTGGGTCCCTGTGTTGGTTCAGCATCTGGAGTACTGGTACTAATTACAACGTCTGGGACAGAGGTTTCTCCTGAAATGCCTACGATTGAGTGTGTCACAGCTCCAGATGTGGCATCAGGAACTTCCTTCTCCTCGGGAGCACCAGAAGGCTCACCACTGGCCAAAGATGTGGCAGCTGTTTCGATGTTAGCAGCAGGCAATGTGGATGCTTCTCCACTGGTTTGGTGGGCTGTGGATGTTTCTATGCTGATTTCAGGAAATGCAGATGTTTCCCCACTGGTTTCGTGGACAGTGGATGTTTCTATGCTAGTCTCAGGAAATGCAGATATCTCACCCTGGGCTTCTTGACTTGTGGATGTTTCTATTCTAATTTCAGGAAATGCAGAGGTTTCCCCACTTACTTCTTGAACTGTGGATGTTTCTATGATAATTTCGGGATAGGCAGATGTTTCACCCCTGGCTTCTTGACTTGTTGGTGTTTCTATCCTGATTTCAGGAAATGCAGATGTTTCTCCACTGATTTCGTGGACTGTAGAAGTTTCTATGCTAATTTCAGGAAATGCAGACGTTTCACCTCGGTCTTCTTGACTTGTGGATGTTTCTATTCTAATTTCAGGAAATGCAGATGTTTCCCCACTGATTTCATGGACTGTTGAAGTTTCTATGCTGATTTTGGGAAATGCAGATGTTTCCCCACTGGTTTCGTGGACTGTGGATGTTTCTATGCTAATTTTGGGATAGCCAGATGTTTCACCCCTGGCTTCTTGATTTGTGGATGTTTCTATTCTAATTTCAGGAAATGCAGAACTTTCTCCACTAATTTCACGCACTGTGGAAGTTTCTATGCTAATTTCAGGAAATGCAGACATTTCTCCACTGGTTTCAAGGACCGTGGATGCTTCTATGCTAATTTCAGGATAGCCAGATGTTTCGCCCCTGGCCTCTTGACTTGTGAATGTTTCTATTCTAATTTCAGGAAATGCAGATGTTTCCCCACTGATGTCTTGACTTGTGGATGTTTCTATTCTAATTTCAGGAAATGCAGATGTTTCCCCACTGATTTCTTGTATCGTGGATGTTTCTGTGCTACTTTCAGCAAATGCAGAGGTTTCCCCACTTACTTCTTGAACTGTGGATGTTTCTATGATAATTTCAGGGTAGCCAGATGTTTCACCCCTGGCTTCTTGACTGGTGGATGTTTCTATTCTAATTTCAGGAAATGCAGATGTTTCTCCACTGATTTCGTGGACTGTAGAAGTTTCTACGCTAAATTCAGGATAGCCAGATGTCTCCCCACTGATATCATGAATTGTGGATGTTTCTACACTAGTTTCAGGAAATGCAGATGTTTCTCCACTGATTTCCTGAATCGTGGGTGTCTCTATACTAGTTTCAGGAAATGCAGATGTTTCTCCACTGATTTCATAAGCTGTTGATGTTTCTGTACCACTTTCTGGCAATGCAGATGTTTCCCCACTTAGTTCGCCAGATGCAGAGGCCTCACCACTCGGCCCAAAACTGTAAGGAAATGTGACAGCTGTTTCCCCACCCAGTTCCTGTGATACTGTTGGTCTTGTCACAACTTCTACTAAATGAGAAGTGACTAAAGTGACTTCTGGAAGCCCTGAGGCCTCCCCGCTAATATCAGTCACTGCTGAAGATTGTCCACTTAGATCTGTGGCTCCAGAAATGTCTCCGCTGATGTATGGGATCCCAGATGGCTCTCCACTGAAGTCTCCTGTCCCTGAGGGAAACCCACTGGTCTCCATGGCTCCAGACCCTTCTCCAGATAGCCCTCTGTCTCCAGAAGGAAATCCACTGATTTCTATCATCCCTGATGGTCCTTCTCCCACCTCTTGTGCAACCGAGGTCTGTGTTACAACTTCCACCAAAGTGGTATCCACGAGAGAGACTGTGGGAAAGCCAGAGGTGAGTCCACTTTCCTCTCCAGACAGTAGACCACTGGTGACATCAACTCCAGAGACTTCTCCACTGCTGTCGATCATTCCACTCAGATGTCCGCTCATCTCAAGCACTCCAGAAACACTCCCACCAAAGTCTACATGCCCAGAAGACTCCCCACTGACATCTAAACTCCCAGATACTGCACCTGATGCATCTTCGCCTCCTGAAGGCAATCCACTGATTTCCAAAATCTCTTTTGCTTCTGCTCCTGTAACTGTGGGGGTTGAGGTCACTTTCTCCAAATGGGTGTCTACAAAGGTAATGCCTGAGGCCTCACCACTTCCATCGATACCAGAAGCAAGGCCACTTAGGTCCACCAGGCCACTGCCCTCGTGTGTTCCAGATGGTTCTCCACTGACATCCAGCCCTGAGGGCAACCCGCTGAGCTCAGGTACCCCAGAAGGCTCCCCGCTGAGCTCAGGCCCCCCGGAGGGCTCCCCACTGAGCTCAGCTCCTGAGGGTAAGCCTTGGGCTCGGCCACTGGTGTCCCACTCTGTAGATGGGAACCCTGACAGATCTCCTTCACTGCTGACTCCGATGGATCCTTTTCCCTCCTCTCGCCGTTCTGGTGCTGCTGTTACAACTTCCACCAATGTGGTATCCACAAGAGAGACGGTGGGAAAACCAGAGGCAAGTCCACTTTCCTCTCCAGATGACACGCCACTGACTAGCTCTGTGCCAGAGATTTCTCCGCTAAATCCAGAAGGCAGCCCACTGCTTTCCACTCCAGATGGCATCCCACTAATTTCTGGTATCCTCGAAGTAGACACCAATATGTCTTCTTCTGCAGAAGGTAAGCCACTGATATCAGCAGTGCCAGAAGGCACACCACTCAGGTCCCCTGAGGGTAGCCCACTTTCTCCAGGTAGAAAGCCACTGGTATGCAGGTCTACCGATGGTAATCCACTTTCTCCGATCCCTGACTGTTCTCCACTAACTTCAAAAACTCCAGAAGATGGTTCTTCACTTGTATCTGGGACTCCAGATACCCACCCAGATGCTGAAGATTCACCACTGACTTGATGTTCTCCAGATTCAATCACCTCCCCTGACACTTCGCTGACAGAAGCATCGGTACTTGTTTCCTCTGGTATTACGGTAGCCGGAGGAAAAGCAGATGGACTCACTGGAAAAGAAAGAGTGAACAAAGGGAGATAGGAAAATTATTTACCAAATTGTTTTAAAGAAGCTAGTAACAATTTCCTGATTGACTTTACCCTAAACTGGTACCTTTGAGATAAAGGTACTATGTGCTTGCAGAAACAATTTGGTCTCTTCAAATTGTTAATGAACATTATATGTTAATCAACTATAAATTAAATACCTCTGGGAAACTGGCAGAATATATAATCTTCTGATGTGTGACGATGGCAACAGTGACACCAATTCCCAGGTGCCAAAACCAAGCCACTGCTTCCTCAGAGAGAACATGTGGAAGAGAAAAAGTTTGATGCTGCTCTGACCATGCTGCAGCTCTGTCCTCCCTCGAAGGCATGGCCTGAGATCTGTTTGTAGCCAGCCTTCCCCATCCTGGATACACAACAACACATTTTGCAAGGTGTTCTGGCAGTGCTGTGTGTGCTGGCCTGCTGGTCATTTAGTTCAGTCCTAAACCGAAGTCCTGTAACGTACAAGTGTAACTCCTCCTGTGTGCACAGACTCCGATTTTGCTGATAATGGTGATAATCATCTAGATTTAGAGAAAGTCCCCTTCACAAGGGCACAGCCCACTTATTTTGGTAGTGTCCCCACCCTACAATGCCAGCTAAGCATGACCCAGGAGACAGGGAAGCTCTGACCCACCTGAGAGCAGCAACACGTCGGTTGGAAAGACCTCTGTCCCCCAGGCTGTCTGATTCTCAGGTTGAGTGGCAAACTCTGTCTCTGCGGTCACCTCCTCCCCGGAGGGTACCCCCTCCACTCCAGGGATTAACTGGGTTGCCAGCACATCTTCTTCAAAGAATGAGGTAACCCCCTCCTCTTCCACAGGTGGCAGAGCTGGAACAGAAAGGTGTTGGAGGGAGTTTCCAAAAATTTACAGTCCAAGATGCTGGTGAAGTGCTTTGCCCAAACCGACACCCTGATGCCCGTCCTCCCTCGTAAAACCCCTTTCCCCGAGGATACAGGTCTACATGCCCTGCGAGGAGCGGGAGGGTACCTCTGAAGCAGAAGGCATGGTGCCGGGACAGTGGGTCGGGGAAGCCTGTCTGGTTGTGGTGCTGATAGACGGTTCTCACGCCAGGCGCATCCCCCCCGCAGGCGGGACGGGGGCTCACGATGGGATAGCGGAGGCTGCCGTCGGCTAACCAGCCAGCGTAGCATCTGTCCAGGCCCTGCTTCCAGGCGGCGTGGAGTTGGCCAACAGAGGCCAGTGTGGCGTTTTGGGTCTCACAGTACCGCTGAGCTTCTGGGAAGGTGAACTGCTCTGGCTGGGTTGCGAAGAACACCTCGCCTGAGGGACGGGAGAGAAAACAGGCATGAGTCCCTGCATCCCACCTTTGCACGTGGAGGTGTGAAGCACAGTTTTGCTCCACAACCATGCCCAGAGGAAGGGGAGAACATACCCTTGAGCCTGTTGATGTAGCAGTACACATCGTAGGTCTCCGAGGCTGGCCGCATGCCGTACGACCGCACACCCGGAGAGCTCTGTTTGTCTCCTATGCAGTTACTTCGGGGAGTCACAATGGGATACCTACCAAAAGAAGAGAGGAGGTAACCCAAGGTCAGCCTTATGTACCTCGGACTGAAGAACCTCAGTGTACTTGGGAGTAGGACACGAACACTTCACCATCAGAGGTGCTCAGAGTCCCCAGCATGACTTGGAAACAAGTCCACTTACAGCTCAGGGCAACGAACACCAACTTTCCTCTACTTTTCCAACATGGCAGGGGAGCTCACTGCTGCAGGGTGTATACACAGGTTAGGAAACAGGTAGGACAGGTTAAAAAGAACAGGTCTATTGGCCACTTGGTATTGTGGCCTGGAGACAACCTTAGGTCAGCAAAGCTTTAGATGCTGATGAGCAGAGCAGCAGGACAGCCCAGAGTACAGCCTCAGTTTGGTGGCTGAATAGTCATTTTGAGAGGTGTCTTCCCCAAGTCATATAGTTTTACCTGACTGTCTGGTCCCGCAGCCAGCCAGCATCGCACTGGTCAAAGCCAGCCTCGTAGGCAGCCTGGAGCTGTTCCGGAGTGGCTATAACTGCGCTGTTCTCCAGGCAAGCCTGCTGGGCTTGGACAAAGGAGAAGGCGTATCTACTGGTGGCGGCACGGTAGTGAAACACCACACCTGGGAGAAGAGAAGCCATGGTGAAACAGCAGATATGGGACCCCTCATCCACCAAGATGCATGACCAGAAAGGGTCTTCCCAATAATTGTGCAAGGACCAGTGCCTGTCAGGCCCACTTTGATGGAGATGCCTCATTCATTGAGCTCTGCTGCCATCGAGGGTGATGTTCTGGGGATCTCTTCAGCCCTCCTCTAGGATCTTCCTACCTTGACTTTCCCCCTCCCCAGAGGCAGATGCACATGGGAGTGCAGAGTAGGACCACTGCAATCCCAAGTGTCAGCCAGCTGAGCTCTTTTCAGCACATGATGGGGTGGCCCACAGCCTCCTCCTCACCCCTCCTGTCCTACCATAGTCAAGGTACTCCGCCTGCCTGTGACCCCAAACAGACCTGCACACCTCCAGGGGCCTGGATGCCCTCTGCGCCAGCAGAAGCTCAAGCTGTTTTCAGCTGAAAGGTTACCTCTAGGAGAAACTGATCTTCAGGCTTCTCAGAGTTCTGGTGACTTACCCGTGGGGGAGATGGGCTGCTCAGGGAGGAGACCAACACCGGGGGCTGCCGTTGCTCGCACAAGCTGATCTTCCACTGTGAATGCCGAAGCAGACTCTAGTCCTGGTGTGGCAGTCACCCCCACGACCTCTTCCACTGAGCTCACCTCTGCTGTTTCGGTGGTGATGGCAGTGTCTAAGGCTATGGTGGTGACCTCTTCAGGTACAGCCCACACTGCTGTGACATCCCCCCTGGTCATGTTCTCCTCCTCTGGGGCAGTTGTCTCTACTGTGACACCGGTGGCAAAGAGATCGGGCAGGACAGTGAAGCCCTCATACAGCTCTGTGGCAGTGGAGGTGATCTCGATGGGCTCCAGGGTGGCGATGCTGCCGCGGGCCTCCTCCTCCGTGGCATTGCGTGGCAGAGGTAGCTCCACTTCTGTCTGGGTGACGGTCTGGACAGTGAAAGCGCTGCCCAGCTCGCTTCCCGTCTCGTCGATGAACTGCCCTGGGACCAAAGTCTCAACATCCTCCCCTGCATCAGGAGACAAAGCAGCAATCAGAGGACATGGTCAGTCTAGCAAGGTGTGCCGTGCTGCTGCTGTCTCCGAGAAGATGCTGGGTGTTTGCTTGCTCAAAGAGGAGCAGGAACATCATGACAGTCTGGTAAAAGAAATGGCTTTCCTTCCTCCATGATGGCTTTCTATCAGCTCAGGATGGAGGGCACGTTAATGAGTTAGAGGCAACGAGCCACCGCATGCTTCACAGCTGATAAACCAGAGGACTCTCCCTGCTCTCCCAGCTCTCCTTCCCGGGAACACCTTGCCCATATCCAAGTCTGCACTGACCTCTAGTGCCTGCTACAAGGAATTTAAGGTGGCCGGAGGGAAGGAGGGGAGCGTGGATAACCTCCACAGCAGGTCTGAGCCATGGGAGAAAGACAACTGGATCCTCACACTCAGTACATGAAGTCTTACCAGGATCGCCATCTCCTTCTGCTCTGCCCAGGTGATGACTTAAGAGTTCATCACATCTAAGCATGCTAAGCTCATCTCCGGGACAGCCAAAGCCACTTGCTGTACCAGATACATTCAAATAACTCCCACCTTTCCCCTCCCAGATCACTTTTCTGCTCAAGCCACATCCCTTGGCTGTAGCAGAACATGCTCAACATGCCACTGAGCAGGTCAGCCTACAGCAAGGATGGTAGTTAAAAGAGCAGCATGAACCAGAACTGGCCAGGTGAGGGAGGGATGGGACATCTTGAATACGCAGCAAGGCAGGTCTTGGCTGGGGAGGGAGAGATAATGAGACACTATCAGGGTTTTTTCCCTAATACCACTTTCCCTGCTCTATTTATTTCCAATCCCATTTTCCTGCTAGCTCATTTTAGCCAGTAACTCTCAGCTCCCAAGGGATTCAGAAAATTAGATAGAGATGCTCAGACAGGGGCTGGCTGTGCTCAGCAGTTTCAGATGCATACCCTGAGATAACCAGAAGTCTGTGGCTTGGTGGACCAATCTTTAGTTTGGCCACGTAGCTGGATACCTCCAAGGTGTCTGGGAGGTTTTACAGAGGCTCCTGACACACTGATCATGCATGCATCTGGGCATGATAGGTCTGTATCAAAGGGGTTTCGAAACATACTTTAAAATACTATTTTTTTAAAAAGATGGCAATCCTATTTGAATGTTAGCCTCTGGTTGCCCTGAATAGACCATATACCACTGTGCTTCGCCCTCTTCTTGCTGCAGAGAAAAATGTGCAGTTAGAAGAAAAGGGGAGTAGCTGGACTGCTTTCAACTTCCTAGGTGTGATTTTGCTCCATTTCTGTCTGTCAGAGACTGTTGCGGCCTCTGATTTATCCCAGCATGGAAACTCAGGCATGTGTCTGTACCACAGCACATTATATCACTATACACATTTTCAGGGTCAGGCCTGTTCTCTTTTTCCTTCTTTTCCATCTCTAGCATTCAAAGTCTTGTACATGAAGCACCTGAGCTCTGCTCCATGTCTCCAGGAGAGCTGCCAAAGCTGGAAAGTGTGGGAGGACTGGAGAGAAGAGGGCTGTGTCACATCCACCTCCGCAGAGCCCCCCCATACAGGTCAGGCATCTGTGCACTTTCTGGATCTGCTTCCTACCTGAACATGAGCGGGGGACTAAGTCCTTTGCCAAACCCGCTTTCCCCGACCATTTAAAAAATAATAATAAATAAATAAGCAAGAGGTCAGCTCTGGCCAGGGAGCTCCTGCTTGCTGATGTGTAGAGACACATTGCTTAGTCCCGCAGCCCTGACACACTCACCGCTATAGCAGATGGCATCGTAGCGAGAGTCGGGGTGAGGGTACCCCGTCTGGTTGACGTACAGGTACACTGTCCGCACGCCCACCAGGTTTCCTCCGCAGTTGGGCCGTGCTCTGGAAATGGGGTAGCGGACGCTGCGATCAGCCAGCCAGCCCGCGCTGCACATGTCCATGCCGTCCTTCCAGGCCAGGTACAGCTCTCCCGTGGTAGCCAAACGAGCTCCCAAGCTGCGGCATTTGTCAAAAGCTTCTTGGAAGGTGAACTTCTCGGGGGCGGTGGCATAGAAGACTTCACCTGCAAGCACACCATCCGTTAGCACAGGAGTTAGCTGTAGAATTCAACCCCCATTCCCTTTCTCTCCCCTTCCCAGTCCTGAAAGTCTGGATAAGATGAAAAGTCTTGCACATTACAGCTGAACTGCATCCCCATGTTGGTGACTGCCTATACAGACGAGAGACAGGGAGTCTTACTGGAGTCACAGGGCAAGAGGAAGATAAAAGACAATTTCAGTTCTAATGTGCTGGATATTTCAATGGATCCTTCTCATAAGCACGGGTGATGGACACCTCTGAATGTCACACCCTCTAATGGATGACCAGCGACATGCAGGATGGCACGGACTTTTGTGGAGGTTAGACGGACTCCACCCTCTGTACTGCATTAGTCATTTGACATTAAAATTGTCCAAGGTCTGACAAAGACTGTAGAGAACATCTGGCCTCGCTGGGGTATGTGCTTTTCCATCTTCAACCTGTCTTGCCTCTAGTCCCTTTGCCTTTGTATTTACCATTGTTCAGTCTAGGCATGATTAGAGCTTTGGCTGTTTCTTTGTCTAGTAACAATAAAAGCCCCAAATCACCTTGCATTTGCTCTGCATAGCAGTAAACATCATAAGTTTCATCTGGCTCACGGACACCGTAGGTCCTCACTCCTGGAAATTCATCCTTGTCGCCATAGCAGCGCTCCCGGGGCCAGTGGATGGGGTACCTGGGGGAGAAAGGAAGCGTAAAGAGAGGGGGCCAGGACCCTGGCAGCTGCAGTGAGGCTGGAAGGGGGCTGTGGAGCACTACGCAGTGTGATGATTTATGCCTTTTCCTGGGTTATGGGGAAAGGTGATCTGCTGTCCTGCCCTCCCTCTGATGGTCCTGAGCACAGCACGTCCCTGGGAGCACCAGCCAAAGACATCAGGCCAAGTTGCCCGCGCGGGGGATACACAGCTTGGTACAGTTGAGACATACTTGTGCATTTTGGCATAGCATGTTTTGTTTAAAGAGGACGAAGGATCAGGATTAAACCATTGTCTACTAGGCTGTCACTACGAGCTGAGGAAGGCAGTGGTCACTCTGCTTTCCTGCTATAGATTCCCCCTGGCAGAAAATGGCTTGCAATCCACCACCTCCCTCTTGCACGCCAGCAATTACAACAGCTGCTATTTCACAACTGTTTCTCAATCATTTTTGGTCAGTGGCTTCATTTCAGAAGCCTTTCCCTAATGACCCTGCTGTGGCTTTCCTTTCCCCTCCACCGTTCATTACCTGACAGTCTGATCAGCCAGCCAGCCAGCATCACACTGCTCGTACCCATCCTCATAGGCAGCTTGCAGCTGCTCAGGAGTAGCAATGACAGCACTGTTCTGGATACAGGCCTGCTTTGCTTTCTCGAAGTTCAAGGTGTACCTTGTGGAGATTGCTCTGTAGTGGAATACGATGCCTGGAAAACACAACGGCTGTCACTCACACGTCTACTACAGAGCAACTAGCCCCTTGCCTTCCAAAGAAGTGATGGATTCAAAGAACAGATACTACATGTCGACCAGAAACAATGAACTATTTATGCTGATTGTCTGTGTTTGAGCATCTCAAGCCAAGTGTGACTTGGTGGGCTCCTTTCACAGGACCTTTTGGGACACACTGGTGACCTAGGAGAGCAACTGTTCTCCCATGGTGCTGTAACAAAGTCACGGGGCATTAAAAGCCAGTACCTGAACAGCAGTGTGAACAGTGGAAGGAAACCCATCACCCAGAACACAGAGCTATATCACCATCAGAAGAACTCAGTACTTCCCTGATACAGCTTTGTGCAGCGTTTTGAATGCATGGTTCAGAAACCAGCCAGTGGGGCAGAACAAGGACCGTGCTGCTGTGAAGGTTTGAAAGCTGCCACCTCGCAAGGTCCTGCTCAGGACCAAGGGTACAGAGTGTCAATCACTGTACAAACACCCAGGAAACTATAACAAGATGCAAATGTACTTAACACCTCCAGATCTGCTGCAAATCTAAGTTGTATTTTTTTGTTGAAGGGGATCTTTATAAAGGATGGCTATTGGTACACTCTGGTCTGGCATGAGCAGGCTTTATGTCAAGTGGGAAATTCAGCAGGAGGCAACGAGAGGGCTCCCAGCCTCCACTGTCAGATATGTACTCCAGCGCACGTGAGCAGCAGAGACATGGTGGTTAACTGCTGTAGTGGAAGCTGTCTCCCTGTCCTACACTGAATGCGGAAACCAGGATAAAGATAAAGGTTGTAGGAAACTTGTTATTTTATCCACCTATTACTAGGATGGGCTTTGCAAGACAACAGGGAAAGTTTTTCCAGAACAGACCAATTCTCCAGCTGAGGGCATCCCATCTCCTAAAATGTTTGGGAGAAATAAAAGGTCTTGTAACAGCCCTGTTCCACCTTCATCCCTCTGAGCAACAGCCCAGCATATCCAGTACCACCTCCTGCCAAGGATGTCGTCTTGCTGTCTCTGTAAGTCACCTCTGCCAGAAGAGTCGTTTTATTGCTGTATATTCTGCCATGAGTCATTTTACTGGTTTGTTTAGTCTGGTCCTAGCCTGCTAAAATAAATGCTTGGCTGATGGCTTCTGCTTGCCTGCCCATTGCCTTCTCTGTGACCTGGCTGAAAGGGTTTATGCCTGCAGGGACAGCAGTACCTTCTCTGCCCATATATTTCTTTTTCCCTTCTGCCCAGGGCAGGCAGCAAATCTTGAGAGGAAAGAGCAAGGGCAGGATCTCACCTTTCACTAGGACCTCTATTGAGTCTTGTCTGTCCTCAATCCCGTACATCACTTCACAGCGATAAATCCCAGTGTGGTTGGATCTCAGCGCCTTGATTTCCAAAGTGGCATCAGTGGGGATGGCAGGGTAATTGGGCAAAGAGATCGCCTCCCTGTATTCGGTGTTGAGCCGGATTTTCCCACCGGTGGCCACTAGCAAGACAACTTCGGTGCCGTTTGAGAGCTTGCTCCATTTGATTCGTGGGGTCAGCAGAGCACTGGTGTCCTGTTCCTCTGGGATGTTGAAGTAACAGGGGATGTTCAGGGAGCTTCCCAGGACAACAAGCAGGGGAGACTGCTCAGGTATCTTGACTTCCAGGCCATCACTTCTGTCTGCAGTTCCCAAACAAAGCAACGGTCACGTCAACAACACATTTAATCCAAAATATCCAGTGCTTCCGTATGCTCCAATGCCTATATCTGCTTTGCAAACCTGTACCTGCATATCCGGACATACATACGCTTTTTGGTCTAGTCTGCTGAAAATGACTGGCCGAAAGGGAAGTTACAACCATGACCTTTGTGCCGTGGTTGCTTTTGGGGTTTGGACTAGGGCTGGATGTGGGAATGAAGGGCTCTACTGCCATGTAGCTGCTGCCCATGCTATAGGATCACATCTGATCGGGTTTAAAAAGGGGAATGCTGAAATTCCCTTAGTTTCCTCATAAATCTGCTTTTGCCTAGAGCTATCTCCCTGGCTCCCCAAGAACAGTGAGAGGTTATGGCATAGCATCCATCCAAATAGAGGAGCCCTGTGCATACACAGAGCAGATCTTACGTACACTTATTTCTGGCAGCTGCACATATCGGGAGATGGGACCAGAGTGCAGCACATTGCTCAGTCCCACTTTCCCACACCCTAGGGCACGTACCTGAGAGCTCCACAGCAGTGGCTGCAGTGATGACTCGCAAACACACAAACACTAATAGTAAAGTGGTCATAGTTTACCTGCAAGAAACAACACAGGGAGAAACGATTTATGACAGGTGTATGTTCATAGGGAGCCGAATGCTGTGGATGCTGCTGTGAGGCAGTGCAATGCTTTCAGCCACCCCTTAAGCCTCCTACATGTGGCTGGTGGTGAAAGCCAGTCCTTGGGGAAGGATGCTGTCTCAAAGTGCCTCTTGCTTCAGGAATCATTTCCTGAATTGTCCATAAGACAAATAAACAAGATGCTCTGCTATGTACATCAGACAGAAATGTTACTATTGATCACTTATTATATTGCTGTCCCATTCTCTCTCTTGTGATTCAATCTTACCTGTGGAGCAGAAAGACAATTTTACAAAAGATCTTCACGCTTACTATGTATTTACTGAAGAGGGACCATCACATCCACTAAGCCTTTGTCTCGGAGCAGGAGCTGCCCCTCACCAGCATCCCCCATCCAAGCCAGCACTGGCTCTCAGGCCAGATGGTTGGATGCATTTTGTATACCATAAAATGCTCTGAAGGGAAACCTGCCCTCTACATGGTGAAAAACCCAAAGGTTACAACGCTTTGGTCCAATACACTTGCATTGACAGCATACATAACCTTAACTGTAAATGGATCCTGAACTGATACAAGAAATCCACAGGATACAATTCTGGGCATCTAAACTCCACCCTAAAAATATCTTCCTGGGGTCCCTCAATTAGTCAGAGCAACCTGCTACTTCTGAAAGCTTTAGGAAAGGAAAAGAGCATCATACTGACACTGAATGGCAGAAGCAATATAGGGAAGCCAACCAAATTAATCTTGTCTGGATTATCATCCAGTATAATACCATGGGATATCAAATAGCCACATATATTCAAGTTGGTTTTAATATTTCAAATAAAACCCGTGTTCTCTGGCAACACAGCATCATTTGGCACCGCATTTCAGGACTGACTCAGAAGGAAGGACCACACCTACTGAATCACTGGTGTTTCCTTTGAGGTCACCTGCCCAAATATTGTCTGTTTAACTCCTGTTAACGGAGTTATGTTAATGTTAATGGAACATTCTGAGCATATACCTATTGACCTTGCAGGAAAGTTCATTAAATACCCTCACTGGCACAAGAAAAGGCCAAAAATAAACCTTATCCTCTACAGTCCAGCATTAGCCTTTCACTTATGAAAAAGTGGACCTCCATTAATTTCAACCTGACACATCAGAAAAACTTATCTTTGTGAAATCTTTAGTTAACAGAGACAACCATACTGGTGGAAACTAGGACAGAGTAGGGCTGGAACACATCAGCAGAGAAGCATGAAGGCTCGTGTTTGCAGCTGTATGGCTGAACAAGATCAAATGGACATGCCTCAATTTCTTCTGGGCGTGGGAAAAAAATTTCAGGTAAGTGCCAAGCTCAGGGAGAAACCGTGGAGTTGCACATATGTTTGAGTGTCTCTCTGGTTAGGAATGATATCTGCACAAGCAATGTATTATGAACCTCTCTGCAGCATGACAGTTGACTTCGCCATTTCCCTCTACTGATGGCCAGTACCAAGTCATCTGCCATGCCGCAGAAGATGTCAAAGTGTTTGGCAGTCAGTACCTGGATGATGGCATGGGGATGTGCCCATAGGATGGGTGGTGGGGGCAACGAAGTGCCTTCTGCTCATCAGTAAGCAAGGAGAATTGGAAACACCATCTGCTATGGATAAACAGTCTGAAATCAGCTTGGCTAAACAGTCATACCCAAGAGTCCTTAAAAAGCTGGCTGAGTAAATTGCCGGCCCACTGATGTTCATTTATAATCTGTGCTGGAGCACTGGGGCAGGTCCCAAATACCGAAGTGCTGTGCCAATATTCAACCAAGATATACAGCGATAAGCCTCATAGATACATGCTAGTTTGATTGACATAAATTCCAGGCAAAATAATGGAAAATCTGATACAGACTTCAGTTCATTAATCACTGAAGAATAGGTGTAATAATCTTAGTTGAGGCACTTGTATATGAAACAGGTGCTTCCAAACTTGATTTTATTAGCTGGCACGATTCTAAGTTTGTCTGATAAAGGTGCCTGCATGGTTGTAACATAATGTAATTAGAATTTGATAAGGTCTGACTTTCACAGGGTTCCATGATACGAAGATCTGTAATGCCAGTAGTACATACATTGAAATGGCTTAGCAGAAGCTTAGCTGGCAGGTCTCTAAAAGGAGTCATCGACGGACAGACGTTGAAGGAGATATTTCTAATGGGCATCTGCAGGGGTCAGTATTAGATCCAATGTGTTTCCAAATAGTCTGTATTTCAATAGAATCAAATATAAAATTATACAAGGGATGCAGAGCATGCCTGACAGTGGGATGTTGTGTCCTAGAAAGCAGTCACTCGGGAGAGCTACTGCCATTATCTGACACTAAAACAAACAGGATGGTCCCTTCTGACATTAAAATTCATGAATACGAATGTATCAATGTTTCGATCTCTGGTCTTGTATTATTCATCTTGCCTGGCTCTAGGCAGTACAAAGAATCATGTTTATGGATATCGCACACATTTTTTACGTGTCTTGTAGGATCTAAGGCAAAAAAGGCATCCTGTAAAATTAACCCCCTTCCCTGCTCAGTCTCAGCCAGCCATGCCTGAAGCCCGCACAGGCGAGGCATCCCCTGGCCGTGTCAGGTAGGGAGAGAGGGATTCAGGGGAGAAGGAAAAGGGCTTAACCTTTTGGGGAACATCTCCAGATTACAGACCAGTCTGTAACACATGAGGCACTGCAGAAAACTTGAAGCAGACACAGCTTCTGTGTTTTGGCGTATCTTTAAGCTTTGGGGGGAAACCAAAGTCCACTCTTTGAAGCATATTCTTGTTTAGTTAGAGGAAAGCTTCCTACAAGAACAAATAACTCTGAGTCTGTGCATCCAGAGCCCTTCTAAAGTAGGTCACTGCTTTCACTAGGGACCAGCCTGACATCAAGTGAGAACTGTCTCTGTGAAATGAGGTTGTGGGGTGAGCTCAGATTATTTCTACTTGCACCATCTCAAAGCTGCCATTCCAGTGGATACCCTCCATTCTCACCCTCTGAATAAAAGGAGAAATAGGAAAGCAAAGATCAGGTGAGTCCTGGGAGCAGGGGTGGACCCTCCTGGGCAGAAGGCACTTGGAGGGGATTCAGGTAGAGAACACTTTTCTAGCTATTAGTAACTAAGTTTTTAGCCAAGATACTCACTTGAGCATTAAATAAAATCTCTTACTTCTCCAGGCTCCTTAGAACAGGTAACTTTCAGCTGCCTTTGCATTTTGCCAGGATCCAAGTAAGCTGAACAGCCCTGAGTGTCAGGAGATAAGCTCAGCCAGGAGAGGCAGGCAGCTTTAGACCCGGATTACCTACTAAGGAACAGAAACATCCTAGAGCATGGAAACAGAGGTGCTTAAATATAACGGGAGCTGGCTGGCTGAAAAGACTTTTAGGGTCTGTGCCTACAGCAAACGGGTATTGTTCTGCGTCACATACAGTTGTTATTTCTGTGTTACATTGGCAATGGGTAGGAAGAGAGCAGGTTCATCTGTCCATCAGTTAGACATCACAGAACAAAATGCCCTAAAAAGAGGAAATGCACTTTGTCCTAAAAGCTAAGACAAGCTCATGTACTCCTAGTCTTATTCAAGCTTTATGTTGATCTTTCACAAAGGAAAATAGCCTCATATGATAATAGCTGGGACCAGCAGTTTCTTTGCAGTTTGGTTTAGCTATGGAGAAAAACCCCACCCTCACCTTACAGAAACCCAGAGGCAATGGGTTTTCCTTGTGAGTAGTAGTTAAACAAATCACAGTAACAATGTTTTGGGTGTATTCTGTGAAAGAGTTGCTTCCCTGCCAGTAAGAAACCCAATCTACTCCTCAGGGTGCTGTTTGCAATGTTGATCTCCATATTTCATTCCCCTTCAGCGTGCCAAAGAGATCCAGCCCTGAGTCTGAGCACAGCTCTGGTTGGGATTCACTGTGCTGGGAATGCCTTTGATTAATGTCCTGTTGTTACAGCAGTGATTCCACGCGGCAGTATGTCTGCTCTGTGTTGTTTCTAGTGGGATGTCCAAGCACGTGGTAATCAGCAAACAGCTGCTTGAAGGAGCCATTCCGGAAGTAAATAAAGACGGAGGTCTGTCTGAGGAGATGTAGACATAGGTGATGGAAACCTGGTCTGTCTAGCCAAGGGATCTGGGGAGGTTGCTCCTCTCATTCTAAAGCAACATCTAAACCAGATTATATAGCGCACTCCTCAAAACTGATGCTTCCTCTCCACTGACTGTCAGAGCAGAGAAGGGTGATTAGCTGAAGTGTGGATGCTGTCTCTACAGAGGCCTGGGCTCAGATTGAATGAGCTGTGCCCATGGAGCATGAAGATACAGTTCAGCACATGTGAGAAAGCAGTGTGTGTTTGCTGAGATGGGATCTGGCATAGAGGAAAAGTTTTCATTGATAAGGAAGTGCCTGAGCTACACGACTGAGTAAAAGCAGAGTAAAGCCTGGAGCAGACTAAGCAGTGGCAGGAATGTCCCCTGCTCAGCATCTTATTGATTGGCCCCCAATGTAGCTAGATGGCTAAGGAGAGAGGTGGACCTGAGCAACACGTTGGGGATACAGGCAATGCCCCTACCATATATATCATAACACAGGCCTCTGGAGATAACTTCATTTGACTACCTTTTTGAAAAATCATTGAGGCAGCCTGACTACTAGAAAAAGACGAGCTACTGAACACATCGTAGCTACCAGATCACTGCTGACAAACACCAATTCAGTTGCAGGGTCCTTATCTTCTAGCAGAAAAAGTCATCTTGAAGGGAAGAAGCTCTGCAGACACTTTGGTGGATCTGTTTGTAGGATGACCACTCAGAGAGGACTGTCCAAGTTCTAGTGGAGAGCACTGGGAGGGACGGACTAGTTCTTGCAGCACAGAGACCTACACACAAGCAGCAGTCATCACGCTGTGCTTTCTGCAAGGTCCTAAACCTTCCAGCCCTGCAGACTGCTTTCTTGCAAAACTCCATTTGTGCTTGCTGGGAGAACAGCTGGGGTAGGCAGCTTTTGTGGCCAGAAGAGAGGAGAAGGTAGGACAAGTTACACAAGGACACGGCTATGCCTCTGCATCAGAATAACTGTCGCTGTGCGGGGTACCGAGCAGGCTGGAGGAACAAGAATCCAACCGAACTGCCACAAAAATCTCAGCCATCCTACCTTCTCTAACCAGTGACCGAGACACCCTCTCCAATTCAGTCTGGGCCAGGAAGAATTCAGGGAAAGCTCTTGCCTTTCCAAAAAAGGCAGAGTTGGGAAATGCTGGTAGGCTCAGGAGCTCTCCACCCCAAAGAACAACTGTCCTTTTCACTGCAGTTTATTGCCGCTTTATTTCATACCTAAGGCTGTGCTTCTGTATCAGGTTGTGTGCAGACTGTCCTAAATTGGCTGCATATAAATATGTTTATTTGAGAATCTAAGTGTGTGTGGAGGGAAGTGTGTACATATATACAGACAGGTTTAATCCCTTGCTCTTCCAACCCTGTCCCCAGGCTTTCAAACGACTGAAGAATCTGGAGGGAGCAAGAAAAGGAAAAGTCACCACAGTGAAAGTCCAACAAAGTGCCTACACAGTAAGACTGTACAGTGGAAAATAGCCAGATGGCCCATTTGCAGCCCAGTCTAACATGTTTGCTTGCTGGAAAGCATTTTCTGTTCTAGTCTATTTTAATTGAGTCCCATCTGCAGTTTCTCCTGTGGCCTTTACTTGTTCCAGACCATGTTAATCACCCTTGCTGCAATTAAATTTATTTTCATCACCCTTAATCCTGCTGTTGTCTTTTTTTTTTAATTATTTTTTTTTTTTGGATGGGGGTGGGTGGGTCATTTTAAGCATCCTTGTTTCTCAGTTTTGGAAGACCTTTAATTCACTTACATATTTTTTCTGGCAGCTAATAAAATGCCACTCATTACCTAGAAGATATGCCTGGCCATAAAGGTATTTCCAAAGACAATATTTCCTTTAAAACTGTGGATATAAAGAGGCTCCTGAACAAGAGTCAAAACCAGCACTACTCATTTAGTCTTGGAGTCTCTCTCTTCAACTAGTTTTCCACCTCCAGTTTATTCCCCATCAGGGAACAAACCTTAGTTTCTCTAGGACACATGGTCACCTCCATCCAGCTTTATTTCAGCACTATTATTTTCAGTACCAACATGGGCACCAAAAGTTTGAAGAGGTCTGAGGAGACACCATCATCCAGCAGGGACATTAGGAAGGTTCTCACGTATGTTTAAACAGCCTGTCCCATGCCCTTGTAGGTGTTGGAGTCAAACGGTGGTTTCTCCTCTCCTGTGTAAAACTACAGACCGTTCCTCTGTGATCTCTATGAACAAACACTTTATTGTCCCTCTGCATGTTCCTAGCCTCTGTGCAGGACTGAGACCTTTTCTGTTAAAAACCTCAGCCTGATCCAGGAAATGGGAGGGAAGGAAGGGGGGGGGGGGGGGAAAGTGAAGGGGGTGGGCAAAACCAGTTTTATTTCTTCTTCTTCTTTTTTTAAATAAGGCAAACTTTGGAACTGAAATATGGCAATAAATGCACTCCTGTGATTTTTCATGTTTTTTCAGCTGTAAAGAAAATAGAAGAAATATTCCATTCTGTCTGGTTTCCAAACCATTCTGAGAGTACAGTCTTTATGTACAGAGCAGCTTGGATGCTGCTCCTGCCTGCTCTGCTTCTGAAACCATCTCTGGAACAATAAAGTCCTTTCTTCCCCTATCAGAAAGACGCATGGCAGTAACCGCTCAGATATTTTGTCATCGAGGCATGTAGTGCTCTACACGCTGACAGTCTTGCAGCATTGGCTGCCCGGATTGCTACAGGAGATGACAAACTGGCAGCACCGAGGCATTCGTAGTGCACAAGGCACAAAACAGAGAACATTTATTGAGGATTAGGAATAATGTCAGGTTTCACCTCAAGCCTCAGCTGGCTCCCGTCCTCAAGCACCCCTTGCTACTGCAGGCATGAACACGGTCAGACAGAGCTCTGCTAATACACCCTGGTGATGGCATGAGTGTGCCCCTCAGCCCTAACCTATGGTCCAGAGCTCCTCTTTGTCCTCCTCCACAAAGAACCAAAGTTGACTGGACCTGTAATTTTGTTTCTATGCTGTACCATTTTCAGTGTCTTTATGACTTTTCTTTCAGTAAAAGAGTTGCAGTCTGTTATAATTTGACTGTTTATCTAATTATATTGCACATACATGACAGGAAAAGCCCAAATACCTGAGGATGTATGGACATGCTTTCAACAAGCAAGATGCCACAGGAAATCTTAGCAAAACCTAAACAGTCATATGCCAGGTTCAGTTAGTGATCCAAGCTCAGTTGTATGGTCTGGAACAAATGTCGTACTGAACACAAAAAGCTTTATAAGCTCTTATCCCTTTTCTGGTATCTACCACAGAATGGCTTTCATTCTCCCCTGACTTACACTGGGTTTACATTACACCTCCATGAACTTCAGCAGCATTTCTCCCTTTTTTTTTCTTCTCTCTGTGCTCCCTGCCCCATCCCCCCCACCCCCACCCCCCCATCAGAAGCAAGCTAAACACAGGTTCCAGGACAGCAGAAACACATACCATTGGCCACCCCAAAACTAGCTCCCTTGCAGGAAAACCAGAACGTCTGTCACGGGCAACACATACCCCAGCAATTTTCCTAGCTTTCAAGGACAAAGAAGTTGTAATATGTCCATTAAGGCAAGCAGATGGCAGCTGCAGCCTTTCATGCAAGGTGAGGGATCAGCACCAAGTCCTGAGCTGCCATGGCTCTGAGTGTCTGCTCAATATGGAAAGCAAGAGCCACATTCAAACGGCCCCTAGAGCTTCTAAATTCAAGGGAACAATGAGCCTTTGAGACTAGCTGAAGCTCGCACTCAAAATCCTCTCTACTCCAAGGGGAGAAAAAGAAACTTCTAAAGAGCAATTCATCTCCTTGTGAAATAGGTGTCTTGGTTGAGAGTGGCTCAGCCATTTCTCTGTCAGCTAGTAAGGGAGCCTGGAGCACTATTAGACATCTAATTTTTAGAGATGGGAGGGTGATTATGCACTTTATAAAGCCTCCTTATAGCCTATTTTTCATGCACAACAGTTGGGTGTAATTGGGATTTATCCTTTTGCTTAGGACAGGAAGGAAGAATTTAATTTACAGAGAAGCAATGAAACTTGGAAATCTTTTTCCTCCTCTGCTGTCTCTGGGAATGACAATCACCCATCACCCTTCTTTGGTAGCAAGAAGCAGGTAAACAATTATATCCCAGGGAAAGAAAGTAACAATCTACACTTGTTTTCTGGAGCTGCTGTCAGCCTTGAGCGAAGGTTCCCTAGATGAAGGAAGAAACCCCACCAAAACACAAAAGAAGAGAAACCTCATCCTCCCTGGATGACAAGTGTGAAGATGGCAGCCTGGGCCATGATCCAAGGAAGTCAAGAACAAGCCCTTCCAGTGACAACTCTTTCCATTTAAATGCCCTGGCTCACTATAAAACCCACTGAGAAATACAAAAGCTGTTGTTTCTGTGCACCTGGGATCTGAGCTACTTAAGCCCAGTACAGAGCAGGAGAAAGAAAAGACTGAGGGACCTGGAAAACCCTTCTTGCATTAGCTTGGCAAGGCTTCTCTAGATCACCATGTAACTACCTGCTCCAAGCACACATCAGCTAAACAGGCAGGTAGGTCCTCTGCAGATGCCGAGAGAGCTAGTGTGGGATGGGTGACGCTCAGCTGACTGGCAGCAGCTGCTTGCCCCAGATAGGGGATGGCCCATTACTCTGCTGGAGTGTGAGAATGATGCACAGGCTGCCCTGGGGATTTTCACTTGTGCAGAATTTGACTTTTCACTTGAGTAGGCTGAACCCTCATTTGTGCAAAGAGAGCCTTGAAAAAGCAGCCTTAAAATTGAGAAAATGTCCCCCTCTGGCTACCGAACAAGATGCGAATGTGACTGCAGAGAAGCAAATCTCTGCAGTGCTTTTATGCTGGCAGAAGATTCATGGATATCTTCTGCCTAGCTTCCCTTCTGCTCTGACCCAGTTCAGCCCTTCAGAAACCTGGTTTTCCAGAAATCCGTAACGCCTTTGAAACCATGTTTTAATACAGAATCCATAGGCACAGAGTCCCAAGTCTTCACTGACTTTGCTAGTTAATGCCTACATCTGGTATCTGTTAATACTCTGCTACCCAAAATTGCCTTGTATGTGACATATGTGCTGCTAAGAAAGGTGATGTGGAAGTTCACCTAACAAGGCACTGGGCAGGACTGGAAGAGACATCATGAAGCTGGTCCCTGTCAGCTACACCATGGTAATGATCTTTCTTGCTGCGTTCCAGGTAGACAAAGCTCATGCTAGCTTGGAAGGTCAACACACTTAGGAGATTCAAGGTGGGAGCCACAAGACCACGTGCCTGGCTGTAGGGCCTCAGTAACAACCGCACATTTGGGTCACGCTAATGACATGCAGTGTGACCACATTTCTGGTTGGTATCAGTCACGTGTAATATTGTGCCTAGCCTCAGCTTGCACTACTGTCCCTTCATGTAATAAGCATCTCTTATAAGACACAAAGGCTGCAGCAGCCTCTTGCTAAGCATACCTTCTACTGATGTGCTAAGTGCATCATGCTGCACGATGGTCTTTGGTGAGGTGGTCCATGCTGGGAATACACACAGACGGTAATACTAAACATCCTTATACTGTCACAGCTTGGACACAAAAGAGATAGGTGAGTAATCACATCCTATCTGGCCTTTGCATTACCAAGTATAGCCTACTGCTGGTGCTGAACAGCAGTAAAAGCAAGCTTCTATCCAACCTGGAGGAAGAGCTTCCAGCTTCATCACAGTCTCAGTATCTGCCTCTTTTTGCTCCCCATTTTCTCTTTCCAAAGTTGGCACCTGAAAGTTTTCTCTGCATTAATTCCAGACATTGTGTAAACACTGTGCTTAGATTTACTGAAATGAGGCTGTTTCAGCCCTAGCTTTCCTCCCAAGTAGATTTCCTGTCTCATAAATTCAAGACACGCACAGTTTAGTTTTGTTAGGAAGGTGGATCTCGACTCGATCCTCCCTTTGAGATGACCTGGAAGACAAAAGGGCAAACGCCATGGGAAAGGGCCTGGAGCTTTCTGGCTACTGCCGGGAAAAGTGGGGGACATCCTGCTATGTGCTGTTCAGGAGGTAATGCCAGTAGTTCAAGTGAGTGTTGCTACATGCCATAAAAAAAAAATCTACAATATTTGAAATCTACCAATCTCTCACTTTTTTTTTCTTCATAACCCCAGAAGATGGGGAACTGTCTTTTCCTACTGAGCAGATCACTGGCATTTTCAGTGGAGAAGCAAGGGATTACTATTTTCTTCTGTTTCCTGGTGCTCAAACTATTTGTGACTCCTTAGAAAGGCGCATGCGTATCAAATGTTCACATGCACTTCTTGTGCCTGCAAGCAGAGAGAGCCCCCTAGGAGCAAAAGAGCTTTTCCTCTCAAGCCTCTAGTCACTAGGACTTCAGATATTTTTTCTGGCAGCTATGTGGACCCCCGGCCTTAATGCAAGAGTGGGTTTTGCTACTGCTGCTGACGGATCTCACTTACCCTGGTGTCTGAAGAAGGGTCTTTACCATAATGTTGGAGTAGGTTTTCATCAAGTTTTCTGCTGTCTGGGACTGCTATGATGAACCTCAGTTCTGGAGGCACTGGGCTGGCTTTGCCTTCCAGTTTATGGAGGGGGCACACAGTATAAACAGAGACCACAGACTGCACATTCAGACTGTAATGAGGGTTTTGCTGCCTTGGCTGTGTTAAGGAAGACTCTCCTGCTTCTCAATTTCCTCTGCCAACAAACCTCTGACAACTATACTGAGCACAAAACAGCCATGCCAACTTGTACTAATCTAGGAGGTTGAATGGTACAGGAAGGATTAAGAAAGAGAAGCAGCTTTTCACTCCCCTCTCTGGTTCTAGGAAAGTTTAATCAATGGCTGGGCACTGCACCCCCTGAAACTGCCTCATGTGTGACAGCAGGAGAATAGTTTGCTGTCTCCTCTCATTTCCTCCCAAACCAGCTCTCCCAGCCCATTTTCTCCCCCTCTTAACAGTTTTAGCAGTGGTGGAAGTTTATGTGGACCATGGACAACACTCTCCCCCCTTGCCTCCCTTCCAGGGTCCAAGTCACGCAGCAGGTGGGTGCTGAGCAGGGGCAGTGTCCACGGCTGTTGGCTGGCTGTACAGGCCAAGGGCTTTCCTGTAAGGGTGTGGAGGCTTTAAGGCCCTGTTAAAATCTCACCAGGCTATCTCTTCTGTCAGGTTTTTTGTTTACATTCGTTCCCAGTCACTGCTCCAACCAGTACCCATCTCATGGCACCTGGTAGTTCTGCATGCCTGTACAATTCCTTCCTTTTTTTGTGTGCTCAAACCATTCACATTCTGGCATGCAGTGCCCTCTTCCCTCCTAGCCAAGACACACAGTGTGTCTTTAATTCAACTTAACTGGCTCAGTCAATAGGTTCCCTGTTTATTTTAATGTTGCTCTATTCCTTTTGAAGGACAGAGGTACCTCAAAGCACAGTCAGCTGCCCTGTCCTGCACCAGTCGTTCCGAGGGGATTTCGCCATGTTGGGAACCCTGAAGGTTGTAGTGCTCTCCTTGCTCGGGGCAGTCCCTTTGGGCATGGACACTTTTCCACCGCTCCTATTCACTTGTCAAGTCACTTTATCCAAACAGTAATTCCTGCCTTTGGTTCAGCCTGTTCTTTTCTTCTTGTGAAGAAACAAAAGGGGACTCTAGGCAGAAAATAAATCTTCCTCTTGTTTTTTTTCCTACTATAGTGCTGCTTTTGAACCAAGCCAAATTGTACACCGAAAACAAAAAATGACAAGAAAGAAGATAATGACAAAATAGTTCACGGCTAAACAAGCTTGGTTTGGGTTTGCCACAGAGAAAACCCATCCATCAGAGACCTCAAAAGCTTTAAGTCCTACTTTATGAGACTGGCAGGGAACTGGAAGCAAAGGAGCAAGGTGATGGAGAAGATGTCCAAGAAAATTGTCCTCTTCTAGCCCCTCCATGAAGGTGGATGTCAGTTTCTGGGTGATGTGGTCATCCACCAGCAGAAAAGTTAATGGGACCCCCAGCATAGGAGAGGGAATAATTGGCAGAAGGGTTCAGTTCCCTGGCTGAGATTTTAATTTTGGGTCAGTCCAAAACTTCCCTAAGAAAACCTTTCAAACAAACACCTTCTGAAACAAGGAACAAATGTGAAAGGATACATTTTTAATTATATGAGACCCAT
Source organism: Falco naumanni (assembly GCF_017639655.2). Taxonomy (NCBI): domain Eukaryota; kingdom Metazoa; phylum Chordata; class Aves; order Falconiformes; family Falconidae; genus Falco; species Falco naumanni. The sequence continues at coordinate 11,854,276 of NC_054060.1, read as the reverse complement.
TGTTCAATTTAAAACTCAGTCACAGCCCTCTGCTTTTTTCTAAAGGAGACCTCAATGGATTCACAAAACTCTGCCCACACCAAAAGGTCTGTTCTCTTCAAACACATGGTGAACCTTGCCTGAAGAACAGAATCACTGCACTTGAAAAACAGCCAAACTTTTTGACCTGAATGTATGTTGTGTATATATATAGCTTTATGTTTACATATACATGAATTTATAAATGGGCTTAGGTGTGGTATTACTTAGGAAGCAACTGTGATGATGTGAAATTGAAAGAGAGAGCAAGATGAAGACAATTAGCCTCCCCAAAATTAGTTTCAGGCTAGGGTCAATGAATGCATATCAATAATCCTTCTGTTACAGCTCAGGTCTCAGGGCGCCACTGAATTACCCCAGCGCAGGCAGACAACAGTCTCTGCCTTCAAGATCTTGCAGTCTAGAAAGTATGCTGGTGACTAAGCCTAGAGAGCAAAAATGCCAATCTGGAGACACCACGGCAATCCTGAATAAAAGCAAGGCTCTTACATAAAATATAAAATGATTCTGTGAGGTATAGCCTGTAAAGGGAAAGAAATTTAACCTTAACATAAGCCACAAACGTTTGGAGAGCCACTGCTGCTAAGCCCAAATCTCCAGTTTGCTAAGCAAAGTCCATATGTCATACCTTCAAAAACGGAAAGCGAGGTATGGAGGAAACCAAAGCAGCAATTAAATGGGAATACAAAGTTTTCTGAGAGGCAAAAAAATTCCTATGTATGAGATGTGGTTGAGGGAAAGTGCCAAAACGTTGTCCAGCATTTGGTGAAGTGTTCTGTAAGGGCAAGAGAAAATGTTTTTCCAGAGGTATGTGGAACAGTTTAAAACCAACAGCACCCACATTTTTGGGGAACAGAAAGGCATCAACACAGATCCCCTTGTAGGCAAAATAAACTGCCTAGCAAAGTGTTTCAAACCTGCAAATACGCTCTGGCATTGACAGAGGAGATGTGGGCTTTAAAATGGATTCTGGAGCACACTACACTGGTATTTTAACTCATACACACAACACTAGCAAGAGAAACCGTGTAAAAGTAGAATTTGTTTTATACTATTGACATAAAAGACCAATTCAAAGGCAAGTAATAATTATGATCTATTTTAACCAAACTATCTTTTAATTCTTCCAATAAGATGGGCAGGTAAATTATCTGGTGGCCGGATCCAGTTACCACTGGAATCAATAGAAAAGATGCCATTTACCACTGGGGTTAGGAACATTAAGCTCGAGTTCTGGTATTAAAACCTAGTTTAGACAAGTAACTGCATGCAAGTCCCGAACAGACAGCAGGGAGAGCTGTGCAAAGGAAGCCTAAATCCCCACAAATTTGTACAGAGCACTCTGCTTTCAGACAGAAGAAGAATTAATTCCATAAGACGATATAGCAAGGAAAATCCTGTTTAGCTTTTACACCCAATATGAGAACTGGATCTAATCATATATAAAATTTGGGTACTGTCACAGAGCAGTCTGCAGATCGTGGTAACTCCATAGCTGCAACTGAAAAGCCAGCACAGCATTAATGCATGTTGATCCACATCATATAAATAAACCACACAAAGGGAACGACGTTCAGGAAAACTAGTCGACAGCTAAGTGTTCAAAACAAAAATTTTCTCTAACATTCGAGGATGAGCATTCCTGCAAATGTGGTTGAAGGAGTCATACTTTAAGTTAGTAGTTTTTAATGGAAGTATACTGGGAAGGTGAGTGGCTACAGCTGATATTCATTCTGGTCGCCAAAGACTGGTCCATGCAGACCCCAGGCGTGTCCAGCTAATGTCTGGGAGCCTCTCGAGCCTCCTATGCAGTACTGAGGATGCTCAAAAGCCACATCAGACATCCTCTCCCCTTCGGCTGTGCACTCTGTGCTTGCTCTCTGAAAGACTCAATGCAATCTTTTTCCTACCGTAAGGATGTTGCAAGAGAATGAAAAGTATAAGCAAGTATTTTGGAGAGCAAGAGAAATAAGGCCCACTGGTTGGTAAGAAAATTAGCAGATGGCTTCTAAACTGAGCTTTAAAAGATATTGAATACAAGTTTTGATATTACAACAAAAAATACAGTGCATTCTTGCACGGTACTGTGAGATTTTTAGGAATGTCAAAATCTGTAGAACTCTGATGAAAATCAGAGTAGAACTCTGATAGCTTGCCAAATTGTCCATGGTATTTCAGAACTTAAAGATGCAAATGGATGAGCGAGGCACCTAATGGAATTCGCAGAAGTGCTTCTTCGTGTCTTTGGGCACTCTGCTGCTTCTGCAAAACGTGGCCTTGAGTCCCTAAAGCAACTTCTGGAAAAGGACATAATTTTATAAGGGAGATAAATCCAATCAGCTATCTGAGTGTCTAATGACCCTGATATCAAATCAGTTTTGAAATATTATTGTTTAATTACACGACAGCACAGATGAGAGAGACGTCTCTGATGGATAATGTACGGAAATCTACAGAGATCTGCAGAAAAAGTCAGCTGTATTTGCAGTTGCTGTTGCAGAACAGAGAGCAATCCAGTTGGAGAATAGAAGAAACTGGAAATAAACTGTGCCAGGATTGAAGAGAAGGTGCCAACCAGAGTATTTGAGTGTCTTCGCTTTCACCAATACACATAATGGAGGCAGGAATAAAGCTTCAGCACTACTCTGAGACTGCAGTATGGGAAAGGTGTTTCCATTTTAAGCATGAGCAAACCCAACTTTCTTGCCTTTGATGCTAGACCATGATCTTGAAGCTGTCAAAACTCTCATTTCAACAACATGTGAACAGATGAGCTGCCACAGAGGATACAGGGAGAGCAGAGGACCTTAGCACCAGGTCAGAAAAGGCTGAGCATAATATTCATAAAGTATGTGGGTTTATGTCAGTTGGATGTGCTTGTTCAAAGTAGGAGGCTGGTGGCAATTGTATGAAACCAGCCAAAACAACATCTGAAGGAAGGTGGCCTGTATGGATTGAGAAGTGGAAAAGGGGCTTGTGTTAGCCAAAGCATCTCTGCTTTCCGGTGTTCTCTGCTGCTCTTAAAGATACCACCTCTGCTTACAAACCTTACCTTCCCTAAAGGAGAACATCTGATGGGGCTAGCAGAAGGAAGGACAAAAGTTTATTAGCTCTTTGAAACAGGGTCGCTAGGGTAAAATGCATTACTTCCCTAACAAATAAGGCAGATGAAGACTGATGGGCACTTGCCCTAATTTCTTCCAGAAGGATGTCACTGTAGGCAGACTGAGCTGGCTGCCACCCAGCTAAGCACCATGCCATGGCAGTGTGATGTCCAGCAGAGGCCAGCTCACCTGAGAACTTATCTTGCTTCTCAGGAAGGTTTTGTAGTCCGCCCTGAACTCGGTGTTGTCTTGGTCAGAGTGGCAATGGTACCTGGGCTAGGTAATTAAGAGTTACTTTGAGTATGTTAGTAAGAGCTGGAAGCACAGCATTGAAGATGAACTGAAATTAAGATCTTGGTTGACTCTCAGATCTTCATGCCTGTAACCCACATGCATGCCTGGATACAGCAAAAGAATGGCCCAAAACAGCATTCACATGCTTCAGAAAGGTGTGAAGGAAGGTACACATGCCCATCGCCATACTGATATGGGAGTAATTGTGCAGATGAAATGGGTACAGCACTGCACGGAGCTGTAGTCTCAAGCACATGCTGGGGTTTGTCTGCAGCATTTGAAAAAGCTGGACAGATTCAGAGCCCGACAATAAGAGCAGTGAAGACCTTTCCATCCTCTGCTAAACATGACTCAGCATTATTGGTGGTGCTGAATCATTTCATGCTGTCCTATGACAGGAAACCATGCAATTGAGACTGGAAGGTAATCTCTGCTATTAGCTAGCATCAAGGTGGGTTTTTTAAGAGGCAAACTGCAGGGAACCTAGGAATCATGAAGAGACAAGGATTTTTCCCTTTCTTTGGCAAAGCAGCTTGTGATCTTGAAGGACACCAGAAAGGGTCAAGATCCCATGGGCTAGCTGGCTAAGCAAAGGGGTGACCCCCTTTCCCTGCTGACATGCAGTGATGGTTGCAGGATAGATCCAGCTCTGTGGTTGATGACCACCCTGGTCTTTGAGAGAAGGCCCGAGTAACAGTGATGAAAGGCTGAGCTGGGAGCCCAGCATCCCCTGCTGTGTCATCTAATGTCGGTGTAGTAGGCAGTATTAGCAGACTAAGTACCCTGCAGTCTGATGGTATTACTTACATATCAATTACTACAAGGCAGCAGGGTATCATTTATACAATAAGTGGTAGACAAAACAGCAGGGTAATATTTAGAGGGCAAATACTATAGAGAGGAAGGCTGCAATTTGTTCCTCAGCAGCAGGATGTTCTGTGCACTCCAAAGTACCAAGCAGGATTAGGGTGACACTTACATGCCAACTACTGTATAAGGACAAGGTATTATTTAAACCCCAGATACAATGGTAGGGAAAGAGTATTATTTACTAACCCGACTGAATGCTACAGCAGCAGTGGCAGTAGCTGCATGGTATAATTTACAACAGAGGAAAAGGCATCATTTGCAGACCGGTTATTACAGAATGGGAGGGTATTCGTTATGGTATAGCACTGAAGTATTACTTTGAAGCCAAGTGCTATAGAGGTACAGGGTATTATTTATACACCAAACACCATAGAAACTATTTTTCTGGGGTAAGTAATAGTGACAGTTAATCATTTATATGAAAGCCATCCTGTAATTTCCAATATGTGAACTACGTGATTATTTCAACCTTGAAACTGTGGTACAGATGATGTAATGTTAATTACACTTAGATCTACGGCTGCTGTACCACAGGACTGCTAAGCTGGAGTAACCTTCTGAAGTCAATAGATTTGTGCCAGCAAAACTACTGAATCTGCCCTGCCCTGTGCAAAGCCTGCGGTGCCCGGGGATTTCCAAGGTTGTGGCGGGGTGTTTATCCCTGACCCTGTGCAGGATCCCAGCGGGAGCAGCGGGTTTTGCTGTGGATTATAGGTTATTCAATCACCAGGAGAGCGGCTGCTCTCCCTGCGGAGGTGTGAATGATGGATGGGAACTCCAGCTGGAAGGGATCAGCACCATCATTTTCAGCTGTTTATCAGCTGCTGGCCTCTGCATCTTCTTTACACACCTTTTTCCTCCAGTCTTTGATCTAACCTCAGTCAGGAGATGTTCCTTGGTTATTTCTTACTAGTTTCCCCTATGGATTTTTTTTTTCCCTGCCAAATTATTCCTATTTAAATTTCTCACTTATTAAGTCAAATCTGTAACTCCTGCAGCCATCACAGAAGATTCCTTCTGTCCTTCAGTGGTTTTCTACAGTACTGCTAATAAAGTGTCCCAGTTCTCTGCCCAGTGCTAACCAAGGGCATTGGAGAAGCCAAAGGCACATGGAAATTGCCAGACCAGATGAAACCAATGGTGTGTTCAGGCCAGTATCCTGTCTTGGACAAGACCTATATCACCAGCTTCAGAGAAAAGTTCCCATCATCAAAAAATAGGGAATAAGTTGCTGAGGAGGAAGTTTCTTTTTAACACTAGACATTTAGTGGTTACCTTATGCCTTGAAGCATAAGTATTTACATTCCGTATTCTCCCACTAATGTAAGCTAGGTTTATTTGGCATGGCTTAATAGACAGTTTTACTCCTGTCAGGCCTAACCCTTGAGCACTCTCCTGCCAGAAGATATTTCCTTTTCTGATCACTTTGTCCCTACAATACAACATGGTCGCTCTTGCAAATGCCCTTTTTCTTGCGTTGCCTGATGTGGCCTCTGTTGAAGCGAGTGCCTTTCCTCTGGGAACTGCCCTACCCGTTGCTGGGCACGGAGGAAGGCTGGCTTCAGCTCTTCCCACCCTTGTGCAGCACCAATGTGTGTCAGAAGGTCCTTGGCTCCCAGGTAGTTCCCTGGTAACATGGTGGAAACCAGGACTGTCTCCGTGTTCAAGGTTCCTGCAGTACCTCACTAGCTGTCGCAGCAAGTACTGCTGCCAGGTCAAACAGCACAGACCTGTCTTTCCTGGGACAACCCGTCACCCAGGTTCTTCACAGCAATCACTGCTCCTTTCCATCATAAGCCTCCACATTCTCAGGACACAGTGACAACCTGGGGGAATGGAGCCGTGAGGTAGGACTCTTCATCTGAGTTAATTTTGTGTCTCTCCCAAATTTTCCCCTACTTCAGCTGATCCACTCTCTCTGGCTCACACTGGGGTTTGTAGAAAAGCCGTGCATTGCCATGCCTTGGTTGACATAAAGAGTAACTACAAAGGTGAAACCCGGATGATTACACTTGTCAGAGGTCTTCTGTTTCCCTGCTTTCATCTCTTGCTCTCTTCTCTCAGCAGAGTCCTTTCTGTGGCCTCAGCTCTGTTCTTTCCCCGTGGCTCCCAAGCCCAGTGAGGTTACATCCTCAGCCAGCATCAGGGAAAGGCAGAATCATGGAAACCCGCAGGCAAAGCCGGCTCCCAGGTTGCTTCCATGCAGCTTACACAGCAGGAACAGGGACCTAGTGGCTTCTGGACTTGGCTGCATGGCCAGCGTGCTCAAGTCCCATCATCTCCCTTATCCTTACTTGGTTGTCGGGGCAGTGACACAGCTCTAGCTGCCTCTGTCAATGGGCTGAAGCTATTGGGAGCATTAGATCACTGAAGCCGACTGCACAGCGGCTGGGCTTGTAAAGCAGGGGAAGGAAATTGGAGCATGGTGGTCCACAGGGCTGCTACTTAACACCTCAGGGCATTTCAACAGCTAAAGCACACAGAGGCTCTTGGGGTACCCAAGCTGAACGATTCTGGTGTTTCTCATCCTTCCCCCCACGCTTCTGCTCTCTGGAATGTACAGAGCAATCACTGAGGAGGGGGAATATCATGCAAGGGAGAAATGGAAATTTTTCTTAAAAAGGGAAAGCCCAACGCAAAGCTCATGGAGGAAAAAAATCTCGTGTGAAGCGTCTCAAAAAAGGCTGCGCGGGCAGCACGACAAAACCCCCTGCCTATTCATCAGGCCAACAAAAAGCTTCTTTAGATTTATACTGTGAGTCCATTGAGAGGGAGGGGAGGGGAGGCAGCGCTCACACACCCACCCTTGTGCACACAGGCAGAGCCCGCAGACCTGCCCCGCACACACAGGCTGAGCTGTTCGGCCCTCTCACAAGGAAGCACTGAGTTTTTAAAAGTAAACTGTAAGGTTTCCGTTGTTGCACTGGGCTCAAGTATTTTTTTTTTAAATATATAACAGCTCCCTCTCTTTGCCGTCTCTCTCTCTCTCTCACTCTTTAAACAGCCCCGGCTGCTCTGGGCTGCTCAGCAGCCGTCGCGCGCTGGCTCCGTATGTGGTCCAGCCCCGCTATGAACACTGCTTTTGTTGCTGCTGCTGGGAAGCTGCCTGAGAGCAGCACACACAGCCCAGCTTGTTTCACACGTGGAGGCTGCAGTGGGTTCGGGGAGGGGGGCATAAAGGAGGAGGAGGAGGAGGAAGACAGCAGTTTGGGGAAGGTTGTCTTGTGGTAGAGCAGCCGTCCCACCACTGGTGGGGGAAAGGGGGAAGCAAGGAGGCGGAGGAGGGTGGTGGTGGAAAAGATGTCTCAGGCAGCTAAGAAAGGTCCCGTTGATTTTTACAATGGGATCAGTTGGCCCCCTAACCAGCCCGCGTTTCTGCCCAGTGTAAGCCAGCATGGAAAGGCAACAAAGTCACTGGATCTATGCAACTTACAGAGTTTGCAGAGGATCTGCCTCAGAGAGGGAAGAGGAAAGAAAAGATCGATAATGAAGTGGATTTTAGAGTCCTCAGGGTTTCTGACCATTATGCACATCCCTGGGTGATACCAGAGCACTGAATAACAATCTGGTCTCTCTTTTCATTTACACATTCATTCATTCATTCATTTCTGTCTTTGAAGTGATACCATCCATCCTCTTCTTCTCTAAAACCCTTAATGTTCCTCACTAATTAGATAGTATTTTACTGTGATGAGCTGCTGTTTGCTCTGACAGTGCTAAGTCCACTGAACTTTATTAATAACCCCTTTCCTTAGCAAGTTTTTCCCTCCGTCTCTTTCACTCCCTCAATTTCCTATCTCATCAGCTCTCTTCACCCATCCATCCTCCAGTCCTTGTGATGCTGTCAAACCCTGCTACTGTACACGGAGGTGATTATAGGAAACATTAAACAGCAGCTCAAGTGGAACAGATGGAGTCTTCCCCCAAAGACCGTTCAGGCTGCTGAGAGCGCTCAGCCAGCACAGGTACATCTCCAGCCCACACCCTCTGCCCCATCCAGCGATGGAGGGAGGCGATGCCTCCCCTTTCTTCACTCCGACAGCAACTCAAAACATCTCAGAAAGGGGCAGCATCTCCCCTTTAACCTGTCAGGCAGATACAGTCTCTTGAAGCCAGAAGGAAAATATAACGTCAAACAACCAAAGCAAAGAAACAAATAGGTTCCAAAAGCACATGGAATTGCCCTCCTTTGCAAGATCAGAAAACCCACCAAACTCAGTCCCCAGACCACCGGCCCCTCTGCCCAGCCAACATCCTTTATCGGGAGCTTATAGACAAAACCCAAAGTAGCGAGGAATGCTAAGAGATTCCTCTCTCCCAACTATTTCGTTGTGGGATGTTATCCCCTTTCCACATCTGGCAAACTTATTTTAGAAAGCTAGGAAAGCTTTTCAAACTGAAGTTTTTTGGCTAGACGACTCAAAAGGGAAAGGTTAAAATTTATGCTTTCTGCAGAGGATTACTTAGCACAAGGTTTAAATCAAGAGCCTTAAAAAGTAGCATATGAACGAAAAGAAGAAATTTCTGATAGATTCCGAAAAATAAAATCTTATTTTTTGCTCTGCCCATTTCTGGAGAAGAGCTCAGCTCTCTGAAAACTATTGCTAAAAATATGCTTCATCTGTGAACGGATTCGGAAAGAGGGCAGGTACTGAGTAACGCCCGAAGCAGCTAAATGGAAATAACGCAGGAGACGCTGCCAACCACCAGTCCCTGCCATCTTCACGCAAAGGGAGCGTGCTGTCAAACCCTCCGGCATCCAGGCTCTCTTCACTCTCTTTCTGAACTTGTCAGCCCCTACAGAGCTTAACGCCCCTCTAGCTCAGAGATCGCCCTTTGCCTTCCCTGTAGCAAAGCAATGACACCGATCAAAGCAATAATCGTGAGAGACACTGCAGCCGTTTGGGACGCTTGCAACAAACCAGCACGACAGCAGCCTCCTTCCCCAGTGCTCAGAAGCAGGATCAGACACATCTCCAGTGCTTGATCAGTAGCTGAAATCCATCACAAAGAAACACCGATGGGTCAGAGTGTCTTTTGGGGAGGGAGAATGGGGGTAACCCTGTCTCTGCTCTCCTGCTTCGTGGTTTTGACTATAGGATCTCTTAAGCCGGGGGTTTGCTTTCCCTCCCTTCCCCAGCCAACTGATAAAGTTGACACATAGTTGTTGCCTCTGGATATAGGTTCTCTCCCCATAACCGGTGGGTTGTCGCTGGGGACCATCGCCCTGAGAGGCACTCGGGGCACAGGCTCCCCTCTCACAGCAGTGCTGCTGGCAGAAGGGAAACTGTGGAGAAGCTTGGGCTCAGTTTACAACTTTTCTCACATTTCTCTGCTGGTTGCTCACCAGGGAAACAACCAATCCACTGACTGAGAGCCTGCATCTTTAGAGCACTGAGGAAAGAAGTAGAAAAGTTAAGGAAAAGATACCAAAGAGAGAGGAGGGAGGAAAGTGCAGTATGTTACCTTTAACAGTTCAGTGCAGTGCTTCCAGAAGCTAAGTCCCATACACCTGGCAGACAAATGAGGTGTTTTTCGGTGTTCAAGAAGGAAAGAGCTTGCCACTTCTTGCTATTACTGTATGTCTTCTTCACAATCTCCAGATGAGTTTTCCTGCCTTTCCTTTTTTTTTTTCCTTCCCTGGTTCCCCAGAAGAAATCAAAATTCCCTGTGTGGTATTTCAGGTCCTTTCAGGCAGTGGCAGCAGCAGCAGGCTTGAAGAGTAAGTACTGTGTGTGAATGGCAAAAAAGAAAGAGAGGGTTTCAGACCACATTAGCTGCCACTGGCTGCAAGAGAGACCATCAAACTCCTGTCAGCCTCCTTAGATACCTCTTGAAGAGCTGGCAAACTAAGTGTATTGGATCCTCCTCTGGATTTTAGAGTAAAGGTAGGCAGGCATCCAGGGGGCAGGGGGAAATAGGAGGGCTTATGGACAGAAAAGGAAGCCCAGCCTCTTGGAAAGAAGCAAAAAAAAAAACCCAACCACCCAACCCAGAAAAGAAAAGAAAGGGGGAAAAAAAAGCATTACCAAAAAAAAATAAAATACTGTAAATGGAGAAAGCTGAATGGGGAGGGGGGGATTAAATTTAGCCCTCTGGTTTGGAAGCAAACTGGCTGGAGCACCACAAGTGGTTGAGAGAGAAGAAATAGTTTGTGTAATGAAAAGAGAACATGGTTTATGCAAACTAAAATAAGATGAAGCTAATTAAGGAACCTGAGCAAAGTATGTGCGTCTGCGATGCAGTCAACATCACTGCAGTCTGAGTAGAAACAACCAAATCTAGGAAATCCAAAGAGAGGAGCAAACAAGAAAGTTTAGGAAACTCTCTTACAGGGCTCCACTAGCTGCTGTAGAGGAGGAGGCAGGTGATAGCAGTGGAGCTGGGTAGGGATGTTCAGTATTAGGAAATGGAAAGCACCTGGAGCATCAGTAACTGATAAGTGCTATAAAGGCAGAGAAAGAAAGTTGTTGAGAGTAGATGTGTCTAAAAAAGCTGTTTGGGGTGAAATGGGAAGAAACACGGAGCCTGTAAGCACCTAGTGATGATGGACACTGAAGTAACCTCTCCAAATTTTGGAGGATGATCCCGTAACTGAGTTCTTGGTAGTTCTGGTGCTGTAATGTATTTTGATTATTTTTTTATTCCTACCGTGGGGGATGCTGGTACCTTTGAGTGCGAGGAAAGGCTGTGTTTGGGGAGGAGGGAATGGGTCTCTCGCTGCAGGCCCACACCTAAGCTTGTGAAAGGCTAGGATGATGGCTGGGAGGAGGTGGGAAGCTGCAGAGACTCTCACAGGTGAGAAAACCTCTTCTGGCTGAAAAACCTGTTGTACCTCAGTGGGGAAACATGAGGGTGGACAAAGATCTTGGGTTTGAAGTTGCTCAGGCTTGCAAGAAGACCGTAGCTTAGGCTGAGACTGTCCACACTGTGACTTGGTCTCTTTGCTTCCCTGTTCATTGCTATTTTGGCTGCTAAGAGATCTCCAAGAGATCACGGTGTGGTGATCCTGAGTGCAGAAATGCAACGGTATGATGCAGGCTGGGTAGTAACAACTCCTTACAGCTCTTTGGTGAAGGTGCCTCTGCTGCAGGAGAGTCAGTATCTCCAGCCTAAGAGAAAGTCTTTTTGCAGGTTGTGATGTGGATTACCAGAGAGAAGAGCAGGAGACGAAGAGATGAATAAGTTTGTAGGTCAAATTATATCAGGTCTTAACAGCCTACTTTCTGCATTGCTGTTCCTGTGGGAAAGAAGGAAAAGTTTTAAAAGCCCTTAGTTCTTAAAGAGGTTTTAAAAGGTGGGAAGCCCTCTGGATTTAAGAAAGAAAAAGCTGTTTTTCCTAACATGGAAGAGAGCATCGCCAGCCTGGAGTAAATGTAAAATTCAAAACTGAGTGCAGAGAAGTCCTCCTTATGAGCCTTCTTGTCCTCCTTGGTCATCCCAAACCACACACCTGTCCTCAGTCTCTTTCCTTCCAGCTCTTTTTTTAGTACAGTTTTTAACATCTGCACTTCTCTTTCTGTTCCCAGCACTTTCCTTTGCTTTCTGGTTTATGACATAATAGTTTCTCCTTTCTCTGTGAATTGCTTGGACCCCATGTCTCATTTCAAAGCATGCTTCCTTGACTGTCTCACTTTTACACCTGAAGCTTATAATGTTTTTGCAGTGTTCATGTCCTCTCGTGAGAGGGTACTAACGGGTAATGCTCCCAGATCAAAGACTTGCTTCTTCCCATAAGTACCTTATTCTGCCTTAGAGATTCAAGACCAGATCTGGATTGTCAGTCTTCCCCTCATATCATCCCTTTTTTTTTCAGCAGTGAAGCACCAGATACTAACAGTAAAACTTTCCAGGTGCCCTTATGTCAAAAGTCAAAGGGCAGTGAGGGAAAGCTTTGCAGCCATTAGAGAGGACAGTACATTTACAGCCCCATCTGAAACCGCTGGACTTTATTTGCCCACCTCACACACCTTTTAGTGTGTAAGAGTACTGCTGGTCCGTAACAACTTTAATTCTCCATCTGCTGAGGTCAGGCAGGGCCTTCCCACCTACTTGAAGGGCATCACATCCATCCCAGGGCTGCCACCACCCCCAGCTGCTGGGTGGGCTGGGACAGACAGAACCACGCAGGCTGCAGTGGAGCATCACCTGCCACCCCGCCTTGCTAGCTGGGGTGTCTCTGCACCAGGCAGCACGGTGTAGCAGTAGCAATGAGAGGGGACAGGCAGTACACACTCCAGATGCGGCACGACAGCTCGTGCTTTAGGCAGGACTCGGCATTTCCAGCTGGGGATAAAAAGCACATAGGCAGGAGCTATAAAATGTGACCTGACTGATTTTGTTCAGACTCATGTATGTGAGACTCTGAAACACCTCACGCCCAACCACAGCCCTTTCTCCCCGTAACATAAAGACCTTTTGGGTAATGTATATGTTTAGTTGTTTTGCTGTGGAATAACTGTGAGCCCTGTGTACCCTCTGCTGCTACTGTGGTTTGGGGAAGAAAACCCCATCTAAACCTTTGGTTAGCTTAAACCAGGGAACAGAGAAAATTCCATTTCAGAGATGACTAGTTAGGAAAATGTGATGCTCCACACAACGTAGTTTCTTAGCAACTTCAGGAAAAGGGTAGAAACTGCTCAGTACCTGCTGGCTGTCCCAGTTTTTTGTCTGCATCAGGAATGATTGGAAAAACAGCTAAATACGTTCAGAGAAATTGTGATTCATAAACTGCTCTTGTGTTTGTTTGGTTTTTTTAAGCTGAGGAGAAGCCAGGTAAAAAAAAGTCACATATATGGATTTTGTTTTTTGTTCAGAGTAGGGGAGCAACGATTCAGAGCTCTTTGAAATACAGGTAACACATTGCAAAAGTGCTTACAGTGAGGTAAGATTTTTACATGTCATTATAAAGTTCCAAGGAGGCTTATGTCTGTTCCCAGTGAAGTTCAGCCTTCAGGGAGTGCAAATATTTGAACAGAGGACAAACCTTTTGGCCAAAGAAGAGTGGGTAACACTTTTGCCATGAAAACTATTGAATATCCAGAATTTGTATGGTGGAAGCAGTCACTGGATGTAGTTAGGCAGAAAAGGAGAAAAATACCAGACAGAAGAAGATTATATCAGTTAAGGTGATAGTTGCTTGCTGTTTTCCAGGAGCAATGAAAGGCAGGCTTGGGTGGCTTTCCAGCCGAGAGAGAGAGGGAAAAAAAAAATAGAACAAATAGTAGAATAAAGAATAAAAATGTCAAACTGCTTTTAAAATTGTGCAAATCAAACCACTCACTGTTGCTCCTTTGCTGCAGCTACCAGTGCAGCCATCTCACAGCTCTCAGCTCAAACCCTTGTCTTACTGTCAGGATGAAAAGGAAGATTTTGTGTCCCTAGAACACTTGTGTCCTATTAAAAGTTAATTAGGCATTCAAGAAAAGAACAGCAGAGACATGAGAAGGGGGTACGAGATCCCAGCTACTCTGTGCAAAGGTAGCTGAGCGGGCTGGTGCATAATTTAAGTCTGTGACCTGTGTTCAGGAAAAGGCACTGGAAATCGAGGGGCACCCCAGGAGCTTTGGGCTTGTGCCCAGAAAGTACTGTCATACTTTTACAGTCAGTGTCTGAGGAGTTCAAAACACATTACAACAGACATTTTTTTCCGTCACAGGTTCCTTTAGGTAACAGTACTTGAGGTCTCACTGCCCTGTGGTGCTCCTAAAGCCCTGGCACCGCGTGGAACTGAGGCAGGCAGAGGCAAGGTGACTTGCTCAAGGCTATGGGTGAAGCCAGTGTCAGAGCTAGAACATCCCTGTTCCCAGCCCTATTCCCTCTTTCAAAGGCAGAGCCAGCAAAGGCCCTGACCAGCTGCAGCAACTCAGGAGTGGGTTTGCCTGCACTGCTGACCTTTCTTTTCTGAGGCAGTGATGGGCAGCCATGCTCTGCAAGGGTGAGGCTGCCCCTTAGAAGCCTCTGCTGTGCTTTGATGCAGGTGGGAAATGGGATGCAGGTCCCAACCTACCTGCCAGCCCGGAGCTCACCTCCCAGCAGCAGCGGCTGGGAAGCAGGGAGTGGAGGAAGCAGGCTGACGGTCTCCACACCTCCCACAGCAGGAGCGAGACAAGCACCACCAAAGCGAGCTGACTGATGAGAGAAATGAGAGACTAATTGAGAGGGTGGGGAAAGTGCTGAGATGGCCCGTTTTCTGCGTTTCTGCTCAGGTGCTCGACACTTCACATCCTTTCCGGCTTTCGGCTTGAGTGTGCGGGTGTGGATGGGAGAGAAAGGCTGAGGGTTTAGGCACTGACATGTGCACTCACACATGTACATACGTCCATTTGGACGGCTCATTACTGCTTACAGCCCAGACTATGCACACAGCCCTCACTGTATGGGTACTGCAGCTTCCTCTTGCTTACTCGGGGTCTGGCTTGGGTGTTCTGGTGGTGAAACTCCTGCACCGGGAGGAAACCCTCCAAAGCTGGTGCTGAGGCTGCATCAGCGAGGATTATCCTCAGTATTTCATGGGCAAAGCCTGAACAGCTGTTGCCCAAGTGCTGCTGTCAGGGTGCCTCAACGTCAGCTTTGACTCTCACGTTTGGGTCTTGCACTTCTCCAAGCCAAGATCCCAGGATGGGGAAATATGGTGTGATGCTGAAGTGTCTATGTGCCTGCAGAACCCCTGTTGCTGGGTCCTGGGTGGGGGTTGTATGGTCTTACTTTGGGGTCCCACTGGAGGGATGGGAAGAGACAGTGCTGAAATCCCTCTAACTAAAAGCTAGGAGGGGTCTGAAACCTCCCAGGAGAGGCTTTACCCACTGAGATGTTATCCATTGGAGAGGACTGAAAAGAAATGTGTCAACATCTGGGGGTAAAAAGGACATGGAGGAATCTCCCCCCCCCCAAACACAGCACCTGTGACCCTTTATTTCAGAGTGAATATCAGCCTTGTTGGTATAGGTGGAAAACTCACCCCATATTTAAAAAGCAAACCCCATACACACACAAAACTTCTCCCAGCCCTGTTTGCATCCCAGATTGGAAACGGTGCCCTTCCTGAACCTCCTGCACTGGACAATGTACTTATTCAACCTGCAGCAACCAGGACGCTCCAGCTCCTGCTGAATGAGCTGCCTTCTGCTCGCAGTGGCTGTCCCTGCGCCGGCAGACGTAAACACTGGGGCTCGCCCCCACCCCAGTATTGTGGCTTGTTCATCACCCGATAAAAATAGAAGCCCAGGCCAGCGGCTGGGATGGTGCGCACAGAATGACATTTGTTTGGCAGTGGATTTTGTAGGAAATATTTTCTTCTTTTTGCTTCTCCTGTCCTCTTGGTGTCTTTCCGATTGCACAACAAGGCTGTACGGAGGGAGCGGGGACAGATACCTCCAGTCAGACGTTCAGTGTTGGGCAGCACAGGCTCGCCTGGGTGAGGGCCCTTGTGCTTGTCCTGGCTGCCCAGCATCTCATCTCCAACCTGGGATGGCCATAGGCAGGGTGTGAAGGGAGTGTCTGGGGGAATGGGCTTCACTAGCTTAAACATGTGCAGTGCCAGGGCTTATGCTGCCATTTGGGCTGGGGCTTGGCAACAGAGGGGGTGGCTGGTGCCCTGGGGATGCTCATCCCTCTGAGCTCATGGAGGGCACCCCAGGGAAACTGCCTCTTGCAGTTGGCTGGAGCTTTTGGGGTGCAGGGAAGGGCTGACAGCTCCTTGGTGAGGGGAGTGGTGAGGATGCAGCCTGGAGTGGCAGGGCTGCACAGGGCTGTTAATCATAGAATCACAAAATCATTTAGGTTGGAAAAGACCTTTAAGATCATTGAGTCCAATCATTAACCCAGCACTGCCAAGTCCACCACTAATCCATGTCCCTAAGCACCACATCTATGCGTCGTCGTCTTTTAAACACCTCCAGGGATGGTGACTCAGCCACCTCCCTGGGCAGCCTGTCCCAGTGCTTGACCACCCCTTCAGTGAAGAAATTTTTCCTAATCCCCAATCTAAGCCTCCCCTGGCACAACTTGAGGCCATTTCTTCTTGTCTTATCACTTGTGACCTGGGAGAAGAGACCGACCCCCCTCGCTGCAGCCCCTTGCAGCAGCTGTGGGGAGCGATGAGGTCCCCCCTGAGCCCCCTCCTCTCCAGGCTGAACCCCCCCAGCCCCCCCAGCCGCTCCCCATGGTTCTTGTGCCCCAGCCCCTTCCCCAGCCCCTGCCCGGCTCTGGACACGCTGCAGCCCTTCAGTGTCCCCCCTGCAGTGAGGGCCCAGCGC
Organism: Falco naumanni; assembly: GCF_017639655.2. NCBI lineage: Eukaryota > Metazoa > Chordata > Aves > Falconiformes > Falconidae > Falco > Falco naumanni. Next base: position 11,837,712 of record NC_054060.1, on the reverse strand, counting down.
TGACCCCAGGATTCGAGGGGCGGCCGCACCAGTGCCCAGCGCAGGGGGACGGTCACTGCCCCGGCCCCGCTGGCCACGCTGTGTCTGACACAAGCCGGGCGCTGCTGGCCTCCTCGGCCACCCGGGCACACGGGGGGCTCACGCCCAGCCAGCCCAGGCTGCAGCGCTGTGTGGGGCTGGTGTGACCCACGGGCAGGGCCCGGCTGAACCTCACACAACCGGGCCCGGCGGCCCGGCCCCTCTGCAGAGCCCCCTGCCCCCCAGCACGGCAGCGCTCCCTGAGGGTGCGCTCTGTCCCCTTGGCCACATCTTCCTTCTGTCCCTCCTTGTGGATGGGCGTCACATCTGGTAACTCTGCTGGGACCTCCCCAGGTGGCCAGGGCTGCTGGTCAGTGATGGAGAGCGGCTCGGGGAGCGTTTCCCCCAGATCCCTCAGCACCCTGCGGTGGATCCCGTCTGGCCCCATAGACCTGTGTGTGTCCGAGTGCTGCAGCAGTTGCTGACCATTTCCCCTTGGGTTATGGGGGCTTCATTCCGCTCCCCGTCCCTGTCTTCCAGCTCAGGGGGCTGCGTACCCAGAGGACAACTGGTCTTGCTATTAAAAACTGAAGGGAAGAAGGCATTCAGTACCTCAGCCTTTTCCTCACCCCTTGTCACGATGTTTCCTCCCACATCCAGTAAAGGATGGAGGTTCTCCTTAGCCCTCCTTTTGTTGTTAATGTATTTATAGAAACATTTTTTACTTTTTTTTTTTTATGGCAGCAGCCAGATTAAGTTCTAGTTGGGCTTTGGCCCTTCTAATTTTCTCCCTGCATAAGCTCACAACATCCTTGTAGTCCTCCTGAGTTCCCTGCCCCTTCTTCGGCTGAGATGTGACTGCTCGGCCCGTCAAGCTCCATCCACAGTGCCTCCACTGCACAAGGGACCTGCTGTCCTTCTTGCTGTGCAGCTCCATGTTCAGAGTGTACGGTACGTGTCCAGCCTTCCCAGCCATTCCCAGGTGATGGTGAAACAGCTTTTGTCCAGGAGGTATGGTGTGGATGCTCCCTTGGCCAGGGCAGTGCTGTGTGCATCTCCCTGCCCATGCACACTCCCCTTGCACCCTGCTTGCCTTCGAACACAAATCTCAGTTCTCGCTTCCTCCTTTTTTACCCTTTTGCACACATGCATGCCCTCATCTCACCTTATAACCAGCTGCTTGGACTGAACCTAACTTTCCCCCCTCCCAGCGTCCCTGATGAAGCCTTGCAGGCTCAGCAAGGAAACATGGGGGTGGGCACCACGCAGAATATTTATACAATGAATGAATGAAAACAGTGCTAATTTTATGTTCCTCCCAGCCTGGGATGGAGCAACACAGGAATACAGCACCTTTTGTACAGTCATAGGACATCTCCTCTGTTTGCTTTTCCCCCAGAATGCCTCTTCTCGCCCTGCGCAGTATAAACATATTGCTGTTGACCTTGGAAGCTGGCAGAGAGATTACGTCAAGCCTGTCAGGTTTGCTGGGCTGGATATTTACGGTCTCGCACTCTTTTACTTTGGCTACAGAGGTGATGTACACTGCGCACGCTCAGCCATGTGCTGGGCTCCGAAGCAGGGTTGGCTGCCTCTCCCTGCACGCCGACATGGCAGCGGGGAAGCCTGGGGGTCTCCCTGACCCCCAGTGAAACTGGCTGCGCAGGGTAAATTCTGCAGAGAGTTTCTCCTTTTGCTTTGTTTGGGTTTTTTTGTCGAACAAGGTTTTTGTGGTGTTTGTTTTATTTCAGTGAAATGTGTTTGCTTGTCTGAGCTTGGTGAGGAAGAGGAGGTGAGAGGATGCAGGAGTGCAAAGAACAGGCAGCAAATATTGTCCGGCAGCAGGTGTAGCTCCTTCTGCCTTCTTCAAAAAGCTTCTCTGCAAAAGAAGCGCTGGTGGCCTGTGTCAGGCTCTTCAGCTGCTTTGGAGGTGGGAGAGGTTGCTGGAAAGGCTTTTGACATGAGCATACCAATGCTCCTCCACAAAGAAATATTTTAGCTGATTTGTCAGTAGTGAAAAGGAAGCTCAGCAAAACCAGCGATGGCCTGCCACTGCGGAAGGGGCTGCTCGGCAGCGCTGGGTATGACTTGTCCTCTGGCCGGTGTTGCTGAGAAACAGGAGGAATGAACCTGTGCATCTCAGTGCTGAGAGGTGCATGAGGTGCTCCTCACCCAGAGTCACTTATTTCTGGGAGGCGAAAGGCTTCCTCCTAGGCACTAGAAGGAACATCTTATGTATCTCCCACTCAGAAGGTCATGGATATTGTGCTGGCTGCTTTAAAATCCCTGCAGAGGACTAGGCCAAGACACGCAGCTGCAAAGAGCTTTCCACTTTCCAGGAATCCTCCAGGCTGAGCAGCTTCAGCTGACAAATGAGGGGATCTCAGACATACTCGGCTCTGCTGGCATGAAACAGCCCAGAGGTCATTTTTTAAGCAGAAAGTCCAAGAACATTCACAGCAGGCAGTGGGCTTTTCTTACTGTAGTTAAATGGGTTTTCAGTCCTTCAGTAAGAGGTGTACACTCATCTTTTGGAGGTCAGCCTTTTCTGTCCTCCATTAACACAAGAAGCCCCTTGAGCCTTTTAACCGTCTCAGTCTTGCCCTGGAGTATTCATTTTCCCTTCCCCGTTTACGTCTCGTTTCCTAATTTGCAAGTGAAATAAGTTTCATGCTGGTAGACAAGAAAATATTGTTAAAAAGTCAATCTCAAAACCAAAATCCCACTCAAAGCTTCACACTTTGACAGTAATATTTATACGGACCTGCATATGACAGATGTGGATTTAAGATCACCACTAGACGCCATCTGCCATCAGCCCTTTTCCCATGGGAGCAGTCAGAGCTCAGTAGCAGACTTATATGGAAGGAGAAGAGTGTCAGGGGCTTCTCCAGGCACGACACATGGAGACCTTGATAAATTATCCAGCCCCAGGGTTGACAGTGAGTTGGCAACTTGTTCCTTCCACTTATTTTACATTTATTATTAGTCTTTCTCTTTCTTGGTTTATTTACCCACAAGACCTCAGCCTCTGGTTTCAGCCTTTCAATCCTTCTTTTTCAGTCTTCAGCAAACGTATCTTTTTGTTTGCCGCAGAAGAGAGCATGTTTCTCTGTCTGTGTTGTAGGGTGGGTAGGTGGAGCTGGAGTTTTAATTCAGAAGGCCAAGGAATATCCTCAGGGTTACTCCTGATAGCACACCTCATCTTTTTCTGCCAGTGCAAGATGTAGTCTGCCTCATTTTTTAGCTCTGACAGGGGGAGATCAAACTTTGCACTAAAAACCCCCATGGCTGGAGAACAGGTTGTGACCCTCCCATCCTTCCCTCGGCACTGGAGCAGCTCTCTGAGGAGCATCCAGAGTTATGAGAGATGCTCATATGGTTCTCCATCACCAAAGACACCTCCATACGGCCTCCTCCTTTTCCTTAGCTCCTTGCAGCTGAGCCCTTCACCACATGTTGATGTCTGTCTGTGCCCTCTGCTGAGTTTCTAGTCTGATGATATGAATGGTAGATGTTTGAACCTGGGCTGAGGCATATGTGGTGTGGCTGGTAAGAAAAGCTTGTCTTGGCTTATGCTTGTGTTAGGAGAGAACATCTTGAACTGCCCTACATTTTTGCATCTGTGCTGGGGTATAGATCCACACTCACTGCCAAATACTGAACCAAGCTAGGATGCAGGGGAGAAGTCCTCAGGACACCTTCCCAGCAGTCTGTATGCTTCTACTTTACTGATTGCTGTTGCTTTCTTAAAAACCCAGATGCGAATGTGCTCAGAGCTCTTAACAGGTCTGTCTTTGATAACTGGTGCTTCCTGGCATCTGTACTTTTATGTGCATCCCTCACTGGTCTGCAAAATTGTGGCTGCACCTCCAGGAGGCATTTCTGTGGGCTCTCCAGAGGTTCCTGGTGCCTGAAGCTGAGTCAGGGTTGGACAGGTCCACCTAAGGGGATGCTACAATGGAAAACAAAGGACTAAAGTCCAAATCCCCCCCCCTCCCCCCCGCCCCCATTCAACAGAGAAGCTCTGCAGATCAAGGGCTCGCTGAAAATATTATTCCTCGGCTGGGATGCAAAGATCTCAGTGTCAATATTTGTGAAGTAGGAAGGGCCCTGCCAGCTGCAGCATTTCCAGAAACAAGTCTCTGTGCGCAGAGCTGGGGCAGCTGCTTGGGGCTCAGCCTGGGACACCTGGGACTGGGGCTGCTGCAGGATCCCCCACCTGGATCTGCTCCATGAAGCTGGCGAGGTGAAGGTGGGATGGCTCTATTCACAGCCCTAAGCTGCCCCTTTGAGGTTTGTGTGAGATTTATACGGTTCTTCAGAGAAGCAGACAGCAAGCGTTGCTTTGATGCTGTGGTGTTTCTGCTTTGGCAAAATGCAGAAGTGAACTGGTTTTGATACGGCGTCAGAGTTGCCTGAGGGCATGGGGGAAGAGTCTTGATGTCTGCAAAGGGATAATATTGCTCTGGTGCAGTCACTCCATCAAAACGCTGCTTCCTTGGAGGGGCGAGTTAACAGTGACGTGAATCTCACAGCCCTGAAATGGGTGTGTGCAGGCAAGAAGCTGAGCCTTGATGTAATGATGCTGATGGCAGGCTGCAACAGTAACGTCACTGTCCCCAGGAGGGGACCAGCCACCTCAGAAAGAACGGGCTAGGAGCCTGAACCTGACATAATGCCAGGACCCTTCAGATGAGTGAGTAACAGACCTGGCACGGTTACCAGATGAAGACTGGCTGCTCCCATAGCATATAAACTCGACCTCCTTCCCTTCTTTCTTTCTTCTTTGTGGTGTTTCAAGTAAGTCCCAAATATGGGGATAATGTTCCCCTAGGTGGTAAGTGCTTGGTATTTGTTTTGGAAAAAATGATGTAAGAATACTTCCTTGTGTGAAAGGAGTGACAGCTATGCTCACTTTTGAAAGTCGTTCACTTTCTGGACCCTCTTTTCCCAAGCATTGTTAGAAAAGGCCACCTACATGGCCCAGGTGGCAAGCAAAAGCAAAAGCCACTGCAAGAGAGACTGGAACTGAGCAGCAGCTGACAGTTATGAAGAGGGAAGCGATAAACCACAGCAGAATTAAGCAGACCAAGGAAATCCCTCCACTAGGCAGTGAGGGCTGGGGGGGCTCCAGAGCGCTGGTGGTGTGGCCCTGAGGAGAGCTGGGCTGGAGCAGGGCTGCTGTGGGGAGGGATGGAGGTGCAAGCAGAGAGCCTAGGCTGCAGGCGGAGGAGCACCGGGAAGGGTGCAGGGTCCGTAGGTTATGACCGAGGTGTGTTGACAGGGCTGTGTGCACACCTGGGTGCTACCCAGGGATGGGGCAACGAGGTGTCGAGGTGCACAGGTGTGGGGAGGAGGTTAAACAGTCCCTCACTTCCAGAAACAGAATAAATTCCCTTTCTCTTCCTGGATGCTGTGAATGCATCTTGGCCTTTGTGAGAATAAAAGACTGACTGACCCATCCCTGCCTTTAAAGGATCCCGGACAGCTGCCACCCTGCCTCATATCCCTCCTTCCTTCAGAAACAGCCCTGACACAGGCCACACATATTCTGCCATTCAGCAGGCAGCCTGTTCTTTGGCCTGGGACTATTCAGGTGGGAAAACAGCCTTTCAGGGCTTTGTGATTTGTTTCACCCTTTCCTTTGTTGGGTCCTTTTACAGGAACCCAAAAGTAGCTGTTGTGAAAAGACAGCAGAGACTGTGTGGACCTTGGGTAACTTTTTTGAAGACCGTGAGACCTGCCAACCAGCCCGAGAGAAAGGATCTTACTGTGTTGATTTGTTTTCTTTGGTTTATGGGGGGAAAAAATATTTCACACATAATTAGAGCAGCCACAGAGAGATTGTATTAAAGGCGCTTTACTGGAAATTTCAAGGGACAGAACAAGGGAAACCTGTGTTAACACTAGCAACCAGGAGAAGGACCTTGCCTGCAAAATGGTGGGGAAGGACAATGTGGAGTGTTCAAGCTGCAAGAAAGAAACTGTTCAGGAGGGCAGCATGTGCATCAGGGCCTGTGATTAAACTAAGCTACTGTGGGCTGTGATGCTCCTGCTTCCCTCCCCCAGATCCTGTGAGTGCTGCAGACTGCCAACCTGGGTGGTCAGGTGTGGAGTGCGCGGGTAAGACACCACTCCTATGGAGGGAGGAGAGCAAGGACCAAGCGCCTGACTTGCTCAGAAACCCTGGTGTCTCCTTCAGCTAAATCCACCCATTTTCAGCCCTGTGTCAGCAGGTAAAACCAGCTGGTCTTTCTGTCTTGAAGACCTCTCCAACATGCGGTAAGAGTTCTTGCCCCCTTCTTCCATCTACTGACCCCACTCCACACAGAACAGCAGTTCTTTGAATGCGAAAACTCCCAAGACAGATTCAAGCTGCTCAACCTCGTCCATACTCTAGTGACAAGACCATCACAGACCTCTTTCTTTCCAGGTGTTTCCATGAAACCCATCATCAAGGGCTTTGCAACCCCTAGAGCTCTAAGTTCCCTGGTGGACCTTGCTGTATCTGTGTGTGTTTCCCTCTAAAAAGTGATTTGTGTGAGTGAGGCATGACCTTATCTGGCTGAGTTGTTTGCCATTGTTGGGAATTTTGGACCCCTTGGGCTCAGTGAGATCCCTGAAAATGAAGATCTTGAGTTTCTTGTTTACTCTAGTTTGAGGGAAACTGATATGGGGAGTGAAGGACTGACCCATCCATGAGACTCATGTTACTACTTTATTGCACGGCATCTATTGCTGATCTCTCTGAGCTCTCCACCCATGCTGATGTGTCACTTTAACTTGTGACACAGAAATACCATTATTCCTGCTTTAAAAGAAGTGCATAGCCTTGTCCAGGGCTGTGTTAAAAATCTCTGCTTTACATATATTTAGCTGCCTACAAATAGCCCTGCAGTGGCTCGCTATGGTTATTCCCAGGCAGGGGAAGCAGCATTTAGACTCCCCTGTTTGCAAATCCTGCTCTTCCCTACGAAAATGAAACTTCTATGAAAACTAAGTGCTTGCTGCTGTCTGGTTTGTCTTCTTTATTGTTGCTCACTTCATTTTTAAAGCTTACATCATTCTGTGGCCAGCAATGTCGTGGGTACCTTACAAGAGCCACTCTCTCCCAGGTTACCTGAGGGCAACGCCAGAACTGAACAGCAGCTCTACAGAAGGCACGAATATACTGTGGCCATTTATTTCCTGCTGTGCTTAGGAGATGAGTGAGGCATATTTGTGGTGATTGCTGTTAGACCTTAGGGAGGAGCATTGCCTGGTGGTCAGTGCAGGGACCAGCAGTCAGGACTTCTGGGCTGTTTGCGCAGTAATGCCACTGACTTTGAAGATAAAGTGACATGACCCGGTCTCCTCATCCTTGACAGGGGCATCAGTATATTTAACTACTCCACAAATGGGCTGGCAACACCCGGATTATTCAGTAATTCAACAGCTGCTCAATTCTTTATATGTCACCTCAGCTGCCACGCTGTGTTGTTCTGGTTGGATGGTGGTGCTTGGCTAGAGAACACAAAGTTAGGGGTGTTGAGCATGGAGGACAATGGAGGTAAAGCAGAGCACACAAGTCACTCAGCACTAAATTCAAGCTGTGCCCACTCTTTTTCTTGGGAGCTCATCACCTTTCTTCTTCTCCCTTTTGGACTTTGTACCTTTCCCTGCCAGGATCTGCCTGGTGAACCCTGTATGTCACAGGTGAAAGTGATGCACTAGTACTGCTGGGTCTGAGAATGGTTCTGAGTAACATGGCATGCATCTAGCCTCTGCTGGCCAAGGAGAACCTGGGCATTGGGAATTAGGTTAAGTAAGTGAGTATTTCTGCCCATTACTAAGCTGTTGCCTGAAACTCAGGATGCGGATTAATTGGGAAGCAGTACCAGGAGGCAGGGAAGGATCTGGGACAGTGTTTACAGCACTCCTCCTTGGTACCGGGGGAGGGTGGCCAAGAATAACCCTCCATTAGCCATTAGCAAGGTGAACTGGCTGGATTTTTCCATTTGCCCTGTGTGTGGCTCTCATCTCTGTCCCTTGGCGCGTGCCAGCCCTGGAAAAGCCACTGCCCCGGTTGTCCCCAAACAAGCTTCTCTATTCAACACTGCTTAGCTTGTGGGGAGGAGGCTGGGGTGCGAGGAAGGACAGCATGCATCCCCAGCAGCCCATAAGACACGTAGGTGGCAGCGGTCTCTTTGTTGCCACTCTTGCCTCATTTAAAGCCACACTGTTTACCTTCCAGTCTGGATGCAGAGGTGGAGGGCTGGCAGGCAGGCTCTGCCTTATGGTACCCTCGGGGCAGGAGACAAAAGATGGAGGAGGGAAGCAGGGCTGATGGCAGAGCCAGCCAGGTTGGCAGGGATTTTCCTTTGATGTGTGTCTCTGGGCAGCGTTGTTCCATGCTCCCTTGGCCACTACAATTAGGCTGCTCTCTTCCCTGCCAATTTTCCATGTCCGTTAGTGCTGAGGTTGGTTCATGACATTTATTCTTTCTCTGCTGAGGTGGGCAAATAAGCTACTGGCATGTCTCTGGTTTAAGAAAGCCAGTGGTCCAGTGCCTTTGCCACAGCCATGCATGCACCACAGCAAAACAAGGCAGCACAAGTGGTGGGAAAGGAAGATCTAGAAACAAAGTGTCCCAAAGCATGGTCCCTTCCCACTGCCTGGGCTTGGTATTGCTCCACAACTGGGAGTCCTCCCCACAGACCCCACAAATTACAGTACTGGTCTCAGGTGGCATCCCTGTCTCCACAAGTACCTGGGCCAGGTACGTGACCACTGCACCAGCAAAAGGTTGGTAGTCCCTAGCTACAAGCACACTCAGAGTAAGAGTCCATCGCACTCCCTGCCATTTATTTGAGTGAATGATAAGAGCATCGCCTCCCTGCTGCTGGCCCTGCCAAGTTCTGTCACTTTTGTCCTCTCTGACAGTCCCCAAACAAAGGCACCTTAATTTTATCTTGCCTGCATAACTTGAACCAGAAAGGCAGCTTGAACACAGGAGGAAAACTACCCCCTTGCTGTGTGACAAGGAGTTACTCAATGACACCTTCAGAAACCCAGCTTTGAGCAGGAAACTCATTCAAAAAACACTTGTCAAGTGAATATAAGCATACAATGTGATATAACAAGTCAATTATTTTAAATTCCCTCAAAGCAGCAAGCCTGGGGAGAGCTGATGGGAAACTTCTGCCCCAAGATCAACATCAGAGAGCCAGGATTAGAAACCAGCTGGGAGAGATGGGGTAGATTGAGAATAAATGGTCACTTTTCAATTCCGCAAAAGAGAGATGACATGAGAGATTTATGAGGTTGGATGAAGAAGCAACTGGTCTGGTATAACAGCTTCTGGCTCTCTGGACAGCAATACATTTGCCTCCCTCACATGGATCCAACCTCCCCACGGAGCCTTGGTCTGTGCTGCAGTGAAGTCCTGCTGAGGGAACTTCAGTATGTAAAGATACAGAAAGAGGTTTCCTTTCTAGGCACGGCTGTGAGCCGCAGCGGAATGAAGGAACTGGTTAATAAGAGCTGAGACCTCAACGGGATGCTTGACACAGCTCAGAGCAGACTGACCTCAAACACACTCAGATATAAATTTCTGTCCTGGGGTGAGTGCTGGTGCTGTCTTCTGAGAAGCTGCCAACCTGCTGCCGTTGGAGACTCACAGAACCTAACTGCAGGGCCTGTGGCTGCCTCTGTATTTCATTTCACATGTCAGAGACCTCTGCATAAGCAACGGCAGCCAGTGGGACCAGAAAACTCCAGTTGAGAGAGAGCAGGAGTGAGGGAAAAAGTAGATTTTTAGGTTCCACCAGAGATCTATTTCCCCTCTTGTGTTAGCTGGAGAAGTGCCTGCTTGGCCAGGTGTATGTCTGCGATGAGGGACTGGAGGTGCAGCGTTTGGGCATGTCTGTATTACCACACTCACATCAAATTAAAGTGGCTCTCATCTGACCGGAGAGCACAGAGCAGGGCAAAAACCCAGGCTGCAGTGGTGCGAACCCATGGGCTGAGCGGTGTGGTGGGACGTCTCTCCTGGTGACACCCTGGTGTGCTGGGAGCCTGCTGCTACCCCCAGCTCCCTGGGGTGAGCCTGGCATCTGGCTCCTTGCTGTGGAGGAGTGGGTGGAATCTGCAGCACAGCAAACCAGATACCTAGGGCTAGGCTCCTTCCAGCCCTTGTGCTAACTCATTTAAAGCTACCTGGGATAACTGCACTTTGCTGTGCTGCTGGCAGCGCAGGCACGCGCAAGAGCAGCCCCTTTATAGAAACTCATGAAACACTGGATCAACGGCTTTAAAGGATGGGACCAAAGCTGCACACAGCCTCTGGGCTGAAAAGCAGGAATCCTGTTCCCAGTCCAGTGCTTAATTCACTAACCAAGCCACTTCAGGCTATTGAAATGCCCCTCTCCAAGGCCAAGGATTGCATCTGTGTCTCAGCAGAAAAGCCTGCTGAGCTTTAATCAGGTGTAAAGAGGGATTTTACAGAGGATGTCTTTTCTCTGGACCCTGCTCCAGCTGCTAGGCATTTGTTTCAGCAGCTGGTGGTGAATCTTCCTAAAAACATCAGTAGGCCTGATATGATAGGTATCTTGAGCTATTCTGGCTGGGGAGAGGGTAAACCCCCCATCTTCAGAAAAGGCAGCAGCAGAAGTGAAAGCAATAGGGTACACTTCAAGGCTTGTGCATGAAAATGGCCAAAGCTTTTGATGCTCTTTACCAGAACTCTACAGGGGTCTTAGGGGAGTTTCCTGAAACAGTGTCTGTGTGGGGAAGGCAGCAGAGATATTATGGGAATGCAAGAAGTGGCCCTAACATGGTACTCATGCTTAGGCTTTGAAGGTACCAAAGAGGATATAAACCCAGGGCACCTGCCAGGGACAGCAGGAGGAAGTCCTTTGGGAGAAGGTTAAGATTCATCAGCAAAAGAGCATGGGAGCGTATGGAGCTGGGTTTCTGGACGCTAAACATAAACGTTGGGGACTGTGTGGGCATTGGGTACAAGCTGGATTAGCGAGGATGCTTTGCCTGTTGGCCATGATTTTCTTTCAGCACATGAACAGAGGGCAGGAATTTAACATCCACTCTTGGTCTTAGTGGTAGCATGGCTGGCATTGCAACCTTTGGGTAAAAAAGAAACCTGTGTTTAATCTAAATCAGTTTGTTAATCCAGTGAGCAATTTGCATAACTGTGATTTGAGGAGGGCAGAGGTAGCTCTGGTCGTCTTGTCCTGCCTGCCAGTGCCCTGGAGCTGATGACCACAGGTATCTGGCAGGGAACAGTGACTCAAGACCTGGACTTTTAGAAGTCCTGCAGCTCTCTGCACACAGAGCACCCCTGTTTATGCTCAGAGAGGGCCCTGCACTTTGCAGCACGCCGCCCAGCTTGGTTGGACAGTTGTTTTCTCCCTATCACCTTTCCTCAATCAACAGGCTCCTGTGCCTGCTGCTTTTGTATTTTTCCCAGAAGAACTCAACAGATATCTGCTGCTGAATCCTTCAACAGAATTAAGCAGGAGTTAAACTGTTGTCTGGGGTTAGACTGTTATCTGTGTGGTCTGAGTGCAGCCTTGCGCTTGGCCAGCTCAGAGAATCGGGCTACACCCACCCACCACATTTCAAGAAGACACCACTGGTCCTTCTAAGTTAGCAAAGCTGAAAGCTCTGAGAGGTGGTTGGAGGTGTGAGGAGAGCTGCTTTCTAATTCCCTCCTCTCCCATGTTACCAAGCCACAGTACACATGCTGGGATCTGCAGTGACAAGGGCAGGCTTGCTGAGGGGATCAGGAGATGCTGTGGCTCCTGACCGTTCTTAGTACCCTCCCCAGCTTGGCCCTGAATGACCGTACTCCTCTAACCATGTTGGACTCGATGATCTTAAAGGTCTTTTCCAACCTAAATAATTCTATGACACACTCTGGACAGTGTCTTCCTGCATCAGCATGGAGTGACTTGCAGAGGCCCCAGGACTCCCGGGTATCTGCGGAGGCAAGGAAGGGATGGTTATGACATTAACTCACAGGAAAATCATGAAGCTAAATGGTTAGGATGATGCCGTTTTGAGTAGAGGACGGTGGCACTTTCAGAAACTCCTTTGGAATTACATGATCTCTCATCCCATTTACCAAAGAGCTTGTGGGACCTGTTTCAGGTTGGGAGAAATGGCCATAAATAATGGGCTGAGAGAGCTGATCCAGATTCAGAGCATTATAACTCTGAAGACCCCCTCTAAGGACTTTGGAAGGCAAGGAGCTAGTGTGGCTGCATTCACTAGTGTGATTACCTGCAAATGAAGGCAGCAGCTCTGACTCATGTGCTTATGGAGGAGAATTACAAAGAGATCTGTATTCCCAATTACTCCCCAGGCTGGAGAGCAGGAGCTGGGAGATAATGGGCAAATGAGATTCAGAGGCGGAGAAGAGCTGTTTCTCTTCCTCTGCATGGCTGCATGAAGCCCACAAACATGGGATCTGAGTGTTCTTATCTTTTACATAGCATCAGCTTAAGAAAATACAGTCATGCCTCCACTGCCAATATTCATACACATGTGCTATCTTGGCATGCTTTTTGACATCGGGATGAGGCTTAACTCAAGTGTTGATCCATGCCACACTGCAAACACAGCTTAAGGCAGTTGCTGCTGCTGGCTCAGGGGACACGCTCTGATCCCTGATCCCGAAAACCGTCCTGAAGCTGCTCAGCTGCTGAGCTGGGGAAATGTTTTATGAATAAAAGCAAATGAAATTTGTTTTCACATAATTTCCTCCAGTTTTTCTCCTGCTCGTTGACAGAGAGGAAATGCTTTTCTCATGCCAGCTGGTGACACTGCTTCATTATAAATTGCTCACCTCCCGTTTTTAAGTCTTAACTGCAAAATATTCAGACAGCTCTCAGATCAGCTAGTCTGTCATCTCTGGGGCGTCTGTTGGCTCCTGGGCTTGGAGTTTGGTCAGTTGCCTATAGATTTAACTCCTTTGCAAGGAGACAGGCTTGGAAATCCCGGGACTGTCCAAGCAACCCCTCTGTTGTCCTCCTTGGGTGCCAGATCAGCTGTGGGAATAGGGCCAGCCGGAGACCGGAGACTCTTTTCTAATGTCACCTTTGAAAGGACCAGGCCACTTGGTCTTGTCTCTCCTGCACTCTCCATGCTCCCACCGCAGTGTCTGCGACCCCCCGAGGTCCCTGCCCTCCAAAAGCATCACGCTCCCCGCAGGCCCGTGTTAAATACCGCAGCATAGGAGCGTGTGGGGTATCTGTAAAGCTCCCTCCAGGAGGAGGAGGGCTGGGAGCGAGCACTCACTGGTACTTTTCCATCCTCCTCCTCCTCCTCGCAGGCTGCTGGCTGCCTCGGTGGGAGCTGTTTGTAGGGCTGAAGCCAAGAAATGTCCCATGACATGGCAAATCCTCCTTTGCCAGGAATCACCTTTGCAGCAGGAGCAGCAGCTTTTTCTCCAGCCTCATAGTCATCTTTATTTTCCTTTCCCTCTCCCAGCTAGGCAGGGGAGGGAAGGCAGCCAGCAAGCTGGTGGGGATGGAGATGTCAACTGCTTGGGGAGAGGCAGGAATTTAGCAGCCCCTGGGCAAACTCAGCACTTCAGAGGGGCTGGCTGTCTTTTGCACACCTTTGTGGATTCCAGCCCTTCAGAGGTGCTACCAGGGTTTAACTCTTCCAGTGCCAGGCTACCACAGCCACAGGTGACTGTGGTTTTCTCCCTCTCAAAATTCATCCGCTTTCTTGATGCTTGTGACACAAGCTTTTGTTTGTGACGCAAGATTTAGAAAGACAGTGGGCAAAAGAGAAGGTGGGGGAGTTCCCTAAGAGCAAGGACAAGCTCTGTGTCTCATTTCTGAGCCTTTCCTGAATGATCTAAGATAGTTTTTGGTCTGTGTTTGGTCAGCATCTGGAAGCAATGTGTGTCTTTGGTTGGCCATGTTTTATTTCATAATGGGGCTCTTCAGTGCTGCAAAAATAATAGAGGTGGATTATAATTTACCTGTCAAAACAGAACTGAAAAGAGATCCTGAGAAACCACTTCAGTCATGAGACCTGAAGATTTTTAGTCAAGTCCTAAGGACATTGGTGATGTTATAGGCGGGTGTAACAACGTTTATGAAGACTGGTATAAAATCCTGCGTGACAAAGTTGGCAGCATCATGTAGTAGATGTTTTACAAAGCAATAAGCGCCCTGAGGAGGAGAGAGGGAGGGATGTCATCTAACTCTTTAGCTAACTTCAGTGCACCTGTTAGTTGTCACTGAGCTATGAGGCTTCGCCCAGCCCAGCTGTGGTGTGTGGCGCAGAGCATGGTGTATGGATGGCCACCACTTCAAGGCTTTACCCCTCTGAGGTTCCCTCATTGACTCGCATGGCAATGAGACAGTTTCTTGTCCTTCTGTGAGGACAGAGGCTGTGCCTGAGCCAAAGAGCTGGACCCTGTGCCCACTTTCTCCCCAGTCCTCTGTAGTGGCTTGAGCACATCCCTTATGCCCAGTTTTGTAATGGCTTTTAGCACAGACACCTTCACAACCTCTGCATTTACATGATGAGGCAGGTGAAAGAGCCAGGACCACGCTGCCACAAGGGAGCCGCACCTCCTGAAGCAAAGCAAACAAACCAAACCATCGATGTCTTATTTCACCAGAGCATGCCGACACCAGCTTACACACACACTGCAAACGGTAATAACAGGAAAAAAACAGTCAAAACCAGTCACGGATGAAAACCCCCACCATGAACAACATGGCATTTTGTATTCTGACTGGCAGTTTTTTTAAAAAGATGGTGTCCCTTCACGTGGACAACAGAAAGTCATTTGAGAAAAGCAAAGCTCAGCCCAGCTCCACGAACCCCTCGAGCCAGGTCCACTGTGAACTAGTCCCGTCCACTCGCCATATGCTGCAGCTACCTGGGTCTTTAAGTCACTTCTTCTCTGTCTACATTTTCCTCCCCTTTGTGATTTCAAACACTGCATGGTCTATGGCTCCAGCTGGGGAACAAGTGAGGACCTGTGTGTGCTCTGACCAGAGCCAATTGCTGTGTGTAAAGTGATTGAATAAAAAAATTAGAAATGAAAAGGAGGTTGGGGCGAGACAGCCAAAGCAAACACATGTAGCAAATGCAGGGGGAGAAGAAAGCCTTGTAAGGTCCCTAAATTGGGCAGCTCTCGGAGTGTTGTGATGGACACCAGGAGAGAAATGTGGTCTGGTTTTGCGCCGGGGGGGGGGGGGGGGGGGGGGGGGGGGGCTGTTCTGCCAAGTTCACCGGGACAAGGTCTGGTTACAGCATGGTGGGCAGCAGGGCTCTTTGCTCCAGAGATGTTTTGAAGAGCGAAGCTGGGCTGGGGTGGGTTTTATCAGCAGCCTTCAAGAGATGGCTTAGCTCTGGGTGGTGCTGTGGGAGCAAAGAGCACTGTGCCCTCCCCACAGTTTGGTTTATTGCAGGGCCTCCTCCCAGCTTGCCATTACTCCATGTCTTCCAGACAAAATCTTTCACATCCCCAGCTTCAGCCCCCAGCTTCTCCCCAGATTCTTTGTCTCAGTCCACCTGGAGAGGAGATGCTGCTTGGGATGGAGTTGATGGGAGCACCTGTTCGGCACCCTGCCACCCCCACCGCAAACACTGGCATGGGAGCAGGTCCCCAGCATGTTCTCTTACGTGTTTGTAAGGAGCTTTTGAGTCATCCCAGCCAGAACCACAGGTCATTTGTGTACTTCATCCTTTGTTTACTTGCCATCTACATTTGGTGATTGGCTACCAGACTCCAGCCCCCTGATTGTATAAGGCATCTTTTTAAAAACAGGACAATAATAATGCTCTTCTCCTTAGACGATTCCTTCACAGGTAGATCTTTGTGCTACCAGGTATATTGTCATTGGACTCACAAATATTTTTGCAAGCTCCCAATGGCTAAAGGAGTGTTTGTGTACAACAAACATGACCCTAACTCACAGCAAATGGACCTTGGTGCCTCTGGGGGGAATAATTGTCTACTGCACAGCTAGCATAAGTACTGAGAGGGGGAAAACAGCTTTTCTTTAGATAATTGGCCCTCTCTTTTGACACGGCTATGTACAAAAGCCATTACAATTTGGCAGTATTTTTCATCGCTTGAGTTGGGGAATCCCCATTTTGATCCCAATGACAGTGTTCTGCAAAACCCAGCAGCTGTGGAGTTTGGCATTGCTTGGCTTGGTGATTTGGAAAAAAGGATCAAGGTCATTCTATGTGCTCCAGAGTTTTCCATGTGCTTCCACCACCAGGTTCAGCCTACCTTCAAGCATATTGATCAATGAGAAGCTTCTGTCCCATTTCTGCCCAGTCTGTCCTTGCACTGATGACCAGAGGATATCTGATCCATGTTTACCAATCCAGCTGTTCTGTTGGAGCTAAGAATGTCTTCAGTGACTTAATATACAGTGGAGAGATTTCAAATTTCCTCTGAAAATCAGCTTCATAGCAATTATGGAGACACTGCAAGTGTGTTCATGTACGCTTATAAGTGACTGGAAGTGAGGTGTGAAATGGTTGTGAAATGCAAATCAGCCAAACTCCAATGACTAAGTGGAGCCACACTGGTTGTCCCAGCTGCAGATCTGATTGCTAGGATACATTTAATATATTACAGAAAGCAAGGAATTCAGCTTCCAACAAGAAAAAAAAACACCAAAGAAATTGTATGCCCAAATCTGAGGTTGTTCTGCATCCACGACTGGAAGAAGTTGGAGCTGGTGCTGTCTTGGGCCTATTCTAGGAAGAAGGTGATGTCTTTTTTGCGCTGTAATGCGAAAGATGCACCCTTCTGCATAAATTTCCATCAGGTAAAATAATGTAGACTCCAGCATCACTTGGGAAGAAATGAAATTGTTGAATAAAAGATCAGCATGGGATTCAAGTCTCTCCTCGAAAGGAAACACGCTGGCTCCCCTGGGCAATTCCTTTAACAGATGGAAATCCTTATCCTTAAAGATAAAGATTGTGTCTTCAAAAGAGGGTAAAATACATTTTTTTTGTTTGTTTTTAGCTTCAAACGTTATTACTCTTAATAAAACCTGAAGATACTATTTCTTTACTTGTGGCTGTCTCCTCTCTTACAGTACTCCTGGCTCAGCTTGTCCTATTTATATAGACAGAGGGAATATATCTAATCAGACAGACAGTGATGAGTTTAAGCAGAAAGGATGTTGGTTTTGGTTGAGATTTGATAGGCATAACAATAAAATCCGGGACGGCAGTAGGGATGATTAGTACTGAGCTTTCTTCAAGCTTTGAGAGGAAGCTGCCTCTTCCTTCCAGCCCTGGCTGTTGTTGTGGGGCTGTCAGGTACTCCCGGGAACACCCTGCAACTTTGGAAATCTGCAGCACAGCAAACAGCTGTTTGCATTTCGATTTCATGATTTAGGAAAAAGAGAAAAAGGAAAGACAGTTTTACTGTTGGCATATTCCCCCCTTAACTTGCGTGCAGTTTGTCACGTGGTAAGAGATTTAAATGGTTCCATGTCCTGCGAGCAGGAGTGTTTTGCTGATGCCCACAGCTCCTGCCATTCAAAACTGCTGGTGAATATACGTTTTCCCATCTAATCACTAAAGGAAATAAAGACCTGTTTGATCCACTATAGGGGAGCCCACATTTGTGCTTATTTTCCATTTTGCACTTGTTGATAGCAAACCAGGTGCAAATGTGTTTCAGGAGCAGAAATCAAGGGCTGTCTATGTTGGTTTAGAGTTTTCTCAGAAGTGGGGTCATGGGAAGAAGGCGCCGTTTCCCCAGGCTTATGTGGATACACAGAGTTCAGCTGGAGTTTACATGGGCTGCAGCTCTGCTGCCCAGTTGCTGCTATGGTCTCTATCGCAACAATTAGCATCAAAAGAAGAAAGAAGAAAAAGGAAAAGCTCAGGGGAACATAGTCTAAGTGTAAGAAGTGAAAGTGTTAACAGAGGCCAAGAAAGATATTTCTCCTGCTGAAAATCTGTTGTGCTCGCTCTGGAGCAGGGAACTGGCAGAGGGGCTGGAGCCACGTTCACATCGGCCAGCCTCCCTGAATGGCCCTTTTCAGCCTGCAGTTTGTGAAGAAAAGTGAGAAGGAGCCAAAACCAGGGCGGAGGAACATATAAATACTATGTGTAAGCAATGATGGTTTTTATTTGGAAGCAGACCCATATAGTGGAGACTCACCTTGGATAACTCGCAGCGGGGGTGGGAGAGCTCCTCCCATCTCCACCCATTACCGAAAAGTGAGTTTTAGGGAGGTTTTGGTTATTTGCTGAGCTTTGGGAGCTGCCTGTGCCGTGAAGGGGTATAACTCAGAAATGCTGCCAGCAGGTCCCAGTGCTCCCAGGTGCTGGGGCGTATTTTGCTATGCCTAGATGTGACAAACACACTCCTGACTTCCCATGGGTGAAGCTTCCAGGGGGTATTAATGAAATATATGATGTGGGACTCATTCAGGGCAGCAAGAGCATCCAGCCAGGGAGCTGACACACCGTCACAGAGATACTGTCATGCTGAGTGTGGCTCTGCGGAGAGTCCTTGTGGGGGACCAGCTCTAGTCTTGCAAGGGGGACAGTTTAATCTGATGTCACATGCAGAGAATATGAGTCGGGCAGACAAAGAAAAAAGGATGGACCTTCAACCCCCAGTGCACCTCTGGCTATTTTCTAGCCATTTCTCCCCAGAAAAATTAAGAGCAGAGTGCTTCATTAGAAAAGATTCTGCTTTATGTATTGATACAGGATTTTCACGCTCAAGCTAAGTGCTCCACAAAAAATTACAGGGAAGTGTGCAGGAGCAGGGCAAACACTGAGAGTGTCCCATGCTCAGCTGTAGCTACCTCATGACAGTGGCATTGTGTGGCAGAGGAGCTGCGAAAGCCAGCTGTGATGTTCCCCTGCTGCCTCCCAGCCCCCAAATCCCGCAGAGCTTCGCAGTGTCCGGTGGGGGCTGCTCTGCAGGCAACCGTGCAGTTGTCCCACACAGCAGAGTAGGATAGGAAGGGAATGGGAAAAGACAGCACAGCAGGTGTATTCACAAGAATTAAGGTTGTTTTTTTAACTTTCCCCCCGTGGAAAGGTCCTTTCTTCATTTATTGGGGATGGCAGGTATTATTTTAAAAAAAGCTTAGAAGGTTAAGAATAGAAGAAACATTTTTCACGTGAAGTCGATATTTTGGACTTGTCTTCCTGTGACAAATATCTGAAACTGGTGAAGGCAAATGAAAAATTTTGTTTGTTTCTAAATTTTCTCATTTAGACCAAGGACCATGTCTCAGCGTGGGGCAGTGCGGGTGGCTGTCCCTCGGCTCAGTGGAGACCGGCTCCTTCATGAAGGCGAAAGGGGGAAAAGAAGGGGAAAAACAGCAGAGTGGGCTCATATTATGCACCAGCAGATGGAGGAAAGGGAATAAACAGAAGCTGTTTGCTTTCCCTCTCTAGGAGAGGCTAGGCAGGCAGGCAGGAGGGGACGGGAGAGGCAGGCAAGAAGGCTGGCGTGTGGTCAGTCTCATGGTGGGGACCGGGTGGCTTGTGCAAAAGTGGCTGGAGGGGCTGTGTCAGGCACAGGATGGAGTTCCCTCTTTGCTCAGGAAGTCTGCAGTTTGTGTCCTCTTGCCATCTTCCCACACTTTAGTAACATGTCCTGTTCGTGATGCCAGCAGCTAAGGGATTTCACTCATCCTTCTGAAGCTGCCTTGCACCTCACTGGAGGCCAGAGGTTCTGAAATGGGAAGGCGGAGCACTGGCATTTCTTGCTACAGAAGAGGGAGAAGGAGCTCTGGTCACTGGGAGAAGCACTTCTGGGTGATCCTGAAGCACAATGTGAGTTGCTGTCTCAGTCACACACTGGTCCAAACTCTGACCTCAGCTACCCCATGAAATACCTCAGCTATCCCTTCCTCCTTCCAAAAGCACCATGCAGTTTCATGGAGACCATGTTGCTCCTCTCCTGCTTTTCTATCTGCTGTGGACCATGGATCTTCCAGAAGATGAAGACATGTTGTGCTCCTCCGTCCCCTATTTTGAGAAGGCTCTTGCCTTCCTCCAGTTCTCAGTCCTACCCCTCACTGACCCAGAGCATCCATAATGGACTTGCTGGCAAAGGACCACCCCACCTCCTCCTGAGCTGGATGGCTGAACTTGCACAGTGAAAAAATCAGATGACCGCTCATCAAAACAAGCTTTAAGAGCTGTATCTGAAGTAAAACCATTCACTTGCATTTTCTTCTGCCCCCTCACCCTCTCGTGTGATCACTTGGGCTGGTTAACAGGAATTTCCCCACCCAGGATGGCAGGACAGGGCCAGCGGGCAGTGGGAGGCTCAGTTGTTTTCCTTTGGCTTTTCTCGGTGGATGTTACCACCATGTGAGAGCATGTAAAGCCGCTTCACCCAACAGAGCTGGCGGGTTTGGATCTTACTGCCGTTAACACCTATGCAAAAAGCATTAGTGTGTCACAGAGGGAAATACTCACTCCTGCAGCCAAGCAGATGGAGCGAGGATAAAAGCTATAGAAACATGTGTACTGGTGTGGAGGAGTCTTACTAGTGAAAATGCTTTAACCCAGTGGTACCCACATTTCCCTCAGGCTTTTTAGAAGGAGAGGGACCATTGCATACTGGGATCTGTAGTTCCTTTCAGCTGCAAATGTCCAAAGTGCAGGGAGAGGAACCTGTGAAGTTTCATCTGAAGAGGTGGTTCCCCATGATGCTTTAGTTATGAGACAGAATCATGTTTAATTCACTGCATCTGAATGGTTGCATCATCTTTTCCCCTTGTAAACAGAAGGGAAATCCTGGGTTTTCCTTGCTGTCCTCTCCTCCCTTGCCTTTGCCTTGGGAAGATGCTGTGCTACCCTGTGTCACCACCTGAGAGCCTCCCAATGCAGGAGCATCCCTGGTTCAGGTTCCTTCCATGTGTCCCATGCTCCTGGCTCGGGGAGGGTGGATCACAGAGCACCCTGGTGCACTGGCAGTCCTGGCAGTGGCATGGTGGATCCCACAGCTGGATGCAAGTGGGAGCAGCCCAGAGCCAGCAGCAGAGTCTCACCAACCCCCAGGCATGGCTAGAGCACGCAACGGCAACAAACAGCATCATGCCCAGCTGGGTTATGCAGGCAGGTCCGGGGCTGTTACTCACTTAAGTATTCCACGTTGGGCTGGTCAGATCACCTCAGTGTGAAAATTTTTCGGGGGGGTTTATAGCATTTTTCAAACAAACATGCAGCGCAGACTATTTTCATTACTTTCCCAGCCTCCTGTAAAATTTGTCAACAGAGTGCTTGGGGAACAAATTAACCGTGTGTGCCTGGGGTGGAGAGCTCTGCCACGAGAAGGTCTTCTGCCTATGCCCCTTTGTCAAAGCAGGAGCCAAGAGGAGGACTGGCTTTGAGAAATACTATAGGACAGGCATTAACAGCCTGCACAAGCCCAGGGCTGGCTGACTCTGTTAAAATACACCAATACCAGTGAGGCTAAGAGAGCTAGATGCCTCCATGGGTGATGAGAATCAGACAATCTTTCCCATGGGGAACTTCCCTTGGATGGAGGTGAAACTGTCCCAGGAAGAAACTTCAGTCCTGTCACCTCCTCCTGGCCTTCAAAGAGAGCATTTCATCTCGGTGTGTGTCCCGCTGAGCGTGTGGTTGAGTGGCCGGGTTTATGGAGGGTGAAATCATTAACACTCCGGGAGCATGAATGCCCTGCTTCTGCGGGAGCAGCTGGGCGGGCTCGGCAGGGCTGAGGTGCGAGCAAACCAGCTGAGACCTGAAAGAGCTCAAACATGCCCCGGCACATCAGGGCAGCTCTTGTTCAAATGAGACTTTTTAAAACATGTTACATAATGTTGAAAACCACCCATTAATTAGCAATGCCCGTCTCTCTTTGTCCCTTAGGTGACAAAGATGCAGTCTCAGGCTCTTCCCTTTCATTTTTCCCCATTTCCTCTCCCAAGAACCCTTTCTTTTTTGATGTGCTTTCAGTGTTGCCAAAACCACCAACAGGGTTTCTCTATGGGGGCTAAATGTGGGAAAAAAAGCTTGTGTAGTGGCTGCCACCCCTGGCATGTCAGGAGATGCTCCAGAAGCTTGCTTGGTGCACCGGGACCTGTACTAATCTCACTAGCTGCCTTTGCAGTCAGCCAAAATGATGGTCCCTGACTCCTGCACAGCACAGCTGCCAGGATCTGCAGGTAGGGATGGGAACAGCAGAGGAGTCTAGTCCCACGGCTGCCTGCGGCTGGGATCAGATCCCCACTGCATCCTTTTTCATACCAGCCAGCAGAATCACCCCGGAGCCACAGACCCTCAGGCTTTCCTTTAGCTGGAAAGTTTTGTTTTGTTTTTGATCAAACGAAAGCACATTTCTAAAGATGTTGAGTCCTCAGCGAAAGGCGCAGAAGAGCTCTAGCAGAACAAGGCAGACTGAAAGAAGAATGGCTCTCATAAGCTCTTCGGTCACATATATGCTTTTATTCACTGTTCTGAGTCAGAATTTGGCCCTACACTTTTGCTTTTCCCAGCCCAGCTAGAAGAGTGCAAGAACTGGAGTTCCCAAGTACTTAGTAACTAATGTGACTAAAGAATAAAAACAGTGATTCATGCATTTATTTCTGAGCTCAAGCTCTCTGTTTGTATTGCTGCTATTTACAGGTGGTGGAATGTTGTTTCTGGGTGAAAATATTTGCAAACCCCCATATTCTTTAAGCCTTACTGGTCATCTGCTCACATGGCCTTGCCATACAGATGCTATTTTTTTCCATTGCTCTTTTTAAATGATTTTCTGTTCTTCATTCAGAATGGAAAAAAAACCACAAGGCCCTCAGGAACAAAACCAAGTGCAAACCAAAATCAAAACTTGGTGCAGTTCAGCTCCTGAGTGACAGAGTGTAAGGAGTGAACTGGAAATAGCCATCAGATGCTTCTTTCCCTAAGAATCGCTGCAGAAAGATTCATTCATTCGGAGTAGCAAATGTTCTGGAAGCTGGGGTCATTCCACTAGCAAACTGAAGAAAAGGCTGCGCCCTGACAAATAACAACTCAAAAAGGAGATAGCTGCCCCTATGGGAATTCCCAGCAAATCAACCTCCGCTTTTTTCCAGTAGTGAGATACTCCAATGACCAAATCTGGCATTCCCCTTGTGACTGACATCCTTTCCTTCTCCATGAGCATCTAACTCCCACCTCTGGTGTGACCCTGAGCACGTAATCCCCACCTCTAATGTCACCCAGCCATAGCACTTAACCTGGGTTACCCAGGTTAAAAAAAAAAGAAATGCTGAACTGTGGCAGCTTCAAATGTTTTTTCCATTAATGCTGCTTGGCACAGTGATTTCCCTTCTGTCTCACCCTTTGGAGCGCTGCCTCACACTTTATCCACATTTAGGTTCAGGACGTCGAGATGTCTGAGCCCAAGTGGTTTGGGAGTAAACAGGGCAATAGAAATACCTCTGGACAATGCCTCTATATTTAAAAAGTAACTATATATACTGTGTGTACAGACTATTAATGGGGTTTTTGGCCACACAAATGAATTCAATCACCGAGCCTGAGAGCACATTTGGTTATTAGTCATCTCCTTGACATGTCTAAGATGAATCCTGCTAGGGAGGGCTGTATGGAAGCTACAGCTTCTGTCAAAGGGGGCATAGACCTTAGCCAGATTAACCACAAACCCACTGGGATGGGTGGCTTAGACACAGGGCTGTTAAGGAAGAGCAGATTTGTTCTGACTTCTTCCAACGTCACCAAATAATTCTTGTCATCAGTTGACATGGATGGTACAGTCTGGGTGGGAAAAAAAAAAATCAAATTTATTGAATCCTTTTGTCTCCTCTGATTTTACAGTTGTGCTTTTGTTCCTGTCTCTCTCATTGGTATTTCCTTGGCAGCTCATGAGGGGTTTCTTTTTTTGAATGATCGAGCTTGTTTTGTGCCAAAAGAGAAAGGAGAGACAACCATTCTCCAAAGCTCAGGAAATGTGACATCACCCAAAATGCAGACCCAGCTTTTTGGCGGCCAGGTGGTAAAATGAAATATTCTCAGCCATCTCAGCATCTCCACTGCAAGGAAATTAGAAGCAGAAATTTGGGATGACAGCCCTTGGCAGCTCTATTCAACTTCGGTTTGGGACGCTAAAAATGCCAACTTGGTAAGGCTGCTAGAAAGAATAATAAAAAGACCTAAATTTTGCCAGAATTGTTGAGCAGAAGCTGTGAGTGGTGACTCACACGTCGCTTGACACAGTTTGGCACTTCTGGTAGATCATCGGCCGGGGGAATCACGGAGCTGCCGTTATCCCAGCCAACCCACCGCCTCGTCTCGGCAGCTCTGGCACGGGAACGGCAGCGCTCGCACACAGAGGGGCAGGGGAAGCTGGCAGAAAAATGGGCATTTTACTCCACATCCAGACAGGCTGCAGAGCATGGGAGCTAACACACATCTAACAGCAAGGGCCACGGTTCGGTTAATTTTTGGAAGAGCATGTTTCCGTTTCAGCAGTGGGCACTGGCACTGGGTTTTTGACAGAGCTTGAGACTTCGGGAAAGCAAAATGTGGCCAGAAGTCTTGTGGTGGGACAGCAGGCTGCTGGCATTTTGGAAAACAGAGCTTTTTCTCCAGAAGGTACATCTCATTGATAGGAGGAACAATCTCTGCCACTGCAGGATTTGCCAGTTGACATCTTATGGCCTGGGTGATGCAGGGGGTTCTGGCGGAAAAGCCACCAGTTCTGGTCCTAAAAGCTTTGCCTCTGTGTGTTTCTCATGTCTTCATGCTTTGATCAGCTTGACACAAGCTCTTTATCTCAGGAATGGATTTGACAGTTTTATACTGCTGTTCGGCACCTGCCAGGTGCAGAAGATGCAGGCAGCTTCCCAAGCTGATGTGTGGGAGCAGAGAGTCCTGCGCTTTGACATTTTTTCCAGATAGGTGCCAAAGGCTGCCCAAGTAGCACCGCGTACATGACCCTCAACCACAAGGACAGCACAGATGGCCGAACAAGGCAGTCACCCCTCCCATATACGTGGTATAATTCTGTCATAACCTCTGGGTATTATGAGCCCATCTCCTGGGAGCCATACCCAGGGGAGATTTCAGCTGCAGTGTTTGAAAGAGCCTTTGTGACCTCCGAGCAGAGATATTAATGTATCCCTTCCCAGCACAACAGGGTTTCCCTTCAGCTGGGAACCTAAACCATCAAGGAAATAAGAAATGAACCATATATGCCTGAAGTGGGCTGGAGTCACCCAGCCTGTTCTCAAGGCTGCATGCTACTTGGGAAAGAGCAGGTTTGGGAGGGAGGGGTGGACTCAAACGGCCCTGACTGCAGCACCATGACCACCCCACACAGCGCAGCAAGTATGCCACAGATCCCTTATAGCATCACACCTGTACAGCAGAGTTAATGCTCTTTGCTGCAGCAGCAGCACAGAACAAAAGGAGAATATGAAGAGCCAGGTGATGCCAGAGCAGGGCAGCTGGGTTAGCCACTAATGCTAAAGACTCCTTTCCACCCATGGTTGGATGCAAGTGGAGAAAGTGTCTCGAAGCTGTTCAGAGCTCGGTGGGTACCAGACTCTGCCAAGCTGTGGCAGTGTGTAGTCCTGCAGGCTGGCATACCTGCTGAAGGTCTAAGCCACAGTACAAACGGCTCATCTCAGGCTCCACTTTGGGCATTGCTACACTGCACCCTGTTGGGCTGTTTTGCTGCATCCCTGCCTGCATGTGGGATTAGTGGAAAGGTGGAATGAACAGCCCCTGTTCCTCAACGGTGGGCTTCCCTCCATGGTTCTTCTGCAGTCACAACTACTACATGCTGCTGCTGTCACGGCTGTTTGGTAGAGACACCAGAGGTGTTAGATATGGGGAGCAGACATCTTCTCTGTCCTGTCCAGGCATGGTCCCCTCAGGTCTTCTAGTCTTTTTTGGTTATTTTTACTTGATCTGCAAAGTCAGTCGTATTTCTACTTTTTTCGCCAGGTGTCTCTGTGATCGTTTTCTTTAGAATGAACCTGGGGGTGACTGTTTCTTTTTATTTTTAGAGGAGAGCCTATATGGAAATGTTCTTCTCCTCTACCCCAGGGCCAGGTTCAGCGGTGGAGGAAAATGTTGAGAAAAGTAAAGAGAGTGAGAAAATAAAAAGCCTGGCTCTTAGCTCCCACACATGCAAGGAGACCCGAGGACCAGGTAGAGCCTTCTTGTGTTGAGTTCTTAAAAGCTTCATTGTGATGTCTTTGCAAGAACATATTTATTTTGTTTCCTGAGCCGTATGAGCAGGGCATTGTATCTGCTGGATTAAGGCAGCTCTGTGCTGCTCAGAGAACTATGAAATCCCTCCTCTGTCAGGCTGATGTGAAAGGATCCCATTCATCTGGGCACTCCCGCCCGGTGGGGTCTGCTTAGCATTCATCCCAAAGTGCGACAGAGCTCCTACTGCTGTCTCTGGCTCACGCCACTCCTTCCCTCCTCTCCCACATCCCCGCTGCCCCACATGTGCCGGCAGCCAAGAAAAGAGAATAGGGAACCTTTGCTCTGCGTCTGCTCATGGGCTGCTTTCCACTCATTGGTATGCAGTGGGCATTTGCCCCAGTACCCTACTTCATGGCAGTAAATGCTCCTGGCCCTGCTACGTGCCAGCGACGTGCGGCGCCGCAGATCCAAGGGATGGGGGCACTGTGGGAGGGCAGCCGCCGGTGACGACATGTGAATCAGCAGCAGCCATGCCATGGCAGCCAGGGCACTGACCAAAATGAGCAGAGTGGGCTGGGGGGGATGGGAGGAATGGGTACGTGTGAGCGTGAGCATGTGTGAGTGTGCCTGTGCACACATGGAAGTCAACACGTGAAGGGGGATGTGATGCATGGGAGCTGGGTGAGACAGGAGGGGATGTAAATCAGTGAAGTAACTTGGTGTTGCAGATGTGTGGGAGAGATCAAGGGCTTGGCCAGTTTCCGCTTGCTTCTCCTATGTTTGCTTTAATGGTGACCGGCTGTTGGGTTTTGTTCGTAGTTTGGATTCCTGATATGAAGCCAGATACTATTTATTTGCTCCAGTTTTTCTTTTCTAACATCTGTCTAGGGTCTGACCTTTATTATTTTTTTTTGGCAACTACTGGTTAGAGGCAGTGTTGGGGGGAAATTGTGAGGACAGCTCTTGAGAACTAAACATTGTCCAAGCCAGACACTAAGCCATGTTTCCTTCCTTGCTTAGACCTTGTCCAGGTGACATTGGACCCGTGCCTGAGCATCTGTGCTCAACAGAGCTCCCGAATCACTTGTACCTGAGAGATAAGGATGGCTTCAAATGAGCCCAGCCCATGCAGCAGGTGGGACTGAAAGAGCAGCCGTTGCTCAGAGCTGTTTCTCCATCTGAGGATGGTCATTTCTGTGTGCACATGAATTTATAGGCTTGTGAATTGAAACTTAGTATTGAGAAATGGGTTGGTCAGCTTGGACTGGACCTTAAGGCTTCAGGCAGGCTCTGTTCTTGCAGGGCAGCAGTGACAGAAGGAGCTGGAGACACAGATTACAGTCAGGGGCAAGTGCCTCATTCTCCTGGACCCCTCTGCACCTCCCAGGTCCTCTATGAGACTGGATGGGATGCAGAGGATCCTCCAATGGGTTGTTCTGTCTGCCTGTGTGGCCCTTGCAGCAGAAGGAAGCATCCAAAGTCTCCCTGGGAAATGTAGAGTATAGCGACAGCAGAGGAAGCCAGCCAAACCCCAGCGTGTGGCCACACTGGACCTCAGCTTTGTCCATCAATAACACCATTTATTGTTTTTAGAAGGAAAAATATACGTTTGCAAAAGCAAGATTTCCCAAGCTGACTGCTTCTTCGGTAAGGGGGAGAAAGGGGTCTCTAGCATGGCTGGAAGGCACCACTTTGCTGCCTTCTGGGCCCCTCTGGAGGCATCGCATTTCACTCAAGTTGTCATTTCTGGTTACACTTCCAGCCCTTTCTATTAACAGTAGGCAAGAAACAAGCACCCCTTTCTTCCCGCCACGGGACTTGCACGGGTGTGGGAGGGGAAGCCGGTCCCTGAAGAAAGGACTACTGAGGAGGGACAGTCCCATTGCACCCTCCTGCTGATGGCTTGGCCGCATCCTGCGCAGGCGGGAGCGTGCCTGCAAGCCCAGGAGTAATTGAAACTCCATCCCGATAGCTGAGCACTGACCTCACTGGAGACATGACGTAATCACAGAGCTTGCGAGAGAAAGCCCGGGGGACCGGCGGCTTAAAACACTGCTGCCTTATGCCTGGAACAACACTTCCAGTCTTTGAGCCTTGAGGAGCTCCAGTCTGTTGGCAGGACGCTGCCCAGGGCTCGCCGGAGGCTGCAGGACTCAGGGAAGCTGAGGGCTGGCTCCGGTGGGAGCCCCAGGCTCCACCGATGCCTCCGGGGACCTCTCCCGAGTGTCACCCTGAAGCAGCGAGCAGGCAGCGCTCTCTGCTAAGGGGCCTCTGCTGTCCAGATGTTTGCCGTTTTCCGTGGTATGTTTTACAGGACCAGCTGCTGAACGCAGCAGAAGCAATCCCTGCCGCTTCCACATGGCAGATGACAACGGGGACACCGTGTCCCTCTCCCAGGGATCTGCTTTGCTCCCCCATCCATTGCCGCTCCCCCTGCAGCCAACAGAGTCACATCCAAGGAACCAAGGGCAACTCATGGGTGTTTGAGCACATGCCTTATACACTGACAAGTGACTTGAGCATCCCACTGCTGGATGTCACTGTATCATCCAGGGTCAGCGTATGACCACTGTGCCACCAGCTCCCTTGCACCCAGTAACTCCAACCCTCATCACACTGTGTTTTGGTGACAGTCCCTGGGTTCATACCAGTGGAAGAAGGCTCACTGGCAGGCATGTCCAGCCCCCTGGAAAGAAAAATACAGCTGCAGATACAAAGATGGTGAAATTGGGGTGGCTGGGGGCATGGGCAGATAAAATCTGTACATCCAAGAAGACTCCTTCAAGAAAGAAAAGATATCCTGCTATAGGAGACAGCAGTCTTATGACAGCTTGTTTCATGTGGTGTTTACTAAATAGAAGCCAGCTCTCTCTAAGAATGGGTTTTCCTGAGAAACTGCTGCACTAATGCATGCAATCTGCCTGTGGAAGGCATGTTATGCATCCTCTTGGAGCCTCATCCAGCAGGGATGTGAATCCATCACAGTTCCGTGGGGCTCAGCCAGGCTCATCAGCTCCAGAAGGAAAGGTTCAGGCTTCTGCACACTCTGCGTATCAGCGAGGACGTGCCGGCCAGGCCTTCATACACATATGGTGAATAGCCGAGCATGCAAGCCACACTAGCAGTATTTTCCGAGCATAATTTGTGCCTAAAACACCAGCAACCCACTTCTAAACATTGACAGGCTCCTGTTCCTCTGGCCGCACACATGATCCAGCTAGAAAAGAGGATTTAATGGTACCAGGAGCAAAAGATGAGCTTGGTCCAGGAGGACCAGCTCAGAGCTGAAGGGCCTGATGTGGTCCTAGTTTTTACATTTGGATCTTTGGGCTGCAGGCGGGGAGGATCACAGAATGTTTCTAGAGCACAGGCTTACAGGTCTGTTAGCCAGCTGCAGGTCTATTGAAAGATCAACTGCTTTAGCTGGCAGGGATGAGCCCCAGCAGGGAACACCATGCATGGGACTGACCACACAGCCAGGATCAGGTGCGATGCAAATGCTGACTGGTATCCAGAGGAGCAGACTCCAGTGGAACTTCTTTAGTCATTATATGATTCACACATTGGCAAGTGTGAATCCACCCTGTCTTGTGTGATCTGAGGCGGTCTGTTGTCCCTTGTCATCACAAGAAGGCTGGGCTGGGAGAGAGACCAGCTCAGAAGGGGACTTAGAGACAAACAGTCTTTGATGAGAAAAAAGAAGCATCCAAATGACTCTTTTCTCAGTAATTTTTGCTAATTATAAAGCCATTGACTGCTATTCCCAAAGCCTCTCTGCGTGAGGGAGCTTAATCACTGATGACAATTTTTTGGCATTTTTCAGAGTTGTCACTGACAAGAACACACACCAGACACCTCCACCCATCAGCAACATCCGCATTGACAGAATGAAACCTCCATATTATTCTCAGCTCCATCACTCACTGTCAATTTCTCTACGTTTGCCCTGTTAGCCACACCACGATGTTACCTTAAGGTAGCTATGGATGTCTCGATCATTTCAGAGCATTCTTCAGCAAACAGTGCAATCATCATCTCCTTTCAAAAGCCACTTTGTGGGCTGCAGCATCTGAGAGAGTGTAGAGGAATGAGGCTGGGTTAATTAGCATTGATAATATACAACTGTGGGCTGGCTTCAGGGGCGGCGGGTTGGCCAATGTAGATAAGGTGCAGCTGTGGCTGGTTAAGTGGTTGAGAATCAATGAAGAGAGAGTAGAGAGAGGAAGAAGCAAGAGAAGAAGAAGCAAGAGAAGAGAGAGTGGGCCCTGGATGAGGTGAGAGGAGGAGAAGGCAGCAGAGGGACTGGCATGACGAGTGTGGTGGTAGAAGACCTTGTTGCAGCTGGCTAGCTTGGAGAGTGCTGCGACAAGAGAGGAACAGACAAGAGCCCGTTTGTGGGCTGTGTTAGGCTGATTGGAGATTTAGATTTATAGACTCCTCAGTTTTGTTCCTGGAGCCTCCTGAACACCTTTGACGCTACTGGTTTGGATGTGGAGGCTCTGCAGACAGCTTTCAGCCCCAAGTTAAAACCAGGCCAGGAACAGTATTGTCGTCAGGGAAAAAGAATGAACTGCTTGCCCAGGAACTGGACCATGGGATCTTGGGGTAAGCTGTGCTTCATCTAGCCAGACCTAGACCCAGTTTAAAGCTTCACCTAAGCATCACAACCAGCCAGCCCTTCCAGCCAGATGTGAAAGCAGTCTCAGCTGTGAGCCAGGACTCCTGTGCTGAGCATCCGAAGGCGCTGGCTAAGCCCCTTCCCTCTCCAGACATAATCCTAATTGCCGATGCTTGGCAGCCACTCCATCATAAGCAATAAGGGAAATTCATATTTTGTGTTTTAAATGTGTTTATTAGCCAAGAAGTTATCACCTGAAAGTGGACGCTAGGGCATGTCCAGAAAACTCTTTCCCTGAGGTTCCCACCAACAATGTAGGTACTGTAATGTCTCATGGCAGCTCGGTACCAGCTTCACGGCTGCTAAAGCTGTGCAGAAGTCTAACGAAATCCAAGGGTCTTTATTAATGTCACAGAGTAACTTTTTGAATGACTAACTCAGAAGTAAAGCTTTCTGAGAAGCTTTACGGTCACTGGAGGAAATTTGTGAGTTGCAATGTGTGGCTATTTGATGATGGAGAGCACGTAAAACAATCTCTTGGGACGAAGCTGGCCCGCCTGCTCTCTTTATGCTTGTGACCTGGTGCAAATTCACGCTCTGGTCTTGCAGTGTGAATATCCCACTCATCTGACTTCTCCACACCCCCAGTTAATTACAACTCTGTGTTTCCTTAAAGAACCCCAGGTGCAAACATACAGATTAGAGGCGGTTACAGGAATAGGTTAGTTGGCTTGCAGAGCTAAAAGGTTATTGTTGTTTCCTCGGAGGTTTTATACAGTGTGTGTGTGTGCGCGCATACATATATTTATATTTCAATTATATTTATGTTATTATTTCAATTACAACCATCCATCTCTTCATAATGCCCGATTTCATTCTGCACCGGATTAAGCCCTGGTTGAATGCCAGCTCTGAAATGGCATGAATGAGTCCTCACAGCATGAGGAACCTTTCATCATGAAGGTCTTGAAATAAATGTCACCACCGCTCTCATCTCTTTCTCTGAAACCCTCTTTTGCCCCATCCCTCCTTCCTGCTCAACTGAAGACACTATGGCAGTGTATTGACTTGTGAAGAAAGAGACTCTTCTTAGGTATCATATGTGCCCTTCAGTTGGAGAGAGGTTGGGAACCATGGACGGTTTGTGTTTGACTGTCCCTTGAGATGCTGTGACAAGGCTCTTGTCTTCACTGCCCAAATAAAAGTAACTGAAACACATTATGCTCTTCAGCTCAGATGCAGAAGCGAAGAGGAGGTGTTATGATTTTACTGCAAGGAAAATTTACCTGAGCCAACCCTTGGCACCATTCACACGTCCTGCTTGCCCTGGGATAAACACGTGCCTTTATTGATAGAAAAGGCAAGAGCAGTGACCGCCAGGATCATCTCTGACCCATCGCACTGTGCAACCAGAGTGAAGACTCAATAAAGTATCTATTTAATTTAAAAACAGACAGACTTCTGCTTAGCCAACCGCAACATGTTGAGGAGTCTTAAAGGCTACACGTGAAATCATTAGATCAGACCATTTCTGAGATACAGCACAAGAATCTGGAAGGAATTCTCTCTCAGCTTTCCTTGCTGCCTCTACTGTCAGCACTGCTTTGCAGACATAGTCAGATTTTGTACGTATCCAAAGATGTCACTGCAGCCTACTCACAAGAGTCATAAAGCTGAGTGTTGCTGCTGGGGACGGCTGAGCCGGGATGGGGATGCCAACCTGGCTGAAGGGAGACATGGCGAGATCTTCTGAATTGGGACCAGAAGGAGTCGTGGGCTGCCCGCCCCAGGAGGCAGAGGGGAAGCACTGTGCACCTGTATGGAGAGAGGCGAGGAGAAGGGGTCTGGAGCTGACAGAGGGAGATCAGGGTCAGAGGGTTTGTTGCATGTTCCTGTCCCAGCTGAGCTGAAAACTCTCCCCTCTTTTAAAAGCATCCAGCTTGCATATCTACAGTCCTGCCATATAGGAATGCAAGAGCCACTATACGCAACCCTCCCACCTCCAACCTCATACATGCAAACAGTGCATTATCTGTGGGCTATAAACACCTCCACAGCCCTCTGAGGGTCTTTTATCTCACACAAGAGGATCTTGTGGGGGCAGGGGGGTGAGGGTGTCACAGGCCAATGCTTTGTCATCACGTCCTAGTGCATTTTGTATTCTAGACTGATCCTTAGGAGGAAGGGACACATCATCTCTTGAACACCAGGATGCCCAAAATGAGGAGGGTGTGAATCATCATGTGGAAAGCCACATCTGAACAATAGTCAGATTCCTGAGGATTCATATCTTTGGAGCTTCCAGATGCACCCGTTCCAGAAGGAGGAGGTACAGTTCAAAACAAGACAGTTTGAAGTCTCATTTCTAAGGGTCTAGAAACCATTTACAGCTTCAGTCATTCTCACATGCTGCACTTATTGCCTTAGTAAATATATCAACACGGAAGCATAAACTTCTTTAAAGCTAAGGAAATACCCTAGCCACCAACAAATGGATGAGCTGCTGCGAGCTCTGGTGGAATAAATCCCAGGCTCCTGCGGGCTCGGATGATTCAGACTTTGCATTCTCATGGTTTATGATTTCACCAGATTTCCTTGATGCAATTATTTTCTTGCGACTCTGCAGTCTACAAATTCTAAATATAACCTTGCACATAAAATAATACCCTCATGCCTGAAACACTTACCTAAAATCCTGCCAAACAGATGCTTTTTATATTACATTAGTCATGAGCTGTGGCTGACAACAAGTTCCTCTTTGCAGACCCCTCCCAGAAATCTTGTGGAAAAGTCCTTTTTTTTTTTTTTTTTTTTTTTTTTTTTTCTTAAATAATTCCAGGCTAGTTGAGCATATCAGGCAGGAAAATGTTAACATTTTCCAGAAGTGGCTGATGTCTCATGCACTCTTTAATAGTTGCTGCTGGTCCTTTAACAGATGTGTGGGAAGAATGCAAGCAACTGTGCCGCGAAGCGGTGTATTGCTCAACACCAATAAAGACATGTGAGGCCAGGCTTTGAAAATAGCTTTTGTAGTCTATGAAGGACAAGTGAGTGAACCTAAAGACCCTCTATGCTAGTTAGCAACAAGGTGCCCTGCTGAATCTGATGTTCAGACTCTCACCATCTCATCCTGTATGTTTTCACAGCCTAGATGCTGAGCAAGGTGAAGGCTGTAAAACACATCCAAGATCAACAGAGTCCTTCAGGGCTTCTCCATCGAGAGGTGGAAGAGGCATTCGATGCTGAAAGGTGGAAGGGTAGTCCCTCTCCCATGGTCAAAGCCGTGGGTATCTGTTTAGGTCAGTGCCAGAGAAGCCTTCATCTTCACCATGTGGCTTCACTCATACCTGCTCACCAGAATTAAGTGGGAGCCAGAGCTCCAGCTATTCCTGCACTAGCCAAAGGAAACAGGCTTAGATGATATGGAATAGAATAGAACAGAATAGAATCGAATCAAATAGAATAGAATAGAATAGAATACTTCAATTGGAAGGAACTTAAAATGGTCATCTAGTCCAGCTTCCTTCCTTCCATGGGGAAAAGCAAGCCTCTGGCCCTTTCCCATTCCCTGAAAAGGGACAACAGCAGCAATCCTTAGGATGCTGTTCTTCATCCGCTTGTGCGCTATGTGGATACCAGGACCTCTCTGCCTCCTTGCCATTTAGCACCAGCTCAATGTCTTCCAGCACCTCAGAGTCGAGGTGGCAGGATTTGGGATCAAGCAGAGAGCGGCGCTGTGTAATAGGGTGCCTGTTGCAAAGCAGGCTGGGGTTCGGTCTTTTGTTCAAGCACTGTTAGGAGGAGGAGAAGGGAGAAGAGGGGCAGGGTGTGGTGCCACTGCAATTTTCCTAGTGGCAAAGCCAGTTCGAGTTCGCATCTTGCCAACCTCCAGCCACTTGTTCCTCTGTGCTGTGAGGCAGCTGGCCACCCCACGCTGTTGTGCCAGCTTACGTCTAACTGGGTCAGGGATCTGTGTTATAAAAAAGCCATCAAGAATAAACATAAGCTTTCTTACAAACCTCGATAATTTCACTGATTTCAAGCACAAAAGAGGTGCTCACCAACAGGAGTTTGGGTGAGGGAAGGAAAAAGAGGAGGGAGCAGAACCTCTCCTATCTGGTTTTCCACCAAAGAAACCTGTTTTCCACCAAGATGTTGATTCAAACCCAGCACACGTGGCAGTCAGCACGGGCTCTGGAGGGAGCGCTCACACCATCTCCTGCAGACAGCTAGCCTGAGGAACAGATAACCTGCCTTTTCCCAGCAAATACACAGGGATCACCAGATCTCAACTCTGCTCTAGCTTGTACCTCAACCACCTACAAGAGGTGGTGTGGGTTGTTAAATGAGTGCACAGAGCAAGCACTTGCATCCCTCCGTTGGCAGGCTGTGAGGCCAGCTGCCCGGGCTGCAGCTCTTGTGGGACGTATATTCTGCAGAGGGGATGGATAGCTGATAGGATGTGCAGCCGACCACATGGGGCTAGAGCTGCCATTGCTGCGATTGCTCTCCAGGGACCTAAGAAGTGTATTCCTCATCCTTGACCCAAAAGCATGACTATTTTAACCCCGCTCTCCATGGTAAGAGACGGAGCAGTGCCGTCTGCTTCACATACCCACTATTTGTTCTCGTGAAGGGTTTGCTCAGATCTGACCACCTGAAGTAGTCACTCATAGCTAAGCCAAGCCTTTCCCACTCCCTACATCTCCTGGATGAAACTCTTTCAAGAACAGTTTGTTCCTTTTTGTCCTTGGTATTAGGATTATTAAATAAAACTTGAATCCAGCTCTTGAAACCTTCCCCCAAGATGCTTTTTAATTAAAGCAGTGGAAAGAAAAGACCAGTCTAAATGTTGTAACGTTTTTAATTAGTGAAATCTTTATTTTATTTGCTAAAAAACAAGGTTACCTCTAAATCCATTAAAATGAGTCCTTCGTTGAAAAGCTTTGCAGTGTATGTGAAAGGCAGATTTAAAGGATATTAATGAGGGCTTAAACATCTTAAACATGCTAAAATAATTGAAGAATAATATTTTTTAATGAAAGAACTTAAATAACCTTTTATTCCCACCACGTTGAGCGTGTATGTTTGTGTACTGATGCCTTTGAAGTCCACTTGAACACACACTTCCATGGGAACACGCTTGCCTTTACCCAGGCCCACCCATTCATCCCTACTGCCACGGGGAATTGTAGTCGTTTCCCAATAATTCCTAAGTAAAGACGTGTCTCTCAGACAGGAAATACATGCTCAATTCATGAAAAAGCTACAAGTCCTCCTATTTGTGGTCCCATTAATGCTTTTTTTATTGCAGTGGAGGACTCTGTCTCCTTTGGCTACAGCGTTTTTTAAGAAAGGAATTTTATCGTCTTCTATAAAATTTACTTAACATTTTCAAAATCAGTTTCACTTTACAGCTATCAGAGATATGAAAGTATCCAGGTCAATTCCTAAAAGTCCGAAAGGGTGGCAGAAGTTGTTCCTACTTGGACAAACCCTTGAGGGTCATCTGCTAACAGGGCTCACTGGTCCTGCCTTAGCACAGCCTACTTGTGTGCTTTCTGCTCTGGGAATCCACTGCATACTTTAATGAGTGATGTCCTTAGGCTCTTCCTAACCTTCTGGCTGAGGAACCTGCTTGGAGAAGGTATTGATTGTGTTCACATAGATGTAGCAAAGCTAAATTTCTCTCTCTGCTTCTCCACTTGGGTCTCTAGGACACATCTGATTACTGTCATAGCTCTGCCATTGGGGAGAGACATATAGGTGTTAGCCGGCCACACAGGCACAGACCACCTGGATGTTCTGTCCATGATGACCTGTTTCCTTTTAGTTTTGTCCTTTTGTAGGCGTTCTTGTGTGGCTTCTTGTTAGTGCAAGTGAAAGAACCTTGAAGAGACCTGTGTGTTGTCTGCACATTATAGTTAAGCAACAGAAGGTGAAAAGTGGGTCAGGCAGCCAGAGCAGCTTCCTCATGGCAGGAAGGTCAAACGATCAAGTGGAGAGGATGCTGCTATATGTAGTAGAGTGTATGTAGTACATGTATATGTAGTAGAGACTGTTGACACTGTGGAAACTTGCCTGTCCTTGGCCATAACAGGTGGCCTGATTTTAAGACTCTTGACCAGATAACTCCATTGCCTGTCTTCTCTCAGAGGTTACATCCATGGTCACCTTCTGTAGGAGATTCCATGGTCATCTGTAGGACATTCTTTCACCTTCAGACCATGTTCAAGCCAAAGCATGCTTCTGCTTTCCAAGGCCAGCAGAATGAAACAAACCAAGCCAGCGTTAATCCATCCAGCCAAGAACTCCACTGAATAAAGGGAACTGCAGTGGAGGAGCCCTGGGGCACATCTCTCAGCATGATACAGCTCTTTCCCTGCAGTCCTCAAGCAAAAAAATAACCCTTCCCCCGACCCTTCAAAAGACCTATTCCTTATGATAGTAAAAAAGTACTGATTACTATTAAAAACCCAAACCCTGCAGGAAAGCAGGGAGGGGGAGTTTATGGCCATTGACCTTTTAACTCAGGTTGGTTTATAAAGAGCTGTCTTTCTGTTGCACCACTGGGATTGTACAAGTTTCTTGGCCATGAATGGGAGCTTTGTAGGATTCTACTGTGTGGTCATTCACAGGCAATCTGTTGGTCTTTTTAGAGACGTTTAATAAAAAAGAAAACCTATCTGAAATACAGGAGGAGGGGGGTGAGCCGAGTATCAGCTAGCGGCCCAATCAATGAGTGAATGTGTTTGGGTCTCCTCGCGGAAGAGAAAGCTTGTTTTAGGAATTTAGCCTGGCACTCGTGGGGTTCTGTTTGTATAGCCCTTTCATTTTAAAAAATACATGCAGGCAATTAAGAAAAGATGGCTTGGAGCAGGCACAGGGAGAAGAGACAGGGAGGGAAGGAAAAGAGCAACCAAGAAAAAAAGAACAACTGTTAGAATTGAGAAGAGGGAAACAGTAAGGATTAAGCTAGAACCAAGGGTGTCTTCTCGTTCTGTTGGCACCATACAATTCACTGGCTGATGGAAGAGTGCTTGCTGGGATGGAGTACTCCCAAGGTTAGGGGAACCCTGGCCCATGCATGGTGGTGCTTGACCCTTCCTTTGCCTCTCCCCTTCTCTCCCAGCTGGCTCTGCTAGATGTTGCCTCTCATCTGCTTGTTTACTGGAAGACCTTCTGCTGGGCCATGAGCAGTCATGGAAATCCAACACCGGTCCCCTTGATGGTGTGCCAAGATGAAAGCAGTTTATACTGAACCTCCAGGCACCAAAACTCCATCAGCCAACATGCTTCATCACAAATGGCACAATTTGGAACAAAATCTAGTTTTTGCTGATTGTTTAAGAACCAAGCACAATGGCACACTGGGCAGGACTGGGATGACTGGACTCCACCACACTGTAGATACAGGGGATGAATACCTTTCAAGCTCACAGATGGGTCCATAAGACATTTCCAGAGAACCCAAGCATGACCCAGTTGAAACTGATCTGTGGGATGTTTGTCCACAAGGCAAGAACTTTCTTGGTTTCTGAGAGAGTGTGGAGGTCACCTTTACCTGCTGGTCACACTGGAAGCCAGGCTGCCCTGCCTGTCCAAGCACTGGACTGCCTACCACGCCAGCAGGCAGGCAGGTCCAAGGAGCATTCACCACGATGGACAGATGCTGTCAATCTCTATTGCAAGTTCAGTAAGAAGCTTATCAGCACAAGCTACGTCTTATGGAAAGCCCAGCCACACCACGAAAGGCTGCCTTTGGGTTGACAGGGAAGATGGGGTCTCTGGCAGCCTGTGTCCCTGTGAGCCTGTGGTCACCAGAGTGCCCCTGGCACCTGATGAAAGAAGTGCATTAACTCCGCTGCACTAGCCAGCCCCCAATAAACCTGCCTCCCCCAGCTAGCCAACAGCTTCACTTGGACACTGCTTTCTCTTTCAAGTTGTTGCTATGAAACATTAAAACAACTCTTCCCATTTTTCAGCAGCAAGGGAAAAGTGCTCTCCTATAGCTTGGTAAACCATGCTGAGCTCCTTATATGACGAAAGCAATGTAAGTGCCAGGCACAACCCTTAGCTAAACTCATTTTCTCCAGGTGTGTGTGTTTGTATATGCATTTTTATACATGTATAATATGTATATATAAATCTTTATGTAATTCATCAAAATGTTGGTCTATATAGTTTTCACCTTGCAACATGCGGCTTGTTAAATTCTCTGCATCACGCTGTAGCGATCAAAAAAGGATCTCAGCTGTGCTCTTCCATTTCTGCTGATAGCCCTTGCTATCTAAAATCTGTCTTGACCTTTACACCTGAAGAAAATTAGAGACTTAATCTGTGAATAGTTACTAAGAACATCTAAGGATAAAATAAGTATGTAGCCTGGGGATAAGAAATGTTCACTGTTCTTCACTGGGGCTTTCAAAGAGCTTAAAGAAAATACCTCCCACCAGCTGGTCTACAAAATGTGTGACTTGTACATTTGTAAACCTGAAAAGTCAACAACCATATATGATGTTAAGATTTGCCAGCCAGAACCCACAAGTCATATACAGAGACTTTTGCTCTGTCCTTGCTAAGTTGAGGACTGGATTTTAGTTGTGACTGGCCGGAGGAAATAAATTTGCCTTGTGGAGGAAAACTTTCCATTAGCATAAAGCCAAAAGCATCAGCTTGTGAACCAGCTGGACATGCCTTTACTCCAGGG
Source organism: Falco naumanni (assembly GCF_017639655.2). Classification (NCBI taxonomy): domain Eukaryota; kingdom Metazoa; phylum Chordata; class Aves; order Falconiformes; family Falconidae; genus Falco; species Falco naumanni. The sequence continues at coordinate 11,798,194 of NC_054060.1, read as the reverse complement.
CAGAGAAGGGGCAAGAAGGAGGGGACAAGGGGGTGCCCCAGAACACATGTAGAAAGTCCCTAAATTAGATCAGTAGCCAAGGAGTGGTGGAGGGCCTGGGCTGGAGCTAAGTAGCTGTGAGGTCCCTGTACCCACAGCTTGGAGAAAGCAACGTCTGCTTTGGGAAAGCCATTGCTCTACATCTCCAGGGAGAGCTAAAGAGGAGCAGGGAGGAGATGGAGTCAAATCCTCCCTTGAGTCCTGCTGCGCCGCTCAGGCAGGGCCAGGGCTGTGTGGCCTCCCTGAAATGCTTTATTCCTAGATGTACATTGGGGAAATGCTGGTGTCTTTTTCAGGATTTCTGAGGCGCTGAACCAGAGGCCAAAGCAAACCAGGGATTGCTATCAATGGCTCCATTGAGTGCCAGGGCAGGCACAGCACAGAGCTGCAGGGCACGGACATTGAAATGGGGAGCCCTGTCCGATCCATGGATCTATAGGATAATGAAGGACTGGGAAAAGGGGGGAAGGATGGAGAAGCTGCTGCTGAGAATGTGGAAATTGCACAGATTTGGAGTTTCCACTCAGAAGTTCTTATAAGGTGTGAATTTTGGCAGAGCTTTGTGGCTCCCATGGTAACCTGCAGAGGACGGAGCCAGCATGTCTGGGGAGAAAGATGGCAGCCTTATGTTTTAGAGTCCTAGTAGCTGTCCCCTCACATATGTGAACCTGAAGCCTCTGGCATGACGCAGCATGTGGGGAAGCACCACAGACCCTGGCAAGGTCGCCTGTCCCTGGGACAGTGGACAGTGGCACGTGTGAGCCTCTGCCCTGGGTGCAACACTGCCTTCAGTATCGCCTCTTTCCTCTGCTCATGGAGTTCACCAGAAAAAAACACACATCCCTGTGACCAGCTGACAGCTTCTGATGGCTGCACACACACACACACACAGAGGCTGGCACGTCATGACTCTCCTGGCTACCTGGGATGGGGCAGATGGGCAGCAAAGCAGCAGGACAAAGAGCAGAGATATGTGCTTTAGGGTATCAAAACTCAACTCCTTTCCTGCTCAGTTAATGACTCTGAAACATTTATCCACCAAATACTCGCCTAAATATCCCACCCCCAGACTTCCAGCTTTCTGTACATGATGCAGAAGTCTAGCTGCCAACGTTGGCAGCTGCCTTTCCTGGTGTCCCAGCCAAGAGCTCTGCCCCTGGACAAGAGGAAGGTAGAGATGTGCAAAAGAGGTAGGAACAAGGTACTGCCAGGATAATATGCAGGGCACCAGGGATCTCTGGAGGAAGGGAGCCCAGCAAGATCACCCCTTCTGCAGACACAGGCTGCAGGCACCAGGCAGTCGTACCTCTCCCGTGTGAACTGAACACACTCTTCTGAAGCCTTGGTCTTGGAGACCTGCCTTCCCTCTGCTTCCCCAGAAAGACAGGAGCAGAAGGAGACTGTACTTGACCTTGGGCAGGAAGAACAGCCTTGCCAGGACACAAACACATATTCTGCATTAACTGTCCATCACATAATGACTTCTGGATATGTTGTCCAGTGTCTCGAGGTAGGGGTGCTGCTCAGGAGATGATGCATGTAATACGCTGTTAAAGGAAGGTGAGGTTTCTCTTCTCCATCAGTCTCCAGGTTTTATCTCTTTGTAAAGCATGGTTAGACACAGCCTGTTTCTGAATGGCCAGAGCACTGGGAGGGCTGCTGTTGCTACAAGCAGCATGAACGGGTGAGATGTGGGCTTGGGGACTGTGCGCAGGGAAAGTCATAGATACCCTTGCTTTCCCCAGCCCTGGCACGAGGGGACAGATCTAGAAACAGAGACGTCCTCTCCATGTGTACTAAGGCTTGGAAAACGAGCATGCTACTTGAAAAGCAATCTTTCAGCGCTCTCCCTCTCCTGCTCTCCTAACAGTGGTCAGCACTGCTCAGGTTTCAGCCCTGCTTGTTGTCCTGCAGCTGGTTAAGTGGTGAGAGGAGTCTGTGGTGTGCACACAAGCTCGGGTTGGCCTCAGGGAAGGAAACAGAGGGGCTTGCATTGCTGGGGCGCACACAGCCCGCTTTGCTACAGCGCACAGCCTGGGCTACAGCTCATCCCAGAGCTCGGCCAGCCCAGCAAAAGCCGGAAAGAGTCCTGGGATGACAGAAGGAGCTCTCAACTCTTCATCTGACTACGGCTTTTGTGAGTCAGGTTGTGTTTGCATAAACTGGACCTGGTTGCTAGCTGCAGGTTTTCCTGCCCGTAACCACCATGACTTTTAAGGCTTTTAGCAGCGCCATAATAGTAATTATTACTGGCGACTCTAGTTCTGCTTTACTGGGAGCACATCCTGGATGGAGCAGCCAGTGTGTGATAACACTAGGGAATAAGATTATTTGGGCTATTTTTCTTCTTTTGACAGCACTTGAACTACAAGAGATTCTAGTAAGAGAAATTTCTGGCAGAATGGACATGGAAAGAGTGATTTTTTTTAAAGCAAATATTGGAGAGGGTGTTTGGAGTGAGAGATTGAGGAAGAAATTTGACCTGTGTCCCATCAGAGCAAGCAATGCCGCTTTGACACCACAGATGTCCTACAGTCTGACACCTAGGGAGGGAAGGAGTTCAAGAACTCATTTCAAATAAACACACACTTTGCAGAAAGCTGTGTTTTCTTTTCAAGCAATGGACAAGGGAAAAAGGCAAAAGTCTTTAGTAACCACTGGCTGACAGGTTTCTCCCCATTTCTGCTGAGTGAAGGGAAGACATTTGCCAACACGCCTTACCCAAACAGTGGCTGTGCCAGGCTGTTCTGAAGTTTCACCCTTATTCATAGGCTGAATCTTCCCCCAAGAGCTTGTTGAGTCGTGGATGGAAAGTGCCTCCTTCGCAACCTCCATGGCAGAGCCAGGAGTCTCCAGGAGCCTTTGGGTAAGCCCATGGCATGGACCTTATGGAAGAGTTCTTGACCTTCAAAGCCTGCAGTTTCCTTGAAACAGAAAGCCTCATGTCACTCTGCCTTACTCATATCTTTGCTTTCCCCATACAACAGAGGTCAGAACACGTGCCATATGTCCCCACCACCAGCTTGCTGCAAGGCTTGCTTTGGGGCGATGCACTAGCATTGCTGTGGGCTGAGAGCAGCCCAGGCACGCTGGTGCTGTGGCACAGCAATGCCAGAGCATCGCCCCAAAGCAAGCCTTGCAGCAAGCTGGTGCTGGGGGCGTATGGCGTGTCTTCTGATCTCGTTGTCTACAACAGCTACACTTTGGCAAGGTGGTGGTTTGCAGTAGCATGCGCATACGTTCCTTTCAGGTTTCAATTTTCAAAGCCTACTGCTCTTCTCATGCAGCTCAAATTCACCTGCCAGACCTTCCCTGGGGTAAATGACTGTCTCTCCAGAGCCCGGCGGTGCAGGCTGGCACCTCACCCACTTACAGTAAGGAAGCACAACTGCCAGAGCACTGAGTGCTGGGAAAGGCGGGACTGTCTCGCAGGAAAAAAAAATAAAAATCATGTTGGACATTTATGTCTGTTGGAAAAGAAATGTCAGAGCAACAAAAGAAAATCCAGATGTGCTGTATTCACATGGTAAGAGGCTAATTGGAGACAGCCGCACCTGATTTCTAGCAGCTTAGAATTTCTCTTGCTGTTTATTGACTGAGGATTTTCTCATTATTGGCACATCTTTAGGAGAACATACTATTCTTGCTTGGCATTTGATTTTCTTTTAGAAATACTGGTTTTATTACTGTACCTTTAGCAAGATTTCCTAATAAGAAACTTGAGACTTTTCAGCTCAGCTGGAGTTTTGCCATGGACTTCTGCAAGGACACAATCTTGGTTAACCCAAAGAGCTGAGAATAGGGCTGGAAGGCAGTGACAGCGGTGTGTCTCTACAGATGCCCTCCTACACTGCTGAAGCTGCAGTGCAGGGTTGCTGTCACAGTTACATCAGTGCATTTGTAACTCTCATCAGAGGGCTGGAGGGGTTCTGCACACAAAGCAGTATTTCAAAGTCAGACACAGGGTGCAGGATTCATCCAAACCCCTCCTGGTAAAGGGCAGCAAATAATAGGAAACCTCTCTGGGCTGGGGGGCTCACCAAACAGGCAGATATACCTTTCCTGCTTATGCATCTCTTGAGAGAAAGCTTTTGATTTCCAGTTTGTTTTAAGGAGGCAGGTCCAAAGAGGTTTCAATTAAGTATCTAACAGCCAGTACATTTTGCAGTTGTCTGCTCCAGTGGGGAATCTAGCCCCTTTCCAGTTAAACTCAGATGCTTGCATCTGGCGAGTCACCTGGTGCTGAGCTGTGAAAGCTGCTCTGCAGGCCAGAGTAGTCCCACCTGTGTTCCTGATGCCTCTAGGGCTGTTACACCAGGGAGAACTTGGCCCTACGTAGACAGCAAACTCGCTCCTGAGCTGAGCCAGAGAACGGCACAAATATGCAAAGCCCTTAATAACTTGCATTCCCCGCAGCCTGCTTTTCCCCCCAAAGAAGAAAACCAGCCCAGCTGCATGGCTGGCCCCTGTGCAACGCAGAGGAAAACTCACTTCCAGTAGGACAAACCCGGAGTGAAGTGGGTTTCAGCATCCCCAGCAAAAACCAAGGAAGCCAAACTAATTTCAGACATTTCTGGAATTTCAACTATTTCATCAGGCAGCTGTTCCCTGCCACAGTTGGTCAGTGCTAAGGGCTAGCAAGAGGCAAACTGATAGCCCAGCACAGAAAAAAAAAAACAGAAGAGGAAAAGTCAAGGCCAGGCTGTCCCCATCCTGGTGCCAGCTGCAGCCTCCTGCCCATCTTATTGCCACTCTGCGAGCACCTCAGGGCTTGTGCCAGGTCCCTACAAAGCACTGAAGGGGACCAACAGCAAGAGACAATCTTTGTCCCTGGCTGATAACACATTCTTTCTCAGAGCCCTCCCCACTGCCAAGCTTTAAATCTTGCTCTTGGGGCCATCTGAGCCCAAAGCAGATGCTGGCCGAGCAAAGCCACTGGCAGGCTGTCCTGGGGCACGAGCTGTCTGGTCGTGACAGCAGGCACGTAAGCTTGGTGGCCTGTCAGAGGAGACATTTCTCTAAGGGGTGGAACAGGCAAAAAAAAAAAAAAAAAAAGGATCCGTCCCCTTCAAGGTTTTCAGTGGTGTAATAAAAGTCCCTGTGTCCTGGATGCCAGGGAGGTCCAGGGGAGGGGGAAGAGAGGGTGAAAGTGAATTAAATGGTCCTTTCAGGAGCAGAGAGAGCACTTAATCTTCTCTTCCCTGTTTAGTGCAGATGCTGGTGAAGCCTCCCGGCCAGGATCGCCAACAGATAGCCCACATTGTCTTTTGCAGACACCGTGCAGTCCCAGAGGATGGCTGGGCTGGCAAAGAAGAGCTGGGCAGGAGGGGTAGGGTGTGTGCCAGCTTGAGAAACAGTGATCATCAGCTTCAACGCACAGGATGAATGTGGGAGCACGGTGTGTCCAGCAGCGTAGGGACGCTGTGCTCCTGGAATAAAACACAGTGTTCATCTCAGCACTTGCATACTTCTATGCCAGGTTCACCCAGCCATGACGAAGATCAGCTACAAGGTGGAGTGGGCTGGTGGGGAAGCATACAGCTGGCAACTGGAACCATTTGTACCTGAACGTCACCTTCACATGTGGTCACCAATGATGCCAGAAGGGACCAAAGCCTGGAAGGCTGGGTCAGGGTACAGCCCCAAGCCAAGCAGAGGGAAGAAACACGCAAACACTTGTGTTCCATGGCCAGGGCACAGGCAGTGCTCTGGGCAATGCCAGTAGGGCAGTGTCCCACCGAGGCAGAAGAACCCCCTGCTCACTGCTGCTATGCTTCCTGACCGCATCTGCACAGCATCCTTCACTTAGACCACTCACCTCACCCTGTAAATATTCAGGATGCTCTGGCACCCACTGATGCGACATAAGAGCAGGAGGAAGAGCCCAGGAGCACAGGCTGACACACTGCAGGCTTCAGCTATGACTACAGCCCTGCCCAGCTCTGCTGACCCTTGATCCATGGTTAACCTGCTCATAGCACCTGTGCCCCAGGACATCTATAGCTCTCAGCACTAGTGCTGCACCCGTATTAATCACCAGTGCTTCTATAGCACTGCTGTCTCCCGTGACTATACCCCAGCAACTCTAAAGCACCTTTTTTATTGCTTCAACCATCCTTCCGACTTCATCAGTGAAGGACACCTTGCTCCTTTGATCAGCCCTAGAAAACAGACAGACCCGAACCCTGCTGCTGCCATCAGCAAGTGATGAAGAAAGCATTAAGTAGCTGCAGGGACCAGCTGACAGCCCAGCGTAGGGTGTTTACCCAGGGAGCAGCCTAAAAGCCACCTCTGAAAGTCAACAAAACTTGGGAGTTACACCCCAGAACATTCCTTAGAAAACACGTGCCCAGCTCAAATATTCACTATTTTTCTAGGAAAAAAATAGAACCCCCAGAGCTTCTTCTCTGATAAAGACTACAGGAGAGTAAATAGCAAAAACTAACTCAGAGTGAACAAGCCTGCCTAGCAGGCTCAGACGAGGAAAACAACCAATCCCTCCTCCAGGTATCCTGGGCTCCCACAGACTCACTTAAAACAGCACCAGAGGCAGATCCTGCTTGATGTAGGACAGAGACTACAGGTGGGCCAGTGCAGCCCTTCATGCCAGCCCAGCTGAGCCTGCCCGCTCACCGGCCGGGCTATATAAGGTCAGGTTCATCAGGTGTCTCCTTTCGTGTAAAGATTTAGGTGGTGCGGGAGGACAAAGAAATATTTTTTGTTAGGCTGCTGGTGTATGGCCAGCAGTACCTATAGAGCCAGGGAAAATTGTGCTGAAGTGCTGTGGAGATGAGAAGTACTAGGAATACCTAAAAATAAAAGCCTTTGGATTATAAGGACTTAAAGCTATTCTTTCAACAGTTGGAAGCTGCAGCCCAGGGTCAGCAATGCCTTCTACCTGAGGCCGTGTGAACTAAGAACGTTAATTGAGCCTCCTGGGTATGTAAGCCTCTTATCTACTTATACACAGTGCTTCATCTGAGCTGGAAAAAAAATGCAATTATTAGCTACTTTTAATGAACAGCAGTAGGATGTGCATGCTTACATACCTTTTGCTGGAAGATGCATCCTCTTTATGCTTCTCTTTAAAGCTATTAGTTTTTCAGGGTATGAGCCAAGACTTCAAAAAGGCATGAGGTGTCAGAGGGAGGGAGGTGGCTCCTATTCATCACTTAGGGTGCTCTGAAAGCTTCTGCCTGGCTCCCTAATCCTACAGGTGCTTCTCAGTTTCTCAGACCAGACATCTCAAAGCTGTTGTGTGGGGCTCTCCCTGCTTTGCTGTCTTGACTCCCTATTTAGCAAGGCAGCCTTCGAAAGCCCTTTCCTCGGCACCTTGCCATGCCCACGTTCTGTGTCTGGGGTGCACATCAGAAGGGGAAGGTGGATGGGGCCATGGTTCCTGGCAGGCACAGAGACCTCAAAGATGGACACGGTAGGGTAGAGGTTATGCTTTTAGTAGCTTAAATGCAACTTGCAGGATATGAAACAGCCTCCGTAAGACCCCAGTTCCTATGCTGGGGAGCAGTGGACACTGGTCTGGCTTGTGTTTATGGCTTGGTGCTGGGGCTGCCCACATTTTTGCTGGATGTTTTTTAGGGAACATGGGAAGCAAAGCAGTATGAAATCAGCACCATGCTGACACCAGCTCTGAGCTGCCCTCTTCTTCCTGCCACCAATAGACTGGGGGGACGTGCTGGCTCACTAGCCCTGAGAGCCTTGTGCCTGGAGAAGGAAGCTGATAAGGAAGAGCCTATCTCCAGGAGCAGATTAAAACCCTCTGGCCTGGAGTTTCCCAAGGCAGTCTGTCGCCAGCAAAGGGCTCGTGGGAGCTCTGTCCTCCCGCCCGCTGCCAGCCCTGCCTGTCACCCTGCTGCTGGCGTGCCTCCTGATGTGATCCCTGCTCCAGATGCCCTTGTGATCCAAGGGTGACTTCCACCAGCTGCTGCCTTTTCTTTAATGTCTCAGAGAGCTGTGTTTGCTTTTCAGATTCCCTTTCCTGATTGTTTTGAAAGACAGATGCCCTCTGCCCCTGCTACCTTTAAAAGCCATGGCTTTTCTTGCTGCTAGTGGGCTGTAAACATCTTTCCTGTTACAAATGTGCCCTTTCAGTTGCTTTCTGGCTCTTAGCAGTGTTGCTTTTTTATTTCTCTTTGGGAGTTGATTCTCATTTATTGCTGACTTCTCCCTAAGCTGCTAGTGTTGGCCAGGGGAGGTGGGGTAATTTCCTCTCTCCTAAGCTATACTTCCTAACTAAATTACACCTGGATTCACTGCTAACCTTAAAGATGCTGTACTTGAGAGAGGATTCAGGCCAGGATAAGGGTTTGAGAGTGTTGCAGGGCTTTCTCCTTGCCCCCTTCCTTTGCATTTGGACCTGGAGGCTAACTGGGAACCTCAGCCATGGGGAGCCAGCAGTGCTGTGCGACACTGCCAAAATGATTTATAAGCAAGGGCAGGGTGACATGCAGGAGACAAGCAGGTCCCAAAACAGGGTTTTATCAGCCTCTCTGATCACACCTGGGTTTAATCCAAGGGTTTGGTCAGTCCCTCTCCAAGCAGGGACCGAGCACACAACAAAGTTGGCCAATGATGGAGCTAGAGGCAGGGGCAGGCACCTTGCAGCTCTGGTTCCTGTCCCTGATCCTGCTCTAAGAGGCTGCTTCTTCCTAAAATCCTTCAATTGTTTTTCAGCTTCATTCTCAGCTCAGTTTTTCAAAGCTGCTTCTTCCACTGCATTCGAGGGCTGATCTAACATCCCTCTCGCATGTCACGCATCTCACTTCTTATCCCTGCTTAGCTGCTTTTGCCCATAGGAAGCTGGGAGGGAAACAAAACCCCTATCAATGAGAATCTCAAAGTGATTTGCAAACCTCTCTTCTCCCCACTAATGCTGCCTGTTCTGGTGGTGGGAAAATTGAGTTAGGGAGCAGTGACAGGGTCATGTGCATGTCTAGCATCAAATGCCTGACAATGCTAGAGCAGAACCGGTTTGCAGGATCCCTGGTGCGCAGCCTGCCTTTCCACCCATCTGCTTTGCCCCACTAACCAGCCCCTGCAGTACAAAACAGGCTGTGGTTGGCAGCGGTTGCTTTGCACCGGAGCCTAACATGCCAACCCCTGAGATGGTGACGATCATTCAGGCGGGGGGGGGACATGAAGCAGGGAGGGAGCTCTTAAAACACTGGGGGGGTTGGCACAAGGCAAAGAAATGCAGCAGCAAGAAGGCTCCCTTCCAAACATATATATGATTTAAAAAAAAAAAAGAAACACAAACCCAAAAGCTGGAGCTAAAAAGGCAGCTTGAGGAACGAAGCTGCTGGAGTTTTCCGAGAAGGCTCCCAAGATGCACAATGGGAACATCTGTACCTCGGCCGGCGCCTTGGAAGGGTCTCAGGCCACAGAGTGGGGCTGGCGTCAGCCGGCTACAGCCCTGCCTTGATGCCGCCCTCTCCCCCAAAACCCCTGCCTCGGCACGGTTCCTCCCGCTACCCCGCTTGCCTTGCAGCAAGCCGTAAATCCCCCTTCCCACATCTCCTCCTTCACCACGGGTTCCCGCAGGTTTTGAGCAGCCGAGCATCCCATGGCAGGAGCGGGGGAGAGGGAGGTTTTGGCCCTGGGAACAACCATCCTCTGTGCTGCCTGTGAAAGGCAGTTTCATAAGGCTCTTGCTGAAAATGGCCCGTTATCAGGATATGCCGAGCAGGTCAGCCCTGCTCCCGGGGATGGAGAGACAGGCCAAATAGGTGCACACATGCGTAGTGTCTTGGTCCTGGCACGAGTGTTTGTCAGCCTCGGGGGATGCAGGCGGCCAGGACTGATCCTGATCCTGCCTATGAAGGCTATTGGGGACTGGGGGATGGATGGCTGTCCCCCTGCGAGGGTATGAGCGTGTGCCCAAAGCCTTTGGTGGATGGAGCCAGGCAAAGCTCCGTGGGTTCCCGCTGCAGCAATTCCTATGCGCGGAGCTGTCAGGAGGTGAAATGGGTCCCTTGGGGGAGGCAGCGGTAGCCTGAGATAGGGGACACATTTAGAGGCAAGTCCTAGGGAGTACTCCCTCCCCTTAAACCGGTTCCCCATCAGCTGCTTCGTCTTCCTCTCTCCCCACCCCTACTGCCCCCATCCCCTCCCGGAGGGCTCGACGCTTGCCAAAGGAGCTTTGAAAGGAGACAGAGCCCGCCTGTGCCGAGCATTTCCCACTGCCCAGGGCAAGCAGCAGTGGTCAGCCCCTGCTGGGCCAGGCTGCAGTCCCTGCTCAGCCTCTTGGTGAGGGCATCGGTGCTGCAGCACAGCTCCGAGAGCTGCAGAAGGGACCGTGCCCCAGGGATGCAAACTGGGGTTCAGGTTTAGCCTGCTTCATCCTGGCTAGCATCTGTGTGGCCATCCCGGCTAGCATCTGTGTGGGCCAGCCCGAAGCAGGGGAGGCTCGGGAAGGGAGGAGGGGATAGCTTTCTGCATGCTTCCCTCTTTGTGTCTGTGTTGTTTCATCAGAGTATGAATTAATGGATTTATTCTCTGTTAAATTCTTTGTGAATTTGAGAAATCTGCTGAAATGGGTCAAACCCAGACATCTGTAACAACTTTTGTGGTCTCCTAATGAAATATTCACCTGTCTGAGCAGGCAGGTAAAGACTTGGTTCCCTGCTGCAAGTTTTCTCTCCTGAGCTGCAAGTAAATATGGAAAACACATTCGTGTTCAATGTAGCGTGGGCTACAAAAACTCCTTCATAAGGGGATATTCTGAACTTACACAAAGGTAAATTATAGACATGACAGGGGTGTGTAGCTTTACTGCAGTTTTTCCTGACGCTGGACTTAGGTGCTAAACATGGGGTTTTATTTGCAGGGCTGAAGGCAGTGGATTGTCAGGCCCCCAGGCATGAAGGGACAGGTCTGCCTCCTGCCCACAGGTGAAGGTTCCTGAAGGTGGGATTCAGCTGGGAGGAAGGTGCCATTCCTAGAGGTGGGATGAACCTGTGTCTGTCCAAGGCAGGAGCATCATTTGATCATTGAAGAGCAGCCCCCACAGAGGTACCTGGGACTGAATTCCCAATTTAATGGGTTGGCTTGGCCAAACTTCCCTCCTCCAGGGAGACCTGGAAGGTCAAAAGCAGGCTCTGTGGGCAGTTGTTGTGTTCGTGCACTCTTTCTTCACATTTGACCCCCAAATGAGAGACACTGTGGAGGCCTCTGAGTGCTATTTTGTCCTCTTTTACATCTTTTTATTGGAGTTGATGATGCCAGAGGCCAAGAGGACCATTCCTGCCTCCTGCTGACATTAGCTCCTCAAGGCTCATTGGTGAGGTGTCTCCCTCTGGGACATTTGGGCTACTGACGCTAAAGGCAAACATCATTTCTTCCACATTATTTCCAGCTCGATCTGTCCAGTATCCCCAAAAAATAAAAATAAAGATTTTAAAAGAATGATAACATAAAAATAACAATAAAAATTAGGAGAAGTCCTTAGCCTTTGTGGCTCAGACCCTACTGTCCGGATGGCTCTACAGAACCTGGAGCAACGTGAGTCCCCGCACACGGGCAGGACTCAGGGTTTGCCTGGGGCAGGGCAGAGATGAGCAGAAACAAGAAACTGGTTTGGGAGCAACTTTTTCACCCAGAACTGCATATTAGTGCCATCTTAAAATGACAACTAATACTACTTTGTGTAGATCTGGCTTTGATCTTTTCCATCATTCTGCGGTTTTAAGAGACCAGGAGACTAAGAGGGATGCTGGCACATCCTACAGTGCCACCACAGAGTGGCCTTGTGTGAATTGGCCCCTGCAAATTGCCACTCATGGCTGGGATCCCCATCTTACAAAGGCAGGAGTGGTCTAAAAAAACAGAGAGAGTCTCCAACCAGGCCAGGTGAAGGCCAAATGCAAACCATGACCTCCAAGGATGGGAAACAGACCCTGGTGCTGACCTGCAGCAGCCCCAGCTGCTCCTGCCCTGGGTCCATGGGCAGCCCCACGGGTGCCCTGCATTCCTGTCCCACTGCATCCTTCTGCCCAGTGACAGGGCTCCTCCCTAACGGACAGATAATGCTGCTTTATGCCCATTGACTTACATTTCTAAATGAATAAATATCCTCCTAGTAACACTAATGTGTGTTAGCTTGTCTTCCTCCTCTTCCCCCCCTGCACCAGGGCTGCAGAACTATGGATGTAGGTGTATTTTTGGTGACAGTTGTGGATGGCTAGTTGCTATTTTACTCAAATGCATTCACCATGGAACTCCCTCTTTGCCCATCCCATCTTCTTTTCCTGTCTTGGCAATGTAAATCACCTTCCCAGTGGTAGAAATATAAAATACTGAGGGATTCAGATAAACCGGAGGTATGGGAGAGAGACCAGTGTTTGCAGCATATTACTGGACCCAGACCCCGAAGCCCCCAAAACGCACAGGGATTTAAATGAGTGATGCAAATGGCTTTCGTGCCCCTTTTGTGCTTGTGACCTGTTTAAAACGCACCCTGGGAACCCGGGGCAGAGCCCTGTCCCATCCCCAGCCTGCGAGGGGACAGCTCAGGAACCAGCAGCCCGAGGGCACCATCTAGTGAACAGCCAGGACCGCACAAACCTGGAACGGGCAGAAACGGAGTGAAAACCGGGGGGGCCTCCCCAGGGGGTCAGCCCAGAGGAGTGGAGAGTCATGTTTTTTGCTTTCCCCACCCCTCCAGTTATGTTTTAATTTTCTCCATCAGGTCCCCCCAGGGGAGAGCCTTTGCCATGCTCCATCTGCCACGACAGAGTTGTTGGCCTGGGGCATAGCGCGCTTGCTGCTTTGCCCCGGTCAGGTGGCATTGGAAAGATGATGTTATTTTTTCTTCTTTCGAAAAAAACAACGTTAAAACTAAACTAAAGGGATATTTCTAACGCTTTACAAGGGGGGCAGGGTGTGTGGGAGTGGAACGGTGCAGGCAGCTCTGCAGTGGGGCAGGTGTGAGCTGGAGGCACAGGCTGTGCTTTCAGCTGAGCTGAAACCTCCCTTTTGAATTAGAAAATTTGAAAATCACCATAGGTGCTCTGACATCTCCCCATCACCCCCGGGGTGAGCTGATAGGAGAAAAGCAGGCTGAAAGACCACAGGTTTGGTGCAGAGCTTAAAGTTCCCTGAAATGATGCAGCAACCAGCGATGAAGGAAACACCATGTCACACTGCTGCTGCTCCCAGCGCTGGCTTGGCTGAACTGGCTCCTCTCCCCACATTGCCTTACTGGGAACTGCACACCTTACCAGGAGTAAGCTGACATGCTGCTTGCTATTTCCAAGGAAGAGGCATTTCTGCAGCCTAAAATTGATGCTGTGCCTCAGTAACCTCTGTCATTGTCCCCAGCTTCCAGCCTGCCTCCTGCAACGTGTCCCCATGCCCACCGACCTCAGGACCAACCCCTGTTCCCCCCAGCCATAAGATCAGAAGTTATTTTGTAACCTGGTTTGTAGAGAGGCTATTGCTAAGGCATGGGCTTATGCTCAGGTGTCCAGCCACTTGTCCTCAGAGCTCTTTCCCTGGACAGCTGTTGGAGGAGAGAATCCCAGGGCAGGAACAAGGGAAGGTGACATCTCCAAGCAGGACCACCATGGTGACCAGCCCCTCGGCTCCTCCTTTATCTGGTGGTGCTGGGGCACACCCTGCATGCCCCTGGCACTGCACCCCACCAATGCCTCCTGCCCTAGAGGTGGCATCTTCAGCAGCTCACAGCCCCTGTGGCTTCTTGGCATCCAGCCCCCAGCCTGCCCTGTGGGCGCAGAGCTGTGGGGTGCCTGTGGCAGGGATCCCCTTGCCATGCCAGGCGTAAGCCCAGCACCCAGGCTACCTGCACAGGGGGATGGAGCCACAGCTGACCAGGAGGACGTTTCTCCTGCAGGGGCTTCCCTGCAGTTGTGCCTGCAGTAAAACTTTCCCATGCACCCAATGCATCCACAGAGCAGGGACGGAGGGGTACATGGGTGCTTGGGTTGGGCCACCCCAGCCCACCCAGCCCGGCCTTTGCAGCCCCTTTTGGGGCCAGCTCCCTGGGGAGGATGGAGCATGCAGGGAATTGTGCCTTTTCCTCTCACCTGCAGACAGTCACGATGGTTAAAAGTGGCTTGTTTTTCATTAGGAAAAGGCTGTTGCTAGGCCACCCTGGTCCCTGGCATTGGTCGGGAAGGGGTTTTGCAGCCAATCCGGGAGGCTGTGCTGGCGGTTGGCATGCACGCACACATGGACACGCACACATGGACACGCACACATGCACACGCACACATGCACACGCACACACACCCCTCCTGCAGCCAAAGTGCTAAGCGGCTGCCAGATGTGCCTATTCATTTCCACATCACACCTATTTGTTTCTTCCGGCCAAGCAAGTTATTAAGGCTCCTGAGATTTTAATTTATGTCCGACTGCGAGTTTTCTGCCTTCTAATTTACACTTGGGGTGTAGAGAAGAGGGGTGATGGTGGGTAAGGGTATTGATGGGGCAGGGGTGCAGGGAAGCCAGTTCTTCCCTCTACTGCAGCTGGTTTGGTCTCTGGCAAGTTGCCTGAGCAAAGCCTCGTCTCTCTGCCTGCAAAGGGGGTGACCCAACCCTCTGTGTCCCCACAGCGAGGGGACACACTGCCCCAGATTAGGGGCTTGCTCCAGGTTGTTATTAGGTACCAGCATTGCTCCACCCCAAGACGTTTGGGGCTTACGTGGCACTTTAACCGCACATACTGTGATAAGCAGAGCCAGCATCCAAAACAAGCCAGGTGTTTGATCAGGAAATGTTGCTCCCAGCCATGCTCCCCACACAAACAGCCCCTGGCAGCCGGGAGAGGTGCTGGACCATGGCCAGGTGCTGGCAATGAAGGGCAGGAGAGTCAGACCCAATGCTGGTGCAGGGTCTCCTGGTACAGCTGCTGTGCTGCTATGGTCCTATTTCAAGTACCCTATGGGTGTCTGACAGCCACCCAGCAGAAGCAGAGCTCCAGGTGCATGAGCAGGGCAGGGTGCAAGCAGAGCCCAGGACCTGAGCAGGATGGGCGTGTGCATCCACTGTTACAGCTGCAAAGCTCTTGCCCTGTGGGATAGGAATAGACACCAAAACATGCAGAAAACCATGGACAATCTATGCAAAACTCAGTTTCTGAGTGTCCCCCACAAAAACCCCCATGTTGCAGGAGAGTAATGCAATAAAAGCAAGGGAAAGCATTGAATTGCTGTCTGCTGCTCAAGGAGAAGCTGTTGCTAGACAGAAGTAAAAGCTGTCACCATCAGCTCCCATTGGCTCAGCCCCACTCCAATGATGAGCTTATCAGTTACCTGCCCTCGCAGTTGGCTGGAAAAAACTCATTTGACAATGTTTTCCCTCTGATAAAAAAGCCCATTGCTGGATTTGTGGGTTTGGGTTAATCATTATTCAGGGTCGTTGAGATAACGGCCGAGTTTTTTGCAGATTCTTCAATTATCATGAAATTTAGCGAAATGGTGAGCCAGCCCAGCTCTCCTTTACCCGCCTAAAGATCTCAGCCTGCCTAAAGATGCTCAGCTTCCCAGCGTGAGCACCAGCAGGCCACTCGAGGGAAGAACAGAGCAAAGGTTGGCTGCTTTCAGCCTAGCAACTCCCTGGCATGTAGGTGAATATTCACAAACACCTGTGAAAATCCTGATTAGCTCTTGAAGGATTCACCTGGTGCAAACAGGGCTCCTGTTGCCATTCAGATTATTCAGAGCAAACAAACACTGCTTCATTGGCAGGGAGTGGATTGCCACCACCCTCCATCATCCATGGTGGGGTCTGCTTATCAGCAACCCCTTCTCAGGGGGCTGGGGTGCTGCAGTGCACAATGTTGGGGTTTTTCCAGCCCTTCAAATCTGAGCTAAATAGGGGTTGACTCCCCCGGATTTATTTCTCGACTTCCCCAAGAGCTGGAGATGACAGCATAGAGGCAAAGCTTGCAGGGCATGTGAGCACCAAAGAGCAGCTGGCCTTTGGCTGCCTTGCTACCTTCAAATTTGCCCCAAAGCAGGGGACGTATTTCAGCAGGGTTGTTAAGTCAATGTGGTGGCGATGGGGACAAGGTCACAGAGGCAGCCTGAGACTTTTCCAGCACCTCATGCCAAGCAGCCCCACAGGTAGGCTGGGGAACTCCGCTGTGGGCAGGCAGGGAGAAAGCTGTCCTGAATCACAGGGGATGAATGCTTAGAGAAATCTCTCCCTTGCCTGGAGCTCAGCCCAAGCTTAGTTTTGGAAGTGGGTCTTGGTCTTGCTAAAGTGTTTGGATAAAGACTACAGAAATGTGGGTTTCTTTTCCTCCTTAATTACACTTTTCCCTCAACGCTGGCTGATGGCAAGGCAGGCTGAGTCACAGGCTGATAAAGCCTCGTGGCCTTCCACCTCCTTTTGCAGCTTTCTCCAGCCTCACCCCAACACGCCATGTCTCACATCCAGCTGTCACATGGCTCAGGGCAAGTCAGTGCTATGGGGTGGCAAGACAGGGTGGGCTGGGGGGACAGCAAGGGGGGACTCAGGTGGGCAAGTGAGCCGGGAGCTGTGGGGCACCCCATGCGAGCTCCCCACTAACTTGTGTACCCTGTGAGGGGGTGCAGTTATATGAGCTAGGTTATATGGCCATGAGCAAAGCATCCCTCCGCTGTGCCCTTCCTTCATGTCTCCTTTCCCAGGAGCAGAAGACAGTGCTGCCGCATTGGCTTTGCGATGCCACCATCTTCTGACAGTGGGTCTGCTGACCTGCCGAGCTTTCACCTTTCCTACAGCTTTGCTTCCCTCTTGCCACTCCGGGAGAGGTGAAAACAGCACAAGAGGAAACAGAGAAAAACAGAACCACACTATCACAGGATGGTCAGGGTTGGAAGGGGCCTCTGGAGATCATCTAGTCCAACCCCCTGCTAAAGCAGGTTCACCCAGAGCAGGTTGCACCAAGTCGTGTCCAGGCGGGTTTTGAATATCTCCAGAGGAGACTCCACAACCCCCCTGGGCAGCCTGTTCCAGTGCTGTGTCACCCTCAAAGTAAAGAAGTTCTTCCTCAAATCTATGCCCACTGTGCTCCTCCTGCACCTCCCTAGGCGTCCCCATGGGGTTTGGGTCCCTCCCATACCCTGCCGGGTCTTGCTGTAGTTGCACAGCATCATGATGGGGCTCAGCTGAGCTGCACCCCGAGGCTCACACAGAGGGTGATGCCAGCAGTGTTTTACAGCTTGCTGCACGAGGAACACGCCTGGGACAAACCGACACGAGCTGGGTTTAAAGACCTGCTGTGGAGCTATGTTTCCTACCAGGTCTGGTGGAGAGTGTCTGGACCACGAGCCCACAGCACAGCCCAGGTTATTATTATTTCTGTTGAAGGATAGTTGCGCCTGGGCAACTAGGAAGGCAGAGCTTTTTAGACACATCCAACGTGTTCTGAAGTGTTTTTGAGCTGTCCCCAGCTTCCTCTGCCAGGCAGGGAGGAGTTAAGACGGGAAGTACAAGATGCATCTTGTAATGGCATTGATGCGTGCGTCAGGTGTGCCTGCGTCAACTGGCTCCCTTGGCTGCTTCCCAAGGCTGGGGCTGAGCTCCCCTTCCCTCCCCCTGACCGCTGGGAAAAGCCTGGGACACATCTAGCCTGGCCACCGGGAACATGATCTCCATTTCAGTGCTGGCTGCTGTACCCACTGTGCTGTGGCCAGGCTCCCAAAAGCCCCAGGGGTGCTGGCAGCCCTCCAGCCCCCTCCTGTCTCACAGTCCAGGCAGCGGGTTTCTATAGTAAATACAGATTTTCTATAACCACGGCTGTTCAGTTCCCCAGGGAAGCGTGCGACTCCCCCAGTCCAGCCCCAAACCCTGCTCTGGTGCTCAAACCCCCAGCTGGGGGACATCTGCAGCAAGTTACCTACATGCATCAGCCACGAAGCAGCAACCTGCAGGCAGAGCCCCTGCAGGTGGGCATCACCCCACTCCCACGCTGTCACAGCAGCCCACGCCACAGCTCAGCATCACTGCCACCCCGCAGAGCAGGCACAGCTCTCAGCCCCAGACCCTGTGCACAGGGATGCAGCCTTGCAGGGCAGACAAATCCCAACAGTGAATCTCCTTAACACGGGGAAGCTCCCCAAACTGGGACAGCCCAGCTGCTGGAGGGTGACACAGCGGGATGCTTTCTCTTGCACTGGGCTTTCTCCAAGCAGCTGGCAGTGCTGGACTGCAGGGCTCTGGCGGAGCCCATCCCTTGGTTCTCTTGCCTTCACAGGGATAGCCCTAGAGGGAGGGGGCCACTCCATAGCCCAAGGAACCGCTGAGTCCAGCCACCATCAGGCCACTCAAAGCACCTTTTCAGGTTGCAGGTGGGCTTTAAGCCCTGGGGAATGGCATGGTACACAGGCAGCTGTTTGCCAACCTCATCCCTGCCCTCACCCTCCTGGAGAGCTGCCAGATCAAGATCATGCAACATGTACACAACAGTTTAGCAAGAACAATTTTTAATTCAGAATTGGACAATTGTGTGAATAGTGTATTTTAAATTAAACGCATCCTATCTCTTGTCCAGGCTGGCTAGACACTGGTTAGACCCAGACTTTCTTTTCAGGCTTCACTGTGCAAATGAAGTGAGGAGGAGACTGGCCCTGGACAGTTTGCAGCCTTTGGGCATCAGGAGGACACCACAGTCCTCCCACAGGAGGACTTGCCACTTGCCCACCATGGGGGTAACCCCTCCCCAGAGGGCATGGGGGGTACCCTGGCAGCCCCCACCCACTGCTGCAGCCGTCGCACACCCACAGAGGCTCCCCAAGGCTGACACCAGGACCCTGCTCGCCCCTGAGCACCAAGTGACAGAGGGCAGCCCCAGCACCGATATCTGTGTGACAGCAAGAGGCTGCATACAGCGTTTTCAGGAGACTGCTGGTGCCCAAGTGTCGCCACTTCTCTGTCCCTGAACAGGACTGGGGGTGTCCAACTCCCCTGTGCTGTTGCCTGCAGTAGGGTTGGGTGCCAGGCAGAGCCTATGGGGCACAAGCCCTGCGGGTGAAGGTCAGCAGCCACCTCCACCTTTAATACCTGAGGGCTACAGGATGGCCTGAAACACATGGAGGAGATGCTGTCCCCCATCACAGACTGCTTGTCATCAGGTCTGTGGGCCAGTACTGGTCATCCATGTACTGGATGCTGTCAGCGGTGGGATCTTCAATGGGGCTGGGGGGCCGAGGGGGCAGGCTGCGGGCCAGCTCTGTCTCCCACTGCACCTCTACCAGTCTGTACAGCTCCATGGCCGTCCGAGCATCCTCCACCGATGAGTGCCCTTTGCAGCTGACCTGAACAAAAGGGGAAAAGCCAAGTTAGATAAAGTGGGTGACAAAAATCCCACAAGGGTCATTTTGTCTGCTTGCTCAGAAGGACTCAGGTGCTGGGTGTTTGGAGATGGCAAAGGTTTGATGCAGCTGAAGAGATGCAGGAATCTCTTGAGCACTTTCTGGAGGGCACAGGTCCTGTCCCTGCTTTACTGAAATACTTAGTGGTCAGCTTGGGAGGTCCTGGGCTCCCCCAGCTTGATCATAGCCAGGAACACAGGATAAACAAGGCTCACCTCCATCTCGCAGAGAGCACCCATGGAGATGGGAGGGACCAAGCTGACCACACAGGCTCGTAGCAAACCCAGGAACTGCTCCCCACCTCAAGGTTCCTGCTGCTAACCTGGATCTTTTTCTGTAGCAGTTGCCTGGCCAGGCTCTTCAGTGAGATGCTGGCCCTGCCGGGCAGCCCTGCCCTCTGGTTCAGCACAGGGCTCTGGCTGGTGTCTCGGGTCCTGTCTTTCGGGTGGAAGTACTTCAGGGCTTGGAAGTCATTGTGGATGGCGTGTCCTACCACAATCTTGTCTTTCAAGATTTTCAGGATCTGGAAGCGTCAGAAAGGGTTAGACAGGTGGTACAGCAAAAGAAACACCGGTTAACCATAAAATAAACCATTCAGTGTTAAATTCAGTTCCCTCTTTAGGTTCCCAGAACTCCAGAGCAGTAACAAGCAAACCAGCCCACTGCACAGCTTCAGAGGCTCCCCGTCCTGTACTTGTGTCTCTGCCTCAGAGAAGCTCAACATAGGCCACCAAATATCCCAACTGGTATCTGGCAGATAACACACAGCTTTTTTTTTTTTTTTTTTTTTTTTTTTTTTAAATGTCTCCCTTTCCTCACCTCTGCCTGGGCAGTCTTGAAGGGAATCGCACTCTTCATGTGCTGCTTGGTGATGCCACTCCAGCGTGTCCGGTAGTCCACAATGGGGAGCTCGGGCCGGACATACTTGTCATAGATGACGTCACCCTCATAGTTCACCACGGAGCACCGTGCCAGCTCGCTCAGCCTGCCCTGAGGACCAGTGCCCACCATCTCACAGTCGATGGCCACGTACTTGCCCGGGCGCAGGAGCGGGGAGGACATTCGCACCCCCTTGCAGCTGCCATTCCCCGGGGACAGGAGCATGGAGTGGTGCCTGGCTATGCTGTCCGGAGAGGCGGATGGGGACAGGGACGTGGAGATGACCTGTTTGTGCTTGGGGACCTTCCCGCAGCGCGGTGCCGTGGTGCCGTCTGCCTTGGGGAGTGCGCTGCGTGCAGGGGCCTGGCTGCTCTGGTGCCTGCAGGGGCTCAGCAGCCCCTTCTGCTCCAGCAGCGCCCGGCGCTCCATGAACCGCTGGTGCTTACGGCTCTTCTTCTTGCTGCGACCCTGCGGCGAGCTGGGTCCCTCGGGGGGCCGAGCACAGCCCCCCGCGGCGGGGCCAGGGGTGGGTGCTGAGACCTTCGGGGCAGGCAGCAGCGAGGTCATCTGCCCTTTGCCGGGAGGCATCCCTGCCGGCGTGTGCAGGGGGGCATGAGTGCCATGCAGCCCCCATGCCCCCTGTCAAAAAGGGCCCACAGATCCCACAGCAACGACCCCCCCCCCCGCCCCTCCCGCGGTGTGGGCAGGCACAGGCAGCCCGGGCAGGGCCTATGGGACTGGGGAACGGGGGACACGGACACATTATCCCAGCCGCACCCCCTCGCCCTCTTATTGCCCGGCCTCGCCTGCCCTATTCCCGGTGCCACGGCCGTGCCCGCCGTACCGATCCGCAGCCCCCTGCCCCGTTACCCCTCTGCCCGCCGCAATACACGTCCCCTAGGGCCCTGCCTGCCCATTACCCAGGCCTTCTCTGCCTCTCTCCCGGCCCAAGCCCCTCCCCCCCCCAGTTACCCAGTCTCAGACCCCTACCCGCCCCGTTACCCGGCCCCATTGCCCCCAGCCGCCCCATACGCCCCCTCGGCCGCCCCCAGACCCACCGCCGCCTGCCCAGACCCGGCGCGGCTCCCACGTGTCCGGTCCGGAAGCGGCCGCGCTCACATGCCCGGGCAAGTCCCGTCATAGCCACGCCCCCTGTCTTCCCATTGGCTGTCCCGGAGGGATGATTTGCATGCAGGGGGGCGGTGCTCACAGCCGCAGCAGGGCAGGGCGGGGCAGCCCGCGGTTCGCTCTAAGGCGCCTCGGTAGCAGCGCACGGGGAGTGGGTGTTGCTCGGCGCTTCTAGCTGGTTCCCCCGCTCGTCCTGGTGGGAAGAACCCTCCTGGGTGGTACGTGCTGAGATACTGAGCCCCATACTCAAACTCAGGCTGGCACCAGGATGGTGCAGTTGTTCTGTGTGTGTGTGCTGGGGTGCAGTGCTGAGCCTGTGGGCATCCCTTTTCCTGCCGCTGCTGGCTGGCTCAGGGGTACTCTTCCTGGGTGGGCTGAGGCACAGCAGCGTGGAGTCTGTGTGCTCCAGGTTCTCCCATGGGGTTCCCCTGGGTAGCAGGGGGGCACCTCTGGCTGGGGCATGGTTGCAGGGGGGGTTTCAGACCAGCCTCTCGTTGCTTCACTCTCAAAGCTCACAAAAGCCACGGCCAAGGTGGTCAGAAGCAGAGAAGGGCCACGTGCAGCCCCAGCCACCAGCGTGTCCCCATGCCTTTAGCACTGCTGAGAGGCCATGCGCCCTAGGGCAGACTGTGACTTGTTGTGGTGGGATGAGCCATACAACAACAAAATCACTAGTCTTCCAGAGGGAGCCAGGCACTGTGTTTGTCCTTGTTCCATGGGGCCCTGTGCTGAGCATCCTCTCTCCCTGCCACCAAGGGGGCTGATGGGGATGCAGGACAACTGTCTTCATGTTCCATCATTCCCCTGTTTCACCACCTGTTAGCTCCTTCAGCCTGGTCAGACAGAAACTATTTAGATTCCCCTTATGATTTATTTTTTTTCTATTTCTTTTCTGGTTTTCTTCTGGCTGGTAAACCTCTTCCTTGAATCTGTTGCCTTGTGTTTTGCATCTATTGCATCTGTCCCTGCTGTTCAGCTAATTAATCTCCCCTAATGAGAGTAGTTCAAGTGTTTTGCAATACCCTGTCAGGTCTCTATGTAGAAACTTACACTCTTTTCTGGTGGATTTGGTGAAACTGTGCATCACAGCTCTTGGGGATGGTTCATTTGGGGTTCCTGGGTCTTTAGGCCCCATTTTGCTCCCTTTAACCAAGGTGTGAGCTGGCCAGCCCCACGTGAGTGGGAGCAAACTCAAGCCCTAGTGTGAGTGGGCTTGCATTGCCGGTGGAATTTCTCCACCAGCTCCAGGCAGGTGAGGAATTGGCACCCCTGGCTGCTCTTCTCCCTAATGCCTGCGGTGGGATGCGAGATTCAAGCACCTCAACTATTCGGTGCTGCTTGGTTGATAGCTTTTGCGTGGACACATTGCTGTTGTACTCATAGATCTAATCACTCTTGGCTTGTCCACAAGAAGCCCATCCATCTTCTCTCATCTTTGCTCAGTGACTCTTCCTTACGAGGCTGGGCACTTTGCTAGAGGCACACGATTCTCTTCGGCAGTGCAAAGTTTTAGCTGTACCCTTGTGGTTACAAAGAAACATCGACAGGTGAAATGATGGGCACATGGGGAGGAAGGGAAAAGATTTTTCTGGTTTTCCAAAGGCAGATAGCCCAGGCTGCCAGGGAACAGTGGTGTCATTTTTCTCCCCTACCCCAGATGCAAGGATGGAGGTGGAAAAAAGTCAGACTAGGTTTGAATGGGTACATTGGTATAATGTGGCCTCCTCTGATCCCACTGACCTCTGGGTCATCAGTAGATGGTTCTCACATGATAGATAGTTGTCCCTTTGGTAGGAGCCTTGTGCCAAACAGGGATGCCACTCACCTGCACAAGGTCCTGTGGCTTTGCTGGGGATGGCAGGTTTGGTACCAGATGGTAGAAATCCCATTTCAGATGCGACAGATGAGCCGGGAGCTGAGATGAAGGCAGAGTGTGCCAGAGCCCAGGAGAGGTTTCTGCGATGTTTGCACAATTTGAAATAATAACGAAATCTGTAAAACTCTGGGTAGAGCACGACTAGAATAACAGGCTAAATTTGTCAGATGAATAATTTACTAGAAGTGATTGGCCCCACTCCAAGCGAGATGAGCAGCAGCCTGATCTCAGGCTGAGCAGCCCGGGTAGCTCTGTCCTCGGCTGGGAGCTGGTCCCCCTCCTGCCACCTGGTCATTGCTCCTGCAATAAAAGCTGGTCTCCAGCGGAGGTGCCTGCCCCCAGGTCATCACTGCTCAGGGATACAGGGCTTCCTGCAGAGCTCCTGGTCCCATCAAGAAGGTGCCTGCAGTTTATTTTCAAGGCTCTGCTTTGCAGAGTGGAGGTGGTAGCAGTGAGTGTCTGTCACCAGCTCCAGGCTTGTGGACTCACCTGTCCTCTGCCTCTTTCCCTTCTGCAGCTGCTTCTCCATCCTCGGCCATGGTGCTGAGCAGCTGGAGACCCAGACACCTCTTGACATTTGGGATAGGAAAGGAGATGAAGTCCCAGTGCTGGGAGGAGATGGCGGCTGTGGCTGAGGCAGCCAATTAATGTGATCATGTTTATGAATGTGGATCAGTAATTCCAGGTAAACTCCCCAAGAGCAGAGCTGCGGGCGAACAAATCCTCCCACCCGGCCAGGAGCCAGCCAGCGGTCCCCAACAGTGCCAGCATGTTCCTGCTGTGACTCTAAACCACCTCATTTTGCAGTCCCAGCCTGGATACAGCTCATTTTGTCTTCTATTACTGCGATGCCAGAGCTTGTGCTCATCTTTGCAAGACTGCTTGCACCTGTGTTCCCCTGGACCTCTCTGTCTGCTCCCTGCCATGGGGGATGGCTGGTGGGAATGAGGAGCTCAGGGATAAGTTAAATTGGAGAAGGCAGCAAGGACCCAGCTTTGCCTCCATGGGTGATGAGGGACTGCTTCACCATCCTGGGCTCTGCAGGCTGCGTGGTGACTCCCTGTCACCCACCCATGGGGGCATCCCACCAGGGCTCCCTCCAGCTGCTCCCATCACTTCAGATAGGTTGTGACAGGGTTAGTTTGTGTCCAGCAGCATCTAAAAGATCAAACAGAAGCTGGGAAGCCCAAGAAATGGGTCAGGGCACTGACTGGTCCCTTGCTGGACCTGGTTTCCTTTAAAGAAAGTCAGTCCCATCATGAAGCGGGAACCTGGAAACACCACCACTGTCCTTTGGTGCAAGGGACTGGCTTGGGTAGCCAGTGCTGCCAGGCTGCAGGTGTCACCAGCTGCTGGTCTGAGGTCACCAGTGTGAGGACATCAGAACAGACAAGGACCATGTCATTCCCTGGCCTTTGCCATGATGGGTCTCAGGGTGTTGCAGCCCTCTTGCTCTGTAGCAGAGGTCCAGCACAGGGGTCCCTGTGGAACCTGTCCTTTGCCATGCTTCAGCTCCCTCTGAAGAAGGCAAAGTGGTTCATCCCTCAGCCCCTGGCCAGTCCTTTGCTTCTCTGTTTAGCAGAGCTGGGTTGGGACTGGGCACGTGTTCAGACTCTAGCTCAACCACCTTAAACCTGAAGGACAGGAAGGCAACGAGTATGTGGCTTCTAACACTGGCTGCAGAAGCCAAGGGTTTCTGCAGCTCCCATCAGCCAGGACCTTTGTGAAGAAGTGAGGAGTGTCCGTAGGATCTTGGTCAGTGAGTGCTTTCCTCATACCTGCTTTACAGCCCTTGATACTTCAGCCATAGCTGGTCTTCCAGTTCCCCATCCCGAGCCCACTTGTGCAAAACCTCCAGGAGTCTGTACCCATCCTGGCTAAGGATGGGGATGGACTGGGTGTGACAGCATCTGCCCAGCCTTAAAGACTACTCAGTGCTGAAAAGTCCTACTTGGGAGGCAGAAAACCTTTTCCTTTCCCTTGGAGCACCAGCAGCCTCCCTTTTCCTCTGACACCTCCACCATGCTGTGGGAATTACCTGTATCTCTCCAACATGGACAGACCTCCCCCTCAACCATGTCTCAGTGGGTGCCGGTGCTTGGAGGATGCTGCCAGGGGTAAGAAGGGATGCTCCCAAAGCAGCAGATGAGGACAGATGATGCTGCCGTACGGCTCCCCTCTTGCTCCCCTTTTTCTGGCTTCCCCCCAGGAAAGCAGTAAGCAATTATGGGCCACACGGAAGCTTCATTATCACCCTGTCGTGGCCTCATTTGACAAGATGTTTTATTGCCAAACTTATTAAAAGTGAAACGTGCGGTTTCTGCGCAGCAATTTCCTGTCTGCAGCGATAAGCCGGGCCCTGCCTGCTGTGTAATAAACAGTTATTTTTATATATGGCTTTGGCTGGGGCAATGAGGAGAAGAGAGGGCTCGGCTTGTGTTAATTGCGATGGTTAATGAGATCTATTTTGGGAGTGATGTGTGAGGAGGTGCGTGCCCTCCCCTTGCCATGGCTCTGTGGCACAGGTGGCCTCTGGTGGCTTCATGCCCTGGGTGCTGGCAGCGGGGACTGTGCAGGGTCTTCTCCCTGCAGCACATGGGGACAGCACACCTGGAGCAGGATTAGTCCAAAAACCCCTCTCCTGCCTTGTCTCAGCCCTTTGTCACAGCTGGGAGCAAACAAGGGACCTGCTGTGCACCCCTACAGTGTGAGACTCCATCCCCAAGCTTCACTGGTCCCACCCCTGTGTGATGCTGGAGGGAGCCCCAAAATCCCAGGGCTTCACTTCACCCCCCCCTGAATACTACTGTCTGCCTGAGAACTACCCGATCTGCAGTGGCATTTGCAGGCAATGCCAGCAGCCAAAGCCCAGGGCGTCCAGTGCACCTTCCCACCATCCTTCCTTGGGTGCCTGCAGCAGGCGAGTGCTGGAAAGGAGAGCAAGGAAAGGCAAGAGCAATAAATTCAAAAGGTACACTAGTGTCACAGAAAACCTGTTGCTGCTGGGCTGGGACGGGCAAAAATACAATAAGTATCAGCAAAGCTGATAAATATCATCTGATTTTGTCAGAAACAAAATGTCCTCATTACGTGTGCAGTCTGTATTTTGGTTTAATTGTATCTTTTTAATATGTTTTGAAAGGAAACAGCTTTTTTAAATGCAACATGTCAAAACTGCGTTTACAAAAATCCTAATTGCTTTTTTTTCCCCCACACCTGGCCAAAGCTATTGGTTGAACTCAAGCTGAAACTGCATAACTTCCCCAATAAACAATTTTTCAGAAAAATTCCTCTTGGCTCTGGGAGACCTGTTAGTTATTTGTCAGCAGTCAAAGCCCTGTTGGGTGTTTCCCATCTGACTTCTTTTCTTAACAGCAGCTTTATTGGTCTGGGAATTAACAGCAGAAGATGTGATGCTTGCTATTCATTGCAGTCATCCCAAATGCCATTCATCAGGCCACAGCTCCGCAAAGCGAAAGCCCCTCTCTTTCCTCTGATGCACCGGTTTTTGCCAGCTGTGGGATATTTTATCCCCAATCTGCTCCCTTCATCCTCCTTAGCCTGCAGCCTGTGCTGCTATCCTCAGGCCTGGAACCACAGCAGGTCCCCCCCATCCCTGCTGCCCAGCTCAGCCTCTTGCTGGGTAACTCCCTCCGTCGCCAGCCCGGGCACTCGTTAATTTGTATTGCTGCGTGTGTCGCAGGCTGACGTGTAATTAGAGCTCCTGAAGCCTGTCTCATGCTGTAATTGCCATGACAGGGGCCACAGCATATCCGCTTGTTAATTAGTAAACCACAATATCCCGGGGGCTCGTTGAGAGCTGCCTTAATTGTATTTCAGCTGGAACAGAGGGATAATTACCCTTTGCTAGCGCTGCCACTTTTTAATTCTTTAAAAAAAAAAAAAATAGAGAGAGAAAGAAAAACCCAAATTGAGCTCCTCTTCCTCTCAGCAGCTGCTGCCTCTCCCCTCAGCTGCCCAGGGACCTGGTTTTGTCCCCGAGTTGAAGGGAAAGAGCTGTGGAGCTCAGCAGTGTGGGGACAGGACGCCAAGATCTTTGCATGGGGTCATGCTCTTGGTCTGTCCTTCAAACTGGTGGTGGCACAACTGCCCCTGCTCCGAGGGTGGTGCTTTGTCCATGTACATAGGACTCTGGCAGGAACCCCGTTTGCAGATGCAGGTTGGCTTGCTGGGAGTCCCATTTGCTGGGAATCCCATCCTGGCTGGCTTGCAGCCCCTGGGCATCACCACTGGGCACTGCCTGGCTGGTTTGGAAGAAGAGCCTGTGTCCATTGAGGAGTCAGCCAAGGTTTCCAGGCTTCCCACCAGACCGAGATGCTAAAGTGCAAGCTGCCGTGAGCTGCAGGGAGGAGGCTGTGGATCTAGCAGAGCTTGGTATAACTGTATTGCTGCTAAGAGTGTACTTGTATTTCACATCCCCAACATGTTTGGAGCACCAGTGTTGAGTGGGACCTCAGGGCCGTTGGTGCTGGAGGTCTCTGTTGCTGCAACCCCCACGGCAACATGACCCCAGCCTGCTTGGGTCTGATGGACCCCAGAGGTGGATCATCTTCCCTCCCAACTCCTTTATTGGCAAACCTCATCAGGCAACCAGGAGTCTTCTGGGACCTGGTTAAAAGTTTTTCCCTCCATGGGAAGGATGTCCCTGCAGGGTATGAATGTATCTGCATCTCTTGTAGTACCCATAGGGGGACTGCGGAGCTTTGGTGTGAGATGAAAGAGGTGCTGAGGCTCAGCATCAACCTCTGGGCACTACAGGCTCCAGAGCCCCTCTGCTCAGCGCTGCAGGGAAGCTATTGGGTGGTCCAGGATCTTGAGGGAAGGTTAACCTGGGAAGAGATGCTAATACACAACATCCATCTCTTTTCCTATACCTCTCCTAGAACTGGCAGAAAGAGCTCAGCCACCATCAGCCCTGCTGATTCCTGCTGTTCAAAAAATCATATAATGGACAACTGGCCTTTGGCAGGCGGTTTGTGAATTGGTTTAAATAACAGGTCTGTCTCTCTCCTAGGAAGCTACATGGAGGTCAGCCTTGAAGGAAAGATCAGTACAGTGGCTCCAAGCATTAGCAAAAAGAAATAACCAAAGCAAAGAGCCTTGAACATAATTACGGCCTAAGAGCTGCGGTGGAAACTTGGCGACCTGAAACCATCTCCTGGACTTTAGGGCAATCAACAGATTGACACTGCTGGGTCCTGAAGGCTGGTTTTTGGAAGCTGTGCAATAGAGTTGATTGCCAGAGCAGACAGAAAACCGGCACAGATGCCTGTTGCAAAGGTTGGAGCTAGAGAAGTGTCTCAAATGCCATGGAAGAACCAGATGGAGGCAACCACTGGAACGCTCTGCGCATAATTGAGGGCACCTTCAAGGGTGAGCACGAGGTGGCTGCCCACCTCCCGGAAGCTCTCTGCTGCTGCCATGCAAGTCACTGTCATTAGAGCTGGGGATGGAGTTTATAGCTGAGTAACCACAACAACTTTGCACAAATTAAACAACATACTGCAGGTTAATTAGATTTCTTTACCACTGCCTCCATTAACTTAACCCTGTCATCTGCTGTCAGAAGTGGATGGAGCCCCTTTGAAATTTGCAGGTATTGTCACTGGGAGATGTGGATGGCTAAACCTCTGCCTGAGCAACCGTACCAGTCTGGGCATGAGTAGGAGATGCCACCTTCCTTGCTTGGAAACCCCTTGATGCAGCAGGTGAAACCAAGTGGAGATGTAGCCATCCTCCACCCGCTCTGGGGCTGGGCTGGATTTCCCCAGCTGGTATGTCAAACCCACCTTCTCCTAAGATGATCTTTAAGAAAAATAGGTATTTTCACCACAGAATCTCTCTCTCGTTACTCCATGGGGTGCTGTGTAAATGCAAATAAACAAAAAAGCTCCCTTCGACAACATCTGAGAATGCAGCTTCGTATTTTTAAACCAATTTCCTTCGACCGTGTCAGGGCCTGTTTTGTGTTTGCTAGACAATTATGTGGCTAATGAGGACAGCCACGGTTACATCAGGCGGGATTAGGAAGAATAAGGCTACAAATGTTGCAGTGCTTAAGACAACCACCAACTAATGGGGGCTCGGAGGGCATGCCCCAGGGGCTGGCAGCTCCTGGCAGGGCTCCTGGTGCTGTTTGGAAGGAGCTGGAGCAGGCACTGGGCAGCAGGCAAGCTGGCCAGAAGGCAAGGGAGACTTCTGGTCCCTGCCTGGCAGCTGTGCCCATGGGAGATGAGAAAGTTTGTTGGTAATTAGGAATATTTAGGGAAAGCTGCACTGAGCGTGTGACACTGAAATGGCCCGTGGAGGCAGAAACAGACATGGCTCCTCCAATGGAGCAGGAGGCACCAGCCCCAACAGCCCCTTGGGGCTCAGCAAAACGGCTTCAAAAGCAGCCAGGGAACCGAGCCTCGTAACTGACATCACCGAGAAACTGGTATTTTAGCTGAAGCCTTCCAGTCCCTACTCTCTTACGGCTGGCCCAGAGCTTTGTGCAGCATTTTTGCAGGGCTGTGGCTGTCTCCCACCCCTCTGACGAGGGTGAGGAAGGAAACCAGGGAGAATGCCTGGTGCTGCAGAGAGACCCTGCTCCCCGGGTCACCCGGGGAAATGTGAACAGACAGCTTTGGACTTTGGATGCCTCCTCCTGGCTGCCTCTCCACCAGCTCTCTGGCTGCCCCGCTCCACCAGGCACCAGCTCACCCACTGATCAGCTGCCCAGACCCTCCTTGTGCACGGGACGGCTGCACCGGTGCTTCCCACAGGCACCCTAAACCAAGTTCAAGGAATTCCTACAACTGCAGCATCCTATGCAGCTCTGCCGGGAGAGCAGCCAGCATGGCCGTGCTGCTGCCCAGAGGGGCTTTGCTTATTCCCCTTTGGAACCTTCTACTCCTGAAATAATATCCTATGTTTCACCTACATCTTCTACAAGAACCTCTTGGCTAAAGCAAATCAGGACAGGTTCACCACAGAGGAACAGATAGATGCACAGCCACAACTGTGTCAGAGGTGCTGCCGTGTATCCATCTTAAGACCTGAGCAGGAGACTGTCCAGACCCAACAACCTCAAGATTGAGATGTCAGCCACCCTTAAACCACATTTCTGTGCCAGCCCTTTGATGCACCTTCGGGTCAGATGGTGTCACAGCCAGGCACAGACCAAACATGTTATCCTTAGATCCCTCTTCCACCCCTACCAGTGCCATCAAGGAACTCCTGACTTTCCTCCTTGGCATGTGGGCTCAGGATGGCTGGGCACAGCAACACTCCAAGGCTGGAGGAACATTCTATCCTCTCCCAGCCTTCCTGCCAGAGAGCAGAGGTGGGTGGTGAGGACCCTGCATAAAGGCTTGGGGAGTAGCTGGCTCCTTGCTCTTCCTCCCACCTTTTCCATTGCCATTGTGCTGCCACTTGTAGATTATCCAGCATTTAGTCCCAATGCTTAGTCTCAGAGTCCAGTGGTCCAATGGGTCATGCTAAGGTCCAGCGGCCAAGGAGAAGCCCTCACAGCTCATGCAGACACCCTAAACCCTCTCGGTGACTCTGCTCCATGTCCAGTTCTGGGGTCTCAGCCCAGCCCTGGGCCGTTACCACCAGCCACAGATCTCGGCACCCCAAGGACCATGTTTGCCCCTTCCCTGTCCCTGCCATGGCTACCCCGCCTGTGCCCACCACCTGCCTTCCTGGAAGAAGATGGCACATGTGCTGAAGAGCCTCCCTTGAGCACAGCCACTGAATTGCACTCTGGATGACTAATTTGCACCCTAATTGGTGTGGAAACGAATGCCAGAAAGCGCTGGAATACCGAGAAGTGAAGCTCTCCATCTTGGCTTCCTTCAGGGAAATGGTCTTAATTAAGAGTCTGTCTTGCAAAGAGAGATAATTTCCAGCTATGTGTTGAAACAGGAGCCAAGCTGGAGGTTGTGGCTGAGACCAGCATCTTCTTTTTGCTGCGTCCACTTGGCCGTTGCAAAACAGATCTGGGGTGTAAGTGTCTCAGACTTCTGCATCTCCAGGTCTTACCCAGCCCTTCCTAGACCTACAGGATATCTCCATGGTGCTTGCGCCTCCTCTAGTGTTCCTCCCCCAAGAGCACCTTCCTATTTTTTCCACACATTGGGCCCCACCAGCAGCAGCTGCCATCAGAAGTGGTCACACCAGTTGCAGGGAGCCATTTTGCCAGCCTAGGCTGTACCGGCTCCAGTGGCACCAACTCCATGCCTACGATCTCCACCAGTACTTGCATTATGGGTGTTCAAACTTCATGTCACTCATTGTTTAACCTTGGCTTCTTCGTTAGGGCTTTTCCCTGTTGTATTTGCTCTTAACAAGCAATTGCATCCCTGCTCCCTGCGATGGGTGGTCCTGGCCATCCCACACATCTAGAACCCCTTGCTGCCCTGACTGAGGGGAACATGCCAGGAGGGTTGCACATGGCAAGCAGACTGGAGTGGCCTCATGTTGTTTTGCTGGGTGTGCTGGAGCCCACAGCACTGTGCCAGCACTGTGGGAGACACCCAGCAAGCCCTGGCACCAGTGGGAAGGGGACTCTGAGGATACAGGCTGCCATGGAAAGCTGCTGGACCTGGCACTGCTGTCTTCAGAGCATGGCTGGCATTGAGACGCCCCAGCCCCTTCCCCTTCCCCATGGCCTTGCTGTGCACAGCTGTTCCCTTAGAAATAGCTGTTGCCATGGTTTTTCCAAAGAAAACACATCTCTCCCCTCCCTTCCCCACCACCACCACTCCCCACCGCCTTAACCTTGTGACAGCAATGATGACGCGGCTCCCTGAGAAAGGCCACTTCACGTAACTATGGTAACAATTAGCTTTCTCTTGATTTTACCTCAGGGTTGATGCTAGGGAGAGGGACCCAGAGCTGCTCTCCCAGGGTGGGTGCTTCCCCCGGCCTTGCACCCAGAGCGACGGCTGCCATGCGCCAGCTCGCCCCTGCAGCATCCTGGGCAGATGCCTCACTCAGACATAGGGATGTCTGCAGTCCCCCTTTATCTCAGGCAGCAGTAACAAGCCCCACCGTGTCCTGTATAGGAGGATGTGCCCTGGGACCTTACACAAGCCCTAAGTGTCTCAGCAAGGCTCTGCTGGCCTCCAGCAGTGGACATATGGGGAGCAGGGCAGGAGCATCCCAGTGCATGGGGAAGGGTGGGAGCATCTGCATCCCCAACATCACCACAGAAGCACGGGGAAAGGAAAGGGGGAAGGAGACAGGTGTACCAGTGAAGGTCTGGGAGCCAGCCAGGATTTCAATGCTGGGGCTGGGAGCATGATGGGGACATCTGTAGCCTGGCCGAACAGTCTGCAGTGGTGCTTCTGCTCCCAGCAGTGGGCAGGTAAACACGGTGCAAAGCCACTCCTGGGTACATCAGAGTCACAGCTGCTGACTGCAGCGACTAAAATAAGCGTTTGCCTGCTTTTTATTCCTCCAAGCCCAGCAGAGCCCACTCAGCATGAGGAGCGGAGCTGGAGTCTATTCTTAGCTCTGCAGGGAAGGGAGTGGGAGTCCCTGTGCTGCCACTGCACAGGGTGGAGGCTACGGGGTCCCATCCCGTCACGGTCCCCCAGAGCTTGGCCTGATCCCAATGGGGCATCAAGACAGGAGGGACTGCACCCCAATAGGAACAAAGTCTTACTTTGGGGGCAAGGAGCAGCTGGGAAGACAGCGGGAGGGAGGGATGTCTCAGTATCTCTCTCAGCATCGCTGCAGGATTCGGCATCCCTGGAAAGCAGCTGCAATGCAGGTGGCTTTGGAAGGAGTCCCTGCTCTCACAAAGCTGCTTTTCTGCCTGGGCATGGAGGGGAGTTGGGGGGACCTCAAGTCACAGCTCCCATTGTATCTAGGGATGGGAGGTTGGAGGGGAGTTAAGAGGTCCAAGCTGAGAGTCACCGCTGGCCCCATGCTGTGTGGGGACTGGACCTGCTTTGCCCAGCCCCAGCCATGAGACGCTGTTGCTGCCTGCCCCAACGCTTCCCGCTGGTTTCAACGTGTGCCACAGACCACAGTGGCTGGGCAGCCACTGGCCACCAGCATCACACTATCCCCACATTGCACTGAGGGTACTGCTGGGAAATGCAGGGAGATTTGGGGTGGCCTCCAAAGCAGTCTGGGGGAACAGCAGCACAGTGCAGGAAGCAAAACGCCCATAGTTAGGCACACTGTGGCCAGCCCAGCACTTGGCTCTGCTTTCCATCCCAGCCCCACGAGGACGAGGGCAGGATGGGGGGCAGGCAGGGATGCAGCTGTGCATGGGGGCACTGGGGGGGCACGGGGAAGAAGCTCCAGCTCCATAGCAACAGGTATTTGCCACGTAATGGAGTCCTTTCCACTCGGCCTCCGCAGCCGCCAGCCTTATTCGCATGGCCATAAATAATTCAATTTTCTCATTCACACACATGAATG
This sequence comes from Falco naumanni, assembly GCF_017639655.2. NCBI lineage: Eukaryota > Metazoa > Chordata > Aves > Falconiformes > Falconidae > Falco > Falco naumanni. The sequence continues at coordinate 11,764,498 of NC_054060.1, read as the reverse complement.
CTGCGGGCCGGGGCTCCGGGTGTGCTCAGCCTCCATCTGTCCGGGGGGGAAGGGGGAGGCAGGGCCTGATAATAGACTCCAGCATTTGTTTAACATGGATGAGTGTGGCCAGATGGCCTGAGGACGGGAGGTGGGGATGGGGAAATGGAAGGTGAGGGATGCTCTGGGGTGCTCCTGGCACCCTGAGCCTCTCTGGATGAGGAGGGGAGGAGAACAGGCGACCAGTGTGGGGATGAGCTCTGGCACCTCCAGATGAACTCTGGCACCTCCAAATCAGCCTTGGAGATGTGGGCTTTTGGGCTGAGAGTGGGTTAGGTGAGCTCAGGCAGCCCTTTCTTGCACTGTGCCTTCGGTGCCTTTCTGACCTGGAGGAAGGGATGGGAGAAGTGCTGTGCTGTGCTGAGGATTGCCTTGATCCCTGGTGAGACCCCCATGAGCTGAGAGGAAGGGAGTCAATCCAGAATCTGGATAATTTGGTTGGAGATGGTAAAGGAGAAGGGACAAGGGGTGCTGCTGCTCACTGCACCGCCAGGCAAGGGCCAGCAGCCCCCAAAACAACCCCAGAGAATAACAACCCCGGCGATGGAGAGACACAGAGCAGCTCGCTAGTGCAATTAGCAGGCTCTGGGCCACCCCCTGGCAGGGATGCAGCGGGCCTGGCAGCAGAAAACAAGGGAATTAGTGGGGTTAAGAGGCTGCGCTTGAAAAGCCTGCGTGTGTCACTGCCGAGGAGCCGGCGCCCGCTGTGTGCACACGCTGAGCTGGGCTGGGAGGCAAGGGATGCTGGATACTGCTTGCTGGCATTGGTTCCCTGCCTTACCCCCCCTGGCCTGGGCACAGTCCAGCTCAAAGCATGCTGAGGGCAGTGTGAAAACCTGCACCTTCATCCCCTCTCAGTGTTTGACCAGAGGGAGACATTGCTCTGGCACATGGCAACAGACCACAGTGAAAAAAAAACAGACCAGGGAGGAGCCTTGAAGGTGGAATTGGTCACTTCACCTTAACTCTGCTTCTCACGGACAAAGGGTTTGGCTTTTTGCCACCAGAGTAAGGTCCCAAACTCATTCACCAACCCGGAGAAATCCCTGTTGGAGACCCCATCCTGCTTAAGACAGCGGCAAGCAGGTGCTTACTCTCATGCTCGGGTGCTGTCTTGAATTGAAGCCTACAGAGCCAGCAAAGGGAATTCGGATACCGCCAGAAGGAAGGTCAGGAGAGAAGCCCACACTCCGGCAGCATTATCTGTCACCAGCATTGGAAGAGTTTCCCCCGTGGGAATGGGGGGAGGTGGAAGCGCCTGCCAGGGGAGCTGGGAGCGTAACCAGCTCACGCGCTGGCGTTCCCCAGCGCTGCGACGTATTTGGGTATGACACGTGTGTATGTATGTATATTTGGGTGCCCTCACACACAGGCATGAATTCTCTCCTGGTTAACAAGCTCTCGCAGGATTTTGAAGCAGTAAAAGAAAATCAGCTAGATAGTGCATCCCTGGACCGTTGGACATGGCCAGCCGTTACTCCACAACTCCTCCCACGTGTTGTACAACCCTTGCCTGCTCTCTATCCGTCTGCACAAACCAGAGCCAGACCTCACACCCTGGGTCTGTTCAGCTCAACTTGCGTCTTTTAGCCTCACTGGAACAACAGGCAGCCCTTGACTGTGTGCATCTAGTATTAAATTAACTCCTGCTTTCCACGGCTGCTGCTCAAGTAACCCCTGCCCCACACACAGTACAGGGAGGGAATGGATTCAGCTGCGGGCCTGGGACCCAATCCCCCCAGCAGCTCTCTGCCATGGATCCCACAATCTCTCCCATGGATGGCCATGGACCAGCAGCCTCAGCCTCCCCAAAGCCCCCCAAAGCAAGATGGGTCCAGCCAGAGCTGCCCCGTGCCATGCTGGGGTGGTGAGCGCTGCCAGAGCTCCCCAATTTACCAGCTGCACCCATGGGCTGCACCCACGGCAGCAAGGGGGAAAAGGTGGCAGAGCGTCACAGGGGACAGTGGGTGCTCCCCCCAAATCTCCTGTGCCATGTGCCGGGAGGTGCAGGCTGTGTCCCTGTGCTTCAGCTGCTGCTGGGTGGACAAACACCAAGGCCACTCAGACAGAGATTTCCAGTTATCAGACAATCTGCGTTTTGCCTCTTCCCAAAAACCAGGCCCAGCTCAAGCTCTCTGCATCTTTTGAAGGATGGATGGCAGAAACGTGCCACTGCTTATTCCTTCAGCTCCCAGCACTGCAGGAGCAGGACGTGGAGAGCCTGGCTCCAGCAGGCTTCTCTCCCCCAGGGTGCCAAAGGCAGTTGCAACCTTGGGTTTGTCCAGGTCCTCAAGGATGGAGCACAGACTCACTGAAGCATGGTCCCCTTCCTCGCCTGCCCCGTGACCCCATGCAGTTTGCCCCTAGGAAGGCTGCAAAGGCAGCCCAGGCTACTAGCCATGGGTTTTGCTGCAGTTGCCTTGCTCCCGTCACAGCCACCCCCGTGGGACCAGCGACTCTGTAGCTGCTGGGTGTCCACATGGACTCCACTGGATCTGGATCTGCAGGCAGCTGTGGGCTCTGGAAGACCCTCAAGGGCTGCCCAGCAGCAGCCAACAAGGAGTTTGATGACTTGCATGGTCACTGTTGGGGTATGTCCTGTGGGAAGGGACATAGCCTTCCTCTCGCCGGGAATGCACACACCAATCCCTACACACACATCTCCACCCTGCTCTTCTCTGAGCCTCTGTCAGGTCCCCGACCCTTGTTCTACCCCGCTCCCTGCCTACATATCCAAGTGACACTAAATGGAGGCACTTACCTGCTACTGGCCCCATCGGAGCTACAAAGACAGTGGGACAAAGCCCTGGGGACTAGGCAGAGATGGTCCTCCCCCCACCTCCAAGATGAGGCGGGCACCTTCTCTCCCCCTGCCCCTGCCTGCTCCTACGGTGTGCGCTGCAGCTCCTGGCATCACCCACGGCCCCTCAGGGTTTGGCCGTGGTGGGTTTCAGGTGCCTGGCATGGTACCAGCTCTGATGGTCCCCTTGATGAGGACTACAGTGGGGACAAGGAGGTGCCCAAGGCTCTTGCCTGGGGGTGGCACAGAAGGCATGCAGATGCCCAGTGGTCAGCATCTTCTGAGGTGGTCTAGGAATGCTGGCTGGCAAGGGATGAAGACCTTGTACCCTGTGCTACCCTGGGCAGGAGCATCCCAGCCCCTTTATGTGAGCAAAGACCTGCCACCTCAGGGGTTTTGTTGTCCTGCGGGTTGTCCTGTATTCTGGAATCATCCCCGTGTCCTGCCTGGAGGTGTGGGGAAGGTGGCAGGGTCCCGGTGGAGGACAGAAGTGACCGGTCCCAGCTGGGGGTACCCCATCCGGGGTTCAGATTCCCAGGGGACCGTGACAAACTGCAGCCCCAAACACCGCTGGCGGCATTGGGGGCTGCAGCCCGCCGGGTCCCCGGTGGGACGCGGGGTCACGGAGCGCAGCCTTACCTTGGAGGAGCCTCTACAGGGAAGGGATACAGGACCCAGCTTGGGATGCCCCGCTCCCGGGAGAGCTGCAGTGGTGGAAGCAGGGGATGTGCGGATGGGGTGGGATGGATGGGATGAGATGAGATGGGATGGGATTGGGTGGGACGAATGGGATGGCGTGGGTAGGATGGATGGTGGGGTGGGGGGGGGTGGTCTGGGGACTGCAGGTCCCCTCACTCTCAGGTGCGGAGACAATAGCCAGGGCTCCTGTTGCAGCTGCAGACTGTCTCTTTAAACCCCTCACCAGCCCACAGGTGGCCCTGTCACCACCGTGGTCATCCATGACGTCATCGGGAGGGAGGGAAGGGGAGGAGGAGGAGGAGGGGGGAGAAAAGCGATCCCCCTCCACAGCAAAAGTCCCCGAGCGCCCATGGCAACAGATTGCAAATGTCACTGCGCATCAGCCGGGAGGAGGCTGCCGGGCTGCGCCCCCCCGGGGTGACACGGGGGGGACGGGGCTGTCACGCCACGGGTGGCACGGGGGACATAGGGCTGTCACCCCCACGGATGGCACGGAGGGGCAGGGTTGTCACCCTGTGATGGGTGTATGGTAGGGTGTAGGGCTGTCATCCCACAGATGGCACGGGGGGGACAGGGCTGTATCCTGTGGTGGGTACATAGGAGGGGACAGGGCTGTCACCCCACGCAGGGAGCTGGCTGTGGGCTAAGCAGGTAGGCAGGTCCAGCTCTCACCGTGGGTAGCTGGGTGCCCCCCCAGCCCCAATACCCCGCTGCAGGGGTGGGTGCTGCTGTCCCCCTACCCAGGAGGGTGCTGGTCCCTGCCTGTCCCCTGTGCTCAGGGGATCCCCATTACCCAGCGGTGGCACACAGCCCCAGCCATCCCCGTGGGCACCCTGGGAGGACCAGGCACCCCAGCGACCCCCAGCCCCTGCTCCTGCGGTCCTGCCTCTGCTCTGCCCCTGCAGCAGGGTGTTTCGCAAATGCCAGGAGAGTTTTGGAAGGTGTTTAAAGCAGGTCTTGCCTTCAAGCAGAGACAAGACAGCCTTGGGAGCCAGAAAAGAGGGGCCCAGTCCTATGCCCACAGACCCCAGTCTGGCAGACCACATCGCAGTGGTGATGAACGCATCAACAGTCTCCAAAACTCACCCAGTTCCACTTCAAAAGGAGCCTCTGGTACCAGTTAAAACCAGAGCAAGGGACGCTTTGATGGCAAAGGTTTCCCTAGTGCTGCGAAGGTCCACAGGTGTTGCAACCTGCAAACTTGGCTTTGATGGAGCCCAATCCTGCTGAGACCTGCCCAGCATGGGGCCACAGCTCCCATGGAGTATTGCTGGGGCTGGCGAGCTGTGAGTACTGGCCACAGTGGACATGGACGGGACCTTTTCACCCCCTTTATAAAGCCATGTGTGAATGTGTACGTGGATCCCCACGCAAGGGGAGCCCAAAACTCCGCAAACACAAGTCACTCCCCAGGCTTGGGGAAGAACTAAAATATTGAATGACATCCTTGGTTTTTTTGGAAAAATTAGAAACATCCAAGGTCTCCCTCTGCTCCCTTTGGTCTTTTCTTAGGCCAGCAAGAGTTTCCCTCAGCTGAAGTTTGTTGCTGCCATTGCCAGGATGCTTCAACCTAAAAAACCCATGGAGGCAGCCAGTTCCCACAGAGTGGCCGCGCTCTGGGGCTTGGGAAGGACCAAGGCACTGCTCAGGGCTGAAGCATTCCTTCCCACACCAGGGTCTTGTACAAACTTCACCCTCCTTTTTTCATATTAAATTCTGCTCCCCACCCCACCCCCCCCAGCACCATAGGGAAGTTGACACTGCCTGAGCTCAGCAGCTATGAGAGGGGGACAGTAGTGCTCAGGACCTGGAAGGTTTTCTTCCTCTATAAGCATCCCTGCAAGGAGATGGTCCAGCTTTTCCCCACAGCGATTTCATGCTGGGGGTTGTATCTGGCTGGTGGCACAGCCAGGATGGGAGCAGTGCATCCCTGCATCTCCCCAGTACTGTTCTCCTTACACAGCCTCTCTAATCCTGGGAAAACAGCCACGGGATGCAGAGCAGGGAGTCTCTTGGTAAACAGGCAAAGCAAGAACAGCAGAAGGGTCCTTGCTTCAGGAACAGGAGAAATCATCCAAACCAGCCCAAATGGGCTGTGATTTATTATTTTCTTTTTTAACACACCTGCTGGCTCTGGAGAAACAGGCTGGAGGTGGATGCCACAATGGCAGGGCAGTGGTGGAGTTGGTGTTACTACCCCGGCACTGAGGCTCACTGGGAAGTCATGGAGCATCCCACTTCTCGGCACACTGCCAAAGTCTAGGCAAGGGACTGTCCCCCCTGGGCAGGAATCACTCATTTCTGTAGGAAGGGACATGCTTGAGGCCATTTGTGATGATAAAGGGGTTTTGCACAGGGGAGCAAGTGGAGCGGGGAGCCGAAATCTGGACAAGGGATGACTTGGGCGAGGGACACCCCTGACCACCCCAGCTGCCTGTTTCTGGCCTGGGGAGAGCAGGGATTGTCTTCCAGACACTGCTTCTTCCACCCAAACCAGCCCAATGATACTCAAAAGCCACAGGCCCGCAGCTGCTCTGTGAAGCTGGAGATGCCCAGCAACTCCCTGGACCAGCTCCCAGTAACTTCCATCCCCATTCCCAGTAACTTTATACCAGTCCCCAGCAACCCCTATACCAGCTCCCAGTACCCTGTGTACCAGTCTCCAGTAACCTCCGTACCAGCACCCCAGGCTCTGGACTGGAGCTTGCCATTTCCCCCAGGCCCAGGGACATGTGAAGGGGCACCCCACCTCCCCACTGTCCCCAGCAGACAAGGACAGAGACAGCCACGTGTCCCCCAGTGCTGGACCCCCAAGAGGCAGCACGAAATGCTGTAGGGCGTGGGAAATTTCAGCCAGCAAAACATGCCAGGAGCCCTGAGCCTTCAGCAGCCACCTGGGGTGGGGGCAGATCCAGCCCCAGGACCCCCCCACCTCCTGCCTACCCCCAGGCCAAAATAAGCAGGGACTAAGTTTACTGGACATGAGATTTATTGCATGCGATGCAAATCCCTGCTGGTGGATGAAACTGCTCCAGTGAGGGTCCTTTGACCCCCTCCCCAGCCCCGGGGGGGCTGTGGCCATGGGTTGATTGCGGTGATGAAGTTATTAGCTCCGGAAGCACTAATTGCCGCTGTATTAATGGCTCTTTTGTATGGCGAGCTGTCTTTCGGTGTGTGTGTGCTGGGCGGTTGTTTTTCTGCCAGCTGCTGTGTGGTTGGATGCTCTTTGGTATTTAGTTTGATCCTATTAAGGTGGATCTCAATTAATTAGGCAGGAGGCAGAGAGACAAAGAGAGACGCTGGGGCCATTCATTTTAGTCTTGTCATCATGCCTTCTGCAACCAGGAGGCAATGGGGAGAGTGGGGAGGGACATGGGATACGGCTGCTGGGAACGAACCTGCTGGGAGGTGGGAGTGTGGCAGGCAGGTGGGGTGGCGGCAGGGTCTCCCCAGTCCCTCAGGGTGCCCTGCTCGCTGCCCAGGAGCACCAGGCAGGCTGCCTTCCCCCATTCCTGTGGGAAGGCAGCTGGAGCCACCCAGGTCCTATCCCCTGGAGCGGTGGGGTCCCACTCTGCCCCGCCGCTGATGCAACCCTAAAGCACCCCATCATCCACAGGGAAGATCCCTGGGAATTTCAGTGGCAGGAGCTTTGGTGCAGCAGGAGCATGCCCCCTCTACCCTGGAGCGAGGCTGGCTTGGTTGGGTACCACTGCTGCATCCCTTTGGGGCACCCACCCCACGGAAAGGGGGTGCACCCACCCCACGGGCTCTCCAGCACCCCGGGTTCAGCATCCTACCCCGCTCCTGGCTCTCGCGCCTGCCGGTGGGAGGGCTCCAAGTACCAGCACGGTGGCTCGGCCTTGGCAAGAGGCTGGCAAATAATTCTCAAGGCCCCCCCGACATTCCTCCTTCCCTCCCTTCGAAGGCCAGGTGCCCCAGCAGCTGCTGCGTGGGGCGGGATGGGGGAGGCTGCGGGGAGCTCTGCATGAGCAAAAAGCTTTCGAGCCCCTCGGAAAGGTCAAAGGGGTGCCCCCAGTCCCTGCTGCCAGTCCTGGGGTTGGGGTGTCGGGGTGCACGCCAACTGGCAGCAGGTGGGATGTCCCCTGGGAAGTCCCTGCGTGGGGACTGGGGGTGCAGGGCGTACCTGGGGGTGGAGGGCTCTGGGATGTCCAAGGCATGGGGGGCTCAGGAGGTGCTGGGGCGCAGGATGATGCAGGGGGCTTTGGGGTGGATGAGTGAGGGTGCAGGTGGGTGCTGGGATGGGGTGGCCGGGGTGCAGGGGGTGCTGGCACAGGGTGCCGGATGGGTGATGGGAATGTAAGAGTGCAGCGAGTGCCCAGGGCTGGGGCTGGAGGATGGGTGCAGGGGGTGCTGGGAGTGCACGGGGTGTAGGGCTGGGCCTGGAGGGTGGGTTCAGAGTGGGTACATGGTGCGCGCGGGGTGGGTGCGGGGTAGCGGGCGGTGCAGGGTGGGTCCAGGGGGTGCCGGGTGGGTGCGGTGTAGGTGCGGGGGTGCAGGGGGTGCCCGGGCGCGCCCCGCAGCGCTCCCTCCTGCCACCAGGGGGCGCGGGCGCTCCGAGCCTGCTGACAGTCTGGCCCGGCCCGGGCCGCCTCCCTGGCCCGGCGGCCGGAAGCGGAAGTGTGGCGGTAACGCCCTCTCGCCGCCGCCGTCGCGGTGCGTCGTCGTGTGGTGGCGGAAAGATGGCGGCGGCCATAGAGTGATCGGCGGCGGTGGGACCCAGCGGCGGGCCCGGGCGGTGAGCGAAGCTGTGGCCTCCTCCCGCCCCGCTCCCGGCCCCGCCGCGCGGCCTCCCCGAGTCCTTGCCCGGTCAGGGGGTCACCGCGATCCCTGGTTCCCCCGTGTCCCCTCACCCCCCAGACCAGCGGGAGAGCAGCTGGGAGCCCGTTCCCATCGGCAGGCGGGCCCACAGCTTCCCCATGGCTTCCCCTGGAGCTCCGAGCCCTTTCACAGCTCCCGGGGAACCGGGGCTCCCTGCGCCTCCCTCGGCAGGCAGGCCCGTACGCCTCCCGGTGACCCCTCCTGTGCCCCCCCGCCCCCAGCTCCCTCCGTTCTCTCCAGGCTGCCCCTTTGTACCTGTCAGCGAGCAGGTCTGCGGCTTATCCTCGGCTCCCTGGCCTCCCTCCACTCCCTTGGTGCCCACCTGTGTCTGCCCTCCTGGCTCCCTCCGTCCCCTCCCAGAACCTTCTGTGTCTCCCTGTTCATCAGACAGACCTGCAGATACTATAACCCCTCAGTGCACTGGGGTTATCTCTGGGCTCCCTCCATTTCCTCTGGTATCTCCCACTGAGGTCTCCTTCCTAGTTTCACCACCTTCTCCCAGTGTCCAGTGGCACCTTCCCCATTCCAAAAACAAGTCCGCACCTTTCAGCCACCCCCCACCCTGGGTGCTGTGGGGCTTTCTCTCACACCATCCATGCAAGCAGGTTCCCCAGTACTCTGAGTTCTACCCCCACCTTGGAGTAGTTCCAGGGCACATGTACGCTCTCTCCCTAGCAGGGTGAAGATGAAGTAGAGTTCTGACCATGGACCATGACGCCCCCACAATCAGGCCTCGCCGCATCCAGAACCAGAATGTCATCCACCGCCTGGAGCGCCGCCGGATCAGCTCAGGCAAAGCCGGCACCCACTGGCACCAAGTCCGCGTCTTCCACCAGAATGTCTTCCCCAACTTCACTGTGGTCAATGTGGAGAAGCCACCCTGCTTCTTGCGCAAGTTCTCCCCTGACGGTCGCTACTTCATTGCCTTCTCCTCTGACCAGACCTCTCTGGAGATCTACGAGTATCAAGGCTGCCAGGCGGCGGAAGACCTCCTGCAAGGCTATGAGGGAGAGATCCTGGCCAACGGCAATGACCAAAGATCTGTCAACATCCGGGGGCGGCTCTTTGAACGCTTCTTTGTCCTGCTCCATATCACCAATGTGGCCTCCAATGGGGAGCACTTGAACCGGGAGTGCAGCTTGTTCACTGATGACTGTCGATACGTGATTGTCGGCTCTGCCGCGTACCTGCCCGAGGAGCCTCATCCTCCCTTCTTCGAGGTTTACCGCAACAGTGAGTCGGTAACGCCTAATCCCCGGTCCCCCTTGGAGGATTATTCCTTGCATATCATAGACCTCCACACAGGTAGACTTTGTGACACACGGACTTTCAAATGTGACAAAGTCATTCTGTCTCACAACCAGGGGCTGTACCTCTATAAGAATATCTTGGCCATTCTCTCTGTGCAGCAGCAGACTATTCACGTCTTTCAGGTAACACCTGAGGGTACATTCATTGATGTACGGACTATCGGCCGCTTCTGCTATGAGGACGATCTCCTGACTCTGTCTGCGGTGTATCCTGAGGTGCAGCGGGATACTCAGACAGGGATGGCCAACCCCTACAAAGAGCCCTTCATAAACTCTTTGAAGCACAGGCTGCTGGTGTACCTGTGGAGAAGGGCCGAGCAGGATGGAAGCGCTATAGCAAAAAGAAGGTTCTTCCAGTACTTTGATCAGTTAAGGCAGCTCCGCATGTGGAAGATGCAGCTTCTGGATGAAAACCATCTGTTTATCAAATACACTAGCGAAGATGTGGTCACACTGCGGGTCACGGATCCTTCCCAGGTACTGCCTGCCTCCTCAGGCTGCTCATTGCTTTGGGGCAAGTGCTCAAGCAGGTGCAATGCTGTGAGCTGCGATTCTTAGCTGACCCTGTGAGTGATGTTTAGGAACCCTGGTACTTCATTCTTGTGTGAATATTTGATGCCTCTGATACTGAATAACTTTTGTGTCTTTTGCTCTCATAATTTCATCACTTCCATCTCAACTGAAAATAAGAGAGAAAAGATCTGACATGGTTACTGAGTCCCCTTTCTCCCAAGGTTGTTGCCCATGCTCATAGATGTTGTACAACCCTCTTCCCCACTCAAATTCCCAGCTGGTTTTTTTTTTTTTTTTTCTGGTATTTCATATAGTACACTTAGGTAGTCTCTCCCATTTCTCATGTATCATCAAGCATATTTTTCATATATAATAGCCTTCATTTGTCCCTGGTAGAATTACCTTTTCTGTTCTACCTACGTACTTACTCTTTCAAGGTGCAATGAGAGATACTATTTATGATCTCTCCAAATTAGAGTAGCAGCTCCTAGATCTAGCTAATGTGCCAATTGCTTCTACTTTCGTTATAGTACTAAAGAAGTTGAATTAGAGCAAATGTAGCCTAGTCAGTGCTGGGTTCCTCCAGACATTTCACCATTCTGCAGGTTGATCATATCTTTTCACTACTGTTAGGGTGGTGGTCAGGTTTTGAGCTCTGTGAAACTGAGAAGGATTTTTTTTTTAACCTGTTCTGTTCCTTTAACCCACTTGTGGTTTTTTTTCTGTTGAAAGTATTTAGCAAGAATTTGTAATAAATCTCCGGATCTGGTTATTCTCCAGATGTTTGCTTTTCTTTTTCTTCCTCCCTGTGTTTGCTAGATCCAGGACTTAGATCGTAGAAGAAATAGACAGTAGTTCTTTGCATGTTGCCTTAGTCTTAATTCTTTCTGGAAGATGACTTGTTGATTTTATCGTTCTCTTACGTTGTGGTTGTTTGGTGGAGTTGCTTTGGGAGGGAGTAGGTAAGGCTTAATCTAATGCATTTTATCTATTTGTGTAAAACTGAGTGGCTGTCTCAAAAATATTAAAGCTTTGTGGAAATGGCCTGCAGCATTTTGCTTGTTGGCTGGTATCTGGAATGGTGCTTCTGACCTCGATATAAGTGTTTGTGTTAGGCTCAGCTCCCTCTCTGCTGTGGTTACCAAGGCTTTTGTGCCTGCTTTGCTGCAGCGCGCTCTTGACTCTCTTCGCCCCAGGGTTACTGTAAGATGTAGGTTGTGGTTGTTTGCGGTGTTCCTCAGGCAGCGTGTTTTATGCTGGAGAAAAAGCATCTAATTTCCAGTTCTTTCAGGAGATAATTCCAGATGTAGAGCAGTCTCCACACACCTGCCTGAATGTAGGCTTTGTGTTAGGGCTTCCTGAAGAAACCTTGTTTCACAAAATACCTAAAGGTCCCATTTTTTTTCATCTATCAGAGAGAGATGTGAGATTTCATCCAATTTCAGGCTCCTCTCTTCTCTCTGGCTTCTCTGCCAAGAGAGTTGAGGATGTTCGTGCTTGTGGGTTGCTTGTGTATTGTCATGGTCTGCACTGAATCCTTCACAATTTTCTGTGGTGTGTATGTAGCTTGGGGTTTGTTCTTGTTCTAGGCTTGTGTTGATAGACTTGACAGCTTTGCTGCGTGATTTCTGTGACACTCGACTTCTGCCACCCATGCTGTGATGTTTTGCCTGTGTTGCAGGTGCTGCTAAAAAGCAGTGAGGGTAGTTTCTCTGGTCAGGGGCATCCTGTAGATGTGTCTGTGTGTTAAACTGGCAGTGGAACTTTTATATTTAAGGTTGGGAGGATACTCCCTACAATCTTCAGTGATGTAAATAGCTTTTCCTTCTGCTGTCTCTTCTTATTTTCTCTCTGCTCCCACCCTGTGTTTCAGAAGGGCTTCCCTTTCCTTAGGCGGTAGTCTAGTGAGTAACCTCATCTAGCGCGCTTCATTTTGACATGTGGGGGCTGGATCGTATTATCACATTTATTTTGGGGCTGTAAAACAAACAAGCCTTGTGATATTTGCAGGCGGGTGGGTTGGGCAGAGTGCCTGCTGTGATCCCTGAGCATCGTTTGGGAGCGGGAGGTGAAGCATTTAGAAATTATCTTTATGACAGAAGATTTAACCAGATATGTACATATATCATGGGAATTAGTTACCTTTGAAGTAAGGACGGGTTCTTACTTTGGGGTGCTGGGTTGTTAGCACTCCTGTCTAACAAAAGCTACCTTTGATGACCAAGGATTAAGCCTGTCCTTTCCCAATGGGATGGGAGCATCATCTCCCTTTGGTGTGGCTGCACTGACACAATGTCACCTTTTTCCTGATTTCTTGCTTGTTCATGCCATGAAACACTGCCATTGCCAATCCACAGCATGGTACCTGGGCCTTCGTGCACAAGAATGTTGGCATTAAAAAGAAATCATTAATGTCTTTCATATTTTCATTTCTGTGCTGGCAGGGTGCCTGGAGGGCACAACTTTTTGTGGGCAGTGGTATATGCACAGTACAGTAAAAAGACTCATCTCTGTGTGATGGAAATATTAAGAAGGGGGGAAAAAATATCTCTATGCAAAGGGAAAAATAATTTGTGGCCAGCTAGCACTGGATTTAAAATGATTTTGTCAGCAGGAATGGAAATTAAATTTGGCATTTTAGAAAGCGTTTTGGATTTGGTGGAGGGCAGAGAGGAAAACAGAAATACTGACATAGAGTTTGAGCTGAAAAATTGGAAGCCCGTTAAGTTATTTTTCATAAATAATAACATTATAGAGGTGGATAATTTGGTACCTGTTGAAGCATTTGAATAGCAGAATGGATTAGTGTGAGCATGTGCGATTCTCCTGCACTGCAGGGAAATTTGGATAGGGTCTGCAGTGTCATGTGAGGAGAAGGAAGGGACAGCTTCTCCACCTATACTCTCCTGGGTAACCGCTGCCTCTGTCTCTCTCCCCAGCCTTCATTTTTTGTTGTGTACAACATGGTGACCACAGAGGTTATTGCTGTATTCGAGAATACATCTGATGAGCTGCTGGAACTGTTTGAGAACTTCTGTGACCTCTTCAGGAATGCCACCCTGCACAGTGAGGCGGTCCAGTTCCCCTGCTCAGCTTCCAGCAACAACTTTGCCAGGCAGATCCAGCGCCGGTGAGCCATTCGGAGCATGCTTTATACCGTATAGACACACGCTCACCCCCATCAGCTGAAGGCTAGTATCAAATAACAATGGCAACCCTGAAAAAAACAGTTCCTTTAGTTGCTGGGTGATGCAAGGGTCTGGCTTGTACGTAGTTCATCTTGCAGCCCCGTGCATATGATTTTATATTCTGTGGCATCTGTCTTGTTACAGGAAGGAACAAAGCAGTGGCAATCCAGTGCTTAGAAGAAGGAAGAGAAATTTTGAGGGAAAGATGTTTCTGGCTGTCCTTGAGCAGTAACTCTTCTGGAGGTTATTGGAGTGTTACTGCCCAGTAGCTTAGGTCCCTGAAGATAAGATTGGTCATCTAATTGGACATATTTTGCCAAGTGGTGTTCTCTGAATTTAGCGTGTCTCAAGCTGTGTTCTGTAGCATTATCTCCAACACCAGTCGCAAGCTTGTGGTTCTCATCAAACTGCCTAGGAGAAAGGAAGCTCATCTGTAGACGTATTGTGAAATCTGGGCAAAATAGCAAAATAACCTGGGTTTCTAGAATGTGCTTTAACAGTAGAATGTGGTTTTAATGATGCAGAGTGCGTTATTTCTCTTGGAATATATTTTTATGTGACTCTGGGTGTTTTTATTCTTCCAGTGACTTGTTTCCCATCATCCAAAGTACTTGGCAATCACTTATGGGCATGAAGCGCTGTTGATTTTAGGTTGACATCCCATAAGTAAGAGGAAGCTTGACTGTAACTTTCTAGAACTGCCTGTCAGGAAATCCATAATGCTTAGTGTGTGAGAGAATGAGAGCTCACCATGGACACCTGAAGAACTCCTGCCTTGTCTTAGGGAAGAGAATCTTTTCATCCCCTTGGCTATAAGGGCCTGCAACAGGAGTGTTTAACTTCCGTAGCAAACTAACAAAGCATAATTCCAGTGAGCTGGCTGAGTGTTTCTGGCCAAGTGGAAATGTTTTACCCTCCGTGATGTATGATCCATGCAGCTGATCTGACTGTTCTTGTGCATGGAAAGCTCAAATTTTACTTGGAAAGGGAAATCTAGCCTGTGTTAATCTCTCCACCAGGAAAAACTTTCAGCTCACTATAGTTTCTGAAGAGCTTTAGGCTTCTCATCAAGGTTCTTCCTCATCTAAGGTTTCTCCCTGTATGCATTTAAAACATAGCAGCCAGAGAGCAGGGGATTCTCAAGTCAGCATTAAGGGCTCAGTTGTTAATTGTGAAACCCTCTGGCTTTTGCGTGTGTTGTTTCCAGGCTTCATGGTAAAACTTGGATTGATTGATAAACTGCTAATCCACCTCTCCCTGTTTCTGATCCTGTTCATTTCCTGTACTGCAGAGCAGCTGGGGCCAGACCTTGTGGGTAGGCACGGTCTTGTCCTTCTGTCAGTTTGGACTTTCAGAGCAGAAACTGTAATGACGAGGGAGGATAAAAAGGTCACCAGAACTGGCTGGTGCTTGAATCACTGTGATACACCTTTGGAAATGAGCTGGTTTAGTTCTTACACTGCTGCTGTTTTTCTTTCCCTATCTGTTTTACTCCTTACTTTATTCAAGCTGTGCTGTTCACCTGTGGCCTTTGTGAGTAAAACCTGTTTCTTGGCTTGCTGCAGGTTCAAAGACACTATTGTGAATGCCAAGTATGGAGGGCACACGGAGGCCGTGCGGAGGCTGCTGGGCCAGCTCCCGATCAGCGCCCAGTCGTACAGTGGCAGCCCGTACCTCGACCTCTCCCTTTTCAGCTATGATGACAAGTGGGTGTCAGTCATGGAGCGGCCCAAGACCTGCGGTGATCACCCTATAAGGTATGAAACAGGCCAAGGAGCTGTATGTGAGGAGAGCAGTGCGAGAGTAGCTCTAAATCCACTCTCCCATGTGGCATCAAATGTGCAGAAAAGGGAGTAGATTAAGGCCTTTCTTTTATAACATCCTTTCACCAGACAGTCTGTTTCAGCAGTCCCACAAAGCTTGGCCTCTCTTCTTGCGGTAACTGTTTTATCTTGTATGTGTGGGAGGGCTCTTCAGGTCTTCTCGCTGAGCTGCCCTGGGGAAGTGAAGCCTGAGTCTTTTCCACATGAATGCTGTTGTTCCTCTTCCTCTTCTTGCAGTCCTGTCGTCCTGTTTGGGCTGCAGAGTGATATGGTTCTGGATGCCTGTTTCCCTGTGCTGGGAGGATCCCTTTTGAGCACGTGGGTTTAGCTGGCGAGGATGATCTGGTTTGTCCTGTGAATAAAATAGCAGCTGGGTTGGGTGGTATTCAGAATGCTTGTGGTATCGATTTAGCTGTTTTCAGACTTTCATTGTTTACAGTTCTTACCCTGGGAGCTGTACTTCTCTTCATAGCCCCCTTCTTTCTGTGACCTGTAGGGAATTTGTTTCTGTAGTAGGAGTTTTAGTCATGCGTAAGGGCCATTCTGTGCCTCTTCTGAGACTCTGTCTGAGTCTTCAGTGTTGCCAGAAGGAGTAAGTCCAAGCTTGGGAATAAGGAGGTTTGCAATGCTTCTTGCGGAAACACCAGGACTATTTCTTTCTTTTTGTTAGCCGCAGCCATGGCTGCAAGTAGTAGCAGTTAAGAATCCAACATCTCCATCCTGAAAGACTCAGAGAGGCTGAGTTCTCCAGGCAGAATAGGCTTTCCACTTACAGTACTGCAAAAGCAAACCTATGCTCTGAAAACAAAGAGAGCCTTCAATGCCTAAGTGTTTTGTTTAGTGGCTCCACACATGTTGGGGGCTCAGGCAGCCTAGGGAGACCGTTCTGGCTGGTTTCCCAACTTTATTTTCATCAGTGCATTCTTGGAAAATGGTTTCATGCCTTTCCTGGCCCTGACTCAGGTGGTGGGGAACCTCTGATTATTCCTGCGCTCTCGGTTCCCAAATTATGTATATTTAATTGATTTTTCTGCCTGTATGATTTGGTTTGATCTCCAGCTCCCATGTTATCTGCAGAGAATAGCCTGCCCTTTCCCCCTTGTCATGCCTGACGTTGGGAAAGCTCGCAGGGCGGCAGTTGTTTGCCAGCGCCAACCTGCGTATGGATCCTGCAGACAAAAGGGAGCAAAACCGCAGTCATTTGCTGAGGTTAAGTCTTTGTAGTAAACAAAGCGAAGTGCCACCTTCCCTCCCTCCCCTGAGCAAACCGGCATTTCAGAGCCAGAGCTTTAAAAGCTCAAAGCTGTGCAGAGTCAATTAGGACTTGAATAGGGCCTCAGAGCAGTGGGGCTCCTGGATTTTGGAAAGTAAGCAGAAGGCAAGGCACTGACCTTAACCATTCAGTAGCTGAAATAGTACTGCTGTGTTTCTCATATGCAAAACAAAGGGATTAATAAAATAATGCCGCTGCCTGTTGTGGTTAGAGGGCTTGGAAATAAGGGGCCACAGGATTTGTAATGTAAGTCCTATAATTGTTTGGAGTGCAAAACCCTTCAGCAGCTAAGGGTGTTATAATCTGTGTGCAATTTCCTGGCATGACGTGGGAGATAGGAAGGCCTCCATACCTTTGACACATTGGTTTCAGTGCCTCTGTGCACTGTGTCCTTTTAACCCTTAGTGCCTTTCTGCATCCCAGAAGGTTCAACTTTCAACTCCACTTGAGAGACTAGAGGTTGGTTGCTCTCGGGCGGGAAGTATTTTAGTTTCCCTATCACTGCCGTCTTCCAGTATCTTTTGAGGAGGCTTGAAGAGGTATTTACTAGGTGAAATGATGGCACTTGTGAGGAAGAGGCTCTAACACAGCCTTCCCTATAGTGGGAGGTCTCTAAAATCCATCTAGATGGCTAATAAGGAGCCATTTAACCAAAAAATTGGTCTGCAGATAAATCTTCCATTTTTGTACGGTTTGAAAAGGCTGGTCTTGCTGTTTCTGTTGACATACAATTTTATATTGCAGCGCCTAATTTATCCCCAGAGTGAGAGCCCATGGAAATGGCTTCTGATTGCAGAGCACTTTTAAAAATACATTTTAAAATACCAAACTGAGCACATCTTTGAGATTACAGGGAGCTTCATCTTGAGTAGTAAATTATTGTGAATTGGGGAGAGAGAGGAGCAGACGGGGGACTGTGCTTTACTTAAAGAATGACCCTCTGCATACCCAGCCTTGTGTAGGAGGAAAAGGGCTTTTTGAAAAACCAAATACCAAGATTGTGATTCTCTTCCTGGGTTCTTGTGTGCAATTTTCAGGCAGGGCTGGCTAGCACTTTGATTCAGGGGAAGGGAGAGGAGAGTGGCCCTCCAGGAAGAACATGAGGTTCTCAATAGGCTGTGTTGTTAAAATGTGGAGTGTGTCTGCTCCTGAAACAGCATCGCCTGTGTCTGTCATCACCCGTTCTTCCAGGCTGAGAGCTGAGTGCATTGTATTGCTGGCGGGGGGAAATGTGCTTTGAGATTAAAAGCATTCTCCGAGTTAAAACCAGAGGAAAATGCAAAATACACATATGTACTAAGTAATGGTGGAAAAGGAAACAGCTGGGAGGCAAAATGGCAATTCTGTGCCCGAAACTGAAAGAGCAGAGAAAATGGTCTTCACGAACTGAGACAACCTGAGGATGAGGACTTGAGTTAGAGCCCAGCTGCTTTGTGAAGGTACCACATCCAGAAACCTCCACCATCGAAGTCTTGGGGAGGGTGGGGTCATCACAGGGTCCTCTGTTCCCACAGCAGCACAGGGCAGTGGCATTGCCTGGGCTTATGTCCTGGGTGGTGTTACCTGGGCTGTGGTACACAGGGTATGCAGAGAAGGTTCAGGAAGCAAAAGGCTTTCTAGACTTGCCTGTCTCTTCAGTGCTGTTGGCCTCATCCCCTTGGCAATGTTTGCTTTGTGCTGAAGCTGTGTTCCAGAGCTCACCTGTTTGGAGACACAAATGAGCTTGACCCACAGGCAGGTTTGTGGGTGACAGTAGAAAGACGCAAGGTTTCCCTTGAGCTCTGACCTTGCTGTAATTGTTGAACGCAATCCACCAGGTACTTCCAGCCCAGCCTGTCTTGTTAACGCTTTTTTGATGCAAATCTAAAAGGAACTGCAAAGCCTTGCTTGAGCTTTAAAGCACAACTTGGCACCCTTGAGCAGAACTGGGTTGAACTGTTCACCTTCCTTGACTGAATGGGGCTGTAGTGAGGCACAACAGCAGCAGTGTGAAGCCTACCTGGCAGCACCAGGAGTGGGAAGGAGTGGCCTTATGCTTGGAGTGACGGCCGTTGCCGAGGGAAGTGAGCTCAGTTCTGTACAGTATATCAGCCTTAGGGATCAAGGGGAGCAGCTTGCATTAAGAGAGGATGGAGAGCCAGCACAGGTGGAGTCTGGATGAAACTTATTCCCTCTTGCAAAGTCAGCTACATCCACCAAATGACAGGCAGAGTTCTCTCGTTGATGATACTAAAATGAAGTCAAGCTTTTCTAGACAGTGGAAAACTAGCTGCCCCAGGAGGGACTTTCCTGTATGACGAAGAGCCAGACAGCCAGCTGAGGACCTCATGCCCCTGAGGGAGTACCAGGGATTGAGAAGGGCACTTGTCTCTGTGTGTGAAGAGCCCAGACGGCAAAGTCATAGTTGGGAACAGCCATAATTGACTTTCTCTTCCTTTCAGATTTTACGCTCGTGATTCTGGCCTCCTGAAGTTTGAGATCCAGGCGGGACTCCTGGGGCGACCCATCAACCACACAGTGCGACGCCTGGTTGCGTTCACCTTCCACCCCTTTGAGCCCTTTGCCATCTCGGTGCAGCGCACTAACGCAGAGTACGTGGTTAACTTCCACATGAGGCACAGCTGCACGTAGTACGACGCATAGCTGGAGCGGCTGCTCTCCTTGGGTCTGGGCCTCTGCCACAGACACACCAAAGCCAAACACTCACGCCTTCTAGGAAACCAAACCGTCAGTCATGTCAAGAAACCTGACCTGGGAGCTCCTACCAGTTGGCATCTCACACGGCCCCCAGCTGTGGAAAGCCGAACCGCTCAAGTTAGGCATGTGAATATTTCTTCTGACCCTGTGTCTACTGCAGAGGTCCTGCTGCATTAAGCGCTGCTGCTGTTCCCTGTTCCAGTTGATGAACAAAGTGTAGCTGAGGTTCCTTTCCTGGTTTCCCAGAGACATGTCTGTTTTCTCTCCTGTTGTAGGTCTTAGGATGGCAAAGATGGAGCATTGCAACACATTGTGGAGTGTTCCCTTCTGCGCTGGTGCTCTCCTACCTTGTTGAGACAAACAGCCTGTCATAGAGGGAATGTATAGTAGCCAAGGGGAGGGCTTAGAAATACAGCTACCTGTGTTTGTATCTTCGGTATTACTAGGGAAATGAAATCCCGTTCTCATCCATGCAATCTACTCATGTGATTTTAATATGCAAGAGGTCAGGGAAAAAAGGTGTGAGAAATCACTGCAATTGGGAGACGTGAGGTGTGTTCCTGACTCTTATGCAAGTCACTTAATCTTTGTGCCTTAATATCTGTAAAAGCTCCTAAGTGAAAAGTGCCCCAGAGAGGTGGGGCAGCTGGTTGTGTCTTTAATGCACGAGGAGGTGGGCACAGAAGGAAGACGGATGGCTGGGAGGGGAGTGGGGAGCACACACTGGCTCCTTGCTCACATTGGAAGGACTTTTCTGCAGCATGGGGGTGAACCCTCACGGCCTTCTGTAGGTTCTGCTGCTGAGGGGAAGGGAGACCCAGCTGCTGGCACCTTCCTGTGGGTTGGAGTACAAGCACGGAGAATTAGTAGCATTTGGGTTTGCCCAGAAAGGGGGGAGGAGGCCTGAATTTGTGTGCGTTGCTGCAGATTTGCAGTTGGGAGATGAGCTGGTTGACTTAGGTTGCTTACCTATCCCTGTTTGATGTGCTGTTCTCTGTGAGAACCCGATTCGATATTCCCGGGCTTCAAAGCCCGGCTGGCTGGTGTGTCGATGCTGACTGGACCACTGCGGTGTTTATGCTGCTGACAAAATAAGCTCCTGGGTGTAATATTACCTGCCAGTGTGGGCTAGTGAGGATGCCGGCCTGCTCTTTTCTCTTGAAGATGGAGGTTTTGGTTGTAGGCCAATATTTGGGTTTTTCTGCACACAGGCTGGTTTATGACTGTGTGCTGCCGGGCAGCGCAACCATCCCAGCACTGCGAGGTGATCTGTCAGAAGCTGGAGCTTGCTGTTGTCCCATTCCTGTAGAAGACACGGAGGGGGGCATTAGAAAATTGGTGCTTATACATGGGAGACCCTCTACTTTAAAGGACCCTGTGGGTGTCTTGTTTGGACCAAAATGAGCTGTGGCTGATGTGTTGTGGCCTCATGCCTGTGAAGAAGAGTGTTGAAGTCGTGCATTCATTTTGCATGGTAATGCATAGGAAAATAACTGTGTGAGGTGTTGGTGCCTGCTTACAGCATGAATGGTGCACCTCGTAGTGGAGGGTGCTCTGAGGTCCTTGAATCAGCCTTTACTCTCTGTCTCGTGGTACTTCTCTCCTGGCCTTGCTAAGCATATTTCTAGGGTAAGACGTTGTATTTCCCCACCCTTTTTTTCCTGGTGACTGCACTGTTGGTTTCTCAGGTCTGTCAGGAGCAGTGTCAGGTCAGAAGACTGCTAATAAAGGAGATGTCAGGCTGTGTGTGCTTTAGCTCCAGGTTCCTCTCCAACTAATAACACTATTTGTCAAGGGTTTAGGTTTTTATCCTGCGATCTGTTCCTCAAACATTCAACTAGAGCTCCGAGTGGAGAATCATTTGCACATTGTAGATCACGGATTTACCTCCTTCTGCACCACTCACATTTGTTCACACTTCCAGTATGAGACTTTTTTTTTTCTTTTTTTTTCTTTTTTTTCTCATTCTTTTCCAAAGCTCTCAGCAGCTCCATTCAAGGCTGGGTTTACTCCTTGGCATCACAGCTTTGGGAGGTCAGTGCTTACTAAAATAGCTGTCAGATCTCCATTTAGGCTTTTTTTCATTGGCAAAAATATCAACTACTTCAGCATTTCTGCAGTTGGGGGCTTTTGCCAGATTCAGGCTGTCCTGTGTGAAGCAGAGAGCATAGCACGGATTGTTGGACTTGGGGCTGAGAGACCAGAGATCTGTTCTTCGCTCTGCTGTTGAATTGTTCTGTGACTGGGGGCAAATCTCTTCCTGTTCCAGCTGGTGTTTTCTTCTCTGTAAATGAGGCCAAAAACATATTTTCAGCTTTTGTAAAACAATTTGAGATTCATGGATAAAAAGTGCTGGATAAGTGCTAAGTATTTTCTTATTCTGTTTGCAGACAAACTGATCATTCTGGGTACTAATTGCCTTGGAGTAGCATAGCAGATCCTCTGGTCTTGGCTGCTGCATTTTGTATCTACGACAGAGTTAATTTTATTACAGAAATATATTGAAAGAAAAATCTCTCATGCTTGAAATTTTGATTCTTTTATTTAAGAAACAAAAAGTGTGTGTGTGGTGGGGAGGGTGGGAGGAAAGGGGAGATATTTTCTACCTGATATTTTTCCTAGGTTAGGATGAAGATTTGTTAGCAACACAAGATGAAAATGAATAAACAGAATTTGCTTTTAAGAGCCTGATTTATTTTCTTTGTCTTCCAAAATTCTTAGTGGTGCAGATGAGAATCCCTTTGCTAAGAGTCGGCAGCGGTGTGCCTTGGACTATGTAGGCATATTGTGTGTGGGTTTACTGCCTCTTCCTGACACTTGGGAGGACAAGGATGTTCCTACCTGAGACATTTCTGTAGTTACTGCAGATTTCTCAAATTCTTGTCTACATGAGCTAATGCTGGGGGAGGAATTCTTGGCCTTCAGTTACATTTTCCCCTTTGTACATTATTACTAGCCTAACTTGTATTCAGAGGCTCTTCTTTTATTCTATTTATAATATTTGTATAAACTTGTGGCCATTTTCTGCTGGTGGCCCATGATCAAGAGGCAAAAACTGAACACACCTTGCTTGGCAGAAGAGCCATTGCCTGTACACTGCTTTTAGGTTGGGCTGAGGCACTCGGGTTTTTACAGTGCATGCCGCTCCCAACCATAACGCAGCTTTGCAAAACATTGTGGCTAAGAACATGTGGACGGGACCTTCCCAAAGTCTGGGGTCCACTTGCAATCCACTGCTGCTCTGTCAACCTAGCAGCATCCCTGTTTGTGTTAGTTCCTCTAAGTGTCCGCATCTTGGGTGTGAAAACCACTTTCCTTTGAACACTTCCTCCGTTTTCGTGTGTGCAGTTCTCTGGTACTTTCCTTTGGAGACCTTGAGTGTATGGGAGAGCTCTTGAGCCCGTGGCTTTTCAGATAGGCACTAAGCGATGAGATGCTTGACTCGAAAACTATGTTTGGCTGGCAGCAGAATCCCATCTTTTGTTACTTCTTGTGCTGCCTTTCCTTTTTTTTTTTTTATTTTTTTTTAAAAAAGTACTAAAAGCAGGACACTTGTGGTATTTCTTATCTAAACCACATTAGACAGCGAGCCACAGAAATCCCATTAGATTCAAACCTGTGTATCCATTAATGGCGTATCTACTAAAGACTCCTTTCAATTATCCTTCCAGCCCTGAGTGGCTCGCCCTGATTTAGCTCCCTGATGTTCTCTGTGTACTTATAGGACCTTTCTTTTGCTCAGGTGCTTGTGTCTGTTGTGCTTCTCTTGGTCCTTTTGATCCAGCCAGAAGAATCAGATTTTTGATGCTTTAAGAAATCGCTTGCCTTGTTTATGTCCTATGTCTTGCTGCTTTCCTGCAGCATCTCTCAGGGCTGTGGTGAAGCTGGAGATGTTAAAGGCTGGATGGCGATGGGATGTGTGGCCCTCCATCAGCTTTCATCCTTGTGGGAACCTGTTATCAGATAGGTGCATGCTGCAGAGCAAATAGATGGTCCTGTGTGCAAGCAACGGGACAAGATTTTGTGGTTTTGCTTTTGCCTCGCGTTCTGAGTTTCAGGTCATTGATGTGTCTGAGTCCTTGTGCTTCCCTGTCTTGTCATGTGGTTGTAAAAGCTTTTCTGGCCAAATACTCCTCAGGAGGAGGGAATGGTGAAAGGGCTTTTATTTTATTTTTATTTTTTCCTTGCTGCAGGGGACGTGGGCTGAGCTGTGCAAAGTCAGTCACTGTAGCAGTAACAGCCTGGCACTACCTGCCCACCAGGCTGACTGCTCATCAGGCAGCAGTATCCCCTGCTAGAGCCGTTTGCTGGCTAAGGTCTGATTTGCCTTTGTTTCTCTCAGGGAAGAGCTGTACTTACTGTGTAAGAAAATGAATTCTCAGAAAAATACTGATGTGGGAAAAACCCTGAATTGCACATTCTTTTCCTGATGTTTTGACATAAAAATACCATACTGGTTTTAGACTAGCAGCCTGGAAACCGGTAACTCACGAGTGACTACCGTGGTCCTACATGTGAGGAGAACCGAAAAGGGGCACAGTGCCCCTAGTCCCAACTGCTTAGGGCTGTGCTGCAGCACCTGGGTAACATGTTGTCCCTTGCTTGGTTAACGAGGAGTGGAGGACACTGTAAGAGCCTACAGGCTTTGCTGCGTTTCTACAGAGGTAATTTTTTATAGTGTCTCTTGTTTCTTTCCTCCTGGAAGTCAAATCCTTTTCCTAGGGTACCTTCTGGCTGGTGCAGTTTCAGTTTGCTAGTGGGGTGATTGCTGTCAGTTCTTGGTTGTGTGAGGGTGCCAAGTGCACCTGAAAATTTGAAGAAATTTTTAGAGTGTGGCAGGGAGAAGCTTGGTGGGTGCCCAGGGCCCTTGGCAGGCCAAAGGGGGGAGGACCACAGGGAGAGGTGCCCCCCAGGGGAGCTTTGCTAGAGGAGGAGCAACACATTTGGCCACTGTGAAAGAAAATCCTATAGAAACTGCAACAAGGCAGTAGAAAGTTGTGGGTAACACTACAAACCCCTCAACATTTTCTGCATTCTGCTTTGTCCAGGAATGAACTGGAGCCTTTGGAGGAGTTTATTTTCTGTGGGTGACAGAACTAGTTTGAATTCAGCCCTTTTATAGTCAGGAGCACATTACTTTCACTCTCCATGGCTGTCCTCCTATCTCTTTCTCCCCAATAGCTTTACAACATGCCAAGCATGGGCTGAAGCAGCCCTGGCTTTGCCTGGAGGACTCACTGAGCCCCTGCTCCTGGCAGTGCACCGTGACCCCTGAAAGCTGCTCTTGCACAGGTTCGTCCTCTCATCTACCAGTGTCCTTCCTCCATTCAGGTATGTTGTGACAGGCTCAGGTAAGGAGTCAGAGTGGTACAAGAGAAACTTGTGTGGCCCAGCACACTGTCTCCATCCCAGTGCCTGATGAACTGGGCAGCAGCTGCCTTGGATGGGGCTGGTGAGGCTGTGCTGGCAGCGCTGACATCCACATCCGACCCTGAGCCCTGCTGGAGGACAGCCCAGCCCTGGGGCTGCTGGAGCCAGGGGATGCCTGAGACTGGCTGCGCGAGGGGGCTCGGAGGGCTGAGAGCCAGGCAGGTGGCAGAGGAGCCCTGCCAGAGCCAGCTGGACGCTGTTTGACATGATTTTTAGGGCGTTAATAAGAGCAGCGGGCAGTGTTACATCCCTCCGAGTGCCTGCTCGCTGCCGCTGAGCTGGTCATTCGATAGCTGCTTGGTGCTCCTCAAAGGCATAAAATGGAGCAACGTCGGATTAGATGTACCCACTGTCCTTGGTGAGCACCAGGGAGATATGGCCCTAGCCCTGCCGCCTCCGGCCTGCTGGCACCCAGCACTGTCACCACGGCAATGGGGAGAAACAGCCACCTGCATGGAAACGGCCTTGCTGCAGCCAGCGACCGGTTCTGGGGAGAAAACGGTTCAAATGGTGAGTTTAGAGAGGTGAGGGGTGCTGGCATTCCTGCAGCAAGCAGCAGGGAGCCCAGACCAATGCTTCTGGGCTGAACCTGCATCCTGTGGGATACTGCAGCAACGGCAGAGTCCCCGCGGGTGGGACATCCCTCCTGAAACACTGGCATCGCCCCCGTCACCAAGCCAGCGTGTGCTCTTGCGTCTTCGGCCGTGAAGGATGGTTTTCATTGCTGCTGCCCTGGTTTTTAGGGGCTGATCCTGAGGTTGGGGTAAGGTCCAGATTAGCTGTGCTGATACCTGCAGCAGTGTAGGTAGGTCACTGGCTCAGCTCTGACAGGTGAGTCCTTAATGCTGGTAAAACCCTTCTTTGTAAGGGAGAAAGGGCAGCTGGCAGCCAAACCAGGTCCCCTGTAGCAGGGTAGACGAATGTTATGTTGGCAGCGCGATTGTGCAGTGCAGCCCATCTGGCTTCAGGCAGCAAAGTCCAAGTTCGTTTCTCCTTGTCCTGCCTCTTGCCCCTTAAACACCGAGAGTGGCTCTGCCCATGCCAGCTTCTTGCCCAGAGAGGGCTCAGATTTGAAGATGCCGACCTGCTGGCTCTGATAAGGGTTGGGGAAAGCAGCTCTGCCCTGTGGTTTCTTGAGACCCAGCAGAGTTTGTCCCAGTTTTACACTGGCACCTTGGTGACAGCACTCTTGGCTGCAGGATCACTAGGAAGGGGATCTCCCCAGATGGCTGTACTGCTTCTTTTGCAGGGATTTCTATAAACAGGGCTGATTTTACGATCAGGACCGAGATGTGATCCGTTCAGAGCTTCTCCCAGCACTGGAGCAGGCTGCTTCCTGGCTGTCGGCATTACAGAGAAGCCCAGAGGGCTGGCCTGTCTACAGTCATTTGCATTCCTTGGTCAGTGTGATTACTTGGTCAGTAAATTGATAAATTACTTCTGTGGATTTGGCAGGAGCAAAATGAAAGGCAGCATCCAGCTCTTGGCAAGGGGCTGTGTGAGAGCCGTGGCTGGCAATTAGGAGAGCAGAGATGTTTGCCTGCAGGCTGGTGCATGAAGAGATAAGAGTCCTATTTCACCACCTTATCTAGGGACCTGCCAAGGGGCTGGGGGTTGAAATATGTGTCTTTCTCCTGGCTGTGGCCCCAGGTTTTGCTTGCTACCTGGAGTCCTGTGTGCGCTGGGAAGCCTGACCTGCTCCTGCACAGAGGAGCAAGCAGAGGGAGAAAGGGCCCAAAGTTGGAGTCTTAGTGATGTGGCCAGGAGGTACGGTGGACATCAATCCCAGCCACGCCCGCTTAGTTTGGCTTTGCAAAATGAATTATTAAGTGGCAAGGCACAGAGGAGGGATTTTGGAGCCAGCTGTGAAAGGGAAGAAAGGTTTATGAGCACTGTCATTGCTGCTTGGAGAGGCTTTGGAACAGTTTCTAAATACAGCTTTGGGATGGTCTTCATGCCTTCTTTACAATGGTGAAGGGAAAGCCCCAAAGAGCTGTTCACGCTGGTGGGGAGGGCTCCCAAGCAAGGCCACTCCGTGCTTCTGATGTGGTCCGGCTGGGAGAACAACAAAGGAGACTACCTCTAGCCTGATTCTGGAGAGCCCTTCCCTACATCCTTTCCTAATCTGTGCTGACTCTGGACCACCAGCTGCGCAGTTTTAGCCTTAGGAAAGTTTTATGGGTTTTTTGATGTTGTATTTTCTCTTCCTGCTTTTTCTCCCCCATGTTCTCTCTTTCCTGACCCACCTTTTTGTTGCCTGCATCCTTACTTGGCATTCAGCCCCTAGCACCCAGTGCTTTCTCCCTTCTGCCTACTTTCTTTGGAAAACACTCTGTGAAGCTGCTGCCGGGAGCAGCTGTCCCAAGGATGGCTGTTGGGGCTCTGTAGCTGCCGAGAGGTTTGGGTCCAGGGGCGCAGCCTCCGACTCTCAGTAGATGCGGTCGTAGGAAGAGAGTTATGAACTGCAGGGGAATGAGAGGACCCTGCCCTTCGGAGTGGCACTGGTGCAGGGGGAGCTTGGAGGGTGCAGCAGAGGAGGTGCAAGTCGTGTCAAGAAAAGGGAGTAGCATTGAGGCCTGGCTCTCCTCTGCACCTCCCCAAGGGGGCCCCACAGCCCAGCTTCACCATCAGCACAGGAACTTGGAATGCTATTAGGCAGTTCATTAGTAAAATTTCTGAGCAGTTCCCGCTGCTGTTGAGTACCTATTAGAGAGAGGAGAGCATTGGAAAAGCACAAAAACGATCTGAGGGTCCTTGATCTCTTTTTGGTTTGAGAGTTCATGGGCTGAGGTTGGAGGGGCAGCTGGGAGAAGAGGGGCCAGGCAGGGACGCCAAGGCATGAAAGCAAAACTGTGATTATCTGCCAAAGTCTGAGTGCAAAAACATAACCTGACTTGAACCATTACTTCTCAAAGGCTCCCGAGGGGTGCTTTAGGGTTATAAACACCTACTCACTGACCCACTTTGAGCGCATCTTGAGCCAGGTATTCCCGCACCAGAGCAAAAGCCAGCAAAACCTGGGCAGATGTTTCCAACAGCTGCAGCTGGGCTGCGGTAAACCACCCCTGCTGCTACAGTTTATTAGCACTGCAGGGTCTGTCCCCTTCTTGCTTGCTTGTGCATGCAGTCAGCTGTTAAAGGACACTGACATCACTTAATTAACGGTTTAATTGAATCTCACAAAGGGATCAAAATTGGCTGCCTGACTCGTCACTGAGATGCTCACAGAAGAAATAGTAAATCACCAATTCAGCAGATAAAGCTGCAGCTCTAGGTAGAAAGTCCTTGTTGCTGGGGATAGGGAAATAATTCCTCTTTGCAGAATAATGTACTATTAGGGAGAAGCCTGGGGCTATTTTTCTAAGTCACCAGGTGTCATCCCTGTCCAAGGGAAGGGTAACTGAGTTAGACTGACTCCCCAAGGTGGTGTGGCACTCGTTATGGGGTAAACAGACCTGAGGCAGCATCTTATCTCTAAGTCAGAAGACTGTGTTTCACCCCTTGTGTGATGGAGAAAGGTCCAGGTGGTGTTTTAAAATGGAGGGCAAAACCCCGGAAAGGCCAGGGTTGAACCAGGATGAGGCTTTGCTCTCTCTGAGCTTGGTTCATGGAAGGTGGCTTCTTTGAAAGCAGGGAATCAAAAGTTAGGAGGAAGTGGACAGGAAAATGTTCCAAAGCAATGGGAAACCCAAAGGGAGAGGATATGTACCTAAAGAGGGACTTTGTACAAGGGCATGTAGCGATAGGACAAGGAGTAATGGTTTTAAGCTGAAAGAGGGAAGATTTAGATTAGATATTGGGAAGAAATTCTTCACTGTGAGGGTGGTGAGGCGCTGGCACAGGTTGCCTACAGCAGCTGTGGATGCCCCATCCCTGGCAGTGCCCAAGGCCAGGCTGGACGGGGCTGGGAGCAACCTGGGCTGGTGGGAGGGGTCCCTGCCCGTGGCAGGGGGTTGGAACTACATGGTCTTTAAGGTTCCTTCCAACCCAAACCATTCTGTGATTCTAGTGAGGGCACTAATGCTGTGGCCATGCTACTGACAAATAAACGAATTGCTGCTCAGGAGTAATGTGAGCCAGTAGAAAACAGCATTCCACCCAGGTGCCAAGAAAAGCAATTAGAACTGGTAAACACCAGTGACTGACTAAAACCAGGCTCTTAATTAATAGTTTCATCTGAAGGGTGAGGAAATCATTAAGTGCTATTGGTGTCTGTTAATTCCCTGCAAGATGAACAACAATAGAGAGTTTTTAGACTTCTTTCACTGTACAGTGTGTGCAGGAAGGAGCAACTGAGCCCTTGCACAAGGTGGAAGAGCTTGCTGTGTGCAGCTGTGCTTCCTCACTTCACTAACAACTGCCCCAGAGGACCAGGATGTGCTGCAGGATAAACAGCTCAGACCGAGCGTCATTAGGACATAACTTTAGGGGTGCTCCATCAGGGCAGGAGGAAAGGTGGGTGGAAAATAGGACTTCAGTGAAGAGCTGCACAACTGAAGCACTGTGCTGGAGAGCTCAGGGCGGGTACATGGAGCTGGGGGTTTGGAAGACAAATGCCACACCATACTGTACAGAGCCAGCTGCTGAACCACGGAGAATAGTGTCAGCCTCTTCTGTCCAGCTCAGAGAGTGCTGTATTAGATGTCGGTTGGAGGAAGTAGGGGTGACTACTAGAGCTAGGCAGGGCAGACAGGGAGGTAAAACTTCCCGCTGTACAACCAGTGGCAATGCGTTAGTGGACTTCATAAAATGTTCACAAATGCTCAGAAACCAAGTGTTAAGGAGTGGCCTTTACAAAGGGCACAGCCTTGATTCTACGTCTGGATAAGACAAAAGTTTATTCTTGTTTTCTAACTCTCGAATCACCCATCTGTTCTTCCCTAAATTTCAGAAGGACGGCAGATCTCTTTGCAATCTTATTTTTTAATTTGTTCTATCATTTTTATCTGATGTGGGCAGTTCTGCATTGATGCAATGAGCAGCTTGTGGTAGAGAATGGTAGTGTTTGGTTTTCTGCGTGTTAGACAGTACATCGCCGAGAAGCCTGCCAGCGCAGGCTGGTGCTCCTCCTTTCTCAGGGCTCGTCGCTGTGCTTGGCACAGAAATGAGTCCAGCCTTGCTGTAAGGCACCTCAGTGTTCACTCATGCCTTCCCCAGCTAGCTGCCCAGATACTTGGGAGAGTTAATCTTTGTAGTTTATAGCAGACCTGGTATCTTCTCCTTAAAAAGAGGAATATGAAGTCACTAGAAGCTCAGCTGTATTTCTGGAGCGAGGGGGAAGCTCTTCTAGTGTGTCAAACACCTATGGAAAAACCTCTCTTCCTCACTGTCAAATCTGTGACAGCTCAAGGAACTTCCCTTTAAGATAACCTACCCTCTATTCAAATTCAGACAGTTGAGTAAGGTAGGGGATTCATCTGAATCTTGTTTTCTTCTCTTCTGTCAAATGCAACTCAAGAGGCTCTTCTAAGCAGACCGATTTCTTTCAAAACCTGCTGTATGCCATTCAGCCCCGTGAAGGAGGTTCACTGCCTTGTTGCCATGGTACCCTTTCTCTAAAGAGGAACAGAATAGTTAATTATGCAATTTAAGAAACTAAGGAGGAATGACAGAAAGAGAAATAATAGAAAGGAAGATTCTGGGTTTGCAGTAGGATTGCTGGCTGCACCAAAATACACTCTGTTTACAGGTAAAATATGCTGTGTACAGCCAAGGCTTCTCTGGCAGCATGGATTTCAAGGACATGCCCTTTGCTAGGCAGTGTGCCTCTGCCATCCAGGAAATCAATCCTGTAGTCAGTTACTGCTGTTACCTTCCCTGCTTGATGCTCCAGAGAGCCTCAGACATATTTCCTTGGCAGAAATTCTCTGGATGGAGCTGGGACAGCAATAATACATCACAGACCCATGACAAGCTCATGCTGCCTGTGGACATACAGAGGTACAGTTCAAGACTTAAGTGTTTTAAATCTCCCTGGCAGCATTCCATTGTTCCTCAGGCCTACTAACCCCCTGCTTGCTTTCCCCAGGACCCCAGAAAATCCAGTTCATGGTGCACAAGGCAGGACCAAAGAGATGGAAGCATCAAAACTGGCAAGATCCCAGCCCCTTTAGAAGGGCTGGCACGTTCAATTGGCCAATAGCACTGGCAGGCCAGCTACAGCTTGGGCAAAACAAAGCACTGCAACAGATCTTTGCCAGTAATGGATCCAGACTACAGTGCTCCATGCTGTGCGAACAGGGGGAGTTGCCTCTCGCGCAGCACACTGAGCTCTGCAAGCCAGGGGGAAGCGGAAGAGTTACGCCATGCCTTGTTTCCAAATGTGTGTAGCGAGAGAAAGAGGGAAGGAAGATGATGTGACCCCATGCAGTTGTTTACTACAGATGACTAGAAGGAGATCTAGACCTCAAATTCCCCTTCCGCCTAATAAGGGCAATAATAGCGTGGAGGGCTAGACAAGAGCCACATACGGTGGTAAGAGGAAGAGAGCAGCTGAGAGGCAATAATAATCCAAAATGCTTCTGGGAACACAGCAGGAACAGCTGTCAAAAGATCAACATTTTAATCAACAAACCTTGTACACAAGAGGATTCCCACTAAGGGAGTACATGTATTTTTGCTTTTACCACAGCTTCTACCACCTGGGCTTTTAAGGCCCAGGACAGCCTCTCTTTTTCAAGCTTCCCTCTGCAAGTATATCCAGGGAGGGTGGCTTTCCAGAATTTGTCACAGACAGGAGCAACATTCAACCCAGTCCCTGCTGCACACACTGATGTTGAAAGCTCTGTGTCTCCTCCACTCCCCTCTCACATTCGCCTGGCTTTCCGTGGGCGGCAGCCATTGTGTGGAACCGGGGTGTTGTCAGTGATGGAGATGACCTCCAAACCTCCCATAGTCAAACCCCTGATGGCAGCCTGGAAGAACAAGACGGCAGATGACACGCTGTTATCAACACAACAAATAGCACAGAAGGAAAAAAATCTCAGGGGAAAATAGTTTGGCTCCCCATCCAAAACCCAACTTCTTCCAACGATTCTACTTTGTAATTTTCTTAAAAATTAGTCTGTACCAGATAACCCAGTTTAAACCGATCTGTTCCAGTCCTTCTGGCAGCATTCCCATCAATTTTCCTACTTTAGTTGGAAGAAGTCATAAATACAGCTTTTATGCTGCCCCTAAAGTGATAGTACTCTAAAATTCTAATGATTCTAAAATTTCATTACTAGGCACTTGAGTGATGAATTCTTTAAATCACCTTCAGAATAATGAAGTTAATAGATGTAGTCACGTGATTAACCTGAATTTTAAAAAAAATGCGGGTGATGCTTGAGAAAGAAAAATATGAAAAGAAACTCTGACACCTACTTTGCGTCCTGGTCCAAGTCCTTTCACCATGACTCGTACGTGCAATACACCCTTCCCACGTGCTTTCTGCAGAAAGAACAACTGGTTAGTGTTCTCTTCGATATTACTGCTGCTCATACTCCTCTGGAGTCTTTCACTCCCTTTTAAGCCACTATCATAGTATTCTTTAAGTAAAAATAAAGGGTAGGTAGTGATGGATACAGAAGACAAGTACGGGGATTACTGCACAAAGACACGAGGGGAGAAGGAGGCCTGGATATAGCCATGGCAGTTTCAAGACAACTTCTGTGCTAAGCTGTCAGCTCTGCATGCAAGGCTTTAAGATCAAACTATCCACGACCTAAAGCCACAGCAGAAAATGACACATCCATGGATACGTGACTGAACTGGCAAGGGACTAACAAGGACTAACTCAAAGCTGTTTTCCCTTCTTTAATGCAGCAACTTCTCTCCTGTGATCAGTGGACTCCTTCTAGAGGGTAAATGAGAAAAGCAGGCAAGCTTTGTATTTGCTGTGCAGGAGTCCACACCTTCAGTGCAAAAATTCTAGCGGCTTGCAAATTGAAAATGAAAAACACTTGCTGTAAAGCATAGCCGTGCTGCCACCATGTGGATGGAGCTCCTCTGGGTCTCTTGATTTCTGTGTTCTGGTGCAATTAATGTACTAACAACTTTAACAGTGACAGAATAAATCTGGCCAAGCACAGCTATGCAGCTATTACGAGGCTCCGATGAGCACAGATTAATAGTGAAGATGTTCTTCTATTCCTCTGAGTCAACCGTAATAACCTGTTGGCTGGTAGCAGCACCAAAACACCTCTGACGTGAAAGGCTGGAGCGAGTCCCACCTAATTCAGGATAAGGATTTGCAGTTTAACCTTGCCTCATTCTGCTGTAATGAGGACTGTGACGCAGCCAGCCTCATATTCTCCTGCCACCTGGACACCCGCATGTTTTTTTAGAAACAATTACAGTAAACTATGCAGCTAGAAACTACTTGTGCAAGGACATCACCTTCTCTGACAGGAACTGCTGGCAGCAGCTCAGTTCTGTAACAGAGAGCAAATATAAAACATTCAGCCAATAATTACATCTGCTTCTCAGGCCCCTACAGTGCAAAAATTGAACCACTGCTGATTCAGGGGCCACATTTCCAAAATGGCTAAGATGCTCACTTGGAAAAAAGAAGCTATGCAAGCTGGTGCTCGAAAAGGACAGGTTCCAAGTTACATTCCCCAATCACCCCCCACACCGCTAAGCTCACCCTCTGGGCATTTCCAACTGCTGTTTCAAACATGCTTTGTCTGTATGAAGATGTGCAGTTGTGCTGGTTTTGGCTGAGGTAGTTAATTTTCTTCACAGTACCTGGTATGGGATGGTTTTAGATTTGTGCTGGCAACAGTGTTGGTAACACAGGGCTGTTCTAGTTACTGCTGAGCAGTGCTTGCACAGAGTCAAGGCCTTTTCTGCTCCTCACCCACCAGTGAGTAGGCTGAGGGGCACAAGGAGATGGGAGGGGACACAGCCAGGACAGCTGACCCCAGCTGGCCAAAGGGACATCCCATGCCATACAACATCATGCACAGCACATAACGCTGGGGGACAAGGAGGGGGACACTTGGGAGTGATGGCATTTGTCTTCCAAAGTAACCATGATGCATGATGGGGCCCTGCTTTCCTGGAGATGGCTGAACACCTGCTTGCTGATGGGAAGTGATGAATGAATTCCTTGTTTTGCTTTGCTTGCATATGTGGCTTTTGCTTCACTTGTTAAACTGTCTTTATCTCAACCCACAACTTTTCTCACTGTCACTCTTTTGATTCCCACCCCCATCCTGCTGGTGGGGCGTGAATAAGCAGCTGTGTGGTGCTTAGTTGCCGGCTGGGGATAAACCACGACAGCAGCGTGTCAGATGAAGCTAAGGAAACTGTCAGCAAACAGCGGCGTGCTGCCTTGAGTGCTAAAGAACAGAATTCTGCCTGTGAGCAAGGCATGTACCCAGGTAGTGAGGGGAGGCAGTCAGTGCTCCCCTCTGCAAGGGTGAGAATCATCAGCGCAGACTCACCACTGCTGCTGCCATGGCTGCGGTCTGTGCTGCGATGGCAGTTCCCTTCTTGGCATTCTGGAAGCCTTCTGTGCCACAGGATGTACGGGCAAACGGCCTGTTGTCAAAGCTGACCACTTGGATGTGGGTGCTACAGAAAGACAAGGGCAAGAAAGAAGCAAGCTAGAACAAAGCCTTATTCTCCAGTATCTTCTTGCTCACCTTACTGGCATGGCTTGCCACAGGACTCCTGTCTCCAAGCCACCCTAACTCAGCACTCCCTTTTGAGGTATCCCACTTACACAAACCTGCTGCAGAGACCTCCCAGCAGTGACCTTCCAGTCACCCTACAGAATCTGAGCAAGGTGGCAAAACCTTTCTGGGTAAGACTTAATCCAGGTACACCTCAGATACTGCTTAACCCTTTTAGACCCACCTCTCACTGTGAGCATTTCACCTTTTCTGTTTTTTAAAAAAAATGCACAAAGCATTTCTAGAACTTGAAAGAGCTTTTAATAAACAGTAAAATAACACACTGGGGATCACTAATGAAACACAACCATGTCTCACAGAGAATACAACAATTTTTTTCAACAGCTGTACAGCAATAGCATTAGAACGGAGGGCTAGAAGTAACCTGCCATTAGAGCTGTTGGCATCTAGTGATTCATACCAGAATGTAGGCAAGAACTGTAATAACAATCTTACTGCTGTTGAAGATGCTATAAGGACAGTTATGCTTCCTGAACAGCACTAAGGTTTGAATTCAGTATTATTATCTTCCCAGTCATGACCACCACTCCCCTGGCTTTTTTTTTCCTTCGAGCCTTTTGATCAAAATGATGACTGGCCAAAGCCTGGGTATGTTACAAGGCTTTATTTTGCATGAGAGCAGGAACAGAACAGCTTATTTGCTTACTTGTTGTACGTAGCTTTGATGTGAGCTATTGGGATCTCTTCATAGATCTTTCCATCCCATCTCATGGAGCTCCTCTGCAGGATTAAAGGGCTGAGAAGCAAAACAAGAGATATCAAGCACTGTTTAATTTTTGCAGTTTTATTTCATACTGGGAAAGAAAAAAGGGATCGAGTCTCCAAAAAGCTGTGCTTGTGATTGACACATTTCCTGTCCATCCTCGGCTGAAAAACTACTGAAGGCGACAAAACCTGCCAGCGAGAGAAAACCAGCAGGGCCCTCCGGGCTCGGCCTGGCCGTCTCACCTCGGGTCGGTCGCGCTCTGGTTCTCCGCCCCCTTCGCGGCCGCCGCCTCCGCAAGGTCCTGCAGGTGCTGGGGGCCGGTGCGCAGGCCGCGGCACAGCGTGGCAGTACGGCCCCTGCGGGAAAGAAACGGTATCCGAGCATGAGGGCACCGGGGCCTGCCCCAGGCGCCGGCTGTGGGGGAGGACGAGCCGCGGGCTCCGGGGAGGGGGGAAAGGGGTTAGGCCCAGCGGGGCCTCCCGTGCCGGCCGCTACGGCGGAACGGGAAGGCCCCAACGGTCAGCCCCGAGCGAGGGGACCCCCGCCACACCGCGGCCCGCTCCCGCCGCTCACCCCCAGGCCGCCCCCAGCAGCCGTTGCCAGGCGACCGCCATCGCCGCGCTCATGGCGGCTCCCGTAGCCTGCCCGCCGAGGCGCCGCAAGGCACGGCGGGAGCGGGGAGCAAAGGTGGCGGCGCGCACCGCGGTGCATTGTGGGTCGCGCCGCAGCGTGATGGCGGCGCCCGCTCAGCGAGCGGCCGGTTGGGGTCGGTGGCTTTGTACCGCTGCGGCGCCGCGGCCGTGGCGCCTCTTCGGGGCGATGTGTCTGCTGCGGCTGCCCCGCATCACGCAGCCTCTCGAGAAGGAGGAGGAAGAGATGGCGGCTCTCATGGAACAGGTAGAGGGGGGGTGCTGGGGGTCTGCAGAGGGGAAAATGGCCGCCTCGGGCCTGGAGGGGAGAGCACCCCGCAGGGCTGGCAGCCGCGGCCTGTCCCTGGTGGTGCCTGAGGCTCTGGAGTGACAGGCCACGGGGTGGAAGGAGATGATGGCCCTGCACAGCCAGTCTGGGGACACCATGGGTCATGTCGCTCCCCGCCATGAAGCGTTACTGAGTGCTCTGTGTGTAATTTGCTGCCTGCACCAGGTATCATGGGTCGTGGTAGTGCTCCCGTGGTCTTCCTCGATGCTGTTGATGTCCCTGTTAGAGGCTCCTGCTGCGAGCAGGGAGGCCCTGCTCAGTCTCAGGGAAACTTGCATCATCTTGCGTTTGCAGAGGCAGAAATAATTTAATTCTGTTTGTTAAGTCCAGCCCATATAGCGCTGGTGGTTTAAGAATTCTCTGTGCTGCCCTTGTAGATAGAGCTGGAGAAAAGCCACTATTCAGATCATGAAATTCGCAAGCTGAAAGAGGAGGAACTGCTTAGGAGAAGAAAGGAAAGTACGTATGATGATGTTGATGATGAAGCACCTGGCAAAACAATTATTATGGCTCAAGACTTGGAGGACAAGTGGGAACAGAAGTTACTGCAATTTAAAGCTGCTTCACGGATAACAGGTACAGGCTGTGGTTTGTGTGTTTCTGGTGAATACCCTGATTATTGGCCAAACACAGCTGAGTGGAATTCAGTAGAGGAAAAACATTTGCTGAGTCTTTTCTTGTTTTAAAGAGTCTTCACTCTGTGGCAGTACTGTTGGCACATGAGAAATTAACTGGTTGACAAGGAAATCAGTGTTCCTGTACTGCAAAGTGGTGTGTTTTCAACCTTACCAGGGTAACATGGTGAAAATGGATGTTGTTTCCAGGAAAGAGAAATGTTTAGTTGCTTTGTTCCCACGCTCCACCTAGTGCTTTTGTTGATTTTTGTCAAGGTAGAGATCCAGGCTGCTTGCTATAAATTCCTTCTGGAAACGAAACAGAGTACAGTCTAGCAGTGGTTTATAGAGTGACTGAGAGCACTGTCCATACTTTTTTGACATTGTCTGTGTTTGTGTATTATTGCTGGAAGAGTGAGATACAGAGGGTTGATGAATCAGGGGGATTAGAGCAGTGCTGCCAGGAGGCTGTTTCCAACGTGTGTTGGTTTTTGGCAGATGCTGATAAAAACAACAATCGAAAGTCATTGAACAGGAAGCTGGACAGTAACCTGATGCTTCTGGTGAAACAGAAAATTGGTAACCAGGAACTGTGGCTCCTGCCTCAAGTGGAATGGCAACCTGGAGAGACGCTGCGAAGCACAGCTGAGCGAGCCATGACTACATTTTTGGGTGTGTAGTTTGTCCTGTGCCTGGCCCTCCCCCCTCTTTGTCCCAGGGTTTTCTTCCTGTGCCCTATCTGAGGGATACCTGCTATCTGCTGTAGTGAAATCACCTCCCATTTTCTGGGAAAAGGCATTTCATGGCAAAGGGACAGAGCTCAATGAAGTGGGCTTTCCAGCAAGAGTTGTGGTCCTGGGTGATCGGCTCTGTAACTGTGTACTGTTGCAGAGTGACTGCAGCATGCAGGAGGCTGACGGGGCTGGCAGGCTGTGAGTTGGGATCTCTGGCTGACAGCAGCTGCAGTGCTGGGTCTGGCCCTCATGGTCTGCTGCTGGAGCATTGCCAGATGCCCCATGAATCGTCTTGGCTTGCTCCAGGTGCGTGGCTTCTCTTTTGTGGCAGATGGGTCATGGCAAGCCAGTGTGTCCTTGCTTTTCACTGTGGGTTGGCAAAACTTGATACCCTCTGCCTTCCTCCCTCACTCTGAGAGGACTAGCTGGACTCCAGACAAGTTCTTTTTTCATGAGAAAAGGCTTACAGTTGGCAGTATTTCTGCGAAGAGGAGGGAACAGTCAGTCTGAACCAGATATATAGAGTGGTTTATGTTGCCTTTTTGTTACTACAAGAGAGCAGTTACTGTTGTTCTGTGTTCTTATGTCTTGTTTTTTCTTTTGCATTGCTGCCTCTTGCAGGAGATCACATTGAAGCCAAAGTCCTGGGGAATGCACCATATGGGATTTACAAGTATAAATTCCCCAAGGCCATCAGGACTGAGAATAATGTGGGAGCCAAAGTATTCTTCTTCAAAGCCTTCCTCCAAAGCACTGATCTGTCCCAGGCAGAGCTGGAGGGAGATTACCTGTGGGTCACAAAGGATGAGCTGGGAGATTACTTGAAGTCAGAATACCTGAAAAAAGTCAATCGATTCCTTCTGGACTTCTAAGCGATAGGCTGTGCTCCAGCAGATGGGGAAGATGTGGGACGTGACTCCAGGGAGGAGCACAGCTGCTGCATTGCATGGTCTGTGTGTATGGGATGTTGACTTGGGCTCTGGAGGATAATTTGCCTTTGCCTTATTTCCCACTTCTCTTCACCAGGCCTGCACTGAATAAATATTAAAACTTATACTTGGAAGTGAAGCTCTCCTGAGAGAGTTCTTTGCTCTTCTTGAATCCTCCTCCTCCACCTCTTCTGGAAATGCATGTTATGATCTTTTCCTCTCCCAAGTGTGTGATTCCCTGGGGCTGTGGTACCCGGGAGGCTCGCTTTCCCCACCAGACTCCTGTCATAGTCTTAAGCTCAAATGGTTTCTTCTGTGCAGTGGCTAATGCTTGTCGCCGGTACCTGCTCTTTAATAAGAACAGCACTGAAGGGTTATCTGTGTGTCCAGGTGGGAACAAACCATCCTGGACACAAGGCTGGGCAACGTGGGCTTCTGGGGACATGGAAGCTGGGATATTCACAGCTTAATGTTTAATTTGTGTTGGAGCTGCCTCTGGCTTAGAGTCTGTGATACATGGTGGCTGTGGAGCCGCTCTCTCTTTAGATGGGTGCTGCTTTTCTGCCTGCACTGCCTTCCTCTTGAGCCTCAAGCTATAGCAACAGATACTGAAGGAGGGTGACACTTGAGCAGCAGCTCTCTGTCTGGGCTGGCAGGCTAATTTTTCCTGGTGGGGGAAGGCTGCTCTAGCATTGCGGCCTCCTGGGAGCAGCCTCAAAAGTGGCTCTGGGCAGTTCTCAGCTCCTATTCCTGGTGCATTAGGTCAGCACTGCAAACCCAGCCCAGCCGGGTCTGCCGCAGGTAGCCTGGCCCTAGTAGTGCGATTTCTTTATTAGAAGATCTATCCTGGGCTTATACGGTGCTGTCTCACCTCTCTGGGGCAAATTCTATTTCTTTGGGGTTTTTTTTTCTGGTTGTAAATGTAGCTGTTTGGTAGTCGGCGTGTGGGTGCGGTGCTGGCTGGACCTTGCAGAGAATCAGCCTTCTTTAGTGGCAGGGGGAGAGGGAGGAAATAGCTGTCGTTAATCATCGGGAGAGAGTTCGGCCTCCAGAGGTGGAACTGGAGATTGCTATATGTATTTTATCAATCCTTTGGGAGCTGTTGAGCTGCAGGCCTCAAATTAAAGCTATCCTTAATCACTCCACAAGCCGTTGGGGTGGGGGGGGTAGCACAGCAGCCTTCCATTTTCTAATGCTGGGCAGTTTGGGAGCTGCAGGCTTGCCATAAATTACCAGCAAAACAAAACTTGGGTTCTTGAAGCATCCTTGCAGGTCTGGCAAGGGGGCTGTGTCTGCCGCAGGGAGCACTTGCAAAGAGGAAATAAAGGCGGAGCAGAATACATGGCTGAAAAATTGCAGATTTTTTTTGGCTGCTGTCTGAGGTCAGCACTGCTGAATGGGAGACTCTTGCCTTCTCCAGGACTGAAAGCTCCTGCAGAGGGGAGAGGCGAGTCCTTCCCTCAGCTGTGCCCCACCAGCCTGGGGGGTCATGGGTGCAGTCAGCTCAGGATTAGGCTTTTCTCTGCTGCATTGTTTCAGGCTGTCCCTGGCTCTGTGGGTACAAGCTTAGGGCGTGCCCTTTGCCAAGGTCTCTGCCCAGTTTCCAGTGCTGTAGGTAGGTTTTGTGTTGCTGGAACAAAACTTTCAAAGCATACAAAATGCTGTTTAATCAGTGTTTGTTTATTCTTAAAACCAGGAGCACAAAAGAGGGAAAAGGCTTTACTGAAAGCTTGCTGATCTTCAGACCCAGGCAGTTTTTGCCATCTGGCTTACTCAAGCTCCAAGTCTTTGGGCATTCTTTGCTGAGAGAGGTGTAGCTCCCTTCAGCAGTGGAAAGATCAGAATCAAGAGCCTCCTTTTTTTTTTTTTTTTTTTCCTTGGGCTCAGACCCTTGTTCTTACAAGTAGCAGGTGTGTGAGAAGCTTGATCTTTTCTGGAAGCTGAAATTGTTGCTTTCTGATCACCTAAAACAAATTGCTGCTCACAGCCTACATAGGAACAGCACTTTTCTTGTTTTCTGTTACTTTTCCTGCAGCTGATTTTATTTAAAAACTCTCAGCCAGCTGCTGCAAACAATCCCAGATCCTGCAGCTCGGGTGCTTTTGCTCAGTTCTGCTGTGTGGCCTGTTCTCTTCTCTGGCCTTGGTGAGAGGGAAGGCAGAAAGATATGCAGGTTTCCTAGCGGAGAGGATGGTTTGTATCTTCTCATTTCCTCCCTGCTCCAAGAGGTACCACAGTACATGACTGAGGCTGTTCTTTTCCGTTGAGGGCTTGGTGGCTGCTGGCTGTCTTTCCACTTGGTGCAAACTTAGGCCCATACTTGCAGAGTTGCAGAGGTCTGATCAGGTGGGCTGGTGGGATATATTTTGCTAGTAACTACTGGCAGATAGTACAAAGCCTTAAAACCTTTTCTGAGAGAGCTTTTCTCTCTCCTGGAACAGAAGAAGCTGTTGAGTTGTGGCTGGGAGAGAGCTGCTGCAGCTGCAGCGTGCCTCCTGTGGTCCAGCACAAAGAGCAGGGGAAGCCTTTCACTTGTGTTGAGCATGAAACACAAAACTCCCCTTGCAGATGGAGACGAACTGCATGAGCTTTTGCCTGGATGTTGAGGGAGTCTGCAGCTTGTTTGCACCCAAAGCCTGGAGGGCTTTTCTCATCTTGGCAAAGGCCACCTCATGTGAGATCTCTCTACCAGAACCTGAAGCTGCAGCAAGTACCTGGGAAAGCACTGAGTTTGCTGTGGCTCTTAAGTGCAAGGCACAGTCAGATCAATCGAAGAGCTTTCCTGTGAAGTGTGCACAGGAGAGAGGTGTTTTGGAAAGGACCTGCGAGTCCTCGCTTTGAGAGCAGCAACGTGGGGCTCATCTAAGAAGTCCAACGTAAGAGCAGCGCTGCGGCTGCTGGGGCTGGTGTCTGAGCATTATCTGACTGCGCACTTCGGGGAGGAAGCTGGAGAGCAGTCAGACTGTGGAGACTTTCTGCTCCTCAAAGCTGCTTTCTGCACAGGGCACTTCCATTCCTGAGGGTGATACACAAAAGCCAGATCTTCTCCCCACTCCAACAGGGAAGTAGGTGTATTAAGATGATCTTTACTTGGTGCAATGCAGTCCAGCGGGTGTTGCTATAAAGCCTCCAGCAGTAGAAGCAAGTGTAAGGATCAGTTGCAGTCTAAACCACCAGTGTCTAAGCCGTTGCTTAAGCTACCATGTTAAAAAGAGAGATGAAGGTTTTCTTTGTGTCAAATTGATGCTACCACTTCCCTCCAGTGAAGGGGAGATAACAAGTCCTAATAAAACCACTTTTCAGCTTCACAGATACAGCTTTCCTCTACTTTCCCTAAGAAGTATCTTCCCTAGCTGATATCCCTCCCTGTCTGCGGGATTTTTGGGGATTGGTGCTCTCTAAGCAGAGCCCTGCTCGTGCACTTTGTGATACGCTGTGAACTGTTCAGACCCATGTGCTTTCTCACATAATAGGAAGCTGCTGTTTGTTGTTCATCCTGGCTGGCTCCAAGCAACCAAAGGCTTCAGCATTTGGAAGGTAAATACACACAGAGCCAGGAGAGGCCATTGGAGCTATGGGCTCCACCACTTTCTGCTCTCTGAAAACCTGTAGGAGGAGAGATGCTATTGCTCCTAAATACAGCCGTGAGCTTGTTAGAGCACGGAGAGCTGCTCCAGTGCTGGGAGCACCCTGCAGCTTCCCTCCTGCTGGGCCAAGGGGTGAGCTGGCTCAGGGAGGGTAGGAGTTCAGCTATCTCAGCTGGGGCAGCCTGTGGAGTCACTCCTTGTCCTGGAGGATAAGGCGTCTCCAGGAGCATCAGTCACTTTCCTTCTGTTCTGTTCAAGCTCTTGTGTTTGTATTGGAAAGGATCTGTCTCTTTGGAGGGAGTTTTTCTAGTAGCACCTGGGGTTTCTGCAAGTGCGGCCTGTTCCTGCTGTGCTCAACTGCCTGCAGGGGATGCAGTGTGGGGTGATCTGCTCGCAGCAGCCCAGAGACCCAGCAGAAAATGACATGGAAAATCAGGATTGAGGTCAGTGGTGATATGAGTGGATGAGGTCCCATCCTTTTGTTTCGAGGACACCTTTTTCCTCCCTTTTCTTGTGAAATCGCCCCTGTGTTTTGACATAACCAGAGCATTGGAAGAATGCAGAATACATCAGGCAGAAGGCAATGTTTGAGTGAATCTCTGCGAAGGTAAGAATGGATATAGACGAAAGAGAGCTACTGGGAACTTGGACTCAGGGTAAAATTGCTCCAGAAGCTTTGCTGATAATACCCAATCCTCAAACAACACCAGGCCCTCAAAAAGCAAAGCCAGGAATTTGTGAGGCGAGTACAAAATGCTGACAGCAGGAAGACTTTTCGGGTAGTTGTAGGTACAGCTGTGCTGTGAAGGCTACGTTTCCCTAACAGATCTTGCTGGGGCTATAAAATCCTTTGGCAGGACTTCACAGGCAATGCTTGGAGACCCAGTGGCATTTCTTAATTGAAATACGAAGGGTTATTCAGCAACATTAAAATGAAGCTTCTTCAAAACCTAGGCAAGGCAATAAAGCCTTTATGCAGCATATACAAGGTTTTTAGGACTCACCACCACGGCCTACTCCAGAAGCAGGACAGCATGTGAGCAGGAGCCGGCCCATTACCTGGCTACCATGAACATCCAATCTCATAATTAACTGAGGCGAAAGTTTAGGAAAAGATTTTTACAGCTAACAATTTGCGGCTTAAGCTGTTCTCTGCTGGAGATGAAGGTGAAGGCGGATGTCAGAGGCAGGTGACCTTGTGTTGAAGGGCTGCTCTGTGCAGAGGGAAGCTGGGGATGTCAGGCACGAGGCACAGGCCAGTGCTGCTGCTGGGAGGACGGTGAGCGATGTCAGGGGTGAGTATGTGTGCTGCTGGCCTGCTCCCACCGTGTGCTGCTTGCCTGCTTTCTGCTCGCTCTCATCTATCAAAGTAATTATGCCCATTACATTTCTCCTTTCAGGTTTTACCCTCCCAAATGTTATTCCACAGCATTAAACCTGTGGGGGAAGTGAATTATTGGGGAAAGTAACTAGATATAATCCAGGTTTAATGGGCACATAGAAAAAGCACACTGGGTTGGGAGGGTGGCTCAGCCAGCGTCCTGCTTCTGCAGGCAAATAGAAATTTATCATGATGTGTGTATATATCTAGCTTCGTGATCTGTGAGCTCTTAATAATTGGTTTGGTGACCTGCCGGCAGTGTTCTCTCTCTGTAGAGCTTTCCTCAGTCCCCAGTTAATATAATGGGTCACAAATCCCATTTGCTTTTGAATTCTGAGTAATCCTTTTGTTAATGTCGCCTATTGCTTTTCTGGAAGCATTGGAGGAAATCAGAGCCATGTGCTAATCAGTAAATCTGGTTCCTCGTGTTTGTAAGCTGGTGCCCTGCCCTGCCTGCCTTTTCCAAATGATCAGTGCAGCCCATTTGTGTCAGACCCAACGCTCCCCTCTGCAAAACAGCAATTGTTTCCCAAGCTGTGGCACTAGCAAATAGCACAGCCTGTAAATGTTGGATGAGCTTGAGGAA
Organism: Falco naumanni; assembly: GCF_017639655.2. Classification (NCBI taxonomy): domain Eukaryota; kingdom Metazoa; phylum Chordata; class Aves; order Falconiformes; family Falconidae; genus Falco; species Falco naumanni. The sequence goes on along the minus strand of NC_054060.1, from coordinate 11,720,689 downwards.
AGTACCGGGATGTGACGGGGCATGGGCAGCCAAGTGATAAGGGACTTGCTGGGGAGGGAGGCTGGGCATTTGGGGTGTCTGATCCCACCAGTGCCCTGTGTAAAGGGGCAGTGAGTTCCCCATTTCAGGGTGCGGGATGGGTGACTGCTGGAAGTGGCACCCATGGGGACCCACTTTTCTGCTCCTACTCTACCAGCACTCACAGCTCAACGCCCAGCCTTGCCCCCTGTGCAGAAGTAAGGGATGTGGCACAGCAGAAGGTGCCCCTTGCTTGCAGCATGCTAAAGGCTCATGATCTAGCACGGGCTGGAGGTAGTGGGCTGGATGGATGTTGCCTGTCCCGAACCCTTCTGGATTTCGTATCCCTTAATTTTCTCTGCCTGGAGACAGGACTGTGGTGAGCTGTAGCTGTCTCGCCTGCTGTCTCCTGCATTTGTGGGTGGGTGGGTATCAAAGCCCTCTTTCAGAGGGACAAGAAGCTGCCAGATGACCAGCCAGTAAGGTGAGCACAGGTATATGAAGGGAGGGAAGGGAGAGCATCAGCCCTCCAAATTACTTGAAGACCAGTAAAATGTTCCATATCGCCTGCTGTTGGTACCAACCCAAAGGCTGCAAGTGGCTCGTAGGGGCTGGGTTCCTGCTGCAGTGGTTGCCTGTGGATTGAACTGGGTGAGAAACTACAGTAGTATCTCCAAGCGCCAGCATATCCAAGTCACAAAGTCAGTATTTCTTGATTATTTTTGCTTGTTTCTTGTTTTTCTATAGGTTTTCAGTCTCCTGCACAGCTGACAAGCCTCATGCTTCGCCCCTTTCTCTCATGTTTCCATTTGTCTCCCTATTTTTAGCCTGTCTGTGGCATTCTTCACGCAATGTCTGTGTGCACTGCTTTGATCAGACCTGCTGCTGATGAGAATGCGACCTTGAAGGTAACAGCGTGCAGCAAAGCAAGATGTGTTGTATTTAGTTAGCTTGCTGTAGCTGGGCATCGCGTTTGCAACCCAGACAGGCACGCAGCATCACCTCCCCTTGCTTCTAGGCTGTTTTCCCTGGCCAGATCCCACCAGGATTTGGGCTATTTGAGTCCAAAACCCTCTCCCTGGCCCTGGCCCAGAGTGAGGGGCACAGTGGGGAACTCCCTAGCGCTAGAAGCCTGATGCACAAATGTAGAGGGCTCTAATTTAAGCGCTAAATTCCCTCGAGAATGGATGTGGATGTCACTTGCTGCCTGTGAAACAGCTCAGTTGCTAGGCACTAGGTGGCAGGCAGTGACTGGGAAATCCCATCTGTGGAGCTTTCCTTCCCTTTCCCCTTAATATCGCCTCCTGCTCTAGCTCTTGCTCGCTCCAGTGGGGGAACCTGGAGCATGGAGTAACGATCACCGATTTTTAACTGTTGTGCCTAAGCCTGGTGCCTTGCAAGGGTCTCGGAGACCAGCAGAAGGCCAGCTTTGCTCCGTGGAGGCTTGTCGAGTAACTGGATGCTCAAGGGAGTCTCTAGGGCAAAGAAAAGAGCAGGGAGCAGGCAGGCAGCATCTGAGGATGAAGGGTGGATGGCAGGTGGGTGCTGAGGGCTGCCCAGGGCACCGTGCAGGAGTTAGGAAGGGATGGAGGTGCAGAAGGGGTACATCCATATAGGGTAGGGATAGGGGCAAAAAATTATTGTAGGCGTTTGAAACAGGCAAGGAGAAGTCAAGAAATCCCTGAGGATTAATTTCCTATGGCCTGGTTGTGCAGTGGTTGCTTTGGAGAGGGTAGTGAAGGGATTTCCAGCAGTGTTCAGGTTTGAGCCTCGTGCTGTCCCTCACCTTGTGAGTGCGAATGTGGTCACCAGACCCTGGCTGTGGGGTTCGGTCACCAGGGAGGACCTGATCCTCTTCCCAGGATGGCGTAGCATGCCTTTGATTTACTTGGGTTGGGCTTTGGGGTTTATTCCCAAAAGTGGGCATAAAAGTGTGTTTACCTAGAAGAGAGAATGTATCTCCCACCCTACCCCGGTCATGCAGCATTGGCTTCCCTGGAGTGTTAGGGGACAGCAGTGGCAAAAGTCCTCCTTTATTCTCCCTTATTGGCCAGGGGTCTGAGTTCAAGGTGTCCCTGGGCCCTGCTATGTGCTGCTCCTGCCCCTACAAAGCTCAGGACAAGATAGCCTCTGTGGTGCTGGGTGCCTGGCTGTCCTCTGCCCAGGCACCAGCACAGAGCTGCAACCCCTGTGCCACGCTCCGGGTGTTGTAGGTCTCCTGTAAGCACCTTCCAACAAAAAGGGGATTATCTATAGCTTGTTAGAGTCCTTGCAGGGAGGGAGAATAAGGCTCTTTGCTTTGAAACGTTCTCTTCCCTGGGATTACAAGATAATGCATATGAAACGACATTAGCTCAGCCAGGTTTATGGATTATTTGAAAATCAAATTCTTTTAATCTCATCCACCATCTGGCACCAGTGTAACAGCCAGCAGCCAGCTCGCTGCCGCTTCTACCCCGACTGCGTCGGAGTGACTGGAGTATTGGAGACGGCAAGGGGACAGCAGCATCCCTGGCCACCACTGTGCATCCTGGCACCAGCACCTGGGCTGGCCTTGTCTTGACTTCTTCCCGAGACAGTGTGGAGGTAAACACGTCTCTGAGGAAGTGGGGGCTCTCCTTGGTGTGCACTGGGAACGAACAGATGATCTGGGAACATCTCACTGCTTGTGCCTGTGTGATGATGAGATTCAAAACCAGCAGCCAGAGGGGCCCCTAGGCCTTGGATAATGGTTAAGATCCAAGCAGGGGACCTGCCAGTCTCACTAACATGAGTTGCAGTGATCTCATGGCTGGGCAGGGAGGGACGAGGCTGCAGGAGCTACTTGCAGGATGCTGATGCAGAGCTTTTTTCAAGGAGGTTGTGTTTTATCTTGAGTACTAATTGGTAGCTGCTAGGGTGCGTCTGGGCTCTGTGGAGGGACTGTGATGGGTACCAGGGAGCCAGTGACAAATTTTACTGTTTGGGGTGGGTGGGTGGGGAAATGCAAGTGAGCACGCTGCCCCCAAAGAACAAGGCAGGGTGGAAGAACACATGAGAGATGCACCATGTGAAGCACTGCTAGCAGCAGCGCCACAGAGGCCAGCCTGGCTCACTCTCCCTGGCGTAAGGGTCAGGGAACAGATGGGACCAGTGAGCGATCAGGGACCACCATGGCAAGCTGGAGCCACCAGAATGGGGCATGTGAAGAGTGCACGCTGGGCATGTTGTCTCCAATCCGTGGATGCAGTTAGCACTTCCTTAGGGAGGGGACAAGGTTGGGTGATGTCCTGTCCTCCTGAGTGAGCCAACCTCCCAGCTGACTTTTCAGATGCGAAAGCCAGCTGTGCTGCAGAGCTGCTTGGTTCTTGTGTTTTTGGTTTCTGTGCTGAGCCTCAATAAGATCATCCGTCTTCTCCTGTCTCCTCCAGAACACTTCTGCACCTACTACCAAGGAGTGCTATAATCTCAGTACCCATTTAACATGAATAAAAAGCCTTCTGGGACAATAGGTCACGGTTATACAATTTAGCTCAAGTAGAGAAAAGGCCTTTATAGCTATGAATACATGAATACTTAAAATATATATATAACATTGGTTAACATCAGGACTTATAAGCATAATATGTATCTAGCACTGGGCTAACAGTCTGTTCCTTGACTCCCTCTACAGAAGGCTGTAGCTGTTCTGCCTGTCAACTGTCCCAGTGGCTCTTGGTGGCTGGAGTCACAATTTGCACCGCTCACCGCTTTGCCTGGGCTCTTGGTACAGAAAGCGGCTGTGAGAGGCAGGGGGTGGGTGGGGAGGGAGGTCTGTGATTGCTCCTCGGTGGGGACCAGGATGCGAGAGGCGAGAATGTGGCACCTCCGCCTGCAGGTAAAGAATTGCACGCAGAGCCAGGTTGTTAGCTAATGTGCCGCACAGTAATTCGCTCCCATGATTTGTGTGCCCTGAAGACAGTCGCAGGCAAGAAGAAAAAAGCAAAACAAACAAGAAGAAAAAGGAATAGCTTTAAAGAAAAGAAAGTGTCATTGTATAGGTAATTAATTACTAATTATACAATCTCAGCATTGTCTGTATCATTAAAATTACTTGGTTTTTCAATACATTGTTGTTTTAATTAAACAAATCCTTCGATTTTTTTTATCTCCTCCTTTGTAACACAAATTCATTTTTTTATTAGTGCCAAAGAATAAATTAATTGTGTAATTAGTGACTGCTACTTTGTCACTCCTGGAAGGGTTATTTCCAGGTTATTTGTGTGCGGTGGCTGGGGAATGGTTATGAAACGTTGTTTGATACCAGGGCTCCCTGGAAGTAGCTGTTTGTGGCTGGGGATGCTGGTGGAGGTGGGGATTTGGCAGCACTAGGACACAGCTGGCAAGAAGGGGGTGGAAAATCTCCACCAGGGCTGGCTGGAGGAGGCTGTCAAACACTGGTGGGTATCCCCTTGCTTACTTGCATGGCTGTGAGTAAGTGTGTTTAATTTTGATGCAGAAATGCCCGCTAGAAGACATCCTCAGACCCTCCAGAAAGGAAATGAGAGCAAGGCTGTGGCTGCTTCCATGTGCTCCCCCTGGTAGGGCTAAGGGAGAAACACCAGGGTGGGATTTTTCAAGCATGCACCATCACAGTCTTTATTATAGGGGGCTGAGGGATGGCACGTCTACCCCTTGCTCTACAATGCATAGGGTACGCAGCAGATTCCAGGCAGGAAGAGGGGAATTTAACATGCTGCTAGTGATAGGGTCTTAATAGATCTGCACTTATTATTTGGAAAAGAAAGAATCAGGATTACAGGCTTACGAGGGATTAGTAAGCATGAGTGTGTATTTCTGCATATACTGCTCCTTTTGTAAACCCATTGTGCCGTCAGGCTGATATAGAGTTATACCATTACTAGCATGACATCAGTGTATCCGATAGTCTTGATTATGAGACCCAGCAGCAGTACTAAGGAAAACAGGGCTTTCTCACTGGCCTGCTGATTTTCTCCTGTTTGCAGCTTGTGGTTTAGCCATGAAATCACCTTGATTTTCAAGACAGCATCGACACTACCAGGACAGGCGCCTTGTGAGCATCGGCCCACCTCCTGTGGCCCATCAAAGTGACCAAACTGAGGCTTTAAATGTTTTGGCTGCCCTCTCTTGGGGTTTTTACAGCAGCAGAAGGAAAGTGGATGCGTGAAGATCCTCAGTTGCACTCAGTTACAGTGGTGGAGAGACATCTTGGACTGCTCATTGTTGCTCAGGTGAGTCATGGATATATGCGCAGGGCTCTTTCAGTGTAGCTCAAACTATGCATTTCTGATTATGGCTAAAGCACAAAGACATCCTCATAAAGGCGGTGTGTCTGTTGGCTTCAAGTACTACATGCCCTCAAGGGCAATAGCTGCAAATCGACTCTTGGAGCCCTGGAGGTATGTAAGCTACCTGATAATGTTAAGAAATCAGTGCAAAATTAGGCAGCTTCAAAAACCTACCTGTACTTCATAGTTTGGAGTCTTGACCCCGTGTGGCTGGCCACGTGGGTAACCTAAGCAAACCGAAGCCCTTGGCTGTAGGCTTCCCTGGAGATGTTCTTTGTAGGTAGAGATGTGCTGAGCTGGAAACTGGTATGGAGGAGCAGGGAATTAAGTGGTTGTGAAACCTCAGAGCGTCTATGTGTGTGAGTGCAAGTTTTGATTTTTACTAAATATTTTCCCTTTTCATTTAAACCATTGTGTTTTTTCCAGGGAAATGTAATAATAAGAGCCCATGTGTTTCTAACTAAATGGCAGCTTGTGCTTAGTAAACAGTCCAGGGTCCAGGTTGGATGGGATCCCTGCATTGATGTTTTTTGGAAATCAAATAATAATCGAGCTAAGGCAACTTGTTCCTGGAGCTGCCCAGAGCTGTTTGCTGCTGGAGCCAAAGGGAGTGAGAGTCCCCAGAGCACCTGGGTCTGCAGGCAGCTCTGTGTGACAGCAGGAGGTCCCTGTGCTGCTCAGACCTGGCTCCTTTCCCTGCTCGCTGTCAGTCAGCAGTCACTCTGCAGGACAGCATCCCAGGAATGATCTCAGTCCTGGGGGCAGCCAGCTCTGTCCGTGGGCTCCCCTTAGCCTGCTGAACTTGTACCTCCTGCCTCTGTTCTCCTTTGGGGGTGATTTCAGCATGGAAATTTGGCTTTTCCTGTCTCTATTGTCCACAAAAGCTAGATGTGTCCACCTAGGCACATCCCACCTTCACACCAGGATAGAGAGCATCCCTTCACATGGTAGGCAGAGTGGGTGACCCGCTGCTGTGGCTGTCCTGGTGCCTCGGGCAGCCAGTTCCATTTCGCCTCCTCTTCTCGCTGCAGGTTCCCTTCCGTCCCGTTCACTGATTGCCTGCAACACCACTTGCAATGCTGACACTGGGCACTGTGGGCTTGAACTGGGACCAGTTCCCTATTTATCCTGTCAGGGTCCTGGTGCTTTTAGTGCTTAGATCACTTTTGAGTGTGAGATTCCAAAATCACTTGCAATTTTTGAAAAATGGTGTCTATTTTTTCTCTTCATTGGAGTGTCTGTCTGTGGGGTTTTTGTTATTTTGTTCTTGTCCATGTTTAAAATTTCTTTTGGCCATAATTTCTTTTTGTGATGTAAGTGTTCTGACAAACTTGGCCCTACTCTGCAAAGCAATTCTGCACGAATGAACCAGGCAGGTCAAGCAATCCTTCTCTCTGGTTCCTTCCCCTGAAGTAAAAAAAATAACCCTACAACCACAAACCCGGTGCATAGAACGCAATGCACGCAAAAGACCCTACAATAACAAACTGGTGTGCGTGCAGCCTGCTGCTGCTGAGCGCTGACATAGTTTCAAATGCATTGGTGCTCCTGATGATATGTCCTTTCTGAGGGCATCAGCGTCAGCAGCCCTTTTAACTGTGAAACGAGGAGGATGACTCATGAACCGTACAGACGCAAGCAGTGTCAGTACCTCGATGGTCCATCGGATTTCTGACCTGCGTCAGCAAAAGCACAGGTGAGGAAGGAAATGAGAATGACAACCCAACCTGAATTTGAGGGGGAGAGGGCAAGTGATACGGAAAATAAAACTCCCTCTGAGCCTGGCCCCCCCCACGCCTTACCAGACACATGTTGCAGGGAGACCCAGCTCCGCAGACCTTCGGGCATGGAATGTTACTGTCATTTATAGATATTAGAAACATTGACTCTTGACATGCTCTCCAACAGACTTCACCTTTTTCCTCTGCCTGTAGCCTGAGAGCATCTTCCCTGCCCCTCCCTGCAGGGACTTTTGGGGAACTGATTCTTGTGGGCTGGCACCTCTGTCCTCTTGGGCTTGTCATGAATATTGTGTTGGCTGGTGCAGGAAACCCTTCTTGGGTCAAAGCCACAAGCAGACCAGAAGTGCTTAACAGTTCTGAAGCTGACAAAGCAGATGAGAAGGCTGGTAAAAGCAAACTTAAGATGCTGTGAACCCAGTTGTGATGATTAATGGCTCTTTTTATCTGAAGATGCTTAGAAACAGTCATCTTCTGAAGAAATGAGTGAGGTCTTTGGAATAAACCAGGAAGAGTAAGTTTGGGTTTTGTTTTTGTGTTTTTTTTTTTTTTAATAGAAAGATGTTTCAGCCCATACAAGCACTTACATGTTGCTAGGTGTCTCTCCCTGCTTGCAGTCTGTCACAGAAGAAAAACTGTTGAGAGACAAATAGCTTAGCCTGGGTAAAGGGACAACCAGACCGGACCGTCACCTGCAGCTCAGGTGTGGTCTTCCTGGAGTGCTGAATGGGGACGATGAACCAGCCCCGTTCTCACCGCAGGGTGCTGCCCCACGTGTGCTTTGCCAGCTCTCCTAGCTTCCCACAGTTGCAGGGACAGGAGATATTGAGATGCCAAGAGACAATCTCAGCTACCACATCTAGCAGCCGCCTGGCAGGCACCTCTGCTCAGCCTGGCAGCAGGTCCCAGTCCAGCCTTCCCTCACTCAGCAGCAGCAGCCTCAGCACCCACTATATATCCGCATCCTTCAAGCTTCCCCCCAACCCTTCACCATCACCCAAAGCAGTGGGAAGCAGCCTGGAAAGCTGGTGGGACATCTCTCCCCCATATGCTCCAACAGCAACAGTGCTACCCCAAGAGCAGATCTGATCTTGCAAGCAAGTAATGAACTGGAGCTGGGCTGTAATGATTTTTTTAAAAAATGGTGTTTAAGGCTGGCTGTTCATGCCCCAGCTAGATCTTAAAAGGGTTTCATTGTTCCTAAAGCAGAAATACAAGAGAGCGCTCTTGCATCTATTTACCATGCAGAAAGGTCAAAAATGGCTCTTCTTCCTCCTGGGTCCCTGCGGCTTCTCTAACAGAATTAAAAGACACACGTGGAGCCTCAGCACCAGGGTGAAGAAGAGAGGGAACAGAAGAGAAGAGCCCTCTGTTTCATCCCACCTACTCTGTGATGCTGACTTGCCCCGAAGAGTCTCAGGAAAATCCTGTGTAAATGGAACATAAATGTTTTATGAATTCAGCCCTGGTGGAGTAAATTAAAGGGTCATTAATGGCCTCATTAAAGAGCTTTGCACTTTGTTCTGAATTATGAAAGCTATCATGCAATGTTAAACTAAATGGAGTTTTCGGCAAGATTTTAAAACTCTTTAACTAGTTCCCTCTCTCTCTCTCTGTCTCTCTCTATTCTTTTTTCTCCTCTCCACCCCCCCCACCCCCCTGCCTTTTTTTTGGTCTCTGAGAAATGTCTTTCGAGGGAGCCGCCTGTAGTGCTACAAACTAGATTTCAATTATAAATCTTCTTATGCTTCACTAATTGCCCAGAATTTTTCTCAAGAGCTGCCTGAGGTTAATGCTGATGAAGAAAGAGCCCTTTTGTCTTTTCTTGAAATGGTGGCTCCCTCCCCCACCTCTGACGAGACGTCAAGCAGGGAATTACCTGTAATGACACCCAAACAGGACGTGTAGAGCAGCCATGTGGGAACACAGACAAGTTTTCCGTGGCTTTGCCTTGACTTGTTGGGGAGAAGCCTTTGGCTCTTCTGGCATCTCCTGCTGTGGCTCTTGGTGGAGCCCAGAAACCTTCCCTGGCTCCAGCTCCATCAGCAGCCCAGCACCAACCCTTCCCCTGGCCGGGAAATCAGCCGATGCTCAGTGAGGTCAAGCAGCCGTATCTGGGAAGCCCAGCCAGGACACCACGGGCTTGATAGAGGCATGCATTAAATTGAGCAGTGCTGTGCAGTGTGGTCCAGAGTCATCAACAGGGCTGCACGACGGTGCCTGATGGGGAAGAGGAGTGGAGAGAGGTGTGATGTGTGTGTGCCTGTACGTGTGTGTGCAGCTTTTTCCATCAGCCCTTCGTGCTTTAACAGGCTGCAACAGCTTGTGGCAAAGGCTAGGTCAGGTCTCTGTCTTCCTCTTCTACCTCGCTCATCTCCGTCTCAGAGCTCACCCTTAACAAGGTCCAGCAGAAACCAGGGTTATAAGAACACTTCTGAGAGCTGCAAGTGCTGGTGAGCACCCTGGTCCTCGTCCCCTGCACTGCTCTGGGGGGACAAGGAGCGCTGAAGCCTCATCTGCAGTGTGGCAGTGACTCCACATAAAGGCCCACTTTATGCCTTTTAAAATTTTGCTGTGGATAAACACTAATTGCCATGTCATTTTGGATCAGGCAGGAGCTTTCTGGGACAGTACATGCCCTGGTTAGTTGGCCACTGGCCAAAGGGGCTGGGTGTTGAGCGACTTGGTCCTGCTGTGACAGCTGGGACAGGGGTGCAGGAGATCCTGGCAGTTTTCCCCCAGCTGTACAAGCTCAGTGCACTTGGAGATAAAGACTTTGAAATCCATATTCAGGAGTCGACATCTTCGTTGCCACCGGGTTTGAGTGTATAGAAATAAATAGCCATCCTCTGGTCACCTCCCTGCCTTTCCCCAGTGCTGGAGGGATACTGGGAGCCCCACATCTCAGTGCAGAGAAGGGGTGACTTGTGTGTCTGGGGCCAGCAGCATCTTGCTTGAGATCCAGCTGCCCTGCTAAAGTGGGCAGAAATCATTCAGCAAAACAGAAAATGTTGATTTGCTCCAACTTTTCCACTGGGATGCAATCATTTCACCACCGAGAGAAGCTCCTCAGGCCTGGCCTGGAAATCCTTGCTGAAGCCGGAGGCAGAGCCGGGTCTCCCTGCAGGACATGGCCAGGCACAGTGGGATCACCCTCCCCTTCCCAGCCTACCTCTAAGGTTTATTGCTTTGACTTACTGACTTAGCTTGCCCTCTGCAAGTTCTTCACACAGCTACACAACAAATTAAACCCCTTATTAACTAATTAAGCTATTTCTCCAACCAGGCAGGAAAGAGAGAAGAGGTTGTTATTATTTCTATTTTTAAATACCTGTGAGAGGCACACGTGCTTGAACAGAGGCTCAGCCCAGCTGAGACATGAGTGGTGGACAGGGCCAGCTGAGAAGCCCTGCTGCAGCCTGGCAGCTTTAGCTACAAAATCCCTGAGGATCTGAAACGTGCTGCTTTAGCTATTTAGTTTTCAACGTCTGGGACTGATTTTGGGTGAAGTGCCTTGAAGATGCCAGCCTCTGGGTGATGCGGGCTGTGGCGGGCGGCAGCGCTGGGGTACCCCTGGGGAGGGATGCTGAGGTCCCCTCCTGGTGCGCTGTGCAACTCCAGCAGGGAGGATGCAGCAGCCCAGGGGACCCCACTGCCTCCCACAACCAGTGCAAACTGAGCGGCAGGTTTTAACCCCCACGCACACATCTCTGAAGACTCAGGCTCTGCAGGCAGTGAGCTGGTGTTCCACACATCCCCCCTGGCTGTGTGTGGACTTGTTGGAGCCAGATTTCCCCAGTGCCTGGATCCCTAGAGCCCCCATCATCCTTGTTGTCTTCAGGGACCACACACACACACTTTTTTTTTTTTGGGGGGGCAGGGGGCTCCTCAGGGGTCCACAGCAGTCATCAGTGGGACCAGTGCAGCCCTGGGACGCCCTACAGTGGCTTTCCTGGCTGTCAGCCTCCTCAATAGGAACTTCAGCCAAGGACTTCGCCACTGCATGGGGCTTCGGCAGCAGATTCACGTTATTGAGGCTTGCTGAATGCTCTTTAGGAGCATCCTGGCCAGCTCCTGGCAGCCTGTGCTGCAATGCTTCATCACCAAGGGACTCTGACTGCCTCGCGGCTCCTTTCCTCTGAGGTGGGAATGCTGCGGCTGTTTCTGCTGTACATCGTGCGGGAAAGGATGGGGATTTTGCAAGAGCTCTGCTCAGAAATGCTGCTGCTTTCTGGCAAGGCCTGGCCTCCTTCCCTGCACCAGGGCATGTGGTACTGGGACAGGGAGATACACAGCAGCTGGAGCCAGTTGGTTTCTGCAGGTGAAATCACTGCTGTGAGGGCTTTTTGAGTCTGGTAAGGGGGTCACAGCTGCTTCATATTCAGCTTGATGTAGACTCATTGAATAGGGTGCTTGCCCTAAGGAGCTGGGAGCAGGCACTGGGTAGGGTCCTGGGAGAGCTGGGCAGAGTATAAAGAGCTCTAGGGGGTGGGAGAAGTTGGGTTGGAAGGGGATTTGAGTTGTGGTTCCTCTGTTGTTTTGTGGTGTTTTTTGGTTTGTTTTTTTTTTTTGTTGTTTTTTTTTTTTTTTTTTAAATCTCCTCCCTTGATAGAGCTGTGTGGCTTTTCTTTTCTCCCAGGTATTTTGTAGTGGTGTGTGGATTTTTATTTTTTTTTTTCCCTTTCCCAAGTGGCTTCCTGCAGGATGTGCTTCAGGGCTGTGGAGGTTTCCTTGCTGGAGACTGCTTTTGGTACCCCTAGCCTGCTCCATCCCTGCCAGACAGCCCTTTGCAAGCTTCAACGCTGTGTGCTGCTGAGGGAGATCTCCCAGCTCCTCTGACCTCAGTAGAGGGGCTGGTGCTCTGGTGAGTATGGAGACTGCTGCACAGGGTGATCTAGAAGAGCTGATACACAGCAGCAGTAGCAGTGTAAACCATGTTTATGATGATGCAATTAGCAGAGCTATTGCTGTGCCAGAGCCCTGCAGCAGGGGTGAGCATTGGAAGGGGCAAAGCCCCTCAGCTGCCAAACCCCACTGCAGAGCAGCTGCAGGCAGTGAGTGCCTGGTGTTTTGCAAACTGGGGGTGCAGTGGGGAGGCAGAGCTGTGGGGGCAGGTGGGATGTTGATGCCATAGACTCTATTTGATGTCTCTGCCTGCTGCTGTCTGTGGACATGGCCTCTGCATGGCCCCAGCTCCCAGCACCCCAGGGCTGCAGGCATGGGCCCCCCTGCATCCCAGTGCTGCCATCCCTGGGGGTGCACGGGGTGGCCAAGGCTCGGGGCTGTGCCACTTGGGATGGGCCCAGCAGAGGGTTTGGTGTCGGTGCTGTGGTGCAAGCACCTGCAGAGTGTGCTGTGGCCTCAGGGATGCTGTGAGGACCCGCAGCCCCCATCAAATGGAGGGGACAGGAGGATTTTTATGGCTTTTCCATGAAAACTCCCCACAGGTGCCATGAAGGGGGGATGCTGGGGAGACTGAGCTGGGCTCTGCTGCCTGCAGTATGCCCGGGGATTTGCGAGGATTTGTTTGCCCCCAGGTGGGCTGGGGGCACGGGAGAAAGCCCAGCAGTGCCAGACCCCAGATGAAGCAGCAGTGCTGGAGTGGGGAGTGTTGGAATGCCAGAGCTGGTAGGCAGCTCTAAGGGTTAATGCCACATGTGGTGCCCTTCTCTCTGGTCACAGTCCCTGCGGGGCTGGTGGTGGTGCAGCCCGGCCCTGCTGCAGGCAGGGTGGAAGGATGTGGCTGGGATGCAGAGAGCATCGTGTCTCATGCAGAGATCCTGGTCTGCACAAATGGAAGATGGAAGGGCGAAGGGATCTTGACAGCTCCTTGGGTAGGGAGATCACTGCAGGGACAGCTGAGGAGCCCCACAAATGTTTCACAGTTTCTAGCGAAGTGACTGAGGGAAGGAGAAGGGTGGGGAGCAGACTTAGAAAATTACTTCACCATTGGTTAAATTTCCTCTGCAATAAAACACTGCAGGATCTGGGGAAAGAAGCACAAGTCTGCCATGAAAAAAAATCTCATGTCCAGCTGTGGCTGGATAGTGAGGGGAAGGAGCTTGCAAAGTCATTGGTGATGCAAAGCTACATCAGGAGAACATGGGACAGGGCATGGCAAATCCCACCTCGTGCACACGCCTGAAAGAAATCTCTTTCCCCTGTCTAATCCATTACCACAGCTTATTCCTATAACAAATAACTGAGTCAGTGGGAGAAAACCAAACTCAATTTATATCTCAATCCAAGCAAATATGAAAAGGCTGCCAAATCTGACAATAAAACTGCAGTGATCTCAGATGTTTCCCTCCTATATATTAAGAGAAAGGGGAGTGAAGGAGCTTTTGGCCATGTGGTTGTAGGTGGGGATGCGGGGGGATTAGTGAGATGCCTCAAAGCTGTGTCCTCAGGTAGTGAGCAAAGCCTTTGCTCTGAGGGGCACCAGCCAGATGTGCTGGTACAGATGTGGTTTCAGAGCTCCCCTGGGGACAGTGAGGGAACAGGGAAGAGGCTGACACTCCTGTCACCTTTCTGAAATTATCCAAATCTTCTCTCATGGAAAAAAGCAGAGGCTTCCCACATTGGGCTGTTCCTCCGGTGTTGCTGTGGGATTCTTGGAGGCATCCCCCTCCCTGCTTTGCAAACATTATTACAGCTGGCTCTGGTAGCCTGTGGGCACAAGGGTTTTTCCTCAAAATTTGTCAAGTTTGCCAGATTTTCAGTGAAAGCGGAGCCATGCAGTGAGGTGTCTTGTCCTGGGGGATGTTCTTTCCCAGCCGGGGTGGCAGGCAGCATGTTGGTCTGCAGCCCCTCAGGGGTCCATTTCTGCACTGCCCAGCATGTGATAAATGGGTGCAACCATCTAAGAAGCTGTTTTCCCCACCCCCTCTGGCCCAGACATAGTACATTGTATTTCCTCCAGCCAGAACTGCTCCAAGTGACTGGGATTTCCCTTGGAGCAAGGCAAGCCTCTCTGCAAGTCCCTTTATTCCCATCTGAGCTGCCCCACAGACACTCGAAGCCTTGGCTGCCCCATCAATGGGCTGTTCAGCTCGGCTGGGGGCTGGTTTAGTCCCCCCACCGTGCCCAGCCTGGCTGTGGGTGTGCAACGGCACTGAGGGCGCTTTGCAGCGCAGTGGCAGAGCAAAGGTGTTTTGCAGTGCTGTGGAACTGAGGACATTTTGCTGTACAGTGGCACGGGAGAGATGTCCACGAAGGCAGTGGCAGGGTTGGGGTTCGCGCTTGCTGCTTCTTGCTAAACCCAGGTAACGTTCCCCAACCTGAGCTGTGTGCCTGTGTCCGTCAGTGCCCACTCGCACTCAGGCAGTGCCAGGCTTCCAGCAATGACAGTGGGAACAGATGGGCAAGAGAGATTAAACAAAGAGTCAAAATAGACAGATGAACTAGTTTCCTAGAAGAAGGCATTTAGCAAGCTCAGCTGAGTTATAAATAACCCATAATGTTCCTCTAATATGTGAGGAGAGCTGGGGAATGGGAAGGGGGAGATTTTCTTCATGTAAACAAATGCAGAGAAAATAGTGGCGGGAGGAACAAAAGGTAGTAACGAATTCAAGTCAAATACCCTGGTTTGGCTCAAAGATGTGACGTTTCTTGAGGAGCATGTGACCTCATCCAGGCAGTTTAACCTCTCCAGAACCCAAACTTGGGACCTTTTGTTCCCATATGTTGGCATTTTGTGGTTTACTGTTGATCTTCCCTTTTTTTTTTTCCCAAAAAAAAGCTTAACAAACCACGTTAACTAATATGGGAGTGAAATGAAACATTTCATGCTGAACTGGAATGAGGTTTTTTTGGTTTGCAGCCTGAAAAGTTCCCACTTCGTGGACCATCGCACATGAGTAAGGGCTGGATTCGACCTGGGGAGCACAGGCAGATGATGGGTTATGGGGGCTCCATGCAGGGAGCAAGTGGGAACACAGATGCCTGGGACAATCTGTCCGTTAGACCTGTACTTTGCTCAAGAAAAGCTTAAGTGTTCCCTATCCTAATTTGCTTTTTACCCACTCAAACCACAGAACAGCAAAAGGGAGGGGAAAGAAACGCTGTTTCTGGGCTATGTTAGGAACAGTTTGGTCTCATTAAAATCTGTTTTCACCTGCTACTAATTTTCCTCTGGTTACAAAGGCCTGGAATGCTTTGTTTGTTTGTTTGTCTGAATGAAGGGGGGAAAAAGAGCTGTTAGACATCGTTCATGGTGAGGAAATGACAGCACACACTGGCAGGGGCACGCTGGGTAACGAGCCAGCAGTGGGGATGGGGAGAAAATTGCTGCAATGAAATCCCACCTGGGCTTTCACAGAAGCTTGGAAGGGTGGAAGAGCTGGCAGGGTGGGAGCTGCTCTGCTGGTGCAGGCAGTGATGTGGGCAGTGGCAGTGGCATGTAGGAGCTGGTGGGGGGCTGAGCCTTTGGGGCAGCAGCACTGTGGGGTGACTGTAGCCCCGTGAGCGGTTTGCAAGGGGGATGATGTGCTACTGGAGGGTCCAGAATGGGACCTGCTTGGTTTTGCTGTCCTGCCTTTCTCCTGGCTTTCCTTAGCAGGCCTTAGTGGCTCAGGGCTGGGGACATCCCTCTGCCTGAGGGAGGGGATGTTTGCAGTCCCTGAGCAGCAGCACGGTGCTGAAATACTGCTCCCATCCCTGCAGCTGGCAAAGGGTCCCACCGGCAACACGACCTGGGTGAGGGGGGCCCCCTCACAAGGTGTTTGTGCTATTGCTTTGGGGAGCTGTGATGAGGAAATGGGAAACAGCAGGTGCGTGGGGAAGTGACCTCAAATGCTGGGGCTGAGTGGTGGGAACACATGACGCCAAGTCTCCGTGCTCCCCACAGACCCGTGCATCCCGCCGTCCCTCCTGCCGGCCATGCCTGTCACTGGCAGGGCCAGGGAGCACAGCACGCGAGAGCTGTCTCTTGTTATTGTGACAAGTAATTAGGGTGACGCGAGATGCTAAAAAATTACTTTATTAGGCAAAGGCGGCCTATAAACCTCCTGGAACAAACGGGCTTTTTAAACAGCTCCAGATTGTGCGTGAAGGCGGCTGCTCTCCCTCCCGCTCCTGCAGCACACCTCGCCCTGCTCATCCAGACTGAAGGAAGAACTGGGACCCAGAAAGACTTTTCCCCCCTTTGCCTTAGCATCCTGTTGCAGCAGCCACCGGGGATGGGTTCAGCCTCTTCTCCCTTGATACCCCTTTGTTTGATGCCATCCCTTCCCTAGAAGCTCCCCAGAACCTCCCCTGGAGGCGGATGGAGCATTGCTGTGGCAGAGCACCCGCTCGTGCCTGCTGCTAGCATTGACCAGCAGTGGGCTGGGGATGGGATGAGTGTTAATAAATCCGTAGCGCCAGTGCTGCTTTAGTGTTCCTCTAATTGGAGCCATAAAGTTAAACTCAGCCACTTAGGGTTCTGCTGGGAGCTGGGGCTTCCATTTGCAGGTTCCCCTGCGCTGCTAAAGGGCACCGTGCTGGATAATAGGTGTTAAATTGGAGCATCACTTTTTAATAAGCCTCTTAATGGCATCATGTGGATCCTTGGCAGCTTTGGGACGATGCCTGCATTAGGATACCCATATGTGGGGAAGGTGGTGCTGGGAACTGGAGGGTTAGGGAGGCAGGGGTGTTGCGGGAAACACATGGGAGACCCAGGTCCTGCTGTGCTGCACAGATCCAAGTCACTGCAGAAAATCAAGAAGGTGGCCTGGTCTGAAAGCTGGGACACAGGCACAGGGGCAGACCGGGAGTTTGCACTGCCCACAGCTGGCAGCGTTGCACAGTGTGGCGCGTCTGGTCCTGCAGTACCTGTTTCCAAGGTGAGTGGGTAGCTACTGCCTGGGAAACGGCATCACCTGGTGCTGGACAAAGCAACGGTGCTCCCGTGTGTTTTGTCCCTTTGTCAATGGCAAAGCCAGCAGCGGAGTTTCCCTCATCAGGACCATGCCCTTTGTGATGGTGTTGCTGAGGTGTCACCTCCAGGGTGATGCTTCTTGCTGCCTCTCACCCTGCGGGGGTCACAACCACCATTTTGGTGCTCTCACAGCAACACCACCCCCACCCCCCCACCCCAGCAGTGTTTCTCATTCACTGAGAAAGTTTAGTATAACTTCCAAAAAACCCAAGCTCCTCCTTCCCCCTGCCCCAAGTCAAAGGGGTTTCTCTCCTCCCACTGCTCTGTGTGGTTGCTCATCTAGAAGAGGCAATGTGGACGCGATCATAAACTGTCCTGCAAAATACAGGCAGCAAAGCCATCCAGGCTGCTTTCACTTGGGTAATGCTTAAAGAAAGGACTAAGCTTCCAAGAAACAAGCACACTATTTTTATCTAATCCCTCTGCTTTAATAACTGAGAGTTGGAGGGCTTTCATTATTCGTAATTCAGATGAGGGTGTGTTGAAAAGTCCCTGGTGGGTTTTGTCTTCAGCCTCTGGCTCTGTTCATGTTTGTGTCTCCTCCTGCCTGGTGGGACCACGAGGAAGCCGTTTGCTGAGCCCCTGATTACACCTTAGCAGCTCCACGCTGCCCAAGAGCTTGATATATAACCTCACACTTGATCTCTGGGCACCCGGTGGGTTAACTAAGGAACACACACCAACAGAAAGCACTTTGTCAAACTCTGCACCGTCCACCCAAGACAAGACTGAATGGACTCACTGTGCTTCAGGAAGGGAGATGGGGTGGGATTTGTCACCTCCAGACCAGGCAAATTTGAGGCCAAAGCAGTGGAAGGGAACGAATGCAATTTTTGTCAGCTCCATCCGTGCTGGCGAATGCAGATCATGAATTACACACCCGCCAGATGACAGGCTGACATTTTAGCTCCAAACATTCTCCTATAATTAGAGAATCTAATGCAATACAGGGAATGGCTCCATTTTACACACACATTATCGTAATGCCTTTAAATAAGATAATTGATTATGCCTCTGCATAAGAAAGTAAAATATTCGGTGTAATTAAAACCGACATTCAGATTTTGGCATACTGACAGGTGAGGCCATGTGTCATTTTATAAATCCTTAAAGTGATATTCACACCCACATCCGAGTTCCCAAAGTTTGGGGAGAAGAAAAAAAGAAACCCTTGTTGCAGAGTTGCTTTTTATCCTGAGCTCAGATGTGTTTTGATGAGGGATTTCTCTCTTTTTCTGCTCTCATTTATCTTCATTTCAGCCTCGTGTCATCGGCTGACAAAAACACCCCTGCAGTCATACTGCTGTGAGCAGGGATATTGGTAGATCCCGTCTGATAAGCAGGATTTGGCTAGCTTTCTGCTTGCAACAGACCCCTCTGAGGCGTTCGTACAGAGCACTGCTGAACTGGCAGGCAGCATCCTCCAGCCTGTGTCTACCCCAACGCCGAAGCTGCTGCTGGGTGTTTATGGGCTCTCCTGGAGCAGAGATGTTCACATAGAAGCTGGGGAAAATGCTTTGTGGTGCAGCAGCTGCCAAAAGCCTTGAGGTCCTTCTGGATGAGGGCTGCTTGGGAAAGATGTCTCTGGTGCGATGGGACATGCCAGGGGGACAGGTTGTGGTGAGCCTGGGGGCACAAGGACCTGCACTGGAGGACTCTGGTGACATGGGGCTGGGCTGGCAGATGCTCTGTCCTTGCCACCTGGGCTAAGGTGCTGCTCTTCCTCCTTTATGAGTGTTTTTATGCCAAAGACTGAGGAGTACATGTTGCTTTTGCCATCCATTTTTATGGTTGGAGGTGCCTCCGAGGTCGGTGTTTCTGATCCAAACAGTAGGTGCCAAAACCTGTTCAGGACCTGCCATGAAACCTCCTGGCTGGGGCTCCATTCTGCTCCTAATGGACAAGGTTTATGTGATAAATTGCTACTGCTGCTAGGTAGTGAAACCTGCTGCCAGTGGCCACGGGGTTGATGATGGGATTTGAGGTCTGGGGGCTTTTGAGGGGATTCTTTAGTTCTTGAGGAATCTTTGAAGTCAACACTGATTCTGACCTGCTGCTTTGATATTTGCTGACTGTTGCACCTTGAAACTTTGCAGACAGAGGCTCGAACGCCTCAGCCTGCCCTCAGCTGCCACTCCGCTTTCTTCCAAAGAAGCAGAAATGGTTTCTCCTCTCCAGCTGGGGTTACCTGCCGGTGAGCTGCTCCTTCCAGCATCCCCATTCTGTCTTCAAAGACTCAGAACACCTGCCAGGATAAAGCGGCATTTCCAGCCCCTCGTAGGGTCTGTCTGGTGACCTTTATGGAAGGTAAGGTGTGAGTGGGTCCCATACGATGGCTCATACCTGCCTGTTGGCACACAGCATGCAGAACGGTGCCTGTTAGGTGCAGTTCCAGTGGCACTCGCTCCATAATACTGCTACCCAAACCTTCAGTGATGACCTTCCCTGTTTTAGACCTGCTGGCCCAGATGACTGTCCATCGTTCTTCCCCGCGTGGGCTCTATCCAGGGCACAGGTAATTAAGAACCTCTATCAACTAGATGGCTCCCAGCCTCCAAGCCGGCTGGAGGGACCTGGTCCTGCTGTCCTCCTCGCTGCCCCAGCACAGCGTGTCCCTCCGCGCAGCTGGCACAGAGCTGGCAGGGCAATGGCAGGGGTGCGAGCAGCCAAGTCGAAGCGACCCCCGGGGAGTGCAGGGTGGGAGGGGAGGCTTCCCCGCGCCTCAGCCCGATCCTGTCTCCCCACCCAGCCCCACTGGGGGGGTCCCAGGGTGCAGAGTCTTCTCGAGGGAGGGAGAAAACCAGACTCTCCGGGCTCCCTGTCTGGGCAGGGCTTTGGCAAAGGGAGGAGGAGGAGGAGGAGGGGGGCGAGGAGCCCGCGGGCTGTGCTGTCTGCTCTGCTCACATTAGCAGGCTGCTCTGGCTTTCTCCGCCGCTCTTTAGGCCATTACGCCAGGCTCGCAGGGCTGCGGTTGGCAGCACAGGGCGCCGGAGCCCGCTGGGATGCCGGCACGGCAGCCGGCAGCTCGCCCCTTCCTCTGCTCTTAAGTGGGCTTGTAAAAAAGAAAAACCACATGCCCGCGTGCCAGGAAAACAAAGGCATGGTTAACCGTCTTGTTTAAGAGCACTGCCTGGCCTCCCACCAAAGAGCCTCCCCGCGGCAGGGCGATGGGGGGGTGCACCTGGGGTGACGAGGACAGAGGGTCTCATGCCTGGCTGCCCTGGCTGTGCATGGGTAGCAGGCATGTGGTGGGGTGATCAAAGGTGGACAGATGTGGCATGAGCCCTCGCTACCAGTTCATGACTGCCAGAAATGATAGAACATACCAGCCTGAGGGGCAGCAGACCCTGGAGAGAGGGGTTTTTCCATACCTGGTGGACAGAATGCTGGTACTTATCCTGCAGCCAAAGCCTGAAATCCCAGCAGCATCCTGGGCACAGACACCGTGTGTGTCCTACAGAGCAAGGGCAGCCCTGGCTGGGGTCTTGCAGCCTTTAGGAGCAATATCTGCGGCTTCCATAAGTGCACCCATGCACAGATAAACTGCACGTGGGCACCCAAGGCTGGCCAGGACAAAGCAGGCAAGATGACCTCAATGCAATGCACTTTTCCGTGACTGGGTTGAGAGTTCGCATGGATCTGGCTTCCTGGGACTGCCTCCCTCAGCATCATGCATCCCTCAGCGCACTGTGCCCCGCAGAGGCCAC
Organism: Falco naumanni; assembly: GCF_017639655.2. Taxonomy (NCBI): domain Eukaryota; kingdom Metazoa; phylum Chordata; class Aves; order Falconiformes; family Falconidae; genus Falco; species Falco naumanni. Next base: position 11,700,015 of record NC_054060.1, on the reverse strand, counting down.
CAACCAGTGCCCTGTGTAGGCAATGGGGCTAAATGGAGACTGGTGGGACTGTTGCGGGAGGGAAGGGTCCCCTAAGTATCTGACCCAGAGTGTTTCCTTATCTTGGGGGTCTGACACCCCATGGATGATGGAGCAGCTCACAAAAGGGATGCTGGGCAATGCTGGGCCACCCCATTGTCTCCTTATCCCCACACATCAACCTTTGTGGTCACTGCTGATGGCTTGGTGCACCATGAGCTGTGTTGTGTCATGTCCTGGAGCTGCACCATGCTGGTGAGAGAATGCTGGTGTAGGAGACTGCTTAAAAATGATGACTGTGGCAATATGAAGTGTTTCCCAGGGGGAAACTGAGGCAGGGGGCTGGGGCGTGACTTGCCCTAAGGGTCTCAGCCATTCTGCCTGGCCTCCTGCTCTGTTTCTCATGTAAGAGAAATCTGGGAGTTCTGATCTCCCCAGTGTGCCCAGTGCTTCCAGCTCCTTCAAGTCCATGTCCCCACTTGCTCTGGGTGAGCAAGACCCTGGGAGCAATGTCTAGAATGGCTAGAGAGTGCCACTTGTATGTCCCTTTGCGTCCTTGGCTCTTGCTGCGCCTAGCCAGGGAGCCTCGCTGCCCTCATGTCCCTGGACTGTGGTCCCCGGATTGTTCCCCCCCTCCCACTGCCACATGCAGGCTTCCACAGCCCGTCTCACACTCTTGCAAGCGCTACCCCCTCCTCCGTGTGCTCGCTCTCTCACCCTCGCACGCCCACGCGCCGAGATGATGCACGATGGAGAGGAGCGTGTGCCATCAGCATTAGTCACCGGTTCCTGTAGGAGGAAGGTTGTGAGCAGAGGAGGAGGAACAGAGCCACAGTGTGGAGCAAGACCACAGGCTTAGGGACAGCCACTGGGTTGGATGTGGTCTCACCACTCACCATCTTGCTCCTTGCAGTTGGAGCTGGGGAGGATAAAATAATTGCGTGGCTGGGTTTGGGTGCAGAAAAAACACCCTGGAGGTATTGCAGCCCACTGGGAGGGAGGGTGCTGGGCCACATATGGAGCCGATGATATGGGGACATGTGGCTGGGATTAGGTTGAGAGAGGGGCAGAGCCACAGGAGTGTTTCCCTGTGGTGGACCCAACACGTTTCCGAACATCCCTTTCTGGGGAGGAGGTACTGGGTGTGCAGGAGTGTGAGGGCAGGTGGATGAAGCTGAAGAAGATGGACTGGAGAGGGGAGAGCAAAGCACCCCAGGTGGTTTGGCTTACGGATGTGGGTGAGAAACCAGAGCGGGGCAGAGAAAGGCAGTCATGGGGGACTGAGAGCATTCTGGGGGGCTCCAAAGGGAGCAGAGCCAGGCTGAGCAAAGGGACGTTCCCCTTTGAGTAGTTTCCAAGAGGTGACAAGAACATAGCCTAGCTGGCTGTCCTGTAGAGGTGTCCCAACAGCAACAGCCTTGGCTGAGAAGTGTGGAGCAGCTGCTCAGCTGGGAGAGGAGCTCTGCCTGCCAGCCACTTCGACCTGCAGCTTCCAAGCCCCCCAGAGCATGTGGGCAGCAGATTGGAGGAGAGACTAACCACAAACACTTTCTTGCACTATCTCCTTCCCTACAAATTAGCCTCAGCCCAGCTGGTAAGCGAAGGCAGGCTGCCTTTGAACTGCAAAGCAGGCAGCTGTCCTATTTTCAGGGTGGGTGGAAGTGTAAGCCAGCAGGTGTAAAGCTCTGGCCACGGCATGCTGGTGACTTCTGGCAACGGTGCTGGCAGAGAAGAGGCCAGGGGAGTCACAGGTGGCAGTGGCAGTGGCATGGTCGTCCTTGGCTGGGCAGGTGCAAACACACTAGGCTCTGCAGTCCCGCTAGGGCGATAAACAGGTGAACTGGTGCTGCAAGCTGTCCTGGGCTCCTGGGACCTTCCATACAGTCCCTCCACATGGCTCTATCCAAAGGCCTCCTCGGGTTTGGGTGTTTAATCCAGCCTGTCTTTCACGTCCTTTATTTCTCTCCTCCCTGCTCCCCTACATACACTCCAGCCATGGTACCCCCTTTCCTGCCCCACAGGCACTCTGCTGTGAACTGCCATCCTCCACATCTTCTCCAGCCCCAGGTGGGTTTGGAGAAGGGTGGTCCTGCTCAGGTGGGACCTTCTGCTAGGAAGGGAGCTGTGAGTGTACAACCTGGGAACGTGCCGTGCCCAGGGCTGGTTCCAGGACCTTCTGAGCATCCCTCCCCTGTGAGCTGCTGCTTCACGGCTGTCCACGTGCCACATGCCTGGACCTCCTCTGGCAGTTTTGTGTCTACATATGTGTGCGGTACATGTCTGTGTCTGCATATGAGCCTGTTCCACCTTGCCCAGTACACACAGGGATACTGTGCATGCCTCACTCCATGCCCATATATATATTACCTTGTACATGTACTGCATCCAGACTCCTCCTCTGTTTACAGCTGTGTGCTTCTCTTTCATCCCGCACATCATCAGGTGGTTGTGATAGCTTTCACCATGGTGAGCTACATCATGATGGGATTAAAAAGATCATCTAGAGCCGGGGAAAGCAACTGTGTTTTCAGCATTAACTGCTGCACCAACGTCCAGCTCTGTTTTATTTCCCACCGGCTTTGGCTGGTCTCTTCCTTCCTGTGCACCTCTGACTCGCAGCAGGTGAGCAAAGGGGAGCGCTGGCTTTCAATAAGGGCTGCCAGTTTATCTGTGGGCCCTGGAACACCAATGCACCAATAGATGACTAATGAATCACAATATCACTTATGCATTAACTTCTTTGAAATGCAAAGCACTCCCTTGATATTTCAGCATCTTCCACCTAGTCCGATGCAAAACAGAATAGACAGAGGAGAGACAAGTGGGAAGCTAAGCAAGGTAACGTTTCCACCTTGTGTCTGTTACGACGATTGCATCAGCTTTAATTACAATGGGACTTTCAGCCCTTTAAAGCAGTTTGACACACACACACGTCGTAGTCTCAGCTTTCCTGCCTCTGGCTGGCTCTGGCTCTGAAACAGTTTATTTCATGCATTCAAAACAGTTTGTAATTAACAATCACATTGTTTTCCTTTGAATATTGACGGAGATACAGAAGACAGAGAGATTGGGAGCTAAGATGCCGATATGACCGAGTATTATTTTGCTTCCAGAAAATGACTTTTCATTTTACAGCAAATTTTGTGCTGATGGAAGTTTCAGGTTAGTGGAGAGACTTTGCTCACCAGTTGGTCCTGAAGCTTGGGAAGCTGGCTCAGACACCTGAAAAAATTCTCTCCTGTACCTGTGGGGAAGAAGGAAATTTTGGCTCAGCTGTCCTGTTATCTTTGGCCCACATTCTTGACCCCAGCAGGTGCCCATGCAGAAAACATCCCTGACACTGTTGTTGCATTCAGAAAATAGCCCTCGATGGGAAACCGGCAGAAACGAATAAGTAAAACCAGGAGTATCTCAGTTCTGCCGTGGGTTCCTGAGCTACCCAGCGAGTCAGACCAGAGGGGGCTTAATTTGAAGCCTTGGCTCCATAAACAAGAGCCAGATTACAAACTTCTTCAGTTCTGGTGCAAAGCTTGGATGGGAGGATTGTTTCCTCCATCTGTTCTTCTCATAGACAATCTGCCTTCGAAAGCAATCGCTGCATAAATCTGGAGGAAGCGTAAATGCAGGAGCACCTGAATATTGTTTAACAGATGGGAACACACATTTTTCAGGCAGAGATTTCCCTTACATTGCCCCATTTATTTTAAATGGTGTTTTTCAGGACCATCCTTGCAATGCCATGGCTGCCTGGGAATAAGATGGCATCCCAGTCTGAGGCTTGTGGCTAGCCAAGTTGTTTTCTGGTAGCAAACTTTACTGTGTGAACACTGTTGTGATATTTCTGGTTAGTTTTCACCCCTTTCAGTGCTCATTCCCTTCCAACCAGAGTTACATTTCTCATCCAAGCCTTTCAGGAGGACTTTAGCTGTGAGCACTTGATGTTGCCTGCTCTCACCCTGGAAACTAAGTGGCTTGAGGAGTTCATCCATGCACCTCACTCGAAACTCATTCTGGCATAAACAAACAAAAGCACACGGGAATAAACACAAAGTCTGGTTTTGAACCCTGGAATCCCTCCACCCACGTGTCCTTCTCCTCCTTCCCCAACAGGCAGTCTGGCAGCTCCCCTTCTGTTGATAGCGCTCTCTTTTTCTTCCACCTTTCATCCCGCAGGATCTTTAATGCATTTAGCACAGTGGCTTTCAGCTTTGTCAACTTAAGGACCACTACAAATTTTCTGACAGTAACACAGCCGTGGACTCTTGAATGGCAGAAACGAAATTGCTTTTCTTTGCAACTTTTACATGACTCCCTGCAAGTAGTTGCTGGATCCCCAGACCTCAAGAGCTGCAGATTGAAAACCATTGACTTACCAAGCTGGATATGGAGATCACTTCAGGTAACATCTCTAGGTGGAGAAGGGTTAGCCATTAAATTTAGCAAGTGGCAGCATTTCATGCAGATACGGGGGGAGTAAGAAGCTACTGAAATCACAGTAGGAGTTTGGCTATTCCTGATGGAGGTGGAGAGCTCTTCCCTGCCATAATGTCCCTCATAGTGAACAGAGCCCTGGCTGTGGAGCCATGAAGATCTACCTAAAGAGATAAGCAGGGCTCCTTCATCTCCTCTCCATTGCAGAGGCAGAACAGATGCTGTGCCGCTGACCCCAAACATTCAGAGTTTGCCAACCTGGTCTCCAAATTCAAAGATAGATATTAAATGCTGTTTTCTTTCCACTTGCCTTCTGGCTCTGGAACCAGTAGGCTGCACTCAAATAACACAGCTTTTATTTATTTTTTCCCCAGCCACAAGAACTAGAACTTTTCCTTTTTTTTTTTTTTTTTTTTTAATTTTCTTTTTTTTTCCCTCAGTATAAAACAAAAGCTGAGAGTCTTGCTGAATCACTTGTCTCCAGGAACTGGGGCTTTAAGGAAAATATCCTATATTGGGAAGTGTGCAGGGTATGCATGAGACTTGGCAGCACCACCACGAGTTGAAACCAAAAGATGATGTAATACGGCCGCGTTGGGAAGGACAACGTGAGGATTGTGTTTGGGGGCATACACAACCCAGGTCAAAGGGCAGGACTCTGTGACTGTGTCCTGTCACTTGTCACAGACAAATGCTGTGGGATGCCATGTAGATGGTGATGACAGGCAGGCATCAATCTCAGCCCGTCCTGTCCCCCTGCCAATAGCTCTGCACGTAATGTGTGAGTCAAGGTAAAGATCGTGTTTTCTAGGAGAGGTGGGCAATGCCATGGGGCACTGGACCAGCAGCATGGAGACATGGGGACAGAAGCTGGGTGATGCAGGAAGAAAAAGAGGAGATGATAGGGAAAGGAGGGATAAGACTTGTAAGCGGAAGAAACACATCAGGTTGTCCCCAGGGCAACCTGAGTCGGACCTGAGCAGCTACTTGCTGTCTCACTGACTCTCAACCTTGCCCATCCACAGCTCTGGACTCAGGAAAACACAGTGGGAAGCACAAGGCAGCTCCCTCCAGTTGCTTACATGCTGCATCATGCCGTGGGCAGAACCCTGGCATGACCTGTTCTCCTTGGGCCATAAGATCTCAAAATCCAATTACCAGGAGAAGTGTCAGCCTGATTAAAAGGGAAAAAAAGAAGTGAAAATATGGGTGAAGAGGATGGACCCTGAATTTCTCAGGTTTTGTATTGCTTCCCCTTCCCCCTTCTTATCTGTTCTTCAGTCATCGTATTCTTTCTGGGAGAAAGTGGCTGTTGGAAAACAGAGAGAGAAGACGACAAACACTGCTGTGGAATTATTTAACGAGCCAGAATGAATTGCATTTGAAATCATTTAAATGGGATCTGGGAGTATTTAACTGCAGCACAGGAACTTAACAAGAGTGGGAAAGGATTTTGCGCTAATTGCTGGCAATGATATACCTACAGAGAGAGAACATGCAGCAATTAGTAAGCAAGGCTGTAATTTCAGCCTAAGGTCCCTGCCTGCCCTAGAATATGGCATGGATTATCTGCTGGAAGGAAGACAGGGGCTCTGATCCACAGGTGACCAGAGAAAGGAGCAGATGAGATTCTCATTAAGAAGTCATTAACCAAGTTTTTCAAACAGCAGGAAGCAGCAGATGAGTTTGGTCAGACCCAGCCGTCCCTCTGCATCACCCCAGGTTTCACTGCTGACCGCCCATTCCCCAGCCTGGTGTGACTCGGACTGGCAAAACCCGAACGAAACACAAAGCCCTGTCCCAACCCACACCAGGCTGTTTTACCCCCTCCTTGCCCACACAGACATGGCAGGGACTGATCCTGCAGCCAGCTCCGCTCCATGCCCGGGTGGCAGAGCTAAAGCTCTGGGGGTGGAGGGCCTGGGGACCAGCACGATAATCTCTTGCTGAGAACTCAGCAGGTTCAGGGCATCCTCAGTGCTGCTGGTTTGGAGAACCAGCAGGACAAGACCACAGAGGTGGGGGCATGATGTAGCCTGTTCACAGCCTGCATGAGGGCAGAGCCTGGGCAAAGACTCTTGCTCTGGGGCCGTGCAACGATGGTGGGGTGAGATGGGAGGATGGTTGAAGAAAGGAGGCAAGATGAGATGGGACATTTTTGCAGGTGCAAGGATGAGCAGACAGGAGCCTGAACCTACCAGTGGGCTTGCACAGAAACACCTCAGGTAGCCCTGAGCCTTAAAACGGGGACTTGCCCTTCCTATAGAAATGCCCATATAGGCCAGACCCTATGGTCCCACTCTGCTGAGCTTGCGAAGCTGGGGTACAAACGACGCCCAGCAGCAAGTCTTAAGTCCCAGACCAAGCAGAGATGAGCTGCCATGGCTCTAGATGGGACAGTCCCTGCTAGCAGCAGCCCTGGCAGGGTGTCCTCACTGCAGGGGAAAGCAGAAAGCCACCAGTTCTCGCCTGTGTTTCTGACACCCAGCAGCTGTAGGCAGCCTCCGCCAGCCTCCGCTCATTGTTTCCCGGTCCTGCCGCTCCTCGTCTCCTATTCTCTCCCTGTGATGCTTCTGTCTTTGGTTTTTTGTCTTTCAATCAGTTTTCATCTCAGTAATTCCTATTCAATGGTTAGTCCCTGATCTTTCTAATTGAGATCAGAGATTCATATAATAGGGGGGGGGGAAGGGAGACTATTTTTAATTTGCTACGTTCCCATTAATAACAAGTTCTAATTAAAAAACCTCCATCTTCCTCCTCCCAAGTTCAGAGGAAAACTCTCTGCGACTTCTGTTGGAATCTTCTCCTGATAAATTGGTACCACAGCCTCCTAGAACAGCTGGTCCTCTTTAGCAGGCATAGTAATTAATGGGAATAATAAATGCATTCAAAGCAGGTTCGTAACCCTCCTTTCTGTGCACTCAGACATCTCTTTGCATTGCAAGAGACACACATCAACATTTCCACTTACAAAACAGGCCCCAAAGAGCTGCCTACGTCTAACAAGCCCGGGTTTCATTAGCACTCTCTGTCCCTTAATAAACCTTGTGATACAAAGGGTCCTCAGGGACTGGGAGGTTCCCTCTTTACTGGGAATGAGGCAGGTGCACGGAGCAGGAACCGTAACTTGGAGCATCTCTGGCTGTCAAGGACTTAGTGCCAATCCTGCATTTCGTATCACAGCTCCCCAGTCTCTGCAGGGAGGAAAGCCCATGTTCTGCCCTTCACCTGGAGCCTGCCCAGTGCGGAAGGGTCTCCAGTTTTACATGGCACAGACCCACACACACGCCCTGCTCTGGTGGATGGGGCGAATGTGGGTACGGCTCACCCTCATCCTGAGCTGCTGGCTTGTGCTGCCAGTCCAGACAGGAGCAGCCTTGCCTATGCCTGTGCTGTGCGGTGCTGCCTTTGCTGCTACGGGAGGGGAGGGGAAGGCAAAGCAAACAAGGACCTCACGGAAGGAGTTTGCCTTGCCACTTGCACAAGAAGACAAGAAAGCAGGATTTTCCCTTCTCTCCAGCTACTGTTCTTCTCTGCTGTGTCCATCTTCCTGCCTAGCATGGATTAGGGTAGACAGATATTACTGCCTTGCAACATCCATGCAGTGAGACTGAAGAGAGGAAGGTGGAGCAAATGAAAAGTGAAGGCTAAGGTCAAACCATGAGCTGGGGATGAGGCCCGGGTGTCCTGATTCCCCTTCCTGGGCACACAGGACCAGCACAGGAGGACAACCCTGCCCAGACAATGAGACAGTAGGGGTCACATCCAGCCTGTGTCAGCAGACACAGTGAAGCAGGAGCGTAAGGTCCAACAAGCTGCACACCCTCTCCTCCCTTTGTGCGGGTCTCCATTTACAACCAGCTGGTGGCTTGGGCTTCCCTGGATGTGCAGATCAGCTCTGCTGGGGATGGACGACCCTCGCTGTCCCTCTCACTTGCTTTTGTTCTCTGCTGCTGAGTTAATGGACTCATCTGAGGAGCGGCCAAACCGGGAGCCATCAGTGCAGATATCCCCGAGCTGAGCAATCTGTCCCGAGCAGTGATTTCAATTAAAGGGTCATTAGCGTGAAATCTTATCCAGCCCAGCTCCCATTTGCCAGCAGGAGGTCCTTCTCCTCCCCATCCCAAGCCCTGCTCTGTGGTTAGAGCAAACTGCTCCTGCTGAAGCCCTCCAGTTTTGCTAAAACACAGCAGCTGCTGCTAATAAACAAACATATTGATCATAGAGATATGGGCTGTCAGGGACTTAATTCATGAATGAAATGTGCTTAAGAGTGCCCGGTAGGCAAAAGCTCTGCTTAAAGAGCTCATAGCCAAGATGGTGCTTGGAGGTAGGAACCAAGAAGCCTGGCGGCTGCTCAGCACTAGATATCACAGTCTGGGTCTGGTGCAAGGATCTGGGGATGAAATTTATTCATGGAACACAGAAGCAGAGCAAATTTCCCCTTTATTATTGTAGGCCATCGCTAACAGGAATGTGGTGCAATGAACGGCTCTGTGCTTCACTCCTGCTGTGGCATTTAGCCAGAGGCTCCTGGTGCTGCTCCATCATGTGGGGATTATCTGGGCAACCCAAAAATTTGGACCTAATTTAAGGAGAAAACAGACAAATACTCCCCACAAAAAACAATCCCTCAAGTCCTCCAGGGGTCTGAGGCTCGCAGGACTCGTGCCTGCCTGCTGGAGTTCGTGATACCCATTGGAGGGGTCAGGGATGAGCTGGCGTAGCACTGTTCAGAAACTGCATCAGTGCCGAGGAAGTGAGAGCATCACAGCCCCTGGTTCCCAACATTTCTATTCTCCTGACAGCCAGCAGGTTTTCCTGGTTTTGGATCAAATTTTCCGTCCACAGACAGACAGTAAAACTATCCCTGCACTTAAGGATGAGGCTGCTTATATTGCTGCCATACTAATACCTGCCATTGTTTCTAAATCTTCATCATCGTGCAGAGTTGTATCTAAACAAGGTACAATCAGCTGGCAAATGGATCCCGCACAGCCAGGGACTGTAATTACAACAGAAGTATATTTGAATATAGCCTTTATAGGTGCAATAAATTACCCTGCAATACGCAGGGGTATAGGTTGATCTGTAACAGGTTTCCATACTTTTGCTATTGGCCATGCTGAAATCAGTTGTTAAAATAGGCCTTAGTATTTATGGTCCTGGGGTGTGGAGGCCTTGCTGAGAGTTTGATGAATGAACTTTCAAGGACAGGAATAGTTGTCAGTCTGAAATATTTATCAGTCTGAAATCTCCCTGCGATTCATACCATGGTTCTGATACCTCCATTTTTTCTCCCTGTCCTCCAGGTTTGCAACGGAGCTTCCCTGGGCAGAAGGAGGGTCTCTGGGTCTCTGCTGTGGGGCTGCGGTGGGCAGGACTGCATCTCTGCCCCCTCTCCCCCTGCCTTGCCTCATCTAGCAAGGCTAGGATGGAGGGGGTTGGCGTGACCCTGGAGGATCCTTCCTACGGCTTGAGGATCAGTTCTCGGCAGGCTGAGCAGCCAGGGGAGGGCAGAGAAGAGAGAGCTGCCTGCTGCTTTGCTTGCAGGGCTACCAGGATAGAAAAACCACCCCAGGCTTTCTGCCTTTGTGCAAAACACCTCTGCGGGGAGACCTGCGGATTCTTCTGAAATCAATGATGTTTGCACTCTTTGCAGAGGGAAGGAAGATGGGGTGTGTGTTTATGGGCGCTCAGAGGTTGTAGCAGCCCTGTGGCAGAAGGCTGCAGGGGAGGCAGGGGCCATGGGGACACAGCATTTGACCTCTCTTCACTGCCCGGCGGCCAGCAAACCCTGCTCCAGTGATGTTATCGTCAGCGACCGCTGTTTGAACCGGCTGTGGTACCCTGCACTAGCCAGCCTGCTGTGCTGCTGGCTCCTGGGCTGCTTCTGCTGCCCTCTGGCCTGGGGGCCGTGTTTCAGGGCTTGCCAAAGAGATTCATGCTCTGCACACAGCCACAGCAGGAGATGGAGGCCTGTGTCTGAACGGACTGCATGCCTCTCCCAGCGTGTGTCCGGATGCTACTGTTGTAATACCTTTGCTGTGGGCCTCCCGCATCCCTCTGGCTGAGGAGAAGCTAAGGGAACTCAAGACGAGACGGGTAAGATGGGCTCTCCATCATGCTGTGTCTCATTTCTCCCCGATCAATAGCACAACCCTATTTGCTTCCCAACCTCCAGTTCCCCCCTTGGTTCCTGGTGTCACCAGTATGCCTGGGACTACCAGCCCCCTCCTACGAGGAAGGCAGCCTGGACACGTTGCTCCCCATTGCTATGGGAGAGGAGGGGCTGTATGGTTTTACAAGAGCACAGATGAACTTTCCTCTTCTCTTTGCAAACCCAACCTAGTGGAATGTGTTTCATTTCTGGCCCATCTTTCTGCGCTGCATTTATGAGTCTGTTGTGTTTTGCGACTAAAGCATAGTTTGAAGACCACAGGTAGTGCTTGAGGCCACCGCAGCGCTGCGTCCCACTGCAGCCCTGTTAGCAGGTCCATGGATGAGGGCAATAGGGTCTGATGAGCAGGAGAAATGCTGGGTTTCATAGGGATCTGCTGCTTGAGAAAAGACAGAGGGACGTGACTTCAGGCATCTTTTCAGAGCCTGATCTCACTAGCTGGAGGTTTCTAGACTCCTCAGGTCTCCAAGACACCCAGAGCCTGCAAGTTAATAAACGTCTAGATGTTATCTCCTGAGAGAGGGGATGAAAACTCCCAGCGATTCACCTGCAGCAAATGCCAGCAAAGCACATTTGCTTGAGGTTTCTTGAAGCTACCACTGAAAGGTCAGGTCTCTCAGTGAGATGAAAAGCTCTCTTCTCCCTTCTAGCTGTTCCATCAATACTTATTTTTCCTCTCCATTTACTTTTACCTTCCTGTTCAGAGAAACATACATAAAGAGGGGGGAAAAACACTGCTTTCCATGAAGTAGCTAAGCACCTTCTACTACCAGAGCTCAGGCCAAAGACCCCAGTACACCCTGGGGGCAACAGCAGAGACCAGGAGTCCCCAGTGATGGTCAGGGCAGTGCAAAGACGGGTGTGAAGCTGAGGTGCAGAGGGGACACCTGACCTTCTCCTGCCAGAATGAAGGCACGGTACTTGTTCTCCATGTGCTCCCTTCATCCTGGCTGGCTGCAGGGTCCTTTCCAATACCTAGGGCAGGAAGAAGCGCAGATGCTGTGCGCAGGGAGAGAGGAAGATGGGGACAATGGGGACCCTATGTGTATCTTGCCACCTGTGGTTGTATGACAGCCATCGCTTTAGGCCTCACAGATAGGCAGCAAGTGCGAACAAGGATCCAGTTTTACCCTTGCAATAATTTCTCTGAAGATAGTGACCGCTGTTGTAGCTTCTACCACCTCCTTGGAAGAAGTCTTCAAGGGGTTGCTTACAGCCCTGCTGGGAGGAAAGCAAATGGCTCTCCAGTTCTTTGGACATCTGCCGTGGAGGCCACCTTTCTGGGTTGGATGGCTCCTTCTTCCAGGCAGCCAGTGCTCTTCAAGTCTGGGAAGGAGACCTCACCATCTGGCATGGGAGCAGGAGCTCCGTGCAGAGAACTGGAGTCCTCTCTTGCTCATCTAGTTAATGGCTCTCTGCTGAGTTAATCATGCAATATCATTGAGGGATAATATTCCTTAACACACCGCTGGACCCTTTGGTGATGATTACCACAGCTGCACAGCCCACCTTTCTTCCACTTGCTGCTTCCATCCCTCCTTTCTCCCCCATCTCTGTCTTGTTACTCTCTCTCATGGTCATTATGGCCTTCATCCAACAAAGCACTTAACCAGGTGTTCACTAAACAAGTAACCTGGCCCTCTCTGTGCAGCGAATCTGGAAGCCTGACGCAGGAGGCATCTGGCCACCTTTGCCCTCTGGACACCTGGGGCTTTCATGGTGTGGAGAAGCTGTCAGGCTGTGGGTAGAGGAGCTTGGAAAGCCTTCGGATGGCTCTCCTGACCTGCTGGCTATGATCCGCAGTCCTGACATCTGCTTGTGTGTAAAAAAGAAAATAAATCACCAAGAATTTCCTCCCTGGGCTTGGAGAACAGGAGCAGCACTGGCCCTGGGACAGGGCTGGGCCATCCAAGCTAGTGCTGCACAACAGGCAGAGAAAGGCTGAGCTTTTTGGAGCTCTGTGTAGGAGGAAGAGGTGGATGTGAAGGGTGCTGCCCGGCCACAGAGGGCAGCTGGAGAACCCTGGGAAGGAGTCCAGGCAATGGACCCAACAGCTTCTGCTCCACTTCATTAACTATCCTGTGTGCTTTTTGTAGGCGCGTTACTTATTTTGCATAGACTTCTCACCCGTCACCCAGAATACACCATTTCTGCATAACTTCCAAGTCAGGACAAGTGTCCAGACCCACTCTATTAGAAAAGGCAGGACGTTATTTTTGCTGCCACAGGAAAGAGGAGTGTCTCAGGATGACTGAGGCATCTACCAAAGAGGTAAAAATGTTTCCCATGTCACCAGGACCAGACCCTCTGCTTCTCACCCCAGAAGAGCGAGACTCAAGGTTAGCTTCTCATGCTGGTGCACTGTCTCTGATTCTCAGCTCCATAACAAGCCATGGATAAGACAGTGGGGCTTACATTTCAGGACTTAAATATTCAATTAATCAATGGAATATTCCATTAGTGTAATAATCACTTGGCATCGCCTGATCTATAGGTACATCTCAGCTGGGCCTCGCAAATTGATTTCTGATGAAGTTCTAATTGACTGCACAGGCAGAAGAGGACCTGTCTGAGCATGTTGAAGCAGGGCTCGCTGAGGCTCTGGCAGCACCACCTCCCCCCAAGGAAGAGGAAGGAGGAGGGGGAGGTGTGATTTATGCCCCATTTATCACGACAGCCTCTACCCTATCCCGTTTTATTGGTCCCAAGTGAGGCATGAGAGCTTACAGCTTTAATGCGGAAATTTGCAGGCAGCCGGAGACCCCCGTAAGCTGCTGACAGCTGCTTGTCACTTATGCAGTAGGTGCCGGGGGTACCCTAAATCCTGAACCTTCTAACACGGGATGCAGCTGTGGCGTGAGTCGCGTGGGGAGGGCTCAGGTTTCCCTTGGCACGTGTGTATTCACTGGCTGGGGTCTGCCACCCCTCTCTGTACAGCCAGAGCAGAAAGGCTGCAGGGGTTTCTTCCCTGCTGATGTGGCTCAGAGCATATGGGGATGGATGTGGGTGGAGGGAGGCAGTGGGTGACCTTTGTGCGTCCTTCTTTCTTGGCGGACCTGCAGCCCCGTATCCTCAGTGCTGTCCTTTCTGAGCCTGGTGGTGGTCCCTGAAGGGCGATAGCACTGCAAGGACCATCTGTATTGCAAAAGGGTTGGGCTTCGTCATGCAAGGCTGGGGGCATCTTAAGCTGCCACACCAAAGGCATCCTCCAAAGTCTCTGACATGGCATTGCCATAAAGACTTAGTCGAATCATGCCCACCTTCGCAGCCTGGCTGCAAACTTACCTTGCTGGGGTCATTGTTAGTGGGAGAGCTTATGGTCATGGCAAGCCCTAGAAGTGCATGATGCGTTTGCAGAGACAGCCACACAGACATCTCCGTCTCCTGCTGGGATGGGATTGCCTGCCTAGTGGCATGTGTTGCACCAGAGGAAAGTTTGTCACCTCGAAACCACTCCTGGCTGCCACAGTCACAACCAGAGATGTGCAGAGAGAGCACATCAGGCACATGAATGTCCCAGCACGAGCTGCTGTGATGGTGAGGACTGGCACTGTGATGGTGCGGGCTTGGGGTGCAACACCAGCCCTTCTAACAACCCCTGTTTTGCTGCCCAGACCCTCGCGTGGGACCTGTGGTCTCCTGCATTCATTCTCCTGAGGGAGCTGCCTTTTAGGTTTAGGGGTTTCCAGCTTCGAACATCAGTGGTGGGAAGGGGACCTGATGCTTGTCCCCGAAGCATGGGCTGACTCTGCTTCCCTCCTGCCTGCGTGAGGACTTGGGTGACTGAGCCAGGCAGGGAGAAGGTGAAGGATAGTGATTTCAGGAAAACTGAAAACAACATCATCAACAAAACCAATCAAAGTGTGTGTGGCTGGCTGCTGAATTTTAAGAGAAATAGCTGCATTTTTCAAACATACAGAAGTGACTGTATCTTCCTCTCCATTCTCTACCTGCATTAACTTAAGAGACAGCCAGGTGCTTAAAGGTTACTTTGCAGGCAATGACTGTTCTGTAAAGGGCTACTCATCTCTAACAGAGATAGGTTTTCTTTCATTGAACATCAGGCAGAGTGGCTGAAACCTGATAAAAAATCCAGAGCGATAGCTTTTTTCCCCCCTTTTCCAATGAGGAATAATAACCATCAAAATAAAAAGGCAATTTCCTCGCTGTATGCACTCCTTTAAGCAACAACTTTGTGTGGCAGGGAATGCAGCTTAGGTAAATGCCCGATTAGAAAGATTTTGTAGGAAGACCTTTGAATCACCACGTCCAAACCTCTCTCCCCACCACCACCATTTCCATCACCATTATTTCTGGCCTTGCCTACTGATGGTACAGGAAGGAGCCTTAAGTGGTTGACACCCCATGTGTGGAGTTTAGGTGACAAAATTATCCCCGGCACCATTAGGGCTGGGTGGACAACAGCAGTGTGGTTAGGAGAGGTGGCCTTCCTCCAGACCCTGGGAGTCCCTCAGGTGGTGGCTCCTTCCTCTCAATAAGGAAAGGTGCTCTGAGATTTATGCAGGTTTTCTGACTGCAAAAAATTGTAATAGAGCCTCTTCTCCATGGGGAAGACTATTTTCCCTCACACTAAACCTAGGACGATGGGTTGGGAATCAAAGCCTTTTTGTGGTTGTAGCTGCTGGTTGCTTCAGAGCAGTCTTGACTGATGAGGTTTGACTGATTTCTAGTTTGTTTGTTTTTGCTGTTTTTTAAATGAGTGTTTTTAATTACTTGGTGAGCAGAGCCAGAAATATAACCCGTGCTGGAAATCCAGCCGAGAGGAGCAAGGCTGCAAATGGGGGAGAGCCTGGGGAAGTGAAACCATGCCTCCGATGTGGGGGAACCTTTCCAGCAGCTTCCCCACACACCGTCTCCACCTGAGATCCTCACAGGAGACCTCTTCCTCACCCAGCTTGGGCAGCTGGCAGAGACATCCCCTCCCAGTGGCCCACACGCTCCCCTTGGGAGACATCGAAGCCTTCCATCCTTGTAGAAAGAAACCCCTCTGGAGCTGCCCCCGGATTCCCCTCCTCTCTGCTTGATCCTAAACACAGGATGTTATTTGGTGGCCATCCAGCTTGTTAATGGGCTCGTTAGACTCACATGGTATGTTTAGGCTGTCCCTTCAGGGATGTACTTTGGCTGCCCTCACAACTAGATTTGTTGTCCGTACATGGAGCAAACCACAGGCGTGGCTTGGGCACGGCTAAGGCACAGCCCCTGAGAGCTGAGCATCCTCAGGTAACCTCAACCTGTTCCTGGTACCTGTGGTGACTGAAGGATGAAGATGCAACGCACACTAAGAGAAATCCTCTCAAACCCTCCAGGACGGGATTTGGCCGTACCCATGAGCGTCTGGTGCTTATATCCACTGTAGAATGAGAAGACTGAGCTGTCAGACCTATTTTTATCAGCAAGAAGAAAATAAAAATCTGCATTTTTTTAATTTTTTTTTTTTTCAAGAGTGACATTCGTTTGTCCCTCTCCTTTTTTTGCAAGCTGCATGACATATGGGGCAACCATGCTGCCTGTGCTGAGAAAGCAAATCCAGTCCTCCGTGTGTCGCAGATTCACACACAAATATGGAGGCTATTGAGCAGAAGTTACTAAGTGTCGTTATTAATACAAGGAAATGTGACGGAAGGGGATTTATTTTTATGACAGCCTTGCACATATGCTCCCATCGTGGCAGGGTGAAAGGCGAAAAGGGTATTGCCCACAGCTAAGCTGTGGACCAAGATGCTGAGATCGAGATAACCAGCCCCCATGGAGCTGTGGCTGATGCGGTGCCAGGCTGGTTGGGTGCCAGGTCTGTGCGAAGGGCCTGGTGAAGCCAGCTTGGCTTTTTCCAGGGCACCTGGCTGTCATGGGGAGAGCTGGGAGCAGAAACACCACCAGGAAGGCAAGGGCTGGTGCTGGGGTTTCCATCTCCTCCACCAAAAAAAGAAAGAAAGAAAAGCCGCTTCAGGAAAACCTCTAAATATCTGATTCAGAGAGAAATGAGCAATGGAAACAACTGTTTCATGTAAGCACTGTAGATCATTTAATCCTTCCCCCAGGCAGGATTGTCCCTTTCCTGTGGTCTCACACACATGCTGCTGCCCTGGCTAAGTTTGGCTAGGCTGCCTTCATCCCGCCAGTACCAGAAGTGTTCTCAGCCCAGCTCCTGCCCTTTGCCCTGGCTCATGCTGGGGCTCCCTCCAGCCTCATCTCATTGAGATGCTCTCCTTGCCAGGTCCCAGCCCAGCTTTGGCCATGGGTGAGGACCATGCCTGGAGATAATGTTTCTCATCAGCATGATTTTGGCTTTCCTCCCTCTGCGGCTCCCCCAGTCCCTCCAGCAGCCCCAGCTTGCTCTTCCAGCCTGACCGTAGGACAGGAGCAGGGATGAACTCAGACCCACCACGGGCCATTGTCCACTGGTGTCCCTCCACATCCATGCATCCATGCAGGGCATCCCTTTCCTTCCCTCCCTCCTTCCTAGGGGTCAAGTTTCAACCTTTCTAAGAAAAACACACTCCCCCTCCATGTTCTTCACTGTTTTCTGTGCAATGAAATACAGTTTCTCTCCTAAACAAAGCTACAGGCAGTTTATTAGCCTACCTAATTAACCCATAATCAGCATTTCGTTCTCCTCTAATGACAGGCTGCTCACACCCTTGGTTCACAGAGCGCAGCCGTGCTATAGCACATGTATTTATAAAGGGGACAAAACCCAAGTGTGCAACACGCCATGAACTCTGTTTGCAGGGATAATGTCAGTTCGTTCAGGCACGTGGTGTGACCAGGGGCTCAGGGGACTCCAAGGGGTGACAGTGAGCTCTGGAGCCCATCACCTTCTGAGCACAGGTTTGGTGGCAGCTCAGGTCACTAATAGCTGGCTGTCGCTGCTGGTCAATGGTGGTTTAAGAAGCAGGGAGGCTGGAGGAGAAGCAGACCCACTAAGTCTTGTAACCTATGTCTCTGCCTAAGCAGAACTATTCACAAGGGTGTCATTTACTCCTGTTTCCAGTTGAGTTTTCCTGTCCCTCCAGAAATCCATACCAGATCTGCTGAAAACAAAATATTATGGAGAAAGCACCTGTGCTTTTTAGTTTATGCATTTTTCCTCTGCTTACACACCAGGTACCACCTTCCCCAGTGCCTGCCTCCTGCCCTTCCAGATCTTTGTGGATGGATGTTCAGTTCTCTGCTCTAGCCAAGCAAAATGGATTCAGCTTTCTTAACATTCCCTTGTAAATCAGATTTCTGATTATTGCCACTGCCCTCTGAACTCCCTCCCATCCGTCACTCTATTCCTGGTACTGCGGTACGCCGACCATGAAGAGACAATGTTTGAAAACATCCTCAACCCGGGTGGCGATCTAACGAGACAGCGTATAAAAATATCGTTACATGGTGAGCTGAAGGCATTGTGCAGCCCTGTAATCATTTTCAAGATGGTAAAATCATTCTGCAAGGACAGCCTGTCTCCACTCTGATAAAATCAGGGCCAGAAAGGCAGCCCAGCTTGGAGGAACAAATTGCAGAGTTGGGTTTTTTTCTTCTTTTTTTTTTTCGCCCCAAGGATTTATTTTTAAATAAGGGAGCTGTCATAAAGTGGGACAGATGTTGAGAAGATCAGGTACAAGTGAAACCAAACTGGTAGTACTTCTACCAAGCAGAAAGTGGACAGTTTGTCCTCTGCTCTCCAAAGCCCTTCGCCTCCCTGGCTCTTCCCCGCTGTCCCTGCAGTGCTCCGATGCACCGTCCCAGGTGTCCCCAGCCATCCCAGGCTGGCAGCGCATCTCTGAGCCTTTTCAGACCCACAGCTGAAACCACTCTCTGCTTCATCTCCTGGAGCAGCTGGTCTTGGTCCTTCCCACGTCTCTCTTGCTTTGCTGTGAAGCTGCTTTTGTGTTTCTAGTCTGCTCTCCCTCTCCTTATCTGCAAGACCCACTGTGGGTAGAGGGAGATGAAGAAAATGAATTGGGCCAAGAAGATGCCGAAAGAACCAGGCGAGAAGGCTACAATTTTTTAGAGGTGGGTCTTTCTTGGTGTTCACCAGTTTTCCCATCACTGGGGTGATTCAAGGCTCCACAAAGCAACCCCCAGTGTCCTCCCACCTTCCAACCCCACCAGCACCATGGGCTTTTCTTCTCTTCTGCCCCAGTATCTTCCTTCCCTTTTTCATTGCCTTCTCGCATGCTGGGAAAAGATGAATTTAATTACAGGCTAATGAAATGCATAATGCATTTCTTGAAACACTGCAATCTGAGTTAAAAGAGGGTACTTTTTAAAGTAAAAGTAAAACCTCTGTAAAAGGTTTACAGAGCCACTTGGCGTTGCCTTTTTTTTTCTTCTTCTTCTCTCTCTGTCTTTTCCCTTGTCTGGTAAACATGTATTGCGTAAGTCCTCGGCATGTTCATGGGATGCTCAGAACATTGTCCTCACTTGCCATTGTTCGGGTTAATTTATGCTGGGTTAGACCTCACCCTTTGGAAAGAGTCCAGAGTCCTGGTGTAAATCTTTCTGATTTATGTCTCCCCTCAAAAAAAAAAAAAAAAAAAAAAAAAAGGAGGGAGTCCCAAAGAGAGGAGGATTCAGGACAATTTGCACCCATCGCTTGCTCCTGGCAGGGAAGGCTGTGATGATTTGGGGCTGGTAAGCAAGACCTTTCAACTGTTTGTAGAAAGAAGGAAAATTAAATCGCATGGCCTGTTTGTGAGAGGAAATTGCCCAGAATAGCTCTGACAGAATAAGCTATTCCACAATAGCTCCCCATGCGGACACTCGAGCCACTTTGTTCCAGGCTAATTAGTGTGCTTCCAAGCGGAGTAATTATTCTGGAAGGGAAATCTCTCTTCTTCCACAAAAAGTGTCTACATGGAAGTAGGTATTTGGGAACGGCACAAGCGGGCCATCTGAAACCGCTGCTGCTGCACTGACCAGCATCCCCTTGTTGAGACATCTTGAGCTTGGAGAAGTCACAGCATCACAGAGGAGAGATGGGGAAGGAGACAGCAGCGTGGCTGTATCTGGCTGGTTACCCAGGTGAGGTGGGCTCAGGTGGACTCCCCCAGCGCATGCTTATAGGCCTCAGAAGAGGCGGGGATTCAGAAATTAGAAAAGATTGCACCAATCCTGTTATTTCATGTCCTTTTTTTTATTCCACTGTTTTATGATCACGCTATTAAATGTTTGCACTAAGAGATTTTTTCCTTCTTTCAGAATGTCTCACTTTTTTTCTAAAAGCATTTTTTTTTTCTCACCTACTTTGCTACTGACTCACTGGAGAGCCTAGATTTAGTCTAAATGTTTCTCAGGAGACTGCCGGTGTCTCACGTGGCTTGTTCCCCATAATTTGCAGAGAAGTTCTTTTTATGAAAGGTGAGGACTTCTGTGAGGAGGCAGCTGTGCCTGAAGGGGTGACCGTTTAGCTAGGCTTGGTGTCGAAGCATTGGACTGGCTTGGAGTTCCTGGAGATGGTTCTGACCTTCTTGCTGCTGGCACCAGGCTCAGTGGAGGTTGACTCTGCTTACACCAGGGAACGTGTCTCCCAGTAGCAACCAGTGCGAGGACCTATGTCTCCTCCACCATGTCTCATGGAGCAACTGTACTTGGCACTTGTCTAGTTGCTCTTTAAGTTGGTCCTGGCAAAATATTGGTGCTGAGGAGACAGGAGAAATAACAGAGAAGATCCTAGGGTCCATGTCCATTCAATCCAGGATCCTGGAGGTGTTTTATAATCTGCTTATATTCAGGGCTTGATAGGTATGGCCCAGCCTAGGGCAACCTCTCAGCTTCAGTCTGCTCTTAGAAGCTCTCAAGAGTATCTGAGTCTCAGCCCAATCTCTTGGTCTTGGCACATTATTTTGGAGAAGGGAGGAAAGATCCTATGCTGCTTTTCTGGCATTTACAGCCCTTTACTGCTTGGTTACTCTTCCCTCAAGGCTTAGCCCTGAGCATGGGGTGATCTGGTATTTGGAGGGGCAGAAAGAGGGGCTGGGAGGGCTGGATGACCCACACGGGATCCCTTCCTCCTGGAAAAAGTTCAAAACAACTTCATAAGCATTTAAGTGTCAGTCAGAGAGATTCTCCATGGCCATAAACCCTGGCATGGTCTATAATTACACATGATCTGCCCACTCTGGAAAATTGATACTTGATTGTCCACTGGGCCCTGCGTCCCTGTCAAAATGCAGGTCAGCCATTCCCTGCAGGACAGAGCATTAAAAGAAAATGGATGGGAACATTTTTTTCATTAATGATAGCTTGTCTCTCCTTAACTCAGACTCCATGGGGTCCCAGAGGGACTCTGGTGGCAAGCGGTGGGAAATACAGTGGGTTCCTCGAGTGTCTGGGTGGGATGTGCCCCTGTTTGAAAGCCTTTGGGGTGGACTTAGAAGCCACTGAGGAGCTCAGATGTGCCCAGGGGGGGCACAGTTCTCAGTGGTGTTGAGTCCTGCTGCGGGTGTCCAGGGCTGAGAAAGTGTTGGAAGAAGGATGGAGACAATGTGGATGGACAAGGGGAAGTGCCAGCATTTGGGCTGGCAAGCTCAGGAGAAGAAACTAACACTACAGAGAACTAGTTGTGTCCTTACTAAATCTGCCGGTTCCTCTAACCTAGCATGGTTTCTGCAGACCCCAGACCCCAGTTCTGGGGTCCCTCCTCCACTTTGTCTCTTCCTCTCTTCAGCCAGAAAAGGAGACAAAACTGGGGAAAGCACAGGAGCTTTTGTGCCTGAAAGAATTAGCAGAGGAGGCTGGCAAGGGTTAGGGGCTGATGCAGTTCATCCATAGCAGAGCTGGCCTTTGTGACCCGCAAGGTCCCTTCCAGAGCCACATCTCTATATGGGCTGAGCAGGGCAAGTCCCAGAGCTGCTGCAAGGGGAGGGAGTGGGTCCCATGGAAAGGCAGCCCACCTTTGCCAGGAGGTAGCAAAGGAGCTGGGGGTGTCTCCTGCTCCCAGCCTAGCCCTGGCCCTGCCACGCTGGCCCCAGAGAGGCAGAAGAGACTGTGTGGGGTAGGGGCTGGCAGCAAGGGGGGAGTCTCAGTTTCCCTCCAGCGAGGGGGAGAGAAAAAGCAATTACTGTCAGTGAACAGTAGGCTGACACCTCGTCAGTGCCTGCAGTGACTGATATCTCCTTCTTCTGAGAGATTAATTATCTGAAAATAGCTGTACACCAGGAACTACAAGATCTTGTCTTTGCAGAGGAGTCCTCTCCCTCTCCCCTCCCAGCAGCATGCTGGAGTGGGGACCCCTTGGCAGGTGATTAGGGGACCCCTTTGTGGTGCTCCAAACTCCCCAGCTACCAGCCTGGTGTTTTCTGCAGGCACCAAGCCCAGCCAGACCCCAAAAGCAGTCCCCAAAGGGGCAGCACAGGGAACAGCATGGTTGGGGCAAGGTGGTGGTGACAGCTAGGAGAGCTAAGGGGCAGACATTTGGTTTAGAGGGGCTGGGAGGCTGTGCAGCCTCTCAAGCTGCACCTTCTTGTGGTTGCATCAGTTTATAAGCTCCATCTTGGGGGTCCCACCCCGCTGTGGCAGGAGTGGGGCACCCCACAGCTGCCTCTCCATCTCCTGCCAGGGCCTCGCTGAAGCACTGGCTCCTTGGGAAGCCCATGTCTAGCAGTTAATCTCCCAGACATCTTCCATGTCTGTATCTTCCTTCTGAGCTGACCCCTTCACTCCATCTAAGATTTTTCTCCTCCTGAATTATATTTCATCTGTCGAGGCTGGAGAGATGAGGTGTGTGGAAATTTTGCAGATCTACCCGATTTCTGCTGCTTTATCCAAGCTTCACCCGCTTCAAAGGGTGTAAATGCAAATATTGACAAGTTCAATAAAAAGACCCATCTAGCAGGTAAATGGCTAAACAGGCTGTCTAATGAGGGGGTGCAGGGGAGGTCTTTGATGATAAAATCGGCATTTTTCACCAATTTCTACATGCTGGCCTCTTGCCTAGACCCTAAATAATCCTGAAAAATGGGCACATGGAGCTGTTGTCCTGCCTCAGCCCTTCCCAGCAGCTGCTCCTACCCCACGTGGGGAAGGTGGCTTTCTCCTTGGCGTCCAAAAGCCAAAATCCCCCGTGTTGACTGAGCTCAGCGCTTTCCACAGGGCAGCAGCAAAGTGATGACATCCCAGGTCACCCGACTCCCGCATCACTTGGCTGCGTGGCCCTGCCTGCTGCCATCCCCTGCTCCCTGGTACCTGATATCCTAACTCAGCCCTTGCTTAACGACATTTGCAAAGATTTCCACTGGTGGAGCAGGATGCCGGCTGCGATCTCCACTGTGCTCCCAGCCCACAGATGTGCTCCCCTTGTCCCGGATCGATCTCCACGTTGGAACTGGTGCTGTTTGATCTGCTCATTGCGATGCAGTGGAGGGAAGCAAGTCCAGGGAATGGGCCTCCTTGGAATTAAACCACCTCTCTAACGCGATTACAAATGGCTGTTAACCCTCGTATCAACATGAAGGAGTGCTATCTAGGGGCGTTGGTGGGGAGCAAGACATAAAAGTTCCTCCTTGCTCTGTGCTAAATGAAAAGGAGGGGTACTCTGTTAGTAGGAATAATTAGGCTTCCCCAGCTCCCTCACAGGGGGTTAGAAGAGTTATTTTATGTTTGCAAAGTGCTTTGGAAAAAGGAAACATCCTAGAAATGCTGCAGGTACCAGCACTATTGCTCCCAGTGCTGCTCTCACTCAGGTGAGAGGATTGCAGCTATGGGACATCTTCCACCCAACGATGCCACAGCATGTCACTTGTGCTGGGCATGTGCAGAAGGTGCAAATATTATCATGCCATTTTAGCAAATGGAGAAAGAGGGGTACAGAGCACAGGGGAGCTGTTGAATGTCCCTCACAGAGCTGGGATTAGGAGGGAAGAGTCCTATTCTGCATGCTGTTGTGATCTCCACTTAGGGGATACTTGGACTTGAAGACTTTGGTGTTTAGGAAGCATGTACTGACTGACAATGCTGCTATAGAGGCATGATGTTCTTTCTGGAAATCAAGACTCGAGTTTTTCACAATACCCCGTGTGTGGGAGCAGGGTAGCTAAAATATTGTCTGGACTATTGCCTTTTCAGCCTGAAGGACCCAGGAGACATCCAAGTGCTCAGCTCTGGCTATGTGCCTCTCCCTCAAATCAGGCCAAACCTCAAGCTCACCCACCTCCTCCTCCAGCATCCCCCTAATCCTTAGTAGGAACCGGAGATGTGCTGGGTGGCAGGACTGTTTCACCCTAACCGTGTCCCTGTTCTGGACCAGAGGACCCTGGAGCTACAACTTTGTTGGAGCCACCACCTCCGCTCCATGTGCTACTCGGTGCCAGGAGGGATGGCTGCCTGGATGCCAAGCTGGACATCACACAGAGCTCTGATGAAATCTAATTTTCCCCCAACCTCCCCATTTTGTCTTCATAGCATAAATATCAAGCAGGCTGTACAGTAAAGAAGAAAGCTATACCAGAACAAGCTTGGCTTGGTTCCCACTGTCAGTTTGGTTCCTTCCATCAACAATCAACCAGGACAGGAGCATCTGCTTCACTCAGAAGGGCTCACAAGCATCATCTGTGCACCCCAACATGGCATCCATGAGCCTTTCCCCCCAAAACTGTTATCAATGCATAATTCAAGCCAGACGGTGTCTGCAAAACCCCTTCTACCCATAATTTCTACAAACCCCACTATATCCTTGCGAGTAAGAGGCAGAGGCAGCTGCTGTCTCCTGAGCTGAAGTGGGGATACACGTGATGCCCAGGGAGGTCTCCAAGGAAGATGAGCAGAGGGATGGGCCAGGGAGGGCAGGGACAGCAGAGGCACAGGACCTTTGTGGAGCACAGACAGTAACAGCCTTGTCCATGCTTCTCCTTTCTTCCCACTGACAGCTTGACAACCTAACAGGAAAAATGAAGTCAGTGAAGGGAGAAATGCTATCAGAAGCCCCGTGCTAAGAGGGCAGACAGGCCAGATTGGAGGAAAATGAGAAGCTGTCCGGACTAATGCAATCATTTATCACATAATCTTGCTCAGCAGTTGGGCGGGGAGCCTGGCAGTGCCTGGCACTCAGAGGAGGCTCTCTTGGCCCCTGGTACCCTGCTCCAGTTGCTGAGGGTTGTTTCTCCTGGATTCTGCAGGGTTTGAGGTTTCCCTTTCACCACCTTGTGCTTGTGGTACCTGCCTCATTTGTGCTCTCACCGTTGCCCCCTGCATGCTTCCCTCCTCCCCAGAGCCGGGCTGGGGCTTATGCTGCTTGGCTGCAGACCCTTTTTCAGAAAAGATGGCACCTTGTCAGGTCATTGCTTGTGCTGAGACATTTCATCACTGGGCCGTTTTGGCTCCACGCTGTGTTAGCCACTCGCCTGGAACCTGGATTTACTGCTTCCTCATCCCCGGCCATAAAAAGAGGCATTGCTGAAACACCACTGCAAAAAGGGGTCAGCATGAAAGCGTTACCAAAAGGAAGCAGCAAGGGAATTTCACTCCCTGCTCATGTTGCATCTTAAGGTTTGCTCTGTGTTTGGGCCATATGTGATCCGCACCCCAAGGGAATGGCCGGACATCAAAGGGTGGCTTCTGATGAGGATGAGCTCATTTGCCCCTGCTCGACCCTTCCTGCAAGGCAGGGGGGTGGGAGCTCTGTGACCACCCGGCAGCTCTTCCCCAGCTAGGGCTGTGAGTGTCTGGGGCAGGGACCCCCACTGGCTGCAGCTGCTCTTGGCTCCGTCAGGATCCGCTCTTCCTCCTCTTTGAGCCTGTATATCGGAGGGACACCTATGCTTCTCTTTAGACCCATGAATCCCCCCGTGCTGCTAGGATGGCACTCAGCACCATTCAGCACAGCAGCATCTCACGCCAGGGATGGGTTATCAAAAAAGTTTTCATACGGAGTTTCAGTGCCAGGCTGTGGGACCTGGATGCCCACTGAGCCACCTCTGCGGAACTTGTCTCTGCAGCCGATGTGCATGGGCTTGGTGATTAACATCATCTTCTGGATCTCCAGGAAAATGGTGATGTGCCAAATGGTATAGCTAATTTGTACCGGCACTGTCACAGATGAGCAGTTAGCTGTGTAATAATTGCTAGAGCTGGCCACAGGACCGGAAAGTTGGCTTCATCACCTCTTCAGATTTTGTTGTTTGCTTCTTTTCTGAAGAAAACCAAGCCTTCAGGCACTGAGAGATGTGGGCTGGGCTGGGCTGGTGTGCAGGGCACTGGCTCAGGGCTGGGGAGCACGGATTTGAATCCTCTCTCCGCTTGAATTCTTTTCCCTCCTGGATGCTTCAGCTTCCCATATCCCTAATGCTCCGCCTGCAGACCCACTCCCTTGTACCCTCTCACCTTTCCTGGCAGTGGAAACCAGTTTGTTCCCAAGAAACATTTTGTCTGGGACAAAACTTTCATCAATGTTGCAGCCAGGTCCAGCAGTTATTCCTCCTTCAGCCAGGCTCCTGGATGGGCTCCTCCATGTGTCCAGCTCCATAACCATGTCCTCACCGTCGCATTTCAGAGCAGCTTCAGCTTATGCTTTTGACAGGAAGCTGCTCTTCTCTGAAAGAGCTCTCTTCCCCCCAGCACGGCCCAAATCCAGCTGGAAGAGGTGTCACAGCCCTCCTGTGCCTGATGAAATCCTTCTCAAACACAGCTTAGCCACCTCCTTGCAATTCCCATCCACAGAGCCGTTTGCTGCCCGAACAGCTCCAGACCTTCCTTCCCTCTCTTGCAGAAGAACCATCAGGAGGACTGGCAATTTCAGGAGAATCACAGCCCCTCTGTGGCAGAGGACAGATACGGGTGGCACTAATGGAGCTTTTCAGCTCCGGCTGTCTGCTGAGGCAGCATATATTTGGGTCCAAGGCAAGGGGGAGGTTTTGCCAACACGCACCCCATGCTGAGGACCTACCAGGCATGTCAACAGCTACGTGTTTTCTGGCTTAGCAACAAAGAAGCAAAATTTCTCAGACTGCTGCCTCCTCCAGGAATATGGAGCATTAACTATTATTAATGACTCCCTGTGACTTTTATTATTAACAATACTAATTAATTGGATTATTACTATTTCCTCTCTTGGAGATGCTTGGGGGTGGCACGCAGAAGTCATGGACATTGCTTTCAATACAGAAAAGGGGCAAGAGGGAACTCATGCAATGTTATATGGATAATACAAAGTGGCAGAGGTGAGCAGAGATCTGGGAGACTTGTCCTAGAGGGGATAGAGTATGAGATTAGCAATGACAGCATCAAACCCTCCACAGGCTGGATGCTTCAATTTGATGCATGTTTTTTCTGTTTTCCAGATATACAAAAGATAAAAAAGACTAAAACTAGTCCTTAGTCCCATCTGTGTCTGAATCAGCAGTGAGTTCCTCCAGGTGGTTGGCCAGGCAGTTCCCCCAGGGCTAAGGCCAGGAGAAAACTGGCAGCAGATAGTCCCTATACATGGCATGAGAGTGCCTTTGTCCCCAAATCTTTGTCTCACCACACTCCATCAGCCATCCCATGGCGCTGCGCAAGGCACCTGCCCTTCACATTAGTTCCTCCTTAGCCTGAGCTGGGGACGAGCCAGTCTTCCTTGTGGTGAGACCCGTGTATGGCACAGCACCAATTCACCAAAAATAGCTCCGAAGAAAGAAAAAGAAGCGTGTGTGCAGGCACGTGCGCACGTGTGTGTGTCCACAAACCCATTTGCTGTTTAGGTGTCAGAAATAAATTTTACCACTGGAGTCTGCAGCATCTGATTAGTGAATTATTCAGTTTGGAGATTGCCTTCGCCGTGACCTCATTAGTAACCCTGAGGTGAGTGGGACGCATTAGACTAACCACCAGGCTGTCACTGAGGAGCAGAACTGGGGCATTAAAATGGATTAAAGTGCTTTACCAAGAAGTGCGGCACAACTCATAAAAAAAAAAAAAAAAAAAAAGACAAAAGGGAAAACAGAGAGGGATAGAAGCAGTGGGGCAAAGAAAGATCAACCAATAAAATAAATAAATAAACCATCCTGTTAAGCTGGCAGCCTGAAGATAAACAGGCGAGCAGGCGGAGGGGTGCAAGGACCCCAGTGTGCTGGCAAAGCACGAGCCTTTGCTCCAAAGCCAGGGCAGGTCTGTGGTTGGGAAGAGGCATTTGCCGGGCTCTTCGCTGCCTGCTCTGCCAAAGGAGCCCAGCATCTGCTCCGTTAAACCAGCCCCTGGGATGCCAGCCAAATCCCCCTGGCCGCCCAGGAGAGCCTCCTCTTTTTGACCTCTGTTGGGCTGACACCCAGCCTTGGCCCTTCTCTATGTCAGGGCAGGTGAGGTGGAGCTGAATGAAGGTCTTCACATGGATCTGACCTCCAAGTGTTGGTGCCCATGCTGGGGGCCTCCATTGTTCCGTGCTGCTGGCTGCAAATGGGTGTTTGGTGGGGATGGGCACACACCTCCCAAACCTACCCATGAGTGGGACTTACTCAGCTGACATGGAGTGGAAGATGTAGCCCAAAGTGATCATTCAAAGACCATGGTGAACCCCTTGCAGGGGGTATGATAGAAGAAGGGAGAGGTGAGATACACCCTTTTGTCTCTTCCTGACAAGCCTACAGAAGGGAAAGGGGATGGGTTTGTACCACGCTCCCTCAGGGTCAGCTATTCTTTCCTGGGAGGGAAGCATCAGCTGATGTGTGCAGCTTTCATCTGGGGATGGGCCCAGTGACTGATGTGGTCACATTTGTTTGCTCAGCAGCAGTTGCAAATAATGGATGCTAAAAGGCTTTGTGGTTCATTGATGGCCATGCTCATAACCACACACTCTTCATCCAGTCCTGGGGAAGAAATCCAGCGCTCTCCATCTAACTTCTCAGGTCCTAAGCCCTGCCTTCGACATGATGTGGCCTTGGTCCCTTCACTGGGTTGTGTAAGAGACCCTGTTGGTGAAAGATGCTCCAGGGTGGTGGCTGGACCCTGCAAGAAGATTGTCTGTTCCTTCCTCCCACCACTGCAGCTGCTACAAGCCTGGACTTGCACCTGTGGCACTGGACTCAGACCCTTACGGGGTCTCTCTGTGGCACTGCCTGCTGAGTACATCTGTCTCTCCCACTTTAGTCCAGTACTGGGAGCCAACTCACATCAGGGCCAGTCTTCAAGAGGACACTATGGGATTTCCCTGTGTCATCCAGTCCTCAGAGGCATGGTGAATTCCCAGGTTTCTTCAATGGAGCCAACTGTTTACTTTCCATCTAACTTTGTCAGTTCAGCTTGGGGCCATCTGTAGCTGGGGAGACCCCTATTTAATACTTTTCCCATGCTTCCTATTATTAGTCTTACAGCTGTCCCAAACCATCCATCCCAGGCCACCTCTGCACCTGGACTGATCTCTGGGCCAATACAGGAATGAGAGCTGGTGTATCTCTTCTCCTCTGTGGGGTTTTGGACATCAGGGACTATCCAGAGCAGGGCTGTGTTGGCTGACCCCTCACCCTGCCCTCTTTGAATCTGTCAGGCATGCCCTGACCTCTCATGGGAGGTTGTCAAAAGAACAAGAAACCATAAGGAGGGTAGGACACAACTACCTGAATTTTATTAGGTTTAATTGTCCCTGTTTTATTATACCTGAATGCACAAAGAATCCTAATTGATTCGATCTCAAACACCCAGGGCAAACAAGCCACTCGATAGAGACAAGCTGAGAAGGGAGCAATTCAGGCTGTCAGTTCACCGGGTCTTTCCTGAATCCTCCCTCCCCTACCCACCAGGCAAGTACGGGAAATTCATTCATTTATTGCTGCTTAATAATATATACTTATGCACCGTGTATCCCAAGCTATTTGCATTGTCAAGTCATGTGCATTGACGTGGAAGCTTTGCTTTCCCTTGTGTTGCTGCTGGTGTCATCTTTGAGCGTTTGCCTAATGATGACTTGATGAAGCGAGGGGAAAGATGCAGCAGAATTGAAAAATGGCTGGGGGAGCCCAACCAGGGCTCTCTGTCACCATCCCAGGAATTGCTGGACTGTGTTAACTGAGCATCTAGCAGGGACATGCACAGTAGTATGCCTTCCTCCTCCAATTAAAGTAGCCACGTTAACTTTGTTTTGAAGGCCAGCCAAATTTCACTCCACTGATTTCTAGGGCAGTTGTCCTAGTGGCATTCTCATCTCTTGTGCAGATGGTCATTCCCTCAGCTTAGCTCCATCCAAAAAATAATCAGCTTAAAACAGAAGAAAGTGCCACACTACATAAACAGGACACTCCTTGCACTCCTCCCTTTTTCCTGCCAGACCCTTTTGGTCTGCTGTGCTGCCACGGGTACACAGGGACGTGAGGGACCTTTCCCAAGATTTCCATCACTGTCTCCACACCTCCCTGATGGGCTTGTGTCTCTTGACATCTTCTGAACTTGGAGGCCAGGCTTGTGGGGTGAATTTGAAGGACAGAAGACCTGCTCCCTTCTCTTATGCATGAGCTTTTTTCTACCATCTTGTGGTTCCTGTGGGAGCTGTTTGCAACCCATGTTTTCAGTGATGAGCAGAGCTGCATGTCATGTCTCCTCGCAAGGCTTCTCTCAACCCCCGCTGCTTGCTTAATTACTTGGAAAAACCCTTCCACCTCTCTGGGCAGGGACACCTCTAACCAGTCTCCTTTTCACGCATCTGCCTGTTACAGCTCCTGGCTGGGCAGCTAGGCAGGCTGCAAGATGCTGCATGCCTTCTCACGGGACACAGCTTGGGATGTGAAAGCAGACCCAAGAGCATCTCTCAGGCCCTTTAGGTGTGCCCTCCTTGGCACTAAATTATCCATAAGGAACCTTGTTCATCAGCATAGATGGATTATCCACTGGACTAAAGCCGGATCTTCCTCATCCACTCACCAAGGGTGAGCACTTTGCAAAGGACCAGCCTGAAAATCAATGCAGAACAAGATGCCAACCCCACACTGCCTGCACCCCCGCCCAGAAGGCATCAGCACCCTCCCCACTGCTGGTGTCCCCTCAGCCTGTGATCGGCACCCAGCTCCACTGCCAGCCCTGGGCTGTCCCCTTCCCAGCTCCCCGGCAGCCAGAAGAGGGTGGCATCAATCCCTGCCTGTTTTGTAAAGCAAGGCTGGAGTTTTCTCTTGGCCATTTGCTAAACAGCTGGAGTGCTCCCTGTATCCAAGGAAACCTGCCTTAACCTGCTGCTTACAGGGAGGCTTCTGTTTGGCAAGTTTCTCTCGGCTAACTTCGGTGCTCCTGGGTTAAGATTTTGAGAGGTCTGTAAGGGGAGATGCACCTGCCTTGTTCCTGCAGTTTCAACCTGTCATGCTCCCCCTGCTTGGGGAACTGCGTCGCTGTAGAGCAGAATGGGAAAACCCCAAATTTCCCCAATTCTGTTGGCACTTAGCTGCAGTTTCACAAAAATGGAGGCAGAGCCTGGAAACTGTTTTTCTGCTTCTATTTCTTTTTTCTTTCTTCTTCTTCTCCCCTACTTCCATTTCCAGTAGGTGAAGTGCAGTGTAACCACCCACCGCAGAGATGCTCTGTGCTGCATATTTGACTGCGGTTATGTGCGGGAGCTGAGCACCACCAGGAGAGATATGGATGCAGGCTTGGGAAGAGCTGGAAAGATCAAAATCCAGGAATGCTGAAGAGGCATGGAGAAACCTGGGGGTTAGGCAGTGTCTGTGGCTGCAGCTGGGACCTTTTGTCTATCCCTCAAAGAAGGAAAGACTGCAAGCGTCAGGAACAGCAGAGAGCAGGCAACACTCTCAGGTTTCTCTAGATACTTTTTGTTCCACTGGTCCATGTTTACCCTCTGGATGTGTCTGCCAGCAACTCCCTGCCAAGCTGCTATTTCAGCCCTAACCCTTCCCAGACGTCAGGGTGCAGCTCTCTGCCCTGCCCTGCAGCATCTGAACCCACCCCATCCTCTCCCCTCCTCTCCCCTCCTCTCCCCTCCCATCCCATCCCGTCCCATCCCATCCCATCCCATCCCATCCCATCCCATCCCATCCCATCCCATCCCATCCCATCCCATCCCATCCCATCCCATCCCATCCCATCCCATCCCATCCCATCCCATCCCATGTGACACTGTCAGCATCCCCCATCCTGCATCCCTGCCCCTCCCCCCCTCCGTCCTTGCTGTCCCACCTCCTCTCTTGAAGCAGCACTGGTCTCAGTTCTCCTTCAGAAAACCCACAGTCCAAAAATTTCCCTTTTCTTTTCCCATTTCTTCTGCTGCTTGGGAGCTGGGTGCAGGCGGGAGAGTAGGAGAGTACCATAACCCCACAGGGTGGATCTGAGCAGCCGTGAGCTCATGTTGAGACTGCAGGGTGGGCTGCAGGGGTGGGAGAAGGTGGGGAAAGCCCATGGGAACATGCTCAGGGAAAACAATTTGGGCAGAGGACTGGAGGTCTTGCCAGGTTTCCCCAGGCTCAGGAGCAGCGTGCTAAGGTGAGCAAGGAGAAAAGAGCATTTGTCCCCTGTCCCTGTCCCTGCTCAGCGTGGCCCCCTCGGCCCACCGCTGGGCTGGTCCCCAGTGCCCCGCTGCCGGCAGACGCGGCCTCGCTGCTCTGTGCGGCTCGGGGGCCGTTTTGCTTTTTGCCAGCACGTCCCGCCAGCGCATCCCCAAGCATCTTCGGGAGGTTAAAGAGTGCTCGGGGAGCCAGCGGCTGCTCTGCTGCCTCCGCAAAAGCACGGGAGTGGGGCCGGGTGCTGCCCCAGAGCCGGGTTAACGCGGGGGCAGCTGCAGGCACAGCCCCAAGCAGGGTTAATACACTCGCTCTCCCCCGGCTCCTCACGCTGCCGCGGAGGTTAAACTCCTGCCTCGGCCTTGCAAGAGCTGGTTTTCAACCCAAGGCGAGAGTGACATCGCTTCCCGCTCGCAGGTTAAGCATTTCTTTTGCTTTCCCTAAGGTGGCAGTACGAATCCCCTTGCTGCAGCATCCTCCCACAACCCAGTATTTAAGCTCTGCATCCTCCAAGGTGTCCCTCAGCCTCCCAAAGCACCCAGCACTGTGTTTCGTGGCTCGCTCCCCATCCGTGCTGTCCAGCAGCCCAGTTTGGCCCCGAGTGGCTGCTGGGGGACCCAGGGCACCGCAACACCCACCACTGCTGGCAGCAACAGTGGTACCCACACAGGCCCAGGCAGGAGGATGCGCTGGGGGGCTGGCAGTGAGGGGCCGCTTGCAGGCAAAGCTGGGAGGGCTTACAAGCTTCCAGGGTCTTGTCAATAGGAGGAGAGATGACAGAGAGGCAGAGAAAGCTGGAAAAAAATTATCTTGATTTTCCACATAGACATAAAAATGTTATTGCTTTGTGTTGGCGTGGGGAAGCTTTAAAGGGTGATAAGAGGGTGTCAGAAAGCCTAGGAGGCAAGGAAAGGACACTTCACATGCCAGCCTAGTTTTTTCACTCCTGGTTTGCAGGATCGTTTCCCAGTGTTCCCTGTCTGGTGCAGTTTGGCTCATGGCTGGCCAAAGGACTGATGTCCTGTGAAAGCAACTCCTGGCCATGGCAGCAGGCTGGCTCCTGTGCCCAGGGAGCCCCACTGCCACCCTGTATCCCTGAAGCTGCTGGGATGCCCCATGGGGTCTCCTCCACCTGCAGCAAAGACCCAGCCTCTTCTAGAAGAGCTGGTGTGCTGGTCCGTGGAGTGAGTTGCTGACTATGCAATCCTCCAGGCTTCCAGGGCACAGTGACCAAAGGAGGTTAAAAATGATCTGGTTGGCAAAAATACCCTGTAATTTCCTCTCTGTCTGATCGCAAAGTGCCCCCTTAGGAGTGCCAGACAGCCCTGGGCAGCAGGCACAGATTTGGATTTACTTCTGTTGTTCAGACCAAACAGCTGCTAAGGGCGTCAGTTATACAGACATGATGATGTTGTCACTTTATGTATCATTTTTATTTCATTGCTCTCCAACGTTTGTAATACCCCGGAGCTCAGAAGCTTAAATAACAGCTCTCCCCATATTGATTTTATCCTTCGCCATTTGGCACTCGTTCATTCCTTTCCCTTTGAGTTCCTAATAACCAGGATTTTAACTGAGCAGCATCCCTCTCCGTGCCTGGGCAGTGACTGTGGCCAGCTGGAGATGGCAGGGGAAGAGATGGGCACAGTAGTTTTATTGGGGTCCTCCAGAGATGGGGCTGGTACACATGTGATGCTGCAGTGCCTCTTGGATTCCTCTTTACCAAAAAAATAAAATTAGCACCAAGGCAAATGTTCTCGCTCAGTTGTAATAACTCTGAAGGAAGTTGTGTTTCGGATCAGGATGTCCCTCTCTGGCAGGCTTTTGGGGATGGAGCAACCAACCAGCTGGTGCTAAGGGAATTATTTCATAAAAAAATGTGTCTTTTCTTCCCAGTGCAAATTGCCTGTGAAGTGACCATGTGCTCTTCACGTGTATCCCCCACATGGAGGTGTGCTGGCTGCTCAGCCCGGGGCTCCCATGTCTGAGCCATGGGACTTGGGCACTGGACCACAAAATCCCTTGTTTTCCTTTGGCTCATCCTTGCAAACCCCCGGGTCCTGCAGCAGGGCTGCTGGCGTTGGTCCATGGTGGTGTGTTCCACCTGCTCTCCCTGCAGGTTTGGAGTGGTGGATCTGGGTCCAGAGCACCCAGAGCTGCCAGACCCCCAGAACAGCTTGCTCCGTCCTCTCCAGCAGAGCTCACCCACCAAAACCACAGCATCCCTCTGTGCTGCAGGTGGGGAGATAAATAGCACCACGAGCAGAGGGGAGACCTCCGCGAGGCCGAGAAGTTCCCCAAGGGGAATGAATGGGGATGGGCTGCTGGGGCCATTGAAATGGTGTGGGCTTGTGGCAGGACTGGTGAGAGAAGGAGCTCCCCTCTAGCCACTGTTAATAGGCAGTAGAAGGAAATATTTATCTTAACTTCGTTAGATGGCTCTGGCATATCACTAAGGGAGGTGAAGGGGCGAGGGGAGCCCTGTAGCATGATGAAGCAACTGCTATTGAATCTGCCCGCTTCGCGCAGCAATGTCTGTACTCAGAGGCAGGTCAGACTGGCACAGTATGGTCTGGAAGCTCAGCTTATCTGTCTTGGCTATAGAAGTGCTGTTTGGATAATCCGCACATGAGCAGCCAACAGAGATGGTTGCTGGACCCTCCTCTGTGTTGGTGGGAAGCAGAGGTCTCTATCCAGATACTCCTCCTTACAGCACAAGGAAGAACCTGGTGTCATTTTAGCTATCCTTGGTCATTTCAGCTGTAGGGGCCATCTCCAGATTTCAGCTGTGTGCAATGTTCTGTGTATTTGCAAAAATAAAGTGATCCTTTAATATTTAATCAGTCATTAGTCACTTTTATTTATTTTACTCAGCTGAACTGCATCACAAGTGTTTCACTGATAGCTCTTCATAGTGGAAGCTCTTTGCTGGAGGAAAACTCTCCAGTGTTTGCTATTTTGGACCAACTCAGGCTCCCCTGGAAGCTCTGCAGTGGGTGGCTGAGCACCTCCGGCTGGCAGAAGTCTGTCTGCATCCCTCCCCAGGGCTCTCCCAGAGCCTCCCCAGCTCCCCGGGTGGAGCAGGGCTGGCAGGGCTCTGGTTAATGCTGCTGCACTCAGCTGTTGATGCGTTTGGCTATCACAAACCACAGCCTTGCCTGGCAGGGGGAGCGGGTGCTAAGCCAGGGGAGGGGGGAATGGGAAGATGGGCTCTGGGGACCCCATCCCGCTGAGGTGGGTTGTGTTTCACATTAGTCGATGCTTACAGCACTCGCCCAAATGCAACGGCTTGTGGCAAGCCAGCTCAGATATACAGTAGGCATAAATCACGTCAGCCAGATCTTTCTCTGTAAGGATGGGAAGAACCACTTTTCAGGCTGGTGGAGTCATAGGGGGAATTGCTCAGTGCTGAGAATTGCTCAGCAATGGGCTAAAAGATGTGGGGGGCTTCGCCCTTTTAGCAGAACGGACATGTAGCTGCAGTGCGAGGTTTTGGGCTTTGGCTTTTCCTGCTTGATATTAAAAGTGGCAGAGCAGAGATGATACAGGTGCCAATGTAGGGAGGAATATGGCACTGCTACCCAGACATCTTCAAGGCTTGCTGGTGTTCTCATCTGCCTTTCTACCCTGGCAGTGTGTCCCAGATGAGCATGGAGACCTCAGAGTTTCACCTGCTGGTGCCTGCCACCAACCAAAATGACCTGAGAGATCATTTGCCACTTTGTAGGATGCTTTCTTGGACTGTAGGTCTGGAGTTTGCTGGACAGGAGGTTGGCAAGTGATTTGGCAACTT
This sequence comes from Falco naumanni, assembly GCF_017639655.2. NCBI lineage: Eukaryota > Metazoa > Chordata > Aves > Falconiformes > Falconidae > Falco > Falco naumanni. Next base: position 11,664,182 of record NC_054060.1, on the reverse strand, counting down.
GAGTGTTGAACAGGTGAGTGTGAGATTGGTAAGGCTGCTTTTGGAAGGTAGTGATCTTTAGCAAGGGACACGACTGGAGAAGGAGTAGGCAAGCAAAAACGCTGCATGTTCAAGGAGAAGAAAATCTCCCAGCTGTTTTATGTGCAGGTGTCTAGACCTTTTGTTCACCTGATGATCTGTGGATCATCAACAGCCACAGCTGAATGGATCCATGATGCACAGTCTTCCTTTGGTGATCCTGAGATGGTGTGTAAGGGCTGGGGCTGAGGTGAGCTCTTCTTCCATCCAGCACCTGGCCCCTAGCCAGTGGCCACTAGCCAGCCCATAAGGAGCTGGAGCAGGCCCTGAACACCACCATTGCTGGAGGAGCAGAAGACAATTATGGTGGGATTTCACCTGCCAGGCATGGGAAGGGGTGGGGGACTGAGCCATTGGTGATGTACTCTCTGTGCACGGCTCCTCCATAATGATCTTTCACGGCACATCCCCACTTCTCAGCTCTAGCATGTGGACTTTGTGCCCATCACACTTGCAGGCATGCTCATGTGCACCAGCTCCAGCCCCTGCAAATACTCGAATCCCCCTTCTCCTTAGCCCCCCAGTGGTTCCCTCAGCTGGCTGCTTCCCACACACATCCCTAATCCTTCAATTTGCCTGCTTGATAAATCTCACCCTCCTCCTCCTAATTCTCCATCTTCATTCCTAACCCCCACCTCATCTTCCTGCAGCCCCTTGGCCCTTTTGTCCCCCCACCTTTGCTCACCCTACATGCTTTCCTTGGAAGGGCTAAAATAAGCTCTACCTGGAGTGTGTTCAAAGGCTAATGTACATCCTCCCATAGTTATTGATTTGTTTACTGCAGACACTTTGGCAGGGTGTTTGCCACAGCTCACACACCAGGCTGCTGCCTCCGGTTCTCCTTGCAGCACAATGGGGGCTGAGGGTAGTGTTAAGGGGCTGACCTGGGGACCACATGCCCTAGCTTGAGGGCAACATCCCTCCATCCCCACCAGACCACACATGTGCCCCAGAGTCTCCCAGGTTATTCCCCATTAGCCCAGCCAGGTGGGAATGGTGAAGGGCTTCCCTGCAGAGCCAAAACCAGAGCTCCCCTACTAGCCCTGCTTTTCTCCCCAGGTGAGCAGAGATCATGGTAGCTGTTTCCCATAGCAAGGCCCCCTCCTGTAAGGTGGTATCAACTCCCAGCATGTGTCTAGGAAGTCTGGCATGAGGGATCAAGATACAATTATGCTATTGAGCCCCAGCTGCTGCCATCCCCGGGTGGGGAGAGATTAGATGCTGCGCATTAGTGGGATTGTTAACGAGTCTGCAAAACCCATGTTGAGAAACAAGCATGGCAGCACCTGGAGAGGAGGGCTCAGGGGCACGGTCCTGCTACTGGGGCTGCTGTCAGCCTGTCACCCTGTGCTCTGGGAGCTCCAGCTTTCAGGTGATGCCGAAGAAGCATCAAAGCAGGAAAACACAGATGCCACCAGCTGCAGAGGGGGAGCGTCCTGCATTCGCTTGCTTTTCTACAGAGTGGGGTGAGGTGGCTGGCACAGAGCATTTTGGGGTCCTGCTTACTCAGCCTGGGGCTCCTGGCTAAGCCAGGCTTCGTAGGTCATGGTCCCTTTGCATTTGGTATGGCCACTTCTCCACGCATGGTGGGTTGAGGGTGGGACCAGCTGTCTCACACCCATCATGGGGTGGGGAGATGTCTTAAGTAATTCCCCTGATGGACCAGGAAACCCTTTCAAACAGCTGCTGACTCAACTCAGCCTTGGGACGAAAGAGGTAGCAGAGATTTTTGAAACTATGTCCTTTTGGGGCCACAGCAATCTCCCCAGTCAGCTGTGGGGGATGCAAGTCCCTCATCCCCCTGGCACTTGGGAAGCACATTAGTTGCAGATGATGCTGAAATGGGGCTATATGTCCTTCCAACATCAGAGCCCTGACACCCAGGTAGGAGCTGCCTTCCCTACCCTGCTGTAGATAATAGCAACTTCATCAGATTTATTTGGGAGAGCAACACCCTACAAAAAGATTTTGGTAAATCATTTTACAAAGAGTTGGTTACATTAGTTTCTTCCCTGCTTAACCCTGCTTTGGCACCTCTCCCCAAAGTCAACAGAGCCCCCCACCCCTGGAAGGAAGATCAGTGAAAGATTTGGAGGCATAAACAGGCTGGGGAACTTTTTCTAAAGCAATTTAATTTCCTCAACAGGGTGACCAGGGTTTGCGGAGCATGTTTCTGTGCACGTGTGCAGGGAAGAGCTCAGGGCAAAGAGGAATTAATTCACCAGTGAGTTGTGAATCAACCTGGAGCCTTGGTAGGGGCCCAAGGTAAGTGTTGTTACCTCTCTGATGAGGTGTGTGTCACAGCCACTTTTCCTTTTGCACAATTTCCTCCCCAGCATCCCAGCGGCAGTCTGAGCTTCTGCGAGCCACACAGTGGGGAGGGATGCTGCCATGGGTGCAGGTGCCCAGCCGGAGCACAGGGACACTTGGATGGTGCACTGCAATGCAGGAAAACAGGGCTTGGCATGGACGTCACTCTTGCTTTTGTTCTTAAAAGCATGGTTGAAAATAAGCTAAGGTTTTTTTTGGGGGTGTGTGTGGGGGTGTTGGTTCATTGTGAACTTTTCTTACGCTGAGGTCCTGCATTGTGGGACATTCCAGGCCCTCTCTGACCCCTCTGAAGTCCTATATGCTCCACCTGCACATTCAGAGACTGAATTAGGAATGTGAGCTTTTTGAAAGCACAGGCTTGGTTTGGGGAAAATCATGGGAGAACATGATGGAGACTTCCACTCCTTTGCCCTGGTAAAGGTTGTGTCCGTGACTCTGCAGCCTGACCATTCACTTTGGGAATTTCCTGACTTGTGCCCACAGCCAAGCAGCTTTGTGCATGTAAAACGCCCTGAGAGACGTGCAGATGGCAGGGCATCAGAGGAACAATGCTGGGACTATAATTCCTGTTATCTGCCTGCAGCATGGCCATCTTGAGTGCCTCCTGGGACTCCTTGGCAGCCCCCTCCCCAGCTCCTTTCCCAGCAGCTGCCCTCAGACTTTGCAGTCTCACCCCTGTTAGAGCTTCCCCACCCAGGTCTCAGAATTGCTCCTTTTTCCTCTCAGTGAGAGACGGACCAGCTCTGCACAGAGCATCGCTGGCAGATCAAAGAGCTGCCTTGATTTCTTGACAGCGGCTATAATCTGCTCCACATTTTCCTCCTTCCTATTCCTTGGGATTTCCAAGACCTTCCTTGCAGTCTTTCTATACTATTATTATTGCAGGCATCCTCCCTAGACCATCTCTTGGATCTCTTGGATATTACAGCCATGACCAGACCTTTTCCCTGGCTAGACACATTAATTCAGGAGCTGCCTAGGTGGGAGACTGGTTCAGGTCCTAGCGATGAATGCAAGCACAGCATTATTTGTTATCTTTGTGACAGGGATGTTTCTTTAGACATCACTTGAATATGCTTTCTCCTGAATTTTTTGCTCCTGTTTATTTGAGCAAACAGTTCCTGATTAGATGCTTTTCGTTACATTTTCTTAACAGCCTCGGAGAGTTTATGAACAGGGCATCTGCTGGAACAGCGTCATCTTGCCCTTGTCCCCACATGCCCACAGCATGGGGAAAAAAAGCCGAGGTTAGAGTCTCCTCCCACCAGCTGCTCTCCAGCCACCTCCCCCAGCTGAGACCTTCACCCTTCATCACGCAGCTACTGCTGCCCAAATATGAATGCCCCACGCACCTCCCCCTGCCCCTCTCACTGCAGGTTCCCGGGGCCAGGCTGACCTGTGTGCAGGATGTGACCTTCCCTGCTGCACAGGGGCTCCTCCTGCCAAGCACTTGAGAAGCGATATGGACATCAGATCAAAAGCTGCTTCCAAGTTCTTCCCAGGGTGACAGGAACAAGGAGCTCTGCTTCAGGGAGCAACACTTCTGATGCTCGTGTGTCTGCGTGGCTCAGGCAAGAGGCAAATGCCTTTTGGCTCTGCAGGGGCTGGCAGTTTCCTCCTGCAGCCTGTGCCAGTGATGCTGTGGGGGATACTGTGCCCCCAAACCATCCGTGACCATCCCTCACCCCAAAAGCTGGCAGCAGCTCCCGAGCACTGACCCTGCAAGCTGAATCCTCTCCAAAATTCCCCTTCTTGGGGTATCTCTGCGAAGGGGCATACGAACATACAGCCAAATTCCCAACACAAGGGATGAAACCTTTCTCTGTGCCTCTCCCGTCAGAACTCACGCCCTGTGCTGCTGTCTGGCACTGCTGCATGCTGCCAAGCAGCAGCTCTGCCCACCCTGGGGCTGGCTGTGTTTCAGAGGTGCGCAAAGTGGCCCTGCTGTAGGCAGATTTTCAGATCCTTCTGGACAAGAGGGGGGCTAGAAAAATGTCAGCTCATCATTTTCAGCGAACAGCGAGTGCTGTTCTGGTAATAGGGAGCAGGGCGGTGCATGCCTTAACGCGGGCCTGCCAGATCGATACGAAGATCAGAGGCAGGAGTGGACGTAGGAGCTTATGATGACTGAGCAGATATCGGGCCACAGATCTCTTTCTGGTCATGCCCCGAAGGGCTATGATGTTTGCTGGCCCCAGGAGACAAGCAGTGCTTTGGGGAGCCTTTACCTGGGAAGCAGAGTGGCAGCAGGGAAGATTGTCCCCAAGGGATAGGCAGCCCTAGAGCATGATGCTAAAGGCAGCCGTGTGGGTGGGAAGAGCAGAAATGCCAACAGAACAGCTGCCTTCACCTCTGTTCGTGGCCAGGAGCCTCACGGGCACCTCCCAGGCCTGCTCCCTCTTCTGGGCTGGGTGTTTCGGTAGCAACTTGTGTGCCCATGCAAAGGGCAGCTGGGATAGGGGAGATGGAGACCTCTCTGCAGGGGAACTGGTGTTTGATCTCAGCCAAGTGCATTCCATGGAATTTCTGGAGGCTCTTGAAGGCCAGAGAGAAGCCAGCCCCTGAACCCCTGTGGGGCAGAGTTCTCGTAGGAGGCACTGATTTCATCCTTCATGGAGATGCTTCTTGAAAGAGCAATTTGCCAGCATCCCTCAGAGCAATAACGGCAAGGCCTCTGCTTGAGATACCATCTCTGCACTCTGACAGCCCCATCACTCATGCCCTTCTCCTGCCTCCCTCTTCCACGGGGACAGAAGTGAGGGATGGAGGCAGGGAGGGTGCATTCCCACCATCTGCAACTCCCAAATACTCCCATTCCCTTTTGGGTCTGGACGTGCCCTCGCTGAGCATCATCTTCTGTTTGTCTGTGGACCGGTGAGGGGTGGCGGGTGCCAGCGGGGGAAGGAGGACCAGGAGCCGCGCAGGTGTGGTGCTGGGTGAAGGCTGGTGGCCCGTCCGCTCTCTGTGGCAGGGACTTTGCTGTCGCTGCAGTCTCTTCTGCCAGCGAACTCGCCAATCCCCCTGGCAGCCTGCACTGGGGAGGATGAACAGCGCCCTCGTTTCTTTCTCTTCCTGCCTACCTTCCGCCTGCCCTCTGGGCACCCAGCTGGATGCTCCCGCTCCTCCCATTCCCCCGCTTTGCCTGGCCACGTTTCCTCTGCGAGTGGCGGCTTTATCTCTTAGCGGCAGAGGAAGCCGTGGCTTGGCATAAAACCTCCTCATCAGCTGCTGAAGTGGGGCCAGCCTGGCACCGGGTGGCAGAGTGGGATGTGCATGTTGTGAGGCGAGTGGGCTCCTGCACCCCTCACACCCAGGACAGCCGACCTGAGATCTCCCCAACTTTCTGCAGGTTAAATCTCGTCCTTGCAAGGGGGCTGCAAAGCATGGGAGTGGCTCAGCTTGCAGAGGAGGACCCAAAAGCCTCTCTGGATGGGTTCATGCTTCCTTAGCAGTTGTGCTTTGCTCCAGGCCAGGGGTGGACCCGTGCCCTGGGACACAGAGGGACACAGGGCAGGCTACCACCTGGGTGAGTAGTCATGAGAGTGCTCATGCTCATGCCAAGCGGTGCTGCCCTGGCACCTCCAGGTGACAGTGGCTTCCCCAGGTCCCGACACCGATCTCCCCAGAGGAGAGCCTTGCCTTGCTGTGGGACTGTGGTGGGTCCACAATGTAAGTGTGTGCCCCCTGAACGTGTCCCCACCCTGTGACCAGCCCCGTGGTGACATGCCAGGGCAAGGCTGATGGCCTCACACCAGTTTTGCAGGCAATGATGTGATTGATGTCAAGTGCCATGAGGAGGCTGTGATCTTGCACCAGTTCCAGTATAAGGAAGCCCTGGTCTTGCCCATGCACTGGCTTTGCAGGTAGTGTGATGTCCCCTGCACTGCTGAGGGATGAACCCACATGCTGGCTGGGCATTGTGGGGTGCCCAGCGTCCCCCACCAGCAGGGGCATGTGACATGGTGCACTCCATCACTGTCTTCTCCAGTCTGGTTGCAGTGCTGAGCCACGGGAATGGCATCGCTCTGATGTCTTTGGGGAAGCTGAGGCAGGGAATAAAAAATATGCCTGGGTGTTTTCCTCTGTGGTGCCTTCCCAGACACAGTCTCCATACAGATGCCTGAAGACAGAACCTACTTCTTATGGGGGTGGGAACCCCCCCTCCCTGCCATGCTCCTCTTCCTTGCAGTGCCAGGCACTTGTGACCTCTTTAGATCCAGGTGTTCCACTTCAGTAATTTGCAAGCAGGTGGGGCTCAGGGAGAAGCCAGTCCTCCCACCTCGGTATTTATTCACCAGGCAAGTGCCCCTGCTTCCCCTAGGGAGTCCTGGCAGGAGGAGCCCTAGCAAAACTACCTGGTGCCCTGGAAGCTTCCCACGGGATCAGGACTGATGCCCCAGTATGTGCAGCCCCTCGCACATCACTGCTGTCCCCAGGCCCTGTGCCGAGGCTGTGCGGCAATGGGTGAGGAGTTACCCAAGTGTGAGCCCAGCTTGTGCTCTGCTGGGATGGGCTCTTGCGAGCATTGGCTGTGGGCAGCCTGCTCCCCACTGAGGTGTATGGGTGCATGAATTGTGCTTGCAAATCCTCCCTGCAGTTGCTTTTTTTTTTTTTTCCTGTGCCACTTCCCCCCCCCCCTTTTTACCCCCAAATCCTGTTGCCCCTTCTGGACTAGGATGATTTGGAGCGCACAGCAGAGCCTGGAGGTGTTGGTTCAGCCTGTGCAGAGATCCCTCTGTCCCTTCTCCCCATGCAAAGCCCTGTGCCTGGCAGAAGCAGACCCTTGAAATATTTGGAGTCCTACACCTGTAATTCCTCCCTTCACCCATGATCCTGCCTGCAGCACCATCCCTTTATCACAGTGTCTCCGTGTGGAGGAGCAGAGATGAAACTATTGGGGGTGGGGTGGGTGGGGGGGGGGGAAGCATGCAGAAAAGCGCTGTAGAAAAGCAGAGCAAATTAAGCAGAGCTCTGATCTGCTTGGGTTTGTGCTTGCCAAAAATGCACCATGCATCTTAATTCGCTCTGCTGTTCAGCTCGCACTCACTGCTCTCCTGATGCCATTTCGGCGCTCTGAGCTCAGCCTTTTCAACACTTCAGTCTTCCTCTTTCAGGATTTTTTTTTTTTTTTTTTTTTGCATGTCTGATTGCAGAATCTGCTGCAGGAGGGAAGGGGGAAGCCAGGGGAAGGAGGACGGGAGCCGCGACCCTGGGTGCTCCTGCTTGCACTTCCTGGCAGTCTCCGTTGCATTTTGGGGGGGGGGGGAGTGGTGGGGGGTGCGTGTGTGTCTTTTCTAGAAAGTCCTTCCTGGGTGCTCTCCAGTCTCTTCTCCCACCCAGCCGTCTGATCTGCCTCTCGTTAGGATCGTCTAAAGAAAAAAAAAAATTAAATTGCTGTAATCCACACTGGCTTTCATTCTCTTCCACTTCAGTTTAATCTTTCTTTCCTCTCCACCCTTGTGTCCGGATTGCAGGCGGGGGGTGGGGGCTGTGAACCCACCCCACAACCAAGCGAAAGACAGCATCGTCCTCCTCCAAAAGACGAAAGAGCCTGAGAAAGCAGGAGCCGAGCCAGAGCCCCTCTGCTCTCCCTCCCCAGCACAAATTTAACCCCAGCTGCAACTTTTCCTCTGCTGGCGGGGCTGAGCTGGGGCTCCAGCAGCGCCGGGGTGGGTTTTTCCCCTCTCTCTCCCCCCTCCCCTAGGTTGATTTTAGCGGCGAGGGAGGGGGGTGGGGAATCCTTTTTATTGCAGAGCCCGGCTAGCTTTGCAATCCTTCCTTCTCCTCCTCCCCTGCTTTTTGTGCCCGCCGCAGCAGGGCTGGCCAGGCCGGGGGAGGGAAGCGATGGGAAGGGGAGGTCGCCCCCTCCTCTCCCTCTGTGTGTTTTTTTTGCAGGTGTGTCAATTTTAATTCTGCCCAGTAGGTGGGACTTGGTGACTTTCGCACCGTTTTCGTTATTTATTTATTTCCCCGGCTGCCTCCCCAGCCTCCCGTTGCAATCCTCCGGAGCGGCTGGCGGGGAGCGGCGGGCGGCGGGCGCAGGGCGGCCGGGCCAGCATGCATCCCCGCCCGCTGCCGCTGCCCTAGCGGGAATTACAGCCTCTCCGAGCCAGCTGCCAGCATGATTTCATCTGCTGGAGGATTTTTGCATCTGATCGCTTGAGGTTTTGTTGTGTGTGGTTTTTTTTTTTTTTTTTTCTTTTCTCCCTCTGTCTTTGTTTCCTTCCCCCCTTTCCCCCCCTTCCCCTCCCTCCATCCCCCCTTTCCTCCTCCTCCTCTTTTTTAGAAGCAGCAATCGGAGATGGATGTCTCTCTTTGCCCTACCAAGTGCACTTTCTGGAGGGTATTTTTGCTCTGGAGCATTTGGGGAGACTATCTGCTTTCGGTGCTGGCTTGCCCTGCTAATTGTCTTTGCAGCAAGACAGACATCAATTGCAAGAAGCCGGATGATGGGAACCTCTTCCCTCTCTTGGAAGGGCAGGATTCAGGCAGCAGCAATGGCAACACGAGCATCAATATCACGGACATCTCAAGGAACATCACTTCCATGTAAGTGGGGTGCCCCCGGGGCGCCGTCCCCTCCCGGTGCGGGCTGGCCGGGCTGTGCAGGGCTCAGGTGCCCTCGGCACTGCCGCGCTGCCTGGCGGAGCTCAGCCCGGCTGCCCGTGCGGAGGACGCAGATCCGCCTTTCCCCCTTACCCCATCCCCCCTCACAAAAATTAAAAAGCCCAGCAACAGTTTGGCCGAGGCTTAAGAGGAGTAAAGTCAATGAGATCCGATTCCTTAGCAGGAGAGAGAGCAGCAGGCGAAGATGCTAAAGCTGCTGCTTCCTTTAACTGCTCCTGCAAGGGGAGGGGGGACGCCACAGCCACATACAACCACATATTTACCCAAATTGGGCAAGAAAAGCAAGTTCTGAGCCGCTTGTTCTTTTTCGAGACTTTGGATCCGGTTAGAATATCGTATTTTTTTTGCATCTCCACAACAGAAAATGCTGCCTGCCCTGCCCTGGCTGAGTGTATCTGGGCATCTGCGGTTTCGCCTTTTTAAGGGGAGGGAAAAAAAAAAATAAACAGGACAGTGAGATGTCCCTTAAGTAGTTTATTTAACTCGCATTGTTATAATTTTGTAACTCGCCGTGGTGCTGCGATAGGATTTGCATGTTTTCGTCTCGGGGTGGTGACGGTGGAGAGAAGCATCGGAGCAAGGAGATATTTTTAGTTGAGCACTTTGCGTTTGTTTGCATGCTTGTTTATCTGGAAAATCAACTTGAAGTTGCATTATCCTTGTTTGGAGAGGCAGTTAGCAAAGCCTATGTTAATCTCATCAACGTGGAGTCGAGAAAGGAATATATTTCCTTCTCCTGAATCCATCATGCTGTGTGTGTGTGTGGAAAAAAAAAATAATCCTCATCGCTTCCAATCTCTGCTCTTTATTTTCCAGTACATTTTTGAGCGAGATGAACTCTGAGCCATTTCATTATTCTAATGCTAATTGAAATGTGAGCATTTAGGGAAATGTAGCCCCCAGAGCAAGTTGCCAGTGGGAGTTGAGCAGGGAAGAGGTGGAATCCTTTATTCTGGCAGTTAAATGCAGCAAGGTTTGAAATGAGTAATGGAGGGTTATTTATTTATTTATTTATTTTCCACCTCGATGGCACAGTTGCATAGAGGGAGAGGGCTTTGCTGGGTCTCTTCCTGAGGCTGTTTTATTTGGTCACAGTGCAGTTGCAGCAGAGCCATGGAGTAATTGCAGTGCCTTTTTCGCAGCTCTGCTTGTCACCTTTGCTGGGTAAAGATGACGGGAGCCGCTTTCCCCACTTGCTTACAGGTTTATGCGATGCCCAAGCAGGTTTTCAGCAGGTACCACTGACCCTGAACTCCCAGCTCTCCCTTCACCTTGCTAGCAAACCTCTGCAAACCCAGCCGGAATGGGGAAAGTAAACGGGGAAACTCATGCAGTGCTCCCTTCCCAATTGCCCTATATTTATCCTGCATCTCGGTACTGGAGTGTTTTCTGTGCAATGCCAGAGGGATATGGATGATGCTTGGGAAGTCAGAGAAACTCGTGTTTTTTCCCTGTGCTTGCTGTTTGTTGTGGTTTGGTTTTAACCCTTGGCGGGGCGGGGAGCAGCAGTAAAGGCTGCGAAGGATTTGGAAGCCCACCAGCGTGAGCGAGCGTGCGTTGTCAGATGCACATACATCTGAACTGCTGTGAGAGGTAGTATTATGTGAGCCCTTTGTGCCCAGAAAACGTCTTTACTGCTTTGAAATTGAAAAATGCTGATAAGCAGTCTGTAAAAAGGAGAGGGTAAAAAAACCCAGAAACGGACAACTCTAGAAACAGAGATGTTGGGTATTTTTTTGGAGAGGAGCTTTTCTTAACTTGGGGAAGGAGGAGAAGGTGCCAGTTTTCGCTGGAATTTGTATGCATCTCTGCTCCACACTGAGCAAAGCACGTTCCCTCACCCTCTGCATCGCTGCTGGCCCTGTGCCTCCCTCCTTGGGTTTGGGGGGCTGAGGCACAGGACTGGGGTGAACCCCAAAATACTGGAAGGGGCTGAGGCTGAGCATGGGTGAAAACTTTCCCCAGGGCTTTGTGCTTGCTGGGAAGGCAGCAGTGGTTCATAGGGGATACTTACGGGAACAGAGGAATAGTTTGTGTGGTGGGGCCATTTCCTGGAAAAAGGAGCCACTGCTGGGAGCCAGGGTTGAACCCACATTCATGTTTTTGCATGGGAGGCGTCAGGTCCTGCACCCTTCCAGGCTGATGTCAGGCCCCTCCTTGCCAGCCCCTGCATCAGGGGTGCTGGGGCGAGGGGCGCATCGAAGCCCAGCCTGGTCATCACTGAGTCACTCTTGGAGTGCAGGTCTGATTCAGCTGGGCACCGAACGGTGCTTCCCCCTGCTCGCCACGCTCACTGGGGGCCTGGTTTCTTTAGGCAGCTTGCCTTGTTTGTGGGCAGTGAGTGGGCAAAAACACCTTCTCCCACTGGGCTTGGGGGTCAGTAAAGGAGGCTTAGGTCTTTCCCTGTGGCTGGGGGGTGCGATGCTCCAGCCAGGTCCTCCTTGCAGGCCCTGGGGAAAGTGGTGGTCTCTGCTCCATCCTGCTGCTGGTGAAAAGGTAGATGGGATGTGGTGTGGTGAAGCCACCCTGGGGCGAAGCAGGGCCTTATTCGCGGCTGAAAGACAAGCTCAGTTTTGCAATCAGAGCTTGGGTGGTGCTGATGAAAGGCTGCCAGGGCCCATTTGGAGGCCTTGGAGAAAGGAAAGCAGTGTCAGCCAGATTGGAGGGCTTAACCACCTTACGCCCTTGAGCCAGGGCAGAGGCCCCCCTCCATTGCAGCCCAGCTAGGCCAGTCCCCCCAGCACTGGGGGCCAAGCCAGCAAGAGCTTTGAGTTATTTCACACCTCAGTGGCTGATGAGACCCCTGAGGCAAGGATGGCATGAGGGGGACACCCAGCCTGTGGCACTGCCCACAGAGGGAGGCAGGGCAGGCCAGCCCTGTGGGTGCCCATAGTGTGATACCCCATCATCAAGCCTCCCATTGTAGCTCTCAAATGAATAGCCTTCACTCCAATTGCTGCTGCTTCTGGTTTCCCACCCATCCTCCTTTTGGTGAGAGCAGAGCAGCTGCAGTCAGGATTGGGTGGCTTCTGCCCTGGCTGGGCTGGGGGGGGATGTTGGCACACAACCTTCATACAAATCCAGGCAGTGCCAGGTTAATAGTGAAGCAGAGGAAGGGCAGGAGGTTCCTACCCTGACATGGAGGAGGCTGGGTTGGCTGATGTTCCTCTGCCCTTTCCCAGCCTGCCCAGAAACATATCCAATTTCAGATCGCATCCCTGGGGATGCAGCTCTGCACACAGACATCCCTGTGAGGGCTGCCAAGGGTTCTGTCTAGCGCTGGGGCCAGCTTGGACCCTGGCTGAGTTGGTTCCAGTTTGGAGTCATGTTGCTGGACTTCCCCCCCGATTTGGGGAGAGGACCCACCATGGGGCTGGGTGTGTTCATGGCACTGCTTTTCCTCAGGCAGCTGGGTAGCCTTAGCTGTGCCCCCAGCCAGGTGTGACCTGTAGAGATGCTCAAGCTTCCCCTAACCCAGCCACACCCCTGTGGTGCAGGGCGCCATCCCTTGCAAGACCTCCCTAAAAAGACCAGATGCGCAGGGAGAACTTTGGTTCTGGGGGTCTGCAGTGCAAAACCCCTTCTGCCCTCATGTCCCGAGCAACCAGGGTGTTTTCCACTCTGGGTCTCCATCCATGGCACCGCAGGGGTCTGGCTGGCAGCTGGGCTCGCCTGTGCCGCCGCGTGTTGGGATGACGGCGGGCGCCGCGTGCCAGGGGCGGGCCGGGGAGTTACCCTTCTGGCAGCGTGGGCAGCGCCTGCGTGCGCTGGCATGGCGCGTGGGGAAGGACAGACGGAGGAGTTTGCCATCTGGGCCTCCCTACTTCTCAGCTGTTGCTATGGCACTGCAGAGATGCTGCCAGGCAGGCGGCGGTGGCCTTCGTTTGTCACCTCTGGGCTCCCTCGAGGTAGGGATGTGTCCCTGGTATATAAAGACTTGCTTTCTTACCCAGCCTCACCAGGAGAGGATGGGGGTTCTCGTGGTAAAATACCCTTGGTGGGTACATTTGCAGGATTTATCTGTGTAGGTGGTAGCTGCCTTCAACAAGGTGAGATGAACTCAGAGAAACCCAGGAGGAGGTGGGTCACTGGGGAGCACACATGCGGGATGTGGGATTTTGCAGTGTCACTTGTAGGTCAAGGGGAAGCATCTTGCACCCTCCATGGACAAAAGGAGAAGCCCCGTCCTTTCCTGCTGGGCTGTCCTACCAGCCCATGGCAGCATCCGCTCCATCCCCATCCCGTGGGCCTGGCTGGGGGTGGGAGAGCCACGTCAGAGCCAGGCACCGTGGGGGGTGAGCAGCAGGCAGCCCCCACTCACTGCAGTAGGAGCTGGGAGCACGTGGCATGGGGGAGAGCGTGGGGTGCTCAGAATGGTAGCACCCCTTCACTGCCAGTGCAGGGAGAGCTGAGGCACTGGTGATGCCCATGTATGCCTGCATCTGGGAAGGAGGGGAAAGAAAGAAAAGGCGAGCATCTTCCTGGAAGGGCTGGGTGAAGCAGAACTTGCTTTGGTGACACAAACAGCCAGGAAGAGGGCTCCCGTGATGTTCAAGCTGGTGATTGCTCTGCTTCAGACAACAGGGCACAAACTTTTCCCCTCTCTGAATTAGCCACAGCATGCCCAGTGTGCCTTGTGTACTACTGCTCTCCAGAGATGAAGGGCTCTGTGTTCCCAAAGCTTCTCATCCCATCGTTCCTCCCATCTCCTGGTCCCAGAGGCTTTGGCTGTTGCAGAGACCATTCAAAAGGTCCCCAATTCAATCCAGCATTGTTTTGCAGGGCTCTTGTTTACGCAAAGCAGCTGTCCCGAAGGTTGTTGGGATGGGGGAGGCTGGTGCAGCATGAGGCTGTGAGGACAGAAGAGGGTGCAGAGATATTTGGGACAAGAGGGTAGGCTGAGGTATGGTCTTGATGCTCTAGAGGTACTTTAAGCCAGGAGCACTGGTCCTGACTGTGTTCCCATATTGCCCCACATGCATCAGGGGATCGGGTCTGTGGCGGATGCTGCCTTGTGCACCAAAGTAGCTGAACTTGCACCAGGAGCACCCTGGGCTGGCTGCTGGCTCCTTGCCCTGCTCTTATGGCCTTTCTCCCTGCTGACCAGTCCTGCAGGGAGGCACTTTCCTGGAACAGGTGATGTCTGGGACCTTCAGTGCTTTTGCAGCCCTTCAGGCTATGCTCAGGGACAGAGCAGAAGGATCTGGGGTAGATGGACTATAGAAGGTGTTTTTTGGAGGTGCCAGGTCTCAGCTTGGCTTTCCCAGCAGTGACTGGGCTAACACTGAGCAGAAGACACAAAGCACCTAAGAGTTACAGCCCTACTCTGCCTGGGACACAAGATTCCTACTGGGTTGTCACCTGCCTTTTCATGCCAGGGTCTGCTGGTGTCTGCCCTCCTCGTGCCTGATCCCACTGGGATCTGCAGCCATGTCTGCATTGCCTGGCTCTGCTGATGGGCCACTCCAGCTATTTCTGTGGGGACAAAACAATTTTGGTGTCTGCCAGAAGTTCCCAGTTTTTTTCTGAGCTGAATGCGGGGTCTGAGCTGCTTCCCAGACCGGAGAAACTGCTGACCCGGATGGTTTGAGGGTGCATGTGACATCTTCCCAGCCCTCGTGTCCTGCAGGGTTTGGGGAGGTCTAAGTCAGCTCTGCCTGCTGGCTTGTCTCCTTGGGCTTGCAGAGGTGAGATGAGGATGCTTTGGGTCTAGGACAGGTGTTTTGTGGAGGGAAGAAGTGGAGATGGAGGGTAAGAGATTGAGGAAGGACCTGCCTTGCTGCCTTGGAGGCTCAGAGATGGTTGCCTTGGGCTAGGGGCTTTTGTAGATCTTGGTTAAGGAAAGCTCTACCCCATCAACTCACCCCTGTGGGGGTGACACCTTCATGTGCTTTGTCACGAGGCTGCTCATGGTCTCCCAAAGGCCTGTGACCATCCATGCACCCAGCACTACTGGGCTCTTTCAGCGAACCCCCCTAACAGGCCATGGGGTGTCCCATGGGGTCACACCTGGTGAGCCCTGCAGGTAGGTTGTGCTCGGTGATGTTGCCCAGTGCCACCCTGGCCTGCTGGCTTGTCCTGCTCGATGCAGTGCCCATGCCAGGTGTTGTCCAAGAGTTTGTGCTTGGATTTGGTGCATCCCATTCAAGGGGGGCTGTGGTCAAGCGGGCAGTGAACCAACCCTGGAGCCTACCAGGCTTCCAAAAGCGGGTGTTGATAACGCTTCTGCCTCAGTGTATTATTTACCGGGTACTGTGCAATTTTCAGCTTTGGGTTTCCTGCAGTTGGGGGGGTCAGCAGGTGTCTGAGAGCAGCCTGCGGGCTCTGATCTCCCCTCGGCACCGAGGGGTGTGCAGCAAACCCACCACGGGGTGAATTGCTTGTTCGGGGGCCGCAGTTTGTGTGCGGTGCTGGGTGTTGCAGGCATTTTGTGCCCCGCACGAAGAGATGAGGACCAGCAGCCCCACCCCACCCTGGCGAGGTGCTCCAGGTCCCTGTGGGGGCCGCGCACACATCACCGGGACTACGGCTGCAGCGGGCTGTTCCTCCTCTTCATCGCCCAGCGCTGCCAGGCTGCTGCGGGTAGAGGCTGGTTTTGCGGGAGCGCTTGCGAATGAGCAGCTCCGTGCGTGTGCCACAGCCCCCGGCCGAGCCCCTGTCGTGTGCCCCGCTGGGACGGCCCGGGCCCGGCTGCCCTCTCCACCGGTGCCCCGCCGGCGGGCGGCTGTGCCGCTAGAGGGCAAGCGGCAGCGTGAGAGCGCCGCGCCGCGCCGCCGGGGATGGGGACCGGGACCGGGACCGAGCCGCCTGCCAGCCCCGGCCGGGGGCACCGGCGGCAGCGCGGGGTGCGGGGCCGGCCGGGGGCTTGAGGGGTCACGTCGCCGCTTGCGTTGCTGGCGTGCCGCTGGGTGCTGTGCCGGGGAAGAGCCTTTGCTTTGGGGTGCCCGTGCTGCTGGACCCCTCGGGGGCACCCACCTGCTCCCTAGCTCAGCATCCTGGGTGGGCACCCCGTCCTGGTGGGTGGTCCCCTGGGATCGGAGTGGGTTGCTAGGTCATGGCTTTCTCCTCTCTGCTGCTGCGGGGGGATGCGGTCTGTGCACCCCCACTTACCGATAGCTCTGGCACAGCGCTGTGAGTGAGACAGCCACAACCTGTCTGTGAACTGAGGTGATTTGCAGCTTTTTGGAAGGTGTTGATTCAGCCAGAGCTGGTGCTGTGGGAAGGTGTTTCTGGGCAAGAAGTGCCTGATGAGGGCCAGGGCAGTGTGCTGCCATCTGCACCCGGCTGCTGGCTGTGCATGATCTGCAAGGAAGCCTCTATCAGCTCTGCCCATTTTACGGATGGGGAAACTGAGGCACGGAGAGTGGCGCAACTGGCCTGCAAGCAGCCCAGAGGGGCTGGACACCCTTCAGCCCAGCATCAGCCAGGGTTTAAGGAGAGGCCAAGCGTGAAGGGGGACATGAACAAGGCTGTTATATTGGTCCTGTTTTATCTAGTAGCCATAAGAAATGTCCCCAGAGAAATCCTGGGGCAAAAGGGCACAAGCTAAGAACTGTCTCTGGAGGGCTCCAGAGTAGGTGCGATGCTTTTTGCTCCTTTGATTAACTCTGTGCTGCATGGGTTGGATGGAGGTTGGAGGGCTAAAGAGGCCATGTGTCCTTCCCCAAGAGGGAGAGGCTGAGAAGAGCCTAATGTGAGATAGGGCAAGAGCGAGTGATGGTAGGAAGCTGGTTGTGACCCTGTAGCATCCTCCACGTGTGGCTCCTGGGAGGTGTGTCATCCTCCCTGGCAGCTGGGCCAAAGATAGGCTGGTTATCTCCCTGCTGGCTATTGCCATGTGTTGCCAGCATGGTGAGAGGGCTGTGACACCCAGCGGTCCTGCAATGCAACAGCAAATGGGTCCCCAGCATCATGGCAGGGGTGAGGTTTAGCTAGGTGTGTGTTGGGGCGTGGCTGCTGGACCTAGGTTAGAGCTGTGATACTGCTCAGGGCCTGGACTTCATTTGAAGGAAGGGAGATTAAACTCTCTCTGGACTCCCCTTGGAAGGCTGCACTGGAGTCAGTGCCCAGCTAGCAGGGCTTCTCCGCTAGCCCTGCTGCATGTCCCCCTGTGCATCTCCATCCTCCATGTAATCACCCAGTACAGTGTTTCCAGATCCCATAGGGCTGGGGATCCTGCCCTATGCCCCTCTGTGTGAGACCTGACACCTGATTGCCTGGAAGAATAGCACCAGGAAATTGTGTGCTGTATTTTTAGCTTGTTTTCATGTGATGTCGCAGTTGGGGAGCCAAAGGAGAAGCCAGAACCGCGTGTGCAGCCAGCTTTCCTCCAGCTGCCACCCAGTGCTCTGGTGTAGGAGATAATGGAGCATATTAGTGACTGTCCCCATCCTGTACCTCCCTCCAGTACGTGCCATCACCCCCACTTTCCCCTTCTCCAAGTTCTGATCTGCCTAAATGGAAAGGAAAACTGTTTTTTTTAATTAAAAGCTAAAGTCCCAGCAGTGGAGCGGAAAGGTCAGGAAGGATTCCCAGGTGAATGTGATGGTGTGATAGCACAGATGGGTAGCTTGGGATGCTTCTCCCTGACCTTGGTCCTTGTTGCGGTGATGACTTGGGATGCCAGGGCTCCAGGGAAGGGTGCAGGGAGGTGCTGAGCTCAGGTGCTGTCCCCTGTGCAGCCCCTTCCCTGAAGCCCTTCTGTGGCTCCATGCTGGGCTCACTTGTGCCGTGGAGGGCCCAGGACACTGGTGCCTCTTCTGGCTGCTGCGTGCTCTCCCTGGGGGATGAAGAAGTGGATGGGAGCAGGTGTGAGAGGGCTGAAGTCCCCATCCTCCTGTGCAAGGCTGTCCCTTAACTAGCCCTCCCTGAGCAATCCCCAGGTGGTTCCCACTAGGAAATGTTAATGTGGAAATGCTCAAACAGATGCTGGGAATCCGAGTGCTGCTGAGGACCCTGCATGCTCAGGGTCTTGCCAGGATAAATTAGGAACATGAGTGCTCAGCTGAGCTGCAGTGATGCCAGGTTCTAACTCCTGACCCTGCTGGGACATGAAGCCACATGAGGGAGAGCCTGGGTGCTTCCAGCTGCTGACCTTCCTTCTGCTCTGGGAGCAGCTCTTCCCTCATCCCTCATCCCCCGTCCCATGCTCTCCATGGAAATGCTGTGCAGTGACCTGGGTTGGGAACCAGGAGCGCTGGCTCTGCAGTCTGTGATGCAGCTGTGCAACTGTTCCCTTGGGCTGCCTGCCCTTGTCCTGGATCACAGCCCTCCTCCTGCCTGCTTCTAATCCAGGCAGGCAAGACCAGCTTGGGCATCCCTTGTCTCCATCCTGGTACAGATGGGATTGCCTCTGGGGAGCTCTGTGACTTGCGTGGCTGGGAAGTTCTCTTGTCCCCCAAACCTCTTGGGATGTGGCTGGGTGCTCCTGGGGCATCGATGTAGGCCTTGGTTTTGTCTGTCTCCTGTCTTGCTTGTGCTCTCCCAGCCAAATTATATCCCAGGAAAAGTGAACTGAAAGCCAAGTCACTTGGTGACTGCTGATGAGCAGCCTGGGGAACAAGCAAAGTTCAGTGGGACACAGGGTCATGGATGCTGTGTGTTCTCAGCTCCCCAGCCCGATGAGGGCACCCCTGTCCTCCTGGGGCTCACCTTGTGCCTGTTCAGAGGAGCTGAGTGTTGCTGGGGGTGTTTCCTAGTTTGAGCCTCATGTGGGCTCTGGCCACATCTGTACTGCCAGATGTCTGATGGGATGCCCCAGGTTCTGCAGTGGGGAAGGGCAGAGTAGCACAGAACTGGGTCAGCATCAGAGCAGCAGCCTGGTGCTCCCTTGGCAAGTGCTATGCCCCTCATTTCAGGTTGGGGCAGGTGCTGAAGGTGCTCCCTTGGCAAGTGCTATGCCCCTCATTTCAGGTTGGGGCAGGTGCTGAAGATGCTCCTTGGGAGCATCAGAGCCAAGCCTGAGCTTGAGGAGTGCATAAAGGGCACCAACGTTGCACAGGGGTGCTGGCTGGGCAGGGAGGGAGCCTCTACAGCAGGGAGCTGTGCAGGGCCTGGCACCCTGGGGGTTAATGGCAAAGTGCATGGTACAGCTGGAGCTGATTTGGGAGACGCAGAGCCTAATGAGGCTGAAGAGGTGTCTGGTGGGAGAGCTGAGGTGTGGGCACTGAGAGATGTTACGGTTTGTGGGCAAGGAAGGCGGGCAGTTGCAGTGTGCCTTGCAAGATGCTGTGGTAGCGGTTTTGGGAAGAGGAGCTGAAGTGGGGATGCTCTCAGGTATGAAGCTGTGTGGGTTGCCTGCCCTGGCTCTGGGCAGCGGGGCAGCTGGGAGGGATGTGGGTGCCTGTAGCTGGTCGCTGGAGTGACCCTGGCTGCCTGCTTGGTGGTGGGCTGCAGTGATGTGTGTTGGTGCCCGTCTTTGGGTCCCCCCAGCGCTTTGTGGGTTGATCCTCTGGCTCTCAGGAGCACAAGCTTTTGGCTCGTTGGTTGAGGTTGAGATTCCATCTCGGGGCCGAGAGGCATTGCTTTGGGCAGCTGCCTGGAAATGCTCCTCCCTGTGCCTTGCGCTGCCTGTGCTCTCCTCCGGGTCTAAATGGCTGAAGTCCCTGATATCCTCAGCCTGAGCTGTGCCTGGTGTTGCTTTGCGTTGCAGATAAGTTCTCCCTTCCAGCAGGGATGGTGGTGGGAACCTCAGGCTTTGCCCCAAGCTAGTCCTCAGCCCCAGACAGGCTGCCCAGCACCCGCCCTGCTCTGAGCTGCCCTGGCCCTGGGGGAAGGATGCCTGACTTCCAAAAGGCACGGGTAACATAGATTTATTTATTCAGAGACTTAATTAGCATCTTTAAATATTAAATAGTAAACAAACTGCGTCTAGCGGGATCAACATTTACAAACAGGGTTTATTTATTTATTTATTCCCACTCTCTGGGACATGCACTTGGTTTTTAAGTGTTTGGAGGGAAGCGGCTGTGTGTGGGTGCTGGCGCACAGGTGAGGGACGGACCCACAGTGCTGTGTTGAAAGAGGGGCAGAAGATGGGTGAAGGGGCATGAACAGGCAATAGGCTGGGGAAAAAACAGCGGCAGAGGAACAGAGGTGTGTACTTGGAGCATGGATGTTGGGGAATTGCAGAGCCAGTGCTGGATTTCGGTGCTTCCCTGGAGGATGTGCCATTCCCTCCTGCTCATGCAGGTGGAAGGGGACAGACAGGAGATGGAGGTTCCTGCCATGGCACAGCTAATCGCAATCAAAAGGTGGTGGTCCCTGTGAGGGGAGGTGGTTTGCGGCTGATCTACGTCCTATTATCTCTGCAAATGGAGGCCTGCCTGGTAGCGGATTACACTGGGGGTTATTTATTGGCAAAGCACTGTACAGTTTTAATTTTTCCTTTTTGCTTATTCAGGCTTTAGCTCCAGAGGAAAATAGCCTGGGGTGGCTTTGAAATGGATTCTCTCTGCCCCATTAACTTATTCAGTGAGTTTAATGGGCCTTTTTTTTCTCTGAGCCTTGAAGCCATCATTAAAAGGCAGAGATTTATAAAAGCAAAGATACTCCTGAGCTTTAGTCAAACTTCGGGGTAGCGGGGTGGGGGCAATGGTGTTGCTGCTGCTTGTGGTTTGGGTGAAGACATACAGGTTTTTGTTCAGGGATATAGTGAGGGCTGGATGCTGCTATTGTGCCTTTCTGGAGGTTTTACATGGAGAAGAGAACCAGGTTGCTTGGGATGCTGCTCTGGTGCTGCACATGTTTCTCTGCTGGGGAGATGACCCTGAGGAGCTGTGGGATCCACTGGGCTGTGCTGGGAGCAAGCCCTTGTCTGTGAGTGATGGGACATTATCTGAGCTCTTACGTGTTGGGATATTGCCCAGTGTGACCTGTAACCCCTCTGTGCTACGGAGCTGCTGTCTCTCTGGTCTGAAAGAGTGAAATTTCTTCTCTTTGTGTAGGCTGCTCACAACTTTGTTTTTTCATCTTGTTTATGCCATGCCAGGGCTGGGCAGTGCTCGGTGCTTTCATGGGTGTCTGTGGTCAATGCTTGGAGCTCTTCCTTTCCCTCCTGCTGCCAGTGGCTCCTGGTCCTATTGCATCCCTATGCTGAGCAGCCCAACGCTAGGAGAAACTGAGTGTTCCCTGCAGGGATTGCCCTCGTTGAGCATGTGGTCTCCTGCTATCTGGCGATAACGATGGGACAACAAGACTGAGACGGAATGTCTGAGTAAATTCCCTCTTGGGCTGTTTGAGGATCAGCCTTTCCACCTTTTCTCTTGAAAACCTGGTGGGTTTTTTTGGGAGTAAATGTAGAAGCATGTAAGATGTGGGTTGGCATGTCATCTAGGGACACCCCTCTGTTGGCATGGTTGAATTTGTGGCCCCCAGGCCATGATGTATTGCAAACATCACTTCTGCATAGGTAGCCCTCAGCTTGTACCACTGTCGGGGAGCAGTGGCAGGGAAGGGCTGGGGGCAGTAAGATGTCCTAGCCTGCTCCTTAAGTCGAGCTGGTCCTGGCACCTCTTGGGGGTGGCAGAGGCTTGCGTGGCACCTGTCACACTTCCATGAGGGCCCTACACAGTACAGCATGCTCTGATGGAAGAATGTCACAACGTGGCAGAGCGGCAACCAGTCTCGGTGATGGGACAACTTTTCTTATATATTTCTTTACTTACTCCATGTGCAACCCTTGAGGCTAACCCTTGGCAGAGTGAGCCAGTTGTAACCCGTGTGTCTCCATGCCCAGCCTGGCACCTGCCAGCTCAGGGATGCTGCTGGTACGAGCCTGGGCTGGGAGGCTTGACAGCTGGAGACCCAAACATGCTGCCACCCCTCATGTTTACACTGTGTGCTTGGGTTGTGTGTCCCCTGCCAGCCCCGTTGTTGTCGTTTGGGAGTAGGAGGGAGATGTGGCAGGAGAGGGAAAGGTCCTGCTTGCCCAAACTGAAGTGCTCAGGGTTGCATGTGTGAGGCTGACCCCAGACCCTGGCTCCTGCTGGGTGCCAGAAGCAGCTGAAAAATGGGACTGGAGACTGGGTGATGTGACTTGTGAGCGTCTGCGCTGCTGGCCCCAGGGCTGGCTCGCCTGCACTGCTGTGGGATTGAGGGATGGAAGACGGTGACCTCTGCCCACCAGTTGCCAGCCTGGCAGCCCCATCCCGGCGACAGCGAGGAGCCTTGGCAGTGGGAGAAATGCTGCCTCATTGCCAGCAGATGGGCTGGATCAGACCCTGGCAGGGAGGGGCTGTGGGGTTTGCCAGGAGGGAGGGCCTCCAGCTCCAGGAGGAGACGTCTGAGTGTTTGCTATTTGTAGCCTCCCTGGAGAGACTGGCCACTGAGCCTGGCCTTGGGATGGTGGCAGCACAGGGACATGCTGAAATGACCCTGAGGGTGCTGTGGCCAAACAGAAACCAGCTGCAGCCACGCTGGGATGGCAAGGGTCCCTGATGCTGGCCTGTCTGTGACCTCCAGAGCAAGAGGGAGGTTGGTTGCAAATCCATCTGCTCCCGCACCCCTTCCTGGGTCACAGTGGTCAGGGGAAGGAGCTGCTTGTTTCCTCATAAACACCCATTAAAAGTACTTCTCCCCCGCCCCTGTAAATCCTTGCCTCCTTGGTGCTACCTGCTGTGTAAATTGCTGCTGACCCTGTAAATCACCCTCTGCTTTGCTCTACCTCCTCTGAAACTGGCCTCTCCCTGTAAATCCTCTGTCCCTGTCAGTTTTCTGCTGCCAGCCCCCTTGCTCTGCCTGTGCTGTAAATCCTGAACCCTGGTGAGGCTGGGGGGGGGTGGTGTAGGGAGGGAGGGTGCAGTGATGGGGTGATGGAGGGCAGCTGCCCCAGGACTTGTTAATCCCTCCTGACAGCTTCCCCCTGGACTCACTCGCCAGCAGGAGCTGGTGGAGGATGTTCTGCCCAGCTGCCTGCAGGGAAGGTTGTCCTTGTGCTGGAAGCAGGACAGGGCTGGGCTGTTACCTTCAGCCCCTCAGCTGCAGCCAGCTGGGTGCAAACTGGAAGGTGTTGGTGGAGTCTGTGCTGCAGGCATCCCAGACTTCAGCAGGGCTCCTGAAGAGGGTTGCTCCTGTAGGACATGTTTCTGAGATGTAAAAACGGCCAGAGTAAAGACAATGTTCATTTAACCCTCGAGTCCTCAGGGTCATGCTGTAGTTTAGCTTTGCTGGGCCCCCATCTGAGCTCCCTTCAGTGAGCACTGAAGGAGCTGTGGGCAGCAAAGCCCACAGTTACCAAAGCAGTTACCCTTAATGGTAACGGAAAACCATCACCTCAGCTCCTGCTGGATGCTGGTGCTCTGTTTCTGAGCCTTGAGTTGCTGGGATGACTGTGCTGTGGTTTTTTTTTCCCCTTATGATGATGCTGGGACAGTGTGTAGGAACTGAGGCAAGGGGTCTGGCAGGGACTTGACCCGAGGGAGGTGTAGGATGCCAAGCATGGGGCATCAGCTTGGTGCTGTGAGCTGTGCGGTCTGTAACCCCAGCCTCGCCGCTCAGCCTGAGCGCACTGGGTTGTGCCAGGGTGTGCAAGAGGAGGTGTTTGTCTTCATGGGAAAAGCAGTGGCTGGAGCTGATAGCTTGGCCCGTGTGGGTGGCTCGGCTTCAGTCCAGGCTGGTAGTGCTGCTGCTGTGCTGTGGCTGGATGGGGCATCCTGAGGGTGCGCATGCACCTGGCACCCAGACAGGGTGTTACTTGGTGTGCAAAATATTGAGCCTTTCTATGTCCAAGGACTTAGTGAGCAGAAACAGGTTATGCTCCAGCACAGCTGCCTTTTTCTTCCTAATGAGCAGGAGTGAGCATTACCCTGAAATGCGTGAGCAGCTCTGCCCTACTCCCACGGAGGTCAGTGGAGCACACCACAGAAGATGCACAGTCAGAGTCAGGATGGGGTCGCCAGAGTGTTTTGGGATGGTCTGCAAAGCTGCTGTGTGCACACAGGGTTTAGAGACTCCTGCTTGGCTACCTGGGGAGGAAAGTGCTGCAGGAGATCAGAGTGCCTTATGATGTGGCTTTCCAGGTGCTCCAGATTCCCAGGGTACGAGTGGGAAGCTGGGTTACCAGTCCAGGACAGGGGAACGCAGCCCTCCCTGACCCCTCTGCAAGTTTCAAGTCTGGAAGAGCTCCTCAACAGCCCGAAGTGGTTTAGGGTTTGGTTCACAGACATGCTGGTCCTGACCCACCATGGACTGTGCATGTCCTCTGGAAAGGCACCAGCTGGTGTCATTTGTGGCTCGACTCTGCCTGATCGCCTGGAGGGTGGTTGCCAAAAGACTTGTAAGAAGAACGAGGTGATGCTCCAGGACAACCGAATCAGTCATTAATATTAACTGCTCACACTGCTGGCGGTGCTCTGCAATGGACCTGAGCTTGACCCAGCTGGGTGTTTCCTTTAAACTTTTCTCCTGCTGCCAAACATCCTTTTTTTGGATTAGTTTATCTTGTGTCTGAGGCCAGTTGTGTATTAACACTGGGCTTATGATACTGCTGTGCTCTGACTTTGGGAGGAGGACGAAGAAGGCGATGTGCACGGTGGCAGCACAGAGATGCTAACAGCACTGGGGAAGGCAGGGGGCAGCGGAGGAGAGCAGAGGCAGATTTTCAAAATCCATATAAATAGCAAAAATAAATTTCCAGCAAATGCTTCCAGTCCTGCAGTATTAAGAAAGTGAAGCACTAGAGGATAAGGAAAGCGCGAGCAATAACAGCAGGGATTTAGAAAGAATAAATCTTGCCAGACAAACCTGATTGCTTTTTCTTTTTGATGGAATCGCAAAATTAGTGGCTGAGCAGAACGTGGAAATCCTAATATATTTGGATTTAGCAAAGCATTTGATATAGTGTCTCGCCAAATCTTACTCTTAAAATTAGTTCAGTTTGCCTTGGATATGATGCTGCCAAATGGACTGAAAACTGGCTTAGGGCCCTAAACAAATAGCGATGGGCTGTGTTTGGGGAGAGGGGGAGCTGTGGGAGCCGAGCTATGAACTGGCTTTTCTTATTAAAAAAACCCAAAACCGACAGGAATGTGGCCTCAGTTTGAGGCACCTTATTACAGTAATATTGACAAACTGGAGGGAGTTCAGAGGCAAGGGGGGAGAAAAGCCCTCGCAGGGGTCAGATTACCCGTGGAGGGAGGCTGGGGTCTGAGAAAGTCCCAGGGCTGGAGGCATTTTGGGGAGGAGCAGGTGGTGGCCCATGGGGCAGGCATGAATATTTGGGCTGTTGTTGGAACCTGGCAGCGAGCACCTCAGTGCCTTCGCCCCCGCGCAGCGGAGAATCGCTAAGCTGCCCATTTCACGGCCCTTTCCAGATATTATCGAGTAAGCAGGGGAAAATATTCACCGTGACTGTCAGAAAGAACATCCTTGACTGGGGAAGTTGGGCACGTTTCCACAGGGATAATCTCGAGTCTTGGAGCAAACATGAAGAGATGGCCCTGGGTGATGTGGGTCAGTAGGTGGGGATTTTCCTGGGTTGTGGGCTTGGGTGGGAAGCTGAGGGGTGGTTGTAGCTGCCTTGAGATGCTGCCTCCTGCAATATCTGTCTGCACCCTGCGGGCATTTATTTATCATCAGGGAGAAAGCCGGGAAAATGCTAGTGACAGCTGGAGTGCAGATGTGTCCCCAAGGGAGGATGGCCAAGTCCCTTCACACTTACAGGATCACAAAGAGGTGGTGGCCCCCTGGTCACCTTGCAGAGGTAGAACAGGATAGCTTGATGCTCCTTGCAGGATTTTATACTGGGGGGTCTGGAATGATGAGATCTTCCAGCAGGTTCATCCGTGAAGGTGTGTGTCTGGCACGCTGAGCTCTTGTTTGGGGCCTGGAAGAGATGCTGAACGTGTGGAGGATCTTGGCATAACTATATTGTTCCCACGAGGTGAGAAGACCTGTGTGTCAGTGATGGCTGTTTCAGATCACTTGGGTGCTGCCAGGGCTGTTGCCCCCCACTGCCAGTGGGATGGTTTGGGCAAGCCAGGCCTTTTCATTTGCATTTTTATCTGTTTAAATATAATGTTTTTAAAGCAAATCTGTGCCTTCTGGTACAAACACAAATAAACTTTCAGTATGGAAAAGGCACCTTGCTAGGGGGGATGTTATTTTTCATAGGGAGCCACCTCATTGCACCGGTGAGCCAGTGTGGCAGGGTGGGAGTTATCTGGGCTGAATCAGAGTTAGGGAGAAAGCCATGGAGCAGAGCTGGGAAGGGCTTCTAGAAGATGGAGTGACCTTGTGTGGGTGTCCTGGTCTCCCTGGGGGAGAACAGGGTTTCTTTACCCCCTCCATGGCCCTTCAAGTGGTCCCCCCGCTTTGCATTGCTCCCTGCTGAAGGCTGAGCCTGCTGGGGGGGTAGTGGGATGGGGCTGAACCAGGCAAAGTTGGGAGGTATTTTTAGCTGTTCTAATTGTGGCAAATAAATGCCATTCTTACTTGTTGGGATTGAGCTACGGCTAAATCACAACTAGTTCTAATGATGATAATTACCGGATTTCAATATTTATAGAAACGGGTGCTTCCTTCATATCGGCGGATGCCGCTGTGCTCTCACCTTCACAGATCGAAACCTTGGCTCATTATCGCTGCAGCTATTTATTTACTTGCACATTTTTAACCCACAGATGGCAACATATGAGAGATCTGAAATTATACAGGCCCGATGGGGACATTGTAGTCTTTGACCAGAAGCTGCAGGATGAATAGGGAAGCATCTCCTAAGGACCTACGAGTTGGATTCTTGCTTTTTGGGAACCCTTGAGAGATGTTGTCAGGTTTGCAAGCTTGCCTCTATCTGCCAGAGCTTAGCCCCCAAAGGGTGGAGGTGGCTGTGCATATTTTTGCATGTGTTAGCACGGCACATCGTTGCCTCTGATTGCTGTGTGCACCAAAACATGCACATGCTGTAACTGGCACAGAGCTTAAAGATGAGGCAACGCAAACATCTCAAGTCCTGTAATGCTGGACTTTGAGGAGCTTGTGGAAAGGGGTCTGGGAAGCTCCTGCCTGCAGCAACACCTTCTGGGGGTCTTGATTTAGCAGTATCCCTCTCCAGCCTGGGGCTGCGGAAGGGTGGGCACCTTTTGGAGCGCGTGGGTGCAGAGTCGTGCATGTGGATGGCATGCACGCCCATCCCCTAAGCCTGGGATGGGGGTGCAGACCCCCCAGGCTTTATCAAATCAGCCCTGTCGGGTTGATCCCAGTCTGTGAATCCTCACTGGTATCCAGACCCGTGCGCCCATTGGGTCTGAGACTCCCTCCTTGTGCAAGGTGTAGAAAAGATTCACTTATTCAATTTACTATCTCTCCAGTGCCACATAAGCTGTATTGATAAATTAATCTTATATTGTTGTGACTAAACAGCCCTGCAATTTTTTACACTGTGCAGTCTAATCTGTCTTGACAGCTGTATCATTAGTTTATATTTGTTGTAATCTTATTCGCTGTGTTGGCTGTGGGGAGTGTTTATTTGAGGTGCTGTGCAATGCAATACACAGGCAATGGACACAGCCAGTGGTTCTCGGCTGGGTGTCTCGGGGTGCTGTGGGGTGCCAGCAGTACACCCAGGCACCCACATGGGTGGCCTCCCCCGGAGCCAGCACCGAAGCTCTGCTCTGCTGCCTGGTAGCAGCATCCCCAGGGCTGACCTGGCCTCATCAAAGCATCCCTGCTGCTGTGGTTTTGATAGGGACCCCTGTGTTGGGGCAAAGGTGATAAAAGTGATAAAGGTGGATGCCAGGAGATTTGCCTCTTAAGGTGTCATGAAAGGTTTGCTGAATGATGAGAGAGAAGTTGTTTTCTTGGACGGTAGGTGGTATGGGATGGTCCTGCTCCATCGCTGAGGTCACCTTTTGGTCACAGGGGGTAAAGGGACTGTGGGAGCTTGGGCTGGACAGCCTGTCACCCAGGCCTTTGGATGTGCTGCTTGTGGGACAGTGATGTGTTCTGGCATAGACAGCATCACGAGATGGAGGGAGCAGTGTCACGGGTGGCTGATTGCTCCCTGGCTTGAGCGTGGATTTGCTGTTCCTGGTCCAAGTGGGGCCAATCCGGGCCTCTCTCTTGCTTTTGTAGAGAATCCCTTTGCTTTGCAGGCATCTTTGCATGCAAATTCTTCCAATAACAGCTCCACAAAACTGTGGAGCAAAATGTTTTGGGCTGGTGCAATGATATTTCTGCCAGCAGAGAGCAAGAGAGACTGTGTGTTCCCCAGGCATGGGACAAAACCGTGGAGTGGGAAGCATTGCAGCTGCTAGTTTATGCTTTAGGTCTTGAACTGTTTAAATCTGGATGGGAAAGGACAGTTGCTGGAGCACATGCTCCTGTTTTCGGCATCTCTGACCAAGCCTGGATGACTCACTAACAGCTCAAGCCTGTCCTCCTCTCTCAAGTGCATCCTTTTGGGAAAGCATTCAGGATCTGGCAAGACTGATGATGTGCATGGCTCCTGAAGTAGATGTGCCCCTTGCAGTTTGATGATGCAAATTGTTGTTTAGACCATTAATTAGGGTTGTGCACCTGTAAAGACTGGCAGGGTCCAGCAATGTTCTGTGCTGCACTCAGATCCACCCTGGCACCAATTAATGTGTCAGCCCAATGGATATGCCATAGTGCCTCGTGGTGCTGCTGCCTATAGTGTTTCCCCCTTTGCGGACAGGACTGAGAGCAGCGGGTGGGATATGTTGTGTCACAGCTCCAGGAGCTTCATGTAGGGCTGGTGGGGGAATATACTGAAGCTTAGTGGGATCTGCATGGTGACATCAGTATTGAATGTAGGAAAATCCCTGCCCCAGGAGAGAATGCTTGGGGAAACATCTGTATTGCCAAGCATGCAATGATGCTGTGAAAGGAGTTTCATGCGTGGTGGTCCACAATGAGTGCTGTCAAGGGTTTGGTGATGTGACTGTCCACCACACAGCTCAGAAGCTCATTACTGTGGCACCAGGTTGCAGCAAGGTTAAACTGCCATTTGTGAAGTGATGTCAGGTTAGGGATGGCTGGGGACAGCCCTCTGTAGTGGCACAGGCCTGCATTTGTATCCTGCAGCTGTGAGAGCCTCCCGCTGTCATTTCTAGCGGAGCTGCTGTTTGTCACGAGCTGCAGCTGGTGACAAGGTGATGGGCACTAACAGGTTGAATACAGCTATTCAGCGTGGCTGGAGGCAGGAGATGTCCATGCTGTTGGCAGGGGTGTCACATCTTCCCTGTCTCCCAGCTGGATAGGGTGATGGAGATGGCATTCCCTAGCACTTACTCTAAATCCAGGGTTAATGACAAATGCGTTACATCTGCCAGCATGGCAGGAGCATCTCCATGTGCACTAAGCGCTGCTGGCCTGCTGTCCATCCTGTGGAGAAGATGCATTTCCCACTCAGCTGGTCTCTGGAACCTGGGGACCTTGCTCCAAGCTGTAGTGGTAAAGGATGATCCTTCACCTGCAAAGACCCTGCCAGTGTTTTCAGCAAGGAATCGGCTCACAGTGTAAAATCTGAATGGTCTGCAGCCACGGCCCTCGGAGGGGAGGGGGTGACTCAGAGCAAAGCACCCTTGTGGCACATAGCAATTGTCCAACATGCTGGTCTCTGCTGGATGGGAGAGATTCTTGCTCTGCTCTCCCAAGCCTCTTCACAACACTTGATGGTTGCTGTTTGCACCCTGCTTGCTTATTGCTGCATATTGGAGGTGGGAAGGTGGGAGTATGAAGAGGGTGGCAGAAGCCTGCCTGGAGGTGTGCATCAAACTGGTGGCAGGGCCAGTGACAAAGCTCAGCTTGGCTCCTACTACCTTATTTGTGGCCACCTCCTGCTTGTGGTGAGGGTATTGCTGGGGCAGATTGCAGCTTTTTGTTGTTTATTACCCTCTCATCCCTTAGCCAATGTGAGGCTGTCTCAATTATTTTTTTTTTTTGTCTTCCTGGTTTATTCCTGGGTGAATTGCAGGCTTTTTTTGAGTCCCAGATGGGTCTCACTCACCCATTAGTGCCAAGTGGTGCTTTAAGCTCAGGGTATCCCCTGTGCAGCTTGGGATAACCTCCAGTGCTGCCAGTTTCTAGGCACTGGTGTCAACTGGGAGCCACAGGGAGTTTTGGCTGGCACTGCTACGCTCCAGTCATACTGATGAGACTATTTCCATAGCAACTACAGGATTTTTCAAAGGGGAGATAGGGGAAAGATGTGAAAAACCAAAAACAACCCAGCTGAACACTGTCATGGGCAGAAGCTGTTGGTCAGTGTGCAGGGGTTTCAGGAGATCATGTATTGCCTCTTGCTCAGAAGGTCTCTGGCTCAGTGTGTTTGTGTGGGACCTCATGGCCAGGCAGCCTACAGGCAGCCCTGATGCTCTTGCCACCTAAAATATGGAAACTGGAGCTGGTGCTTGCACTGTGCCGCTTGGGAGGGCTGGGATACCCTCGTGGGACAGCCGTGTCAGGGCTTTGGGTCTGGGGAAAGGGACAGGAGCTTGCAGGGCTGTGCGGTGTGATGGCAGTGTGTGCTGGTGGCTCTTGAGGGAGCTGTGCAGGGTGCTGCAGCTGCCTATGCACAGGGTGATTTCCCAAGCTGGTGGCACTGCTGAGCTTGTTGCTGCTGATGTGATTCCAGTGGTGCTGGGAGCTGTGTCAGTTCAGGTGGGAGCTGGGGATGCCCTTCACCTGCCTCTGCTTCCCCTCAGGGCCCAGAGCCCCAGGGGAGGGAGCTGCATCTTCTGGCCTTGGAGCATCTCAGTGATGCTCTGGCTCTGGTCTCTGTCCTCATCCTGCTTCATTCTCCTATGCCTCCTGCCCTCACTAGAAACAGCTAGAATGGGTGTAAATAATGCTTTTGGTGCAGAAAACTTTGGGAATGCAGTGATGGGCACAAGACTGTCACTGTGACACTGTGTGTCCCATCCCAGGGGCTGAATCTGAGCCTTGGCATTGCAGCAGCAGAGATCAGAGAGTGGCTTGACCCGGTGCTGTTGGGTCTTATCTGTGGTTTGGGGGTGGCTTGGGTTTGGGGGCCACCACTGGGGCTTTGGGCAGGTCTTCTGGGTGCCTGGTGAGCTCGAAGGTGGCTTGGGGGTTGGTGGGCATCTCACATGCCCGGTGCAAGGCTGGTGCAGGGGGGCTGTGTGGGTGAGGGCATATTGCTGGGTTGATGCCAGCTGTGTAAGTTGGTGATACCTGGTCCCAGCCAGGAGGAGGGAGCATGAAGGCAGCCCTTCTCTGTCCCATTGCAATATCCACAGAAGGGGAAGGAGCCGGCATGTTGGGAGGGCTGTCCCCCGCCAGCTGCTGTCCCTGGTAAGCCCCAGCCTGGCACACAGTGTGGGCTCTTGGGCCCCAGCTGCTGCAGGCTGCAAGTGAGCCAGCCTGCTCCCCGGGGGGCTGCCCGGGGCTGGTGGCAGACAATGTCTGTATTCTTTATGCAGAATGAGCTTCCCTTTGCTGAGAACCCTCTGGGCTCAGGTAGTTTCCTCTGAGGTTGGGCTGGTGCTGGGACCCTCCTAGCACTCCAGCTGCCCAGGAGAGTGATCCTTTGGAAAAAAAAAAAAACAACCCCAAACAAAACCCCCATATATATATGTATGTAAACCAACAACAGCAGCAACAAAATCTCCCTGGAAGGACTTGGTCTGATGATCTGCCTTCTGGCTTTGAAATTCTTGCGTGACTCAAAACGGTGCCAAAAAGACATGTGTCCTGTTAAATGTGTCTTCAGCCCAAATGGTGAAAGGGCAGATGCTGTCAGGAGGTGCAGCCCAGCTTCCTTGCTAGCTGCCTCTCTACAGCTCCAACCGAGCAGGACCTCTGGATTCCTCAGATGCTCCTGCGAGATTTTATACCTGTCAGTTTAATGCCAGCCTTCTGGTAGCGCTTCAGAAATAGGAGACTTTTTTTTTTTTTTTTTTTTTTTTTTTTTCAGGAGCACCAATCTATCAGGTTCATCATGTCTCACAGTAGGGGATGTGGCCTGGGGCTGTGGAGAGGGACACGTGGGCTGCCATGGTCCACCTGGGACTGGATGTCATCGCTTCTCACCTCTGTGGCCTTAAACCCTCTGTGCAACCCCCCAAGCCCCCGTGATGAAGAACATTTTCAAACAGTGTGAGGAGCGCCTGTTGGCGAAGGGCACAGCAGTGTGTTTGGATAGCGTGAGCTCAAAGGTTTCCACCTCCCTGCCGAAGGAGGTGCCTGTGGGGAGCGAAGGGCAGGGGCTTGGTCAGGGCGGCTGGTGTTGGAGAGCTGGCAAGCCCAGGCTGTGGCTGCCGCTCCGTCGAGGTGCTGGGTGAGCAGAGGGTTCTCTGCAATTCAGTTACGCCTTTATCTGGGGGAACGGCAGAGCGAACTGTGATACGAGATAGAAACAGTCCCCAGATTTGCTGTTTGCATAACTGGATCAGCTCAAACCCAACAGCCCAGTTAGCAGCATCTCTGGCTGTCAGAGTGTCTTCTCCTATAACATTTTGCAAGGTGCTTTTTTCACGTTTATTGGAACAAAGTAGAGTGCTGGGAGAGGAGCTTTTAAAGTGTCTGTTCCCTCCCTGCTCTCCTTTTCTTCCCTGCCTCCTCCTGCCTGTGTTGTGTTTATAGGTGTGCTGGTTAGCTTTTCCTTTTTGGAGCCAGCTGACTTCCCACAAAATATCTGCTATCCTGGGAAGCCTAGAGCTCCGAGTCACGATGTCTTAATGGGTACATCCCCCTGCTCGTGGGTGATGCTTCTGCTCTTACACCTCTGTAGTAAGAACAAGCTAGTGTGTGTCTCCTCATAGGAAAAGCTTAAGGGGAGGGGGAAGGATTTTCTCCTGGCTGGGGAAAAGGGGATTGAGTCCTCATGGGTGATGGAGGAGCCCCATCTCTGGTGGGGCGGGCGGACAGAGCTGGCTGTGATTTATTTGCAAGGCAGATACAAGCTGGGCAGGGAGGGGTCCTGGCAGTTTGGCTCAAAACAAACTCCATGGCGAGCTTGCCCAGTCCTTTGGCTTTATGGGGAGCAGCCGGTGGGCTGGGCAGGCAGATTTGCCGTGCCACGGAGGTAATGGGGATCCTGGCAATTCTTCTTGCAGGTTGGAGTTGCTCTGCCCGTGGCCATCCCGAGCGGAGCGGCTGGGAGCCTGGCCTGCGGCCAGCCCAGCTGGGCATTGCTGCCCACTTGTTCGAACTTCATAAACATCTGAGGAGCCAAAATACTGGAGGATCAAAGTTCAGGCTCCTTGGGAGCTGTTTGGGAAAACAAATGCTTCGTGGGAGCGGGATTTGAGTCCAAGAAAGATTGGCTCTCCCCTCGCTTTGCTCAGGCAGCGGCTTTCCCGGTGTTTGGGGGGTGTGGGAAAGCTGGAGACGGGATGAGCAATGCTATGGGGGTGGTGGAGTGGAGGGGGATAAAGTGGGATGTGGGACTGAGGGAGGGCGCTGGATCTGGCTGCTAAATAGCCATAACTGCAGAAGCAGAGGGATCCTTTGGCACCCGCAGTTTGCAGCTCCAAGCTCTGGTTTCTGTGCTGCTTTTGGGATCTAGGCATGGGAGCAGTGGCAGGATCTGCCCAAAAATGTGCAGCTACATTGAAACAGGATTTGAGATGAAGCTGATACGGATGTAAAAAACCTCCTGAATTTAGACTCCTGTGGAGGCTGTGGTTTTAGAAAGCGTGCTTGTGGGTTTGTGTGGGTGGGTGGCAGCGGGCAGGGCCAGGAAAGGCAGCGGGTCTGGATTAAGGACTGCAGCCCCCTCCCACTGTGGTGCTTGTGCAGCCCCATCCCTGGCTCTCGTATCTGCTCTTACTGGACTGTCGTTCGTGCTTTCTCATTCCCAGCACTGTATATCACAGTAACAGCCAGTTCGTGGGAGACTTTATTTTCTCCTTTTCCTCCTCCATCCATTTTCCTGTCTTCAAGCACAGCATGAAGTACAATGCGCGTGGCTGGCAGCACTCCCCTTTGGGTCCTAGCTGAGCTAATATGCTCTGTCAGGATATCGTATTGACCATCATCAAGGCTTTGTGCCTTTTTGCAGGGCTCTTTTCCACCACATGCTCCTTGGCAGTACTCTGTACCAAGAGTTATTCCTGCCAAGTTGAACTCTACTGATCCCATACCTTTAGAATGTCTCCTTATCTTGCTAATGTGTGTAGGCACTGTGTTCTTCAGGAGAGAAACACAACTGCCTTTGGAGCAGAGCTTGGCAGCTCTGTCTCTAATTCAGAGATATATATATGTTAATTTCTGAAAAACCCCAGACCTGTTTGGAGACGGGAGCATGAGGGAGTCGGACTTCCAGTTTGAAGTTGCAGGGAGAGTTTAATAAATCAGAATGTGATTACTGAAGCTGATTGTGACCAGGGTGCTGCTTCCTCTATAAAATGCTGTTTGATCTTTAAAGACCACAAAATGGTGCACACTGCTGGCTCTCACTGCATATGAAATCCTATGGATAAAAGCGTCCTTTCCTTTAGCATGGCAGGTGCCTGGGGAGCTGCCTAAAAATTGGAGCTCTTTTGGTCTGCTGTGCCCCGTAAAGCAGAGGGGGATGCCTCACCTTGAGGTTTGTTTGGTGTAAAACTCCCAGGGGAATTGTTTTTTCTGCCCTTGAATTGCCCTCTTGTTTCTGAGATGTGGTGTCATTAGATACGCACGGGTTGATGTTAGCAGTTCCGAACAGGAGCCCCTGCTCTACATGCCCCAGATCCATGTCTAACGGTGGAAGCACCTCTGTGGGCTCTCCTGCTGGACAGTAATGAAAGAAATTCCCTTTTGGGGAAATACCATAATTTTTGAGCCTGCTTTCCAGAGGAAAAGGGGAGCATACAGCTGATGCTGCAGGTGGGGGTTGTGGGCTCTTGCTGATGCTTTGTCTCAAGGCAGTTGGATTTGTGTACTTCTGTCTATGTCTGCAGGACTAAACTGCTCATCCCATCCTGAGCTGTCGCTTCAGGTGGTGTCTGAGACTGTGCAGGCATCAGAGAGTGGTATGCAATAAATAAGAAAGGTGGAGAGAGATCCAGCTGAGAGGTGCTGAGGTGGTGGGCAGGGAGCTGGGGCTGAGCCAGGAGCACAATCTGTACACAGAGGGGTTTAGGGGCACTGCTCCGCCCAATCCTGCTCCCCATGCAGGAGATGCTGTGGCACTTGGAATTCCGTTTCCTCCTGAAGCTTTTGCACTGTTGCTCATCTCTGGTAAATGAGATTTCTTCAGCACTGGGATGATTTTGGACACCTCAGTTCTTGCTCAGGACCCCAGGGCTGCCTTCTGCCAGCACTAGCTGAGTAATAGTAATGGATATCAAAGGAGGGTACTTGTTTTGATGGCAGTTGCGCTGCTGCCCAGAGCACTTCAGCTCTGCCATCCCACCTGCACCTATTTCTTCCTTTCTGAAAGTGAGTGACTAGGCATAACTCTTCCCACACTGAAAAACTTTGGTTGTAGTGTGTGATAACGGGAACATACTGCTTCCAGTGTGCTGCGGCAATCTGTCCATGCTGAGTCCAGGCAGCCTGCTGTCCTCTGGTAATAATGACACATTGTCCCTGGAAGGGATGCTTTCAGCTCCATAAGTTGCCAGCCAGAGCTGGTGTGGGATGTGGAGACTGTCCTGGAGTTTTGCGGAGATCATACAAGGAAAATGGGTGAGTGCACAAACAGAGGGCACAGTGCACCCTGTGTCTGAGAGGTTCTCGTGTCCTTGAAGGCAAAAGTAAAGGATGGAGTCCTGGTCATGTTGGCACTGCTGTTTTTTAAATGCATGCACTTTTCCTCTCCTTTAGGTACTGCTCCTGTGTGTCCTTATGGGTGCCGGGGTGTATGGCTTCGTTGTAGTGTCTAGAAAATTGTTCAGCAAAGCTTAAAGCTGTTTCTCAGGCTGTCTTCCACAGCAGGGTGTCTCTATGTGTCAGTCTTGTTAGATAGCACAGCTGTAGCAGCTCTTCTGCACCTAGTCATTGCTCCTAGCTGGTCTGGGGCTGGGCAGATGCTGTTGGGGTGAGTGTGGAGCTCATTTATGCTCATCTGAAAGGTGACTGCAGGGAGTCCCCTCCTGTGAATGCCTTGTGTCCTTGAGTTGCTCGTGTGTGGCAGTTTGGTTTCTCCAGGAAGACTATTGAGACACCCCACTGCGGCGGCTCACGCATGGCTGTATTGTTCCCATGCCCTTCCCACCTCGGGGGACTGGGGGCTTTTTCCTATGTCCAGCCTTTCTGGAAGGGCCTGGATCGTTGGGTTGGATGTTGCTGAGCCCATGGGGTGGGGACTGGGGACACCCCCCTCGTATCCTCTGCAGCACCCACGTACCTGTGCACGGCCTTGGCAAGAGGAGATCTGCTGGTGCAGTGGAAGCTGTGTCACAGTGGTGTGTTTTATGATCGTTACCTTGACGAATCACAATTACACTGTGGGGTTATGCTCATAATTGTTTCTATAAAGCTGAGTTTGCTTTCTGCCTCCCCCCTCCCCTTTTCCCACTGACCTCAAATTATCCTCAAGGATGCAAAGTTATCCACTGCTGGGTGACTTTTCCATGCATTTTTGGGAAGGGGAAGCCCGTGCTTTAGATGAGGAAAATATTTCCCTCATAAGTCTTTATGCAGCTGCACTTGCCTTTAATGCTCAGTTACCAATTCACTTTTATAACTTCCATATTGAGAGAAACAAGTCCTTCACGCCTCTGGATATTAAATGTATGCAATAAGTGCCTTATAATACTGTGAAAGACAGCGGATTCCTTTATGGCTTCCTCAGCCCTATGTGGGGTGCAAAAGATGGATAAAAGGAGCTGGCAGTCCCCACCATGGCTGTGCTTTGCCCGGGTGTGCGGGACCTGCACCAGTGCCACGGGTTTCCCAGCCCCCAGGGCTTCCTGTCAACATCTGCAGCACCTCTGCTTGGAGGAAGCAGATCTTACCGGTCAAGGGTTTTAGAAGATGTCTTCTCTCTATTCCCTGCTTGCAATCAAATTAATAATTGTATGGTCTGGAGCTGGTGTGCCAGGAGGTTTGTTTATAATGTTAAACATATTGGGTAATTGGAAGCTAATGCTTCGGTCTGGATCGCCAGGTATAATATGCCTGGATGACAAATCAATTTTCCTGTTGTCCTACAAGAGGAGTCAAATGCTCTGCTTGCCTTTCATATATATATGTATCAAAACATATATAAATAAAATAATTGTGTGTGCGTGTGTTGGGTGCCGCCTGCTTGCTGGTGCACGATTTATTCACTGCCCAGCACCCAAACCTGAGTGGTGGTACTTGCACGGCATGGCTCTGACAGGGATGTGTCATCTGTTCTCACAGCGAATGGAGCTGATGGCATCCTGGTGAAAAGTTGCTCCCCTCCAAGTCTGGGCTAGATACACATTTGGGTAGCATGTGTGTACACATGCTATATAATACTTGTTGCTTATTGAGTGCCTTTTTTAGTTATTGACCACAGTGCTTGAAAGGCTGAGAGAGATCAGATAAATATTATCGTTGTTGTATGAGGAGGGTGAAGGAAGGCCAGACACATTAAGTAGCCTCAAGCTCATCACTTGGTAAATTGGCATAAGAGGCTGTTTTTCACCTCTGCCTCAGGCATGTGGGACACAATAAACCTGGCTGTGTTTAATCCCAGTGGATATTCTAGTCTCCTTGCTGCATTGGCCCTGAAGGGGAGCACGCATTACTGTGCAGGCTTGCCGCGTGCTATCAAGAAGGTGAAGCCAGCCTGTGCTGTCGAACAGCTCCTTGCACGATGCCCTCCTGGGAGTGAAAGGAGCCATCATTTCCACAGGGTTGGTGGTTACCAGTCCCCTTCCAGCAAGTGGGGCAAGCTCCTGGCACTTCTGGAGACCAGCTGACAATTTGGTCAACAAGACTGCTGATGTCTGTGTGACGCAGGGGCAAGATACCTGCCACCTTACAGGCTTCACACGGTGCCTAGGGATTTGAAGTGAGAAGTGATGCTCACGAGCTGCAGAGCTGATAAACAGGGCTTCATGCTTCACAAGGTTGCTAGCAACTGGGACACAGCATGTGTGCTGTGGACTGACCATTGGTTTAACTGCAGCGGTTTATAAGGCTTTCAACAAGTTGTAAAGGTGTGTCTGTGAGTATGTGGAGGCTGAGATATGGTGCAGGGCTGGCCTCCTAAAGTTGGCTTTTGTCAGGATAAACCCCACTTCTTCCTTTGGAAAGGTAACCAATTTCCTCAGCAAAGAGATGACTTTGTGGTGAGAGGTTAATATGATGCTGCATTACATCAGAAGTGGTTTGTTTTTCCTGGAGAAGACACAGTATAGCCCAGCTGTTGTAGGTGAAGAGCTGGATAATGGAGGAGTGGTGGTGGGAAGTGTTGAAAGAGGAGATAACCGCTGAGGTTTCTTAGAGGTGTTGGCTTCTGCTTTTGTTGAGTACAACGGCACTAAAGGCAGGAGTGTGCTCAGGGGCTTCCCTGCTGGCACAGTGCTGGGGCTGTGGGAACACAAAATGGGGTGAGGATGGCCAAGGGGAAGAGCTGCAGTAGCAAAACCAAGAGTGAGTCTGTAATGCAAAGTGGGGTGAATGCAAATGTGGGTGTAATGGGGCTTTTGCTGCCAGCTAAGAAATCATGTCAGTTGGTAACAACCTGGTGGATAGAAATGCTTGGTGCAGTGCTTTGATTACAGAGTGAAAACAAGCCTCCAGGCTGATGGGGTTGTTGGAAAGGTCAGCGTGATCTCAGGCAGCACGTCATGGTGTTTCCAGTGTAACTGGGGAGTTGTTCATGCTGTTATACAAGTGAGACCTGGAGACTGCTCTGTGTTTTCGGTCACCCTTATTCAAGAAAAAGGGACTTAAAAGCCGATGAAGAAAATAGAAAGCCATTTTCTATTATGGTATCTATCCCAGTGGTCCTTCTTGCATAGGTCACCAAGTGCGAGCATCAGTTGTGCTGGGTCTGAAACCAGAAGCAAAATAATTTCGCTACCAGGACTCTGAGCAGTATATCTGCATCACTTCTGGGATTTGAGTTAGTATCTCTTCAAGGCACTTGAGACAATTAGCTTTGCACTTCGCTGCTTGGTACAGACACGCTGCCTTAGAGCTGGCCTCACGTAACCTACAAATGATAGCTGGGTGGGTCTGGCTCTTGCTTGTAAAGGAGGGAGGAAGAAATGCCAGGAAAGAAAAAGAGCTGCTTAAGCAAAGATAGTTTCGACACAAGAGAAAATGGATGTAAAATGCTTGGAGTATGTTTGGATCAGAAATGAGAAGAGGAGGGGAGTTCTGGGGCAGTGTTTCAGTATCAGCTGGGAGGGCAAACCCTAGCTACACCTAAGGTAGACTTTGATCGGTCTGTAGGAGGCATGGTATAATGGCAGCTCTGCAGCGCAAGGAGACCTGGACCAGCAGTACCCCCCAAACAGGCAAGAAGTATGAGAAGGAAGCGAGTATTTAGGCAAACGGCCCCTTCACTCCACACACACCCCCCTCCCCAAAGCGAGCAGTCTCATCTGTGTCTGCGGTGCATCTCGTATGGTCTCAATTAGAAGTTGGAAATGAGTCTAGGTGGATGTGGATGTGCATGGTGAGCACTTCAGGATTTAAGTATGGTTTTGGGCTTGAAACTATTGCATCTTGCAGAAGAGCAGCTTACCTTAGTAATAACTGAGGAATGCCACAGGAATATATAGAGATGCTTGCAGGGAGGAGGGAGTAACCCACTGACTAATTCATACCTCAATGCCTGATCGCACAGACCAGGGCAGGGTAGGGAGCTGTCACATCTGTATTTGGTGTGAACCCAGCACCCGTGTTCCTGCTGGGTTAATGAACCGAGGCAGAGGAGAAGGGAAGGGCTCAGTCTTCAACAGCCTTTGGGAGGACGTAAGATTTCTAGGGTAAACAGAATCCTGGAAGGAAAAGAGGAGCAGCTAGTTGAGATGCTGAAGGACATGAAGAGGGACTTAAGTTTTAGGGGTGAAGTTTCTTTGCTTGTTTGGTTTGCTTTCCTGTGCAACCACTGCCAATTTTAAAATCACAGCTTGACTCCTTGAGCTTTCAGAATGTGTTTCTATTTCGTTTTTAAAGTGGATTCAGATGAACCCAGCCAGCACAAAGTTACATATTCTTTCCAAAGAAGTAGGGAAACAAAGAAAATGGTTTTCCTGGTGTATTTTTGAGGTGCCTGTGAACCAAGACTGATTTGCTGCTTCTAGGAGCAAGGGTGCAACTCCAGCTAAGTTGAAAAATCACAGAAAAAAAGAAAGCCATTTCCTAAAGTCCCTGAGAAGGGAAATGTCTGTGTAGCTTAAAGGACTTAAAGTCCCTTGCTGACCTGTGCA
This sequence comes from Falco naumanni, assembly GCF_017639655.2. NCBI lineage: Eukaryota > Metazoa > Chordata > Aves > Falconiformes > Falconidae > Falco > Falco naumanni. The sequence goes on along the minus strand of NC_054060.1, from coordinate 11,623,881 downwards.
CCTAATTCAAGATTAAGCTGTTTCCCTGTATGGCACTCTACATAAAAGTAGCTGCTGGGATGGGGGATTATCCTGTATGTAAATGTCTGTGTATGTATGTATTTATTTCCACTGTTGTTTCTCTTGTCTATCACTTTGTAGGTGTTGTGTGTCTGTTAAATAACATGCCAAAACATATCTGGCTCAGGAACCTCATGGGCTTCATTTGGGATGGTAGAACACAGGTCATGGAGTTGTATTTACAGTCTAGTGTAATGTGACTTCTGAGGGGGCTTGGCTGTAGGGCCCCCCCAGGACCCCTGTACCTCAGTGCTGAGTCATCAGAAAGCCATGCCTGTGCATGTCACTGGGAACAAGCTAGGGTCTTTTTTCTGCCTCTTCTAAAATGCTGCCCACATGGCTTTGAGTGTCAGGTCAAAAATAACCTTGACTTTTTTTAGCAAACACAATCAATAAAACAAGAGCCAATCTGGCTGCCACCTCTTTCCCAGCTGTGGTTGCTCCATAGCTCTGGGCTGCTCCATCCCTCCCTGAAGGTCATTGCTTGGATGCTGTAACTTCAGCATGACCTGGTGGTAAATGCACGTTATCCCGTTTTTGCTTCTTTCCACATTCTTCCTATTGGAGGACCTCTTTTGTGTGTGTGTATGAGTTGAAGATGGGAAATGTCTTCAATGTGTTTCTAGCCTTGCTCAGTCCTGCAGTCTTGTGGCCCAGGACCTAAACTCACAGTCCTGCCCTGTCTCGGAAGGGTTTCAGCGAGCTGTGGGATCTCTTGACTGACTCCTCCCAGTCTGTGTTTTGTTCTGCAAGTGTTTGCAGGGGCCTTAGATGTTGGCAGGGAATATGAAATAGCTATAATAATGTCCTTTTTCTCATTCTGTCCGGGACACAGGCGATTCAAGCCAATGAGCAGGTCATTGAGGATGAACTGTAACTTTCACTGTCATGTAGCAACCAGATGGGAGCTTATGCTGCATCCTTACATTAACCCCTTTGGGTGTGTAGATAATTATGAGACATGCGGGAAGCAGAGGTGACTCTTGCAGGTCTCTGCTTTTCTTGGATCTGCATGGTGAGAGTGCAGAAATATGTTTAGATTTAGTCCAGGCTTTGTATTTTGTATTTTGTATTTTCCTTTCTTGGTGGTGTCTGGGATATGGCTTAAATAGGTCCATATAGTTCTGTCACACTGATTCATTTGTTCTTGTGCAAGCACAAGGTGTAATGAATGCTGGAGGAGGAACTTGTGGCCCCTGTGACTGTTCTAGAAGTGGTCAAAGTTCCCTCTCCTGCTTACTTGCCCCCTGGACCACCACGTGGGGTCCTGCAACGTTCTTGCCTAGAATCATAGGATGGTTCTCAGTGCTGGCTTATCACCCCAACCCTGCATCACTTGGAACTGTTTCCCCTCTCCAGGGCCAAGTTCAAAGCCAACTATTGCATCAAGGCAGATTGTGAGCTTGGGTGCACATGTTCATATACTTAAAAGTTGGGCTTCTTTCACATGTTGTCTAAGAGGATCAGCCAGAAGTGTTTTCCCCCTCTCAGTTCACCTTTGAAAGAGGACCACCTCCACCTGCTCCCCAGCAAAGAACCTCTTGAAAATGTTTGTGCTTTCTGGTGGGAGTATGTCTGAGTTTAATCTGGGAGAAAGACTGAACTGGCCAAGGACTGCCTGGGGGATGAGGACTGAGCTTCCTCCCCACGACGCAGCGTTGCAGCTTGTTAGCAGAAGCCCATGGCCACAGCCAGCTGGCCACACTGCTGCCAGCATTGCTCCTGTGCTGCCTATAACAGGGGACCCTGTTCTCTGGGGCTGTTGTTCTGTCACTTTCCCCTGGCTCTAATATTTATTGAATAACGATCCTGCAGTGACAGATCTATTTCTGGGCTTGTTCTCTATAACATACCTGCCAGAGTGCCCCCAGGCGACTCAGGAATTTATAATAAAGGCATGGTTTCCAAACTAAGTTTGTTGCTCTCCTGCCAACAAAGGCTAGGACCCTGTTTATCCACCCCAGTAAGACTGGATAAATACGACTTTTCTTTTTTTCCTATTTAGGCCCTAATTTTTTGTTGAGAGGTTTTGTGTTTCTGTATTCACTCCTTTTGTGTGAGCTGTATCAATTGTGTCTTTGTTTCATAAATGTGTGCGGTGAGGTACAGAGAGCAAAGATGTTAATGGCTTGGTTGCGCATTCTGTGCCTGAAGCTGTGGGTAAAACATTGTTGTTTGGCTTTTCCAAAATGTTGGGAAAACGGAATGGGGCAGGGTGGTATGGCATGACACACTCTCTCGGTGTGCTGTCCCCTGCACGGGCAGAGTGACCATCTCGTGCAGCAGCTGAGCCTTTCCTTCTTCTCCGCAGACACATAGAGAACTGGAAGAATTTGCAGACGCTGAATGCTGTTGACATGGAGCTGTACACGGGACTCCAGAGGCTGTGAGTATGTCCTGCGTGTCGGGGAGGAGAAGAGCCATGGGCAGCCCCTTCCTTCCAGCAGAGAGCTGTGCTTCCCTCCATCTGCAGTCTCCACGCCGCAGTGTTCGGAGCCTGTTTAAGCTACTGGCTCTACTGTGTTTTGCTATGAGACTCTGCAGAGTGCTTTTCGGTCCTTGCTGGGTCTGTGAGAAGGAAGATTGCTAGCTCCTGACAGTTCTGCCAGCACACATCAACCCTGACCTCTCCCCTGCTGTTCTGGTTCTGGGCTTGTGTGGTGTTCTGACTCATTTCAGCCCCACAATGCAAAATTCCAGCTGTCTCCACTGATCCTTCATTGCTGGGCTGTTGGTCCTCATTTAGTGCAATTGCCATCATGGTGGTGCTGCACAGTAAGGTAATCGCGTCTTCCTGCACAGCACTCTGAGCACCAGGAGAGGTCAACTGTGTGCGTCATGGAGGGGAAACTGAGGTCCATGAGATTGACAGCTCTTGCTAGGTGCTTGGGAAGCCTGGCCAAGCAAGAATACCACTTAATTCCCCCTCCTGCATCCTCCTGGAGCTGGGAGTGCCCTGAGTGCTGCTTGTGTGAGATGCAGTGTTGTTCAGACTTAATCGGAGACTTTGCTAATCTGTTTCCCTGGGAGCTTTGCATTAGGTACAGCTTGTGTGTGGGTTGGAGGAGAGGTGTACGTTGCTGAGCACTCAATATCTAAACCCCAGAAAGCTGTACTTCTAACACACATAACCCTTGTAAGCAGGCTGGCTGCTGTTCTCATCTCACCTAAAAAAGCATCAGTGGAGTCAGGCATACACTTGTTCGCAGCAGATATTGATAAATCCTGGTCACAGTGCTGACAGAGCTTCTCCAAAACAGGGTGGGAAGAGGATTCCCCCTCAATGTCCATAATTCCCTAGGCAAAATACTCACCCCTCCTTAACAGAGCTGCAAGCAGAAAGGTTTTTCTTGGGTTTGAGGGAGGGGAGATGGCGGTGCTGGGTGTTAAGTTTGCTGTGGGAGCAGGCAGTGCTGCTTGTGGAGATGGAGGGAGAAGAGAGGAGCAGGAGATGCTCTGGGCCACCCCAGCAAGCCTTGGTGAATGTGGGGGGAGATTCTTGTCCAGCAGCTGCTCTGCGCTGAGCCTGTGCTGTCACCGTATCAGATGAAGCTGAAAAGCCCAATTTCCTCTTTGCTTGTAGCTCATAGAGGCTGTCTAGGGAGAGATGTGCCTCCTAGGGTGGGGAATCGAGGCCTCCCAGTGCACTTCAGATGCTGAGTGCAGGGTTTTAGAGCAGTTGTCTGCCTTGACTCCATTGCTGCCCTTCTGCATCTCTTCACAGGACAATCAGGAACTCAGGACTACGAAACATCCAGCCACGCGCCTTTGCCAAGAACCCTCACCTGCGCTACATGTGAGTGCCGATGGCTCCTCTCCTTTTCCCTCTGCTCCCTGTGGGAAGGTGATCCCTGGAATGGATCTCCAAAGTGCCTGTCGGGCAGAGCGATGGGGAAAGGGAGGGAGAGGTGGTAAAGGACAGGAAAAGGAACAGCTGATATGCAGGGAAGCATGATGTGACGCAGGATGGGGTGAGCTCCCACTGGGCAGCTGATGGGGTTTGGTTTCTAGTCCTGCCCTGGCTTTGATCGCTGCTCTAACCATCGCTTGCATCATTAGCAGCCTTGCGGTGGCTGGTGCACATTTCCCTTTCTGCAGAGTTCGGGGGGCAGCCACACGCCTCACCACACAGCTGGAGCCTGCCCTGCTCATTAGCTTTTAACCAAAGGATGCTTTTCTGGCACAAATCCTGGGGCACGGGGCTGCCAGCTTTGGGCCTAATTATTAACTTCTTAAACTGGTGTCTGCAGCAGGCCTGGGGTAGGGCTGTTTTGTGCTGGAGAGGCTGGAGTCCTGTTATCATGGGACATTGCACAAGTGTCCAGCTGCTGGGGCATCATTAGCCAGTGGGTATGGTGTTGTCTTGGGGACGTTCCACATCCTTGAGGCTAAGGGCACTGATTTCTCTTCTAGATATGCATTTACCTTTCCCAAGGCAATAAAGAAAAGCCTGGATTTCAGGCTGGTGTGCCAGGCGCTCCATGGGCTTGAAATAGCTCATCAAAGTGACTGTGTCTGAGATCAAACCCCTCTCTGCTCTGGTATAGATATAAAAGGAGTAAAGGGGCTGGTGAGAGGCCTTGGCCGTGGGCATGAGTTGATGGGCTGGGTGGGGAGTGTGTGTATCCCTGCTTTTTGGAAACCAGCGTTAGTGGCTTCTTCCATGAAAAACAGTCGTAGTGCACATCTGTTTGAGTCTGCAGATGCATGTGGCCATCGATATGGGCATGCTGCTGGCGGAGGGAGATAGATGTGACCCGCAGAGCAGGATAGATTTGTCTTTTGATGTCTGCTCAGAGATGATGTGAACTGAAAAACCCCAAAAGCTTCCTTTTTGGAAAACCAGTTACAGTTGCTAAGTGACGGTAAAGTACTTGCTAAATAGGAGATCTGCCGTACCAAAGGGCATGAATAGTTGTGAAGAAGCACTGAGCTTGTGTGTTTTGTCATAATAAACCTTCCTTAATGCTGACCACTGGGAATTTCCTGATTTCTGTGCTTTGTTATTTTGATTTGTAGTGTTTGTTTTGTGTGTTTTTGTAGTTTTTTACTGAGAAACGTCTCTCTGAAGACCTCTCCCACTTGATTTTTTTTTTTGGGGGGTGGTGGTGGGGTGTTTGTCAATTGTGCAGTTGCTGTTTATGTATCTAGCAGATAAAATGTATAACATTTGATTCCTGATTAAATTAGTGTGGATGTTGTAGTTTAGAAGGCCATGTATGCTTGTTTTGAGGCTGAATGTGGTGTTAATATGTACACATGCAATTGTTGCTGCTTTTTCCAAAAGTGTTTGGTTTTGTCTTTTGAGATTACTTTTGAGATTGGAAAAAACCCCACATCCATCTTGTGTCAAGAGTTAAGGTTGGTATGTGGTGATGAAATATGTGTTTGTTTACTGCTTGGGTCATGTAAGATTGATCATGTTCTTAACATCTTTCTTTCCTTGCCTTTTGAAGCTTGAGGCAAGTAAGTATATTATTTGGTTAGTGTTTTCTAGTGGGTTTTGATGCTGTTCCTGGGAGCTGGCAACGTGGATGTTTGCAGGGTTGATGTCCCCCTTGGTGGATACTGGGCACCCAGGGATGGAGACCTGGTGCTTGCAGGGATGGTGGTTCCCTCCTGTTCCCCAGAGGCTCCTGGGCCATGGTGCTGCTGCTCCCTTGCAGCCAGGCTGCTTTTTCTGGAGTGGCTCCGGAGGCTTTGCATAGCCTGGCAGGTACCTGGTGCCACCCGGGGCCCCTCCATGGCCGTGGCACTGTGCAAGCGCACCGGGGTGCCTCCTCGGCTCCTCCACAGCTGCTGCCTCCTGGGAAGCTTGGCTCGCCAAAGGCCTGACATTTTCTGCAGCCGCTGCACGTAGGAGCCAGGGATAAAAGGATTAATGGAAATGTCACTCTGCTGTAAGTCTTGGCCTGCTGTAACCAGGTACAGTAGCTGACAGGAGCAAGGGATACTGTCCCAATCCCCTTGTAGTAGGGCTGGCTGCAGCTGGGTACGGGGCTGGGGACCATCGGATGGTGTGCTTAAGCTTGTTGAGTTCCTGCTATGTGTTATTGCTGCTGCTCTGGTTTTTCTTCTCCTTTGCTGGCTGTTTGGACAGTTGCAGGTGGACTTGAGTCTATAAGATGGCAAAATGGGTCTCATAAATGACAGAGGGGTTTCACTGCCAGGAGGGGTTGGCACAAGATGGTGGGGATGGTGAGCTGGACCTTTGCAGGGTGTTACAAGCTAGGTCTGAGCAGCAGCAGGCATTTTTCCATGTGAAGCTCATGTACAAATTGTAAAGACTCAAAAGCTGTTCCCCGCTCCCCATCCTGGGTTAAATCTCAGCCTCCTGCTGAAGTGAGTTTTTTTTCCCCAGTGCCTTTCATCAAGGTTTCCTCCTCTCAGATGGGCCAGATAGCTCTGTCTTCTCCCAGCAACTTCTATTTCTGGCCCTTCCTCTGTGCACATGTTTGTCTTCAGACCCCAGCTGTGCAATCACAAGCAGATAACTTACACAGCTCTAATTGCAGGAGCTCAGGTTTGTGGGGGTTTAAGATAGTGGTTCTGGATGAAGTTTGGCTTGTTCCCCTTCCCCCTCCCCCCCGCCCCCCCCCCCCCCCCCCCCCCCCCCCTTCCCCATCACAGAATCAGGGAGGAAAAGCGAGAGACCTATGAAGGGGCTTTTCAGCATTCAGCTGCCTGAGTGGTAGGCTTCAAAGTGCTGCCTGGCAGGGTCATGCCTGTCCTTTAAGTTTTGAAATTAGCTGTATAAGGGGGTTAAGGCCAACCTAATCAGTGGAGGAGCAGTGAGTGACTGGAAGCCAGAGGTGTACATCTAGCAATAACTTTGTGTGTTCTTCTTGAATGAGGAGAGTTAGGGCTCCATGTCTTCTCTGATCATCGGTGCTGTGAAGCCTATCACTGCTATGCAGGCAATTAATCCAAAATATAACAGTAGGTTTTGTAATGTGGAACTACCTCTTCTGCTGGCAGTTAGGCTGAGGCAGTTAACTCTTTCCAGAACAAGTACTGGCTAGATGTTGAATGGGGATGGTTGTGGGTCTGGTCGAAGCTGGTTAGCATCCAGTGTCATTTTGTGCCCTCACTGAGGTCTTCTTGCTGGGCAAAGTTGCACTGGTGGGTTCCTGGTCCTGTGTCTGTGCAGCTTTGACAGCCCTTTGGCTAATGTGGGGATGGTCCTAGAGAGCACCATGCATTGGATGCAAGGACCAGCAGGTCTAGGCTGTGGAAAACTGAGCCTTTGTAGCCAAGATCTGTGGAAGTCAGTGTTAGCAGGTAAACATAGGAAATGTTTGGTGTTGACAGAAAACCTCAGTCTTTGGCTTGAGGCTGTACAAGAAAACTGTGGGGTGATATGGTCCCTACATTTGAGACATGTAAACCGTCTGAATACATATTCACTATGTCGCTGTGTTTAGCACAGCTTGTTGAGGAAATCTTGCACGCTCTCACTCTCTATCATTTTCCTAATAACACTGGAATGCTTTGGCCAGTTTATTTGAACTTGATAAAGGATTGCAAGTCATGGGGATATCAAGTTTCCACTCATATCATAAAAACAGGCAGAGGAATAATAAAGAGAGGTTGTTTGAGTGCCTTGTGGGGAAGTATACAACATTATCACATTCCTCATTAGGTACTGGGAAGTCCACGGGTGAGCTCAGCTTCACAGCGCACCAGGAATCCGTGCGTGGGAGAGAGGACAGGACCTGTTTGCTGGCCAAAGCATCCAGCTTTTGCTGGCTGTGGGACAGTAGAGCTGTGCATGTGGGAGAGCAGAGTCCCACCAGGTTGTGCCTAGAGCTAGACAAGCTGACATTTGCAGTACAGTGAGTCTCCCCTTTACTGGGAAGCGGGTGCTTAGGAGACTGATTCCCTCTAAATGCTTTCTTGGGCGGCTGTGTACTCAGCCAGCCAGTCAGGAGGCACTGCCTTTTATTTGCAGAGGGTAATTGTGCACACCTTATTTATTGTGTAGTAAAGAAAACAAATTAAGGCTGTGTAATTATACAGACAGGCACACTTTTAAATAAGGCTTAAGTAGTCAGATTTCTATTTAGAAAATTAATAATTGCCATTTCTGTCTGCATTCAGAGGCTCTTCTTAAACTGTCTTCTGGAGGTTTATACATGCTTTAAATTGGTTTGTGGGCTGGTCAAGACACAGCTCCTGTCAATGAGCTCACTCTCAGCCCTGCCCGCCAGAGTAAGGATGGCATGGGCGATCAAGCTGTCCCTTCCAGGGGTCTTAAAGATGGAGACCCTGGAGTGCTTTGTGCGGAGTGTAACAGTTTTTTTGAGTATGGTATGGTCAGATCACCTTCTGCTCCAAAGGCATTTTTGTGTGATCCTGCCAGTCTTTTTCTCCCAAAGTTGAGGGTTGGGGAAGGTCTGGAAGGTGCTGGCAGGAATGTGCAGGGATCTGCTTTGCCTGGTGAAAGACTGAGCTGGCTGATCTATGGGCTTGTTGTCACAGGCAAACTTGAGCTGTGATTAATCAGAGCTTCCCAGAACCTCCTCTGTAGGTTGTGTTGTTTACTGAGCATGGAGTTAGCTTCAGTGTCCTGGCTGGGTTCACAGCAGTTGTGCAGTGTCATATGAACTGTTGCCCTGGTATTGGATGTGGTTTGTAGCTTTGATGTGGGAATTCCCAGAGATGTGTTATGGTTTTAGGCTTTGATAGGAAAGAAGCTGGGCTGCATCCCCTGAGAACTGAGGTAGCTGAGGCAGCACAAGGTTGGTGAGTTGCTCTCTGCCCTCTTCAGTGCTGTTTCAGGACAGCACTTGAAGCCCTCCAGCAACTGAGACCCATGCACTTTCAAAGGGCTGCAGGCAACTGTCTTGCAAGGCTGGCAAGGTTCACCTCCTTTGCTCTGTGTGTCTGGGAGCTTGATCGAGACCTTACACTAAATAAAGAAATAAACAAAATATCAGATGCTGAATTATTGCAAGTATAACACTGTTCCCTCTAAGTCATGTCTTGAGGGTCATTTTCCCCTGCTTTGTAGTTAATGATCTATTGCCTTGCTCTGAAAGAGTCATTCTTATTTACGCAGCAGGGTTAAACTCTCGCTCTCTTCCCATAACCAGCTCCAGGCCCTGTGGCTGTCTGCAGTCCTCCACTTGATTCTGGATGTCCTGTTACCCTTCCTCCCCCTCCCTGATTATTTCTCCCTGCTTTGTCCTTTCGTCACTGTGCTGCTGTCATATCTATCCCAGCAGTCTTCTCCTAACCCAAACTGTCATGTGTTAATTGCTTCTGATTTCCTGTCCATACTCTCCAGTCAGTGCAGCCTCATAAGTCTGCATGTGAGACAGGACACAGTATATGACTATATGTAAGTTCTTAGCTCACTGGGAGGGTGAAGTAAAATGCATCTACCTAAGCCACCTCCTTGATAATTTAACTTGGTTTATTTTGCATTTGTAAAGGGCTAAATAGAAACTGAATTTCTCCATGAATATAGGCAAAATAGCTATGAGAAAAATTTAAAGGGCACTTTAATTTCCACTGGGTGAATGTTCCTTTACTATCCCTAATCAGGCAGGCAGCTTGGGTGCCCTTTGACTTCCATTTGTACTCTAAGGATGTTCCTGCTGCAGCCTCTTCTAGGGGCAAACTTCTGTGCTGTGATTTACTCAGGGAAGCATTTCTCTGCCATGTGTCTCTAGTTATTATATAAAATGCTGGGCATGCTTATAGAGCAGTCACTAAAATAAACAGCAGTAACATCTCTGTTTCCCTTAACTTTCCTGTCCTGCCCCCCATCTGCTTTGTTCCCTTGGATGCCAGTGTAGGGCAGGTCCTTGCTGATATGCTAATCAGCAGTAGTGGTGTGATGGCATGTTTATTCCCGGTTGTTACCGCAGGTGACTGATAAGCAGTTAACTGCAGCATTTCCTTTTTCTGTAGCCGGCAGAGGTAGGTCCTGCATTTTACCAGGCATTGTGCGCAAGGCCAGAGGAGAGACCATTTCCCTACAGGACTGTGGCTTTCCTTCAGGCTGGGTTGAAATCATTTGACCTGCATTCAGAGGGCTGGGTAACTAATTCCTGGCTTCAGGCTGCTTTGCTCTGCTGTGAAGAAGGTTTAATGTGTTGTAGTAGGAGGCGGAGTGGCGAGTTTGTGACTGATGTACTCTAGTGGGGCGTGAGAAGGAAAGTTTCTAACTCAAGCACTGTGCACCTTACGGCAAGACTTGTCCTGCCTCAGTTCCTCATTGGAAAACCTGGAATAATAACATATATTTTCTCTGCTCTTATTTGATCTATTTGCAGCGTAACACTTTGTATGGTTTCTCATGAAAACTGGCCTTGAATTGTGGGATGCTGTTGCAATGTAAGATGAGTTATAATAATGCTATCATAAATGTTCGTTGCCAGGTTGGATTCTTAAGTTATAACTATCACTCTGGTACCTGGCTCTCAGGATTTTGCTTTGTCTCTCCTTTCTTTCTTTGAAACGTTGAGATGTTCTATCTAGCTGCGCTGTGTGTCTATTAGAGTTACTTCCCATTCTGAAGTTTGATCAATTGTCTTTTGGCAGATGTGTGAAATGGGCAATGGTGGTTTAACAAAGGTCCTGTTTTTTTCCCATCCACTCTTTAAAAAAGACTGCAGACAATGCTGGGGATGTTTTGAACGAGTCTGTTCCTACGTGGGGCTATGTGTATGTGGGTCTTTTTATAAGGCTTGTTTCAGGATTGGGGTAAAATGTGAACCTGAGGTAAGTTGAGGTTTTGTGGGGACTCATCCTCTGTGGCACAGTCCTTGCTGTTCAGCAATGGCCTGATGGATATCTTGTTGTGAGCTTCCCTTCAAGGAGAGGCCAAACATTCCTCTTGGATGTGATCCTAAAGATGAGGTGTAATTTTGTCTTGGTTAAACGTCACTGCATCTCTTGAGATCAGCAGTACAGAATGAGCTGATTTCTGGAGATTTGGGCATAACAAGGGCCGGATCTTGTTCCTAGGCTTCTGAGGTCACTGCGGCATGGAGGTACTCCAGAAACAGCCTCTGGCTGTCCCTTTTACTTGTTCCCCAGAACTTGTGGCTCAGCTGATTACATGTGGTACAAGGCACATCTTACCCACTTGTGCCAGTATCAGAGCTGCTGCACTAGGGGGAGGACCTTCCCCAAGAGGGACCTGAGGACATGCAAACCTGCTTGAAAGTTGCTGGGGGAGAGAGTGAACAATCACGGTAGGATGAGTGAAAGTTAAGTGACTGCACAAGTTATGTCAGCTGGGATTTTTCTTTCCATGATACTGGCTTACTAACAGTATGATTGCAGGGCTGTTTTTCAGTTTTTGATGTCCGGGCAATAAGCACCAGGGCAGAAAAATAGAAACATTAAAATCATATGTTATTTGAGCAATTAGGTACGACAGGGCATGAATGATGGGACATTAATTCATGATGGTGTGTGACTAGGCAAGAATTTAAATGTCATAAGTTAGGCAGTTGTGTGTTTTATTGGAATGATAAAATATTATTGGAAAACTAGGCGAGGGGGTGGAGTTTCCGACTAACCCCCTCCCCCCTCGTTTGTATTTGTGAAGGGGTGAGCTATGAATTATGTCAGATGCAGGAGACTGGGATAGTTCCAAGGCTGCCAGTGGGGGCCAGAAGTTTGCCTTCCCCAGGAGCTGTGGGTTAGCTGTATCAGTAGACTGGCTGGTGACAGAGGATGAGTGACTGAGGTTTCATGCCTGCTGCCTCCAGCCTGCCGTGGGGCCAGGCCTGGCTTCCCCCCGGTTGCTCCTCCGGTGGGGCCGTGCCCGCACCGTGCGCCCGCGGGGCCGCGCTTCAGCACCACGGACAGGGCCGACAGCGCCCGGCCCACTCCAGCGCGGGTCTCCCCGCCCGGAGCCGCGATCCCCGGTTCCCGCTGCGTCCCACCCGCCCGGAGCCGCGATCCCCGGTTCCCGCTGCGTCCCACCCGCCCGGAGCCGCGATCCCCGGTTCCCGCTGCGTCCCACCCGCCCGGAGCCGCGATCCCCGGTTCCCGCTGCGTCCCACCCGCCCGGAGCCGCGATCCCCGGTTCCCGCTGCGTCCCACCCGCCCGGAGCCGCGATCCCCGCTTCCCGCTGCGTCCCACCCGCCCGGAGCCGCGATCCCCGGTTCCCGCTGCTTCCCGCCACATCCCGCCCTCCAGCCTGGGCCTGGCCCTCCGCATGGGCCTGGGCTTCTCTGCCTCCCACCCTCCAGATTTCCAGGCCTTCCTGCCTCTGTCCCAGTTCAGCCTCCTGTCTTCCCTGCCTGCAGCTGGGCTTCCTTGCTGCCACATCAGCTCTGATGTCTCTGCCTGCAGCCTAGAGCCAGCCCTGGCCACCTTGCCTGTAGCATGGACCCTGGCCTCTAGCCTTGTCCAGGCCTCTTGGCCCTCCCTGCCTCTCTGCTTGCCGCCTGGCCTCTGATGCAGCCTCCCTGCCTGCACCTAAGCCTCCTGGCTTCCCTGCCTCTTCCTTGGCCCCAGCCTGCAGCTTGGCCTCCCTGCATGCAGCCCTGCCGCCTTTCACCTTCTCTTGGAACAAACTCCTTCCCCTTCCAGGCCTAGCCAAGCACCCCAGGGCAGGGAGTGGAGCTGTGGCTGTGCACACCTGATTGCAGGGGCAAGTTGGATGGAGCCATCCAGTGTGAGCCCACCGGAGGGGTGGCCAGCCTGGTTTCACTACAGCCGTGCCTTTATTCTTCCAACTCTCCCATTATGGAGCCAGTCTGTCGAGATGCCTGTTTGATAGATGCAATACAAACCTCCTGAGCTGCAGTGGTTTCTGGTGCTGGATTTGTTCTGCAGCGCGAATGGAGTTGTCTTGCAGCACTGCTACCCAGCTGCTGTTTGTGGGTTTCTCATATGAGTAGCTCTTTAGGAGATCTGCCATTCAACCTTACTGCAACCACAACCCATGGGGTTTGGCTAAATGTTTGTTGTATCCAGTTGTGTGTGTTGATAATTGTGGGTAATTTGCTGTCTCAGAATAATGAAAGAATGCCTGCTGCAGTCTGAAGTACTTGGTGCTTCATGGTGATTAGTCTTTTCATTTGAAAATGTTCCTGACGGTGACCAATATTTGAAGATAAAGGGTGGGTGAAAGATATTTCTCCTTTCCAAGTACATCATGTGTTGAGAAGAGCAGGAAAAGTGTAACTGCCTTGTCCAGATGTTCTTGTGTTTTTTGACGGAGCTAATTGTCAAAGACAAAACATGTTTCTGCTTTTGGGGTGGTTATAAGCAAGAAGTGTATCAAGCAGGCTTTTCTGGACTCTGACTGCATTAAGTCACCAATAGTTCCCTGTCCCCCTCATCTAATCGTGCCTGGAGCTGTGATGAGGCATGTTGTACCATGGCTCAGGTGTAGCTGGAGGCAGGTGTCTGCTCAGGGTGTTGCTCCTCCCTGTGTGCTCAGCTGCTGCAAACAAGGACTATGCCTGTGCTCGGGTGTGCTCCAGGCGTCTGCTGCCTCCCTGCTCCTCATCCCCACCCCACAGGCCCCTGGAGGGAAGCAGCAGCCTGGTGCGAGGCAGCTCCCTGCTTGATGCTGTCTGTCTCTAAGGCTGAGTGTTTTTCTTGCTGTTTGATGAGGTGTAGCGGGAGCACGTCAGCCTCACCTCCCGCTGCAGCCAGGAGCCTCCGCACAGCATGGGAGGTGGCAGCTGCCATCTCCACTGGCTGACAGCATGGTTCCTTCAGTCCCCTGTTCCCCATGTGTGTACCTCCCCATAGCAGCCCAGTGTCCCGTGTGCCCCCCAGCTCTGGTCCCTCATGGGAGCCTCCCAGCCCCCTGTGCTGTGGGTGTAGGTGGCTCTGCTCCCTGCCAAGGTGGGGTGAGTGCTGTAGGCTAATGGCAGGCTTTCTTTTCATTAGCTGGTGTAAACACAGCTCTTTGGCAGCAGCCTGCTTTTCTGAGCCCAGGAAGACCATTTTTCCTTTTATTTATAATTTTGTGAAGTGTCAAGCCACAGAATTTTTAATGATAATAAGCAGCAGAGGAAACTTATTTATTCATTGTAAAGGTGGGTGTCATTCCAGGGCTGTAGGTTGTTTTTTTTAATGCTTCCCTCGCAAGAAATGTTGGCTGCTCATGCAACCTGCCTTCCAGTGTGCTCAAGTGACCTTCCCTGCGAAGCTCACCACTGCAGTTCCTGCTTGGCTCAGTGGCTTTCCAGACCCTGTCCCATGCAGGACCTGTGGGCCAAGTGAACTGGGAAAGAAGAAGCAAGGAAAATATAGTGGGGTGGGCGTATTCATGTGCTTGTTGAGGTGCAATGGAACAAAAGGGAGTCACGAGTTCTCAGTCTCTTGCTTTCTCCTGTTGCTGTGCATTGCTTACATCTGCTTCCCAGACCAGCCTCTGTGATGGATTTGACTGCTGAGGAAAAGCAGGGAAGAGCTTTTTGGGATTACATGTAGCGCTTGCCTTCTGTCAGCCTATGAAGCTGCCAGTGGTGACTGGAAATAAAAAGTGGATCCATGGCATATGGAAGGACCAGGGCTCCTTCCTGAGGTGCAGAAAGGCAGAGAGCAGATCTCAGAGCAGGTCAAAGATGAGCAGGGGGATGGGATGCAGCTGTGGAAGGGACAGGGACCAGTCTGAAGAGAGGACTGCAAGAAAGGATTGGAGCAAGGATTCATTAGGAAAGAAGGTTGAAATGGAGCAGAAGGGTGATGGGCTGTAGAAAAGGTGATGGGGAAAACTGATCTGGAGGGGGGGCGTGCCTTGAGGTAGGGAAGAAGCATATGTGTGTAAGCTCTGCAGGGGGAAGCAAGTGTAAGGGAGAAATGGGTTTGCTAGAAAATGCTTGAGAACTGTGCCTTGAATAAACCAGAACCTTCCTCTCCCCCTTCGATGAGGCTTTGTAGGCAATATTAGAATCTTCCTAATTATTTTTCTTGGACGAGTTTTACGATCCTGATGATATTAATTATTCTTAAAGGTCAACAGCACTCACTTGAATCCCCTTCTGTTCTATCATGTAATCAGTTAATTAATTGGAAACCATTTAGCAGTGTCTGCTGAGAGCTTAGCCTGCCTTATGCCCTGTTGTTTTGCTATTGCTGGGAGATATATATGTGTGTGTGTATGTGTATATATATATATATTTTCATATTTGTACCCCTTCCTTTCTTCAGAGGCTCTGCAGAGTGCTTGGCACTGTCCCAGCCCATCACAGCCTCTGACACCCCTCCCTGAGGCAGACAAATTGGGACTCAGGCCTAGCTGTTACATTCCAACTGCCCTGCAAGGGTAGTGTTTGAGATTACTTAGGGCTTGCTGATGTCCAGGCATCCAAGTAGGTGTCTGGGTTTTTTTCCTTAAGATAAATTTGATGCAAGAGCCCTCTAACGGCTGAGAGCACAGCCCTGGTTCAGGAGTGAGAGGGAGGACCAGGCACTGTCCCAGTGCATCTGTGCTTGATGTGTTGAAGTTGAGGCTCTTGTGTGGTCCTTGTCCAGCTCTCCCAGTGCCTGCCTGGGGATCTGGGGTGACCTCCCAGTGGCAGTGGTATTTCCTGAGCACTTGTCCTTGCTTACTCCAGTGCAAGCAAGGGGGAGGTGGTGGGAGACACATGTGAGCCTGGGAGGACACATGTTTGGGGTCTGTTGTCACTGTGTACTCAGAGATGCAGGGAAGTGCCCCTTAGGCACAGCTCTCCTTCCCATGCTGTCTCCTAGAGCTGTGCTTCGCTGCAGTACAGAGCGATTTGGTTTGCTTTGGGTCCACTGGAAACCTGTGAGTAGGAGGCATTCCCCAGTCATTCTCTGTTCCCAGCTCAAAGAAACATGCAATTTGAAGCAAACAGGCAGGATAAACCCAACCCCTCACTGGAGCTGTCAGCTGGCAACCCTTGTTCTCAGTCGGCACACATCTCCAGTATTATTTCTGTATGCCGAAGCAGGAGAAAAGCCCAACATATAGTTATATTTTGGGCCTAATAGATCCAAAATTACTACAGTTTGGGAGAGAAGAGATGGGGTGGGGGCAGAACAGGCTTGAGGATGTCTCAGCTGCAGGAGGGCAGCCGTGGGGAAGGGCTCTTGCCCGTTGCAGGTTGGTTTTCCTTTAGCAGAAGACTGACATGTTCTGTGGATGCTGCTGGACTCTGCCCTGCAGGGAAGCTGGCAGGCAAAGCAAAAGCAACTGCAGGCTGACCCAGCTTTTAACCTTTCCTCAAGTCCTCTGAGAGCCCAGATGTCTTTGGAGAAGAGCAGTGGAAAATGTACACAACAGGGGGAGAGATGATCAGAGTCCAGAGGGCCAGATCCCTGCATCTGTTCCACCTCGAAGCATAGGGGACAGCATTACCCACATCTGGTGACAGCTTCCCATCTGTACCGTCCGCTGAACAAAAACTGTGAGCAACAATAAACTCTGAGGGGTGATTTGCCTCCAAACAAAGCTTCATGCAGCTGGGAGATGCCTCAGAAGAGATGACTTGGAGGGTGTGGGAGCGTCATGGGGTTGGGTGGCCTTTAAAATGTTTTGGGATGGGCTGGGATGAAGGCAGCAGCAGGAGATGGCTTGCTGCATTGGCAAAGGCTGTGGGAGGAGAGGCGTGGGGCAGATGTGCTGCTGGCACGGGGTGTGGGAGCCCTGTGATGGAGGCGTGGTGCCTTATGCTTTCCCACTTGCTCTGCAACTTCTGTTTTGTAATGCTATTGTTTAAAGAACAATGCAGAGGACCAGCCTCTTCCACCTCCTTCAGCCCTGTTTCAGTGACAGTAGGGATTCTTTACAAATCAAGGTCCTGCAGCTGGGAAATACCGAGGGGTTGGGCAGTTCCTCCTTGGGCACTGCACCTCTAGGGCTAGTGGGTGTGCACGTGGAGTGGCAGGGTCTCTTGTGTGTCACCAGTGATGTTCTCTTGCTCTCCTTTGATGCAGGATGCTTTGAGTTTGGAAAATTATTGCCAGTTCTGGTTGTAGTCCTAGAACAAGGAGTATTTTGGGGTGGAAAGAGATGATTGTGATGGGATATGCTACGTGATGCATGCCTTACAAGGCACAGGACGGTACCTGTGGATGTGAGAAAGGAATTAGTTATGCTGTCCAAACTTACAAAGGAAGATTGAGTCTCGGACGCTTTTTGATTCTGCAGTGTTTAGGGTTAGTAAAGACCTGGGTGTTGCTAAGGGGTTGCTTGATGAGCTGAACTGGAGGTAATGCCAAATCATGGCTGGAGGACTTCTGTAAACTGTCTTATTCCTCCACAGCATCAATACACATGTTCTGGTGCTGAGTCTGGGCAGGGAGCACAAGCGGGAGAACTGCTGGCAGCTATGAAATCTCAGGCTGACCAATCTAACAGTGTCCTGTTCTGCTAAGTCTGCTTCCCGGGCGTGCGAGGTTTGCATGCACTTGGCATTGCCCAGTGCTTTTGCAGGCTCTATCTCAAGCACGTCCTGCTGGGGCTTTGTGCTGAGCTATTGGAGTTTTCAATTGAGTCTAATATTTGCAGAGCCTGATTTGTGGGGAGGCCTGTACTGCCACAGCTTCTGGGACTTGCTGGGGTAATTTTAGCACATTCATTAAGGGAGGACAGTACATTTTTTCCCTTAATGAGCAAAGCTGCTTACTAAACAGGAAAAGGAGGGAGGGGGAAGGGGAGGGTAGGGCGGGCGATGGGGAGTGTAACATTGCATTTAGAGGTCACTGGAGTTATCTGGCAGGGACAAACAATCCCCAGAGTGACTTTCCAGTGTTTTTCTGGTTCAAACCCAAAGCTTTAGCGGCTTACTTGCTGCAGAAATGACGTCTGGATGGAGCTACCTCTACACCTACAGCAGCGTGTGAGGCTGCTGACACTTTCCTCTCCTGTGGCCACCAGTACCCGGCCAAGGCTGCAGCGAGCTGTGAGATGATGGGAAGCACCTGTTGTGCCTAAAGCATGGGGGATATCAAGGGAGTCCCACAGCACTGGGGAACCGCAGGTGAGGATGTGCATCTTGCCTGTCATTTCTGCCAGGCAGTTGCTCGTGCTCCCTCAGCCCCAGCTGCTCTGCACAGTTAATCCCGCTCCAATCACAATTTTCAGAGTGGCACCATGTTATTAAAATGTGTGAAAAACTTCTCTCGTGTAGAAGTAAATGTGTCAGATTGGCAACAAGGGCAAGTGGAGGATGGAGATGTGTGGAGAAGGGACAGGCATGGAGGGTCCCTCCCCAGCAGCAGTGTTTCTGCTGTTGCATCAGACTGAACTGCATAATATAGCCTACAGTTTAATTACAGGGGCTCCTGCTTCTTGGTGTCATTAATGAGGCAACTGGCTTAATTTAGCTGAATAAAAATGGCTTTAATAATGGAAAAAAATTTGGCTGCTGGGTAATTGAGAGAGAAGACATGCTGTCTCCTCTTGCACTGAAGTCCACTTATTCTGGGCTGCATGGATTCAGACTCCTCTTTTTGTCCCGCACCCGCCCATTCCTTATTAAATGCAGGAGTTTGTTCAGAAGGTGAACCTCAGCGACTCCATCTCTGTCATGTACTGGGACAAAATGGCAGTAGTCACCTCCCCTCCCCTTCCAGTCACCAGCAAGGTCTCGGCAGTGCCTGTGGGGGAGTGCAGGACACAGCGTGTTCCCTCCTGAAACATAGTAGGAGGATGGATGGAAGGAGATGGCAAGAAGTGGGACTATGCTGTCACTCGGTGATAACATCCTGCCTTTGAGGGGTGTGGGGGGCTGCTGGTGGGGGTATGGTGTGATGAGCCACCTGCAAAGCAGGAGGCTTAGGACCGTGGCTGCTGCAGCGGGAGGAGAGGAGAGTGGTGTTGAGCCTGAGTCACGAGTGGATTGGATGCCTGCTGCCCTGGACCTGGACCAGGTGTGCTCCATCCAACTCCCTCTCCCTACTCAACTCCTTTGAAACCTACTCCAGAGGCAAAAAGGACCCTGGCAGCTATTTCTAAAGAATGTCTCTGTGGAAAAGAGCATCCTGTGAGTGATGGAGAAAATGTCCCATGGTGGAGAAGCAGTTTGAGTATGTTCCAGGAGCACTGATGGCAAGTCTGTCCTGTTCACTGCTGAGAAATACGCAGGGAAGGTATTTTATTCCCTTCCCCCATGTTTCCTCGATGTGTGATGTGCCGTATTTTATTACAGGTAGAGCTGATGCATAGGCTGTTATAAAGGTTCTCTGGCAAGCTCCGCTACAGGACTGCTTCCACTTTCCTATAACTCTGCCAGATTTTAATTGCTCAGGCTGAAGTTTTCTGTGTTGGGTGTCTGCTTCTGCCTGCATTTTTTTGGGGTGGGGGGAATTATTTCTTTCTAGTTTCAAATAAAAACCTGCTCAAATGTTTGAGGCAGTGGAAGGGAGCAGGGGAAACAGTCTGTTTTGTTCAAGCTAGAAAATACTGGTGATGCTCCTGTTGCAGAGCACCTGCACCCTCCTTTTCTGGAAGGAAAGAAACGTTGTGAAAGGACAGATTTTCCTTGGAAGACTTGATTTTGCTTTGGGACGTCTCCTTACACAGGCAGAATGGCTCTTGATCCAGTTGGAGGGGAGAAGTTTTGCAAAGGACGTTTGGGCGTGGATAGGGGAGATGAGGACTGACCGCTCTTGTTGGGACACTGGGGTTGGGATTGGGGGATATAAAAGTGGGGAAGATCATAGGAAATTTGGTTGTGAATAAGGAAATTTGGGGTGGAGAAGTATTTGGGGAGAAGTGGCTGGGTGAGGTGGGAAGCAAACAGGTTGGGGAGAACTGGCACAGGAGGATAGAGGTTCTGGTCAGTGCAAGCGATGGGCATTTGGAGGTGACAACAGACTCAGCCTTGGAAACAGTGACAGAAAGGCAAAACAGGCAGCTGAAACTGGGAGAGGACTATTCCTGTGTGGGAGTGCCTTGATTTCCTCTAATCCTGCCTATCTATGCTTTACAAAATACTGGGAAACTCGGTGTGTGCAGCCAAGGATTGAGCACAGGGGGAGCCTTGCAAAGCACTGAACAGGAGTTACAAATCGCCAGAGCTCAGAGCTTCACCTGTGGAGCCATAATTTAATCTCCTTGTGTGCATCTACTGCGATACCGTCTTCAATTACACAATCACATGCTATTTTCCCTGGGAAACCTGCCCCATCCAGTGCGCAGGATGGATCTGTTCTGGGAGAAATGAATGCTGTGCAGTGAGGTTTCTCCATGGGAGCGCTCTATCTTTTGTGGCAGAAGTCATTAGATGTACCTTTTGCATGTGGAAACCCAGTCCTGGCTTCTTTGACCTTTGGAGGTTTTGTGACTGCAGTGGCATATTTTTAATGTATGTTTGTGTGTGCAGCCTGTCTCTGTGCTGAGATCGCGGATCTTTACAAGGGTCCATTGCAAGGAACTTTCTGATGTTTTAAAGTGTCCGTTCAAGGTGTCTGTTTCCAATGGCAAACCTGCTCCTCCCCGTGTGTGTCCTGGCTGATCTGAAGCAGAGCCGTTGGTGTGTGTTCCCCTGACTGGCCCTGCAGAAGTCAGGTTGGATTGGACACAGTCTTTGCCCTTCGAGAGCAGCATCTCCTGCCAGATGTGTGCAAGCGCAGACCCATCTCCTCTTTGCCTGATACTTGCTCTGGTTTGTTGTCTGGGGGAAGGAGGAGGTGGTAGGAGTTGGTTTCCAGGGGCTGCAGGAGAAGCACAGCACATCTGCCTGGCAAAGCTTCTTGCATTAGTGAGGATGTTTCCTTTCTCCGTCTCTGTGTCCTAAATTGTAATAACACGATCATGCTATTTTTGATTCCCTTATTTGCGTGGAAAGCCTGTTGTTTTTTCTCTTTCAGAATCCAATTTTCTCTTGACATTTCTGCCTAATGTAGCAAAACATGACCTTTGAGAAAGGACATTCCAGTAAGATTCACTCCCTCCTCTGCATCTCTGCCTCTCTCCTACATCTTGCTGTCTCTCATGCATCCCCCTTTACGCTTCCTTCTTTTCTCTGGTTGGGGGAGGGAGTTTACTGTCTCGCTTTTCAGTAGCAGCGAGCTGCTCCTTCCCCTCCTACTTTTCATCTGTCTTTGCAAAGTTTCCAGGTGCTCAGTGCTCCGGGGTGGATAAAAGAGGGAGGTTTGCAATATTCCACCCCCCACCCCCATACCCCCCCACTTAACTTCACCTGCTATTTTTGCCACCTTTCCGAAGTTTATTGGAGTCTGGAAGCAGTTTGTCTACAGCCGTAGGAACGGTGGGATCTTGGTCATGTGAAATGAGGTACCTGTGGTTTGCCGTGGTTTCCGCAGCGGGATAGTCCGATGTGAAGCAGAGCCAGAATTTAATGATGCAGCACTGGGCCATCATGGTGTTTGGGCTTATTCTTCTGCCAGCCTTGTGGAGAGCCTTTGGGATCGTGGTTTGCTGTGTGAACTGCAGCGGCTTCCCCATTCCTAACTACAGAATTTTGGGCTTCACAGCATCGCTTGGTAGCAAGTGGGACAGGACCAGAGTTGCTTTTGCCTTGTCAGTCCCTGGGCTGTGCCCTCTGCATCTGCCCAGTGTACCTGCCCTTGCTGCAGCCTGGTGTAAGGTGATGGATGAATCTCTCATCCTAAATTCTTGTGTCCGAGACCTGCAGTGGCAAGAGCCATTCCAGGATTTGTTCTCTTGGTTTTACCATGTTTCTGCAAATCAAACGGGTTGTGGGCTGAGGCTACCATGGGTAGGCTGTCCACTGTTGTCACCTCGTCCCATACCTCCTTTCTGGCCAGCTGAGAGTTTAATGAACCTCCAGGTCATTTGTGCCTCTGGTGCTTCACCACTGTTCCCAGCAAGCAGGGCTGAGGCAGGAGGGCATCTGCAGCCTCGTGCCGAGCTGTCCTGCCTGCCCACAGCCTGCCTGCGTGGCTCGCAGCGGGGCAGGAGCTGGTGATGACAGGGAGGGATTCAGCTAAGGATGTGAGGCAGCACCTCCTGGGTTTTCTGGAGGCCAGCACAGGCCTGGGAGGATTTGGGTTTCTGCCAGACCCTGTGACCACGCATCCATCTGCTCACCCCATGGGCTGGTCCCTCTGTGACTCTCAGGCTGGCCAGGCACCCCCAGGAAGGCTGCCTGCTGCAGTAAGCGTTTCGTTGCCGTCTTCTCATGCTGTTAGAAATCTGGGACTTTTCTCTTTCCACTTGATCTGCCCCAAACACATTTGTTCCTCTTGTTCTTAGTATTTTGGTTGCTTTTACACTCCATCCTCTTTGGCTTTCAGGTAGATGAGAGCTTTCTCAGGTAGATGAGATTTATGATTTTGCACAATTGGGCAGATGGAGAGAGGGATGGGGAGCTGCTGGCTGTTGTAGTGGCGGAACCCTTGGGTGCAACACCACAGCCGTACCAGGACGCTTTGAGTGCACAGCTACTGCAGATCATATGATAACACCTTGGGTAATCATCATGCTGTCATTTGAACCTGGCTGTTACTATTTTTAACATGAGGTTTGTGCTTAATTTATTGTTCAAGTTACGAAATTAGACTTGTTCTTTCTGCTTGTGGTTGATTGAGCTCTGGA
The DNA here is from genome assembly GCF_017639655.2 of Falco naumanni. Classification (NCBI taxonomy): domain Eukaryota; kingdom Metazoa; phylum Chordata; class Aves; order Falconiformes; family Falconidae; genus Falco; species Falco naumanni. The sequence continues at coordinate 11,601,340 of NC_054060.1, read as the reverse complement.
TTCATGGGCAAGTATCAGACAGATCTTGCTCTGTTTGTATTTTTTTTTTCCTTAACGTTGCAGTAGGATATAGACAGTTTGCTCCCTTGGGGAAAAAAAAGTAAAATGAAAAACTTGCATTTGGGCTTGTCCTCATTAAAACCTCTCATTATAAGATCTAAAGTTGGGTCCTAAACTGCTTGACAGCCTCCCCATCGAGGAGGATGATGAGCCCTGCGGAGGCGGTAGGGCCACGTGCAGGAGGAATTATTTACCGTGACTTTTTTTTTTCTCGTTAATTTTCAGAGACCTCTCTGGGAACCGGCTCACCACTTTGTCATGGCAACTCTTCCAGACCCTGCGACTCTTTGAACTGTAAGTCCCACCCTGGAGGTATCTCCTGGGAGAAGAGGGGAGGCTGAGAGGAGGAACGATTTCCAAATAGAGCTATTTTGAAGCCTGTGAATAATTACCTAATACTCCAGTGGGCAGCACCATCCTTGGGAGGGTTTCCCAGGTACGGGAGCACCAGAGCAGAACTGCTTCTCTTTTAACTTCACAGCAGCTGGCTAATTAACGTCGGGATGATGAACAAGTCATGCTTGGGGTAGTAAATGGTTCACTAATTCTGGGAACACATTAGAAATACTTACTAGATTTTGAGCAGACCTTCTCAAACACTTTCTCCTCATCTGTTGCAACGTAGGGCTAACCATTTTGCTTTAGCTGATGGTCAGGCTTTATAAGACACCCCTTCTTTTTAGGTGAATGACACCGTTGCTCTCTAGCAGTCAAGGCACCTCCCAGCTCCTATGTGGGAGATGAGGTAGTGTTTCTCCTGGGGCACCAGTGGCCTTCAGCCTGCTGAATTATTGATAGAGCATTCAGCACTGTGCTTGGAGAATAAGTGGACATGAAATCAATGGAGCGTTGCCCTGATGACCTGTTTTGTTGAATTTTAGAAATTCTTGTTTGGTGGGTATAAAAAAAATAAATATATATATATGTAGGATTTGTCCCAGAGGAACCTGGGAAGCTCCATTCATCCTCACTGATGATCAATAGAGCTGTAAGCTAGAAGTGACTTATGAAAGAATAAAGACAGTCTTTCAAGTGGGAGTAAGTGTGTTATCACCGGTGTTACTGTAGTGTATTTTATTTCTGTCAAATTGTTAAATGAAAAATACTAATAGTGATATTAGAAAATAGAGAAACGCCCTTCTGATGGGGAATCTGGCTTGCAGAGTTAAAATGCTGAATTTGGAATTTGTCTCCTTGCTGATTACAGCTCTAAATATTTTTCAATCCTGGCTCAGGTTTCAAGTTTAATAGCATGAGTCATTTGTATTCTTAGACCTTTACTTATTGTCATTGCACCGTCTGGCAAAACTCAGATTGATGGTTGTTATCCAAGAGAGACCCAAGAGTGGAGGAGCAAATGGGGCTGCAGTCCTGAGCTAGAGGCACTGGCAGGGTCTGGGGTAGTAACGGTGAGCCTGCAGATTAATGGGAATACTTCCAGCGGGGCTCGTTTTTATGTGGCTTTGTTTCATTTGGTCATATTTTGTTTCTTCAGGCGTGTCCCTGGTCTGCCAGCCCAAGTCAGACTCAAAAGACCAATGCCAAGCACAAAGGGAATTGAGATACTGCTGTTTGGGCAGCAAAGTGTACTTGTTCCCACCTGATGAAGAATACATCTGTGTTGTCCTGATATGGTGATCCTGCCAGGGAAGCAGGTGTGCTTGGGGTGGCTTTGGTTGGTGTCAGCAGAGTCACTTGGGGCCAGCACTCTGCAGCCTGGCAAATGGGAAGGAACTGAATTGCTTGGCTGCGGTCGGAGCTGTGCTCAGAGCGGTTTTCTCAGAAATAATAAGCCCCACTTAATGAAAGAAGTAATGCAGATGGAAATGTAGGAGATCACAGGGCTGATTGGTAAGAGGAGATGACGGGGTGGGAAAGCAGCCCTGATGTGACGCACGGTGTCCTCAGTGTCCCGTGGGGAGGCTCAGCACCATGTGGGGCTGGAGCCTCGGCTAGATCTCTCCTGCCACCATGTTGCAAAAGGGATCTTGGCAAACCATCCGCTGGAACCAGCTCCAGTGATCAACTTATACCTACAGATGCACGTGCCTGCAGGGTCTGGCTTTTGCTGTTGGCTGGGCTGGAGTAACAGCTTGGTCAACTTTGTTTTGTTTTTTTTTTTCTGAAGAATTGCTTTGTCATTGGTGCTTCCTGACAAATGTTCCTCTCTGGGCTCCTTGTCACTAAGGTCCCTCCACCCATGTGAGCACAAGTAGGATGGTCAGTACCAGAATAACATGATGATGGTGTTCCCCAAAAGTGTGATGGGAGAGGGATGTTTTAGCTGATGCCCGCTGGGATGTCGGTGTTAATAGGGCAGGAGGATAAGTCTGCAGTGTCCTCCTTGGGGCCATGAAACTGTCCAGATGAACTTTGGATTTTTTTGAGACTAGACAGTGTGGAGGTGTAGCCTGAGCCATGGGGTCTGAATCATTGTTCACGTAAAGATGCTGGTAGTTAAGGAAAAGACATACATTATCTACTGTGGGGTGGTCATGGTCCTGAGTGCTAAAAGGAAAGGAACCTGTTGAGGAAAAGCAAATCCCAAGATGGGGGAAGATTAGTAATGGATATGCCAAAGTGGGAAATATTTTATTTTTTTTAGACATGCAGAGGATGGGTGAGTAGAAGACAGTTTTTTGGCACACTGAGCTCCAAGGAGGCTTCCAGAATCTGGGAAAGAAACAGAATACATGGCCCACATAAAGTGAGTGTGAAGCACTGGTGAAAGCTAGAAAGGGAGTTGCAGACTGACATCAGCCAAGGACTTGAAGTTGAGCCAAAACTCTCTGGAAGGGAAGAAGGTGGTGAGCAGCAGAGACCAAGGCAGGCAGGCTGAGCAGCAATACTTGTGCATGGCCATGGAGAGGCCAGAAGACTCTAGGGACACATAGATGCTGGCAAGAGTCTGCTCTTCTCAAGAAGGTTACGTCTACAGGGAGGGTTGGTGGGACAAGTGGGTGCAGGCACGCAGCAGTTTGCCAGAGGCACCTGATATTGAGTACTAGTGCTGCCAGGCAGTTGGGGATCTGGAGGGACGGTAGTTACTGAAGGCAAAACTGTGACTTACAACGAGGCAGCTCAGAGCAGCAGAGCATGTGGGAAGGGAAGCTATGGGAGGATCATCTCCAGCAGGGTGTTGGGAGGAGAGGAACTACAACTGATGCGACTCGGAGATTGCCAGGGAACGTGAGACCTGACAAAGCCACTCAGTGAACACAGAGCAGGAAGGAGCAGAAGATTAATGGGAAGATCATGCCATGCTATGAAAGCAGGCAGGTGGATGGGAACTTGGGGCTTGAAACAGCTGCCTGGCTGCATTCAAGGCATCACAAGCTCAGGAAGATGGTACTGCTTTAAAGCAGAATTTTTTTTCTTGTTCAACAGAGCTGAGACTTCCCTCTGCTGACTCACTGAAGAAAGGATGGCAAAAATGAGGCACAATTCCAAAGAATATTATCTTTCTCCTCCTGGCCAGAAGCAAGGCTTGGAATTGTTTCCAGTAAATCCAGTTCTAATTCCCACAGCATGGGACGATCTTTACCAGCAGGGCTTGGGTTAATGTGTGCGCAGCACACATCAAGTCTGAAGTTGAGTGTGTACAGGGAAGAATCTGACACATGCAACAGCTCATAAACATTGGACTTAGAGCCTTTCTTATCCAGAAGTCACAGCTGGTTTCCTCTGTCATGTCCTTGGCTTCCTTTGTCATGTCCTCAGAGAGCTCAGGGCTGACATTTCAAGAAATTCCTTCCCGGAAAGACTTAAGACTCTGGATCCAATTACATCTTTGGTTGTATAAAACCTTGTAGTCCTGAACATCTTGCTGTTCTGCCCAGCCCATCAGCATTTCTAATACCAGCAGTCCCTGCCAGCTTGCCCTGCGGTAGATTTCTGCAATGCTACAGCAAGAGGCTTTGGTGGGAACGGGGCACAGCAGCATCACTTAATGATATGAGTCTAACTTTAAGTCGTCTGTGCCTCCAGCTTAAGAACTTATTGCCGCCAACAGTCACTCTAATAGAGTTGTAGCTAGACAGTGGGTACTTGCCTGCTCTCTGCATTAGCTAATCCAGCCGTCAGACGCCACGCATCACTCCTGTCTGAGTTCTTCCCTTTCTGTTCCATCCCTTTCTGGCAGGGGTTCGGAAATAAGAGTTCTGGCTGGACTGCCAAAAGAAGCCCTGGTTCAGGGAAATAAATAGAAATGAAAAGCAAAAGTAGGTTTTGTTTTCTGTCTTCTGGGGTGCCCTTGGGTTCTCAAGCTTAGGGAAGTGGTCTCAGTCCTGAGGTGTAGAGGAATGGAGGCAGTGGGTTCGTTAGTGTTGATAACATGCAGCTGTGGCCTTGCCTCAGAGGCAGTGGGTTGATTGACATGGATGATGTGCAGGTGTAGCTCGTTCCCACTAAGTGGTTAAATAGCCCTGAGGATTGGGGGTGGGGGTCAGATGGAGGAGGAGCAGTGTGATCTGACCTCTGGAGGAAGCAGATGCAGCATGGACAGTAGAATCTGACCTAATGGTAAAGCCTTGTTGCAGTCTACTAGTTTGATTGTGCTGCAACACTGAGGTAGGAGAGTTTTGAATTGCAAATGAATGAAACCTTGGCAGCAGTTTTATGTGAACTAAGACAGGAGAAGCATGACGAGGACTTTCACTGCCCTCTGAGGGGCTTTAGCTGTGGACAACTTTGTTTTAGCTGAGAGGGGAGGTGTGGGACAGCATGTGCGTCTCATATATTTACATAGCCTGAAAAAAACCTGCTCAGGGTGTGTGTGTGAAGTCCTGTCTGTCCCAGTATGTACTGCGATGCTGATGGCATCTCCTTCTTGTACCGGTCCACCCTGGTGCGGGCTGTTCAGGGAGCCCTCGGTCTGTTGTGGGAGGCAGTGGGTACAGCTTTCGGCGGGGAGCAAAGCTGGGCTCAGCCAGATGCTTGCAGCATCGCTGTCTCTGAAGAGTTGACTTGGTGCCTGCATGGCTCTAGGGTTTCAGCTCTGTCGCTGTCCCCTCGAATGACAGTGAAGGGCATGATCATTGCAGTTTTCTTCTGTCCCAAACACAAGCCCTGCAAGTGTGCCTGCCTCATGGAGGGGCTCTGCCCAGAGCACACCCTGCTACAAGCCTGTGCTTTGCCTGGGGCTGCTGGATGGCTCTGGCTCGTGTGTGGGTTTGGTCCCTTTTTGGGCCAGCTCCTCTGTGCAGGGAGCAGCTCTGCTTGTGCAGAGACCTCAGCTTGCTTGCGGCTGTGATACTTGCTCTTTCTCACAGGCATTTTCAGTTTTAACAAGGCCTTCAAAAGGTGCGGGAGTATGCGCAGCTCCTGAGAGCCTGTAACCAAGCGATGCTTTGGCAACATTTCTAAGCTAAGGTTACATGTGAAAAATGTCCTTTGGGTTTACTCATCCTCTCTGGGAGAAAGCTGTGTCAGATAAGTCTCATGAGAAGGAGCTCCTTGCCTTATTTCTTGCTGCTGCATCCTTTAAGCATACAGCAGCAATGAAGACCTCTTGGCTGCTCCACTGTGCCTTTCAGCACCAGTTTTTGTCCTTCTCACTGTGATGGGAGATGTCTCTGCAGCACATGGTGATGTCTTCTGGCCCAACAGTGGGTTTTGGCTAAAGGGCCACCTTGTGTTCTCAGAGGTGCTTCTCCTCCTTGTGGAGAAAAGAAGGTGCATTTATCTCGGCAAGCAGAGGGTTGTAGGTAACGGAGATGTGTTACAGAGGTTGTGGGTGGAAGAGCTGGAAGGAGCTGCAGCTCCCAGTGATCCCTGCCAAGGGGTGGGGTCTTGAGGAGAGCAATGGAGGTCCAGGATTTTGGGCAGGCAAAGGACAGTGTGAGTGTGGAAATCCCTGTGCACCTTTCTGGAGAGCTGGCTGGCATGGCAGATCAGGCACCAAGCAAGGAATGAGGATGTCTCCTGCATGTCAAGAGTGCTTTTGCGACGCATGTTAGGGAAAACAATTGCACACATCTGTCCCTCTTCTACCTGTGGTGCCACATCAGCTGCCAGTGGCACTCAGTGCATCCAGCTGGTGATGGAGTTAATTTGTGCAAAAGCCCCTGTGGGGGTCTTGATTAGAGAGAGTTACAGTGCTGATGTTGGGGCAGGGCTGATGTTGGGGCAGGTCGTGGGTAAGTTCTGCCCTGAAGCCCGCTGCTCCTGCATTATTCACGGGCCTTCATGAATTAGCAATGGGCCAGGAAGGCTGCTGGCTATTACTTACACAGTTGCCCTTACCTGCTACGGCAGTGGCTGTCCCCAGCAGCCTCATTTCGTGAGGATATTTGCAACGGAGCAGAATTTCTCCCCCATTGCCTCTGAGCTCTCCTGGCTCCCTGCCTGGTCCCAGGGTACAACTCTGGTTACCTGATCTGCTGTTAGCAGAGTCCACGGCTCTTACCCACGTGCCATTCCATGTCCTGCTGGTAGCAATGACCTTGGGAGAGTCCTGAGGAGACCATGGATTCATGGACATGCTGGAGAGAATGCAAAGCCTGTATGAGGCCCTGGCAGTATCCACCATAGCATGCAGGGAATTCCTTGTCATTCGAATTCCACCAAATCACAGTACTGATCTGCTCTGGTCTGTTTAAATTTAGTGCTTTGGCCTTTTGAGTCACTTGTCAACCTGTGTTGCAAAGGTTTAGGTGCTTTTCAAGGGAAAAGAATGAACTAATGAAAAGCCACAGAGTGAAGTTTAACACAGTGTTTATTCTAAAACATGCACACAAAAAGTCAGATGGCATCTAGTTCTATAAGAAGATTCCAAATGGCATCATTAGGGTTCAGGTTTAACACCCATGGGTGCTATCAGCAGATCCTTTCTCCTCCTCTTGCTCCTTTTGCCGTACTGTATTGACAAAACATCAGCTGCATGTGTTTGGAAGGTCGTTTCCAAATCCTGTTAGCTGGTGGAATTAATTTTGTAAAAGCAAGCATGGATTTTGCAGTAATATACAGAACAGACTAGAAAAACAGCTTCCCTGCTGTATGACAGGGGGATCTAGATATCATGTGAAGCAACGGTCTGACATTGGAATGTACCTTTCTGCTTTGGGGTGACTGAGCTCACCTTTTGCAGTGCTGGCTTCTCTGCTTCCTACTTTCTTTCGCTCACACAGTGATGTGGGGAGATAATTTGTTTGTTCAGGCTGTATCTCCTCTTTTGCTCAAGTTACCATTGCAACCCATGTTGGTAACTCGGTCTGGCCTGGCTGAGCACTGGGCTCTCCTCCCTGCTGGGATTTGGCCTCCTTGCATCTCCACAGAGAGCAAGCTTCAGGGCTTTAAAAATGTAAATGAAATGGTTAATAGGTTGGAAAATCAATTATAATAAACATCCCTGGTATATAAACCATATATAAGTGTGGTTTAAATGAAGTACATTAAAGACAGTGCTGCTTTTCTTGGCCAGGTCAGCAGGGTCTCAGTGCAGTGCTCTCTGATTTGATTAAAATGCATGATACCCTGTGCATTAGCTCATGTCCTGGGTCACCAGGAGGCTGTGTTTGTCCAAGGTACTTGGGAGAAGAGCTGCCAGCTTTGCTGAGTGCTAGTGGGGGCTGCAGGTGTGCTTTACCCAGCAGGATCTTGGACGCCCACTGAAGTAGGATTTGAAGATGTGAATCAATGTTTTAGGGCAGTGGGGAGCCGCCTGCTCTTTTGCTGAGGGATGAATGTTTTGGGTGTCTGGGTCGCTGCGGGACTGAGCTGCAGATGTGCAGATCTTGCGGTGAAAGACGTTGCATGTGCCTGTGTGCGGCTCTGGGAGATGTAAAACCTTGTGTGCATGCATGAAGGAGACGGTGTGAATGCATGGGTGTGTAACCTCTGTCTCTCTGAAGGCAGAAGAGACATAAATAACGAGTACCAGAAGACCCCAGGCAAATAACATGGAGGAGATTCTTCTTTAGCTCTGAAGGGCCCCTTGCACCGGCGTGGTGGCTATCCTCCTCAGGGAGCCTGGAGCCAGGTGATGGCCCTGCTCATCCTTCCCCACCCCACCATCCTTTCTCACGCTCTCTCTGCCCATAGGAGACTAGAGAGGAACCTTTTTAACTGCAGCTGTGACATCCGCTGGATCCAGCTCTGGCAGGAGAAGGGCGAGGCAAACCTGCAGTACCAGGAGCTCTACTGCATGAACATGGATGCAGCCATCATCCCTTTGCAGGAGATGAACATCACCCAGTGCGGTAAGAACTCCTGCGGGCGGGTACGAGGGAGGCCAGGAGGGTGCCGGGAAGGAGCCCTGTCCTATCTTCTCAACCGTTTTCTTGGGGAACTTGGTGTAGCAGAATCCCACCATGTGGTCAAGAATAAGATGATGGAAGCTGATTAGGGTAGTTTGTGGATTAAGAATAGAGTATCTGGGTAAAGGTGGGGCTGTTGTTTCTGAATGTGTGAAGGTATTGAGTGATTCGGGGCATTTCCTTCACTGTAATGATCTTGCTTGGTGAAGTGTCTGCGATGAGTCTGCGTGATGCCTTGAAAAGGGATATGTTTCATGTTGCTCTTCGTCTGTCTTAACAGATCCTGGGAACAGTATGTTGTTCAAAGACTGCCACTGTATCTTTCATAATTACTCTTAGGAAATACAAGCCTCTGTTAATTTTCTTCTGTTCTCTTTTTTTCATTTCAAAGCCAGTTATCTGTAGGGAAGAGGCAAAGTGACTTTGTATCTCTTTCTCTTTCCTGCTGATGTTTAAAAGAGTCCAGTGGCCCCAGGGGCAACATGAGGCACGTTCAATAGTTATCCCTTTTTCCTTCACCTTGTTCACGCATCAGCTGCCTGTTTGGTGTCAGTTTTTGTTCTGCTATTGCCATTACTGGAAAGCATCCTTTGCAGAGTAAGGGGAAGGAGGTGTACCTTCAGCAGAACAATTAAACTGTCTATACACAAGCAGCTGTCAAACTGACAGGCTGAAAGGAGGAGGAAAACCAGAGGTTTTCTTTTTCTGATGATTGTCCTTTGTTCTGGGAGTTTGGGTATGTTTCTTGTAGCAGCCGTAGACAAACAGCATGCACGATTCCCCCTCCCCTGCAACACACCCACCCGAAGTTCACGATGTCCCTTTGTTCATCTTTGGAAATTGGCCAAAGTGTGCCTGCATGTGGATGAACTAAAAAGATTTGTGTGCTGTAATTTCCTCCGCACATGGGAAGAATAATCTGCAACGATTAGAGGAAAAAAAAAAATCCTGAGGGATGAGGGACTGGAGGAGAGGTAGCTCCATCAGTGGTGGTACTAGACTCTAGGGGACAGCAGGGTGCTGATTTGGGAACAACGTGCTGGGGTGCAGAGTGAGCACCTTCTCTGACCTTGCAGTCTCCTGGAAGCACAGGGAGCCACACTGATCTGCTTTCCTCCAAAGGAGAGTCCTTCTGTTCAAGCTTTAAGACCACTCAAAGGATGTTGTAAAAAGACCTCATTTATCTTTGTCCTTTGGTGCTGGTGTTGCTTGGTGTGGCCATGTTTGATACCATTTCAACCACTAGTGACCATACATGTCCCTCCCACCTCCCTCTCCACTGATTCCTGCCGCCTATGCAGCTTTACCAGGCCTTGGCTGCTGCCTTCTTTCTTCTGGCATCCTTCAAAGTCAGTACAATGTTGCTTCCCTCCTGGCGTCACTCCCTGATAGCAGTGAAAGGGTGTGTATCCTCATCCCATGGCTTTAGGCTGGCGTGATGGATGCTGCTGCCCTATGATGGGAAGGCACCACTGCTCAGTTCCCCCATGCCCTGCCTACCCACTTTGCCTCTACGAACAGCCCAGAAAGCCTGACTTGTGCAAGAAGGCTGGTTGCTCTTCTTCTTGCAACCAGTGCTGTCTTGTTACATGTTGCAAGGATATTTGGTGCCTGTGGTGGCGAGTAAGGAAGTGGCGTAAATCAGAACTGCCATAAATCACTGAATCTCTCTGCCTTTGCCAAGGAACAGCAAGGGCACCTTGTATTAGGAGAGCTGTAGTTATTATGAGGATACATCCTTGGTCATCTTCTCTGGATTGTTGTAAATTAGGGGGATGCTTCTATCACCTGGAGTTCTGGGTGCTCTGTACCTTGTCCCAGGAGGTGGGAATGCTTTGGTTCCTCTCCCAGTCACACACAGCTTTCCCTTTCCAGGTGACTGGCCTCGAGCAGCTTCTGTGGGAGTAGAAGAGATGAGGATGGGGGTTCTGTGAAGGGAAGGGCGGCTAGAACTGGACAGCAACTTTCGGATTTCAATGTGACGGGAGGGTCTGTTCAGCTGGCACATCTACAGTGCCTACATTTTTCCCCTATCTCCAAGACACCTCCTTTCCTTGGTAGGGCAAGGACACGCTGTTACCTCCTGCTGCTTATCCCAGGGTGGTGGAGGCTGATTTGGGAAACAGCTTGGTGGGATCTGTGTCCACACACATGTCCTGTGACTGGCTGTAGTAAATGCTGCTCCACACCTGAGCGCTTTTTGGTGTCTGGCTCTCCTAGACCTCCCCGAGATCAGTGTGAGCCATGTGAATCTGACGGTGCAGGAAGGGGAGAATGCTGTCATCACCTGCAACGGCTCAGGATCACCACTGCCTGATGTCGACTGGACCGTGGCTGATCTCCACTCCATCAACACGCACCAGGTAGGGGCCAGAGGACCTTAGTGCTGCCTGTGCCTGATGTGGCAAGGGCGAGAGAGCTGCCATGGGTCTCCCAGGTCTGTGCATGCAGAGGGGAGGGTCAGGTAGATGGTGGAAGTTGCTATGAGAAAAGTGAGATGGTTGTATCCAAAGTAAAACGGAGGCTGTGCCCTGTCCACATGAGAACCACATGGGAACTATGTGAGGGCAGCAAAGCCTTCCCTCTGTGTGGCTGGAAAGTGAGGAGGAGATAGCTTCATATCTCAGTGCTCCCTAATTGAATTAACTCATGTCTCCTCTAATGAAACCACCTGTTTACAAAGGTGTCTGCAATAGCTGTAGCTGAAATAGGCAGCTAAGCAAGCTTTCTAGAGGCGAGCCATGTTTATCAGCGCTACAACTCTGGCTCTCCCCTCTCCCAGTAGTTCCTCTTATAAGATGTGGTGCATTTAATGAGGTGAGGAAACACCTCCCTTCACCCAGATCCTAGTTGTCCTTGGATTTTGGAGATCTGACATCTTATGTAGAAACTGTGATCCTCATCTTCTGGGGACAGTCAGTAGTGGGGAGGAGAGGAGCCCACCAGACATTGATTTCTATCTGTATTTCTCTCTGGGGTTTTTAGACCAACCTCAACTGGACCAACGTTCATGCCATCAATTTGACCTTGGTGAATGTCACCAGTGAAGACAACGGATTCCTACTTACCTGCATTGCTGAGAATGTGGTGGGGATGAGCAATGCCAGTGTGCTGCTCACAGTCTACTGTAAGTAGCTATGGAGAAACCTTGACCATATAGAGGCTGGAGGGCTGCCCTGGGAACCTTTGAAATGCATGGCCATTTGCTACTCGTGATATACTGGTTTTGTGGGTGAGGATTAGGAGCTGAGTGCAGTGAAGAGGAAGTGGATCTTCATATAGCTCTCTCAAGTGTCAGTGTTTTTGTTTTCCTGCTGCTTCCATGAATGCAGAAATGAGCACTAGACCAGAGGAGGAGCAGCAGTGCCACAGTGGTGGTGGACATCTCTCCGCCCATCTCTTGGAAGATCCAGCAGAGTAAGGAAGAGCCGCAGAGGGACTAAAACTCTGTTTACAAACAGAGAATTGCTTGCCCTGATGCTACGTGAGAGGTTAAATGTCACCCTTGCTAAAGCTAGTGTAAATCTTGCCTCTGATTTCAGGGATGCTAGTGCTTCCTCCCAGATCTGTTCCTACAAAGTTAAACTGCAAATGCCACGTAAACATGCGTGTCTCACATTTCAACTGTTCACTTTTAGCTGCAAGTAGCTAAACTTTCTTTGTGCTTTCTAATATAACTTAACACAAACCTGACCTTAAGAGGAAGTTTGCACAGCTTTGTGTTCTCAGGCAGCTGAGATTTACTATATGTTGCTGTGTCTGTAATATTTGCCCTTACTCTGTAGTTTGAAAATCTGACCCCCACCTCCAATGTTGTCAGATAGAGCAGAAACCTGTGCAGGATTCTGGCTAGTCTTGGTGAACCTACGCATATTGTCTGTCCAGTGCAGTGCAGGAGCCACGAGGTCCTGTAGACAAGGCAGTCACAAGGGATAAGAAAAAGGAGAGCAGATGCTTTACTGCTTTCATCTTCCTCCCTATAAGTACTATTGATGGATTGAAGAATGGAGGTAATTAAAGTTTAGATCAGCTCAGAGATGATTGGTCAGCAGGTGGGTGGTTTTTGTGCTGTGTTTTAGCATCTTTTCCTCCACGCCTTAAACAGCACCATGCCAATGCCTGTTTTCCCCTGTGTAATCCTATAAGCTGCTGACAGTTTCTGCTACCCCTGCTCTTGTTGCCCAGACCCATCACTCAGGCTGTAATTTCACGCTGAAAAGATCTGGATTTGTGCGTGTAGGTGGCTGCCTGTTTTGAATCCTCCTTGCCAGATAGATGTGAACAAGCCCCATGCACATCTAGGCTTGTGAGTGAAAGGAGGTGGCTGGGACATGGCTGGGTGGTTCAGGGTAGCTGGGTGCTGGTGGGAGAATTTGCTCAGCTTCAACCAGCTCTGCACCTTTTTTCTCTTCTATCACCTTCGCTGCCTGAAAAACTCACTGTCTTTTTTTTTTTTTTTCCCAAATGATGGTTCAAAGCTGGTGCGTTGTTTTTGTTCCTTGTGGATGCCCCATGGATTGTCTTTGCAGCTGGATGGTACCAGGAAAAGGAGAGCTCTAGGGAAGACCTACATGTTTTTGTGTCCTTTGTCTTTGCATAAAACTCTGTTCTTCCAGTTCGGACCTCGCTAGCCTTGGGGTTTGGGACCTTACATGTAGGCGTTGTAAATGGGGTTTCAGAAGCAATGGCAGAGCAACATTTGAATTATTGGGGTGTCCCAGTGGGAAGACGATGCATATGCAATAAATTGCAGGTGGAGTCTCTGCTTTTCTTTTCCCTCTCCCACTCTACTCCCTTTAATTAAAACACCCCTGGAGGGTGTTCGGCGAGCAAGAACTCCTTTGGGATAGTCAGGCAGTCAAAAACCCCCAAGGACAGGCAGTTACTGAGGGATGTTTGCTTCCACAGCTATGCAATCCGGAGTTGCTCAGTGCGACTGGAGAGCTCCCATGGGCACCTTGCACATGTGTAATATAACAGTGCTATGCCTTGGTGCCCTTAATGGGGACAGGCGGCCTCCCCATGATCCTGGGGGGGAAGGAGAGCAGCGGTAGGCGTGCGGACTGGGCAACTCCAAGCTTAACTGTTTCTGGACTGGTGAAGGGGAGCATCCATGTTGTTAATTTGTACCCTTGTTCAGAAGCCCAAGAGAGCTGGCTATGGTTCAGATCTCCTTTCCAGGGAGCATTATTGTGATTTAGCCCTGCTTCATTGCAGGCATCCATGGGAAGAATAGAAGGAACAAGTGGTTTTGGAGGTTGTGTTTTCAATAACCTTAACTTCCATGGTGCACAGAGACATCATGTGGGTGGAGGTGTGCTGTGAGCCTGCCATGTTTCTCTCCGCTAGATCCCCCTCGCATCCTAACTCTGGAGGAGCCGGTGCTACACTTGGAGCACTGCATTGCATTTGCAGTGCATGGGAACCCAGCTCCCACCCTTCACTGGCTGCACAATGGCCAGGTCCTCCGGGAGACAGAGATCATCCACATGGAGTTTTACCAACAAGGGGAAGTGTCTGAGGGTTGCCTGCTCTTCAACAAACCCACTCACTACAACAATGGCAACTACACGATTGTGGCCACCAACCAGCTGGGCTCAGCCAACCAAACCATCAAAGGACACTTCCTTGAAAAACCCTTTCCAGGTAGGATATTCAGTTTATTTCGATAGGGTTGCTTGCAAATCAAAGGTCTTACTATGGTCCCATCGGTAATCCTTGCACCTAGACAAGGCTTTGACAACTCAAGTTGGCTTTTGTCTGAGCAGCAGGTTGGAAGAGGTGACCTCCAGAGGCCTCTTCTGACCAGTGTGATTCTCCTACTCCATTGTGCTTTGGTGTTGTAATGCAGAGAGAGACTGATTTAGATATTTTTGTTGTGTAATGTATTCTGCAGTTTTTGGGGTTTTTTTTTTTAGATCTTCAGGAATTTCAGTGGGAATAGGATGTACATTTGGTCAGTTATATTGGATCTGATCTGGTGTGCCCCAAAAAGGTTGCCCAATTTTTTTTGAGCGAAAGTGTTCTTCTATGTGGCTGCCAGTTATAAGCTAAAGAAAGCCCTTTGAAGTGATGCAGCTCTTCCCTGTTTTTCTTCTAGCTTGCATTTGTGAAATGATTAAAGCTGGATGCAGCAGTGTCAGGATTGTTTTCTTTCTGAATATAACATGTGCAATCCCAGAATGACAGGTCTACAAAAGATGCAATGGCTCAATTAGTTGCTTTGCATCAGTTTGCTGGGATTTCTTACCCGATTGTTTGGAATTCCATGTTGTATTCCCTAGTGGTTCAGGGTTTAACTGAAGGGGAATAAAAAAGAAGGGGGAAAAAAAAAAAAAAGCATTTGAGGACATGAAGATCCAGCTCTGGGGACTACAGTAGAGACTTTTGTGGTGATCTGCCTGCTGTATAGGAGCATGGAGGGTCTTGGTCTGCTCTCCGGCATTGCAACACCATGCTGGCCATCACGGAGTTAAGGTCTGTGCAAGCTGCTGCCTTTGCCTTCAGGAATGATGCCATGAGAAAGTGGCAGCTCTAAATTGGCCCCTGCAGCCCAAGAAAATCCAGCAAAATAGGGCGTTTGCTAAATATAGAAAAATACCAACGGTACTCTCATTTATTATTTATATCACACCATATATGTACACAGAGTTTTCCCGCAGGTCAGATATCATAAATGCAAACCCAAATCTCTGCCTTGAAGATCTGACAATTGAACAAATGAGCTGATATGGAAAGGAGTGGAAAATTTGCATTCTGGCTTCAAGGATGATGCCCTGTTTGGCTATCTGACCTATTTATGTTTCCTTCTGTCAGGGCAGAAGAGCAGCTTATCAAATGTAGGTGGGTGAGGAGAGGTGTGCAGGTCTGCAGTCTCAGCTCTGTCAGGTTCCACCTTTGTGACTCAATTTCCCCATCTGTGAAACGGGGGCAGCTCTTAAGTAGGTGCTGGACCTCCAGAAAAGGGGGCAGATCTGCTGTTCTAGAGAGCTGGTTTTGGAAGTGGATCTGTGCTGTGGTGTGACGTGGGAAGGCACGTTGATGTTTGAAGATCCTTTTGTGTCAGAGGCTCTGGGAGAATGGGATGGTGTGAAATATGTAAAATATTGCCCTTGTGAGTGCATCTTCACCCACGCCTTGTGTGCCGTGTTGGTGTGGAGTACTTTCTGACCCCGAACCATCTCTCAGCAGGAACTGACTAGTTTCTTTTATTTCTTCTGATCCAAAGTCCCAAGCCATTGCTCACCCTGGCAGACCCTGTCAGCCCAATGCAGGATGTAATTTACTTTCCTTGAAGTTCGTTGCTCCGTCCAGTACCACAGCTGACATTAACATTCAATGCAGCTGACGTTTATAATTTCCCATTTGAAGGTGGATTCCTCCAGAAAATGCCACAAATTGACGGTTCCCCAGGGTGGTTCATTCAAGAAGCTTATTGCCTATAGCTATTCACACATGCAAGGGTTTTGCTGTCACTGCCCAGGATGAGATTATTAGTCTTTAATGAAAATGCAGTGCCTGGAAGGCTTCCTATCAGCATAGAAAAGAACCCGTGACCATGTTTTTTTAGAAACCCCTGGTCCGCAACCTCTCGTTGGTACTGTGCCAGATTGTGCTTTCCAGGATGAGAGGCAAAAGGTGCTGCTAGAAGCTGGATGGGAGCTGTGCCCCATGCCATATCCTGCTGTTCTGTGATGATGTGGCTCCAGAAGCCAGGGCAGTGGCTCCCAGGGCAGATTTGTCATATCCTGATAAAAATCTCATTGCATGTTGTCATTGGCATCTCTATCATAAGCTACCACCTCCTTACTTAATACACAAAGGTTAATGTACCTACCTCCCCTGTGATGAGTGTTCAACTCTTTGAGAACTTCTCAGAGAACTCAAATTGGCTGAAATTTCTTGTCTGTGTTTTATACTTTTAAAAATAGGGTTTAATGGGAAAAACGTTTTGTTGGTTTCTGCTGAATTTCCTTAGTCCAGTGGAGAAAAATAAAGGGAAAATGTAGAAGCAGCAAGAGTTTTACAACTGGACTCTGTCTGCTTTAATAGTGAAATAGTCTCCAAATGAAATATTTGTTCCTCTTTTATCCCTCCACACCCCCCAGCCTTGCTAGAAAAAGCCAAGGAAAGTTACTTTTCTGCTTGACTTGAAAGAAAAATATTTTTTCAGGTTTTTCTCCCCTGGTTTGGAAAGCTGTGTTTGTCACCCGGGGGTTGTTTTACACTTCCCTTCCAAACCTTACCCATACTTCAGTGTGAACGTTTCAGCATCCTTCCAGGAGCCCTCTGCCAGCAAAGCTGTGTAAACTCCAGTTAATATCAGGCTCAATTTCTTACATGGGCAAGTGAATGGAAAGCTGACGTTATTCTCATGCTATGTAAACTGAGTGTCACCGAGAGCTTTAGACTTCATTGTCTGGGGCCTCGGCCACCTCTGGCGCTGAAGGAGCTTTACTGGAGCAGTCGAGAGGCTGACAGCAGGGACTGGTGGTGTTGCCTCGGCAAGAGGCAGCTCTAGGACAGCCACAATCTCCATGTCCAGTTCAGACGTTATTAGCTTTTATGCGTGGCTCAAACAGAGGTCAGAGGATGTCACATCTGTCCCCTGGCCCCAAGCTGGGCTCTCGTCCCTGGGAGCTGGTCCTCATCCTCGAAGGACTTTGTCCTTGGGTGAACACTGCCATGTAAGGCAAAATCTGCTCCTTTCCCCTCCACCTCGGTCCTGCTGAGCCCTGTGTGTCTGTCGAGCAAGCTCGCCTGCTGAAAGCAGGATCGTTTAACTACCATTCAAAGGTTTGGTTAGCATGCTGCTAATTGTTCTCCATTTTCACTTGCAGTAGCATCCCTCCCCTCCTGTTGCAGCCCATGGCCCTGCACAGTTGCTTACCCCTGTGTTCTCTATCCTGACCTCCAGCATATCCTGCTGACACATGTGCTGCAGTTTCAAGTTACAGTTGCTAGACAGGACAAACTAGGAAGAGTTGGTTTCCTGGGCTCTTTGGGGTGGTGGGGTGTCTCTAAGGTGGGTTGGGAGTGAGACCACTTCTGTGGTTGCTGTGCTGTTAACTGTTTTGCTTCTCTTTGTCCTTTCCACAGAGAGTACAGACAACTTTGTCTCAAGTAAGTGTCTCCTCCTCCTTTGTGTATGGTGGGTGTTTTGTTTCTGTGGTTTCCTGTGCTCTTCTGACTTATGGGCTCCTGGAGGAAACATCAGAAAGCCAAAAGCAAATTGGCAGAGACTGCACAAAGTCCTGGCTTACCCATACGTGAGCAAGATGGCTGGGGAGCTTTTGATCAGCTGGGTAGTCAATTTCTAGAGCTCAGGAGATGCTCATTTCCCTGTAGTGATGTCCTGAAGAAGGTCCTAGTGGAAATGATGGTTGGTTGTGGTGCAGCAGAAGGGGTCTTAACTAGATGCAGGCTGGCCAGTCCCCAAAGCAGTTGTGTGTCATGGCCCGTTGACAACATGCTCTCTAGTGTGGATTGAGATGAGAAGCAGGGCTTGATTTCTGTGATTCCCCAACAGATTCTCACCGCGCACCCCCCCCCCCCAGTAACTGTTTCTTTGGATCAAGTTCTGCTGGAGTCAGTCTTGTGTTTTGACCCTACCTAGCCCAGTAGATTTCTGAAAACTCCAGGAGATGGATGGATGGAGGCCATCCAGGCACCCAAGTGTTTCTCATTTGTAAAGTTGGAGTGACATCAGTGTTTTCCTGATCTGTGTTTTCTCTGCCGATGTGCACAGGGAACTCTCTGATGGTTGATTTTGGAGCCTTCTGAAACAAAGTGAGAACCTCTGTTAGGGGTGAGCTGCCTCGCGTTAGGTCAGGCATCGGGGGTATGCTAGTGCCTTGGGAGTCCCGTGGGAGCCACGTTGAATCTTCTGTCTTTGTTTTGGTTTCAGTTGGTGATTATGAAGTGAGTCCCACCCCGCCGATCACTGTGACCCACAAACCAGAGGAGGACACTTTTGGGGTGAGTCCTGTCCTCTTCTCTACAAAACTGTTTTGCATGCACTACTTGTTATTGATGACTCAGTATTTACACTCCTGTGCTGTTCTGAGATGTTCGCAAGGAAAAAATCTTCCTTTATGACTCAAGTCAACAATCAGAAGGATTTTGTGGCTTGTGTCAGGCAAGTAAAATACTGACATGAACCATCTGATCCTCTTGGGTCTGCAGTGGAACTAGGGAGCTCTTTGAAAATAAGGGATCCTGTGAAGTTGCTGCTTGAAGGGTCAGAAATTCTCACTCTAAAGAAGTAGCACCCAGAGAACAAACAAACAGGCAACTGTGTGTTTCAGACCATTATTGATCTGTTAAGTTTAGCCCTGTGAGGGACTCGGATTTAGCTTGGTTCAGTTCTGTCAGTGCCAGTTCGCCCTCTCTCCTGCTCTGCAGGGCATGACAAAAATGAAAAAGAAAAGAAAGCCTACAGCTTATCAGATCTCAACATTGTCTGTCTTCTGCAGAATCCAGGTAGAAAAAGGAAAAAAATATGAATGTGTGTATAAGTATTGGGGGAAAAAAATAGCATGTTACACAATTGCTCTGATTCTCTGAAAGTTTTAATATCTTGAAACATGCCAGGTGTTAACGGAATGGACAAAACCCAATCCACCTTGGTTTCAGTTCTCATCCAGCTGAAAATCTCCTGTAACTGAAGTGAAAGCTTTGAACAGTGAGACTCGAGTAATAACGTGCACTGATTATTAAATATAAAGCACAAAAAACAAGCTGAAGGATCAAATAAAAAATGTAAAAATTTCATAGCTAATGTATTGAGGGCAGGAAAAGGGTTGCAAAATGAAATTACTTTTTCTTGGTTAAATGATGTATTTTCTATTATAGCAGAATACAGTTTTGTAAAAGGAAGTGAAGTCTAAATGCATCACAAGACCCAGTACAGGAGAACAATTGGACAAATGCCAAAGAAATTGTTGTTTACATCAATGCAATAAAAGTATCTCGAGCAAAGGCTTGAAGGAATAAATATTCATAAATATTAAAATAAGCCTGGGATTGTAAACCCTTTAGGGGAAGAAGTTTTTCTTTCCTCTGCTTGTACACTTACACAGTGGAACCATGGTTCCAGTGAAGGACTTTGGACACTGTTGTAGTATAAATATTTACTATGAAAAATTACAATAAATAGGGAACCACTGGAGGCTTTTGGAAAACCAAATGTTTTAGGGGGGAAAAAACCCTCAGTTCTGCTTATTTTCTTCTGTTTTCATTTTGTGGTGTGTTATTTTCCCTCATTCTTTGTCCTGAGGGATGTTTGGATGGAGACAGAGTTGGTCTTTCTAAAGAATTTTCTGCTGCTCCTGTGTGTTCCCAGCTCAGGTTAGTATAGCTTTAGTGTTGTGACATTGTGGCATCACCACTGTGCCAGAAACGGAGGCTCGTGATGCGGTGCAGCGAAGGGAGAGCCCAGATACTGGAGCAGAGGTGGTCCTTCCCTGCAGATACACGGAGTGAGAGACTGGGCGGAACTGGTCCCAGAACAGCATTGCTGACAGGGCAATCCCAGACTTCCCAGTCCTGCAAAAACAGCCTGTGATGCTTCCAAGCTGTGCTAGAGCCCTTTTGCTTTAGCTTGTATTTTCCTCCACAGCTGATATCCACGGGGCTGCAGCAGATGGTGTGAGCCTACAGAAAGGTTAACTGGGCAAGGAGGTGCTGCATTTCCAGTCTAGACTCCTAAATTCCTTTGTCTTGACTAAGGCTTTTTCCTTTCAGGTTTCCATAGCGGTTGGGCTGGCAGCTTTTGCTTGTGTCCTCTTGGTCGTCCTCTTTATTATGATCAACAAGTATGGCCGGCGGTCCAAGTTTGGGATGAAAGGTACGTGCAGTTGCTTTCCTCTAGCAGGAGGCACCTTCCAGGATTGCCCGGCTCTTATAGCACACGTGGAAAGGTGTTGTGGTTTTATTCCTACATTATCTGTATTGGTGCAAAACCTTCTAAAGGGAATGGTGTCCAGCCCTCTTCTGTTTGTTGAGAGAGTGATGGAGACATCCAGGCTGGTGGTTCTCACCTGTATGTCCTGCTGGGCAGAAGTATGCATGTGTTTTCCTGATCAGCACGTAACTGCATCTACAGGTTGCTCAGAAGAGCTTTGAGCCTGCTTCTTCCAGCCACGTGTTGAGGGAGTTGTACTCAGGAGAGCATGTTCCGGGATGAAGTCTTGTCTGCGGACTTGATGATGCATGGCTTTCCCCTTGCGTCGCACTGGGTGCAGAGTGCGGGGTGTGAAGGGGGAACAGAAGGATGTGAAATTGGTTTGGGTTCTGCTGGAAAGGCAGATGTACCCATCTTGTGCCTGTCTGTAAGACTGAGATGCTGCTGTAACTTTGTAAGGTCCATGCCGGGAAAGCAATTGCTGATCTGTCTGTCAGTGATGTGGAAGGTCTCTTTCTGTTGCCTCTCTGTTGGAAAGTTTCTCCCTCTGCATCGTGAATAACCACTTTAGGAGATATTTCAAGTGTCCTTGGTAGTGATTGGAAAGCAAGAAAGCATCTGATGTTTGCCAGGCAGAACTGGTGTCTCTGTCCTACCAACACCAGTGCTGTGATGTGATAAAGCTAATGCAAGAAGAAAGTAGATGACATTGTGCCATCTGCTTTTTGTGACTCGGCTGGTATCTCCAGTTGGGCAGCGTTGGTGGTGCCCAGTGAAGTCTGGAGGAAGAGCCTTCACATGACAAAGTAGTTCCCAGTCTAATTGCTGGCTCATGCACACACTGGTCGAAGCCAGGCTTTGCCAACACGAGCTTCTTCTGAGGCTCCTGAGTTGCAGCCTATTTCCTGGCCTTGCAGGGTTCTGTGTTGCAGGGCAGGTTGATAGGTTTGGGAACACTTCTTGTGGTTGCCTCCAGGCTTTGTTTGCTTCACGGAGATGTTTCCTGAGTGGGTCCAGATGGGATTCTGGCTGGAGTTTCCCCTGTGCATCCTATGGAGATAGAAGACAGGACGTTTAATTAAATAGTGAATCTTCTACACCAGCTTAGCAATATTTAGTCCATATGTCCAATGATAAGAACCATCTGGTAGGGTGTACTGACTGGTGGGTGGAGTAGAGGAATGGAAGACACGGTTCCTGGGATCAATTCCCAGCTCTTCTACTGACTCACTTGATGTCCGTAGGCAATTAGCTGTCTTAACCTCTGTCTCTGCTTTAATTTCCCCATCTGTAAAATTGGGATGTTACGTGCCTTCTGGAGGGATTTGTTAGAACACTTTGGAAGTGCTTGGGCACTTGCCACTGATGGGGCTTAGAGATACGAATATAAAAAGGAAAAGTAACTTCTGATTGTAGTGGAAGAATCAAAGAAGAGTTAACCTCATGTGGGTAACCAGTCTCTGTGAACAGACGTGTGTGTGTTCAGAGGTGTTTGGGTAAGTGTGTTAGTGGATATTCTGCATTCCCAGAAACCAGAGGGGTGCTCTGATGGGCCCTTGTGTGTGCAGTTTTTGGGAGGCAAAAACATTTAACCAGAAAAGCCTGCTTTCCTCCTCCTCCTCCTTGTGCTGTATTTGTTCCAGTTCTGGTATGGAACCACAACATCAAAAAGTTTCTAAAACTTTTATTGATATTTCTTGGAGAGATGAAGTTGTGTCAGAAATTAAATGGATCTTTAAAACCAGGGACACAGTTCTTGAATGAGTCACAAGCGTCACAGGCAGCACCGTGGGCAGCTGACCCATACTGCCTAAGCTCTGCTCCCCGTCAGAGGCTGCAGAGCCTCCTGCCCTGTGGACAGTCTCCCTGGCATGTGGCTGTCCCCACTCTGACCCCTTTGCTTTCCCCCAGCATCTCTTCTACCAACACTTTTGTCTTTAGCCATAGTGCCATTGTCAACTGCCACGCCACCATGCTTTGCATCTTTAGCCGGTATCTCCCTTCTTTGCATCCAGCTCGTTACCAAACCTCACCACATTTTCTTCCACAACACAAACGCAATTCTTACATTCACCTGCACCAGCTGGGATGTTATTTGGTACCCTGGCTACGGTCTGCCCGGGCAGCTGCAGCTGACTTATTTCTCACCCCCACAAGAGATGTCACGGTTCCTTCCACACTTTCCAAAATGTGGTTTCTAAGCTTTCTTTCCCTGCTGCTCAGCAGGCCAATGAGTCCAGAGGACTTGCTCTCTCCTTAAGTTGCTTTGGGGTCTCAGCTGAGCTGTTGCAGATGGTCCCAGTCTGGCAGTGATACCCTGAAGCCTGTGTTTGTTCTGCGTGTGCTGGATGTCTCTTTCCGTGGTGCCTCCTCTTTGAGTTCGCTAATGGGCTACTGTTCCTTTCCTTCGCCCTGGGGGCTGCCTGTTCATGGGGTGATGCCCTTGTACAAATCATCAAATCACTTTACTGAGTGGTCCTGAGCTGCTTGTCCAGGGGCTCATATACAGGTTCTGCCTTATTCTGACACCTTGTATGGGACAGCACAGCTGACAACCACCTCCAAATGTCCTTTAGCTGGCACTGTCCTCTGGGTCCCTCATCAGATAATTCTTGGGCAGGAGCCATCCTGTATGGCACCCAGCATGCTACCATTTACTGAGGAAAAAAAATCCAAACCCCGAGGCTTTTTGGGAAAGTGCATCATTCCCTGAATCAGGAGCTGTTCATCACCGCTTGATATGTTGCCACTTGTTGAAAACCCAGCTTGGCAGGCCTGCAGGAGCAGGTTTTTCCTGTTGTTTTTGTCATGGACGCAGAACACTGTGTGCTCATGTTGGACACGTTACCCGAAGCACCTCTCGAGTCAATCTGAGCACATCTTTTTTCCTTCTGCGTCTCCTAGTGTTAAGCAGATGGTTTATCTTCTAGAGAGAGAGAGAGGTGAACTTGAACTGACAAGGTTGAATGTGACATTAGGCTGGAAAAACCCTCTGGGCCAGCCTGCTGCGTTGCCCACCAGTCTTAAAAGCAGACTAATGGGCTACCAAGTGTCCGATATTCCAGCTGCCTTTGCTGAAAAGAAAGTCACTGTGTCTTGGCGTACACGTGCTGGGGGACGACTACGAGAGGATGGTGTGTCCACATTTATGGTTTGTCTACATTTGTCCTCTTCTGGCTGATATCAGACCCTCAGAGCATTGCACGAGAGTCCTGGCAGATCTGCAGCTGTGGTAACGACCCGGCTACTGATACAGCTGACGGTGAAGCTGTAGAAAAGCCTGTGCTGCCCAGCGCGCTGTCGACGGGCTGGAGCGGTGGCATCCACAAAAGCTCTTTGTGAAGGGGGCTCCGATGTGCTGTGCTCCCGGCTCTGTGGCATCCCTCGGTTGAGCTCACAGGGGCTGGCCGTGTGCCACCCCCCTCGCCTTCCCCTGCTCCCTCTGGAGAGGGCATTCATTAACACGGGGTGGCAGAGGTCAGCTCCCCTTTCTTGGCCGCCTGTCGGCTTTGGCTCCTGTAGCTGGGGGTAGGGGGTGGGGGCTGCAGCAGCTGGTGGGGGGGCTGGGAGATCACTGGAGCTGGGGTGGCGGAGGCGGCAGGAGAATGGCAGACAAAGCGCCTTTTTGTGAAACGTGGCGTTGTGTGGGTGACATGGAGGCAGTGGCGAGGAAACCGCTGGGAAAAGGGAATGTGAAAACTGAGACGCGCTGAAGTCGCAGCAATGGGCTGCGACTGCTTGCTGAAGGGTGATGTATCCAGAGGGGTAGCTGAGAGGCTTTTTAAAGCCTTGTATTAGTGTGGGAACAATAATAGGATCTTGCAGTGCAAGTAATTGGAAGTCGGGGCTCTTTGGTTTACTGCCATGGCTCAGGGGAGTGGGTTTTACAGGTGGGATAGACTGCATGGGAGTAAGGAGCCCGGCATCCCGCTCCCAGTTGTTGCTTGCTTTGGGCTCGGTGTCCCACATTCCCTGGCTGCCCGCCGGAGGTGGAGGGTTTACACCTCACCTTCTGGGGTCAGGCTTGTCACCGCAAGCCTTGTAAACCCACGTATTCCGATCAAAGTTTAATCCCAGAAGATGACAGGAAATGAAATTTCATAAGATAATAAAAAACCCACACATAACTCCCGGGACTAACAAAAATGAAATTTCATAAAACAATAATAACGGCACAGAAAAGTCCTGGGACTAACAAAATGTTTGGATGGCACAGTGATGGAGGCCGTGTAAATGCTTAGGTTGATGGGCTGAAATATATGCTCCTTTTCTTTGTTTTCTGTTACGTTTGCAAGTGCCTAGGGATAAAGAATGTGTGCTTGTGCATATTTGTGTGATGTATTCCTGGTGCCACACAGCTTAAAAAACAAAACAATACCAAACAAAAACCACCAAAAAAACCCCAAAAGAAACAAACTGAGTTTGCTGAGATATGGGGAGAAAGATGCTAGAGAAAATCCAGACAAGAGCACTTGTCATTTTGCTGAGATGAGCTGTTTCCCAGGCTCTGAGATTAAAAACTACTTGCATTCTCTAAACAAGGTTTTCTTCCTTGGGTGGAGACAGTGCCAGCTAATGGTTCAGACTTGGTTGCAGTTGGCAAAGAGTAGATTGCTTTTTAATCTGATTTCCTAAACAAATAAGGTGTGTGATCATGCTGCCTGTCTGCACACATGCAAGCGTGTATGTGCAGCTCTGCCTGCTCATTTTTTCCCTTTCTCTGCTGCGGCTTTTGGATCTGCTGGCCAGTTCCACCCAGAGGAGATGGGGGAAGGACTTCAGGATGCCTTTACAGGCATCATGTAAATAGGGAGGCTAAACAGGATGACAACTTGGGTGATGCCCCACTGATGGAAATGCTTTGAGCCTTTCTGGGCATTGGAGAACCCGTATGGAAGTGAAGCCTCAGATAGAATAACAAAACACAGGGGAGCAGGCTTTCACGGGGTGTGCTGTGGTGGGTGATGTGTATATCTGTATACAGGCACATGCATATTTTCTCTCTGAATAGGCAGAAACAACAAGGAGGTTGGGGAGAGACGAAAGAACAGTAAATAAATACTGCCCACGCTTTCTGTAGTTTGAGGAATCGCATTGCTATCGGTTCATTTGGTACTTTTTCTATTAGCCCTGATCAAAGTGCTGGCACTGCTGATGTGCCTGTGGATGTCAGAAGTACTTGCAGAGCTGTTCCATTGTAATTCAACATTAGTTAATAGGTACTTAAGGTAAAGTGGTTGCCTATTTGATTATGATTGGGGGTTATTAACATTTTTTTCCATAAACAGATGGTAACTGTCCACTGAGTCGATTGCAGAACAATTCCAGGGTTTCTGATTCAAGAGGACCAGCTCCTGCAAAGATATCGTGTGTGCCTGGCTTTTTGCTTTTGTTGATTTGTTTTTTTGTTTCTCTCTCTTTTTTTTTTTTTCCCTTCCCTCTTTTATCGTGCAATTATCGCTGCAGTTTTAAAGGGGGGAAAAATAATATACAAGAGCCATGGCCTACTTTTCAGGTGAGGCTTCATTCTGACCCACGTTGCCTTGGCCAAGAGTGGCTATAGTCATGCACTGGTTGTTTTTCCCTGATTATTTGTTTGCAGTTGTATAGGCATGAGCAAGCACTCTGCAGCTTGGAGAGCCTGCACCTTAAGGGTTAGTTGCTCAGGAAAAATCTGTGATCAGGGCCCTTTCATTTCATCCTCCTGGGAGCCTGCCATGTAGAGGGAGAAGGAAGAAAGAGAGAGCAAAGTAACATCAGCCAGCCTGGCACGGCTACAGGAGAGAAACAGCCATACATTAAAAGCCATGGCTAACCATGGGGGCTCAGGGATGTATGGTGAGCCATACTAACGAGCTGGAAATGGGAACTGATTGCTGTTGTTTTCGTTGAGCTCGGGTGTGTGAAGCCCAGAGCCCAGCCGTGCCGACGGGCTAAGCCTCCCGAAGGGCCATGGACAGAGCAACTGTGAGGGGGCTGTTGGAGGTCGGAGCTTTTCCTTGCTGGTATCCTTCTGTTTGTTTGAAAAGCCCCTTGATGTACTTCTGACTCTCGATATTACCTGGTTTTATTTGCCTGGGAAGTGGATTGAAAGGGCATGTGGTTTCACTGGGGCTTCATTCTATAAATGCCTGTTTATACTCTGCTGAAGTGCAAGTTGTGCTATTTATTTATTTATTTAGTGCCTTCGAGGTGATAAAGCATAAAGCTCCTTGAACTGCTAAGTTCCTCGCCCTCTGCTAAGCCGTGCAGTCCGTAAATGGTATGGTGACAGCAAGAGAAAGCTGCTGTGCAGCCCTGGGCTCCTTGGCAAACCTTCCAGAGATCTCACCTCTCCCTTGAGATGCTGTGACAAGGCACCTGCTTCTGCATCTCTGCAAAGGCAGATCTGCTCTCATGCTGGGAGTTAATGCTCACACCCCTTGTTCTTCGGTCCCAGGTGGTGTTAGTCTGGTGAAGGCTTGGAAAGATGGGGTGGTGATGTCCTTGTTGCTGTCTGAAGGAGCAAGGAGCCACCCTTGGCTTCAGAGACACATCAAATGACCCTGAAGGAGAAATGGTTAGCAGATGATCAGGCTTTATTTAGATCTAGAAATAAACCATTTTCCCACTCCCAGAAGCATTACTAGGTTATTTATAAAGGAAACATAAAGTGCACTGACCAGCCATTATCTATTTCAGTTGCTTTTACAAAACCAAGGTGTCTATTTTAGGCAACTACTAAAAGCAGTTAAAAAAAGTCAGATCAGTAGTTTTCAGGTGACCCGAGAGGCCCCAAGCCTCCTTCATGCCACGTTTCTGCAGGCTCTTCCTCCACACACATGGGTCTCCCTTGCTGGCCAATGCATGCGTTTGGTCTGGTCACCAGCTGAGTGCTGGACCCTGGGTGCACCACCACCCTAAAGGACCTAAAGGAGCCCCATGGCACGGTCGGTGTTTGCCTGGGGCAGTTCTGCATGAGCAGATGTCTCACTGCTGACTGTTACATGCAGTTCTCATGTTGTGGTGTCCAAAGCTGTGCAAGTGACCCTCACGTTACCTGTGATCTGACATGATGTGAACTCCCAGCCAGGGTGATGGAAAGATGTTGAAATGTATTTATTTATTTAATAGGGTTTTTATTTGGAGCGGTCCCTGTTCCAGGCTCAGCACACCAGATTTTCCACCAACAAAGCATTAACAAATGTCAGCACTGGGAGCACTGCTGCTCGTGGCACCGTGGTTGCTTCTTTCTGCTTTTGCGTATGTGGTAGGCACAATGCTGAGGGGAGAGAGGGTGAGAGTGAGCGACGGCTGCTTCTCTTGCACCGCAAGGCTGAGAAGATGCTCTTCATCCACTCACCATTCAGGAACAACTAAATTACCCCTCCAGTTCCTCATCCAACTGCTTGCCTAAATCTTTTCTACAGTCGTGAAATCACCTAGCCTCAGTCACCTGAGCAGCCTACCCCAAGGACCATGCAAAAGATGCTAGTCCTCAGGGGGCTTCTCTCCAAGGCAGTGATGCCTCTGCATGCCTGCTCCTTGTCTCCTTGATTCCGATCCGTGTTTGTTGCTTGGTCTGATGATGTCTGTCTGTCTTCACATGGCTTTGCTTTAGCAAAAGTGCTGGAATGACAGCACAGAGCCAGAATAATTCTGTTAATCTCAGAACAGATATCACAGACAGCAGCAGGTTAGGCTATTTTTTCAGCCAGTATAAGTGATGTGATAAAGAGACATCATTTTTACAAGCCTTGTATACTGTGTGAGCTCTTGTGCCTCTCTGAAGGCAGCCAACAACCAGACAACTAAATGTCAGATTTGATGTGGCTTTAATAAGGTGCAGGGCAGTGTGGGAAGAAGCAGAGGGCTTTAATTAATATTTTAATTGTAGTTTGTCTGCACTACAGTTGTCCAATTATTCTCTGAAAAAGACTTTGCTACTGTTAATGCTGATAAACGGTCCTCTGGGAGGATGTCCCTGGTAAGTTTATCACCTCTTCCTCACCATGACTTGCTGTAAGATTGTTGTTCATTTTTGTGATGTTCAGCCAGGGATGCTGAGATTTGGCACTCCATCCTTAAACCCTGGAGCAGGAGAGCTTTGCTCTTGGTCGAGGGACAGGTGACTGCGATATAAATGGCAGGATTGGCAAGGGAAGCATTTGGGAGCTGTGAAAGCAAATGGAGAGAAGAAAGAGAATGATGCTGCTTGGTCTTTGAACCTAGGCTGAATGTGCTTGGAGCGCCTAGAAATTTGGAGGCAGTGGAGTAACCTCACAAGGGAAGGATAGGGGCTGTCACTTGGGCTGTTCAAGCTTCAACTGGCAAAAGCACTGAGGAAGCAAATTGTAGAGAGCACCGGAGCATTTGATGATCTAATGGGTTTGTTCTATCTCCAACTTCTATTTCTTGTGGTGCAATAATGAGCCTGCCTGTGTCTCAGACAGCCCCAAAAGCTCTGTCATCAGCACCAGTGTTTAAGTGTCTCTTGATGAAGGCGGGAGCAGTGCAAAACCCTATGTGATGCTCAGGCATCTCATTTCGATCTACAGCTATGCTATTAAAAATCAATGGACCAGAAGATAATGGCTGTACACAAAGGCAGCTGGGGTGGTATTTTGTGCACAGGAGGAATAAATCACACTTGGATTTCCATATTTTGTATCTGAGGGGCAGGGTTATAATCCAGTTTCTGTTTGGAAGAGTGGTCTTCAGTTGGTGCTGTGGCCCTGGATAACGAAGGAAGATAGAGGATGGGATGCTCTGTTACCCTGAACCTGGTTTGTGGTTCAGGAAGGGGGCTCGGGAGATCTTGTTGTCTGTGGCCATATAAACTGGCCACAGGTCTCCCTTTGGGCTGCAGCCATCGGGGCCATTGAGGGGCACCATGTGGGAAAGGATGCCAGGTGCACCCACGTATCCCCCCCTCCCCCAGTCAGCCTTCGGCATGCTCTGCTCCACGCTTGGGCCCTGTTGCAGGATCTCCCCTCTGCTCAGGTTTGTGGCACGAGAATAGCCTGGAGCTGGTGCTCATGGCCATCTTCTGTGTCTCACAGCCTCTTTGCTCCCTGTGTTTGCTGGAACCTGTTAGCTGCAGAAAGACTTTGTTGTTATTGTTGTTGTTTTACTTCACCTCAGCGCAGCATCTGCAGGAGTTACCAGCTCCTTTTGGAAGAGACTGTTTCACATCAAGACACACAGGCTGTAGCTCAGCATCTTACGTGCCCTGCCGTTGGGGTGGGTTTGTGGCTCTGCTGGCTGCCCTTCGATCTTGCTGGCAGACCTCGCTTTGTGACCAGTGAGGAGTTTTCCCTGCAGAAAAGGAAAAAGCCATTTTTGATCAAACCCCGTTGGGAAGCGTGGTCTCTGTCAAGGTGGTTTTGCCACATCTGTCTTTGATGCTACTCAAGTCAAAGCAGTGTAGCACTTCAAAAGCTGCAGAGGGTAAAAACCCATACAATTATGGCCAAAAAAAAAGAGATGGGTCTGCTTGGGTTTTGGATTATAAACTCTTTGGCTTGCTTCTCATTCTACCTGAACCAGCTATAGGCGGAGCTGGTATTGATGAACCTGCATCTCCATCTTCTCTGTGTCCCAGGGTGTGCTTCATCCTCCTTGGCAAACAGCAAGTTCTTCCCAGCCTAACACAGTCAAGAGGCTGTGAATTACTGTGAGAAGAAAAACATTGTGTTTCTTCACAGTAAGGTTCACGTGGCACGGGCTGAGACACCGGTGCCACAGCAGCTCCGGGGCAGGCAGCGCTGGTGTCCTGGTGCAATGCTGGCTGCTTGCGCAGCAGCCGGCGGTGGTGCTGAGACAGCTGCTGGGGTTGGGGCAGGGGAGAACTGGCCCTTTTGTTGCTGACAAGATGATTTCATCTTGATGCTCTAAAAGCTCTTGTGACATCCGCAATTTTCCAGATGGGTAATGAAAACCTGTGAGCAGGGGCGTCTCGGTGGCTTTCGAAGCACTTGCCTGTGGAGCTGCGTCCGTTGGTTTTTATAACTGCTGACAGGGCTTAATAATCATTACGCTAAGTGGAGCCGGCACTCAGGGAGGCAGGTAAAGCTGCTGCTGCCCTTGGGCTGAGGCATGTTTCTCACCATGCAGCGCAGAGCTGTGGATCCCAGCTGTGGATCCCTGTCCTGAGAGGCTGATTTCTGCCTCTTCTGCTCCCAGGCTGCGGAGTTCTGCGGGAGCTGCTGGCCGGGTCTGCTTGCCTCTTGCTCAGGACCCCCTTGGCACCGTCTCGTGGTATCCAGGGTTGCTCCTGGGTCTGACCCAGGGTCTGCAGTGCTTTCACTGGGCTACAGCTTCAGTCCTGCCTTGGCAAGAGGGAAACAGAGGCAATTTTCCACAATCAGCAGGTGCACAGTTGCAAAGCGTGTCTTCATCCAAAGCGCTCTTTTTCCAATCTATGTTGGGGGTAATAATTAGTAGGGTCTTACCTATTAAGCTATGATATATTTTTTTTTGAAGGAGAGATGTCTGGTATTGTAAAAAGGAAAGAAAACCCCAATAATTTTGAGGTAACAGTAGTCTAGAATCAATATTTATTCGTATTGATTTCTTAATTGATTTTCTGACTTTTTTTCATCTGGGTTTTGGGTAAATTCCCATGCTCATGCCTGTGCGTACAGCAGTGGGATGCTGTGGCAGGACTGGGTAGCTGGTGAGGGGCAGGGCTGGCTGCCCTTGCACTGGTGCAGTGTGATGCTGGGGAACTGGCTAGTGGGAGCTGTAAGGAGGGTGTGTAACGTGCAGGGTGCCACTGCTGCTCTGTGCTGGTCACCAAAAGTGCTCTTGGGGCTGGACCCAGGGGCATGGCAGTTTGCTGCCAGAGAGCTACTCAGTCTCTGTTTGTTTCAGTTAATCTATCACATGCTTTTACACCTTGTCCCCCTGG
This sequence comes from Falco naumanni, assembly GCF_017639655.2. Lineage (NCBI taxonomy): Eukaryota > Metazoa > Chordata > Aves > Falconiformes > Falconidae > Falco > Falco naumanni. Next base: position 11,570,229 of record NC_054060.1, on the reverse strand, counting down.
CTTCAGCCTTGTGGTTGTCCCTGGGGTCTTTACAGCTGGGTCTTCCTGCAGCACTAAGCAAGGGCGCAGATGCAAACCATCTTTCATCCCAGCTCAGTCCTTCCAGAACCATCATTGTATTCTTGTTGTTGCTCTTTGCCGATTCTCCTCAGCATGTGGGAGGCTCCTGGCCCCATGCCCAGCAGGGTTGTGGGCTATACCCCACGTTTGGGCCCCTGTGCATAATGGGGACATCTTGTCTCTGTGCAGAGCATGGTCCTGCTGTCCTGCTCCCTCACAGGCTCATAACCTGTTCACAGCCTGCTGTCCTCACCAGCCCATTTGGATGTTAACGATTTTCCAGGTCTCTGCCTCCCAGAAATTGGTGATTTATCTTGTTTTTCTTTAATGTTTTTGAAGTTTGCTTCTTGGTTTTCTTACTTTTGCCCGTTTTTGCTGGCTAAGGAACATGCTGCCTGTGTGATGTTGTGCCTTCAGTGCCACTTGACTTACACGAGAAGGTAGGAGAGCTGGTGAGAAGGAGCCAGCTCTGCTCCATCAATCACCCACCATATCAATCAGAGGTGGCTTTCAGAAATTATTACTGTCCCACCTGACCCCCTAAACAGACACATATCAACAGCTTGGCTAATTCAGTGGGTTTCTTTCATTTTCAAATGATTAATAAAGATGTTGGAGAAACCCACCCTTAACACCAGTCCCCATGGTGAGACTCTCCAGCTTAAAGCTTTGCTGTATTTGTGCCACCCAGACTGGCACTAGGAGGGAAGAGCCACATAAATCAAATTTACTGTTATTATTAATACTGTTGTATGACAGTGCTCATATTCAAGCCAGTTTCAATTAATATTTCAAAGAAGTTTTTTCTGAGGCACTATCAAATATTTTACTAAGCCTGAATATATTGCAGTCTTCATTGACTAATTTTGTGATTCAATCAGGGGAAAATAAGGCATTGAAGGTAGTTCAGCGTGATTTGTTTTTATAGACCAACTGCTTCATCCTCTTGATTTCACTATAATTTAGACTCCTAAATACTTTTTTCTTAATTTTCTTTTGATTTTTTTACTATAAATTTAAAGTTAGGCTTATTAATTTATTCTGCATGTCAGCCAGGTGAACAAATGCAAGTTGTGTGCATATACGTGTATATAAAGGGAAATGTCTTTACAGATTTACAGAACGTCTGCCTTCTTGACGAGTTTCTTAGCCCAGAATTAATTGGTAACAACATCTGGTAATGAGACTTCATACCTTTTGGGCTGCTGAGTATTTTTGCTGCGTATCTTGCTATAGACTGGTGCAGGTCTGTCCCCATGGCACGTGGGACCAAGAGGACATAGTGATGAATTTTCCAGTAAGACTTTGCTTAGCTGTATTGACCATTAATTAATTTTCTTTTTCTCTAATTTTTTGTTATTATTTAAAGACTATTCAATTCTTCTGTCTTCTGTTTGCTCTCAATCTCCCTTGATCTAAAATGTCGTGGTAGAGATTGGTAATTAGATACAGCCCGATTTCACTTCTGGGTGTCTGCAGAAATCCCTTCCACTCTGCTTCTTCAGGGCAGCTGGATTTTAGACTTTTTCTCCCCTTTTGTTATTTAGTTCTTAATAACAAAACATATGGCCTTCACTGTGTTTCTTTTCTGTCTAAGTTTATTATGCTGCTGGTGTATTAGGAGTGATTTGGGCTTATTTTCTCTGCTTAAAGATTTCAAGTAATGCTTCTTGGCTGCTACTGTCTGTTAACAAGATATTGGAGTTAATGGGATGTCAGCATGTGCCAAAACCCCTCATCAGCAAAGCACATGTGTTCTACCCTGGCATATTAAAACTGAAGTCATAAGGGTAAAGCAGGGCACCTTCCTACCTTTTGATATGTATAGGTAAAGGCATTGATTTAAGTTCTGCTGAACTCCCTGTGATCAGGTCACACCAAAAAAAGTTGCTTCCTCTTAAGTGCATCCCAATAGAGAAGCTAAAATCTGTATTGGGTTCAGGGATGCTTCAACAAAGGGCGTCTCACTTGGGTTTGCTCCTGCTGGAACTTTGTTAGCATTTCAGCTGGTGGTTTTGGGACCAGTCATACGGGCGGGCTTTTTGTTAATTTGCCAAAAAGGAATGAGGTTCTGCTTTTTTGTTAAAAAATAAGTACTATTAAATTTTGTTGATTGAGTCTTTTACTAGCACATGCTACTGGGCCTTTGACTGCTTGCCAGATGCCTTCCCCCCCCCCCCCCCCCCCCCCCCCGATTTTATTTTATTAATTGATTGAGACAAAAAACTGGCATTTATTCACCTGCTACTGGACAGCTTGCAGAAAGCTGTGTAAGCTCTCTTTTTGCAAAAGGTACCAGAGTTCAAATTCCTGGTTGCTCTGCTTGATCCATGGTGGAATAACCTGCTTTGATACCTGCCTTTTGAAACCCTCCTAGATGCAGGCAGGGTGCTGCCTGAAACTGCGTTGAGGATAAATCTTGATTTCCAACCAGTGGCAAAAATCTGTACTTTTTTTTTTTTTTAACCTATATGTGCTTCTCAAAAGCATCATGTGTTTGTGAAAATTCAGGATAACTTAAGGGTCCTGTAACTTCCTCCGTTCTTAAAGGAGAACCTTCAGTCTTGAACCCAGCACTTGAGAGCTTTTCCCAGGAGCCATTTCCAAGCATTTTACTTTCAGATGTTAGTGCTAAGCTGGCATGTACATACAAAGCCCCGTGTGCTTTGGGACTTCTAAGCTCTCTTCTATGGCACGTGTCTTCTGAAAACTTTACAGCCCTTGCATTGTCACGTTTTAGACCGCGTGGTGCTTTACGACATGCAAAAGCATTATGAAGTTGGTGGTTTTAGGATGTGGAAGGATGAGGGAGAGGTGATGCAGCAGCCCAGGTGCTTATTTGACAGCCTAACGCTTCGTGTCACCCTTACCGAAGCAGGTAGGGAAGGAGGAAACTCCTCTCTCCTGGTGCTATGTGTGCGCGGAGCGCGAGCGTGTGTGTGCACATGTGTATACATCGCAGGGGAATAAAAGTAAGGAGATGCTTTATGAAGTAGTTAGTAGCTGGCGGTAAGTGCTTATTTATCTGCACTGAGCTGCAGAGCCTGGGAGCGGCTGGAGGGAGATTTGCTGTTGGGCAGGCTTTTTAAGGATAAATAATCTTGGCTCGAATTTGCGCTAATGATTTCCTAAGTGTGCTGGCGTGTCTTGAGCGGTGGAGAAGGAGGGAAGGCAGTGCCTGAGTCTTTTTTTGGGGTGTGAATGGGGAAGGCAGGAGGAGGCTGGAGGGAGGAGGGAGCAGCAAGTGTTTCCCATTTTGGTTAGCAGTGTGGGAGATGGAAAGTTGGTGGTTGAATCTTGATTTCTTTTATTGGTCTAGTAAGCACAGTGGCTATGGGAGATGCATGACCCATAAATGTGCTTCTATTGAACACGTTGCAGTCCTATATTGTCTTGATAAAGAGGTTTGGTTGACGCAGAATTTGTTAGTTTAAATTATTGAGGAGGTACATACAACTGTCTTGGTCAGGTAGCAATAAAACCAAAGCGAAATCCACAAACTCATCTTTCTGGAGCCAAAGGCTGTCCTATGCTAGTGCAGAGCAGGGGGAACCACCTGGCAGCCGTGCACTCCTGTGTGTGTTTTCTGCAAGCAGGAGCACCGCCGGCAGCGTTGCCTGCGTTCATGCCCTATGCTGCTGCTGTTGAGATGCAGGGGGTTAAATGCATTGTGGCACCAAAGAAAGTCTTCAGGGTATCAGGTCGTAATATCCTAGAAATTGTAGGCTGAGGGAAATGTTTCTAGTAAATATTGGCTTCTAGAGGATAAAGAAATGAGCACCCCTCATCTGTTTGAGGTCATTTATTCCTGTTTCTGGATAGTATCACAAATGCACAGATTAGGCTTTTGCTGTGGTTGTGCCTTTCCTTCTGTTGCAGACATGGGAGATGTGGACTGGGAGGTGGGGAGACACAGTCTGCACAGTTCTGAAGGGGTGAAGACCCAGTGATGCACTTTGTCAGCTGTGGCACCAGCTCCAAGCCCCACTATCTCAGCGATACTTTTTTTTTTGTGGGGTTCTCTTGCCAGATCAGCTGAACTTTACTGAAAAAGCGGGTGGTGGATAATTTCATTAGTGGCTACCTGTTGAGAAGGACACATATGCCAGCATTTTTCTAAGCACAGGAATTTAAAAAGTAGCAAAGGGAATTAATAGACAAATCCTACTGAAATTCCTCTAACATCCTTTGTCAATCCTGGGATTAATGTCTAACAAGTGCTGACGTGTGTATGATGGGAGCAGGGGATGGTACTTAATAAAATGTTTCATTAACTATAGAAAAAGGACTTTACAGTAACTCAGAGCAGGTAAATTTGCATGGTCTTGATCAGAAGACAGAGACAGAAATAGACTCGGGGACTGAGATGGGCTTCTTGCTGTGACCAGCAGCTGAACGAATCATCCAGGGTGTGCAAGGGTTAAGGGCCATCCATGCAGAAATGATGCCTTGTAGACTGTTAAAATACCAAGACTGGATTTTAATTTATCCTCTGCTAACAAGTCTGTCTTGGATAGTTCATCAGTTTGATGTTGGAGTAGCTTTCACAGAGGCTTAATAAGACTAATCACTGCAGACTCCCTCCGCAGTCATCCAGGAGGGGTAGGTTCCTCATTAGGCAGATGCAGAAGTATTTGGAGCTGTGTGTCTCTCACCATGGACTGCAGAGTGAGCCTTGGGGATGTTCATCAGGCTTGGTTAAAGGCTGGGAGACCCAAAAATGAAAGCATGCTGAGGGTAAAAGCATTCTGAAATGCTGTTCTGAGCATCTTCCTTGAAGAGCGGGCACGTGTGTTGGCCACCCTTGTGGCCTTCATCCAGCATGGGCTTGCCACCAAGTGGCACGTGTGGGTTTTGGGAGAAGTCTAAACGTATGCTCAGTGTCTTCTGAGATGCATGTTTCTGGCAGATCTCTCTGGCATCTGCCGATGAGAAGTGCTTCCCACGCTCTTTCACTGTGTTCTTTGTTGGAGATTGTTATTATTAAACTTTTTTGTTATCGTGTCAGCTAGCAGAGATGAGGTGTGAAGGAGGTTACGTTATCACAGTCTCCTGCAGGCAGCAAAAGGAAAAAAAGGGAGATTAGAGATGTTTTCAGAAGGTGAATAGACAAAGAGGAATGGCCTGAACTTCAGGAAGATTTGTAGAGGGCTTAGAGAAGTTTTGGGAGCGTAGAGGAAGATGGTGTGCTGCATGGGAGGTATTCAGGGCTTGGACCTGAGAAGGGGAGCCATATTTCCAAGAGGTTTTGCATGCTGTGACACCAAAGGCCCAACTCTAAAGATTTCTTTTCTCCAAAGGATGAACTCCTTGGAGAAGCTGGCAGAGGGCTTGTGTGGCCATGGTGGCCAGTATTGCTGGCCATGGGGCAGAGTGGCCGTGGTGGCCCCTGCCTGCACCATCCTTCATCCTCTCTCTGGGGAGCTCGTCTTGCTGGCTGTTCCACACTCCCTCCCTGCTTCCCCTGGTGTTAAGCACTGGGTCCAGCTTTCCTCTTAATGACCCTGTCCCTTGCTTGAGGAATTAGCAGATACCCTTTAGCACAAGCACTGAGCTGCATCCCTGGCACCGGGGAGGCTCGTGCGGTGCGTGGTTGGCAGCTCAGTTACGTGCCGCTTGGATATTTTTCTTCCGACAAGAGCAGCATGTACAGATTTTCCGCTTACCGCCCTGCGTGCTCTGGTTGTTCCCCGAGCCTGAGTTAGTTACAGCAGCTTTCAGCACACCCTGCGTCGATCATCATGCTGGCGGGTGCATGTATTTCATACAGGAAAAGCTTTTTTTTTTTTTTTTTTTTTTTCCTGGAGAATGAGTGAATTAAGCTGTGTGTTTACTACCACTTGAGCAAAGCGGTCCCAGGCTGGGCCACAAGATACACGGCTGGTGTTTAAAATTAAGAGAGCAAACATCAACATAGAAACTAAGAGAAGGAGAAGGAGTCTGGGTAATGGGATTACATTACTTCCATGCTAATATGACCTTGGAGATGGTCTACTGCTCTGCAGGGATTTGGGGAGTAATGCATTTGATAGCATCATCTGAGAGGGTGTATGTTTATCTACGCATATTTATATCTAAGCTCACGTATTTTTGTGTATATGCACGGTGTTTATTCTTTTAGCTTCTCCTGGAGTGTTTTACCTATACATCTCCAGCTTTGTGTGACCCAGGGACGTGTTGCAGGCAGTGGTGTGGGGTCCTCTTGCAGTGGGGTCAGATGCTGTGCAAGCGGTTAATGCCTTCTTCTTTGAACTTCCACCTGAAAAGCCAACATAAAAAGCATTGCACCCCTCAAAGTCAGTACACAGTGGTGACCCCCCACCCCAGGGACTAGATCCTTCACTCTTTAGTCTCTGTTGGAGCCAGTAGGGGAGGGAGATTTCAAAGGAAGGAGCTGCTGTCTGCTAATGTGCCCTCTTTGTGGCATTACTAATGTGGAGAAGAGCAGCATCATCTCTTATTTCAGCTCTTGGGGTACCACACTGAGATGCATTGATTGCTGAGGTATCTGAGGCCCTGGCTCTGAATGGAGAGATTTCGAGACCAGGACCAGCATTTTGGATACCTGTCAGTAGTCAGGGTGCTGTGGTGCTGGGCAGGCTATAAATTATTAAAATCAATTTTTTATAATCGGCAGTCACAGCAGAAGTGAGTTATAATGAAATGGATCCAGCAATTTATGGACAGGCAGCGTAGGGGGGATGGGAAGGGAGCAGGGTTTTCTCTGTACAAAAGCATCTGTGGGGAGCTGCTTCTCTGGGTCAGGATGTTGGGAAATGTGTGTGGCAAGGGGAACTCACCATTCCCTCCGGACTCTGCAGAGTTTAGCTTTGTTTTAGGCGATAGCAGTAGTTTTTTTGCCTTTCCCCCTTTTTTTTCGAGGTTATTTTTCTTCCTAGAGGATGTGTGCAAATAGCCTTTATGTATCAAAAGGAAAAAGAGAACAAGTTCATGGTTTAGGGGGAGGAACTGCCCTGGGTGATGTGGAAGCTTTCTGTGTGAGGGTGGCATTGGCTCAAGGTAACACTTCCCAGTCTTCCTTGGAAATAAAACTGGTGGGAAGGGAATGGGATGACAAGAAGATTGAATGCTTTAATGGTTTACGTGGCTATTGAAGCTGGGGAATGGATGTGGTTTCCTTTGAGGCTGCTCTAGCTACTTTATAGGGCCTTCTGCTGATACGGAACATCGCTTGAGAGCATCCAGCTAGCCCCCACCCAGCATCCTCACTGCAGCTGGTTTCTCTCCAGTCCCTCATCACCTTTGAACACTATAACCCCCCTGGTCAGCTCTCAGCCCCTCAAGTTCTGTGAAATGCAGCTTTTTTTTTCATTTCACTTCGACATGTTTAGTGCTGATGGTCTCTTTCAAGGTATGCTTCTGTCTTGGATACTCTGGCAATGGTACCACCTGCCCCAGGCAGGTCATTTTGCCTGTGCTACCCAGACATGGCAGATGGAGATGTCTTCCTGTCCCTTAACCACAGAGGTGGCCCTGGGTCAGTGAGAGGAACCTTGCTCTGCCTGCTGTTTTCCTAATCACCACGGTGTGTACCTGGGCTGCTGACGCTGGGAGAAGACACCATCGCTTTGCGGCACAGTGCAACCTCCCCCAGCTGAGCTGGCTTGGGTTCGAGCTGTCGTCTCACAGAAGGCAGCAGCCCCAGCAAGCACTTCTCCATGATCATGGGGTGATCATGTGGAGGGGTGGGCCCTGCTGCCCTCTGAAGAAGGGGCTTTGAAGGAGCTGGTTTGGGGCTGCTGGGTAACCCCTTGCCACCCTGGGCTGGGCTCTGAACTGGCTGTACCTCCCTGGAGGCAGGTTGTGGGCAGCATGTAGAGATAGATGAATCCTTGCTTGTGGTCTGTAAAACACACAATAGAAGCTGCTCTCCACATGCCAGCAATTAAAATGTCTACTCTGTGCATTAAAAAAGTCTAATAATAATAATAATGGTGAAGTTAATGAGATTTCAGATGTTTTGCAAACTGGCATAGCTTTAAGTCCGGAGATGCATTGTGTTGCAGCCCCTGTGAATTGAGGCGTTTTTCCCCCCCCCCCCCCCCCCCCCCGAGTACTTCAGGCTGTAGTGGAGGTTGAGCATCCCCCATCAGGCAGCCTGTGCAGAGTATGTCTCATCCCAAGGGAAATAGGCATTAGTCAAAATGCAGTCCAGAAAGAACAAGAGCAAATTTGCAAAACATTCTGCCTGACGCCTTTTGGAAGGCATTCAGAGAAGAGCAACTAAAATGATTAACGTTCTGCAGGGAATGCATTGTAAAAAAAGATTAAGAAAAAGAAAAGCTAAATATATAAAATGCATCTAGAGCAGAGTAAAGGGGAAGTGATCTCCAGTGGTACATATTTAGAAGTGTCGAACAATGGAGAAGTAAAATGGCTGGTTAGGATGCTGGAAGGAGAACATGTGGTGTATAGAATCAATTAAGCATTCAAAAACCTGTGGGCTTCATACCTAGATCCCTTTTCTAAAGGAAAGAGGTAAAAGAAGCACGGAAGAGTCTCTGAAATGAATGCCTTGGTCTTTGGAAACTTTTGAACTGGACTGAGGGGGGCAGATGACGAGTGCTCACTTCACAGCACATGGGTGGAGATGACCTTGCTGAGGTCCCCGTGGGGTGGGGTGGGGGTATGGGAAACTCCTGGCCTTGCTGGGCTTCTGCTTTCTCCTTAGAAAGTGCAGAGGGGTGGCTGGGCATTCCCCCCCACCCCCCCACCCCAGACTGCCTTCTTCCATCCCTGCTGCCGTGATGGTGCATGAAATAGCAACCTGGAAGGCATGATAGGGACGACTGGCTGCAGTCTCCCTGCCTTGGCTGATTAATTAACTCTTCAGATTAATTTCCTTTCTGATTACCGCTTGATTAATTTCTTCTAACTCTGCGAGACCTCCTCACCACTTAATCCTCTTTATAAGCCCTCAGAGTGTGATGCTTGAAGTAAACATCAGGCAAAGAAAAAAAAAAAAAAAGCAAACACTTTGCAAAATGCAAACACAACACTTCTGGAGGGACCTCCTCCCACACCAGGACCTAGCACCTGTGGGGCTGCCCCATGGCACCCTGCCCTACAGGTTCCTGCATGCTCCCCTCCTTGCACCAAGCCCTGCTTTTCACATCTGTTCTCCAGTGTGTTTGTAGTAAATTGCACAATTTCACTTGTTGAGTTTGATAATTAGTGACAATATCCCAGTAATTTGCAAAGGGGGCAGGAGGAGGGAGCTGCGTTCAGCTGTGTTTTAGCAGCATGAGAGGAGGTTGGTTTTTTTCCTCACTGCTTCATTAAAAGGAGCATCTGAACTCATAAAGCAGCTTTTGATGTATGCAAGAGCACAAGATACTGCTGGTATGGCAGGTTGAGCCAGGCATCTGGGCTCATGCTGTCTCACCACTCAGACCGTGGTGTGGGGATGGCAGGAGCCACCAGCTTGGAGGAGAGGTGAGTGGGGACACCGGTGTGCTGATGGATGGCAGCACAGGTGAAGGCAATGAGGTCTGAGTGAGCAGGGTCATCAGGCTGAGCCTTGTCTTGAGTCTGGACAAAATCTGCATGCAGAAGACAGCAATCCTGATCTTGCTGATTTGTTGGTTTTTTTAACTTCATCATAATTGTTTTTTTTTTTATATTCCTGGGCATCCATTCCCAAAGGCCTCTAGAAGCTTTAATGAAATAGAAGTAAAAACATAACTTATGATGAGAAAAGAAATGCAGCCAAATGAATCCCCAAACAGGAACGAAAGCTTTCCCCCTATCTTACTTGCACTCAATAACCCAATGTGTACCCCTGGGAAATGTAACATTTAAAGAGCAACAGCACTTTCTTGGCCATTGTTTTTGAGGAATGTTTTGTGGTTGGAAACAAAGCTGTAGTATGCACCAGCTAAGTCCTAGTAAATTTGTTTTTCTTGTGAATTCAGCTGCAGCGGACACAGCAAGGATGTTTTGCACCCAAGAGCCAAGCTTGCTTTTTGTTTCGTGTCTGTACAGTGTGTGTCATCCACGAACGTGACCTAAACTAATGCATTTGGCTGAGTTTGATCTACCAAGTGGACAACAAATAAGAAAGATGGTGTGTGGATAGAGCCACAGGCAATGATTTATTTCTGTGTTGACGGACAACGCGAGCAGCATTCCCAGCATTGCAGCCTTTGCTGGGATAGCCTTGTGCAGCCCTGCCCTGTGCTCCCCTGGTGTAATGCTACAGTCATGATATTTGAATCGATCTTTAGATCTGTTGGAACCAGATGACTCTGATAAGGAGATTTGCATACAGAAATTATACTGTTCTTGTATACACGGCGTTAAGCGCAACCCTCCGAGATCGCCAAGGTACAGCGCACAGCCTGGGGCAGGCTGCAGCTGGTAGTCTTTGGCCATGAAGTCACTTGGGCCAGAGCTTGTTTTCCTCTGTGTCACTGCCTCTAAAAATACTCATGTTGGCTGTGCAAGCTGTGTTCTAGGTGGCATATGACAAATTACAGCCGTGCTCTGCTGTGTTAGCTTGGACACACACAAGTCTGCACTCCAGCCTAGAGTTCCCTTTGGTCCAATATCCCACCTCCTGAGTTGCAGGAACAGATTAATGGTCCATTTTGGCTATTTCTGAAATTGTATGATGGTATTCCTGCCCTGCTAGGGGTGGGGTGAGGAAGGGATGGAGTCCTGGTAGCCCACATCCATGGGAATGGGCAGCACTGGAGACATGCATGGCTAAGTTCCCTGGCCAGGAAGGTCCCATGTCCAAGCAAATGGGGGTGGTGGGGACTAGGAAACCTGAGCTGGGCCCCCTGGCTCCTCAGCTGACCCAGGCTTCAAGCCTTCCTGTCCCCCTTGTCACCCATTTGTAGTGGAAGCAAAGGGTACCTACAGCCCCTCAAAGCTCCCCAGTTTCTGGGTACCAGAGGTGCTACTGTGGCATGGCAAGTGATTTGTTCTTGCATCTGAGATGCAGAAACCTGCAGGGGGAAAAAAAAATCCCTTTATTCACCTTTTAATCTCTACTATTAAAGCTTTACTGCCAACCAATCTCCAATTCTTATAAGGAATGGGGGAGAGTAAATTGGAATCCTTGATCTCTTTTGCTCCACCTCCCCGTCCTTGCATCATCTTTAGCACTGTATTTCCTGGCCACAAGAAAGTCAATATGAAAGTAAGAGGGCAGGGGAAAAATACCAGGATTTATTTTTTGTGGTGGTGAAGGTACATACCAGCAGCAGTAACAGCATTGCATCAAAGAGTCATGTACAATGTCTGTGGATGAGAGATGTTCCCAATTTCATGAGGAGCAGGGACAGTTTTCTCCCAATGCCTGTGGTGTCTGCTGTGTGCCAGACTGGGAGGGGACATATTTGTGGGGCTGCTGTATCGGGTACAGATTGAGGTAGGATTGCAGGTTGTGCCTGTAGACATGTCACTGTCAAAAATGTGCAGAACCTCTTCTGAGCCTGTTTGGCACCTTGGCATCACCCTGGCAGACATGATGGGTCGCATCCTGAGTCCGGAGCAGGTTGCTGAGCTCTTTGGGGGTGCAGCACCTCTGTTGTGGCCAAAACCTCCCAGAATGGGGTGAGTTCCCCAAGGCTGGCAGGGAACTAATGCTCTCTCCATCTGTCGTTCCTGGAGGGTGATGGAGTAGCTTTGGGGTCACATCTGCGGACCTCATCCCGTGGTTCAATCCAGGCTTGGCACACCTGTACAGGTGTTACTGTGTAAGGAGCTTAGCTGGGTTTCAGGCTGCTCGAGAGGGAGCCTGTCCTCAATCATAGCAAGCGTGAAGCCTGGAGGAAGGCAGCTAACAGCGGGAAGTTCCCCAGCAGTTTCTCTGGGCAGAGAACATTGTCTGCATCAGAGGAAATTAACTTCTGAAAAGGGAAAAAATTTAGATATTCCGACTATATCCTGAAAATCTAGCCAGAAGCAGCCAGAATAGGGCTTGCTGGAGCAGTGCTGGCACGTTTTTATGGTTTCCTACGCAGCTTGGAAACTGGAGCAAAAGAGAGAGATGAAAGGCAGATTTGCGAGGAAGGTGGTAAGTCTGGGGGAGAAGGGGGAAATAATAGACCAAAAAGGATGGATGGATTTTCAGCTCATGCAGAGGATCCAGATATGCACATAAATTATTTTGAAGGGATGAAACTGTAGTTTTAAAAAGACATTGCTGTCAAAATCCCCAGAAAAGGTGCTTCAGTGCCCAAGGAAATTTTTCATTTTGTAAGGTGACCAGAGGGCGAATGCACAGTCCCTTTGGTACCCTACATATTGTATCAGAGCCTCCCGTGCCATGTCCCCCCTGCCATCCCTCGCCCTCAGGCAACTTCAGCTCTTTGAAGATGACTTAGTGCATGAAGGATGTGGTAGGATTGGATCCTAATCAGATCATTACTGCAGCAGTGAAGGAATATAATTTCCCATCCACAAGCCACCACCTCTTTCAACATCTTCTTTATTTATTTCTAAATAAAACTTTTTTTATTTTTTTTTTCTCCTGCGTGGTCAAAATGAAAACACTTTGTGTAAAAGGCAAGAAGAGAAGCAAGTCAGGTTTAGACAGCTTGGTGAATGCTTTTTTCTTCAGAATTAAACCCAAGCAAAGACCCCAGATGGTTTGAAATCCAGTGCTGAGATAGACACACGCAAATGTCTTTGCTGCCAATCAAATAATATTCCTCTGTGTCCAGAATCCAGCTACTGGACTTGTCAGTTTAGCACAGTGGGTTCTTGTGGCCAAAGGCTACAGAGCAGAAGGGATGGGAAGAAGTGAATGTGTCTAAAAAAACCCTCACCTGTATCAAACCCCAACTCTGTTGCTGCTGTAACAGTATGTGGAAGCTGGCTCTGAGACCCAGGGAGTAGCTTTGCTTTCTGATTGCACATTTAGCATCTGGTCTAGTGCTGGGTTTCAGCCAGTGGTCTGCAGCACTCTGGATGTTGGTGAGATACTTAAGAGAGGGACTCGGGAAAGGTGATGGTTTATGAGCAGAAAGCACAACAGGAACCTTGAGCTCTTGTAGAGCTCCTTTACTTATGTCAGAGAGCACAGCCTTTGGTAAGTGTGTTGGTCTCCTGTTCTTTATCTCCTTTAAATCACTGCTTCCAGACAAGGTTAACTTTGTCTTAAGTCTGCCCCGGCAGAGACACACTGGCACGGGAGAGTCTCAGTCCTCAGATATCAGTTCTTTGAGGAGTGTGGGGTGGTTTGTTTTGCTTTCTCCTGTCTCTGTCCTTGCACGCAATCCCTGGGTGGCTTCATTAGCTAACCTGGAAAGCATTTTAGCTGCAATAATGTACTAATTCCATAAACAGGAGCTAAAAGCTGCATGTATGGCCAAGTAACATTGTATGGTGTCATTTGTAGTCTTGATGAAATGGTTGAACCATGACACATGCAGCCTTTTAGCAGACAGTGGGGTGCTGCTGTCATTCGTTTTTGGGGAAAGACTCACTTCCCACATAGACTCAGAGCAGAAATTTTGCATGTGATGCTGGAGAAACTCTAGAGCTGTGAACACTTGGCAGAACTATTTCTTTTAGGAGTCCCCAGGTGGAAGAGAAGTCCAATCTACCTGCTAGTATGCAGCTAAGTGTGAGCAGGAGGACTGCGGTTGCATGAACCATCTGCAGTGGCAAGTTGTTCATACAGACTCCTTCAACAAACCTGCCCATAATAGCCTTGTCTGACTTGTGATACAGCTTTTGGAGCTGAAATTGTAGTCTCTTATGCAGAAGCCTTGCTCTGCTGCAGGTAAGCTCCCAGGTTGTGGCTCAGTCCTGGACTGTCATACCACGGGATCTTCTCGGTGGCTGCCTGTGTGTGTGCAGCTGCATTCATGTCTGTGTGCTGTCAGATAACTGTGTTGGAAGGGGTCTGTCCTGCTAATGGAAATAAGGGTTTCTCTGTTTTAAGGCAGCTGCTAGAAAAGGTTATGGTTTTGCTTGTGTGTTTTCAAAGGGCAGGAGGAAGAGGCTGGACTGGGGAGATCCTGCTGGGCGGCTCAGGAGTGCTCTGCCTACATAGAGCTATCTCAGCAGCATCACCGTTCCCCACTTGTAATGCTAAATTATTCTTCTTCTCTGTTGTGTGATTGTTTTATGTGCTTTTCTCAGCAAAATCAATCAAGAATTGATAATTTATAAGCTCTTGTTTGCATTTTTCACTCTTCAAGGGGAAAAAAAGAGAAGGATAAACCAGAAGGCAATGTCACAAGTAAAGGAGCATGAGGGATGCAGAACTGAGCACCACCTCCCTTTTCTGTGGGGTCTGAGGATGCTCATTGCTCGTGCCGGTGAGGGGGTCGGTCTCTGTTGCTGACTCCTTAAGGGTCTGCCCTTGCTGCCCACTCAAGGATTAATGATATGAGGTGTGAGCCTGCCTGTAGGAAAAAATCAGAGGCTCAGCCTTGAAAGGTACCAGGCATGGTCACCCCCAGCAAAGGTATCCGAGTGTGAGCGAGAGCAGAGCATTGCCAGGTTTGTGCATTTCTGCATGTACGGAGTGCTGTGGAAAGAGGGAAATTCGACTAGGCAGGTAGGAGGAGAAAGCTGGGTCAGCTGCCATCCTGGCTTACACTGAAGAAGAAATACCTTGTGGCAGCATATTCCACACTTCTAAGCTTGAACCCTGCCTGCACGCCTGCTGTCACGTGCCCCCCCACACACGCAGGGATGCATCTTCCTGCCTGCCTGCTCACTTTCCCCCAGCTGCTCTGCCCTGTGGGCACACGTCCTATCTCCATCCCACCCCACCACCTCCACGCGATCCTCCCTGAATTGCAGTGAGGACATGGGAGGAGGGAGCCATGTCCCTTGGGAACTGTCCTACTTCGGGAATTTTGGGGAAAAAAGCAGTGCTATTGTATTAAAATAGAAACAAGTATTTTAGGTTTATGGAAAGATAAATAGAATAAGGAGACGCTGCTTAGATAAATAAGTGGATAAATACTTCAATACTCTAAATAATTATGTAGACAGACAAGTGCACAACCAGTCCATAGACATAGATGGTATCAGGATGCTCTTGTGGAAGTGGAGACACACTAATTATATTGCTCTGATCCTGCACCGAACTGTTTGCCCCTTTCACTGATGTTCCTGCCAGAGCAGTCATTTGCATGGTGAGCTGTTGCTTTTTCTCGAGAAGGCTTGATTTCTAGTCTCCATACTCTGTAGCTTTCCAAGCATTGCATCTGCAATTTGGAGAGCAGCCTTGGAAGAGAGAGCTTAATAAAGCCAGGAAAATCTATTTATGAAAACAGCCTGACTTGGACCTGCCTCCAGTTTTGCTCCTGTGGGTTACTGATCCAGCAGGATGAGGGGAGCTGAGCTATGGGAAAGCAGCCTCCGTGATTGCCTGCGCCCCTCCAGTGCTCAGGTACCCGCTGGAAGCAATGGCATCTGTTGTGCTGCCTCCTCTCCCTAGCAGGGTTTCATCCTTTAGCAGATGGTCTAGAAATGCAAAACAAAGTCTCAGAGTGGACTGTTGACATCCTTTGTAGGCTGTTCGGAATTTGATTCAAATAGTCTGTATTTTGGGTGTTTCAAACCAAGCTTTGGAGAATTTGGCTGGGAAGATCTGGAGAACTGGCTGGCTCCCAAAGCTTTCCTGTTACAGATGCTCCTGCCTCAGTTTTTGGCTCTTGTGCTTCTACTTGTGACCTGAAGCAGAAAGCGCAGTAGTTGCTTAAATGGAGGGATGTGAAATTCTTGTAGTTTCCTAGAAAGGCTTGGGTGTTCAGCTTGGCTCTAGAAATGCCAAAAGTTGGTGTGGGTGATGCTTCTTTAGAGCGGTTCTATCTTCTCCTTTCTGGTGCAGGACTTTTTACTTTATCTGCCCTGGCTTCCTGGTATAACCAACACTAGTCTGTCCCACTTGACTCAATCTTTTGGAAAATTGGTGTAACTAGATGGGTCAGTAGCTGATACGGTTTAAAGGGTAGCCCATGGTGGGTTGAGTGATTCTGAAAGCTTTTCTTAACATCTTTATTATTTTCCTGGTTGCGATTTAGCCAAGGATATAGCTCAGCAAATGAATTCATTATGTACCGGGTCTCTTCTTGTACAAGAAACTTTCCATTCTCACCCACTGATGCCCACTTTAAAGACAAGCTAGCAAGATTTCGTTACCACTTTACCAACCACCTGCTTGTTAGCAGAGAAAGGCCAAGACTTGACTGTGCTACTGGGAACAGACTCCCACATTCCAGGTTATGACCGATTGTGAGTAAAGGGTGAAAAATACCCCAGGTTCCTCCTTTCTAAGCCTTCCTATGACAGGCTACTGGTAACGATGTGTTGGTTCATAGCACTACCAGAGACTGTACTGAGAGCTCTGTTAAATATAGCAGAGCTGTGCGACGCCCCCACGTGCTGGACGTTCAGTCTGTTCCTTGCTGCGTGCCGAATGAGGAACACGGTGAAACAGCTTGTTCTTGCTGCTGTTTGGCGGAAGATGCTCGCTATCTTTGTCATCCTTGTAAAAGTATGCCTGGGCTGGACAGCACACACGCATCCCCTGGTGAAGATTCCTCTCAGCCACAGAAGAAAATACTGGGCTGGTTCATTAGGGAATTACCAGAAGATGGGTTTTCTTTATAGTGCCCTCAGATGGGCACTGGCTAGCAGAAGTCCCTCTGGATCCACCTCTTGGTTTATGCCAGTTCTTTGGCCAGTCTCATTAGAGAATATGTTTTTGGAGAACTCGGTGCTTCTACTCTACATCCCATCCTTCTTCCACCTCTCATTGTGCCATGGCTCCAAACAAAACAAGCATGTCCCTGCACTGTGTCACTAATGGGCTGCAGATTGATAGCTCCTGTTTGTAGAAACACTTGTCAGGGGCTTGATAGGCTGCTCAAGGTTGCCTGATGTTGCAGGGTGGAGGGAGGGAGCTGACGAGCTGTGTACTTGCACTTTACGGCCCTTGTGGTGGGACTGGTAGGCAGCCTGGCATAACAACTGCTCAGGGCATTTAGTGAGAGATTCATGAATTTGTAATTTTCAGAGGCCCTGAAGCAAAAGTGTCTTTAATTAAATTTTGATTCTCTCTTCTCTACCCCCTTCCCCTGCCTTCACCCTCCCCATTCTTGTCCCTGCCTGTAGTTTGTTTACTGAGACCCAGCAAAGCTTTCTGAGAACAGGTAGGAGTCTTTGAGCATAGCCAGGAGGAGCAGAGGATGGCAAAGCAAACAAGCAGATGGCAGATATGATAAAGCAGCCCCCGGCTGGCTCTGCCAAGCTCAGAGAGGGCTCTGCGATGCAGTTCAAGGGTCCCGCAGTAAGAGCTTCCTGCATCCCTCTGCTCCGGACATGGATTTGGCAAGGTGTCTGAGAGACTGAGGGCCAAGCTGTGTTCCTGTGCTCTTGTTTGCCCAGTGCTCAAATCCTGGCATTGCTTAGGGCTACCTAGAGAGTTGAGGGTGTTGGGTACGAGACACCCTTATGTTGCTCTGTGTTGCCCTGCCGTGGCTGACATGCACGTGCAGCCATCCATCTCTGAGTGGTGGTCCCCTCTAGAGGAGAGCACACAGCCAAAGGAAAACAGGCAGTCCACATATATTACTATTTTCGTTTTCTTTAAAAGGAAGTTCTAAAAGAATAAGATGAGAAAATGGCCTGGCCTTTGTGGTATACTGTCAAGGGAGTAAGGGTGGGTCCCCCAGGAGATGCTGCCTTGGCATCACCTAGGACTTCCCCCATCACTAGTTTTATTTTGTGATCCCTCCACAGCCACTGACTCAGTGCCAGTGTCTCTACCCAGCTAAGCGATGTCAGCCCTGTAACTAAATTTCTATCAACTCCCTCAGCCCTAAAGAGCTGTGGTTAAAAGGTTCTGGAGACATAATTGTGTCTGTGTAACGGCAGCGACGATTTCCTTGGGAGGTAGCATGCGAAGTGGTTCCATTCACTGCTTCTGCAGAGACTTGATAGCTGCTTCTAGAAAGGGTCTTCGTTGTGGTCCAGGTGCCTCTGCCACCACAGCTCTCGCTGCCTCATGCTGCTTTCTGGTTGCATGCTTGTGCTGCCTGCACACTCAAACCATGGTCCATAGGGTGCTACCAGCCCGATGGGTGCCTTCAGGCAGGTCAGTTGGGGAATGGGTTTGACAACAGGGTCTGCTGTAGGGTGGGCAGCTTGCAGCAGGCTTGGTGCAAGGGGTGCATGGCTTGTTCGTGCTCAGCAGGCCCATGCTACTGCCAACTAGAAAGCTACCAGCCTTGTGCAAGCTCACTTCTTTTTTTTTTCTTTATTTTTCCCCTCATCATCCTGCTGTGGGTGAGGATGCTGTTTATCCCACTCGCTCCTTCCTGCTCCCTTGGCAGTGCAGATGGAGAAGTCACTTGACCTCCACGTGCCTTCGGGTCTGGTTTCCCAGCGTGGATGTTGTTGTAGTGTCTCTTGTTGTGAGCTACAAAGCCATCAAGCAAGGGATGTGTTCTGGGGCATAGGGTGTAGAGCAGGGAGGCAGTGCTTAGTCTCCAAGGTAAATGCAGAACGCCCTGTCTTTCTCTGCCCTTGTGGCTTGGAGGCTAATGCGAGGCAGCTTCCTTCCCACCTGCCTTTGGGCTGTTGATGAAGTATCTTGGGGGTAGGATGTGGAATACATGTAGGGAGACAGAGGTTTGGCTGGTGATGGCTTTTCTGCTCATACTTTAAAAACCGGTGGCTGAGGTTACAAGAACCAGCAGAATCAAAGAGGGAGTCTAAAGGTCCTGCTTTAATGTCCCTTCGTATTGTCAGGCCATGCCCAGGGTGACTGTTGTGATGCCCAATCTCTTGCATTATTTCACAAGTCCTTTTTAGCAGGGTTTTCCCCTTCTTCGTGCCTCTCTCCTTGCTATAGGAATGTAGTTGTTTTGATTCTGCTGCTTCCAGGGCTGGCACCATGTTCAGGTGCCTCTGGTCTCACGTGGAGCTTCATATGACTTGTCCCCATTCCACAACCACCCGCTGCAGTGTGTCCATCTGGTTAACTCCCACCTTTCATTTATTTTCTGAAGCTGCTCTGTTTCACTGGTGTCTTCCAGCCAAAGGCCAGCGTCCTGGTTGTAAAGAACGGACGGAGGTGGATCTGGGGGATGATTCCCCTTGGGGGAGCTGGGAGATGAGGCTGTGCCCCAGCCTCCACACTCATGCTGGGCACCAGCTGCTTGTTTCTCACCTGGAATCAGTAGATGCTGTATTTCTGCAGGCCAGCCTGCTTCCTTTAATTGACAATTTACACTCTTGCTGCATAGAAACTCTCATCTTGAAAAGTGTTGGTGTCAGGCTGACAGGGTGGCAGGAGGTCGAGCATTTCTAGCTAAGTGCTGGAGGACTTGTGGAGCGGGAAGGTGCTGGGAGGTGCAAGACAAGCTCCTGGCAAGGGCTGTGGCAGAGCTCCCACCCTGAGACTGCCAGCCCAGCGACCGCGGTGACAGGCGATGCGTTTGCTAGCACCTGTATTGAAATGCAAGTGGCGTTCCTTGCTGACCTCTGATGGGAGCCACGTCTACGCCTGTAGCTCACCGGTGAGGAGGGGAGCGTGCTACGCTGTTTAGAAAAGGAAATTTCCCCAAGCCTTGGAGGAATTAATCATTTTATGTGTTGGACTCTTGCCTTCTGACTGATCTATCTGAATTACAGATTAACTGGCAGCATGGGGACAGAGGAAGCCATTTCAATGAATAGCTCTCTAATTTATTAAAGGGGTTGTTTGAGCTGGTGGATCAGCAATGCAGCAAGTTGTCTGAGCAGGGAGTTGTTATCTGTCCCCTTCCTCATCTCCCAGCCTTTTATCCCCTGCTTATTTCATCCCCCTGTTCACAGAACCCGTCTCAGACTCGATGAGGGTCCTAGCAAGGAGGTGGAAACCCCAAACCAGCGATGCCCTTTGCAGATGAGCTGTCAGCTCCCAGAAAGCTTTATTTCAGAGCCTTTATATAGGAGCCACTTCTGTGACTTTTAAACAAAGCCATCACCTTTATGACCAAAGACTATAAAATTTGGACTCAGGCATGACATCCTGGAAAACACCAGTGTATTGATGTTGCAGCGGGTATTAGTTGAGCCAAAAGACATCAGTCCCTTTTCAATCAGATCTGTCTAGAGAACATCAAGGGCTTCCCCCCTACCCTGTGAAGTCTACAAAGGTTTCTTGAAAACCTGCAAAACCTCATTTCTTTAGTGATGTTCACTTTAACAAATGTTGATCCCAGGACTTGCAGCAAAGCTCCACACCTGCAGTACCGTTATTGGTGTGAGCATCATGGGCTGGGGAGCACCAGAGCTGCCCAAAGCCCAGCATCCCTTCCTTTTCCCAAATTCTCAGTGTGAAAGAAAAAAATGTTTGTTTGTTTGTGGATATTTCTGACATGGAATTGATATTCGAGAAGAGTCTCATAATATTGCGGGAACAGATTCAGGATTTAAACCATTATACAAGTTAAATATGTTTTGATTCTGTGAGCAACACACTATTTATCTTGGGATAGAATAAATCTGAGACTGATATCGCTGCTGGAGATCATCTCAAGGAGGGCTGTGGAGGGGAAAAAACAAAAGAATTGTCTTTCTGAGAGGCACAAGTTTTAAATTTCCGTTGCCTTCGTGCATGGACTAAACCAAACTATGGTTGCAAGGACTTTTTTATTATTTTTTAACCACGTAAGGATTTATGTTTTGGGCCGAAAGTAAGCATCAAAGGTCTGACTTTAAGTTTGGGTCTACAAATTCTCACCCTGAGTGAATGCAGTCGCTTGCTTGCTGGCAGGGACTGGGCACGTGGGGTGTCTGCTGGAAGTGAACCTAGTCCAGTGACATCTGTCACCTCAATGCTTGATGTTTTCACAAAAATTCCATTTAAAGCAAAAAGGTCAGAAGTTGACCAAAAAAGCAACAACTGAAAACTATTTTTGTTTGAAAAATTACAAGCATTATTAATTACTGCATGAGAATCAGATGGTGGTACTGACCAGTTTAGTTTCATGGTCCAAGTAGGATCTTGAAAGAAAACCAAGAGGAAAGACACAGAGCAATGACAAACCATGTGTTGTACCAGGTACTTTACATTTTGTGTGCTCCTTCCATTTGAAACTGCTGAGCAATGAAGAGAGGGACATTTATTTATATTTTTTAATGCATGATATTTCATTTTAATCTTGACAGAATAATATTAAACCAAAATAAGGAAGCTTGAAAATTGATGTCCTGTAATGATATCAAAATCCTTCTGTCTTGGGAGTCTCATAAATTGGATATTTGGAGGGGGACGCACAGCTCCCTGGGCTTGAAGGAGCTCCGGTTACCACTGGAAAAAATAAACCTTCTTGGTGCAGGGGTGGGCGGCTGGGCTCTGGGGAGAAGGCACTGGTGTCAGCACAAAGTGATGTGGCTGGAAGGTAGCCTCATCAGGCTAATTGATCTGGAGCCTTTGCCTTTCCTGCCAGGGCCGCCTGTCTCCTTACCCATAATCCCCACCCCTTTGATGGCCCGTCAGGAATATGGGACTTGGCCCAGTTTTACATCTATCTAATAACATTATGAAATTGATAGTGACACTTCCATTGGCGCTGATTTCTGTGAGAGATTGGAGCCAGAGGACAAGCAGTTTGTTTTCATGGTGGTTAAGCTTTCCAGGTAGATCAAGATGACCCAAGACTGATCTTGCAGTGGCCAAGGCATGGGAAGGGGAACAGTGGGAGGGGAATGGAGGCAGCTGGTGGGCCCGGGCAAGGAGCTAATGAGAAACATGCCCAACGCTTGCCCTCAGTGTGTGATGGTCCTGGCTGGTGGGGAGTGTGTGCTGCTGCCCTGGCTTGTGCTGCTGAGCTGCTGCTGGCAGGGCTTTCTCTCCATGGGTGGTGTTTATTAAGCACAGTTGGGTGCCAGTCTTGGCAAAGGGCAGGAAGACTCTTGGGCAGAAGGGCTGTAGTGGTCCTAGCTGTTGTCTCCGAGACCTTCGGTGGTTCTTGCTGGTTTTTAGTATTTTCTGGCACAGATGCAGGTTACTGCAGCATCGCATTCATGGTTCAGATCAGTGATCCAGCAGTGGGTTGGACATGCTGGTGGTGGAGCTGCCAATGGAGCCCTGCACAGAGACATCACTGGTGGCCCCCTTGTGCTATGGGAGCTCCATGCTGAGTGGGTTGGATACCACATCCTAAAGCTTTCACCCAACACTGGCCACAGTGTTGAAGGCGATGCAGTTGCCACGGGCTTAATGCACACTGTGTGCATGTTCTTCATTGGCTGAATCGCAGGATAAAACCGAGACGTAGCTTAAACCACTTCTGCTTTCCCCTCCATCTTACAGCTGTTCAGCCAAGGTTGGGTTTGAGGTGGGGAAGAGCATCGCCTCGGTGCTGAGCTGGAGTTTGCAGGAGACAGCCCTTTGACGCCTTGCCAGGCAGCCCTTTCCCCAGCCTCACGCTGCATTCACATTCACACGTTCACCCCAGCAAGGCCTCAGGGAAAATGTTTATCAGTTTGTCACAGTCTCACTCTGCGGTGGGGTGGCAGGGGGCCAGGAGAGAGGATAAAAGCCTTGGGCTGAAGGTAAATTGGAAAAGCAGAAAGGAAATGCATCTGCTCAGTGCTGAGCAGGCAGCCCTGCTCTGGGCTCGGGTTTTTGCGCAGGGTCACTTGGCTTCTGGGTGCTGGATGCTCACAAGGAGGAGAAATGCCATCAGGGCCACATATGAGCCCATGGGTGAATAGAGCCATGGGGTCCTGAGGATGTGGGGAAAGCAGAGGCTGCTACTGCCTTGCCTGTATCCCTGTGTTGATGGGACTGTCCCCGTCGGCATGCTTGACAGCAGACCTGAGCATGCCCGGGTACCCACTGACCCTGAGCAAGCCGCCATCCGCTTGGGAAGGGATGTGAGTGAGCGAGCATCTCCCTTTTAGCAGGTGTTAACGTGACCCAGGGGGTTGCGAGTGCATGTTAGCGATGCTGTCATGCGGATGAGGTGCGTTGCTTTGGGAGACCTCTTGGCACCTCCCGCACAGAGCAGGGGAAGAGCTGTGGTTTGGAACTGCAGATCCTGAAGCTTCGCCCTGGAGGGGCTGAGAGCGAGGAAGCGGCTGCGCACGGGCAGGGTGGGGGGCGCGGAGGTGCTGGGGCCTCCTGTAGACAAGCTGTAGGAAACGCCGCAGTATATAAAGCGCGTCTTGCAAACAGAAGAGATTAGAAAGCTGATATGATGTTATTCCGATTGATTTTGCTGTTGTATTTATACCTGAAGGTAAAGAGCAGACATACTGGAAATCAATCGGCCCTGTGCTCTTCCCCACTCTCTCTGCAGTGCCGTTTGAATGAAATGCTTATATCATTTTTACGGTGTGTCTGTGATAGGGATGAGTGAGCCAAGAGATTAATAGGTGCTGCTGAGGCCTTTACCCAGCCGCTGCCCAGCTCTCGCCTCGTAAAGCCTGTGCCGCTCCAGAGTTCAAGGTGCCCCCGAGGTGACAGCTTGGTGACTTTGGAAAAAACTAAGAGGCAAATCTCTAGTCAACAGGAAGAATGGGGCCAAAATGGTCAACAGTAATAAGCAGAGGATCTGGGACAGGTAGGGTGGTGCCCAGCTCTGGCACTGAGTGCAGTGAGATGATGGAGACCTGGGGGAAGAAAATGAGGTTTTGGCTTCAAATGGAGACGATCCCATAAAGAGGGATGGAAATGATGGCCTTGTGCAGGGGAGATAAGGCAACAGGGACTTTGTTTTGATGTCTCATTGAATATCCAGTACCCACCAACACCCCCATCCTGCCCCACCAGCCATTTCTGAGACTTGACTTTAGGGCTGGAGCAGGAGGGCTGCAGGGGGACCATGCAGGGAGTTTGGCTGCACAGGGACGCTGCCTCCCTGGGTGCCTCTGCTCACTTCTGCCTCATCCAGGTGTGCGTTTCTCTGCTCTGGGAGCTGCTGGTGCTGGCTCTGCCGTGCTAAGATGCCATCTCAGGAGGTTTGTCTGCAAGGTTGGATATGTTGGAACTCAGCTGGCTCCTCACGTTCCATGGGGAGCATGCATGCCTAGCAATGGGAAAAACTGGCTTGTGACCACCAAATGGGGGAAGGTGATTGGGGATGGTCTGAATGCCAGCACCAGCATCACCAGATGAAATGCTATCTTTCTCTGTGCAGCAACAATTGAATAAAATACTTTTCTTCCTTTCCTGTTCTCTGTGCTACTAGGTAGTTGTTTCACCTGACCTTAGTGGTGAAAACCTTTTCCTATTGGCAAACACAGCGGCTTCACAGTATCCATCCTCTGTTATACAGGAGAAGGTGTTAACTTGTTGATACTTAAAGAGTCAGCAGATCCTTGTGTTGCTGAATCTAAAACATTCTGATTACCCCTGTGCCCTGTTTGCTGTCCTTTTCCTGGTTATACGCTTTCTGAGTTGAAGAGGTTTGGTACTGCTGGGCCAGGAGCTTTAAGCCCAGATATAAAAATTCCTGCTTTGCCTTCCTGTGGGTGCTGGCTGGCTTTGCTGTCACACATGGCCCTGGCTTGTCAGATTCCTCCCTTTTTAATTATGAGATTGTCTCGTCATTTTTACTGTAAGCATTTTCTGTTGCTTGTTCTGCTGGATTTATGCATTTGCGCCATCATATGCATTGACTTTATATTTTATATGATTTGATCTTAATGTTTCCATTCCTGAGTGTGAGTGCTTATAGGATTGGTGTCTGATCTCAATAAATAAACTTGGAAAGTGGGGGAAGGAAAGGACATGGGAGGAGTGAGGGAGGTTTGGGGATCCTCTGCCCACAATGAGATTGGAATGATGCTCCATACTGGCACTACCAGGATGACTGGAGGCTGGAATAGGCAAAGGGAAGATGCACAGGGCTGCCAAAGCCCCTCTGCCCTGACACATCCCTTTTTGCAGCAAGAGCTACCTTCTTGCCCTGTGAACACCTGAAAAAATCAGGAGAGAGAATGAAATGTCAATATTAAAAAGGGAAAGCGGCTTTTGTAAATGGCAGTATTTCAGCAGACTGTTTCATTGGGAAGGGAAGGTGCTGTGAGGATCACCTGTGTAGGGATTGCCCACTGAACGTGGATCTGCCAGCCCTTCTTTATACAATAATGTATCTGCAATTTCTAAGAGGGTGGAAGGTGGCAGCAGGGTGGGCAGCCATGTGTCTGACTCAAGTGGTGGTGGGTGCAAGGCCCTCAGGCCTGTCCCTCACTCCCTTTCACCCCAAAGTTCACCTGGATCTTCACCTCCTTGAGATAGTTAGGGCCCCAAACACACCATCTCATTCAGGAGAGGGGAAAATGGATTGTTGCTTGGCCATTTTTTCCTGCCTTTGCTGCTGGAGGGGCTGGAAGCTGAGGATTTGGAGTAGACCCCTTTGAGAGCTCAAATTTACGTTCTCAGAGTCTTCATCTGCCTGCATAGCTGAAAGATGTGACTTTTTATATGTTCTGTTTCCTCAAAAAGTTGATGGGGGTGACTGTGCCCCATGGGGCATGGCACAGGAGGGGTGGGCACCTTTGCAGGCTCCGCAGCTGGCCACGGCATGGTTTGAGCCAGAGCTGTGCCGTATGGGCTGGCCTCTGCAGTGATACCCTCCAGCTCCCATGGTGTGTTGTAGATTTGTACAAGGATGCAGGGATAACCTGCTGTGGGAAAAGCTGCTTGGACCTGGTTGAAGTGGTGGTGACAAAGCAAACATACTGGACAAAGCTGGAATTAGGAGCTCTCCAGTTAAAGCCCAGTGTTTTGTGTGAGCGAGGGGTCTGCTGTGGCTCAGGGGAAGAGGCGCCATGTGATGGGCCGTCCTCTGGTTTGGATTGGGGACCTTGAGGATGAGGAGAAGTGGCTGCTTCCCATTGCAGGAGGGCCGGGGATGGGCTGGAGCCCACGGCAGTCTGGCTCCAAGCAGGTCCTGTGTAGGCACCGAGCACTGACTTGGCCGCGTGCCCACATCTGCCAATAAAAATTAACAAATTGATTTCCTTTTGTTTGCCTGACAGGACGAGGCTCTCTTTATGAGACAGTAAATGCAATCTCGCTCTGAGCATGGCTAGATTTTTAATTGTATTTGTTGTGCTTTCGCTTACTGTTTTATGAGTTTCAGTTCCCTTCCTTGCTGGTGCAGAGATCAGCCCTGAGGGATGGTTTGATTTCAGCTCCAGCAAAAGGTTTGGATTTTTGTAAACTTTTTTTATTTGTTTGTTTTCCTGATAAGCTGAAGTTTGGGGGTTAGTTTTCTATCTGCATTAAAAGTAAGCAGGTATGTGTGTACGTATAGCTCAGAGTTGTAAAGCTAGGCTGAGAGATCTGGCCTTGGAATTATCTACTTGCCAGTCGGTGATGTGGCCCTTTGAAGAACAGCATTTAAGATTAAGATCAGGGAAATAATGGAAGCGTCAACAGGGGTTTAAAGTCAGAGGAAGAGGGGATTTTATATATAATATATATTGGAGTTTAATGAGGTCTGCTTCAGTGCTTGCTATACAATGCATGGTGACCCACTTTACTAGGAGAGCATTTTTTTTTTCTAGTTATGGGTCATATACAGTTCTTAATTAAGTAGGTTAATTACATGGCTCCTTTATATTACACAGACAAACGTGGATGGTACAATTAGCTCTTGCAGCGATTGTTCTTGATGAAAAAATGGTGTTCTGAGCAACAGCTCCCAGAGCCATGGGTGGTGAGGGAAGGATTGCCCTGCAGCACTCGTCACATCACACTCTGCTTCAGCAGACTCGGGTTCTGTCCTCAGCATGTGGCCTGGGATGTGGACGGCGCTGTCCTTTCCGAAACCATGTTGGAGAGACCATAGCCCCATCCCTGTCCAGTGCTGCACCCACAGTGCCTCAGATGCTGCCCCAATGCGGTCAGCAGCGCTGGTGATGTCCCTGCTTGGAGTTTCTTTGGAAGCATCAAAAAGAGAAGAGTGCTCCTTGCAGAGGGCTGTTTGGATGCATGTGAAAAGTGGCTGCAGCCTGGGAGGGCTCTGAGCAGCGTCAGACCCTGTAGCTAAGCTGTCCTTGAAAGAAGTTTCTTTAACCTTTCCCTTCCCAGCTCAGCAGTGGCTGAGCCCCTGCAGCATCCCTGGGTTATCTGTTCCAGTGCTCAGCCATCCATACTGCTAGGCATTAGGGGAAACATTCAAACCCTAATCTCCCTCAGTGCAATTTAAACCTATTATTTCTTGTTTTATCCCCAGTGGACATGGAGAACAGCTATTACATTTCTCTTTGCTGCAACCTTTTACATATTTGAAGGCTGTTATCACGTGTCTTTTCAGTCTTCTCCTCTCCACACAAAGTATAATTCTTTCAGTTTTCCCTTGGAGGTCATGTTTCTTACACCTTCAATCATTTTTGTTGCTTTGGAGAGGTTACTGTGATAGCAAGCTGGAATTTTTGTTGTTTCTTCACCTGTCTGCTTTGGGGCATTCATTATGTTATGGATGTCTGTGAAGTGACCATTACCTTCTCTAATCTGTGGTTATTTATGAAGTACCCTATATTCCTGAGCCTACATTTTATCAGAAAGTATAGCTCTTAGCCTTGATAAATAATTTACCATTATGATATGATCATGCAAACAGGGGCTCCCTAAGCTATTTATTATTATTTGCTTTATTTTTCTTAAGTTACAAATTGTCCATATAACACTGTGAATGAACCAGGAGATTCAAGACATGGACTAAAAGGTATATCCTAGTTCACAGAGCTTCCAGAAGAACAAGGAGGTGAAGGAAAACACCAAGACAAACTCCAGTTTAGCCACAGGAAAGAGTGCCGAGTAGAGAACGATAGCAGATTTTCTGAAAAGCAGAGACTTTGGGGCAATCTGGAAGAGTATTTGCTCAATATTTGCAGAGGTGATAATATCGGGATGGATGCAAAGCAAGAAGAGTTGGAACATTGCTGGGATGGGTGGAACATAGCTGGGATGGGTGGAACATAGCCTAACTGGGAGGCTGGGGAAGAAAAAGAAGGTGGAGGTGAGGCCAGGAACAGTGGTGTTTGAACGAGGCGTGCATCTTGGGGAAGAGGAGTTGGCTGTAAAGGAGCTGTGGGAGGGAAGAGAGAACAGAATTCTCCTTGTGATGTTTCCCAAAGCAACGTTTTCAAGCTGCCTCGCTGCTCTTTGGTTAACATCAGATTCATGTTGATCCTCATTTTCTGGTTGTGGTGGCTGACTCTCCCATGGGTGTTGCAAAGGGGCAGGTTGGCAGTGGCTGTAATGCTGGGCTGGAGCAGGGGCTGACCGCCTCTTCACCAAGGGGTAGTAGTCCTGGGCAGCCCTAGTATCTCCCCAGCCTTTCCCCACAGCTCTGTGGCTCCACTGCTGCTGACGTTGCTTCCCTGGCAGGAACACTGCATGGGCTTAGCATGGAGAACAGCTGAACTCTGTCCTTGCAGACAGTGTGGATGCTGCTGGCCGATGAGGCTCCTGCTTGGGTGGGAGGAGAGCCATCAAAAGCCTTTCAGAATATAGATGTAACATGTCTGATGTTCAGAACGTATGAAGGCTTCTTGAAGTATCAACAAATAGACTCCTTTTCTAGTTAATATCCACTTGTCCGTAACACAGACTGAGCTATTCACAGAAACAGCTAGTGCATCACTGTTCAGGTTTTAAGTATCAGGGGAGCTCCAGAATGTTTTAGATTGTGTTTTAAGATCATAGGATGATATATCAGGAATTACCCCAGGCTACCCTTGACTATTACTCTGCATTTTTGCAGTACAAAACTGGCTCCTTCTCTGTGTCCCTCTGCCTTTCTCTCTGTCAAGTGGAAGGTAAACCTAAATCTTAAAATCTGTACTCTCTTTTTCATTTTACTCCATTTTTCCCTTTAACCTTACCAGGAAAATGTTCTGCTGAAGCTGGTGAGAGTTCTTCCAAATAAAGCCATTCATCAGCATTATACTTCAGAAAACTCAACCTCTTTACCTACTTAACAGCAAAAAAAATATGCTATTGCCAAGATAGATTTAAAAAGTTGAAGCTGCGGTAGCTGCTTTATTTCCAGGAGTTACTAATGGCAGTATGTATTTTGAGTGTCAGAGCTATAAAAGTGATCAGTGACTGCTTCATATCGATAATGTTTTTGAAGTTTGTGTCAGGCTTGTGCAGTGAGTCCAGCACTTGTCTGAGTCTCTGAGGGGCAACAGCGTGGCCATGTGCTTAGAGGGAACTGGATCTCAGCTGTGACCAGCCAGAAGAGATAGGAACGAAAGAATGAAAGTGATAAAGAGCCATGACTGTGTTGTAGGAGATAATGTTGTCCAGATTTCTACACTTCTCCCCCCATAAAAAAAAAGAGTTAAGAGCAGAAATTTGGAGAAGTCCTCAGCTGTAAAGTGTCTGTAATCCAATTATATCCTGTGGAGGACATTGGGATGAGTCTGCTAAATGGTGTGTTATAGTCAGTGCCAGCTGAGTGCCTATCATCTTCAGAAACATTTCTGAAAACTTGAAAGCTAGTGCATTGCGTCCATCAGATGTGTTCCTTAGGACTCTTGAGAATGTGATTTATTTTGATTTTTTTTCAGGATCTGGAAATACAGTCATAGAATCACAGAATGATTTAGGTTGGAAAAGACCTTTAAGATCATTGAGTCCAACTGTTAACCCGGCACTGCCAAGTCCATCACTAAACCGTGTCCCTAAGTGCCACACCTACACTTTTTTAAACACCTCCAGGGATGGTGACTCAGCCACCTCCCTGGGCAGCCTGTCCCAGTGCTTGATCACCCTTTTGGTGAAGAAATTTTTCCTAATCCCCAATCTAAGCCTCCCCCGGCACAACTTGAGGCCATTTCTTCTTGTCTTATCACTTGTGACCTGGGAGAAGAGACCGACCCCCCTCGCTGCAGCCCCTTGCAGCAGCTGTGGGGAGCGATGAGGTCCCCCCTGAGCCCCCTCCTCTCCAGGCTGAACCCCCCCAGCCCCCCCAGCCACTCCCCATGGTTCTTGTGCCCCAGCCCCTTCCCCAGCCCCTGCCCGGCTCTGGACACGCTGCAGCCCCTCAGTGTCCCCCCTGCAGTGAGGGCCCAGCGCTGACCCCAGGATTCGAGGGGCGGCCGCACCAGTGCCCAGCGCAGGGGGACGGTCACTGCCCCGGCCCCGCTGGCCACGCTGTGTCTGACACAAGCCGGGCGCTGCTGGCCTCCTCGGCCACCCGGGCACACGGGGGGCTCATGCCCAGCCGGCCCAGGCTGCAGCGCTGTGTGGGGCTGGTGTGACCCAAGTCAGGCAGTAAACTGTCCCTAGATTATTGCAAGGGTAGAATATACTTCATGTGCTGTACTCTCCCTGTGGTGGCAGGACTGTAACTGTCTTGGCAGTTCTTGAGGTTTCCCACTTTTGCAGAAATGGGTAGGGGTAGAGATTATCATGGAGCATCAGTTTGGCTCTGAAGCTTCTGAGAGTTGGTGTATATTGTAAATGGCTCATCTTGGTAGCATTAACTTCAGCTGGATGACTAAGAGGTAAAGTTCATTCGCAGGACTCTGTGTTTGTTGGTGAACGAGATTGCAACTGTGGATCAGCTGAGATATGGTTACTTCTTACCCTATAGGTCTTGGACAGGTTTGGGTTATGAAACTGGGGATAATGCATGTAGAAAGTCCTCCTAAGAAGTGAGCTGCAGAAAAAACCCTGTGGTGTGTAAAGAAGGTGACACTGGATCTGTTTATTGGCAAGGAAATTGCCATCAGACCATTGGGTAGTAGATGCTGGCTGTACTTAGTTTCACAAGTATCTGACCTCCTTGAGCATGCCCTACTGTTTTAGATGTAGCCATGTCCTAACCTGCCTGTGCCAGCAGGACACTGCCCTGATCTGTGCTCCTTAAGCATGAGGAAGTGCTGTGCAAGCAGGAACAGCGAGGGTTAAGTGCTAGCAGGGCTCTGTGAGCCCCCGAGGGGTATGTCCCTAGCAGGGTCTGTGCCAACCTGACCTCTGTCCCATAGCTCGTTCTGAAACCAACTATCTCCCTCCAGTACTAATGCTGTAGGAGATGTCCTCTTTGCTCCCTGTCACAAAGGTGCGATTTCTGCTCTCAAAACAGGGGAGAATTAAGACTTCCTTCATATAATTCACTAGAGAGGCCTTTCACATGCCACTGCCTGATTAGGTGCCTTCCTTTGAAGCAACACCTCAGCCACTTAGGGAAAGTGATAAGCCTTCAACAGCCTCTCCCACTGCTCCACTGCAAGGGAGATCTTCCTGGTATCTCCTCACATTATCTGCACCAGTCTATACCAGCTGATATTTTTATGACTTGTTTTGTGAACTGCACCTTGAAATGCAGACTTCTCCCCTTCCCACTGCAGCTGGGCTGGCCAGCGGTGCACGGTATGGCTGAGGGAACGTGCACGCCATGCATAACACAATCCTCCTGGTTCGCATGCAAAGAATTGACAACACAAAAGAACAAAAGTCATTCAAACCAAAATTGCCTGTTTGCTTTTTGTGTTTGGAGAAATACAGCGTGCATAGTCCCAACAGAGGCATCTTGCGGCAAGAGCTGCATTTTGCCTCTGCATCTCAAAAGCTGGAAGTCATGTGGGCCTGGGGAGCAAAGGAAAAAAAGGCCAGAACCTGCCAGAAGGAATTCACAATGAAAGGAGACTTTTTTTTTTTTTTTCCTTGTGACTAAAACACCTGTCGTGGCTGCCAGGACTCTGCTAATTACACAATAACTTTATTATATCCCACTTGGAAGAACAAACAATACTCAAAGCTCCAAAAACGAGCAGCCTTTATAATGCAGGCAGAATGACTGCATGGAGCTGATGTTCACCCTGTCCTCCCAGAAGCTCGGGAGAGTAAAATGATTTGAAGACTCCCCTCTTTGTTGCTAGTGCTACATAATAAAGTAATTGTGCAATTAGAAGCAGATTACTGATGGGAGAGAGGCATTTTCTATGTGATGCAGGTAAAAGGCTGGTGTCTTTGAATAGGTTTGAAGCCTCAATGCAGCATCTCCGCTCATTTTTGCTTGAGCTTCTGGTAGCCCCTGGTAGCATCCAGACAGGAGAAAAGCAGCATCTCTAGTTGAGTGTGGATTTTTTTGTCCCCATGTGAATATGCAAGGGAGGTTCACGTGGAAGGTTGCAGTGCTGTCCCCACATTGCCCAGCTCCTCAGGATCCTGTGTTTACATAGCACGAATGGCTGCAGCATGGATTAGAGGGTTTCACTTCATGACGGAGGTGTTTGTGATCTTGGTTTGCTGGTTGGGCCTCAGGATGGTAGAGAATACATGGAAGTGGGGAATAATGTATTAAGGCCTGATGTCCCCTGAGGTTTCCAGCCTTGGCTGGAAAGCAAAGGCTGAAGTTAGAAGGTCTAAAAATAAAATTAAGCATAAGCTGAAAATTGGGGTACAGCTGAGTATTGTGAAGTATGTGTGGGAAGCAGGCCTTGGCTCTCAGGTATGGATGCTCTTTCCTTCATCACTTCTCGTTACCTATGGGAACAAGCCTGCCATTGGTTAGGGCAAGATAAGAGCATTGATGCCTTTGCGTGCAGGCACTTGAGTGTTAAGGAGCCGTAGCTGGAGCAGGAGGCTGAAGAAGCTGGAGCGTGGCTGCTGGCTGGTCATCTGCAGAAGGGAGAATGATGTGGGTGCATTTGAACGAGCTGGTGTTTTGGGGACCTTCTCCACGGAGGGAGACCAGAATGCGTAAATAGGTGCTGTGGGACTTGGGAAGGCATGTGGACTGTGCTGAGGCTCCTTACTCATGGAGCAGCAACTTCAGGACTTTGCATGGGGGTCAGCGCAGAGGGACCACTTTGAGCTCTCAGTCTACTGGGGAATGGTGACAGGTCCTGTGAGCAAGCAGCAGATGGGGAGTTGGGAGTTAAGAAGTAGTTGAGATGGTGGCAGATGAATTAGAGGAGACAAGGAAGAAGGAATCTTCTGGGTTTGTTGCAGCTCAGCCTAAAGGTTGTGGCACCACCTTCTCCATATCTTGCTGGAGTGTCTCCTCTCTGCCATCCTTGGGTGTCTGTGACCTCTAAGGTGTGCCAGCGTGGCAGAGGGGTCCTCCCATGGGAAACCGCCTCTGTGCTTTTGCTCTAGTGAACTCAGTTAATGAACACTAGAGAGTCTGTGGAGGGATAGGAGGTTTCCTTCGCTCCCATCTTGGGGGTCTGATTACTTTGCCTCATTTCCTTGACTGTCTAATGGTACTGTGACCTTTTTTGGGGTCAGGAGGTTAAGGGGGAGATGTTGCCTTTTGTTATGGTAATGCGGGGCAGCATGACCTGAGCACTATCTACTCCAGTCTATTGTAGGTCCCTGTAGGTATCGGTCTGACTGAAGGGTTCTGTATGTGTGCGTAGGTGAATCTGGAGGAGGGAGAACAAGATGGGAAACATACTGGGCAAGAGAAATGGTGTGAAAGTGGGTTTGGGTGAAATAGATCTTCTTTACAGGTGATGTTTCTCCAATCTAAGCACAGTTATGTATTCTGCCAAGCTCGTGACGCCAGGGTATACAGGCACCACAGTGACTGATCTATCTTGTGACAGCTTTAAGAGAGGACTTTGTGTAGGATTCACTTGTAACGTGGTCTCACCTGTAGCTACCTTAACCCCGGCAGGATTGTTAGCCTGGTAGCCCAAACCCAGTAAGGAAAATTTCAGGTGTTTTCCCTGCCCTGCCTTCAGTGCCTGGAGAAACTAGCCCTGGGGATGGGACAGCTGCCAGGAGTGCTAGGACAGGTGTCCTGTCCAAGGGCTGGTGGTGATCCACTGCTGACCTGCAGTGATCTGTATTCACACGGTCAGCAGGTCTCGCGGGTCCCCTTTCTCCTGTTGTGCCTGACAGATGTGCATGGTGTTTGCAGGTCCTGTGGCAGTGATCAGCGGAGAGGAGGATTCAGCCAGTCCCCTCCACCACATCAACCACGGTATCACAACGCCCTCGTCCCTGGATGCTGGCCCGGACACGGTGGTGATCGGCATGACCCGCATTCCCGTCATTGAGAACCCTCAGTACTTCCGACAAGGTCACAACTGCCACAAGCCAGACACGTGTGAGTGCCCGATCCGGTCGGAGCCCCCTGCGAGGATCAGGGGATGGGCTTGGGGGGTGGGCAGAGGAGGACGAGGAGCAAGAGGTTAAGGGGATGAGAAAGAGGAAAAAGAGGTTTTTGAAGGGAGTGGGTCTTGGTATGGTCCAGAAACCAAAGTGAATCTCAGGTCTCAGAAATCACAACATACATGTAGGTGCTTCCAGAGAAGACTTTCCACTCTCACCTTCACCTCCCTTCACCCTCCCGCCGCCACCCGCCAGTCACCTTCCCCCCCTTGCCTGAAAGTGCCATTCAAAGCCGGGCTCTGCCTTGTTGGCTCCAAGCATGAAGTCCCAGGGGTGAGCGAGAGCCACCTGGGAGCGTGGGACCCCTGCTTGACTGGGGAAAGGACCTGCCTTCCCTTCCTCCTCCAGCAGTTTCCCAGCCATGGGGCTGTCTCCCTGGCTCCCCACCAGGCCAGGGAGAAGCTCAGAACATGTGGCCATAGGTGGGGCAGATGCGTGGAGATAAAGAACAGGAGGCTTAGGTGCTGGATGTCTTGTTTGATGGGCTTCTGTAAAGCTTTTGCACCTTGCCCACGTAAATCTGGGTTGTGAACCGGGCTCAGTAGACTAGCAGGTGGTGATCAGGTGGTCCTCTCTATTTCGTGTTTCTGAATTCTGAGTGTAAAAGGGAAGTGCTGGGTAAAAGGATGCTTTTCTGGGAGTCCTGCACTGCTTCCCATGCGAGTGGCGAATGTAGCCCTCCGCAACACGCGGCTCGCAGCCAGCCAGTAGTTTTCTCCCAGCCTCTTACCAGCTCTGAGATGCAAGTCAAGTGATGCAGGAGGTTTGGATAACATTCCTCTCCTACTATTGCTCATCCTTTTGGTGTGTCTGGGTTCCAGGTAGAACTCTAAAAATATAAAAAAGTTACAAAAAAAAAAAAGGGGGGACGACGACACCACCCTCCCCCCCCCAACTTGTGCTATCTCTGTGGCCCAGCTGGAAGCGGGGAGTGCTGCATTAAAGTCGTCTCTGTTCTCCCCTTGGCTGCTGCTGACTCATGAGTGCAGGAGACGTTACAGCCCCTGGAAAGAGGGAGG
The DNA here is from genome assembly GCF_017639655.2 of Falco naumanni. Lineage (NCBI taxonomy): Eukaryota > Metazoa > Chordata > Aves > Falconiformes > Falconidae > Falco > Falco naumanni. The sequence continues at coordinate 11,535,063 of NC_054060.1, read as the reverse complement.
AGGCCAATCTCCCAACCTGCAGAAACTCATTCAGCGTTTCAGTGAAGTGCTCGGCAGGAGCACGCTGCTCCCTGGCCACCGCTTCTCCCATCAGGGAATGGGGAGCCACAGCCGCTGCTCTGGTGGAGGTGTCCCTGGGGCAGCCCCCGCCGTGCACCCTCCCGGGTGCTGTGAGCCCATGCCCAAGCCGTTATCGCCGTGCTTTGCTTGCAGAGCAGTGGGGTGTACCCAGTGAATGCACCCTGCTTTCCCTTTGATTTTCATTTTAGTGTGCTAAATTGGGTCTGTTTGTAGAGAGGGGAGGAGGAGTGCGGTGATTAGGCAGGAGCAGAGAACCTGAACGTAGTGGGTTTTTTCTGTGCCGTTAATTATGTATTTTACATTTCCTGTAGCACCTCATCTCAAAATGATTTGCAAACTCTGATGGCTTGGGAGGGGGGGCTCTGCTGCTTTATTTTTTTCTTCCTCTCCTGTGCTTTCTCGAATCTCTTGAATCTATGCGCCGACCATTGCAAGACACGGCTGATGTTGTAGCTGTGTGGTGCCAGAGATTAAACCTCAGAGGATTGAGTTTTTCTCTGAATATTTGTCCTGTGGGGCTTGTCAGAGCTGGGTGGGTTGCAGGGGAAGTTGCTTGCAGCAGGATTTGGCCTCAGAGTTTCACAGGGCTACTTGATTATGCTCTGAAGGGTTCACATAGATGCATGAGGGTGGTATCTGGAGCCACTTCTCTTGTGGAAGGTGCCACAGTGGGGAGGTGTAGTGCTAGTGACAACTCTGCACCCTTGAAAATCCACGACAAATTGCCACCTCTGAGCTCTAGGTTTCCTGGGGCTGCAAGGCAGTGGGACTGAAATCAAACCCCACACACAGGCACTCCCTTTGGGTGCTAGCAAGAGGCAAACCATAGCTGGATGCTGGCAAGCTGAAAGCCCTTTTATTTTTTAGATTTGCTTGTCATTCACAGGACAAAATCCAGGCTTTGAGACCTCAGGCAGAGTTGGATTTGGTGTGTGTTTTGTATTTTAGTCCCCAAGACCTGACTTGGACAACACTTTTGACTTCACTGGTGGCTTTGCTTGAGGCTGGAGAGTTTCATAATTCACCTTTTAAATTAACTGTGCTTTGGGGAGCTTTTGTTGTAAGGGGGTCGTTTGATCTGATGTGTTCTGTTCAGCTTAAACCTGAGCTGGAGAATATTTGTTGCTCGTGTTCTCCCCATGGTTTTCATGCTGGAGGGTTTTTCTTTCCTCCTGTGCGGGGCTTGGACACAAACATTTCTTCATTTGCTGTCACTTGTAGAAAGAAATCCTCTGGGCTGGGGAGTGCCTCGATGCCCAGCTGAGCCTGTATTGATGCAGGCGTTCATCTCTCTCCTGCCACCCACCTCCCACAGAGCTGCTGTCCAGCCATGAGCAAAGGTGCTCCATGGCACCCAGCATCTCTCCTTTGCACTGAGGTGTTGCTACAGCAATTTCTCTCTCCACTATGAAACTTTTCTCCTTCCTTCCTTCCTCCTGAAAGCATCCCTGTGCTCTTGGATGTTGTCTGGGCTGAGGACATGCCGATATCCATTGCCGCGCTGCAATGAGGAGAGCAAACTCTATATGCTTAATGCAGTATTAATAGTACATTGATGTGATATAGATTTCTGTCACCCTCTATACTAGCAAACATCGCTTATCACGCAGGGATGACGGATGTTTATTCCCAGCCACTTAGCTCTGCATAATGGAATTGCAGCTGAAATATGGAGAGCAGCTCCTTGCCCGCGGAGCTGCAGCCCCTCTCGCTCCCGCTGTGCGATGCTGTCCTGTGCGCTCCTCTTCTTAACGTGTCCTCAAGGAGAGAGAGACCTGTTCCTCACTGGGGATGTGCTGTCTTCTCATCGATGGGATGAAGGGCACAGGAGCCAGCTCTCACCTCTGACTTTCTGGGATTTTTGCGGTTGTCTCTCACTCTCTTTGTGCTACTACCTGATTTCGAGGAGCAGGAGGGACAAACTTGGCTCAGGGTCCTCTTTCCCTTCCTGGCTGAGGGCTTCTGAAAGAGCCACGGAAGAAACTACCACCCTCTTTTCTCATGATGAAGCACTGGGTCTCTGAGAAGATGCTCCCCCCATCTTTATGCTGTAACTCCATGGCAGGCTGGGCAGCACTAGGGTTTGCAGCCAGTCGTTTCAGCCATCCTCAGCTCTACATGGAGGGTTAAAGAAAGAGCTTGGCAGGGGGGACAGTCCAACCACAAACTGATTTCAGAAGACTGAGCTAAAACAGTCTCTTCCTCCTCATCTTTTGCACATGGATGAGAAACCAAGTGGCATATCTGCTTGGTGGGTGTCAGCAGGAGGAGCGACAGGTTGTGGTGAGTTTTCACCTCTCTGTACTTGGAAATAAGCAGATGAGAGAAGAATGGTATTTGTTGTGGCAAGCGCTGTGGACAGAATACGTGATGAGGAAATACGGTGTAGGACCACATGGCTTCAACCTATGGTCAAGGTTTTGATAATGTAAAACGTGATCCAGTCTACCTTCATTTGTGTCCAGAAGATGGCTATTAGTCCTTTCGGGCAGGCTTGGCAGTAACAGCAACTTCTTACCATCCATCCTCTGATATTCAGGATGTGAATTTGCAAAATTCAAGTTTTGTATTTATGAGCAGCTGGAGATTTCTGTGGTGAAAGATTGGTAATGTTTCAGAAGAAACATTTTGGATGATTATTTTACTTTAATAGTAGTAATTAAGTAGTAATTAATTATAAGCACAGCGCATCAGATACAGATTAGTTCTTGGATCTGGTCTCCCAAGCTTTACTCAAATGCCTGTGTTCTGGAGTTCTGTTCCATCATATTTCTTGTCCAACAAAATAGGTTGTCTTGAGCAAGACACAAATGAGAAGAAAGAATCCTCCTTGATGGAGAAGGTTAGTCTGGGGGGCAGATCCTTTGCAGATCCTTCTCTGCCTCCCAGTAGTGGATGCTTGGTTCCCACCAGTGCTGTGAAGACTTTTGGGGCAAGTGGTTTGGTTTTGGTGGAAGTTTTTGCCAGACACAACCAGAGCTGTCTGTGTTTTCCTCTTCCAGGACTGGCACAGTCAGGGGACTGGGATGCATTCTCCACACGGGTGGAGCAGCCGTCCTTCCATAGAGTCCTAATGAGGGCTTTTTTCAACCTCATTTATTACAGGCTGCCCTGACATAATTACATATTCGAAGTTAGTAATTACACGTATTCATGCTAATTAAGTAATTAGATATAATTACACTAACTGTAAATACATGGTAATCTGCTAAAAAGAAGTACTTCAGAAAAAAACAAGGCAAATCACACAATAAAAGCGCCATCAGCACTCTTTCACTCAGTACCCTGTCTTTATCTTGTATTTCAGTGCAGTTTAAAAGGAACATTGTGGTCATTTAAAAAATCATATTTTTTTTAAAAACAAATAGTTTGTCTTACCTCTGCTTCTAAATAGGTCTTGAAAACAAAAATGGGAGGGATATAAGGATATTTATCTTTACTGCTGTAAATTCTTTTTGTTTGCCTAGTGTGCTTTGTTCATCCTGGGCATGGGAAGCTAAAAAGTATGCAGCATTTCTATTTTTGGTCAGTTCATGTTCCCGTTTTTTACCAAAAACAACAACGTAAAAATAAAGCTATAAATGCTTGCAGTTTTATTTGGCTGAGAAGGAGCACTGTTGGTAGTGGAAAAGAGAAACTTTTCCTTTTTTTTTTTTTTTGTTTTTTTTTTTTGGCCTTTTTTTTTTTTTTTTTTTTTTTTTTTTTTTTCTTCCAGGGATGAGAGGATTTGTCAAATGTTATTTTCATGCAATACGATGTGGAACCCAGTGTGAAGTGGCAGCAGCACTCTGCTGCCCAGCGCCCGGACTGGGGCCAGGCTGTACAGGTCTCAGTCTCTCCCACAGGTCTCTGCTGTTTCTCCAGTTTCTCCAAACTTCTCTTTTCCTTTTCTCTCCTCTAACATGAAATCCCCGTGCTCTTCTCCAGCAGGACCCAATGCCCACTACCTCTCTGAAGTAGGCACTCTTCTGCACTGAGGCTCCTCACTGTCTTGTCCTTCTTGTCAACCCATATGAGATGTCTTTAGGGGATTTAATGAAGACCTATAAGCAGCTGTATACTCATTGATATGGTTTTTGCTACTCTGTTCTGTGTTTCCTCGTTTGTCCTAACAAAGCCTGAGTTTGTGGCTTGGGTCTGTGGAAAAACCCCAACCTCAACTCTCAGCTGCTAGCAGGTGGAAGGCATTGGATGTCCCTGCAATGACCTTCTGCCTCCAAATTTCCTTTCCTTCTGGTTTGCGGTTGCCTCTCAGAAACTGCTCTGAGCTCTAAGTGCTGATATGATTGTCCTGCAAAAGATTTGGATGTTACAGAAACTCCATAGGCTCTGGCTGGCTGCTTCCAGAGCAGATGTTGCAGGTGCCTGAGGAAAAGTGTGGGCAACCAAGATTACTGCTTCTGTCCCCTGCCAGAGCAGAACTGAACTTCCCTTATGCCCGGCATTGCCCTCTCATCCCCTTGCCCAGGCTGTGAAACCTGACTAACAGGAGCGATCGCATGGCCAGTGCAACTTGATCCAACCTGCTCAGCTCTTACCAGCCCTCTCAGATGGTTTTTCTTACCTGTGGCAATTTTATGCTCTGCATCGTTTCATCCAGCTCTGAAAAAGCAAGTGGAAGAAATATCCACGTTTTCCACAAGTCAGGAGTCTAAGCTGCATTTTGCAGAGGTGGAATGCCCATCCCGCCTATTGCATCTGTACATTGAGTTGCAACCTCTGGCTCAGTAAGTCAGCCTTCGGACCTTCCTGCCATGATGGTGCTACAGAAATCAGAGTTTTCCAGGCTGTCTCGGGAAGGTGGGCAAGTTCCTTTGTGTATACCTTCCCTCTCAGCCAGCTCTGCAGATATTGTCTGTGTGATTGTATCAGAGGAAAGAAAAGCGGGGTGGGAGGGTGGGAAACATGGCTCTGTCTGGCTCCTGCCTGCTGTAGAAGGAGCCACTGTAGCCAGCAGTGCAGCCCTGCCTTGCTGCAGATGCGATGCGCACCTGACTTTGTACAGAAGCCGATTACCTCCTGCAGCTGTTTGGGTTGTAGATTCCCTCTCTGTTACTTCAACGTGTGTTTATTGAAGATATTTGTAGCAATACCTGAGATCAAAGGGGCTGAGCAGGCTCCAGCTCTGGTGTGGGGAAGCAATGCTGGCGGCACAGCTGTGGTGTGTGACACTGAGCAGACACATTCCTGGTGATGGGGATCCAGTAGGAAGAGAAACCCTTAAATCAAGCAGAATGTGGCTTTGGGCTGCTAATGTTGACCTGCCTGCAGAGAGGCTGCACTGGTGATGGAAATACTTCTGGATACAGACATCAAGGAGTGGACAGGGAAGTATTTTCTCGTACAAAACTCTGCCTCCTTTTCTGGCCTAAAAGCCTCTCCTCTGGACCTTTTAATCCTGGTGTCTGTGGGGCCAGCAAGCAGGGTTGGCTTGCCTGGGGTGATTTTGGAAAGTGAGCCCATGAGGAGTGAACTGTCAAGCACTTAACAAGCCAGATGAGGGGAGACCCTGAGCTGGTTTCCTCCTGGATTTGAAGCAGCTCTAGAACAGCAGGCTGCTCGATCTGCCTGGCAGCCTTGTTCCTGCGTCAGATGAGTTGGACTGGCTGGCCCAAGCCATGCGCCGTTTCATGGAGGATGTGTATGTGCACTCGTGATACTTTGTCTTGTATCCAGCCCCCTGCTCATCTCATATAGGGGCTCACGCACCCTCCCACTGCTCTTGCAGCATCCTCTGGCCCCCACGTAGACACCACCATCCCTGCGTAGGTGGGCATGTGCTCTCCACCCGCTCACACATGCACTGTGTTGGGCATGGCATAAAACAGTTGCTGAATCAGCTCTTCTTCATTCCCCATGGCTCAGATTCCTGCACGATGACACCTACACACCGATCACCTCTGCCTCACAACTGATGCTGCCGAAGCACACGTGGATTTCTGCTGAACAGCAGCTCTGCCTTTTCTTGGCAAAGCCAGGGACACCACGATGCTCCTGACCAAGCAGTTCTCCTGCCAGGGATTACCAGAAGTTATCAAAGATGGTTACATCTCCAGTTTCTGGTGGGTGTTCAAAGCCTGGCAGCACAGGAGTGCTTTTCACCTGTGGTCTGGCATGAGTCAAGACTCGTAGAATGGTGAGAGAAGACAAATGGGATGAAATGGGGATAAAGTAGGTTTACATTCCCCACGTTATTGGATGTGTGCCCAGGTATTGGTGCTTCTCCCTGTGCAGTTGGGCTTGTAGTGCTCTTGACCCCACAGCACTCAAACCTGAAGGAAGTGTCCGTGCCAGAGAAAGGAGGGCTCTGTTCATCAGCCAACGCTCCTCATGCCCATGGCTTCATCCCTGCAGGATAAGAGGTAGTGACACAGTGCAAGACTGGAGGCTATTGCAAACTCAGGCAGCCCTGGTATCAGGTGTAACAAGGGGGGCTCAAGAGTATTCTCCTCATGGCTTGTTGATTGTGTGAATTTTGCTGTGGATTGCTTTAAAAATAGCCGGTGTATGTATTTGTGTGTGGGTAGAGCTGTGGTACTGATTTCTTATGGCCATCAGTTAAACATTTGTCTTGCTTTGTGATGAGTTTACTGCGGCTTTTAATGCTTGACTGTTGGGAAAGTATCTGGAGGCTAGGGTACCTCTGCGCTCCTCTGACAAGGGGGATGTGATGATGGTACCTGGCTGTGGGATACCCCTGAAGGGACTGGGACCTCCCAGAGTTTGCAAGGACATTGTGTTGTGACTTTTTAGTCTAACTGGACTGTTCTTCAGGTTTAGAACCTCTAAGTTGAACTCTTAGAAGTGCATGGGGACTCATCATGCTCAGACAGGAGCTGTCTCTCTGGTTAGAAGATTGCAGGCTCTTGTTGTTTGTTCATCGACAGTTAAATTACAATTCCTAATTAGAAATAGCTACTATTGTTTAGGAGTTGGAGCAGTTTTGCAAGACCACACACAGAGCAGGAACATTATTAGTAGCACTGCCCTGTGGGACAAGAAGTACAGCCCAGGATGTAGCAGAGAAGCTGTATGTCAGTAGAGCTTAAAAAGCATAAAAAACTACTCTGAGTGCTGCTTCTGGGCTAGACAGCCCATAATATCCCCTTCTAAAAGCTGGGGAATGACCCATGTAAAGAGATATTCTGCCTAAAGAGCTTCTCATGTTAAAGGGGGCTTTTGTTTCCCAGCCTAGGGTGGTGGCTGGCTCTGGAGAACTGGTGTGCACAGGCAGTGATGGCTCATGCCTCCCAGCAGCATGGGGCAGGCGGAGCAGCATCACTTTTGTAGAGTGGAGCTCGTTTGCTTCATATGTAATATAACAAAAATGAAGAAATTGTCATTCTTGGTTGCTGAACATTTCCAGTCCACCTCAGCATCCTTCTGGCTGTCTTGCTCTTGTTGGTCATGCGTGCGGATAGAGTTGGTTTGCTGCTGGTGGGGTTGATGGGATGGAGGAAGATGCTGCTGTTAGTGGAAGCACCACTTCTGGTGGTGTGCCTCTGAAGCCCTGACCTAAAGCAGCTGTCTTACACCACGGTTAAGCGTAAAGCAGTAGCCTTGTTGAACTCAGAGTGATTTATTGAAGTGAACAGACCCGGTGGAAAACTGGGCAAACCCTTTTCCATGTGTAGCTGATGTAAGATTTGTATGCAAGTGTCTTGAGGTGAAAAGTACATTGAATTCACAGCATGTAAGGATTGCTCTCAGTGCCTGGGCTTGCCTCCCATTAAGGCAGGGTTTATTGCATAATCCATTTTTAGATTCCTGCATGCTCATTTCTAAACAGACCGCAAGTTACCTAATGCTGAGTCCTGCCTGAATCTGTTTTTCAGGCCCCCTCTCCCTTCCCCTACCTGGACAGATCCATTTAAGACAGGAATAAACTGAGACTTGGTGAAAGCGTGAAAATTTCTGTATGCATCACATGAACGATTGGGCTGTCCTGTCTGCAGCTAGGCATGGTCGGTATGGGATTCAGTGCTCAAACTAAGTGATGACTTACAGCCTCATGTAGACTCAGCTTTTCCTTATGTTAGTTCCAGGTGGCTTTTTATTCTGATGTTGCAGTAATACCTGCAGTTGTCTATCACAGTTGTGGGTCTGCAGAGAGTCACGCCTCTCTTTCAGCCCTACTAACCTTTTTTTCCTCAATGGATTGGAGCAGAGTCTGAAAGTTACGATACATACCTGTTTTGATTTATATATCTATCTCATTTATGCATGTTTGATCATTTGAAATGTGTTGGTTTATAATGTTTGAACACCTGTTCCTATCTTGCTAATACATTTTAATAGATTTTACATCATCCTTTCCTGTCCTACCACCATACCTCCTTTTTTTCCCTTTGCAAAAAGGGATTTATTTATTTTTTTTCTATACAAGCATCTCTTAAATTCAGGATGAACAGTTTCTCTGGCTCCCATAAGTGTGACTAGGAGACAAGGCAGCGAAGTCTCCTGAGTATATATGGCAAATTTGCAATTAGAAGAAAACACTGAAAAAATATTACTTCAGCCCTTGTCTCCCTTCCCACCCTTCCACCTCCTTCTTGCAAGGATTAAGCTAAGCTAATCCTCAGATGAGCAAGATCTTTGGGAAAGCAAAGAGGCAAAATAAAACCAAGGGAGGAGAAAGAAAAATCCTTCACACTCAACACTAATAAGGAAATTATGGACGTCCTACATTATGAATTGGATGAATTTTTAATGGTTAGAAATGCAGTTGATTTATAATGCATCCATCCTGGACTGCAGGGCCTGTCGCCAGCTAATAAATAAATGACAGGCCTTTTGTATTAAAAGTATCAGTCATTTTACATCTCTGCACTGTAATTGATGTGGAGCATTGAGCAAGGGGAGATGATGGCCATCAGGTGTACACCGAAGAAAAGGACCTCATGCTTCAAGCTGTACTTGAGGTCTTGATACATCAGAAAGTTGGAGCCCAATCTTCAAGCCTTCTCTCAGAAAGGCCACAGCTCCTACTCTATCCCATTACTCACAGTCCAAACCCCAAAAGAAATAAATAGCTTGGCAAAGGGCTCCATGATTCTGAAAGGCCATTTTAAGCTTAGGGCCCTCCCTGTTTGATGTGTCTAATGCTCTAGGACAAGTTAGTTACCTCTGGAGAGTAGGAGAAACTCCATCTGAGGTGGCTGCCCAAATCTTCCTTCTTACATGTGGAAGGAGGTGGGATGCTTGGGGTCTGCCCTCTGTTAGACACCTTGTTGAGGATGGAGGAGATTGTGCCATCTGTTCTCTTGACAGCCCTGGCTATTGGCACAGCCAGGGTGAGGCTAGCTCGGAGCTGGAGATCAGCATGGATTCATATGAATCCCACCACAAATATTCACACTGAGGGCTGTGTTAAAAATAAATACTGGGCAAATTCCAGAGATGGGGTGGTGTGGGACGGTCCTGTTTTCATGACAAATCACAGCAGAGTCCATATGTCAGGGGATCCTTACTGAGGGCACAGCAGGCAGCTGAGTATTTGAGGGATGGAGGCTATTTTATCCTCTCCTTAACAAGGAGATGTAACCTGGCATCTTGCACCTCCGCTATTTCCTGGAAAGAGGCATTTCTCCTTCCAGCCCATCAAGGGGCTGCCAAGCATCTTCATCGCTGTTTTATGAACGAGGAGAGACAGCTGGAAAGACATCCATTTGCTCAAGGTCACACCAGGTTGCTGACAGCTAGCAGGCTGGCCCACGTTCAGCCCGCTGGACCGTGTTGTGTGTTTGTGAGTCGCCACCTGAAGTCCTTTCACAGCCAGTCTTTTGGAGTCAGGAGTTTAGACGGACACACAAGTTCTTGGAGCTGTCAGCCATATATTATGATCCCACAAAATGACAGTTCTGAGCTTTTCCTGCTCCTTTCTTAGATAGGTTAAATCCAAATCCTCCCTTTCAACCTTCACAGGGACCGTGCTACAGTCTTAATATGTTTCTGCTTTGCTCTCTCAACTAATTCTGAAGAGACCTTTCCTTCCTGACCTCCTAGGAGCTCTGTTGACCTCATTCCACCCAGGCACTGCCTCCTGGCCCTCTTGATTGGAGTTGGAGTTGGTTGGAGCCCGAGTGCTGGGCTCGGAGGAAGAACAGTTGTGTTCTACCTTGGCTGTAGTTCCTGGCTGAAGGAATCAAGCAGGGAGCCTGGGATGCGAGCCTTGCTGCCCAAGGAAAGTGCCGCTCTCCAAGATGCAGAGTTTCATCCCGGCCTGGAGGAAGGAAGTGCTTATTGCCTTATTTATTACATTTCCCCACAGCAGTGTGAATACTATATCCGTGATAGATACGGATCTTTTGAATAATATAGAGATTTGAACTAAGTAATTGCAGTGCTTTTTTAATACAAGAGATCCTCAGCGTCGAGTAGTATTAATGATCTGTCTTGACGTGGTCTCTGCAGAGGGCAATTGCAAACCCCAGTTCCGTGAGAATTTGAGAGATGGGGGGAGAAATCCTAATGTGCTGTTCATCCCCTCTGTTCCCTTTGGGACACTCCAGAAAGAGTATCCTGTCTGCTGACTTTTTTCTCAGCTTTCCCTAGACCCTCCAAGGACGGTAAGGCTAAGTGAGTTTTGGGAAAACAAATCCCTTTTGTAGGCAGGCTGGGCTGAGCTGTCAGAGGAGGCAACTTTGGGAGGAAATGTAATACAAAGATCCTAGCAGCTCCCTGTGGTCACTAGCAGTTCTCCAGACATTTCTGGAAGAGTAAAATGATTAGTTACAGTGAAATAGCTAAATTCAGGCAGAGGTAATGATATTCTGTGTCTCTGCCATTCCGAGCCTTTTCTCTTCTCTGTAGCTTTAATACGAAGCATTCCTTTCCACTTGTTCCCTGAAACATCTTGTACAGCCTTGCTGCTGCTGCACGCTATTAAACAGGTGGCTACGTTATTATGAGAAATTCTCTATAAAGTCCACTCTTTAATGCCGTAGAGTCTTTGGGGATGAATTTAAGATATTAGTAAGTATTGAGATTTAGCACCTAATACTTTGCAGTGACATCATTGTGGGGACAGGATAGTAATTGCAGGATGTGCTGTGGGTCATTTGGTGCCTAGCATCACTGGTTACAGAAAGCTGGTAGCTGGGCTGGCGCTTCTTCCTCCCGCTTGTAGGTGTGCTAGGTGCCGGTGTTACAGCTGCAGAGCTCTAAGGCCTCTTTAAATTAATGGAGCTATCTGAGAAGGTTATGAATACGTTTTCAATTATTTTTTTCCCCCTAAACATAGCATCTCAAGCCTTGAATCAAGCTGTTAACATTTTTCTTTCTTTCTAGCCATGTTCCTCTTTAAGGTTATTTCTTTTCCTTCTTCCACCATCACCCTTTAACAGGAATGAGGGCAGGGGAGACCTGTGGCAGTAGCCCATGTTCTCACATTGTCAGTCCTGGAGGAGCAGGTCTTCCTGACCTCTGTGGGCTATGTAGGGTGGGGAGTGTGGGCTCAGGTGTTTGTTTGCCACAGGAATGGTAGCTCATTAACACTCTGTGCCCTGCAGATAACTTCTATTGATCATCAGCTGTTTAATCAAAAACTCTATCACAGTTTGCTTCGATTATTCTTTTCCATCTCTTCATCTCTGGAGAATCAGCTTAGCCAAAGTTAATGTACTCATTATGCAGTTGGGAAACCACTGCCACAGACTGCTATGTAAATCGTAGGGTTTAGGAAGGTTTGTGTCCTCCTTCCTGCGTGTAGCGGGATGAGTATAATGGGTGCATATTCTTTGCTTGATGGGGTGAAACAGGTGCTGAGGGAGTTGTGCTGAGCTGGGTTTTGACCTGCCTGGCGTGGCAGTACTTACCTCCCAGGTCACACAGGGCCAAGGTTCCACATCTGGATCCTCACAGTCCTGGTATGGTGATGAACAGCACTGCTGCTATGCCTAGTGCTAACCTACCCTCGCCTTTCAGAGACATGTGGTGGCCTGCACATCACCATAAATACCTACCAACATGTACACCTGGAGAAGTCCCTCCTCTCTTGTAGAGGGGTGTTTGGGTTGAAGCAGCTTTATGAAGTTGTCACTGCTGGTGATTGCTCAGCAGCTGGGTGATGAAGGCTTTCCTATGGGAGACCAAGTGCTCAGGGTAGGAGAGATGGGGTGGGGGTGACCTGTGTAGGGATATGCTGAGGAAGAGGGCATGAGATGTTTGAGAGATGTGAGCTGGGGGAGGGAGATGGGAGATGCCAAACCGTGATGGTGAAAGTCTACACAGCTGGACCACGCGTCTAGTTTTTCTTTTCTGATAATCTGTGTGCAATGTATATACAGACAAAGAAGTGGTGACTTACAGCAGAAGTAGGACGTTAAGTCCTCTTTCTAGATAGATATCAGCATGCCTGAAGTCTGCATTGAGTGTGTTGCTGCTAGGCATTTTGCTGACACAGTGAGGGCCATGGCTGGAAACCTGCTCTATGGTGGTTTTACTCTTTTGGAAACCATCAGAGCTCCAGGGAGGGGGTGTGAGGAAGCTCTGCAGGAAGTGGCAAAGGTATTTCCCAGCATCTGCCATGGTTTTACTGATCAGCTCTGAGGAGCAGCAAGTTGGTTTCGGACACAGGAAGGGCTTGAGAGGGAAGCCCCGAGACAGAAGTGATGCTTGTTCCTGCCGCTCCAAACTTATCTCACATTCTAGTTGTGCTTGGTGTCCCGATATGATTAATTTTCCTTTTGTCTTTTAACGTTTGTTGTATAAAATAATTCTGTTTGATCCTATACACTATCAGACCTACACATTCCAAGTTGGTTATGGTGTTGCAATGACCTAATTTGATTGCAGAGAGTCGTGTCCTGTACGATGTTGTCTCATTTTCTCAGTAGTCGATACAAACTCAATTTTATTTTCTTTGAAAAGAAAGGAAGTAGGGGCAGGAGCCCAGCATCCATGGCCAAGCTTGTACCTGCAGATCTTGCCTGGTTGCCTGGCTGTGAGGCTGCAATGGCACATATAGTTCAGCCTGAATGGGATGTGTAGGCTCTTTCTATTTGTTTTTGTTTTCCTGCTGGTACCGAAGGGGAGAAAGTATGGAAGCTACAGCAGAGAAGGGCCCTCATTTGTAGCTGCTGGCACCTCTGATTTGCCTCAAGGAGTCATTATTCCAACAGGCTGGACATACTCTTTTGATGGAGCTTATCTCCGGAGGGGAGGGTTAGCTGTGTCTCCGGGTAGGAGCTGGGTGAGTGTTTAGCTTGCTCCTTTTGTCTCCAATTAGATGTTTGGTACTTTGTACCTCTGCGTTTCACCTGCCTCAAAGACCCTTCACCTGCCTTACGCCTCTGTTATTTATGAGTAGCTCAGAGGGGAAAAGGCGGGTCTGGTCTCAATTTGTGTGGCTCATTTGCATGTGAAATAAGCATGTTGTTTCAGAAGTGGTGGCAGCAACCAGGGTCTCCTGGTCCCGCTGGTCTTGTTCAGGGCAGCTTTGACAGCTCCAAGGCTGTGGCTTGGTGAGTGGTGGCAGGGTTTGCTTGTAATCTGGAAGTGTCACTGTGTTTTTGCAGAGCTCGTTCAGAAGACGGTGTTTTTTCAGCAGCTCATAAAGGAGGTGTCGGTCCATGTTTGGTCTGTGGGAAAAAGAACCTGCTTTTGCAAAGTGAAGATTGCAGCAAGTGCTTAGTTTTAGCTCATGGGCCATCTCTGCCACCTGGGATTACTGGTGTGGCAAATTATTCAGCTGATGGTTTCATTGCTATTTTCCTTATGGGTCCTGGACTTTCTTCCTTTGTTCTCAGGGTATTCCTCATTTTCAGCCCTGCCTCCTCCTGCCCTGTCGGGTGTTCAGTGGGCTTTTGATTAAAAACAGAGTCGTTATGGTGACAGAGCAGGAGTCAGAGAGGCGCTGGCAAGCAAAATGGACTGTGACTTTGCAGCTTTAGCTGCAGGTGGGAGTTGAATAAATGAGTCAACAGATCTGTGTCCCCGGCGTGCCACCAAGCAGACTCCCTTGGCTGGGGTCAAGGATTTAGCGGTGGCAGGAAGAGGCCAGGCAGTGGGCTGGCAGTGATCTCTGTGGCTGGGCAAGGACCAAGGGAATGGGATCCTGAGCCTTGAGGGCAGGAAGAGAGGGAGCGGGCTGGATGTTGGCCACCCATGTGATCCTCCTTGGCAGGGTACCAGATCTCCACAGGCCAAGCGTCTGGCATGGTTGAGCCAATGTCCCTGAATTGTTCTTGGTTTCGAAATATTTAATCAGAGAATCAAATATGAAGTCTCTTTAAGAAGAGACTGGCACACAGCAGCTGGCTGAATGTTGCAATCAATGTATCCGCTGTGGAATGTTTCCTGCAGAAATATTACATCCTCCCTCATTTACTTGATGATCTTTAGGGTGAATCAATCAAAAGATGCCACACACAAATAGTTCAGCCTGTGATCCTGTGGGTGTCCATTAGAGAGGCATTTGCTCTGTGTTAATGGACCTGTTGATTAACAAACAAACCATTGCTTTTTAAATAGAAAGCCGTTACTTGATGGCAGTTGTCAGCATTTGGTTTTCTGCTGCCCCACTTCCCCTACGTACAGCTCCCACCCTATGCCAATGCAGGTGACTGCTGCAACAAAACCCAGATCTGCACTGCGGGAGAGAAAAGCACTTGCATCTCGCCCAAGCAGTTATTGAAGGTGGACCTTCTCGCAGAGATTGGAAAGGACAGAGAGAGGCTTCTTTGTACTCAGCATGTGGTTTCACTACTGTGTATCTTGTTCTGTTAATTGTATTTTCTGCACCCATCTGCCTTGGCTTATAATACCCTGTTGGACTCCAGCAACGTCCAGGGAAGATCTTCCCCTGACATCCTCACCAGGTCATGGCTCAGCGGCTCCTTGTGAAGTCTGCCTTGGGTTTTACACCTGGCTGAGTGCATGGCAGTTTGGTTTGGGGTCTACAGACCCAAGCCTCTAGTCTGCTGGAGCAATATTGTGTTCATTTCCTTTCCCTGCAACATGGACGTTTTCCTAGTCTCCACTTACTCTGGGTGAAAATTTGCCCACATTGCAGTGTTAATGCCTGCTTTTCTGATGCTAGTGTGGCATGAATCCTAGCTGGCATTTTAAGCAGAAGATCAGGATGATGCCTGCTGCATAAAAGATGTCCCTGCCTTTGAAAACCCCTGCATCAACCTGAATGGACCCAACCTGGTGATGACCAAAGCTGTGTAGACAAGGAAGCAGCATGTTCCATGCTGCCAGAGCTCTGTTGTGGCACTGAAAATGTGCTCCCCAGACACAGCCCAGGACAAGCCACCATGCTGAGCCACATAACACAGCTAATTGCAGAGGCAGTCATGCAGCAGGGCTGGCTGGCCTGAAAGGATCAGGCTTGTGACTGTGGGTTGTGTTTAGCCTCATACTGGTAGTTGCCAGCAGCTGCTCTACTTTCTGGGAAGTGTGTTTGGATCCTTGCTGCTCCGCCGGGGGCTGTGGGGGCATTTGGTCATCCCCCCTCGCCGAGGCTGCTGGTGCAAAGCAGCCACTGTTCAGTCTGGCAAGCCAAGCATCACTTCAGCCCACTGCAGAGGGGACCATTCCCCCTGTGTCACTTGTTTAGCTCCATCGTTTATTGCTACAAACCAACTCAGAGCTGTCCTTCCCACAGCTGGTGGGAGTCAAAGTGACGAGGCAGTAGGCAGTTAGTGGATTAGGGCAGCAGAGTGAAAATCATTTGGCGTTTCTATCCTGATTCTTCTGGGTGCCTTTAATTAGTATGATTGCTCAGCACGCGATTTTGCCATGTTCTTTAGCTCCCCTGGTTAGAATAATTATTCCCCCAGCTCCTTTTGTTCCAATTCCTGATCGCTTACAAAGTCCCCTGTTAAAAGCCATTAAATCCGTAATGTAAAGTGAGAGTAAATGTTCAGCAGTGTTATGCTCTCAGGCCCACACGTGTGCACTCGCGCGCTCTCAGGCCCCTCTCCAGCACTCCTCTGCTCCCTGCCACGTGCTCTGCGCTGCAGTATTGCTCTCTCCCTTTCTCTCACACGCTTCCCCACTAGCCATCCCACGTGTCTCACATGCAGCAGGTTGTGTGCGCGCTCTCCCTGCTTTCTGCTGGCACTCTTGGTCTCGTTCAGCTCGGTTTCTCTGTGCATAGGCTGGTTTTGACACCGAGATTGAAGTCAAGGCTGTGAACTGTGATCTCTTACATTCAGTTGTACGTGCAGATATGAAAATGCCGTTAGAAGTGTCTGGGTTTGCATGCTTTTGTCCCAATGTGGGTAGCTCTTGCTTTGAAGAGCAGTATACATAGAGGAGGACGTGTCCTGGCTGTGGTGGGAGGCAGGGCTTCTGACGATAGGTGATGGAGAAAAGGAAATAACTTACTTTTAAGTAAACTTGTTTCCATTTTTCTCAAATGTGAAAGCCTCAGGAGGGGCAAATGGGTTTTGGACAGTTGTGTTCCCGGGAGTTTCCATGTCGCAGTGCCTCCCCAGCCAGAGGCCTGGGAGCTCAGCCGCTCCCCTGTCCCTCGTCTCTACTGGTATTTGATCAGCACATGCCAGTGACACAAGTGGGGCAGACGCACAAAGGCTTGCACAGAATTATATGGTGTGAAATAAGATTGGGCTGAAGTGCTTTAAATGCCTTGTGTGTTTAGGTGACTTGATGGGAGAGGGAGACTTATTTTCAGACCCAAAATGAAACTGGGTCAGAGAAGGGTCTGGCAGTCATGTAGTGCATTAAGCTTGCTGAAGCAAAAATTCCCGGCTAAACCACTTGCTGGAAAAAGCTTGTAGGAAAGAAACCCTGATCCTTCCTTCCTCCTTTGAATGAAGACTCCTAATTGACAGCAGCCACGTGTTTTGGGCTTAGGTCTTCATTTGCTGCTCTGCTGTGATGTGCTGGCCAGACCTTCCCGGCTCTGCAAAGCTCATGCTTGGCTGGCGGGTAGAGTGAGGGTCTCCTAGCACAGTAGCAGCCCCCCCGGTGCACTGCCTGGGGGGCTCGCCACTCACCTCATCTCTGCTTTGCTCTGGGCATTTTGTACCTTCTCTTGCAAAAACATACTGTGTTTCATGTGCGTTTTGTGGGAGCAAAGCCCTTCCTCCCCTCCTGCAGAACGAAGGCCACCACAAACAGCTGCCTCATTTGGCTGGCACTACACAAATTGTCCTCTCGGAGCAACAGAATCTCAGCGCAAGCCTGTGTTCCTCTGCTTGCTGTCCCCTCTTCCCCTGGGGACAGCACGGCCCTCCCTGTGCTCTGGCGCATGTGTTTTAGAGCTTGCCACATACTAGCAGGTACCAAAACATGGTCTTGAAAGAAAAACTGGAACCAGCAGCTCTCCCCTGGGAAGATTACTGACACTCTTCTGATGCCTTTTGGTGCAGAAGGCAACTGATTTTGAGAACCATCTAGTGGGGCTTTATCAAGAGAAGAGCAGCTGTGGTGACAGCCTTCATTTCCAAAACAATCAGCAGAGCAGGAGCACTGGAAAGGCACTGATGAAGGACAATAATTCCAGACAACGCAGCATCCAAACAGCCTAAAAAAATCAACAAAACCCCATTCCTCGAGGCTCTCTGCTGCTCTTGCTGTGTTTTTGCCCTCAGCTCTTCCTGTTCCCATTTACAAATCCTCTGTAGCGCTTGGTGCCTCCTTGCCTGCTGAGACCTCCTGCACTCCTCAGTTTCCATCCTCAGCTTGTAAAACTCCACGAAATCACCTTTTCCCACAGGATGCTCCTCTTGAGACTTCAGGCTCTCGGGCTTGTACCGCTCCTGGACTTCCTGGAGGGGAGCTCTGGCCTTTCTCAACAACATAAGGCATTGCTGGAGCAGATGGCAGAGTAAAGAGATGAGCAAGCAAGGATTTGTTCTGGGCCTTGATCAGCTCCTCCACCAACCTTCTCCTTTCTTCTGAAGAGCAGGAGATCATCGCTGGCACTACCTCGGCAGGGAAGGTCCCAGCTGTGGACTGCGGCAGTTGTGTGCTTTCCTACCCGCTGTGTGTGTCTCCTTTTGCTGCCTGCTTTCATATCCCAGCCATCTGGCTTTACCAAGCACTCTGTCCCCTTCTAGACCCCAGAGTCCCTGGAGAGGACAGGAGTCTGGGAGCTGGGGCTATTCCCACTTGAGTCCCCATGACTGGCATCAGTTCCTTTGGAGACCTTGGAGAAACTGTGGTCCTGCTCCGTGCCACTGTTTTGCCATCTGTGTAATGAATATAACAGCTCCTGCCTCCCCAGGGAATGAGCGAGGCGTAACAAATTAATGTTTATGAGGCGCTCTCTGGCTGAAAAAGAAGTTTGCAACAGGGCTTTTGCTGTCCTAACTCAGGGGCTTCCTTTGCTGGTTGGCTCTTTGATGTGGTGATCTGTGGTACCGGTGGATCAGCTGTACCGTAATTTGAATTAATCAGCAATTAAGGAACACGAGCCCAAACAGATTCTTTCCCAGTTGATATTCATTGCTGGGCAGATTAGTGAGTGGTTTCAATAACTCTGTGTAAAATGCTTAGGGTACTATCGCTATCTAAAGCAGCTGGGGAACAGAGGCGGTGTCAGAGGGACACGGATACCTGTCAGGCAAAGTAGAAATGAGAAGCTCTTGTAACGCTGTGTGCACAGTGTTTAAATTGACAGCACTCTGAGGGCTGACTTGGAAAAAAAAAAAAGAAAATAAATTAAAAATTGACAAAAGAATGTATTTGAAAACCAAAGTGATGAAAATGATGTATTACTTGTTGGGATGGGATTTTTCATGCCAGGTCCTGCGGGCTTTGTGGAGTGCAGAGGCAGAGGGAGTGCACGGTGGTGAGAAATGGGGACTTGCGGAGGCAGTGACATGCGGCTGTTCCTCCAGGCGGTGAGAATTGCAGAGAAGGTTCCTGGATGCAGTGGTACAAGCACACAGAGGGGCTGAGGCAGGGCAACAGCTTTGCAATGCCCAGGATGTCAGCTACCACCACACTCCCGGGCATTTTGCAGACACTTTCCCTGCGTCTTGTTCTCATGGCTGATGTACAAACCCTGAGAGTTTTGCCACGCACCTTTTCACAGCCTTGGGTGTTGGAAGGGACAAAACGGCCATCCTCTTTGCTCAGGTACCTTCTCTCTGACCCAGTATGATTTGAATGAGGCAGAGACTAAGCTCTGCGTGCTGTGGGTGAAACTGCTGGGTGCCCAGTCCTTTCCCCTTCCCTGGTCCTCTTACAAGTAATTTCACATACTCTGGCTTCAATCTAATGAAAACAAAACCGATGAGGCCCAACTGATCTGGCTGCTTTCCATCATGCAGTGGGCCTCTGAGTGGCTTTAAATAGCCGCACCTCTGTGTAGGCTGGAGAGAAGCATTGGCTGTGCCTCTGGACAGGCAGGGTACCTTTGACTCAAGTCACAGGGCATCTCAGACCTGAAAATAGCCTTTTTATTTTGTCCTTGGTCTTAAATAGATATTTCTTTTTTTCCTTCTTTTTTTTATTTATTTTTTATTTTTTATTTTTTATTTTTTATTTTATACCCTGGTAAGAGCTTTCTTACTTTGGGGCTTTTCCTAAGGGGGATCAGTGGGGAATCTTGGAGCTCTGCCTCCTGAGCTATCAGGCTACATCATTTAGTATCTTGGAACTACTCCATCCACAAAAGAGTTCCAGAGAAAACAAACTTGTCATCCTGGCTAATATGGACATGACCCACATTAACGGCGGCAACAGTAGAAATGCAATGGATACTGGAATTCCTCCGACCAGAGGTTTAATGACTCTTACATATTCTTAGAGTTCACTGCATGGAAAGCTGTGAATGCTGCCCTTTTCTCAAGGAACACTGTTCAGCTGTTGAGTGCCTGCAGTATTCTCCTACCCCTTCCCCTGCTCCAGTTAAACACGAGGGAAATTTGTGTGGAAATGGGATCTTCTGGGCCCATTTTCTTCTGCTGTTTCTCTTGCTCTCAGCCCGTCTCTTCCCTTTCTTGCCCTCAAAAACACATGCAGTGTTGTGATCCCCTGCTCGTGATTTTGGGTTGTGGAGAAGATGAAGGCGCCACAAACTGTAGCTAGAACTCCATCTAGCACGTTCCCAGAATGTTTCCAGTGATGTCAAGTCTCATTGACTAAAGTGGGAGACTCATGCCTGAGGTTAAACCATGGAAAATGAACAAAGATACAAGGTGAGCTGCTGTGGAGGGGGATAAAGACCCTGTTTACATGGAGCCTTTCTGTGAATCTTAAAAGAAGTTATCTACTTGAAGACCTGCTTGAGGTCTGTGTATTGGTGTGAAATTCATCTGTGGGATGAATTTTCTTGCGGTTCTCCATTGTGGTCAGTAGTGTTGGGCTGGTGTAAGTTAGGAGGTCTATGCTCTTTGTACTTTACCTTGGATGGTGCAGGAGATGACGTGCCTATCTGCAGCTGAGAGCACCAGGGAGAGCCTCATGGTGTGCTTCTGCTGAGCTTCTGTGACTTGCTTTGTCGTGGCAAGTGAGGCCTCAGGCTGGGTTGCATCTCACAGTGCTATATGTTGGAGGGGGGAGGGGGGGAAAAAAAAAAAAAAAAAGAGGGCTTTGTATCATGGCCCTGCAGATGAACCCATCCATGACAGAAAACCTGGATTGCTGTGTTGCTTTCCCCTCGGATATAGACATATCAGTCCTGGCTTTGACTAGACGGATGGCTGTTTCCTTCACTCTGGATGCGGGCCAGGCTTGATGGTTTTCATGCCGCCTTTGATGCTATTCATACTTCATATCTGTGCATAGAGAAAGATAAAATGTACACTGTTGTTGGAGTCTCCTATTGCTTTTCCTTTATATCATAAATTCTGCTGTAACACAGAAGAGAGATCAAAGCTCCGTTGCCTGATGTGGGCTGTGTGGATAGCAGTGTTATGTTTGGCCAGCTCATTGCCCCTAATTTGCTATTTTTATTTAACCCATTTTTGCCAGGTGTTGTGTGGCACCCTGTTGCTTTTCTCATCCATTCCCACAGCAATTTCTGCTGATGTTTTAGAAGCAGTTTCCGCTCTTGCTGTAGTGGATGGGGCTGCTGTGAGGAGTTCTGCATTGCTTTCTGCGTCGTTCCCTCACCTCCCGCTTGTCACCCACCCTGCTGCTCTTCTCAGGTGACCTGGTGCAGCCCCGGATCTCAAAAACCCTAGAAGCATGGTATATTTGAATGGCTGCAATTTTACCAGAAGGCAAACAATGAAGGCGAGGTGAAATGATATGGTTTTTCTCCTTAGTCTTGCTTTCAGTCAGTGGAGGAGGGGTGTTCCTTGCAGGGCACTGTCTGTAGGCTGGTTGGGTATGTGCATGGGGCAGCATGGCTGAGGTCTGCTAGCCAGGGTGTTGGGAAACGCAAGACAGCTCTGGAGGACTAAGTGGATGGCCAGGGTTGAGAACAAAACCCGATTGCATGGTTTGGTTGCCTTTAATTTTCTTGTCCTTTCATTGCCACATCCTTCCAGCCTGCTTAGAGAAATGCCCCATCTGCCCCCTCCATCTCAGGCTATTAAAGCTGCACAGCAAATCCGAGCTCATTCCTCCTTCCCTATTCTCCAACACTCTCCATACATTTATTCCACTACCATACCATGGCTATTAGTAGAGAAAGTAGAATGTTTTAATTTAAAAAGTGGTCTCACTAGAACAAGGAGAAGCACAAACTTTAATCTGTCAGACCCTTCCCAATTTTGTAGGTCTTTGGAGATGCTTGTGATTTCAGTCTGCACGGTGGGGTTTTTACCTCCTTAGTGTTTTCAGGCTTGTATATTGTGGTTTCCCTCCAAATCTACAACCAATGTCAAAGATAGTATTTCTCCTCCCAATTTCCAGCTAGCACTGACAAATGTGAAACTCCACAAAAGGGATTTTTTTTAAATTTCTCCAACTCCTTCAAAGGTGGTGAACACTTTTTTCCTTTTTTTTTATTTTTTTATTTTTTTATTTTTTTCTTTCTGGGGAAAATGAAAAAGTAAAACAAACCCTTCCCATTCTTTAAGGAATTTCCAAGCTAGTTTTTCAGGAGCTAATAGTTTTGATGGTAGGAAGATGAGATTTGTCATAGCAGCATCTGAACTCTGAACCTGTTGAGATTCACCCATTTTAACCCTGGACATCTCAGTGAACTTCATCCATCTCACATCTGACAGTGAAGACATAAACCTAGCAAGAGCCTTGTTGGTTTCTGCTCCATACAAGAGAATGGGGTTGAAGGTAGCAGAACAATGTGGGAGACAACAGTGAGGAAAGAGAGAAAACCAGTCAGGAGAGAAGGATGTGTTTTTTTCAGATTCTTTGGGAACTTTAATAAATCAGGAGGAGAGGATGCCAAAATGACCGATGCTGCATTGCTTTTCCAAGTCCAGTGGTATGTGTGTTCAGCCCCTAAGCTTCAGAAACATAGGCTGTCCTCCTGCCACATTCCTCATCGTCCCTCAGTCACAACTGCGTGCCAGTTATGGGGTAACCCTTGCTGCAGTCCCATTCTGCAAAGACCCTGCTGTCACAGGAGAGCCCTGCAGCTGGGATTCACAGCATAGTGCTGTCAACAAAGAGCAAAGCCCTTGGCATCCCCAGCCTTTTGTCTTGCTAGTCTTTTTGCATGTCCCTTTGCTGAGGCAGTGTGTCCCCGGTGGGTTTTTAGGTCTGTTGGATGTGGTCTGGCAGAAGTAGAATTGCCTTAATTTAGCAAAGCTTCGAAATGCAAAGAAAATAAAGCAGACAGGAGTGCTCCTTGGAGATACTTGGTATTGTTGAGTATAGACTTTCCCAGCTATCCTTTGGTGGCCATAAAATATATTTATATTATGAAAATCAAAACACGATAAATAGTGACATTCAGGGATGCCATGTTTACTTGTCTCCCAGTGACTCTGGTAAGAAATAGACTTAGTTTACATACGCGTTTCCAAGTATCAGCACTTTAAACTCTGAGAGTTGAGCTAGGCTCTTTCTCAGTACTAATGATATTTCAATACTTGGAATTTGCCTATGAATTTTGTTTATGACACATGAACTGAAGCTGAGCCTGGCTTACTCTCCCATGTGGATCAGTCCTTCAGGGCTACTGAGAATAACAGATTATTTTCCCCAAAAAAAGTTCAAACAGTTCCAAACCAAACAAACAGATTTTGTCTGCATCCTCAGGTTCATCAAAAGAAGCATGGAATAAGATAGTGCAGGGAATAGAGATAAAAGAAAAAATAGAAGAAATAGGGGTAAAAAAATAGTCTTCTGGCTAGTGTGGATTCGGTGTGAGAAAGTTTCTGTTCCTAGTCTAGTGGAAGGCACCTTTCCTATCGAGATAAATTCAAGGGCATCCAAGCTGCTCCTTGCTGTTCTAGTGATGCCAGATTTAGGCTAACTTACCTGATTTTTTCAGGATCCTGTGACTGTATGAGGAGCAGGAGCATTCTCCAGAACTTAGAGCAATTGTGTAGCCAAGGCATCCCAGTAATTTTTCTGGAAAAACCCTTTGGGCCATGAGAAGCTTGGACAGATTAGAACAATCCCTAGGATCCTGCCATGCATGTCTTGGTCCTGACAGCTTGGTGGATCTGTTACTTGGGATTTTGGTGAGCTGGTGTAGAAGCCTCTTATGTCCACATACTATAACTGAGCTAAGAGCAACTTCAGTCTTAGCAGCTACCTTTAATGGGCTATGCCTACTCCTGCCATGTCTCCAGTCCATTGAGATGACCTCAGTTGTAGAAATACTGTTATAAATGGGTGTCTCAGAAAGTAATATGAAAATGATGAGCTGACACCTGAAGATAAATGCATGGGTCTTTTCTGCAAGAACTTGCAGGATTTAGCACAAAAGATGATAGAAAACAGGGGTTTAAGTCAAGAAGAAGGGAAACGTAGGCTAAACGTAGTCAGGTTGTGTCCTAACAGTGAACCAGAATGTGCCCTCCTTCAGTCAGACCTTGAGGAGAGCGCTGTGGGACTGGATGTCTCAGCAGAAGGATTGCCTCCTGGAGCTGACATCCAGCTCTCCGCAGCAGGTTTGCTCCCTCCAGTCCAGAGACGTGTTCTCTGGTAAGTCCTGAATATTTGCATGTATTTAGCTTCAGAGACTAATGTTCATCTTTAATAGTAATTAACATCTAATAATTTCTGTACTAGAAATATGCTAATAGTAGGTTTCCCTGCCTGAGGCATCCCAAGGCAGGAGCATTATGATGAGATGGTTAATACAGCCCTTGAAAATGTTGTATTTGCCCAGTAATTTCGTTGGGACTGAAGAAGGAACATGCCTGTGTTCTCTGTTCCACTTAGTTTTCCTTTTCATGTGGCCAGTATTTCTGGCAAATCCTAAACCTTCAGAAACCTTAAAGAGGTGGGGTTGCATAAGGAGAAGATGGCTCCAGTATGCAGGTTTCGGTGCAGATGGGACAGCTGGGGCAAAGGACGTCTATGGGGCTATGAGAGCCAGGTCTCCCCAGCCTTGCAGCAGTTCTCCTGGCTTCAGACATGTTGAGTCAGGCTAAATACATCGTGAGAGAAAAGTAGGTGTAGGAAGGATTCTCAGTTTTCCTCACTCCCTGACTAGGGGAAAGATGGACTAGGTAGGGATTAGGACTTTTCCACCCCTGGTTAGTGGGAACCTCTAGAAAAGAGTTGTTCCCAGTTCTCTGTCCAGACCGCTTGCATGCCACTTGTCCTCGGAGCACTTGTGCCTGCACACGCCACGTGAAATAATTGCCTGTTCTTATGGAAAGACAGAGTGAGGTAGCCCGGCCCAGAAAGGGCGTTTTGGCTTTAATTTAATAGCAGCCATTTGCTGGTTATTCATTTGGTTCTTTTTTAATAATTACATGTGTGTCGATATCTCTCTCTTTTTTTCTAGTTTTGCTCTTTTTTGTTTTTTCGTTTACTTTATTTTGCTTTTTTCTTTTTTCTGTTTTTTTTTCCCCTTTAGGTTTCAGAGAAATTATGTTGAATCCAATAAGCCTCCCTGGACATTCCAAACCTCTTAACCAAGGCATTTATGTTGAGGATGTCAGTGTTTATTTCAGCAAAGGACGTCATGGCTTTTAAAACTCCTTAAAAGTCCCTGTTCTGATGTCAAGTTTATAGGCTGTGCCCTCAAAATGGTGGGAAGCAGTAAGCGTGGTCTGTATGGATTGAGGTCTCCTCCTAATAGGACTCTACAGCCCTGCCTGTACACACGTTAAAGCCAACTGAAACTGTGGTTTTCTGTCACCAGATAACAGGGTTGTTCTTTTCCTCCAATGGTCGCTGTGTTCGTTAAATATTCCTGCAAGGCACAACAGCAGCAATGAGAGCAAATAAAGAGAATTAAAACCCAATTGAAAGGAGTCATCCTAATAACACCGTAAATAATTGTACTTTTGCTTTAAAATAAAACACAAAACAAAACCAACCAAGCCAACCAAACTGACATCTTTAGTCATGTCCTCCCTGCTTGGAGTTTTCCTTGTAAGCTTGTGTCTTCGCAACACCCAGTGAATGCCGCCATCACCTCTTACGTGGCACCGCCATGGGAGGTCTCCCAGAGCGAGCCGAGGCAGGGAGCCTGGAAGCAACTAAAGCAGAACGAAGACTTTTGGTAAGAACAAAGGCAGCCCCGCTCCCAGTTCTTGCACAGAAAATAATGTTGGAAGGAATAATGGAAAGAAAAACAAAACAAAACAAAACCATCTTACTTCTCTGACAGGAAGAGAATGTGGTTATCTTTGAAGTGCACATATTCTAGGAGGCTTTTTTTGTTTGTCTGTCTGTGTGTGTTAGAGCGGCTCGTTGGATCTGACTATATTGTTGTCGTACTCTGGTCTCTCCCTGCTGCTTGAATGATGAGCTTTATCTGAGGAGTTGCCTGGACTTCCCGCATGGATGGAGAATCCATCGCGCAGGAGGGTCTGTGTCCTTGCCAGGACTAGGGCAGTAAGCAAAGTGGAAAAGCCTATCAGACGCACGCAGGTCCCAGTTGCTGGGCCTTTTCCAGCCCCCTTTAGCTCTCCCCTGTATTCCCACCCAGCTAGAGGTTGATTGTAACCCAGTCACATACCCAGAACCATCAGCTTGAGGCTGACTGGGTGAAGGAGAGGAAAAATAAGTATTCTGTTGCTTCTTCTCTGGCATAAACAGGAATATCGATCCTGTTCTCCGGCCGATATTTATATTCTCTCCCCACCCTCCCATCCCACTTTTGTCTTACTTCATCCAAAGCCTCTCAGATGGAAAAGTAAACCCTTTGATCCTGTCCTCAAGAGAAGCCTGCTGCCCTTGCGGCAACTTGCAGGGCTTTCCTTGGACTCTCTGGGCATCACGTGTACGGGAAATACAGATTTGCTCACACGTATCAGTGATAACCTATAAGCAAGGCAGATTTTCTCTAGAGGAAAAAAAAAACCTTCCAAAAGCTTCAGGTGTGGCCAGATCCTTTTCTGAGAGGAGTACTGAACCAGGAGCTCGCTCACCAGCCACTCAGCTTTGCTTGCCTTCTTGGTGGCCCGAGACGACCTTATCACATCAGGGATATCTGTAAATCACCAGCCCTGAAAGGTTGCTGCCACTGGAAAGTGTCACGGTCCCCCACCGCCAGAACTGGGCAGAAGCCTCAGAATGGGATGTTCTGCTTCATCCTGCCTTTACAGGTGACCGGCGTGAACCACCCTGGAGATTGCCAGGAGGTTTTGTTACCAGCTTTCCCGTAGGGATGTCCCTGGGAATGTTCCATTCTCTTGCTTCTTCTCCTGGTTCGCTCACATAAAAAGGTAAAGTGCAATAGAAGAGTACAGGAGAAATGGTAGCAGATTGCTTTAAGTTAACGGACATGCCTTAGGGGGGCATCTGCATTAGGACAAGGAGGCCTGGCTCAGGTTGGATGGTTTCAGAAACCATGACCAAAACTCCCAACAATGTTTCCTGCCCGCATCGGAGCTGGAAATGCAAGAGGTGCACCGCCAGAGAGGACCTGCGGCCATGTGTTATTGACGCCTCAATTCTGCAGATTCACAGAGTGTGGAGGAGCTCCAGAAAGCGTGTGAATCACTGGGTGCTTGTCTGAACTGAATTTCCCCATCTCCTGGAAGTCGCCCACCTGATCTGGGGATGTCTTGTCTGTCTGAACTGTCTCCTCTCCCTAGCACTGTTCAGGGGACTCTGCTCTCAACTGTGTGTATCAGTCGTAGAGATACATCCGTGGGCCTGGACCAGAAGCCTATATCCAAACACCCTAGCAGAGGAAGGGTTGAATTTTGCAGCTCAGGTCCATCTCTGCTTAGAAGAAATCCTCCGGACCGTACAGCATAATTTAAAGCAGTTCTCCCCACTGTGATCGATGTCTCAATTTAACACCAATTAAAGTCTCTGGTTCCTCACTGCTGAAAACAAAAGCCAGTCATGGCCGTTTGCGATTGGTGGCTTTAAGTAGCAAGTCTAAGGATGTTTTTTTAAAAAAATTTATTTTATTTTTAATTATTGTAAATCATTACCTCATTTTCTGTCAATGAGACTCCTCCATCTTTGAGCATTCTTATCTTGCCATAACTATCATCCTGTGCTAATGGGAAATGGGATGGTCCCTTTTCACAGAGACTATAGGGGTGTTCAATGTCTAGTTTCTTAATAAACACTTTATTTTCTAACGAAACAGCTGCATCAGGCCTCTTCTTTGAAGACAAAATAAATAAAAGTTCAGAATGACACGTCCTATAGTCTACTTCTTCATGAGATGGTCCATGTGTGGGGAGTCTGTTTGGTTTGGTTCTTCGGGGTGTGCGGAGGGTGGGGTTTACAGCTGTGATGTGAACGCTGCTGAGGTGTAGCTCTTGCTTCTGTAGTTCTCATCAGGCACAAAGATGTTTTCTTGCCTGAGAGCTTAGCTGATGACTAACTCAGTTGATAACCTGTTGTTTCTTGTAACTCAAAACGGTCATGTTCTCAGGAACAAGGCGGTACTGCTGGGAGATGGTGTCATGATTTGCCAAGACATGTTTCTACACTTGGTGGAAGGAGTTTTATCAGGAGTCTTATCTCTCAGGGACCTTGACACTAAACAATTGTTCTGGCTGCTGTGCTTTTGTTTCAGGACATGCTGTTGCTGCAGGTCTCCCTGCTCAGCTGTGCAAATTGCTCTCCTGTTGGGTGTTGGACTGTTGTCCCTTCATCAGGGACATTTAGCTTCCTACTAAGCTAGCAAGGATGCGTTTGATGTAAAGGCAGTGGGGTACAGGTGAGTGCCGCAGTCGAGTTCCTCATCAGAAGTTGATGTAAGGCTGGTTGCTCCAGGAAGAGAGAGGAACGACTTCAGCATGCAGGGCTCAGCATGAGGATGTGTCTTAGAGGCTGTGGCTTAGTATTGTTAACAGGAGATGTCATTTATGTGACTTAAAGCTGCTGTGCCAACCTGCAGATGACTGAGCATGAGGCTGGGGGTGTGTTTGAGCTGATACTGGTGGATGGTGCTGGAACCCTCTTAGAAAACCTGGTGAGAGTTTTGATGAGCAAAATAGAAACATGTTTTCCAGCATCCTTCTGTTCCTGTAACTTCCTGGCATGACTTTCAAGCAAATGTCTCAAAATCATGCTATGATTGAATTTCTGCATGCTATTCCCTTCTAATGAGCGTGCCTCTAGAAGTGATCGGGTATTGTGGTTCACAGTTTCAGGTGATGGCTGAGATCTTTACCTTTCCAAGGATGTCTGTGATGCCTGAGACAAATGGTTGTCTCCTGACATACAACCTTATGTACGGGATGGACAGCTGAGCTACACCAGATTTCATTCCTACTTCCCTTTCCTTTCTGAGGTGCGGGAAACATGGGTGGTGGAAGCTCTGCCTTTTCCTCCACACTACTCCAGGGTCTGTTCCCAGGTTTCACAGCACAGAAGCATTGCGAATGGAGTTGATTAGCCAGTTGCTTAGGCTGCTGGTATGGCCAGCCTTAGTTCATTTTGCTTTGTATTTCAGGGCAACTGATTCCTCACACAAAAGTTCCCACAATGTTTGTGCTGCTGCCAGTTCCCAAGGGGCTAGCTTA
Organism: Falco naumanni; assembly: GCF_017639655.2. NCBI lineage: Eukaryota > Metazoa > Chordata > Aves > Falconiformes > Falconidae > Falco > Falco naumanni. Next base: position 11,506,021 of record NC_054060.1, on the reverse strand, counting down.
ACTGTGCCCATGGGCTCTGACATGCATTGCAGAGGGGTAGGGCGCTTGTTTCTCCTTGTGCTTGCTTGGTTGCCTCTGTTACCTGATGTACCCGTGTGAAGGCTCCATGCTCTTCGGGACAGCTGGACGGTGAGTTGATACTGTTGTCCTGCTCTCCCTCCCCACACTGGCTTCAAATGACTCTTGAGCTGTTTATGCAGCTTATTACTGAAGGAGCTTGGGATACTGGTTTGGTAGGGTGCAGGCACCGGTATGTATCAACTCCTCCTGAAAATCACAACCCTGCCTTCTCGGTTCTTGTAGACTGTGGAGCCTACATGTGAACAAGTAGACAAGCTAAGTTTTCTTTTCTTGTGGTTTGACTCTAAAAAGATGGACTCATATTTATTTTAGTTCATGCCTGGAATGAGCGTGATGGACATTGTATGATTCTGGCACAATATGTCTCTGCACGATGGAAATAATGCATGGCCCAGTGGGACCTTGGACTTGCTGCAGGCGAGTGTTTGATGTATGTGATGCTGTAGGTCATGACCAGGGTATATTGAGTCTCCATAGCTGCTTATTCAGGTTGCACCGGCTGAGTCTCCATGCCCTTTGCTGCTCTTTTGTTTACTTAGATGTGCTTTTAAGGGGTCAGCCCTTCTTTCCCGAGAAAGAAGCTGGAACTTCCTTTGAAGGTAGTGGTTTTCTGTACCGCCAGGTTTTTGGCCTTTGCAGCGTGTGTCTGTGCTCCGCTGTCCAGGGAGGCAGGGGCAGAAGTCCCAGGAGCTGTGGACAGTCAGAGGAGGGTGCTTCTGCTGTTTCAGCAAACTGCATCACCACTCTGCTCTGATTTGTACCCAGAACAAGCTGCAGATCCTCAGGGTTAAGCCCTGGCATTAGCAGAGGATAAAGAGGCCTAGGTACAGTAGTAAAGCTAAAAACCACAGGTCTGGAGGAGCGACAGGAAGAGAGCATGCAAGAAATCAATGCTGGGTGACTTCATTTTTGCTTAATGCTTAAACTGGTGCGGTTTATGCAGTAAGTCAAAGAGTCCTTATTAACTGTGTATTTACCAGTGCCTGCAGAGCCTGAACAGATGGCAGAAAAGTTTATCGAGCTGCAGGGAAGTGCATACGGTCACTTTGAAGGGGAAAGAGTATGACAGGAGACAGGCACACACAGAGCTGGAAAAGGTGCTTTACCTGTTGAAGCAACAACATGTCTTCCTTTGCTGTTGTGATATATTTTGCTTTGCCTGTATCATTTGTGGTTTGTTTGATGTCCTCCCCAACTCTTCTCATAACAGGCAGGCTCCTTGGTGGTACCAGCTTGGGTCCACGCTGTGGGGGACCACACAGGTACCGCTTTGTCTTGACCCCTAAAAAACAACATAGGAAACCCAATGGTAAATATATGTTAATTTGCCCAGTGTAGCTTCCTTTGTTTTTCTCATAAACTGGCATGTGGGGAAGACACAGAGGGGCTAGGGGTGCAGATAAATGCCTTTCTGCTTCTGCTTGGACTCAGTTTGGTTGTGTCAGTTCCTGATGTCGTTCTTCAGTTCTGAATTTCACCTTCTTGGAGACACCACTGGAGTTTTGGGGGTTGTCTGTTTTCCTTGTTGGGATTTGGTAATTGGTTCCCGGAGAAGTGGTAAGTTGCCTGTTCTTACTGAAACCAGTACAGCAATTCAAGAGAGTGTTAACTGACTTTTGCCAAACAGCACTGTGAGGTGGAGTCCAGGCTCAGTTTGTCAAGTTAAGAGCTAGAATAAATCCCAACCCACACTCGCAGCCCCGGTAAATAAATGTGGGATGATTCCTTTCCGAAGAAAAGATGATGGTCTCTCCAGCAGTAAAGCAGAGTGCAAGTACAAGACAACTACATTTGAACTTTGATACTAATTTTGAACTTTTGAGTGCAGCTGCTGACTAATCAGCAGGAATAAATTTTGGTTGTTCTCTACAAAGCAGAGGGATTCATTCCAAGTGCTGGTTAAATTATTTGCTCTGCTGTTAGTGAGTCATTTGTGACTTGTGCCCAATTCCTGCAGATGAGTTGACTTTTTGTAAGGATTTGCCTATGATTTCAGACTATTAGGCTTTTTTCCTCCAAGGGTTTGCTTCAGATATTCACGTTGTGTGACGCGCTGATTGGTGCTGCGTTTGCTCTCACGATGGGTGAATGAATGTTTCAGACAGGCAGCCAGAAATGTAATATACAGAGACGTTCTTTGGTAATCTGGTATTTGGGGTTGTCCTTAACCCCATGTTTCTGTTTCATATCCTGGGACTGGTACCACCCCACCAGGTCTGTTTGCAGGCAAGAAAAACTGCTGTTCCCCAGGCTTTTGGAGTAGTTAAGAGCTTGTTTTCAGAGCAAGTAGCCTTCATGGCTCCAGCCTGAATTTTGGGAGCAGCCCATGTCTGATCTGTATGTTGGTCTCCACTCGCTGATGAAGCGCAGCCGCTGCTGGAGGTCAGCCTCTTTCATGAGAAATCAGAAAGAGCCAGACTGGAGTCACATTAGGCTCGGTAAACTGCCAGGATGTCTGAATAAGCTAATCGTGGCCAGGTCATCATTATCTTAAGTGAGTCAGAGATGTGTCCAGGCTGTTTATTAAGATAATTGGGAGAGGGATGGAGGAATGTTTGCAGTCTGTGGACTAGGCTGGTGAGGTGGTGGAGTGTATCGCAACATCTTAAACGAGAGAGAAGGCACTCATGGTTTGGAAAGTTGATGTTCTACACATGTCCAGGGGCTGGTCCTGCTGGGATTCAGTCCTGGTGCCGGTAACGGGGATGTAGGGTGGCATCGTGATAATGCTGTATGCACATTTCAGACACCACCAATGTGAGCTCATCTTGCCAGGCTAAAGAGTTGTACCTCTGCTCAGATTTCCTCATGAGGCCTTTTTGCCTGGTAATTTTAGAGATATTCTGGGTCTTGTATTTTGCTGCATCAGTGCCAAGCAATATTTTGGGACAACAGGAGCAGCTGTGCACAGTCGCTCCTTCCTTGGTAGTGCCTGGTCCAGTCCCCCATGGACTGCTGGAGGTGGCTGCAGGTTTGCTTTGTGTCTCCTGAGACACATTGGTTCATCAGCTGGTGCCAGAGGGGGCTGGAAGTTTAAGGGTGTTTAAGCTCCAGTCATACACCCAGCACTGCTAGAGCAACTCCAGCGGTACACATCCCCCAAAGCCATCACATCTCACAATGCACAGACATTGCAGGTGACTGAGAAGGGACTCACTTAAAGGCAGGTAAGTGCCATTTTTCTCCTTCCGGGGAGCTAATGTGTGTAATATGCTGAATTCAGACCTCTAGCCGGAATTATTTTGATGGATCTGTTCTAAATGCATAAAGGATAACTGACTGCATTAGACAGTATCAGTGAGAAACTGTCAGTCCCTGCTCAGGAGCTAGCAGGGGCTCTTCTGGCTGGAAATGCTGCAGATCTGGCACTGTGTGAGTGGAACACCAGAAGAAACAGTGCTGCTGGAGACTGGGGTTAACACCCACCGTTACTCCTGTTTGACCGCCTGGGTCAGGGCTGATGGCTGGAGGATGCAGCTGGGGTGCCAGCAGGCATGGCAGAGCTGTGAGAGGTGTTCGGCATGGCTCTTTGCTTCTTTAGAAAGCTTGGGAGCACAGAACTGCAAGGGTGACTACTTGATGATAATGCCAGTCTCTCATTTTCATCAACAGTAAGCAAAAAAGGCTCTGATGTGCCTTAACCCTTCTGGCTGGTGCCAGCAGAGAGTGCATTACAGACGGATCACCTCTTTTGCAGCCATATGAAACACTTGCCACGCAATCCCAACAGAGGATCTGTATAGCCACAGCTTCAGAAGAAGGCAGCAAAGTCCCTGACAGTGCATGTTGGATGAAAATACTGTCCTGTGACTAGACTGAAAGTTCAGTTTAATCCTGTTAACCTCAGAGGGGACTCCTGGGAGTTGGGTACTGTTCTGTGTAGGTCCTTAAGCTCCTCTGCATGACTGTAATGTGTGAAGCATCTAATGTTGTGCCAAATTTCGTTCCCTGGATTCAGGGTGGTGGTCTGAGCCTCAAAGAAAATGAGCCGATTGATATCAATAGCAGTCTTACAAGGGAAGAAGAATTCCTCTTGCCAAAAAAAACCCAGAATTGCCCTTAGGAGATAAAGACTCCTGAGCCTAAAAGGTATCGTCAGGTACACCCAAATGGGTAAGGATCGACTATGTCCCTTCTAGAAGATCTCTAAGACTCCAAAAAGCAAGGAAACGTGGCGACCATGAGCTGTAGATACAGCATAGAATGAAACCTGGCTCTGATCCTGAAAGGGCCACTGAAAGCAAATGGGCTGCACAGGAATCCCTTGATGAGTGATCTCTTGAAGGGATGGTTCAACTTTTTGGGGCATGTCTGTGCCATTAGTTTATAGCACTGTGAAGCTTATGTTTGCCAGCTACCTGAGCTGTTGGCCTGCCAGCACAGGGAGGGCGGCGTCCCATAGCTTGCTGCACACGAGCCACGGAGGACTTTGCTGCCAAGCCTGTTCTGCCTGAGACCCTCCATCTTTTGCCTGTGTTTTTGCCTGTGCTTCCTTCTGAGTAAGGACAAATCCTCATGGGCTTGGAGCTTTCACCAGATCTTACCCAGGCCCATGCCCAGGTTCCCCAACAAGAAACCAGAGGATGGCCATCTCTTCAGTTGGAAAGGAGGTAACTTTGACATAACATCCTTGGAATTGCCTGAAGTGATGCTCTTGTCTGGAGAAGTAAGTACGTGTTCACTGGTCATGGTGCAGGGATGTATGTATGTATGTTTCTGTTTGTATGCATAGTAGCAATCAAATACTGATGGTGGGAAGGTGGTGTTGGATTTTCAAGGGAAGAGACATGATCATTAAATGTGATCTACTGTCCAAGGCAGAGAGCTGGAAGCTGGGATGGTAAAGTCTTCAGTGGATTAGGCTGTGACATAGAGGTAAGTTTTTGCTGTACTTCCCCATCTGTAATCCTGCATAAATGATTTAAGTCCCCCACAGCACACTGATGGTATCTGTACACTCCGGCTGCTAGGGATGGAAGAGAAGAGCCTAGCTCTGAGCTGATCCTGGGTATGATTCAAGAAAACAATTCTTGAGACACTCAGCAGCAAGCATGTCCCTGTGTCACAGAGACTGAGCTGGGATCTCCCACAGAGCTCAGCTTCAAGCTCAGAGCAGCTTCTGGGTTGGGAAAGAAGTGGGGAGCTACAAGGGTTCTTCCCCAAGGGACATCCCAGCCCAAGTGCAGGCATCACACATGCTGCTCTCTGCACCCTCACAACTCCCTGAATAAAGACTCTTTGTTCTAGGAGATATAGATTATATATATTTTAAGGCTCCGTGAATTATTCATCACCCAAAGATGAAACTGAGCATCAGAGCTAAGGAAAGGCTGAGGGCGTGAGGCGAGGAACCTTCCATTATTTATTGTACTAAATCTTGACCTGGTTGCACCTTCTCTTTGCAATCCTGCCTTTGCTTTGGGAAGCACTCTTTTCTCCTAAAAATATGAAGTACTCTGCTACTTTCTGTAGGTAATTGTAGCGATAACCTAATCAACTGCTTCCCTTGTTGTGCAGCTTGATGATTGGCCTTTAAAGGAGTAAAGGGTATGTCCTAGTGAGCCTGTGAGAGCACAGTGGGGCTGCCAGGGACACGTTAGGTCGGATGGAGAATGAAGAAGTCCTTGGTATGCTCTGGGATCAAGCAGGGGTGAAGGCTTAACCATCTGGGTCTGGCAAACAGGAGCAGGGGCAAATGTAATTGAGTGGTTTCGAAGGAAAGGCTGGCTGCTTTCTTGTTCAGCCAGGCACTTCCAGGCTCGGTGTGGCACAAGCCAGATGTGAATAAGGGCTCCTGCTCATTTGTGGTCACTTGGCGGTCAGCATGAAATGAGTTTGTGGGTGTCAGCCACATTCCTGGCAGCCAGATATCCATAGCACAGAACATGCCTATGGTTTCTTGGATGGAGGCAGATGCCAATGACTAAATTCAGTGTGTGGCTGCACGGCGCTGGTTTGTGGTATCCTGACCTCTTGGAAGAAAAAAATAGTTGACACAACCCATCTGAATGGAACCAGAACTCGTAGCCATAAAAGTGACAAGGGTGGAAGAGAGAGGGGTTTGTCGGTCGCTTTTTCTTTGTGTTTTTTTGTTTTGTTTTGTTTTGTTTGTTTGTTAGTTTGATTCTGTAATCAAAGAGAAGGGCTAAGAAGTTGAGCTTTCATTTTATAAGATCATAATTTTCTTTCTTATTTCAGTTGTATTGCAGTAAAAATTCAGGTATTGCTTGTCCTGATTAAATGGCAAAATGTTGTACCACAACAGCAGGAAACTATCATGTTGCTTTGTTATTGCCTTTTTAATTACTGTGACCAATTCATTGGCAAGAGTAATATTATTGCTAAGGGCTGGAAACACCTTCCCTTTCGATTGCTATATGGCCCCAGGGCTTGCAAGATGCAACTTTGGCAGTAAGGTGAGAGAAAGAGAACTTCATTTATTTGCCGCTCTTCATTTCTGCCAGCACAAGAGCTTATGAGGCCAGAGGCTAACCCGTGTCTAGTACGATCCAAGTTAAAAATAACTCCACTTCCACCCCGCTCCCTCAAAGGTTCTTTTTCACCCAGAACATTTCAGGGTGCTTCTTTGCCCAACAGCAGCAACAGCACGAGGGAGGAGGAGGCCAGTGGTGGGGTGAGGGTGGCAGGCACCCGTGGGGATGGGAGGAGGTTTCACCGTCAGAGCTGGCAGCTGATTGCTTGCAGCAAGCAAGCACTTTGGCATCCAAGAAGGCTGCTGCAAAAACTGAGAGAGAAATGATTTGGAAACGTGGTCTTTCTAAAGATTTTATTTTTTAATAAAGAAACCTTTCAGACCCCTTTTTAATTCATAATAAAGAGCAGGTTGAAAAGAAGGAGAGGGCAAATGAAGACAGTGAGGCTTGCTAACTTCCTTTAAAGTTGGAAGGTCACCTTTAAAAATGGATGAATGCAACGTTTGGAGGAAGCTCCAAGGCAGCAGGCCTGGGGTTCAGCACTAGAATAGGAGGCAGAATAAAGATGAAAAGAAGAATCCAGTTGGGATCTAGGAATAGCTGCAGAGCTGCAAGTCTCCGTGATGGGCTTGGGTGGAGGCGGTATTTCAGGGAGCTTCTCTGCCCGCTCTCTGAAAGCTGCTGTTGTGCGTGGTGATGTGCTGGGGGAAGTGAAGTCAGGTGCTGGATAGCCAGCTGGACTGTGCGGGAGCACATGGGTTGGTGGTATTGTTGTGGGTGTAAGCTAGAATTTGGGATAAAATTAAGGCATTGCCTGCCCATTCTGCATTCAGGGATGCGGAGTAACCCTAGAGGTATCTTGCCTGCTCTGGTTGTGTTTGTGCTGATTTTTCTCCTTTCCTGGGATGTGTCAGGGAGTGGGAGAAGAGAGATCACAGCATGAGTCCTGGTAATGACTCGCTGGTCAAAAAGCTTTTGGGCTGTGTTTGGGATGGTTTCCTGGCTCTCGCTACTTTGGTCCGCTTTGTGAGCTGGTGAAAGTCATGGTAGTGCCACTGTGTCATATGGAATTATGTGAATATATTCCCTTCTCCCTACCCCATCCAAATCAATATACTGGATGCTAAGATACAGCCATATACTTCACACTCCTTAGCCACGTGGTTCAGAAAGCAGGTATTTCCTCCCTTGAATACCCACACGACGAGGTATCACAAGGAAAGAAGCCCAACATTTGAAAAGATAACCCCCTTCCCCTGTTCAACACGGGGCTTTCTCCCCCATGCTCCCAGTGCCAGCCCTTCCCACCTTTCCTTGGAAACCACCAGATGCAGCCTGGCAGCTGCCTGGTCATGGAGCGAGCACGTGGCAGCTCTTTCCTCTTCTCTAACTGGATCATACAGCCTCTAGTCCAACAGGTTCCAGGTTTAGTCCCCAGATAAAGAGCCTGGGTAAGCACAGGGAAATTTGTGCCAGCCCCCGTTTCCCCCCAGCCCCTTGCAGTCAAGGCTGAAGGGTGAGATTGCTCCTGTGAAATTGTGTAATGAGTTGAGAGAGCAGGACTGCAAAGGAGAAAGGACTCTGATGCATCTGCAGTTAGTTTGTAAAGCTTTGGGATCTACTGGGAAATGCTGTCTGCGTGTTTTGTCTTGCTGTGTTCTTTCCCTTTTTCTGTATCTGTCCTGTTTGAAGGTTTTTAGAGCACTTTTACAACTGGTAGTCAACAAGAGTCGCTAAGGGCATAATTCAGAGGCCATTTTCAGGAAGGGAAACTGAGGCAAGTGTGCTGCCTTCCCCAGGCTATTGCTGTTCATACAGAAGCACAGGGAGTGCATGGCCAGGCAGGGAACAGGGTGCCAGGGGGAGAATGGTGATGGTGACCAGAGAAACCTCTGGCCCTAGCCCTGGTCTCAGCTGTGTCTGCCCTGGGCAGAAGTTCCCTATGACAGGGAATGAAACGATATTTCTTAACAGTTCACCTAAGAACTGAATTCATTTCATATTTAAGCACTTGCCTGTCTTTCCCACTGAGCCAAAGTGCAGGGGCATCAGACACATGCTATCTATTGCTTATTAAGTGGTTTAACAAGCCCAGCTAATTACAATGTACTCAAGGATTTTGTAGCTTATGAAAGCAGTCCCTGTTTGTTTGTGTCAGTGCTTTAATACATTAATACACCAATTAAACCTCGGGGTGTGTGCATGCCCACACAGCTTAACATATAGGAAGGCTTGTTGATGTCTTTCATATCAACTGGGGTTCCTCTGGCTATTTCAGCCCCAGCTCTGAAGGGATGCTTGTGGTTTTACGCTCAACCTTGTCGCCGAAGGGACACACATCCCCTACATAAAAACATAGTTCTGTTCCCCCAGAAGTGCATTGTTTTACAAGACTCTGGCAGACATGGGCACTCTCTGTCATTAAGGTTTCCTTCTCTCCGACAAGCCTGGGAGAGTTTCTCGGTGTTTATTTCCATCTCGGTGCTGATGATACAGGCAATTTGTGCATGAAAGTGTTGTCTTCTCTCCCTCAATTAGTCCCGAGGGGTCACCAGTGGGAGCGTGCTGTCTGCAACATTTGCACTTGTTTGTAAAGGGCCGGGTGCATTCGTTAAGCCACATGGGTAACGAGCAATAATCAGTGCACAAGGCACCCAGCATGAGTCAGTGCAGGGATGGGACTGGAGCAGGCGGTGAGGGTCAGAGGTAAAAGCCTCCTTCAGTGCACTTACGGTTCAGTGAAAAGAAGGCAGTCGTGGGGGGAGGAGAAGGCTTTCGAAATGACAGATTAAAGGAAACTGAGCAGCTGTAATAAATACACTTGAAACTGAAGAGCATCTAGGATGCAGTGATTATATTCCCTGCAGAGCTGAAGTGCTGAGGAGGGTCTGCAGAAAGGGCAGCCGTACAAAACCACTGGCCTTTCGGCGGGCAGGCTTACAGGGAATGCAAAATGAGTTGAAGAAAGCTGGCTGGGCTTTAATGCAAGTCTGAGAGATACAGTTGGGAAGGCTGCCCTAAACATTCAGTCTAGTAAAAATAGACAATAAAAGACAGAATGAAAGGACTGATGTATGCCAGGCTGGCGAAGCAAGAGATAGACTGTGATGGGGCACTGCTGAAGTATCACAGTGAAAGGAGAGGACAGGAAGAAGAAAGCAGAAGAAAACAGAGGGATGGAAAGCAGCAGCCATAGAGGATGCTGAGGGTGTGTTTCAGACAGCAAGGTCCTTTTGCATGTAAGTATCTCCGAGTGACAAAGAAACTGGCCTCACAGCAAAGAGGTGCTTGGAGTTTTGAGAACAGTGAGCTCGTACGGCTGATAGAGAGGAGAAAGTGCTTATCTTGAGAGTGATATATATGCAGAACTTAGACTGATGACAGAGAACAAAAGCCAGCTTGTATCAGCGATACGAGGAGAGAAGCAATATTAAATATTTTTCATCTGCTAAAATCACATCCTACTTTATAGAAGATGAAGGGAAATATCTCCCCATATCAGTGACCAGCTGTTCAAGGGCATGGGACAAGGTGAACATCCTCTGCAGATGGAGAGGACGTCCTGTAACGTACACACCTGTAGACATGCAGAAGACTCACCAAGCTCTTCACTGACGTTTTAAATTGCCCATCTAAAATGGGGCAGATGGATGAGAGTTGGAAGGTGGTGGACATAATGGGGACAAGAGACAGACCAGGAAGTTTAATGTTTGCTCTGGGAAAATCTTGGAAATCTTCTTACACTTTAAGGGATGTTATGGGAGAACACCTGGAAAAGCAACACTCTGTGAAGACCGAAGTTACGTGGCTTGAAGTAGTGAGAGGTCGCACTAAAGTAATCTGCTGGCATTCCCTGAGGAACTAACTGCCACTATATATAAGGGAAATTCAGTGGATATAATACAGTGAGATTTTCAGCAAGTATTTGACAAGGACCAGCATCAGAGATTAATGACTGGGGGTAGAAGCATTGGTGTAGAATTTAAAATGAAAGCCTACGTAGGAATCTGCCCTAAAAGCAAGAGACAGAAAGGAGTTATTGCTGAAAGTGTTTCCAGTTGGAAAGAGGTTGAAAGTGATGTGTCTTGGAGGTCAGTCTTAATCATCTGTGTTTTTCATGATGTCTGCTAACGATCTGCAAGGAGACGCTGAAAGCAGAAGCCAGAGTCATCCCTGCTGTGACACCATGGATGCGAGTGATTTTTCACCAGTGCTGACTGTGGCCAAGGTCCCACACGTGCCCAGTGCCTCTCCTGATTTGGGGTGTGTTTGAGAGAGGAATCCCAAGCAAGAGAAGAGATGCAGAGAGAGGGAGAGGGGAGCTCTTTGATCGTCCTGCAATACTGTGAGCAGCACTGGGAATATACCCATGCCGGAGGAGACATGGCTTGGGGAGACAGCAATTTATGCCGTGGAGACACAGCACTATCTATCAAGAAAGGATAAATGCAGCGGGCTGGACACCATAGGAATCTTTTCCTTCATTGAACTCCTTCCAGAAATGAAGATGTGATTTTGAACAGCCTGGTAATTATTTTTTTCCTTCATTATTTTTTTATTTTGTCTGCTTTCTCTACAATTCCAGATTCTAGTCTGGAAACCTCAGATGACTCAATGTGAGCTCTGTTTACAGGAGAATTGCACCCTGGCTGTGTAAATGCAAGAAGTCTGAGTGAAGTTTTGAACTTTGGGTGCTCATCTGCACTCAGATATTGATCTGGGTAGGTTGGCCTATTACCTGCTTGAAAATTCTGCCCTGGAAAAAGGTTAAGGGACTTGATTTAAACTCTGATTGATAAAGAAAAGACATCAAGGTGACCTTCATAATACAAGCTGAATTTGGGGTCACTTTCCAAGCTCAGATTGCAATAATGGAGCAGGATTTGCAGGCAGACTGATGGATTAGATTAATGGAAACTGGCTTCTGATTCTTCCGTGTTACCATCCCAGTATCTGATGCAGGCTCTCCAATAAAAGACAGTTCAGGAAAGCAACTTATATACTCTTGTTCAAGACATTTTCCAATTAAATGAGACCTGTCCTAAGCTAGTGAGGAGAAACAGATAATGGCATATCAGACATCTTTCCACCATTATACCCCACTCTGTGCTCTGCAGCATCACTCACATATATTCATCTACAAATAGTGATTGCCAGCTTTGGGAGGTCCTTTTTATGCCTTTGCATCCTCAGCTAACTGCAAAACATTATTTCCCTTTCCCTCCTTTCTTAGCAATCTTGCTCATTTTGGTACTTTCCACTGGCAGTATGTTCTTGCTGTAAAACTTCAGTATACACATTTAAATTTAAGCTGTTAAGCCATATATGATATATATATAAAATTATATATATATAATCTTGGGTTTGTAGCTGAAGATCTAGTAGTTTGCCTTCCCAATGTGTCTTGAATACCAACTTAGCAATCATCCGGTCCTCACACATAGTTCAGTTAAAGCTGAACATGCACCTTTTCACCATCTGCAATTAATCATGTCTTCTGAGGCTACCAGCACTGCAGAATGTTTTCTCAAGTCTCACCAGGGCCCTTAAGAAGAATTAACTGGGTATTTTTCCCCTGGTGCAGACACTGATGTTTTGCCACAGGAGAAAACTGTGGGATTTTCTACCCCCCTCTTGCATGCAGTGAAGTTTGTGATGTTTTCCTGTGAAAATTCACCCCAACCATCTGGCTCATAACAGCTTGAGACATTGCTGAAAGATGACAGACAGACAAATGGACAAATATATAGTGTTTTATTACCCCATGTTCTCTCCTTGCTGGGAGTGTCAGAGACAATAAACCAAGATGGATTCACATTTATAATCGTAATAAAGGCAGGGCACAGCAGGGGTATGATAAAGCAGTACCATCAGGGAAGGAAAGGCAGTGTCCAAGAGGATGTGTTTCCTTAAATAGTCCTGAACTCCTGGTGCTGAGGGATTTCCAAAGGCTTGTCCAAGGAGAACTGTTTATGGCTCACTTCTTGCTCCCCAAAGCACTCTGTTTCTGCCAAGGAGAGGAAGGTGGTGTTGGGACGACAGTGCCTCCGCTTGGCCAGTGTCTGTGAAACGAATCCGATCCCACTGTGCAGAAGCTCCAGAGCCAACACACGGCCAAGCCGGCACCTTTCAGAGGTCCTCTTCTGCAGGATGGGCCCACAGTACTGATGGGCTCCTTTCTCTCATCTAGACCTGTCCTGCCACCACCCTGCTCATTTTTCAGCAGTGAGGGGCACCTGAGAGGAAAGGTGGACTTCTCTTTGTGTGACGTATCACAGGAACACCAGCCCAATATTCATCGCATCCTACTTGTGACTCGGACATAGACCAAAGCAGTCCAGGAAGCTCCAACTATGTACAGACCTGGCGAGCTAAAGGAGGACCAGCTGCTATCCCCATCAGATTAGCTAATTCCTTTGTATGATCCATCTTTCTCTTTATTCCTCTCTGCATAGTTTGCTACCTCATAACAGTTGCCGAAGTCACCCAAACCACAGTAATTTTAGAGCCCAGCAGGCAGAGCTGTTTCAGATTACTCCTCCTGCAGGGGTTTCCTTCTGCAGAAGTTGGCAAGATGAAAAAAGGGATGGGGTTGTGCAGACAGAACAAGTAGGGAGAAAGCCAAGGAAACCTCAGGCAGAAACAAAGAGGGAGCAAGGTCCATTCAGGGTGTTAGGAAAACATGAGTCTGAGGGAACACCTCATCAAGCTGTAGAATAAGTACACCTCCTGTGTTGGTCCTGTGAGAAACAGAGTTGGAGGAGGTGGGAAGGAAAGGGAGGGATGGAAATTGGGCAAATTGGAGAGAGGCTTTCTAATGAAATCATAACTTGAGCCTGAGATTTGTCTTTCAACACCTCATGTTTTTACTCCATATGGCCTTACTTCTGGAATTTTCTTGTTCCGTGACTTTGACTGCAGTAGCCACTCATTTAATGACCACCGAAGGAAGCTGGTGGGAGAATGACTGGGCATGGACGAGAAAAGACATAGGTACTCAAAAATAACAGAAGGTAAAAAAAAAAGGGGGGGGGGGGGAGGGGGGGGGGGAGGGGGGAAGCAGAAGATGCTATATTTTGTCCAAAATTGTCCTTTGTGTTTGAGATGATGGTAAGGCTGGCAGTGATCAGAAGCATTTCCAACCTGCCTGGAGCTCTAGCTGGAAAATGCAGAAGACCAGGCCCTCTCACCAAATTTACTGCTTTGCTTTGAGATGGTCCAGAAATGCTGTCACAACAGATTTTTCTGTAAGTCTTTTCACACTTTCACATCTGGAGGGAACTGCATTTCTTCTAAAAATACTTCATTTTGCACCCAACGTCAGGCTGAGCTCTTACTCTGTTCAGAGTGGGTTCTGCACTAGGGACCACAACTGTAGTTTGGCACTCAAACCACTTCCAAAACATACCTTTTACTTTAATAGCATCCTTCTAATAGTCACATAGTCCCCAGAACATACTCAATATATATGGAGTTTTTTAGCATTTGTGGTGGGGGCACAGTAAGATCAGAAGCCATTAGGAAGATGCTGACAGGAAAGCTGGACTAGGCAGAAGCAGCATACACTTGTGGCTAGATCCTTCAAACCATGGATCAGGCCAGAGACTGAACAACAGAGATTGAAACAGTAGCATCAAAACCCCTGAATCCTCAAAACTTCGAGGAAAAGCTTAATACTGTGACCTGAACCCAGTGCTGCAATATCTGCCTGGGTGTGCAACCAAACTGCAGCATGGCTCTGAGGTTGACTACTTGGACCGCGATGGCACCCGCAGGATCTGGCTGGTGAGGCCAAAAAGGGTAATAGATTGACCAGGGGACATGGGGACATGGACGTGGGAGCTGCTGTGGGGGTAAGTACTAGCTGGGCTGAGCTCTCCTGTTACCTGTGGGAGGGAGTGCTGGGTGCTAGCAGCACTTTCATGTCTGCCTGTCACTCCAGGTGGGGGATGCAGCCTAATCAAGGCTGTTGCAAAGATGAAAGTGTTTTTTGGTGCTGCTTCCAACTTAAGCGGTGGGAGGAAGACCCAGCACAGGGATGAGGGTTGGGAGAAAGGCTCATGTCCTGGCGTGAGCCAATTAACTCAGTCCTGAGTGACATCTTCCTGCTGGGACATTGCAGGGGTGCCAAAACCCGGAGGACAGCAAAGGCGAAAGCTCAGGCTGAGTTTACTGAGAGGAAACTGCTTCCTACAAAGGACCCGGCAGCTCTTTTCTGGCCTTGCGGCGGCTCAGCATGATTCACACGCAGCTGAGGAGGGGCTGCTGCCTGTGCCAGGTGCTGGAGTTGGTCCCCATCTCTCTGCAGTGGAGCTTTGACTGGGGAAATAGGAGGCTCGATGCTGCCTGAAAGCAGGCGCTGCCGGGCTTCTGGGCCGGCTGGAGCAGGCAGGGCCATGGCAGTGAACTCGCAGGCTGGGGGAGCCGATAGCCGAGAGGCTCCGGGACCTCGGGGGCAGAAGGTAAGCCTCTGCGTTCCTGCTGGGAGACAGTCTCAAAGCTGTGAGGCTGCTGCTGAGACTTGGTCGCTTCCAGCTTTCTTGTGGTTATCCATCTCAGCTATAGGATGCTGTTAAGTGTCTGATTACTGTGTTGTTAAAGCCTTAAGCCTGAAATCTGACTATTGCGTGGTCCCTCGAGGGGCAGCCAATCCTCCTCCATCCCTCCACCAGTAATCCCTTCCTTCCCTCGGAAAAATAATAAAAAAGAAAGACAAGTGATATCTGTCTGCAGCAGCGTTTTCCAATCAAGTGAAAACTAGCTGGAAAATCAAATCAGCCGGTAAGTTCCTGCAAAACACAACTCTATCTCTTTAAAATCTCCCCTTTTGAAGGGATGAACTGAACGGCAGTAGCTGCTGATGTAAAACAAACCATTATTCCTCCTATCTCCTCTCCAAGCCCCCTCCCTGCAGACGCATGAGTCTGAGGGAGGCAGATGCTCTCTGAAGACTATTTTCCTCTGTTAAATAAATTCACTTTCAAATAATGTGTAATTAAATGTGTGGTATTGAATTAATGTTTTATTCTGAGTGCTTTGGCAGCAGGGGACCTAGGGGCCTGGCTGGTGGAAAAAAACCCCGTCCACCAGAAAGACTCCCTTTCCCTCTCCCTTTCCCTTTTCCTCCCACCCTGCCAAGAATCCTGGACCCTGTTTCCAAGAGCTGCTGGAGTGTACTCATGAGCTGGTGAGGACGATGCTTTGTGTAAGGTCCTTTTTATGATACATTGCCGTGGGGCTCTTGGGCATTTCATGCAATGCAAAGACATCTGCAGCCCACTCTGGTCCCCCCTCTACCTGTCTCCTGGTGGGCTTAGTCTTCCTCCTCAGAACAGTCCAGCTGTGTAGTTAAACTTTGTATATGAAAGGCAGAGCCCGACTCTCCTCTCGGGATGTGAGGTTGGTGCTGGATATCTAAGGAGACAGACTGCTGAAGACAGAGAGGTGGTTTGGCTTTGCAGCCTAGTGTCAACCAGGAATTATTTGAGATGGTGCAGGAGATAATGGGAATCATTTGTTGGTTTTCATGTCTTTTGTCTGGAATGTTAATAAGGTTTTGGTCCCATCAGCAGTGTTTTGCATTCCTCTGGGAGCCAGCTGAGGAGGAGCTGGTGCATACAGAGGCATGGGCAGGCATGGGGTCAAACCTGCACATGGGCTTTGTAGGGGTGACAGCAGCAAGGGGGACCAGGGTGTCTGTCCTAACCTGAGGGGATCGTGACATGTGCCTTGGGCACAAGGAGGTTGGGCAGAGGCAGACGCTGGGTTGGGGCACAGCTGGGAACCCAATGGCAGCTGCCTGCCTGCTCCCTAACCCTGACCCCAGCAGCTGCAGGGAGCCTTGCAAACATCACATTTTTGGGGGGCAGTCTTCTAGTTCTCCATACTAAAGGACATTTTAACCATTGACAACAACATAGGTGAAGGGATTTCCCTTGTTGGATGAGCGAAGGGTGCTGTTGATACAGTGAGGTCTTGCTTGAGTAATTTCAGTAAGTCACAAATCTGCAGAAAGAGGAGGTGGATGCTGTCTTAAAGGCAAGAGCCCGCTGCTGTGCGAGGCCCACATGTTCTGGAGCCTTTCTTTCTTTGTGGCTGTAATCATTGTTGAACATTTGCTGGAGGTGATGCTCAGGAGCCTTCCTCTTGCTGTAGCTCCTTTGCTTTGGGATCTCCCCAGGTTGCTGTTCATTCTGCAGAACTGCGTGGTTTTGTGCATCCCAGCTGAGACTCCTCAGCACCCAGTAGCCATGGGACACTTTATATTGCTCTTTTCATAAAATAATTGCTAAGCGGTTAGCACTCAGATTTATGGGACTGAAATGGATCAGAAAAGCTTGAAATCATGTTTTGTCTTTATAGGACTATTGGGCAGTTTAAGCTGGGACAGAAGTTTTTTGCTTAGAAAGCGTTTGTGGGGTGTTGCCAAGCATGTTCTAACATTGTTTTTCAGAATTCTTTCATGAAGAAAATGAGAGTTTGCTTTGGTTTGGGTTTACACTTTGCAGGTGTGTCATCTGCTTCCAAATGGCTTTCAGTGTGGTGCGGTGGGGGAGTGCGGCAAGCTCTGGGCTCGCGTCTGACAAGCTGTTGGTTTAAGGGGTGATTGCGCTTTGCCTTTCTGTCAGCTCCTTTACGCACGCACACACATGCACTCCCTTTACACTTCCCTTTAGCTCCGAGAGCACTGTACATGTCGTTGTTGGTGATTGCTGTGTGGCTGATATCGGAGCTGGTGCTGCAGTGGAGATGCAGCAGCTCAAGTTTACGGCAGCTCAGCGGGTGCTAATCCCGTCGCTCCATGCTGCTAATCAAAGCACTCTGTGGAGTTTGAGGGTTGTTTGGCAGAAACGTGGCTCTCGCTCGAACAGAGGCTGGCTGGAGCTAGCTGACAACTGAAAGGCAGCCTTTGGGTCAGAGCTTTCTCCCCCCCTGCTATTGCAACAACAAAAACCAGAGGAGCTGATGATGTCCTGATTGCTAGATGTATGCCTGGAAGTGGTGGTTGTAAGGTATTTTCAAAGCATCGGAGATCTGGCTTGCAGAGGTTGCTTTTCTGTTTTCCTGTTTTCTTGAGCTTGATTACACTGAATGTCAGCTCCTGGTGCAGACTGGTATTCTTGGATAATTTTTTTTTAGCCCAGATTGTCCAGCCAAATAAGCCAAGTCCTGCTATTTTTTACCAAGGTCCATTTAACAGCATGTAGTGCGTTAGCTCCAGGTCTGCTGGGTCAACTGGGCAATAATGCCTCCTTCACATCTGGGAGCTGCACTCATGCCTGCTCCCAAGGAATGAAAGGGATGGTAGGAAAATGCAAAGAACTGCAAAAACATGAAATAGTTGTCTTTTAAGGTCTTTATGAAGGAGTATGATCATGACTGTTTGATAATGTAATATACAGTCAGGCACCAGGGGCTGCCTGGAAGCAAGTTGCCAGCATCTTGGTAAGGTACAAGAGGTGGGAAGAAATCTGAACAGAGGCTGTGAAGCCAGTGACATATATTGGTTTGTTGCAGATTGAAAAGCCTCAGAAGGGATGCAAAGAGAGAGGTAACACAGTAAAAGGGAGAGAGTATCGTTTGCATTTCAGGTTGTTTCCATCAAGGCCAAAGGAGAGATGGATGGAAGATGTGAGAAAGTCTCTCTGTATTTTTGCTGTGCGGACACAAACAAATGGCTATGAGAGCTGTCATACAGAATTAGTGAGACTGAAATACGGCCCCAAAGTGAAGAGAAAGGTCTGAGCAAGGTAGTCTTGTCCACAGGGCCTGCAGAGAAAGGGTGGGAAGGACCTTGGTGCACTCACGTGTTGGAGCCCGGGTGGCTCATCCAAGGACTGTGCCTGCTCCACCACATTCCCAGAGATTCAGATATGCTTTACACAAACCTCCATGATTTGGGACTTTTTTGAAAGGACTGTCAGAACTTCTTGGTGCTTATAATCATGACTTTTTTGAATCTGAGTCCTTGAAGGGTGCCTTAACTGAGGAACTTGGCAAAGAACCAGCATCTGGGCACAGTGCCGAGCTGCCAAAGTGTGTATCCATGCCTTTTCCCAGAGGCGGCTCATGTCAGAGGTGGGAGAGAAGCCATACAAAGTGGAGGGCTACCGACTCGGAGTCCATATGGAGATAAGAAACAGCGTGTTTGTGTCTTCATTTTTTAAAATGATGTGGGACTGATTCTCCCTTTGTTTATGTGTGCTTCTCAGCAGTCCATGATTGAAATCA
Organism: Falco naumanni; assembly: GCF_017639655.2. Taxonomy (NCBI): domain Eukaryota; kingdom Metazoa; phylum Chordata; class Aves; order Falconiformes; family Falconidae; genus Falco; species Falco naumanni. Next base: position 11,487,275 of record NC_054060.1, on the reverse strand, counting down.
ATATCCTTCATTGACTTTGATGGATTTGCACCAGGCCAGGAGGGAGACTTAGACTCTGTGCAGCTAGCCTATGCATTATCTTCTCTCAATATGAGACAAGTCTGTGAGAGAATGACTTATCAGCCCTCCAGTAGCAAAGCTTTTTGATCTGGTCCTACCTGATCTGCACACTTTTCTCTGATCAGGTACATTGGGTAACTCATCGATACGTTTGGTTGACATCCAAGTTGCAATTGACTGCCTGACATGAACAGCACTGTGTTTGGTAGTTACATGTCTAAATGACAAGATTTCCAGTGTAAATTGTAAGCTTTGTTTATCTGATTTTAATTGTCATGGAGCAGGGAAGCTATGCAGGGTTTCTTCTTAAGAATTATTTTAGCAGTGAGTCAAGAAAGAAGTGAATGAATCATATTGACTAACTGAGAACTTTGCTACCTTTTTGTGGACAGCTTATGTATATAGAGAAGAGACAATTCTTTGGCATAAATTAGTTGTTACAGCAAATGACTCAGCCACTAGTGAAAAATGTCATTGTTGTTATCATTTATATAGTGCTGTTGATGCAAATGAGGCTTTAGAAGCTTATGAAAATCAAGGCCATTATCACAAAGAGCCCAGGATCAGACTCAAATCAGGATACCCTAGAAACACATCTAAAATAAGTCATTTTTAAAACAGGGATTGAGCAACAAGAAAGGTAAGAAATAGAGAAGAAAAAGAGAAAATGCGATGATGTGACAAAGCTAAGGGAGGGAGGAGCTGGTGATGGAGAGGTGCAGGAAGGAACCTCCCGCTAGGGAAAACAGGGCCACGTGTGTGGAAGAAAAGAAGAAAACTGATAGAAAATTGATATTGGTCTTTTCTAGGCTAGAAGAGAAAGCTGCTGATAAAGAGGATGGCAAAAGTAAATGGAGAAATTTCTAAAATTGTGCTGTTTCCCCAGTGAGCTACATGTTGTTTGTGAATTAAGAGTCTTAGGACAGGAAACCCACTAGAAATACAGCAATCAGACAGACCGCTGCTCGGGAGTTGGAAAGAAGGAGATGTGAAGAATTAATTTCAGACCTGGTGTAAATGGTTTCGCTTAAGAAGTAGTTTTGCATTTTGCTATAACTTAAGTACTGGCGCTGCTGACGGTTTACTCTGTTTGGAGTTTGATTTGTCCATTTACCTCCCACTGTAGTCATCTGTGTCCAAACTCAATCATGTGCATCCAGATTTCAAAAGTATTATCAAACCATGTTTTTTAGGATGCTGGCTGTGATGGGAATCTGCAATGCAGAATTTGCAGTGTCACTGAACCCACCTCTTTTTCATCTGACCCCCAAGGACTGATTTGGAAATGAGATAATAATTGGAAAATTAGATTCATGAAATGTGCCCATGCAGCTTCCTGATTTCTGCTCATGTGATGGAAATGTGGTGGTTATTAGAAAAAGGATGTTTTCATTGCACACAGTCTGTTAGCACCCCTATATGCTCTACTTGGGATTTGGCGGTTGAGCGAGGTTCTTTTTTTGCCTTGACCTTGTCACAAGCAAGAGAGATTCTGCAAGATGCGTGTAAAAGATGGGTGAAGAGTCATTGAATCAGTGATTTAAGAAAAAAAGTTGTGGCTTTTCCAGGCTCTGTCCCACGGGCCAGTGCAGAAGTGACCCATCAGGACATGGTAGATTGATGTACGAGAAAAGCAGAATTAATCTTGTTCCCTATTCTACTTCCCCTGTACCCGATAGCTGTGCTGGGTTCGCAAGGCTAGCAAACCAGAATACGTTTGTGTCAAGGAGAGGAGCAGACAAGACTAAGGGACACATGGGAGTGAACATGGGGAGGAAGAAGTTGCCGTTTGTAGACAGCCACTTTTCTACGTGCACTTTAAGCACAGATACAGTCAGCCATCATGCAAAATGTTCAGAGGAGGTTAGTTAAGATCCCATTGCAGATCCAGAGCTACAATCCTTCTGCCTTGGCTCTTCTAGAGAAAAGGAAAGCTTTCTGCTCTGGAGACGATTTGTAAAGGTGAGTGCAGTGTCCCAGCCTACCCTCTGGTTAATGCTATAGTTTATCCACGTGCTGCCATCATTGAACTGAAGTCACGGGCCATTTCCAGCCAGCTGCAGGTCAGGTGTTTTCTGATGTGGTTCATGTGTTGTTCAGAACAGCAGTGAAAGCAAGAGCTTGAAACATGTTCTCCATGTGTTAAAACTTGATGGACAAGAAGGAAGGTGGGGGATCTGCCCAACTCTCCTTCTGCATCATGCAGCAACATAGTAATCTCCAAATGAGGGTGCAAGACGCTTAATTGAAAACTGGAATTACTTCAGTGTTGTGTGTTCACATCCTTCCCGTAGATAGAGCGTGGCCTTGAATGAGTTCCCATCATGCAGTCAAGTCTGGTTATTTTCTTGTCAGGTCTTGCTGTGGCTCCTGCATGAGTTCTTCTTTTGAATTATCTTGTTGGCTTGTTTTTATAAGTTAATGGTACAGGGAGGAGGGAAAAAAAAAAAAAAAAAAGTGTGGTCCTTATGGGAAGACATTTTGCATACACCTTGTCGGCAGGGCTGACTGCAACACAGCCGAGACAGATTAGCATACCACCGCCTGCCTAAAACAAATAAACACCAGCTGTTTATCAGACAGGGCTCAGCTTTCTCCAGGAGGAGGTAAACAGATTTATGCAGATGAACCTCCCAAGTGCCCTTGCAGCACAGCATCTTTCATGGCTACTCGGCCTTCCTTATGAGTTACAGCCAGGACAGATGAGGGAAGAGATGCAAGGTTAGCACAATAACACAGCCATCCGCACAGTGCCGTGGCGGTTTGTCATTGCTTTATGTTTAAAACCCATATTTAATAGGAATGTAGAATTAATCATAGTGCTGATCTCACTGTGAATGGAAGAACTTGACGTAAACTTCAGTATTTTAGGCCTATAGCATGTGAAAAAGCAATTTATTATAACTCACTTATTATTCCATTTGTGCCTAAAATACTGTGAAGCAAAATTTATGGCCATTTGAGGTTGAGAGAAATTGTGATCAGCAAAAGTACTTTTCTGACTCTACAGTAAGATTGTCCAGTTGCTGTCAAACTGCTTAACTTCATGAACCTTTTCTTTTTATAAACATCCACGTTTACTTTAAATCCAGCAGCGCTATGTGAGCCCACTACCTCAAAAGGATTGCTCCTCCCTCGGTTCAACTCTGTCTGCTACAGTGTCTCCTTTAGTTCTTCATATAAATTTTCCCTGAAGCTTCTCAGGTGACCCTAACAACTTGCTGCAAAATCTGGTCTTGAAGACAGATGGGATATTACTTTAATAATGTAGACATAATTACACAGTCTGGATGCCAGCTCTCAGAAACGTCTGACCAGTTATTAAGATGTTGGGAGGAAAAATTGTGAGCTGAAAATTTTGGGCAAGAGCCTGGGGAGTTCAGAAAGAGAGGTTTGCTTCAGTTCTCGTAAGAGTGTTACCTCTTAACTCACAAAAAGCGTAAATAATGTCAAACAGTATTGCTGGTTATTCTGAGCTCATTTCTTTTTTAACTTTGTCTCACACCAAATGGAGCAATCAGCTTACAATTGCTACATTTCTGTTGGGATTCTGAGTTTTTTTAAAGTGTCCTTGGGCTCCATTTAATACTAGATCATTTCCCCAAAGCTTTCTCGACTGCTGCTGTTCAGGAGACCAAGAATGCAAATACATGGTTTGTCAATACAGTAAATCCTAGGTACTGTAGTGATGAGTGCTACAGAAGTGCTTGCCAAGAGAAAGAGGAAAAAAACCTTTTCCTCTACTCTATTAAGTAAATTGGTGCCATTTGAGCTTTTCTTAGATTAGGACTTTCCTCACCCAAGCGCATCACTTAACATTTCAACACGTAATGTTTCAGATTTCTCAAGGTACTCCTTAAACACTCAACTAAACCAGGTAGAGAAGACAAAGTCTTCATGTGATTTGTTCTCCCTGGCTGTCAACTGCAGATTTTAAACCAAAGTAATTTTGGACGTGCCTACCATCCTGTGCCTTAATGTTACTAATATTAATATCGGTAACTAACAGTTTTCAGTCTATTGAACAATTAATGAAAAGGTCAACAGGAATTCTCTGTAGAGGCATCACTCATTACAAGGCCCATTGCTTATGCAATCTCGCAGCATCCATCTTCCCAAACAAGCAAAAGGGCCGGAGATGGCAGCTTCTGAAACCTGCCTGTGAGCTGCTGATTAAAAAGCTTAATTGTGTGATAGTCTTCCAATCCATTGGCTTTTTGATGCATTAAGTGGTACCTATGTTGCTGTGGAGCATACACTCCCTTGGGTCCATACAGGTGCCTACTCAGGCACCTGGGTGGCAGGAGCTGGTGGCAGGTTGCGATTGCTGTCAGTGATGCTTTCCTGCAGCCAGCTGGGAACCCGGTGTTAGTCCCGTCCACCTGTACTCCATCACTCTGTCCAGCACTCCATCTGCAGTGCCCCAAGGGAAATGAGTCTGAGCTAAAGGGTGCATACCTGTACAGCTCCTGAGGCACATGGAAGAGATGGGAAAGACTCAAAGGCTGTCCGGTTTGTGAGTGAACAGATGCAAGGCCAAGTTATAATTGCCCCAGAATAGGAGTGGAAAGAGGGCACTGTCCCATCTAATGCCTCTTGAAGAGACTTCTGATGCATCAGCTTTTGCTCACCAAGCACTGGAGAAGAGTGTGTAGCTCTCACTGCCCTGCCATGACCATCAGGTTGAAGCTGGGGGTGGTCTGTGCTACCACAGTTCTCAAGGGAGACAATAAACTCTAGTGAAGGGCAGTTTAGATGAAGTTTTGGGCACTGTGCCTCCAGAAAATGCTATGGTGGCTGTGCATCTCTGGCTGCTTCCACAGTTAATTTTGGGCATTAAAAAAAGCCCCTTTGTATTTCCAGAGGAGCTGTATGGGTGTTATGACACCAGAAATGTTCTTGGAGATCTGGCAGCAAGTAGCTGTGCTCTAGTGTGCCCAAAAGAGAATATGGAGACCCCTAAGCTCTCCCAGTGACCAGTGGCATTTAATCTTGGTGCAGCATTTGTGGATATCCTGCTAGTCGCTCATCTACTGTAGATGCCCAGTACCTGGGCAGATCTAGCCCTTATGAATGACCCTCTTAGCTGAGCAGGCCAATCTTCGCAGGCCTCTGTACCTTTATTAAATTAATAGCTATTGCTCTTTTGTTTCTTCCTGAAACCTCAGTTGCTATTCTCTGTCAGTCCTCGCCATCCTAAATGTCAGTGGAAAGGATCATTGAAACTAATGAGTTCAGTTTGTCTGTTGTGCCAGTGACTTTATCCTGGGATGACCTTGTTTCTGAGGGAACGGTGGTGTAGGAGATGGCTGCAGGGTCAGGGCTTTGCGAGAGGCAGCACTCGGTGATTCCAACTGGATCCTGCCTGTGCCCTAAGGTGCATGGGGGTCAGTGGTCCTCCCCCCCTTGGGAGTGCTTTGACTTGCCAAAGTTCAGCCTTAAAAATCTGCCTGAGTTTCAGTTTGGAGTGATCCCGACTGAAATGCAAAACTCAACAGGACCTTCTAATCTTGCCTGGCCTGGCATCGGAAGTATGTGACCTTTGCTATGCCTCACAGGAGATGAATTATTTCCAGGATCATTCCAAAGAGATTCAGGTCTTTGTGGCAGATTTTGCCCCAAAGGTTCCTCTCCCTGAGGACAAGCTTGCTGCAAGCTTGTAGTGAGAACGGGATAAACCTCAAATACTTTCCTCCCAGATGTTTTGCATGAGACTAGCTCCATCCCAGAGATGGCTGCATTCCGTGGGTGGGTAAAAAGATCCCTGTAGATATTTTTGCAAAGCAATTTCAGATCCTTTGCAGCTTGCTAGAAAATTGAATTAGTTGTTTTCCATTCCCTGAATTAACCCTGATTCATTCTTCCCTCAACTCTCTCCCTCTTCCTCCCCTCCCTCCAACAGATGTCCAGCATATTAAGAGGAGAGACATCGTTTTGAAGAGGGAACTGGGAGAAGGTGCCTTTGGGAAGGTGTTCTTGGCCGAGTGTTACAACCTCAGCCCCACCAACGACAAAATGCTGGTGGCAGTGAAGGTAAATCCCAAGGGCAAATTCCAGAGAGTAGGGCAGGGGCTGGCCGGCGGAGCGAGGCTGGATGAGCCTGCGTGGGAAAGGGAAGCAGGGGAGGGCTGGGGGCCAGGGGTGGAAATTTATCTGACGCCGGAGATTGTGGTAAATCCACTTAGTCACGCAAAGTTTCAGTGTTTCGCTTCAAGGTTGTCTATTCTCACCAATGCCAAAGCCTCTTTTCCTGCTGACACAACCAGGAGACAGACAGGGAGGAGAAGCTGGTCTGGAAGCTGTAAGCTCCCGTGCAGCTACAGCAGCACAGCGTGGAGTCCACTTTCCTCCATGAGGGACCAGGGCCCTTCTCTTTCTGGATTTTATTCCTTTGTGGAAAATGCAGAAGCTGAAACAAGGGCCTCAGCAAAAATGAGCACTCAAAAGCTAAGCACAACTAACCAATTTGCTGGGATCAATTTGCTGCAAGATGGGCAAAGCAACTCAGCTCGGCTGCACTCAGCTCCTGCTTGCTTAGCCACAAATTCCTCCTGTTTTGGTGATTGTGAGCCAACAAAAAATCAGCTTGGCTTGTGCTGTGCTGTTTGCATCCCTGTGAGAGTCCTCATGTAAGCTGTGCCACATCAGTGTGGCTCTGGGTAGAGGACACCACTCAGTGCAGAAATGGGCTGTCCTCTCAAGTGGCACCAGTTGGCAGGCACACGTAGTCTAATCCCTGGGAGTCAATCGATGCCTCCTAAATTCTTGGAAGAAGATCTACATTTGAACTGGTGCTTTACAAGGAAAAAGGTTCCAGCACTCTCTCCAGGATGCTGGAGACAGCCAGTTACTTGAGAGTTGTTTTAATCATTGACAGTTCAAGCCTTTTTTTAGCTCATTTGCCCCCTTATGCTCTGGCCATGAACTGCAGAATTGCACCTTTCACCTTGAGACTGGTTAAAGCCGAGCTAGCACAGCTACCCATATGATTAATTGCCTGATTACATGGCTGGTACTTGCCCATCAGTGTCAGCCATCCCTTATGTGATCCTGTCTCTCAAGCCTCTTCTGAGTTTCATTTGCATGTAGGCAGAAACAGCATCCAAACTTGTTTCTGTTAATTGCTACTATGAGCTTATGTCTCCAGAGTGCCTTTCATCCTGCAAGATCATACAGATCCAGCTTTGGAGCAGGGCCTTGAAATCTGGCTTCTTGCCAGCTCTGAGAAAGGGGCAGGGGAAAAATCCCTCTAATTTGGGCCACATTATAAATCTTGGGGAGGTGGGGGGTGGGAGGAAAAAAGTAAAGGCTTTACATATTAAGTTGAGATTTGGCTGTATTTCCTGAAGATCTCATGCTCCCTATGGAGGCTGAGAACTACCTCCCCAGTCTCTGCAGCTCAGGGCAGCAGCAGGACACGCTGGTGAAGGCAGCTGAGTCCGCAGCCCAAAGTCTGCCTCTGCTCTGCTCCCAGGGCCAAAGAAAGTGGCTGTGTTACTCGGTTAAATGGACTCAGATTTTCAGCAGATCTAAAGGTTGCAGCCCCGCAGATAAGCTGAGTTTTGATGTGATGGCATGGACAAGCTTCCTGTTTTATTCAGCTTGCTTCTAAAAACATCCTAAGAAATGCATGAAAACTATGTTCAGCAAAGAGTGTTGAGGTTACAAAGTCAAGTACTAGAAATGCTGGAGGAGCTGCTGTTCAGGGCATGTCCTCTAAACGCAGATTTTTCATTTCTCTATGGGCTGCTCCATTGTGATGATCACTCCTGTGTGTGAGAGCTCCCGAGATGTGAGCGTGCTGTTTTTCACAGCCTCCCAGCAAGGTGCTGGGGTTGCATCATCCCCGTTTTGCAGAGGGCAGATGGAGAAGCAGGGAAACTGAAAGGATCCACTTAGGTGGAGGATGGAGTTACTGACCTGCCTTTCCAGCCCTACGGACAACAGGTACCAGACCCACATTGAACCCTGCTGCAGCAATAAATACGTGGTGCTTGGGCAGACCTGGCACTGATGACGTGTGAGAGGGCATTTCCCAGGTAATGTTGGAACAACTGACACCTCGTGACAACAGCTGCAACCTGCAGATGCTGAGTGTCTTGCCAGATGTCACGCAGGAATTGTGTGATGGAGGCACAGATACAACGCACCCCAAACCTTCCTAGGAGAGGCAGTTCAGTGGTTTTGCTGAAGTATCCCTTTTCTTCCTCCAGTCCTGGTTTTCTTTCCTTGTTCTACCACTTCCAGCTCCCCTTTCCCTCATTTCTAAATGCTTGGCTGTTGCAACCTTAATAATGTTAGGTTTTTAATGTTTTGTGTGTGTGTGTGTGTGATATTTACAAACTTCCAGTCCTAACACCTTGTAGAAATGATTGTGTGTGAAGGAGAGGAAACCTAAACTCACTGCAGCTTGAAATATTACATGCAGGAAAAACAGGGAGAAAGAGTGATGGGGGAGGGGATTCTTTTCCTGGGGAAAAATAAGGTAGCATCTACATTATGAAGATATTAAATGACTAAAAGTAATAGTGTGCCTGAGATAAGGATGGATGCTTTGCCATCTGCACCGTGTAGCTAACATCCATCTAAATACCTCTAGTCAAGCTATCCCAGAGGACATAGCATTAAAATAAAATTATGCCATGTGACTGGCAGTTTGGGGGCAGAAGAAGGAGATGAGTCTGTGTCCTAAGGCTTGGGTGAAAGCCTCAGAGCAGATCTGCTCCAAGGGGGAAAAGCACCTGCTCTGGAGGACGCCCTGCTGCGCTGTGCCTGGCGTTGCATCCAGCAGTGCCGGGGACCCGCCGGGGGTGTGCTACCAGCCTGCTCGGCCCCTTCCTTTCTGCACAGCTTTCTGATGCTGGACGTCCCTTTTTGCACATAAATTGGAGCCTGCACATTGAAGGCATGGGGAAGAAAGGGCAGGTGTATTTGTGTGTAGGTAAGGGGAGAGACACCTAGCGTCCCCCACCACTGAGGGGGAACCAGTGTGCATCAGATTGAATCTGGATGTAACTGGAACAAGTTGTCTTGAATCCTTTTCGACTCCTGTTAGGCTGCACAGTTAAAGCCAGAACTGGTACTAAACAGTCCTGGCATGTGGAGGATGGGGAGAATGAAACCAACATGCAGCAACTCAAAACCAGAATTGCTTCTTCATTTCCTTAAATGTTTTCAAAGACCGTGCTGATTCTCCTGGCCATCCCATCTCATCAAATGTTCTGGACTTCAACTATTTTACTAAATGCCATCCCTCGGTACCCTGGGATGACAACACGCTGCTCTCAAACTAGCTCTGCGATGCAACTGCACAATAACGCATGGACGAGCCAGAGTCCAACCCTGCGGAACTCTCCCCAGTCACCGGCTGCACCCACAGCAACATCTTCATAGCAACCCTGTGACGTCGGGCCGGTCCACACAGCCTGGAGCCTGCAAGCTCCCCTGCAACGGCAAAGTGGTGTGCTCAAATGTGGAAGATGAGATATTCTCAGTAAGGATACCGATTTCAGCATCAGTCTGCCAGGGGAGCTGTTATAAACAGCAGGGAATAAAAACATGATTTTAAAAATTATGAGAAAAGACTTGACAGTGTCCTTCTTCAGAGGCAGTTTGAAAAATCCACACAATAACTGCACAGCCAGGCAAATCCATCTTTTGAATAAAGGCAGTGTAGTCAGCTATTTCAAAATAAAAGACAGATAGCAAGGACTGGCTGGCTCAGGAATTTAATAATAATAAGATATGAAGCCATTCACCCCTAGGTCACCAGTACAAATCCTGCCCAAGCTGGGAATAATTGGAAGCTATTACCCTCTGAGGCATGTTTGCTGCTGCCTTGGAAATGAGTTGGGGAATCTGCTGGGCTGGTAACAACATGAACGAAACGCTGAGGTGGTGCCACCAGCACTTACCACCAGCCTTCCCAGTGCAACTGGTGCAAGTGGTGGCAGTGGTTTGTCTCCCCTCTTTTCCTCACCGGTTCTTCTGCGATGCTGTGGCCTATTTGTTCCAGCTTTGCCCTGACCTGAGCCCACCCTGTCCGTATGTGTCCCTTCTTTCAGGCGCTGAAGGACCCTACCTTGGCAGCCCGCAAGGATTTCCAGAGGGAGGCAGAGCTGCTCACCAACCTGCAGCATGAGCACATCGTCAAGTTTTATGGCGTGTGTGGTGATGGTGACCCGCTCATCATGGTCTTTGAGTACATGAAGCATGGTGACCTGAACAAATTCCTGAGGTATGTGCGAAGGAGGGCACAGGAGATACTGTACAGCTGCTCTGCAGCCTCAGTGTGGCTTGTTATGCATGTGGCTTGTTATATATGGTGCACTTGCGGTGCACCGGTGACACCATTACTGCAGGGATGCTGGTGAGCTGAGTAATGATGGCCAGCTGTTCCAAGGACAGCTTCTAGGAGATGATGGTCCTCACCAGATTTGGTGCTTTATTAGCCCTGTTCCAGCATTTCCTCTTAGATAGTCCCAGGGACAGTCCCTGTGAGCTATCGTAACCAGACTTCTCCCACTCCAGTGAGTTTGAAGCTGCAGAAAGTGTGACTGCAATCCCTCCTTGCCCTGGGTGGGTAGAAGGACATGAAGCCATGGCTGTCAGCAGCTCCAAGTCCCATACACTCAGCAGAGCCATGCCCTGCTGAAGCAGGAAGGCCACTTGTCACCACTCCCCATGTCACCCAGTGCCTGGTTCAACAGCACAGGAATCAAAGTACTCTTCTGAGAAATTTGCTGGAGCCCTTGGTATAATTGGTATTCTGGGCATTTACTGATCTCTAGTTCTCATTCCTATATTCAGAAAAGACCTGAGAAACATTGGAAGGGTCTCGGGTGGTGCCTGCGGAGTCCATCCCTGGTCCTTGCTCCCTAAGCCTCATCAGACAGAGTTCCTGACTGAGATACAGAATAGCCTAACCTGTGGCACCACGCTACTCAAGAAGCCAGGCGAGGCCCGACAAAGTGCTGTAATTGCCTTCCCTGCCTCTAGAGAGATGCAAATTGCCGGAGTGTCTCCCCCCTCCCCAATCATCACTCAGCCATTTCATCAGTGCGACACAGATCATTTGTGTGCCCTGAATCCGCCAGCGCTGAGGGGCAGGGAGCAACCGTGGGAGGATGTTTGTGGTGCTGTTCTCCCACGATACAGAAATTACGCTCCGAAACATGCGTGCAAGTGGAGTGGTACTTACCTCTTGAAATAATTAGTAGTTTTATTTCCCAGTATTTAGAAAATTGGACCCTTGGTAGTTTCCTGTTTTGACTGCTAAGTGTGAACAAGTTTGCAGCAGGAACAAGACGCTTGAGCACAGCAGGTCTAGACCTGGCGTTGGGATACACTCGATTTTTTTCCCACCATCACAGTCTGTTTCTGACCAGGTAATACAGGTCCTTCCCTGAGGTCTTTATTTCTGAGCGATCAGCTATACCACAAGAGCTATGGGGAAGAACCGCAGAGGTTTCTTCTTTCCTCTGCCAAGCAGTGCCAGCCTGCCTGCAGCTCCCATGGGGCATTCGCAGGGCAGTGGCTGGGCTGGGAACATCCCTGCACTGGTTTCCCTCCTTATTTTGTCGTAGTTGTAGGTAGATTGAATACGATTTTATAGCTCAGGCCCTGTCTCAGGCTCTGGGTAGTTGTCACCCTTGGCAAGGTAGGACAAGTGAAGGCTGATGCTATGCTAGCTTTGCAGAGCTCCTCAGACCCACATTCAAGGGGGAGCAACCTTGCTTACTCTAAGAGCCTCTCTCCTGGCACGCTGTCTTGCAGGGACTCAGTGCCCCCCCTAGCAGCAGTGGATTAAGCTCTGCCTACAGGCATAAAAGCCGTGCATTGGGCTGAAATGGTGTTTAGTGCAGGCTGGAGATGCAGCATTAAGGACAGAGCCTTGGCCTCGTGACTGGAGCGTGAGAAGCTGTGTTCCTGAAGTGCTTCACAAAGAAAAGCAGAAAATTGACCCATCTTTTTTCCTGGCAGAATCAGCAACTTTCTTCTCCTTGGAGGAGATAGACATTACAGCTGAGGCATAGCCTCCTTCACTGCTCTAGTTCACCGTCCAAACCACGCTGTCTTGCTGTCTCAGAGAGATCTCTTGTGCCCACTGCCAATGCCTTGTGGAATTGTTTCACGCAACAGTGTGCTCCTAAGGCTGATATCATGCTGGAGCCATGGACCCCCTCACCCCCATGTCCCAACACTGCCTTGGGACTTATCTGAGAAACAGTCTGGCCTCCCAGAGCCTGTCCTGGTGTCACTGGAGAAGAAAGATCCTTGTTGTATTATCTTTGGCCTTTATGACGGAAAAGATATTTTCCAGATGTGTGGTCCCTGGGATTGCAGCCTCTCATCTTCCAGCTGCATTTAGCTGCCAGCTTCTCCTTTGCGTGCAGCTATGAGGCAAGCAGCTATGAGCTCCCTTCTCTGCATGTTGGTGTGTGATAGGCGGTGAAATCCCTTTGTGTCCCAAAGGAAGCTGGCTTTTGGGACAAGGGTGCATATAGCCAGCAAACGGGTACTCAAAACGCCTAAGAGAGCGTATAAAAAAAAGCCTTGGGTTTTGTTTGTCAGGTCAGATATCTGCTCGTGGGAAACTCTGGGGGACAGGGGCTGCCAGGGGGCCAGAGAGGGTTGGTGGTGCAGGAGTGCCTGGCATCCTTCAGCAAGCAGCTTTTATTGCGGCATGGTTTACCAGCCCCCAGCAGGAGAGGGGAGCTCGCAGGCTCTGGAGGCCAGGGACACCGGGAGTCTGTAGGAGACACTCAGACGGACTTTTCCCAATTGTAACTGCAGAAATCGGAGAAGTGGTAAAACAGAAGAGGTTTGCTTTAGACCCAGTTTCCTTGAGAAAAGCACAATAAATAAATCCCCCTAAGTGTTGTTAGATCTTTGTGTGCTTCCCAGAGAAGGGAATTTTACTGGTTTGTAAAATGAACTGGTGTGGCAAGGGGAAGCACTAGGATCAAGACCTACCAGCTGGATTAGAGGTGGCATGTATCGGGATGGCTCCACATGCCTCCCAGGGCCCTGGCGTGTAAGATCATTGCTAGTGGTGCAGCAACTTACTCTGCTGTCTGCACCGGGGGAGTCTGCAATTATGGTGTCCGCGCTAATAGAAACGGGATAGTGAAAAGATCCTGCCGTGGAGAAACAGGGGCATGCTCTCCAGGGAGCGTGGTGTCCCTAGGGCTGATGCACACAGGGGCTGAAGGCTGCCTGTAGGTTGTGTGTGTGGCAAGGCTGGGTGCTCCTTGGCACACAGACCCACTGCTCGGGAGTCTGCAGCAACTGCCTTCTCCCTCTGCTCACCACCTATGTTCATTGCTTCCTCCTTTTCCTTCCATCACTGGCTTTTTAGTGTTTGTTTTCTGTCTGTGACGGTAGCAGGTTTGAAGTAGGGATATTTGAACATTGCCATTACAGACCATCTTTGCAGTCTATAGTAAGTTGTTGTCATTTGCTGTTAACTCAGACAGGCAATAGATGTTGTTAGAAAAGTTGCAAAGTTCTGATGTTTCTGTGTCAGCCCTTCCAGTGAAGCAGCCCCACAGTCAGACTGTCTTGGGACAGAAAGAGGAATGTCAGCAGAGGAAGCCAGAGGGGTGATTTTCTTCCCCACATTGACAAAAGCCTCCATGACTCCATAATGGAAAAAAACCCCAAGAGTTCTTTAACAGGAGATCCACCCAATTTTATAGCCTCTCCATAAAACCGAATAAACCCCTTCCCCCAAGAAAAGATGGGCAGGCCCTTCTCATATTCTCTGTAGGCTTCTTGACACAACTAAATGTAATAATATCCTTCCTGTTAATCTCATAAATGTGTTGATACTTCGTTCTTCTGGACTATAATCATGTAGGATGGAGAAAGGGGGGAGAAAGAAGTGTATGTACTATATAGGACATACCGAGCTGTGCCCTATATAGTAGGATGTACAAAGAGCCAGTGAAATAAAGGCGTCGGCTGGCTATTTTTTAAACATCGCCTGTTCCTTTCAGACACACATTTCTTTGGAGCCCATTACTGTATTTGGAAAAGCTGGCAGTAATGAGATAGTAATATATCCTTCATTTCTCACCTAGGAATGTTTACCTTTGATGACAACAGGTATCAACTGCAGCTAAATATGGTGTAACTGCAAGGCATGACTGGTACAAACTGTTCGCCACAGTTTTAGAAGCTATTGTTTGTCCTGCTTTGCTGTTTTTAGCTACCCTGCTCAGTCCTGGCTCAGCTTCACCTGCTGTCAACGTCTGTTGTCACCACCAGGTAATTTCCTGGGGTAAACCCATCTGTGGGCTGTTTAAATAAGACATCGAGCAGTCATTTCTGCATACGCTCTTCTACAGCTTCTCCTTGCCCTCAGCAGTTCTACCAGCGTGATGCTGCTCCCACCATGTCCAAGATGCCTCCGGCAGCCCCAGCCCTGCTGCCCACAGTGCTGCTCCCAGCCAGCTCATCCCACATTCACTGCAGCATCACCCACTCATGGCTCACAAAAAACCACTCCTGGCTCCCAAGCGCTCATTTCTGGAGTTCCTCTCCTCTTCCAGCTGTCCCTTCTACCAGGAGGGACCTTCAGAGCCATGTTCCCAGTGGTAGGGCAGCAGGAGGTAGCTGAAGAGGGGGGCATTTGAAAAACTATCAGTTGAACCCCAAACACCTGGGTGCTAATCCCTTTGGGGCATCCTCAAGTCCAACAGAGCAGTCAGGGAACAGAGATGAAGGAGGGAAACAGTTTGGATCTTGTTGTGCACTGTTCAGTCCCATGTCAAGAAGGAGGGAAATCTCTGTATGTGCAGTTTCAATTTGCTGCCTCTCTCTGGGGTTATTGCTGATGACAGGGGTGAAATGCCAAGAATCGTTTCAAAGAGAGCAGTATGAAAGCCTCAAAGGAAATACTGTACTGCAGTCTTAGTCACAAGGAGGAAGGTCACAGCAAAATCTCTTGCTTTTCCCTAAATATGAGGGCTTTTGTTATTCCACCTTCACACAGGCTACCACAGGGTGAGCTCTACCAGGGGAAGAGACATCACAGAGGGAGTACGGCAAAGACAGCCTGGGTACACAGCCAGGAAGGGTACTAAAAAGGGGACAGGACAGGAATGAGACTGACCTTAAGTCCTGCATTTACAATGCACTTGGTTCAGCAAACTGTTTCCTTTTGTTGCTCAGGATGTTCCCTGCATCTGCGGACATCCAGGTCTAACCTTTGCACCTGTACTCGTGCCTTCACAGTTCACGGTACCTGTGTTACATCTGGGATAGCTTATGGTACAAAAGGTATTCTCCAGCCACGAAGCTGCTGGTGTTCCTCTGAAACCTTTTCTATGATCTCTGGCTGTATTGATATCAATCAGGGGGTGGCTGGTTGGTCATACAGTGTTTGGAGGAAATAGAGGAGGTTGGTTGGAACTAATAAAGATACTAAGTAGCAAGAATATGATGGCTGTGGAAGAAAAGGGGGTGATATCTCTTCCTTTGGGAAGGTTTCCAAGGTGTAAGAATTAACTGGAGCAAATGTAAATATCTGGAGCCTCATTAGTTTTGCATAGGTCTTGCCAGAGAAGAATGTCCAAGTTGCATCAAGCCAATGTTCCCTCTGTCTTGGCAGTCTGTCTCCACCTGTAGCTGTAAGAAGTTGTTTGCAGCAGAATAAGGATAGGATAAGGATATATGGTACCCACTCACACCCCGAATGTTCCCCCAACCTCCTGTTCTCTTAAGCTTTTCTTTTTTTTCTTTCCACTGGAGCTGTGTGTGCATCCTCACAGTGCAGCTGGGGGCTAGTCCCCACCCCAGCAGGAACAGCGACAGTGTGGGATTCCTGTCTCCTGCTCACTTTTGAGACCCAACTCTATGCTTTTTGCTTCTTCCTCCCTATAGGGCACATGGCCCAGATGCTATGATCCTCGTGGATGGGCAGCCGCGACAAGCCAAAGGGGAGCTAGGGCTATCTCAGATGCTCCACATCGCTAGCCAGATCGCCTCTGGAATGGTGTACCTTGCCTCCCAGCACTTTGTCCATAGAGACCTGGCCACCAGGAACTGCTTGGTCGGAGCCAACCTGCTGGTGAAGATTGGAGACTTTGGGATGTCAAGAGATGTCTACAGCACTGATTACTACAGGGTAAGGCAGCTCCAGCGCAGTCTGATGCTCAGAGCAAAGGGAGACTAGGAAATGTTACAGTAAATCAGTTTTTGGAGCTCTTGGGCTCACTCACTTGGTTATTCCCTCACTGAAACACGCACACAGGTGTTGATCAGGCATCCCTGAGTCCTTATTCCTTTTCAGTCCTGGGCATGCTTGTAGCTCAGACATCCATACAGATGCCTACACACAGAGCTCTCTGTGATACCCCAGCACACAGTCACACGCTTTGGGATGGCTCTGAAGTCATCCCATTCTTTCCTCCTATTTTTTCTCCCTCTTATTTGAAGACCTTGATAAATTAAAAGTAATCCAAAGAGATGACAAAGACTACAGACCGTGACCTCTGGTGTTAGATTAAAGAAACTTAATACAGGGACCTAGAGAAAAGGCAACTGAAAGACTGACTGATAAGTGCCTAAGATGTGGAAGAGGAAATAATAGGCAATTTGGGTTCAACCTCAATACATTTTTTTCCAGCAGGGTCATCATTTAGACAAAGGAATAATTTGTCAGAGGTAGGTTGCTGAGGGTCTGTCATTAAAGAAGTTCAGGAAGCAACTAGATAAAAATGCCTGGGTTTAGTGCAGAGGCTAATCCTGCACTCGTCTCTGGGGACACACTCAATGACTCAGAAATGCCTTTCCAGCCTTTTCTTCTGTGATTTGTGCTCGCACTGTCCCCTTGTCTTGCACACTCCCTTTGTACCTGTCTGCACGGCCCTATGTGCCTGGGATGGCAGCCTCCCTGGGGGGGACAGCCTGTTTCTCACCCTTCCTCATCTACAGGAGCATCTGTGATGTGCAGAGCGTTTGAAGCACACTGGAGCAGGCATTTGTTGCTGGGCCATCCACCAGCAGGGAAGGGCTTTTCAGGCAAAGGAGCAGTGGTTTCTAGCTTGATGCTTGGACTAAGGCGGGTTTACTTCTTGTTGCAACATGGATGTTTGGCTTTGAGGATGATTTCTATCAGCTACCCTAGAAAGGGTTGACCTGAGGTCTTGATCTGATTCAGAAGGTTTTCTTTATAAGATAGGCAGCTGTCAAGTGGAGTTACTGTGTTGGGGAGGAGGAAAAATGTGACCAGATTTCTGCTGAGACATATCACATCTCCCAGCCCAGGACACTGGCTTATCACTAAGTTTAGTTACTAGTGAGGGAACCAATCTTCACTTTGCAGCACAAGAGCCCATGCTGGGAAAAGATCTCGGTGCAGTTACTGGGCAGTGATGAGGGAAGAGAGGTGGCTATGACCCCATCACTGATGAAACTTCAGGAAGGAGAGAGTAAGAAAGAGCCCAGGGGAGGATGAGAAGCAGCCCACACCATCACCCATGCTCTTGCCTGCCTCCTTTCCTTCAGCTGTGTTAGATCTACCCCAGCCACAGTCAGTGTCAGACCGCTTGAGACAATCCCAGCCAAGCTTGTTCTCCTGCAGCACTGAGAGCTCTCTGTGCAATGGGAGAATTTGCTGCTGCTAACATGTGAAGGCTGGGAGGGGGCCCCAAAAAGTGAGAACTGATATGATCTCTACAGTCTAGTTTTTTGTTGTGGGCGTTCTTGTCCTCTCTGTGGTGGTGTGTTGTAGACCTCATCCTGTGTGTGCAAAACACTTTGCTGAGGATTGCTCCATGGTATCTCGTGCAGTGTTGTAAGGCTTTTTAGTGAATTTTTCTCTGCTAACACAAATTGCCATGTGTGACCAAAGTAGTAACTGGTTGTCACCTGTTTACCAGAGCAAGAGCTGAGCTGCAGACCAGCACAGCCTGTTGTTCTTAGTTGATTTTCCTTTGTCTGTTTTCACTGACTTTTTGTACTTCTGAAACCCTTGATCAGTTAGACTGTGGTCTGCATGCATGGAGGCTTTTTCTCCAAAAGTCCAAAAAAGGGTCCTAGCATAATAAGGTTCTGATTGCCCAAATTTACATTGGTGGCAGGAGGGGCAGAGGGTTTATACGACTTGCCCAAGGCCAAAGCAGAATTCGGTGGCGGAGCTGGGCAGCCCACCCAGGCTGTATATCCCCCCCCAGCAAAAAGCAGGGGCCAAGTGCCCTTCATCCCTTCTCCAGCCACAACCCAACCACACTCCTCCCAGCACAGGAGAAGAACCCAAATAGGTTCATTTCTCAATCTCCTTCTCTAATCACGACCTTGTGGGACATGTTTACCAGGAGAGCACATGGAGCTGATCACGTTATTCAGCCTCATGGCTATGTGACAGTCTCTGTCCTTCCCCATGCACCCCTGTCTCGTACCTGTCCTCTTCTCTCCCTGTGCCTTTGCACGGAACTGCTGCATTCATTCTCTGCAAGAACTGCTGTAAAATTTGGTGTCTCTGGACTGGGAAATCTATTTGGTTTCTGTGTGGCAACCTGCACTTCTAAGTTCCCTATGAACAAGAGCAATCAAGCCTTTGAGCAGAAACCTGCTTGTGACACTAATGAAGCCACATGGGGCTCATGTGAATTGACTGTGTTAGACTTGTAACTCTGGTATCTAGAAGCAGCATTCGCTTTCTCCTGCAAATGTAGGTGAGAAAAACTATATAGCTTCGCAACAGTTGTGCATTTGTGCTCTGTCTTCCTCACAATCTTAATTCCTAACATCCCCATTCCTTGCATGAAAACTGGCTCTTCAAGGCTCCTGAGACAATCCCTTTAAGTGCACAGGCCTATCATAAAATTCACCAGGGTATCCTAAGTGAGGGCTTTTGAATGGATATAGACAGAGAGCAAAGGAGCCCAAGTGCAAGAACCAAACTGCTCCTGGGTCTCACCTGTGTAAGATGGAGATGTGGCTGAAGAGTTGAACTTTGGAACTCTTTGGTGTTGTCCACGATTATATCTGCAGCCTGCCCGGTGAAATTCCCAAGTCCGATTCTCAGTGTTTGTGCACAGCAGCTTTCCCCTGCTGACAGCCTGCCATTCCCACCAGTAGGACCTGGAGCAAAGTTCTGCTTCAGGTGATTTCTAGAAAATATCACGTGGTGTATCTAAGCTGCAGCCTAGGGAAAATACTATAATTTGTCATTTTCTGGGAACACAGTGAAGGATTCCACCTCAAAGCTGAGACAAAGTGACAGGTCTGGAGCTCTCTGCAAGCAGACTCACTTCAGTCCACTGGGTCCCCGTGTTTGCTCTTGCCCAGGCCCCATGAGCATGGATAACTGGGCACGTGGATATGTGAGCATGTTCCAGGCTGAGGATTAGCTCCTAGCCATTTCCTTTCTTTCCCATTTTTAATCTTTTAAAACAAAGAAAGAACACCATCTGGCTCCTGCATTTGTGGGATGCTAAAGTGCTTTAACAAAGGTGAACTGCTTAATTTCCTGTTACACATTTGGATACAGAAACCAAACATTTGTGTAACAAAAGCAGCAGAAAGGCTTGTTTCCCCTCTCCACGAGGCTCTCCATGTTCTGCCTGAAGACAGATGCGTCCTTTTCCTTGTGCATCACAGAGGGATCCCGTCAGCTGTTGCCTTTAAACCTTCTTTCAACAAGACAGGATGGAGAGACGATGGTTGTGGAGGTGGTGGGGAGAGGTGGAGCAGCATCTGATTAGAAAGCGGAGGAAAGTGGAGGCACTGGGGAGATGGAGAAGTAGCCCAGCTTCTGTGTGAAGAGTAAAGGCGGGGATGCTGAAGAAGCATTTCTGTGATGTGTTGTGTAATGTGCTGTGCAATCTTTGGTGTGGGTCTCTGTGGGAAGGCAGGATGAAATATATCCATATCGGAGAGAAAAGATTTGGGCGGATTTAGTATTCCTTGTTGTTTTCTTTAAAAAAATGTGTGAGTAGGCGATTTTTTTAGGTATGACTCAGGACTGTGACAGCAGGTGGTGGGACGCTGCAGGTCAGGGACATTGTGCCTCAGCCAAGTTGAATGTGTCATGGAGACTACAGCAAGTCAGCACATGGTGCCTGCCCAGTGCTGCCCAGGGAGCTGGAGGCTGTCACGGCGGCTGGGGTGGGGGCTGTCCAGAGCAGAGGGCATCACCAGAGCTGGGCTTAGGACCCCCAGCTGCTCTTTCACCCAGCAGACTGGGGGTTGGTTGCTCCCAGAGCCCTTCTGTGGCTCTGAACTCACCTGAGCTCCAATAAAACCCAGATCATTTTCCTCTTGTCCCCCAAAATGTGTAATTCAATTCCAAAACAAAATCGTGTGGCAGCTGTCCAGGGAAAGGGCACTACTTCTTCATCTTTAGAAGAGAACACAGTCTTAAATCGTAGTCAATGGTCCTTAATAACTTCCAAGGTAACATCCTGATGTGGGTGGGACATCAGCAGTGAAGACACATGTTGCATAGGGGAAGGATTTATGTAGGCATTAAACCTCATTAAGACAACCCTGTGGCCAGACCTCCTGTGTCCTACCCTTCTGGCATCCTGCCCCAAATCCTGGGCTGGGCTTAAAATCGCTTGGGGACTTAGCTCCATCCTTTCCTGGAGGTTTGTCCTGAGTGTTCTCCTGGTCACAGTTCATCGTGCAGAGGACACCTGCTTGTCAAAAAAAAGGCACATGCAGGATTTGCAAAGGGCTCCGAAAATACGTTTCTATTTCTAGCAACAGAGAGCTAAACATAATAACAAAAAATGCTCCCTGTTTCTGTGTCCTTACCACTCTGGAGCATTGTTTGGGTTTGGGAGAGACAAGGTTTGCAGGAAGAAGTAATATCTTTTAATAGAACATACGATATTGTTGGAGGGGGAAGAAGAATGAATTTTAGACACGTAAACCCTCTCTGAGCTCTTTTTTGTTTGTTTGGGTTTTTTTTTGGTTTGTTTTTTTTTTTTCAGTAGTATCAGTTGGTTTAATAAAAGATTAATATTTCTTCCTATGAACCTTGGCTCTCACATAAGAACCAAAACATTTCTGCTATAACTTTGGCCTTAGGTCAGTGTTCTTTAAAAAGTCTAGGATCCCTCTGGCTGATGCCTCCTGCTCCAAAGTATGAAGGTTTACTGTGTAAACATTTTTTTTTCTTCTCTTTCTTTAAAATGGCTAGCAAAACCCCTGCATTCTTGGTAATTTTCAGTACCCATTGTCAGGTTGCTTTCTGATGACCATCTCCCATCTAGACCATCTCTTATTTTAGTTTGTCTGCTCTGGAGTTCAGAATTGTTTTCTTTTTCCTGGGTACAGTCTGTTATTTTTCCAGTGAAGTTTCCATGCAAGTAATAGATCATTGGGGTTTAGCAGCTGCCTGAGTTGTACTCCTTTTGAAGCTCATTCAGCATGGTATTAAGACTAATATACCAACCTCATATTGAAAGTAGATTTGCTCTGACCCTTGCTCTCCTAGATAGAGGGTCCTTAAACAATCACACCATCATTGAACAGTGCTCTGTTCACAGCAGCTCTGAACTCTCTGGAGAGATTTGGCTGTACTCTCCCACCAGCATTTTTTGTGCATCCTTGCTAGGGCCCCTTAATGCCCGTGTGTATCCTTCAGCTGTACAACACCTACTTCCAAGTCCCCTGATGCTCTCTTTGTTGCTTTGCTATCCATCTCATGGAGCACGTTTGCAGCGTGGGAGATCAATCCTAGGAGAGGGAAACTGCTGCCCAGCCCTGTTAGCACCAGGATGGAGCCCTGCAATGAGCATGCTAGGGCTCTGCAGCATCGCTTACAAAGGGGAACGCAACAGGCAGAGGGGAGGAAAACTCCCTCTGAATTTCTGTCCGGGATATGGTACTGACTCACTTTGTGGGAATAAAAAAGCTGCCACCCTCAGGTTTTACAGTAGACCTGGTGTACACTAGCAGGGGTAGTCATCTCCAGAGATAGAGTGAGCCGGGTTTGGTGCACCCAGACCTTGTGCTCAGGCTCTGCTTCAGTGCCGATGGGTGGGGGAGGGAAAGCTCCGTCCCCGGCCGTGCTGGCTGTTGTGTGGGATCTTGTGTAACTGGTACAATGCGTGTGCCGCATTCAGCTTCCGACATCAGTACCATTTCTAGCACCAAAGCTGAGCATTGCCTTTTGTCTCTTCTACCCCTTCCCTGAGGTGAAAAACATAACGTAGTACTCTTTCTCTATCCTTTCTGCTTGGGCATTGGGAAGGGTTTGTCTCTGTAAATATGTTCCACTGAGGAAAGGACTTAGAAGTGAAAAGTACTTTAATTTTCTCCTATACCAATTGGGATCCTGGAGACCATGTCTTGATTTGTCTACCTACATAAGTGAGTGCAAAGAAGTCTCATAGTGACCTGGAGATGTGACCTGGAGTCCCCTAGTACTGATGCAGATGGGCCAGCCAGGCAGAGCCACAGTCTTGCTATGTGCAGGACCCTGTACCTGCTGCTGAAAGTATTGCATGCCCGTCTCAGCATCTGTTTACCCCATGGGTCCCATCACCCCACCCCCTGATTTGTTGTTTCTTTCCTTGTTGTCATTGCCATCATTCCCTCTAGATGAAACCTGTTTCCCCATGAGGTGCAGGCGGCTCGTGCCGTGGTGCCTCACAGCTGCCCTGACTGGTGGTTTAGGGGCAAAAGAAGCAATTTCTCCCTACGTTGCAGTTGGGGGGGAAACAGGGGATGTGAGGGAACCACTCAATGTGGGTGCATGGGTTAAGTGTCTCTGTGCCTGTCCTGATATGTTTTGCGTGCAGGAAAAGTCAGTGTGATATTGAATGTCCTGGTCTTTGATATCTCTGTGGCTCATAAAAATCTCTGCAAATTGAATTTGCGGCACAGTAGCTTATCTCCTGGAAGGAAGATGTAACAGCATCATCTTGTGTTTTAGCCAGACATTTTTCCTCAACACTTCCCTATTTCTGCACTGAGGAAAGAACAAATGTTGAGTCTTTCTGTTTTTTTCCCTTTCCTCCTGTTCAAAACATTAAGAGCACTTCACACAAAGCAGCTCAAGTACAGAAGAATTAATTGGGGAAATTAGGTTGTGTTGTACTTCTGGCATTTTCTCAGAAATGGTAACTACCCTAATTCTCTACCCTGCCAAGACCTCCACCTGCACCCTGTTTCCCCCCTCCCCTTTTCCTCACTGTATACCTGTCTTTCTCCTGCTTGAGTTGCTGTTTTCATGCTGCTGCCATTTATTTCATTTCAGTAATGAGAGGGATGTGGCAGGTGAAGAGCTCTCATAATCTCATGACATCTTTGAAGCACAGGCACAAAAGAGCAGTTTGTTTTGGGGAAATAAAACCTCCCTGCTATGGTACTTGACCTCCACGCTCATCTCTTCTCACGCCTTGGATATGTCGCTGCTGCATTGCAAGTCATTTGGCTCAGATTTGTTGTTTAATATCGTCTCCATATTCATGCAAACACTGACCTCAATGCTTAACCCTTCTGTGTTCCCCTCAAACCACCCAAACCTTCACACACTTACTGAGAGCTAATCAAACTTACAAACTTTCAATCAAAGCTCAGCCCCACTCCCAAGCATTTGAATTGAGGCTTTTGCTTTCTCTCAATCATTGGATTTAGCTTCTTGATGGATTTTAACTGCTGGCTTTCCATTTGTGGAGGTCCTAGATGTAGCTGGATAGGGAAGAATTGTTTGTTGTTTGGTATTTCCTGGCCTAAAACACCTGGTGATGTACATGGGAGGTTTGGATTCAACGGTGATGCAGCGCTGGGTAGTAAAGTGGTGGGACTCCTAGTCTCAGGAGATGATAGATGGGTTGAAAAAAGTGTTTGAACAGAACTGTAAAAGCAAAGTAATGTATCAGAGGCTATCAAACACAAAATACCTCCCATGTTTTCAAGAAATCTCTGGGCCACTGATTATTAAGGACCGGAGGATATTGTGGGACATAGGCTGTGGCTTCTTCTGTTTCCATACTCTCCCCTATGCATCTCTGACTGAGGTCAGGGTCCCAGCTGGCAGGACTTTGGCTGCTCTTAAAAGCTGTCCAAACTGATCTCTGTTTTCCTGGGAGGTGAGGAGAGTACTGGGAGTAACCAGTGAAATGCTGGACCCAGGTGAGGGGTAGTGCTTAACTACCAGGAACTGGGAGATCCAGTTCCATTCAGAAAGCTGGGATTGTTTCTCAGCGTAGCCAGACTACCCAAGCCTGTTCAGCTCTGCTGTGAAAACTTGAGACAGCAAGTTCCCTGCAGGGATTTCAGGAGCCTTTTCCTTCCCATAAAACTTAACTAGGGAGGGCAGGACTCTTTCCTGTTTCAGTGTCCCCTGGGTGCAGCCAACAGATCCAGAGAGGCAAGAGAAGCTACTTGTGCTCCCCACCCATCCTTGAGTAGTTCCCCTTCTCCCCGCCTTGACTGTGAAACTGTCTTTTTCCCCTGCTCTCTAATTTGTATTGTTCAAGTGTGGTTCCCAAGCGCTTGCTGGAGGCTGCCTGCATGCAATGTGCTCCCTTCCTCCCGCTGTCCCCACTCTGCACATCCCATTAACCTGAAAGCTGCGAGATACATGGAAAAGAGCACAGAGCCTAGTTTGAGCCAGAGAGCCTCTCCCACAGTGGACATCCATCCAAAACGTGTTCCTTTGTGGTGTCACCAGACACAAGGAAGGATTTTGTACAGGGCAGGACAGAGAAACTGGTGGTTCCTGGGTTTTACCAAGGTGGTTTGATTTAAACTGTAGCTAGAGCAGAAGAAGGTGGAGAACCATATGCCAGCAAGCTTCATTATTCCAGCCCCAGGTAGACCAGAAAGAGTGTGTGTGCTCCTGTGCGTACAGAAATTAACTGTTCCTACTTTGGAAGGCACAGGCACTTACAATCAAGGGAGACTTGGATGAGTAAAACTCTCTCCTCTCAACTTATCTAT
This sequence comes from Falco naumanni, assembly GCF_017639655.2. NCBI lineage: Eukaryota > Metazoa > Chordata > Aves > Falconiformes > Falconidae > Falco > Falco naumanni. The sequence continues at coordinate 11,462,306 of NC_054060.1, read as the reverse complement.
GTTGTTGGACCCATTTCCTCACTGCTTCCCAGCTGGCCAGTGACCACCTCTTGCCTTCCCATCTGCAGGACCATGATCTCAGCTCTCCTTTACCATGGGGAGAGCCATGAGATGACACATCAGTCGGGAAAGGTGGGGAGCATCCCCAAATCTCAGTATGGTCAGCAGAAGGAACTCGAAGCAAAGAAGTTATAAGCCAGTTTAGTGGGAGCACGTATAAATTATGCCTTGCTTCAAGGCAAACTGAAGACCTTCCTAGAAAAATTAAGATGTAAATAGCTTCATCATACTCCTTAATTAAGATGTTTGCATGGAAAAAGCATTGCCTTTCTTTTTTCCTCCTGATTCCTGCATGGTCAGAGTTTCCACAGGCTTTCCTCACCTGGTCCCCCCCTGTTTCATAGTCAGAGCCACAGAGAGCTCCACCACAGCAGCTGGATGGAGAAAGCCCCTGTTTGCAAGCAGCTGTCTTTAATACACAGGCTGTTTAGGGCTAGGCTGTCAAAGAGAGCATGTTCACTGCACAATCAAGGGGCAACGATGCACAAAATTGCACACACACACAAAATAGGAATCTTTTCTTGGTGTGTGTCAAGCTTTGAACGCTTAAATGATTCCACCTCTCTCTTCCCCATGCAATTACTCCAGCAACACATAAGATTGCTAAAGGAATTAGTGAGGGAAAGCTTTATGCTGCCTAATCAATATTATTCTGCTTAGTACAAGGCATCTTCCCCCCTCTGGCCTCAGTCATGTTCTCATTTGCCCTCTGAAGACACAAGTTCTCACTATGTCGGTGGTGGTGACCAAGAGGAAAACCAGCAGCATGTCTGCTGAAAATGTTTGTCATTAACAGAGTTTCTTCCTTGCATTAAAAAAAACCCAAGCAGATGTAATACAGCCCTGCCAAAACCACGTGTCGGGGTTTTAAAGAGCCTTGCTGTGCAGGCCAGAAAGACCTTTTGTCTCCCTCAGTTGTATGGCCTTACAGAAATGGCCAGCAATCTTATAAGCAAAGACATGGGATGATAATTTTTCTGAGCATCACTGAGGCAAGATGCCAGATTTTATGGGCCGCTAGACTGATCCAATATAGCAAATCCTGTGTTCCGCTGTGGATTCTGAGACCAAATTATCAATTAATGTGAAGCATTAAAAAATCCAAATCCTTTTTAGTTCCCTGCAGTCATTAGTGACAAGATACAATATCTATAGCTCAAATGCTTTGCCAGCATCCCCTGGCAGCAAGGCAGAAACTCCACTCCTATTTTTTCCAATACATACAAGGAAAACATATGAGATCAGTGGTTTTTACAGTCAGATTCGGCTGCCTCTTCATATTTACTTAGATGGAGGAATAAATCAGGTTTGGGTAACTCTCTGGGTTAGTTATTTGTTATTGGAATAAATGCATGGTAATAGATCTGACAGAGGAAGATGTTTCTCTTTCAGCTCTGTGTTTGAGGTAGAATTTGCTTTGTTCTGCACTATGTTATATTGATGGGTTGTTTTTTTTTCCACTGCTGGATGACTTCATTTACTCTACTTCTTTCCAATGTCCATAGCTCTGCCACAGCTGTCTTTAGGATGTGGCTTTATGCGGTAGATCTCTCTTTTCTTTTTCTCTAACTGTAACACTAATGCAGAGGCAATTTAAACAACCATCATGAAACCATTTCCTATGCTTTTCCCCCACCCATTTCCCACCTCAACCTTTTGGGAAGGGAGGTGAGTCAGTCATTCACGGGGCAATTCCCCAAGCAGAATGAGCTGTCGGCTACATTTAGCAGCTCAATTTTCACCTCTGGTGTGGAGTAGGAAGCCGCCCAGGGTGATGACTAGCTGGACACACCCTGAGGCCGTATTTTTGATATTCCCCAGGCAGATGTCAGCCTGAGCTCCTAAGTAGCACAGCCAGGAGTGTCCCCCCCAAACCACCGTGCTCATCAACTGCCCTTTTGTCTTGGGAATTTGTCTCCTTTTTTGTCCCCGTGGGAACATGAACACCTTACTAGGAAGTCAGCAGCCCTTATGCTCCTCATTTACTCCTAATTTGCACACTGAGATCCCTGCCCCTTCTCGTCCCTCCCATTCCCCAAATCTTTCCTACTTTGATATGCTGGAAAATGTAGCGCTGTATTTTCTGCTTCTTCCCTTGTCCCCTCTGAAGGTTCAGTTTTGTGAGCGCTGGCAGGTTTATGGGTGATCAGAAGCTGTGGGATGATTTTTTTCCTTCCTCCCCCAACCTGTGACAGTACCAACGGGACGAAGACTTTTGGGGAATCATAGGGTGATGTACGAGGTGCTTCACTGGGACATTTGGCCAACGACGCCCTTAACTCAGGCTACCCCGAGCTTAAGCCTGAGTAAAGACATCAGGTCTGGGTCTTGTTCTGCTGGAAGAGGCAGATGAGTCCCTGCACTGTGCCCAGGAGGGCTGGCAATGGGCAAGGAGCAGGATGCTTATGTACCCGATACAGAGGAGCCGCTCAAGCCCCCTAAAACTTCTCCTGTCTGGACAGGGACTCTGGAACCCCCAAGGAATGTGGCTTCACAGTCCAAGAAGAAGCTTCAGGAGGCCACCCCCCACCCCTTGACTCTCACCCAGGTCGCCCTCCCTCTGCACGAGTGCAGGTGATGGTGTGGGGTGCGAGGTGGTGGTGACCAGGGCCAGAGGGTCTCACCTGCCCCGTGCCCTCGCAGCAAGGGTTGTGCAGTGTTGGGATGTTGCAGCCAGCGAAAGACGTATGGTTCGGTTAAAGACATACCCTTTCCCTTCTTGTCCCCTTGCTTCATTCCCTCCATCCCTCCCTCCCTCTCTCACCCTTCCCTTCTCTTTTGTTTGTCTCCTTCCCTTGTTTTCACCCATTCACTGTCAGGAAGGGCCGCGTCCGAAGGGCCAGTTCAGCGCAGCGTGGCAGCGACAGAGACTGGCACCGCCGGCAGCTGCAACAGTGAGTGGATCTCGACCCCTGGGGCAGCTGGAAGCGGGGGACTGGTACCGCTTGAGCATGACATGACACGTGGGGTTGAGCAGCTTTGGGACTTGGTCGGGTCTAGTGCGTTTGGCAGCAAAGGGGCTCTTGTGTGTGATGGGAACTGCACGTGTTTCTACTGTAGTAACTCTCTGGGGCCTGTCTGTATGGTGAGATAATATGGGATGAATGCAAAAGTCTTCAGTGCAGTCTTCCCCCGTGGGTGTCCAGCTGTCTCTGCACTAGTGGACGGTGTGTGCCATCCTCTGGCTCTGATGGCAGTGAGTGCAGCATGGTTTGCCTCTGTGCAGCTCAACCGCTCCGCACCTCCAAGCAGGGTGGCATTTGCACTGCTCGCTGGGGACTGCCCCTGACTTGCATTGTCCTCTCAACAGTCCTTCAGATACCGTCAAATTGGCGCAGACTAAAACCAGACCATTGGACCAGTTGGACTGTCAGATGACAGCCCTGACGCCTTCTGTCTGCTGGTCTAGATGCAGCCTAGGTGTCTGCCCGGTGCCCGGTTGGGTGCTTGCAGCTGCGATTAGTGGATGTTAACCATCACTGCTCCGCTGCTGCTCCCACCCCTTGCCTGGAGGTGCTCTGGCAGTGCAAAGGCGTTTTGGTTTGCCAAAGTGGTGGCTGATGGGAGCCATGTGAGCCAGCTGAGGGCTGGTAACACCTCTGTTGGCCCTGCTTTCCCTCCCACAGAGGTGGGCCACCATCCTGTTGTGCTGGAGCCTCTGTGTAGGGATGCTCGGCCGGGTGGGTCCCCAGGTGTTGCAGCACTGCAGAAGCCACCGCTAGCAAGCTGCAAGGCTTCTAGAGGTGAACTGCAGAAGCCTGTGAGAGGGGCAAACATTGAACTGGATTGTTCTATGAGGTTTTGCTGCTGGCACACAAGGAAGTGCTCTGTTGATCCAGAAAGTTGGGGAGCCTTGTCTTGAGTTGGTTTTGGAAATGGATCGAGCGAATCCACCTAAAGACACTGTCTCTGTGGAGCAGTCATGACCCCTCTTAAATTAAGGCAGGAAAGTGATGGCTTCCTTACTTTATTTCTTAATAGCTCCCCCGTGCCAGCAAGCCCAGAGAGATGGTCATAAATATTTCCAAAGTAGCCATGACTGGGACAAGCTACCAGGGTCCCATGCCCCAAACCTCCCTGTGACATTGCTAGGGGAGGTGTATGCTCCTGGCCAGGTGATGGAGGACTAGCTGTCCCCCTCCTGCCCAGCCTCCTCCCAGCATCCCAACACTTCTCCTGCCCAATCAGCGATGGGGGTTAAGTGAATGCCTACGCGATGTTAAGGACCTGAGTGGATCCTGCAAAGTGCTGCTGGGATCCGTGACAGAACAGGGCTCTGGCAGTTCACGACTGTTGCAAGGATCACGCAGGAGTGTGAGTTCAGGTATTGCTGATTTTACAGAGGATATGTCAGCGGATAAGATGTGCCGCTGAAAGATTATTTTGTTACATTTATGCCTTTCTGAGCCAAAATTGAATTGCAGGGTGTGGATGGGAATTTAGTTCTAAGCACTGATGTAATTCTGTATCCTCAGCCCTGAGGGCAGTTTTTAAAAAATTATTTTCCCCTGTGCCCTGACACTGTTTTTTGCCTTTCAATCATGTCCTTATGACAGAACAAATACTGGGGTTGACCTTTGCAATGTGACATAATAATATGTGACTTCTTTATAGCTCTTTTCATCCAAAATGCTTGGCGCGCTATGAATCTGATCCTGCAACCGTTTACCACTGAGCTTAGCACTCCCTGCTCCAAGCAGTCCCTGGGGAGGCCAGCGGAGCACTGACACACTGAAGTGCTATACCTGGTATTATTTGCAGGATCAGGCCCTGGAAAATTGTAGCCCATGTCTGTGAACAGCCACATTTTCTAGACGGAAAGCATTGCCCTCTCATTTATGGGTTTTATTCACTATCAGAGTGCCATGCCCAGCACGAACATGACAGCTTCCCCTTGGCTAAAATGTCATGGCAGGTAATGTTTGGGTCATATTTATAGCTATCATCTACAACCCTGTTGCTTCTTTTTGTTATTTTTTTCCCAGCCCTGAAAGCATGTTAATTAATAAACAGCCTTAGCTTATCCTGCACCATTTGATCCTGCAGAAATCACAGCATTTTATCTTATTAGCAAGTAGGAATTAAAGAATTTAAACTACTCAGGGGGAAAAGAAACATAACCACTTTCCCTGTGCGTTCCTTCGGAAACAACCTTGCGCTTTCCCCTCAGGAACCCCAGACTCAGCCCCCTTGGCTTGGCAGAGGATGGGAATCCCAGACCAGTGAATGCTTGGGCTGAAAGATACTTTCTGCTCCGCTATTCCTGTTGTGAAAGGGAAAGCACAGTTAAGTGCACGGAGGAGAGTCCAGCAGTGAGATCCCAGCTTTGGACTGGGCTGTGGGTCCCTTCCATGCTACTGATGTCCTCTGCCATCATAGCAGATCAGTTAGTCCTTCTGTGCCTCAGTTTCCCATTGTTAAAGGATGATCCCTGATCATCTTCACTGAGGAGATTCACATGAAAAAAAGATTGCAGGGGATACAGGCATTATGGTTTTGGGAGACAGGTAAGTACCTTAGAAATACACAGGGAACCTGTGACCTGAGACATTTGCAGTACTGGTTCAAGGAAAGTGCATTTTCAAAGTCCTTGGTAGTTGGAAAATGCAAAGAGGGAAGCAGGTAGGATCCTTGCTCCCACCTCTGCTTGGTGTTTTCAGGATGGGCAGAACAAGGAGAGACACTTGCTCCACCTTCTTGGTGATGGGAAGTGGTTAAGTCTAGGGTTGGAGACCCATTAACCATCAGCAGGTACCCACTTTTCTCTGTTGTTTGCCATCAGTAGAGCACTGCATCCCCCCCCGTCCTTAGAAAATAAATTCATTAGGAGTAGAGAAGGCTGGAAGGGATTCCCTGGATCATCAAATCCAATCCCCTGTTGCATCAATCACATCAGATTTATCCTTTTCATAATCAAGCACCACTATTAAATGTGCTCCTAAGGGAAGACAGTCCCAGAATCTCATTGCTTTCACTCATAGATGCTTCTAATTTCCAGTCTATGCTTAGTCATGGCCCGTTTGTTAAACAGCAGGTATCTGGCACAGAAGCAAGAAATTTAACACAGTTTTCTTAAAATAACCACCCAAAAATCCTATCTGCAAAAAAATGCTGAGGTTGCAAAAGGGAGCGTGCAAGGTCAGGTAATGATAATGGGGAGGCCCAAGCTCACACTTGCCTCTGCCTTGTAGTACAGACTTTACATAATCACCTGCCGTTAATCTTGTATGATCCAGTTGAGGTACAAGGCAAAAGTACTCACAGAACAAAGGAACTTCTTTGCTATTCTTCTCCATAATATTCATTGTGTAACCCTCTGTCTCTTTTGCTGGTATAACTAACGCTAGGCTAAACGTTTGACTGTTTTTCCCTTTCTTGGCAGGCTTTCCCATGCCATTTATTGCTTTACTGTACAAGCCACTACCTGCACAGCATCTTTGAGAAGGCAGTGAGTTGCATTGCCCCATTTTACAGGTTAGGAGGCGAAGGACAGAGCTATCAGCCATATCAACCCATGGAGCTGCATGGGCAATTTTCCTCCTCCAAAATGCTCCTGCTTTATTCAGCAGTCGTATGCACTCCAAACTGTGCAATTTCTACCCAGCCAGAGGAAAGGGGCTGATGCAGCAGTCTGCCTTATGGCACACGGTGTACGTTGCATGCCACGGAAATGACGGGATGCTCTAAAGCCATGGCTTGCTTGCTTTAGTCTTGTCTGGTTAGTTAATCAGAGCCCACAACGAATGGGCAGGGGGGAGAAAAGGGTGAGTATAGGCTGAGGTGCAAAAACTCTGTGTTACCCATTAGTTGTGACCCAGCCCATAGAGGGCAATGGCACGCGGAGTCGTATGTGCTTAGATCAGTTCGCTGCCGCACAGTGACTAAGGAGGAGGGCTCGCTTGCCAAAACCAGGGCTGCAACTAGGACACTGCAATCTCATGTTTTCTTGTTTAACTTGGCAGGTATTCAAGTGAAACAGGCATGGAGGGGAGGTGTCAGAGCTGATCTGGGTACCAGTGTGTAGGATTTTGACTTTCTATTTCAGTGCTCTTGTCTGGAAAAGAAATGCACTCAGAACTCCCCCCCTTCTTTTTTTTTTTTTTTTTAAAGCAGTATTTAAATGTCATAAGAATCGTACAGTGCCCACCTTAATGTTCCTAACAAATTAAAATATTTTATTAGTCTATAATCTGAAAATCATTACCGTAGTTACTATAAAAACCTGAAGGTCTCCAGAAGGAATGATGTCAGCGGGTCTAAAATGTATGCAAATATATTTTGGTGCCATAGAGGTACCAGGGGTCAGACAGGCAGCCCCCAGCCCCAGGGCGACAGGCTGTTAGTGTGGGAGGGAATGAAGCACATCTCACAGTGCTGAGGGAGAAAGCGCATCTCTCAGCCGGTTTTCCTGGAGTTTTGCAGGGTGAATGCCTGAGGCTGTGCCTGGATGGTTTGGGTGGTTTCGGAGGAAAGTGTTGGTGCTGTTCCCATGCACCTCCCTCGTGGTGAGGGTAAGGAAGTGCTCCAGATGGTTCACCCCCACCACGGGTGAGCCACTCTGAACCTCTGGCCCCATCCTGCTAACACAGACAGGGTGGCTGCCTGTTCCCCTTGGGCATCCACATGCTCCTGGTGCCCCCTTCCTCCTGCGGATGGCTTTGGATGTGTCCCTCCGAATAAGCGATGCCTGACACAGGGCAGGCAAGAGAGCTACATCCAGCTCTGAGAAAGCAGCCCATACCTGCTGCCTTAGGCATCTGGCACCCGGAGAGGCTGGGTGACAAAGTAGCCCCTGCTCTGGCCAAGTGACACCAGACAGTCCCAGAGTGGTGGCTCCTGAGCTGGTCCCTTGCCCTGCGCAGAGCCAGTGGGCTTCTGCTGGTCACTCCTCATTGGCCTGGGTAAGTGCCAAATGATTTAAAGATTAATTACCATTTAACTGGCTGTATTTTTGTCTCTACGGAAGGCTGCAGTGGAAAAGACAGAAGTACTGGAATAATTTACCCTGGTATTACGCAGCAGATTACCCCGTACTTACAAGGTCACCAGTTACCATGTAATTAGACTTCCAGTGCAGTGAAGTCTGGGTTGGGTTTCCAAACCACTCTCCTTCCCAGTGTCAGAGAAGCAGAGGGATGGCAGCAAAGTGCAGAGTGAAACCTTGTTAGGTGCATTTAAAGCTGTTAAATAGTTTAAAATTCAAGCTGGGGGAGGTGTCAAGCCACCTGTACCTGCCAGTGAGAGGGAGGAAAAAAACCCAGAGCAGTTTGTCTAGGAAATGAGGGAAAGGCAAAAGAGAAAGGAGGGCTTCAAGGGAGCTATGGGTGCTGGGCGGCTGCAGGCTGAACGGCAGCAATGGCTGCTGCTCTTCAAGCTCCCTCAGGCAGAGCTTTGCCAGTGGTGGAGGATGCTGCTGAGCCACAGAGCTGCACAGCCACGGGATCCTGCCCTGTGGGATGGTGTCCATGGGGTCATGTGGGATGCTGCAGTGGGGATGCCCTGTGGGTCAGGACAGGGGTGGGCAGCAGGACACTCTACCTATGCCCGCTGCCTCCCTGCCTCTTGCTCCAGATTGCTGCCCTCTTTTACATGCACCCAAATCAAACACCTACTCACAGAACATTTCAAAGAATGACAAATGCCTTTGATTATCAAGCACAAATGCCAGTAGCAGCTCATCGCACCTCGGGTGGCTAATAAAGCACCGAGCCGGTTATGATCAATATACAGCAAGTATTGCTGTAAAAGTGAGATTGTGGCTGCCCCAGGGCAAATTACATTTTGTCTTTATAAACCCTGTCCTCCTTGAACCAAGCACAGTCCCTCGTGGGGTGGCAGCTCCCCAGCAAGCCTATGGCTTTCAGTGTGCCAGTGAAACAAATGCCTTTCTGAAGCCATCCATGTAAAGAACCCAAGTCAAAAAGCAAAGTGTGTGCCTCTACAGCAGTCATTATTTTAAATACCCTCTTATTACATAGCCGTGTGTCCCTGATTCAGCCCCACAAAGAGTATCCGTAAGGTCAACAGTTTCTGCAGAGGCGCAGCAGAAGCAAAGACAGTGTGAAACAATTGATTGCTGAGGATAGAAAGAGCTGTATGAAAATAGTTTGTCTAAAGAATGACCAGAGTGGGGAAATGTGCTACCTGACTGCAAATATTTACAAAGTTGTGAGCCTGAAGGTTAGAAAACATTGAGAGAAGTATATAGAAGTCAGCACAGGGATAATGCGGTGAGGATGAGGCTGGGGAAAATCTGTGGCGAGCAGGAAATTTCCATCATGTAGGCAAGATTTGCTTGTGATTTCCTGACAGAGGCTGTGGGTTACCCGCTGGGATATATGGATTGGCACCCATCAATACCTTAGCAAATCCTTTAGGGCCTCTCTCACAAAGGAAAGAGGGCAGAATGAAATTTAACAGGTTTTTTTCAGCTTTACTCTTCGGGCTGTAAAGCTGTTTCATACGCAGACATGTGTGTCACTGCCTGTGCATGATGCACACACATACCTAACACTCTTGGACCAGAGCAGCTTATCCAGAGGCGGTAAAAACAGCCAAGGCTTTAAGCCCAGCATTTGTAGTCACGTTTCTCCTTGAAGTAAATGCTCCAGCAATGACATAATTGAGGACTGTCCTGTCTGCTCAGCATATGTCTGCAGGGGTCATTCATCCTATCAGACACTGCAGAACATTAGCGGTTTCTTTAGACTCACTTTCTCCTTCTGCCCTTCCTCTTGTGGCTAACCCTAATGGAGAGCTGGTGGCTGGAGACTCCTCTAGGAAAACTCGCCTAGTTCGGAGAGCTGACCATCTAGAAGCAGTCCTATATTACGGCAGAAACAGTCAGATGTGTCCTGCCGGGTGTTGGGTTTGTTGAATGGTCCCGGTGGGGCTCCCTGGGGTGGAGTGTCTGACTGGCTGCAGGAAGGGGAGCAGAAGGCAACTAGTGATATCTGCGATGGCCACTTAGTGCTTGAGGGCTCTAATGGCGTCTGGGAACCAGGTTCCTGTGTTTGTGGGTTTGCTTATTTATTTACACTCCTGGCTAAATGAAGTAGGGAGGAAGAATTTTAACACAGTGGTTTAAAATGCATGGGACTCCAGCAGTTCTCTCCTACTCAAGGGCATCTGGAAAACTTGATAAAGAATGGAGGAAATTTCATTGCACAGAAAGTCTTGGGTGGACAAACAGAGTAGGAGAGGCTGCAATGCTTTATGTCTTCAGATTTTCAAATTTAGCTTGTTTTCTATCACAATCCTATGGCCAAACCCCAGCCCCACTTTCTGCACATGCCACCATTTGGGCTGTTGATGGTTTTAGTTCTGCCACTTCCCAGTGCTGCTGCTGCTCCCCCACTGCAGCCGTGCTGGTGGGTGCAGTCGCTCTCCTGCGCCTGTCCATCTTTGGCTGTTGTCACCATCTGCAGCCTCCCCTCTGTAAGCCGCATCACATTTTGACGGGGATGCTTCAGGCAGGCATGGGAAGGGCATGTCCAGGGCAACCCCCTGTATTTTAGGTGTCACGAGGTTCATCCACTGGCTTCATATATTCAGTGTGTCTCTACAGGGACCTAAATCACGGCGGGGGGGGGGGGGGAGGTGGCAGGTTGGGGTTTGCCTTTGCCGTGAAATGCAGCTCTCCATTCAGCAGTGCCAGAGCTGGCACAGCTTTCCCACCGGCACTGATGAGTTTAATTGCATCATTAGTAGGTGTGACACTGCAGCCTCTGATGATGAGCTCTTTATTTTAAAACCGCTTGCAACGTGTTTGTCTGAGATGCCATCTGTGCCTGCACTGCCTTCATTAGGAGACAAAGAGTATGCATCTTCTGAAGTTGTTCTGTATTTCTGTGATGTTACCCTGCTGAGAAACCACTGTGCGACTAGAGGGTGAGAACTCGTACCTGAAGGAAAGCACCATCATCCAAAATGCTTAAACAGGCCAAATAAACCATTAGGGAGCGCACCATTGGGAACCGTCCTCAATTGGCCTACAGGAAACTGGCTGGAAGGAGTGATCCAGCTATTTTATTGCTCAAAGTTTTTCATCTTGGTGAAGTACTAAAGCCCCATCCTCTAATCTAATGAAAGTTTTCAGGAAAGCAAGGAACAGGTTTCTATTTTTAAAGGACTTTAGATTTTTGTACCTCTACACCATGATTGTGCATGGAAGTCTCTGGGTTGCCTGGCCAGTTTTTAGATACAAAAGGTATTATTAAGATTTATGGGCATGGATCTGAGCATCTAAGCTTCCCCCTTAAAAACTCCATACTCAGCTACGTATTTCTATAGATGCCTCTTGATCAGCCGACAGCCAGCATGCTCAGAGTGTTTCACTGCTACTTAACAAAATTCACAAATGACAAACCAGGCAGGAGCTGCCAGAGTCCAGCTGCACGTAAAGAAAGGTTCTGCTTCTATAGGGAGTTCCCATTTATTATACGGGAGTTCCCAATGTATTAAATTTCTCTCTGTACACTGCCGGGGCTATGCTCAGTGATTCTGACATTAACAAGAAATAGATTTCCAAACAATCTAGCTTAATGAATTTTGAATATGATTATGATTAATGCTAAGGCAGTTGAACTGATTGCCCAGCATCTACAAGTTAAGTAATGGAGCCTTATCTAAATCACATATAGTCTTCAGCCTGGAATGGCTCTGGCTGCAGACAAAGACAGAGCATTATGGGTTACCCAGAGGGGAGTCACTGTCAGGACAGAGAGAGAGGGACGGTGGTAGGGGAGATGATGAGATACTAATCTGAAAGCATTTTAGTGTAGGGTGATCATACATGCAAGTGTTTTATTGGTCCTATTTCCTAAACTGCATTTCTCAGGCCATTTTGAGACTTCACTTTTATGTAGCCAGGTTGAGATTTATTGGGAAAATCTTCCTACTTTCCGAAGCCAGAAACTGAGCTGATTTTCATTCTCTGCGTCCGCCAAAGAGCAGAATCCTGATGGACGCGTTTCTTGCATCATGATGGTTTAACTTAGTCTCTATCTGATTAGCTTTTGAGCTATTAAACACTTCTTGTAGCATTACCAGCTCACTGCAAAATGATAATGCAGATCAGTCATGGACAATTTCTGTTGGCACATGCAGTCTTTGCAGACTACAGATCCCTTTTGAAGCTGTATCTAGCCGACAGCTGCGCTGTTTCACGGATATTGCATGTCTCTGAGCCGGCCTGTCCTGGAAGAGTGTGGCGTGGTACAAGGATCTCCAGCCTGGTGGAGACAAAATGGTAAATCCATATGTTGCCTGACAAACTATGTGATGGCTGTAGTTTGACTAGGTTTAGTGGCCTTCTCAGCACCTGCTGTTGGCTGGGCAGTGGCCAGGGAAAGGTGGCTTAGGTGGTAGCTTTTGAACAGCCTAGATGTGGTGCCCGTGTTGTGGCTGTGGTGCAGAAGACAGCAGAGGCCACCATCTGCATGCACCCCTCTGCACAGCTGCCCAGTGCCAACCCACATCCCAGCAGTGGGACTCCTGGGAAGCCACTGGGTCTTCTACCGGTGAATCTTTCCCTCGTGCTACCACTTTCCTCAACTGTCCGAGATCCTAGTGTGGGGTTTTGTTACTCTGGACCAAAAGAAACTTTCAGTAGGTGGTCCAGGGGCTCAGGAGGCTGGTCACCTCTTCTTCACCTGGCAGGCTCTAGCAGCAACTGTCAGGGTGGGGGTGTAGGACCTGCTGGGACGTGGTGGTGGCCTTGCTGACTTCGTTACTAGGTGCGCTCACCTCTCCCCAGCTGAATGAGGCAAGGGTGGGGTTTCTTACAGTTTATGTCCCTGTGTTGGAGATCATGGCTTTTGGAGCATTTACTTCTATAAAGATAAGAAACTGGCCTTTGATCCTCTGCAGGCTGGTTGTGCAGCCCTTTTCTAGCAGTGGGTGCTGCTGCTTTGAGTTCTGGGAAGTAAATAGGAGGGGTGAGCTGTGGTAAGGAGTACACCAAATAGATTATTGGCAAACATAATTAAAAATATATGTGCGATTACTCCTCTGTTTCCCTTTTCTAACCATCCTCTGCATTACCTCTGGCATTTTTAGATGGCAGATAATATAACTGAGAGGACTCTTGGGTACAGGCAGCTCTTAGAGCAGCAGTGATTTATCTCAGGCCGTTTTGAGGTAGCAGAATTTACCTCTAGCTACAGCCACCCCTCCATGTCTGCCCCCCCTCATTTGCATAAGTAATTGGCAGCTTGTTAATGGCTCATTAGGAATGCTGAAAACCGTGGGATTAAAACACAGTCAGTGGAGCAGAGATGAGGGGAAGGGGGAGAAAGGCCGCTGTCCCTGCTTGCAAATTATACCGCTTGATTCAACGTGATTCAGAATTACAGGTCATAAAGCAACTAGATTGTTAAATGAAGTAAGGAAAAACAATGTCAACGGCAGGCTTTATTTTTAGACTCATGTTTAAACACAGTGTGTGCATCTGGGGGGAACAAACAGTCCCCTGCCAAACAGTCCTACTGACAGCAGGAAGGTCTCACCCCTTTCTCATTTTCACATTAACCCTGCCTGGTCAGTCTTTCCTGCTCCTGAGCAAGTCCATCTGGCTCCTTACATCACCTCATGATGCGGACATTTGGTTCTTTTCCTCATGCTCTCCCTGGTTAAGTCCAGCACTCCCCTCTGGCAGCAAGTGACCTGCATCTTCCCTGCTTTGGCCACGGCTGGGACACCCAGTGCAGCTGCAGGCAAGTAGGAGAGGCAGCTGCAGGTTGCTTTGGGCGTTCTGTAAATTTCCAAAACCCCTCTGTGATCGCTTGCAAATTGCTGTGAGATGTCTTCAGTCACTGGCATGCAGGGGAGCAGGCAGCAAGCCCCACGCTGCGGCACTGCCAGAGCCTGCGATGGAAGAGGTGGTTGGCGTAGAAAGTGAGGATTAGGAGAGGATCACATCTGCCATTCCCAGAAAGCAGAGCGTACACATGCAGAGTGCTGCATGGTGAGGACACAATAAGTCAAGTCAAAATCTTTGGAGGAAGCTTTTTCTTATTTGCTGAGTGTTCTTCAGCTCATGTTCAGCACTGGCTATGACAGTGCGGCAGCAAAGGCACAGGACCTGAACGCAAGGACAGGGCTATGCAGAGTTTGCAGTGATGGCTTTTGAGTCGCTTAGAAGAGGCTCAGCCCGAGGGCTGGTACAGCCATAACACGTGATGCCTCTCAGTCAGGAGAACACCTTGGGGATATTTTGTGGGCAGAGTAAATCTGGCAATGGTGTAATCTCAGCTATAGCTAGAGCCTTTCTTTCTGGATAAGCTGAAGGAAAATGACAGATAAAGTACTCGGAATCACACCCAGTCACAACTTGCAGTTACATTCAGCTACCTCTGATTTAAACCACTTGGGTACTTAAGAGCCCAGTAAGGTGACAGTTAAAACTGTGGAGTAGAGGACAGCTAAGGTTCAGCAAAGCTCAGCTCTGTCTGGCATGGCAGTTAATCTCTCTGCTTTGCAAAAGTTGCCCAGGAATTTGTCAGGACCCACGCAGGCAAAATACAGGCACATGTGATCGGGAAGAATCTCTCAGTGCTGCTGGATGCAGCACTGGAGGCGAGAAAGGAGTGTCTCCTGCATCCCCAGCCATAAGCACGTACTGCCCTTTGCCTTGTCCCTGAGAAGCCACCTTCTCCTGCCCCAGCCTGATCTGACAGACTTCGACTAACAAAGGCATGATCTACAGCAGGTTTGTTTGCTGTTTGTTTTTCTCCAAGAGCTCAACTTAGCCAAACAGGGGTGGTTTTCCTGCTTCTTGCTTGCATTGCTTTTTTTTTGCCCTTGTGTCCTCTTGGGTCACCGAGCCACCTGCGGCTCTTATTCATACAAGGCTGTCCAGAACTGCTGAATAACACATCCTGCCCGCAGCAGGAATCAGCGTGTCCTGATGGGGACATACATCTGGCTGCTGGGGGAAGGTTCAGAGCTAAGTATCTTCCAGGGATCACCCAGCTCCTAGAACTGAGGGCTAAAGGACATGTGTTCTGGTGCAGCCCAGCCTGGGATGACAGCCAAGTCTGCAATTAAATAAGATCCCAGGTCATCCCTACCTACAGCAGCAGGAACAGAGACAGCATTCAGGGAATGCGTGTGTTATCATTACATCGAGGGGATTGAGTGTTGGATTTTCCTGGAGAAAAATGGTGCCAAGGTCTCCACTACTGCTACATGATTCTGTTCAAACTCAAATGTCTCAGTTTCCTGCACATGAAAGGGAAGTTCAAATAATGCTGCACCATATGAAGACACCTACAGTGAGTAGTTCTTGTGACTTTCCCAAGGCAGGAGCAGGAGCAGAGCCTTCCTGAAGTATGCCAGGAACAGGAAGAAAGCTGTCAAATGACCTTGGAAAGTGAATGTCAAATGACTAAGGAAAACAAAAGCACGGGCTTATTTTTCTTTTTATTTCAAAGTTGGGAAGGAAACTGCACAAAAAGGAAAGTAAAATACTGCCTTAGAGTATGGCAGAGACCAAACTCTGTTCTTAACAGATCCATGAAGCAACCTTCAACTGTGAGCATGGAGTGGATGGCTCGGTACCTCCCCTCTGAATGCCACCCTGGGCTACAGCCCAGGAGCTGGTATGTGAGCCAGGAGGGGGAAAACAGCACTGCTCACAAACAGCTGCCTTTAATGTGTTAGTCTCTGGATTCCCACCAGTCCAGAGTTCTCATGAGGGCTTTTCAGCCATACTTTGGTTTTGATTTCCATGGTATCTCTGTCAGCGGCCCAAACTGCAGGCATAGTGCACAGTCCTTGCTGAACGGTGCTGCTCCACTACCTGCTGCTGTACTGTCGAACTCACTGGGGATAACAAGCCATCTTTTCCTTTCCTAATCAGCTGGATGTCATTCAGAAAGGTGGGACAAGGAGAATCTTTTCCCCAGACACCAGCTTTCCTTGGTAGCAGACAAACCCCAAGCCTTATAAGCCTCCTACTTGTACATAGCACTTATATAGCTTTTCATCGTCAAAGTGCTGTACTAGCATTAAGTAATTATCTCTCTCCCTAATGGCCATTAATGCTGGCCTTTCACGAACCTCCCCCAGCTCCCTGAGGTTCATATCTAATACAGCAATAAGCTACTCCAGGGGAGTGGCTGGTTATCTTGCAAGTCTACAGGCTTGGATGTGTAATGAGGCTTCAGAGCAGAGGCCAGGTGCCCTGGAGTATCAGAAACGTGGCTGTAGACCAGGTCATGCACTTGGGAGTATCCATTAGAAAGGGGTGGAAATGAGTAGGTGATACTGTGATCTTAAAATGGATACAGAAGAAGGAAACTTTGGCCACTCAGAGGATGTGCACTTATTGTTCTGTTTATTACCAGGATAGTACTTCAAAATGAAAAGGCAAAGCGGTGGGAGTAACATGTCAATGTGGGCATGGAGAGTTTATCTAGGGGGAGAAAGTCAGAGAGCTAAAAATGTCAAGTAAAGCTAGACAGCCATGACAATGGGATAAAGAGGCCAGTCTGCAGGTCTATGAAGCATTAAAATAACAAGGAGAAAGGGTGAGCTTGGCAGCGTCTTAGGATTTAAAGAGAGGAACAGAGGAGGATTTACTTGCTTTATTTGCTTGAAAGCAAATCCCTCTTCCAGGTTGTGGAGTGTCTCCAGGGGAGATGTTACAATGCCACTGTTTGAGGATATTTTACCCTTAGAGGCCTTTAGAAGATGAACCTGCATGATCGCTGGGCTCCCCCATCCCTGGCTCCCAAGGGAAATGGAGGAAGATGGGGTAGGAAGATGACGTGACGGGTTTAGAAAAGACTCAGAAGCAGCATGCTTCTGACAAGCATCAGTCTTACATGGACCGAAACCTGCCAGGCCCAGCTCTGAGCAAACAGATGTTTGCCCGAAATAAACTTTCAGCATCTCTCTGAAGACATGGTAACGATTCTTTGCAAAGCCAAGGACATGCCATGTAAACTGGCTTTGCAAAAGAAAAAAAACCAGCATCCTTTTTTTTTAGCCTGATTTAATAGCATCATTTTACTTTTATGCTTCTGGCAATGGCTGGTCCTGTAAAAGAAGTGTGTAGCCATGGGAGTCACGTGCAAGTCTACAGTGGCATAATACAACTCGCAGCCACTACATGTTATGCAAAGGATTTCTGTCACTCTGAACACACTCCGCTTCCTATGGCATCAGTAGCACAAGCCCTCTGTGCTCAGCTCTAAATCATTTTGCTACATCAGCAAGTAACAGGGTATGGCTGACCACAGACCAGGGAGACTCAACTTAGTGTTGACTTGCTACACAGCTTCAGCGCAGGGCCTTCCCCAGCCTTCTTGCATCTGTTTTCTCATCTGTGAAATGGGAATTTTAATCCTAATCAGTTTGTGAGGGAAGCAGTAAGGGATAGTCAAAAGCAATGCTTTAAAATGTAATAGTCAGCCTTATGTGTCAGGCTAGGCAGTGGAGTGCTTTTATGGTATAGTTTAATTGATGCCTGTTCTGCTTATAGCCAGCTAGTAAGTGCAAGACTTAACATTCACTCTCAAAAATGTGGCACCCTTTTGGGATGCAAAGAATACCTCTGCAAAGAATACCTTCCTTTTTATGAACATAGCTGAGCCATATTTTTCTGGATCCACATGTTTTCTGGGCATTGCTTGGGACTTTTCCTCCCCAAATTAATTTGATCAGTAATTATTACCAGATTAATTTTTAGTAAAAGATATGTCTCACATGACATACAGGGCTGGGAGGAATGCTTTGGCCGTCCCTGGACTCCACCGTATGAGCTAAGCCAAGACTGTGTCGTCGCGTCCTTGGTACAACGGTTGACTGTGTATGTCACTTTACTGGCAGTTCTTCCCCAGGATGTCTCTAGAGCAGATGAAAGACCTCAACTTTATTTTAGCTTATTAGAACTGGGATGGCTTGTCTGCTCTGCTTTCAGGGCCAGATACACAAGTGGTGTAAATGAGGACCCCCCCATTCAAGCAATACTGCGCTAATATTCTTTGTGTAAGCTGAGAACCTGGTTCATAGACTCTGAACTGCTGTAAGACCTGTTCAAAAGGGAGTTGACTGTGCTCAACACATCGTACGACTTGTGATTGCAAGTGATCCTGCAAGATTCAGGATACTGCAAACACAGAGAGCTTTGCAATAAGTGATCATTTTGTTGGAGGTTGTTGGAAAACTGAAAACTTAGGGCTACTTAAAGGATAATAAAATAAACATTAGCACAAAACATTTTTTACAACAATCAAGTTCGGTATATGTCCTGTTCTATTGATAACATTTCCTCAGAGCTCTTCACAAGAAAAGAAAGCAACTTGTAAAAGCTGGGAATGCAGGAAAGAGCTAGAATTGCAGCCAAGGTTTCAAAGGAACAAACAAAGAAAAGCATATTTCAATTTCCATTACGGAAGAGAGTTCAGAGAAGCGAGCTGAGAACACACCAGCCAAGCCATTTCTAAACAGGAGGTGTACAGCTGCAATGAGCTTTTCATCTTCATGTGTTGCAGTTCTGAGCACCTCTGCACTTAGGAAACAGTGATGTTCCTGAGACTCTCAAAACTCCTCCTCTTTGTTGAAGGAAGATCTGTTTCAAAATTAGAAAAAAAGGCTGGTCTGCAGACCTCTGAGTACAACATTGCAAACCCAAAGTCCAAATTCTGCCAAACCCCAGAGAAGTCTGACTCACACCCGTCATGCAGAGAGCCTGCTAAGCATCATACCCATTTCACACCCTGTTCCAACACACCTCCCCAGCACTATCCCTCTTGCTTCCAAGCACTGCAGCGTGTCTCTGCGCTGACCCCTCCCCACACTAGTTCTGCTTTAATCAGGCAAAACTGTAGCAGCTTTGGAAAACTGGCAGCTCAACCAAGAGCTTTTGTTTGTAGAAGGAAAGTTTTCATCCAAGTAAACACAACAATCTCATTATTTTGAATAGCCACACATATGCTGGAAACCTAGATACCAGATACCTCCTCCCTGTGATGCTTCGCAGGACCAGAGAGATTTCTGCCTGATTCACATAGAGTGCTACAAAGTTATTAGCACTTGCTTTTTTGGTGCCTGTAATGAGACAAGCAGTCTTCCAAGCAGCACCACAAAAGCACTCTTTCTCATCACCGCTAAAACCTTGGATGCTTTATCCTCAGTAGAAATGAGTGCTGGAGACTTGCAGCAGTACTGCTTCCAGCACTGCCTGGCCTTATCAATTAGCTGTTTCCCCACAGATGGTGCTTCTTATGTAGGACAGAACAGAGAAAAACTTGTCCTGCTCAGAGACGCTTGTTTAGAAATCTCTAGTGAATCTGAAGGTAAATCCATCTGCTTTCAAACTGTTCGCATGTATCCTGCAAACCTGCTGTGTACCTGCTGGATTCATGTGCCCTGGAGAAGAGCAGACCCTGACAGAGAAAGAGCCTTTCCCTGGCTTGGCATACCCCAATGGGACTTCACCCATGGGCTCTTCCATTGCCAGACTCTCCAAAGGGGCTGGCTTTCTTGCCTCCATTAAATGCTGGGCATATCCCTGCCTGTAAGAGCCCGTTCTTTACAAACAGACCGCCTTTTTGCAGTGTGGTCCTGCAGTCATTTACATATTCAAAGCACTCTTTGAAAAAAAGCCTGTAGCACAGTTTTATGAGCACAAAATCTTTCATGGCATTAGGTGATGTGCAGATGCCTGTGCATGACTTTTAGAAAACCTTACCGAGGAGGGACAAACCTCACCCTGTATTTCTGGTGGGTGCCCCAGAGCACTGAGGCCCTGCAAAACTCAGTGCAATACTTTGCTGAACACTGTTTCTTGCCTTGCCTCCTGGTTCATCAGACTATAGGGTTGGAGTATGCTCTTGGCATTTTGTCGTTTGATTTCTTTTCAAGCCCATTTTGGGAGGAGAGGCCATCATTTATCTTGAAACGTTTCACTCCCTATCCATCATGTTAACCAGGTGGGATTGGTAGGTAAGCCCATGGGCGGTCGGGGAGGCAGTAGCCAGCCCAGCTTTTTTGAACAGCTCCTTGTTGATGTAGCTTACAGGGATGCCCTGTGTTTGTCCACATCATGTGGACATGATCCCTTCCTCGGGGTTCTCATCACTCAGCTTTCCTTGTGCCTTTGCCCTCACCCAGGTCGGAGGACACACCATGCTGCCTATCCGCTGGATGCCTCCGGAGAGCATCATGTACAGGAAGTTCACAACAGAGAGTGATGTCTGGAGCTTCGGGGTGATCCTCTGGGAGATCTTCACGTATGGGAAGCAGCCCTGGTTTCAGCTCTCAAACACAGAGGTACAACAGTGCTGAGACACCTCAGCTGGAAACTGTACTTTCTACCATCTCTCCTTTCCAGGTTGCTTGCAAAGCAATTCATACATAGATGGTCCCCTCCCACAGGTGCCCTCACCGTGGGAGAAGTGTCGTTATCTCTGCTTAAGACCTAGGGGAACTGAGGCATGCAGGAACCAAAGGGTTCTGCCAAAGCCATGTGCTGGTTCAACCTCAGTCTCTCCCTTCTAAGTCCCTGGCAGACTTCCATAACAGCCACATCTGGTAAACTCTCGGGGTCAGAGACTGGGGATACCCAAATTACTGTCAGGACCTAAGTCATTGTCATGCCCAGAGTTTCCTGTGCTCTCTTTCTCCTTTATAGCTGAGGATCTTGCTGCCATCTCCAGTTTGGGAGAAACAGTTTGAAGCTTGTTATATAGCACGTGGCGCATTTCTGGGGGGCTTTTTGCCGTAGGGATATCTACTATGTAGTTTGCCCCAGTTCATTGGAGGTGGAACCCAAGGAGCTGGTTTCTGCTTGTTATTTCTTTGAATAGCAAAAGTTGAAGCCCATCAGTATAAGGCTGCGCTATAAAAATGTTGAGGGAAGACTGGCTGGGATTAGCGGAGTGTCAGACCTGAGGTTTGAGGCACATCAGCAGAAATGCACTGGAAGATTTTTGCTCAGAATAGCAGGGGGTATTATAGAAGAGGAACAAGATGCATTGACATAGCAGTGTGTGGGAACCTTGCACATTTTTATCCTACTGTGTATCTAATGGATTTCAGAAATTTCACCTTTTGTAATGAGAAATGTGCATTTTCTGCTTTCTGGATACAGATCCCTTAATTAAGTGAGTTGCAGAGATGGCAAATCCAAGGTGTTGCTTTACAGCTCTAATACTTGCCCATTCATGTGCTCAATGGGGCCTGACTATATATCCCAAAGTAGCACACGTAAACATTTTAGAGACGCAAACAATGGAATCGACAGCGACAGAAGTTATTTGTCACGCTATTTAATGAGCTGCTCTTGCATTTCCCTGGGAGGGTAAATACAAACAGACACAAATGAGCACATGTAGCTTGTACATGGATGATAGGCATGCTGCAATATGACAGCTTGGCTACCCCCATGCTTTCTGCCTCAGTTTCCTTTGCAGGGCAATAGGACTGAGAATAGTCAACCTTAACCTTGAGGGAGGAGGGCTGGTTAAACTCTGCACAAGTGCAGCTCTGTTGGCTTTGCTACTATCCCTGCAAAAAATCTCATCCTTCCCTTTCCTGTTGCTGTATCCACTTCATTCTGAGAGCTGAGGACTCCCGCCCCAGAACACACTATCCTGGTGGGAGGAAGCCACATTAGCTCTCATCTGGTTAATTTTTCACAATTTGTGAAGAGGTGGGCTGACTGAACCTGGGTGGCTGCAGAGGACTGACACCTCCACCAGCTCCTGGATGGGGAGGCATCAAAGCAACCCAGCGGCAGCCTGGCCGCAGCTGCAGAGCCCCATGGAGAGGCAGCTTAATGGAATCTGTGCCCAGCTCCAGGCTGCCAGGACTGGACCATGAGCAGTCACCAGGCTGGTCGAGCGTTGTTGCTGCTGGGGGTTGGCATTAGCAAGGCTGGGATGCCTGCTCCCTCCTGTGGCATCCGCATGGCCTCATACCTCCAGAGTATTTTTAGCAGTTTTTTTCGAGGCTGGAAAAGACCCTGCCTGAGCAGAGGAATGAAGCAGAGCACCACCTCACCTGAAAGCCTCAGCCAGTCCATTAATTTCTGTTTATGCCCTTCCTTTGTCCTGGAGAGAAGGGGCCCATCACAGTGCTCCTGTGCATGTCCAGGATGTCCTGTCAGAAACCATAACTCACCTCCTCCCACAAGTCACCGCTGCCAGCAGCTTTATGGCAGTGCAGGCTTCTCTGCATGCTGTGTCTTCCTCAGCCGCTTTCAGCAGGTCCAAATATCTCCCCTCTGTATTTATATGCAAACAGCAAAGCGATAAGTATCTGTTGAGCTGTGTGGCAGGCCCATTACTATTCATAAATCATAAATTCCAAACATCCCTTGCTGGGTGGCTTCCCTCAACACACTGCTTGGGATCTGTGTTTATCTGCAGAGCGTGGCAGGTCACTCAAACACTGCAATGCTGGGACTCAGCAACTCCAACCAAGGAGGCCAGACAGTAATAGCAGCTCTCACAAATCATACCTCCCTTCCTTTTGCATCCGCTCCTCCGGTGAAGAAAACATGAACAGACACTTAGGGGAGTCCTTTCCAATGGCATCCCTCTGAAGAGACTTCAGTGCTACCCAAAAGCTCACATTTTGCTCATTCATTAGCAGCATCAACCTGACCCAAAGCAGAGTGTTAGCACTGCGATTTTTTTTTCTCCATCACAGATGTGATTTGAGATGAAATTTCATTCTTTCAGCTGCTTGCCTCTGTCAAAATGAGGCAAAGCTGCCCTTGGAGATGGAGGTAGGAAAAGATGCTCTGTACCCTCCCTTGCAGAACATTCCTGGGCTTTGTAATGGAAAGGACTCTTGATTTTCAGGGAAGAATAATACCATTTCAGTTGTGCAACGTATTACTTTAGTTTGGGGATTTTAAGGCTTATTTTCGTTCTTCAGCTAGCAGGAAAACCTGACATCATAAATTAAAACTTCGTTTCATTTTCCTGTGACCTGTTTGGAAAGTGCATTGAGGTAGATAGGTGTCAAATGGGGAAGGTTTTTGGGAACGGCAAGGCTGTAGCTGGAGACGAACTTTTCACTGTAAAATTATCATTA
The DNA here is from genome assembly GCF_017639655.2 of Falco naumanni. Taxonomy (NCBI): domain Eukaryota; kingdom Metazoa; phylum Chordata; class Aves; order Falconiformes; family Falconidae; genus Falco; species Falco naumanni. The sequence goes on along the minus strand of NC_054060.1, from coordinate 11,439,194 downwards.
AGAACACACAAACAGATGAGTGCTAAGGATCTGCAGACCTCTTGGCTTCTTAGCACTCCCATTCACCAAACAGTACCACATCACCCAAGAAGTAGCTGGGACAGGACACCCTCCAGGAGCTGCCCAGCTGGTGTTCAACGTCTCTTTTCTTTCATTCTTTCAGGTCATTGAGTGCATTACCCAGGGCCGAGTTTTGGAAAGGCCTCGAGTCTGCCCCAAGGAGGTTTATGACATCATGTTGGGCTGCTGGCAGAGAGAACCTCAGCAAAGGCTCAACATCAAGGAGATCTACAAGATCCTTCATGCTCTGGGCAAGGCCACACCAATCTACCTGGACATCCTTGGCTAGCAGTGGCCACTTGTCGAAAGTCCCTGCTCCTTCCTTCCGTCCTTCCTTCCCTCTCCCCCTCCCAAGTCCTTTGCCCCTCAGCTCCCAAGCAAACATCTTCATATAAACTCAAGTGCCTGCTACACATACAACACTGAAAAAAACAAAAACAAAAAGCAAACCGACAAAAATCCCACAAAACAACAACCTGTAAGGCAGTTTGGCTTATATATATTTATAGATATCTCTCTATATATAACTTCCACACCAATACAGAAAGAAGCTGCTGTTACAGAGAATTGTAAGACTTTAAAAAAAAAAAAAAGAAACAAAAAGGGAGAAAAAAGTGCTTAAAGAGATATATATAATTAAAAAAAAAAAAAAAAAAAAAAAAAAAAAGAGAAAGAAAGGAGAAGATATCTTTCCCCCGAGCAATGAAGCAGTGAATTGTAACCCTGCTGTGAGTATGGTTCGGGCTGCTGGGCAGGGCTCTAGACTGGCTACGGCAGTGATGCCATCCTGGGTAGGAGCCCCGGGAGGAAAGCCTTGCCCTGGTTGTATGATATGCACCGAATGTGTGAAATCAGTCCTCCTTTCTCATCCTTGCCTCCCTCCTGCCTTCCCAGCCCACAGGTGATGGGCACAAAGCCAGGGCAGTGCCCCTGGAGGAGCTCTCTTTTACCAACCCCGTCCCTCCCTCCCTCTCAGTCCTTCCCTGCCCCTCTCTGCCTTCCTGCCTTTTTCCTCCCCCCAACATTTCAGGACAATTTTTCTAATTTGCTGATTCTTAAATGTATAGACTCAAGGCTTTCGAACACACAGTCACAGGATTGTGGCACCTACGGGTAAAACACACACCGGGAACCAGCTGCCCTCCTGCAGACCTCGAGCTGGCCCGACCCAGCCCTCCCTCCTGCCCCATGCCGGCTGCTGCCAGGGCGGTTGGAGCAGCGGGACCAGAGCGGCTGCGCGAGGGAGCTGAGGAGGGGTCCTGGGGACCCGGTCCTGAACCAGCCCCAACCCATTCCAGGGTACGAGACGGGAGCGCTGTCTGCCCAGGGTGCCCGGCGCAGGTGGCGACAACCCCCCATCCCCTCCCCTCCTTTTTCTCCCCACCCTTCACGCTTGCTAGCATCCGTGGGGTTGTTCCCCCTCCCTCAGTTGTCTGCACCAGGGCCAAATTAGTCCCTGGTGTAAACCTTGAGCGGACAGGGTTGGATCCCTGCTCCCCTGACGGGGGAAAGGTGGCAGCGTGCAGGCAGCTGGGAGGGAGCGTGCCTGCGTCCTGGCTGGGCGTGCCTATGGGGTCAGCGTATCCCAGCGCTCTTCCTCCCCATCCTCTTCTCTTCCCCATTTCTGCCCCATGCCCCACTCCAAGCCTCAGGCACAAGCCAGTGGGGGACAGGGAGTGGGACAAAGCTTGTGAAATGGCTGGGAACCTACCAACACCTGCCTGCAGACCCCTTGCCATTCTCCTCACGTCCCCATCCCCTGAAAGGATTGATGCATCTGCCTTTGAGCTGTTGTGAAATGCAGAGGCTGAAGAATAGCTCCACAGGCAGCCCCGGGAGGAGGGGGGGAAGGAGGGGAAGGTGCCTTCAGGAGCAGACGGCTCAGCGGATGGCCGCAGTGGCCAGCCTTGCATCTCAATGAGGATAAAGGCCTGACAGGCAGCGACAGGGGGTGGTGGGGACAGCGAGGGAGAGACAGAAACATTCTCCCTGTAGCCTATCTCCCTCTAGCAGGAAATAATCTGGACCTGGGGAAAGGCTGAGTCAGATGCTGAATCCAGTCTGTCCAGACCAGGCTGAGAATACAAAACCTTTCTGGGTCTTTTTTTCACGTGGCTAATGGAGGATGAGCGGGAACCTCAGCTTGGCAGCTGCTCTCAGGAGGCAGGGAGCGGGCGGCACAGGCATTGTCAAGGCAATTTTGAGAAGGCAACAACAGCCAGCACAAAAATAGCCTGCTTGGATGTGGTGTTTGCCTGGAAGGGAATGCAGATGGAGGAAGAAGAGACAGAGAAAGGATCTTGGTGGTCAGAGTAGTGTTCATGGCCAGGAGGCGACAGTGAAAGGGAAGATTTTGCATCTTCTCGTCTTCCTTGTCTCTTGCCAATCTATACCTCCCACCCATGGCCCTGGCATGACCTGGCTTATGGTTTCAGACAGAGGCTGGGGACACTGCTACAAGGAGGTCTGTGGTGGGCGGCAGTGGCTGTGGGTTTATTCTGTGCTTGCGTAAAGAGCAGTGCAAGCCTGGGGTGGGGGATGATGGGTGGCAGTAACCATGTGAGACTAAGGATGGTAACCTTCCTCTGCGCGTTAGAGAGATCTGGGCTAGTGGGACAGACTGGTGCCACTGGAGACTGGGCAGATTGCCACTGAACAGGCACGAGCAGCTCTCAGCACGGACACCAAAGATGGCATGGTCAGGGACAAGGGTGTGGACCGTTGCTGGGAGCCCACACACAGGAACAGCATACCATGTCACCCCTCAATAGTAGGTTCTTACTGCTTTGGGAGAAGACATCCAGTTTTCCTCATGTGCCTACTTGAGTCCAGCTATGAAAGTGAAAAAGACTGGTTTAAAGGTTGTTAGCCCTGGCCTGGCTCCCTTTGTATGCAGCCTGCTTTGGCTAAAAGGACTGGAGATTCTATACAAAGGGAGAACAAGCAATGGCTATTAAGTGCCCAGTGTCTCCACAAGAAAACCCTTCCCTGGGGTTGCCTGTCTCTTACCTCTAATGGCTTCTTGCTCTTGTGACTTCCAGGGTCTGTGCCAGATTGTGCAAGGCCATTTTGTCCACCCCTCTCTCTCACTTTCATGCTCTCATTTCTTTTTTGGCCAGTGTCACGGGCCTTTACACTATCAAATCACGTACAGACACTGCATTCCTACAGTCAATGAGATTTCCCTGTCACCATTCTGCACAGCAGCTACATCCTCCTTTCCTTCCTTCTTTCCCCCTTCCCCTCCTCCCCAGCACCACCACCCTGTCCCTTTTGCCACCTCTTTGTAGAGTCACAACAGCAAGGCAAGCTCAGGAGCCGAGCACGACACCGAGCCTTGGTGCTACATGGTTAGGAATAAGTAGTCTGTGAGAGGCAAGGAGATGGGTCTCCAGAACATGTGAAGTGGCTGAGACCAAGGTTCAGGCTGTCTGACTGCTTTACTGTTAGCCCCACCAAGTGCAGTGACTGACTCAGAAAAATGTCCTTTTGTCAAAGGTAATTGTGAACAATTGCTCAGAAGAGCAGGATAAGCTGCAGTCCTGCGGTGTGATGTCTCCCTGGCTGCTGCTGCTGCTTTATGCCCCTTGGCCTGTTGATGCTGGATGGAGGTTTGTTGTGGGGATGAGGGAGGTTGTTTTTCGCTTGAAGACATGATGGAAACTGCTGCATCCCTTTTTGGCATGACAGTTTTGGAGGGGAAGAAGGAAAACAGCTGTGCTGAGTTCCTGGTGAACACCCTGAGACCTCATTTCCAGAAGCACCTTCCCTGGACCAGAAGTGGAGCTGCCCATCTGCACGGGTGACGGTGCTCTTCCCTGTAGGAAGATGGGCTTTGGGGTGGCCCTCCTGCGTATGAGGGGAGAAAGAAGAGCAGATTTGGGGGAAAACTCTCTCAGAACACCATAAGTCTGAGTGTGGGGACTGTTCGGAGGCAAAGGGAAATGAGTTCATGTTTCTTCTCCATTTCCAGGAGAGAGACTTCCCGTTGCGCTGCCTCCAGAAAGAGCAGAGAGCTATCCCTGCTGCCTGGGAACACCGACAGGTCTCACCCAGCTCTGGAGCAAGCCAGGCCTAATTCCCAGCACGCCCAGGCTGACATTCCCACCACCCAGCCTCTTCCATCTGCAGTTTTCTCAAGGGGCTTGTGAAAGAGCTGGGAGGAACGCAGATCTGAGCACTGCTGAGAAGGGGCCATGGGGTCTTCCCTGTCCCAGTTGCATCTTGCTCTCTAAAAATTAAAATTATTAGCACCAACTCAGTCACCCAAGGGTGTCACTGAAATGATGCTTTCTTGGAGGTGCAGGTGCTATTTTGGTGCATGGTACAGATGGCAATTGTATGCCAGACCTACAAACTGTGGGTGGAAAATGTGGCTCCAACCTTTGGGTCTTATCAGTGGTCCATCTTGTCTTCTCCAGCTGTTACTTTTCCTTGCACCCCAGTCTGTCAGGCTGCAAGATGAAAGCTAAAAGGTAGCAAAGGGAAGACATGCAATGCTCTGCCAGGCTGAAAGTCCATCCTGTCTCCCACCAAGCTTGCCCATCTGGTCTTTTAAAAAGTCCCTCAATGTATGTATTTTGGGGGTCAAAAAAAGCCTGGGCTGCCTCATTTCAGTCCTGTCCTTGGGTCTGCAGGGTGCTGAATTGCAAACAGGTGACTCTGGGAACATGTGCTGCACAGACAAATGTGAAAAATACGGAATGCCTTTAAGAGAGGCTGCTTGCTTGAGAGACATTGTTAGCTTTGAGAGGTCTGCTCGTCCCCAGGAGTGGGTGGAACAAGGTGAGAAAATATGTGGGGAAATAAAAAAGGCAAGGAAATGGGAAGGCTGGTCGTAGAGGCAAGTGAGTATCTTGGGTTGGGAAATCGAGACTGGTTTCAGGAGTGTGGAGTAGAATTTTAAGTAACAGTGGACACAAGCAAAGCCAAAAGAAAACAGCAACATACTGGAGCTCCAGGAAAAGTTAGCTATAATGCTGGACAAATACTGGTGTAAAAAGGAGATAGAAACCAATAAAAGCAAGGGACCATTTATGCAGGCAGAAAACAAAATTGCTACGGTTTGTGCTTTTTTGCGATTATTTTTTTTTTCTATAAGAAAATACAACCAAAAGAAGGCCTGAACCAGTTACGATTTTTCAGAGCCACAGACAGAAATATACTACTACATGAGCTGTTCCCTTTCATGTGAAAGGCTTTTATTTCCCAAAACTCAAATGCATGAATTTCCTTGAGTTCAGGATATGGGTTGAAGAATGCAGACCCAGATCACTGCAAGCCCATGAAACCAGAAGCAGTTCTGAGCACTTAATCAGCAGGCATTCACATGCCAGTCTGTGTGGAGACAGTGTTTTGTTCAGCATTTCATCTTATGCTGTTTTAAATACTTCTCATTTCCTCACCTTCCCAGGGAGTATCTACAAGCTTTGCCTAGCCGTGACTCCCAATGATTAATGAAAATGAAAAGCAAGTAGCTGAATTTATGTCTGTCTTTGCTCCCTGATCTGACCAGGAATCAGCTGAACCACTACAGCCACGGCTCATGCCCAATGTTTTTGTAACAGCTGTAGGTGTGTTCTCTGGTCATAAGGCAATGGTGAGGATAAGCAAGCTGAATAAATGGGATGCTGGCTGTGATACCATGCTGTAGTGGTCCTCTGATAGCTGGAAGGCTATGGGCATCAACAGGGTTCCTCTGCTGTGAGACCCAGCAGGCACAGGCATGCTTTGGCACAGCCCAAAAGGCTTGTCCTCCATTCAGACACGGTGGCTTTCTGATGGATGGTAGGGCCATGAAGCCTCTGCATAATAGTGCTGTCTCTAAATGAGTACCAAAACCAGAAAAAGATAAAATTCCCCTCTCAGCACTGCTTTCCAGGAGTGGACAAAGTTGCTTAACTCTAAGACGCTTTCCCCACCCCTGCCCTGAGGTGTTTCTTACATCGGCACACACTTAATGTTTCTTTAAGTAGCTGTGTCGTCCTAAGAAATCTTTTCCCTTTGCCGCTCTCCTTGCAAGCAGGAATATTGAGTTTCTAGCCTGAAGCGGGAGTTTTCAAAACATCCGTTCTGGCTGGCAGTGTCATAAATGACACAGGCAGAGACATCAGTCAATGCTCCAAGAGGAATGCAGGAGCATTCCATGTCTCCTATGCCTCTTATTCCTTTCCAGTACACTACTGAGCCATGAAACGGCTCCCTGAGAAAAGTGATAGGAGTCCCATAGCTTGCAACTTTGAAAAACTAAACTGAGGGAAGAGATAAGAGACCAAAGAGAAAGGACGGAGTCTTACAGCTTTCTTCAAGGGCCTGACCTAAGCTAACTGATAGGTCAGTTCCATCTCTATGGCTTGAGTTTCTCACTAGACCCAATCTGACAGGTCTTTTCAGACTAAAGGAATGACCACTGGTTCCTCCTCCCTTCTGCTAGTCACACAGTTTCGGCATCTCTCCAAAGGGAAAAGAGGCACAAGAAATCTCACCATCACTTCCCCATGCTGTCAGGAGTCTGCTGTAGGAACTGATCTCCTGCCCAGCACAAGTGACTGATCCAGCAGCTGAAAACTTGAGCAGTTGTTCTGAGGGGGTGTTTAACTACTGAACGACTGGCTGCTTAGGACAAGGTCCCAGCAGGGAAGGCCTGAAATACCTCTAAAGAAAATCATAGCTCTGGGCGGTCCAGATGTCTTCCTTGCATGCTTTCTCTTGCTCTCTGCTGGCTTCCAGCCTCCTCAATCTTTGCTGCTTGATACTTAGATAGCCGAGTTCTGCATTCACTCCCTTTTCAGAGCACGGAGAGCTGGTGAAGCTGTTTGATTTCGATGTGGTAGGTGAGATTTCTCCCCCCTGCCCTCTTCTTTTCCTCATTGTGCAGCTCCTGTCCTTGCAGTTCTCAGGACTTGACTAACAGAGTTTTTAAATGAAGTGAGTCTTAATGTGAGGTGAATCCCAAGACCACAAACAGTTTGGACTTCAAACAGTGAGAAAATTGGCGCCGAATAATTCCGCACACAAAGCAGAAAACTTTCATTTCCTGCAGGCAGGATGGAATTGACTGTTATATTAAGACTTCAGAAGGAGCACTGCCCCGGAGTAATTTCACTGCTGTCAGGCAGTGTTGACATCTAGATTAACCTCTGTGCAGTGAATTTTACAGCAAAGCTCATTGTAATGCATGTGGGGTATCTCCTGTAAATCCCAGCTGAAGCCCATAGTGTCCCACCCTTCTGCACGGGAGAAAGGGTCGGGGAGCGACCACTATCATTCTTGACCCCAGCAAAGCGTGACTGTACCCTTATCCAGGCCAGTTCTGCTGAAACTGATTTTCTACCATGCTAAAGTGACAGTAGCTCCAGCCTGTATTTTTTTTTTTTTAATTCCCCAAAGAGGTTTACATCACAAGGCTGACATTTTTTGCCAGTGACAAACAGCTCCCTTCATGTATCCACCCAGAAACACAGTCCTAATTAAAAGGCACTAGTTAACCAAAGGCAATTAGCTGCTTGCACAGATTAACTGCAACACATAACATTCCCCACACACAATGCTCTGATCAGACATGATCCAGGACTAAATGGCAGACAAACTCCCAGCTGATGTGAGACAATGGCATCCAATCCTACCCACCAGCCCACCGGCACACTCTCAACTCTGTCTACGAAACCGAAACTGCAAAAATAAAAGAAGTTCACACAGTTTATTCAGTGTAAGTCAGGAGACACTGCAAAAGAAGTCTCTTGACTCCTGAACTGAATGCTTCCACTGTTAAGTTGGGAGCGTAGGCCAGACCCCAAGCCCTTTTGTCTCTTGCTGTAAGTGTGGGTTGAGCAGCAAGATTTCCTAGGCAGGAGCACAACAACTTCTTCAGTCTTGTGTGGGTAGAGACAATCCTGTCTGTGGTTCTCAAGGTGCATCGCTGAGATGCACTTCTTTGTGAAAAAAACACTAACGTCTAAAAAAAACGGAAGAGGAAGGTAAGGGTTTTTTTTGTTTGTGTGCTTTTGCCATGCCTTCTTATTCATGCAATTATTTTCATATTCAACCATTGCTCTGCAGTCATCTGCAGGAGGTTCTAGGCAAGAAACAAGCGATCAGGTGCCAAACAGATTAATCACTAACCCTAAGGGAAAAAGCTCAATAGTACTTCTAGAAATCTAGAACCCATCCTCTCACCCACAGCTCTTCATAGTAGGCTTACCATTATATTTGTCAAAGGCTTGGGATAGCCTATGAAGAGGGGACCTGCCCATGGTTTCCCCTCATCTTCAGATGGAGTTGTGTGCCCCTGGCATTTCAGTAATCAGGCCCATCAGGAAGATTGCTTCAAACTAACGTTTGCTACCCCCAATCAGAATACAGCTGAAAAGGCTACCCAAGGTTATAGAGAAGGTCAAGCTGTTGCTTTGGACTGGAATTTGCTTTGGAAGGAATTTGATGGACCAATTTAAGCACCACAGCACATCAAAACCTGGTGGCCTCATTTAAAAAGTAATCAGTATTGTATTTCGCTTTAGACATCCGTGCATTAGTGTTCTGCAAATATGATTTCCTCTTTGTTTGCATTATTGATGCCATAAAATGTCAGACACATTAAAGAAAAAAAAAAAAAAAAAAAAAAAAGAGGCCAACCTTTGGGGTTTGGAATGATTCTGGCTGAATTGCAGTTGGGTTACTTTGCTTTTTATTTCCCATGATAGCGATGCACTGTTACTCATTCTGCTATTGCTTTACAAAGAGTTGTCTATAAGTGTATTTATTCAGCCAACCATATTTCAGGAAACACATAACCTTGATATTTTTTTTCTGTATGCGGCTGTGTGCTTGTATATGTGTTGGGGGGGAAAGGGAGGTGGAGTTATTTTACAAGAGCCCTCCCCATGTTCAATAGTATGTTGGCTTTGTGCAATGCTGTGTGACTCCCTTTGGCTGGTTTGGTTTAATCTGAAGAACTGAGATTTGTGATCAGGGTTTGAGGTCTTCTGGTTTTGCACTGCCCAGAATCTGCCACCTGCTTTCACCATTCAGCAGCCATCTGCTATCCACAATGGTTCCTAGATGTCTATGCCACAGAGATTACACAGCACTTGAGTCTCGGCCATGTGATAATGGAGTTTTAGCTCATTCTGGTCCTGCATCAAGGGTGAGTTTGCTGATTTAGGTTGGTTCCTACACTCCTCCCCACGTAATCCTCACTGACTATTGTTCCCAAAGCAAATAATATTAGCTGATCAGTGCTTTTTCTTCCAGACCATTAAAGAGCACTGTCCTTGGCAGCCATATGTTTTCTGCCTCACCTCTCCATAATGAATGCTGATCCATTGTTCAATTTTTCTGTGAACCTTTTGGAAAAGTATTCTCCCTCTTAAAATCTAAAAAATTCTCTTCCCAAGTCTTCTGTTTTTTTGAAAGTGAAAAAAACCAGGGCGGAATTATCTTCTTTATGCAGGGATTTTCATCAGTGGTAAGATTTCTTTTCAGCTTTTCCTTCCAGTGACAGCAAGACTTGGGAGCAGAGGCAGAAGGATACAGTGGAGCAATCTAAGGAAGGGACTCAGCTAGGACCTAGACTGCAAGGTCACCTGTTCACGTACTAGCCCCTTGCCAGGTTCACACAGCAAGAGACCCACAGCTTTTAATGAGCAGTTTCCTGCCCAGCTTTCTTGTTCCTACTCCAGTTCTGAGGAATGACCTTCAGATGACCTTCAGATCTCCTTATCTTCACAGCTCCATCTCAGGGGTAACCAAACAGCCAAATGAAGAGATGAAAGGATCTGAATGGGTGTGTAATTCAGTGTCTTTCTCCCCCTTTTTCATCACAAGTGAAGACAGTGAAAGTGACAGAACAGAAAAATTCTTTCCCCCAACAGGAATGATCCAGTTTCTTTTTAAACTCAGATATTTAAGATGTCGTGCAGCAGTGCCTATAAATATGCCTTGAAATGTTGAATGAGCACAAGGAGTCTATTTGATTTTGTTTTTATGCCTGTAATTTCTCTCACCAAGAATTCAGCTGTTACTCAGCTCCCAGCAGGTTGTTCTGATTGCTGGAGATGGTTGGGATTGATTCCGGCTGTGATCTGTTCGAGTCCAGCCTCATTCTTATATAGCTAGATTGAAACAATAGAAATCAACAAGGGACTGAGTTGTTGTTCCTATGCAACGAAACTTTCTAGTGCAACACCAGGTTAAACCCTGAAGGGGCTGAACACCCACAACTTTGAAGTCAGTAGAGGCTGTAGATACTGAGAGGCACTGAAGATCACTATGATATCAGGAACAGAATGACAGGAGAGAGGAAAAGGAATTATACAAGAAAAAACACAAATATTATATGAGAAAATATATTGCTTGGTTTATAGTACAAGAAAATCCACTGCTGTACATGAGAAAAAACTCAGAATATTCAGCCTGGCAACCAAGAACATTGGCCATCAGGACAGGAGTAGCTCTCTATCCTACAAATCTCCTCTCACTTTTAATTTCCTTTTTCTCCTTCTTCTCCTAACATAGAACAAATCGTATCTTATGGCTTTCTTGAAAACTGAAATTAAGGTAAGAGGCAGATTTGGGAGAGGAAAACAGAGATCAGATGCTGCTGGATGGTACAACAGCTTTGTAGCCTAGCCCCCTTTCAGTGGCGGGTTTCTGGTGTGCCCGTTCGTCGTCTTTTTTTTTTTTTTTTTTTTTTTTTTTTTCTCTCTAATACAACCCCTACTGGTGCAAGTAGTTCTTACAATGAGGAGAAACCAGTTCAGTCCCTAAGAATAGCGACAAAACAATAACAAAAAAGGTCCCAGCAGCGGTTTCTAGCCGGCCGGGAGCCGCCGGGAGCCTCCCTCTGCGGATCAGCACCACGGACAGCGGCGCCTCCCACCGCCCCTGGGAGCCGCCGCCCGCTGCCCCGCAGCGCGCCGCCCGCTCCCGCAGGAGCTCCGCTTGGCTTGGAAAGGAGGAACTCCGCTTCTGAAGGAATAGGGGACCTCATTCCTACATCGGCCTACATTCTTACCTCATTCCTGTCTCGCCCTTCCTTCTTTTCTCCCATTCTTTTTTCCAGCGTGAAATTGTTAGCTGGTATCTTTTTTTCAAGTGATGGAGGCGGAATGGTTTTAAATGCAAAACAATCAATCTAATGTGGGAAAGAACCATTTTTCCTTCAGAATTAAACCCTCTGTCCCACTTCTTCCTGCACTGGTGTTCCACCTATGAAGGATGCATCTCTAATGTGGACTGCAAAGGGTTCCTATCATCTCATCTACTGGGACAGTTTGACAAATAGAGAGGTACTATGCTGCTAGCCCTTTAGAAAGAGAGCATCATGTGATTCAACTTTAGCCATCAAGTAAATTTACTGTTGGTAAAGGGTAAACAGACAAATCTCTTGGAAAATTCAAAGTAAGTGGCATATAAATGACACTGTGGCCCCTGAAAGTTATTTTTACATCAATCCATAAAAAAAGCCACATTACTGTGTAGGGAGAGTTGTCAGAAGAGTCAGCCAAAGATGAAGAGCCATGCAGGAAAGAGCAGGCATCTACAGGCAAGGCTCCAAATAGTGAGGCAGTCATATCTCATATACAAAAATGTGCAGGTACTTCAGAATCCAGCTTGCTCAGCCTGCATACTTGGAATTTCATCCCACTTGTTTTCCTGGATCACACTAAGGAAGATAGACCCACAAATTAGGATTGAGCATCTCCTGAACTTCATCATCATGGTGAGAAGCTATTGGGCAGGAACATGCAGGCTCATTCCAACCCTGAAAAATCTAGTGTGAGGAAGAAAAGACACATAAGCAGGGCAGAAATCTGGGCTGTTTCCCCCTGGCCCAACACATACTGCTTCCTAGATGCAGTTTCCTCTGCATCCCACCTCCCACATACTCCCCAGCTGTGACTAGTAGTTACTACAATGGGACATCTGAATGGACACTCAGAGACAGTGAGGACTAGGAAGTACCTAGAGACACAAGCCCTCAAAACTTGTAAGTAGCAATACTGAAAATGAGGAATTGAGGCCAGACTTCTGATGTTTAGGGCCACTTGGAAGTCAGAAAGGATGAGCTTGCAGGGGATGGCAAAGATGATTTAACTAGGAGCTCAGAGAACAAACAGTGCTAAGGGAAGGGAGCAAGGAAGCCTACTGTGGCATAGGGAGGGGAAGGAAATGTGTGAGGGCTTAATTCCCTGTAAGGGGTCAGCGATAGCGAGTGTAGTGTGTCAGATGTGAGCTGTGGCAAAGCAGAAGACAGCCCTGCTTGGAGAAGAACTATGGATGTGAGGAAGTAGTCACCACAAAATTATGTGTGCTCATCTAAATGAGTCCTGAAGGTTTCTCCAAACCTTCAGCCTTGCTGGGCTTCTCCCAGGCTCACCTTCTCTGCTTCAAACTCTTACAAGTACCATAATTTTCTCTGCATTTATTTTACTCTCCGATGAGACTCTGGTTTCAGAAAAAGCAGGGCAGCTTGTTTTAGTTCTTCTCACTCCCCCTGCTCAGAACTCCCACACCCAGCCAATTCCCTATGTGAAAGAGAATTGCATAATTTTTTTCCTGTTTTTTGGTTGCTCTTTGGTGTTTTGGTTTTTGGGGTTTTTCTTGTGGTTTTGGGTTGGTTTTTTTTTTTTTTTCCTTTTTTTCCAGAAGTGTCCTTTAAATTTTCAGCTAAACTGGGAGGCAATTTCTTGCATGACAGCTTCGTATAGATAGGCTTAAAGCAGAACAAAAATAAATAAATAAATAAATACACTCAATTACCTCCTTCTCCCCCACCTTGCCTTAATGAAGTGCTATTTTACTAAAGTTATTTCAATAGAAACGAAGGGGTTTTGTGCAGGCAAATGATTGACATTGATTTAGCTTTTGGTGTGTTACAGCTCCCTCTGCCTCTTCTGGATCAGGCAAGAGGGCAAGATTTCTCCAGGTAAAGGTTGAGGATACACAACCTTCTTGGGTGAAGGCTGTCTTGGGGCCTTCAGTCTGTGTTTGGGATGGCGTTTAGGGGTTGCATTGCACACTTGCCTCTGGTAATTTCTATAAGACACCTGTGCTGAAGCAGTGTTGTCCATCAGTGGCTCAGTGTGGCAGTGTGATGACCTAGGCAGAGAAACCACTGGCACTTCTGCCATGAGGAGAAACACCCAGCCTCCAGAAAACGGCAAGGGTAGACTTAACTTCCAGGAAACTACTCCTACTTCCAGCTGAAATGCCCTTCAATGATGCAGACAGGCTTGCCCCCCAGAAGGTGCTGCTCCACAGCTCACTCTGGCAGGCGAGCTGGTACTGAAAGGAGGACGGGGCTACATCTCAGAGGAAAGACATTTTGATGGCATTTTTGTTGTTACTATTATTCAAACCAGCTTATTTTAATCTCAGTTAATGTCACTGAAAGTTTGCATGAGCAGAAAACAAATCCTTTGGTGATGTTTGCTGAATTGATTTTTTTTGGCAGACTTTTTTTACCCATGCACCAGTCTACATATTTTCTTAATTTAGGGCTTATTTCACATCTTCTGAATCCTATTTGCCATTTTGCAACTGAATTGCTGGTTCTTAACCTTTTCCATCCTGCAGTCTCCCCTTCTCCAAATCAAAACTCACCATTTTCCCCTGCTGGGAGCAACCCAGGTTACCTGGTGAGAGCAAGATGGTTGTGATCTCTGCCTGCCCATCTGACCCCCACTGGCTCAAATTCAGAGGATGAGGACCCCTGATCTGAGTATTGACCAAGGTAGGATCTCTGCTTCTCCCCTACCTGCCACTTCATGTGCATCAAGCACGCTACTACCCTGGAAGGGGACGACTGATACAGTGTTAGTCAGACTTACAAGGAGACATTTTAAATTAAGGATTTGCAGTGAGGTCAAGGGACCTTTTAAAGTGCTGAGGTATTTACCCTCCCCAGACCTTCCCTTCCCCTCCTGCTCTGCTTTGTCCCTTCTTCTCTCCCCAGCCTTGAAATGAAACAGAAAATTATTTTTTTAAAACTGTGTCGATAATTTATGTTTAGTATAAAGAATGGTTTAATGGCATCACCAAAGGTCATTTTTTTCATCTCCGTGTTACTGCCCCAGCCCCAGAGGCTGTGCGTCCCCTCTTCCCCATAATTCCACTGCCCTCCCTTTCATTCACCTCACACATCCCCTGTCACCACCCCACCACAGCGTACCACACACCAGAAACCTGCTTCAGGTTCAGCCAATGACCATTGGAGAACAGAGATTTCAAACTGAAACCTCCACTCCAGACCACCACAAACTGGAACCATTTCCACCTTGAAGATAGTCAGTTGCTGCAAATGGCAGGCAGACTCATTTCTTGAATTACGTAAGGTTTTTTTTTAAAGCCTTTTATACCTATTTACGTGTACGCGTGCGTGCACCACGTGTACGCAGTGGTATCTGTGTGCACAAAGGCACACGAATATCTCTCTCAAATATAAATATATTGTATGTTAGAGCTGTAAATATTCCTTGGTCATGTGTCTATGTCTTCTTCAAAGTATCATATCCTCAGTGTTATGTTAACAGCTCCATTTATTGATTGATGAAACTGTGTGTAGACCTGTACCCTCCTGACATAGTTTATGTAGCTCTCTCTTCTCAAATAAAGTACAAAACTACCACTAGCAGGTCCTCCTTTTTTTTTATTCCATGATGAACATTCAGCTTTAATTCATAAAAGCCTATGCTGAAAATTAATGCAGTTTCCAGCTATCTCAACAGTGCAGGAACCTCCAGATGATGCTTTAGGACCTGTGTATCGCTGGTCAGGCCAGCAAGTGTAACAGTAGTTAATGGAAGGTAATAATCTGTAGGTAAAATGTTGCCTCAGCTGTAGTAAACAAGGGTCTTGTTACTGACCTGATTAATTCTTCCCACCTATCCCCAGGTGCAGCCAACACCAACTGTAGCTCACTTCATCTTGTCAGAGAGAACAGGAGTCCATGCTGCTCCTCCCCTCTGTCAGTGGGTCTCCACATCTTTACATCAGGCAACCCTCCCACAGTGCAGAAAGCTCTCCTTGACTTAAAGGATCCAGTCACCTCCCTGCAGTGGTGTTGGTTTGTTGTTGCCTGGATTACTCGGCACCTAAACTCAACTCCCCTGAGTAAATCTTGGAGCTGGGAACAAGAGTCAGGATTACAGCAAAATCCACTGCTGCTGTTTGCTTCCCCTTGACTCTTGACACTGGCTTCATTCTGAAATCTCAGGGACCAGAGGATATTTACCATTGCAAGTTGGAAAAAAAAGCCTTTGCACAGATACACTTACTGGGCAAAACCATAAAGGTGATTTGTGAAGTAACACTTAATTTACTGCAACTGACACCAGACTCTAGCTGCCAGGAATTTGACTGACAATTTCTATTTATTTATATCCTGCTATACAATATCTGCCTTAATGTTGTAAATTTTTCTGATTAGAATTTCACAGTGTCTGCCTGGATATTTATTGATCATAAAATAATCTGCACAACCTGTTAAAGTCAAGGCAGGGGGAACGGGTGCCAGAGAAATCACTCGACAGGATCCGGGTACCAGTGCCCCAGGTAACAGAAGATGCTCAGATGCTATTTTTACAGCATTATGTATTACTGAGAGCCAACCTTTTGAACTGCTTTGCTGCTGTTTCCCGAAAGTTTCTTCTGAAAATCTTCCAAGAGCCTGGTGTTGAGTTCCTACCAGCAACTCGACATGCACCCTGCAACATGCCTCATTTGCAGCTCCTCACCACTGAGAAATCCCACCTTTACAATGAAATCTGGTGTTTCCACAACTATTCACTAAGACAGCCCATGAGGGAAATGTTTGGCTCTTTCTGGAGCAGTAAGACCACTTTCTCTTTTTAATTATTATTTTTGGCAGGCAATGACAGAAGCATAAAATTTCTTCCCACAGGGGAAATATTGTGAAACTTGGTCCCAGCTGGGAGTTTCCATATTGCCCAGTGAAGAGTCTTTTTATTTCGTTCACAGCTTTAGTTATGCAGCTTTCCAATATCTCCAATGTATTTTGCCTTCTCACTTTGGGCTTTTTATTTGTTTTGGTTTTTGTTTTGTTTGTTTGGTTTTGGTTTTGCTTGTTTGTTTTGCTTTCTGTTTTTTTTGTTTTGTTTTGGTTGTTTGGTTGTGTTTGTGTTTTTCGGTGTGTTTTTTTTTTTTTTTTTTTTTGGCTAAAGGAGACCTTTACTCCCCTCTGGAAACCAGAGGTGTGCACTCTCCTCCAGCAGGTGCATACACAGGCATACCTTGGTCACAGCCTAACCCACCTTTTCCCCCACAAGTTTACCCATCCCACCCCCAATCCAGCACACACCCGTCTTCTCACCAACAGCCTCCCAGTGTGACAGCCCTCCAAACCCAGTGCATACACCCCTCTTCTGCCTACTCCTGCTCTTGTTCAACAGGAGCCTGCTCTTCTCCCCATAAATGCTGCACTAGTTATTCATTCCTGCTGCTTTCTGAGCCCCCCAAAACCAGGCTGCACCCTCACCCCTCATCAAACACAGCTCCCTTTTTTTTCTGTACATCAGAATAATAAACCAGAAGCTAATGATTTGCAATTTTAGCCTGGTGGACAAGGTTCCCTTTTATTACTGAATTAAGGCATATATGTGATGGAGACCTTTGGGGATTCACTAAAAATACAATAAAGAAGAAAAAAAATCCTCACAATTTGACCATGTTCCCTAGGAGTCACCTTGTTCTTCCCCCTCCCTGTACCTGTTGCAATTTGTCTTTGCCTATCCAAGATGAGGTGGTTACATGAGCATGCAGCAGCTGGTGGAGCATCTAATGGACTGGGAATAAAACCACACCAAAATAAACAGCAGCTGAGGCTGCCTGCAACTGGGCTGTCGGTTTGGAGGCACGTGCCCCGGACCAGACAGCATCCCTTGTGGGAAAGTGGGTGAAGGAAAGACTGGATCCGCTTGGGGCTCCCTGTACTTCATTCCTGCCACAGCCACCCTGAATCACCCCAGTAACCTTTTCAAGCTCCATAAAACCTTTCACAGATTACCCTTTAGAAAGCAGGAAAGGCAAGCAGACCCCTGCCATCCCCTCTGGGTGGAGGGGAGGGAGAGGACCTGGCCTTCCCCGAGGTTGCAGAGTGCACCAGACGAAAGGTTAACAGCACAATGTAATCACAAGGTAAAAGTACAGGGCGGGAGCGGGGGAAATTATTTCCTGTTGAATTGTGACTTCTGTTATTCCCAGAGAAAAGCAGCAGGTATTCAGGAGCTTCTCATTAGCCAGCATGATTTCCATTAGGCTGTCTATTAACATTTTGTGGCCGTAATAAACACCTACATAATTAACACAAAAAAAAAAGGAGCCCTTTCTAGGCTAACAGAAGTAGCCAGAACAAGCTGGGAATAGCACAGGCAGGCCGGTTCCTGTCTGGAAATTTCTACCTGGAAAGGAATTGCTCCTTTCATCCTCCTGGGACAAATTCCCTTGCAAAGAGTTAAGTTTTAATGTTTCTGTCCGCTTGGCTCAGTCTAGGAGGACATCTACCTCTACAGCTGGGGAAAAATGTTACAGAGCAGGGCAGAAATGGTCCCTGCAGGTCCTCTGGGGGAGACTCAGAACACCCCAGTATTCCCTGGCCCTCCGTCATAGGTCTGAGGAGCCTTTTCCTGCTAAAAAATGACAAGGAAAGAAATCCCTTGGGAACACATGCATGATCCCAACTAGCAGACAAGCCCCAGGAGCTCATACAAAGTCCCGATGGAAAGAAGAGGGTGCTTATTATATCTCGGGCTTGTTTATAACCATGAAGTACTCTAACACTTCAGGTCCACTGAGAACTGATGAATGATGGGGAAAACAGACGCAGAGATAAAACATGACCCTCCCAATGCCTCAGTCACAGGCCTTCCATGTCTTCTCCATCCTGCTAAGGGCATGAACAACATTTCTGAGTGTGGTACTCACAGGGGGAGCTTACAGGTAGCTATGTCTCTTCCACAGCCCTTGCCCTCCTCCCCACCAGTTGCCAAAGGTGCTGCTGCTAAGCCTGTGCACAGGAGATTGAGGACATGTCATTTTGACAGGGCTGCCTGTCCCCCCCCCCCTCATTTCAGACTCCTTCTGCTAAGAATATGTGTGCCCTTTATCATAGCTTTGAAATAGAGAGAGACACTTTGGAATTCAATTAGTCAAACAGTTGCCACAGCAACAAAAACATATAAACTTAAATGATTTATACTTGCAGACACCACTTCAAATAGGAATAAATTTAATACAGCAGCTGGGAATGAAATGCATTGTACAATAAGAAAATTGTATTTTTTTCTCTCCCCGATGATAAGCCTCAAGGTCTTAATGCAATATAGATGAAAAAAGATATTTGGGCAGAAGGAAGTGGAATACATTGTGCTGTAGGTACAATGCCTGCTTGGAGAGTACAACACATAATGAGCATGTACATCTAATCACAGAGCTGAGATTCTGTTTGCAGACAGCCACAGATCAAAGATTGCAGCTAGCAAATTGACTGCTTGGTTTCGCTTTCTTTCTTTGGCTCTCCTCCATCTCATGAAACCTTTCCTGTCAGCCCCCACCCAGGAGAAAAAATAAGAAAAAATAAATCTACCCTTATTCCAGCAGCTTCTCCATCCACTACAGAGCCAGGTCCCAGCCTGGTAAAGTGAGATTTGTGGGGGTTTTTTTTGTAGCAGAAATGCTTTGATTTAAACATAGTGCTGGGACTCTTAAGTAGAAATTAATTCCAAGAAATATACAGGAAAGTTTTTCCTCTGCAGGAAAATTGCAAAAGCTTGAAGGAAATCTAGAACACTCATTCAAAGTGACAGTCACCTGCAGTATTTCTGCCCCTGAAAGGCTGAACACACAGTGAATGCCACCCTCCCTACAGCTCTCCTTTGGCTCTGAGATTCCCTGGAGAGAACTTCAGGTACATGGGCTGTGAGGCTGCACAGAAGATAATACATGTACAGATCACTTCCACTAGCATCTCTGGTGCATCCTCAAGTCCGGTACATGCAAATACATCTTTTTCCAATGAGAAAAGGTTTCACAAATGAAAGCGATGTAGGGGCTTAAAGAAGCCTTATGGTTAGTGTCCAGTAAACAGGAATTGTTCAGAAGTTGTGCAGAAACTTCCTCCTTCCTTTCTAAAGGCACAACTTCTGGTTTGACCCAGAATTGTGGAAAGCTGTGTGCGTGCAGCTCATCTGCCTCTTTGTTGAAGTGCCAAAGCCAGCTGCTGTCAGACCTTGGCAGTGCCTGGACCAGAAACGGCCAAGCAGTGCCTAGAGTGCAAAAGAAAGTGGAGAACCAGCCACTGGCTCTTCATTTTCCCCTAAGTGGAAATTAGCCTGTCATCCTAGGAGGCATTTTCAAAATCATCACCTGCACCCACAAAGCCTGATCAACATGGACACCTACTACTATCAACAGGAGCTGAGACTGCTAACACACTTGGAGGGCTAATACAACGTTACAAGCAATTGTACGAGATCTTTCATCTGACCTGCTCAAATAGACAGCATTTATAGTGGGAATAAGATCTTTATTTCTTGTCCAGATCATGCTCATATCACCTTCCCCTGCACTTCACAAGAACTTAAACAAGATGAATCCCATGTACTTTGAGACCATTTGTGCAAAGGCAACTTCTCTGGCTTAGGTTGTGTATTGACTAAGTATTATAGGTCTGAGGACAAGAGGGAAAAGGCAGAAAAGTACCTTTGAAAGAAACTGAATACTTTTCTGAGTATAAACAAACAAAACCACAAGCTGCAGCTCTAATAGAAGTTATGGGCACCTCAATGTAAAAAATCAGTGGGGCAAGATTTTACGGTTTGTTTTAGGTAGGAGGTCAAGAGTGCTGCTCGTTATTAGAGTTGGCAAGTGGGGTAGAGAGTTCAGGATGCTTTGGGCACAAATTGAGATCAACACCTGCAATTCTCTTTGGCAGCTTTGGAAAGGAAAGCATGCAGATGCAGAACAACAACTAAACAAAGCTAATAATGAAATCATATTTATGTAGGCAGGAAGGAAGCTCAATTGCCAGGAGAGTACTAAAGTCTACAAGTGTAAATACATACCAAATAAGTCAGCTTGATGAGATGCCAAGTTTGTTCAGCAGAGTATGGCACTTTACTGCTGAAGTGCTCCTGCAGGAGGAAAACGAGGAAAATGTCAAAAGGGTCAATGGGTGAAATCCGTAGCTCCATCAGGAAACTATGCAAACAAGCTCACGTCAGTAGAATTTAGCACTGTCTTGCAAGGTGTTTTTTGGTCTTGTCACATTAAAGTACAAGCATTTTACTCCAGAGCTCTCCGTATTACTGATCTAGAGCTCACTGTTCTCTTCACATGGCAAAGCAGAAAGCACCAAAATTCATAGAGGAAGGAGCTGATGCACTGAGTTTGCCCACTTGAAGTTTTTGGATTTCAAGCACAAACTCAGAGAAACAAATGTCTTTCAGCAGGCAATATTGATGCCACGAGGGATGTGGTGGGGCAAGTGTGTGAGGTTTTCTAGGACTTGTACGGCCAGTGTTTGACTATGAAGGATCCAAGGCAATGAAGGAAATGAGCTTCACGATATCTCTGAGCCTCACTCTCAGACCAGATTATTCACAGACTCTGAGTCAAGGGGAAAAAAACCCTACAAAACAAGAACAAATAGTACATAGTATCTCTGGAGATGATTAGAGAGGAAATCAGAACCATCACGATATTTAGACTCCGGATCAATCTTCCACAGAGGTTGCAAAAGGCAAGATCCTAAACAGCTGAAAGATGGAGTTGAGCCAAAAGTATTCAGCCTGTGACAGCAAAAGTCTTGACTCAGCTGGGAAGTCCGCTTCATCTCCCTGTTCCTATGAAGTTAACATCTGTTCTACTCTTTCCCTGCTCCATCCCTCTGGTATGATGGCACAGAGAACAGCAGGTTGGCGTGTCCATCCCTGCTTTGCTCCTTCTGGATTAGGGGATGGAGCAGTTCAGCAGCCAGCTCCCCAAGCCACAAACTACATTTATCATCATCTTTACACGCCTTTACACAGCTGGCTCTCCTGATGATAATGTGTTCTACAGTTTCCCTTGCTGGCGTGGCTTATGTTAATACTCCATTAACATTGCTAATCTGAGACAGACTTCTGGCAGCATCTCCAGGGGATGAGCAAATGTTGTCCTATGCCTTTTAGTTTAGGAGATCAGACTTTCAGATGAAATCCATTCCCAACATCTCTGATTTCAGCAATTAAATGAAGCTACAACATCTGGGAGCTGTTCAATGCTGGATGCATGTGGTTCCTACCACTCCAAAATAAGTCCTTTTAAACCCCCTTTTACGCCAATCCTCAGATATATGACATTTGGAACTTTAATTCACTTGGGAAATCAAAGGCTGCTAGAAAGAAGAGATGGAATCAAATCAATGATAAAAGGTACAGAAGGTCCTGAAGGTCTAAAAGTGCAGATGGCTTCATCCCAGGAGATGAAAATCTCAGTGTGGCAAACCTTAGTCACAAGAGATGAAAACCAAGACATGTGATGCATGTCACCCATTAGAGCCTTGAGCAAGTTTACAGGGTTCCTTTTAACTACAGTGTGGTTACTGTATTTCCTATTCCCCTGAAGCCCTGCCTTCTGGAGAAGCCTCTGAAAGGAGACCATCTGCCAGTTTTTGAGCTGACCCCACCACCTTTTGACACTACTGCTTTGCCCTCCCCTTCTCCAGCACGTTCTCAGATCAGCTTATCCCACCCAGAAATGTAGATTTCAGTTGGATGTACTCCTTCTTACATTTCAGGAATACTTACAGCCCCCCCCTTAGCTTTGTAAAAGAAGTCTACTTTTGTTAACTCAAGTAGAATCTGGCATCATGATGTATTTGGTCTCAAGAAATTGTTTGGAAGTTCTAGCTGCACACGTAAAAAGAAGGCAACTACTCATTAACACAATTTTCAAGTCACCTCAGACATTAGGTGGAGTGCCATTCTCCGCAGGATTCAGAGGGAGTATAAGATTAATATTTGTTAAACAGAGAAGGCAAAAGCAAAAGCCTACACAATGGAAATAACTTTATTTCCAAGGAAAAAAATCATAAATGGGGCAGAATGAAACACAAATATTGAAAGGAGATGTAATGCCTGTAAATTTCCCCAACTCCCTCAGCAACACACAACAGCTAAGCAGGAGGATGATGCAGTTAAACCAGTGAGTCTGATCAGCAAATTTACGCTCTCATTCAAACAGATGCATAAATCCATTAACAGTCAAAATTAGGACACACTTCCTCTATAGTGCTCCTTTTTCTCTCCCCTTGCAGTCCCCCTACATCTCATGACTTTTGGTCTTAAATGGAAGGTACTTCCATTGCAGGAAGCGATGCTTACTGGTGATTCTCAGTGATACAGATACGAGGAAGAACAGCTTGGTTTTAACAAGCAGCTGCAGACCAGTTACATCTCACAGCAAAGCCAACACTTGCCTTTCCCAAAAAAGCCAACTCAATTTACAGAAAAAGGAGAATTCACAAACAAACAATCTACATTAGTATCTAAATGATTAAGTGGTATATGACTCATATCCATTTGGAAAGGCTTCTCCAAAGCCCTAGAGACCTCACCAGAACCTATTTAGATGCACAGCTCAGACATACAGTAGCTGCAGGTTTATTTCAAACACTTCAGGACTGCGGTTTCTATGCCCACTCATTTTAAAGGTCTGAATTGCAATTTCAGCTGAGAGTGTACCATGTTCACTGAAGATGGGGAAAACTGTGCATACATGCAAAGTCCACGGCACATGGATATCACCTTCATTCACTGGTTGGAAGTGATTTCTAATCCATCAACTCATTGCTATAGTAATGTGCTTTGGAGCCATTAATTAACTCACTGCCCTCTGAGGAAATGCTCATTCCCTTCATCATTCATGTCTGCTTAGAACTGCAGACCCACAAAAGCTATGTGTGAAAGCCTGAGCTATCTGTGGGATGTAGCCGAGCAGACCGTGGGCAGGTGCTATGAAAACTTCCTCATACAGCACTTCAGCGCAGCTCCATCGTGTCCTATGGCACCAGACCAGTGCTGCCAGAGCAACACTCTCTCACTCTGCTGCACTTAGTTCAACTGCCTACCCCCAAAACCCACTGCCACCAGGACATCCCAAATCTCAGTTCCATGATCTTTGACTCTCCAGCCTCACATTCCACCTTAGTGGAAAATGCCAATTAATGGAAGATGAAAAAAAGCGTAGTGAAAACATTTGACTGTTCCTCCTTGACATAAATTGTTGTCTCTCTCCAATTTATTCATTATTCAAAAGTTTTTGCCAGCCTGTTTATGAATTTTTCCCTTCTTGGACTGGAGCTTGTTTGCAAGTAGTTAAATACGTGCCCTCCCTATTCAGTGCCAGAGCATGAGTGAAGAGCTAGCTCACAGACACTGCTGTGACGAGGGTCAACTGCCTTGAGCGAGGACTGAGGCCCGAACCCCAAAGATGATGTGTGCCCCCCATGCCGTTCTGCAACATTAACTATTCTGCAATTCACTTCTGTTTTGTTTCGGCAGCCTCCCTCGCTGAATCATCAGAGAGCAAAATTGCTTCAAAATAATAACCAGCTACGTGGAGAGTTATTTGGAGATGGGAAGGGAAGAGTTTTATTCTAGATTTATGTAACTCTCCGCTCACACATTTCCCTTGCAAAGTCAAGTGTGCTTACACCTCTTTCTTCAGGGCCAGTGCCTCAGGAGCCCACCCTCTCAGTTTGACTTCTGCTTCCTCTCTTTACAGGTGAAACATCCCCCCTTATGTATCACAGATACCACTTCTGCAAAGACTTTGGACTCTGAAAGGGAAATTTTCCAGGTTAGGAACAGTAATGAATGGATTTCAGGCAAACTCAAGTCCCACACACCCCATCTAATATTGTGGGGCTGCTGAGCATTAGTACTTCTGAAACCTGCAATAAACTAGTCCTGTCAAAGCATATATCATCTCTGGCTTTGACTAACACCACCACACACTCCGAAGCAGGTCTATCCAGCAGATAGAAAGTACATTTGTAAGATTTCCATTACACTTGCCTCTCTCTTTCACGCACACAAACGAATCTTAAAGTTCAGATTAATATTTAAACAATCAGGGTTACAAATATCTTCCAACCTTCCTGGCAAGAAAGTTCTTGTATAGAAAAACAGAGTGAAGAAAATGCACAGGGGAAAAAAACTCTTTTCAAATGGGAATTTACTTTTCATTTCCGCTCCCTTTGATATAACCAGGATTAACTGCATTTCATCCCCTTCTAAAGGACACAGTGGGTCCCCAGCTGTTTTTCCACTATCAATCCCTGGAGAACAAAGCTTAGGAATTTAAATGAGTTTGGGAATCTCATCTTTGCTTTTAATTAATTTGAAACGAATGTATGCTAATGACAGCAAGATTGCCAAAACTTTCCCCGTCTGAATAAAGAAGTGGTGAACACCAAAGAGCTTGGGAACTCACCAACCCCTTTAACCCCTACGTGCTGCAACTACAGCCAAAACCTTGGCATGGAGTAAGGTTTGAAGGGTTCAGAGTTGTCACCTCCGTACACCCCATGGACACATCCTGACTGCTCCAAGCAGAGAAGGGAGCTAGCCCTATATGCCCTCTCCTGCTGGCTCTCAGAGTCCCTGCAAAAAAGAATGACAATCAGAAATGCATTTTGCTGGGTTCAGATGTGAGTAGCAGAACTGCCGTTTCCATGTTTAGAGCCGCACTTCCAACTCTTCCTCTTCATTTTACATAAATTATAAAACTGCAAATGCACTTCAAATCCCTCACATGGAAAAAATGACAGAAACAGCCTGGTTTCTCTCTTATTTTCCTACCATTAGCCTCACTCATGGGTGGCATCTTAGAAGGCTACTGCTTTTTTGTTTTTTAAAGGCAAAGTGGGGAGTCAGATTAAGACAATGAGATGAAGTTTAGATTGCTTCTGGTGCTGACAAGGTGAGCCACAGCAGGAATGAGTCTTGAGTCAGGGATACTGAAAATATGTGTCTAGAACTGCAGGCTGTTAAATCTGAGAACAGCTAACTAATTTTGGCAGGGAGCTTACAGGGGTTGGGGAAGCCATCCTGCAGAGACCACAACCCTAGCTGTCAGAAGTAATAAAAGCTCAGCTCAGACCGTGATACAGAAATGGTTGAGGGAAAGGATAAGCAGGAAAGTGGACAGGATTTGCTGATCTTACAAGGAGATTCACTTATAGTCACTCCTGGTAAATGGAAAACAGAATGGGGAGCCAGATCTGTGCTAGAAATTATGCCAAACGAAAAGAAGGAAATCTAAGAGAAAGGATTTATACCCATCAATCTGTGTTTAAGGGTCTTCAGTACAGACTTTAAGGACACTGTGGAGGGGAAAGAAAAAGTTTAAACAGCAGTTCCCACTGCCCTAATTCGGTGGGAACCTTTCATCTATCACAGCTCTGGCTGGCCTCTTGTTCTGAGCCTACAGCTATGCAGGAATTAGGCTCAGGGCATCTGTCCCAGCAGTGTCTCCTTGCTTTCCTGCAGAGCTTCTGCCTCTAGTCTCGTCCAGGCTCCCAGTTTGTCCATCCTCTCAGTGCAAGTGTAAATACAGAACATGCCTTGCCGTCCTGTAAAGGAAGGTGCTTGCTGTCAAAATGACAAGGTTCAGCACAGAAACACAGGTTACAGAGGTAAAGATGACCACAGATAGGAAGGAAGAGAACTAATCCATCAAATAAGCTTTGATACCCACCTACTCTGGACCCTGAGTCTGGTTATACAGTCGAGTGGGCAGATAAGTGCAGATATATGTATAAGCACTGGCTGTAATATTTAAAAAGACCGTGCCCAGAGGAGGCTTTTGTTCAGGCAAGACCTAAAGCATTAGCACCAGCCTGGCTATGATCTGAATTTTGTTTGAGCAGGTAACCAGCCTGCAGTCTGAGGTTAACATTAGAGTGCCTTTACAGATGGCGGAAAGAGATTACCTCATTTAAATTAAACAAAGATTCCTATAGCTGCTGTTGTGCAATCGCTTCCCCTCTGTAATTGAGCACCAGCATATTTACATGGGGGCTTTTGTGGTTGGGTGCAAGTCATTTGCAAGATATTTTTACTGCTTGTGGGGAATCTATGAAAAAGGATGAGGCAGAATGTCTTGGAATGCAAAGTACCGAGCTGGATTTTAACCACTGCACAACAGCAAATGGGTTATGCTTGGCTTTTTACTATTCAGCTGGTAGCAATAAAACAGTGCTTGGCTTAGTCCTTTACAGAGCCAAGTTCTTTATCTTGAAAGAACAACAGTGAAAAAAAGCCTGTAAAGGAAGGAGGCAGCCTTCTGAAAAGTCCCCTTAAGACCGCCTCAGAGCTGAACACAGGAGACTTAACTCCTACGCCTCCAGCCCCCGCGGTGACAGCTGTCTCCCTGGCTCCTCCATGCACCTAGGGTTAGAAAAGCTACAGTTCAGCCTTGTCTCTGGTTAGCGAGATAAGCACCAACACGCCATTTACAGCTACTCATCTTAAGGGACAGAGAGACAACTTCAGCTGCTTCTCAAGGCAGTGCTCACTAATAAAGTGTGGAGGAAAAGTCCTTCCAGGCGGTAACGGTGCACAGCTTTGCCTCTGCATTCGAGGAGCTTTCCACTAACGGCTGCAGAAGTACCTAACTGCATCGTTGGCAGCACGGGTATCTGGAAGGATGATGTTCACCCAGAGGCTCCTAATCTTAGCATCCACTTAAGGCAGAGAAGAGACAGGCCTCAACATCAATGAATAGAAAAGGCTTCTTAAGTAAGACTGATGGGCACAGACAGATCCTCTGGTGCTCTGCTTTGCCAGCTCCCAGATCTGTATCAGCATCACATACATTATATGGTCGTCTTACTGCTTGGCTAGGGACACAGTCATGGTTCACTGTTTTAATTAGCCTACTCCAGGCTATCTTGGTCATAAAGGCACACAGAGAGAAAGCTAAACAGTATGCAGAAATCATGTTAATTTATAAAATATTCAATTAAAGAAAACAAACAGTATAAACTAAGATCATCAGAGCTAGATGATGGGAAAACCATCCTGCTGGGAGTCAGCTGGCTCTGGCCTTGGGCAGGCTAACATACTACTCTGCACTTCTTGCACCAGAAGCTGTCAGGGAGAACAGGACCACCTGGGAGGTGAAGTTACAGAGTAGGTCCTGCAGCAAGTGGTTTTGGCAGCTCAGTCTGGTGCTCCTTCACCCTGTCAGAGATCAAAACACCTGCTTTCATCTCAAGTTTTCTTCAAAGCAAGGAGAAGCATAGTCCATCCCAAGTTCATTAATGTGCAGCAGAGTTCTATTTCTTTAAAACCTAGTCCCACCATTTGCACTTCAGACATCTGTAAACCGAACTATAAAGCTGACTTTCAGAAGCTTCTCTTGCACCCACACCAAACTGGGACTCTCAAGCCCTGTTGAGGAAGGATTATTTTCTAATAGGATGTGTGAAATGGGAGAGAGGATGCCGGGAATGAGAGCAGCAGCATGTTCTGCCCCCAGGGCTGGGCACACAGCTGCAGGAGCAGCAACTACATTCGGTGCTGGATCTCATAAAGGAAATGAGGAGTGAAGAAAATCGCAGCGTTGAGGGATGGAAGGGTTCATTTACTGTCTCTCCTAGCCCACCAGTGACAGATCGCTCCCCTGTGCTTTGTCCTGTGTTTAATGACCCAAGCAACCAGGGCTACTATTTACTCTCTCAGGGAATGACTCTACAGCTTCCGGAATCTCCATGGGAAGAAATCTTAGAGGCACAGCCTGTATTTGCCCCAGTTAACTCAACGGGGTGGAAAGTGGGGATGAGGATAAATAATGCGTTTAGCCTGTGCTGTGCCTCTGGAGTACTTGGGGCAGGCTTGTATCAGACGACCTCCCACCATCAGTGCTTCAGCAAAGCCCTTCTTGCTCGTGTGAGTCCCAGCTGAGAGCTCGGCGTCTGGGCTATGGGGACTTGCTTCCTTCCCTGCCAGCCTGGCAAAATAAAGTCCCTCTGCGTACACTCCAGGCAGCAACAAAGCAACAAGTAGAGAGCTGCCTGTGCCGCTGGCCCTTGGCATTTCTTCTGCACCTTTTCCCAGCCTTTTTCCTGCAGGGCCAGTGTTGCTTTCAGAGAGGGAAAGAAAGCAGCGACCCTGTGAGTGTTACAAACCGCTAAGCCTCTCTCTGGGGAACAGAGAGACAGGACTGCTCTGTCCTCAGTAAGTTGCATGTTATGTCACTATCCGAGATTCTCATTATCTCCAATGGAAGCTGTGATTTGTTTCTCAGTTCTCGTTTCTCTTTGTACACAGTTGCCTCTCTTTTTAAAGGCAGCTTTTCCTAGCAGCTCTGGCCTCAAAAGTTCTTTTTTCTTCATGTGTGAATTACAGATGTCACAAACACCTCTGACATGGTGCATGATTTCTCATTCAAATGCAGACTAGCTGAGGGGGAAAACAAGTCTTTAGATCTATAGCATCCCCTGGGGATATCAGTATAGGACACATAAGCATGCCAGTGATAAGCCAGACTAGACACTGGATGTCACCAGCACTCCACTGGAAACACGGAGGAGGGAGCAGGTATCTGGCAGTAAAAACCTCCACTCTTAAAGCAAGCAGCAACACTAGCTAAAAGAAGTGTTGGCTGGTCATAAATTAAGAAGGATCATCTAAGGTACCCTAGAACCAGAATAAATCCAGCAAAAGAGACCTAGGTGAGGAGAAAAGATGAAAGGAGATTGCTATCCTATCTTGGAGGGAAAAGCAAGACCAAGGATGGTATAAGAATCTCCCAAATAGCCAACAGTCCACAAGCCTTAACAACTGCTAAAGAAAATAGGTGGTGGGATGGAGAAGGCTACCTCTCCTACTGCAAATCCTGCACACCAACGTGCTTTGAGGGCTCTCCAGAAGGGCCCTGCTTATCAGCACAAATGAGAAATACCCGCCACCATAATCTGACATCTCCCAGTGAAGAAAGCCTATTGATACACACCAGCACCTCGACTCCCATGCTCACAGAAGCCTTTCACTTCACCTTACCAAGCACTGTTCTCCCCCAAGGCCCTGTGCTGGTATAAGAGAAGAACAACCTTGACAAGATCTCAGCTTGGCTGCTGCTCAGATCCCAACATGGGAGAAGAGGAGGACAAGCCTTTGGCAGAGCTGTAGCTTGCTCTCAAAAGTGAGATCTGCGCACGGAGGGACACAGAGAGGCAAGGTCCTTGAGGAGAGGGGTTGCTACACACCTGGCCTGTATATACCAGACCAGCTGTTCAATCCACAGTAGCACAATCACACTGTGTCTGATGCTTTTGGGAAGGGTCCCAACCTCACAAACACATGTTGCACAGTGGATCTGGTTGCCTCCTTCAGAGATGGGATTACAGTGCGTGCAGCATCTTAGGTAGATGTGATCCACACTGGGCTGCCAGACATGGAGCTCCTGGACAGATACAAAAGCATGGATCTCCTCAAAGCCCTGTTAGACTATAGGCAGACTCCTCTGAGAGAGCTTAATGTCCCAAAATGCTGTGTAAAAACAGGGATTCACACCTTCGGGTGTGCATTGACAACATTTCCTTCTGGATGGAAAGAAACAGCTCGACTGCCTGTCATAGGCTCAGTCCTGCCAACAACCAGAGCAGAGTCCCTTGTGAGTGGGCTGTGTTTGGGCAGCAAAAGGTGAGATTTTGAAACACACCTTCCTCCCAGTTCTGCAGCAAAAATCTGGGTGGGGGCTGTGAAATACAACACAAAGCTCTGGACAGCCATGGCTTTATTCCAGTTTGGGAGGTGAAGGTTCCCACCACATTTTTCCTAACATGAAGGGCCTCCTACCTGGCTGCATAATTATGTTTCTGTGCCCAGCTGCTTTGTTCGGTTGCCTGTTTTAAGCTCTCCTCTGTTTAATACCTGGCTTTTCTGGAACACTGAGACACATGCTTGAATCGGCTGTCACCCTGCTCTCTCTCTCCATAAACGAAAGCATGGCAGTGCTTCGCTGACCTTCTAAATACAGAGGCTTCAAATTAAATTATAACATTGCTGATAATCAGCAGACCAGGGATTTAACTGATTGGGGCCCTGCCAGACCAGATTTAGCTTTCATTAAGTTCTGCCCACAAATCAGACTTGCCCATACCCTTGCTCTCAAAGTTATAATGTGCACAAACGCACAGAGGGAGAGTAAAAACCAAAGTACTTCACTGTTTAGAATTCTAATCCTTTCAAGGTCTGGAAATACCTGGAGTCTAGCTACCATGTCGTCTATCCAACATCTGCCGTTAGAAGTAAAAACCTGAAAGCAAGTCATTTACATGAGGTTTTAAGAAGGATGCAGAGAAACTACAAGAGCAGGGATGTAATCAGTAGCACAGAGAAAATCTGAAAGGAGCTTGTCGACCCCTATGAAATAGAGCAAGAGGCTTATTTAATTTTTTTTTTCTTGTGTGTGTAAATTTCCTAAACAGCTGACCTAAACGAGTTCTTACCACGATCAGATAGCCTAGGACAACAGAGTAATCCTTCTAATAGGATTACAGGCTGTGCTAAAGGAGACTTCAGGCTTTTCTGCTCTGCATTGTAATATGTACACATACGCACACACAGATGTTGTGCCTGGTACCTGCAAACCTAGCATTTTTCCCATTCCCTATTTATCCCCCTCATTACTGAGCCATTCTCACCCCACTTCTTGTTTTCTCCACAATTGCTATAAAGTAGTTGCCAATCTTGGATTGAGAAAGGAAGAGGAAATAAATCAAAGAGCTGAAATCATAAAACTGGACGGATGCAAGTGTGGGGAAATTATCATCTGAAAAGGTTAGTTTCAGTAGGGTTCCAGGGGAACTGGTATTGCCTGATGCCAGTCAGCCTTTCCAATGCTGTTCAGCAAAGCAGCATAAAATCCCTGCCACTAAGAGTTGCAGGCAGTACAAAAACTGGCAGACCAGCATATAGCACTTCAGCAGGAGGCCCCACAGAGCTTTGCAGACCCCCTGGTATGCTGGACCTGTGCAAACCAAACACCTTAATAGAGGCAAACACAGAGGTATGCATCAGGGAACAAACAAAGCAGGACAGATCTACCTACTAGCTGTGGATGGAAAGCTGCAGGGAAGTCTAAGGGAGTCTCTGTACACTGAGAACAAGAAAAGAAAGCAATGCACACACAAAAAGCAGAGTTATTTCCCAATAAAGAAGTAACTGACTGTGAGCTCCCAGAGAAGAATACAGTCAGTAGTGTCTAATACAGTCTTTAGTCACATGCAAAGGGATGGAGAAGGTGGCTTGCAACTTCAGACTGCATGAACCGAGACTGATATTAGTGAGTAGATAACAGCTTTCACAAATACCTTTTTCAAAGGTTGCTAAGAAGCACTTAGAGATGGTGCTGGGGAGAATTACAAAAACCACCAGATGTAGTGGGGAAAATGCCTTGCTGTGAGGGACTGAGAGTAGTTCAATTTGCTTCATCAAAAAAGATAGTTGTGGGGGATAGGAATTTAAGAACTTTCAGCAGCAAAGATCTCAAACGTTAGAGAGGTTTCTGCTCACACACAGAAAGGCATAGTAAGAACCACCAGCAGCTGCTTGATGGTTCATTCAAAAAGCCAGATGAACCCAAATGTGAAATCAAGTATACATTTGTAATGATGAGGAATAGGAAGAAAGGACAGGTTCTCTTTCTTTTTCTTTATGCCTTCAGATTAAAACTTGGAAGACACTTGGAAAAATCCCTGGAAGGCATCCTTCAGCCAAACACATTCCTGCATTCGGTGCAGAAGAAAGCAAAAAAATGCCCGGCTTTGCAGCAATTTAGTGTGCAGCCTAGATCAGGTGGTGGTCTGCAGACAGGTCTCTGCTGCAGGATGACTCCATCCTGCCTGCCTTTCCCTGGGGATACTGGGAATAGCTGATTCCATCAGCCAAGAAAGCCCCAACAAAACACCCTGCTAACACAAATGTCTTCTCTTGTGTTCATGCATGGACAGACACAGAACAGTCCAGCCTCTTTGAAAAGTCCATCTCTTTTGGACATGTACAATCTGCATCTGAGAACACTCCCCTCAGCACACACTAGCTCTCATGTTATGGCTTAGAGCAAGTGTCCCAGGTCTGCTCCTGGTCCTGAAGGAGCATGGAAGCAACAACATTCACAGTACTGAAGACTCACTTGAAGACCGGGTCAGTTCACAACATAGTGCTCCTTGGTTTGAGCTTTTTCTGGCAGGACACATGCCAGCCTTCCAAGAACACCTGCTCATTAACCATGTTATCTCCAAAGGACCCTCTGCCCAGCTCCCTGGCACCATCACCTCACCCAAGGACAGAGGAGCTGAGCTCCTCCCCCTGTTACCTACCTACCAAAATTGATTCTACAGAGATGCTGACTTTTATTTATTTATTTTTATAAAGAGAGTTAATGAAAAGCACCAGAAAGACACTGCATTTCTTTTGCATTATGGGCTTCACTTACCAGGAACCAAAATGAGAGCTCACAGCACAGCGAAGGGCTGTCAGATGAGAAGTTAATCCCCAAACCAACAGGAAAGGGAAGGAGGTTTGAAAGATTTAGAAGTAACTTATTGCTTGACCAGGAAAGAAGATGCTGGAGCCTTGGGTCAGCAGCTCTCCTGGGACTGTGATCAAGTAGGTGACATAATACAGATTACTGTGGCTGAAAATTAATTGATGTTACATCCCTTATAAATCTAGACTACCTGGCCAAAGCATAATGCTCTCAAAGTGACTGAGAACTGCTGAAACGTTTATAAAGAATGAGGTATAACTTTGGACTAGCTGAAACGGAGAATTGACTCCATCACTCCCTCCTCTCTCCTCTCTTCCCCCCAAAATATGAAAGCTGCCTCAGAAGAAGGAAATAAAACTTTTCCATTTCCACCGTAACAAAATGTTACTTTGAAATCTCACTTTTTGGAAGTATGTAATCCCTGCAGGCTGCATAGCCTCATAGGTGTGCATGCAATGTACAAATAATATCAGGGCTAGCACCCCTCAGCTCCCCCATGGAACCATACACTCCTCCCAGCAGCAGGACTGTATGAACAGAATTACTTTTGAAGGGGAAGACAAGATGAAGGCATAGGATTCCTTTTCAGATGCTGTAATAAGCCATTAAACACACTCACATGGTTGAGCTTTACTCGAAAAACTATCACACACACAGCAGTGGAAAACTTGTCCCTGAAGCTGATCCATGCTTTGGGAAGGGGAAACGGAGCAAGAGATCTATTGCTGCCAAGAGAAGAAAGCACTGTTGGAGACCTGTCCTTTAGGCAGCCCATCTCCTAGGTGAACTGAGGGCCCTAACAAAGATTAAAACAGCACAGAAATCCCTGCAGGGCTCTAGGTCTTTCTTGTACGGATGGGAGAAGATGGGAGGGGAGAGGCTAGGGCAGCTGCAGTGATAACTAATCCAAGGAGGAGGAGGAAATGAGGAGAGAGGAAATGAAAACAGAATAAAATGGGTGAGGTGCTGAATGAAGAAAATCCAGGCAGGA
Organism: Falco naumanni; assembly: GCF_017639655.2. Taxonomy (NCBI): domain Eukaryota; kingdom Metazoa; phylum Chordata; class Aves; order Falconiformes; family Falconidae; genus Falco; species Falco naumanni. The sequence goes on along the minus strand of NC_054060.1, from coordinate 11,405,584 downwards.
GCAAGAGCCTTCACATGTGTACTTGGTGTGGTCCAGCATCTTAAGCCACATCTCCCTGAGCTGGTCCCCACCTAATGTGCCTCCTTTGTACAACAGACATGAAGTTTCCATCCATCTATCCCCCGTCCAAAGCCAGGCATCCCCATGCTTAATAGCACCTACTTGATCACACAAGCCATGTTTCCTTTAGGTCTTAGCACTAGTTATGAAAATTTATACATATTATATTATTTGTAAGATATTTTATGATTATATTAATAATGAAAAAGAAATCACATCCATCTCCTTCCTGCTACCCTGCTCTCCCCAGGACAGCCGTGGACTGCCTTATGTTGTGCATGCAGGGACCATTGTCCAGGCTGGACAAGGCTGCCAGTTCTCTCTTTGCTAGTGTGTTTGAACCCTGGCAAGACATCATCTGTCACCTTAAAGCCTTCTCACTTCTCAAGAGATGTTTTTCACCCTTTAGACATGCAAAACTGCAGCCAATTTCTTCACCAGTTGCCTAACAGCTGTGGCAGGGTAGGGAAATGGGGGATATTTTTGCTTATGGGCCAGGGACAAAACGACAAGAGTAATTCCCCGGGGTCTAATACATGAAGTGCCTGTGTCCATCACCTGCATGGTGGTAACAGCTGTGGCAAGTGCTAAAGCTTTGACTTATCCCACCAACTCTTGGCATCATGAGCCACTGCTCCAAGCTAAAGAAAGACTTAGACTATGCTTGTTAACAGGCCCAAAGTTTGGGAATGATCCCACCATCTCCTCACCAAGGGCAATGGCTAAACTCAGCATGAGCAAAAGCCCAATCTCATTTCTTTGCTTGCTCATTTGGGTAATTGGGGAAGAAGTCTGACACCCTCTTAGCCACACAGTCAATATCAATTTATTCCAAGCTCAGATTTGCCCCTCTTCCACCAGCTTCTTCCAACCCCAGCCAAGCATCATTTCCAATAAGCAGCACTTGCTGTGCAAGCAAGATCGAGGACAAACCTTGTCTTTTTCCAGCCCTAAGCCCCAGGGCCCTTCCTGGCAGCTCCAGCAGCAGCAGGTCAATCGCAGAAAGGGTTATTATTAAAACATCCTTTTCTCCATTGTCTGGGTCTCTACCACAGCTCTGAGCCACACAAGAGCTGATGGCTACAAGAATGACAGCGCTTGGTGAAAAGCTCTCCCCGCTTTGCTGTGTGATGGGTTGCGCATCCAGCAGGATCGGTACTTCAATAGCAGCGCAGAGAATTTTTAAAGGCATTTGTTTATCGCGGCCGTGTGCCACCATTTGATCGCCTGAAAAGCCCAGGAGGGCACCTAAACACAATATCTCCCAGAGAGTGACAGTCAGGGCAGTCATCAGTTGGTATTAAACAGACACCTTCAATACAGATGGAAAAGACTACAAAAGAGGCATTAAAAGAGCAGTTACATCCCTCTCTTACCCCTGGTGCCTGTTTCAGCTTCCCAGCCTGTCATTAGGGGCTGCCATAGGGGACTGTATCACAAACAAGCAGGGTGAACAAACACAGACAGAGAGCAGCTCCTGCTCCCTCGGCACACTGCCAGCAAGTAAAGCCTCCACAGCAACAAAGAGCAATGGGGTACAGCTACTGGTATGCCAGTATCAGCTACAGACCTCCCTTTTTCCCTAAAGGTGATGATAAAACATGGGGAAGATGGTTTCTCAGTGCAAGAGAGGATAAGCAGCATTGTAAATTTGCTTTTGGATTTCTCATGCAGTTCTGCAAATGCATCAGTTCCCAGTTGTTCATGCTGGGAAAGACATCATGATGGTCTCACCTTCTATGGGCTTGCTTCCAACTACAGCTTTTAAAGCTGGTAGAATTTTTAAAGGCCATCCTGCCTCTCTAGAGAGCTGTCCACCCACCCTACCCCAACTTGTCAGTATTATTTTCCAAGAGAAACCAAAGACAGAAAAATTATTTTGTACTAAGTTTGAGGTTTTTCCCTCCTCCTCTACTGCTTGGATTGAGAGGCAAGCCCCAGAAAATTCTGAACCATCCAAATAAAAAACATATTACTCATGAACACTCTGGGATGGTTTAAAGCAATGAAAAATTCTTCCTGTTCAAAACCTGCAGATTGTCAAAACTCCTCACATTTTGACAAGCTCAAACTATAAACCCTGTAAGGTTCGCTGCCCATTAATGTTCTCAGATGATTCCTTCCTCTATTTGATTGTCACCAAATACAAACATCAGTTCTTCCAGACATTCTCATGTCTTGCAATGAGCAAAAAAGTAAGCAAGTCAGAAAATAATCTGAATATCCAAGATCTTGCAAACGAGCACTCAGTCTACCTATAACTAGATTGCCTGAGTTCATCATCCTTCTTGGCAACTCTGTACAGGTAAACAAAATGTATTTTTACTCTGTTTTGCACAACCAATTTTTCACACAGTGAAACAGAGCTTATGAGGGCATCTCCCTCTCCAGCTTCCAGTGTTACACACCTAGGCTTGTCCAACCAAGATGGACAGGGAACTAATATCTCTGTAGCATAGTAGCAAGGATCCCCCCCAGGGATCTTCACACCCAGGCTGGCTGGGTAAGGAAATATCAGCAACATCCAGGAAGTCCTACCAGCTAATCTGATCCCACGAACGCTCATGGAAGGACCCTATGGGCCCCACTTTGTGCACACCCTTGTTATATCACCTGGAAATAGTTATGGGTAAGAACTGCACTTTTTCCATATGCTGTGAGGCACCATGAAGATCTATGCTTTGTACTTGTGAGTATTTTTAGGCATTGTGGATGGCTGCAAGATGGACCACAAGTACCACATGTCCCTCCTTACCCAATGGCCCATGCTTCACAGTGGGATTTGGTTGACAGGGTTAGACAATGGCATAGATCAGCAAGACTCTACACTCCTGTGAAACTACATCAATAAATGTACAGCCAAGACAAGGGATTGCAGGGACATAAATATACATGATTAGATTCCCATTGGCTTGAATGTTTCCTCACACAGTCTGCCTCTGGGCTGCATCTTGCCAGCTAAGTTGAAGCAACAGATATATACTCCATCAGGGCTTTGATATATTAAAAAAGGGAGGTGTATGAGTCCACTGTAATCCTTTTCATGTGGCTCATTTTTAACCAGGCTTTCTCATAGGAGCCATCCCAAGGACACCTCCTCCAACTGAGTAGGGGGACTGGCACATCTGCAATGCACCAATGACTGAAAAGTGAGGGTATTCTGCAGAAAAAGACCTTTTTCTTTTCTCCTGTCCCAAATATTGAGCGTGACTGGCTGCTGCCACTGCAGCTCCAGTCCAGCTATGCAAATACCAGTCCCTGTGCTAGCTGGGGAGAACCACTGCCTGGATGCTGCAGGAAGAAATGGACATTTCACCTGGAAGAGGAGTGCATAAATAAAACCAATAAAAAGTTTTGGGACTCATGGAACGTGCATAATGTGCTTTATCAGAGATATCAGCTCCTGTGCTTAAACACTGCTAGTGGCTGCCAGGGAAAGAAAAATAAGAGGTCTCTTATAAATTTATTACCCTGTCACTTAAGTCAACAGCAGCGATACCATGATAGAAGCCAGCAGTTATGTCACATTGTTTTATCACTATAATTACATCAAGAACACAGTAACTGTCTGTGAGAGATAAGATGAGGGAAGCAGCTCTCCTGAAGCTTCCTGTTCACAGCACTGGGATTTGTAGACTCGTTTGGGGTTTGGACATTACATTCAATTACTGCCCTTGAGCACTGAAGAGCCATGTCACTGAAGAAATACAACCAGAAGGCTCCCCTGACTCCTCCTGCTGCAGGTGGGTTTGTAGGAGTTATCAAGGTCAGTCCTTAGGACCACAAAGGACCAAATTAATGGAAATTGTCCTCTGGAGTCTCCCTGGGCTTCACAGGCAGCCCAGGCTCCTAAATATCCACCATAGGGTGGCACGAACACTCCCGCAAAGTGGTGGAGGAGGGCGTATAGCCGCATTTGCTGAGCAGGAATCGACCTCTCCCCAGGCACAAGATATATATATATACCTGAGAAAAAACCCATTTTGTAGGCCAGGAAAGGACATGGCATGAAAAAGAAAAACAATTTGTGCAGCTTGCAGAGTCACAGGGAAAGGCACCGAAAATTCTTCTCCTGACCCTGAAACGATCTGCAGTCCTGTATCTCACACACATGTACCCAAACCTATCTTACACCATGCCAGGCAGATGCAAAGTGGCATAATCCCTGCAGACCCCACTTCCTCCCCAAACAACCTGACATCCTCCAAGTGCTTCCTTCAGGTGGGCAAATTCCTAATGTATCATGAGGTTGTCACTATTTGCTGTTTATTCACCCTGTCTTTCCCCTTTGCTTGGGAATACACTGCAATGAAGTTCCTTCAGAAACCTAGCAAATTCCCTACTCCTATATCCTGCTGACAACTCATCTCTTTGACCCTCTTTCCCATGGATCCCTCTACTTATTGTAAATTGTTCTGAGGCACCACGACACGCAACACGCTTACAGCGGAGCCTGGAAAGCTGCAGCTTTTAGTTGTCGAGTGAGAATGTGAAAACAAAAAATGAGTTTCAGAGGGTAAGTAGTTGTTTGAGGGTTTTTTGAATAGCAAAAGACAAACTAGGTCACGGACTATTGTAAAAAGGGAGAAGATGCCAGAATGGCCCAAAACCTGTTTTTCTACCACCGCCTTATTCAAAAATTCATTGAATCGTACAGTTACTGGGCCTTTCCACACTTGGACAAACAGGATTCTGATGAGTACATACGAGACTTTCCTGCATTCTGATCAACAAGTGTGTTTTGATTGCAATTTGTTGTCCTCTGCTTATAGTAGGGAAAAAACCTCACAACAGTATTGCCCCCTTCACCCCAGAACCACTGCTTTTCAGGCTGGGTGGTGGCTGCCCTGCAGAGCACAACACACAGACACCCTCAGCAGGAGCACTGATGGGGGGGACAGTCGTTAGCATGGTGGGCACATGCCTCAGAGGACCTAACTCATCTCCTACAGAAGATGCTGTCCACCTTTCAGTACTTCATTAGTATTATTCTAGGTTGCAAAGAAGTCCCAAGGGAACCTCAGTGCTGTGGAAGATGGATGCAGGCACCATCTTCTCCACCAGACATAATGCAGAGGAAGAGGGTGTTGGGGAAAACAAACCTGTTTACTGTTTACGACTCTTTCCAAAAAAGTCTGAAATAAAATATCCTCTTGTCGGAAGTCAAGAGCAACAGGGCTGTTAAGGATGATCTGTCATGCCACAGAACTTTATCACAGTAGTTACATCAGGAACAAGTTTACTGTTTGAAAAAAGAAGAAAGCTTACAAGAAGCAATCCACCAGAACAGCAGCAGTGTCACAGCTGAGAGATATGCAGAGAAGAGAAATGCATTACATGGGAGCAGTTGAGAATGAATTCAGTGTGGAAAAGGCTACATGTTGCTGGATTGTTTACAGCACTGGTGAGCATGTCAGCTTACAAGCACACAATCCATGGTTCTGCAAGCACAAGATTTCCGTTTGCATCCACATGTGCACTTTTGCTAATTATGCAAATGGATTTCCAGAGAGCCTTCAGAAATACACAGAAGCACACAAAGATTTTTCCAGATTCCTGAAGAAATTAGCTTAATCAAAATCCCTGACAGCTACACAGGCTGGAGCTGTCATGCATCAAGAAGGGATTGTGCTTTCATGCCCCTTGACATCTCAGATGAACAGCACAACCATCAGACTGAATGCTTGACCTGTCAGCAGCTCAGGGAAGGGACCTCTGTTTTTTTTTAAAGCCTTGTGGAAGCACACAGAGGATGCTAAACTGGGATCTTGTATTAAGCCTGTACCTAGTATGGCAGGAGTACACAACAGTGAGACGACATGCTTTCTTGCCTGTAGAACAAGGGTTGCATGTCACTGAAACAAAGTTATCTTCTTTTTTTTTCTTTCTTTTTTTCCTCTTTGACTCAGCAAATTCTTGAGGGGGAGCATCACACAACCCTTCTGAGATAAAATGAAGGTCATTACAGCCAAGCCAGTGGTAAGCTCCCAGCCGCAATATAATTTAAGGCATTTCCTCTGCCCTTGGGTCACCCTGGTGTCTTGCTTATCCCAGAAAATTACCCTGCTCACTTTGTGTGTGACCCACTAGGCATGTGCTCAAGGAGGTATATGTGGGAGAGAGATTTGGAGTGAATGGCTAGGAGGGAAAGCCACATGGATCACTATTACCCAAAGGAGATGTAGAGCAGGGAATACAGAAGGAACAATCAAGGCAGCACAGCTTGCTGCAGGCTGATGCAGGCACTAAGGCTTTCTACTTGGCAAAGTCCAGCTCTGCAAAACCGCTGCATGCTGCAAAGTGCTTGACAAACCTGGGTACTTCCTTGCCATTTTCACTGAGACCTAGCTCTGGTGTGTCTTAGGAGGTCACCAAGCACGACTGAGCAAGAACAGAATGAGAGAGCATGAATCATTGTCCTCACAAGGAGTGACCTGTTCATATAGGTCATGAGTTTGACAATCATTTGCAGGGCATGCTCTGCAGCTGTGTCCTCACCTTCCTTGCACAGGAGAGCACAGAATAAAGACCTGAGTGAAACAGGCTGTTGGCTTTTCTCGGGCCTGGATAAAATTGCCATAAAGCCTACCACAAATCATCACCCCAGTAATAAAGGATTCTCCTCTCTCTCCCATGCCAGACCCTGATCTTACTCTTCTAAGCAACTCTGAACAACAACACACCAGTCAGCAGACTCCAGTCTCACCTGCTGGCTGCTGTGATCCTGGATCCTTTCCAGCCCAGCTCCAGGCCATAGCACAATACAGAGGAAACACCATTGCTGGGGAAATTGTCCTATTGTGACAGACTGGTTCACTCATAGCCCTCTGGCTTGATATTTCCATGGTATCTCTGAATGCTGATCCACCAAGGATTCCCACCCCCTCCTTCCTCAATGCGCAGGGAATCTGCCTGCCGTGCGATACATCGTAATCAGAGCTACAAAGGCACAGCCCCTCTGATCTTCAAGGTGCTTTATTTCAGTGCCTAAACAGAGCTCAAGGTGTGCAGATGCAGACACTGACCTTTGCAAGCTGCAGCTGGAGGAAGGCACAGAAACATGGAGTTCAGGCACAAGCAGGAATGTCATTAAACCAAAAACAGAGCCAGGGTCCAGTCTGCCCAGGAAAAAGAGCCCAACAGCCAATTCATCTTCTCACCGGGAAGTCTTCATGCATGCTATTCCAGGCAACACTTTAGTGGTTATGATAAAGTCCTTCAAAGGTGCTATACTAAAAGGCAATAACTTTTAAGTGCCCAAAGAAGCTGGTAGAAAAACAGGCAGATTAGGAATGGGGTCAAGACAGGTGAGAGGGAAGTTTTAGGAACAATTTGCAAAGGGCAAACACTTTGGTTTTGTTATCGTCCAACCTCCTGTTTTAAAAATCATCAACAGAGCAGGAAAAAAACCATTTTGCATATGTGTCTTTGCAAGCAGGGGGTCTAAGAAGTCAGCTGTCTAACACGATAGCTGTATTATTTATTTATTAAATACCTGGTAGCTGAGGTAGGATTTATGACACAAGATGTCAAGTAAGTTGAAAGTATAAACAACTAGCCAGCTTTCAAAGTGATTTAAGAAAAAACATCTGTAATAACAATAAAACACAGATGAGAGACCAATTTGCTAGGAAGTAAGCTTCAGTCATGATACCCTGCCCCAAAATATCTTGAGATATGGTGTGGGTAATTCCTCCCTGCCTCCATCAGCAGACTGCTGCTGCAGCTGTGGCTGGGACTCAGGTTAGGGCTGAAGCCCTTCTGAAATATAATTGCGCCCTGACAGCCAGAATAAGGGCTGGTGTCAGGATGGGGCTTTATCTCTGTGTCTGTATTTCACAGTCAAACGTACGCCAGTGTTCCTAAGGTCCCATCACCTCCAGAACAGGGCTGTTAGATAACTGGGCAAGTACTGCTTGCTGGGGCAGAGGGGAGAGCAAATTCTTCAGTTTTTTTGAAAAGCAAGAGGAGAGCTGGCTTACCCAGCCACCACATGTGTTTTTTAAAGCCATCAGTGCGTTCACCCTAGCATTCAGATGGGTGAACACTAAAGGGACAGACACACCAGGGGTGCACCTGACAGAATGGTTTCTGCTTCCCTCCAAAACCAGATCCTCTCTAACACAGCAGAGACCAGGTTGCAGCCTAAGTTACACCTAGCTCTAGGACAGCAGGGTCCCCCTTCTGTCTGCATCTGCCTGTGAAGGACAAATTCAAAACCTATGAAGTCTTTCTGGTCTTCAGTGCTTTACAGCTCAAGCACTTAGCTTCTATAGTCCATTGAGCTTGTAAAAACAACGTCACATCCCCCATAACATCACTTGGAGTAACCAACACCATCCTGACAGCCTCTGGTCAGGGCCCAGACAGGCTGACAATACGCTTCCCATGCACATCCTCTGACAAAAACAGACGCTTTCAGTACCCAGGGCTTTCAAGCCGATACTTTCACTCAGGCTTTAATCTCCAAAATCAATTAAAAGCAAAGCAAATAAACCCAAGAGATTCTCTCCCCTGGGTTTCTTTCAGCTTCACAGGCAAGAGAAAAATTATCCTTCATAATATCACATTGAAAGCACGTACTGCAGATGGCTGTCACTCAGTCATTAAGTGCAGTTTTGCAATTCCACCTATCGCTCCATGAACCAGGATGATTTGTGCATACTCAATGCATGAGTAACATACTGGAGCGTTCTGCATCCCTTATGAAAAGCCATTATAGATAAAACAGCCAGATCCCTGATAAGGCTTCAAAAGGCCTTCAAGAACATTGCCAGTCCCTTTCTGAGATAAGTCCCACTCAAACTTGACTTGCACCCAAGCTCAGTCAAGCTCACTTTCACACTCCAGAGCTCTGCTTCTCATTGCTGTGACTAAATACGTCATCTTGTCTGCAAAGCAAGGATGTAAGAACAGGAAAGAGGTTGAACCCAGCTCTCACAGTAAAATGCCTCTTTAGTCACAAACCGAGCAGACTTTTGGGTTGCCAGGTGCAAGGCACAAGTTGTCAGACCCAGTAGGTTTTTACATGATACTTAGCTAAGTCATAAAGGAAATTTTAACTCGTCTTCACCTTTTGGTACTGCCAGGTGTCACCTCCTGGGTAGTTTGCATGCAACACTGCAAGACAGCAGTGTTGAGTCATCCTCATTCATTGTGTATCACACTGTGACCAGTCTCCTGAAATTACTTGTGTTGATGTATGTTCGATTATTTTGTGAGTCACCATTGGCATATAGCCACTAGCTTCATCTACAAAGGAATATTGGTCCACCTCCCATCTGAAAAGTTAGTGCCTACTTCTTGCTACAAGTGAACGAGTGGTCAACTAAGCCCCTTTGCATGCCAAGGATTGGAGGAGACAGAAGTATAACCCATGAAGGTTGATAGCAAAGCTCATATTTTGTTGGCATGCTTTATAAGAAAGGATCGTTCTTCAATAATAATTTAGATATCTGATGATTTTATGAAAGGAGCCACTAGGACTCCATAAACACTCCCACAGTAACACAACTCCCATGCTCCTTAACACATCCATAACAGATTTCTGAGCATTCTCTTCAACCAGAGCTGCAGAGACACCAGCTTGTTAATTATACTAAGATAAAGAGGAAATCTGGCAATTAAACTCCCATTTTTTTGCATATGTCCCTGGTAGGCTTTTGATAACGCTGTCTGCTGCCTCAAGGCAACATTCCCCCACACAAGGTTTCCTGGAGACCTGCTGCTATGACTAAGCTTTCCATTACTGCCGTGTAATCACGAGCTCACGCTAGGAGGTAAAGCTGCTCAGACTGTGGCAGCCATTGTAACTTGAACTTTCCTCACAGAGCGTCTTAGGATGAGTTTCTCTAGCTGCTGAAAGCTCAGGAAAGCAGCTTTTAATGACTCTGCCAGCAGGAGCTGGTGGAATTTTTTGCCCCTTTATCTAAGGGAGGTGAATCTCAAGGACCTGTATTTGTGTGTTGGCTCTAGTGGTTACTAACGTTTGATCACTGGAAAAGCAGAGGAGATGGAAAAGAGCACAGCTGGTTATTTCAGTCTGCTCACATGCACACCAAGGCTCTCTGAGCAGACACGAACATGGAGATAAGTGTATGGCACATGCCAATTCTACTTCTTGCCAGTCTATCCCTATTCAAGTGAAGTCTGAGGCCATTAGGATGACCTGAGTACAGTGTTTAAGTACTGCTGTACCTTTGCCAGCAAAAAGCAACCAAGCATGGGGGACAATATGGGAGAAGAGAGAGCAAAAGACACAATACAGACTATTTTGCTACCACATTTCTTCTTCTGGTTCAACAGTTACTGCAGCATGGTGGGTTTCATTCTGGATGTTAATAATCCTCATGAAGCTGCTGGTATGTATTACCCACAGTAATGAGACACAGCAAAAAAACATCCCATTCCTAGTCCCTAGCACATGCTTCCCAATAAAAGAAAGTAAACTGAACTGAGACAACAAGACATCAGTGAAATCTGAGCTAAAGAACCTCTCCACATCCCAGTGACGCTAAAGACCTGTTGACTGTGTAATACTACATAAAGTTTGATAGCCAAACTTTTAACAAACACTACTTGTTCTACCAGCCCAGCAAAGCAAAACAAGCTGTTTCTTGGTTTGTTACCTCCACCCAAATGCCAACCTTTATCAATAGCTCAGGCACAAGTGAAAGGCTTCTTTCATGATTGTTGCAGAGCATCCCCCAAGCTGGCCCTCATCACTAAGGCAGCCATGGATTTGAGGGCAGGAACTGGTTCAAGAAGGAGAAGTACTGGGTCACTTGGGTCACAACAACCCCACACAACGCTACAAGCTTGGGGAAAAGTGGTTGGAAAGATGCCTGGAGAAAAGGACCTGAGGGTGCTGGTTGACAGCTGGCTGGACATGAGCCAGCAGTGCGCCCGGGTGGCCAAGGAGGCCAACAGCATCCCGGCTCGCATCAGACAGAGTGTGGCCAGCAGGAATAAGGCAGTGATCGTCCCCCTGCACTTGGCACTGATGCGGTTGCATCTCGAATCCTGGGTTCAGTTTTCAGCCTGTCACTTCTGGAGGGACATTGAGGGGCTGGAGCATGTCCAACGGAGCATGGGCAACGGAGCTGATGAAAGGTCTGGAGCACAAGTACCATGAGGAACGGCTGAGGGACCTGGGGGGATTCAGCCTGGAGAGGAGGGGGCTCAGGGGGGACCTTATTGCTCCCTACAGCTGCCTGCAAGGAGGCTGTAACCAGGTGAGGGTCTATCTCTTCTCCCAAGTAACAAGTGATAGCACAAGAGGAAATGGCTTCAAGTTGCACCAGGGGAGGTTTAGGTTGGGAATTAGGAAAAAAAATCTTCATTGAAAGGGTGGTCAAGCACAGGAACAGGCTGCCCAGGGAGGTGCTGCAATTGCCATCCCTGGCCGTGTTTAAAAAACTCTAGATGTGGTGCTTAGGGACATGGTTTAGTGGCAGACTTGGCAGTGCTGGGTTAACAGTTGGACTTGATCTTGAAGGTCTTTCCAACTTAAACAATTCTATGATTCTGTGATTCTAGCTGAGACAGATTCTGGGTTGGAGCCATTAAGTAACAAAACACGGAGTACAGTTTGAGGAAAAGGACAGTGTTCAAGGGAAACATTATATTTTATTTAACTCTTCAAATAGAGTAGTACTCAGCGTTTAAACAGTGGGCAAACACATTGTCTTATCTCTACCATTATTTAAGTATTTAGCTACTTTCATCCCTTGTCTGCCTCTGGAAGATTGACTTTTTCTTCTACTTAGCTGAATTAAAGGCCTTTTGCTCTTTCTCCTGCCCTCCAACTCCCAGCCAAGCAAACAAGTTGTTTTCTGAAGAGCCAATATATTCTCTTGGTTTCACCTGAATAAATTCTGAAGTTTGAAGCTGCTTCTGCTTCCACCAAATCTGACCTCAGAGATAAGTGGTAAGTTGGGGTTGAGGAGAAGGGAGGGAAAACGTACTTAATTAAATTAACTTAAAATATCAACCATCATGATCAGGAAGTGGATTTATTCATTTCTAAAAGATCAGGAGAAAGAGGATGGAGGAAGTGAAAAAAAGAGATAAAGGCCTTTGGTATTGCATAAAGTGGCCATCAAGAGGCCCAACTAAATTTTCATTATTTCCTGATAGTCAGTATAAAAGGAGAGGTCAATTCACCACCTCAGAATAACGAGGGAAAACACTCAATTTGAATTGTCCATAAATACCCTGTACTTTGAGGCTTTGCACTGCTCAACATTTAAATGGCACTTTAAAAAGAAAATGACATGAAGGAGAAGAGAAGATGGTACCCTTAGGGGTAAATACAGCAGGCCTTGGGAAAAGCAGGAAAACAAAGATCTTTTTAAGCATTTGCCCTATCAAGAGCTAATTAGCAATGGAAAGATAATGTTTCTTACTATTAGGATGTCTATAAACAGTGGTTTGTTAGAAGCAGCATTTGCTTCTGTGAAATTCAACTACATTACAGTCTGAAAAGCACATGCCTCATCTATAACCTTCGTTAGCGCTATACAAGCTGCTGCTTCCACCAGGGTTCAGACATCTCTGCGCTTGCTCTAACACAGAGGCACTTGAAAGCTCCCTGCTGTGATCAGGGCTCTGTCGTACAAAGCACTGTACAAATACTCAACAAGAAATACTCCTTGTTCCACAAGCAACCAGCCAAACAGGCAAGACTGACAAAGGCAGGAGGAAAAGTATCATGATCCCTATTTTTTGTACAAGAAGCTGAGCCATAGAGAGGTGAGTGTGTACTTAGAGCTCATCTGCTGTGCCAGTGATATAAATCAACATGCCTTTCTTGTTTACCTGTACATGCTAGGAGGTCCTGATGCCTTTGTGAGTCCCACTGTTAACTGCATAGGCTCCCAGGCTTGTATTTGTTCAGATTTGATAACAAGCAGCAAACACAAGCCCTCCACTCCCACGCCACTGATAACTGTTAGAAAGCCAGCTAAATGAAAACTGAAACACATCTATGATATTTAAACAGATACTGAAGCCCTTGTAGTCAGAGCAGAAATGAATCCTTAAATTGACCTCGAATTCTGTCCATCCTAAAGCTCTCCCTGAAAGACAACTCTTGCATCCTGCCCTGATGAGCAACCAAATTGTTCTGGGATATATTGAGAGGGGATTTTCCAGCAAGTGTCACCTACCATATCCCTGCCACAGGGTCACATGATCCCAGTTTAAACATCCCTTGGGGAGCACCACAGAGTGGGGAAAGCTCCATTAGTGGGAGGTTTCAGGACATTTGCTGCATCAGAGGTCTCACACATGGAGATCTGAACCTTATCTATGAAGTGGGGTAGTGCCTGCAGAGCTATACCCTGGTACAAAGCAGCTTCAGGGCAGTTTTGAATTGAATACATGATAATGTCCTGCTCAATCTGCCTGAAAGAAAAGCCCCTCCTGCCTCATCTAAGGACACAGGGTGTTACTTGGCAGTTATATGATGCCCTTCTATAAATCAGGCTCTAATTGAGTTGTGTGATGCAAACAGGCTCTTTGGCCATGACTTGAAAAGGGGCCAAAGTCATCAGACTTAAAAGGGATGAAAAGCATATCCTCAGTAGTAGACATTCTCACTATATGTCCCCACAAACTTCCCTTTTGTTATATTTACACCAAGCAGTTCTCCCTCAGCCTGACCCAGTACCAGCAAATGCTGGAAAAAAGTCATAGCTGCAAAATCCATGTTAGAAAACAAACCAGTCACTGAAGTCATCTTAACATATGCTTCTTGCTAATTCCTCCTTTCTTTCATATCACACCACACACTTTGTGCAAGGGAAAGTAAAATGGATCCCTTGAAAACTCAGAAATACACTTCCCACTAGGAAAAGAAAGGGAATTGTTACATACAGTTCAGCCCAGGATATAGAAACCAGTCCTCCTGTTCTACCTAGCCTTCTTTCCATGATCTCTAACCACATCAATAGCTTTATGTAACTAGGAATACCCGGGAGAGCTGATAAGTCTAATAATCAGTCTCACCTTTCTTGCAATTACTGGAGGAACCAGGGGCTCTTATCAAACTCAGCTCTACCTTATCACCTTCTCACTTCTTCCCTCTTGCTTCTGACATACTCTCCTGTAGGTGTTTCACTGCTGGCTTTGCACAGCCAGATAGTCTGCAGACCTAATAAGAGTAGGCAAACAATGTCTATGTCTGAATGATTAGCTGATAAGCACAGACATGGTCTTTGCCAAGTTTTTTGAACACAGAAGCCCAGTTCAGCCTTCCTTTACCCAAGCATCCCACTGCCAAAGCCCACAAATCACATCAATGTAAGGAACAGGTGGAAAAAAAAAATATCCAGCTCATACTGTCTGCCACCAAATGGCTGCTAAATAATGCAAAGAAATGAAAACAATTTGGTTTGGATGATTGATTATAGGGAAATTGCTCATACCTCCAAAGCGTGGCACTTCCAATCACATCTTTGTTTCATTTGTCAGCAAAGAAATTTCTCCTGGCACAGAGCCTGTGCTATCCTATTAGCTATGTTTGGCACACTGCGTTGCATTGCAGCAGTTTCTTGCCGGACTTTGACACCTCACCTGCCCCACCAGAACTGCCAAGTAGTGACCACCTAGGACATGAGGTTCAGCTCCAGTTTAGGCGACTACAGTGACTCAGCTCTTCCTCAAAGCAGTTCTCCCAGCTGCTCACGTTAACCCCAAATGACACTCACTCCAATCAGCACAAAGTGTTTGCAGCCTTACAAAAAGTCAAGAGGATACCCAGCACCTGAGGATTTGCAGTCTCCTTCAAGAAGTTCTTCCCAGATTTGGAGTGCCCTGCTTCACCTCTGTGCCATTATGCAATTTTAAACAGAGATCTGACCTTTGGATCTTCAAAGGAATATCAGTAACTGCCTCACACATGAAAAAACATAGGGATGAAAGAGGTACGTTTGTGTTAATAAAGAGCAGAAAACAGTCCCACTGGCATAAAAATACTTCTCTTCTTCTCAGCTCCTAAAATCCAGCAACAAAAGGGATCTTCTAGTCCTGGACTCTGCCACGACAGGCAGTAGTTCTCTATAATGCTTTAAATTAGTTTAGCAAGCACTATTTTAAAAACAAGTTCTGACTTTTGCCCCCAGCATTCCCATTATGAAAGACTGTTTCAGAGTATTGCTGTTCTGACAGTTTGAAACTTTATTTCAATTTCCTGCCTAATTTATGCCTGGCCAGCCTTACACTCATGTTGTTACAACAGTGATGTTCTTCGGTTTAAAGAGCTCGCTTTCCTCCTGATTTCTGCTCTACAATAATGTATTAACAGTGCTATCACATAAGGCATATTTTACCTAGTTTTATCATTGAAAGATAAAGACTTTATCTAATTATAGATGGGTTTTTAACTCCTAGAGGAAGAGGCTGTGTTTTTATACTGTGCTTAATTATGAGTATGTATGGCAGAAGGGCATTTCATGGGATCATCAGAGGCAGGATCAAATATACTTAAATAACTATTTTTCCTAAGTTGTTTGTCTAGTCCATTCCCAAAATTCACTAAGAAAGGGGATGCCACATCTTTCCTAGACAGCACACTTCAGTGGTTTACCCTTCTAGGTTTTAGAAGGGTTTTCCTAATAAACATCTTAAATCATCTTCACTAGAATTCAAGCACTTTCTTACACCAGTGACCATGGAAAACAGTTAATCATCAGCATTTTTATAAGTACTATTTATGTGCAGGAAGACTGCATCTCATTTCCATCATTTCTCTTCTAAAATGAACAAATACAATGCCTTCAATCTTTGTTTGTAGGACTTGTTTGCCTAACTTCTTATCATTCACTTTTGTTGTTTGTTTGTTTTTGTTTTTTTTCATCCTGGACTCTCTCTCCAAATTTCTTAATGGGTGTAGACAAAATTTCACATCAGTTCTAGACACCCACACTTGGCTGAAGCTCTGCCAGCCCCAAGCAGGTTGTAATAATTGCCTTGCATATCTGACAAAGAGCATTCTTGTTAATGGACTATTGGATACAATGAGTTGTTTTGCAGCAGCAGGGCAGGGTTGATTCATATTCTACTTGTGAACCAGTGCAACCCCAGTCCTCTCCTGCCGTGCTGCTGCCTCATTGTGCATTCCCGGTTTTGTTTGTGTATTCTGCTTTTCGTGCCTAAGAGGAGTGCTTTGCACTTGTCTTAATTTCATCTTTTTTGCTTTCAGGCAAGAGCTCTCATTTGTAAAGATTGTTGTAAGTGCTGAGCTTTCCTAACAGGGTCCCATATTTACCTGCCACAATGACAGGCAGTGTTTAAGACCTCCAGACAACAAGACTACGACGTACCCACTGCATAAGCACACTGCCCTCCAGAACAGCTTAGCCAGGAAATGGATGCAATCTCTACAACTAATTACATTTCTCTTCCAACTACTATTCAGGTAAAGTTCTCATAGCCCTGATTTTAAAGACTACTTCCCCCAAAAGAGATCACATAACTTCTCTTGAGCAACCTTCTACCACAACATCATCCAATGATATTCCACAAGATCTGCCTTTCAGACCTCTTCTCCAACCACCTAAACCTTGCCATCTACCACATGACGCTTTTCCCTACTCTATGGCCTTACTCATTCCTGCCAACACTCTAAATCAGGCGCAGCCTTGAGGCAGGACCTCTACTTTCCTTGAAGCAGCCACATGACACTGTCCAAAGCTGGAATACACTAATGCAAACTTTAGCACAGGTTTCTCTAAGGACAGGTTAAATAAGGAGTCAGAAAACAAACTTACCTTCTGGTTATTGTGTCCCTACAGCACAAAGTCCTCTTCTGCTCTGCTTCCTAGCAGACTTCAGTAGTTCTCTGCATCTGGGTGTCCTCCTTCCCAGCTCCATAAAGGTTGGCCAGGGGCATTGAAAAGTTCTCAGGAGTCTCCCAGCTGGCACAGCCCCAGTCTGAGTACGTTCAAGATCAAGGTCTCAAAAAACCATCTCTGCAACAGAGGGTTCTCCAGGAGAAAGAGCCCTAGAGCTCAGCCAATGCCTTTTAACAGAGCATGATCCCAGTGTGTGGGGAACAAGCAAATTAAATGCTTTCACCACCCACTCACTTTTGTTTGTTTTGACATGACTCCACTTCTCTCCCCTCCTCACAGCTCAATTTTGGCAGTAAGGGAAGGGGTCTTTAAAGCTGGTGCATCGTGAAGAGCAAAGCTTTCTAAATTACCTTTCCCTGAAGGACATGACACTGTCCTGGCATGCTTTCACCTGAGGATTTCAAAGCACATCCCAGGACTGTTACCTCCCTTGGCAGTGCACTGAGGTGTGAGGACAGTACAGCCTGTGTGTTAAGCATGGAGGGGTTGCCTCAGGTTGTTCCTTTTGGAAGTGATGACACCAGCAGAAAGCTGCTGAGAGCCCAGCTTACAAGGGGCACTAAACTTAGAACCAGAACTGGTGTGACAGCAGTTTTAAAGTGGAGCATAATACGGGTTAAGAGTTGTCTTGTCAGTCCTCTTGGGGATGGCTGTATTGGTAGTAGGGGAGTTAGAGGCTGGGTAATTGCATTCTTGCACCACTTGGAGAGACCTTCTCTGCACAGTGAGTGCCATGGTCTATCCCTAGAGGCTATCAGCTGCTTATAGAATCATAGAACCATTTAGGTTGGAAAAGACCTTTAAGACCATCAAGTCCAACCATTAACCCAAGACTGACAAGTCCACCACTAAACCATATCCCTAAGAACCACATCTACATGATTTTTAAACAGTTCCAGGGGTGGTGATCCCACCACATAGCCGGGCAGCCTGTTCTGATGCTTGAAATCAGCAAATGATAAACAAAACAAAAGAAATCTTAGGGCAGCTTGGTGCTGGTGCTCGTGTTCCTGTTATAAGGGAAAGTGAGCAGTGTATCAGCAGAAGTGCTGGGCTAAATGGAGCAAAATTAAATCAGGTGGTGCTGCTATTCCTTGTAAGAAAGTGATCCTTCAGGGTTTGTCTGGAAAGCTGCTCCAAACTGCTGTCATGGACAGAATTCTGATTCCAAGCGCAGCTCTCTCACCCATTGGCATTTTCCAAATGGCATTTTCTTGTGCGTGCTCAAGCACAGAGCAAGCCTTTTCCCCCTGATGCTGCCTGCTCTCATTCTCACGTCTGATCTCCATTCACGCTAAGGTAGGGCAGGATCTTCCTGCTTGCCAGAGGTGTGAAGCCAATGTAAATTACTTTCCTTTTTGCATTGAGGAAAAGTCTTATTATCAACCTGTCAGATCTAGTCAGCTGCCAAGATGCTTTATAAGATGAATTAAATCAGGCTCAATCAACAGATAGATTCTCGTCCCTCTTCAGAGGCCCCATGCAGTGCTCTGGCCTTTGCCAGCAGCAGCAATGTAGATTATCAGTTTTTTTCTCTCTCAGCTGAGTTTTATTACTCAACGCCAAGCATGTGGGGGAGACCACAGCAGCATAATACAGTCCACTATCATCAAACAGTAGGTCATAAGAAAATTGTTTCCCAGGCTTTTAGCCAGAGACATCTCACAATGAGCTGACAGAGGAATTACTTGGTTTCATCCTTGAAACACATCCCTCTCCAATATTAGAAATTGGTGGTCAGTAGAGACCAGTACAGCCCCCAAAGCAGTTGGCATGCCAGAAGAGAAAACAGTAGCTCTCACAGATAAAAGAAACAAAGAGGGAATTTTGCATGACCGAACAAGATTTTCTGCTTTGCAATCCAGCCAAGATACTGAAAGAAAAGGCATCTTCCCCTCTCTGGCTTGGTAGGTTCCCTCCACACATCATTGACTCCAAAGTGGAAGTAGTGGTTCTGGCACTGCTGTGGCAGGGGTCAGGTAAAACTATTGTTTCTGTGGGATGCTCATTTGTTCAGTTCACTTTTCCAGCACTGAGAATCAACATATTTTCTTGTGTTATGAGACCTAATGAGTTCCCAAGACAAAGTTATGAGGCTGGCATTCAAATCCATGTGAAATTCAGCAACCTCTGGCTCCATAAGCTGTAAGCATTTCGTCTTTCTCTACAGGTGTGGGAAAAAAATACTTACTGCACACAAGTAAAATCAGTATCTCCTCAGGTCCCTTCTCACCTTGCTCTCCCATCTTCCAAAGCCTCTGCAGCCTGCATGCTGCCATAAACTAGCTGTGTTGTGGATTTGATTTAGTATGATGACAAAGTACTTTGAGTCTGGAGCCCCCCTGGCTATTCTCTGCTCTGCAGGGTTTCACCTATTTTGCATTAGCTTTGACCTAATTCTCAGTGAGGTCATGCTGGTGCATCAAGGGTTGTGCAAGAGCAGCTATACTGCTCTTCCATTTGAAAGGTTAGCCTGAAGTTAAGGGCTTAGAAAAGAGAGGTAAAGATTTGTAGTCACACCAACCCCTTCAATAGAGACAGGTCCAAGCATGGCAATGTTGGTCTCACAACCAACAGCAATAGACTCTGCATGACCCTACCCATTTGGCAGATGGCAGTGGTCATGTTCAGAAAAGCAGAGTGCAGAATTCATGCCCAGATCTATAAAGCTGCTATACCAGATCCTAAAGGAAAATGTTTCCGAATGGGATGAGTGAGTTGCATCTTGCACCTGCCCAAGATCTAAACCCAAGGGGACAGGAAATGGATACTGAGTCAGTTCTCACCAAGCATAAATGAAAAGAAAGGTTTGTGGATACTCCATGTAGGCAACATTGAGAAGACCAGAGGGGAGAAAAGAGTCTAGAAGGTAAAAAATTACAGTTGTCTTGAAAACAAGATGCAATTTTGTGTCATAGACCCTCAAAAGACCCAAAGGTATCAGCAAATCCTTTTCAGCCTATTGAATATAGAAGATTGATTCGGTCCTGAGAAGGTGGAGATGATGGGCAGAAGAAATTTCTCTGGTCATTACTGGTCTGCAGAAGCCAGAGGTGGCCAGGTGAGGTTGCTGTCCATGGTGCTCCTGAATGACTCGGATACATGTCACGGATATAGGGAGACAGCATGACTTCAGGACACTGCAATGGTTCAGAACAGTGAATCCACTTCATGTGACCATCCCTTCTTTCCCTGCTTCTGCAGTCATCCCTTTTCACCTTCTCTTCCCTAGGAGGAACATCCTCCATTCTCAGAGCGTGAAAACCTTTGAGATAAGAGAAGAAGCAGAAACTGAAACAATACAGACATAACACTTTTGTTCTCTCAAAACACTCAAATGGCAATTTATAGCCAACAGCTTTTCTGATGGGAAAGGAAAGCTGTTATTTAAATAACCTTTACCCCGTCTGTGCTCCTTACTGCCTTTACAGCAGCAATGCTGGCTGCAGCTCTGTGGGGGAAGATTTTATGAAACTCAGTAGTCATGAAGGCAGTGGAAATTAGGGTAGCAAGAGTCTCTGCCTGTCTCATAATTTCCGTCCCACTCTTATAGTCTACAAACTGGGATATGGATATGCAGGGTCACAGCTGCATTAGCTAGCTTTTGCGCAAATCACACAGACACACATACGCTCACACTCCCATGGAAACATGCTCATGGCCTATGCTAATGATTTGTCTCATGCAGAACTGACACATTTTAAGATCTAATTATTATCACAAAGCTCTGAACATCGTGGAGCAGACTCTTAGCCTTTGCTCATCAAAGTTCAACTGCTCCCACTGATCTCTTCTCTTGGAGCAGCAGTTTGTTAGCTGCAGGAACCGTCTGTAATTTTGAGCTTGGGAACTATCAGACTAGAAGAGGTTCAGCCCAGGATTTGTTATCTCCTTGCCAGAGGCTTGAATTTGATGCCCGCATCTCAGTACGTGCATTCTGGGTATTTGAATTCTATCCCCATGTGAGCCATGACAGACTGTGGCTCTTGCCAGTTGGTTCATGTCCTAGAAGGTTACAATTTCTGCTGAGGATACAAGGCATCTGAAATGGGATCAGGTAACTGTATGCAGACAAAAAGCAAACTCACATTCCTTTCTTATGTTTTGTACATAAAACAGCCACTGTTCCATAAGTCCTGCTGCCAGGATGCCCTGCATTGTCTGCAGCAGTGTTCTTGGAAGGACACATACGCGGTTTGTCATTGAGAAGGGAAGTCAAGGCATCTTGGATTCCTTCAGATTTGCTGTTCCCTTTGAGCTGGCTGGATTAGGACTGTATGTAAAAAGAAACAGTTCAGCTATAATTTTTATAGGCCAAGTCTAATAGGAAGTCTCCTGTTGCCAGTGTGCTCTCAGGAGTCTGCAAGACATCAGCCTCCATGCAAGCTGGCTGGATGCTTCTCCAAAATCAGCCTACACACCTTGGCAGCACAGCCTGTCACTAATCCCTAGAAAACAACCCCCTTTGCGAGCTAAAAATAGAGGCTATTTTTTTGAAAGAACAAACTAATAATTCCTAAAATTCTGCGTACTAGAACTATTAAGTCTCTACTTTACAGCTGCCCCCAAATTGGCTTTTCACCTTCATTTACCTGTTTCCACACACATCAATGATGACAAAAACTGGCATATCCAGACAGTGCCTGCAAATTAAGTAGTCTGTGAACCTTCTTAAGCCACAGATGGAGAGGCATGAAGTTTGTGTGCAGAGACTTGTGCCATCAGTTTATTGCTCACAGATGAGCAACCCCGACTGGAACAAAAGCATTCAGCATAACCAAACGCCAAGGAATTAGTAGTTCGGTATTTCAGCAAATCAAATTCAGATCACTTCCCCTTGTTAAATCTATCCTTTTTAATGGTCATGGGCAGCACTGAGGTCTTCATAGCAGTTTTTAACACAGAAGAATTTCATGCCCTGGAACTCTGGAAAGAAAAGGCAAAAATAAAATATAAAATTGCTCTGTCAGCACAACACGTTAGTGTTGTGTAGCAATATGGCTGTTTTGTACAGAAGTCTTGTCCATTAAGTATATTCCATACTTTTAGCAAAAGCATTCATATTTTCAGAAGCATGAAACTAATTTTGTTCTTCTACTACTTTCAGTTTTGCTTTTGTAGTATGGAAAAGGAATGAGACCTAAAAGCCAGGGAAGTTTCCATTGAAATCAGTGGGTTTACCCGCAGTGAGGAACCACATAGTCTACTAATCACCATGGAAAGAACCTTTTTGTGGCAACCACCTCCATTAGGGTCATGCCAGCTTCCACTGAACATAAATGAAAAGTATCTGGGATTTCACCAGAAGCTGGATCTGTTCTGCAACAAAAACGTCTTTCCATCCAGCTACAGGAATACAAGTCAAATCTCTGGGACCTTACAATCTCATTGCAAAGTACCACTTTACCTGTTATACATCTTCCCCTACCTCATGGTGCTTACGAGTCCACCCCTGCCAAAGATATCAGCTAGCACAGCCTTGCACTTGTTTGACATTTCTGAGCTTGGTTAGAGCTCAAAGACCAGGGGAAAAAAAAAAAAAAAAAAAAAAAAGGAAAATAATTTCTTATTTGAACTTAAGCTCTGGTTCAATTACAGCCTGGAGTAAAACCTCTGTTTGATTTAATGTTATCCCAATGGCCTATTTCTTCTTTAATCTGACCCCTATCCTTGCACCTGTCATATAAACATATAGAATAAAGAAAGCCTTAAATCAGCACTCCCTCATTAAACAAGGCTCAGAAGCCTTTCAGACCAAACACAGATGTGATTATTTCAATTCATTCTTATATAGTGGGGTCTTCAGTGACTTTAATCAACACCATGACACTACAATAAAGATTATAAATTAAAGAACATTTTTGAAACCTGGCCTGGTTTCCCTGTGATAAAAAAGGATAAGTTGAAAAAGGTGAAAAAACACTCACTGCACTGTATTGCTATCAATAGACAATCCCTCTAGCTCAACAGTCTTGGATTTTATCATACACACAGAGCTCACAAGATAGTAATCAATTAAGCATTTTGCTAAAGCACTTAGTCAGAGTGGGAACATCTGGAGTTGAGATTCAATTGTCCAGAACTAGCTGCCTGATAATTAATATTCCTGCAAATGGCTCTTCTATAAAGGTGTCCCTCCTGTTTCACCAGCCATTCTCCTGTGGCTTGGATACACTACTGGTAGCTGCTCATCCCCCAGCCCAAGCCTTGTATAGAAGCAATGGAGACAGATGAGCTGGAGAACTTATGTTTCAGCATTGCCTCAGGCATATCCACCAAGACTATGTATGAAGACTGTCACCTCACTTCAACAGCAACAGGAAAAAAACCCACACAAACACTTGAGGAAATATTCTAGGAAATATGTTTGTATTGCCTCCGCAGAACAAGTGCAAGGAGTCGTCACCATCATAAGACCTCAAGACAGTTCACCTCCAGTTCTAATATTCTCATTTTACAATTTTAAAGGGTCACATCCTTTGAACCATGCTCTGGTGCAACTCAGAAATGCATCTTTTGCCATCACTGCTCAGGCCAAGACCTATATCTCTATCTAGCTTACAAATGCAAGTTCAGGCTCTTCAAGCATAAACTGACATCTGTATAATTGTTCCACACTTAGAGAAAGTGGTTGCTGCTTCTTAATGCAGCCCTAAAAGCATGTCCGGTTGAATTTTAAATATTTCACTCTCACCCTGAGGGCTGGGCAGCAAGGGAGTCCCCTCAGCTGTCTGAAAAACGTCGTTTCAAAGAAACCTTGCTTTCTAGTTGCAAGGAAACAAAATAACTAGACTGGAGGGAATGCACAGACCCTACATCAAGCAGGCATGTGTCTATAAATATTGATAGATTATATGCCAAGTATTGATAATGAGCAGCTGCATATCTTCACCCAAGAAACTCTTGGTACTTCTCAACTTTAACTGAGTTTGTCCACTATTTTCTTACCTTCTTTTTGCCCCAAATCATCTCCTTCTGACAGGTCTGTACACTGATTTAGAGCCCAGTCCTATCTTCAAAAGTCTGTCCCAGGGCATCTTTATTGCTCTCTTTATTGAGCTCTGCCCTGGGGAAGGGCAAGGAAAATCAAAATTCTGACACAATCTGCAAGTCCAGCTATGTCTATTTGGTTTCAAGTGCATTTCTAATCACTTTAAGCTTCCAACAGGGAGAGAAGGATCTGATTCTGTGCAATCTCATTCACACCTCTTCTCCTACTGCTGTGGAAGCATGGTGTTGACTTCTCAGCAAATATAGCCCCATTCCTCAGGGTCTCTGCATTGCTTGCTTAGCTGAGCCCAAACAAATTATGTTCAAATCACACTAAGACGAGAGAAAAACCAGAATGTGCCCCTTTCATACCTGGCTTTTTTATTTATTTGCTTCTAATAGAATTTATCATCCAGAGGAATTTCAGTTTTTACAGAGCTGCTTCTTTTTCCCCTCTGCAATTTGGGTCAAATCCTACCACTGAGCTCTGCTAAATTTGTTGCAATATTAGCATTGCTGTCCCTAGCCTGGTGGGGATGTGACAAGTAAACATTGCTGAGCTGTGCCCCAAATCCAAGCTGAGAACACAAAAAGGGCTGTAGAAGAAAACTAAGGCATCCTGGCCCAGGTCCAGGGAGCCTGAGACTGGAAGGGGATGAGACAGACACAGAGCAAGTACTGCGCATACCTCGCGTGGGAAAGGAGGGCTGGAACAGCCCCTGCAAGCTCCACATTTCTGGACACTGACACAGAGACTCTTCTGGAAATCCTGCTCTCTATGTTGAGAGCTATGCTGGAACCATCAGTCTAAGAGCAGACACAGGGCCAGAAAGAAATAGAGGATGACGATAGAAGGTCAAACAGACAGGGGAGGTAAAATCACAAGGAAATAAAGAGAAATGAGGCTTTTTATTGGGCCCATTCTGATGATGCACAGGTGGGAACATGACAAGGGCTCCTCTGACATGTAATTCAGACTGGCTGTTGCTGAGAAATAGCTGTGTTTCACCAAAAAGGCGGCTGATATCCTCATTTCTGTATGTCTGGAAAAATGGACAGTGTGGAGAAGAGAGTGGTCAGGAGGCACTACCTACATAGGCCAAGAGCCTGGAGCTTTGGAACAACACCAAAACAGCTCAGGTCACCTCAGGGGACGTATTTATGTGCAACAGCACCCTTCACCAGGGACATCTGCCCCCTACTTAATTCAGAGCAACTGCAGTTTTAAATAAGCATCTTCAGCATGGATCTCCATCCCCTACCTCCATTGAGACAGTGGACCAAAGGACCTCGCTAGCACACTATCCCTTAAATACTGGCATGCTGCCCCCAGGCTTATCTCTAGTGGGCCTGGTTTTATCCCTTTACCCCTTCAAATCTAGTTTAAAGTTCTTTCAATGAGCCCTGCTAACTCTTGTGCAAAGAACCTTTTCACCCTTTGAGACAGGTGTGCCCTGTCTGCTGGCAGCAGGCTTGCTGTCATATAAACAGACCTATGATTAAAAAGTCCAAAATTCTGCCAGTGACACCAGATTTGGAGTCAGATATTGATCTGCTGGCTCTTCCTATTTCTTCTCTTATCATTGTCTGCAACTGGAAGGACAAAGGAGAACACTACTTGTGCTCCTGATTACAAGTTGTCCCAAGGCCCTGAAGTCTCTCTTCATTGTCTTTGGGCTTCTTGTTGCAACTTCATTGCTGCCTACCTGAAAAATCAATAATGGATAATAATCCGGTGGCTGGACCAGGGCAGGAAGCTTTCTCTTCATGTCTTTAACCTGGACCCCAGGGAGACAGCAGACTTCCCTAAGATGCAGGTCTGGCCTGCATATTGGCCCTTCTGTTCATCAGACAGGGCTGTTCTATGACGACCCATCTTTTTTTCCTTTACGGAGCAGTTTTGATGCAGCCCATAGGCCAGCTTCACCTTGGCAATCGCCCCACAACAGATGAACCATTGTCCTCGTTATCATTTGGTTCCACTTGCAGAGCCTCGCGCGGGCAGGTGGGGCAGTCATGGAGAGACATGCCTACCGTGCCAGGCAGGAACCTGTCACCATTCCTCCTTGTCCCTTCAGTCGCTGTGTTCAGCCATGTGGAAACAGGATAGGGAATCCTCTGGATCATGGGCCTGTCTGCCTGTTGGGCCTGTCTCAGGGAAAGCAGGGTGTGAGTCCAGTAGTCTGGTTTTTGCTCTCCCTGATCCTCCTCAACCTACACACCTCCCTGGTGCTCTAGCTCTCCCCAGCGCACCCCCAGGAGCACGGGCTGCTGCCGCCGGCACCGCCGGGAGCACCGGGCACGGCCTGCAGCCCGCACCGGGGCGGCCACCTGCTCCCACCGCAGCCCTGCCTGGGCGGCCACCTCAGTTGCTGCGGGTGCAGAGCTTACAGGGGCCGTGGCTTTCTGCTGGGTGGATGCCATTGCTCCCTGGTGGATGCCATTGCTCCCTGGTGGAGCTGGCAGAGCCCCAGCCCTTCCTGCACACCCTCCCATGCCAGCTGCCATGCCAGGCCCCATCTGACAGTGCTCCCCAAGGGCTTTTATAGGTGTGGGGGGCTTGGCCGCCATCGCTCCTGGCCCTCTCCTCAGCCGCTGTCGTGCGAGCTGCTGACTCCTGGCAGGTCTCTTGGCTCCCCTGAGGTTCCCCAGACCGGGAATCCCCCATTCACCATGCTGGAGCTCACCACCATGAATCATGCCAGCACCAGAGCTGCTCGCCTCAGCTGGGGAGTAGCATTGGTTATACCACCTTTAAATCTCCCCTGAGATTTAAATGCGTTTAAAGATTCCCCTGAGTCTTTAAATGACTCAGTCAATATGTGGAGGACATACACCTTGGAGCATATGGCATATCTGCTGACTAACACTGTAGATAATGTCAATAATAACGCTCCACAGCACACATGACCTGCGCTGCTCAGCCTTCCAACCGAGGAGTTCAATGCAGGCCTGGCTGCTGTGTCATATTTTCAATGTGTGACAAAAATAGAGATGATGTAATGGGTTTCTGTTTTCAAATAGGCTTCCAACTGTGCCACCTGGCAGTCAAGGAGATGTGGTAGGACAAAACCCAAACCAGTCGGTCATAAAAGCTCCAGTAGAAAGCCAGCTAGCATATGCTAACCCAGGTCTCTTGCTCTCCAAGGTGCCGGTGCTCAGAGCACCCTGCAATCTATGGAAATGCTCATGGTTTATTCCTGCAAATTGCTACAGCCAGGGAGTTTCATGCTCTTGGAGTGGGCTCAAGAAATTGCCTCTTGGTAGGGAATAACAAGTCCTGAAGACTAACCAATAACTGTACCTAATATCTCAGCACTGTGAGACTACATTTATTTTCCATATTAGTTCTAGAGCTGAGTCATTGGCTTCCTGCCTTTACAACAGTATCATCTTGGAGGAGATTTGCATCTTTCACACAAGGGGTACCTGAACTGTGGATTGATTTAGCAGCTAGGGTTTTGTAGTGGAGAGACACTTGTGGAAGATACTTGGCAAATAAATAGTACAGAACAGCCAACAGACAGTCTCCCTTTCACAGCCTCTAACGAGCCCTTTGCTTCTTATCAGAACAGGAAGGGAACAGACATCCCTCCAGCACATAACTGGCCCCTCTCTGAGGACCAGGAGATGAAACCATAAGCAATGACTTACAAACATGGAGTATTTCTGAACTCATTTGTCTGCTGATAGGATTCAGGCCTTATTCCAACCTGCAAATGGGATGTGCTTCACTAGTTTTAAATCACTCAGCAGGTGATAAGTGGTTAATGCCTGGAGCCCTGAGGTGCCTTCAAAACATAATTGCTTATTAAAATAAAACAATAAGTGGAAGACACAGAACCTTGTGATTTCAGAAAACTGGATCATTTTTTATAATGAATCTCTGAGGCTGGGAGCAGACAAGGTATAGCCACAAAACAAGGGAGAAGAGCTGAGTGAGACTTAAGGGCACACACTGCTCTGGCAGCTGAGGAAAGGAAGAAGTGACGTCCATAGAAAGGATGCTCTGGGATGCCACCACAGAAAAGACATAGCTGCATTTGATGATCAGGGAACTATTCAAGTTTGCACTGGTGGGCCAAACTTCAGGCTGAAAGGGTCCAAAATCAAGACAACCATGGCATCCTTTCAGAGTGCTGGGGGAAGGGGTTTACTTGGTGACAGCTCCTGCACTATCATGTGGCTGTGGCCTTGGTAATATGGATGGAGAGTCACAGCTTCTCAGTTCTCTTCAGGCTCCAATTAAACAGTCTCAGTAACTGGTACCTACAGTAGACCTTTCTGTAGACAGCATAAATCAAAATTTCTTACTCTCCTAGCACCATCCGTCAATGACTGATCTTGTCTATGTTAGGATCTGTGTGCTGGAAACTCAAACAGGACATCTCTTACAGAGTTTCTGATATCTGAGGTGCCAGGAGACACTTTATATTCCTGCATTCCCACATCCTTCTCTCCTAAGCACAGAGACCAGAAGTCTCTACCTCTTCTTCAGGCAAGATCTGCTAAACCCTGCCCACCCCAAGAGCTTTGATTAGTCAGAGTAAAACCCACTGCATTAACTGTTCAGTAAGTAAATACCTGATTGTTTTTATCCTCTTCACCACAGTGTGAGCTGCGTAGTTTTAATCATGTCTTTAGGCTTAATCCTGATTATTTCATTGCAAACTGCAAGAACCTATCATTATTTACAGTGCCATTCTAGGCTATTACTCAGTCCTTCAGGTCAGCAGGTGATAAAGGGAATCCTCACGTGTTACCAGCTTTCTATGCCCTTACTTCTCATGTGATGACAAACTCCTGCAAGCCTAGAGCTGAGGATTAATGAGAAAGCATGAGCATAATTTAGGTCCTAAACCTGCAACCCTTCCAGCTTTGTACACTCCTTGCAGATATAATCCCACAGAAGAGGAACAGGGATATATAAGTGAAAGTGTTACCATATGCCCTCCAAACACATGCCTTGTTTTACAAGTTCACCATAGACAGTAACAGGGAGCTGGTGTTACACACAGAGGGCTGTCCCCTATACTAGGCAGACTATCAAGCTCAATTTGTCTGTGTAGCAGCTTTAAAATATATCTTAATCCAGCCCCAGGTACCACATTGCAAAACCACTTAGTGTTAGCTAGCCCTTTCTTAGCAACCTCCACAGAGGGTCAAGGCTGGCTGGAACGGGACAATGGAGCAGCTGTCTCCAGAGTGAACTTCTTACCATCCTCTTCCAGGCCAGGGTAAGGAGAAAAACCAAACTCCACTGTCTGCCCTACAACCGTTCTCAGGGCTCCCCATATTGGCAAGAGGTGCCAGACAGTTTTGGCTTCTAAACATTTCCACATTAAATATGACTACCAGCATTTCCAACAGATCTCCGGCCCCAGCAAGCAGGAAGGAGGCAGTAAGCAGCTAAATGCAGAGGCTATTTTTAACCTGGGCTCATTTCTTAGGAAAGAAATTATTCATAACCTGTACGCATGCAGTGCATCGGATACAAGAGGCTTGGCTGCAAACGTTCGTTGATGGAGCTGCCAGCTCCCTCCTTGCTGCACTGCAAAACAAGGGCTCTTCTCGCTGTCTTACAAGGGATTGCAGGGAAACACTGAAGGTGTGAGGATACCTGTTTTCTGCCCACCTGCACAATGGCTGCTGTGGTAGGATAGGAAGCAGGGGCTTTGAGGCACATCATAATTTTGGCACTAGCTGCCCAACTCTCATTTCAACCTCGCTCATGCTCAGAGCCATCCTTGTGGCTTTCTCACAGCTCCTGTTTCTTCTGTTCCCTGCAGCCACACTGTGAACACATTGGGTCCTGCACCCTTCTGGGAGGTCCTCTTCTGAAATGTAGACATTAGCTTAGCCTAAAGGCAATTCACATTTCTCTCCAGTTTTTATCTATGTGGGGAAAGAGCAGGTTTCCTGATGTTGGAAACCCTTTTCTTGCATCCCTCTTGCTTCTCCAAGCACTTACATCCTTTGCTATAAAAATCAGTGGTCAAATGCTTCTGGCCCAGCAAGGGCACAGATCACTTTGAACTGCAGTCCTGATAATTGGGTTTGGCAGGCAATATTTGGCTTTAAGACCTTTCTCATCTTTTTGATTTCACTTTTATAAAGAATTTCAACTCTGAAGGTAAAAAAAGACTATTATGGTCATCTAATCTGACCTCCCACTTACCTGTGGATGTATAAATTCACCCGGTGGTCCTTTACTGAGCTGAGGAACTTCTGGTTGAGCTGGATTGCCTCCTTCAGAAAAGTGATCTGAACTTGATATATTGGATTTAAGTAGCAGAGAGCTTACTGCATCCCTTAGGCAACCGCTCCAGGGGTTCATCATCCCGTTGTTAAAAACATCCACCTCATTTCACAATTGGAAATCAATGTTAGACAAACACAGATATTGGATCTTGTTACATTCCTTTCTCCACTTGTCTAAAAAGCCTCTTAACATTTGGTATTGTTGTGTATTTTCCCCTGAACTGTGAACAAGCTTCTCCTACCATCTATGCAGTATGCCAGTTTTAGAGCAGAACACACATAACAGATATACAGCAGCTCTAAAATATACTGGTTCATCATCAGTCCCAGCTTGAGGAATTAGGCTTTTTGATGTTTTTCTGCTTGAAGAGCCCCACTCCATGCCTGTCCCTAGTGGCTGCTTTCAAGCCCTTGCATCTCAGCCAACTCAGAGGTGCTATGTGCCACTGACCTCATCCTGAAAGCTCTTTTACATGCATTAAGCATGAAGGCCAGGTTAGGAAATGTGCTTTTGGTTTGTATTAGCCTAAACCTCCTGCTGTGTTTCAGGCTCCAAAAAGCTTGTGACACCATTGTAAAAACATTCAGTTCAGTTTAGCTGCTTGAAATTAGACTGGGAGTCTTGAGGTCCCTTGAGATGGATACGCACATTGGGGAGAATGGAAGAAAAGAGAAAGAGACAAAGCTCAGAAGTCAGCCAAAATACTTCAGTTCTGAGCTTAGCTCAAAACAGTTGCAAACCATGTTTTCAATATGCTGCTTAAGGACTCCTGGGATCCACAGACAACTTCTAAGAGTTCATAACAGGTAGTTAAGAGAGCAAACAGCCATAAATCCTTACAAGAAAATCCATCATTCCACTCAAAAAGTTTTGGGAGCCGCATTGTAAGTGGGGATAAGACCCATTGACTACAGGACATGGGTACAACACCACAGCTGAAAAGCAGCTTGTGGTCCTTTTCCTCCATATCAAAGAGCATCTGCTTCTCAGTGAGGGGGAAAAAAAAAAATAATAATCACACCTCAATTAAGAAAGCATGGACATTCCAACTATCTCCAGAAAGCAATTGGAAAAATAAACGTATCTAAACAGAACATAGTTTTTGCTAGTTGCCCACAGCAGACCAGCAGCTCTCTAGCATAACTTCCCCCCAAAACAACACTAGAGAGAAAGGAAAACATCACAGACCACACAGAAGAAAGTTTTTTTAAAAAGATCAGAGCTAGCAACAATCTTCCAGCTAAAGTTGGGGGGGGGCAGGGCAGGCAAGATACCAAAATTCCCCAGTTAACAAAGCCCTTTCTCCTGACCCCACTAACTCTAAAACACAGGTCCTCCTTCATGGGTCTTTTCAGTGTGCAGAGGAAATTGAGGTGAGTGACAAACTGATGCCCAACAGCTGGGCTGCTTTGCTAGCCTGGAAGTGCCTGCACTCAGTTGAGCAGCTGTGTGCCCTCTCCCAGGCAGCCAAGAGGGCTGTGATTAGCCCTTTCCCCCCAAATTTCTTCCATGAGCTCTTCACTCCAGCAAGCAGAAATATATCATATATTGAACTTGCTTCTGTGTAAAGGCAGATAGTACAGGTGGGAGGGATTAACCGGAATATAAATAAAAAGCCTAAGGTGCAGCAAAACAATATCAATAAAAATCCACCTTTATCATGAGCTCTGGAGAAAAAAAATAAATCTTTCTTCAGACACTGTGGTGTACACACACCTCCATCTTTTCTATGGCTATGAGTCCTGCACTGCTAGCCTGAAACTTCTTTTCCTGAAAAGAAGTATGAGGCAAGTACTTTTTTGGGGGGAGAAAGGACAGAGCAATCTTTGTATGAATCCATAAACCATAACTTTTCTTATCCCCCCATCTGCTTTCCCACCAGATGGCATGTATTTGCAAAGCAGCCCTTGGAGGCAAGGGAAAAGAAGGAACGAAAGAAAGTTGCCATGAAGAACTCCAAAGTGATGGGAAGTTCTTAGAATAGCTGTTGTAATTTATAATCAGCCCATTTAATACAGAACACTAATGCACAGCTGCTCAGAAAACTTGTCCAATATGTTTCTACAACAGCAAAAAAGGCCTCTGAGGTCATCTTGGCGCCTACGTTATGCTACAAAGAAATTGTCTAATTGCAGAACCTTGTGTAGTCCAGTTTCCTGAAGACTCTTCCTCACAGCCAGCCAAGCAACACAGCTCTCTTGTTTAGAAAGCCTGGAGTAGAATGACCAAGGGAAAATGGATTCATAAATCAAACATGAAGAGTCTTTCACTGTTGATTGTAGATTTATATCAGGAATAATTTGGTTTTGTCCCTGAGCAGAGTACTAGGCCAACAACACAAAGCAGGACTCACCTTAAAACCTAATGATGTTTCCAAGTTCCCTTCTTCCGTCCAGCTTGCCCGTCTCTGCCACATCTCTGGCTCATTGTGTAGGGGCTGAACCTGTACATTCTCCTGGCTGGTGTGTTCCTGTGGTTTTAAGGTGCTTAGTGCCTTATGATTGCAGATTCAGAAGGACCTTTATCCTGCAGACAAAAGACAAACAGTTTCAAGGAGGGCCCCGGACAGGGTGGAAAAGAGAGCACAGAGCCCAAGAGAGCATCGCAGTACTAGGGCAGAGCAAATGCACTATTTAATCCTTGTATGCAGGGGACTGGACAGTGGTTCGGGCAGCTCTCAGGCTGGCTGCTGATGGAAACTATTAGTAAAGCAGCTCAGTGTCTCTGAAGAAGCCATAAAGCTTGGGAAGTAACTTGGAGAGATGGCTAAGACCTGTGAGCAGAAGTTTCTCCATGTGGTTTCTAAAGGATCATCATCACAAGCTGAAATGAAATTACTTGTGTCTCAGAAGTATAGGAGGTATCTGCAGACCTGAGCTTATGTGCAAATGGGCCCCAGCTAACAGCCAGCTCCCAGAGGAAAGAGCAATGTGAGCTGTAATTTCAGTTCTTAGGGGTCTACATGAGAATTTCAGGCTCCCACTTTGCTAAGTCTGCATGTCTGAAAAATGGGTCTGAAACAAGCCTCAGCACTTGCTTATAATTTCCAATGTGAGAAGTTCGGCATTGCTTAGACAAATGCTGTAACTGCCTGTTGACAAACTTTAAGAGCAATCAGCTGTATATAGAAGGTAGAGCTTTTAATTTTAGTTATAAACATACTAAATTAATTTAATTAATTAAATCATCTTGTGTATGTTGGATACCATCATAACACAGCCTTACAGAAATGCTGCTTCTCAGTAACCTTCCAGAAGCCTCTGCAAGAAAGTAAAAGCGTCAATGAACTTTGAGCTCTTGTTCATGCAGATGGTGCTGAGATTGTTAATCAGAGGACAAAAAAATTATGGCTGAGCAGGCACCAGTCTGTCTACAAAGACTTCTCCAATTAAAAGCAAAGTTGTCATGGTAAGGGTTCCCAAGATACTAAATTTTGTCTAATTAGCAATTGCTAAGAACCAGTGAGCATTTGGATTTGGATAAGTTTGGAAAATTCTATGTTAACAAAACCATATTAGAAATAGAAACTATTCCAAGAGATCATGCAATAGAAAGATTTAACTAGACTAGTAGTTCATTTTGGAAGAGCCTAGCTCTTCCCCAGTGAACTTAGGTGTCAGCCCATGAAATATATTTGGTTGTGTTGGGATAGTTCTGGTGTGACACAGAAAATGAGGGCAGTTTAAATAATAAATCTACTAGACTATTCCTGATGTCTGTTTGTGGTCTTTGGATTAAGGTCACAAGAACAGTTTTGACCTTTATTATGCTGAAGCTGCTCCCTCTAACATACCCAGTCCTTTAGCTAATTCACAATATTTACTAAGCACTGTGGGGTTCTTTCCTTCTGATCCCTGCCTATTGCCAGAGCAGTGACAGCAATGGGATCCAAAGATTTTTATTTTTATTTTTAAATTGGTTTCTGGTTTAATATTTACTTTGTATTCGTGTCTGCAGCTTGTGGCTTCGGAGCCTGCAATCCCATCTTGCACTCCCAGTCCAGTATTAGCCCAGCCTGGGATTAATTGGCTTCCAAGATCTGGACTGACTGCTGGCAGTCTGATGTGACCACAGGTGGTTGTGCTACTACAAAGCTTACACTTGCAGTTATTTTCCTGGCTACAAGAGGGTGACATTGTCACACACAGCTTGGCATTAATGCCATTTTAATCAGAAGTCATGCTCCTTATCTCAATTTTCTCATGGTATTTATAAGGCAAGAGAGATTAGACAAAGTCTACAAAGGCTACAGAGTTTTGAGCCTGAGCTTGAAAGTTCAGGGAGGAAGGATCCCTGTTTTGCTTCTAAAACTTACCTCCTTCCTAACCATTGTAACAATGGGTTTATTTCAAACTCCAATAATTTAGGGAATAATTCAGTCTATTAGTTTTGTTTCTGAAATACAGCTAGAGTCCACACATGAAGTATGTTATGCCTGGGACATTTTCTCTTATTTCTGTGAGCTGCTATCAGTTTTGTCCTGATAGATATTTGGCTCCATTGTACTATAAAAAAATCACTGAAAAATTCAAGCATCTTTAATTCTTCACCTTTGTGAATCAAAACATCCTCATTTCGATGTCACACCAGAAGACTCAACACTGAAGTGGCCAGAAGAACAAGGGTCATTTTACAGATATTGGTAGGTGAAGTAGCTGAAAACAAGATTTTGAGGAACCACTTTAAAGGGGATATGAAATCTCCATGGGGAATTTATTAAAGCCAACAATGCAGCTATTCTGTAGCTTTTTGAGGCATACAGAGGATCAGGTATTCAGCCTCTTTCAAGCTTGTTTCCGCACTTGAAATTGCAATTGTTATCCACAAAACTGGCTGCAATTACTGTGCTGGAACAAGTTAGGTTGTGATGGACTGTATCTCTGCACACCCAGCCTCAGGAAAACTAGATGCAAATGCAGAGTGTTTCATTTTGCACATGAAAATTGGAATTTTCTATCAAAAACTGCGATCCTTGCTGCCTCACCTAGTAAATCAGCCAGTTTGAGGTGTGAAGTGAGGATCAAAAAATGGATCATCTATGGCTGCTTTGTAGTATTGATTGTATAAGCACCTTAAGTGAGTCATTCTTTGTCATTTTTGTACTTCAGTCTGGACATAAGAATACGTTACTAGCTCTGTAATTCATGGGAACCTCTAGTTATGCCTAGGGCAACTCTGGAGGAAAGCTGCTGCAAGTTTGAGTTTGATTTCTCCTTCTTTCTTTTGTCCTTTTCATTTCTCTTTCTCTTCGGGCAGCTGGCTCCATGTGCTTTGCTCTGTGCAGCATTGCCACAGCCACGTGTTGCTTGTTTCCTACTTTCTGTGTGTGCTTCCCAGACCTGAAATGGCACAGATGAAGCAGAGAGCATCACTCTCCCTGCAAACTCACCCTGAGCCACCCAACACTCATCACAGCTGTGTCTCTGACTTCCTTCTCAGCCAAGCCTACAGCCCAGCAGCTCCCCCACCCTTCTGGTTATACTCCACTCACATATCCAAGGCAACAAGCCTGTAGCTGTGCTGTTTGGATGGCCTTTCCCAGGCCTAACTACTACATGTTTTCTTGTTGTGGTTGAAGTAATGGTTCAAATCCACCATCATTTCCCATTTCCCATTTTTTACAGAAACAGCTATTAAAATACCCTTCCCAGAAGCACATCATTTGCTTTGAAGTCTTCCTGCACCAAGCTTCCATGTGGGAAAGGACTTAGGTGATTTTTTTGGAAAAAAAAAATATATATTTTTTTAGTCAGCTAGATGTGGACCAGGCTGTTGGGTTGAATGTAACACTGATGTTTCCTCCTCCATTTTCTTCATATTCATTCTGGGGTAATACAAGAGGCAAGCAGGTTCCTCCATCTCTTTTTGTTCCTTCTGCTAGCATTTCCCCACAGCTTTTTGATTTTTATTTATGGTAATCAGTCTTTTCAAATTATTTTTCATGATAGCAGTGGTCTGTCTTTATTTTCCCAAATTATATATGTCTATCCTGGCACAGCCAAGTCATGATCGAACCCACATTAAAGCACCAATTCATATTTATTATCTTGAGATGTCTGGCCATGCCCCGGCAGCTGGGACATGGACCAGGACCCTGCTGCGCTGAGCCCTGTGTGCACATGCAGGCACATGAGCAGGACACTTTGTTCCAGACCTCGCTCAGTCACTGGCAGGATTTCAAAGTGTTAAAGTTCTGATATAGTTTGTGAACCCACCTCAGTTTATATGAGCACTCAGAGAGTTAAAACTAGCAGTTTATTCCATATTTTTTTTATAGTGACTGTGCACTTCTCAATTTCTGTATTATTCACACCTCAACAAATCTTATTTCATTAGATTTTGGGAACTGCAATGGTAATTTTGGTGATTAACTTTAAATTGGGGATAATACAAGAGCAGATATTAACATAATGTCAAAACAATTTTGTACAATTGTTACTTAACCTCAGTCAAATCATTTCCACCCCCAGCGTCCTCCCAAATGGACCCTTATTAATATGACATAGACAAACACAAGAGAACCCTGAGCTTTGTGCAGGGAAATGATTAAAGAAGAACACTTACCAGAAACGATCATGCAGGGTAACAAGGCAGCAGGGCA
This sequence comes from Falco naumanni, assembly GCF_017639655.2. Classification (NCBI taxonomy): domain Eukaryota; kingdom Metazoa; phylum Chordata; class Aves; order Falconiformes; family Falconidae; genus Falco; species Falco naumanni. The sequence goes on along the minus strand of NC_054060.1, from coordinate 11,368,815 downwards.
AATCTCTGAATTCTCATGTTCTCAAGGCTGCATCTGGCCTTCAGAGGAACTACATGAATGAGCCCTCGACAGGATGCTCAGCAAAGGTGTCATAAATTGTCTTGCCTGGATGACAACTAGCGGAAGCTCAGCAGCAAGATGTTTAGCTTCTTGCATTTATTATACACAGGTGATTTTAAAGCTGATGGATGGGTATTAATTGCTGTGGAGGCTGAAGATCTTTATTTATATCTTGATGCCTCAGCTAGACCTGAGATAATCCATTTTTTAGGGCTGAAAGAGAGTTCATTCTCTGTGGCCTCTTCAGTTAATGGACAGACCAGAAAAAAAGAAAAAAATAAAACAAAACCCACAAGGAGTGGTGTGTCAGGGACACGTTGGTGCCTCACAGAGAACCAGGGGATATGTTTACTCCTATGAGGACTCACTAACTCCTCATTGCAGGAGGCTGCTTGTCTGAGCTCTGTTCATCACTGCACAGGAACCACATTCTCATCATAAGCTGTAATTGTCAGAGAATCCTCCTGGGCTTTCGTCTCATTAACTGTCAGGGGAAAGTGAAAATGTTCAGCCAGGTGTCCAACTTTCAGTCTCACTGGATTTTCTAGGGCCTCATCTTGCAATTCCCAGAGCTTTTTTTACAATCAGTAGACCGGCTCCCACTGGCGTCAAGGGGAATAGCGTAACTCCCTGGTTACTCCCTGAGTAGGTAACTCCCTGAGGATGGGACGGAGGAGTGCTGGACTTGTTGCAGCCATGCTGGGGGACTGGCTGGCCAGGTACCTACTTTGCACATGTAGTTGCTTGAACAATCACTTCCAAAGTATGACAAAACTGGAAATCGTGGAAATTGTGGAAAAACTGAAATTTGTGGCTTTGCTTTCCAGCTGGGACCATTAAAGGAAAACACAGGGTAAATGGGGAGAAAACCCTAATTTGTCAATAGACCAGCTTTTAACCAAAGTGCAACCACAGAGGTTAGTGCTGTTGGCAGAAGAACTCCCCTTTGCCATCTAGCTGAGATTCTTCTGACTGGTTTGACGTTATTTTGTGTAGCCCCATATTCTTGGAGGGGAAATCCTTCCCACAACCTCTGCTTGGTGTAACACCTGGTGGTCCTTCGGGTCTGGACTGTGAAGACGTTCCTATCAGCACCATCAAGCTCTGAAAATGTTTGGAAGTTTGAATATGTTTTGCTCTGTAAAGTATATCCTCTTGTACATGTCCAGCCAAAGACACCCAGCTTCCTAAGAGGGGAAGAAGCAGATAATCACCTTGCAATCCCTGGGAATGGATCCACAAATCTCCTTCTGCAACTAAATTCACTCATAAGAACCCTCATTTAGATACTCAAGGTTTTAAAATCTCAAAACCAATGATTGCCTTTGACAGTGTTGACTTAAATTCATCCTGACATTTATTCCAAAAGTGTTGGGGGATAAAAAAAGGAATAAAGGATAAATAACTTTTTTGTTTTGTTTTTGTTTTGTTTTGTTTTGTTTTAGTTCATGTTCTTGTTAGAGTTGGTGTTGTTTTCTTTTTTTTTTTATTTCACATAATCGGTCTGAATGGAACATAATAAATCTGAGAAGGTAATAAACAGCTCATAAAAAATCACTTTTCAAACTGTTGCTAAAACAACCTCACAACAGTTGGTGCACTAATGGCTCACTGGAGGGATCAGAGAAAGCTTAGGTGAGCTGTGAACTGCAGGGTAACAAAAAATGCTAGTTGTTAGCACAGTGCCATGGCTTTACATTAGGAAAAGTCAGTACCAGTGCATGTGGAAAGCATGAGGTGACTATTAGGAACTGTTTGCTCCTTTCTTTGCCTTTGATGTCTCCCATTTTTCTCTGTAATACACTGCAGTTTTGCAGGTTTTGTCTTTTCTACACAGGGTCTGAAGTTTATTGCGAGGTCTTGCAGGGAGGTGTTTTGCGGCTTGCGGCAGGTAGAGGATATGGCACAGATGTTCTGGGGAATCATCTGGACTGAACATCTGCTAAGGGGTTGGCAGTGATGTGAGGAACATGATTTGATGCATGGGACAGTCTCTTCTCCACTGTGTTAACAGCTCCTTTTCCATTTGGAGGCCTCTTCTGTTTCAGACGGATATGGCCAATGCATATGCATTTACCGCATCTGCATTTTACCAAAAACATATTTCTTAGGGGGAAAAAAAAAGACATATATCCACAATTTCACAGCTAGTAGTGTTTGGTTGAGAAGAAGCCCTTGTTACTGCCAAGCCACACTGCAACAAGCCCTCAAACAGAGAGACCATGCATTAAACAAAGAATCATGCCTCTGCCAGCACCTGCTTGAGGAAGGGGGAACAAAGCATGAGTCACTGTGACGTACACAAGTGAAATTACGAATGATAAGCTAAAAATAAAATGCTTTCAAATATAGTTGTGTTCCTACTTCTGAGGAGCACATTCCTCCAGGGCAGATGATACCCTCCTATCTCAGCTGGGCAGCACTGTCAGCCACAGGCAGAACCCCAAAACAAGCAGATCCCTAACTGCCCTGCAGCTGCAGTGCAGGGATTTGAGCCTGCTAGGTGATGCCAGCCACACTCTTACAGAAGATGGGACACTCTCTAGTTGTGGCATCATCACTCTTCACCGCTCTGAAGGCCAGACATCACCCATTCAGAAGAGGCATCTTGTTGTCAGCTGTCCCTTAAAAGGAGACAGAGCATCTTGTAAGACTACCAAAACGTTACGTTTTGAGCCTGCACTGAATGGAGCCAAAGGTTCAGCATCAAATATCACCAATGATAGTCTTTTTCTCTGACAGGTACCGTGATTAGCTAATAAGAATATGTGAGCCAGGCCGTCAATGCAACGAAGCTCCTCCTCAGCTCTTTAGTGCACTGATATTTTACAGTGTAAATTGCTTCATCCCGAGAGATGTCCCGGCAATGTAACAATATGAGCACATAAATTCTAAGGCCCTTGCTTGGTTGTCACAGCTTTTACATAGTGTTTAGCCACCGTACTGAGCAAGGGCAGGGTAAAGCCTAGACTTTAGCTCTGCTCCTTTACAGTTGAAAGAACTGCTAGCTCTTGGTAACACTTCCAAGTACATAGCAGCTCCTGCTGGATGTTACCGAGAAGGGGAAGAAGACAAAATACATGGTGGGGTCTTTTAAAGCTTATTTGCAAGCTTGAACACCTTCCTCTGATTTTGCCTATTTGCATAAAAAAAGGAGAACTCTGTCATTCTCCATGTGTACAATACAACACCAGGCCAGACTAGGATCTTCAAATTCTGGGAAATATTTGGAATTGTACGTGTACTCCCAATCTGGGTCAGGCTAATATGCAAACCTAAGCAACTATGAGTGAGCAGAAGGAAAACAGCAGAAAGCCACCATCAGGCAGGACTGGATCCACCTTGACGTAAAGGAGGAAACAGTGTCAGCAGCTGGGTTGCCAGTACGTAGTGCTGCTCCCCATGCTGTTTCCCAGGTGTAGCAGGAGCACTGAGAAGGTGATAAATGAGCACTGCACAAACACATTAAGTGACTTCATGAACATCTGCAGACATTATCACAGGACATGGAGTCCAGGACATTCCTAAGGCTGTGAGACAATCCTCGGTGAAGACAACAGCTTTGCCTTGAGTTTGAAGATGAAACATTGCTGACCTCCATGGGCTGGGAAGGGGATGGCTTTCAGATCTTTAAAAGAAACGAGGAAACCACAACAGTGCCTGATGTGTCTTTTTTTTTTTTTTTTTTTTTTTTTTTTTGCTAATGAGCTATTAGAAGTTGTTTTTGAGCCATACTCTTTGCCCTCATTATAACTGTGTTCCCATACGCTCTGCCTGTTGTAATGAGGAGAAGTCTGGACTGGTGCACAGTTTTAATGAGATACAGTGTAGACATAAAGCAGAAAGACTAACATCTGAAGCAAGACCTCAAAGTGGAGTAACAGAAACAGGTAGAGGAATTACCTCAACAGAGAAACCTGGGTAGGAGAAGAGGAAACAACCATTTTTATGTCACAGACAGAACAGATAAAACTTGGCCTCAAAATTGAATGTGAATTCAAGAGGCGATATCTAAAAGGACTTAATTCACCAAGAGGAAAGGAGGGAAGCTAAAAAGAGATCCAGCAGCTAATGACATCTAAGAGTTGAATGGTGAGAGGAAATGCTCGCTGTCGACAACACCAGTGAGGAATGAAACAGCCAGCAGAACATTTCTTTTGTTCTTGTTTCATATCTTTTCATGAAAATTAAAAGGGCAGTTTTCACAGCTGGTGAAGGACTTTTTTTTTTCCCTTCACTCTGCCATCTGATGCTGTCTCCACTTTGAAAACAGCAAATTTATGCCTGAAGCTGAACGGGTAAAAATTGGACTCTGTTGCCTGTGGGTATTTTGCCATGAAGAGCAGCAGGATCTGATGAGAGATTTCATCCAGATCAAATCAGAGAATATTCAACAACATCTCTGTTTTCGCAGGAGACTCTTCCGAGCAGCAAGAGGGAGCCAGGAGCCAGAGCTCAGCTGGGTGCGCCCCAGGATGCTCAAGACAGTCTGTGCTATAAGAGGGAGAAAATGGGGTAAGACTGTCATTTTTTTTGTCTGCATTCTCTGAACCCAATGAGCCAGAGTGAGAGATCTCCAGTCTGAACCCAGAGGGGAGGATTTCCTCACCATGCAGCTACATTATGTCTCACGATGCTAAAAAGCAGGGATAAAACTTGTGTGAGTTCCCACCTTCTCAACAAATCTCTGTCTGATGGTGCTGTGCAGGTGCACAACACTGCCCTCTCATCTTTGGTAGCATCCTGTTTCTCCTAGAAAGATCAGTAGTGAAGATTACCCTGAAATCATTCCTGTCAAGCACCAGGACAGGTCATGGGTCTTGAGACAAGTAGGGGAAACCCCCCTTTCTTTCAGGGGTAACTGAGGGCTCTTTTCTGAACCTGATTTACACCAGGGCAGCACCATTACTTTCTGCTTGTGCTTTGTACCTGCTCAGACTCATGCCTGCTTCTTTGAGCTGTGCATAAGCATATTCATATGCGGAGTACTATAATGGCCACATTCAGAAGATAAGTCTTGCAGCCATAAAGACTAGAGACTTCTGATATTATCTTCAATGAAATTTTAAACACTGCAAATAATGATATGGCTGGCTCAGCATCCCAGTGCTGACTGGCTCGTTCAGACTCTGGCTATGAGTCAAAATTATTTAGTCCCCATGTGTGTCCCTGAGAAGATTTCTGTTCTGGGATGACTGTGGGCTTCAGAAAATCCCATGCATGGAGGGGTTTACTCCCTGAACCCCCAAAACTGCTCTCATCTCCCTGACTGTACTAAACTGTGACCAGATTTCTGTGGCTTCTCATTAGGAGAGAGGAAGCACGAACATTAAATGCAGGCTGTTTTCTGCAGTGCTTGGCCAGCTGCAGCTCTCAGTCCCAGAAGCCTGTTGTGGTGTATTTCCCAGCCTCTGTGCCTCCCGGGACTTGCTCCTCACTAAGAATTGCTCTGCTGTGACGGTGTCTCTCATTTTGCAATAGGACAGCCAACATGATGTTTTCACATGAAGAGGAGTGTGCTGTCCCCTGATGCAGCCTTTGGAAAATGCAGGATTGCTGTTAGATGTCAAGGATTCAAAACTGAGCAGTTCTGAAGGGTTTTGTTATTGCAGATGCTGTTGGTTTGGGTTGTAAAACGATGCTCTGTTTTCCTGCATCCCACCTGGAATGAGTTAGAGGAAGCAGACAATGAGAATGCTGCTTTTTACTAATTTCTTCCCCATTAACAGTCATCAGAGCAGCCACTGGCAGAAAGTTGGTGCATATATATGTGCCACAAAGAGTGTGAAATAAGGGTGAGTGCTTGCATGTGTGAAATGCATAAAGCGTGGATCAGGCAACTGAACACCAATATATACATAATCAAGAGATGCATCTGTATGCATGTGGGTGCCTGAAGTGCCTCTATATGTGCATGTATATGTCTGTGCACCTGAATGTAGCAGGGAGGAATTATGAAGATCTGCTTTGGGTCTAAGAAAGGGTAACTATTGCTGCTTGTAGGAGTACATATGTATGTTCGGAGGGAAGTGCGCTTCTGTAGGCCAAGGGTCTGTGTGCATGGCTGAAGGACTGAGGTGCTGGGCAGCTTGTAAAGCTGGCACGTGGCATAGAAGGGGTGAGGCAGGGATAGGCCTCCGCCCAGTTAAATGGAGGGGCTGTGCAACTGTGTGACATCAGCTGTGTTGCACGACCCAGGAATATGTGGCATCCACTGTCGATGGGGCTAAACTGCCCTTGCCCCTGTGGCAAATCCCCTTTAGCAGTGTTGTGACCCCCTTTCAGACCCACTGGGATGGCATTTGTTGGCTTTCGCAACCTGCTGGATGTTAGTACCCATTCAGTTCTGGAACATTTTCACTCTTGGCAAGAAGCTGTTAAAACTAAAGGGGTGGCAGGGAGGGGGAATGTATCACCTAATTGATTAGCTCCGTGAATCACTGAGATGCCAGCCTGTCAAAGAGTAAATCACTGAAGCTGTCTTTGATGTCTCCTTCGGTCAAGGACACACCAGCCTGCTGCAAATGTTGTCTTTTCTTTAATGTGCTTTCTCTCCTTCTCTCTCTCTTTTAGACTTGTGCATGTGCATGTGGGTATTTTTTTTCCACTGGATGCCTGCAGCTGCCATACCTTGTGTTTTGATTCCTTTAGCAATTACTAGCCAAGCGAGGTTGGGTAGGACAAGCCTGCAGAGAAGAGATTACTAAGGAACGGGAAATGCAAGGAGGGGTATTAGAGACCCCTCAAGGGATCTCTCTCCCTCCCACCACAGTGCTGTCACTGTCACTCAGTCTGAAAAATGCCACCCACTGCAAATAATCTTCCTGAAGTAAAAGGGTACCTCCAGTTAATCCCATCTTGTGGTAGCATCAGTTGCTGGAGGAGAAGGGAAATGCAAATGGAGGTGGCTGTTGACAGAAAGACACGGTCTTTTTGCATTATCTAAAGAGCTGTTGGTTGTTCCTTCTCATTTCCAGCATGGCTGTAGATTCACTAGCAGTCATGTAGTGCTGAAAGTCTATAATAAAAAGCTAAGTGATGATGCAGCTTTTGTGATGGAATTTCAGCACTCCCAACAGGAGCTGAAGCCAGAAGCCACATGGAAAAAAAAAAAGGTGCTATTCAGACAAAACAGAACAAGTTAACCAAATTCCTCTGAATTTCAAGCCTGAACTAGTTCCAAAGCTTCAGAAACTGTTGTAAGGCACATCTGATCTTGCTGCCAATACACAGCACATCTCCTATCACGTGCCGTCTTGGATGGAAGACTACTCCCCAGGAATGAACTGCTTTTTTTTGGTTTCTTGCCAATGCCACCTGTCCGGCTCTGTCTAGGTAAAGCAACCCAGCAATAGCAAGCATTGGCTCAGGCAGTGAGTCGGATCTGGGCCAGGCTGGGAGATGGCCTGTTAGTAGCTGTCGCTCGCTTGGCTGGGTTGGTTGTGTGGTGCTGGGAGAGGGTTCAGCAGTCTAAGGCTCCTGCCAAGATTTTCTGCATGACAGCACCCTCCTTACCGCAGTCTGTTGGCCGGACTGAGTGTCTTCCCGCGCTTCCCAAGAGCGGGCCTGTAAAGGAAAGGAGTTCTGACATTTCCAGGCTGTTCTCCTTGGAGGTCCCTGCAAATACAAGCTGCTCCCTGTCCCAGTGCATGCAGCCTATGTGTTAACAGCAGAGAGGTACTGGCCACACAGGTGGAAAGAGTGAGGCTCTGGTGCCGGCTTCCTTCCTTGGAAGGTAGTCTGACCCTAAAAATGCTCATAGTCAGAGGATGGTGCTCCCCGAACATGCCTTGCTGTCATTCCCTCTCACTCTGCCTCCCTAAAAAGCAACTCAGGGAAAGTCATCACTCAGCTGACTTAAGACAAGCCCGAAGTGTCAAAAGCAAATGAGAGAAACCGTTGAAGGATTGAAACAGCAACAAAGGTACTAGTGAAGAAGGATGACATAGGCAGCAATAATGGAAAGATTCTTTATGCTACATGCACCAAAACACAGTGTCTAGCTCTTACTTCAAGTCACTTAATTAGCTGTTTCTGTCTTCCAGGCTGAGCTTATTGCCACAATGTTCCTCGTGTCAGAGTTTCCAAAGTAAGCCCATCAGCTGGTCTTTGGTACTTGGGAAGAGATTTGAATCTTTGGACTTAGGAGATTTCTTGTCTTTGAAACAATTACTGATACTTTTTTTTCTGAAAGCACCTTTCATTTGCCAACAGCTTGCTTGAACTGAGAAAACCAGCACATGGCATAGCTTTCCAGTGTGGACACCTGCCTGTAGTTAATACCAGCTTGCTTTTCCTACTCTCCTTTCTCTTTGTCTTCAGCCCATATTCTTAGAGGACACTGAACACATGTTCCAACCTGAAATCACTCATGGACATGTGTTTCTGGGGATCACGGCTTCCTGAAAGAAAGAGAAATACTAGTCTTGGAGGTTACACATGGAAATCACTCTAAGCTATTTCCCTTTTCATTCCCCACCTCCATTTTGCACTCTGTCAGTTTTAAATCCACTTCACCCGTGTCATGTCATCCTGCATTGTTGTAAATGCCTCCTCAAAATAACAGTCAGTATCTATTCAAACGCTCCATATGGCAATCTTATAATTATCAACCAAACATGTAATTTCCTCCCCCTGTCCATTCCTCAAAAATATATGATCTTAGTTTATTAGATTCTATTTCTATAAAATAAGCCATGGTATGAGGTACAACAAAAATATAAAGAAATGCAGTGAGGCATCTTGTTGTCTTGTTGCCACTTCTGAATTCTGACTGGCTTTCCAGATATGCAAGATATTAAGCCATCATCAAGAATAAGCATGTTAATCCCTCCTAAAATCTTAGCTGCCAGAGCAGAGGTGACCACTGGCGGCTTTTGAAGGGCATAATACCGTTGAACTCAGCAGTAAAGTAACTTGCTGTGATTTCCTTTTGTTTAGTGAGAACCCCCTGACAGGATGCTAATGGCTGGATTCATCTACTGGAGAAAAGGTGATTACTAGAAACGTAGAGATGATGGTTTAACATTACAGTGTAAGTGTAAGTTCTTTATCTTGGACTTGAGATTTTAAAGATCCTCTCAAAGGTAATCAATGGCACTTTAGTACCCTTTGAAGCTTTTATTCATAACACTTGTGTGGTACTTTGTGCCACATTGACTTTACTATTTTCCTACAGTTTTAAACAAAATGACTCCAGACCTGCACTGAAGATGCTGTAAATGTGGTGACTGGTCAGCCTCATTCATGCAGTGCATCAGGGGCCCCCTGTCTGCAGTAAAATCTTGGGTCATCATTACATTTTCCTATGCTCTAGGATATGCAACGGACTAATTGTTAAAGTCTTCACCTGCCATTCTGTGAACCGATACACTGCACCTTAAAGGAACACAACAGCATCGGCATTGACCTATCAGAGAATTACAGCACCTGAAAGTAAAATTGATGTGACACTAAAATAAACTGAGCTCCAAGGTTTTGAATGGGCAATATTGTATATGTTAAGTGAATGAGGGCTAGATGTTCAAACAGCTGCTTTAAAAATGCAAAAGCAATTTCCTAAGTCTAAGTCTCCATATATATTTAGGGGTTGATTTGGGACCTTAAACAGGCACCTTTTCTTTTTTCTTTTTTTTTTTTTTTTTTAGCTACAGTTTTAGTCTCACACAACCATATGAGCTAATCAGTGTCAGAAACAGCTGCATTGGTCCAGTCTGTAATATCCTTCATCAGAAAGAAGAGCCATCACAAACTACCTGTAAGAGATATTAATCACATTCCTTGGTGTAATACTGGAAGCACCCAGATATAATGCTGGGGAAAGTGGTGTGAAAGCCAATTTAGAACAGAAAAAAATAACTATGTGCAAGGTCTTTGAAGAAGAAACTGAAAATGTGCAACATGAAAGAGGGAAATTGTTTTAGCTTTCTTATGATTTTAAGCCATATTTCATTTGCTCTGCGATCATTGCTATCGCAGCAGTAAGGATATTATAAAACCTGTGAGAAGGAGTTGAGAAGGCTTCTTACACCACAACACCAGAAGACTTACTTTTCGTAATCCCTTGAAACTCACAGTACCCCAAGAAATCCCACCACCCTTTGTACTCCATCCCAGAATCCACCACTCAGGGTTTTGCCATTCACCTTGCCTATCCCACTCTGCAATGCCTAATAACCTCTTGCTTTCTTGTTGATTTCTCTGTGGGAAAGAAGTCAAAGGCATTGATACATTATGGGTATAAATTGGAAAGTGCACCTTTAAAAATACATCCAAAAGTATGATTTCTTTGTCTGCCTGGGACATGCCATGAATTCTTCCATACCTTACGTTTGGCCAGGCTCTTTCCTGCTGCAGGTACTATGCATGCAGTTCTTGCAGCTCAAAAGGCTGGGATCAACCTCACTTCAAAGGAAAGCTTCTTCCCAAGTGCAGCATTGTGACCCACTTGCAGAGGAGACCACAAAGAGTGCAGGGATCAGTGCTCCAAAGTCATGCATGGGCCAGGCTGGACTTGGCTATGCCATTCCCTCTGACTGGGAGTACTAGAAGTTTAGCACGAGGCATGAAATACTTAACCAGACTGCGACTATGTAAAAATGATAGAGTGTGCCTAAGCAGAACATCTGTCAGTGAGGTGGCAGCTGGCAGAGCCTGGCAAGGATTTTCTGGAGAGAAATGGGTCATAGCTTCCTAATTGAGCTGCGGTGCTGAGCTGCGTGGGAGGGCGAGGGGAGCATGTGTGAATGAGTGTGTTGCTCCATGAAGAGCCAGAAGAACAAGCACCCTGAGGAACCTCATTTGGGAGGGCAGACCTGAGTGCTGCAGTGTGAGAGATGAGATAGGGGTGGTTGTGGGGGTATGTGTGCTCAGCGGGGTGTTCATCATAGCCCAGGGAATGGTCTCTGACTGCCCACAGGTTCTCAGGCTACCCTGGCTCTGTCAGTGAAGCATGATCCCAGACTTCTTTCCTGGCAGATTTTTTTTGTATGTGCAGGGGTCTAGCTCCAGGCCTTTTAAGAAGGGGACACCTGAAGCAAGCTGATGGTTTCACCACGAGTCAAAGCTCTTGTCTTGGTGGTCTTATTGCAGATGGAGCTGAGCAGCCCAGTCCACAGGCAGGTATCCAGGACCTAGCTCACCAGAAGGCAAGAGCTTTGAGTCTAAAGATCATCCAGTGTAGTATGGAAAGAGATGGATCTGATACTGCTCTCCTACTGCTTTCAAAGAAGCTATATTTGACTTCCTCCAGGAGCAGACTTTGTATGGCCCATCACAGGCTTGCTCTTTAATGCCACCATGAATCCACTTCTCCCAAAACAGAGCTCACAGGAGGACTTCCATGGGAAGGGATGCTCATGCTCAGGAGGGCATTAGGAGCTCCCCACAATGGCGCAGGGAGATGAGGCTGAAAGAGGGATGGGGAGAGGTGGGGAGAGGTGAACAAGGAGAGGCTGAAACTGGCTTTGAGAGAGAGCAGGCTTGTGGGTGCTGAGGAGGGATGTTTGGAGAGAGAGCTTCAGAAATGAGATGGTCTGTGAAAGTTAGCCTGGTTGCAAAAGCTCTTTGCAAATACAACAGGGCTTAAGTTCACCATTTTGATGCTTTGGCTCCATGCCAGGGTAACTCCTTATGTTCACACATAAGTAAACACCCCCTGGCTCTCTTCTTTCACCAGGTAATGCAAAGGTGAAGAAATGCAGTAATTTATGTCCACATCATTACTGCCGCCATCCAGAAGGTACTTCTGCTGGCTTTTGAATTTAGAGTACTCTGAAAGCAGATATTTCCACTTTTTCACTAAGGTAGAGATTGCCAGGCACAAAGAGTTTTATCCATGATGCAGGTCACTAGAAAGGGTTAATCAGCCAGGGGGACATATTTAAGAGCAGGAGTGTGGGAGTGAGACAATAAGAGAACAGAGTTGGACTAAACTTCTTTGCATTCTCCCCCACGCTCCTTTTGGAGGGTGTTTCAGGGACAGGCTGTGAGGAATGCACACTATCTAATCTGCATGTATAATGTAAATATGCACATTTTTATTTGCTCTCTCCATCTGCAGGGAACTTGCTGGCATCAGAACAGCCATGTGGTCTCACAGCAAAGTTTCCTTGTAAAAGGGAAGGAGGAGACTTAGCAAGGCTGCTTGGTCTCTGCCTCGTGCATACTGTGCAAATGGGTACACAAAGTCTGTCCTACTCACACCTCCACATATTTGCTCTTTGGTCTCAGGACCTTGGAAGAAAGGCTGGACCGGGCTCCTTACAGGGAGCTGGTTCACTGACTAAGCTGGAAAATCGATGTGGAGGGAAGGAAAAGAAGAAATTGCACTTGGCCAACCTTAAATCATCATTTAAACCAATTTTTCTAGCAAAGCAGAAAGTTAAAAAATAATTAATATTTAGGATAGGACAAATAGTTTTCATCTTTTGGAACAGACAGAATTAAATGGAGGGAAATTCAAGAATGCTAAGCTTTTCAGCATGAGGAAATCAAAATGTTTCATCCGAGTTGTCAAAATAAAACATCTAAGCTGTATGTTTTGCAGGTTTTTTTTTCCTGTTTGCATTTGAAGCAGATTGAGTAATTTGCAGATTGACTAAAGCAGCCTGATTCTGCATTTTTGCCTAAAAAAAAAGTAATTTTCATCAAGAGCTGTTACCCAGCTGCATTGTGGCCTTCTGAACAATGGTCATTACATCGGCTGGGAAGCTGCAGCAGCAGCTGGAGTTGCTTGCCCTGCCATCAATAGTTTGCAGTGCTTGAAGCCCTGGTTGCTCTATAAATTGTCTCCTGACTGGCTGAAATATCTGACTTTGCTCTGCAAAGCATTTTAGACTCAGGTCACTTCAGGGAAAGGTGTTGCTGTGCAGAAACTAAGGGTGCAAAAGCATAGAAGTTTCCACAAAGATACCAAGATCTAGTGAAAAGTTCCTTCATAATGTCTTTCAAGAAATCTGCCTTTGGATTTTTTTTTAAAGGCATGACCAACTCAGAGGGATTTTGGATCTGTTTTCCTTATTGTTCCACAGCATGCGTGTGTATTTGTGTGAGGTATTTGTGTGTATGTGGTTGTGACAGTATAAATATTAATAGCGCAAGGGTGAGAATACATGTGGCCCTCAAATGAGGTTATATAAACACACAGCTGCTGCGCTATTTGTAAATTTATAAAGACACATTTCCATCAAGAGTGTGAAAGTCAAATAAGCATGCAGAGAGAGAGCGCACATATGTTTCATAAACTACACAAGAAGCCTATAGGAATTACATGGTGCTACTTAAATCCTGGTCCCACTGAGGTCGGCTGGAGCTGTGTCACTGACTTCAGTGGGATCAGGACTTGGCACAATGCACTTGCTGTGATTTCCCTGGATAAAGCAGATCGAGCTACTGGAGAAACAAAAGTCACACTCCCATCACAGCAGCAAAAATGCCAATCCCTTGTGCCTTGCTGACATCTGAGCCTGATGGGGATGATGCAGCAGCGTAACACCCCACAGAAGAGAGCCTCCAGCCTCGCCTCCTGCATACTCTGCTGTTGATGGGAATACAGGATCTGGGTAGGGTGGGGAACAAGGAGGAAAGCAGCTTTACATTTGCCTCCCTGCATTCCCCTGCGCACTGAGCTCTGCTAGAGGGAGGCAGTAGTGGTGCATCAATCAGGGCAGCAAAAGCACATCGCTTGTGCGTTTTAAAGGGTGATAATGTTGACAGTATGCAAGCCAGATCTGTGGACTGCCACACAGTCCCATTTGTGTGGCTTTAGCAGCTGCTTGCACTCATAGCCTCCCCAGGGAGGTTTTGTCGTCACTGTCAGACTGCATTCTGGATGACAGGAGTTGATGGATCTAAGGTTTCCTCCCATGGACAAGGTGGAACATGAAAGGAGATGAGTCAGAGGCAGGAAGATTTCAGACACAAACAGGAATTGTTTGGGCCATGAAACGGATTAAGAAATTTTAACCCCCCTTGTTTTCTGGGACTCCTTAATTCTGAAGTGCAATATTACGTTTTCCTACAGCAGAAGATGCTACTCAGACCCCAATGGCAAGTCTAGGAACATTATTTGAGCCTTTGGAGGAGCTCATGAGAAACTATTCCATATACTTCCTGAGGCAGCCTACCCCATAGGAAGGGTGTTGTGCAAAAATCTGCTGATTTGGGGGGGGGGTTAGGGTCACTGATGCTTGAAGAATTAGGCCAAGGTGTATTTATGTAGTCAGCCAGTCCTGGGAAGACATTTTTCATGGGCACCAAAGGAAGGGATTCTTCCTTTCTAGCTTCTTCACCAAGGTGTCTGAATTGATATAAGGTCAGCCCAGAAACCCCGGGTACCCACTGAAGAGAAACATTCATGTCCAGATGGCAATTCAGGCCTTAGGTAAGCTAAGGAAAGTGGGTTGAATTTAAGCTTCATTCTTCCTTTGATCAGGAAAACTTAAATTCTAACGGTCTAAGTTTGTCCTCAATGGAGGGCATCCATACGGGGGAGGTATTATGCAACAGGTCGGGTTATAAATGTGTGCTGGAGTGTGCTGCACACTCACCTCCCTCTGCAGACAAGACCTTGCACTGAAATGAGAATAAGAGCTTTCCAGGTAATTGAATTTTCGGTTCACTAGCAAGAATGCTTCTTTTCTGTGTTGTTTTTGACCAGTTATTTTCAAGCTAAAAGTAAAAGGAAAAAAAAATCTCGGTTTGAGCAAAAACATTCCTTTTGTGCCTTTATAAGAGGTAACAGCTGGGGTTTGAGCACACCTTTCAAAATAAAAGGGAAGGCAATTTCTAACCAAACTAAATTCACAAAGGAAAGAAAAATATTTTGTTTGAAAGTGGCAAAATGAAACATTTAGATTTGAATAACAAATTCAATGTCAAAATGAAGTTTCTAAATTCCCCCTCCAGCTTCTGAGAAGGATTCAGTGAAGCAAATATTAAATCATGAAAGGTTGGTGTTACCAAATCTGCATTGCCCACTGGAAGAAAATAATCCCAGAATGTCTTGCTGATCTAAAAATGATTCTACAAATGCAAGAGATCAGGCAGCTGTTTCTTGGACACAGTGCAGAGCTGCTTTAGCTAAAGTTTCAGCAAGTCACCCCTAGGCTTTACAATAATGTCTCTGTTCAGTGATCACAAATCCCTTGTAATTTGGAACATAAAAATGCCCTGCTACTGCTATCATAGACAGAAAACAGTCATCTCATTCAGACCATAGTATGAGAGCAACCTGGGCTTGATTTATCATACCTTCCTTTATTTGTATTTGTTCCAACCAGCAGACTGGCTTTTGCTATGTTTAGTTTCATTCTGGGGAGAAGGGCTGAAGGGAGTGAAACAAATTTTACGGGAATGTTTTGTATTTTATCCCAAGCGTTTCTTTCTTTCTTACGCAAAACATAAGGGAAAGAAGGGGGTGACTAAAGAAGTTTCCCAGACTAGTGCAATTGTGCGAATGGAAGAGCCACACGGGTTTTGCAAAGGAGGACAGGGAATGAGTTAGAAAGGACTGGAAGATGTTGATCTCCCAGTCTGCAGGGCAGAGGGAGTACCACTGGTCATCAGTCAGCAGCCAGCCCTTTTCTGGCTGTGTAACATACTGGCAGTGGGTATGGCCAAGAAAAGGCTGGAGATGGAGACTTCAACTGACCTATGGGCATACACAGAAAGAAGCCAAGCTCTCAGTATTCTCTAACACATGCAATATCATGGACACCTCATGTTGCCTTTCCTGGGTTAGGATTTGAGAGCACATAGAGGGAGGAAGCCACTGCCTGATATGAGCTGGTCGATCTGCAGGCGATTGAACAATGCCAGCAGAACTGCT
The DNA here is from genome assembly GCF_017639655.2 of Falco naumanni. Taxonomy (NCBI): domain Eukaryota; kingdom Metazoa; phylum Chordata; class Aves; order Falconiformes; family Falconidae; genus Falco; species Falco naumanni. The sequence goes on along the minus strand of NC_054060.1, from coordinate 11,352,926 downwards.
TTTCTCAGATGCCTCATCACCCCCAACACCATTCTTCAGACGTGTACTTAGCTCAGCTGGACTGCCTGGCCTGACGCACCTGCTCCATCATTATCTAGATGGGGATTTCGAAAGTTACTTGAAATGCCCGTGATTGTGCACGCATTAGGTGGCAATTTGCCAGCTGGAGCCCTGCATTGCGGTCGGCAGGACAGCAGGCGACTGGCGGAGATGCCAGCTCCCCTCGGGCAGGCGAGGGGTGGGCCTGTGTGCATGCTCCTTCTTTGCCTTCCCACTGTTGTTCCCTGGGTTCTTCCTTTCTGCTCTGGAGAGCAACCTGTGGCAAACCAGCGTTGCTAAACTCTTTCCTCTAGGCCTCTCTGAATGCATTTGACAGAGAAGATGATTTATCTCCTTGTGGATGAACTCATGAGCTTCACTTCAGAGGTTGAAATCTGCCTAGTTTTAGTTGCCTAAACATCTGAAATATTTTTCGAGACATGAGGTCAGGGATATAAAGAAGACTGCATGTTGCCACTGGTGAAGTTATTCTGGACTTAGATCGCTGCACTGAATACATTGCAGTGACTTTTCCTCCCCCATGCAGTCTGCAGGGAGGTGTGTTTATACATGGAACCATCAGCCTGGCAGCTTCCATGAGCTTTGCTCAGCTCATGACTTTTGCTTGGGGTTGGTGCTGGTGGCCACTGTTTGGACAAGAATTGCCCCTGATTTTTTCCAGACATACTCCGTATAGACAAATCAAAGGTCCAGAGCTGCTTGTCCCTCCGATGAATGCATTTCTTACTTTGATTTTCCTCTCCTGTTGCACATGGAGCTGCCAAGCATCCAGGTTGTATGACTGCATATTCCCCACGTCCCTTCATGATGGGTATTAATCTGCTCAGCTTTATTTCATGCTGATATCCTTCAGTAAGCACTGGGCTGGAGTACAGGAGAAACTGAAAGGAGGCATCGTGCAAGGTCAGGCATGACCCCTGGCAGCAGCAGGGGTTCAACAAGGACAGGGCTGTGGCTCCCCCAAGACTGTGTGCTGGAACAGCCTGGGAGTGACATGTGAGATGGAGATACGGGTGCAAACATCCAGCCTAATCAGGAAACACATGAAAGTTGCCATCCTCAACAGAAAATATGTAGATTTTTTGAGGAAGGAAAAGAAGGAAAAGTAGTTCCCCCAAAGGGCAGCTTGCGTTCGTGTTACAGAAAGTCATTGATGGCTGAGAAAATAAGTAAATCCTCCACATGAACAGGAGTGTTTGGGAATTTCTCTAGGAAAACTGCATACAAAAAGTGAATTTGCTAATTGTTCCACACCAGATCATTTTGGCTCCAGTTATGTCCTCCCAGCAAAATAAATTGTTCCTTATCCCCTACCTGATAAGTGAGCAATGGAAAAATTACCTGAAATACTGCACTTGAACAGGGAAGTCACCATTATTAAAGCTACAACAAACTATAGGGTATTGCTGACTCTCACTGTTCTCCCTGCAATATTTGTCTATTGAGTAATTCCAGATCTATGACACCTGCTATTCTCAGTCCCTTTGAAATAACAATGTCTGCTTTTATACCTCACTTTTCAACCACAGATATCAAAGTACTTCGCAAAGGCAAGTATCATTATTATCATTTTACGGATGAGAAATCCAGACACAGGGAGGTTAAATGCCATTGGACTATCCTACATTTACTCTTCTACCAACAGACCATTCATCTACGATGGAGGTCAAATTTCTCTCTTTCATTCCTGGATCGTTCTCTCTTGCCTGTACATCCCAATAGAATCCCAAAACTTATGCAGAGGTTTAAATTTATGTGGAGTTATTGACACTCTGTTCTGCTCTTTGTCTTCCTGTGGTTCCTGGAAATTCTGCTATTTCTGCCTGCTTTAGAAAGAGCTGGGATTTGTTTGGGTTTTTTTTTTTTTTATTGTAAGTACAGATTACAAAACCAGATCTGGTTCACGTATCTCCCAAACTTTGAAGGAGCCTGACTGTGGGAATCCAGTTAAGACTGTTTGCAGGATAAAGGATAATTACAATATTCATTATTTTAGACTCAGGTTTCCACCCCAGTGTTGCACCTGGCTTCATAGGGCAAAATGCTGGTGTCTCTTTATATTGGAGTCTTGCTAGCCCATCTCTGCTCAACAACGCTTATGGTTGTGTTTAAAAATCCGGAGGAACTGTATTTTAGGCAGTAGCCTGTGCCTGACCTTTTTCACCCAGCATCAGATGTGGCAAGGAGAGAAAAGGAATCTTTGCCTTTGAATGATGAAGTGTTTAAAAATGAGGCTTATAATGGCAGCACTGACAGCCTTTCATTTATAGCAGCTTCAGCAGGACGAGGATAGTATATTTCATAGGACAGGAGAGAGCAAGAAGAGAAAAGAGAAAAAGAAAAGAACAATATTTATCTCTGAGGGTTCCCCCAGAAAAAACAATTACTGGTTCTGTTCTTCTGAAGGATGTGAAATGGTGAGCAAAATATCAAATAATGATGCAGAAGATGCTTTTGTAACACCTGGATTTCCCTTTGAGACTTGGATAGGACACCAAAACCAGAACAGATGAAAGGACGTAATTCAGTCTGTCTCAGTAGATTTGCAGATGCTGATTCGTGCCGGAACCTTCACCCTCTGAGACTCTTTTCTGTTAGTGCAATGTACACTGGTGGAAGCAGTAGACTCAGAACATCCTCATCAGAAAAAAATAGCTGCACAGGGGCAGCTGTCTTGGCAGGGGTCTAAAAAAGAGCTTAAAAATAGGGCAAGAATTTATGATGCTTTCCTTACATCTTCCTGAATGTCTGATGGTTTTAGCTCTTCATTGCTCTAGTTCTCCCGTTGCACTCCCTGTGCACAGATACTTCTGAGTGCACATCATGATACTGTACAGGCATTTGCATCTAAATCTTGAATCCGAACAATGAACCTCATTGTGTAGGGTCCCTGCAAACTAAGGTCAAAGCCACTTGGATCACAAATAGAGATGACTGCACAAAGGCTTTAGACTAAATTCTTAAGGAAAGAATAATTGGAGACATGGAATTAAATGTAAACCAGGATAAAATTTAGATAGATTTACCAAAGACACAGAGAGTGCCAGACTAACTCGATATCCTTCTTTGATAAAATAATTGATTTTCTAGACAAAGGAAATGCAGTAGATCTAATCTATCTGGATTTCAGTAAAGCATTCGATATGGTGCTGCATGAGAAATTATTAGTTTTGTTGGTGAATATGGGGTTTAACACAGGGACTATAAGGCAAACAAGGAAGCAGCTGAAGGGGAAAGAGCAATAGTTTTTTTTTTTTTTTTTTTTTTTTTTTTTAAAGGGAGAAGCATCAGGTGGAAAGAAGGGTAGAAATGGCAGAACTAAAGGGGCTTCCTGGAGTCTCATCCATGAATACTTGGTGTATAAAAAGTCCATATTACATTTGTACCTGTAGATATCAATCTGGAAAACATGGTAAATGGGAAGAAGTGCTGGAATATTGTAAGAAGAGTTAGAAGATTCTTAGAGTTCCAGTAACAGAAACAGGATGGGATCTACTAGTGTAGACCACTAGATCATGTATTTAGGTTACAGTAGCAATATTTTTTACTATGATCTGTGGATCTGTCAATTGGCAATGACATAAAAGGAGAAAAACACAGGTGTAACGGTTGATAACAAGGTATCTGTGAGCCACCAATATGATGTCACCATTAAAAAGTCAGTGTGGGGTTTAAGTATAGCAGTTGGTATTGTTCTTGAAATAGAAAAGTGTTGATGCTGTTGTGCAAGATCAGACCTCCTGACCTGAGATTTGACAGTCCAGAAGGATGGATTTGAAACGGAGCAGTTGTGGAACAGGGCAATGTGACCGAGAGAATGGAGAAGTAGTCCTACCAGAAAAGCTAGGAAGACTTGGCTTGTACAGCCTAAAATTTTGAAGACTGAGATAACTACGTAGTGCTGTAAACACCAGGAGAGGGCAAAACCACTTTAACCTAAAGGACAAGAAGATACCTGTTGGTAAAAGGTATTAACAAGCATGATTAGCTTAGATTTCAGAAGACGATCTCCTTCCACCAGAACACTGAACACCAGTTAGGAGAAATGCTTTTTAAGAAAGCCTGCTAATTTAAAGATGGAAAGGGATTGATTGTGGCAGAGCTGTTTTGGGGAGACTTGAAGAGCATATGCCCAAAATATTCAGTCTCCAGCACTGTTTTTCAGTCCCTTTTTAATCAGCACAGAGAAATGAAATCATAAAACAGTATGAATAAAGAAACAAACAGCCAGTCTCCTGGTTATATGTTCTATCAGTCCCCTGCTGGTGCCTTGGCTTAGAATTATTTGTGTTCATTCTCAGTGTCTCATATCTTAACAGTTCAAGTTGATTTCTAGCACATATTTTTGCATTGCAGTTAGGTGCATTGAGCTCAGACTGAAATACAATATTCACAACTCCCTGATAGCTGTGAGATTCCCTTTAATATGGATTCCAGAGGTAAATCCTGCACCCCAATGACAGGGACATATTATTCACCTTTTAAAATGACCTTGCCTTTCATCCAGACCTCAGTGGTCAATCTAAATTGTACTGCTCCTATAAAATGTAGTTAGGTGATGAGGTCAGAGACATTATTTTTTCTTCCCTAGGCAAAGCCTGCAGGCTTAGTTTGTACTGGGTTAGTTGGCACTGATAGAGTGATCTCTGCATTGGAAAAACAGATTGACACGATGGGCATGAACAGTTTAGCAGTCTGGAGGCAGGAAAGCAGGGGTTTACAAGCAAATTGGTTTAAGTACAGATTGTTTCGTTTTTGAGAACAGCAGCAGGGCGCTCTGAAGTTGCATGCTGCTGCAGCTGTTTAGCTATTAGTTGAAGAAAATTTAAAAAAGGCAAGACAAGGGAATAATCTTTGAATTGCAACAAAATATTTCAGAGTAGGGTAAAACTTTAAAGGGCATCTTTTTGAGTGGTAGGGGACAAGAGGTGAGGTTGGCATCAGCAAGATAAATAGGGATGACTATATAGAGTAAACTTGAGAATTCATGCTCTGTACTATCCATAAAACACCAATTCAACACCCTGGACTGGGAATCCATTTAGTAGGCATGAGGATAATGCAAAGCAAGCAGTGTAAATGCAAAAACAGAGTAAAACCAAGTAGAGTTAAAGCAGCATGTTTCGCTGGGAGTTTGCAAACAGCAGGGCTGTGACAGGGATTACACACTGCACAGCCCTGTGGGGCTCTGTCCCTGCTGCATGCATGAACAGATCAAGACATCATGGTAATGTCAACACAGCTGCATTCTGGAGCAACTTCAGCCTTTCATCAGGAAGGTGTAAACTTCTCTACTCGCAGTCCCTGCTATTAGGGTTTTAGAAGTTATTTAAAGATTAGCTGAGATGTTATTTCTATCAAGAGCTCTTTAAACTTGACCATTAGCAGCAAATTGGCTGTGAACAGTGTCAGAGGACCTTTCATTCTGAAAGACAGCTTACAGATGAAGGATTTCCTGCACTGGAGGTGATATCCTTATATTTAATAATCCCTTACATAATTTTCTCTCCATATTTATCCAACTACTTTTTAAACCCATACAAAAAATTTAGCATCCCAAACGTCCCATGACAAGGGGTTCAAAACCACATTGTGTGCAGAGCAATCTCCTGATGTATTTTTTGAACTTGCCATCAACTAAATTTATTTGATAACCTGTCATTCTCTTATTGAAAGAGCCAGTGCATGACAATTTCCTGTTTATATTTTCTACAGTGAAGTAACAGCAGAAGGAAACAATCTTCTGGTGTGTCCAAGTATCTAATTTCGACCACAACATCCTCTGGCATGTCAGACTTTGAGGGCATGTCAGACCTGGATCACAAATATCCCTTTCTGCACAGCTGGAACAGTGAGATGGCAGAAATTAGGACATCCCAAAGACCCCGTGTTTGCTGCTTTTTTTCCCCTTCCTTCCATTTCCCACACTTATTTTGAGAATGATCTGCTTTACAAAGCCAATGTAACTTGCAGGTGTTTCATGTCAGTTTTATTTCTGACCATATTGGCTGAAGCTCCCATTATACAGGGAACAAGGCACATGCACAATAAATAGGTATTTTTTAGCTCGAGACAATAATAACAGGACTTAAGTTTCACTGATTTGTTGTCAATGTCATAACCTGCCTATGAATAGCATAATAGCACAGTCATAGAAACATAGCTAATTGAAGTCCATTTTGGTGAAACTACAAGGTAATTTGGCCTCTTGTTTAACAGCATTCACTTAATTTACTATGTTCCAAAGAAAGGGTCAATAAACAAACAAAAGAAAGCTTTTGAGTTTATTCAGCAGAGAAAGAATTATGGCATGAAGGATAATGTCTCCCTATTTTATAGTACCTCTGGCAATAATATATTGAAATTGTTATGAAGCCATGATCATATCAGAGACATTGAGCAAAGAAACAACCACAACAAAACTCAATTTTACGTATATTCCCTCACATAAGAGACAAATCAATCCATTCTCATAAATAATATACAAAATCCCTATAATAGCTCAAAATTCAATACACTTATTAGAATGTCACTAGAGCCCTGGGAACAATGTGCATAAAAACAGAGGTGGAAAGAATGATCCAAGTTCCGTCATTTCAAAAATTCTTAGATAAGAAGTGGTCATTAAAGATCCCATCAGATTTTATTGGAGGGAAGGGATTTAAAGTATTACAGGGACCCTACTCTTTGCTCTCATGTTGGTCAGCTGTGTTTATTGAGAGGTTACTAGGTTTTACGCAAGGCAGATGAAATTGGATGAGGATGTGGGTAAGACTGGGGATTAGACATACAATTTATCAGGCTGTTTGGGCTAAGAAGATAGTACATCTTTTGTAGTAATTTATAATCTAATTTTTCACTGGTTTGGGTAACCTTTGTGTCCTAGCAAGGTCATATATAAAGATCTTTTTCTGAACATAAGTTCCTCCTTTTTTGTCTTTCTGTCTTTCAGGCATGCTTATATCCTGGTGCCCCAATATGAAAGTGCTGTGGAACAAGTTCTGAGTGTCAAAATCAAGTTGGTTTATGCAAATAAAAGCTGCTGAAATATCAGTTCTTTTACTGGTCATATCTGGGGGACTTCACATACAAAATGGATTAAATGAAGGTCACACATGGTGCTGTTCCAAGGCAGAGCTGTTTCATATTTTTTAGCTTCATCCGCCTTGTCTGTGCAGAATTAGTAGCTATCATGTCTACAAGAGATAGACCTCTTCTTCCTGCTTTCACAAAGGCTGGCGCTGGCCTCAAACTGATATAAATCCTCTTCTTTTGGAGGAAGGGACTCCACTAAAGTTGCTGGAACCTCACAAGTACTACATGAGAATAGCAGGCCAGGTTCAATGTGCTTAGCTCCAGTCTGTAGGTCAACAACTATCTCCCATCCTAAAGCTTTACCCAGTGCATGGAAGAGCAATAGGTGTCTCTTGGGACAAATATTATTATCACTGTAAACAGGGATCTCTAAACTAAGCCTAGAGCTGCTGTAACTTTGCCCCTTAAGGTGCACTAGAGTTTTGCTTCTAGGTTCTTGCCCCATCCTGATCTGATCTTGCTTTGAGCATGGGTGTTTCACAGAAGAGTTTTGATTTTGCTTGGGATGTTTCTTACTTTGCTAGTAAAAATCTCCAAGGGTCATTCCTAGTAGTAACTAACCTGTACCCTGACACTGAGAAGTATGAAAAAAATCCATGTACACTGCAGGATACATCTCTGTGTCCTCAAACCCCATCACGTGCATGTTTTGCCTCCAGACATCTGCTGTTTGTTGATATTCCCATAATCCTCAAACTAGAGACCCCCAGATTCGTTTGGTTCTTCTTCCTTCCTCATACAGCATCCCTGGTGACTTGATCCACACTAGGCCACCTTGTCCTTCCAGAAAGGCTACTCTGGGGTCAGTATTCCATCTTTCCTCACTTAAACCTTCTCCAACATTACCTTCCCTCTTGCACAGGCAGAGGGGAGTGAGGGTGTCAACCAGCCCCACACCAAAAGCAGGGCTTTGTGCAGGCTGTAGGGCTGAGAGAGCCACCAAGTGATGGATTATTTTGACTTGTACTGTGTGCTTTTTAAATAAACTCGGGAAAAGCTACATCTTACTCTGAGCATATGACTACCATAACAGTTTGTCTCATAACAAGATTGTTAGCCAGAAGGGAGAGTGAAATTGTTGGTTTTTCTGTGTGTAACTAACCATGCCCGGACAGAAGGATGCTTTTGGAATAATTCGAAACAGTGATGTGTCTCCGTGAAAGTTCCCCCTCAAGGCTATGGGAATACCCTACTGGGTGCAGTCTGGGGAGTTGGAACAAACCCTGCATGATGTGCACAAAGTGAAAGTAATGACTGAATTACTTGAGTATTTTAGGCACAGATAAGCTTGTCTTGACAATGACAAGCATGTCAAGAGTTCAGATTCTGCGTCCTGGAGACACTAAAGCAAATGAGATGATTCCTGCTAAGTAGCTACCTTGGGAAGAATTGTCTTGTTTTTATTATTTTTAAATGAAAAGCTTTTAGAGATTCCAGAGGACTGAGTAGACCTAATGCACCAGGAATGCTGAATGCTGATTCTTCACCATAATAAAACCACTGATATGAATCAGAGAAGGAACAAACCATACCGGCATAACTGGACAGCCTATCCCGGTGGTTCGCTTCTGTGCTTTGGATTAGAGTTCCTCCTATCTTCACAGCCCATTTAACCAAGTCCAAGTGTTTCCTTTCACTGCCTGCCATCCTAATCTATGTAAACCAGCTCAGTCAGGCATTTTTCATTGAATTAATACATATTAATGGGCAGTAATACATTTGTACTATTGCATACATTTTCTTGAAGTACAATTTTCCATCAAAAGCATTTTATTCACATTGCTGCATGGTAACTGCATCCACAATAATATCTTTAGTGATTATTCATTACAGGAATAATACTGCTGTGCCAAACACTATATTTTAGTGGCTTTTTTTTTTTTTTTAAAACCAGAATATGCAATTATATTTCTATACTAATGGTATTATTGTCATTAGCTGAATAAATAATTTTCTGCTCAGCTATTGGGAAAAATAGTGGACAGGTAGAAGTCAGGCATCTGTCAGATATGAACAGAAATTGTTTTCAACAAGAGATGGAAAACAGTAGATATGGGGTTTGGACTAAGCTCAACTCCATGATTTGGATGTAGGGATTATGAAGCACATGAAAGGTAGTAAATACACATAAGTGCCAAATGCTATTATAAATCGGGCAAAACTGTAACTTAGATTAGATGACTGGAAAGTTGTCAAATAGATACATAACTCATTCACATTGGGGTTTACATGTACTTACAGACCTGGCAGATATCCTATCGGTGTCTGTGTTTAAACTCAGATAGAACTGCGTGTGAACGAGGGACAGTTGCTCTTAATGGTCAAACAGTTGCTCAGTGTAACGCAATGCACATGTAGTAAGTAGGCGTTGGACCTTCCTATGTTTCCTTTGAAATGAATACTATGTAATGGAGAAATAAGCAGGTAAAAAAGGTGGTGGAAGTAAATTTGGCTTCAGTGCACACTGAGTGATCTTTTCTCTGGGCTCACCTTTTTCCTCGTGCCCTGCAAGATGCCCTCACTCCATCACGGGGTACCCTTGGGAACACAGACAGACTGTTCAGTGTGCCTCAGTCAATTTGCCGCCACAGTAGGAAAAACCAGAGATACAAGACACCATGTGGAACAAGATTGATGGGATAATAATGTGTGTCCATCTTTCTCACTGGAAAACTTCAGCATCAATTATTGTGTCATCTGTAATTGTGTTGTCTGTTGAGGAGAGGCAGACGATGCCATTGTTCTAAAGAGGCAGGAGGCTCTGTCCTTTCTTATCATGATCTGATATCTTCCTGAAGGTTATAAAGGCATCTCTTGAAAACTTAGCTGTAACTGAACAGGTAAACCATAATTAGCTGCAGCAAAATAATTAGCAACATAAACACCTTCAGGCAATAAGCAACTCCACTTACCCCTATGGAGGCAGTTTGACCTCACTTAGTGTCTATTATACATAACTTTCTGGAGTCTTATTGACACTATTGTGCCAAGACCTATGGGATCTGCCAAAGTTTGTTTCCATCTCTTACCAAGGAAACAGCAGTTCTACAGTTGCTTAGGAGATTAATTAACTTGTCAAATAATTAAGTAGACAGCCTGTAATGGAGGTTCCCATTTCATAACTGATTTATCATTCACAAGGTTCCCAGATTTAGCTTGTTTACATGAAGACTTCCATACCAAGAGAAAAATATGAAGATCTGGCTGAGTTGAAGGGAGCTTTGTGTACGTTTAACTTACCTGTCCAGGATTTTTTCTGATTTTGCCCTGGGTTAGTGAGGAATGTGGTAGTGGTGTAATAAATCCCACATATATTCCACTGGAACAACAAACTGCAAGTAATATGAGAGTTTTGGGGGCTGGATGACTATTTTATGTTTTGGTGGTAGCAGATTAGCATTGGCCGAATGACAAGACCAGGTTTTTAAAATGAGCTGCTACTGCAGTGAGCATTAAAATTGTTTGGTCATCTGCTGGTCTAATGATCAGGTCATGATTTTGGCAGACCCAGGTTCAGCTGTCTCCTCCGCTGTGCAGCTACCTCGCTTTCCTCTGCAATACTGGTCAAGTCTTGCAGGACTGTGAGAGGTCCTGCATATGAGAACCACATTCAGAGTTGCTTAAGCTCCCACTGCAGCACTTAAAGGCAGATATCCCAGTTTGTTTCACCATCTAAAAGGCTGGAGTTTTTTGGGAAGCTTGCACTGACTGAGGATATTGGGGTCTTTGGAAAGCCATGGATCCTTCATCATATTGTACATCACCTGTGGACTAGGGATGAATAAGATTGCCCAGCAGCCTGAGGGAGGTGGGTCTTATGGGAGATGATGAAGTGTTCAGTGATGAGCTAAGTACTGAGTGAATTAACACTTTTTATGTGCATTAGCTCATATTTGCATTTACCATAGTTAAAGGGCTTCTTCGGAATTTGTAACACTGAATAACCAAAATTTCACTGATGTATTAGTTATCTAGATGGAAGGCAGTAAACAGAAATACCGCACATGATTCCCCTTGCCCCTGAACATAGAACTTCGTGTGAAAGTGTGACACACAGGACTGTGAAGGCTGGCTCTGCTGGTAAGATAAGTTCATTTTCATTGATTTTATTAGAGGAGTATGTAGTACTTATATGAAGATGCTGACATTTTGTTGGAGCACACGTAAAAAATCCTGTCTATTTGCCTGCCAAAGACCATCTCAGGAAAACAGTTGTGCTAATCTGTTTAAAGAAAGCATCCACCAGCATATTTTAATCCTGAGTGAACAGAAAAATACATCAAGAAACAAATCTGACACTGGATTTTGAGCGCGCGTGTGTTCTGAGGGGACATTGGTCTGGGGCAGGTTATTCCAGCCTCTAGTTAACATGAATAATTGTTTTGTTTCAGGCTTGAAACTCTTGACTATCAATAAAATGTAGTTGGTGTAGTCATCCTCCTGTGGGGTACTTAATGATCCATAAAACTGTTTAAAGGGAAGCTGCCAATCTGATTTTGGCCCAAGATGTGACTTTAGTTTTGATGTATCTATATTATACACATGCATATTTGCATTTTTTGGCTACAAAGTAGAAACTTCAGAAAGTGTAGGATAGTCTATTCAAACTTCATTTGCCTCTTTCATGCACCTGGAATTGCATATCATATTTCATGACATGAGTGTGACTGTAGCTTTCAAATCACCGATGCTCTGTGTTCCTTCTCCCAGAGTGCTAGAAGACAGGGTAATGTCATTATGGAAACGATGGAAAGATGGACAGGGCAATGAAAATGACTGGAGAAGAAGCCTCCACCTTCAGTACCTGTACAGATGTGCATGCACTCACTTAAAAGCATTACTACCACACTGCTTGCCTGGCCACAATGCATGCGTACATGCATCTTCTTACATCCAGATGTGCTGAGGAACATGTGGCAAATATGATTCGTGATTGCATCATGCGGCTGCAAAACACCAGCATGTAGGCAGTGACATGAGCACGGCTAGGATCTTGCAGACAGTTGAGACTTTTCCACCCCAGCTGTGGCAAGCAGTATGGCATCACAAATTAACTTGGGAGCATCCATTTGCCTTGTCTTCGGCCTTGCTTCGCTCGGCTTTGAATGTTCTCTGCTGAGCCTATCAGGACGGTAGTTGACAATGCAGTTTTCTATGTTCCTGTTCCTTCCCCCCCCCTCACTTTAGACTAGTGCATGTCACTTGAAATTGGTTGCTGTCATATTCGATTTCTTTAAGGACTCACGGAAGAACACACTAATTAGCCCTGATGAAGTGGTAGAAGCCAAGTGAAGCCTGGTGGCTCTTGCTCTCCTTATGTTTGTGTTTCCTGCCGTGTATACTTGTTGGCAGCATTTTAGACCTGGCTAATTGCTCTTTATGGTGTCTAGACATCTTTAGCAAGTGCCTCTTTCCTTTCCTACTAGTTCTTATAATTTATATTTGCATGCTCCACCCCCTTTGCCTTGCACGATCTCCAGACAGATACGTCACACAGCACTTTACAATCAAAAAAAGAATGAAGACAAGCTCAGAGGAGCCTGGAAATTGCACCATGACAACCAGCCATGACGTCCCAGATTCTTCACTTGCTGATGGATCCTTGCATCAGTTTTGCATCACTTGCATCAGCAAGGGCTTCTTGCATCAGATTCTGGTCCTCGCCTCCCAGTCTCCCAAGGATGATAAATCAGACCTTTCACTGCAGAACCATTGCAGATCCAAATAAATGGTATCAGCTCCTCACCCGCTTGCTGTTATTTTTCTGCCACAGTGAAAGAGCTCCAATGATGAGGAAAGTATATGTCATCTTTTAGAGAAGCCATCACATCATGTGAATGTAGGTGTGTGTTACTAGTAACGAGAGGGCCAGCTACCCTAGACTAAATAGTCAAGGTGGGATTGTGGGAAGAGATACACCTCTAGACATAGAGCTGTGAAATTGCACAAGCACATCAGTGGAAAAGCTTGTGGCAAAAAGGGGATCTGTTGGCCTCACCTCAGCATTTGTCCCCCCTGAGATGTATTACATTTGGGTGTTACACAGAGCACAGGGTTCAAGCTTATGACCAATAACGCTGATGTGTCACTGTATCCTGAAAGAACACCAGGAGTTGTCCGTCTATGCTGAACCTTCCTCAGCAGTCTGCTCAGGTCCTTACACCATGCAGTGGAGCGTAGGCATGGCCCAGGGTATTGCAGAATCAGTCCTTTTCCCTTCAGCTGCATCTCATTTGCTCCCTCTGTGTGTCTGGAACATGAAAGGTTTTGTAAGCTGTATTAGAAAGCAAAATCTCCCTTCTACTCTGTCCTTCAAGAGAAGAAGCACAAACAAGCCAGATGCCCAGCATATGACTTTGTTAGATATTGGTCTAAGACAGAACAGATGATCATCTGGGAAGAAATCATCCCGTTGTTAATAGATCCTTCAGGAATATCAGCAGATTGCTGTAGCTTATGTTAGTCTCTTGAAGCTCAGCTGCTTTTTCCTCTGTGCATGTTGCATATTCACCCTTCTCTTTCCCTCCTTATAGATAAAGCCATCATCTTCATCTGCCACTCCAGCAATTTTCCCCAACTGACCTTTCAATGATATTCCTTCACTTTTCTCAGTTATAGTCCATAGTAAATGTAGCATTAATAGGCTAATATCTAACATCTAGTTCTATACCAAGGGGATGGAAAATAGTTAACTTCCATGGGACCAAAAATAACCTGAAAACATTGTAATTCAATTCCTTGCCTGCTGTGTGCCTGCTTTGGAAAATTTGGCCCATGACAATTAGGAAGGTAATTTTTGTGCATGAATTGATCAGAATCTGTGGAGATGTTTCTGTGGGTGAAATGCTCCTTTGCTCCTACCATGATTGCTGTCTCAAAATTCATCAAGCCCGGTGTAATAATTATATTAATCACCCTGCAACTCTGTCAGGATGTCACGCATCATGAAACCGTAGTCTGCTACAAAGTGGTTATTCAAACCTTCCCCCTCGGGAGAGAGCAGTACATGGCCATCCCTAGGCAGACACCCAGGTCAGAGCTGAGATGCTGTGTAATGCATCTGCGATGAATTCTGCTGTGAAACAACTGTATTTGAAGCCAGCAAGTTAAAGCAGTTAAAACTTTTGACATGGAACCAAAAATAGATATGTTGATGTGACAACCTTTGAATGCTGTGACAAATGAATGCTTTTTTTTTTTTTTTTTTTTTTTTTTTTCCCCCCTGGAAACTGTTCCTTGTTTTTAAGCAGTTCTGCTAGCTGAAAAAGGACAACGTGTACATGTTCTCCTGAAAGTGTTCAGGAAAAGCATTTCAGGATGACAATGCACAGCCATGAAAGTGTGTCTTTAAACCTCCAAATCCAAGAAACAAGGCAAGAAGGCTTCCAGGGAGGTGCATCTTCTTGGCTAATTTCTGAAACAATGGCTCTGAAAAAGAGCAGGTACTTCCTTCTTGCTCCTTACTTCCCTCCCTTTTCACCCTTAGTAGGACTGGCATTCACTTGTGAAATGCTAGATTGGAAACAAATGCTGTCACTTATTAATAAATACCTCCCGATTAAACACTCTGGGTAATGACTGTGAAAAACAATGGGCCCTGGGTGACTCCCTTCCTCTCACAACAGTTCATGGGCTTCACTGCAATTATTTCCAATGATAATTGTAAAGATAATACCATTTAAAATATCTAATGTTTTATTCAATATTTCGGTGAGTTTCAATTACTTCCAATTATAATTCAACAGCTTTCTATTTAAAACAATTATTGTCCTTTATAACCTGTTTCAAGTCAAATAAATTGTTTGCCTTTATTCATCATTGGCTCCTTCCATAGGTATTCATTTTAGGTCTCCCTTTGGTTTTCCAGTTCCCCATTAACTTGTGTGGCCTTTCATTAACCACTTATGTGCCCTCCAACTCTACAACACAATCAAGCCCCTGACAAAAAGCTGTCAGTGCAGCCCCTGAGACAATCACGATCAATTAAACTCATTAAAATTCAATATAATTCAATTAGAAGCAACAAGGTGCAATGCTGGTTGTTCGAATAGTGCTGGGGTACTTGGAGCTGAGCAGAGGTGAGGATGAGTTAGGAAATGAAGGTGTCACCATGAGCAGCAACTTCTTACGTGAATGTGAACATAAGGCAAGCGAGGGGAATATTGCTGTGGTCCATCTTCAGACAGGAATACTGTGGGGTAAGACTGTTCTTTGGTTCATTGACTTTCTGGGGAAATAGTGCTTGAAAGGAAAAAGTCTCTCTGAGATATGCTTGTAGTGATGTCAGTCTAGATGTTATTTTCTTATCTCTTTGAGGCATAAAATATAATCATGCTCTGATAACAGAAACTGGGTATTCTGTGATTCTGAAAAAAAAAAGTTTGATCATAAAGCTATTTGAATCTATGAAAAACCCCCTCCCTTTTAATATGGGACAGGAAGAAACCCTTCATTTGCAAATTGTTGTCTCCTTGCAGTTCTTTGAAGGTGAGAGTTCCCAGTTCAGTAGCTTTACATAACTGCAAGAGCTAGTAGGGAATAAAAAAGTTTATTTTGTGTAGATGTAGAACAGAGGCACTTTGTCCTTCATTTGACTCAATTTCTTTTTCTTTTCTTGATGAAAACTTGCCAGATCTAAACCAGTCTTTGTTTATTAAAAAAAAATATTATTCATTGTATTTCCTAAAAGAAAAGAAGTAATACACAATCTTTCAGTTAAAACCCACAATTTTTAAGATCTTTTTTTCCTGATGGGATATTACTGAAATTGAAAGCATGTGTTCTTTTGTTTGGATTTTTTTCCACAGTGTTTTCGTTTAAGTAAGATTATCCCCACTGCCCCCACCACCCCCACCACCACCCCCCAAAAAAAAAAAAAAAAAAAAAGTACACATTAAGCTTTATGGATGTTTTTAGTCTAAAGAAATTCCATTTGGGATTTTTCTTTGGAAATGGAAAATTAGATGAAATCAAAATAGGTCAGGAAAAGATTTCCATTTAGCCAAAACAGTACTTTTGAATTAATTTATTCTCAATCAAAACACTTCACTCAACTCTAATCGCTGGTCTGAAGTCACCCTGCAGCATTCAGGAGTTGATTTAGATTCTCCTGTGGGTTGCCATGAATTGGAAAAATAATCAGTCAATCATCTTCCTGCTCTCAGTTTGCTGTTGTTGAGTAATTCTCAAGATCATACTATCCTCTCGCTGTAACACTTTGTCTGGCTTATATTTTTACCCAACAACGATGACTGCATTGTCTACAGCACCAGTCCAGCAAAGCACTTTACACATATTCTTTAGTTAACATAGTTTCCTTGATGTTAATGAGATATTCATGTACTTAAACTCAAGTCCAAGCTTAAGTGATTTGTTGGACAGAGCCCTAAGCCCTGGAAAGGGGAGGTGCTGAGGTCTGTTTTGTGCAAGTGTCCACAGCTTCTAAAGCAGTGTGGCTTGGCGGCAGTCAAAAGTTGTATTGATTCAAGTAAATCAGTTTAGAAATTGATGAAGATCCACTTAAGCATCTTACTTTCAAGGCTCCTTTCTAAGTCTCCTTAAAGCTAATTTGATGAGAGGTGCTCTCCAAGCAGTTTAAACATGGGGCTTGCTCTGACTGACCGAGATCAGTTAGTGAATGATTTGCTGAGCTCCTGTAGGCATCTGCAATGAGTAACGGATTGTACTGAAAAATGTGAGATTTGTCCCTGGACACACATCAGTAATCACTTTGCTGAAGAGGAGGTCTGAACAAGTAAAGTCAGCTTGCTGAGGTTTTATACAAATTACATACTTTATAGCCATTTTTTACATCAAAGTGATCAACCTGTTGTGGTCAAAGCTCCATTTCAGGTGATATAACCTGGAAATTACATTACTGTAATGTATGCGCTACTATTAGTTACATTAAAAAAACCAAACACCAAAACAACCAAACAACCACCATTACATGTAGTTGGAGGCAAAAGAAGGTTCTTCCCATCTTCTTGCACTTTGTAATCTTATGGATCCCTCTGAAATGTAGCAGGCAACATCACTCAGGTTATATAAATACAGCTGTGCAGTGCAGTGATATCCTTGTCCCTAGGGCTTGTCAGAAAATACCATGTCTTTCCTACAGAGGAGGAAAAAAAAATACATTTCTTGAAAGTCACCAATCAATTGCTTCAGCATTTTCCTCCAGACCTTACATAAAAAAAATATGTATTTGAAATGTCAATTCAAAATGATTCAGAGACAAGTTTTCCTGACTGGCAAAAGCAGACTCCTTACTGACAGTGCTATAAGAAAAAAATATCTGCTGAAAAACATTGGCCAATGCCTTTGCCTTGGTCTGGGAAGCAGATAATGCAAGAGGATTGTGTGATTTTATATAGGTCCACTGTTGGGCCAAGTGAATTACAGGTTTGGGCAATATCAGTAAAGTAGATCTAAGTGAGGCCCAATTTTCCCTGTGGAACCTAACATATACTTCAGGCACTCAGATTTGGGTGGGTTTTGGTACAGCTGTAACAGGTTGCCATGAGCTCTCAGACAATCCTGAAAAATCCCAATCTGTGAGTTCATCTGAGATCTGTCAGGTACAACAAAGAGGCACAGTACATTTTACTGCTTGCATATTAATCTCTTCTCTCTACAGAGATAAGTGATGAAATATCAATGTATTAAATCTCTAATTCATTGATTTCAGAATTAGTCTTCTATTTTATCTCTGTACTGATCACAGCCATCCAGACACAAGTGACAGGTATAAGAAATCCATAAGTATCAGTGTGTGGTTAAGGAACAGCTATTCAAGATAACACACACCATTTAAACAAGGACAGAGTGGAGTCAATATGCCCAAGCATATTTTAATCGCTTCTTAATAAGTGGAAATTTTTGAAAGACTTCATAACTCAATTATCTTCTACTTTTTCCATCCGTTCTTCTAAAAATCCTCTGTTCTTAGTTCAGGACAGGGTGGGAAAAGATGCTGGAGCACACTAGTGCCTCTTGCTTATGCTGGCTGGACTGGCGATGTACTGGAGTCCATTGACGAGATGGGTCCCAGTGTATTCCTATGCCTCTGGCATAGCCCAGTAGAGATGCTGACCCCTTCCTTTCTCCTCTGCCATCGTTGCCTCTCCACCTTCCTCAGAGGGTTGAAAAGGTGCATTTCTGCACTTCTCATCATGGTTCCACCTGGTCTTGCCTCCAGCTCTGCCACTGCATCCCTGTGCAATGCCCAGCATCTGTAGTCCTGGGTTAACAGTTGGACTTGATAATGGAAAAGACCTTTGAGATCATCAAGTCCAACTGTTAACCCAGGACTATAGACGCTGGGCGATGCATAAATAATTATATGATTCTACCCCTGGGGCATTCTGTGCAGCTCCATCACTGAGCCTCACTCAGCTCCTGCAGCCCTCTTCACAGCTTGAGTAGCCAAGCTGGTTTGGGCTGCTGCCTATTGGATCTGCCCCCACACCAGCGCTCTCCTCAACCCTGCTCAGTGATGCTCGGTTTCTTCTCAAAGTCTTCCTGCATGACAGTTTCCCCCCAGGAGCATCTCAGTACACAACCATCTATGGTTTATGTTAGCAATGGGGACGGATAGTCAGGGTCTGCTCACTTGAGGCAGGGCTGCTGCTGAGGTGAAGTGATTAAAGTATTAACTGCTGGAATAGCTGTCCATCCCACTCATCTCAATCAAAAGCAATTAATATGGATTATATATATATTTTGCGAGAAGAATATCTTTCCTTTCAAACCTTGGAGTAACTCCAGAGAGGATTAGGTGGAAGACTGAATGAGCTAATTTGCATAAATTAGGTAAAATGTGAATAGCAATTTGCATTCAGAAAGGCTCTCTTTGACTCTTTATGATATATTGATGCCATCTGGAGAACCTAGCTATGAACCAGATATTTGTTGGAACGATTTTCCCCAGGCTGTTCCCACTAACTTTGTGGGTATGTTCAGAAATGTTCCCCTTCCCTCCTCTCGCTTGGGGCAGGGTGAAAGACCTTTTTATGTGACTGGTCTTTTTTTATTCAACAAAGGACAATTCAGATAGCTTAAGGAGAAATAGATGGCACGTCGGAAATACTTTAATTGCTGTTCTTCACCTGGGGCGAATGCTCCCACAGAGTGCTATGTTGAATGCCATGTTAACATTATAGCAGGGTACCAGGATAAGGAAATGGTCAGGCTGGAGTTTTATATATATTTTTTTTTCCTTGACTTACATAATTTCTTTAGGAAGCGTATTTTTTGAGCTTCTTTATGTCTTACTTTGTTATATGGCTTTTCCTTGCAATATATTATTTTTCAGCCACAGTCCTTCCTTTATGAGTCAGGGAGATGTCTTATGTGCTACTGACTTTCTCACACAGTCACAAGGAGCTTGCTCACCCGTGCCCAACTCCATGACAGGCTAGAGCCAGTAATGTCACAGAGACTGTCCCCAGTGCCTCCAGAAGAAGATATCTGCTGATTGCCACCCTCTTTCTCTAGTGGTCACCCACTAGAGAAATCACTAGAGGTGATTGCCACCCTCTTTCTTTAGTGGGTCCCCTGCTTTTTACAAAGGCAGGAACTGAGGCTATTTGCCACAGGCATCCTTAAATCTCCAGGGCTCATAAATATTCTTCAAGACAAGGGAGTTTTTGCTGCTGCTTGGAGCTGCTGGTGCAGCCATCACTACATACCTGTGTGGGTGGTTAAACAAGTGACTTGGTCTGTAGGCTCTCCTCCCAGAGCTGCTACTGTTTCTGAGGCTCATAGTAAGGACCTGCTGAGCCTCAGCATCACTGCTTTGTACAGACAAAATCATCTGGCTGGAGCTAGGCCAGGCACAGGTAACGCAGTTGGGGCATTCGTGGAGGAATGACAGTTAATGCCATAAAAGCTTTACATGCCCAAAGGTTTTAGGGTGAAAAGACAAAGACAAAGGGTCAGAGAAGTTCAAGATGCTGGAAATGAGCAGAAAACCTCTTTAGATGTAACCTTTTTAAAGCACGATGGTAAAGCAAGCTGGCATCAGGTTTTGACTGTGATTTATAGTATACTTATAAAATCAGAATTGCCACCAACCCCCAAAAAAACAATTATTTCTACAGCTCTTCTCAAGACAAATGTGTCTGAGCTAAGAGAGAAGCACGAACTGGGGCATGAGTCACTTGCTCAGGCAGTTGCCAAGTTCCCAGGCTGAACTCGGTGACAAGTCAAGCCTGTATCAGCTGCCCATGCTTGAGAGAGGCTGGGTGTGAAATATCTGAGATGAACAGCACTTACCTAAAACTGGTGAAACTAGGTTAGATGTAATAAGATCAGATTTATTCTAAATAAGCACCTTCAAAAAGTTAAAGGGATGGATAACAGTTTGGCGATTATTTTATAATTGTACAAAAATAAACTTATATAACCCGGAATAAAATTCTGAGAGCCCTGGGAAGCTCTCCTAAAGCCGCAGAATTAAAGGTTATTTCCATGTGACCTGAAGGCTGAGATGGTATCAAAAATATCTGAGAAGTTTCAGACTCTAAATCCCTGATTGTGCCTAACTCCTGTAGGCCGTTATTTTTTCCTTTTTGAGAACACCAGTAATAACTTTTTATGAAACTTTGTATGTATTATATAAACTTTTAATAGTAAATGGCAAGCTGACAATTTTCAGATTAATTTTTTTTTTCCGGTTGGTAGTGTCAGTAGGTCAATAAAAACTGTTTGTAGAGAAGTTCAGTTTAAATTAATTTCCCCATTTGAAGAAACCATAATTTTTTTAAATGGCAAAAACATCCTATTTCCTCATTTTCAACAGCTAAGTTAATTATGTTTTTATTTCAGAAAGCTCAACACCATCTAAATGAAATATTTTCAAGGTATCTAAATGAATTGTGCATTGATCTGATCTGTACTTCTTTTTCAGATTCATGCTGATGAATCCAGAACAGGGAAAACCATTTTAAAATCTTGCAAATTCCCACAGATAGAAAAAGCATTTACTTCACTGATCTAATAACAAATAGCAATAATATTGAATGTCATAATTACAGTGATCGTGAGAATAGTTATTGGCAATTTGATTCAAACCTCTCCCAGAAAACAGGGGGAGGTGGGAAGGAGTGAGGTGGGTGGATGATAGCTTAGAAGGATGGTTATTGATTGAGTTGTTCATGGTGGATTAACTCAGGAAGGGAGAGTTAGGTTTATTTTAGCTTTTTCTGTGAGGAGACATTGAATATTTTCCTAATTTTATTGCATATGTATGGCATAACTTGATGATTACACACAATTTATAAAAAAAACCACATAAACCCCAACATACGAAAGCAATTAAATACTCGTTGTGTTAGTTTTCCTGGCTCAGGAGGAGGACTAGATACTTCCTCAGGGTCTCCTCCAGCCCTGTCTTCTGTGCTTGTATACCCACAGGCCAGCCCATACAAAATGGACCTTTACTGGGCTGGGCTCAGAGCCACCTGGGCAGCAGCAGGAATTTCCATTAAGATCCATTTTAAGTCCAAAGAGCATTTGGGTAGGTGGCTTGGCCAGGAAAAATGGGCGGCTCTTCTACACTCCCCCTAGGCTCTAGAAGAAGTTATATGCGAGTGTTTTTCAACCTTTTCCAGTTTGCTGGCCTCTAAAACCTACTTGCTTTCTATGTGTAAGCCCCGTCCAGCAATTCTGAACCTACTGCCAGTAGCTTTACAACTCTGCAAGATTTATAGCTGCCCACTGCAGGTCCTTTAGGCCAGAGATCCTCAGGCATCCTTGGGTCAGCGGGTCAAAACCCACTGCTTTGCACCAAAGGACTCCCAAAGAAGTCCTGCAGAAGGGTGGTGTAGCACCCTGAGCGGGCTGGAGCTGAAGGGACAGGCACAGATCTGCGCTGGAGGTAACAGAGTGGAGAAGGATTCATGGCTTTAAAACTGCCTGCTTGGGTACTGGTTACAATGCAGCTCTGCTTGGCAGAATTTGCTTTATTCTCAGGCAGATATTACAGCTCAGTGGTGCTGCTCGGTACCGTGGTGCTGCCAGAACCACACGGTTTAAAGCCGGTTTGCGACCCAGCCACTGGCGGGCACTGCGGGCGCTGCCTGTCCCGGCAGGGAGGGCAGAGAAGGTGCAGTGAGCATCAGGGCTGAGCCGCTGCTTCCCTGGCAGTCCCGGGGGCCTTTTCCATGTGCTTTAGCTCAGGAGGTTTCAGAAGTCCCTGCCAAGAAAAATCATTGATGACTTTGTCTGGGATAACGCTGAGAAGTCCCAACTCTGATTAAAGGTGGCTTGTTTGCTTGCCCTCTCTGCAGTTACTTGCGGGTACGAGGTTTGCCTGTATCTGCTGCGCTTTCCCCACCGGAGAAAACATCTCAGCAGTGCTGAGAGGAGTCTAATCAGGTATTAAAACCAAAGTGAATTGCAATTGCTGTAGAATCAGGGGTAAATTACCAGTGCAATGATAGAGCCCCTCTCCTGTTTTAATCCATTTTAATCTCATTGTTGAGTTAATAAAACCTATTGGTTTACTAAATCAATGTAGGGTGCGATTCATTATTATGCGTGCTGGTACATGGATCCTAATGCAAACTCTGCTATAGACCAGAGCATTACTGATCCAATGGAAGTAGGCTCCAGGGAAAAATTACCTCTTACCAGTTGCCATAGAAAGATACCCACTATGGTAAATTTTTGCCTCTGTGAGACAGAGTTTTTATTTGACTTTTTCGATGATGACTCCACTTGAAATATTTTTACAAATGATTTAATCTACAAACAGAAAAGAAACCTCCTTTTGTTTGAGTTCATATTGGATTCATTTATGACCATTAAGCAAAACAGCTATGTCCTATAATGAAGAGGGATTAGTAGGGAAACAAATATATTTGTTAGTTTTATTCTTCCCCCCTGCATTTATTAGAACAAGCCTGTATTTCCAGTTTGCATTTCATTTTCTTTATGGCAGGCTGCTGGAGTTGAGACATAAGTTAAAAAGATAAATTTATATAAACCCTGAATTTTTGCTGTTTTTCTGTCTCAGATCATATCATTCTTGCCAACTGTCTTCATTTAGGAGGGTCAATCTATATTCTACTAGAGAAACAAACACCATTTTTTCATGCTGTTCCTCCCAATAGCTTTCTGAAAGCTATGAAGTTCTATGAACTTAATAAGTATCTATTTATAGCTTTGCAGATATCAGAGATTTGACAGAACCTTTTTCTTCTTTAAAATCCCTTTTCAGTTTTCATTTTTTTTTTATTTTTAATTTTTGTAAAAGGACTTGAAAGGGCTTGAATCAGAAAGTGCTGGTCTCTTGGGAGGTGTACACTTGTTTTCCTGATCAATAAAAAGCAATCTGTCATAGTCCATGTAAAAAAAATCTAGATAAAAAAATCTGTACTACGTGCAGCCACAAGCCCTTGCAAATAAGAATACATCCCAGGGTAACAAAACCAGGACTCCCAAGGACTTCATGACAGCTGTGAAGGACTTCAGGCTCTGACATATGATCAAGTGAGAGCAACTTAACAAGTTACCAAACATCAGAAGAGCTGAGGTAGCAGTCTGGGCATACATTCTTGGCTTGTGACGAGGATATAATAATGCAATTTAACTTAGCTGACAGTGAAACAAAGTGAAGCTACATCATATTATTTTGCATTAGCTCCAGGCAAAAGGCATATGTATGGACAGGTACGTTTGGTCTGCTGATGTGCAATAACGCATTAGGTCTCCATGACCCGATGTTTTATCCAAGCCCTCAGATCTTCTTGCTTCAAATATCTTAAGCTTTTACCACATCAGCCAAAAGAGATTCTTCAGCCAATGTTCATCAGGGAAAGGCAGCAGTGGCACACCACCCCCAGTGCGGATTAACGTAATGAAAACAGATTGCACTGAGCCAATATGGGGTCTGCAGCTCAGTACCACCAACACAAGGAGACAATGCGCCACAGGACAGACTCAAATCTTCAAGCAGAGTCCAAACACCTAAACCTTAATTCACAGTTGGGTCAAAAAGAGGCCTCAGCTGCACAATTGAAAAAAGCCTGGATTTCAGCCTCCTCCCAAACATCAAGGGATTTTTACGGACTTAAATGGCCTTTGCTCTGTACTTGTTCAGGGTGCCCTCTTCAGCGAATGGCACTCTGGAGGCTTTCAAAGAACTAGGAAAATGTAGGGAATTTACTTTGAACCTGGTGTATTTAGTTTGAGAATTAAACAGAAAGAGAAAAGGAGAGCTTGAAAGTGGAAAATCAATCATGAATGAGTTCATTAGGCAGCAACAGTCTCACCTGAGAGGGTTGAGCCCCTCTGAGCTCCAGTTGTACACTGCTATAGATTGCTGCGCTGTGGTGGTGGTTGCCCTAATTTCCTCCAGAAAGCCAGGTTGGACCTCAGAGGCTGGAGTCTTCCTGTAGACGGGGCAGGATGGTGGGATTAGTGCTTACCTTGGAGAGCTAAACTATGTGAGAAGAGAACCTGAGCATTGGTTGAGTAGAGAGAGACAAGGAGGGCTTAATTTATTGTATGTCTGGAAAGCTGCCTATCTCTGTGCTCCCACTTCAGATTGCCTTCTGCTCCTTCTGCTTTGGCATCATGCCAACAGCTCTCAGCAGTTGCCAGGGATGGAATTAATGATGGGAATGTTTCTGAGAGTTATATCCCAACCAGCCTTCTGGAAGCTGTAACCTCCAGGACTCTTTTCAAAGCTTCCCTTTCTTGTCCCTGCTGAAATCTGGGGCCAGCCAGGGTGAAGTTGTCTAGCTTCAGCCCCAGGCCTGGAAAACAGGTTGGGGAAATGGGGAAGACCACGTTAACTTCCATCTATGAGAAGATGATGGAACTGGAAGTGCGAGGGCTGATATTTGCTCTCTGTATTATTTATAGAATAGCAAATGAAAGAAAAAGGCAAGTAAATGTCTAGTTGGTTGAGGTTATGGTTAGCTGCCTATTGATTCTCTCATTTGTCCCGTTCCTTCCTATTATTTTCTCCTGGCTGGGATTATATCTGTTTTAAGAAATTGTCCTTTTTCCTCTAAAGTTGCCTGGTGAACAGCATAAAAATGTCTTGGTCTCTGCAGCACCTCCTGGCACTACTGTAACACAATTACCTGGATGTGGGAGACAGCCACATTCAATGTAACCTGCCTGGCTCCGCAAGTGAGTTCATGGGAGAAAAAAAGTAGGTAAGGAGGACAAGGATAGAGCTCCCACCTGGAAGAATGCAGGTATCTTCTTTCATCTACTTGCTGAATTGGCATATCTTGGAGCTCTGAGGTCCTAATGATGGATTAAATACAGCAGAACAGGGTCAGCAAACTCTTCCTGTAAAAGTCATCGCTCAGATCAGCAACAGCTGTGGAGGGCAGTTGTGCTTCTGGGATGCAGTGTTCCTTCCTCCCATGACACCTGCATGCTGGGGTAG
Organism: Falco naumanni; assembly: GCF_017639655.2. NCBI lineage: Eukaryota > Metazoa > Chordata > Aves > Falconiformes > Falconidae > Falco > Falco naumanni. The sequence goes on along the minus strand of NC_054060.1, from coordinate 11,327,359 downwards.
GCTGGAGAGGAAGTTTTGCCCAGCATCTGTGCCTCTTGCTACCTTTCCTTTCACGGTTTCCTTCTTGGATCATGAGTTTCGAATCACCAGTCCACCCTTGCTTTTATACTACAAGTGACCTGGCAAGAATTGCATCAGTAAAAAAGATCCTTTGACTGAAATTCCAGCTACAAATCACTGTCACACTTCAGAGATGTCTTTTCTACTATGGAGCTGGAGTAGACGTGTGTGTGTGTGTGCGTCTCACCAAAAGAATCTATTCATCTAGTCCGTGGAGTATTTTCAGTTCTTGACCCAGGGTTACATCTGCGTACAGAAGAAGAGGAGAGGAGTGTGGAGCAGGAGACAGAGAGAAAAAAAAAATAGGACAGTAGTATCTATGCTCAGTGGTACAGTTTTAAATATGATTATAAATATGAATTAATTGATTTAGGGCAGTATGACAGTGGGGGCTGCTGAGGTTCCCCTGATTTTACACAAGCAGGTGAAATAGCCATAAAAAAGCCTACATGGAAGTCTCTGACCGTTCTGGTGTGTCTCTGCTACTCCCAGTGCAAAGTTCTTTCCTTGTGCACTCGTGTATGAATATGCCTATGTACCCTCGAGATCAGGTTTATCTTCGAATGAACCCCCCGGTGAGTCCTGCAGCTCGCTGGCAGCTGCCGCTCCCGGCTGGCCAGGGCTGGATGCGCCTGGGTTGTGCGTCCTTCTTCCCAGCACGGGGCAGCTCCAGCAGGGAAGAGACACACACTCCGTTTTGTGTCAGGGCCGGGGAAAAAAAATATCTGCATGCATAGAGCTTGTAGGCAGACAACTCAAAACTCTGGCACAGAACTAAACTCTGGAGCTTTCATAATACCTGGAGGATTGTTCTTCTTAACCTACTTGCATTTTATTTTATTCGTCTCTTATTTCCACCTCTGCCACTCGAATTGCTAAGTTACAAATCTGTCTAGTAGAAGAATCTCTGCTTCGTCAAATGGCCTCCCTGGGCTTTTGAACTCCATTAATTAGCATCTTTTAAGTGGTTGGGTAATATTCGTTTCTCCTTTTTGAAACTATTTCCCCAAGCTCTAATTTTAATAAAGCTGGTGCTCATGAACATTTGAATATTAAAGCCCTTGGTTACAGAAAGACGAAAGAGGCATTTTAAGAGACAGCGGAGCAAGGATTACTTAAATGGCTGACATAATTTTGTGCGTATGTGTGAATGTGCAGCACCTCTCAGATAAAACATTGTCTTAAAGGCATTTCTGTGTCAGTGTGTGTAAGGTCAGAATAAGTGTAATTTGGGAGGCGGCTGTTTCTGTCAGGATAGTAACAACATCAGGGGCCCTGGGGACATGTAGTATGGTGCAATATGTTTAAGTGTGGATGAAAACTTACTTCAAAACACACCACAAAAGGGCTGTGTTTGCTTTGTATAGTTGCATGCACTGTTTTTGGTGTGAAAGGTGAACTGAAAGTTACTGTGTACTCAAAGATCTTATCCTGGGAAGGTTGTTTTGTAATTTTTATCGAGAGCATAAAATTGGGGTTTCTTCACTCAAACTTTACAACCCCACTAGCTGGGGCTGATGGTGTCAAAGGCAGAAGCAGTCTGCCTGATTTTTGTGCAAAGCACTTACCTGATGGGGATGATGCTACTGAATTCAGATAGGTGTATTTTTTTAATTTTTTTTTCATTGGAATTAAAGACATCTGGTTCAGCAGGGTGTCAGTAGCAGGGGTTTCCTCACCTTGCCAGCCAGGTTCAGCTTTGCCCTGGAGGAACCAGAGGGCATCCCAGACTTCGTCACCCTTTCATTTTTCCCTCTGAGGCTGCCAACAGAGGTGTCAGACCGATGATTTTTTTGTAATGTTGAAACATCTTGTCATTTCTGGACAGGGCATAGACTCTCCGATTCATATCTCACAGGCTAGCAGGTCAGATGGCAATGATTTCTGTCTTATTACGAATCTAAGGCTTGGTGATCAGTGAGGTATAAGTATTTTTTCAGATACTTCAGCCTGCCTGGGCAAGATTTACAGCAGTTTCCTTGCTGAAAGGCTTTATACACTGTCAAACCTCTCCAAAGTCAGAGCGTTGCCTATCAATGGGTCGTTATTTGCTCAGAAAGCAGCTGTGGTTTCCCACTAAATGTAATGGCACAGCCATGATTTGTAGCTGTTGTAAAATGATGATAATCTGTTATTCACAACCCACCAGAGGTGTGGTCATGGGGTTTTGCTGAGCTGTACCTGCTACTCCAGCTAATATAATACCTTAAAAATAGATTGGAAGATCGGTTCTTCTTTTAATCCACCTGCCATGCCCCGATCGCTCTGTCCTCTCTGCTTGGCCCATTGCTGACCCTGAAGGCATCCAAGGAAACCTTAGGGAGCCCATCCCAGCTGCCAGCTGATTCACACACTGGTGATGCTCCTCACCTCTGGTGGAGCTCAGCTTCACGCTAAAAGACTCAGGTGACAGAAATAGCCCATTTTTCAATAGCTTAATTCTCTATTTGATTCAGCGATGGATTTGGGCAACAGTTTCAATTCTTAAGCCATTTTCTTCTTAACAAAAAGGCTTTTCAGGAACCCTGAAGCACTCTCTATCTCTCTTGTGCAGGAGCAACGCTCTGTGTGACAAGAATGTGTGTGCTGCACGGAGTCCTTGTCCCTTCTGCCACATGTGGGCCTCTATCCACTTAACCTTAAGGAGGTGTTCCTTAGCTGACCCCACTCACAGGACAGCCATAGGTGGTTAACATTGTACTTTGGCTTGCAAACAGAAGGCCGTGCTGTGTTTGGAGGCCAGCATGTTGAATTCGAAGGAATTGCAGCAAAAAGATAATGCAAGAGAGCCCTCAGGCTTCTGTGCTAAACCTAGGGCCATGAACATAGCTCCTCATTCCTGGGCAATTCCCCCCTAAGCCATTGGAAATGTGCATGGTGCAGAGGATCTATCTACAAAAGTCTGACTGCAAAACTCTGGGATATATATTCATGCTTTGCATGGTCACAAATCCAAAATTAGGGAATAGAAATTTGATTCCTCTTCCCCCTGCTTCTTTGAGTCATCTTTATGGTCTGGGCTTGTTTCCAAAGTACACCTTTGCAATTCCAATTGCTGGGTGCAAATGGAAGCTGGGTGAAGCAGAAGTTAATTTACATTTGCTGCAAATAAACCTAAATGCAGTCTATGGGTTTGGAGATACTAGTGAAAAGCTGAAGTTGAATGGGTAACACACAGGAGTAAATGGCTGGCAAAAGTGACAATTGGCCACGCTGTGGCTGTTCAGTTGCATGTGGATCATGAGCAGGTCTGTCTTCCGTGGCTGCTTTTTGAAAGACAGTTCCTTGTCCTGCAGCGGAGTTGCCCAGCAGAGCACCAACCATCACACACCACTCCTGAAGCTCCCCTGCATCCAGCTTACCCAGTGTGTGTGGGTCCTGCGTGTGAATATTTTGGTCTCTGGTTGGGAAAGACAGAAAATTTACACTCTTAGAGGAGGCTGAACTTCTTTACCTAAAGCAAGAGCAATCAGCTGCCAGGTCAAGGGATGCAACAGCAAAGGCAGTGTGACAGAGACGACATTTTGCTGCTGTTTTTGTAGGGTTTTGCCAGCTCCAACCATCCCACGATGCACAGGATGAACGTGCCTTGTTTCCTGCACTGCGCGGTCCTGTGCTTCTCTTAAATTTTGCTTGTAGTTAAAATGTATGATGATTTGGTTTAAAACTTGGAAAGCTCTGTCTTGTCCACATTCATGTTGCAATAGAAATCTGATCTGGAAAGAAAGAAAGAAAAAAAACAGAGAACGGGAATTTTAAAAGCTCAAAGTCAACTATTTACTTTCTCTATCTTATTTCTCTGCATCTGATAAAATAATTGCCTAGAAGTGGAGACTGTTCTAGGTGAGATGGAGAATAATAATTTTTTTCAGTAAGATGCATAATAGGTGAAAGCGATGATTACTGGTTCTAAGTGCAGAATAAAACCCAGCTTCAGGCCTTCTTGGCTTAGGATGAAAACATCTTTTCATGATTTCTATGCACATGGAGGAAAGTGAATCTTTTTCTCTTGTAGTAATTGCATTTTTAGTCACAATTGCCTGTTATCTTTGCATTTCCCACAGGTGGAGATACTGGTTTCCACGGAGGCTTTGCTGTAGCTGTTCATATCTCAGAACCCTTTGTGATATTATGAAATACCAGGCGGCCAAGTAATCAGCATGTTTTTTTTTCTAATGAACACACATGCGCAGGCAGTAATTTGTTTATTCAACTCCTTGTGCAGGTTTGCAATTTACTTCAAAAGCAAGCAGTGGCATACAGAGAGACCAGATTATGGTTCAGAGTAGAGATGGGGAGTCCCTTCTCGGGGAGTGCCCTGGGAACAGATCCAAAGGCCATTCCTTCACTGACAGTCCATCACACCCCTGTAGGAATCTGTTTAACTTTCCCCCATTTGGAGGATTCGAATTTGAATTGTGGATTTCTTTATCAGGAAGCCTTTCCTGTATCATTCATGAAGTCTTTTTGTCAGTATGGAAATAATTCTAATCACCTAAGTTTATTTTCCCCTTGCTCTCTATTTTTACTGCAGTCTGATGAAACTGGTTTGGTCAGCTTCCCATTTGTTAATAGGCAGATTCACTTTTTGATTTTCAGTCACGCACAACACAGCAAGAAAACAGCTCACGGGGGTGATCAAAACACCTCACTGCAACCATTTCTGCTTATTTTGTGTTTTGCAATTATTCTTTTTCTCTTTTTCCTTCAGCATCATGGAACTATTGAGTCAAAATTAGGTTGCCAACACCATTTAAAAATAGATGAACTATTTTAAATCCCTCGTCAGTGTTAGAATCCATAGGCAGTCTTCAAAAAAAAAAAAAGAAAAAAGGAAATATTTATCCTTAGAATCACATAATTGACATAGTTGTTCTTTGTTTTGCCTAACAAGCTCTGAATTTCATATTGCTTGCATTTTTTTTTTTCCACTGGTGCTGGTGAATATCACAAGTGTGGAAGCAAAGACAGAATGCCAGATTCCTGAAGAAAAAAATTATTAATCCATTTTCCTCTTATGCTCTGGCTTCAGTCTGTTGGGAGGAGAGGAGTGTGAAGGTGAAAAGGGCAGGGAAACAATTTCTGAAAACCTGTGCGGTGGCTGCAGGAGAACAGCATGAAAACAGTTCTGAAACTCCTTGAAGTATTGTTTTATCCCTGTGATAACCTCACTCAAACCATCTTTCACCTCCTTATTAGATTCTGCCACAAAAGAAAAGGGGAAAAACAGGCCAATGAAGAGGGATGGCAAGTGATTTTTCTATTTCAGTCTTTCCCAGAAATTTGGTGGTATCAAAAAGGAATGGACCCATTTGCAGGCTGAGCTTTAGGCTGTACACTTAATGAAGACCCAGTTTGCAGCAGATTTCAGCTCTGCAAGGCCAGAACCACCCTTTGCCGAGCAGATCCTGTCCTAGAAGCCTAAAGAGAACTGTCAGTAATGTGAGGCTGGTGGTCTTGCCACTGGGTGCTGCTTCCATGTGGGGCTGTGAACACCAGGCAGCCAGCAAACGGTGGTCCCTGGCAGTGGGTGGGAAAAGCGAGGCTCCTGAGCTTGTGCATCACGTCCTGCTGCAAGAAGGGAGCTGTGATATCAAAACCTTCCTTCCCTCAGAGCAGAGACCTACCTACCTGTCATGACTCCTAACTTGATGTGTTTTCAATGCAGTTTTACATGATGGACGGTTTGGGCCCCCTATCATTCACCTGCCAAAAGTTAATGTAAATGCTCCAGAAGTTTGCAGAGGAAATGAAAGCCCAGGATGTTTCTGAAATCTGGGAGACAATTAGTGTGATTTACATCCTTGGCATTACAAGGAGCTTAAAATTTCTCATGTTCCCATGAAACGTTATTGGAGAGGTGGGGGTTTGGGAAAGTTGTGTTGGCTGAAATACATGGATCAGGATGCTTGTGAATAGTGTAGCTGGTAACACAGATGGAAAGCTGATAACAGGCTAAGGGGGTTTCAGATCACGCTGCCGCACAAGGACATGCTTTTACAGATGCTGGCACTGCTGACTTAAGTGCTTTTCATTTGAAAACTACTGCTTTGAATGGGCAAGAAATGTCTTTGCTATACTTAGAGGTGGATTATGCGATGGGAAAAAATAGAAGGGCTACTTCATGTGCCAGCACATGAAGCTGCCTCGAGTATTGCCAGAAAAGGAGAAAAGCACAGCAAAAGCTTCTCAAAATCTGGCTCTAATGAGGAGCAGGTGTGAATTTTGCGCAAATGTAGGTTGCAGGGTGGCTCCAGGGGAAAGGCGACATATTATTGTGGTACGGAATGAGAACACAGAGGAGCAGAGAAGCAGGAACCTCTGGAATCCAGGCCTTAAGATTCAGTTTGGTGACACATGACTAACTATCCAATGCTCGCTGTTCTTGGACATCAGTCACTCTCATCATCAGGATTGAGGCTGTGGAGTTTGGTGGCAGGATTGCTGCAGGTCGGGAAGGTCAGAGGGGCACTGGGTACAGGGAAAATGCTGCTTGGCAGAGAGGAGCTCCACAGGATGGAAAAGCCTCAGTGCTGGAGGCTCTGAACCAGAACAAAAACACAGGACAGTGGCAGTCAGAAGTGAGGGATGCTGATGGAATGGAGCTAATAGGAGGTTTCCATGTTTCCAGATTATTTAGGGAACTAACCAGTGTAATGGTGCCTTTATTTTTTTTTTCTTCAAATATAATTTAACCTTACACATTTTTGCCCTGTATAACCTCCTCTTGCCATAGAGATTATTTCAGTCCACACGCTGGTGAGTCGCCATGGTGACTACAGCCATGTGATGGCAAGACGTGACTCCACAAAGCTGGAGCCTAACCACTTAATTATTTATTAATAGGCTTTTACCCTTGTAGCCTCAAGAGATGCAACATCTTGTTCCAAAGGCTGGGAGGGAAACGAGAAACAAACACACAAAAAAGGGGCAAAAAACACAGGCGATTACAAATAATTAATTAGAAACCCTATAAACATGCCAGGAAACAAGTAATAGGAGTGGAAATTGAACTCAAAAACCTATAGATCAATATTGTTTAGCTGAGGAAACATCTGGCTAGGTAGAGGAAAGACACTCAGTGTACAGGAAGGTAAAGATTGTGGCCTCGGTGTCTGCAGGGTCAGTTTGCTGGGTGCCCGCTGCAATCTGCTGGGGGTTGTGAAAAGATACTGTGCACCTTCTCGGCTGGAAATGAACCCTAATGACTAGACCCTCTTGCCATGACTTTAAAATCTTGCTGTAAAGATTTCAATCACCCACATCAGGGGACAACAGGACCATGCGGCTTTGATGACTGGTCCCAATTTCCGAAGTGCAGAAGGGTCTCTGGAAAATAGGTGTGTAAACCTCTCCTCACTGCCTGAATTTTTGGTTAATACGGACCTGGCAAACAATGGGTCGATTCACAGAAATGAATACCAGTTTATAAAAAAGGTCAAGATGCACAGCAAGATTTCCTTGCTTTGCTTTTGTTGTAATTGAACAGCTAATCCAGCCTATTATCATGGAAAATAAGTAGAGGCAAAACACTTATTCCAGTCATCTTCTTTGTATCTCTTTACCTTGCTTTTTCCCCAGACCTTTATAAGAGCTACAGCATTGACAGACCAGGTACTATTTTTTCTGAAGTCTTCTGCCCAATCTAATTAACTCAACAGTTTTCTTAGGGATCCTTGTGACTGCTACAATTGGTGACTTTATTCTAGGAGGAGACTGAAAACAAGCTGGCACTTTTAGAGGGCTTGTAAGGGGACATCTGTGCCCGCTGGGTAAATATCAGACGTGACAAGAAAATGCACTGGGCAAGAAAAGTGAAAATAATTTCATAATATGCCTTCAAAAGGAGAAAAAAAACCCCAAACCCAAAAACCTTCAACCCCAAGTACAATATAAAGCAAAACTAGAGGAAGTGTATGGCACAGAGCCAAGCAAATTTAAGGAACAAATCTAGCAAACAATGAAAAGTAACAGCTCTGACCAAAAACAACCATTAAATGTTAAATGCTGCTCTTGTAACTGACAACACCAACAACTTTAAAGGGCTGTTTTACTAGCATGTGTATGTGTGTGTGGGGAATAGTTAGCTTCTCAAAGCTGACTGTAAATTTGTATTTCTTGTGGTTTCGATTGGGGTTTCTTCGTAGGATTTGTTGTGGTTTTGTTGTGGGTTTTTTTCCCTCCTTTAAAAATTTGTGATAATTGAAGGTGAAATCTAGAGCCCAGCTAATTAGAGTCAATGAGGTTGGAGAACTTTGATTCTGGTCTGCATGGGCATGAAGGACTGTAGGCATTACATGCTTGCTTACCCTCAAAGCTTTAGGGCAGGTTCACATGGAGACACCTCTTTCTACCGCACATGAATGAGGCAGAAAATCTTGCAATAACTGAACAGAGAGGTGAGGCAGTGGAGGACCAGGAAGGGAAAGGGTTTGCTGGCATTCCAGTACACTTTAAGTAGCGTTTCCATTCTTTCCTCTTTCCCTTTGCTTGTAATGCACTCTCCAGAAGCGTGATGCACTTCTGGCTGCATAGGTAGCCACACAGTGGCCTTAGGTGGGATCTCAGTGTTTATCTCAAGCATTGTTTGGTGTCCAGGCTTCTGGCATTTAGGCATCCAAGAATCTTTATAGTATCTTTCCTCACCGTTTCTTCCCCTTTGAAGAATGATAGTGTTTGGGTCAGCCTTTTCTACACAAAGGAGACTAAGGGAAGGACTTGGGTACAGAGGAACCTGGGGCCATTGCCAAAAAATGATGTCCTGGTCTTCCCCTGACTGGCACAGTTCAGCAGTGTACATCAAACCCATCCCCAAACACTTTTCTTGCTAGTCCTTGAATGCTTTTGCTCATGTGTGCAAACCACAGAGCAAAAAGACTTGTTCAGGTTGTTCATTTTGTGGGGAACAAGGACTTGGGTTACCCCTTTTTCTTTGCTGCTCCACTCTTATCCTCTTGTCTGTCCTCCAAGAACCCCAAAGTCTGTCAAGTTTGTCTCATCAACCCCTGTTGACTCAGCAGTGCATTTGTAAGGAATCATCCTTACCCATCCCCCTGGATTTTTTTGGAAACAACTCCTAACACTCTTGTATTCCCTGACACTAGCCAGACAATTCTCTAATCATATTTAATACAGCAAGATTAACCTGTCATTAAAAATATAATTGTTCTTCAGTTTGCACTTCTTTCTTAAATGGAGCCTAAGCAGAGCTCCAAAGCCCTGACTGGAACTTTGCTGCAAAGCCTCTGGCAACAAAAAGCTTATTATTTGCAAAAGAGGAGATCCTAATTGGAAAATATGATGGAAAGAAAATAGTGAATCCCCAGTAATCTCCTTCCAAAATGATAATGCATGTGGTATAATGAATATTAATGTGTTATATTTATAAAATAGGGACACTGGAAAGCACAAGATAAGTTTTCCTTCTCTATGCATTTTACTTGACAAATAACTCTGTGGAGTCACGTTCAGCCAGCAGCCATCCTCCACACCTCTGTCTCACACACAGCTGAACTGCTGCTAAACAAAAATGCACCCAAATTTCCTTTATTTATCACCCTACAATAGCTACCATCCCACCTCTGGTATTCCCTACCCACAAGCATCTTCTTGGTCGTTGCCCATCTCATTCAAATATGATACTACAGCCTTGCCCATCCCTGTGAAGCCAGGAAGTCTCATAAACATGGACCAGCTCTGCTGAAAACATGGTGTTGTTCTAATTTTCACTATTGCTAAATACTCGGCATCAACCTAAGTGGTTTTGGAGAAAGGGAGACGCCTTATCTCTTAACATTAAATTTTAACATCATTCCACTGGATTTTAGAGCGACTTTTTCAGCCTTCCCTGGCCTCTTCAAGGCACAGGAACTACTTGTGTGAGTAGGTGCTAAGCCAAAAAAGTCAAGAACTCATAAATTAGCCCTTAATGTTTAAATATTAAATGCTAAGAAGTACTGAAGTTTGTTCTGAAGCCCTTAGTGGAGATGCTGTTACCCAGAAATCCCCCCATACGGGCTAAATTCTTGTTTCCAGCACTGTAACCATAGTATATAAGTTTTCTAGGAGAATTGCCTCTCTCTTAAGTATATTCATTACCTGTTCTGGCAGACTCTGTTGTAATCTAACGTTGTAGACTTTAAAAATAATTCCCAGAGTATCGAGGTTTATTGGGGAGAAATATTCTTTTGTTTACTTGCTCATTCCCACAATAATATCTTCCTGCTATCTGCTTCCTTTGGAATTAAGTGGTTAACATCGTTACTCTGCAGAAATGCAGATTTCCCCTGGCACTCCTTGGAGTGAAGAAAGGATAATTTCAGACATTTTCTTCTTTAGGTAATGCATCTGCCAGAACTATCTTGATATTTCTGTGGGACAAATGAGACTGACAGCCTGGGGGAGCAGGAAGGGAAGAGCCATCACACTGATAAAAGAGCTGGGTGGCAATCCAGGGATCTGCACTCAGCTCTGGCCACAAACTCAGTGTGTGACCTTAAGAAAACCATTTAATCTCCCTATTCCTTAACTCTCTACCTGTCAAGAAATTTGCTTTCTTTCAACTCTTTTTCTACCATGTTGGTGTAAGTTACAAGCTCTTAGATATAGCCTCCATCTCATCCTGTCGTGTTATTTAGCAGAAGGGAACATGAATCTTTGCAGGAGCCTTTAGCAACTAGAGAAGAGGTAACAATAACAATGACAATGGGAAATAACATCCTCAGGACTACAAAGATGATTCCCAGTCCTCTGATTTCAGTCCACATAATTCCCACAGAGGATCACAGTGTTGCAATCATCATGTAGTCCCATTAGGTTTACAGAAACGATTCACCTACAGAACACTTCATCAGTTAGCACTCTTAAAATGACAATTTGAATGTAAGGGTGGCTCTGGGGATGTCATAGATCTTAATGAAGGCTGAACGTGATGTGTGACAGCAAGTCATGTGCCCTGGTTTTAAACTTGGTCCCTGCTACTTCTGATAAAATAAGGTCTCAGCAAGTTCAGCTTAGAGGCTGTGGCACAGACTAGTTTTGAATACATCCACAGCAAGTTGCCATACACAGGAAATAGTGGCATATGTCCTGTAGGGACAATGGGACTTATCCCATTTCAATACATTTGAGATGTGCTTCCTTCACTCTTGTCTCCAGCAAATGTGAGGATTTGCATCCACATGTGCTATTTCAGAAAGCATCTAGTGCTGTGAGAAAACACATCCCCCAGGCTACCCACAACCTTCAGCCACTGCCACTCAGGACAATCGCTATATATGGAATAATTACTTCAATTAGGAGTTGTGTTAGAAATAGGGTATGTGCAGCTGTTCTGTGGTTCCCTGCACTTCCTGGCATGGCTGCCTGAAAAAGTGGATTAAAACTGTAGGTGGAAGGGTAGTTGCCATGGGAACTGCATCATTGGAAGCTTCATTTTAATCTTTTCTTCCTTCTGATCATTTTCTACCCATTTTACCACTCTGAACAGGTACCATCCCATCTTGGCTCTCCCTTACCTTCATCAAACTATCCGTGATGCCATGAGCCAGGAGTCAGGGTTTGGAAGTGAACTTAGTGGAATGAAACATGGGGAAACAGTGTCAGGGTTGCACTGGGAGGCAGTTTTGTGGAGGTCACGAGAGGAGCTGGCTTGCCTTTTGGCTCAAAGCCCAAGCAGAAGACCTCAAGGTGTGGGACAGAGTGCCTTTTACTGGGCTAGTGTTGTCAGGAGCCACCCCAGCCTCTGCAAGGACTGTGCTGTGAGTGCATCGCTCCGGTGGCACCGGGTACCACCTCAGGTGTGCCCACCCGGGAGAGCAGTGTCCTCTGATTGCCCAGGGACCACCGGCCACCTGAGAGTTCTTCATGGACTTATGGTGGTCTGGAAGTGGGAGGAGGAATGGGGGTTTTCTGTCAGCTCAGTATTATTTTGAAGGGCATACGAGAGAGGTCATTTTCAGGGCTGCCTTGAGCGCAGCAGGTGCCACTAGCCAATGTTTTCTGTGAAAACTTGTTTGTGCTAATGACTAATTGAGATTAAGTGCCTTGGCATACCTCTGTGACAATGAAATACACCTGAATTAGGCTGTCTTCTGAGGTGAACCAGTGCAATGGATTCCAGGTCCCTGGGACTGGAGTGGAATTATTAAGCGTGATTTCTGCAGCTGGCAAGGGAATGGGAAGGGATGCTGGATGGAGCAAATTCACCGAACACACGAGTTAAGCAGGATACGGAGGCTAGTTTGCCCTGCTTCTGGAGGAAGGTGTTAGGTGGACTCTGCTAATTGTGAGATCATATTCTGAAGTCTTGAATGACAGAACTTTTGGATATTTCTCTGAACCTTTCCAAGCTCACATGCACTAATCCCGATTCAGACACAAAGAGCTGGATAATTGTAGCACAGAAAGTCCTTCCAAAGGACCTGAGGACAGTTTGCTTTGCAATGTTGCAAGCCAAAGTGAGAACCTAAAACTTGCCTTCTCTGCCTTTTTGTCTGATCTGTGAAGCCGGTTCCTCCAGACACTCCTGGCCGTACAAACTTGCATTACCGTATTTGTCTGGCTGTTCTGGTTTTCACAGCTGCCGCTTCAGGGCTGTGTTACACCATTACATCAGGTAGTGGAGGTGGCTCTCCAGACTTCCTCTGCTTTATATCTCGGATGGAAACCTTGACAAGCTCTGATTAAGATGGAGGAATTAAAGGGTAGGAGTGAAATCCAGCTACTTTCACAGCAACCGTAATGCAATGGATCAGTTCCTCCCTGCTTATTTTACAGTGATTCCTACTTTTTGTGACAGTTCCACTGCTTCATTAATATAATGAATTTCAGTGTTACGTGCACAGCCTCTGACAGGTCAACTGGCTTTTCTGGGATTATTTCTCAGAGAGCTGGAAGCCTGAAGTTTCATTCTGGGTGTGCTGGAGCACAAGGTTTGTAGCAACCCTTAAGCCTTACTACTTAGCGCTGAAGTTTGGCTGATGAATTTGCTTACTCAAGGGGGAAAAATCCAAATGGTACAAGATAAATCATCACATTAGCTAATTTGTTTATTTCTTTACTCATTTCAGGAGGACTTGGGGTTGGGAGAAGTTTTGTTTAGTCTAGCACTCCTGAAAATGGAAATCCTTTCGCTGGCTCAGGCATAATACAGTCCCTTACGATGCAAGCTTTCAACCATCTTTGTCCAATACTACCACTCACCCTAATGCTGGGTAAAAATCTTGTGCTGCTGTCCTAAAGAAAATAAGTCCGGTTTTACTAGGAGCCTTTCCCAAGCTCCAAACCCAGATAAAGCAGATAGAAAGAAGAGCCTTTCCCAAGCTCCAAACCCAGATAAAGCAGATAGAAAGAAGAGCAACCTAAGAGAAAACACCCCAAACAAACCCTAAAGAAATCTGCAGTCCAAGCAATGAAACTTTCCGTTGAAATCCATCTGCACTGAGGACAAAGGTGTACTGTTGCTTTGTGAGAACAGTCTGCTTGACTCCCCTCTGTGGGGCTCGGTATGAATACACAACCTCTGCTCAGATAAAACTCATACAAGATGCCACAGCATCCTCAGTCATTGCTGCTTGTGGTAGGGATATGAGGGCTTCCTCATTACTGGTGGACTTTGCCATCCTTTACAAACCAGGCTCTGGCTTTTAAAACAGAAGGCCCTAAACATTTTGTACCTTCATTGGGAGCTCACTCTGAGTCCCCCCTCTGCTTCCTTTACTCTGAGCCACTTGCCCTCCTCAGAGACCATTAGACATCTCCTGCTGCAGGGTATGAGTTAGATGGACTTCATACACAGATGTCTGTGTAGGATCTCTGGTCAGGGTTATACGGGCAATCAGCTCTGTAGCCCCTTTCAAAGTTAAAATCCCTGACTTGCCAGTGCTTAGTCTGCAAAGCTAATGGTTCTGATATTGGTACGCTTGTGATATCGTGTTATTGGTTCAATACATTATTTTAACCTGCAGTTTGTGCTGAGAACTATTTCCCTTAACCACATGGCTGATTTTTATCTCCTCTTCATTGCACAAAAACACACAGGTGATTGAAACTACCCCCAAGAAGCCTAGTGTGACATTCAAGGATATATTTTGAAAAGTTATCATCAGCATTTTCCTTGCATATTATTGTTCTGTAATTAAGCAATACATGTAGCTTGAAAATCCTTAATAAATCTTAGCATGATTTATGGAGATCATTTGTTTCAACTTCTTGTTAAATGGCAGTAGATTTGGAGCTTTTATTACAAATTGTTTTCATTTAGTCTTTAACCATCCTCTAGCCTCTGGATAAAGCACTTATTTGCTGTGTGCCATTTTTTATCATTTAGCTGCTAGACCTAAAGCAAAAATAGAATGGAAGAACTGTCCCAGTGGAGAGAAGCAAATGAATGAGGCAAAGGGGTGAGGAGGAGAACAGACAGACGAGTAAACGAAGAAGCAGATTGGGTGACTGATTAAGGAGCCAGTTGGAGAAACTGCGGTTGAGAATGGAGGTTTTAACCTCATATTGTAAAATAGCAAGTCTTGGCATGGTTTTGTTCTTGGCTAGATTTGAAGTACAAGGGTGTGTAACAGGGAGATCAGCAACTGATTCTGATGGCCAGGACAACCCCCAGCCGTTTACGATATCTGTGTAGGTGCAGCTATCCTGGAATCAGGCTATCCATAGAAGAGGGCCACGCTTCTTCAGAACAAGAGCATTTGCCTCCTCCAGAGTCATTTGCATCCATGTTCTTCAAGCGCAGCTGATGGTCGAGGTTCAAGACTGCTAAATATGATCTGAAGTGGTCCTGAAAGAATTAATTCTCTTCAGTTTAACTTGGGTTTCTAGTTTTGCTTTCCCCAAATACCCAGAGAGCTCCAGTGTATCCAGACAGTGTTCTCAAACCCCTAGAGCTTAATGAGCTTTTGTTCGGGTCATTATTCAGTTAAAAAAGAACAAAAAACCCAACTTTCCAGAAGGTGTATTTTTTGTTATTAGCATTTTTCTACCCATTACTCTCAGTTTTGGAGAAAAACCAAAACCACGTGGTTTGAAAAACCAATCAAGCCACGTGAAAAGTGAACAATTGGGACTAACGAACCTGAAAATGATCAGTCCAAATTATTGAGTAAATATAGCACTTAAGAGTAATGAAGCTACTTACACAGCACTGGGACTGGTTTCAGAGCTATTTGCCAACCAGACAGCAGTTTAAATTTGCAGCAAACGCTGGGCCTGATTCATCGCCGTGTTTTCTATCCCCGTGTGACTCCGCTGGCTGTATTGCAGAGTAATGAATTGAGTTCAGTACGCAAGATGTGCGGTCCCTCTGCTCACACCAGCCCGTCACTTCCCATTCAGAGAGATCTGGCGGAAGTAGGTTGGATGTTATGCAAAATCTAAGTTTTAGTTAGTTTTTAGTGGGTGCAGAAAGCAGTTGGTGGAACACAGGAACAAGAGCAGAGCCACCACCCAGTAGCAACCAGTGGTTTGCCCTGACTTACGATAATCTTTCTACTGTTTCCTGGCCATTACTCTATTTTTTCTCCCGGTTTTGGTTTTATCTGAGAAGCAGAACCCCAACCACAAAGATGTCTTGGCTTTGCACTGTTATCTCTGCTTTGGGTCCTTAGAGTGCTCCCCAGAGATATCCGTGGAAGGACAGACTCAGCTGAGGGTCTTAGGCTCACAAAAATAACTCCAGAACATGCACTCCAGAATTACCTGGCTCTTTCCATAACAACTTCGGTTCTTTGCTGTGCGAATGAAAACAGAATCTAAACCAGAACCAAATGATTCTATGCTGATTTAACATTGGAAACTTCAAATTCAGCATCAATTGAAATGATTATATGCTGTGCAGCCTGTTTAACTGTCCTTAACACTAATAATGGTAGCCGGTAATAGTGATGATTATTTGCCTGTGTGTGTGGCAATGCCTGCAGTGGGAGGAAGGCTCAATGGCAGAGATGAACAGCCCTGACTTCTGCAGGTTCACAGCTCATGTATGCGAAACACTGCAGCCAACAAGACGAACACTGCTTGGCTGGGAAGAGAAGGGCATGGATGTGTAAAGGCGAGCTCAGCCACGAGGAGCCTTCAGCCCCCAAAATACTTTCCCTTCTCTGGATGGGGAAAGACTAGAGTCCTCTGTCACGAATCAGAAACCTCATTGCCAGCTACCTGCACATCACATCCAGAGCCCTGTGGCTGGGATGTGGAAGGATTTATAAACATGTAGGCTGGACTTTTATTTTCTGATAATCTACTTTAGTGTGACAAATAGCCCCATGAACAGGACACCCGCTGGCTCTACCTGTACACGTCACTTGGACAGCCTCCAGCTTTCCAGCGCCTGAGGTGCTGGCTTCCGTCCCAACGCTCCCCTCTATCTGCAGCCCTCCAGTGAGTTTTCAACACTTCAGCCTCTTCCGAGGCAGTGACCCCAAGAGGTAGCCATGACATTTAGTGACATGCCTGAGTGCCAAGCACAATTTAGGAAGTTAGATGGTGCTTTGCTTTCTTTACTATCCTTCTGCTCTCCTCCTCACTGCTCGCTTCCTCCCTCTCTGCTGCCCCAACCAGGGAGGTCTTGGGGGAGTTTGTAGGTTGCTCTCCACATACTTTTCTAGTTCTACTGCTATCTTGCTGTGCAATAACCAGCAGCCCAGTCAGCTCCTTCGAGTGTGAGTTTACCTTGCTGTGAAATGGGGATATCATTTGCTTATTGTGCTAGACAGCTCCAGGCTTAATGTCTCCAGTTGTTAAGTCATGTTTAAAACACCTCAGAAGGGAGTTTCAATACCACTTGCACCAGATGCTTGTCTTTATCCACTTCTCCATTACCACTCTGCTGCTTTCCCACCAGCTTCACTGATTCCTTGCCTGTTGTGGATTGTGAAGCAATGGAACAGAACCATGGAGTCCTTTATACAGAACCATGGCAGCTTGATCCACTATAAACAACCCCCCTGGCACCCCAAAGTCCCAAACACATCCAGGTGATGGAATGAGTGTTTGTGAGAGTATTCAATATCTCTGCTGAGCCCTACGTTAGTCAGATGAGGTGGTCTGAACTGATCTCATGATTTCAGGGGTACCTTCAAAGAGGCCTCAGCTCATCTTAGAGTGCAAAGCGTTATTATGGCAGGGTGGAACTTGCTGAACTGCTCTTTTTTACAAGCAGCACCAGCAGGATATGCTGAGGGGGGCACGTTTTCCAAGATGCAGAACTTAACATTTTGCTTGGGTACTGTGGGAAAAGCCTGGTAAGGCATCTGCACCTGCAGGACAGGCCCTCTCCATTAATGCATATATGCACAGGTGGCATTGACATATATATGTATTAATATGTGTGACACACCCTCATGTGCTGCATCCAAAAGCAAATGTTGTATACCTCACATTCATATTTCCGTATGAGGCAGACTTTTATCTAATGACTTTCTGATTATGCCTGAAAATTCAGCTATTGCATTCACTGAATCACTGCAGTCCAGTTCTTACACAGAAATCATTAGCCTATGAAAATACTCTCTTTTTTACCAGCAGACGAAGCCATGTGCTCATCCAGAGGCAATTACTCTTCTAATACAAGTTTTATAATAACCTTAAACAGTACAGGATAGCATAATTGTTTGCTTTAATAAATACTTCAGAGCACTTTAGCTGCACTGTAAAATGGCTTCACAAAATTTTGTTTCAGCTTCTCCCAGTCTGTCTGTCTGCAATGACCCCCACCCTTTTGGGCACCTTTTTTTTTTTTTTTTCTTTTTTTTTTTTTTTCCCCTTGGAATTTTGCTGTGACATCCAAACAGGAACATTTTGAATCACAAATGTGAGGACTTACAAATTCTTTTCTCTTTCTCTTTTAAATGATTTTTCATCATATGTTGGAGCCAAGTATCTATCAGGGTAAAATCAATAGCAGCTCCCAGAACTAAGAGAAAATGCCCCAGACTTACACTTCACGCACAGCCACTGCAGCTGTATATCTAAAAGGAATGTAATAGAATGACTCATTCTACAGGTTACTGTCGTTTGAAATGAGCCTGTTGCTCAAATGCTTAGGAACAATGTAATTCTCTAGCATTACAATTAAATAGGACTCCCATTTCTTTGACTTTATGGATACATCTGAGCATCAACTATCTCTCTGGTCTCAGTTCTTCATATCTGAACACCTGTGCATGCTAAAATAGATATAACCAAACAATCTCTTTCTTCTTTTCTTCATTCCTGTGGGAATGTGTGTGAAAAGTTGTATGTTGAGTGGCAAGGACAGAGAGGAACTGAAGAGACATGGCCCTTTGCTTCAACTTCAGCAGCCCATTGCCTGTTCATGTGAGGCTGGAAGCAAAGGTCAATGACCCGCTAGTCTTTTCTATTATATTTTCTTTTCTAATATTTATTTCAGATGGGTTCAAGGCTCCATTTCCCTCCTTTCTCTCCTGCACATTGTGAAGCAGCCAGTGTGTTAGGAAGCATCCTCTGGCTGACAAGAAACATTATTTCAAATAAAATTATTCATCTGAGCACCAAAACTCCATTGAAGACCATCTGAGTGATACACGTGACACTGAGCTTGCATGTAAATGCAACCTTTGCTCTTTAGGACAGTCTAGGTCAGGCACACACGGTTGACTACAACTTTGTTCCCAGCCCCTCCATGAAGAGTAGGACACAGAGGACTATTAGCTGCATATCAATCAGGGAGCACCAGAGAAAACAGCAGAAAGACATTTCTCCTCTCCCTCCCAGGTCCTGCCATGTGATCCATCCAGAATACAAAACACACCCTGTGTCCGGGAAACTGCAACCGAAAACCACCCAGAGACATAAATATCGTGGCTGCAACACATTTAACTAGTATGTAGATGAACAAAACAGCAACGGTAATACATATAATTCAGGAACATTAAAGAAAATATACTACTTGCTGGAAAGCACAGTGCTGCTCTCCATCTGCCTTATCACTGGATTCCAATGGTTGGGTGCCCACAGACCTTTTGCATTAAATTTTACATTGATTTTTATGACCAGTTATTACATGTAATGTCTGAGCACTCCAACTGCTCTGTCTCCTCCCTGGTGTGGTATGAAATAAAGTTCATGGCAGTGGTGTAATGGATGGCTCAGACCAATTCCAAAAGTGGGGGTTTATCAGGTGATTATTTGGGGGGAGTTAGAAAATGTTTGCTTTTATGTCTACATATAAAAACTGCATTAAGTTTGGAAAGAGCCAAAACATGTCATATCATGGGTTCCCAGTGCTTATTAGTTTGGCCCCATTTCTTTTTCCTCCCTTTCCCTTCCAGAGGAGCATTTCTAGGCCTCTGCTTTGCTGGGAGGAGGCCAATTCCAGTGTCCCATCACTCACAGCCCAAGAAGAAAGGGATGCACTGGTACATCCCTTTCTGGAGCACATATAGGTATGGAGCTGGATGCTGGCAGAGCACAGGCTTTTTAGGAGCTGTCAAATCCAAAGTCTGCATAGCTCTCTTTATAAGCTATAACGTGGCTTTCAAAATTGTAAGTGCTAAGGCTGCCTTAGCAGGTATTTGGTAAGGATGTGCTAATACTGCCTGCACCCCGGGATTTTTCCCTATGAGAAAGGTGGTTCTTGATGCTGACTTCAAGGGGAATTGCACCCTCACCAGGAAGGCTCAGCAGATGATGGATCTGCATAGGCTTGTTCTGCACATTTGCACATTTCAGCATTTTTTCCTTAAAAAGACTGCACCCCTAAAAAAAAATAATACAGTGTTAAACCATTTGCTAAGGCGAGAGTAATGAGTTTTAAAGAAATGGAAAAATTCCCCTGGATCTCTACATGTCATTTGCCTCTCTGGGGTACAACTAGGTGACTGGTGGCTCAGACTGGAAAGGGGATCAGCATCATTTAATTGTTATGGAGGGAATTGTGCCTTTTCTATACATCTCATTTATATCTATCTGGGAAGAGCTGGGCCCATTGTCTCAAAATTGCTTTGAGATGGGACAGGATGAAGCAGCCTGCGGATACATGAGCTATTAGAGCTATTAGTGATGGTGATGTTAGACAGTATCGCTTGTCGGTCTGCTTTACAGTTATAAATGTGTATCATTTAAAATACAATAAGGGGCCAGATGCTCAGATGGTGTCTGACATCTACCCACCAGGTTCCCACTGCTGCAGCTTTAGCATAAATCCCTGTATTTCCAGGGAAGATAAATATTAAAAAAAATTGTTGTGGATTTTGAGATCTGAGCTCTGTCCATGACATCTGGATTCACTGCCCTGTCACATCTCTGTGGATGTGTTTTTTGATTGTGTATACATTGTCCTGAGATTGCAAATTGGGAGTGGAAAGAAGGGTCCAAAATAGTAAAATAAGACCTTTTTACTGCAAATCTTCTGGGAATGCTGGCTTGTTCAAAGACAGAAAGTTAAAATTATTTTATTTTTAATTTGTCAGGGACCAAGTAATCCCTTCTCTGCCAGCCTGGACATCTTACTTCAGAAAATGCCAGTTTAACATGGGTAAAGGAAGATGAAGAGCTCTCTGAATAACAGTCCTTGGTTTTATGTCACCTACACGTCTGCATAATGCTGCTGGACCAGCTGCTGAGAATTATCTCTGGTTTCTAATCCTCTAATTTCAGAGTTCTTTTGTGCAGATTATTGCTAAAAACTTCATGTAATTAATATCAATTATTTAGATTTGCAGTTTAATCAGTGTCAGATATTTTTCATCTCAGAAAGCAGTGTTATTCCTGTTGCTGTTATTATTAATTGCTAGTCTCGGTCATCGAAATAGA
Organism: Falco naumanni; assembly: GCF_017639655.2. Classification (NCBI taxonomy): domain Eukaryota; kingdom Metazoa; phylum Chordata; class Aves; order Falconiformes; family Falconidae; genus Falco; species Falco naumanni. The sequence continues at coordinate 11,306,515 of NC_054060.1, read as the reverse complement.
TAATAACAGATACGAATGTAGATTCAGTTAATACCAGCACTATGCATGACACAAACTGATAAAAGCCAGGAAATTCATGAGAATCACATTTTTATTCTTGTTACTCTGCCTGAATCTGTCCAGTCTGACAAATCCAGTCTCTGTGCACCTTCAATGTCCCTTTGCTGCCAGGGAGCCAGTGTGTTCAGGTTTATTTGCCGTTGAACCACTCTGAATAAACATGCATTTAAATACTACATTTACTCACAGCAATAATGCTGTGCTCCTCCTTCTCCACCAGATCATTCTCAAACCTAGAGTACAAGTCTCACGTCCTTTTGTTTTAGGAAATGGCCAGCTGTGACTTCTGGACGTGAAGCGCAGTCACAGGATAGTCGATATGTGCCTGTGGCCATTGTGGTAGGAAATACAGCAACATTTTTTCCAGTGGCTTTCAAAGCCAGGTGGAGGCTACCCCATGACCAAAGTGTTAAGAGAAAGATTCTACAGAAAAATGTGGTTTACCCAGGACATGCAAGCTCATGCCGGTAGCTCAGGGAGTGGAGCTGATGTCTCTCGACCCCGACCACAGGATCAGTTCTCAGACCTAAATCACCCCGTGTTTTACCAGCTCTGACAATTTGGTCACAGGCCCCTGCTTCCCCTCTTGAAATCAGATGGTTCAAGGTGCTGCAAAAATTAACCCTGGCAGATGCAACTGTGTATTTGAGATTGGGAAGCTGGAGGGTGGAAAGCCAGTGCCTGGGAGATGGAAGCAAGCAGCCTGGACGGTGCAGCTTGCCTTGGGAGCACACGATGCAGCACAGGTCGGGGCAAGGAGCTGTGTATTTGCCACTGCCGGCAGATTTCCGAGGTTTGAGTGCTGTCTGGGCTGCAGCCAGAGGCAAAATGAAAATGTATTTCTGCAAGAGGCCTACAGGAGCTAGAAATACTTGTATTTTGGTAAATATTTAAGTTAAAAAGGCACAGGTAGGTCGTGCTATAGTTGCATAAGCTACAGGCTTATGGCATAGCTTAATGCAAACTGTTTAGGTGCCTGATTGTATGCCAGATGATCTTGCCTTTTTCGTTTTGGATTCTGGGTTGTTTGTTTGTTTGGTTTTTAACTTTTACTTTTCACAATGTTCAGTCATTTATTAGTATCTGAAGTGGTAGAATCTTTTTGCTTTACTGATGTTAAGAAATTCTAGCAGTAATTTTATGGGAAAATTCTACAGTCCACATACTCTGCAACAGAGGCAGGAATGTAATCGGATGGTGAGGAGATCATCCTGCATCAGAAGCATAAGGTTTTGCCTGTATCTCACCTACCTTCTTTCAGCCAAGTCACAAACTGTAAAAGAGACAACAAGAAGCACATGGACTGTCGCAGCACTTGTAGTTCCAGACTGTAGAGCTTGTAATTATGGCATGGCTTAATTTGCAAACACTTGCTTCTACAGCCTTAACACCCTTTCAGTGCAGTGTTTTGCACATACTGCAGGACTCCACTCGTCCCTCAGTGGGACAGTATCTTGGAGTGATTTAGATGCTTAACTCCTACTCAGGTGTTCTGGAGCCACAGTGGCTGCTGACACAGGTATGGGATATCAGATGTGCTCATAAGTGACTGCTCCCGACCGCGGTCAACGTGCACAGGCAGGAGTGGCAAGAGACCCTGGCTTGCCTTTAGAAAGGCTCCAGGGGTAGGATGGATGATAAGGCTCATGATCTCCGTGCCTTTTTCTGGAGTCTGAATAATACTGTCAGTCTCCAGCTTTTCAGCCCAGTAAATGCATGCAGAAAGTGTTAAGTGTTTTTATTAGAAAAAAAGTGGGGGGAAAAAAGGAAAAAATAGAAAATTATGCCCCAAGTGCTAAACTGTTTATAATAAACTCATCATTTTGGAGGGAGAGAATGTGGCATTCTGCACTTTCTAGGAGAGCATCAGCAGAATAGGAAGAGAGAATATTATCTCTAAAAGCTATGCATCATTCTCTTAAAATGTTAATGTCCCATTTCTAGCTGAACAAATAAACCTCTACAAGTTAGATGCAACTAGTACTAATGAATCAGAGTGCAGACTGAGAAAATAAAGAACCAGCCTCTGACTGCAAAAAAGCATCTTTCAAGAGAAAAAAGAAATTAAGTCATTATTTTAAAATTGTTCCACTAATGTGTTGCGAACAAAGTGCTGTTAGCTTGAAAGGACCAAACAGCTTTTATTTTGGAGTACTTTATTTGCAGCAGGGTTATAAACAAGATCCTCAGCAAATCCTTCAAACAGAGCATGCGTTATTAAAAAAATTCAGAAGCCTTTTCCCATTTACCATTTCCTCGAGATGTTTTCTGTTTTGCCTCTCTAATGTATTTACGACGAGTGTGCAGTCTCCATGTGGTTTCACATCCAAATCAAAGACTGGATGGAGGCAGGCAGAGCATTTCATGTCTTAGTTTTATGGTTTTCATTGAGTTCTTAGTGCCACAAAACCCACTTCAAAGATCAAGCTAATGCAAGATCTGATCTCGTATACGCTCATGTTGAGTGCAATGTTGAATGAAGACTCCAGGCTATTTTCATCATCCAAGCGCTAAAGTTTATTATCTGTAACGCATTCCTGCCTAGAAGTGCTAACCAAGGTTGTGTTAGACACTAAAAAGCCACCTGGAGTTCTTGCCCTCAGGGAGAACTAAATTGGACAAAACCAGAGGAAGGTGGTTAGAAGGCAGAGATGAAACGATTTGTTAAGGGATGCAGAGCAGGCCAGTGGTATAGATGTCAGCCTGCATGCATTGAGCTGGTAATAGTGTCCTGATGGCAGTACCTTCAGGGGTGATGCTAGGTGTTGACATAGCATTTTTCAGGCAGCAAAGTGCCTTTCCCAGCTGCACAGGTCCAGGAAGCTTGGATGACTGTGCCTCCCATGCTGGGAGAGATCCTGAGCCCTGCTCTGGGCATCCTTTCCAAGCACGCTGCCTCCTCTGTGATCCTTCTGCTAGTCCAGTGCTCTGTCCATGGGATGGCGGTGCTCAGTCCTGCCCAATCTGCTGAGAGATGTCGAGCCACTTCTAAAAGGCTGTTTTGTTCTTGAAAAAGACGGCAAAAAACACAGTCACAGACATAGCTGTCCTCAGGAAAGCTGATGCCTGTATTTCACAGGAGCCTCAGCCGCCTTTTTTTTTTTTTTTTTCCCTGGTGGCTTTTAGAATAGGCTAGCTCACTCTCAAAATCACTGTCTTTATCAAGCTGCTGGCTTCCACCTAGTGCTCCCCAAATATTGCAGTTTCTGTTCTTTCCATCCTAGAGAAATTTCAGAAAAGACTGAGCAAATTCTGAAAAAGGACCCTGGCATTTTTAAATTTCTTATAAAATGAAGTTTCCCTTCCCCAAACTGCTTTTGAAAATTGCCTCATTGCAACGTTTGTTGGTGTATAATATAATTCATATGAGAGCCAACATGATGAGGCTGAAACAAACTACTTCAACCTTACCCAAGCAGAATGTTAAATAAAAGTCAGATGAAATTGATACTGTCCCTTGAAACATTCAGATTTTCAGAATCAGCATTTTCTCATAGTAAGCTGTTCCATATCCCCTGCTGGCAGCAGGCTTAGAGACATCAGCTTTTTCTGGAAAAGCTTTAAGAGCTGGGTATTATTATTGTTATTATTATCATCAATAATATGCAGAGGAAATGGAGCTGGAAAACAGAGGCAGAAGGATAAATTCTGCTACAACTTTCTATGTTTACTAGTAATGTAATTTTGGATTCACAGGGTCACAAACGAGAGGAGAATTCACCTCTACAAACTACTCTCCACCTTCCTTTGCCTCCGTGTTTCTGTTTGTGAGTACACTAGGTGTGCTTAGCGCATTCCTCAGCTCCTTGGTGAACTTGCTCACATGCTACCACTGCTTGGTGTGACATCAAAACTAACTCCTTAATGCTCCTGTTTTGCTTTTTCCCAGTTGGATAGGATATAAAGGTAGCACCAATGTGCGGGAGAGGGAGGTGTCTGGACCGAGGCGAGCTCAACAGCACTCCAACTAGCTAAGCAAGGTGGACTCACACAGTGTGACGAGGCCATCGCCACTTGCTGGCTGCACAGATTTATTCAAATATCTGGTGGACAAGTGCAACTTAAAAGTCTTTAGGATGGATGTTAGCACATACACGCGTGCTTATGTGCCCATTCGATGAGCAATCCCATTAGGTGGCTAAGCCTGGATGGCTGAGGCCAGTGGAGATGGGAGTGGGGCAGGATGGGTTGGTATCTCACACCAGGAGCTGCTCTCTCAGGTGTCAGCAGTAGGTTTATAGCAGGGCACAGAAAAACAGGTATAGCTCTCTGCCTCTGAGCGTTTTCTTCCCAGCTGGGGAGCCCGTGGCTGGCCATAGGACTGCCGTTGCCTTTGCATGCCATTAAGTCCCTAAATAGTATCTATAAATATATTTTCCTTTAGAACGGATTATTGACACACGTGGCTGACACATATCTTTCCAGGCTTGGTCCTTCATGCATGAAATGTATTGTCTTCCCCTTTAAGGAGTTTACTGCCTCACTGACCTTTATATTCTGCAAAGAGGCATTTTAATCTCCCACACTGCTGCGCTGCTAAGTGGTTTCGCATTTGACTTGTGCTACTCAATGGTCTTTCCATGTTGACGGGCTCTATTAAGACACTGGGAGTTAGTCTGAAACTCTTCTAAGCTGTTATTTTCAGTAATAACACTCCTATTTGTTCCCCAGGTTTGCCGCACCCACAGGAGGGGGGAGGAGATGTAGAGGCACAAATTCTCATTAAAAGGAAAGGCAATTTTCTTTGGAAGTAAGCTACTTCAAGGCAACTGGAAAGGGACAGAGCACTGGTTCCAGTATAAGACAAGCTGAGACTGGAAATCTTTAAATAAATCAATTCTCCTTTTGAGGAGTTTCCCAAAATGGTATTTATCACTCACAGCCTGTCGGGTAGTCCCTATGAGACTAGAGAGTGCCTCAATGTTTTACAGCTGAGTGTCGTAAATGTTCACTCCTATCAGCATTGTCTGTGTAGAGTTTGTACAAAACCAAACACTTGAGTGCTTATTTTTCAGTGTTATTTTCCATATATGTCACCAGTCATGTGATTTATTTTCTTGAAAGGAATGGGGAGGGGGAAAAAAAGCAAGAATGATCTGAAGAAAACTGTCCATGGAAGACAGAAGAACATGCATTTTTCACTGGACGCATCTCTATCCCAGAAAGGTTGGGAGCAGCCAGCGGTGTGCCTGGCACACAGGAGCCAGAGGCACCAGTTAGCTCACCCGCTGTGGGGGAGGAGTGCAGTTACAGGCTGAATGAGCAAAGGGCAGAGCCAGTCAGTCAGCCCAGGAATTTCCCTGTCCCCTCTACCAGAGAAATTAAAATGAACGTTCTCCACCATTCTCTGCTGCTGCTTTACCCAGTTGGTCTCTTGCCTCAGCTCTGTATTCAGCAGTCTTGAAGCACAACAGCAGGTGTAGCCCTAATGGTATTTCCAAACCTTTTTTTTTGGAAGTAAGTGCAGTCAGGAAACCCTCTGACTGTGAGGCTTTTGGTGCAAGTGCCTCGTGTTGTTCCAGTTCTTGTTGGTTGGAGATGACCACAAGCCTTTGCACTTTCTCTCCTCCCCTACTCATTCACCAGTTCCACCCTGTCTTTTCCCTCTGTGCCCATAATAAAAAGCTGTTTTTATACTCCTGTACAGCGATAGCATGATGAGGCATGGGGCTCCTGGTCTAGTGTCCTCAGGCACAGCAACAGTGGCCAGTAATGATTGGGATGGGGATGGGACTGCCAATTTGCCTCGCCTGAGGGCTGCATCCTCTGCATCACTTAGTTAAAATAACCAGCACTGGTGTTTGCCAGTGAGATCGTTAGTGCTGGAGGAATAAGAAAATCTAATGATGAGGAAACTGCCTGTGGATGATGCACTTTGACTCCTCCTGACTGAGCAAATGTGCTAGCAAAAGCCTGTCGGAGCCACGTGGCTCTTGTCACCCAGACAAGACACTGAAAAATAACAGGAGGGGCTGGAAGCATCGACTCAAGGCAGCAGGCAGCTGCCGGGCAATAACCTCAAAAACTGGCTGAACTCTACCCAATACTGCTTATTCCTCACCAACGGTGACACATGGAAAACCAAGTCAGGACTAGGACAAGAACCATATTTCCCCCACCCAGATGTTGCTCTCCCTATTCGGTTTCCTGCAGGATGGCCTCTGTTTTGTAGTATCATCTTTATCTTTTAACTTCTCCAGAAGTTCAAAACAGGGACAAGCTGCCGAGTGTCCCAGGGGGCCTGCCTGGTTTCTCCCAGTCACAGATCCAGCTGGAGAACCCTCTCAGGCTGGAGGACATCACAGAGGCACAGAAACGGTCTCAAATACACCTCTCTGGGTGAGCTTTTGTTCATTATTTTCTGGGCTAGCCACAATGAAATCATATAGATATCCAGTACAATAATATCAGCCTCATAATGACTAGGGAGAGGACAAAAATTGTGGTCTTTATCAAAAAAAAAAAAAAAAAAAAAAGATCTCTTTTAACAACAAATTGTAACTAATTAGACTTTGAATGGGAAATCAAATGAAACTGCATGAAGGCTCAATTTTCCATACAGCTGACGATCTGACCTTTTTAGGAGTGGGAAAGAAAATTATTTTTAATTAACATGACTAATCATTTCCTGTCATTTTCAGATAATTGGCTTTGTCGAAAAAATGAGCTGTTTTGGGGGGAAACTGGGGGGGTGACAGTGGCAGCTCCACTGGCACATTTAACCTTTTAGATTCTGTCTGCAAAGGGAATTTTGAATCCTTGTTATCACAGCAAAGAGGCTTTATATGGAGATTTGGTGCACTCCCCCTCTTCCTTTCCATACGGCTCATAGAAATTCATATATAGGGAAAAAATATTTGACACACTGCTGGAGTTCTTTCACTGTGAAACACTCCTTTATTAAAAAACGCAGATGAGGCAGTTTAGCTAATAGGCTGTTTTCTGGTACATCTTGAGGTCGCTCACATGATCTAGGACACAGGGTCAGATCTTGGAGTCCTTAATAACATGGTCTGCTCAAGCTGGTTGGGCTTGACTGAGTGTAGCCAACTTTTATTCTGACTAAAGTGAGCAACTGAAGGTGGCCAGGCTGGACGCTGTAGAGATGGTTTCATTGTACCTGCTTGCTCAAAATGTGGAAGCCTGGAATAGAAATCTTAGGCTACGAGATATGACTTTGCTCTCTTTTAAGGAGCAAAAAAACCTGGTGTATCGGAGGCTTTCCTAGGCAATTGGCGTAAGGTTTTAATGCACACTTCAAGGGACAGGCAGAGTGACTGGGGAGAGACCAAAGGAAAGCAGGAAGATCAAAAGTCTCCGGAACATGACCTGCAAGCAAAGACTGAACAGCCTGGGATGGTTCAGTGGAAAGAAGAGAAAATTCGGTGGGGAACTTAAGTTTTGAATAACATTAAAAAGGCACTTAGGAAGGCTATAATCTGTTCTCCGCTTTCAGAGTTAGTAGGGTAAGTAGAAATAGGAATCAATTGCAACAGGAAAGACTCAGAACAGATATCAGGAAAAGCTTTCAAGTGATGAAGAGAGCAGAGCACCAGGAATACAGTAGAGTTCCTGTCCCTGGTAGTCTTTAAATGGGACAGACATCTGTCAGGGATGACATAAGGAGAGTTCATCTTGCTCTGGGGCAATGGGATGGTTCCGCTGCTCTGCTGAAGTCTCTTCCAAATGTGATGTCCGTAATTGCACAGGAGAGAAAACCTTCCTGTTTGATATCAGCAGTAAGGCTCTAAAATAACGAGCAGGTTTTGAAAGGGAAGACATGAGCATATGCAACGTGAGTAGCGATGGACATTGGATGTAAATGCAGGCACACAAAAAGGGACCCTGGTTAAGGAACTGAGTCAGTACATACAGATCCTTTACCCCAGCCAGGAGCTGCTGCTTGCAGCGTGGTGCCTGCTTGTGCAGTGCGCTGCTGGGGCAGGGTCCCAGCGGTTCCTCAGGCTGAGGGGTGGCTGCTGGCGCAGCCATAAACTGGTTTCTGGTACACTTGACTTGATATTATATATTATCTCTTGGCCAGCATGGATCACAAGACCAGGCTGAAGGCATTCACCCTGGTGTCTCTGTTACAGTGATGGTGTTTGCTGACACAGGGAAGGAATAGCTCAGCCTGCTACTTCTTTCAAAAATCTCCTTTCTTCAGAAAAAAATAACTCATGACATTGTTCTTCCATTCCATCCCCACCAACAAAAATAAAAGCAGAGAGGTTAAAGTTTAAACCAAATTTGTGCCCCATGTAGAAGAAATATCTCTGACTAGAATTTTGCAAACCCCTCTTTCTCCCATTGCCCTCACTTGCAAAGCATTCCTGTTTCAGGAGGATGAGGAAAAAGTGATATATTTCTAAACTACATAACAACAGCAACTCCTCTCCTTTCCTCTTCTTTAACTGACATATTCCATAGCCATGCAATCCCCTATTTTATTGATATTGAAACCGTACAGTCATTTCTATTCATGAAGCAGGTCAGAACAAGTTCCACTAATGACTAAGAGATGTATTTGGAAGTGCAGAATTTTGCAAATTAGCAATCAAACACAATAAAAAAAAATCAAAGATACTGCATTACATAATACACTTTGTTCATTTATTTTAACAAGTATCACTTATTTTCAATTATTTACAGTGCTAGTTAGCATACTCATAAAAGTACTGTGGCATATTGAGTTAAAAGTAATAGATTCTTAGTGCTGGGAAATCTCAGCAGAGCACTCTGCTATTAAACACTGGCAAAAAAATGGGAAGGAAATGTTACGGTGGGTTGTTTTCTGGGTTTATTTTGCTTGTTGTGGAGGGCTTTTTGATGGGGTGAAGATAATTGGGTCTGCAGATTAAGTGAGTTAGGAATTAGCTGAATTCTCACTGTGTATAATTTTGTAAATTCCCACATCCCACTATGTCTTCCAGCTCCTCTCTCCCTTTAACAAATCCAGCATTCAGGGCTTTATCTCAGGGTGTCCTTTTTAGTCTGAATTCTCTGGTTTTCTTCAGCTGCTCATCATTTAAAGACAGTTATTTTTTTGGCATTTCATTTCCTGCTTTTTTAGTCTTCTTCTTGCATCTTTTATAGACGGTGATAAATGTGAATAACAATGCGCCCAGTGTGAAAGGCGGAGTGTAAAACCCAATTTCATTCGATTTCTGTTTTATTCTAACTTTAAGCTTCAGATTTACCCATGTCTCACTCCACTGGACCTGTCACCTGAATTAAATAGAGACTCTTAAAGGTGATTGCTGCAAGGAAATAGATCTTAGAAGCAAGAACGTAACAGCATCTTAAAGAAAATTTCCTATTAATTGTTGAACCTCATTTAAATTTTATTTCCACCCCTGAGATATGGTAGCAGCCCAAGGCTAATCAGAAAGGGAGAAAAGTAACCTTAATTTTGGGTGATCTATTTTCAAAATGCTGTTGAAGGCAGCAAAATACTCTGCTAATTCACACATGATGTAAATGGCAGAGGAAGAGGGGCGGGCAGGCAGGGAATACTGAGACACGCTTGTCTGCTTTTATGCGTCACTGCTGACACCTGCTGCGTAACTGCCTGGCATAGCCATCTTCCTGAAAAACCTGGAAGAACTGGCTCCTCCGGCTTGGTAAAGGGAGTCCCAGCTTTTCTAGCAGGAGGGTCGTCATGTCAAGTTTGTCCGCACTGTGACGAATGAAACAGGTTTAACAGCAAGCAAAGACCCCATCTGTCTGGGTTTGGGAGGACAGGCTTTTTCCAGCTGTATACCTTTTTCCCCCTGGTATTCAGGGCTTTTTGCCTGGTTTTTAATATTTGTTTAGCATCGTGGTAACCTGAGCTTTTTTTCACTATTGCAGGCTCTGAACCGGACAGGACTGAGCTTCCCTCAGACTCTGGCCAAGAACGAAGGGATCAGCAGCAGGTGATGCTGTAGTCAGAGCTGATGTAAACCCAGGGTAAGGGTGGTTTAGAAATAAAAGTGACCGTCTCAAGAGACATTTGCTTCTTTAGGACATCTTGCTTGCTTGTTGAATGGCTATGGGATAATCTAGTTGGTGGCTCCCTGCCAAGACGTGGGAGTTGCTCTGGCAAAATGTGTGGGTTTCTCTCTGTTCCTGCTGTAAAATGAGGAGTCCTCACCTGCCACAAACCCTCATGTTGTAAAAAGCTGCTCAAAACAAGGATTTGCCCAGCAGTGTCATCGTAGTTATCAGACGTGACACAGTAGCGTTTAGGAGTCATATTGCTTTGCCATGGTGGAACCTGATGAGGAACCTGATGGACAACTTGTATTAACATCATGGAGTGTGGGAGGCGAAAGAAAAAAGAAATGGAGATGAATTTTCTCTTTAAATAGATGCTTGATAAAAGAACAAGAGGCAGATAATACATAGATTTGCTGAGTTAAGAAAGTGTCCATAGTATTTGCATTTTATAATTGTCCCTGCAAAGGTTAGTGTGAGCTGAATCCCAGCCCAGATTTCTTGTGCTTTTTCTTTTCTTCCCATGTGGAGTGACAGAATGCTAAATAGCTTTGTTTCCATCATGCCAGGGGTTGCAGCGTGTTCTCTAGTCATTCCTCCACTGAATGGGAAACCAGTTGCCACCCCACCTTCACCCCCAGCAAAGGGTCTGGGAGTGAAGCCTGGCAGGAGCCATCCCTGGGGACTGCTGCAATGGCAGTGCAACTCACCCCCCCGGTCCCCCCCCGAACAAAACAGACCACAAGTGGCGGAACGGTGCTCCCCCATTATTAATCCCACTGTGATTCTAAATGTTGTGTTATTACTGTATGCACAAAGATACTTGAGGGTTTTCTGATTTCAATTATAATGATTATCTCCTCTGAGAGATATATTTTCTGCTGTTGGGAAATCTCTTTTGCTGATCTGCTCTGAAACAGAAGTCCTGTTTGTATTAAGTGTGCATTCCTGCTGGACTCCCCCTGTTTTACTGAGGTCTCCTGGCTTTGTCCCCCTCTATGAGAGATGGTGGAGACTCTCTCAAGATGGGCTGCAGGCAGCAAGGATTCCACACTCCACATGCTCTGCCAAAAACACTCTCTTGTGAAACAGTCAGGAACAGCACCTCCTCTGTGAGATGGGCACTGCAAGGCTGGGAAGTGGTGGGACCAGTTGCATGTGTGCTGAGACCTGGTACTGGCACAGGCAAGGGGAACCCAGGCGAAATGGACTATGCATTGCTGCTCCATTTACGTCATTTGTAAAAAGGATGATGCCGCTGTCAAGCCATGAAGTGATGCCCTCTAGTCTCCAAGAAACCTGGAATGTCCCAGTGCAGGTTGCTGACTGCAAATGATGTGGTTTTGTTCTGTTCCGTTAATTTACACTGTCTTTTGAACTACCTATGCCAAGCAGAATTCAAGATTTCCACTTCACAAACATCACCGCTAAAATTTTTATTCCAAAGGACATTTGCTAGATGTGAAAATAGGTCAAATACATTTGTCCCAGGCCTATCAAATCACACCACAAATATATGTGTTCATGTAGACAAGCTTTGAAAGCACCATGGAAGTGTTAGTGCTCTGGGAACAGTGCGTGTGCTGCTGCAATGCCATAGAGAAGAGCATGGTGACATCGGGCAGTGTGAATTTCGAGACACCAAACCATGCCTGGGGTCATCAGTGGGAATGTAGCTCTAATTTATGCATGTCCTCCAAGGAGCAGTACACAGCAGAGCGGCAGCAGCTGAGCCCTGGCACCATCTATCGGCTCTCCAGGGACCCCAAACATGACCTGAGAGGCTCACTCCAGCTCCCAGAGGATAGATGTCCACAAGTAAAATGGCCAGGAGAGTTCACCACCTCTCTGTTGGCCTCAGCAAGGCGGCCAAGAGCTGAGTGGGCCAGGAACAGAAATCGCAGTTAAAGCAAGAGGAAGACAAATGACTAACAGATGTTTGCCCTGCTGTTCCACCTGCGCTACGGCTAAGGGGTCAGTCCACTGCAATCTGCAGGATATATCTTTTCCCTGATGGTAAAAATGCTGAATATTCAGTGTCCCAGATACTTGCTGGTGTCTGTCCCAGTGTGCCAAGTTCATATAATCTCACAGCTACCACACCTCCAGTTACTTCATTGTGCTCCTGCTTTTGGATATGAGCTTCCCTTTCTCCCATGAAGCTTCTCCAGAAGCTTCTCTTCCACACAAAATTAATATTAGAAACCCTTTCATTTCAAAATGACTCTTCCTTCCTTCAGATGTCCCTTTCCTGGGATGCTGCATAAGTAAAAAAGATAAAGATGCTTCCTAACCTGAAGGCTGCCACTGTCTGCCATTTCTTACAAATGCTTTACCAAGCCTCCCAGATGCACATTAAGCTTGATGTGGACTCTCTAAATCTCAAGAACATTTAATAAATAGGGAATTAGTCTGACTAAGTTGTAGTGGGGATGAATTTCTTACATCGATACGATCTCCAATGAGCACTGCACTTCATTTAATAAATGTATTTATTAAATACATAAAAGATTTGTAAATGGAGCTCTTGTCTTGCTGAAACTTATTAGCTTCATCCTTATTTAACATTTATTTTCTTGAGATGAGACAATATTTGTTAAATCTTGAACACGTCATTGCAAAATCCACCCATGGTTTATTCAGTCTGACTCTAAATATTAAATTTCAACATTTGCTAGACCTGGCTCCTTGTTTAATCTACCAAGATCTCTAACAAGCACAAGGAAAGATTTGCTAACTCAAAAATAACTGTTATTGAATCTCCAGTGGGTTTGTAAAAATCTACATAATATTTAATAAATCTGCCCTAAGATTTGCTTAAATCTGTTTAACCTCCATTAAAACAAGAAAAGGAATTTGTTGGAGTCCTTGTCGGATTCGTGCAAAACTTCATAAGTACATCAGATGTTACCAAAATCCTATTAAACTGCCATGTGAGTTTTCTGTTTCATTTCTCATAATTGTTGATTATTAATGTATTTTGTGCATAAATAGCAGCTCTCTCATCCTAGGCAGTGCATCCCTCCTCCTGTCCTTCTCGCTCGCTACCATCAGAATTCTGCTGGTGGGATATCATATGTCACTGCTAGAGCCGATCCCACTGCATTTCTGCTACGCCACCTTTTAGGTCGCAGCCCGTAATTTTGCAGACCTTAGCTGGGAATGCATAGATTGCCTTTGTCAATTTTATACATCTTTTCTAAAGAGAAACATTCTAAGAAAAAGTAATCATGCTGTATCAATAGCAGAAACAATGCTTTCCCACCTCTTATTATCCCAGCATCTCGCCAGACTACGACAGACAGAATAACAAACGTTGTGCTTAGTTTTCGACCTGCATGCAGAGCGTTTTTATGTCTCCGTCTGCTTCCAGTATTTCTGGGGCAGCCATCCCAAATTATGTTTGGCCCAGAACCACTGCCAACTTGCCTTGCAGATCACCCTGCACCCTGATCATAAAATTCCACTTGAAAAGAGAAAATTGAAAACAATTATGTTTTTTATGTGCTTCTGTGTGCCACTCCCTCTGGCCTTTCAGAGTCCGGGGACTGGCAAGGCGCAGCCCAGGAGCCCTTCCCTGGCACACGGGCAGTATAGAAACATTAAGTGGGTAGTTGAAAGTAGTCTAATTTATTTGCTTTGTGTTTCCAGCCTTTTCATTTCTTGACAGTTACTTTGAAATCCCCTTTTTTCCCATGACAATTAATGCAGATCCTTTCTTTAGTAGGTCTGACCTTGGAGCAGGTAGCAAAGGGCAGCAGATATGCTAAAACTCTCCATACCGGAGACGGAGGTTCAAACCAGCTCAAGGCTAGAGTGGAAATGAGCTCAGCCAGCTGAATCCTGGCACCATTTGTCAATGGCATGAAATATCCCACCATTTTTCTTGCCCAGCACTGCGCAAAGAAGGAGATAGCAGGAATACAACAGCGGACAGTGCTGCTGGATGCCTGTGTGAGGACCCACCACCTGAATAGCTGATAGTGCTACAGTGCAGAGAGAAGGGGCAGTTGCTGAATGCTCCAACTGATGTAGGGCTGCCATAGCCACAAATAGCAGCTGTTCTTGGAAACACGCTGGCAAAGCTAATTCTGGTACATAATGGGTAAATGCAGCTCTTCTTAAAGGAGTTTCATGGCAGTGCTATCACTCTCCCCTTATTTCTTATCAAAATCCTCTTACAAAAACATGATGCCGGTATATTATTTAATATGAGTGCTCTGGTATGACAGTGAAGAAGACCAGACAGGCCATGCATGACAGATAACTGTTGGCAGTTAAAGCTGCTACTAAAAATAAAGGAATTGATTTATTAAAGGGTTACAGAGAAAGGTTCTGCTTTCCAGCTGATGCCATGTACAGGGGCCCACATATTAAAGGTTTGAATTTGAGCTCAAGTACAACATGTAAGTCTTTACAGATTTATAAGTTTGCCTGTGATAATTTGCTACTGGGTTCAGGCCATTCTCCTAGTGATTTATAGTCTTAGTAGTTCTGAGCAATATTTGTTGCATCAGATAGTAGAGCCAACTTTAAGGGAACACTGGTATAGACAACACAAGCCTCGTACATTTGGGGATTTAAAAAATACCATCTATAGAGTGGCAGAATAGTGGGAAGTTCTTAAGGAAATCAGAAAGAAAAGACATGGACAATGTAACTACAGACACTCAGAAGTGGTCGGTGATTTTCTGAGTGTCTTAAGAAACGCTGCTACATCTAATTTTAGAAAAAAACCTGGGCATCAGCACACTGAGAATCCATCTCTTCTATGTAAGCTGTGGCAAGAACACAGCATGGAGATATGCAATATATGCATCTTCTTCTGGAAACCTAGTCCTGTGAATTACTAATAAAGAAAAAAACAAAATTGCGGAACAAAAAATCAACCCAAAACACCCCAAGGAAGATCTCAGACTGCCTATGTGCTAACGCAGTTATTCAACATTTGAGCTGTTTTATCCTGAAAAGAAACCATGTCCCAGCTAGGCATAGCTCTGCAGTCCTGTTAATGCAGGAACCCAATGAACATGGAAAGTCGATACAGAGTTCTGAGATCCTGCAGGAGGAGAAACAACTCCTTATCCAGTTCTGGATTTGAGAGACAGCTATTCAAGAAACAGTCTGTAATAATAAGCACAATCTAATTCAATTAAACAGTCTTTGTAGGACTGAGAAACAAACAAAACCTTCACTTCAGTGGCATTAGCATTTATCTTGAGGAAAGCCAACTTCATAAAAAATGAGGCAGAATATCAACAGCTAAGAGGGTAAAAACTTTTTCTGTGGCATGAAAATTATTTAAAAGTTCACATTAGATGCTCACTAAAATTTATAGCATCAAAAATTGCAGAAGGAACGAGTACAAGGAAAAGGGCTGTTTGCTTCAGCTGCAGATTTAAAAAAAGATACTTCAAGTAGAAGACATCCACTGAAAAGCAGTGGATGGGCCAAAAAGAGGAAAACAAAAAAGAGAAAACTTGGCCAAGTTCAATATAAAATTCGTCATATGGCAGGGCAAAAAAGATTTTCAGAAACAACTCTTAAGAGGCAATTGAAGTAACAACTCAAGCACATCAGAAATAAGAAACTTGTCAGATATTTTACACTGGCAGTTCATGATTAGGGTGTAATGGGTGCTCAAGGAAGAAAAGGCTACAGTGGAAAAGCCTAATATATTCTTTTATCGGAGTTCACCAGGGAGGAGGTCAGTAGTTTAAGAGAAATGAATCTGAAGCATTCTTTATTTGAAATGCTAGTAGAAAAACTTTCAGAACAGTTTTTTACAAAGTAAATGGTAACAGCCCTTCCAGACCAGAAGATATTCTGTGCTGATAAATGTAAAGTGATGCACATGAGGAAAATCAATTTCAATTGTAAATACATAGAAACGGGTTCCAAATTAGCTTGTGTCTCTCTGGAGTTACCTTGGAATCATAAATTTTCAGTTCAATGTTCAGCAGAGGTCAAAGAGGCACACAGGGTATGTTAGTAGTAATTAGGGAAGATCTAGACTGCAAAAGAAAAAAAGTCATTATGCTTCAAATGGCTTACATCCCGGTTGTTCTGGGTGTGCCATCTCAGACAACATTGCTGTAGAAATAGAAGGAGCCCAGAGATGGCTGGCAAGTACAACCGGATGGGTATGGAGCAGGTCCTGCGCACAGAAATCAAAAGGCTAGGGTTCATCAAAATGGAAAAAAAATGAGCGAGGGGTGTATGTATGGTTACATAAAATCATAAATAGCGTGGAGGAAGCGACTGCAAACAATTATTCACTGTTTCTTGTAAGGCAGAAATAAGCGGCACGAAATAAACGGATCAGGCCATAGACTTAAACAAACAAAAGGAAGTCCTTTTCTACACACAAAGCACAATCAAACCGTAGAGCTCATTGCCCAAAGTATAAATGGGTTCAAAAAGCAATTAGACAAATTCATGGAAGAAAAGTACATCAAGGGCTTATTAAGCACAGTGAAGTGGATCCAAGCTCCAATCTGGGACTCTTTAAACTGCAGATTACTGAAAAATGAGGAGGGGCATTGGCAGGGAATTTGCTTTCTTTGCTTTTTCTCTTTCTTATATTCATTTCTAAGCACCCACTACTAGCTGTGGACAGAAAGACTATTCTGCTCCAGCTGGACGTTCGCTCTGAGACTAGAGGGTTGTTCTCAGGCTATTATCTTCCCTGTTGTAGGACTGTGCAGAAATAATTTCCAATAGCTGCCAGCCTTGTTTCTCCAAGGCCACTTCCTTTCACCCGTTGCGTAGGAGCAGCTGTAGGGGTGCAAAGCTGCTGCCTCTACAGGGAACCTCCTGTGTAAGCCAGGACCAAAGGTAGGCGGTGGGGTGTCTCGCTGGTGCTATATTCTGCACCTGCCCACTGTATAAACCTGGAGCCGTTTGTGCCTTCAGCATTCACACAAAGTCAGGGTCTGGGGGGAAATCTCCTAAAGGCTGCCCGGGGATCAGCTCATGGGTGACAGCCCGGGCAATAGGCACAAGGTGGGTGCTGCTGGAAGTGCGCCAGGCTGACTAGCTCAGCTAACACTCCAGGCATCAAACTTCTGTTGCATAGACAAAGCTGGTGCTCATAAGCATTCTTTGGTTTGTCCACTCCCAACTGATAAATGACCACTAATTCACTTTGCAGACCTTTTGAAACAGAGCTCCAAGGTCCGTGTGGTGGGTCCAGAGAGTGACAAATATGTAGCACTGAGGAAACCTGGAAGCACCATACCACTCTTATCACAGTTAATCTTTGAAGCCACTTAATCATACAGGGCTTTCAGTTACTAAGGTCCTTTTTAATTTAGAGTGAGAGTGTGTGATAATTAGCCTTAACCAGGTCATTGATCTTAGGGGAATATACTCGCTGAGAACCTACATCCATCTTGCATACTTGTGGAAGGGAAGGGCTGATAAGCTTGACATCTCAGCTCACAGTATTAACAAGGCAGGTTAATGCCGCCCTTCTTCTAGGGTCCTTCACACCTAGCTGGCCGTGGAAATGGAAAGGTATTTCTCCCATAAGCCTGATTATTCCTTTGGATTCTGGAGTATAATTGTACTGACATGATTGGAGGGTTTTCACCTTTACCCACTGTAAGTGTATGCGTGTTCTGCATGACCTGCCATCCACTTCACGAATATTGCCAAGATTTATGGACAGTTTCAATAGGGACTTTACTCCCTCCCTGATTCTGCTTCTCCCTGGGGCAAAGCTCCAATCCCAGGTCAACAACTTGCTGCCACGGTAAGAGCTGAGGTGCCACACATGTGCCGTCCAGCTTTCCATGGGCTGCAAGGTTGGAGATCATGAGAAACCAAGAAGAACAGATACATCTCAACGGCATGTCCCTTGATTCAAGGACAGAGGGATAGAGGCCCTGAACAGGCACTGTTTCACACTAATATTGTCACATCTAATTTCTTCAAAATGAGCAATCAAATTAGCCAAAATCATTCAGCACCTGACATTTCATCACATGAGCCGCTTACTGTGACCATGCCTGTTCTCAACATTAGGCTCAAGCCCAAGGTCAAGCAGCAATCGTCACTCCTTATCACGCACCAGGTATTAAGGCCTGTTCAACATTAACACTGCAAGGGTTCTCATTGACCTTAAATTTTTAAATTTCTACTTGGAAAGGCTCTCTTCTGGCTTTTCAAGATTTTTTTTTCTTTTTTGCAAATTTGGCTCTTTAGGAAATTCTACATGGACTAATATCTCACTTTCCCATTACAGCCTTTGTGGAAGACAAAGGAGAAGTGGGCTGGACCTCTCCCCTGCCCAGATTTCCCACATCATGTTGTTGTTATTGCCAGGTTGTGGTTTTTTTTGGTTTTTTTTTCTTTTTTTCTTTTCTGGGTCTCCTGCCAAACATTTGTCTGCTTTGTCAGGTTTTTTTCCCGTTTTTTTTTTGTTGGTTTTTTTTTTTTTTTTTTCTGGGGAAAAAAGCCTGTTTAATCTTAGCAAATGGGTTTTTTCCACTTCAATAGCCTCAAAATTTTCCCTGGGGAGCTGTAAGCCCTTTAAATATATTTAGGTTGCCAGATTTCTTATGTTCTCTCTCCAGGATGCCAATTTTGCTTCTAAGCTCTTGAGAAAGGGCCAGTCTCATCTTTTCTTGCACTTTGAAGCTGTTGTACACCACCTTCCCTCTTTTCTCTTTTCTTTTCTCAGTCTTCCTTAGGTTTAACACTTGTCCCTGAGGTAGCATAAAGGCCAGAAACCCTTCCCACGTTTGTGTTAAGCTCCTTATCCACTCTGGGGTTTTCATCCTGTATCCATCAGCAACTCATTCTGGTGTTTCATGACAGTCGTCCCCATGTGCATTGCTGTGCACCAGGCTGAAGAGACTAACCACAACTAAATGCTTCAATGGCTGTGCGCCTTGCTCTGATTCAGAAGCTCCATGGGGGATTTTCTTTCTTTCTTTTTTTGATTTTTTTTTTTTTTCTTAATCAGCTCTTTCCTCTTTAGGAAACTCGGTATGGTCCATTATCTCATCTTGCCCACAACAATTTTTGTGAAAGAGAAAGGTGTTCCCAAGCTCCCTTTTTTCTACTGAACATCACCCCTGGAACACTTGCTGGGTGTGGAAATCCCAGAACAAAACGGCATCCTGGTATCTATCCAGTTCCTTACGACCCAAACTTCTTTTCCAGATATCTCAATTTGTTTCTGTAACACTTGAGCATGATCAGACAAAGATACAGTGCCTAACAAGTCTCACCGCACATGTGGGAACGAGCCGGGTTCAATTACGAAAGGAAAGTGATTCCAGCCTGCAAACTGAAGGCAAGACAGCTTATGGTGTCTGTAACTGAACCAGCAAATGAGTTGTATAATACGTGACCTCTGGGACAAACATAAGTACCTTCTTCAGATGTTGGCAGGTTTATAAACAATGCAAAGGAAACAGAAGGAAAAAAAATGCAGCTGAAGTGTTCTGTGATGACCTGAGGAGAAGAAAGATTTACACTGCTGACTGACTGGCTTCATGGTGAGCTTGGAGCGGTGTAAGCAATGTGTCTTCAGACACTGGGGAATAGGCAAGGCTACTCAATAAAAAGTGCTGTTTATTTTATAATCAACAGTTCTAACACAAGAACCTCTCGGGTTCTCTTATTCATGATGATAAATTATTTCTGGGATCAATGGGATTCCCTTTTACTGGCCCCCTACTTAACATATATAAAAATATGCACACATTAATGTGCTTAAATAGCACCTTTCCAGCCAGGAATTAAAAACATGCTACACACATTATTCCATAAATATGTCAAGGCTGTTATTAGCCTAAGACAAGCTTTCGCCAAGGCACTGTCCATCTGGTGTCACTAAGGTGCAGGAGGGATTTAATAAGCCAGAAGTGCATCTGGGAACAGACTACGGGTGCCCTGATCTGTGCTTTAATGAGCGTGTGTTCATCTCAGAGAGACACAGGGCTGCAGTGTGCCAGGAATACTGCTGTTGTCCACCAGCATTCTGGGAATGGGGAATTATTCCTGTGGCTCATCAGAAAATGGAATTTCCATCTTGTGGGGAAGGACAAGATTTCTCTGGTTGTTTTAATCACGAACCAGGACAACAAGTTAAAACATTGCATTTTTATTTTCATGAACCAAAATCTTCTGAAAATGTTTCCTTTCAGTCTTATCAGAACCCTCAGCCATGACATTGAATTGCTTGCAAATCCATTCAAATAATAGTTGCAGTGCACTCACGTACAGAAAAACATGAGACCTGTTGCACTTAAAATCTCAAGTCACTGCTTGGTTAACCTGGAGCTCTGCAGCATGACCTTGGACCTGAATGCTAAAAAAGCAGCTGAAGAAAGAAAAGGGTCCAGGTGTAATTACAGCAGGAACCTGGCTAGTGAGAAACACAAAGCAAAACACAAATAGGATTAGCTTCCATGAAACCTGGACAACAGTGGTGTAATTTATACAGGGTTCTTTAACTTGTCAGCATCGTTCTCGCTTTCTGGGCTCCACTCTTTTTATCTCAGAGCAGGAGAAGGCTACTGTTGTTCTCCTGCCAGACCCAATAGCCTTTAGGCAGATTTAAGAGAAAGTGGCTGTGGGAAATGAAGATTAACACTCTGGAGACAGGTGAGATTATCTCGTTGAAGGTCATTATAGTTTCCATAAATCGAATATATATGTCTGTATACACACACTAATGTCCAGCAGATCTACAGCACAAGGTATAAATGGAAAGCCTGGGGAATATTTAATCACGGGGACTTACCATATGGGTCTGGGTGAGGCAATGTGCTGTGCAAGTGGCACAAAGAGAACTGGCTAGGAGCTGCTAATAGACATGCAAGGAAGCATGCTTGACAGACCCAGCGTGTGGGTCTGTGTGTGAGTGTGCCTTTACCTTTTTTCTAATAGAAGAACAAAAATGAATCAACCAGTAATTAAAAAATCCTCAGCCTATTTATGAAAAAAAAAAATAATCTTTCCATAAGTATTTGTATTATGGAACAGAAGCTCTGAATCCAAATGCTCCCTTTATTGAAGTATTTGCTCCCACAGTGCAATTCCGGTTGCCTGTTTTTTTGATAGCCCGTTTTTTGTTCGCTGTGTTTGGGACAGGGTTATTGTTCTGAGTTGTGGGTGGCCAAATTAGTCACTCGTGTGTACAAAGCACAGTGTGCATACTACATCTTCCTCTTGTTTCACCTGTCACCACAGGGCCACAAACACCAGACACAAACCAGGCATCCTCACTAGAGAATGGCCAAAGTGGGGGTATCCTGAGGTGGAGCTTGGAGCCTGGCATGGGACAATTCACACTGCCTGGCTCAGCAATGAGCAGGGCTTAGGAAAAAAAAAGCAATTTCCCTAACCCCGGTCTGCCTGGGTCCCCAGCTCTCACCAGTACAGCCACAGCCCTTCCCTGAATGTCACTGTTAGCAGAGAGAGTCAACGGCAAAGTAAAGGGCTCTGTCAGGACATGAAAATATGGCTCTTCTGTAACAGCAGTGAACTGCATGTCTGGTTTAAACAAGAAAATCAGTTTTCTGGTCAAATCGGCTCTAGGCTTCAAAATATATGAAATGCAACAAGCTGCAGGTTTAGCACAGGGCTCAAGTCACTGGGTTGTGAAAACACTGCAAACCACTTTCGTTTTGATCTGGTGAGTGCCTCATCTGCAGATGGCTGGACAGGTCTGTGTAGCAGCTCACAGACAGGTATTGCGTGTGCTGCATGCATTCCGTCCCCTCATTACGTAGCAGCTCCAGCAAACACTTGTTGATTGTGCTTCTCTAATTAGTTTTTCAGGGTAGGTTGTCAGTCACCTTCTTTCTATCTCTGATCAATTATGGATCTGCCTGGCCATATGTCTGCCTCTGGAGAAACCATCCCTCCAGCCAGGGCAAGACCTACCTGGGCTGGAGGGGGAGAAGGTGAGTGAGCAGCAGGATTGAGAAGGAGCCCAAGATGGGAATTCGCTGAAGGACTTGCTTGCTATGGATTAGATAAGCTCTGTGCCCTGTGCAATGTTGCCACAAACCAAGCATTTGCATTGCAGGGGGGCGGCTTTCTTCTGTCCCAGACCCAGGTCTGGCTCTGTAGTCTCTCTTCCAGCTGTGTGTTCCTCCTTAGTGCAGATCAATCAAAGCAAGAACCTGAAGATTGGTTGTATAAGGGGAAAAGGGGCCCACCCGAACACGGCACCTCTGGGGTTCCTCGGATCTTCTGCCACTGCTTTTTTGCTCTTGCCAACAACAGCTTGTGCTTAGAAGGTGTAAGGCTGTTTCTTGAGCTCTGCAGCTCATACATTAGCTGGGTCAGCAGATCGCCAATGCCATAGGTAGAGGGACAGGCATGAATCAATCCATAGTCTCTTGGCTGGAGCTGTGCTGCTGCAGCAATCCAAATACCTGCCAGCGATGTCAAATGAAGCACCGCTCACTTTTTCAAGGAGACATTATACGAGCTTGTGTTTTTATTTATGAAATAAAAGTCAGGAAGAACATATTAGTTATCTGTGCAGGGGAGAGCATAATTCTCTCTTTGGGGTGGGTGTGGAGGAGTTCAGTCACCTGGGGAGCATGGTGAGCATCCCCTCATCAGGAGAGATCATCTCCAACTTTTCCACAGGACCTCAGAACCCTTCAGCATTGATGCCCGTTATCTTGGGGTGCCACAGAGGCTGCATGAAGTTGTGTACCAAGAGTAAGTATGAATGATCATAGGCAATCATCTGAGCAATAGAACACTGATCTTGCCACAGTGAAGAAAAGTGTTGTTTTCTTTTTTCTGACATATTCTGTTAAAAAAGAACCCCGATGTTGTATGACAAATAATTCTGACTTGTTTATTACAATCTCAGGAAAAGCAGCAGAACCTCAAAGGTAGCAACCTGGCAATAAGTGGTTTTTATGTACCTTTCATTAGACCAGCAGAGTGTCCTAGGGACTTATTTCCAGACAGGTTCCCACCGGGATCCAGAGGTAAATCAGTTGGCAATCCTGAAAAAATGAAGGAGAGATGGGATGCAAAATGGGCCATGTCCTGACTTCGCTAGCTCTGCCCCAGGCACTGTGAGCCCCTCATACTGGCAAGGGTAATGTGAATGAAGTAGAGGTTGACATAGAGGAATGCAATAATATGAACATGTAGAGGCATCACTTGTGGCTGGGGCTCCTTGGTTTCGGCATTCTGTCACTACCAACTGAGATATATTTCCTCCCCAGGAGGGAATATGATCTGAATAAGACAGGAAAGGAGTAATAGGAAGTATTATTCTTCCAGTGTAACAGATAGGCAGCTGAGGCAAGCAACTAAATCACACCTCTTTAGTGAGCCTGCAACAGAAATTGGTCTTAAATCTGCATCTCCCGGGGCCTATTGCAACACTTAAGCCACAAAATCAGTTTCTTTCCCTGTAGACTATCCTCCTTCCCTGTACAAATGCTCAACCGGTGTTCAGCTGTTCTGCAAAACAGGGCTGGCCAACTCACAGGACCAGCCTTTCTCGTGAGTCTCCCAGTGCTGCTCACTCGGAAATACCTTCAGCAAGCTGGAGGATCAGAGAAGGCCCTTGGAAAAACTGGCAATTAATCCCTCAGGTTCCATCTTCCACTTCACCTAAATAGTGACTGTCCACACGAACCACACAAGTCAGCCACACTTCATTTAATGATGACTTTTAATACAAGTCACACATGGAAGTAGCTCCGTGCCAGTGTTTTCTAACCTCCATCCACTAGAGACGGCTTTGTCAGACGTGCTCATATCCCCTCCCTCCATGCCAAGGAGTGGATTTGCTCTCATTCTTTCTGTCCATCTTTACCATCACACTTTTTCCATCTTCTCATTCCCTTTAGACGAGAAAAGCAGCATAAGGACAGAGCATGTTTTATGTTCTGGTTGCAATGAGATGGAGATTGTCTTTAAAGCCTGGTGCCTGATGGATCTGAGCTGTCTCCTGCCATCCAAGCAAAATTAGAACACGGTCACCCATCATCTTACCAGCTGGCCATTTTTTGAAACTGGGGATATAAGTGGTCTTTTGAGCAGATACAAATTCATACAGCTGCCACTTCCTCCAGTCTTTCCTCTCTCTCTCATTTGCAAACCATGTTTGGAGGACATGGAAAGAGGCATGAAGCAAAATATTAGACATATATGTCACCTGTCAGGTTTTTTTTTGTGTGTGTGTGTGTGTATGATCTTACTAATCATAGCTTTGAGCATGCTAACACAGTGAAAATAATATCTAGTGATAAATGTTACTGATAGTGAACCTCAAAAAGTATCGGTAAAGATCCATCTGCCTGGACATCTCTCTGAATCTTATCGAGCCATCTGAAGTTCTAGCATCTGTGAAAGCGTGCTGTCAGAGACAGACTGCCTCACGAGCAGAGGTGCGTGTGTAAGGGATTCTTTTTTTCCAGTGCTGGATGATCAGAAAGGACATTGATTTTCCAAATACACATTTTAAAAAATGTTCTCAACAAACAAAAGGTAAACTTGTAAATTGGAGTGGTTCAGTTGAAAGATTTATGGTGAACTAAAAACAAAGTTTCTTTTAGCTTTTGATATTTTTTTGGAAATATATCCCAAAATACTCATGCCTTTTTTTTTTTTCTCTTGCAAAACCTTCACTTTCTTGAGTTAAAATGACTGACTGAATTGACCAACATTAATGAAATGTCTGGACTAAATTGATCAAGCTGTATTTACTGTTTAAGAAACAAACAAACAAACCTATAACCCCCCCCCCCCCCCAAACCACCTTTCATACAGAGATCCAACCCTATCAGAAAAAACTTTCTGATGCCATCACGGTCTTACTGCTTTATTCAGATTGTCATTAAAATAACTAAGGTGAATGATTTGCCAAAATTTTCTCTAGTTTGGTTTGGGACATAAATAACTTCTTTGAATTTTTTATGTTGCCTGAACATTGCTGTCAGCTTTCACAAACCAGGCAGCATACCATCTTCCTTATTTAACAGAATTTTAGAAGAATTTGAATCAGCTTCTTAGAGCAGAATAAAGCAATTAATAGGGCAACATCAAAGACAAATTTTTAATAGGATCTGACCACTTAATTCCCTGTCTGGCTGCTAAGTATTGGTAAACCTAATCAGAGCTGGCAATAAATAAAATGTTTGTGACATCAGCACTTCTGCCTGAACACTCAACATGGAAAAAGCAAGGCTTTTTATCAGCAGTGGAGACACTGGTATCTTGGGAACATGGGAGGCTTGCACAAGCATCCAGGAATTCAGTTCTTTATTCAGATCCTTGGCTAATATTCTCAGCACTTCTTAGTCTGCAGATCTTGGCTGAAAATCACATGCTAACATGCCCTTTGCTATTACCAGGGCAGGATATTGACTGTAGAGGTCTGAGTGGTAAACACCATGGAGACACCTTTGCCTTGGCATTTCTGCACTCTGCATGCAGAATGGGAGTGGGAGGAGCAGCAGCAATCAACATGTATATTTTAAGTTAACCACACTCCCCTCCGCCCCCCTTTTTGAATCAGAAAAGAGCCTTGCTTTAGAAGTTAAGTAAAAGGATTGGGGGAAAAAATAAAGGAGATTCATAGTTTGTCCTTTCCCAGCCATTGAATTTCAGTATACCACTGGGGCAAATACTGCTGCAGTGTCAACACAGGAAAAAAAAAAAATCTTGATGAGCAATACTTAAATAAGCCTATTGAAAGCAGAGCCTCCACATCATCACAGACTTCAGAGCTCTCATTCTTTGCTTACAATATGCAGACAGTTTAATGGTATCAGGTTTGTCCTGCTTTACCTACTGGTGCAAATGAGATTGCTGCTCAGATCAGGAATACCCAATTTCTTAACACAAGCACCTGACCGTGCTCCCCTTTGGCTTTCTGGCACCCGTAAGCAGAGGAAAACTGGAACCGCGTGGCAAGCACACTGCAGTGTGAACCAGCTAAAAGAAGTCTATGTGGCAGGAGATGAGTCCCTTAGGGATAACTTCAGAGGTGTTCAGGAGGAGTTCTGCTAGGCAGAGGAAAAGATGGGACCATTTGGCCAACTTTCAGACACGTCTCTTCTCCCGTGGGTATGAACCATGGGGAAGTGCTGGGTTTCTACAGCCTGCGAGCTCTGTGCCTGCCACCGCTCAGCCTTACTGGCACATCTCTGTGCCACACTCAGTGGCACAAGCCCCAGCCTGCCATCCCATTCACTTTGTGCAGCACTGACAAAAAAACTGGGCGAAACACCAACCTGGGTTGAAATCAGCTGGTGAACTTACCAGTGCCTGGGGAAAGAGCCCACCCAATCATCTTGGCAGTCAGCAAAGTCAGGAGCGGTTGGAGAATTATATTTGCTTTGCTCAAAACATGTTGCAATTTAATGAGAAAGAATTAGAAGCTTGATGTCACAAATACTACAGTTCCTTTACAGGCTGAAGGAAAAAGACTGGCAAAGGATAAGCAGAAATGCTCTCTACTGAAGTACGTTTTATTTTCATTTTTTTTGCTAGGTACCTGTTAATTAGGATGAAAGTGGGAAACGCTATCTAACAAGGTTCCTGGGAGCAAACTGGAAAAAGCATTAATGAATTCAACATTACGAGATGGTTCCTAAGCAACAGAACATTTCAGCTGAATATTAACCCTAGTCACAAGGAGAGAAAAAAATGGTCTCAAGAATAACCTAAATGTCAGTGAATTAAGGCAATGTCCCTTCTATGCAGAACTGCTATTGGACATCTTACGGCAAGCGTGGTTTGGGTAATGTTTGAACAAACTGATGGCTGACAGTTTAATTTCCAGACTTTTTTGGGATTCATTTGCTGCTTTAGTATTACTCATAATTACGACTGTTTATAATAAAGCATCTTAGAAGATGAGGTAAATCGCAATGGAAAGACATAAATCCTGTAACATCAAATTTTATAGAAACATATTCCCATGAGTGTACCATCCATGAGTATAGACTAGCCACAGTGTCTCTTCAAGTTGAAAAGAGATGAACATTGCAAAATAGTGGTATAGAAGTTAGGTTTTGAGAGATGAGAGTACCAATGGGAGGATTATGTAGCTATTTGGCCAGCTAGTGTGTAGTTAGACGTGGCCAAAACATTGATCAGTACAAAAAGTGGGACTGCATACCCCAAAATAGGTTATCACAGATGTTAAGTAGTAGCCAAGCAGCTGACTAAGGGGAAGAAATCATTAGGCCATGGAAGTTCAGATTTTTTCAAACACGTTATCATATTCCCAGACAAAAATCAAAAGTCCATCACTTTCTTCTGTGCCTAAGCAGGATTTAATTTCTTAAAGATATACAAAGGATAAAGCTTTCCATCCTTAAAATTATAACTCTTACCCTTTGAGTATGCAGTGAAGTTTCTGAAGATGTACAAGTAGATTAATTTGTTTATGAAATAAAATTAATCATAAATTCAGTCCCGTCAAAGAAGAGCAGCGTCTAAGATGATTTCCTCTTTGTTCCAAATGGTTTGAGAAGACTGGAAATACAAACTCACGTAAATCGAGAACTTGCAGCCTAGTTATATTAAAATAGATTAAGTTAATGACTGTATCTGAGCTTGTGTAATTTTATGGAGGTTACCAACATTCTTCTGGTCGACAACCAAGGGAAATCTAGTTCAGAGCAAATGGGGAAAGTGTGAATGTTGGGACACTGGTATGTTTTGGCAGCTCTGCCAATGCAAATCAGGCAGTAAGTGCCAGTTGTCGGTGTTTGCTGGCAGCTATCTCAGAGCAGTGGTTTGCAACCTGCAAAGTCTATGGACTAGTTGTGCCCACGAAAGACAACCAAATCAAGCAAGTTCTTACAATGTGATATATTAAAAGAGGTTTTTAGTTTCTCTAGTATATGTGTAGACTTACAAAGACTGAAATTCAATATGAAAATCTGCCCTTAAAATGAATTTTAAAAAATACAATTTAAGGCAGATTCTATATAACTGCTAATCTGTAGCACTATTATCTAATAACAGTCTCCTTGGGTTTCTTTCCCAGTCTTGTATGACATTTCTGATAGTTAAGGGAAAACAGAGATAAAATTGAAAAGCTCTCCTAGACAAAAATGAAGTTAAAGTGGAGTTTAAATTGCATCATGTGTGTAATGTACAGGTGAAAACTTTTTGAAAGAGACTGCAATTAGCCCCCAAACCAAATCTTGCAAAACCTGGTTCAGATTTATTACGCTGAAAAGAAAAAAAAATTTTACATTCAAGTAGGAAAAGTAAAGGTGATAAGAGATCTCAACGCTGTCTGCAGTGCTTATACTGGGGTGAGAATGTGTGAAACATAATTGAATGAGTTTTTAAAGACCAACACTTAGAAGGTGATGATATTGAGTATCTGTTAAGTGTAACCACTTTCTTATTTCATGGCGTGACAGTGGCCAGGCTAGGATGGCTCAGTGCTTCTTCACGTGACATCTGAGCACTGGAGCAAAAGAGCTTTGTCCATGATGGTCAAAAAGAACACAGCTAAAGGAGGATCTGCTTTGGGCTGCTGTATTTTTAATTTTCCTTTTTTTTTTTTTCTTTCTTTTTTTGCCTTGGCCCATTGAATCCATTTCCCCTCGTACCTTTTTCTCTACGTATGCCTACACAGTGGAGAAGCAGTCCCCACCTAAAAATAACCTGGTTTTATTCAGTGCAAAGCATTAGCAACCTTGCATGCAGGGCTGGAGCAGGCACTCGGATCTAACGGGCTGCACGGCATCAGGCAGTGAGGGAGAAGGTGGTTCGGGTGAAGTAAAAGCCTCCGAAGGGCAGGCAAAGAAACACTGTGCATGACAGCGTGCACCACGCAGAAGGTTCTGCTTCACTAGGAACTGTTAATTGTCCTCCACGTGGAATTAACTCTCCACTCATCCCAACTACTACTGCTGCATCTAAATCTTCTCTTTAATGGGCTCTCAGGGAGCAAGCGGCGTGCAACCTGAACTGTGCTTGCCACTACATCAATCTTCCCCTCATCACTCTCACGCTATGCAGCAATTGAGAGGAACAAGCATCGAATAGAGCCACTTGCCCTGGCTGTAATTCCTGACCCTGAGCTGCCTCTCCAGTGCTCAGAGAGGGATTTTCTCAAAGAGGGAGGGTATTTTGGCAAGAGCATTTCCCACAGTGGAGAAAAACCTTGGGAATGGGCAAGAGGGAAGAAGGGATTCTGGGCTGGGCAACAGAAAACAAAAATGTCTATGGGAGGGCCAACAGAGAAAGCAGAGCGATCTGCAAGTTTTCAGGCAGGAGGCACCTCTTGATTTGGAAGGCTGATCTGATGCATTAGAGACATGCTTTGGCTGTAAGCAGTCTAGGATCAGATCTGCTTCTGCGTTTTCACAGTCTCCAGCACAATGGGATCGTGGAAATAAATAGGAATAAAAGTGGTTGGTTTGAGGAGGGAGCAAGATAAGGAGCTCATTGGGAAGACCAGGGCGGGTAGCCTTTATTTCCATGATCGCCTGGGGATCCTGACTTGAGAAAGAGAACTGGTTAATTATAACTGGTCAGGCATGCCATTCGTTTGATCAGGGAGCTGAAGTGTGTGTACACAACTTCAGGAATCCAGTAATTGTTTGTAAGAAGCAAAGGGTCAAGGTGAACAATTCTCACCATGTGTTGAAGGCTTAAATTGATTCCCATAAAACTGCCAGCTAAATAGTCCAGCTGGCAAATATAAACTCATGAAACACTTTTGCAAACAAGAAAAAAAAAATCCATTGATAGATGATACTGTTTACATGGAATAAATTCTCCATCTCTGCTAAGAATAAGGGCTCATAGCTAAGCAACTGATTTTGCAAGAGAAGGGTGGGAAGTGAGCTCTTTTTCCCCCTGTGACCAAATTACATGCTTTCCATTCACACATCTAGGTGCAAGAATAACCTTTCTGCAGACATTATTTTTTTAAGAGTTTAATTAATATTTCTGTTTGCCTTGAGTAGTTCACAGAAACTGGGAGGCGGGGGGAGGGGGGGGGGAAGGCAGTGTAGCAACACAGAAAAAAGAAAGAAAACCCCAGTGTTACTTTAACACTGACAACAAAAGTCACCCTTAGATGAATTAGTGATAAACTCCTGGGGAAGATTTCAGCTCCATATGGTGATATTTAATATTAGTCACGTAGAAACGGCCAAATCAACTCCATATCCCGCAGTACCTGCGGGACCTGGTCCTGCCTGTTTAGCATTCCACTGCGGCCACCGGTGAAACACTGCAATTGTCTCTCCTGGTATAAATAAATAACTCCAGAATGCCAAACAGAAAGGGGTGGGGATGGGAATGATAAACCCTGAGCCAGAGGCAACTGCATGAGAAGGCGAGTGGCAGGGCAGTGACTGATTTAGCGGTGCTAAAGAGCCCCGACAGAAAGAGCCTCCAACAAGTCCATGTTGGTAGCACAGGTCCTGTCTGATGAAAACCAGGTATTCGAGGTGCTGTATGGGTTCACAGGCTCTGTGGCTCTGACCCACTTTTTCATTTCTGAATTCTTAGTTACAAGAGCACCTTTTCCTTCACATCAGAGAATAAGCCTAAGCCTCCAAGTCAGTGCATGCATGCAGATTTGGCTCACTGAGGCACAGGGCTCAGTGTGTTCATGCTTGAGCTTTGGGGTTTAGGCTGATCTCGATGGAGAAGACAAGGCAAGAACAAAGCTTGTCTGGGCTCTGCTCCATCCTGAACAGCTGTTCTTCAAAAGCCGCGTGTGAGAAACTTACTTTCTTTGAGGAATAAGCTTCCCTGTTTGTCTTTGCTCCCTGATGCTCACAGTACAACTACTAATCCTGGCCAAGCATCCTGTCTCTTGGAGCGTAACCCAAAAGCTGGAAGCATTTGACTCCGCTCAGCAGGAGTGACTGAATCATTTTTCTGCCTCTAATGGGACCACTACAAGCCCTCTCCAATTAGCCTTAAATCACCAGTACACCAAGAGCTGTTTTCAGGAACAGAATAGAAGGTGTGCTTAATCCATGCTTGTGTGCCATGTAGCACTGCTTCTCCCTCTTGAATGTGACGTTCACAGGAAAATAAATCAGTACAATCCTCTCCCAGCACCTGACCTGCTCACTTTGCATGAGTATGCACTGCTAGTATATAGGTTTTGCCACAGATTCACAAAGATGTTTTATTTGGGGCTTGTTGTTTTGCAAGCCCATCGACGGTGCATCCCTGATCTGTACACTCCAAAGCTCATAGCTGTGGAGAATTGTCCTGTTGACTTCCCAAGGTCCAATATTCACACAAGACTCCAAGGCCATGGTAAGGTGGGAAACTCCTGGCATACAGTCTTTTTTAATGGATTTTTATTGTTTGTTTTCCTAAAGCGATAGAAGCGGTGAAGCAGCAGCCACCAATGAAAATAAAGCCTCACATGCTTGGCAGCAGGCAAAAGCTGGGTCCTGACTGAGACAAATACCCTGGGCAATGGCTTCAGTAAGTTCCACCTTACTACCCTTACATGTGTGAACACCTCCACACACACCCCCAGCACAGATATATGGCCCGCATGCACTTACATGGTATTTATAAGCAGAGTTTTATTTCCCCTGCCCTAAGCCAACTTATTCTTTGGTTTCCTACTGCCCTGCAGTCCATCAAAGCCAGTTGCCATGGAAATGGTTGTGATGGGCTTTCACAATGTCGTTGGCTGTCCACGGACATCAAGAGCTTTCTCTGCTGATCTGGAATCACCATCATAGCTTGTGGCTCGAGATGGTCATGTCACTGCTGGTACCTGTAAGCTCTCAGAGGTACAACCTGTGTTTCTAAGCATCATCAGGGTCTGAAGTCTGGCACAGTAGCTCCTATTTTTGAGCTAGCTGGAAATACCCAGCTTACTAAGAAACTGTAAGGTCCAGCCGCCTTTTTCTCACAGTCTGCTTGTCATTTGGTGAAGTGTGTTTAGCTAAGTGACCAGAGGAGCGAGGGGAAGGAGAAACTTTGCCTGTGGTGGGACTGCTAGAGAAAGCTCTAAAGCAAGAAACTGCAGGAAACGGCAAGAAAGTAGGAAACTGCAGGGGTATGAGAAGTGTGGGGTTTTTTTCTTTGTTTCAGCAGTGCTATCAGCCTAGGAAAATTGGAAGTGACCTAATCCTTTGCCCAAGCAGTACTTTTTTTCATTTCAGCAAAAGATGAGTTCCTTCTGCAGAGTGGCAACACACAAAAGCCCCTTTTTCACATTTGCCATAACAACTTTAGGGGGACTGAGATTAATGTATGACTTTCACTTTACAGAGTATCAGTAATTCTTCCATGGGCTGAGCACACTTTGCTGCCTCCCGAATACTCCCAGGAGCAGCAGAGCTAAGGCTTATTATTAGCATCATTTGTTATTATTATCTTCTCCCTAAACTATGGCTTTTTAGGAGACCTGCACAGGACACAGTCTGCTGCTAGGTCCCAGAGGTTCTTGCAAGCAAAAGATTTGCAGGAGCCGGAAAAATACCCCATGGTATTTTTCACTTGCATTTTTAAATTGTTTACTTCAGAAATGTATGAAAGCTGCCTCTAATCTATGCACAAATCATCCAAGCTACTTTCTAGCCCCCAAGTCTGGGTTGAAGTTCCTTGGAGTCACAATTAATAAAAGACCTTTTGTTTCCTCCAACCACTGCATGTTTTTGCTTTACTTTATGAAAACCAGAGAAAAAAAGTCACCACAGATTATTTAGGAGGGAAACACAGCAATTAAATGGTGCAATAGAAGGATAAGGGGCAGTGGGGGCTGCTGATGTTATCTGAAAATCTCAGACAGAATTAAGTCGACCAAGCACAGATTATTTTCCTTCCAATCCTGACTCATAGTTAGTAATTGGCACAAATAATCAATTGGAACCACAGCGCAAATGCGTACAACAGAGGGGCCTTGGTAAATGATTCTCTTCCATGAACTTATTACAGCTGATTAAAATCTTATCATTGATTTTTTTTTGAGCCATCCTGGGGAGACCAGACATGAGGTCAAGCACACAATGGATAGGTGTATCATTAAATCTGGTCCTTCTAAGAGTTAAGAAGAAATGCCAAGAAGTTACATGGAAGTTTTAAACGCTCATCCTGAGATCTACCTGTTTCATAACGTTTCGTTTTGACAACAGCCACCCCCCTCACATCCCACACCCCAAACCAACGAGAGATTTAGTCACTGAGAAGAGAGCATTGTGCTAAATACCAGCTCACAACATTTCCAACCTGGGGAATGAAGTCAGGCTTATGTGACCACTTTCAAGCCCCTAAACCAAAAAGTTTTTTATCAAGTCCTATTTCTTCCCCACCCGTGTTTTGGTCTCTTCGCTCAAAAGCATGGACACAGGACCATTGGGAAGGGGTGTATGGCATCCTGGAAAGGAAAGGATGTTGCCTAGAGCAGGTTGTGAAGGAAGATTAGCCCAGATTTATCCAAGTCAATCAAATTACTCTAGCCTTTAACTGTAACCTCCTCTATAGTCAGTGAAAAGACCTCCAGGGAGCGATTTAGTTTGCTACCATCTGCCCCAGTTAGACATTAAACACTAAGTGAGGGCAATTTGAGCTTGCACACAGATTTGAGGAAGATGCCATTCAGACTATTAAAAAACCTCAGACACTACAGTCATTCTACCGAAATTTATGTGGGAGAAGTTTTTAGGTGTGGGTAACATAGCAAGAAGCCTCTTTGACATACATTTTGGATGCCTAGCTTGCGTGGCAGACAGTCCAAGTAAAGGCAAGGCACAGAGTCATGGAGCAATGTCAAAGCTTTAGCGAACTTTAGCCTTTTTCTATGAGATGCTGAGCACAACATGTGAGCAACCAGATACCCTCAAGGGCCATTAAGTCACTGAGAATTGAAAGCACATCGAGCACAAGTTTGGATCAGGCCCGTTTTTCTACCTCCTAATCCACTCCACCTGGCAGAGCAAAACCCTCGCTGCGTGAGCGGATGGTCCATGCCTGTGAAGCCTGGAGGCACCTGCTGCTCCTGCTGTACCTTAGCAAACCGCTGCCTGGGAACTTGGGAGGGATCCAGGTCCCTGCAAGAACAGACAAGATGCTGCTTCATGTAAACCTCATTAGCATTTCTACTCTAAATCTTTTTCAGCTCTACCATCCATATGTTTATCAGGGAAGAAAGGCAAGGCAAGGGAGAGAAGAAAGCAGCTAGCATCTTTTCTAAAATCATTGCGCTCTCATTTTAACTTCCATTTCGTGCTGACTTCCCTCCCAGCCCCACCCCCCCCACCCCCACCCCAAGTTTTTTCAAAACCTTCCTCCCATTTTCTTTCTTCTGTTCACTTGTCTTGGATCTTCATTAACTGTGCAAACCTAGAAATGTTTTCCCTTAGTAAAGACATCAGATTTAAAACAGTAACAACAGCACAGCATCTTCTAATCCACTAGTGCTTTTACTGCCCCTTCATGAATGATTCTGGTTGAAACTCAAACCTCTCCGGATTGACTGATGGAAGAACCACGTGGGAAGAAAACAGACAATGAACTTGGATAGCAAAGGCTTCCCAGTGATTAGGAGAGGATGCATCAGCTTGAAGGGAGCTATTTAAACCACAGAGGCACTTCTTTGAACTCCCTGTTTTGGTAGATGTGACAGGTTCAGCTGGAGAGGAGGGACGGAGCTCACTACATTGCTAGGCAGGTGACTCTTCAGCGTTTGATGCTCATAATAATATTGCTCAAAGGTGGGCAAAAAAGGATGCTGTGAGCAGTGTGTCAGCACCCAAACAGCTTTTTCTGGAGAGGTAGTATGAAGAAATCTAGGAGATTCTCAGTGCTTCATTTCTGTTTTTCTTTTAAACAAAACCATTTGAGGCCCCGTTTTGGAAGATGAACAGATTTTTCCTTTAAAGGTTAAACCAAAGCTAAAAAATGAAATGCAAATTGTTTCAATTCAACTCAAGTAAAATGGGTCATCTGATCTGGGAACATTTCCCTGTGCTGCCCATTTCCTCGGTTCAGCAAACAGCATGAAGATGGCAAGCAGTGCCCCAGCCAGGGCTGCTGCGGAGCCCCTCATCTCCCTTCAGCCAGAGAGGGAGCAGACTTTGAAATGCAGGTTTTCCTTCTGCAGACCAAATGATGACATCCAGGTCTCTCTGCTCAGCTTCTTCATCCACCACTAAACTGAGTAACATACTAGACCAGTCACATATTTCTGTGCAGGCAACTACAGAGCTCCACGGGGAGGACTGAGGCTTTCTCTGGTCTGGAGAAAAACTGGTTATTTTGCCAGACACATAGTTTGGGTTGTGGTTATTTTTCTTTGTGTGAGATCAGGTGGAACTTTCCTCTCATGTCAGCGAAGCTTTCCTGTCCCTGCTGGTGTGCTGCATGGTCTGCCTGATCGGCTCACCTAGAAGTTTGATGTAACAGCCACACCACTACTGGTAAATCTAGGACATGAGAGACATCCTCTGTCTCTCCTGCTGCCTTCTCTTGTAAAGATTAGCTATGGGTTTGGGTTTGTTTTTTTTTTTCATTTTTCATTCCAGGTCACTGACGTGGGGCAGAGGGCGATGGGACATGTTATTTGACGGCAGGTACAGCAGCTGTTCTGCAAATATTTCTCAGACATGTGTCTCCTGTATGGCTGCCTCTGATGGAAAGGACAGGGTTCGCTGACTTGAAATGGTTCCTTCTAGTCCTGTGCCTCAAACAGCTAAATAGTCCCTTACTGGTCTCAGAATTAAACCCCGCACCGCTCCTGGACTCTCCCATTCTCAGGGATGTTTGTGAAATGGGTCAGTGCAGTGCCACAGCTAACTGAAGCTTAAGCGGGCGGAATTTCTTCCTCCCACAAAGAACGTAGTTTAGAGTTAATTGAATCAGCAAAGGCCTTCAAATAGTTCCACAAGGGACTGGCTTCATTTTGGCCTTACAAAGCCAATCAAATCAGCAGAGAATCAGAAAAGCCAGTCAATGACTCACATTAGTTGTCTGAGAGCGCAATGGGAAAAAAAAAAATCAAAATAAAACCAAACAAAACAGGAAGGCAAAATAAAAAACCCCAACCCAGACTGCAACTCTTAAAAAACTTGGCTCACCTCAGATATGGAAGACCAGATGAAAAATTGGCTCTGTGAATTGCATTATAGATTTTGAAGATGGGTCTGTTTCTGAGAGCCTGAGATTGAACGTCTGGTACATGCTGCTGAAGCTTACTGCAGCAGGGACCAGCCTGCACTGGGGAACGCTGGAGAGCACATGCGACAAGCCCAGGGCTGACTGCACAGATGTCAGAGGGTCTGTGCTCATGCACACTCTGCCCAGGGTACTGGATTTGCTGTATGTACTCAAGCCATTTGCTTCTTGCAAGTTAAACAAGTCAAGCATGTGCACAGCAGGCACATGAACATCAGCAGGTGGCCCCCAGGGCCCACCCTCAGACTGGAGAGGGCACCTGAACTTTGTAAAAGCATCATCATACATCCAGGAGTTTTTTCCAGAGCTAAAAGCAGGACTGCCTTCTTCAGTTTTTCAGTCACATATATTAACTGAGAGGCTTTGAATTTTGCAGGTGGGTGTCCATCCTTCTTCACAAAGGAGCACACAGAGCATCCTTCACCATTCCGGGCAAGTTACTGTGATACATAAATGTGGCATCAGTATCACACAACTGGCACAACATGCTTCACTGCAAATTTGCTCCCTCAGTTGCCATAGAAAAGGCACACCTCGGAGTGCTGCAGGCTGCAGTCATATGGTGTATTAAATCCTTGCAACTTCTCACCCTAGATGAGTACAAAACACCCGCCACAACCTGGCAATTCTAAGGCAGTGCTAGAAAATACAGTCAAAACAGAAAAGACCAATTAAGCCACCTGGTTCATTTCCCTGCCAGGCAAAGAATTAGGTTGGATTTGAGGCTCATATTTGCATCTTTTTCTAGTTTTTATTTTTAAATGAGTCTGTTATAGCAGGCACCAGACTGAGAGCTCATCCTTCATCCCAGTTTTTGTATGCTCTAGACTTAGATTTAGAGCTGGTAAATATTTTTTTTGAAGATCATTTACCGTGTCCTTTAAAAAAATGAGCTATATAAGGAAAAAAAAGAAATCATCATGAAAAGGATTAGTTTCGATGAATTTCTTTGTTCAAAATATTTCAGAAGATCTTTTGCACATGAGAGTTTTTTGGGTTGGCTCTTTGGTTTATTTGTTTGTGGTTTTTTATTATTTTTTGCCAAAAAGCCCTGGTTTTCATTACTTAGCTAGTGAGTTAGTAAGGGTAAAAAATGGATCACTGTGTGTAAGACAAGATGTTTCAGGCTCTTGCAACAAAATTTAAAAAATATCCAAACAAAAGATTTCTTTCAGATTTTGTCTCAAAAAACACATTGAGGTGTGATTTTTCCTCCAAAAATGTGGAACAGAAATACTTTTGAAGGACTTAAATTATTTTGTGGGACAAACCCCTAATTTTATAGTTGTACTACAAAAGCCCTGGAAAGTAAAAGATGAAAACAGAGCCCTGTATTGCACTTCTACAGCAACAAAAATAGTAGAAAGGGACAATCGTTATTTTATTTTACTTTATTGGTAAGAATTGGCTATGCTAATTTTGATGGAATAAATGGGCACAAAAGATCAAAGATAGTAACATATCCAAAGCAAGCAAAACACTAAAAATTCCTGAATGAACTTCAGAAGCTTTCTTTTTTTGTTTGTTAGAGTTCAGTAAGCAATGACAAGCTCTAGTGGCAAGCAATCACAATTAAAAATCATTTAATACTTTTATTAAATATGCAAAACAGTGAAGAAATCTCCACAAAGAGTCTTTGTAGTGTAGAAAATCATGCAAAACTTACATTTTAAAAGATCTCTGATTCCCTATTTCTTTAGCAACAGCTTCAGTTGTGTAAGATAACCCCTTTAGTCAATCTTTTAGATACATTTAAAGGTAGCATTTATGGGGAAAGGAATAAAGCATTGTGAAACTCATATTCTTGCCCCTGTTTTTAGAGCCAAGATTTTTTCCTTAAAAACAAAACGAGATCAGACAGATGAGGAAATGTGATGCAAGAGAAAAGAGCAAGAAAGATAGCAAATAATGAGACCTCAGTGCTGGAAAAGGGCAGCTGAAATCTTGGTCACCTTAACCTCTCAGAATCTGGGCAAAATCCTACCACTGCTGGATTTTTAAGATACTGGTTTTGGCTGCCTTTGTATTCATTGTTGTTTTGATGTTCTCGCACAGATGCAATCTTGGTTTAAGCTTTTTTCTTTCTTTTTTTTTTTTTTTTTTTTAAACAAGGCAAAGCAAAGGTAGGGATAGGTTGGAGAAGAAATAAGGGGAAAGAAGAAAAAGGGAAAAGAACAAACCCAGCTCTGCTGGCAGCATTGCCAGCTGTTTGGCGGAGGTTGCGGAGACAGCACTGTTACTTGGTGCTATCTCTAGAGCTCATTGCAGTGATTTTTTTCTCCCTAAGCAAGATGGCAAAAGCCTGGCTCATCACAGTGACCAGAAGAACCTGTGGCCTCAGCATCTGCAGTGGTAAAGCTTGTTTTATCTATGCTCCTCTTTTTCTTCTAATGTTGTACAAAGGATCCTCAAGGATAGAGACAAGGCAGCCTAACCTCTCACCACACAGTCATCCAGCAGATGAGGAAAAACTAGGAATAAAACAGTTGTTTCCTGTCTCCCAGGTGAATTCCCTGCCCATTGGGATACACCACAAACTCTACAAATCCAGGATATCCCCATCACCACTCCCACAGCTTTGGAAAAGAGTCATGGTCAAGACAGTTCAAGCCTTCCTGTTCTACCTTTCACTTGTCACTTCTCATTCAGGTGATGAAGTAATCTGATTAGGTGAGTTGGGAATTATCAAGATTCACTCACTATCTGCATTTTCACATCACAGGCAAAGGCAGAGATTGCCAGCAAACTGTGAAATGCCTGCTGAGAGCCCAGTTCAATTCCCGTGCTCCCAATTTTAATTCTGAAATCAAAAGATCTGAACCGTCTTCTTGCTCTATTCAAAACTCCGCCTGTCTTCAAGCTTCTGCGAGAGCCCTTTTTCCCCAGCAGTATTCTGCCTGACCTAACCACACTCTCAGGTGTCTGTCTGTCCTCTCCCTTCACCATGGTAGAGCTAGACTGGTGCTCTTCAGCTGGATCATTATAGTTATTAATTATACGTACAAGTAATAGAGATTTTTGTGACAGACTAGAAAATCACCCAGACATACACATAAATATCCTGCAAGCGGAGATGCTCCTGCTCTGAGGGGGAGAAATCACTGATGCAGACGTGGTGCATTGGAAGGGCTGGCTGGGTAACCTAATCAGCGCCACAGATCTCAGCAGAGTACATCTACATTAATGAATGCCCAAATGGACAAAAGGTGGGACAGAGAGCTCAGTTTATTACGTCTGCGTTCAACTGCAATGTCTTTCTGGCCTCAGTTCTATGTAATCATGTTTCTCAGCACATGCTGTGCTCCATGTGCCTTCAAGCATGTGGTCTGTAAGATCCTGAAGGAGGAGATGGATCAGACCTCGCATGTATGTCATGCATGACCTACTCGTTGGCTGATGCCGGCCACCTGCAAAATTATGTCACAGAAAGGACTTGGCTTTATGGATGGTCTCCTAGGAATGGTCATTGCCTATTAGTTATGTATCTTGGAACAGAGAAGCAGGAAACTCAGGGAGTGGGAAGAGGGCACAGGGATGGGAGGATCAATTTTTCAGCTCAGTCACAGCAGTCAGTTTATGCTGTCATAATTAAAAAGGAAAATAAAGAAGCAGTAACATGGCACCGAATCCTCATTGCCTTGCTGGAAGGGGAACTGCAGCCACTCCTTTGCTACACAAACTGCTTCATCTAAGCCAAGAGTTTAGCACTTCTGGCTGGGGGACAGGGTGGGGGATGTTTTTGGTAGTGCTGACTTGATCCTGAGCAGTGTAAACCATATGTGATTCATATATCACAAGCATTAAGAACACTTCTCTCTCTTTACCTCCTCTTTTTTCCTCTTTGCAGGTGAGCAGAGAAGATGCATGCTCCAGGTTTCAACCAAAGCATTTGTGTTCTAGGGAGATTTTTATTTTTGTTGTTTAATCCTCAAACAGGAAGAAATACTAATCCCAGAAACTGGGATGGAGATACGTGTCAGAGGGAGCAGAGAAAGCGTGCTGACTGAGGTTCTGTGTGGTGAGCAGCATGGACACTGCCACACAGCAAGAGTATTTCAGATGCAAAGATAATTACTACTGGACTCACAGCCAAAAAAAAGAATAAATGCAAGCAAACAAACAAAAAAAAAACACCCAGAAAAAAACCAACCCCACACCAAAACATTAAACAACTGGATTTCACAGGGGAAGGGGTACTTTTCTGGGAAGGTCCCTCAGCAGACATTTTTCTCCAAGTCAGTGCTATTCTCAGAAAACCATGTGGTTTTTTTCAGTACAACAGTGCTGCTGAGCTACAGAAGTCAAAACAGACGGTAGAAGAGACAGTATTTTGCTTTGCAAGCAGAACAATATTATCAATGAGAATTGTGTTTGCAATGAAAGACCATCACTCGTCCAGTGACTGGAACTCTCCACTGACACTTCAGGAGACGCACACATTCTTCTTGGCTTTATTGCACAGCCTTGGAAAAGCTGCTTTACCTTCTTGCTCTTTTCTAACTTCCGCCGGCATAAACCCTTGGTGCCTTTGAATATTGACTCTCTGTTATCATAAATGGAAAAGTTTCTTGAACAACACAGCTGCATGCATGAGAAGGACTTTCTGTAATTATTGTGGTAGGGGAAAAAAAAGAATTAATTCTTCGAAAGTGCTCGATGTCTTGCTATCGATTGAAGGTTTTGGTTTGGCTTCTGAAAAACAAATTGAAGAATGAATTCCACCTTTATTTTTAGCTGGATTTTGCTTTATTACATCTCTCGATTTCAAATTAGTCTGCTTTGATAAGTCAGTTGAGGTTTCTTTGCTTCCCAACATAAATCCCAATAAACATTTCTGACTACTGTACCAGATTTTCAGGAGCTGGCATTCAAGCAACACTGCTATAAGCTCTAGTTGAAACTTACTGGCAGTAAAACTCAAAATTTGTGGAAAACATAAGAAGTGGATGATGAGAACTTGTTTAAAAGCTTGAATAAATATTCACCAGGGAAAACAAAAAGGCTGTGCTGCTTTCATAGAGCTAATATTAATTTACTGATTTCTTGATTAAAATGAAAATGGAAAAGTGATTCCCAGCAGGTCCTTCTTTTCTTGCTAAGTTAATAGCAGGGATGCCGTTACACTGAAAATGATACATTTGATGCTAAAACCTAGAAATGTGCTCATTTCTTCAATTCATTCACCCAGTGAGGCTCAGGGATGTTCCACTTAGTTAGGACAACATTCCTGCATTTGTTAGATTGAAAGAGGAGGACAGAAAGAACCACCCATCATTACATTCCTAAACAACTGGCTGTTAACTGGAGCCCAGGAGTCTGATGCTATGAAATGAACCTGAATGGGCAACACAACAGCAATTCAGTATCGCTACTGGTCAGCCACTGTGAGTTACAGAGTGGGAGCAGAGAGTAAAAGTGACTTGGGAAAGACAGAGCAATGTGGGATCTCTAACTTCACAGAAAGAAAGAAGCCACCATAAGCAAAAGATAGATTCTTGATCAAAGCACAGGAAAGATTACTTGTTTAAATACGTTCTTTACCATGATCTCAGTTCAGGCAAAGACAGAAGCTCTGGGAGGTGTTCCTGGGCACTTGGAGCCCAGCGGTGATTCCTTTCAGTGGGATCTCTGAGACATCTGTTTGGTCTGGCAGAGGTCTTTTTGCATCTCTGTGGTGTTTACCAACTCATGTTGACATTTGATGTTAATAGTAATTGCAAATGCTCAAAGATTTGTGTCCTTCACAAAGATTCGATACTATTTATTGCTTCTACTGTCATTTTGCCCTTGCTGTTGCTCCTTCTTGGGTGAAGCAAGTTAGTGAAGATAAAGTCAAGAAGTTTTTTCACAAGGACCCCGATACCTGGTGGGAAGACTCATGAGGTTGAAAGGGGAAAGATCCAGCTGCAAAAAAATCATGTCCAAAATGCCTTAAGACACCTGTAGGATGTGCTGCCTGGCATTTGGCTAACAGTTTCAAAAAGTTGAAGTCCTGGGTATACCTGCCAGCCTCTGCTGCCCTTGGGCACTTAGCATGCCACAGCTATGTTCAGATATCTGGTTTTGTCTCAAAATGTCGGTGGCTTTCTATCAGTTATGTAAGGGGGACATTTACTTTCAAAAGAAAATTTAATCCCTGAGCCAAGAAACTTGTAGACAAAGGGTCTGATGAGGTACAGCTGAAGTGTGCAATAGTTTTGGCAAGTGCCCAGTCCAACTTGGTTATCACCAGTCAGCAGAGCCTTGACTGTTCCATATCAAAGAATGATCCTTTCTGGGCTGCCGAAATGACACGAAGCTGATAGACAAGTCCCGCTTGTTATACACCACAGCTCAGTGGTGGCCACACACTCTGTAAGTACCCGAGAGAAACCCAGACTTTGCAGCTGAGTTTCAGTACAGATCCTCACAGTACAAGGTAGCAACCATCATGTGTAGCTCTGAATCAGCTGTCTTTGGAGAGCTGAATGCACTTGAAAAGGCCGCTGCTACCAGCTGCACTTCTCTAAGGTGAATTCTGCATTTAGCATGCAATTAATTTTCCCTTGCATGAATGAAAGGGACGTTGGATTCCTCAGGGACAAACATCCCTGTGAGCTTGGCAACCGGGCAAGAGATGTTTCTCATCACAGATTCTGGCAGGGAGGGTGTTTCATTTTAAATATTTTTAAATACTAACCAGGATAAACATTTTTTGTTGGATTCCAGAACTCCTCAGGGAGAAAGTCCCTGTTGTAGGAAATGTGCAAGTAGTGAAATTCCAACAACAACACAGAGCCAATTGTGTTACTTGTGTTACTGTTGTGCCTCCAAAATCAATGCAACGTTAAGCAGTCAAAAGCCATTATAAGGCTTGATCTGTTTAGCTGGATGCATAATGCACTTGGACTTATGGTCAGGTCTGCTCTGTTCCCAATAACTAGAATCAAATGAAAGTTTAGCTTGCAGAAGAATGTGACTTGAACCATGTGTGCAAGTTGGCTGTAGGGGCAGTGTTTGGGTATAAGCCATGATTATCCTAGTGTCAAAACTTCCCAGCCTGGAGATCAGATTCAGTAGGTCCAGACAAGTAGAGTGTGATGCAGTACGAAGGCAGTGCTAAGGATCAGGAGCATAGCACTAAATAACTAAATAACATTATAGCACATAATAGTATAGACACAGACTACAAGGCTGTAGAAGAGCAGGGCAACTTTTAAGACATAGCATTGTGAAACGCAAAATTAATACTAACCCTACTATGACTGAAGAAGAAATCATTCCCAGAAGAGAAAAAGCAGTAGGAATAACACTACAACCTGTCCTGGCATTGTGGTTCCAAGGTGATCACCAGCTTTTGGATTGCGAAGTTACCTGAGGAAGGAACATGTTCGTACTCCCTGCCCCAAAAGGGAGTGAAAAAGCCAAATGGTATCTGAAGGGGCTACAGGACACCCAAAGGAAGAAGATATGACAATTAAGTATAGTATTCACACCAAGACCCAGAGCTATTAAAGTTGCGATTGTTTGGGACCACTGCAAAACAGTTGCACAGACCCCTCAGAGGAGTGACTGAACAACCAGCTCCTGGCAAACATCACCCTTGGCCTGTCTGGTCATGGTTCTGTTCTTATTTTGCACTTGTAGGAAAACAGAAGCCTGATCTGAGGGTACTGTTCAGGGCTTGCCATGGTAAGAGGCAGCAGATGGAAGGATAGGGAAACTGCTGATCGTGTGCTGCACCCAGGCTGAGGATACCCTGGGACTCCAGGGGTAAACCCATACCTTTGCATGAAAAATGCACAAATAAACCCCTAAAGGAATAAAACCAGAGAGAGTCTGATTTTCTGAAAGGGCCCTTTAAATGATCCAACTTGTGAGTTCTCTGTGCACAGAGCCAACATAGTTGATAAAGTGATGGATTATTGGATCAAGCCTGGCAAACATCTGGAAAACCCAGACCAGCGAGCTGGAAGACTTGCTTTGCCACATCCTAGAACACCATCCA
This sequence comes from Falco naumanni, assembly GCF_017639655.2. Classification (NCBI taxonomy): domain Eukaryota; kingdom Metazoa; phylum Chordata; class Aves; order Falconiformes; family Falconidae; genus Falco; species Falco naumanni. Next base: position 11,262,354 of record NC_054060.1, on the reverse strand, counting down.
GGCTTTGATCACACACAGATCTGTTGGGTTTGGGCATTGCTTTCCCCCACAAAAGAGCCGAGGAGCAGCGCTGTGGAACACTTGCACTTTGCAAGGGGAGCTCTGAGAGCAGGAGCTGATGGAGGGAGGCAGCTCACTCGACTCAGTGCAGAGCTCAACAGCAAATTCTGGCTCCAAAGAGCATGTGAAATTTGCAGTTCGCTGCAAGCGTTTTTGCTGATTGTGTCACACCCAGTTTCCCAAGGAGGAGGCAGGGGAATTCAGTCTTATTTGCATGAGTTTCACATCCCTCTCCTTGGCTGAGAACACACTGTGCTATTCGATGGACAGCTCCTTTCTGATTCACTGCTCTAATTATGTTTTACAGCCGGAATATGGTACTTATGTCAAAGCTGATGGGTAAAATTCTACTGAGAAGCAACAACGTTTTGTAGCACTCTCCTGTTGTTCATTTCCATGGCTTCCCTTAATTTTTTTCCCCTCAAGGCTCATTTTCCAGGCACTAGTCATTCTAGAGAGAGATGTTCTCACCTCCTCGATGCTTTCTTTTGACTAACAGCCATATTCTTTTTTTTTTATTTGTTTATTTATTGTACATATGCAGGCATATGGTGACAGAAAGGGAAAATAAGTAGAACAGGTTTATGATTTGTCTAAAGTAGCTGGTAAAGAGCTGTAATATCTGTCTTCAGGTAGACCTCCACAGTGACATTAATCCTTTTGCACAAGAAAGTAAGACCATACAGGTTTGGAGATATGTGTACAGCTTTCCAAGACTAATTCAGGCCCCTGTGCTAAATGGAACTGCCGCTGGTATGAGCTCTTATCCCCACATGCAGAACTTCACCTGGACCACACGTCAAGGGAGAATAGTTATCAGTCAGCTTCCCCTCTCGTCACAGACAAAAGCCACCAGCTAGAGCCGGGCAGTTATCTCTTAGTCCCAGCCATCACTGGAGGGACAATCCCAAATTTAGGGCATCTACTCACTCTGTTTTGACTTGTTTACTGCTCCTGAGAGGCTCAAAGAAGCCATCCCTCGATTGCAAATCTGGCCTAATTGTTCCTTATGCAACCAGCTCACAGCACTATGCAGCCCTTCCTGAGGGAGAAGGGCTGGTGCCATTCACCCCCACCCTGTGGAAGAGAGGAAGAGGCTATTTCTGAGGTGACAGTCACAGACAGCACGGGACTCCAGAGCACCAGTGCTGCTGGGCTTCGCTTCACGCCATTTTCCTTGTCTCCCCTTATTTTCTTCAGCTCAGCCAATGCTGGAGCCGTTCCCAGGGCTCGATTATTCCCTGGCTATTTCATGCTGTAAACTACAGCGGGATGCCACACCATTACGTACAGCCAGACAGATCTAGTGTTTCTGTGCGTGCTTGGCAGGTACAGAGGGGAGAGGGAGGGGAGAACATTTACTGCTGCAAGAGCAGCGGGATCACAGCTTGGGTAAGGGGGGGCGGGGGGGGAAGAAACCCAAACATGATCTCTCATTTAACTGCGCTAAATGACAAATTGCTTACAGGCAAGGCTGCCCACTGGGGAAACCAACACGAAAATGATTGTATCTCATTTTCTAGAGGCTGCTGACCAAAGGAGGAAGGGGAAGAAGGTGCATTTGAAATGCTGGTCAGGTGCTTTATGGTGCTCGACCACAGATATTTTCTCCATTTTCTCAAGAACATTTGGTATAACATTATTCTTAGTCCTTGGCAACATTCAAATGAAAAGAAAAAGCTCAGGTGACTGTTTCAAAGGTAATTTTCTTTCATTGCTTAACTCCAAATACTGCTTCAGCAGAGCTCAAGGTACAGATGGTTTCCTTTTCTTTTTCTTCTTCTTATTTTTTTCTAAACTTAAACTTGCCAAACTTAGGGTTCAGAGATCTGTCTTTTCACACTGCACCTGCTGATGGTCCAATCACCTACACTGTGCCGGAACAGTACTTTTGCATCACCCCTTCCCTGCCAAAAAACACATTCTGCTGTTGCTAAGGAAATCTTGTACCCAAATCTTGGCAAGGGAAAATAAATGCTTAATTTAAACAACAACAACAACAAAAAAAAACAACAACCCACCCCCCTCAAAAACAAACAAACAAAAAAACCCCCACCACCAACAAAAAACTTTTCATTCCTTTGTTGTATTTGTTTGCTGCTGTACCATACAGTGCCTATTCATAAAACATAAGCTTCATTTTCTTAGAATTACAGAATAATCTAGGTTGGGAGGGACTTCTGGAGGTCACCTAGTACAAGTGCCTGCAGAGCTGACTTCAAAGCAAGTTCAGGCTGCTGAAGCTCTTTTGTAGTCACATCTTGAAAGCCCCAGGGATGAAGAGCCACACCTTCCTGGGCCCCCGATTCTGTTCTTCAAAAAACTCATATCACATTTTTTTTCCTTATATACAGTCAGAAATTCCTTTGCCACAACTTGTATCCACCAGCTCTTGTCCATTTATTATACACCTCTGAGAAGAGTTTGGCTCTGTCTTTTCTGTAGTCTCCCTTTAAAAGTTCGATTCACTCACTAGCTGGTCACTGTGCTGAAGCAAGAATCTCCCAGCCTCACATATGTGGGTCTGCTCTGCCCTCCCCTTCTCAGGTACCTCATCCTGCTTCCATTTTCTTCCCAATTTTTGCCTTTATCTTTGCCTGAGATGACCCATCCCACACATCCCAGCATGACCAGGCTGAGCAAGTCTATCATGGAGAAGATGAGAAGGAAAGATGCATGAGACAGATCTGAACAAAACATCAACACAGGTGCCCAGACAAGGGAAATAGTCTCTGTGGCTTCCTCATACCCATCTGAACACTCACTTGGGACAGACTGGCTGCTGACTATTTTTCAAACGTCAAGAAAATCATCATTTTTCCCATTTCACTGGCTCAGCTTTGTTCCACTTCACATAGACATTTTTTATCCAAAAAAAAAAAAAAAAAAAAAAGACATGTCAGATCAATAATGAATCCAAATTCAGCAACAATCTAACCTTTTCATCCCGAGAGTGAAAAAACACTTGATAGAATTAACATACACTAATTAATATATATTTTAGTGTCAGAAACGGTGTTAGATAAGTTTTGATTATATTTTTGTGCTTGATCTTTGCATTTCAGTTTCAGGATGCTTCATGTTGTGTTTTTATTCTTTTCCTCTTACTCATCCTGATCAATAAATTTCTAAATTCTGGCGTAGCTCTAAGCGGGCCAAAATCTCTGCACTTGACAACTCAGAAACACCTTGAGCTTTCTGGAATTGTACAATGACAGAGTCATGTTAACAGCTTTGAGTCTATTTTCCAGCCAAATTTCAGATAACCTTTAAATAGTCTTACAGAGGGATTTCTCCAGAGACTATCATGCCAGATTTGTACTTAGAGATCATTTTGTTCCCTGAATAAACTGAGGTGACCAAGAGGTGACATTTCAACAATGGCAACTGTTCTTATTTCTGCAGTAATACACTTCGATAGAGCTTGGTCTGGGATGTACTAATGCATTCCCCAGACACATCAGGAATAAAGAGCTCATAACAGCCGTTGATACTGAGGTGGGCTAAACCTGACTTCATGGCCTAAATTCTGAAAGGAGCTTTACAGTTTCATCATCCTTACACTGTTTCATCATCCTATTGTATTTGTTTGTATATGTAATTGAGTATCAACAGGAGGAGAAAAAAAATGCCAAAGGGAACAGGCTGTTGCTCTTTCTGTCAAAAATGTTTTAAAATGGTTCATTAAATAAGATAAATTGTTTTCTCATTACTATTCAAACGAGTAAATAATGCATTTTTCAAGAACACTTTATTAATTAAAAATGTTTATGTCTTTACTGAACAGAGTGCAGCAACTCTTTCTAATATCAAAGATGTTGTTATTCCTCTTGTGTTGTCATTTGCCTATTAAATTATGACTGAACAAACCCAAAATGTTAAATATTTACCCCTAGAGTCAAACTTAACCTACAGAACCATACAGAGACCAGCTCTCCATGCCTGGCATCCAGGCTATTGACTCGCTTGAAGAAGCAAGGTTGATACCTTGCAGTACTTGTACCTTTTGGCCTGAAAAAAAAATACCAACATGAGAAAAGCAAAAATACCACAAGAATCAGGGAGATTCTAACAAGCATTCGGGGTTGAGCATGTACCTGAAAAGGTTCCTAGCTCACATTCAGAATAAACTGCAAGAATAGTTTTTGAGTGTGTGTGTGTGAATTTAGAAAACTAATATTGATTCTCACTATTTGCACCAGGTTTGATTGGAGGGATGGTTGGGGTATTTCTGTAGAAGCAGGACTGAGACACCAGCTGGAAGACTAGATTGCAGTTGCACCTGAAAGGACTTCAATTTTAACCTCCTGCACGCAATCCCAATATTTGCTATGCAAAGCCACGTGGCAGTGCTGTGACAAGATGGGGTAAGAGGATGTGTGTGGCACTGATGGAAATGACTTTGGGGATGGAACCAACAATTATGACTTTTCCTCCTAATGACTTGCTCTTCAGAAACGTACCTGTCACCTTTCCTGTGGGAAATGGAAGTTTCTCAGTTGTCTCACACAAAACACAACCCTTTCTAACCCACGTGACATTTAGACCAAAGGCTGTGGAAGCACTTACATCAAAAAATGGTGGAGTACTACTCTGTTAGAGAAGTGAGAAAGACATCATTCCTAATGCTGTTCTTTGTTCCATGGCCAAGCCCTGCAGAAATAAAAACAGCTCCTTCTGACTTCTGAAGCAAACAGCCATCTCTTCCCCTCGCAGGAGACGTTAAGCATTGCTGACTCGACTGTTGAGAAATAAATGGTCTTTTATTAAGGGAACTTCTGGTTTATGTATGTTTGCTGCTTTTAATACAACATTCCAGTAAGAGGTTTTCCCTGTCCTCCCTGGGTGATAAATTCCTTCTCCTAGCTGGACCCAACATGCCTCTTTTTGAAAGATCTGATGTTCTATTTCTCTAAAGGTCTAAAGTTTATGACATTTCATGACTGCCATCACTTGTATCCAGCACACTTATAGGATTCAAGGCAACGTTAAGCTGCTAGGCTGAGGTACAAGGCTCTTTCTGCTGCACCCCAGAAGGCACTGCCCCACAGCCAGGCTGCAGCTGGTGTGTGTCTGGCTGTAAACTAGTTTCAATGGCTAAATAGAACGGCAGCACTTTCTGTTGCACATCTACAGAGTCTTTGGACATCCCTTTGGCATTTTTATGACAGGAAAAGATGACAGAAGGATTCAGGTTGGTACATGTGCAGGAGCCAGTCTGATGTTTGCCTTGGAGATGTCTGGAGTTGATGTTTCTGTTGTTCATAAATGCCTTGTGGCAGGAGGTGTGGACTCATGGCCAAATTTGAAGTCTGACCCGAGCACCGCTCAGACTTTGTTCCACAAAAAGGAAATGTCCTGCCTTGTCAGTGTCTCAAAGGTGCCACTCAGCCCAGTATTCATTGCAAACAGTGATCCAGGCAAGTCACATGCAAAAGTGGGATGTCATTGCTGCTCCTGGAAGGAGCAGGAAGCTGGGAGCATCTCCTAGACCATGCTAGTCCTGAGCTCCTCTGGGTCCTGGATCACAAATGTTCCTCTTCGATTGATGGTCTGACACTCATTTCAAAATACAGGATAGAAAATGGATACCCTCGTCTTATTGCTGTGATCCTTGATATAGGTTGGCACTCAGTAAAGCAATGGAGAGATTGAGACGTGAGGTAAAAAATACATTCCTAAGTAAGACAAAAATGTAGTCTTAAAATTTCACAGCCTAGCCTTTTCTACTTCTCTCCAAAATGAACAAAGGGACAAATCCATAATCTGAGTTTTGGAGCTCCCACTTGACTATTCCTCCTGAAGTAAGCATGTGAGGTGAGCAGGGGAGGCAGCGTCATTAAATGGAAGAAATGAACTAGGCAACACAGTTACTCTGAAGTTACAGCACTTTGGTTTCTCAGAGCTGATTGCTTGAATGCTTTTTTTTTTTTTTTTTTTGTATGAAAAGCTTTTTCATGAGGCACAGCTTCATTTCCAAAATGTTAACAAAGCTAAGGCCCCAGGAGCAGGCAAGAAAATTAGAAACGTTTGAAAGCATAGGAAAATAATCCCTTTCGATTTTCAGGAGAGAAATGCAGGGAGCTGCAGCAGTGTACATCACCCTGCTGAGGGGACCCAGGGCTTTGCAGATGGGAAAAGGGGCAAAACCAGCCCAAGCCACATGCAGGCAATAAGTAATTGTCAATGTGTTATTATCTGATGATCGTTGACTTCAGATTCTTAACAGCAAACTGTAAATCTTGCTGATCAACAGGACCCCTGGGATGAGAAAGCTCCTCTTGACTCATCTTCTGAGTTTTGAGCCTGTTCTGGTCCCAGAGCCCTCAGTCTGTATGGCACATCACAAATTCACTTCAATTATGCCACACTGTTCCAGCCCAGGCTAGCCAGCAGCTCTCTGTACATGAGTGGTCACCCCCCAGCTGGAGTCCCTCAGTACCATCAGTCTGAACAGGTATGGAGAGCATTGGGAGGGACAGGAGGCTGCTTTGCTTTCCTGAGCTGAGCAGTTATCAAAAAGGGCCCAGGGAAAGCAGTGACAGCCTTGCACAAAGGATTAAGGGGACAACAAACCTAATGAACTCTGCATGAACATCCCAAGCACCTTCATGGTCTTGTTTCAGGTGTCTCCTAGGCTTCTGCTTTATGATGCCCCATAGAGTTCAGTATGCCTGACTGGGAAAAAGATGCAGGATGATATGAACAGATCAGCAGCAAGGGTCTGAGAGAGGTGAGCCGCTGAGGCAGGCGATGAAGGATTGAGAAAGGGAAGGAGCATGGAGAAAGGGAGCCAGGGAAGGTAAGGGATCACGGGGGCCTGCTGGGGCTGTGATTGAGAGGGAAGAGGAAGCGAAGCAGAGGTGACTGATTAAAATAATGTTGCCTCTTGAATGTGTCTGACATTTGGATGAGACAGAGTCTCTAGTCAGTATTCAAAGCAATAGCTGCCCAGACAGGTTTCTTTCACCGAAGGAAAAACAGTTTTCCCCTGTATATAAAGAAAAAAACCCCTGACTTGATTTTTGTGGGGAGTGCTTTGAAATCTTTTTAATTACCAAGTAAATTAAGAAGCTTAAAGGCAGGCAAGAGTCTAGCCAGTTCCCTGAACACCTCAGCTGCTGAACCTCACTTAAGACAATCCCAACTTTTGCTCATCTCCCATTTAAAAAAGGTGATTAAGTGAACTGGAATAGTTCTGTGAGGAAAAGCAAACCAACCTCAACTTCAGGAGGAGGAAAACTCACTCCAAGCACACATTTCAGTCTTTATTCCAGTTATTTATTCCTTTTGTCTTTAAACATCCAGCAATCAAAGAAATTAAAAGGATTAAAAAGCACGCACACGACAAGTGATGGCTTAATACATCAAAGCAGGTGTGACAACGAGTGGAATAGGAGCCAGGGAAAGAGACAGCTTCAAATTAGAGCTCAAAATCTACACGTGGAGTGGTCACAACACAACACACAGATCCCCATAAAACACAATTGCAATTCAAAGTGCAGCCTGGTATAAAAGCAGAGCAAAATGCACTTGTCAACGTTACAGATGTTGCTGTGTCGTGTGACACTTCAGATTAGAGATCACCAAAGCACATCCCCTTCTGTAGTTAACGCCAGCACAAAGCTGCTTGCCCAGCAATGCATTAGGTTGGGCTGTGCCACTAGACATGCAGGAGGGTTTGGATGTGCCTGCCCACTGCCTCACCTCTCAGGTATTGTCAAATACTCTTTTCCTAAAATGAACAGGTTTTCTTAACAGTGTATTCCTTCCTTTCCCAGCTGCAGTTAATGGCAGAGACCCTAACCTGCAGTGACAGGAGCGTCTCAGCACAAGGTTCCCAGACAGATTTAGCCTAATTAGAATGTCCACTGGAGTAACACTCAAAAGCTACACACAGCCTTATAAATATCCCACGCAGCTGTAAATTGAGTATTTCCTCACACTTGCAGAAAAGGTTCCTGCCTTATCATGTGCTCCACAATCATTTACAACTACCCCCTAGAGGGCTGTAAATGAGACTAAATTAACAGGGGGTTCTGATGACCCACACTGCTGCATATGGAGGTGGGGAGCAGGTTCAGGATGCTGCAAATCCCATTTTCAACTGTATCATGCTCAGAGCCTGGCAAAGATCACGCCTGTTGGATACAACTAACAACCTGAATCAGGACAGCCATGGAGCTGCCTCCAGCACAATCAGCATGTCCCTGCAAGATCAGAAATGATCACCCGTAGCTGACTATCATCACCCACCAGTGGGAGGCTGGCTTCATCCCCACTCCCACCTCCCTTTGACTGAAACGTTGCAACAGATTGTGCAGGCACTCCGCAGTTGTTTCAGTCCAGAGTCAGTCTGCCCAGCTCGATTCCCTTCCCTTGGGATACATCGATGCCGTGTCGCACTGACATGATGTCGCTGCAGTTGGCACTCTGAGGGGAGTGCCATTCCCCTTCTATACAAATAACTGAGATTTGTACTGAGAATGTACTTTTCATTTCAAACCGGAGCAAAGCAAAGAGAAAGTACACACTTTGCTGCCTCAGAGCAACGTACATGCTCAGATGCCTTGCTGGATCGGGTCCTCGGTGTAGACAGGATCGATAAAGTTCATTGTTATGAACCACAACATAGAATTTCAATGCCCTGATTTAAGCAGCTCCTGGTCACCTGGGACACAATGGTTGCTGATGCTGTTACAGTGGAACATCTTGCGGTTACTCAAAAACATCAACACACTGCAATGCAGCGTGCAAGCCGGAGCATTTGGCCACTTAGAGAGAGTGGTTGATTTTCTGCCAGTACATCTGGCGATACTGCTCCCAGTGACTATCACCAGTGCATAGTACAGCGAGGCACCATCAATACTGGCCAGCTTTGTTATACAATGAATGTGGGAGCGATACGTTTTCCAGACAAATAATAAAACTATGCAAAATGAATATTGTATTTGTTGCCCAAGGACATGAAAATTTTGTCTTCCCTCCAATTGCTATCTTGGTAATCCAAACTGATGGGGGTAAGAAGCAGCAGGAGAGGGCTCAGGATGCTCTGACTGAATGACATGCTATTCAGCCTCTCATCATGGCCAATAGCAGACAGCCAGGTTTTCAATTAACTCCCTGTGTGGGATGGAGTCAGATAACTCTTCTATTAGCAGTACTTCAAAAGGCCAAAGAAACAGCAACACTTGTCTCCTTGAAGTACCATAACTTCTCAACATACTCAAAGAGGTTTGCAACTTCAAATAAGCCCTGAGCCAAAATTAGATCTTGATTACAAAAGCTATTAGAAGGTTAAAAAAGTGCAAGTTGAACGGAGGACATAGTTGAAGGCACATCTCTAGCTTTCTAAGGAGAGACAAGAAAGAGAATTCATTTCTCATTGGTGTGTGGTTCAACACAATTTACTAGTCTGTGGATGAGAGCTGTCTCTGTTAGCAATGCAAGTAAAGTGCAGAGCTGTGCATGGCTCAACGGAGACCTGCTCAATAGGTGTCTGCAAGAGAAGTTTGGGAATTACAGGAGATAAAATTTAGATAAGCCTCTGAGAGAGCTGAGCTGATGATGATAAGTGGAGGTCTGCCTCCTAGCTAGGTTCTTCCAAGGGAGAGTTAAAGGGGGAGTACCTCTGGTGTCTTTGGTGCCCAGTGTGACATTGAACAACGTCTTTAGGACATCATTTAACAACAGAAATCCTTCCTACCACCATCAGCAGTGCAGTTGAGCTAGGAAAGAAAGCAAGCTCCAGTGGATCAGCGTCCTGTATCTCCGCTGTCCTTAAGAAGCCCAGTTCTCACTCATGATTCTCTCTCACATATAATAACCCTATCTCATCCCTGAAGTTCTCCCCCAACTTCCATTTCTTTTCCATGTCATTTGTATAAGGCAGGAAGACCCCCATATTGCAGCTGTGTCAGTCCTGCACACGTGCTGACCAGCCATCTAGATTGAGCCAGCACAGGTAACTCTCATGGCAGTCCCCATTTAGCAGAAACATGTAAAATCTTGCTGCCTATTCTACTCAAAGGGACATAATTTCCTCTGTCCAAAATGGCTGAAATTGGTCAATTAATTCACAGACCATTAGAGGAAGACTGAGGGGCTGACAGACCAAAGGTGAGGGAGCATATCGTTATGAATTCTTAGTTTCTTGGGGAACCAAGCTAAAAATAGCAATAGACTAAGAAAGCACCGAACTATGAGATGCCCTGAGTTATGCCCTGAAGAGGTCTGTCTGTGGCATCACGGAAGCAAAGGTGGGTGGGGAAATCCTTCTGAAAATCTGCTCAGAAAAGAAGTTCATCAGGGGGAAGTCAGTGCTTGCTATTATCTATCTATTCCCTGGCCTCAGGAAGAACATAATTGCATTTCAGCTTAACTGTAAGGAAAAGAGGGTGAGATACTCCTCGCCTTTGATCACATAAGATGTTTTACCAGGGAGAACCGCTATCTCCCCCTACAGGGTGATCCATATCCGAGGCTAATGAATCTACTAATGAGGATTAGTACAGCTGCCAGTCTCCAGCTCCAGAGAGACACCTCCAGAGCGAAGTGTGCAGTTCAATTCCAGAGGGAGAATCACCGTGGGAGGACAACGCTGGGACACCCTGGGGTAAAGTCAGATATAGTCATACAGGGTAACTGAAGGAATCCTGTGTTGCTAAAAATTGCGTTGCTTCACTGCAAAACTCTGATTTGTTTCTTCCCTCTCGTTATAAGTCAAGAGAAGAAATATGTTCTTTCTTCCCCCAGGCAACACTCATTTGGACGCAAGTGGGAATTTCTTTTGGTGCTGTTCCTGGCTCTTCTCTTCGACAGACAGGGGAGTGCTTATTAGAGCAGATGCAGAGAACATAAGAGATAGCCTGATCACATTCCCAGTGTTAGTCAGAGAACATTCAAGTAAATGTCTGTCCACCCTGCAGTGAAACGTTTGCCAATCTTCCCAGGCTGTTCAAGAACATAAGCTCAAACAGTGCTTTGAGTAACACTGCAACATATACCGCTTGTCTCCAGCAATCGAATGAATGGCAGATCTAAGCAGTGCTTCTCCCACCACAGTCCCCACCAGAATTCCTTAGATTAAATGCTGTTCAGGGGAGGAGATTCCCATATCCTTCAGTAGGACCTAGGAGCAGACTAGCCCAGGAGTCACAGCCTGCAGCTCAGAGCAGATCAGCCAGGCACAATCTGGTCCTTATCTTGCACTGCAGGTAATGTATGCTGTCCCACATCTCCTGAGTGCTTAGCAAAAAGAAGTCTCCCCATTTTAGACCTGTTCCTGCTCAGATGCAGAAGGTGACCCCACTGCTTAGCAGTCCTTCATGCCATCAGATCATCGCACAAGAAAAGCAGAAAGAGGTGACAAGGGGGCCAGAAGAGGCTGCAGTCTCAGCTCCTGCCTGTGCAGCTGGGCAGTGGCATTCGTGATGCTGTTGCTGCTGTGCCAGAGCATCGTGAAACTTTCTGCTGCCAGAGAAGGGAAAGGGGAGGGGTAGAATAAAATAAAAAAAAGAAAAGAAAAGAAAGAAGCTTGTGAAAAGCATGTTGCTCTTACAGAAAAAACAGATACCAGATCAAAAAGGTCTGCTTAAAGACAGTACATATGCCAGCTCCAGGGGATTTCAAATATTTATGGTTTGCTACATTTTTAATCTTTAAGAGTTCCAGGGATGCTACGCATAGAATATGATGTGAGCATATCCCATGTCTGACATGACTGTGGCTTGTAAATTGCTGCAGCAGGGGAAGGGGAAAGCAGGCTCACACAAGGGTTGCTGAGGCTCACCTCGCTGTGAGCCTGATGGGTTTTTTACTTGTACCCTAGAAGCAAAGTCTGAAATACGCCCTTACCTGCTGGCCCCGGCCCAGTTTCTGCCCCTAGCTATTCCATCTGAAGCAGCATGCACAGCCCCTTCAGAAGAGCTCTGGCTGCAGGCAGAAAGGTGCAAAGAAGATACAGAGCGAGATGATCACCTTGGGCCCACGGCCACCACCTCCATCACAGATGACAAAAGAGAGTCCCCATTCTACTGCATGGCCTAAACAGATTTCTTGCCTTCCAGATGATTAATAACTTGAAGCAGATTAATATTTAAGATCACGCTAGGGAGTAATTTGCACGGTACAACCAAGGTTTTGATTCTTCTGGTATAGAAGCGTGGACTGAAGTGCTTTAGCAGGAGTTGGGGGGGGGGGGGGTGCAGAACACCCGAGGCATGCACAGGACTAATGCACCTAACAGAGGTGCTGGAATTCATTATTATTTCAGCTTATGTCAGCTTCAATTAGAAGAGATTTCAGGTATGCTTGTTTATGTGCCTATTCTTCTCTTTTTGTGTTTCTTGAATAAAATAAACCCAACACCCAAGGCTGCGCCTGTATTTCAAGGAACGTGGTGGCTGCTGCGCACTGGCTGATGTTTGCCTCTTAGCTTGGGGTGGAGCTGCATAAATTATTCAGGTTCTTGTATTTTAACTGTCAGAGAAATTTAGGATCCTTAACCCATTTTGCCAACTATTATGTGAGCTGAGGGAGTTTGGGAGAGAGAAAGTACTTTCTGGAGGGCAGAAATGTTCACTCTTGCAAAGAAAATATAAGATGTGATATTCTCGGGGATAAAATTCATGCCCTGTTCCACTTTTCTTAGAAAGGCTTTACTTTTGCTTGCTCTGAGGAGGCTGTAAAAGCCTGTCAGGTCAGCACTGCTATGAAGGTCACCATTTAAGTTGTCCCTCAGTGAGTACACCAAAACCTCAGGTGCTAAGGAGCCAACATGCCAGCAGCTGTCCCTGAAAGCCCTGGTACTGGGCTGCATCCTTCCTGCGCTAGCACGCTCCGAGACAGCCGAGCATCAGCCATCCCCCTGTGCCATCCCATGCATATTGCTTGAGTTTATAAACCTGTGGGTTATAGCAGAAAAGGAGCACATCAAAAGACTGACCTGCCCACTTTCCAAAAAGTGATGGGTCTGATCCATTTTGAGAGAGCAGAGTTATCCCACGGGGGTAATGTAAATATGCAGTATTTTTCTATAGGGTGCATAAAGATTGATAATTTTCCATTTTTTTGCCTGCCTACCATAATCTGGCAACAGTGCAAGGACAGCTCATTTGAGCAGCAGTTAAGGGATTACAACTGGACTGTGTCTGACTGTGCTTTCTTTCTCTGTACAATGACCAGGTCATAATTAGGACGGGAATGATGGTGTTCAGCGATGTGGAGAGGCATTAAGCTGTTGAGCTGCTGGCGCCACGACCAGGCATGTGCTGCCAGGTTTCAAAGTTCAGCAGCTTTTAGGACTGGCAAAACCATGGCTTCCTGCTGTGGCACGGCAGCGGAGGCACATTGCATTTCTGCAGAGCTAGGCTGTGCCATGGAAAAACAAAGAGCAGGCACAGCAAGAACCGCAGCACAGCTGGAGCAGCACAGCCTTGGTGCTCAGCCCCTCCATCCGTACCCAGAGAGACACGCATGGCCCAAACCTTGCCCCTACCCAGGAAAACCCTGCAGCTAGATGCTTCACTGTTCAACATGCAGAGCTGTGGTAGTTTCACTGGAATTCAAGCATACCTCCCAATTTAGGCAGAGCTGCTGGAAATGCTATGCAAAACCAGCCCCTTCCTCAACAATATATTTCTAAGAAGTGTTGTCTTAATGCTGCTTTTCTCCCTTTTTATTTTTTAATCCACCTGACCTTTTGAGAAAGAAAATTCTATTGACTGGCTTTTGCAGTGTTGTCACTGTTCTGCAGCGTTAATTATTTATAACAATATAGAAATGAGGCTAAGCACATGAGGTTTATGTGCCAAAGCCCCATCTCTACTCTCATGTGTGTTTTATCTGCCCTTCATCACTATGTGTGCATTAAAAAAAAAAAAAGCTTAGAAATTTCAAGGCCAAGCTGGATGGTTCTTGGAGCACCCTGGTCCAATGGAAGGTGTCCCTGCCCATGGCAGGTGGGATTGGAACTAGATGGTCTTTAAGGCAACTTCTGACCCAAACCATTTCCTGATTCAATATGACAATTTGTCAAGAAATAAGTGGCAGTACACAGGACCCTGTAACTTACTGGCTATTCAGTGTCCTAAGTGAAACAGCTTTCCAGTCATTTTTATTGCTAGGCATGGGCGAGCGCGGGTTTCTGTGAAGATGTGCATACAAAGGGGTGAATAAAGGAGTGTAAAAAATGTTTGGCCATGTGTCACAGAAAGGGTATCCTAAATATTTTTTAAGCAACCTTCTATTGATAAGACATGGGTATTTTTCTTTTTTTAATTCTGCAGTATGGCTTTGTATTTTGAACATGCTACAAACACATGGTATGACTTCAAAACAGAACCTTTACTTCATCTGTGCATTTCTTGAAAAAAAAGTGACTGCTTTCTGATTTCTGGTTAGTTCAGAACTATGCTAAAGACCTTACAGAGTGCTAAAACATTTTCCTTTTATGTCTACTTTGTTTCCAGCAGTAGTAAAAGGTGGTATCAAAGGATAGAAAATGCACCTTTTTCTGTTGAAGGAGTCTACCCTGAGATTTCAGTCATAGTTTCACCATCCTGAAAGACTATGAAGGATTATTTATCTGCCTTTCCATCTATCTAAGGCAATATGGGTATCATCTGCTTCTATGATAAAAGCCCCCTGGGAGGCTACGCTGGTGCTTATCAGATGTGGCAGCAGTTGAAATATCAGAAGAGTAAGATAATAAATAATAAATGAGCCTATATTTTTTAATCTGATGTAGGAAAATGTTAACTGTTAATCTGGATAATGGAAACTCCATGTCCTAAAATCCCCTGCCCGTGAACTTCAGGCAACCTCTCCATGATAGCTTCAGCCTTGACTTCTCACTGAGATCAAGCTTCTGAAGGCATCAGCATTTCTCAAGGACTTTCTCAGAGGAAAGCGCAGCCCCAGCAGTAAATAGGTTCATTTGCTCGGGGCTGATAATTAGCATTCCTCAAATGCATTTGCCATCTCGGGACTTGGATCGTATGCTTTGAGAGACACAGGGAACCACTACTGGTGCTTCTGTCAGTTGACCCCAGAATAACACCTTCCGTAAGGGCGCCTCAGTCCCCTCAGCCTGCTGAAGCCTCATTCTTCTAAATCAGCCTTTCCCCCATCTTTGCTTTAGCTGGAAGATTAACATTTGAAAGCCAGGTACGATGCATTTTAAAAGATTCATTCCTGGAAGTTTCTGGAGGGAAAAGGCTTGAGAGCTACAGGTACAATATGATACATAGAATTGCTTGTTCAAACCAGGCCATGGCTGATTATATCTGAAGGTGGCTACAGCACGATTACTGCTGTGACTTGAGTGATGCTAGCAAGCACAACACCAGGCAACTACTCAAAACAAAAACCCTGAGCAGCAGCAATGCTCTTAGCTCCTGACTGGCGATCTCTGCTGAGAAACCAGACTGAGAGCTAACACTGACCCTTCTCCTCAACCTCTCAGGCTGGGGACCCAAAGAAGCGAGCAAAGCAGCAGCCCATGTATAGTTTCCATGTGGTGTGGATGCACGTGTCACATGTGTGTCCTTCCCAGCAGCTCAGCTTTTCCTTGGCATGACCCACGCCTTCTTGGCAATAAGTGGTCAGGGTCAGGCTCCATCACCACACTATGCTGAAGAAGCAATACCAGGCACAGGAATGTAAAGCCAAGCACCAGACAGTAGAGAACCCAATTTTGTCAATTCCTCAAACGACCGTGTGAATGATGTTTATGTCACAGGTGGCTTTTGCTACATGTAGCATCAAAATATAGCGAGTGTTTTATTTACAGCTGCCATGGGGAAATATAGTCTGATGTAATTGTTAACGATCTGTTCGTATTCCAGACAGCAAGCTACCATTTACAGGATGAAATTGTTTGCTGTTTAAACACTGCCAGTCAAGGACATTAATTGCTGTGGGTTAAATTAAACTAGATGGCACAGCAATAAGATTTGAAGCCTGAGAGAGGGGTGGGGAGGAAGGAGGAGGGGGGGGAGGAATCTTCTCTCATAAATAATGGGATCTGAAAAGGAATGTTTATAGGCACTGATTAATCTACAAAGAGCCAAGTTGAAACCTAGTTCACATCCTACGGGTACTCCAAGAAGCCCTGGGGAAGGCAAACACTGCCCCCACCCCAAAAGCAAGATAAGAAGCTTCTATCAAGGTATATATTCCAAATATCTGGTCAGTCTCAAGCACCATATTAGAAGCTGGCTGCCTCGCAGGGTGGGACAAGCTGCCCTGTGTGACCAGGAGAGGACATGCTGTCTTGCCATTTTTAAATGAAGCTGCAGTATTAACCAACAGCAGCAGGCAGGCAAAGGAGCAAGGCCACACAGCAACCTTTTGTTTTGGTTCCTTGCAAATCTTTTACACGCATACACATACAAAGACAGAGCAACACATTCATTGTACTTTGCAGGGGGAGAGGTAATTTTGGTCCAAACGTCTTGCACTTGTGTTCACTCTGGGTGTGTTGCAATAAGCTGCCTTTCTCAGCTCATGGGAAGGCACGTTATTTACTCCTTTACAAATGTAAGCCCAATGTAAATAAATAAATAGCAGCTCTGGGCACTTTATTTTTAAGCTGTCTTTAAAAACACTAATCAAAATGTAATGACAGGCTGGCAGCCAGCTTCACTATCTAGACTGTTGATAACCAGCTACGCTTTCCAGCCACAAAATTAGCATCACACCCATAAACAAAATCATCTTCCTGTCATTCACCCTGTTCCAACCCTTTGGGAAAAGCCAAAAAAACCCCACCGCAACCCCCAAAACAAGAGCTTTGCAGCATGTTTTGAAGTTCAAGAAGTTATGGCACAGTTAAGATCAAGCATTACATGAATTTTTAGCATGAGACCAGCAGACAATACCTGTGGTTTCTGCAGTCCCCACCAGCCCCATCTCCTCTGACAGTGGTTTTATAAGACATCACTGTTTGATCTGCTATAAACACCTGTAATAGGTACATCAGAGCAGCTATGACCTTCCCAGGATAACCCGTTTGGTTCACTCCAAGTGAACAGGGGTTTCTTTTTCCAGGCAGGAAGAAGGTGGGCTGTGCCCATAGGAAGGACAACAATCTTTGTCTTCTCATCCCCAGCAGAAGGGAGAGGAAACAACTACTATTTCATTGCAGTAATTGTAGCAAATACAACCTGCCAGAGCCGAGCACTGAGCCATCAACACCCAGGACATGCACAGACATCCCATCCATTCCTGCCTCTGTTGGGAAGCTCAGAGGGAGTAGTTTAAATAAAAGGACAGACAGAAGTTGACCCTCAGCATTATATTAATTTCTTACACCTCCAAGTATTTAGCTTTAAAAAAATACCTTGCGGCACCCCAAATTAATTGCATGCCCAGTCAGATGAAGACCACATTAACAAACCAGGACCTGATTCCTTAGTCTGTGCAATCAATTTTACACTGGGGTAATGCTATTGACTGCGGATGATCTGGCATACACAAGTGAAGGCCTGGGGTTTTAATCATTGTTTCCAAAGATGTGGTGCAGGCAGCAGTGATAACACCAGCAGTACTTGCATCTCCCTCCCTTAGGGCCAACCCAGGGCTTCCAGCTAAAAATGTGGCACTACGAGCTTTTAGGTGTTAGGAGAATGAAATAATTTTCTGACCATACTATACCTAAATCAGTATTTAACTTGTATAATATGTATAATAAATTCTGTGATTATTAGGCACAGGCTTCTTGTAGTTGAACCACCAGGTAGTTGATAGCTATCTATTACAAACTCCAAAAGCCTCTGTAGAGATGTGCTTAATAATTGTTTGGCATTAATTTGTCATGCAATAATTATCCTATTAAATCTAAATTAAACCCTCCACTCAGACACTTCATTTAAAGTGTGAACATAAAGTGAGAGCAGGGGGGAAAGGGGGGGCTATTTCTGCATCATTTTCAGCGTAAGATTTTGTGCTTGGTGACTAGCAGCAAGAGCAGCAAAAGGGATTTAAGGTATTGCATTGAAAAGACAAATTATTCTGAAACTGAACCACCACAAACAAAAAACCATCACCCTACGTTACATATGGTGCACAGTTTAGGATAGCATCTTGCTACACTGTAAACGTCAATGCGTTTATTTCTCTACCATAAGGAAGTTCTGTATTGCACTTCCTTTCTAAGGAACAAAAAGGAATTAAGAAAAAAAAAATAAATTTAGGCAATTGACGAAGGCTGGGATTGCTCTCATCTATCTAGCCAAATAACAGCTCAAAATCCAGGCTGAATTGTTTTTCAGCAAGCTCCTCCTGTTGTCAACAGCCAGAGATCAGGGTCTCCAGAGAGAGATTCATCCCACCCACCTCAGAGCTCAGATCTGACAGCTAAAATGAGGGAAGAACGAATCCCATCTGAAAGCCAGACAGGAAGCCTGGAAAGAGAAAAACTTAAATCTAGTTCTCATGTCCTACACTGAGATTTGAGGCACAGAGCTGTTCTTCCACATAGGATAACAGAGCTTGAAGTGCTTAAAATGTCATTAAGTAGCACTGCTGAGCTGAGGACAGTCTGTGGGTGTATAAGATAGTTTTCTGGCCTCTTTCCGACTGATTTAATTTTGGGATCAAGAAGAATGGCTTTTTTAAAGCAAGACAAGATCTCTTTCACTTGCAATTTCTCAATGAATTTCCACATGGGTTGCAGGGTAGCAGAGTACATGACAGTCACAGGAGGTTTTCTTCATCAATCCAAACCATTCTTTTCACAACATTTAGGTGTCTAAAAAAATGCGATCCCCTTCAATAGAAGAGCATCCTCTTTAGGTAAAAGCCCTGTTTAGGACTTTTTTTGGTGTGGCATTTTTTTTTTTTTCTTTTTCCTAAATCACATTTTCCTTAGAGACAGCTGTTCTTTGTATCCTCCAGAACCCCAAAATACCAGCTGAATTGGTTTCACAGTGCCTGATATTCTCTCTCCCTTTCCAGGCTGCCCAAGCCAAGCATGTCTCTCCCTGCCATTCTCCTAGGAGATAATTACCTCTTCACCTTTCTCTTCCTCTGCTAACACTCTCTGCTCTGCCAGCTGCATTTTCCCACAGAGATGGTATTACTCATCTCTCTAACAAAACTCTGATGATTTCTCAAATTATACTTAGCTCTCCTGTCTGACACTTGTGTCTCTGTTCTTCAGCTGTATCAGTCTAATACATGTCTTATCTAGATCTTTTGACTATTACAGCTACAAACAACACAGCCTTTTTCAACCAAAATGTATTCCTCTAAATCACCCAAAAAATATGACGGGAAGTTTCATCGTGGATTAGACTGTATACTGACTCTATTTGGCTCCCACGAGCCTGTTCCCAACCACACAAGTCAGCCTGGGTTTAAAAGGTTGGTTTAAAACCTGCAGGAAGAAGATATCAAAGGGAGGAGGAGGACGTTAAAAAGGAAGAGCCACACGCTCCGATAGCGGGAACAAGAACAGAAACTAACTAGATCTCTGAAAAGTTTATTTGTAAAATTTAAACACAGATTAAACTGGAAAGGAAACTTGCACATTCAGAGATGTCTGCCAACAGCAGGCTGAGGAAGCCAGCATAAACAAGGTCTGTTCAGGTAATCATAAGCGAATATAATTCAAAGCAGATTCAATCGCAGACTGTTTATCGTGAGTGGCACCCACACAGGGTATATTTAGTAAAGTTTTCTTTTAAGTGCATTTATGTGCTGGTGAAAGTGGGAGATGGACAGTCCAGAAGGCTCGTTTCAACCCATGGGGAGGGACGGCCAGGCCAGAGCAGCGCCTGAGGCAGAACCTCCTACGCACACCTCCACATGCTCCCTGTGGATCACCCAGTGCCTTGCAAGCCATGAACAAGCTAAAACCAGGTTGTTATGCAGTCCTCTACAATACTGTGAGAAGAAGAAACCCTGGAATCTATGAAACATTCTACGATGGGAACAAGGCGTTTGTGCCCAGTCCCTATCAGGAAAGGATTGTTCTGTGCTCCAAAACATTGCTTCATGCAGAACTGCAAGGACTTTTAAGCAGCATTACCTCATTCCCATGACAAGAGGTCTTGGATTCATCATAACTATCCATAAAACATTTCCTCATTTGGCCACAGACAGGGAAAAGTTACATATGGAGCTGCAAAGGAGACCTCAATTTTTTCTCCAAGGCAATTTTAGAAATGAAGCAAAAGATGGTCATAGGAGGATTGACAATGCAGTTCTCTGAAATCTGTCATTGAGATCATTACTATTTAAGAACTGGAGATTCATTACCACTGTTGCCTTTATGGAGCTAGTGCCATTAATCCCCTTACTTGAGCAAAACCACA
Source organism: Falco naumanni (assembly GCF_017639655.2). Lineage (NCBI taxonomy): Eukaryota > Metazoa > Chordata > Aves > Falconiformes > Falconidae > Falco > Falco naumanni. The sequence continues at coordinate 11,241,973 of NC_054060.1, read as the reverse complement.
GGGTGTGCTGCTAATGGCTTCCAGGTTGCTTTTTGGATGGTGTGAAGCCTATTTGATAATTAGTTCTCTAAATTAGTGCTGTTTCCACTGTAATCACTCCCCTCCCCAAATGATTTCACATCACTGTTCTCTGTAATATTTTTTTTTCCTCATTTCCCATTATCACCACTGGAATCACATTGATAACATTTATTTAATCTTATTCCACAGCTCTCCTGTACATTTACTGTCACCATCTGCACACACACTGCATTGATCATACGAGACTTCCTAACTGTATTAGTGTGTGTGGACTTATGAATATATCAAGTGCTTAAAGAAGCCTTTGTAAAATTTGTTACTGGCTGGCTGTGTCCCTGCTGGAGCTCTCTAGGGAGACCCAAGGAAGAACAATTGTTTTATCCTTCCTAACAACACTAATACTGCTGCCTACCCCTGTTCTTTCACAGGGCCCTGGAGATCTTTTATAGCATCCTACACTGGCACTACCGTGCTGTTAAAACCCTCATGAATGCATCAATGAATTAATAACACCACCGTATACCATAAACAATTGCTAACACAGAGGTAGCAACAGCTCTCCAGCAACACCACTACCTTCTGATGCTCAGTCAGTGGATAAAACTAAATTGTCTGGTTCATCTTGCTCAGGCTGCTCAGAAGATATTTGCAGGCTGATTTCCTTCCCTGCCTTGTTTTCCCCATCTTTATTTATTTTGTAGGAGGCAAACTAGGGCTCAAAGCCAAATCCAAAATATCCTGGGGCTTTTCGCTGCCTTATAAACAGTTAGTTATAGTCATTGATACATTGTTGGCATCTAATAAACCTTTTAATGGCCAGATTGCTTGTAAAAATACATATCTATTATTGTGCTATGTAACAGTTGTGCCTGAAGGCCCTCTTTGAGATGAGTTCCCCTTAATTTTAAGGCCCAGGCATGTTCAAATTAAACAGACACTTGATAAGTCAAAAAACCTTACTAGCCTAAATATAGAAACTAGAGAAACACTGTGATTTACCACAGGTCACAGTGGAAGTGTGTGGCATACATAGGAATAAAAGCACACCTTCTATGGCAATTAAATGCTCTAGTTAATTCACTCACTGGTTATATTGGCAGGAGCTGAAAAGGAGAACAAGCTGGGAATGTAATGCTCAGCCACAGATGGCAAAATTCTGGCCAGGACCTACTAGAAAGCTAAAGTAATAATGCAAGAAAACATTTTCTGCTGCTCTCTGCTGGTGATATTCTCCCCTTCCAAAGTTTCACCTCCAGAAAAAACAAACTAATGAACTTCACCTTTAATCTGAACAATGTATGATTTTTGCAACATGCCTGCTCTAAGCACCACGTACCATAGGAGCAATATCATGACCTCCATGGCCAAAGTTTCCATCTTCTCCAGCTTTGGGACTGGGTGACCACTAGGCAAGACCCTGCTGTCCCCAGACCCCTGCCAGCAGTGAGCAGGCACTGGGATTCACCTCATTCCTGTCCAGGACAATGACTCTGGGCAACCCAGCCTGGTTTTGCTTAAGGCTGAAAGCAACAAGCAACAGCTGTTGAGCCAAGTACAGCAACCAAGCTACATATGTCTAACCAAGTTAGAGGAATTTGGTCTTTCAGGGCAGCTTCTTGACCTGCTGAGCCTGAAATAGCTCAGAATTCTCTGAGTCAACTTGTTAAGTGCATACATATATATGCAAGAGCAGAGAAAGTGCCTTGGTAGACTGATCTCAGGCACTAAAATGAGCAGCCAAGTATTTAAAGAAACTGTTAATACTGTGTTTTCTGTAAATACACACTGTACAGATTGACAAAATGCAAACTAAGGAGCTCATGTCCTAGAGAAGTCCTTGTAAAAGGTAAGAAGAAATTTTAAATGAGCACGGCATGCCCAGGGGCTTATGGATCATGCATAATGGCTTAAATCATATTAATATAGTATTAGTACATACATACAATTTCTGCTTGCTCCTATTTGATTTAAGCATTATACAGAGCAGACTCACACATGCAGGACACATGCACAGCCATTCTGCTCACTCCACGGGCAAGGGAGAAGGACACAGTAAATCACTGTAGCATGCTTCAGGTTGAAATACACTGAAACTCTGTGACTTTCAGGCTGTGTAGTAACAGGTAGATAAATTACTTACCTTGTTTCTGAATTTGCATCTGTATCATTTTTATTTTTTTTTTATGAAGACCCAGTTTAAAATTCCTGAGGCTCTAATAAGCCTAAGAGACATGTCCTTCCTCCAGGCACCACCACCTCCTAGAGTGACCAGCAGAAATGCTCCAGCAGGAATCCCTGGGTTATCAGGGTGAGCTTGCTGCTGGAAGAGTTGCCTCATGAAGTCACGTTTCCTCAGCTTGAAGACACAGCAGATGGGCAGAGCTCATGAAACTGAGGTTTAGAGCGAGTCACTGAGTCTGTGAGTATATGGAATACAAAGATATGGAGGACTAGGCAAAATATGTTGCTGAGTTTGCATTTCAAGCATTCCTACTCAAGACACCAAATAGGGGCTACTGCTACATTAGGGAGCCACTCAAGTCAACAGTAGCTTCCACCGTGTCCTTGGGTTTCAGTCTGGACAATGAAAGTGTGACTACACCAGTATATTTACTCTTTCGTGTAACAATCCCAGCTTTGTTAATGGGGTAGAACCCATGGAACGTGACTTCAACTGAACCAATTTAGCCAAGGCTCATATTCACTAGTTTCAACAATGCCTTCAAAACTGAAAACAGGATGCTCAGGGGATCCCACCCCTCTGTCAGCTTGCAGCTTATTCATGTTGAGATCCGCTTCCCGTAGTTAGTCCAGAGCAATCTTTCTCTTAAATAATCTAGCAGTTCCTTCCAATTTACTGATTGCTGAAGAATCTTGCCCATTAGCAGGACTAACAGCCCACAATACTGTGATTTAAGGAATATTGCTGTTTCCAGCAGGAAGAGTGCAAAAAGGCATTGGAAATCCCCAGTGGTCATGGAAATTGGTTAAAAAAATAATCACTGCTCTAACACACAGATATTTGCATGCCAAGTTTCAGTCCAAGTGTTTTGAGAAGGGCTTTGCTAATAATGCCTGAATTTAGGTATTCCTGTACCTTAAAATCAAGAAGCTGAGAAGTGTGACCATTGGTAAGGTGTGTAGGGCTGTGTAAGACCTGGCTTTGACACTGAGCTGTCTCTTCAGGAGGAGCCTGCTTCAAAGACAATCTTCCCAGCTTGTAATTGTCATTTTCACAGTATTTCTTAGCGGCCTTATTTGTTGGACAGTCATCATAAGACTTTAACTGCACCTTCCTACCCCCTACCTTGTGATAGGAAAGGCTCAAAGAAAACTGTTGGTTATTATTGTTTGTTTCCCTTGAACATCCCGTGGAGACTTCAAGACTATTTACTGCAGTTGTTCTGAACAGACAGCTGATAAAGTTTCCATTACAGATCTTTAATGATCAGACATAGCTGGGGAAACAGAGAATTTACCTTCCCTTCACTCTGTGTTCACCATTTCCAATCATAGAACCATTCCCCTTTCTCCTGGCCCAGCTCCTCCTCTCCTCTCTTTCATTTCTCCTATAAACTTGAAGGTCAACTCCAGGTCAGGCAAAGATGGAGACAATGCAAACAGATGTGACCCTGCCAACCTTGGCTTAGTAAATAGTTTCCTGATAAATTGGATTAAACCACTTTAACTTGTCACCTCCAGAGCATATCCATCCTCACTGTCAGACACGCATGCTGGCAACCGCTTCCCAGTTCACCAGCTTCACACAAGGCATTCTGGCCGTGCTTTCTTTTACCTATCCAATTAAAGCAAACCCCAGTAATAGACACTGGATCGCTGAGGAAATAAGGTTTTATTCTCATTTAAGAAGATGTTTAAGGAACAGATATTATATAATTTTCTCAGCACTTTCACCTGTAAGTGTTTTAAGAAACCATAGGGAGACTGTGTCAGCAACATTCACTTTTCTAGCTCCTATCAGCCTTTGCTGCAAAAATCTTCCAAGTGTAACTTTCTGTGGCTCTCAGCAGTCATCATCTATTCCCCGCAACAAGACCCTGTAATTCCTGCCTGTGTTTTTATTCTCCTCTTTCCGCAAATGGACAGACTGCAGTGCATTAACACCTCAGGCCTGTGCATTTAAAAATGTGTCAGTAGGGCTCGGATGATGACAATCTACGATGAAAAGCAATTCTGCAGAAATCCATGGGAAAGCAGTAAAGTACCCTCAACAAGAATAAGAAATTAGCAAGCAAGCTTAAACTGCTCTCCAGCTCCAAAATATCAGTTTGTGAACTCAATATGCCAAATTTTTCCTGGCTTTCCATATCCCTAGACAAGTCATCAGATCTCAGTTATTCGTAACTTTGGCACACATTAAAGAGATGGCAAATCCACTATTACTTGACTAGCTTATTCCTAAAGCCAATTTATCTTAGTATTAGGTATAAACTTAATGTGTTTCTGTGGGTAATCAAAGTGAAATGAGAAACTGTATGGGTTCAAGCACAATTCAATAGGGGTAAAGATGATAGCATATGCTTAGAGGACATTTACATGATTGCTGTAGGAAATACACTTTAAGTTCCCTGTATTACATTTTAGCTGAAACCAGATACAGAGAAAATCTCTAGGAAAGTCTTGTTCTTACACTTTTTCTGCCTTGCCCAAAAACAAGCAGCAGTGTTGAAATCTTGCAAGGAAGCTCATTCCCTTGAGGTTGCTAATCAGCATTTTAGACAAAAGTTTGGGGAAGCTTCCCACTAAGACTTCAAACTTATCTGAAGCAAACCAGACTTCCAAATCACATTCTGGTTTTGTAAGACAATCATTAATAATAATAGCAAAATGAGAATTATGAAGATTATTTTTTCATGTGTTTTATTAACATGAAGGCAGAAGTCAGATCAGCGCAGTTGCATCAGAGATGAATTTTGTACATTATTCAATTAATCCTCCAATGCACTCCTGTGGTCTAGGTAATATATTATCTCCACTTCTGTTATTCTCATTACAGACATTAGTTCCAAGAATGTGAACCATTTATTGTCGAGGGTCCTGATCCTGTAATAGGATGTGCTGGCAGAGACCCCCAATGCCCACACCAAATTCCACTACCCTGAATGAAACACATCATCCATTAGGACAACTGTTGCAACCCCCCCCCCCCCACACACACACACACATTACCTCCTATTGCATCCACCCAGTTGAAAAAGTGCTTGCACTATTTAAATTGAGCTGGCAATAATTAAACAAAGAACCTGTTTGCATTTACTGTAACTGGTGCGTATTTAATTGGGTGCCCTGCTTTTCGGAACATCTCCTTGCCCTCACAAGAAACAAAGAAGAAAACACAAGCATACTATGTGTCAAAACAGAAGTGCTCCCAGTAATCAAACAGAATAGACCTACAGTGAGAACTCTCCACTTCCCTGCCCATCAGTCAATGCAGCTGACTACTTTTAAAGTAGTGGTAGTAAGTTTTTTCCTCTTTAACAAACCGGTAAAACAACTCTCCTTTTAGACATTTGATCCACCTGCGTTCATGTATTATTTTGCATCAGGACTGTGCCTTTAAAGAACATCTCCACCTTGTTCCCATTTACTGTATTCCCACTCACATTGTGGAGTGATTGCAGCTGGATTGCTTTCAGGTGTGCTAACCCGATTCCTTCTGAACAACACTCAACTTGAAGATATGCTCCAGGAGCACATAAATGCTTTGACCACTAATGAGTATTCAGTCTGCAAGGCCAGAGTAGACCTACCTAAGGGAAACCCCTTGGAACATATACAGCATGGACACAGAATCCTCAGCAACTGTTCTATAGTTTATAGTGTTTGCTAACGCAGAGCAATCCACTGTCTTACACCTTTGACCTGCAGCTAACTCCAGTGAGCACGGTATTGTACAAGGCAGCCAAGCTGATTGCATTGCTGTTACAGGGCTGTTAGCACGGACACCTGCCCATTGTGAGCCAGAGCAATATTCTGGCTCTTTCAAGACCGGTCTCTGAACAGCTATTAGGTAGCCCAGGAACCTTAGCCGCAAACACTAAGATTCAGTACAAAGTAATTCTGCTTGCTAGTTAAACTGCAAAAAGCAAATAATAATAGCAAGGACTGCAGGAATGACATATATTTTATTCATTAGCATTGCTAACGTGGAAAATGTTGTTTTCCCTGTGATGAATCTTACTCGTTATACTTTGAATATAGGAGCACATATTCAGAATGTTGTGTCAAACATACAAGTACATACTATATATTTAAAGTAACACTGAAAATGGCCAATTTGGAAATATTTTTAAAAGAAGGTTTTTATACTGCCACATATATTGTACACAGATGTTCAATACATTTTCTGAAGTATATACTATATCAAACATATTGGAAACCTTCCCCTCCCTTTCTGTGCTCCACCTTCTTTATGGGATACACCAGCTAGATTAATGTTCTTAGTAAAAGACCCAAGGACCATAGATTTATGGTGTGATCCCTGGCGTTCATTGTACTCAAGACTGGACAATGCTAACTAACATTTGGAGGCCTATCAGGTATTGCAACTGGTAGCAAATTGCCTCAGATAGAGCTGTATTTTTTTTTATTATAATTCTTGCTGGAAACTGGCCCTTTTAGTAGAATAAAAAAAAAAAAATGAGCCTGTCTTTTTAATCCCTGCGAGGACCTGTTAATTTACATTCGCTTACTGTTTAGTTTTCATAGCTCCTAAAATTTGCACAGGGCCTTGGGGTCTGCTCTGTTCCATGATTAAGTGAAGCGCAAAGCCAGAAATGCTGCTCTACAGCTCTTCAGTTACAATCTGCTTACAAACAATAGATCACTCCATGATGTACAAGAACAAATAATTTTCCTGCTGTCATTTATTAACTCAGACAAATGCTTCCTTATTTACTGCCGTACTACAGACCACGGAAAGATCTGGTTCTGCAGTGGACAGGTCACCTGGGTGGAAATGGGATGCCTGACGTCAGTCCCAGCTCTGGCACTGAAGCGCCATGTGAGTTTTGAGTCAATATCTTCCTTCTTTCCATTGTGGATTCTCCTTCCCTTTCACACTAATGAGGACTAGTTTTTTTTTCACAGTGGATTTCCCCACTGACTACTTCAAAACAAACTATTCCACTAAATGAATATACTTCATATCCCCTGGAGGAAGTGACAGTTTGATTTAGAAGGTAAATGTTTATACGCCTTGATTTCTATATTTTTCCCACTCTCTCTATATATGCACACAGTCGGAGTAAGTATATGTATTTATATATACTCCTAGAAGAGAGGTGAATCAAACTTTTCACTTTTAAAACAGCCACATTGAAGTATGAAGTATGAGTATGCTCGTAATCTCTTAAGTAACTTATTCCTGTTATGGTTTCCTTTGTGCATAAACGATAGAAAAGCTTCAGCAAACGCAGACCTTGTCCAACATAAACCATACAGTGACAAATCTTTCACTGTGTTAACCAATGATCTTACATCTTGGACTTGCTTTGCTAGTGCAATGTCCACCCTTTGGGTTCCTTGCCAAAAGCTATTAATGACCTAGAGGGACTTTACCTTACTGGTGTTAATAACAGATGCCTGCATACAAACGTGGAAATTCCAAAATAATTTGGTTGAAACATCAGTTTACTAACCTTCTACACCACATAAAAAAACAAATAGAAGACATGACTAAAAAAAGTGCTTTAATGCTACAACAGTACAGCCACTGAGGAACAACTCTTACAACATGAGTAAGTGTGAAAAAAAAAGGCAAAAGAAAAGAAAGCCACTTTAAAGAAACAGCCAAAAGTAAACTAAGAAAAAAGCCTTTCCTTTCCTCTTATAACAAAAAATGCCAGTTGGAATAAAGGTCAAGTTTCCCATTTACACTTTCCATGGCTTGCTATTTTTTTCCCCCCAACAAAAGAGGATCGAAACATGGAAGGCAACATGCTTTCTTGTTGAATGCGACCGAGTGCTTTCCACAGAGGCATGCCATGGCCACCACATGAATGGATTTCCTTTTCACAGTTGCAAAAACCTTTGCCTTTGTACATAACAGAATCCAAGCAGACAAATTAACTTCTTTACTAGAAACAAGCACTTCCATATGCAACCAAAGGGAGGATTTGGTTGAAGGAAAATAAAGTAAACATGGAAGTGACAGCTGGAAATATGTTTTCTAGCATTTACGAACACTGATAGGATACTATCCAGTAGGATTTGTTTTGGCTTATACAAATAAGTGTTTATTTCTAGAGAACAAAGTACATTTGCCAGAGAATAAAAAAATAATCTACTTTAAGAGGCACATGTTCAACATCATGCATAGCCCTTCCCAAGCAGAGATTACATGAGAAAGACACGCCTATTTCTTCCATAGTCATATTCAGCTTTTTCATGCTATAACTATTAAAATGAAGGCTGAGCCATCGAAGTGTCATTGAGCTGAGAAAAGAGAATGAGCTGAAGCTAAAGCAAACCACTCATGAACAAAAACCAAGGGCATTTATTTTAAGCAGAAAATTTATATATTTCATATTAACCTTATGCCAAAATCTAACGGCAGTAGAAGGATTTCTAATTTGTCTGGTTTAGTTACCACTGAATAAAGATCTTTAGGTTTGATCCCTACCTTATAAAAACCTTTAGTGAAGGGACAATGGAGTAGAGTACGATCCTGCTTATGGCTGCGTAAATCTCAAGTAACTTCACTATAATCACATTGCTATAAATATTTATAGTTCATTGTAGACATTTAGAGAGTTGTGGCATGATCAGGCTTTATAGAGCTATTTTAAATATTGGAAATGTAGGTTTTATACTTGCAAATGCCATCCACAGGACTTTACCACTGTGAACACTTCCTAGTGTAATGCAAATCCAATTCCTTCAGTCAAGACCCAAAGGGTTTCACTTAGCCCCTTGTTTCTTCGGTGGGAGTTGGAACAGGTTCAAGACAAATCTCAAAGCACCATTGGATGGGTTCATATGCAAAGATGGTTGATCTGTTCTGGTTAGGTTCTAGCAGAAACCTGGGAGATTGTCCATGTGAGAGAAGGTAGGGCAATACTTTGGGGCATTAATCCAATGAGAATCTTGTCATCCCTGGTTTCTTAATTTCCTAAACACGACATGCATACTTCAAATTACACATTTTTAGTTGATAATTATTTAGTAAGATAGGGATGGTGTAAGCAAATCACGGCTCGAGAAGGAACATTTAATTTCCAAGAGTGTCCTGAGAGATGCTTCGTTGAGGGGAGCCATAGCAATTACTTGCAAATTCAGTGGCAGACATCTCACTAATTCAGGAGTCAGGAAGACAATGTGCATTAGCACTAGGAAGGTTGTAGATAGTGATAATCAGATAATAAACATCACAGTGGTGAATCTACAGACAGAAATTGCACAGCTGCTTGCCCGAGATTTGAAAGGCAAATTATTTTGCAGATTTTCTCAATGAACTCTAGATCCTTTTTAATGCTTTGCCTTGGTATTGTTGGGATAATTCCTTATTTACCTCATGACCTTTGGCAGATGCTTGAACTTGCCTTGGTGTTGAGGATTTTGGCTGGCAAGTGTTGAACACAATGTACTTTTCAAGTTGCAGGGGAATTAAGGACAAGGAGCAAAGACGCAAAGCTAGCAGTCAGTGGTGTTACACCACTGCTACTGGATCAAGCTTTGTAAATATATTTCTCAACAGCTGGATCTGACTACATATTAATACTGTTTATATCAGGCCCTCTTGGGAGAGTCATATGCTTAAATATAACTTCCAGGGTTAGTTAAGACAAAAGTCGCAGACTGAAAAGCAAAATAATGTGCTAACATCAGTGGATTAGATCAGTCCCCTGGCTGATAATGTCGTGAAAGGTACGGAGCATAGTAAAACTGCACTAATTCAGGTTTTGTGGTAAACAACACTTAATGACAATAATTGAAAATTGAGCTGGTCAAGCCTTGGAACAGAGAACTGCTGTCCTCCTAGTTCTTTCCACGAGGGAAATGCTTTGATTCACTTTACACCAAGGGGTGACATTGAGGATAAGACAAACCTGGCCGCCAGCCTCCTGTGCTGCTTTTCATATTGCTGCTACAGAGAGGCAAAACCACTGATAGATCCATGCAGGAGTCCTTCACGACAGAGATTTTCTACAGAGCATTAAAACTTCACCATAAATACAGGGACAAGCTGTACCACCCTAACTGTGCTAGTAGTACTGTACACCTGGAGTATCCTGGTTGAAATTATTGGTGGCATGAATCAAAGTGGCAAGACCTGCCTCTTATCTGTGCTCACTTAAATTGAGTACTTTGTGTGTGTATCTCTAATACAGTTGAGCAGTATACTCAGCATCAGTGATAGAGAAGTCTCAAGTACAAACATGTACCAAATTATATTTCTGATTCAGATGTTTTTTATCCTTCCCCCATGCTGGGTAGGAAAATATTCTTCAGATGTACTGTTCCAGAATGTTCTCTTTCAGGATCTCACTACTTTGCCCCCAAGATTTCCTCATTCTCTTCCTCTGAAGTTGCAAGAATAAATTACAAACATGAGTAGCTGCAACCTTAAATGCCTTTGGCTGCAAAATGCTAACAATCTTGATGTTAAATCTTATCACTGGACATTGGTCAAATAGCAATTACCCTTCTTCTGATAGCTGTTGTCCTGACTTCCCACTAATGATAAGTTATATAATCATGGAACCAATTAGGTTGGAAAAGACCTTTAAGATCATCAAGTCCAGCTGTAAACCAAACCCTGCCAAGTCCACCACTAAACCATGTCCTGAAGTGCATCCCTGGGGTTTGGCTGCTTGTGCTCCAAGCCAGCTTGGATGTGGTACAGCTGTATAACCTTGGGTCTGCGTGCTGTGTCATGAGTCCTTCAGTCATTTGCTAATAGATGGAATCATTTCCTTTTGCTGAAAACTGTTTTGTTATTATACTCTGTTCATCACCATCCCTCTGAATCACGATAAGAAATCTTAAAGCATTTAAGATTAGATATATGGGTAGATAGCTGTGAAATTTTATCAGTTAATATTTGCATAGTGCCTAGAGACTTCAGGATAAAGGAGGCATGAGAAACGCAGAGGTTTCTTGTTATTTTTCAATGCATGAATGCAAAAAGAAGAAGAGAGGGCGGGAAGAATCGAGTCAAATAGTATGGCAGGCCTCAGAAAACTGATCGCTTTAATCCATGACTTCCCTGTTCTCTACCGTCTCAACTGGCAGTTGCAGAGCTAGACTTCATTTGTTTCCTCTGAGATGTTCTTTTAAAAGGGATCTGACTGGAGCTAGGGATTTCTATAGAGCACAGGTAATTAGTGCTGGAAGACTCTGATTATGTCTTTATACCACTCCTCACCCTTTGACACAATTCCACATAATAAGCTTCCCTTGAACAAACCTGGTCTGAGCCAGTATCTCCTAGGAGGCTGATTCATGGCATGAGGAGAAGGGCTTCAGCCTTCCGTCATCTACAAACACTGGTCCTTTTTCTTCTTCACCTCTCATTAATGCTTATTGGAAAGCAGAAGAACGATATACTGCACTGAAAGAGACAATCCCTGTTCCCCCACCATTTCCTGCTGGTAGGAACTGTGGGACAACCAACTGCTCATCTTTTTTCTCATTCTAATTCCCTTTCTATGCTTGTCCTATTTTAATTAAAGCGAGATGAACAATCCATAAGTAAACAAGCTCGGGAAAGCTACACTGAATATACATCTGCCTTTTAGTTTAATAAAAATTTAAAAGTTAGGGTATTAAATAAAATAAAACAATTTCCCCTAAACAGACTGGGAATTAAAATAAAACCCAACAGCAACAACAAAACCAGGAAAGATCATGATCAATTAACAATGAATATTGCATTGCTTTGTGTTTGCCACATATCAGTTCATGCCCAAAGAGATAATTGGGAAGAGGGAAAGAACTATTAGGGATGTTTAGGGAAATACTAGCAAAGCCAAAAAAGCTAAGCTGTGAGACAGAATAACAGACAACAGCAAAAGACCTTGAGGAACACGAGACTAATTAGAGAAGTCGGCCACGCGTTTTGTTATCACCCCATTACAAGGAATGGAAATGAGGCCAGGGGTTGAACATCTCTGCTCAGAACACCTTGGGAACAGGAGTAGGGAAAAACCTGATCTGCCCTTGTATCGGTTATTTAAGTTCAGAGAACTAACTGATACAGGGTTGATTTCAAACAGACATAGAAATTAATAATCACTACAGATCAGAAGCTGAGAAAGCATTCAAAGAGGGACTGGGTAAATAAAATACCCACAGACTTTTTTTTATAACAGTCAATGGGGCAGGCGACGGAATTCAAAAGAGTGAGAAATAACTATTAAACTTCATGGATACTTGTTTAGAAACAATTGTCTTGTGCCAATAGCTAGAAATGGTGCAAGCTTCAATTCTTTTATCTGTACTTAAACAAGAGGCCACTTGTCAAATATTTGCACAGAAAAAAACTCAGTTCAAAGCATTTGAATATATGCTTTGCTTTAAATATGGTAGTAATCCCACCTCTATTCATCTGAATACTCAAAGTCATGCTGTGCTGAACCATATCTCATCTGCCTCTTGAGATTCTGCAATAAAAATTATTGTTTTACATTTCAGCAGCAAACAAAGTGATTCCCATGTACGGTTTGTAAAACACTTTGTCAACCAAATGGGTCTTAAGCAACTGCATATTCTTATAAAGCAGAAACACCAACAGAATTCCCTCCCCCAACCCCCTTTCCAAATGTGAATGGCAGTAGATAAACATGACAAACTGAAGCCAGCTAGACTGCCGATTCCTCTGGGAAAGACAAGCTTGTTTGCAACAGCATCAAAGACAGCAGACGGCCAGCCCAGCCTGCTGCTGGGATGATGCTAATAAACAGTTTGAAGGTGCTAAAGTAGATGACACGGTGCTGATTCAAGAATCAGGCCCCATCGCAGGCATCTGAGGATAGGCTGGTGAAAATGCCTACTGCTTCTCATTCTAGCCATTTTTCAGAATGATTTTGCTGCTCCTGCCTAAGCTTGTGATAGAGGGAGTATTTTTCTTTCTGTAGACAAAGACCCATTGTTTAATGCTTCTGAATGCTATGACAGCTAGAAGGGTGAAAGGCAACCTGCAAGTGACAGTAAATGCATTCTCTCTCTTTTTTAATATCCAGTGTGTATATCCGTAATGCACTGTTCAGCATGATTCTCCAAGGCTGCTTCAACAGACAGCTGAGAAAGTCAATCCATTGTCAAAGCAATATAGCAGCTTTTGCTCTTCACTCAAGTTTTGGGTTCCTTGTTTCTACATTTTATGATGATATAGTGGCATCAGCTGGTGGCACACACTGACACGGGCTGGATGCAAAAAATGAAATGCATTCCCCTATCCAACCAACGCTGCCTGTGTTTGCCCTTTCTCGCCCTTCCTTTCTGTAGCCTGGCTTAATAGATCCAAACAGCTTTCATACCTACGCAACAGAGAAACATTTCCTTCCCGGTCAGCAGAGATAGTTTCACATTTCTACTTAAACTCAAAGTTCTCAGGACACAATCAAAACAGAAGCCAGATGTTTGATAAGTGTCTCGGCTAGGTGGGAAGACTGCAATATACAAGGAAGGAAAACAGAACACTTTCATTCCACCTAGGTGAAAAACACATTGTTTTCACTTTTGCAGCTGAAATCTGGATTGCACCAAGAAAAGGTACAACCAGCTTTGCTCTGGTTTTGGAAGCATTTTGGACACCGATATCCATCTTGTTCTAGTAAATTTGACGGCTTCTCTTGGTTAGATAAACTGCTGCCCCCTTGCAGGTCACTAGATGGTGACGGGGAATATTTAATAAAGCTCTGAACACAGACAGTGAAGCTGCAAACCTTGCTATAGTTAATGAGTGAAGGAACACTTGCTGCTCCCCACCATTCCTTTCAATTCAACTTACAAAACGTAATCTCAGACAATACAAATTACCATTAGTATGAGATACCAGGAATGCCTCAAAAACCACTGTGGAGTTCAGTGCAAGAGGTGGAGACTGAACAGCATCTCTAGGCTATCCCTCTGGGGTATAGCTTTAATTAACAAGGTTCTATCTAAAGAATTTGAGTTGGTTATTTGAAAGAAAAAAGTCTGTCTGGGCTCCTAGAAACAGGGCCCATTTTAAATTATATTCCTTTTCATACAGCTTGGACACAGCAGAAACAAATGGCCAGAAGGGAAAAATCTTCCCAAGATAAAAAGGAGCTGGCTGCTCTCTGCTGATCCTTTGGCATCATGCCTACCAGTATTTGAGAAGAACAAAACTGAGAAACAGAGATTCAACACTGATAAGATGTAGCCACTATCTCTGAAGCACTTGCACCGAACAGCCCACTAGAAAAATCACTCGCAGACAAAGCCTTTAGCCTGAGAGGGAGACAGGGAATGGGAAGCTGAGCCACTGACATTTATGAATCTGTCTTGTTAAGAGAACTGCAGAAATAAACACAGAAAAAATATTAGCTGATATCCTTTGTTACAGATTTCAGGGGTGGGGAACAGAGCAACTCGGAAGAAGAGAAGATGGGACAAACTCTCTTCTGTCCCAGTCACCTACCTAGAATTTGCAGTGGGAATTCCCAGATCTACCCACTGGCTTGGGGCCAAAAAATCCCTTCTCTTTTCAGGAAGTTCCTCTTTTTTTGTGCCTGCTCATATTAAAACACCCTGAATAAATTATTTTTTTTAAGTGCTGACAAACTGGAAAGTATTCAAAGAGCAAGGAGAAATGAATTATGAGTGCTGGAGGGACTCGCTCACAAGGAAAGATTAGAAGAACTAAATATGTCTAGCTTGGCAGAGAGATGACTAAGCAGGGGAGGGGGGGAGTGATAAATGTCTACAAATATTTGAAGGGCGTATACACTGAGGAGGCAGAAAGATTCTGTAGTGTGAGCCATACCAGGTGGTAGGATTAGGAGCAAAGGGATGGAATCAGAAAAGGAAGAAAACAAACCCAAAAAACCTCACAAAGCAAAAATTCAACTGAGGGCTAGACAAACAAAAACCTCCATGAAAGTGATATATATCCACATTCCCCACACTGGGAACAGTTTTTCTCAGAGGTAGAAAACTCAGTATACGAGACATATGGGAGGGCTGCATGAGTGCTTTGATACATGCAGAACTAAGGGAAAGAATTGTGCCTTGATGCTGGGAGACCAAAAGTAGCCTCAGTGGACAGCAGGCATCCCACCAACACTGTCAATTAGAGAGTTTCATACAGGAAGCAAAGGTAGTGGTTGCATCCAATTGAAATCACAAGAGGAAGGTTTGTTTGGATTATTTTAATGACCCTGAACTTGGTAGAGCTACAGGACTTTATCTACCCAGATATCTCCAGCCAGATGGTCCCTGGAAAGCAGAATGCTTTGGGTCTGTTAAGCATTCAAAAAGATGGTGGTGGATAGCCTGAAAGATCAAGAGGGAAGACAAAAGCATCATATTCCTCCATCTTAACCCAGGTTAACTATCCCCCAGCTTAACCAGAGTGAAAGGAGAAAGGGGAGAATGTGGTTCATCCCCCCCACTGAGTTTCTGATGTAAAGCACACCAGTGCTCCCTTTAGTACATTGAAAAGCCAGGAACTAAATGTAGCCAACTCCTCATTCAGGAAAACAAAAATCCCACTTTCAGACATGGAGGACCCCAACCATTAAGCATAGACATCCCTCCAGTACATAATTTCAAGTCCTGTCCCACTCCACATCAGAACATCCACCTGCGAACAAGTGGAAAGACAAGGCAATCAAGGGCTGAACCTCCAAAGGCATGTAACTGCAGGTTATATTCTAAACAGGGTTCAGCTGGATTCCAGCCAGGACATGGAGCTCAGCTGCTTTACGGACGCAGATGAACAGTGCTTCCTCCTGCCAGTACAGGAGGGGCAGTCCTCTTATTTTTGCCTTCCCCGAACTGTGTTGCTCAGCCCTACGTCCACAGCACTCAGCTGTTCTGCCTGAGGAGGTAGCATGGGTCCAAGCCAATGCTTTGAGCCCTTCCTTGAGAAGCATCTCCAGTGTTAAACCTCTCCCTCGTGCAACCTTGTGTAAACCGGGCAAAAGGAGTCCCCACAAGTCTGGATATGGGAAACATGTCAAGGTCCTTCTCTTTAAACCGGGTTTGATTCAAAGTTTGATGGAAGCCCCAGCTTGTGTTTTCCAGAATACTGTATATCCCTAGCAGAGAACTGCCAGGATAAAGTCCCACACCTGTGACAGGGAACACCCTGTAAACTTTGTGATGCTCCTCTGCTTGGCAAACAGAGATAACTTGACATTGGGCTTTTGTAGGGGGGAGCAAAAAGAGAGAAGATATTTGACCAAAGTGACATTTCAAGCTGATGATTGCATATTCCTCTAATAACCCATGGAAATAGGGATGCACATGGGGCAGCCAGAGGTCACAGCAGTTTGTGTGGTGGATCAGCCCAACTATAAAACCGTACCACAAGGGAAAAGACATACTTCCTCTGTCCCTGCAGAAGACTAAGACATGGCCAAGTATGGCCCTTCACACTTGGAACAGCAGCACTAAAAGCCTCAGTACAGCCACTACCCCCGTTTCAGCTGGTAAAGCACAGACAGCAAGGGAAAGCAACTTTGAGGGACAGGTGGTAGAGACAGAGGGGATGTTTTCCAGGATTTCCAGGACTGTAGACAAAACCAAAGCCAGCCCTTGTTTCCAGTAAGCCAAAACCTTTAAGCAAAATATATTACTTAATAACGTCATTCCCACCAGAAATTACACTGGAGAGCTATCACAAGGTCCTCCCACCCCAAGCGTGTTGGCTGCTCAACAAATAGATTCTTATCAGCTGTAAGAACCAAGCCCCAGGGCTCCCTGCTTACAAGCCAGTACTAGAGCAGAGCAGCTGTGATGACCTTTACATGCGGAAACAAGCAAGAAACAACCCAAGTCAAACACAGGGGAAGAGGTGATAACAGACACCCTCCTCTCTCTGCTCCTCCTAAACACATGATCCAGCTGCTAACAGAAAGGATGAGAGATCTCAGCAGAGCTATTACGTAGCTCCTGCTCACCTTATGTAGGATGAAAAAAACCGACATACCTTGGTCTGAGTGCGGCACAGAGTGAGATAGGCGTTGAATCCGCTGTAGGGGCAGGCTGGTTTTTGACTCATCAGGGAAAGCAGCAGCTACTGTTCGAGGCTCAGCTGAGCCACTTTCAGGCAAAGTCTTGGAACCTGTGGCAATACAGTCGTAATGGAAGAGCCAGGCTTGTCTTCACAAAACAACACAGATTCCATCACCCCAGCATGGCTGTAGGAAGTATACTGCTGTTGCAGCTCTTTTTATTAATTAACCAGATGTTTAACTTCATCATCCTGGCTAAAATCCAATGTGGAGAATTGAATTTCTTACCTAGCTTTCACTCAACAGCTTCAGCCAGAGAATTTCCCCCCCCACCATACTCCTGGTGCAGCTATTGCAGAGCAGGTGCAGTGTATCACCCCAGAGCAAGCTGCATTTCAGCAGCAGGTGGGAAATCATTCTTCAGTCTGCCTGACCCAAAGTTTCATGGACCCTACTGTGTAAACATAAGGCACCATCATCTCCACTTTATGGAATCACTTTATGGAATTTATTATTATTATTTGGAGCTCAAATTGAAACCCTATGGCCACATATGAACACTAAGCCTGCTTAGGAAATCCAGGAAGCAGTTACAGTGGTGAAGAGGCAAAGATTTATGACAGACAGAAAAGAAATCTTCTTTTCTAGCAACAAGCTTCATATTCATAATCTATTTCTGCTGTTCTTGCTACTCTCCACCAAACTTCTGACAGGTCTTAGAGACTAACACTTACCATGCTGCAAGCTGTTCCTCTAAATCCTATTTTATCATAGCTTATAACCACCTGGCTAGATTCCCTAGATGGTATTTTTCACTTTCTTGTAGCCCCCTAAGAGTATCCATATTGCCTATGCCATAGCCTCCATCTTTGCCACCCCTTTCTTCCCTCCAGCATCATCTCAGCTGCTCTTAACTGGGATGCCTTTTATCTCCTCCTGGGGAGCTCCCACCCTTTCTGATACCCATTCAAATCATCACATTAGTGAGACAGACTGGCCACAGCTTTCACCTGTCTCCTAAAAAGGGATTACAGCCCACCCCCCACCCCCACCCCCTTCCTTTGCTTCAATAAAACTTAGTTCTGTAAGATCTTTACAAATATATTTCTCCCCATGATAAAATGATATTAGGTGGGGATTTAAAGGGAGAGCTGTGAAAAGAGAAAAATAGCAGTGACAATGAGGAGTCCCTCCCAAATTGTCTTTCTGAAAGCTCCAAATGGCTTTGTAACAGCACGAAAGTGCTTCCTGATTATTTCCAAGCTGAGACTCAGGAAAACCCTGAGGGTGGACAGGATTGGGGAGAGCATGGATGTCAGCAATTGGATGTGAAGACATCTAAAGGAATGGAGCAGTAAGGAATATATAAAAAGTTGCAAGAAAAAGGTGTGTGATAGAAATGCTGTGGTCCCTGACACTCTCCTTGTGGTGCTACAGCAGCCCCAGAGGTACAAGGGGAACTCGAGGCTCTACTCCCCCTTGTCCCTTGAATCTTTCAGCTAATCCCTTTGAGGAGGGGAAGTCCCTTGGTCTCTAGGTCCATGCAGACCTCTCCCATTATGATCTTCAGCGAGATTTTGCAGCAGAAGTTTCAGCCAGAACTTATCAATTTCCCTTCAAACCATCAGGCACAGCTGCCTATTTACAGTGACTTATCCCTTCGGGTCTTCCTCTTATAACATAAATGGGGCTGACCCCCTACTCCCAGACCCAGACGCCCTGGGAGAGCATGTGGGCAAGACCTGGACAGATGCCATCAGTGCTGCTCACACCCGTCCCTAGAGCCAGCAGCTCCTGCTTGCAGGAAGGAGCATGGCTAACACAAACCTCATGCTGTGTTCCCATGGCAACCAAAGTGTCACGTTCATCATCGTCTCATTTCTGGAAGAAAAAGATATAGGTCCGATGAAGAAAAATCCAGGAGTCCCAAAGGGCTTTGCTAAGGTTGGGCAGATTTTTAACATCGTTGCTCACAGCGTTCACCCCCGGGGCTGCTGGAAGGCGCAGCACCCAGCGCAGCAATGCACAGCAGTCTGAGCAGGGGGCTTTCTGGGATTCAAATGCATCCAGTCGGATACGTACAGTTCGAGTCTCATCTCCTTTGTGTCACTTTGAAGCTAGGGACGCATGATCAAATTACCACGGCTACAGAAGTTACTAGATGTTAGTAGAAGAGGTTTCAGCTTCACCCATCCTATCTTACATTTGACACGACCAGGGTATAACGGTTGCTATCAGTTACCCTTGCTCAGTTGCATGTGGTGATTTTTTAAACCATAGTAATTTAATAATATCGCTGGAGGTGGAGTTGCTTTGCCCAAGGCAGCAGAGACTTTTGTGTGGATCAAGTCCCCTCCTGGACTTGGTGAGCTGCCACTGTCTCATTGTCCCAAACTTTTCTCTGCTGCTATCTGTGTCCCAGAAACCAGATCCAGCTGGGCTTTAACATTTGCAGCAGGAACAACCAGTATGACCTTCTCTGCTGCGACTACACAGCAGCAATTAAAGTATTGCCATGCAGATTTGTACCCGGTGAAGCTCACCTTTCAGTTCTAAGACAAGCATGCTACGAAAGGGAGGATGGAGATGCATCACTGGACAATCTTGGAGTTCCCTGATATGTTCTTGCTGGAGGCATGATCGGAACTAAGACTGGTGGATTCATTTCAATCACTTTAAAATCAGTTCCCACAATTAGTAGGTTTTTTCTATGGAAAAAAAAAAAAAATGTAAGAGGAACTTCCAGCCTGAAGAACAAAAAGGGGAGACTTAAAATTATGTTTCAGAGGAAGTATCTGGCTGCAAAGGAAGGTCGTGCCTATGCTTGAAAGGAAAAGGGGAAGGGAAGCATGGAAGAGAATTGTGGCGTTATACAAAGAGTCCCCGGATAAGGCAGAACAAGTGGTTTTAACAATCCACTGTCTCTACATCCCCATACCAAAGTATGACTCCAGCAAGATGCAATTTTTAGATGGTCTAGTATCTAGTATCATAAGTCAATGCAGATCAAGGGGAAATATCCCTTGAGACTTGGAGGCTGAGGATAGCTAAAGAAGTCTGAAATCCAAAACACTAGTGAAGCTGCTATTAATCCTTAGTTTTAATCTTCAATTTTATTTTTATTTGGTTTCGTTTTCCCTCCCTGAGCAGTTTAGCTGGCTCAGCACTGCAGTGCTCAAGTCAGATTCATATCTGTAACTGGGGCAAGCACCTTAGCTAAGAGGTTTTCTATATCTAGAGCAACCTTTTCCTCCTTAAAGACCAGACAGAAGCCTCTTGCAGGCACCCTTTCATGAGAGAGATAAAGAGAAGCTGCTTCACATGCTTTTATGGGAGAAGAAAGTAGGCATTAAGGATGACAAATGTCAAGGTAGATGGTTCCATGGATGCAATGAAATTTTGGCCTCTGCATGACATCTATGAAGGATAACCTACAGGGAAGGACTCAGTATTGTCCAACGGACTCTGGGCTTTGATCCAGGGGAGCTGCATTTTGTCCTAGGTCTCCAAGTGATTTATAGAATCACCTTGTTCAAGTCACTCAGCCATTTGCTCAACTTTTGGGATGCCCTCTGCATCCAAGAGATGACCATCCCAGTCATTTCCATTGCCCAGACCACAGCTCTGGGCAGAGGAGAGAGAAATAATTTTCAAAGCTTACTATTTCTTTTCTGGACTAACCCAAGCTAGCAATCAGCTGTGAGGGTAATACAGATGGGAATACCTGAGGGGCCATTAGGGTTCAGCCTGGTGTCCTGTTATTCCACTCATAGGCTGGGAAACTAAATACTACCGTCAAGGTTAGGTGACATAAAGGGTCTGAGATCACAAATAAAATAGTTCTGGATATCTTTAATTAAACACAGCAGTGTTCATGCCTTGCTGAGCGGTGTTTCTGCAGAAGGGATGAGCCATTCTGGCGAGGTGAGTGTAGCATTCCCTCCTCTTCCCCTCTGGAGCAGCCAGGCAGGGGTCAAGGCATCTAATGAGGGAGATGCGCTGCCTGTTTGCTTGCTCCTGTGACTGGCTGCCTGGTTAGAGGCTGCCAGGGAGCTGGAGCGTGTGCCAGCCAGGTTTTTGCATACATGTGAAAATTAACAAATCACACTCTGAGCTGGAAAGGGCAGATAGTTGAGAGAATTAAAATGAAGGAGAGAAAAAAAAAAGGGGGGGGGGGGGCAGGAAATGAGGAAAAAATAAGGAAAGAACAGGGAGGTGAGCCAAAAGGAAACTTCAAAGGTCCACAGCCTGCAGCCTACATTAATGACAACAACAAAAATAAGATGAGACCCTTACATTTTAATCAAAGGCAATTACTTTTTTTAAAGGTGTTATAACTCTGCCATGCAGGACCAGGCCTGGCCATGCCTCCAAGTCCCAGAGGTGTCAGCATGGCTGGCTGGCAAAGAGAAGCAAAGGTTTGCTTGGCCACCTTCTCTCTGCACTACCTGTGAACATCAATGAAAGGAAAGCAAGAGCGAGTGGGTGCTTCAGGAGAAATGCCTCTGCGGGGAGAAGGCTTAAAGCTATAGGAAGCCAAAGGCGCTAGAAACATGACTGAAATATAAATCCCGGCTCCCTCTGGGTGGTGTCTATATGAATGCTGCATGTAGGATGTTAACTTGAAACCCCAAGGCAGCTGAATCAGACCAGAAGGCAGCAGGTAGGCAACCACAGGGCACTGGGGCAGAGTGGCACCTACCTGGGTAGATTTAAGCAGAGATCTCAGGTATAGATATATAGAGGTGACTCAGATATATAGGTATATACATCTCTGTGTGTGTGATAGCAAGGCTAGAGAAGGTAAGTGTGACCTCAAAAGCCTAAGATGCTTGCCTCTAATCCCTCCCCTCCATGCAGTGAAGAAGTCCTTGTCTCCACTGCTGAGGCAGGACCAAATGCCCATCTGCAGCCAGCGGGGCAAGTGGTCCGCACAAGAAGGTTGGGTGGAGGAGACCAAAGCAAGGCTTTCACTGGGATAGCGATGTTGGGGTCTTTGTTCCCAGCATGTCTCTGCAAAGGAAGAGGAGAAATGCAAAAAGGGAGAGGAATTTGAGCTGCACAAAACCTGAGGGAGGAAGATCAAAATAAAGCTGAGTGTGTCACAGGATGAAGAAACTATCCTCAGGAAACAACATATAATTGTTTCAATTAGTGTAAGAGAAGACACAGTGAAAAAAGGAAAAGGCTTTACAAAGGCAAAGCCCCAATTAAAAAAAATCAACAGCAGAGAAAGATAGCAGAATACTTTATGAAACACTGACTTATTTACATTAAGGGAAGACAAAAGATTGTGTATTTAGTTGTAGTCAGAAGCTGAAATTTTTCATGTTTTTTTTAAGGCAGTGCCACATGCAGTCACAAGCAACAAAAGCCTGTGATTCTGCAAAATTTCCATAGTGGTACAAAAGTATGTAGTCCAGAAGCAGTTGCCCTGGATTAAACTTTTCAGCCTACCAAGGCCTGTGTTTAGTGGGCAAGGCTTTAAGACATCATGTTTGGATAGAAGAGCTGAAGAAAAAAAATATTTAAGCAGCCCTTCAAAAAAACAGGTACATTCCTGCAGGTGGTAAGATGCAGAAAACAGATTGAAAAAGATGAAATCCAATTTTCTAATACACGTGAGAAACCGTTAGCCTATTTTACTTAAAAACACCTAAGACAGCATGCCACTCAAAAACTCTAATGCGGAACAGGGGATATTTCTCGCGTATTGTCTGCACAGGTTGTTCAGGACTTTCAAAGGCTTGTCGTGATTTTTTTATAACACCTGCAGCATTACTCCAGCGTGGGCACTTTCCACAAACTAAACTCTTAGATTGTTGCAATTGTAGGTAGTTAAGAAAAGTCCGTTCTGTGCAAATATTCCCTTCTTGCTCCGAAATGTTAGGACTCACTGAGAAGAAAGGGCCAGCCTAATGCTGCATGAAGTCAGAGAAAAATGGGTTCTTCACTCCACCCAGAATTATACTGAGGGAAGCAGAACTTCTAGCTTCAAACAGAATATTTTTTTGCGCCTCAAACCCCATTTCTGCTCAAATCTCTATGAAGTTTGCTAAGTGTCTCTTGATCCTCATGTCAGCATTAGGTCTGATGATCATAATAGCGCTCTGTGTGTAAGCACACAGAGAGAAATGTATTCCGGAGTTGCTACCTGCTGGAAATGCCTAGGAGTTTGGCAAAGTGTGCTAGCATACAAGCCACATGGGATTTGCTCTGTGAGATTAATTTATAGTCCTCCAAAAGTGACAAAACTTGATGAAGGAATACCGTGCCTGAAAACTCTACTTTCTAGTTTTAACAACTGGCCTCTTGTTGCAGACTTGGTTTTTCTGGTATTCTTAGGCTATTGCCAGGGCTCCAGCACCACTACCCCAAGGCTCGATGCTTCTGACAAGGTGGCGTGGTAGCTGTGCTATGCTGCAAAGGACAACCGGCTTTTTCTGCATCCCTGTAGTTGCTTAAGCAAGCAGCAGCAGCTCTGAGCCATTTAGGGTTTGCTCACAGCTAGCCACACTGGGAAGAATTCAGTGACCTTCAGGATATTAATAGATCTGAAGTCCCTTTGTTCCCGGGGAGCGGGCAGGGGACACTTCACCACTTACGACTTGCAATTACTCTCCCACCCAACAGAAAAGACTTTGTTGGTTGGTGCGTACAACAATTATACCAGGGCATGAGCGGTGTCATTTCTAACAGGGCCAGACAGGAGCAAACATCCTGGTGTGCCACTGTCTCACTGTCCGTCTCAGTCCCTCTGCGATGCTCAGCCTGCTGAGCGCTTCCCATCACTGGTGTGGAGTTGCCAAGCAACATTTGTCGCGTCCCTCAGTGGGCTGCGCTTACCGCTCTGTGGCAGCTCAGACTTTGAAGACAAGGGTTTGTTGTGAAGAGCGAAATAACTTTCCTTCTCTCTTTCTCTCTCCTCTCTTCCTAGTTGATGAGGTGAAAAATGAATCATTCTGAATATGACAGATGAAATCCTGCATTCGATTGCTCTGGGGTAAATCTCGTTGAAAATTGTCTTTGGGGAATAAATTCACTGCTAGATGCCAAGGACTGGAGCTGCATACCAGGCACACGTATCCAGAATACAGCTAAGGTTCCCCCACCATACACATTCGAAAAAACAGCTAGAACTGGTCAAATCATAGATAAAATTATTGGCAAATAATTCATTCAGCCATAGTCACAAAGGAATTAATCTCATCCTTTATTCTCAAACATGACTCAACCAATTCCTGGAAATAACACAGCTAAAGCCTCTTGCTCTGAGCTGCGAACCCTAAGATTTAAATTCTTATTTAATTCCACAGCTCTTTCCCTCTTGTTATTATGTTCAACAGTGTGCCACTGCTGCTGTTCGTGTGCCAATGATACAAGGTTATAAGGCTTAGACAGTTCAAAATGTTCTCTCTGCATCAGTAAAGCTAAAAAGTACAAAGCAGTTCTTACAACCGGGAGCAGTCAGGCCATCTGGCACAGTAGCTTCAGTGTGCGCTCCCGGCTCCGGGCTTTTGGCATCTACCTGGGCACCAGCCACCAGTGAGCATGTGCTCTCATCCCGGTTTCACCTGGGGTGTAGCTCCCCAGATCACCAGTATTTACTGAATCTTGGCTCTGAAGGGGTGAGACCGGCAGAGCAAGGGATGGGCTTACAGAGCTGGATGGGGGCAGCTCCGGAGCACAGCCCCGTGCAGGAGAGGCTGGTGGGTGCGTCAACATAAATAGTGGTGTGTGAACACGGAAGTGAGTTTCAACAAAAAGACTTTGGATATTTTTTTTTTTTAAAAAAAGGATTTTCCATAGTGTTGCCCCAGATATTTAAGCAAAATAATGCCCTGCCGAGTGTGGCTGTGGGTCTTGGGGTGGGTTTAAAGCTAGGTGTCCTGTCTCAGCTGGTTGTTTAGCTTCACTCAGAAGTAAACGAGGCAAGGGAATATCTCAGCAAAGGATCCTTTCCACATATCTTAGGAGAGAGTGTAGACCCTCTGGAGGTGTCTGTTTCTACATTTACTCTGTACAGAATAATTTAGCCTAGATGCCTAACTTTTAGAAGGCTGACCTTCATCGACACGAAACCCGGCCTTCATGAGTAATTTCTCAGCTAGTGTGCTGCCACCTTACAATGATTTAATATAAACTATATTTTCTTCAAGTTCCTTATGAAAATATAATGTCAGAAAGTATTGAAAGCTTTCCTAAAGCGAAGACATATGTTACTTCTACCTTATCCTCTAAGCCAATTAGCAAATAAAAGAAGGGAATTAGATCAGCTTGGCAAATCCATGCTGATTGTCTTTTACCACCTTCTTATCCTATAGCTCCTAATGAATTGTTTGTTTCATGATTTCAAGGTTTCTCTGTAGTCTTTCAGCTTAGCTGGCTGATTTAAATTCCTTGGTTATTCTTTTTTTTCCATCTTCACAAATAAATACCCTGTTTGTCCTTTTCCAGTCTGCAGGACCCTCTCAATATAGGAGGAGATGCTGAAGTAAATTCCTGACTGTTCACAGTCGGCTTTCCCTGGACAACTTGCAGGGGAATTCCCTTAGGTCCAACAGTTTGAGTTCACTTACTCAGTGTAAGGATTCTTTAATTTACACCCCTTTGTTCTGGCCTATTCCCATCCCAAATCAGTATGACTCCTGTGATATAGATATCTATAGTAGTGACTGTTTAGGTGATAAGCAGAGTTAAAAAGGCAATGTCGATTCCAATCTGTTGCATGTGCTCTCCTTCTGTGGTACACAGTGCACACTTTCACTCCTTTAAACATATTTATAGCATTTCTTTTTCTTCCCTTGTGTGCTCCTAGTCACCTCTAGCTCGTTCTGTGCTAGGACCTTTCTGATTTCATCCACATGCTTTGGTATCGTTCTCATTTCTAATCATCTGCTGCCACTTCAACTTTTTTAAACAATTATTTTCACATTTCAAGGCACTAATGAGGTGTTCACACACCTTTAGTGTTTCGCTTTTCTTCTATTCTCCCTGCCTTAGGAGATCTTGTCGTTGCACCTTTGCTCTAAGTCAGTGCTTACTGGCTGTACTCCTCTCTCCTTGGCCCAACCTACCGATTCCCTGATGGTTCACAGCCAATTAATCCTTGTTCTGCTGTTCCTACTTTCTCTTTTCCATGTGTCTGGGAAGCTGATTAACTCATAGCTTGGTATATGTACTAAGGCTTTATATTCTTCCTGATTAGCTCTTATACTCCTAACGCTTGGGCAGAGACATTTCAGATTTGTTTACCAGACTGCTCCATCGTTCTCCCAAGTGTCCCGTTTTCACCTCTATTAAATTTCCCATTTTCTCAACTCACTAACCAGCATGCTGCCTGGTCCTTGGAAGACCACTGTGCTGTCAAAAAATCCAAAGCCTTTTTGTCAACTCTGTCCATGCTTTCACCTCAAGGATTTGTCTTGGCCCACCTTTGCCACCTTCCATGGACACCCAAGGAAACACAACTGTCCCTGGAAAAGAATTAGCAATGATCATAGTGATGGGCAGTATTTTTTATTTCAGTGATGGCAGATATATGATGGAAGCAGCAATTAATCCCTCCTGTTTGCCTTCTCTAAGGATATTAAATTGTGTTGTAAATACTGGTGATTTAAACCCCATTGTGACCCCTTTCACTGAAAATCAATGTTAATAACCCTACTTCGTAGATGGGGAAACAAGCACAGAAAAGCTAAATAACTTTTTTTTGGAAATGTTGAGGCAAAGTCAAGAAATCCTTGCAGATCTGTGCATGAGCTGCCAGAGCATACACTGGAAACCATTCAGGAAAAGCCTTCAGTCAGGTGTTTAGTAGCAAGGGGGCAAGAAACAGGGTAGTGATTGCAATTACATCAGCTGGTGAGGAGCCAGCCCACAATGCCCAGAACTCGGTTAGCCAAAGGCTATGATAGTTTACTGGGACTGGAGCTATTGCCAGGGCATCCAACGGATGATTGTTTTTAGTGGTATATTTGTCTTTCCCTCTTGCTGGTCCCTGCATGAGCTACAAGCAGCTTAATCAAAGCAAAAATAGCTGCCTCACCATCTTGCTGGGGGTCCTGCTGGACTGATAGCAGGGCAATTCTTTCTGCCATCTCCTTTCTCTCTCACTGCCTCCTGCTCACCTCCTTTTTCTCTTCCCTCCCCTTCTAAACAGTGAAATAAAACAAGCAGAGCAAAGCAAAGATGAGGAAAGTAGCCACAAACTGCTGCATCAACAGTAATATGCCATGGATCTTCTAGAACATGTCTGAGGATGTGAGTCCCTGGAGAGGAAACCTAAGGCCAGAAATGATACAGGCTTAGCCATCATGAAAAGCACTCACAGAACACAGCACTGAACACACAATGCGGTGCTGAGGATACAGACTTGGCTGCCGTTTATGGAGTGGAGAATACAGTGGCAGATTTATTCTACAGTAGAGAGGGTTGTTTCTTGGTAGTGCTAATACTGACACATTATCTGGGGACGGAAGAGGATGCACAAATAGGAACAATTCTCCCATTTCTCCGCCTGTGTTTCCCCCAAATGCCCCCTACTCCTATTCCCGTCTCCCCCTTCCTCTTCTCTTATTTCTTTTTCTTTAGCCTTCCTCTTCATCTTTTCCCGATGCTATTATGCGCACAGAGTTTTTAGTTCTCCAAGCTTTTGCATATTATCTCCAGGTGGAGCCTTGCATTCAGCCCTCTGCCTGGACAACCATAAAACCATACAAGAGTTTTCAAACACAGAGTTAAACCCTGCTCTCTCTAAAACAGGTGTAGAAACTTCCATGCTGCGAGGATCAGGCCATGGGACAGAATAGGCTGATAATAACCTGCAAGGAGAGACTTAAAATTATCCAGCACAGCTTAAAGAGGAACAGCCTAACAAAGCATCACCGTCGCTGCACGTCGTCAAAGTGGAAAGCGGTGATGGCAACTACCACCGCACTCCTGCACGGAATAATTCCAGCTGCCTTCTCAACTGGGAACAGCTGAAATCAGTCTAGAGCAAACACCTGGGTGGTTTTACATCCTTGTTTCTTCCCCTCCTTCCCCCCGAAGCACACACCCACTTTCACTCGCACCTTACCGTATTGGCCGTGAGGAATCAAAGCCATGTCTGTACCTCACATCAGAACTAAGGCTGGGAGCTGCGGAGGAACAACTTGGTCAAAAGCACATAAGAGATCTGCGGCAGGGCGAGAAATACAACCCAAGTGTCCTGAATTGGCTGCCAGACTGTCACCTGCTCACGCTGTGTGTCACCAGGTGCTGGACAGGGGCAGTGGACCTTGCCCAAGGACAGATAAGACAGGAGATAGTGCTATCACCTGCATCTCTGCTTTTTGGCTGAGCAGAGCAGCAGCGGAGAGGGGCTGCCGTCTTTCTCCCTCCCTAACCCGCTTCCTGCTTGCTCCAGAAACAACCCAGTGCACGGCTGTTTATTATTATTATCACTGTTATTTTCCAGAGTGCTGTAAAACCAGGGGATAGAGCATTCTGACAGCCTCATAACAAACAGCAGATAAAACTAATTAGATTTTCTTCTTCCTTTAGTTTGCTGACTTGATTCTTTTTATTTTTATTGTTTAATTATTTATATTTAGCCCAGAGGTTTACACACACATGCGTTTCACTAGACGCTGGCAAGGCATCCTTAGGATCCTCTCTGATAGGAAAGAGCTATTGTGGGCAGGCAGGCCTGAGAGCTGGCAAGAGGCTGAGACAGAGGGTGCAGTGTGAGCGCTGCTCAGCACTACATCTTCTACCCATGTCATGTAAACCGTGAGGGGGAGGAAAGAGAGCGGAGCCATTCACCACAGCTAAGAGAGTCAGCGAGACAAAGAGCATCGGTAAAAAAAGTTAATGTGCCTGGCAGGATCCCAAAACCGCTTTAGCGGTGGGGACTATGTGAGCGCCTCTAGGACACCGTCTCTTCTGGCCATTATGGAAATATTTGGCTTGCATCTCAACCTGACAGCCCTGCTGACTCTTGAGGAATGGCAACGGTGGGGAGCAGGACAACTTCCCTCTCCTCCCTCCCTTTCTCCATCGGCTGTTTCCAAATTCTTTGGGATTAGCTAGCAACAGCAAGAAAAGGCACTGGCCTCACTGCTCAGCACTTAGCAGGCTGAAGTGAGGTGACATGCCTCAGCACAGGGGACAATGGCTTCATTCACTGGGGAAGTACCGAACCAGAATTACAAGTGTGCAAGAATAAACAAGGCTGGAGTTAATCTAAAGTTGTTTTACACTCTGTTTTATTAAAGTCAATGCACTTCCGTTCCTCTGTGCAGAGCCTAGTTCTGCTTAATTACCATGACTCAGGGAGAATTTTAATAACATGGAGAGAGCCCTGCACAGTGGAGGCCCTCTCCTGACCTCTAGAGGTCTATCAAAAGAAGAAGAGCATCTGCTCCCCATAGAAGTTCCTGGAAGAAACGAGGCAGCCCACATAACTGCTTCTGCTGGAGGTTTCCAGGTGTCATTCCTGACAGGTTGGTCACCCAGCCTTCTCGCTGTACTCTCTGCTCCCACCTTCTCAGCAGCAGGCTGAGCATCCTTGGGCTGGGGGCTTTGGCCAGCTGTTGTCTTTCTGCAGCATCCTCACGGCTTGCTAACAAGTTGTTTGGCACAAACACAGGAAGCTGCCAAGCAGAAGACTTGGTCAGGCTTTTCATGTTGCACAGCAGCACTTATGCAGATGTTGTTGATGTGCATGGACACTTTGCTCCCAGCTTGACTGCTGCACTTGGATCCCGGACACTGAAAGCACCCTAAGGGCCTTTGCCATCTCTCCATCTCCTGTAGCTCCTAGATCAGGGATCTATGAAACAGTGGTATTGCTCATATACATTCAGCTCCAAACACATACGGAAGCTACAGCTCTGCTTTTATTGTATTAGAACAACTCCCACACAGTCCACTGATTCCATGAATCACAATGAGACTGGTCTATAGTATTTATAGCCAAAATATTGGTGTCTCATTAAGAAAAGTGCTGATTTAAGATTTTTTTTGTCCCTTTGCAATAGCATGTACCATCAGCAAGCCTTGGCAAGAATTGTTCTGCTACTGTTGTGGCAGGGCATTGGTACAGAAAGCAGTGTGGGAGAGAAAAGCAGCTCTGGATGCATACACATACATCTACAGACATATATGTATAATTGTGCCCTGGGGATGTGCTGAATGGTGAAGGTCTTAAAGTACAGCCTGTGTACACTGCAGTCTGGACCTAGCACAGTGTGAGTTTTTTGTCATGCATATGATAGATGTTGGATTTTGATATTAACTATGCACATATATCATTTCTTATTAAAGAACTTTGAAGAAACATTGTACAAACTATTATAATAGGAACACCTGTTTCACCTCTGTCCATTCCTGTAAGCCAGCCTTTTATGAAAATTCGGTATTGTGTACAACAAGCTGCACACTAAAGCAAGCAGAACAGGACATCTGTACAGAGACACACACCATACCTAATGAATTAGTTTGGTCTAAGAAGCTCAGCTTCTAAAGACCCAAGCTGCCTGTCTTTTGAGCAGCATCATAAAAAGAGAGCGAGAGACACAGAGAACTCCCATGTGCTGGTGAAGACTTTAAAACACCCAGGTACTGGAAACCCAGCAGGACAGGAAGAGGCAATTTCCCCAAAGAGCAAGCTCCTGTGGGAACGTATGTCTAGGTAGTCTGGGAAAAGGTGTTCAGACATGCATCAGATAAAACCTCATTCTGCACCAGCAATTCTTTCCACAAACAACATAAAGATGACAGGATGGTGTTTTTATTCACACATCAATATTAATAATAAAAATCACTGGTAATGGAGGCCTTATAGGCTGTAATGCTACAACACAATATACATTCATCCTTCTCCTTGAGCCTCATAGAGTAGTGACAGTATAGGAGCCTCTTACATCATGCAATTAATTCCATTTGGATTCAGGGCAATTCCCCATTTGCAGCAGCAGAGTCTAAGACACATGAGAAGTTCAGGGAATATGAGGTGTGAGATGCAGGGACGCGGGCTTCATGCTTTAGGGATGCCAGGCACACGCATGGGTCCTCAGCCCATGTTGGGTTCTCAGGAATCAGGATCTGTTTGCAGGTAATTTTAGAAGAAATTTAATTTTATGTTTTTCATTTGGGGATCGAAAGAGAAGCTGTTCTGACTCCCTTATGGGGTCACTGGTACAACATGCCCCATATATAACCTCCCAGTAATGTCTTCTACTATAGGTGGACTTGACAGTGTTAGATTTATAGTTGGACTTGATGACCATAAGGGTCTTTTCCAACCTAAACGATTCTATGATTCTGTGATTCTATATTACTGTCTGGCACAATGGAGTCCTGTTCCATGAACTAGGTTTTCTTCATGGTAACACAATAAAACTAACAAAGAATAATCAGTCACTGGACTGATGCTTGAGCTACATTCACTCTTGGATATTGCCACCATCACTCATCTATTGACAGAATATTGGGGGACCCTGGCTACCACAAAAGAACATGTTTTACTCCTTAAAATGCACCAAATCCCTCTCACTCCCAATAAATTTAAATAGTAGCTCTAGTTCTCCAGGATGGACTGTTGTATCTGTATTCTCTTAGCTGGAAGGATGTCTCATAGAGAAAATATAATTTCACAGCATCTGTGAAACAAATTCTGCACTTAGGCCCATTAGTTCAAGCATGATGTGACTCAATTGAGATTACACTGGACTAGATCATTCCAGTTCAGCAAAGAGGTGAATTTAGCCCAGGTTTCCAGAAGACCACTCTGTATTGTCACTGGTGCTTTCCTTACTATAGCACACCGGATTTCTGACACTGTTGCTGAGATATGACCAGCTCAAAAGCATGCACAGCCTGACCCAACCTGAAACACGCTGTAAGAATGGTGGTCAGACAGAAATCAGATGCATGCTCTACAGCTCAAGATAAAAGAATGGCAGTGGAGAGCTCTGGCCAAAGGCATCAGTGACTGTCACTTGTCTAGGCAAAGGCTGCTTCCTGTAAGAGCCTAAACTAGGAAAAGGAGAATCATCTCTGGTTCCTTGGTCTCAGAATACCATTCCTCAGGTCAACCTGTATGAAACCACATAGCAGAGGCAGCTGTAAAACTGGGAATTATGTTTAGAAATCAACTATGTTCTCACACCGTATCACCTGGGCCAGTGGCCCCTCACTCTGCCTTGTGTACAAAGCATAAGGAGTCATTATCAATATAAGTATGTATACAAATAACACAAACATACAGCCAATTTTCTATTCAGAGCTGGAGCAACACATTTGGGAAGGATTCTGAAGCTGGCAAACAGGCAAACATGAGCAGTAACCCACTTCCTTACTGCTCTGCGACTCAAAGCCTTGTTCACACAGGACTGCTCTTGAACCCACTGTACACCCCAAGTGCTGTTGAACACAGAGGCAGAGCCGTACTGTTGGATGCTGGTTGGCTGGAAATGTAGAGCCCCCTGAGAGCTTTGGAGTTGCATGTCTGTCCCATGGTTTCTCCTGCATCTTCTGTCTCTCCTTCCACCCACGAGAGGCACTCCTGGATCTCTTGGTCCAGCTCCAAGAAGTCCTCTTCACTATCAGAGCAACTGTCAGTATTATAATCGACTTCTTCCACACAAGGTGGCTCATCATCAGTCTCCAGGCTGCTGTTGTTGCAACTTCTGCAGAAAAATCACAAGAAAAACTGGACATCATCAAAGGAGCGTGTGTTGGTCTAGGGGTAAGAGCAAGCAACAGGGAAATGTCTTTCCTGGGTTTGGTCCTGTCTCTGCTAATAAGGCATGAGACGGCACTAAGCAAGATCCTGTATGTCTTTGTGCCTGTTTCACCATTGGTAAAATGAAGAGTGATTCTTACCTACCTCACAGGAGAAATGCATCATTATTGTTATCATTATTACTGCTTATACAGAAACACAGTGCTGTATATACAGACAACACCATTCTCGCCTTGAGGCACTTACAAGGTTATCGAAGCAGAAATATAGTAGAAGAAGAGATATTCCATTTCCAGAAGGTTGCTGGTTTAATCATCATTCACCTCATTGTAGTTCCACATTTAGTTAAGACCTAATTAATCCAGGTGGTTGAAGTGCTTTGGCATCTTTTCCTCCTGGTCTGTGCAAGCTCAGAGCACTGCTAACAAGAGGCGGTACAAACAAAACGTGGGGGCTCTCAAGTCTTCAAGCACACTGGCTCCGAGAAGGGCAGAAATACCAGGAGCGGTTGTGTTTTGGAAGGAGAATGAAAAGGCTTTGACAACATGACTTCCTGAGGAAGGGCCAAATCCAGAGGCAAGTCTGAATAGCTGAGGAAAGAGTCTAAATGGATGTCACAGCTACGTCATCTGGCTCTCAGAAGGGTAGGTTACACCAGCTTAGCCTCCTGCCATTTACTTACAGGAACGGCCGTAGGCTTTCTTTACATGTCCGCTTTTGATTCGTACTGTATTAGGTTAGCACGATGCAGTATTTATGGCAGAATTGGAGCCACTAGACTAGATGGCTCCAGGGGATAGGGTCGCTCTCCTACCTAGCTGCCTAGTTCCCATTTGGCCCTGAGCCTAGGAGGGCAGCTGGGTAGTTTTTGAGACCAGAAAGAATCTTGTGGTTTTAATGCTGCCGGGGTCAGAGCCTGGATCAATCAGGAGGACAGATACTGTGTTTTTCACCTCCAGGTCAATGTTTTCGATCAGACTCAAAGCAGGCGAATGTATTGCTTTGGGGGACTGGGAAAGGAATAATAATCTTCCACCTCTGGGCCAGAGTTTCTAATTTGTCCCAAGCTGGGGAGAATGAATGGCTTGGCAGATGGAGCATACACAGCTTTAATGTGTGGTCTGCTCATTTACATGTCAGTAACTGGAATAATCTTCCAGCTCTCAGCTGTTTCACAGCAGTGCCAGCATCTGAGGTTTCAGAACATACCAAAGGTGTGAAGTATTGCTTTTGGATGTATCGATCCCTCCTCTCTTCTGCACTCCAAAAAAGGTATGAGATTTTCTCAGCTTTGAGACTCCAGGTCTTAACTGTATACAGACTACTCCGCAAGCAGAAACAAGTAATGTCAACCCACTTCTCTGGCTGATCTCTGGCTTAGTTTACTTCAAAGGCTGGGTATAAAGGATTCTATGAAAGCTTAATAGAGCTGTACAGCTTAAAAATAAATAAAAGAATAATTATGCACTCTACAGTTTCTGGCTCCACTTCAGTCTGCTCAGAAATCTGGGTCAGGAAGAACTCATACTGAAACTGAGTATGTGACATGAAACAAAACAAACCAGCCAGGACAATCCTCCCAGCACAAATGGCAACAAGCAGTGGTCTCTAATGAGTCTGACCAGTGGGTTTGATCTCTTCTTTTTTTATCAGATACAGGTATGACATGAATTACCATGATACCGAGTACCTATGATAATGTTCAAAGCTGACTAAACTCAGGGGAACTAGATTCTTTCTTTATAAGCTCTGCCTTTGTGGCTCTGCAATCAAAAGGAACCAAAGCATAACTATATTCTATATTGCACTGGGGTGTTTGGGAGGAGCTGCTAATGCTGTTGGGACAGAGCAGAGCTGCCACCCAACTCACTGATATTTTACAGATGGAACGGTTCAGTTTTCAACCTAGGAACAGCAGGTCAAACATTTGCATTAACTGGATAATTTTATTTAAAAACTCCCTATTATTACTTAAAGCTGGGAAAACAAATAACAGAGGACCTTCTGAATTTTTTGATAGCTTAAATGATTTTGAGACTGGATTTCTGACAAGAAGGGTAATATGAGTCCTAGCACAAAACCACTTCACTATGGAAGGGAAATCTGGAAGACACCAAACAATACGAAGGAGAAAAACATACTAAACTGCCATTTCCTTATATTGAAGACTTAAGGGATAGTCTTTAGGAAGCAAGTATTTATGCATAAAACTCTTGTAATGGACTTCAAAAGCTCTCCCTTGTTTCCTGCATACACAGTACTCAAGACACCAGGACTGTGGCAACTGAATACTTGGGCAGATATAATGCAGGGAGAGGCTGCCCGCAAATGAGGATGTCCCTCGACCATGACTAGAGGTCAGGAAAGAAGAGTTTCTTACTAGTTTGTTCTGCCCTTTGTCCCTTCGCTGTGACAGTGAACGAGCAAGCCAATTAGCACTGACCTTAGTAGTAGTTTCTCCAATTTGGACTGATACCCACTGGATCAATGCCACCACCACAAATCACATAATGAGCTACCAAACAGCAAATAGATGATACCAGCTTCCTCTCGCTGCCAGCGCAGGCCGTAATCACACCGGTGACTTAAACGTTGAAAGGCTCTTTATCACACTACCAAACTCTACACACCAGTTACATGTCTCTACTATATGGAATTTTCCAACCCAATAATTCACTTTCTATTGCAGGAAGATTTAAAACACATAGCAAAGCAGAACAAATGGGCTAGTTCAAACCAGCAGGTTAGAGGTTTCTCTGAAAGAAGAGAGGTGGCAGCATGCGGTATTTGGGAAGCGGGCTAGACCCCGCTAATGAAGCTGCCAAAGTCATTACATGCTGCTTCTCCACATCACAAAGACCAGCTCCTTTAGGAAAGAATGCAAATGATGAAACATAGTAATGAGTAGAAATGCCAACAACTAGACTATTGCATAACATTGCAGAGGGAGTGCCTTGCTGGTTTGTTTTTTTTTTTTTTTTCCAAAAAAGAGTTGTGGGGGTTTTGTTAGGGGCAGGTTCTTGGTATTTTTGTTTGTTAGATCCAATTTTTAAAAGCTGCAAAAGAATTCCTCCACACACACACCCCCCACACACACACACCCCCAAAAAAAAGAAAAAAAAAAAAGCCCTCCAGGGGACATGAAAAAGATTTACTGAAGAATAATGATGTTGTCTTACAGAAGGTAAACAATGAGGAAAACCAATGACATTACATTAGAGAACTCCAAGACAAATATGGTCTATGAATACCACTGAACGTGAACACAGTGCAGGAGAGGGGGAGGGAAGGCTGGTAATATATCTACAGCCAACAGTCCCCCAGCTAACACAATAAAACATGTACACATGTTGTGGATCTACTAATTCAAAACCTACAGTCTCGTAGCCCTCATCTATTCCAGCCGATGGGAACACAACAGCAATTTGCAACTTTATGATGTGATAAATAGATTTTCTTTGTTTTGATTTGTAATTTGCTTATTTATTGGGATATGACTTGATCTTAATTAGTTTTCTTCTTTTCTATGTGGGTGTGGGTGTTTGTTTGCTTGGTTTTGGAAAGCAAGCAAGCTTTGGTACCCTATAAAATAATTCCGGTTTTCTGCTGACTTAACATGAGGAGAAGGAGAAGGAAGCCCAGTCCCTCCTTACATGTCAACATAACTGCAGCTTTCTGGTATGACTGAAACCCACTTCTTTTGGTTGCTTCCTGAAAACCCCTTATTCTAAATCAGCTTACCTGTTGGGTCACAGCTGGACAGAAACCTTGCAAGTCAGGGTCAGCTGCACATAGGACAGTCTATAGTTGTGGTTGATAAACTAGAGCTGCATGCTGTACATGGGGATGGCTGGTGATCCCTCTTCCCATACATAATTCTCCTTCACTTGTGCATACACTTCCAGGGCATGGAGAAAAACCTGGAGATTTCCTAAGTAATTTCTCAAGATTTTTCACTCACATTTTGGTTGTGTGGCAGGTCACCCACTCTCTATCTATTCTACTGACTGGCTCAAAATAGAATGTGTTTTATTTTTTCTGCTGGAAAGAACAGGCACTGACAACTGTCCCTCTTAGGGAATCTGTGACTATTGTTCAGGGTTGCTGCTTGACCTTCACTTGACAAGCCTCGCAGGTGCAGTGTGTTAGAGAAGGAAATGAAGCATTTATTCCTTTTTCACATTGCTCCTCTCACTCTTAAGAAATTTGCTGCAGTCTTGCCAGAGCAAAACTGGAAGTGAGTGGTTAAAGGCTTCACACAAAAAAGAGGAAAATTCTAAGTCTGGAGACCAGTGCTGGTTATGGACGTACCAAAGACTCCCTGGGAAGAATGCATCAACAGACAAGTAAACATGTCTTCATCTCTCTGCAGTGAAAAATAACACCCCAGTAGCTGCACAATCACCCTGTCTGTAACCCTATTTTCTCCTTTCCTTAAACTTTCTTGTTATCATGACATCCCAATCCTTTCGAAGCTGCCCAAAACAGGGATGTGGCTGCATATAATGAGCCAAGGACGTCTCTGATACAGTTCATAAACTAAATAAGGCAGATTTTTTTTTCAAAATATCAGTCATTTCCCTGTGAGAAAACAGAAAAAAAGACACGTCTGACCTACACAGGCCAAGTTCTCAGCAATTACAGCATACACCTGAAAGAAGGGTGCACTTTTTCTCCACTCAAGCAGGGATCAGAGACCCCAACAAGTTCCCTCGCCACAGTTATCATACGCACAGAAGGGGAATCTCTCATTCTTCTCCAGCAGTTTTACCAATTGTATGGACATGTGTTTATGTTCTGGTGAGTAAAGTGTCCTGCAGCTTTTAAAGATATGCTATCCTCTCTGCAGTGAATTGGGATTGCCTCGCCCTTCTTTTTTTTTAACATTAAAATTCCACCTACACAACCAAATCTGAAAGGGTGTGTGGTCTTGCATGGTTTTGCTTTTGAGGAATCCGTATGTTTTATTAAAAGTATTTTACAGGAATACTGCTTCTGAAGTCTTGTAATGAATCTAAAATGAATCTTAAGCAGCTGCATTTGCTGTTATCCCAGAGTACAATTCTCCCTTTAATAGCTTCATAAAGCAGTATTTTAGGACATAAGTGAAACAACTATGATGCTTTCAGGTAATTACACCTGTAAGAAATACACTACAGCAACAAGATGCCAATAAAGAAGGACTTTAGTCTGCCCTTTTTGTCTTGATTTGCTTGCTACAAGGTTTGGTGCACACCTTGTAATGACTTTCTAATTTCATCTCTGCAATTCAGGAGCTCCCCAGACAGCAGCCTGGCTTGCCCTCCTGCCTGAGAAAAGCCAGACAAGGCTCTATTTAGTCCCTGACCTTGTGCCATGGTTTAACCCCAGCCAGCAACTAAGTACCAGCAGGAGCTTGCTCACTCCCCACCCCCATCCCCAATGGGATGGGGAGGGGAACTGGAAAACGGTAAAACCTGTGGCTTGAGATCAGAACAGTTCAATAATTGAAATAAAGCTAATGATGATGATGATTACAATAATAATAATAATAATAGTATTAATATAGTAGTAGTAGTAGTAAAGGGAGACAACAAAAAGAGAGAGACAGGAATAAAACCCAAGAAATACAAGTGATGCACAATACAGCTGCTCACCACCTGCTCGATGCCCAGCCAGTCCCCGAGCAGTGATCAGCCAGCCCTGACCAACTCCCCCAGTTTGCATACTGAGCACGATGCTCTATGGCATGGAATATCCCTTTGGCTAGTTGGGGTCAGCTGTCCTGGCTCTGCTCCCTCCCAGCTCCTCATGCAGCTCCTCACTGGCACAGCATGGGAAACCGGAAAGTCCTTGGTTTAGAGAAAGCACTGTTTAGCAACAACTGAAACGTCAGTGTGATATCAACGTCATTCTCCTACTAAATCCAAAACACAGCGCTGTATCCGTTCCTTGCCAAGGGAGGGAATCAGCTAGGTACTGATGCAAGATGTCTCCAGCTCTAAAGAATTATTGCATTTGCCTCCTCTGTTGCTACACAGTAAACAATAATGATACGAACTTTGTAGGCTCCCATGAGATTTCCCTTTCCCAAGACTCTGCCAAGGACTTTTGCATCTTACAACATCTCCTGAGAAAATGCGTGCTAAGCCCAAGGCAGTGCCAGGTGCCCTGGCTTTCAGCCCACCACGGCACATCCTTTCACAAACAATATGAACATAATTAAATACTGCCTTGAATTCTGTTTGCTATGGCTGAGAGATGTTTGGTCTTGTTTTGAACGTAGGGTTGTTTTTTTTCCCCTCCTGCTGCAAATAACCAGGAGAAAGGTGTAATTCATTGCTGAGACTTGTACTAATCAGTTTTTCAGGAGTTCCCAGGGTAATTGTAGGCTGTAATATTTATAATTTATTTTGCCAGATTAAAAATGGATGTCTGGTGCATCAGATAAGTAAGGAGCAAGTTGGGCTTTATCGTTTAGAGAGAAGGGAAGACAACTTGTAAATAAACAGAGAAAGAAGAGCAAGAAACCGGCTGACTCCTGGCCAATACTGTCCCCTAATGTTCATTCAGGCTTGCAACAATTTAGCCCTGGACAGAATTTTACTTGCGGCTCGCAGAAGCTCTCTGAGACATCTCAGGAATGACTGTTTCCATTCTCCTTATTGGTGAGAAGATGGCTGGTGATTGCTGTAAGAGCAGAGGGAATGATGAGCGCACACCTCTCATTACACATGGTTGGGAAACTGAAAAGCCTTGTATGAATATGAAGAACTGCATTTAATTGAATTGCACCATGTCATTGGTACAGCTTTGATCTTTCTGTGAAAGATGAGTTTGTATAGAGGACAAGGAGGCATTTTTGTCCCATTTGAAGGGTACTAGGCTTGACATTACACTAAATTCCTGGATTCCAGCTATCTCCATTCAAATACAGGCGCATTTCTAATGCTAACCAATAAAATTCACATGAAATGGTCTTTAGACTTGCAGAATGGAAAAAACGGTGAGAAGCCAGAGGCTGTGGATTCAGTCTTGTGAACGATCATTAATTTCTTCCTAATAGAGAAGCAATCTATATAGCAGTGCAGGGTTAACATTGCATCTTTAGCATTCTTATAGCTGTAGGTTTGTAAGCATTAATAAAACCCACTGATTTGAACAAAGATGAGTCAGCCACGAAATGGAGCTAGGACAGTTGGTGCAGACACCACAGCTAACTACTTTTCCTTCTCTCACCCTTCAACAGTTCTTAGGTTTTCTCTCTTTCTATCTTTAATACATTTACCTTTCAGCACGTGAAAGCACCACCCTGTGTGTACTTTAGGAGGGATTTGTGACCTTTGGTTTGTGATGATGCTCTCTTTCACATAGTGCAATACCTGGCTTGGAGAAAACACTGAAAACCTTATAAATATGCTGCTTGGAAAGGCAAATGTGAGCAAAGCAGTTGCACCCCCATCAACATTGAGAAGCTAAAGGGTATCGAGTGAAGTTTCTACTTACCTATGGTGAGAAGAGAGAGACGAACCAAAGCAGGGGCGTAAGCATGGCAAACTGGCTGTATCTGCACAGACATACTATGCGACCTGAGAAATTTCAGTCACACCAGACAGGTTCAGCTCTTCTGCACAAGTGGGGAACAACTTATTCACCTAAAACTGGTGCCCAGCACTGGCTTTTGTGTGAAGTCCTTGGCAACGTGAGACATCCCTGAAGAAAACTTGAGACCTGACTTCCTATATCTGCACAGCACCATGCTCTTGAGATTTGGGCCAAAATTCCTGGACACCAGAGCTGAAGCCCCGAAACACAAATTTTAAACAAGTTGAAGACCTTTATAAGAAGACATATGATATATTCAGGCACTGTTGGGAGACTGAGCCTGGGTTAGAGTGTCTTGTGAAAGCATAGTCCTGATCTTGCTTTTTAGATACTTATTACACTAAAACTTGGTGTTTATTTAAAACAACATCACACAGCATCAGCTCTGGACAAGCACAAAGGCAGCTCAACCCATGTTTGCTGTTGAAATCCTTTACAGGTTTGTTTTGCTACCTTTGACTAGACATTGCAGTCTTATGCTGAGCAGAAATCCATGGCCAGTGAAGCACCTAAGAGTAAATGGTTTAAGATCTGGTCCATAGTGATCTTGTTATATCCATTAAAAATGGGAGATAAACACAGGAAGAAAAACTTAGGTAGCATAAAATAGATTATATCCATCCACCAGCCAGCACTGTCAGTGGCTTGGATTTAGTCTGACTTTAAGAATCAGAAGAAATGTTTCCAAAACAGGTAACATTTTGGCTTTCTATGGCTTAAGCTTCCTGTGGAAACATGAGCAGTCAAGTCCCCCTCTATGGGAAGGTATTTACTAAGACTACCAGAACTCATTAGGACACTGAATAATGTAAGAGTTGCTGAATATGTTTTTGAAAGTGTTTGGGAGATCTTCTCACAGTGTCTCTACCTCAAGCAATTTCTTCTTAAAACGATAATCATGTTATTGATGATACTTAGAAGTCCAGCCACAGTAATACAGGAAGATTATTGGAATCCTTGTAATTGCTTTTGGATCCTTCCAGTAACGGAAACATTGGCACTGTAGGGGGGGAAAAAACGTGGAAAGATTTTGGCTTAGATGCTGAAAAATTGTACTGCTGAGGATAAATAATGTAAAGACATGCAGGTTCTCCTGGGTTCTTCTTTCCCTTGGTGCTGTTTCATATAATTCTACTGACTTCATCCGAATTTTGTAATTGGTTCTATATGTCTAATTTCAAAAGTCCGTGTTCCATATGTATATACCCTTAGTTCTCTCTGAGTGACTTAAGGCATTTGGGATTTTGAAAACAAAGTGTTCTAAGATGGCCAAGACAGATCTAGGCTGCACTTTAGTTACATAACTGTTTTATGTACATGGGTTTTGGGTCAGATAACTATGCATGCAAATATTTGTTTGCACACCAGATAGACATGTAACTACCTGTCTGAATTAATGACTGCTGTATATGACTGAATTCTAACCACTATACCCCTTGGAGAAGAAAGAAACCTCTTGGTTGCTAACTTTTCTTCATGAAAGTCTATTTTCAGCTGAAAACCACTCTGTTTCAGAGAATCTATCAATGATAGATTTGTATATGTGTGTGTATGTGTCCTGGTTTCAGCTGGGACAATTATTTTTCTTCTTGGTAGCTGGTACAGCGCTGTGTTTTGGATTTAGTAGGAGAATGACGTTGATATCACACTGATGTTTCAGTTGTTGCTAAACAGTGCTTTCTCTAAACCAAGGACTTTCTGGTTTCCCATGCTGTGCCAGTGAGGAGCTGCATGAGGAGCTGGGAGGGAGCAGAGCCAGGACAGCTGACCCCAACTAGCCAAAGGGATATTCCGTGCCATAGAGCATCGTGCTCAGTGTGCAAACTGGGGGAGTTGGTCAGGGCTGGCTGATCACTGCTCAGGGACTGGCCGGGCATCGGTCAACAGATGGTGAGCAGCTGTATTGTGCATCACTGGGGTGTTTTTATTGTTTGGGTTTTATTCCTCTCTCTGCCTCTCTCACTTCCATCATCATCATCATCATCACCACCACCACAACAACAACAATAATAGTTATTATTAACATTAATATTAACATTAATATTAATATTAACATTAATATTTCAATTATTAAATTGTTCTTACTTCAACCCACAATTTTTACCTTTTTCCTGAATCTCCTCCCCAACTCACGGCAGGGGGCTATGGGTATGATCGAGCAGCTGCATGGTACCTAATTATCAATTGACATTAAATCACAAAATATATAAATATGTCTATATAAGCACACAATATAGATCACTATCCCTTAGCTAGCTTTCCTTATGGGTAGATAAATAATAGATACACATATACGTATATAGGCATATACTCAGACACCCACACACCTACACAATTACATGGTTTGTTCTGTATTCAGAGCACAATTTTCATTACAAGACCTAGGAGGTGTCAGGAGACCCTCCTACAACTAGCTGAGAGTTGACAATAGATGGTCACTGAACCTTGATGTTATCGCATTGAAGTGGAAGCAATCCCAGTGAAAGAGCTGGCTACTGACCAGGGCAAACCAGTTCTTTGACTCTTGTCTTCAGGTGAGTGTTGACAAAGGAACAGGTCACCTGAAAGGAGACTTAGACCATCTGGGTAGGGCTTGAGATATAATAGGATTGTCAACAGGCAGGCAGAAATGGTTGTCTAAAACATAAATTATTTTAATCAGCTATTTAAGAGCTAAAATTAGAAGCTAAAAGCAAGACTGTGAGACAAAAGTTAAGATCTTGGATTCTCAGTAAGGAAATACGGACATATTCCTACTCCACGTGAACCTGACTCATTTTTGTACCCTTTAAAGTAAGGAATGCCTGTTTTAGAAACCTTTCTGTATAGCTTCTTTTTTCTTTCACAATCATATCTCTTCAAATAGGTAAGCAAAGACTGGGTATGAAAGCTCTGGTAAAAAGAATGATTTGTTTCTGGAGTGTCCAAAGACAGGAGAGCATATGGCACAATATGAGTGTTCAACAGCTGGTTTACCATTGAATTCTGCTTCTAAAGAGACATTCAGGAAAATCTCAGCATTAAGAGTCAGAGAAAACAGTTTCTGGAGCATACTGAAAACAACTAATTTATGCCAATATGATGGCAAAGCACTGAAGCCTAAGAAGTTCCAGCTGACGGACATCAGTCCATATGGCCATCTCCCAAAGCAACTTCATCTCTGCAATGTCCTATGTTATCACAAATTTATTGAAAGGATTCCAACATAAATCTGCAAAATCATAATCCCCCTAAAAGTTGTGCTTGTCATTCTAGGAATGTTCATCATAACTGATCTGAGAAATTTTCTGTAGTGTAAGAAGCTCTGAGACTAATATGGAACTTTTGTTCTCTGACCCTTTCCTGCGGAGAGCAAGCGTGTTTAGTCAGTATTATAATTAGGAAAGATAGAGAATCTCTGTGTGTGTGTGTACCTATAAGTATAAAAGGCAGAGAAGGCAAGGTCAAAGAAATCTACCTTGCTTCTAAAGCAAATTGAAGTGGGTTTATAGCAGAAATGTCTGATGAAGTATGTGTGATCATAGAGAACCGATAATAGTTCCAGGTTAAAACTTCAGCCTCTGCCCTCATCCTAAATCTTTTCTCAGACTTAATGAAATTCAGATAAAACAAATCTGAACACTCTTGTTCAATATATTTCAAAACATTCTGATCAATTATGTTTTTAACACCATATGGAACCAAATCCAAAACCTCGCTTAACCTCACTCATTATGCAGCTGATTTGTGTATGCTTTGGACTCCATTAAGGACAACAAAAAAATATCAGCTACAGCATATAAGTGGCAACTCTTGCTAATTCCTTGATCTTGCCAAAGCCCTACCAGATGTTTCATGAAGAATAGCAAATATTTCATTTTGCGCTCCCTGCCTCCTGAAATTTGTCTGTCAGGAGTTGCAAGGATGAATTTTAGTGGTTTGGCACACAAGAAAAACCGTAGGCGTGGGTGGCTGACACAAAGAGGAGGCATCACCTTCGTCCTACT
The DNA here is from genome assembly GCF_017639655.2 of Falco naumanni. NCBI lineage: Eukaryota > Metazoa > Chordata > Aves > Falconiformes > Falconidae > Falco > Falco naumanni. The sequence goes on along the minus strand of NC_054060.1, from coordinate 11,197,481 downwards.
TCAGAACTCAAGCAGGGTTTAAAGGGATTCTTTGTGCCAGAGGGACCTTCCAGCCAGGAACATATGATTCCCAGTAAACAGGAAAGAGGAAAAACAACCATTACCTCCGATCTAAGGAGACAGCATTGCCTGGCAAAAAGAACATAGTAAAAGCACATCTAAAAGTTTTCATTGCTATTTGTTGTACAATAGATCTCCTAATACTTTTCTGTGTTCCCGTTGTAGGTATTTAATAAAGTTTCACCTGTATAACAGTGAGATGCTGTTTTGAAATTAATTAATTTGTAACTTGTAGCATTGATCAGTTCCCAGCAGGGAGCAATTTTTAAAATCACTGTTCACAGGAGTATTTCCCAAATATTTTATAAAAATCAATTTTCAAATGCCTGTCAAAATGATCTGTGTTTTTTACCTGAAAGTTGCATTCCATTTTCTTACTTTTTCCGTATGTGGATGTGTGTGCATATTTATATAGGCATATATAAATGCCCGCTAAAATTCTTGAAAGAATACTAACGCAACACAGAAGCAAGTGTATTCTGAGTGAAAGCCGAAGCAACATAAACTGACAAAAGTATTCATTTAATCAAAATAAGACATGTATTTGAATGGATGGAGCAAATTAGAGCACAGCTTGCAGAGCAGTGAAACAATCACTTCATAGAGAAGCACCCCGAGCATTTAATGTCACACTCTGATTTACGACCAGAAATGATAAAAGGTCAGTTTCTTGTATGCAGAGTAAGTGACTGAAAAGATATGTCAGACCGTGCGTCACGGGAAAATTGAATCATGAGGTTAAAATGTTTGGGTTTGAAAGATGCGGGTTTAACACTCAGTGGGCTTGCAGTCAGTTCGAGCAAAGTGCTTTTCTCTCTGTGCCCCAGTCCCCCCACAACACTGGCTCCACCAGTCTACCTGCCCAGCCAGCTTATGGCACGGTGGCAGCACCAAGGAGTGTCTGAGGCCCTCCATCACCTGCCCAGTCTGAGTGAGGCTGCAAAGCTCTTTAATTGCCTTTTCTCTGTAATTGCCTTTTCTCTGAAAGTGCCTTTCTCTCCGCTGAAAGCAGTAAGAAAATAGGTGCTTAATAAATTTGGTGGGCCTGGTCCAACACCTTCTCTCAGCAAACCAAGACTTCAGTAAAGAAAATAGCAAGTTTCCAGATCCATTAGGGAAAGAAGTGGGTATTCGTGATTGTGCCAGACAGGAATGAAGAGTTGAGCTGGAGGAATGATGAGGATGTAGGACTCCTGCTGACATCAGGAGGAGAGAGAGGTGCTCAGTAAAATCAAGGCTTAGCTGCCAGATCGTATTTCAAAGACCAATGTTGTAATTTTTGCAGTACTGAAAACAACTGGTCATAAAAGTGAAGGAGAGATTATTCAGATGGGAAAGAAACTGTCACGAGCTGCCAGATTTTCTGTACCCAGCCTGGCCTCTGATTTTAAGCTGTCCAGCTCGCCTATCTAGCAGAAAGAAGTCAGCCATCCAGCTCAAAGAAACAAAGACTGAGGACTTGTGAGTGCTGGTTCCAATAGACCTGAAAACCTCGTTAGTCAGGAAATCTTGTATTTCCTGGCATTTGCCTTCATATTTCTGTTTTCCTAGCTCCTCGTTTTGTCTCTTTGCTTCAGGAAGCTGTTTATTGCACCAAAATAAAGTGACATCTGCTTTTCCCATGGTGGAGTCTGTCTTCCAGGAACTGAAACACCAGGAAAAGACCAGATAGTGAGTTCTGGCTCATGGATTGTCCCCTAAGGCATTGAAAAAGCCCACAAAAATGAGATTTGCCAGTACAAACAGCACAAATCCAGGTGCTAGAACACACAAACACATTTTACAGAGGGGTGTGTTTAGGAAGGTTTTATTCAGGAATGCACACAGGGTTCCTGACTGCTGTTTGCTGTGATAGAATCTCTTTCCTTGTTCCTTCTCCATCAAATCGTGGTGGCATCATTTTCTCTACAGAAATTTTGGCTGCATCAGCTTCACACAGGTACCCCTGCAATAACAGCTCTAGTGTCCGTAACACATAACCCCTTAAACAAAACGCTGTATGCTGTGGAAGAACCCAGGTTCTCAGAATTCTGGAGATAACAGTGGTAGAGCAGGTGCAGCCCAGTCAGACTGCTGCTGACTTCACCCTGCATTTGCCAGGCTTACGCCGGACTTTCTCCTTTTCTGCACAGCCAACCCGCAGATAAACTGTGTCAGATGTAATGGTGCATGATACAGGCAATTCAGAATCAAGGAGGAAAAAAAGCATCTCTGAGGCAAGATGGGTTATCAGCTCAGCTCAAAAAGCAGCATATCAAGAAACACTGCCAAGACGATTTTAGAAATCTATAATTTAGATGTTACCTTCAAGCCTAAAACTTTGTTTGAAAACTTCATACTTCTCACAAGCAGACTAGCAAAGCTCAGGAGGGTCAGACCAGCCAGCTATCAGTCCAGATGACAAAGTAATACACTTAGCGTATATGAAGTGCTGTACACATGAAAGGTACAGGAAGGATGGCAACGTTATACAGTTTTATCCTGCACGGAATCAAAAGCTGTTATTACGTAGCAGTTTTCTCAGAGCTATTACACTCCATTGCTTACCCACCCATCAGCTTACCTTTCTGGGCTTCCCAGCAGTATGAATCACTTTCAAATAACAATGTGTTTACTTTACATACAGGCTTTACAGCCTGAAACACCCCATACTGCTTTCTGGAAAGGGAAGCAGTCTGATGATTTATCAGGCAAAGGTCTGCTGATGTGCATGGAGCTGCACTGGCATATCCCATCTGAGCAGCTGAACTCCTGAACAGCATAATTCACCCCTAATTTTGCAGACATTTCTGAGGCAGGGAACAACGCTGCTTTAAATCTTCTTGGGTTTAGAACTGAAAGTGAAGAATTCTAAAATCAGTGAACAGCCAGTGCAACAATATTAAGGAATGAAAGAAATACGCCCTGTGTCAAAACTTGGCAAAGGTGCCAAGCCTAGATCCCTAACTCTTAATACTCAGAGTATTTCTTAGTTTGCTAGTGAGTAAGGATTGCTGTGCAATGACAATCATTTGATGATAATTACAACAGCAGTGAGAGCCTGTACCACTTTTCTCATCAGCCTTACACACTTACTCCACAGATGGGCACGATGGCAAGGCATGGTGCGAATGGCAGGCGCTCCTGGAAGAGCAGTGCCTGCTTGTGTAGTTCTGGGAAAGCATGGCATTTGGGAAGTGGCAGAGCAAGGTCTGAGGGGCTGTATACACTGATGCAGAGCATCCCTTAGGCAACCTTTTTCAGCCATGCGCTTAGTAACAAGTCTCAGTGAAAGAGCACAGACCCTGCCGGTTGCCTTTCTCTGACACACATCTATTTAATGTAGCTGGCTCCTATGAATTTAGGAGCAAAAAGCCCAGAATCAAACACGTTTACACAATCAGGGACATATTAACCTAAGCTGCTGAGGGTGAATTCATTAAATCATATGTCCAAAGATCTTTGATGGTGGAGGAGCAAAACCAGTCACCACAAACAAATAGCTCTAGCTTCAAAGATGTTTCCTTCCACCTTCTCGTGCTGCTTTACACATTTCCAATGCAAGAGAAATCCACAGGGAAACAATCAAGGAAGAAAAAAAATTTGCTGAGCTGTCTATTCCCTTGCTCCTTTCAATGTCTGCCCCCTCAGAAGCTTGGCATACCCTTCTCCCACGCTACTCCTTATAGCCAGGAAATGCCTATCATTTCACTTCTTACAGAGGGTCTCCTTTGAGATGGATTAACCTAACACTCCTTAAACTCAGACCTATCAATTTCCTCTGCTGGAGACTTTGAATTCAGAGATCTTTGCTGTACTGGAAAATATCCACTGATAACAAGCAATTATGATTACAAGATATATCCTTAGAGATAGGAACTGGCTGCTAGGAAAGACTGAAATGAAGGGGAGAGGGGAAAACCAAAAATACTACTCTCACTGAACCTGACAGGGTTTTAGTCCCTTTCCCAGCATGCCATACCCAAGAGTCCTTGGACAACTTTCTGAACAAGATTCAGCTGACACCTACCATTTAAGCACTTGATTCTCTCACAATAACTTTCAGCATCATTAATGGAAATGGCTGAATGTTAATTTAAGATTTAATTTGGTGTTTGAATCCATAAAAATATGTATAATCTCCTCTTCTCCCCACCAACTAGTACATGGACCCTGAAGGCAGCATCCATAGCTAGCTAAAAGATGGTTTGTGGATTTCTTTCTGTGAGAATTTATAAGTGTGCATTAGATTGAATGATATATAAAATATATACCCAATATAATGCCTGTAATAGCAGGGACTGAAATAAACCAGTTTGTGCTTGGGAGTGTTTTAAAATAGTAAGTGTAGTGGGGAGGACGTGCTGTCGAAGAAAAGCAGAGGTTAATGTGCTCCTCTTTCCATCGCTGTGGACTTGCACATTCAAGTCAAGAGGAACTGAACAGAGAAAACCAACCCTGGCATATGCCAGAATGACTTTGAGGTGCACCATAAACTCTCAGAGAGTTCAGAGCACAGGGGGACTGTGCTGAACAAGCAGCATTAGCAGTAGCCTGGAGGATGCTTACCAGCGCCCTGAGAAGTAACTTGTCTGCTTCAAGGGCAGTGTAATAACACATGCTAAGCAGAGATTGATAGCCCCATAACGAGCATCCCCGACATGGGGCTGAGCAATCGACGAAAGCAGAGATCCTGCCAAAGCACAGAGTATGAAGGTGGCTACAGATGTGAACAAAGCAGTAGCTGGTACAGAAGTCAGGCAATACTGACAACCTCAGTCTAGAGCACAGCAAGGAAATGGGCCCTCTGCAAGGCCAGGAGAGGCCTGAGGAGAGACAGGACAGACACTGAGGGTGGAAAGATGTAAGCTATGGAAGTACATTCACTCCTCAGATGCCCTGTACTCTGGCAGTCCTCAGGACCACTGACCACAGGAACCACAACATGATCTGCCTCCCTGGAAAGTCTCTCAATTTGGTCAGCATCTGCCAGGTGTAGGGACAAGCCTGACAGCCCCAGCAGGAACAGGCATCCCTGCAGACGACAGCTCTTTCCCAAAGCCCATTACAGGAGAACGGGATGTTCTGCACTGCTGCCAGAACACTCAGTAGCAGAACCTCCGGCTGCTCGCTGAGTCCATGAGGTATCTGGGGATTGCTGGGAGTGGAGCTCCCTGCACGGGCTTGTGGGGTTATAGCAGCAGCATGGGACAGTACAACGTAGTGGCAGAAATTATTTTGAAACATGACATCCCCTGGTAAGCCTGGATACAAGACTGGAAGCTTGTACCCAGATTGTGGCCTATTTCCAATTCTGAAATCCAAACACTGTTATTTTCCCATTTACTCATCCAATGTTGCTTCAGCACTTAATTGTCTACCTGCTGGCCTGGCCTTTTCTGCCATGCTGTTGCCAGGCCATCAGTGATGTGTCCATCAGGGTGAAATGAGCTTTGAATCAGGTGATAGATTGCTGTTTGTCTTGCAGCTGCTAACATCTTTTAAATTTTTAAACAGTACGATCACACACATATCTAGTAGCTGCTTGGTTATGTTTATTTTGGATGAGATGCTATGCAGTTTCTTAGATGTGTGTGTCAAATATTCATAGATGGCAGGCTAGTGAAATATCTTTCTGTAGTATTTATTTATAGAATTTATTTATCAACAGAATCAATCTTTATGTGCCTAGCTGCAGCATTACTTGTTGCCTTGCCCATTTTTCCTAGACAACTGTCTGTCTTTAACAATATCCCTCTCTTTGCAGCATTTATTCACAGTATGTCTGTACCAGGTATCTTCCCACGTGTACTCATAGTATCCATCTCTTTAATTTTAACTATATATCCACTCCATCTAATGCTTGTCATCTATCTGAAGCACTTGCTGTATCTCTCCACGGCATCTCTTTAGTCAATGGTATCTGTCTCTCTGCAGTGACTTTATCCCTTTCTCTCAGTCACACACAGCACCAGAGCGTAATTATGGATTTTGGACTACAAACAGTTTTGTTTTTTTGCCAAATCAGTCTCACAAATCACCGATTAATTTATTTGCTTTTCTGGAAAGGCTAGATGTGAGAAATGGGCTCTGGAAGGGTAGAAGTACTTTTGGGTCAAAAAATTTTTCCCAGGATTATTTGTTTCCCTGCTGTGTATGAACCCTCACTACTATGGGAGCAGGGAGCTGCACTAAGCTTGACTATTTCCTCCCTGTTATCCTCCCCCTTTCCCTTTCCCATTCCCTTTTTCTTCTCCCATCTTTCCTCTTTTCCTTCCCCCAGCTTTTTGCATTCATTCCCCTAAGTTTCTCCGTTCACTTCTTTCGCCCACTTGGCATTCTCAGGATGACAAGTGAAAGTCCCTCCTTATTAAAAATTCACTGCCAAATAAATATTAAAGCGGGGGGAGGGGGGGGGGGGATCCATTTGGCTCTGTGTGATTTATTGTCATCTGCAATACAAGGCCCAGCACAACAGGTTAAATAGGTTTCGCATCCTATTTACCCACTCCACAGAGGTGTGAAGGACTCAATGACCCTCAGCTCTTAGAAAGCCTGTGATGGGGAGGGATGTCCTCCCCACCAAGGGCACTAGTCTGAATGAGATGGAGAGTGACACCTCTCAGGGCCAAGAGAGGAAGTAACAGTAAAAACTAAAACTTCTTGCTTTTTTTCTTCCTACTTTTTCTCATCCAGATGAATTGTGACAAGAACAGTACAAAAGATGGTCAGGTCACCTGGAAGCGATCAGAGAGTCTGTTAAAATGTCAGGAGCATCTGAAAGGAAAGGAGGTGTAAAAAAAAAAAAAGAAAAAAGAAAAGAAAAGAAAAAGCAAGCAAGCAGAGCAAACTGACAGAAAAGGAGGGAGGGAAAAGTTTCCATGTCTCTGGTTTTGGTTCCCTGAGCAAAGACCCCAGCAGTTCATAATTTTCCTTCAGACAGGGCCAGTATGGTTCAATGGCAGAATAAAATATGCAGTAATTAAAGAACAGCTTCACAGTTTTATGGACAGATTTAACTCTTTCCCTTATTTAGAGCTGCTGGAAAAAAGACTGAGACAGATGCAAAGTAAGACACCATGAATTAATGGTATTAACATGGAAGAAGCAAATGATATTTTCACAGAAGGCAGCTTATGGACTTCAGAGGGGAACCAGAGAGCAAAGAACCTCTGGGGACTTTCTCTAAAGTTGTCCAGGAGGAAGGACAAGAGATCCCTAAATAGAAGCAAAAATATTTGGGCCCCAGCGGTAGCTGTCAGCTGAGGCAGTGATAGAAATTTGAATTACCTGCCACGGGCTGGCACTGTGTCGGACTGGACACCACTCCTCTGCACCAAATGCCTGGTACACCTAAGGATGTATCCTATCTGTCTTTGTTTGGAATCATATCAGTATGTAGATATGTGATGTGTATTTCAAAGAGGCCAGTGGAAATACTCAAATTTGTTTCAATTCAAAGCAATACACAGGCAATAGGAAGAGAGACTCAAGTAGCAGACCAGAAAAGAGTATTTGAATTCCTCCTCTTTTAGAGATTCTTATCCCAGCCTGGCCACCAGTTTGCCATGTGTTTTTGGCAAACTGCTTTGCACATTTCTGCTCCCACCACAGTGTGCCAGATCTGTGTAGACTACCTGCTATGACTGCTAGTCTGTGCCTCCGTTTCTTCATGGTGAAGGGTGGGAACAACTGTGCTCTCAGGGCTGGCTATCAGCCACATGAGGACTAACTGTCAGGGAAGAAGGTGAGAGATGGCAATGCAGCCCTCAGATGAGAAAGCAGAAGAATGAGCTGTCATTCTCCTTTCCTGATCTAACTGGGTCTGCTTAATAGTGTTTTAAACACGCAACATCCATGAAAGAGACAAGTGCTATGATAATTAGAATGGGGAAAGTTTTCATGCAGAGGCAAGCTATCAACATATCAATAGATCCACAGGAGATGTCTGAAGTTAGTGTTTGTCTCCTAAATAAGTAAGCTACTGCCATGCCCAGGCTCACGGCAAGGAGCACAGGAAGAAGGAGCAGTGGAAGATGGAAGATGGTGAATGACGAGATCAGGGGTCAGCTGCTCAAGAGGTTTTGCCCGAATGTCTCACCTCGATCATGGAGCGAAGGCGAAGTATGTACTGATTGGAACAGGATGTGGAGACACTCCAAAGGTAGATCAGAAAGAACAATCCATCTCATCTGACTGGGCTATATAATTTACTCATTGTGAGCAGATGGGTTATGAGGTCTGCCATCAGTGATGAATTATATTCATGAGAAGTCATTCCCAGCTAATGAGGATCCATTATCATTAGCTGCTAAGGAAGAATAACGGCTTGCCAGGGCAGAGTGGGGGTTTCACAATTTCCAAGGAGAAAATTCTGGGCTGGTAGCCACCTGGCAATTGAATTTTCAGGAAACTGAAAGCTTTCCAAGATGGATACCTTCTGCTTGCTTCAAGCCTTAGCTTTTAATTTCTTTGGGCAAGTTCAGGAGAGGGAATGTAAGAGGAGGTGGAGGAGGAGGAAGCAAAGGAAAATAGTAGTAACCGTATCTGATAAGACTGTGATTAAATCAAGGTCTCACTCTAATTACACTGCATTTAAATAAACTTTGCCGAGTAAGTAATTGTAATTAAACTGCATTTAAACATGTATTTATATCACCATTTCCTCCCCTGCACAGCTGTCTGTTCCCACCTCCTGTTGCTGCTGTCTACCTGCCAAAACCGCTGAATTTAGCACAAGGGACTTTGCATTTCCTTGGACTTCCTGGAGGAGATGTTGTGGGGGGCAAGGTCTGAGACTCCCCCCATGCTCCCTCAGTGCAATCAACTACAAGGAGCTTCTGTTTTCCAGCTCTGTGTAGGAAGAGAGATGCAGCTGATGCTGTGATAAATTAGATCTGAGGAAAAGGTTGTGAGGGGCAGATACACGAATGAAGGGAAGCGAGTGTCTCTTTTCCTCTCACAGGAACTTGAAAAGGTACATATCTTCCCCTTTTTGAAATTTCTTCACATTTGGGCTAGAAAGCAAGCTACCCTTCTTGTCTTCTAGAGAGCACCTTTGATACAAGTATGTTTTCCAAAGCCCCAGATCTCTGTTTACTGCATCACGTTTGTGCTTGTTCATTGTTGTATGTGACATGGAGCAAAAGAGCTCACTTACCTACATAGCACCTACAGGTGAGAGTTCAGAGCTGGCAATAAAATTCTTGAGCTCTGTTTTCAGCTTTTTAGTACTCACGTGTCTCAGTTTCCTTTATTTGCAGCACTCAGCTACCTATACATAACAACCCTACAGGTGGTCTTTAAAGGTCTTTAAAGTTGTGAACAATCAGGTTAGGGAAGTCTGTTATGGAAAAAAAGGAGATTCTTGCTATTTAAAATGGAAACTAGCTCCTGTTAGGAGTCTGAAGGTGGTAAGGAAGGGAAAGGAGTATAGGAAGAAACAAAAGAAGAAATAAACAGCTAAAGGGAGAGTGATAAAAATGAGGAGGTGAACACACATCACAGTGCAAAGGGTGCCTGGGGCTAACAAAAGCAAACCAGCCTCTCTGCCCTACCTCCCTCCACACCAGAGATGATGGAAAACGTCTCCATTTGTGCCTCTGCTATCACATAGCTCTAATTAAGGGACTGGAGAAATACCACTGTAACCCTCATCTGTTTGTGTTCAGTTGCTGAAAGGACACCATGCATCTCCCTGACAGCTAGTCATTACAGCTTCGTATGAGCACCCTCCTTCCACCAAAAGTATTGAGCCCTCTGTTAAATACCTCAGACAAAACCCTCGCTACATTTCTGTTACTTGAGGGAGGTGAGCCATGAAGCCCTTATCATGGGAAATCACTGCCGGCAGGATAAGGGCGCCTGAGGGAGGACCGGCTGAACGCTAGCCATGCTAGCAACATGCTAGACGTGTTGCTTCAAAAGATACACAGCAAAGGAGGAAATCCACATGTAAACACGTGGGGTGAGCAGAAGTGCATATAGGCACAGTGATATAATAACTATAATTAAAAAAAAAATAAAAAAATCCTTAGTTAAACAAATCTGTTTGGTTGCTGGCAATTTCACCATGACCGCTGTGCTATAAGCTGTATTCACTCTCTCCTTCCCTCCCCTCCTTCAGACATTTATATTTTCTCCCTCAATAACTGGTCTGAGGAAGGTCCTTATGCCAGGTATTAGTGAAAAAGAGCAGAAAGGCATCTTAAGCTTCATTTTCTGATGTGACAGTAGTCAACCTGATCTGTTGTGATCTGTCATGTCAAAGAATATAGATCCCAACTCTGCTACTCTCAATTTCCTCCCAAGCCTTTCTTTAACCTACAAACCTCAGTCCTACTTCCAGAAATGGGAGGCAAAAGCAATACTACTGGAGTGACATTTGTCAGAGGGAGGGTTGGACGTTTCCTTCCCTGCAGACTCCAGAATCACTATTTATCGGTGAGCTCAGCAACACCATTCACTCAGAAACAATCTGATCAAAATGGTCTCCTTTCCACAACTGGAATCCTTACTTTCTAAACCCAAGGGCTTAAAATCCCCAAAGGCTGTCATCACACACAGCTCTGTGGCACACATCCTTTCTAAGCAGGAACCAGTGAAAGAAATGCACCATTTTAAGGTATGTGAACTGGTGCCCTCTCTCCCTTTGGCAACCTGCTGCCCACAGAGACATACCATTGGGTCTGTGATTGCTTTCGGTTTGAGTCAGCTCAACTTCCAAGTGCAGTCAAAGGAGGCAAATGACCATCACAGGTCAGAGCCCAAACCTTCCCTTCTTTTTAATGGCTTTGAGTGCCTCAGGCTTTTTGTTTTCACTTGCAGCGAACTCAGTTCTGCTATTAGGCAAATGGAATAATGTGAACCATTATCAGCTCTGGGTGCATTCTCAGTCTTACTATTTTAATGTAAATACATCTATTTGCAATCATAGATGGCCTTAAACCCCCTTACAAAATACCCAAGACAAATCTTTTAGAAACGAGGCTTAGATAACAGTCTTCTGAACAGTTGGGACAGAGTGTCCAGCAGCACGGATGGAACCACTTGAGCCAGTGCAAGAGATGATCTTCCTGTGCCTGTTTGTCCCACATCTACCAGCCATCAGATCCAGGCTGTGCGCTGCAAGCACCTTGTGCACAACTGCAGACTCATTCACTTCCAGAACTGAGTGTTCACAACGAATCCTCACTCTCACATTGGCTTTGGTTGACTTATTGGAATCAAAATGAGCCACAGATAGATTAAAAATACTAATGAGTACAACACCCCTTCCCTTCTGTATTCATCTGCATTGGAGTGGTGGACAGCAGCTGACAAAAATCTTTCAGTGCAGGGGCTATTTTCTTCTCAATGGCCCACTAGACTGGTAATTTTTACGCTCTAGAGCACAACCAAGAACTATTGATAGGAATAAATGTTCTTCCGTTGACTTAGCCATGGAAGAATAAGGATCTAGTTACTAGCAAAACCCAGATACTGACTGAAATCCCGGAGTAGAGGAGAGCTGTGAGGAGAAACGGGGAAAGCGGAACAGAAAGCCTGTGAGGGTAGAGGCAGGAGGCTATGAGACATTATCCTTCGTTCAGCATGCCGATGAGTTTGCCAAGCAGGAAGCAAAATGGAGAAAAGGTGTCTGACGCATCACATGTCATCTCTGCTGTCACTCACACTCTTTAATTACCCTTAAATCAAGTGCAATAGCTTCCCCAGCCCTGAAATACGTGCTGTCTGTCTCCTTACACACATAATAAGGCCTGCAGGGATTTCAGAGACTTTAGCCTTGCGTGTCTCATTGCTCTGATCCTCAGGTTTCTTTTAGCATAAAATCAGCTGAAAAGCATTGCAAGGCACATCCGTATTTTTATAAATCCTTATCCTGCTTGCCAAACCTAGCTGAGTCAATGAATGCCCAAGATTGTGATTTGGATTCTCCTTCACAGAGTATATTTGTGTACTGCTGTTTCCATATGTCATCATGTACTTGTTATGCTGCTTGTTACTCCAGTCATATCTAGCCAAGGAAGCAGCCACAGCAGAAAACTTGCAATATTTCTAATTTACATGAGATTTCTAGGAATGAGCAAAAGCTTTTGGAAGGGGAAAAAAAAAAAAAAAAAAAAAAAAGAAGTCCCAAACACCTGTCCCCTCCCCACGCTCCAGATTCCAATAAAAATTTAGTTCCTTCTAGGGGAAATAAGGTTATGAAAATTTAGCTGAACTCTCTTTTTTACTACTACTATCTCCAGTTCCTGGCCTTCCATTTGCTAACTACAGTGCCTTGCCATCCCAGAACACATGTACAAAATGAAGTACTAAACTATTGTAAGAAAGGGTGGAGTTAGTCTCAGGTAGTTTAGCCACTTAGATTCAGTCATCTAGTCCAAACTAAGTTTTGTGGCTACCAGCCAAATCAATGGAGGAAGATAATAGATACATTGTAGTCATAGGTAAATAAAGTTAATTGAAATCGTCTTTTAGCAGCACCTTCATCTCTTCATGAACTACAGAAGAGGGTATGTAACCAGCTCTGTTTACACCCCCAAATTTTATGTACAAAGGGCTACAGCTTGCAGAACACCATGCTGCTGAGAAGGGACACCCCAGTGAGATGCATGAGCAGAGATAGATGAAGGGTATTAAAATGGTCAATGCAGAAAGAGATGAGCCTAAACTATTAAATCTACATATTCCTACAAAGTTCAGCACCAAGGCTGTCTGAATATCCCATGTCCTGAATTTTGCATACATGTCATTGAACTAGGGAAGGTCTAGAGCATGCAAAAGATAAGCAGAAAAAATTGTGTTTTGCTTAGGTATTTGCTTGGTTTTCTCTGCAAAGCCAATGAATGTGTTTTGCATTACACATGATGCAAAGTGAGAGCAATCCTCCCCTAGAAGAGCTTGCATAGGAGTGGCCTGGAATATAAAAGCAGTATGATAATATATTAAGTGGCAATACAGTGTTATCCTGAAAATCTCAGCCTGTTAGCAAATGATGGTTTTCCTAAGAAACATGATGTGTGGTTTGCTGGCTCAGTCTTGCAGGATATTTGTTTTCCCATCTGGATATAAAGAGATGATCCAGAGTCCAGGCTGAGCAGTCCTTGAGGAGGAGACCTGGGATCAACATAGTTTAAGTGGAAGGCGTGGACTGGATTTTTGAGTTCATTTTGTGAATAAACGAAACCAGAAACCTGCCACCTGCTTGGGATGAACTTGAAAGTAAAGAGAAAGAAAAACACTGCAGGAGCTTATGATATTACAAAAATCCTATACTTTAATTTGATTCCCCTCTTAGAGGCATCCACAGGAGGGATCGGAGACAGGAAAGGGCAATGGATTAGGGAATCTTTTCTACTACCAGTAGAAAAGAACGCTCATTACGGAAAACAGTGTTTTTGTAAAAGTAAGACTGTAGCAGCCTATTGGTTCCTAATACCCTGGCTCTTCTCTGTTGCTTAAGACTCCAGCCTCCTCCCATGCTAAATCTAGTTTAAAGCTCTCATTATATAAGTCTAGCCAGCTTGCTGGTGAAGACCCTCTTGCCCCACTTAGTCATTTTGTGCCCATGCCTGAAACCTGAATAGGAAGAGGTGTGCTGGGTAAAGGTGGAGATGCGTTCACACTGCTGTGGAAGAAGCCAACACATTCACAGCCCACACACTCCTTGTATCCATCTGGTGCTACCACCTACTTCACTTTGTGAACTTCTGAATACATTTTACCCATGTAAAAATAAACACTGCAGTAATGATAAACAACAAATGGTAAGCATGAAATATGACTGCTGACCTCACATGTGTAGCACAACAGAGAGTAGAAAAGGTTTCCATGAAGCATAGGAGGCAAATCAATAGCTGACTTATGATGTGGAAATCAGCCTGGTGTGGCTTGCAAGAACTCATTGAATGTATAGGCTAAATCCATCACCTGGCACTGGCATGCCAGGCACTGGTTCTCAAACGCTGTCGCCTAAGCATCAGCATTGCACATGCCTACTGTGTATATCAGATCCTTTGGTACGTGACGTGAATGCTTCCATTCCTATTTGTCTCGCTTCTCAGAAATGCTGAGCACAGCACGTAAAATCAGCAAGAGCAAGGAGGGCTCAGCACATTTGAAAACAATGCCACAGCTAGGTAAATATCTGAGGAAGGATTGAGCTGCCAAACATCAGCTCCTTGTCTCCTTTGAATATTTTGCTTCTTATTTTTGCATACGCACATGCTGTAAAGCCTGTTTATCTGTTCTCTACTTGCGCTATGAATCTCCAAAGCCTCCTGTGCCCTAGCTATGATTCATTTCCGAATAATTTCACGAAAGGCAAACAGCATGTTTCCAGTTCCACACGCTTGTCTGATATTTCTGGGCACTTCATCATTTGGAGGCAATTTTTTCCCACTTGTCTCAATCTTCCCTTTCCCCCCTGTACATGTAAAACCATTGCCCCTACATTCTGACCCCTCAGAGATTGCAAATCATTTTAAGCAGAGTGAAGGTTGAGATTCAGCTTTGCGCTTGATGCATTTTGTTTAAGTTGCTCGTGCTGTTCCAACATCTGTCATATCCTCCACAGCAGTGCAATCAAACTGTCAGGGCTGAGTGAAGTTTTGCTGATCCAATCTGCTCCTTCTGTGATTCCTGTCAAAAGCATCAGGAGGTGGTAGATACAGTTGTGTGCTCTTTAAACAACAGATCTTTATTTTTGCACATTAGAGGAACTGTTACTGTTTGTTTCTCTTAAGCTCACAAAGCACTCTCTTTGCTTGCAAAGCGTGTTCAAATGTGGTTGCAATCACGAGCCGGGCTGTACTTCCCAGGCTCTGCTGCGTTCCTATGGCTCCGCAGTTTTACATCCCCTCTTCCCATGTGAGGTCAGAGCACATAAATATTTCTCAGTCTTGCTGGTGTCTGTAATTCCACAACACATCTTGGAAGCACCCGAGAGGAAGTTACTTTTTGGATCCTGTGTTATTATTAATGAGGTAATTAAGCCAAAGGGTTGTGGGGGAAGGGGAGGAAAGACATATTTTAACAAGCTCCCTTCTGGGATACTGCACTGTGAGTTGCCAGATGAACTCTATTGCCTGTTAACGATACCAAAAGGATCTGATACTAATTGATATTATTGATACTAATATAACTAATCACCTTACCTAAGAGGACAGGATGTTCTTTCATCATTTAAAAAGCATGTACCTTTGATGTACCTTAATAACTGAATGAATTAAGAAAAAAAATATTCCATTTGTGCTCTGTTAATATGCAGCATGTATTTTTAATCAGCTTTCCAGCATGATGCACGTTTTTACTTCTGACTGAAGCCTTAAACTCTTGCTGTGAAATGGAAACTTACGGTTTTATCATTTAATAAAAGGAACCTGAATCTGAGGTGAATAGTATGGTTCTGCCCCATTTCTGTGTTGGCCTCGTAGCCTATGGCTTTCCCATCAAGGCAGAAAGTCTTCTAATTACAGCAAAGCACCAATGGAAAATGGAACTTAGGATGCCACTGTGCCCTCTTCTCTGATACTTATATTGGCTGGTGACTCCTGCTGCGATTAAAAAGCAGGTTCGGAAACACTTTGATTCATTAAAGAAAAAAATGTTTTTTTAAAAAAATGAAAAACCCTAAGATAACAGGCTTTGGTTCCCTAATGCATTTGCTTCTTTAAAAATCTCCATCTCCAAACCTAACTGGTAGGAAAACATGTTCAGCTTTCCATGATCTGACTTTACCCCATTCCAAAGCCTCCCAGTCAGGGACTGGATTGTTCTCCATCAAACAAAGAAGAAATCTGGAAGCCCTGGCAGAAAGGAGTCCAGCACTGCTTATAGTAAAGAGAAAGGATCGGCTCCAACTTCCAGCTTGGATACTGAACTTTAAAATACACACACACCTAGTGAAACCATAGCTTAATGATGAATAAACTCTTTTCTTGAGTCCAAGTGCACAAGGCTCAGGGCTCCGAAAATCCCACTTGGTGTGTGACTGTCATCACTAGAAGCTGCTGTTTTCTCTTTTACCACTTTTTTGGCTTCTACCATGGCTGTTCTGTAACCAACCCTTTTCCAGGGAGTTCACAATGTGGATAAGATAGACCCTAAGACGACAATCTCCCAAGCAAATAAAGTTAAAGGAGTTAAATAAAGCAAGTTAAAGGAATGGACACTCAGAGCATGCTTCTGAAAATCTGTCTCATGTGACCTAAACACCTCCTGTAAAATAAGGAAGGGGACAGAAAAGCGAACAGCAGCGCTTCCATGAGACTGAAAGCTTAGCAGGTTGGTTCTACCTAGGAGGGCTGTCACAGCTACTGATTACACATCTTCTCACACTGTGTTAACAACTCAGTCTGACTCCAGTTAATGCTGAAATTTCTTTTGAATAACATCTGTGTTGTATGATGGAGTCCAATTGTGAGCTTTCTGGCAGCTGTAGAGAGTACTAAGTATCCACTAATTTGAATTCTTTTCTGAGAGTATACATCTTCAGGGAATTTACTGCTCACTCCTCTCTGATTTCAAGTAATACGGCACACAGAAAAACAAAATTGAACAATGACTTACAACAGAAGCTGCAAATGAGAATTTTGCTGGTCACAGAACCTGTCCTTGTAATCTGGATCCATTAGACCAGCTGAAGTGAAAAAGTAGTCAGGGAAGAAACATTTTCAGTCTTTGAGGAGCAACCACCCTCTGAGGAAGAGAGAAGTGTATTAATGATTTTGACTAAAACAACGAGTTCCCAGCTCTTATCTGAAGTTGAACTTTTAGCAGTGCACCCATCCTGCACTTTAAAGGAAATAGTTTGGAAGGTGAAATAGAAAACAGGGACTTTTGGCTGGTAAGGACTGGGAAATAAGAACATCCCCACCTTTTTTGTTTGGTTTTTTTTTTTTCTTCTTCTTTTCAGGTTGGAAAAAGAGGAAATTAAATCTGAGTTGGCCAATTATCCCCCACAATCCCCAAAGGCAAGACGAGATTTTTTTTCTGGAAAGCCTTGAGGTGAAGCCAATTCAATTATTTTCCACAGCAAAATTGTCAAGCCTCAAAAAACTAGATGGAATAATGAACTGATTAAAACCTGTAATTGCAATTCAATGGAGGAAACCATTAATCATGGAGATGGCAACATTCTCTCATTTCCAGACTGTGCTTGGGTGACTTGCCAACAAAAGGGACTGTAGGAATAAAGGGGCTGATGTAAACTGGAAAAGGAGCATCCTGGATAGAATTTTGTGTGCTTCCAAGACTGACCTGAGGAAAAGAAAAAATTTCTCTAGATAATAAAAGAGTAATAAAAAAAAAGATATAGGCGTATTTTTTTCTTATTCTTAATTCCTCAGCTCTCAGTGGTTAACACCACACATTAGAAAAGCTCACAGCCTGAGTGTTAGTGGTGCATTGGAGCACACTCAAACCAAACTCAAAAGTCATTTCTTCCAATTTTAATTTCTTATGTTTCTAATATTTTCTTCTCTTACCCTTTTCTCTTGCCCATCCCTCCACTACAGGTGCTTTTGGTCTCATTTTCATAATGGTGACCAACTGCTTGTGATGTTCCCAGAGCAGTTGATACCCAGAAGAAAGGGGACCCACTTTGCCAGCTGGCAGCTCCTCCAGAAATGTTTAGATACCGTCAGTGCCCATACCCGCTGCTGCTTTCTCAGCTGCTGCAGATGCTGTCATGGCACATGCTGCATTGCAAAGTGAACCAGGAAAAGGAACCTCAGTTCTATTCAAATAAAAACTGATTTTAATCAAAGGTAGTATTTTAACCTAAATTTTGGGGATAGCTCTACAGCTCAGCCAGGTCTTCATGCCAGGGCTCTTCATCTTCAAAACGTTCACCCAAGTCCTTTCTCTCCAAGAATAAGCCGTCATGATTAAGTTCAAGAGGCCAGCAAATTCAGTCACCCTCTCTTCTGTCAGCCGAGGTTTTTCCCTTAGCTGACTCCGCTACACCCTATCTCTAAAGGGAGGGGTTAGGCTGGGGTTACCACTAAGCTACTGAAAGTGCCAGGCCAGGCTGGAATGAGATCATGCAGGATGACAAAGAGAAATGGGGTGGTGGCAGAGAGTGTGAGAAGAGCTCTAAAAAGCCAATATTGCATCAAGTGTGCACAGCGTGTAAAACTGATCAGGAAATTAAACGCAAAGTATGATGGGGACTGCTACATTTATGCCAAACCAAAATGAAAGTTAGTAGAAGAGGAAAAAAATTAGCTATTACTTCATTTTCAGAACTGATTTGTCAGCATGTAATAATTTCCAGGGGTTGGATACCATTTAATCTAAAATTCCAGTGAACTTGCAGTTGCTGTCCACTAAGTGGCTCTTTTACAAACAAGGAAGGTTCAAACCGGAGACAGGAAAATTGTCCAGCTGGGAAGAGGGAATGTGAAGAAATAGGGTAAGAATGAATGAAGGCTGCTCTTAGTCTAGCAGACTCTTCCCCTGGAGAGCTCTGAAGAAGAAAAGCTTAATTAATTGTAGCACTATTGAAGCTCTGCAAAGAAAAAGCTTATAAAGTCATGAGCTCCATCCTTCAGACTGCAGTCCCATTCCCATTGAGCTACCCAGGATGGTGGTCAGTGTCTCTAGTGACAAGGCTGATGGAAATACCAACTCACTGAAGCACTTTTGTGTTGAACAGCAAAAGAGCTCTGGTAACTTTGGGAAGAAAAAGGCATAAATGCAGATCTTGTGGTCTGCAAGACCCTTCTCAAGTCCTGGGTCTTTGCTTGAGATGTAAAGTAGAAACGTAGAAGGTGGACAAAGGAACAGGGAAGGTAGATTTTCACCTTTTTGGCTCCATCCAAATTCATTCTTGCCTCCACAAATGTGTTTCCTACCAAAAGACTGTTCTCCGCTTCAGATGAGAGAAATGTAGAGTTGTTACAGATAGACTTATTGTCTCTCATGAGTTATTGCAGCAAGCAGAAATGCAGCTTATTACAAAACACCAAGATATAAGCTGTTTGCAAAACTTACATGCTTTTGAACTTGTTGGAGACATACCGAGCAACTCTGCCAACTACCTCACTTTAAGAGTGAATAAATACAGCCTTGAATTAATGTGGTGCTTTAATGGACTGGCTTGCTCCCTCTACCTTTTTATTTATTTATTTATTTTATATTCTAGAAGCCAGCTGCAACTTCCAAATCTTGCTCTTAATATGTATAAAACCATTGTTTATTTTATATATATACACACAATTTGTTTATTATTAACTTATTTTGCCACTAACAATCTGGGTGTAGGCTTGCCTGTCAGCTAACTCATGTAAAGAGGGGGGGGGGGGGGGGGGGGAAACCCCAACTTGATTTAAAGGCTGCAGCTTTTAAGTTGTGGGAGCAATGTGAGAACTTAGAAGTGGGATACTAGCTCCAGGACCAGTTTAGAGGAACAGGGGGTTTTAGCATGAAGTGAGGGTGAATGTATTACTTTGCCACGGGGAAATTAAGAGCCACATTAAGCAATCCATACTCTGGTCCTGACAATGCTTCCTGAAAGACCATATGGGAGGTAAAAAAATAAGTTCACTCATTTCCATCTGGAAATAGCCTTCCTAGCATTTCACCGAGTAGAAAACTCACTGCCTCCAGGCTGCCTTGAGGTGAGATATTTTCAAGGTGCTCTCTGAATTCTTAGCCCTGTTATACTGAAGAATATCAACAGGATTCCCAAAGTAAGCTCCGAACAGCCTCCTATCCCACAAAATTCATCTGATCTAGCTTCCTGCACAGAAGCTTATTTCAAGCCTTCATTTTTTCTGACTTTACAGGAGTAGGTAGGAACAAGCAACCTGGTGTTCATCAAGGATAAGAGGATGCACACAGGCAGTACCATGACACACTTAGCTGAAAATTCCCTGTCCTGTTCACTTGGCAGAAACTTATTGACATAGCCAGGTCATAAGGGGTACAAGTAAAAGGACCTGTGAGTTGGATGGGCACCAAGATAATTCTAAGACAGCTGAAAAGTATGTACTGAGCACTAAAAGATGAAACTATAGTGCTGAGACAGACCTCTGGGGCTCCAAGACCATTTACAGACCCTGGACTGTCCCTGGCTTCTCTGTTTCAGGATCCTAGAAAATCAAAAACTTTAGAAGACAGCCAATGCCAAGATCCATTTTTGGAATCTCTAGACTCTGTTGTTGCTTTCCGGGTGACCTCACCAGTCTTTCTGAAATCTCTAACGCTCCTCTGGGTCCCACAGAGATCATACTGGGATGAGTTTACACCGCTTTTCACTTCTGTTTTCAAGACCTTGGCCGTGTTTACTGATTTACGCGTTGTTTCACAGCACTGCATTTCTGCTGAAGGTGACCCCGTATCTCCCCAGGCTGGAGCGTTACTCTTTCAAGGTCCTGCTCTAACGCCTGCCTGGCTCCTGTAAAACATCACTCTGAACTGCTCCTGATGGATGTTTTGGCCAAGAGTTCTGCTTATAACATGTCAGACATGGTTCAAAAATGAGCACAGACTGACTTTCTTGATGAGGGGATGCTGGGATTCTGTCCAAGTTCTTTGTGTTTTAAAGGTCAATACATCAACTTTTAGAACTGGTCTTCCTATGGCTGTTAATTGCAAACCTTTTGCTCAATGTTATCAAACAAATATCATGAGTTGGTGGAAAAAGATCTCCTAGAGAATTAGCATTAGGGAAATGAAACTTTCCACCTTTAGATCACAGGAAGAAATCAACTTTTGTCTTTAGAAATCAAATGATCCTGCTATTTTTCAGCTCTCCAGCTGCCTACCAGCTGCTGATAGAGCTACACTGGATCCAAGCTTTCAGAGAAAGTGTTCCTACAGATGGGCCCAGCAACTGGTATCTGAACTCTTTATTAAGCTGTTCATTTTAAAATGCATGAGAGTCATGTCACCTTTATGTTCAGTATTTAAAATTGAGATAGGAGCCAGTTTATTCATCTGAGTTCAAGACTGTCAGCAGAAATGTCCAGCAGACACCACCCCTCAAACACTACTATGTCACCATATGCTGTACATATACCCACCTCATAGTGTTAATATCCTAATGCCCATTACTGGAAAAAAATTTCAAAGTAACTCAAAACTTTTCCTTGATTCAACCTTGATTCATTGCTGCTTATGCTACTGCATTTATAGAGTAAATAATTCCCTTCCCCAAATGATTTGTATTGTTCCCTGGAAGGTGTTTATAGACTTCAATCATATCCCCCCAAGTCTGCTCTTTTCTAGACTACATAGTTTCAGTATCTCACATCTCTCCTCCCTCTGTTTCTCTAATCCCTCCAGGGCTTGTCATTATACATATTTTCTTCCAGGTTTTTGTATCGCTCAGAAACTGTGGAGGGTGAGAATCACATGCTATTTCTAAGTGCTGCAAAGAAAAGTAGAGTAGCTAACAGTGCTAACAGTACCCATATTTAGGATAGTCTGAATAACAAAAGACAAGGTATCGCAGCAGTATAAAACAGCACAGCCCTAAAAACACGATACAAACTGTCTTGATTTATATCAGCAGAAGATCTGATCATAAATACATCTTTATACATCCTTACAAGATTTCATCATATGCTTTGCCAAGAACTGGGGGGATTTAATGAAGAATGACACTGTCTTATTTACAGATTCTTGTAGAGAGGACAGAGAGAACAGGAAAATCCAGTCTAGATTTTACTGCCAGGGAAAAAATGCTTTGAAGTGTAATGGAGTCGGTGTGTTTGAGTCACCACTTCCATTGACTGACATAACACTGGATGATAGGATTGCAGTGTTCATATCAACACATGACTTTCTGAAGTGATGTACAGCTGTCAAACTGCAATGCTGAGTCATGTATGCCATGATGAATGAGATCTGTGTGATTATTCACCTGATAAACTGAAAGACGCATCCATAAAAACAGTACTACTTCATGCGTTTGCTGGCAGCCCTCCATAAAATGCCACCTCTGGCTGTGTACAGATTGCTAGGAGCAGCCAGGCCAGGCAAACATATTCAGGAGCGATGGAGTTGGCATGGATCACCAGTTCCCAATGGGCATTGTCCAGTGCATTCCTTCTTGGACACATTTGTTTTTCTTCATAAAAGCAAGCTTCAATCCCCTCCTGTCATCAGAGATGTTTTCAGGAGTATTTCTATAGGCTAAGGAGCTGTTTAATCTCCAAAGAAGATAAAAATTTATTTTTTTCCTATGTTTAATAACATCCATAAACTGTGAGCATAGTTTTGGAGGGTGTTTTTTTTTTTTACATAAATTGACCAGATTCAGACTCTGCTCTGCAGGCATTTCATCCTGCCACAAAGATCACCAATGAGCTCCAGTGTCTTTGCAGTCACCTCGAGTTTACTGCAAGTGTCTCCTGAAGACCCATGACATCTGGTGATCCAGGCACCACTTTCCTAGCATGCCCCACAACATCACTACGTGTCTCTCCTTTCCTGAGAAATCACACCCATTTTTCAGCAGCTCCTGAGGACTGCAACACCAAACAAAACCCCAAATAGAAGAATACGAAAAAGAGACAAGACAGTAATACAGATAACATCCTGCCATTCTGTGTAAAAGTAGGTTTCATCCTCTGATGGAATAATGTGCTCGGGTTTAGTCACTAAAAAGGCCAAGCAGAAAGAGACACAGCGGAGGGCAGCAAAAGTAGATTGCATTATTATACAGGGGGAAGAAAGTAATCCATTAGGAGGAAAATGAAAAGCTTTAGGATGATGAGGGGTAGACAGTAAAAGAGGGAGAATAGATATATAAGAGAGCACTGCAGATAGTGTCTAGAAGGGCAATTACTTGTTCCCTTTCTCTTCTACTCTTTCCCATAACACAAGACCTGGAGGGTAATTTGCAATTAAGGGCCACCCATTGAAAAAGAACAAAAATGAAGCACTATTTAACATGTAATTAACCTGTGGAACTCACTCCCACATGGTATTCCATGGACAAAGAACCCAGACAGAGCCCAGGAAGGATTAGACACTACTAAGAAGAGATAAGATAGCATTTCATGTTCTACCAGCTTGGATAAAAATAAAATACAAAGAATATCAATCCTCCTGCTTCGGGGCCTAAGTTGTTCATTGTGATCAGCAGCTGGTAAAGCTCAGCAGGATGTGAAAGATGCAGTTCTGCCAATGAAAGCTTTAGTTCTCTGCCCTTTCCTATGTGCTTCTTGTCACTTATCTCGGATGCTTATGTGGCTCCCACAGTTCCAGTATGTGAGTTCATTACAATCAGTAACATATTCATCATCACAATAGCCTGAGAAGGTACAGAAGAGCTTTTCTCCCTATTGTACAGCGAACAAAGAGACTTAGGGACATGCGGGAGGTCACACAGGGTAAGGGAGCAGAGCACTGTATGGCACAGAGCACCTGCTCCATGCATCCATCCTGATCACTGGACCCTGCTGCCTCCCAAATCAAAGAGCTTGCTGGGAAAGGAGACAGCAGGTCCATTCCCATGCCCCTTTCAAACACAGAAGTCCCAACACTAATCATACTGGCACCTTAACTAAACAGCATCCCTAGCAGGATCAACACAACCATTTGCATCAGCCAGACAGTGACCACTGTCTCAGAGAGCCAGCCCTCAGCTGGCACCTCCCAGCGGGTTTCTCTGCCCTTGTTGATGCCCAGCACTGCTCCAGCAGTTGGTTTGTCCTTTGGGATGAATTCCAGCTAGCAGTACTGGATGGCATAAGGTCTCTTAGTGCGTGATGTTGCCCTCCCGTTGTGACTTATCTAGACAGCTTTTAGTACATAAGTACCCCACTTAGAGTCAGGCCACGCAGCTGCTGCATGTTTTATTTACCTAAGTGGTCCCAGCGAGTCCAATGGAACCACTTCCACTGGCTGCAAAATCCAACAGGTTTTTTTAAATTACAGATGTACAGAACCTGTGACTTTTCTCCACCCATGTGAAGATGGGTCACACATCTTTTTTTAATCGCTGTATGTATACTATACCTCTGTGTCACTTTCTATATTGTAGTTTATTTTAATATACATTTAACTAACAGAGGGATTTCTCAGTCAATCTGTGATAAGAAAACTACAGCACTCCTTTTAGTGTTCTCTCTTTCGCTCTCTCTCTTTTCACCTTTTTCTTTTCTTGGACCAGTTTTGCCCAAAGATGGAAGTGTAAAAGGTCCACCATGATCTTTGCTGGAGAAAAGAGTCCCCTTTGAAGCTGTGATACAATGAATGCACAGGTCATTTTGAGAATAAAGCATAAAGACACACTAACCATGAAAGTTTTATTTCCTTCTCAAGTGATAAGCCTGTATGAAGGAAAGATTTTTTTTTTTTTTGCTACCTTTGGCCTGTTGTAGAACACTTGTTAAAGAAAATGTTCCTTGATACTAATCTCCAACTGGTGTTTCACTTACCTTGAACTCTCAAATGTCACCAGCTTTCAAATGGTGCTGCGAAAAGGCCTAACTTACATAGCTGTAGAAGGAAAAGCTCTATTTTAATCAAGTTTCTTTCTTTCTTCCTCCCTTCTTCTTTGCCTTTCTTTCTTTCTCAATTCTGCCACTGCATTTCTGCTTTGATTTTGATTTCTAACACAAAAAAGGGCAAGAGGAGCAGCTTTACACTATACAGAGTAAGTCTACTCTTAATTTAGCTAAGTCCCCACTAAACTAACACATTTTCCCTTAATCTGATACGGCACAAAGATTCAACCAAATGTAGTTTGTAATAGGTTCTTCTACTTCAGCAGGGCCACAGCCAGCTTTTCTAAACTGGCCATTGGATCCTGAAGAGATGCCAACAGCATCCCACACAGGTAAGGACAGTGCTTCTTCAGAAATGAAAATACATGGGATGGGAAGGGAAAAGTGGATGCTCACAAAGATAAGGAATGAACCTTTAATGTCACCTCTTCCGATGCAACTTGCAGATCTATACTGAAATGTTACCATGAACAGAAAATACCCTGTCACTTAGATTGCGTGTGCATGGCCATAAACATGATATAATTTCATCGTACAGTAAATTTCCATGTAGCCCCATTCCATAGTCAGGTAATGCAGGGGACTGGGAGGCACTTCACAAAAGGGAAGCACCAAACAATCAAGGATCCAGCTCAGAACGGTACTGACAGAGATCAGTAGAAAATTGCTTTATTAAGGGATCTTGTTACAAATCAGTAGATCAAAAATCTAATTAAGCACGTTCCACAGCTCACATTGCAGGGAGATCACAAGTGAATGCAAGTTACAGATTGCTTGATCATTGGCTTAATGGGCACAAGAGATGCAGAACAGAGTTGTGCAGCTGGACAGGTGGATTCAAAGATAATGATGACATTGCCGCTTCGGGAAATAAAGGACTCAAATTCCATGTTTGGCAAGATGACTTGAAATTGTCAGTGCTCCACATTACTCCTTAAGCTGAATCATTGTTGGATTATTGACTGTGAAGTTCACACGCTGAAAAAGTAATCGGGTTCTTTAATAATGCAATCTAGGTACAGCACCAGTGAGCCAACATATCGTAAGAGGATAATTATATGGGTCGTTCTTGCCTTTCTACTAGTGTCTTATCCCTTAGATCTAAACAGCGGACACACTTTCTATAGTGCTGCTCATCTGAGCATATCAAAGTGCTTTACAGACATTCATTATAAGTAATTACCAGCTGG
Source organism: Falco naumanni (assembly GCF_017639655.2). Classification (NCBI taxonomy): domain Eukaryota; kingdom Metazoa; phylum Chordata; class Aves; order Falconiformes; family Falconidae; genus Falco; species Falco naumanni. Next base: position 11,171,782 of record NC_054060.1, on the reverse strand, counting down.
CACGTGTGAATAATTTACAGGGTGGTAGAAGTGAATTTCTACTGCTCTTTCACTTTGTTTCTCTGCTCCATAATTTTACCCTCTCTCTTCTTCACTCCTCCCTCTTTTTCTGGCCCCTGTAAATTAGGAATGTCAATAATTTGAATATCTTCCTAAATCACACCTCAAGGTGCCTGTACCTACAAATATCTGGCCTTAAATTTGGAAGCAAATCTAAAGCAGAAGCCTAAGACAGAGATCCCTTCCCAAAACCAGCAGTGCCAGAGCAAAGGTTTGTGCTTTTTAGCTTATGTGAAACGCTCCATCCGCACAAACTTAGCCTTTTATCCAGGTAAAACATAACAGTAACCAGTAAGTAGGTATGAGCTACAAGGCAGTAAGTGGGAGAGATACACTCCACTAGTATGTTGAGAAAGCCAGAGAAATTTACAGACCTGAACTCATTAAATTCAGTTAGAGACACTTCAGAATGTGTCTCATTAAGTCAAACACAGCTTAAGCATGTGAAGATCCTTTATGGAACAACAAGGGCAAAAAAAATGTTTTATTGGGTATTTTCCTCCATTTTCTTCACATATTTTAACCTATTCTGTTCACTTAGTCTTTGCCTTTCATTTTTCTCTGTCATCTTTGGGATTCTGTCTCCCAGGGCAGCCTACATTTAACAGCCATGAGCATTTAAAACATAACTGTGAATTGTAATAATTGTCATTTTGAGAAGAGGCTGGGATTTCTGGGGTTTGTTTCCTTTTTTCTTTTTCTTCCCCTACAAGATCTTTATTGCCTTTTTCTATCACAGATTTTTTTTATTAAAAAAAAAAAAGTTGATGCTTGCGGGAGTTTAATACTTGAATAAGAATAGTGACCACTCTCAGACATTCAGAAAGTGACTCAAAGAACCAGAAGTAGAAAGGTGTGGCAAATGGCTAAAGGGGTGACACAAAGACCAGCGAAGTACGATGGCTGACCACAAAGGAGAAAGGAAAATATACAGCAGCTGTCTACCAAACGAATATGAAAAGGCTGAAATGTTAAATAATCAGAAAGAAAAAAAAGGAAAACTTTCATGGCAGGAAAAAGAAAGGGCAAAAGAGAAAGAAGCAGCACAATGATAACATAGCTTTACACACACAAAAGGAAAAAAGTAAAGTGTCCAGTGATAAAATGTATGGACAAAGAAAAATAACCTCAACCGCAGATGGATTTCCCAGGCAACATGTAGAAACCAAACAAAAATTAAAACCAAGAAATTAACTAGGTGAATTGCTTAAAATCTCCACAAAAAACCACACCCAAAAACATCTTGAAAAAAAGCAGATAACCTTCTCCAGCTTAACAAAAATATTCATTTTCTAAAAAGGCCATTTTCCGACACAAGTTCTCCCATTCAGCTAATGTCAACCAGCTGTAGTTATGCATTCCATGTCCCTAGGGCAAAGCATAATCTATCTGTGTCTGAAACGAGAACATCTTTGCTCAGACCTTAGGCCAACAGCAACCCAGGGACCCATCAGTGCCGTGGAGAAAAGCAACAGGAAGAGAACAGTAGGGGAACAACTGAGCACACTTGGAATGTCAGGTAGTGCCCAAGCAGTCAAGCATACCTGAGCCAGAAAGCCACTTTTAATATCCATAATTCATTACGGCACCTTCAGAATATTTCAGAGCATCTCCTTCCGAGCCAACTGCTACAACAACTGCCGCTGGAGCAAGTTATGAAGCTTCTCCAATATGCAGCCGTGCAGTAGCTGCAATGTGCTCTTTATAGAGCCCTTCAAGGTTTCCCAGGTCTTCAGGAAGCTGATCTCAAGCAGATCACCCAGCTCACTGCAATAAGGAAAGCACAAGCAGCTGGACAGTACGGGTTCATTGTTTCAGTCCATCTCATAGAGGGCTTCACCCAGGTGGGGCTGCCATCAGTATCTCCACAGTTGCTGTTTCTGCTCTGTGCACGAGCACAATTTCACCAAACCAGCATTCCCTTCCCAAGGGCTTGCACCTGACAACGCAGCACAAAATCCCCTCCATGCGCTAAAGCACTGGAGAACGGATGGAAAGCTGGAGAACATTATGCCATTTCAAAGCTTTGAGCCCAGGCTCTTTTTTCTATCTACCGCAGCTCTGATTAGATGGAGGAATCACTCTGTAATCAGAGCCGCCAAATGGACAGATCAATAGAGAGCTATCAGCAATTAACACCATTGTAACTGCCTCGCACATTTTTTATTTATTGAAGCAGGCAAGTCGAGATGCCTGGGGGATAAGCAGTCTCTGGTATAAAAAGACATAAGAAGAAAGGGAGAAAAGGGATAGCGTTGTTCATATTGGAGACTACCCGTTTTCCCTCCCTTCACTGCTCCTACAGCTTTGAGGCACGTGAACACGTGTGCATCACGTATCATTACAGAAACATCTGATTTGCAGCAGCAGCCAGTGGGACAGGAGGCTAATGCATCTCTCTCTCCTTTGGAGTCAGAGATGGAATAAGTTTGCCGGTTTCAGAGTGTTCCCATGTGGATTTTTTTTTTTTTTTTTTTTTTTTGCCTCAGACCTGTACATTGACTTTCTTCACCCAAAGGAGTTTCCATGACTGAAAGGATTGGCAATGTCACAGGCTGGGATTTAGTAGAAATGAGAATTGCCAGATGGGCAGAACTGGGGAAAACAGATACAAATCAAAGACTTGGATGTGTTAGCAGAGCTACATGTAAAGGCTGTGGTGAGAATGTCTGGAAATATCCATGTTCATATGGAGGAGAAAAAGAGCTGAGGAGAGCTCTGTGCAGGCCTAGGACTAGCAGAAGTTGCCATTCAGAACTCTGAGGTAGAAAATTGCCGTGGCCTCTGGCCAGCACTATTGCAGCTTTCCTTCACCTTCATAAACAGCAGGAAAAACACCCAAGATTTCAATAAGGAAACAAAACACCTTATAGCAAGCACTGATTTTTAAAATACAGTTTTAGTTATATGATCTATCCCAGTTGGTTTTGCTCTGTTGGTATTAGCTGTTTCTTGAGGCACGATTGCTTCCAGTTTTGGAATGCATTAGCGTTCAGCTCAGCTTTAGGGATCATCCTACAGGAGAAAGGCAGGGTGAATTTTTAAAAGAGCCAGAGAGTGTTATTATTTTTACACTAGTGGCTACTATTCTTTCTCACAGGAACACCTCCCTGCTGGTACTGCTGATCCAAGTCAGTCCTCACCCTGAAGGGCACTTCTAGTCAGAACTTCACATGCAGCTGTAAGAGCTCAGCCATGAAAGGAAGCAGCAGGCACATCCTACATCCCAGCCGTAGCTCCCCGCTTCTCTGCTGCTTCACCCAGCTGGAGAAGTTTGGCTTCACTGTGCCCTGACTAAATTAATCCAGGTTCAGGCAAGCTCAGCACGAGCCTTCTCAGTCCCCAATAAAGAGACCAGAGGGAATCATTTAGGATGCTGTCATTAGTGCAGATACACAATCTTTGAGTTCTTGGGGGTAACTTCAGCTCTGTTTCTATAGTTGATAAAGTCTATTGTCTACTGACTTGAGGCAAGTGCAGCAGGGTATTTCAAGTCAATCTCAACTACGCCTGATAACTCCCCCCCTCGCCTCCCTTATTTATACCCAAGAACTGGACATTGCAAGTCAATGACCATTGACAATACGACACATGGATCTACAGACCTAGCAAGTCTAATATCAACTGAACTGACAATGCTGGGTTCTGGCTACCGCCTGAGGAGAGACAAACACTCCAGCTGCCAATAGATGTGCCCTCGCATCGCCCTTGCATGAAGCACCCGCAGCCTAAGGGAGCAATAGAAATGAATTAAAATTCTTTGGAGTGCCACATTCTCTGCACCTTTCAGCAGCTTCCTCTCCTCCTCTGCTACAGGTGGACCACTAATCAGAAACCCTTTTATATGTGTTTATAGAGCAAACAGCTAAGGCTTTAAGGAATTAACAAGATGGTAGGGTCTTTTTGTTGTTTTCTGATAGAATCAAGGATCTCACCTCTTCCTTAAAGCCCACAGGACCAAATGTTTGAAATCTTTCATTGATTCTGCAGTTTTCTTTTCCAATCTTGTTTGCAAAGAGCTCTTGAAATTTCTCCTACACTTGAAGAGGACATTTATAGTTGTCACTTTTGCCTACTCTGAGCATCCATCCTCTACCCAAACAACTTATCCCTAGAGTCAAAGAGGACATCTGGTACTTTCCAAGAGGCAGGCTTGCAGTAAGGATCTGCTCACAGGGGAGAAGCAGCAGCTCTGTTGAAAGCACGCTTCAGCTGTTCTGGCCTGCTTAAATGTCTCTTCAGGGTACACTTCAGCTGACTAAGAGGAGCTCTGGCTAGACCGTAGCTAACCCCAGGATCTAGGGCCACCAGCAGACAGAGGTTTAGCACAACCTTAGGTGCCAACACAGCTCGGCCCTATTACTCTCTGAACCCACAAATGTCAATTAGCGGTGAATGCAGACAGTGGTTCTCTTGAAGCAATCAGAAAATGACAGATCATTTCCTACAGACCACCCCAGAGCTACACAACACCAAGAATTCTGCATTAATGTGGGCCTGAGCTGCAGCTGAGATGATTGTCTTGAAATGCAAGGATCTCAGTTGTAGCTGTAATGCTTCAAAACATGAAACCTCCCGTAACTCACTTTGCAGACTAGCAAATTAATTGTGCAGCCATGGGAAAGTACTCTTACCCCTTTCAGCTTCCCAGAGCCAGACTCTGAGAGTAGGGAGCAGAACATGGGAGCACTGTGAGTGTGGACTAGGCAACAGAACAAAATGCAAAGTGAGACAAAACCTGCTCAAAATAACAGTAACAAATCCAAAAAGCACTCATTCTCTGTCTCTGTAGTTGGTGGTATTGACAAACCATATCTCTTTTGCTTTTTTCACAATTACACTATCAACCAGACTTCTGGAAGCAATAAAAACTCTTTATCTAGTATTGGCATACACTGAGATTTGAAATTACTTTCAATGACAAAATGCAGGTTTGAGTGCTCTCACTGGCATACACTAGGTCCGAGACATTAGCATCAAGAGATGCTGTGAATGTGTCGTGGTCCTCCATTGCTCTCAGAATTGCAGATGATATCTGCTAAAAGGGCACTGCAATTTGCTGGTCAGAACTTTAGCTTAAAAGGGACAAAGTATCCCCAAGCTTGAGAAGAGCTTGTTTCTTCATTACAAGCTCTTCACCCATCTTCACAGACACAGGCTTGTAACTAATGGCTGCAACAGGCTCACCAGAGACCCTGCAGAATTTGGCGCGTTAGCCTAACAGCAACTGCTCATCGCTGAGTGGTGATTATCTTGTCACACCAGCATTTCCTTCTCTTAGGCAGAGACAGTTAAGTTATCCAGAGAACGCCTAAAACACACATTTTTGAGAGAGAACTGTGGGGTGATGGATTATGGGAGACTGCCAACATAGGCACCGGAGCCATTAAGACTGACTGAGGTCTGATAACAGTTTTGCATAGCGTAAGGGCACATCTGAAGAGGTGTAATTTAAAGGCTCATTGCTCGCCTCCTACCCAGCATGTATGAGACGGGAAAACTGCTGGAGTCTGGTCCATTTGAAATCACCTGTTTGTGTTCTACTACGGAATAGTCTACAAAATCTCATGAAATACTAAGCAATGAAAATGCATTCTGAATTGCTTCAAAGTGATCAGCCAGCAATTGGAAAAATAGAGCTGGAATTGATGGAACATTCCCTGATATTTGCTTTTTGTAACTCCCCTGAAGTAGGAAGCCTGCATTTCATTACACTCACTTTCCTGAAGAGAACTAGCTATTTTCTTACGCGTTTCCTTACACTGTTTATTTTCTGCCCTGCAAAGCTGCTACTAGTGCGTGCATGTCCTGTAATACAAGATTTCTATAAACCAAGAACTGGATTAGGAAAACGAACGTCACCTTCTGCCACTGAGAGACAGAGGCTGGAAAGAAGCAGTTTTTATTTCCATAATGACCCTTGTTTATGGCTCTGCTCTATTACTTAGGAGCAAACTCGTTCAGACACAGCAGCTAGGACTGGCAGAACATGTTTGTCCTGTTGCCTTAGATGCCAGCTCTGTTCTGACTCAGAGCGAGCTGAACAGCGGATTTAGGCTTTCTGAGTTTTCACGCATGGGGGTCAGCAGTAGTTTTTAGTTTAGCAATATATCATGAAGCAGGGAAAGATTTGGGGTTTGCCTTGAAAATGCATTTCCTCCCCAGGTTGTGATGGGGGCTTCGGATGGTTTTGAGGTGTTTGCTGTGCATTTTTACCAGTGGAGCTCTTGTTAGAGAGACAATTTTTATTCTGACTAGCTTCCACATCCCAGTGCCAAACACCACCCACTCTGACAGTATTTCTTTCTTTTTTTCCTGCCAGGATCTACCTGCCAGTCTCTGTCATGTTGCTGTTCATACTCTTGGTTTTTTTCAATTCCTGTGTCCCTTTTTCTCATTCACTGTCTGACACTCCTGTCAGATACCTTGAGCAGGAAGCCGCAGACCTCCTAAAAAGACCTCAAGCCTTAAGCATATCCAGTCGGGTCATCAGGAAAACTGCTGCACCAAAAAAAGAAGACTGTCTTCAGCCACAAGTAGGCTGAGTCCCAGAGCCATCAGTTAAAAAGATGATTACCTTGAGTCAGCGTATTTCACATGCAGACAACACAGCATCATGCATTCGTTACCTGTGTTTGCATGAGCAAAGCAGAAAAAACTCCAAATTTTGTGATCATTTGTAAACCCAGTGAGAACTTGAAGTCCTCTTCGGGGTTATAAGCATCCAAAGGACACTGACAAAGCTCTTTACATCCTGCCCCAGCTCACTTTGTCTTTCTCTCATTCAAAACCCAGCCCAGGAATCTGGAAGCGTTTGCCCTCTTCCCCACCCGCACAGTACAGACTCCTTTCCTTCCCACCAGAAAGAAAGGCAGTTTCACCGTCAGGGCAATGGTATCTTGACTGCTAGACCAGGTGATAAGAATTTCGCTTTGCAGCAGGAGCCGGTCCTTGGAGATCAGGAGCCCACAGTAGCCTGAGCCACAGCAGAGGTGCTGGCCCTACCTGTTATCCATGCTGCAAAGCTGGTCCTATAGTGGCAACCTTGGGAATAATACGGGGGCTTCAGTTTCCTTGCCTAGCAAGCCCCTGCCTTTCAGCAGCAGCATATTGTCTAGCAGTGACAAAAGGGGGAAAAAAGGGCTATTGGATTTAGATTTAAGGGGGGGGGTGGGGTGTGGGGGGGTGTCCCCCACAAAACAGTGGATTTCCTCATTTTTTTTTAAAGCCTAGACTTCTTGGCTGTTGGAGGCGGCTGACTACTATGATAAGAGAAAGGAGTAAGCAGGTATTTTAAGGGTGTCCTGTAAAAAACATTTCTAAAAATACCCTGACAGGAATCATACGAGTCCTGCTGAGATCAATTGGAACATGCATCTAAAGAGATTACGTGATGGGGAGGAAGAAAAAATAAAATAAAATTAAAATAATTTCACATGGGGTAACATCTTCGTTAAAAAAAAAAAAGCAAACAAAAAAAAAACAAAACAACAAAAAAAACCACACAACAAAAAACCACCAAACAAACAAAAACAAAACACAAAATGCTGGGAGCCACAGAGGAAACACCAGGCTGTTTCACAGCTATTCCCTTGGGAGTTGGTTGCTCTCCTGAGACTCCTAATTAATTATACATGCTAGTGAAGAGATATAACTTGGCTTTGAATAAAATAAAAACCAAAATTTAAAATGAAAGGGGTGGGGAGAGGGAAGACAAAATGATTTTGTTAATCCAAGTTTGAACTAATTTCACTTTAATCAGGAGTTGACAGGAAGATGGTAAACCCCGCTGCTTGTCACATTCAGCAGAGATGTCCCCACTGTCTAACCAATAAAACATTTCACTGCTGACCTCCAGTGGGAGGAGAACTTTTCCTTTAATGCTGTTGAGTGCTATTTCAACAGATCTCAGTACTTATTACAATCTGCTCCATGGTCATTGCTCCATCAGCCTGAACAAATGGGATTTTTGTGAGTCTAAATCCTTTTATTTTTTTTAGGGCAGTAGGGGTATCCAGCTTTTATAAGCTGTAAAGTCCTCCAAAAGAAGGCCAGCCCAGGCAAATCGGGGTTAAAAAAAGACACTTAGCCCACCAAAACAAAGGTGAAAAATCTTTTCAGTTACCGTAATTTCAAATGGTCAAACATCAGTTTTCGGTCTTACAAATCTCCAGTGTTCTGACCCAGAGCCCTGAGTAATCCATAGAGTTCACAGAAACCATCTCCATCCTCTGTATGGCCTCTTCCTCTTCTTTAGACCTTCTAGAATGTAGCCCACAGCTGGTGTTCATTTACTGAGTTTTATTTGGATTTCTCCAATTAAAAAAACAAAACACCAAACCTTGGTTGCCCTTGACTCCAGTTATCAAAACAAAAATAGAAGAGCGGCATATCCCAAGAGCCAAAAGGGTATAGGTCTTCCCAAGCAAAACACAAAAGTTGTCATATGAGCAATCCGCTCCTGTCCACACAAACAGATGTGCTATGTGCCTTGCGTTCTGACAGCAAGTCAGAATCCCAGTCACTCTGGACCAAGGATGGGAATTTCTCCCACTGCCAAGGGTCCTTCGTAGAGGAGGCTTTTCACAAAACCTCACGTGCCTCCACTGAACACAGCTCAGGTAACAAAGTGCAAAAAGAGTGCCTCTGTCTTTTCTCAAGTGGGACATTTCAAACAAGACTTCAGGTGAGAGGCACCCTGGCAATTGAATCTGAACATCAACCAGCAGGCAGCTTGGCTCCTGGAGCACATGTGGTACGGGCTGCCAGGGAAAGGGGTCCCCTCTGCAGCAATGTTGTTATATTCTTTGACTGCATTTTGATGGCCCAGGGGGTGCAAGTTCTCACTGAAGGGGAAAAAAACCCCAACCAAACCACCAAATAATAAAGTCATCAGAACAGACATCTTTAAATCTAAAGGAAATGGTGATAATACCTAGCTACTATATCTTAACATGCTACTATATGTTCATATGCCAACAACACAGGATCCAATGTTCTTGCAAGACTGAGTAATTGTGCTTTAGGTGGCAAAGGCACCACCTCTTCATGGCTTCCAGTCCTTTCCATTTATACCGGGGTGTGTGTGGGTGTGTGTGTCAGTCTATTTTCTGCCTTTGTACTATCACACATCTTATTTAGGGGTGAGAGGTCAGTTATTCTCTCCAAACATCACACAACACCAGCTCCATCGTGCAGGCTTGCTGGATTTTCAAGCAACCATCTCTAAGACTCACCTCATACTTACAGGGATATTAAAGGCATCCTTCAAATCACTCATTAACCCTCCCATTTGCTGTGATGCCTGTAAAAATATGGAAATGACAGGCTATAATTTCTGACTATTTTGCTGATTAGTATTGGCAAATCATTTCCTCTCTCCCATTTCTGGACTAGTCCATCTGTGCTCTCTTGCCTTACCCATAAGCTGTGAGCTCCTTGGGGAAGAAACAGCTCTTCTGTTCCAAGTTTGCACATTGCCTAACACAGCGGGGTCCCTGTTCACAACTCTAAGATGCAGCGGATACAACCACTAACAACAGCAAACACAACCCGTTTCTGCTCCTGCTCACTTGCATCTGGACTGAGCGTCAGTATGTAGCTGGCGTGTTAGTCCAAATCTCATTTTACAGGAAACCTAGGGGCAAGAGGCATCTCTCATCTGCAGAGATGAGATCTCTCTTTTCCCTGCCCGTTTCCCCATGGCAACAAACCCTGGCTGCTCTTCACCAGTTGTAGACCAGATGTGCCACTGGTCTGATGCCAGTTATATTTCTGTAAAATAAGGGCACTGAAAAAAGCCAGGTTAAAACCAAAGAGATTCTCTAGGACCAACTAGAAATAGGGCAGTTGGATATGAACAGTCCTGTAAGGAGGGATGGATTGAAGCCACCAATTAACCTCAAGTAGGTCAAAGAGCTATAGCGGGCTAACACGTCCTAGTCACAGATGACAGGGGCTGAATTTAAAGCAATGGCCTAAAAGAGGAAATCATTATACCACACGCCTAAACTCCTGCGTCAATCTGCCTTCAGAATGAAGCGGTTTAGACTCTGTTTTTATCAAGCCATATTTCCATGCACAGCACTGTGACTCTCGCTGTGGCAGCACAGACCTGACACCTGCAGTTAAACTTCCCTCTTCCAAATGCATACAGAGCTATACATTGCAGGGTATGAAACCCCACTTAGTTTTTATAAAGTATTAAAAACATCGCTGTTTTAACTTTCTTCTGACTCCCCAAATAAACATTATCTGGATTACTGTCGCTAAGGAAAACTTCGTAGTATTTAATGTTCTGTCTTCATTAGTATCTCTGAATTTGGATCTTTGCAGATGCCTCTCCAGTTCTCCTGACCACATTCAGGTTGGGAAAGTCATTTTGCCTTATAAAACCACTTCAGTCTTTCTTCTCATTTTAGAATGACTTTTCACTCTCCCATTTATGGTTTTCTCATTTAAAGTATGTGCTATAGACTGGAGCTCTCCGAGCCTTTATTACTACCAGCTTTTTTAATCCATGACACACCAATGTTTTCTTCCTTTGTATTTTGCTCAATGTAACAACATTAAAACTTAAGCCATGGGGTTTATGATCTGTAAATTGCAACAGAAAAATTGTGCTACATGACGCCATGCACCCACCAGGCCTAGCATTGCAAACAATGTCTAAAGACACTTTCTTTTTCCTGCTATCCCTCTATAGATTACACTATTACTTTAATTTTACAAACAGCAACTCTTCTGCACTTTTCACAGTTCCCATCCATTCAGCACACTTTGAAAAACACATCTATTGACGTGTGGTATAGTTTCAGCTAAAGAAATACAATCCTATAAAATGTTTTTTTTTGTACTATACTCAAAGTTAACGTCACCTCCCATTCTTCAAACACATGAATGAACCTGATGTTCACAAGGTTGTTGAGAACTCATAAAGGGCTGGAACAAAACAGAACCAATAGACCAACAGACCAATACAGCAATGTCTGCTGTGTCACTGCTGGCCAGTTTCCCTGTAGGACTATGTGCAATTGCTTGTGCTTCTCCAGCACCAAACTCATCACTCAGGCCAGATTTACACACCTCATTGTGCACATGACAATGCCCAGGCCAGTCACAGCAGGAGAGGTGACAGTCTTTCTAGATGATTATACAATATCACACAGAGGAGACTGCTCATTAACAATCAAACACAACCGAGCTGCCTCCAAACCACAAATGATGAGCCAAACTGCTATTTTCTCTTCCCATTTACAGCATGAACAGAAGATTGACAAATACCCTATGATTCTAAGAAGATTTCTTCTTCTGTGTAAAACAGGGCACGTGAACAATCTCTGCCAAACTGCTGTGCAAACCACTAATCAGATTTGCACCTGTAGAGTGCACAGCCTCCTGCACGCTTCCTCAAGGCTTTCTGCCTTTGCTTCACATTCTGGCATCTTCCACCCAAGCTGTTCCCAGCAATTCCAGACCTGTCAAGAAGAGGTTTTGCTTCTCCTTGCATGACCTCTATTGGGTAGCCCCTGCATACTTGATAAAGGTATCCTGAGAAAGGGGGAGAGGGCCAGGAGTATAATACTGACTGTGATGCACAAGAGCTGTGTTTTGCTTCCCACGGCTCAAGACAGGTGGAGAAAAAGTCAGGGCAAATCTAAAGCTAGACTGTCTGTTGAAGAACAAAAAATGCAACAGTGATTTGCAGCCACTTTTACTTTAGAATCCCACACTTCAACTTCTAGCACGGGACCAAGATAATGAGAATTAAGCAAGAGGTTCCTGAGGACAGAAGCACTCTTCTTGCAACAGCTGATAAAAGTCAGTTGTAGGCTGTCATTATCTTCACTTGCTTGAAGAACCCATTTCAGTTCACCAAAGCAAAATGGCATCAAGGCTAACACACAGACACATTTTGATCATTCTGTTCTATATTTCTTCCACTCCCTGACAAATGAGATGTTACTTCTTCAAGTGTATTCTCTACTTATCAGCCCGGTTTCTTGTTTCACATTGGATTTTGCAGACACTACACTTTACGGAGTCAGAGTATGATGGAGTGCCAGCTAATGCTTGAATAAAACAGTCTCTGAATTCTAAAGATGAAATAGAGAAAAAGAAAAAAATATGTCTTGTACAGATATGTCAAACTTTATCCTCAAAGTGGTGTTCTTTCTTCTGGGAAGCAGCTAGAATCAATTTGAAAGCATCTTTAATCTGTGCTGCTCACAAGAGGAAGGGGTTGCTACTCCAGCTTTTCTCTACAGGCATTAGGTCACATATAGGGAAGCAAGGGAAATTTTTATCACTTGATAGTTTGAATCAACTCTCCACATATCTGTCTTAAAAGAGCACCTTGTGTAAGGTAGGTTACTCCACTTTCAAAACATAATAAAATTTCTTCAAGTGTCTGTGAAGTAAGACTTGAATTTATCCTCCACCCCCTGTTTTAGAAGCCTATTTCCAGAACTGTTCACCCTATATTACTTCCGTATCAACATCCTCTCTGAATGCAATTAATCCCATCTGGGATTCAAATTGTCCATGGAAAGTCCTTCCTCCCCCCATGGACTGTGCAGCCTGCTAAGGGAGCGACGCATTCTCCTACGCAGCCCTGTCCATGGGCTTCATCTGGGCTTCATGTTAGGTGGAAAGACTTAGTCCGTAACCTCCCAGAAGGGACACCAGAACACTGCAGTGCACATTTGCACATAGCTTACTGCCTCCCTGCTTTCTCCATGCAGAGGTATCCTTAGACTGTCCCCCACTGATATGTCCAGACTGGGAGGGGAAAGTGGCAAAGACAACTCACAAGAATGCATGATTAGGAGCTAGAAACACTCTTCTTGTCACACGTGGGCTGAACCAGTTACCTAGCAGTGGGAATTAATGATGCTACCAGCTTTTGTGAGGCACAGAGCAGGGATTAAACAGGTCCCTCTACACGAGAACAGGCTGGTCAAGGACATTTCCAGTAAAACACAGAACTATGGACCTGATGTCTTTCAAGATCATAAGATTTGCTTTTCAGCCAAAGCTCTGTTATTTCATAGAAACTCACAGTACTTCCAACTTGATCAGTACATAGTTCACACTTGCAGACATTTCTTTCCTCTACTGCAGGTTACTATAGGAAATTCCATGCCAGAGGCAGTCATGCCGACCACTAGTTAATGTGATTAACTGTAGAGGCAGAAAGTGACAGATGTTGTGTTTAGAAAGCAACAGGAGTTTGGCATGGGAGCATTTCTTACAAGCTGCAAACATGTGTGTGAGCAGATCATCTCATGTGAATAGAAAGTACTCTACTGAACCATAACTTGTTCTACAGTTACCCCAGTAGCTAGAGAAAAATCATAAAACCCAAAAATAATTCAAAAAGCATTAAATATAGTTCTGGGGAATGCACTGAATCTCATTTTTAAAGCCTTCACTTGCTTTTCAAGCCACAGCAACTGCGGGAATCTGTCGAGAGGCTTGGATTACACAGAGCCTCTGTGGACCGGTGGGCAAGGGACAGGTGATGAGGTGCGAAACGCAGGAAGGTTCATCACAAGAGTTCTGCAAGTTATCACAGGGATAGCACACATCCACAGATGTACACAATCTCCATGGCTATGTGTATGAGTGTCTAGGAAACTACCACACCAAATATACCAGTTAATGCAGAGGGAAGCTAATAAAAGACAGCAAACCAACAACCCGGAGCAGAAACCGTAGCTCCACTGCAGTCCCAGAGAAAAATCACAGTGACTCCTTAGGGTGAGGTTTTCATCTCACTCGAGTCCATGAGCTAGTTTCTTTCAGATCAAATAAAGAACTGGCAGTGGAAGATGAAGTTTTGTTTTAGCCTTTGCAAGAAAGACACACAGTTGAGTTATGGGACCCTTATGAGCTATGATATGCTGGCTGAGTAGCACTAGTTTCGTTTGACCTGAATTTTTAGCAAATAAATTGTGACCCAATTTTTTTTTTTTTTTTTTTTTTTTTTTTTTTGGTGCCACTTAGGTGAAAAACTTAATCTCTTATCAGTTTTGCAGAAATTGGATCACAATGGTAGATTGTGCAAAAGGCCATGAAATCGACAAAGCCATAAATGAGAACATACAGTAAATCTAATAAAAAAATCTTATTCTTGTCCATGTTCCTACTAAATCTTTTGTCTCTTTTTATTTGGTGGAGGGGATAGACAGCCTTCCAGGTCACTTGTCTTTTAACTTGATACATTTCTAATTGAGAGAGAGAGTGTACAGGCATAAAGAAAGGAAAAGAAAAAAAGAAAACAAACAAAAGACAGGCACATCCTTCAGCCTTTTGTTTCCATAACATCCACTGATATTTCACTACTACTGTGGTTTTTCAATGCATTTAGAAAGTCATTGAAAAATGTTAATGGTCTGGTGGCAAAGCAGCCATTGGGAATGAAGAATGAGCCAGCAACGGAATAAGGGTGTGCAGCTAATGATTTCCTACACGAGCTGATTAAACATTGCCCTTCCATCTCTTGCCACCTAATTCCCTCCACCGCTGATTTATGGAAAAAAAACCACCGTGTATGGCTCCTGCGGTTTTATTAGCTGGTAACAATTTAGCACCACAAGAGGTTTTTTTCCCAACTTCTAATTTTCTTATAATGAAGAAGAAAAAGGAAAAAAAAAGAGGACGGAAAACCCAAAATCATAGCAATGTCTTTCCTTAAAGGGTGGGGGGAAGGGAAGTGAGGGAAGTTAGCCCAAGAAACCTAATAGAAATATCAAGGAGGACACCAGGTTCAGCACTTGGGATCCTGTCTGTGATGAGAGGATCATTACTTCACAGAAATCATTATCCTTTTCAAGGCACAGAAGACGACAAGTACAAGTTCCTATAAATGGAATCTGTCTGGTGCTATTTCAGTGGGTTTAAAAATAGCTCTACACCTCATTTTCCCTATTACAGCAATGCCTGCTGCTAGACCCTTTCCAGTAAAAGATTCACAACATTTCTTGAAAAACTAAGTGGAGAGGATAGGGGAAATCTGCCTTACTTCTTTTTATGATTTTTAAGTTTGTCTTTTTCAAAATTAGGCCCGGGTCTGGAAAGAAAAGCATAAAGGCTTAGCTGCACTCCTCGGAGGAGCAGGAGTGCAGATGTGGGATATCCTTGGCACAACAGAGGCTGTGCAATTGCAGGGGTTCATGAGGAATCGGGGAAAAGCTGCAGCCAACCACCAGTGTGATGACCCTGTGATTCCAGGCTGGGGGAAGAGGTTTTCATAGTGAGACTCAGTAGAAAAGGAGTTGCCACAGGTTTCTAACCTCTAGGAGGAACCAGCAGCGCATTAGCAAGGAGTTTACAGCAGTTCAGATGCTGTTTACTTGGCAAACAATTTGGCACCTTATAGCCAGAGAATTAATCTAAGATGGTCAGCTAGGAATCCTCTATTTTAAATAGAAAGATTGAGCCCATCTCAGACTGCAGCCAGGAGTGGGCAGCAGTTAGACTGGAAACCATCTAGGTATGAGTTATAATGCATCTCGGGAATGTAGGAAATTACATACTAGTTCAAACCTACACCTGTCCTATCTCCAACATCAGTCAGTGCCAGGCATTTTAGAGGGAAATGCAAGATATCTCCTTTAGTACAAGATTATTTGATCTGCCCTGCAGATTTTTTTTTCCCTTTAACTTCATTAGTGGCAGTCTGGGTGTGCACTGGACCAAAAAACCCCAAACAAACAAACAAAAAAAAAGGATTATTTAAACTCCTTCCCAAATGACTGCAAATTTCATATAGATTATAATGGTTCTGTATAAAATCTTAGTATTCTTGTTATGCAAATCTTACTACTCATTATGTGAGTAATTTAGCAGCACTGCAAGAGTTATTAGTGAAAAACCATTTCACCAATATGAAAGATGCACTTTGCATAGGTCACCATATAGCTATTGAAATAAATAAACTTCAATCAACTTGGTGTGAATTCAAGCTCCATATTATATTGCTGGTATGATGGACTTCTTGACAAGAGCTGATGGAAGGTTTTTCAGAAATTAATGTCAAATTGAACCATGGTCACTCAGAAGGGGTCATAGAAAGGAGGGGGAAGAGGCAGGGCAGAAAAGCAGAGCTGATAAGAATGCAGACTGGCAAGCCAGGCTGGCAGTACTCACTGGTGCCATGAAGACAGAGAGACAAGGTTTTTCTGGCTTCTGTGAGGGTATGGCACATCCCAACCCCTTCCTTAGCTGCAGAAAGCCTATCCTACCCCTATATTGCAAGGAGCAAGGACTGCCAGCAACCTCCTATCCTAAGCAACTGCTGTGCTGCCTATGCCTAAACCTGGTCCCTGATTTCCTGAAACTCATTTAAAGAGATGGATCTTTGCCTATGTAGCATCTGAAAACATGAGATCATTAGAAACCAATCAACCTTTTTGTTGCATTTGAGTATAATAAAAAATAATCAACATTCACATACAAGCAAATCTCCAGGATCAAACTGAGTCTCATTTAGGTTTGACTAGAAGCCCAACAAAAGTGACACTGTGTCAACTGAGGACTTTTTTTTTTTTTCTATGCTTCCCAGTTTCTTGGAGAAAGCCTTGTACTGGGTGTAATCCAGATCAAATGACTTCATCTTGGCCAGGGCTTTAGCTGCCATGGCTTTAGCAATGAGCCAGAGCCTCAGCAGGGAGAGATCAGGGCATTCCATGAAAACCCATGGAGCTGCATCTATTTAAACCAGACACGAGACTAACAATTTTCGAAGATTAATATTGAGCTGTAACTGAAGACCAATTCAAGAGGAAGAGAGGTAGACTTTTCTTCTGATTTCTCTCTTGAGATCAATGAACATATCTGTTTGAATTTTCAAAAGCAAGAAAAAAAAAGTTGGCCTAGCTACCTCCTCAGTTATGGATGCCAAAAAGTAGTCACCTATACCTACATATATTTTTAACTCTTCTAACTCTCCACACACACATTTTTCTTTCCTTGAACAGACACTGACACCAGAGTCCTTCATTCTGCAGAAATATTTCCAAGTCTGCTTTCTCTTCCCCAGACAGATATATGGATGACACAATTTCCCCGCCATCATTTCAGAATGAAAAGCTTTTGATAAAACTTAAATTGCAAAAGGTGTTTGTCCCTCTCATTCTCCCTGACTAGTGCACTGAGAATATGCTACAGCAGAATGAAATCCAAGAGAGAAAAGAACGTGTATGT